>NW_023416307.1:85113726-87838731 GCF_014176215.1 Rousettus aegyptiacus
ATAGATAATAGATAGATAAAGACTAAGGGAAAAAAACTATTGGCATATAAATCTATAGCCTTTATTTCTGCAGTTGGTCTTGAGGCTTAGGTGATATTCATCATTAGCATCCTTTCTTTCACTCTTGACTAATACTTCTGCTGCTTTTGGTTAATTAAATGGTAGGATGACCCAGATCTTTACATCTCAATCGAGCTATTGGGACTGTGCCCTTGTATGGTTATGGTCTGTTCATGGTTGAAGCAGGCTTCAGATCACCAAGGATGCCATAGTATATCTCCAGGATTCAGACATACTATTTTCTGTTCCTGTGTATAGAAATAGTTCTACCTCCTCATAATGATCAAAGTCAAGCACTACTGTCAATATGGTTATTTTATTATCTAAAGGTCTGCTGGCATGAGGAGCTGAAAATAGCCAGGAAAACATAATTTTAGAACTCTAGACCTGAGAAACTTAAAATTGTAAGCACAGGAAGCAAATTCTCTAAATGGGCCATTAGAAGTAATGACGAGAAGGGTCACTTCTGCTTCTATCCCATTATTTCTGGACTTATATGTTCTAATTATCAGAAACTCAGGAAAAAATGACCATTGGATAAAGACATATACCATACCTAAAGGCAATTCTTTAAACTAGCTAGTGTTATTTGCAAGTTGGAATTTTAACCATGCCTTTCAACATTAATCAGGCTGGCAGGCTCTGGATGGTACAGCAAATAATAGGCCCAGTGATCATTTGGGTCATGCCCAATGTTATAATCATTTTCCTGCAAAATATGTCTCTTGGTCTCAAGAATTATTATACAAGATAAAATGGCAGTAAATCAAATATACTGTAAGCCTTTAAGTACTGATCAAAATATCAAGGGGAGGAAAGGAAAACACATACCAGCACATCTGTCAATTACTGCCCATTTTAAAGTGAATAGGGTCTGGTGCAATCAACTTGCCACCAAGTAGCTGATTGGTCTGTTGCTGACAATTTAAATATTTAGCAATGATAGTAGCTATAACAGACTTGCTAGAATAAAGCCATGCTAGAGGGCTCATGTATAGCCACCACCTCTTTTAAAATGCTGGTCCATTTATGGGTCTATTCTGTGAGCACTGGAACTAAGGGCAGCTGACATATATGAGATGAGTCATCCTGTCCACCTGCTTGTTTAGTGCCTTATGCAATGCATTTTTACTCGTTGGCTTTAATGTGGTATACAAATGTCTTCATGTGTTTTGCTCACTCCCATGAACCCATCCATATGACCTTTTTTTCCCTAGACTTTCTCTTCCAATCTTACTCTTTCTAAGCCACTGATCAAACAGCCAAGCCTTTTGCCACTGCCCAGAAATCTGAGTATGTCTTTCCCAAAGGCCACTTCTTTCTCTATGTCAGGTAGAAGACCAGATGCACTATCAATCTCTGCTGAGAGGTTTTTGTTTGTTTGTTTGTTTTCCCACTGTCTTTCAGGACTCCTTAGCACAGGGCTGTGATGTAGCAGAAATTTCCAAAACATCAAGATCCCCTTGGAGTATGACCTAGAGCAAGAGAGTTAAAATAGCCCTGATCAAGACTAAAATGTAGCTATAAGTATATTCATTCCAATTAAAAATTCACAAGCTACACATGACCACAAGGTGAGTCTGTGGTTCCTCAGGAATTGGACAAGGACTCTATTTATCACCTGGCATTCCACTATAATGGGTGACTACAGTGGAATATTGGATCCTTGGTATCATGTTACTTTGGACACTCTAATGAAAACTTTGGAAAATTCAGGGTATTCCTCCAGCCCAGTGTATATAAATCTCAATTGCAGTGTCTTTCCTCAAAGAAGCCTTCATCTTCTCAGTCAAACTCAGTTCTGGAAATGAAATGAGGAATAATTATTTTCCACCACAGTCATTAATGTCAGTTCATCTGCTTTCAATCTCTTTTGATTATATATATTAAGCTACACTTTAGTGATTGTCTATTTATTTGGTTCTTGAGAATACCATGGTATATTAGCTATCACCCTAGATCCCTGTAGGTCAGGGTCAGAGCCCCTTAGTTTCCAGTCCAACCTTAATTTCTATAATGGTAAATATACTCACTTTGTGTCTGATAGTTAAATGCTATCACCTGGTTCAGTTATTCTGTAATCCTACCGTTACCATAACAGAGGTAGAGTTTCACAATGGTATTTCCTATTACTAATATGGGCCTCCAGTGGATAGCCATCACTGAGCTTCCATATTGCTGGTATCTCTTTTACTGAGTGTTTTTCTTGGTAAAAGGAGTATCTTCTGGGCCCTCCTAAGAAACATAGTTATTAGGCAGGTGGTTTGGACTAATACAATAGAACTCTTCTTGCACATTTATTTCTGAGTATTTTTGTTTCTTCCTCAATGTTCTGCTAAATGTAGCTCTGTCATCTTCAGATACTTTAATGTGAACCATCATTATGTCCATCCTTCCAGAAGTCATCCAAACAGTATATTAAGACCAAGCTCTTGCTAGGATGTTGAATCTGAATCATGGGATAGAGCCCCGATATTATTCAATCCATCAAATCTAGTTTTATATACAACTCACTTTGACTAGTATCCTCAAATCTACTCTTAGTCAATTTTTCTTCATTCTAGGTGCTATGTATAATCCGGGTCCTATTTTTTTTTTTTTCTTTAATAAAAAGACCTTATCCTTTCTTAGTAGAGTTGATACTTCATAGTCGGGCCATCCTAAAACTTGACTCTAGTTATTGGTGCTCTAGCCAGGAAGAGAACTCCTCAGAGGAGATTTAAGCATGATCTCAGGAAAAGAGATGTCTCTGTGTTGTCCTTAGGAAAGGAGCTTTTGCTAGAGTAATAGAAAGTGGCTACTTTTACCAACACAGAGAATTCAAAGTATTCTAAGTTTCAATGTATTCAAGCACATTCACCCAAATATCTCCATTGTAGGTAGTAGGATCCCACTCCCTTCCTTACTTCAGAGACTTGCACGAACTATGAATTCATCATCCTTTGTAGCTCTGTTGGACTCACCCTTGCATACTGGGCTTGATCTTCAGCATAAGCCAATCTCTGGCTGCAGGAGATAACAGCCTCCATTAGTACTGCCAGGGGGACCTTTTCACTTTCACATCATGCCTTTAGTTGGTGATTGACTAATCTGAGTTTGTCATTTTCTTTCTTTAGCTCATCAGTGACATCTCATAAAAAAAAAAATCAACTCTACAATTCTAAATATATAACCATTTTTCCTACATTGCTTGAATGCTAGAAATATTACATAAACCAATATTTCCTCTTCTACCTCCATCTCATTCAAATTTACCACACACAAAAAAAAAGTCTTGGCATTTGTAAGGCAGTATTGTGCCAGGAGTTACAATCCATCCAATTTCCACCAATAATTGCACCCCTGTTGCCATCTGGCTGGTAAATGACCCCACTCTAGAATTCCATTCTGGCAATGTAGTTTCTAAAGCACTTTTGTTAACAACTCTTGTTAGACTGGATTCCCCAGAATCATATTCTGAGACAAAGTTTATGTGAAATGAATGTATTAGAAATAATTCACTGGAAAACTACATACAGATGTGGAGAAATAAGACTTGGAAAACATAAAGGTCAAGCAAGTTTGTAGTATCAGAAAAATTTCCACAGGTACCAAATTAGTTTTCTATTGCTATGTGACAAATAACCACAACTTAGTGACTTAAAACAATACTCACTTATTATCTCAAGTTATGTGGGTCAAAGTGTGGGCAAGATCAACTGGGTTCTCCAATTAGAGGCTCACGAGGCCAAAATCAAAGTGTCAGCCAGGCTGAGCTTTCATCTGGAGGCTCATGAGAAGAAACTGCTTCAAAGTTCATTCTGATCGTGGGTAAAATATAGTTCCTTATGAGTGCAGAACCAAAGTTCCTGTTTCTTTGTTGGCTATTGGCCAGGAGTCACAGTTCCTAAAGGTTGCTCTGTGACTTTTGCACATGACCACCTCTATCTTTAATGTCATCAATGACTCTTTGAATCCTTCATGTGCTTCATGTCACCGACTTTTTCTTCTGCTATCATTCAAAGAAAATTCTCTGCCTTTAAAAGGCTTGTGTGAGTAGGTTAGGCTCACTATTCCTATTATAAAGGAATAAGCATTGTTCTAGTTCCTATGTGATTTCAAGGCTGGTTAATATAAAGGCTCTCTGTAGGTTATTCATCTCTCATTTGGTTTATGTAGCCATATTCTTCATTGGGATACATTCTAGTTCCTTGACCATCTGTGATGAATTGCTATGTCTATGCACAGTCAAAACTCAAATTAAATCTGATATATGCACAGAGTAGTTAGAGTTAATATCTCTCTATAATAAGGTAAACTGATTAGGAAAATTAATTAAATCTGCAAAATCCCTTTTACTAAGTAACACAACATAGTCAAAAGAGTAATACCATATGGCAGAGACCATGGAAGCCATCTTAGAATTCTGTCTACCACAGTCTGCTACAGAGCTGCCATCAACTAATATTTGAACCAATTAATTTATCTATATAAGAGAAAATTTATTTGAAAGTACTTATCATAGTGCTTGGCACATAGTAAGCTATAAGAATCCACTTAGCTAAGAAATTAACAAGATACTAGTAGCTATTCTCTAAAGATGGACCTCAAAAGAACAAGTCTTTCAATATTCATGCCCTTGTATAGTTCCCATCACTTGAATCTGAGCTGACACTTGTGATTCACTTGTAACAAATAATATGGGACAGAAATAATACTGTCGGACTTCTGTTGCTAGATCATAAGAACTCTTATAGTTTCTATCTTGGAACACTTGACTCAGGGAAAGCCAACTCTCTGAGACTTGGAACACTTGACCCAGGGAAAGCCAACTCTCTGCCGCGCTCTATGGATACCTATGCTAGCCCCGTGAGGAGGTAACATGGACAGAAGGATGCCTGGGAAGCCCTAAGTTGTCCCTTTCATGCAGATGATACACTCGTGATTGAAAAAGGTATCTTGTAGTTCCAGACAGAGGAGCCTTCAAAAGAATCCAGACCCTTATAGTGTCTGACTGCAATCTCATGAGAGACTCACAGAACCAGTAAAGGTAATAATAAATTGTTGCTTAAAATCATTTAGTTTGTTGCAGTTTGTTATGCAACAATAGAAAACCAGGATAGAATTCTAAGCAAGTTACTAAATTAAGTTCTCATTGTAGGATTTTCTTGTAATTGCAATTCAAGTTATAGCCTTTCCCTAATTCTTATATGATTTTAAGGCTGGTTGATATAAAGGTTCTCTGTGATGCAGCATATTAGTTTCTCATTTGATTTTTGTAGGCTTATTATTCACTGGAATACACTCTAGTTCCTTGCCCATTTGTGATGAATGTCTATGTCTATGCACAGTCAAACTCAAATGAAATCTAACATAGATACAGAGTGGTTGGAGTTAATTTGTTCTCCCTTGGCTCCCACTTATTACAAAAAGACCTCCTCATTTAAGTGTTTTTAAGCTATGCGTTCCTATAGTTGAAAGTTATTGCATGTTGATAGTTATCTTTACTGACATTCACTAGCCTCGATATGCCAGAGAATTTTAAATGGAACTGAGAAACAAAGGCAATACAGCTATGCAGACACTGGAATGTGAAATAACACTCCAGTGACTTAAAGAAATGGGATGAACGTAGCCCTAATAAAATATGAAGGCTTTCTAGTCCCAGATCCTATTATCTCTAGTGACACTCTAGTTGTCTGTCTTTTAAAAGTACAGAAGCAATCCAGTTAGAAAAATGTCAGCTCCCCTGTAACAGCAGCATGCTTCAGACCCTTGGTAATAATGACTTACTCTATCAGTGAACATTGTTGTCTTTGGTGCTGGCACTAAGCAGTTTCCCTTGAAAATCTCACAATCAGTTTGTTTGATTTCAGCCCCAACAGTGGTAAATATCTATTTTAACTTTGGAAATTTGTCAAATTTAAATGAAGAAAATCATCCAAGATGAGCAATAAACATAGAGCCTGGATGTCAGTCAAGTGGCCTAGGCTTGGCATCTGTGTCCAGCAGAGTGCCTACACATACTACTGTCAAGGGCTTATTGATAATAAATGACAGTGAGGTCATTATTCCCCTGAACCCAGTTGCAAAATCTCCATTTTTATAAGCATGGTCATGCCTAAAAGACATTTAAAGATATTTGTGACTATCTAGGAACATAAAGCTGCTGCTCCAAGCTTAATGGGCAGATATGAGCTCTGAAGGAAACAAGGGAATTATTTGAAAATCTAAGACTTCAAAATTTTCAACAATGAAGTCTACGGCCATGCTGCACTGAGCACATCAGATCCCGTCTGACTTCAGAAGCTAAGCAGGGTCAATAACCAGGGTCAGGCCTGGTTAATACTTGGATAGGAGACCACCTAGGAAGATCAGGTCCTGTAGGTGATTAAAAAAAAAATTAACAATGAAATGAGAGAGTGAATTCATAGAAAGGTAAGACCCTAAATTAAGGGGATATTATTTAATATGTTCTTTTATAGCATAATTATTACTTGCACAAATACTAAATTAAGTTGGAAATTCATGTATCTCTTAATAAAGGCAGATTTTGTCCTTGATTTTTTTCCCACTAAATGCTATTCTATCAATCTTTAAAAAAAAAAAAAAAGCCATAATTCTTGTATATGATTGAAGGAGCTGAAGGAAATAAATCAATATATAATACAGAACTAAAAAAAAATACATAATTGTAGAACTAGAAAGGATTCTAAAATTTTACTAATTCAATTCTATTGTTTGAGTTTTTCTGCCAAGTTATCAGTCCAGAGACTGAGGTACATGAAGCCACACAGCTCATATACGACAGTCAGGGCTTGAACAGAATTTCCTGCCTCTGGGTCCTTTGCTTATCCTGTTGGTCCTCATTGATTTCTCATATGGTATTCTCTTAAGCAGAGTCTCCTTCTGGTTACATTAATCTTTATGTGGCAAAAGTCACAGTATTGATGGTGATGAAGGAGGAAGAATTGGAAGAAAGATTCCTGTTCCACATTCATTGGGCTTTAGGGAAAATAGAGTACACAGGAAGGTTATGACTAAGAAATTGCTAACATTCAAATAAAGCCATTTTTAGAATGTTCAGGATTATTCACAAAGTACCTTATAATATATAAAGTAAAAAGAGAAGTAGCCTAGTTCTTGTTTTGAAGAACAAAAGACAAAGACTTATAAATATAGCCCAAAGGGCTTTTGAGGTCAGACCATAACTTTACTTTTAGGCTTTATTTTGAAGCTCCTCCAACTTCCTCCCAAAGACTATTGTTCTAGTCATATGTAATATTTTCTTATTTCTTGTTGGTTAATTCTTTTAATCTTTCTAACAGAACTCTTTGTTTCTTTTTTCCCAATACAGCAATGTTCTCAGTTAAATATTTGCTTTCCAAGAATGATTTATTGCTAATGGGGGGTGAGTGGTAGGGAGGTTCGAATAAGGAGCGTGTGATACAATTCAGGCTGAAATCTAGCTTAAGTCATAGGAGAAGGGAAGAGGAGTTTTGCCAAGCTCTATCTTTTCATAGAATGGTTGGCATGGCCAATTTTTCTTCTTCCTCTTAACTGAATTTTATGTTTGCTATCTGGAGCTGCAGCAGCCACATTACGACCACAAAAGAAAGGCATAATCGATTCCCCAAACTATATTATTTTAGGTGATCAGGTTCTTGGTGTTTGCTATAGGAAAGAATTAAAGGACACATAGGGTAAGCCAAACAAGTAATCTATTTATTAGAGAAGGATAGTACACTCTCAAGATGGTGAGAGCAGGAAGGCTTGGAGAAGAGAAGCTGTCCCAAGGAGAAGTGGGTTTTGGTAATTTCTATATATAAAATGAAAAGGTGGAATATTCAAAGCTTAGAGGTGGTGTAATACACATTCCTAGGCAAGTCCTAGTAGACTGCTCCTTCCCATTAGGAAAGAGCTTTTTCCCCTCCTTATTTAGCTCTCTCAGATTTGTGATGGCATAGAAGGTGGAGATTTTCTTAGGCTGCCAGGCTAATAGTATTATGGTTAGCCAAAGGTCACCTGGAATGGTAAGTTGGCATCCAGGATCCCCCACTAGCCCCCTGAATCTAGTTCGGATTGATATGGTGCTGGCATTTTCTTAAGGGCTGACCCAATCTCCTCCTTTCTTTCTCTCCTTCCTTCCCCCAACACCTTAGTCTTCTTGCCTATTGAAACAATATCCAGAAACTGTCTATTGTGAATTTTTTTGTTTTGTGATAAAAACAAACTTTTCTTTGTTTAAACTACTATCATTGAGTTTCTCATTATTTGCAATGGATTACATTTCTAACTGATGGATTTTTTCAAGGTGCTATCATTATTTTTCCATGCTTTTTCATCTTCAAGCCTTTTTGAAATGAACACTTCTGTTTTTCTTATATGGAAATGTTTTATTCTTTCTTTAAGAAAATACTCAACTACAGCCTTTCTTGCTGAATTGTCCTTCAAATTCTTCATGAGTTATTAACTCCACATCTTTATGTGTCCTAATAGCTAGTTGTACCAACATTCATTAGCTATTTCTCATATGTCAGTTTTAATTTTGTATATCAACTGCTTTTCCCCATTTAGGTTCTATAAATGCTGAGGTTGCATTACCATTAAGATTCACTTTGCTACCTCAGTTCCCTTTACATTAATGATTCTACAAAGACAAGAAGTTCCTGCAAAGACAATTTACCCATTTCTCAAATATCATGGCATCCCACGTATGCAGAGATGAAACCTTGCCTTCAGGTGACACTGCCCAAGTCTCAGATCTCTACTAATGACTCTTTCTATATGATGAGTATTTATTGGGTCTAATGAGTATTTCAGCTCTCTGCTCTGCCTGCCACAATGGCTCCCTCCTCCTAGGAAAATTATGTCCTGCTCTGGCTAGAGAAATTCAGAGCAACCAAAAGCTGCAAAACCACCAAAGTGGCAGAATTGCATGATGCACCCATGTGAAAGCAGTATTTACTTGAGTCTCTCATACTTCTTCAGGTTGCAGCTCAACTTCAGTTGCATGGTCAAGTGGAAGACTGGATACCAATACCACCATCTCTTCTGGTAAAACCTGTGACTTGGACATAAATATTGTGTCCTCTTTCTTTACCACTGCTAAAGAATGCACATATTTTGACCACCTGGCATAGTGATCATTGGCCACACATTTTGCATATAAGTAGGCTGTGATTCCCAGGTTGATGTACATACTACTGTTCATATCTGCTCCTTTTACAAGGCTATAATTTTTCTGAGATTTAGGACTTTTCCCTCTTTTTTTTAGTGTATATTTTTACTCATTTTTCTTTCTTTATCCTTGCGCAACATCTGACATACAGTGGGTCCTTCAGTAATGTATAATGAATTAGTAATGTTCAGAGGCTAAATGACAATGTTCAAATCTTTCTAGACAGTTAGTGACAGAGTCATTTCTACACTCGGTCCTCTGGATGATCCTAATGAGAGTTTGGAGCATAAAAAAAGCAGAACCAATAACACTATTAGTGGTATTTTCTTTCCTCAAAACAGAAAACATATTTCTTGCAGTTAAATCTGGAACTTATAGTTTGACAAAAAGGAATCTATTATTTCCTATAGCTATTTTGTTCCTGCTTCACAGTTTTAGCACTCTAGATGCTTTGAAAGATCATAGAAATTCGAGAAATCACAATGGAAGCCAGCTCTGCTTCTGTTAGAGAATTTACAGGGTCCAAATATAGTTAGTGGTCTACGAGTTGTATGGGGAAAAGAATAAAAAGTAAATCAACATGAGTCAGATTAGTGCACGTGAAAAAGTGTCTCACTCTCATATACAGACACACACACATACACATTGTTTCCTTATAGACTTATCTCAGCAAACTCAGAAAATAGAGCAAAGAGAACTAACAGAAGCAAAAAGACAGCAATCAATACTTGAGTTTCCCTGGCAACTGGTGATGGGAAAGGAAAGCTACTGCCAAAAGATTGATATGATAACAATAGTCTTCACGAGAGTCCTGCAGTAGCACCATTAACCATCTGGCTTAAAAAAACAGGAATAAGTAATAATGCCAGGATATCCCATTATTTTATTCATACTTTGTCCTACCCCCACCAAACCTAAGCTTTTTAAATGGAATCTATAACCATTTATGGATACAGATTCTATTAAAAAAGAAAATACAAAGCTGCATACTGCTTTCTAAGGTAGGGGAGATAGGGATTTTTTACTCTTTCTCTTATGTAAATATTTAAAAAGAGGTTTCTATTATCCACCTCAGACTGTCATAGCAACATACCAAAGACTAAGTGGCTTAAACAACACAATTTTTTTTCTGACAAGTCAGAAATAAGAAGGCTGAGAAATTTCAGATCAAGGTGCCAACCAGTTTGGTTCCCGGTGAAAGCTCTCTTCCAGGCTAGCAGATTGCAGCCTTCTTGTTCTGCCCTCACATAGTGGGGGAGGGGAGAATGATCCTCTCTTCCTCTTCATATAAAACCAAGGATCCTATCAAATTAGGGCCCCACCCATATGACCATATGTCCATATGACCTCAATTATCTCCTAAAGTCCCTATCTGCAAATACAATCAAATAAGGATTTAGGCATCAACACATGGATTTTGTGGATAATTCAGCCCATAGCTTAAAATTCATGTTTTCTCACATGTAAAATATACTCATTCCACTTCAACAGCCCCAAAAGTCTTAACTGATTACTGCACCAACTCTAAAATCTGAAGTCCAAAGTCTTATCTAAAAATCATCTAAATCAGGTATGGATGAGCCTGGGGCTAAAATTCATTTCAAGGCAAAATTCCTCTCCAGGTGTGAACCTGTGAAACCAGACAAGTTATAAAATACAATGATGGGACAAGTGCAGGGTAGACATTCTCATTCCAAAATGGAGAAATTGGAAAGGAGAAGGATGTGACAAGCCCTAAGACAATTTAAGACCTAGCAGGAGAAATTTTATTAGATCTTAAAGCTCAAAAATAATTCTTTGTTTTGATGCTCTGCCCTTCAGGTTCACTGGGATGGCAATAACACCCCAGGGCTCTGCAAAGCTGTCCCTCTCCTTTGACTCTGTGGGATGGCCCCATGCATTAGGCTCTCTGTGAGGGTCCAGTTAATGCAGTTAACTGTGGTGGCCTCACTGTCCACTGAAAAGTAGGAGAAAGCAACCTTACCCTCTGGGCCTATGGTGGGATGGCATCCCTCACAGTCTTTGAATTGACTTTGAAGTCATTTTTTCCTTCTCCAAAAGGATAACACATGCAGCCTTCCTGCATTTGTTGGTGATGCGATCAAATTTAAGACCCACGGAGCCAATTGAGATTAATTGTCCGCCTGCCCTCCTGGGCAAGTCTGCCTGGCGTCTGGGGCTGAGGAATGTCTCTCAGCGGCCGCCCCCTAGACGGGGCAGGTCCTCGCCCAAGATGGCCAGGGTCGTGGGTCTTAGGAGATTCTCCCATTTTCTTTTAGGGAAGAATCTTGCTGGGGCCTCCAAATGTTGTGATGCGATCAAATCCAAAACCCACGGAGCCAATTGAGATGAATTGTGAGCCTTTATTAGCCGGCCAGCAACTGACTTTCCACCACGCAGGGTTAGAAGAGATCAGCCCCGAGCTCCCAGAAGAGGCAGCTTATATAGTCACCAGCACATCCCTGAGCAGATCACCACACCCTGGTTAACAGTTGGCCATTAGTATATCCTTGATCAGATTACCCTGGTTAACAGCATCTCCTTGATCAGATTACCACACCCTGGTTAACAGAATCAGAAGTAAATATTTAATACTGGTTTACTGAAAAATTGTCCACCCATAACACATTCTATTCTATTCTCTTTGTTTCCCTTGTTTCTTTTGGTCCAATGTTTCTGATGATATAATTCCATCTCTATTCCTGCCTTCTACCAAAGTAGCTAATTAAAATCACTTTCACATTCATACTAATTTCTTTATCTAATGGTTGTGCAGGCACACCCTAGTATTCTCTTCAGAACAAGCTTAATCATTTTTTGCAATATAAATACTCTGAGAATTTTCCAAATCTTCAAGTTTCTGATTTCGCTTTGCTTAACAATTTATTCTTTAATTAATCACACTCCTTTCACGTTTTATTATAAATTGTCAGGAAGAACCAACCTGCTCCTTTAACACTTTGCCTGGAAATTTCTTCAGGTAAATGTTGTGGCACGATCAAATTTAAGACCCACAGAGCCAATTGAGATGAATTGTGAGCCTTTATTAGCCTGATGGTTAAACATTAAATAAGCGAGCAGAAGTTGGCCATTTGAAAATTTCCCCCCTTAACAGTAAATATCCAGTTTTGGTTGCTCACAGGTTTCATTTTCCATACAACACTGGAATATGCACACAATCCAATCATGTTCTTTGCAACTTTTTAACAAGGATCACCTTTCCTTTAGTTCCTAGTAATCTCTTCCTTATTTTCCTCTGAGAAATCACCAGAATGGTCTTTAACATTCATATTTCCACCAGCATTCTAGACTCTACCTATTATCCAGTTCCAAAGATACTTTCTCACTTTTAGGTGTTTGTTACAGTAGTGTTATAAACTCAAGGCATTCATTTTATCTGCAGACAACAAACCCCAAAGAGGCACAGACAGGAATTTACAGCAAAGAAATTAGAGGTTTATTTAAGAAAATGATGCCAAGTCCAGAGAAACAGGTAAACTAGCACTCAAAGATCTGGGCTTCCAGATGGCCTCTAGTGAATAGATTATATACTGGAAAACTCATTAGCAGTTAAAGAAGTTGGTGTGGGCTCTACTGATTGACCAGGGAGGGCTACAGTAGGAGGGAGTTGATCATTGCATCAGGTTCTGATATCAGTCATAGTGTTCTTTCTGGTTTCAAGGGGATGCTGGTAGAATCTTTCCACCTTCATGCAAGATGGAAAGAGCTGACAGATGTTATTTTTAGTTTGACCCAAACTGTTTCTGTGGTCAACAGACTTGAGGCTTTGTTCTTAAGACTTTTTGATGCTGATCTAAGGGCCTAGAAATTAAGGAAGCAGTTCTTCAGGATGCAGAAGGATAAGGAAAGAAAAAAAGCAAGTGAGCCCAAATGGCACCCCATTTCTCAGTACCAAAACCTATATTAATTTACTGGGGTTGCCATAACAATTACCATAAACTGGGTGGCTTAAATAATAGAAATTTATTTTCTTACGATTCTGATTTCTTACGATTCTAGAAGTCCCTGATCCAGTTCCAATAATGTGATAGATACTCTTCCTGGCTTATAACATTCTCCCTCATGTTGTTTCTTCACATGGTCTTTTCTCTGTGGCACACTTCTCTCTTACTCTTCCTAAAAGATCATCAGTCCTATAAGATTAGAGCATTACCCTTACGTACCTCCTAATGGCCCAATCTCCATATATAGTTATGTTGGGGATAGGTTTTGAATATGTGGTTGGGGCAGGGGAGGCAAATTTTAGTTCCTAACAAGATTCTTTATAATATACATCTTTCTCTAAAATACAAACTTGATTAAAAGAGAACAAATATTTCTGGAACTTAATAAATAGACTCGAATGGGCATGAACAGATAGCATGATTTATATCCTTTTATTTTAATAAGTTATTCCAGGTGATAAACAATTATTCCAGCTAATTCGAGTATTCTAATTAATTATCATTATTGGCCATGATGAGGTATAAACTTATGATTTAATGGAAGTTGTAATATTTTTTTTTTCTACCAATAAAAGAATTAAGATGTGAATTTCTTTACAGGAATGAGGAAAATATAAACTAGGTAATACAATTGAGATTTACCTTGAAATTATGGGTAATATCTAGTTTAGAGATGATTGAAACCAAAAAACATGTGCTCTCTTACCTCTACGTTTGTTTAGACTGATTACACACTTTTGTTCTTTTCTGGGAAAGGCAGCTGAGTTAGTGACATTATTTCCTTACTCATATGAACTGTGACTAGTCTCTGCAGAATAATGATGTTTTGTAATTGACTTAACAGAAAATAATTCACATAAACATGTAGAGTCCAAGGATTAAAACAACCAAGTATTAATATATAGGCATATATCATATATATTATAAAGTCTGTTATATTTGCTTCAAATGTAATTATAGTAATAGTTTTCTTCTAACAAGTGTAACTACAATTCTAACATGCCTCCCAGCCCACAGCTCTTCTTTGTCTCTGTACACTGTAAATCTCTTTAAATTTGCATTATGATCACAAAATATCCCTGTGAAGAAACCTTTCATTGCAGACATAAGTGTTCGAAACACTTTAACAGGTACCTTGAATATAGAAGCAAAAGAAGACCTAGTTCTGAAAGTGTTTACAATCAAGCCAAGGTACTCACATCAAATTTAAACTTGTTTCTCTTATTTCTTTCTTATAACAGGCCAACTTTGAATATCTCTACAAAGGGAAATTCTTTTTCCTCTTGTCCCAAAACCTTTGAGAAATCTCTCACCTGAATCCATGTCTTTTCCTCTTATCAAAGCTTCTTTACCTCAAAATCACCACTTTCATCTAGGCACAAGGATTCACTTCTGATTTAATACAAATGCTTCCCAATTTTAGCTTCCCATAGGGTTTATACACACATTTTTCTCGAGATGCATAAATGGCCCCTGTACCTTAATATAAAAATTTTTACTTTGTCTGCATTTTTAGTTTCATAAGGGGTTTTCCCTTTTCAGTATGCTATGGATTCAATTGTGCCCACCCCGCCCCCATTCATATGTTGAAATTCTAATGCCCAATGTGAGTATATTTGGAGATATGGCTTTGGGGAGGTAATTAGGGGGAGATGAGGCCATAAATTCATAAGGATGAGGTCCTGATTTCATGGGATTGGTGGACTTAGAAAAAGGGGAAGATGGAGTGAGCTCTCCTCTCCAAACATAGATGTCAAAAGGCTACAGCAAGAAGGTGGCAGTCTGAAAGCCAGGAGGAGAGCCTTCACCCAAATACATCAGTGCTGGTACCCTAATTTTAGATTTTTAGCTTTCAGAAGTGTGAGAAAAAAAATTTCTATTGCTTAAGCCACCCAGTTTGTGGTAGTTTGTAAGGTAGCCTGAGCTGACTAATACACCTTATATCTTTCTTTAGAAAGAAAGACATCTGATTATTCATATAAAGACTAGTAAGCACATTGGGATTAATACTAAGGAGAAAAGAAGAGCTTCCTTAAATTTCTTCTAAGCACATGCGAATCACATAAAAATATTTTCTGTTTAGATAAATACATTGGCTTCGATTATCTCCTACATACAGGTAGCTCACAACCCAAATTATTCTTTGTGTTAGAAACACAAGACCACTACTCCTTACCTTTAAGGCACTCATAATCAAAATCTTACCTCCTTCTATATACCAATGTGCTGACCCAAATAACACAAGCCATCTCTAGTCTTCTATTTTATGGCATCAGATGGAAACCTAGCAATTATCCCTGATGGCTTTACTTTTATGTATCTAAACCCATAATAAGTTAGTCTAAAACACTATCTAATGCCTTGTAAGTGAGAAATAAACCTTTAGTATATTAAGCCATTGTAATTTTGGTATTACCTACTATCAAAGTATATCTGTGATATATCATTGATGCCTTCTTATATCCCGACTAAATAAAGAGCCGAAAAAATCATAACTATAAAAATGATTTTAAAAGCTAATGTCTGAAAGACAAATAGTAATTGCTGTGAGAAAACATTACCATATTGTAATATTCTCCCAATCTGCATCCTTATATTTTTTGCTGTTGTTGTCTATTTCCATCTATTCTCCACATTGTAGCAAGATTCTTCTTTTTGAAATACAAATCCAGTCTTGTTAATATCTTTCTGTTTTTATATCAATGATTTCTCTTTAAAAATGATACAGAAAACAGCTTACACAAACATATCCACATGGACTTGGGTTGCCTTGCCTCTACATGGCTCTCTAACCACTTCCCATACTTACTCTTGTACTCTCTGGTACTTGTATACTTAGACTGGGTCCAAACAAGAACAATAAGACAACTCTTAAAATATTATAATTCGAGAGGATTAAATAAAGGAACTATTTACAAATTTGTAAGAATAAAACCACAACCAAAAAGTGTTACCACCCTTATTACCAAAGGGATTGTGAAATGAGGGATGAGGGTGGTAATGGAATTTGGAAAGAGATTACTTTGGAGAAGATTTGAAAGAAACAGTGGCCTTTTGTGGAAGAACATCGCCTGAGGCAACCTCCCAGGAATGGACCCAGAGAAATAAATAAATAAATATCCTGACTTCCTTATCTTTCCTTCAGTTTTTTATTTTGTTTTTGTTTCTGTTTCTGTTTTTGTCAGGGCATCCTAGTGGCCAAAGCTAACTACAACCCAAAGTTAAGGCAGTGCATTATTGTAGTATATACAGATCAGCTCCTGGAGCAGAAATCTGGGTGGTAAAGTGTATTTTCGAGGGGCAATTAGAAATACTCAATAAGCAAGGTATTGCTATATGATGTTTGTAATGATCTCCCTGACGAAAGGTTTTAGCATATGCTATTTCTTTTCCTTGAGTAATTCTCTTCTATTCAATTTGCTAATTCTTGTTTATTCTTTGAATATTAGCTTATAAAATCATTTCTTTAGCTAAGCCTTCTTCAGATCTTTATTAGTCAGTGTATGTCAAGTTATACTGTTGTAACAGGAAGGCAACTGAGTCTAGAGTTCATGCCACTCAGCCAAAAGGCCGACATAGGAGCTGTGCTCTTTAGAATAATTGTTTGCCATCAGAACACTGATGCTCTAAGAAAGCAGAGGTTAACACTTTCAAAAACTGCCTTACCTTTTCAGTTCAGCTTAGGGTATGTAAGGGAAAATCTGGCCATTATTTTAGAGGCTGCATGATGGTTCCAGGAGGTGGGGGGAGTTTGTTGTGCTTCACAGAGCCTTCCCTTTGGCAATGCGGTCCTCCAGTGGCATTAGCAACCCAAGAACAAGGACGAAAGTAGTCTGTAAAAAATGCTAGGCCATAAAGATTGTGATCAGTAAGAATAAAGGCATTAATCATAAGTTTCAGGGCAACTTTCTATGGCAGGGGACGTTCCAAGTTCTGGGTCAAGCTGCAAAGGACAATCTATTATTAAGCTATAGGGTAAAGAAAGGTGAGGCTCAGGATTCTGTGAAGCCTCTACTATGGGGGTCCCAACTGGGCCCTTCTTTGCTGTGAAATAAATAACACGAAAATCTCAATAGCTTGATACAATCCATGTCTGTTTTTACTAACAAGGCCAGTTTTGTGGGCCAGTAACATATGTAGTCACATAGGGCCCTGTGCTCAGAAGGGCCAGTGTTTGGTTTAAGACTCTGTCGTAATCACTTGGTATTTTTAATAACTTTTTTAAAGTTGTAAAATACACATAACATAAACTGCAATTTTAAAGTGTACAATTCAATGGTTTACAGTATTTATATTTGCATTAAGCCTGCATATTGTATAGCTTGTCCTGCTCACTGATAGTATATTATAGAAATCTACTCCACCTACTCACTTAGAAATTCAGGCCTATGAGATCTCCAGAATCCTGTAAATGCTCCCTGCAAAACACGTGCTTCCTCCATTGCCTCAGCAGAAGAAGAATCCTCTGAGGATCAGGCACATATACTCTTCTCTATTTTGACTTGGAAATGATAAACATCATTTCCTATTCACTGGAATTTGTCATATAACACACCTAAACTGTAAGGCAGCTGGGAAACTGAGGAGGCTGATGGATGTTCAATGAGCATGACTATCTTTACAACATATCCATGCTTATGTCAAATTCCCCAGTTAGAAACTTCCATAACACCATATTCCTTTCCTTCATCATTGATTTAAAGCTATTTTACCACTATGTAAATTAAATAAGAGCAAGTATGGGGTCTATTTTTGCCTCGAGCACCAAAATCAAGGCCTGACACATAATAGTGCTATATTAGTCAGAGTCAGGATCCTCCAGATAAACAGAATCCATAGGACATATATCTATAGATAGATAATATAGTATAGATATATAGATAGAGATAGAGATGGAGATGATAGAGATAGAGATAGAGATAGAGATAGAGATAGAGATAGAGATAGAGATAGAGATAGAGATAGAGATAGAGATAGAGATAGAGATGAAGATAGAGAGACAGAAAGAGAGAGAAAGAGATGATAGAGATAAAGATAGGTAAAGATAAATAGATATAGATATTCCGTTTCTATACTGAATATGTGTGTGTTTGTGTGTGTGTATGTGTGTGTATGATATATTATAAGAATTGACTCACACAGTTATAGAAGCCAAGAAGTACCATCTAAAAGCTAGAGAAACAAGAATTCCATTGGTAAAATTCAATCTGAGTCAGAAGGCCTGAAAATTTGGAGATCCGGTGGAGTTAGTCCTAGTCTGAGTTAGAAAGCCTGGGAAACCAGAAATGCCAATATCCAAAAACAAGAGAAGATGATATCTCAGCTCAGAAATAGTCAGTTCATCCTCCTGCCACATTATTAAGGCCTTCAACAGATTGAATGACAGTCACATTGATGAGGGCAACTTTCTTCACTCAGTCTATTAATTCAAATGCTAATCTTATCCAGAAACACCCTCATAGACATATGCAGAAATATGTTTTACCAGCTATCTGGCATCCCTTACTTTAGTCAAGTTGTCACATAAAATAAACCATCACAATTGCACAACAATTATAATTGAATTAGTAAATGAACTAGAAACTCCTGTAATGGTTTATTCCAGTAAATTCTCAATCTTATTGCTCTCAGAATGCTTTACACTTGTGCTATTCAGTTGATAACCACTAGCTACATGTATTTTTTACGCTGAAATAAAATAAAATAATAATAAAAAAAACAGTTCCTCAATCACATTAATACAATTCAGGAGCTCAGTAGTTACATATGACTAGTAGCTACAACAGATATAGAACATTTCCATCGCAGAAAGTATTATTGAAAATAGTGCCTTATACTCAAGTTTAGAGAACCCCAAAACTGTTGTTTATGCAAGTTATAACTATGGATACTTACTATATTAAAATTTTAACTAAAGATTTAAAATAATATGTTAATATGTCTTAAAATTAAAATAGTGAACACTTTTTGCAACATCTTCATCCAACTTAATAGAAGACTGCTAGATTTTCATACATACTTGAGATGTTTTGTTTGAAGTACATCCTGCCTTATATAGATATGTAGTTGAAAAAGAGTGTTGCTCTATTCTTTTCAAATAATAGTGGGTATTCTTCTTTTGATATGTAAAACAATATTTTTTTAAAAAAATTGAATTGCATTGTGAAATTTAAAACTATATAAGTAAACTTTTAAAACTCTGTTACAATAAAATCCATTAGCCTATCATGTACTTTGAATAGACTCTTTGTCTATACAAGATTTTAAATATCATGCATTGGCCATTTGGAAAATATTGACTCAATAAGTTATGCGGATCTTCTAATTATCAGCTCATTTTTTTACATAATATCAAAAAATCATATATACCAATATCATTATCAGACTTACCAGGAAAGGTGTTTAAATATTAGGAAGTTATTCTGATAACACATGCATATTTTTAAAAAATCTAGTGTTTACTTGAAAACTCAAATTTTATCATTAATAATATAGTCAGATATTTTGCTTGAAGTGTCAGGCTCAGTTTTCTCAACTGCATATATATATATAAAAAGGTTGTCAGACACCCAAATCTGAATAGTTATTATTTGTCTATTAGTAGTTTATTTTATGCAAATAAAATTAAAAAGTGGTTAGTTTAATCCCACACACATTTTATTTCAGGATTCCCATTCATATGTTGAGATGGAGCAGGAAGGCTTTATGGGTACTTCCCATTCACTCCATTACCCAGAATGTTAAAAGACATGTACTCAGTGGTCAAGATTTTTAAAATTAATATTTTTACTGCTTCATTAGAATTTGTTTTAATGGGAAATGTGTGATGCTGAATGTTATAAGCTGAATTCTTCTGTACACTGTATGTTAAATTTTCAATCCCTAGTATCTCAGAATATAACTGTATTTTGGAGATAGGGTCTTTAAAGAAGCAATTAAGCTAAAATGAGGAAATTAAGGTAAAGCCTAATTCAATATGACTGGTGCCTTTATAAGAAGAGAATATTAAGACACAGAAAGAAGACCATATATAGACACTAGAAAAAGACAACTTCTACAAGCTGAGGAGAGAGGCCTCAGAAGAAACTAACCCTGGTGACACTTTGATCTTGGTCCTTTAAACTCCAGAACTGCGAGGAAATACATCTCTGTTTTTTAAGCCACCCAATTTGTGGTACCTTTTATGGTAGCCCAGCAAATTAATACAATGGATAAAATGAAGACTACAATGATTAGGAGTACAATTTGATGCTATTAACTTGATTTGTGCTGAAGAAGTAGTACTTAGACACACCTCTATTTTTGAACTATCATTGTCAACATCGATCCAGTGAAATAGAAAAATGATATTCATTATTGTTGAATTATTGACATGATTATGAAAATCATGTTGATTTCACAATCTCTATGATAGTCTTTTAAGGATACCTAAGAAATTAGGAAGAGAACCACTAGGTTATTCATATTATAATATATTTCATTATTATTATTCCTTGATTGTCTCATCTGGGAATCCACTAACTCCATATTTTCTAAAATTTTCTATGATTGACATAAATTGGAAAGATCTCAAGATATCTATTTCCTTTGGAATTTTTTGGAATCTGTGTAAAGCATGATTTCTTTAAAAAAAGTAAATGTCACAGGTAGGTCTTCTTTGTTTGACTGTACCTCTAATAAAAAAAAAATTTGAACATGACTATAAAATTCTATGTCATTTTTTCTTGAACAAATTTAATCAGAAAGAGTGGGTAGGATGTGGGAAAAATTATTTCACAACTAATTATGTTTATTTTGTTACCAACTCATTCACTGCAATCACTCTGAAACTATTTATCCATTGGCAGCTTGTTCAGTTAATGTTAAGTCTGTATTTTTAAACCATTTTGGGGAACATATTCTATTTCTCATATCCAGAAACATTAACTGATAGAGTGTATTGAAATGACATTTTTTAAATAAAAGATTATATATGTTTTAAATTTATTTTTCATTCTTAATATGAACTTTAACAATTTGGATCAACAATTACAGGGAAAAAATAAATGTATATTCTCTTATTGTAATAAACAAGAAAAACAAAACTGAAATGTTAGCAAGAATGAAACCTGTTACCTACTTTTCCCTGGTAATTGCCACTGAGCAGTTATTGTACTAAGTGAAACAAGTATTCAAATTCATCAACAACTATATGGAAAACCTATTCACTCATTCCATTGATAAGTTGTTGTTTTATAAGAGTGTATCAGGTGATTTTTGGTGGGCTCAACAGAGTAAAGCACATGCTCCACAGTAGAGCTGAGTTTTCTTAGAGATAAGTTCTTCCATGGGAGCACAAGCAGCAATCATTTTAGTTCTAGGACAATTTCTTCCATATAATGCAGTGTTCAGGCACTTGTTAAGGGCTAAAGATGATGCAAGGATCTTCTCACAGGAAAATATTGACTTTGTTTGCTCCCTAAGTATATGTTGCTTTGCGTGGATCGACTTCTCCAGGTAAAAAACATCGGTCTACTGGCTACACTTTAACACCACCAATAAAATTGCTTTGAATAAGGTAATATTTACTGTGACTTCGATGCTCGGCTTTTATAAAAGGTTTATATTTTTAAAATGATCTATTTGAAAACTAGGACTGTGACTTTTACAGAACTATAGTTAAGTAACACTATTGGCTTATCTACTGCTTATACAAAAAAATCTTCTGATAAATTTTTGCTTGTTTGCGATTTTACCAGAATAAATGTTTGTCTCCTCAGAAGAATTGCATATTATTTACTTTTACTGAAGAGGTAAAATGATGCCTTATAATGTTTTGCTTCTCTCAGGTGGGTTTAAGCCCAAAGCGTACTGTTTAACAACCAAGTGCCTACTAGCTTCTAAATCATTGTTGCCGCCCTCTATTTGGTTTCCATTACCAATTAACTTATTTTGCAATATGTTTAGAATTTCTGCTTTTTAATAAGGTATTTAGTCAAATGGGATGAATGCTTTTACAAGAAAAGTCACAATGCCATTCAACTTAATGTGTGGCAAAATGATTTAGTGGGTGCCACTATATTCAAATTAATTCATTATTTAAGCAGCCCTTCGATTCAGTATTTTGTCAGAAAGTGACAGTCGCAAAAGGTCTGTAAGATATGTGTTTTAATGTTGTATTTTTTTTATTTACTTTTTTTTATTTGGAAAACTCTCAAATCTCAAATGATTTTTTAATAGCACTTAATTTAAACATGGAAACTTGAAATCCCTTAGGATAGGCTATAACTAGAGAAAGATATCAAAGAAAGTGTTGAGTAGGTATAGTTTATGCCCAGGGAGCTAATGTAGCAAACCCACATTCAAGAATATATTGACTATTGCTCCTTAGTCTCATAGCAAGTTTATCTTGTCAGTAAATAGCTTTGTGTGTTATTTGTGTCTGTGTTTATGAATGTGTGTATTACAAAATAAAAGTTATTTTGCATTTTAAAAGTGTGGAGTCACTTTAGAAGAGATATTTGAATATCTCTTAATGATTATATTTTGCCATTTCATAATTATCGACATTTAATCTTATGCCCTAATTCTTTTTCATGTCTATGTTTTTTGTTGCTGGTCTTTAATAAGAGATAATCAAAAACTCATTAGGATCCTGGGGGAAGGCAGGATGGGAGAGAAGAGAAGACAGGATAACGAAGATTTGCTTTCTATTTCATTTTTCCCTACTAAGTTTTATTGCATATCATTATCTTTGTTTCCATTCATATATTCTTTTCAGGATATAATTTTATTTGTGCTCCTTTTGTGATTGGTCCTTGTTGCAAGATTTATTAGCATTGTGTATTGTCCTAAATTTTCTATAATAGTGTTCCTATTTGAGCCCTGGAGTCTGGTTTGACTCTGCTACATTTAATGGCACATGTGTAGAAAGTCACTCTGCCCCATTTGGGATTGCGTTCATTATAATTGGTCTCATTCTGCTTCTGTCCAGTATTTCTTTTGTTGTTTACATGAAACTGCATGCTTTCTAAGTGGAAATATGTCACACTCTTATGATATTTATTTAGGTTACAGATTTAGGTTCTTTTAGCATTTCTTATTTGGAAATTTACCCATGCACTACAAATTTGGATAAAATTTGAAGAAAAATTTTCCTATTTATAAAAGAACAAATCTTGATATATCCTTACCCTCCTTTGAGATATCCTTACCCTCCTTGCCCCACAAAGGAAAAGGAAGCATGAAAAGTGGGCAAATCAGATTCTTCATCTACGTTCCTTTAGGTCTTCACTACGTCTAAGCATTCTCAGTCTACCTCTTTTCATCCCATTCACTCTTCGGTCTATTGCTGTTTTCCAAACATTTCATACATTGATTATGCCATTTACCATTTACTATTTTGTATTTATTATTCCATTTTATCTCAAGGCGCAATGTTTTTGTATAGAGAAAGAGAGAAAGTGAAGCCTTTATTGTCAAGGAGCAATAGAGACGCTCTGAGGCACCATTTGGTTTGGGGTGCCTGATTTGATTTCTACAGTCTGAGTTAGTTGCCCACCTTCCATACTCCACTATACCATCCTAAGTATAATTATCATGACTTGGATTGCACCAAACTAAAAATACTGGTTCAATTGGCTGGTTCTTTCATTAGACTGCAGTTTCTGGTAGGTTGGGGACTGCATCTTTTCTGTTTAATCTCCTCCAGTTTAACTTCTATCAATTTTTACCTTTCAAGACCAAACTCAATCTCTTTGATCACTAAATCTCACCTGACCATACTGACCCTTAGTACTCTCTCCCTTCTGTTAACTCCTGAAACTGATTTCTGCAACATTCACAATCTTATATGATGTGCATCACTTTCTACTTTCCCTCAAATATTTATTCTATGCTTTATATCAGTGGTCTTTAAACTTTCTGGCACCAGGGACCAGTGGTCCTATGAGAATCTTATGCCCGATGATCTGAGATGGAGCTGAGATGATGGTAGCACTGGGGAGTGGCTGTAAATACAAATGAAACTTCGCTCTCTCATCCGCTGCTACCTCCTGCTGTGTAGACTGGTGGTTCCCAGAAGGCCATGGATGGGTACCAATCTGCGGTCCCAGGGTCAGGGACTCTTGCTTTAAATCATCTCCAAGTAGCTTATGATGAGATATTATTATTTATCATAGCCTTCCTCCCACTATATTGTACCAAACATAGTAGTATATATTTGTTTATTCTTTTTAAAATAACATTTGGTTATTCAAAAATAAAATATCCATTTCTCTATATGTGTATTATATATGATATATGTGATGTATGTGATACATATATGTGCAGATAAGTATATGTATACATACATATAACTACATTATAGCTAAATGTGTTCACCCACACGTAAATGCATATGTAAACATAAATGCACATGAGTGTTTGTGTGTATACATATATATAAACACTAATGCATATATTAATATTTAACTATATAATTATATTTTTTAGAAAAAATAGAGATTATCTAAAGTATTATTCATCTGAGATGCTTGTCTTGATCCCCATAGTCTTTGTTTGGCACCCTCTTTCCATACTCCATAAGTGTATTCATCATATCTTTGTTTCTACTGAATTGACGATTATTTATATATATGTATGTTTGTATATATGTATATGTGTGTGAGTATGTGTGAATCTTTTAATACATTTCTTGGCTAAATAATGGATTTTAAGTATTATAATTCCTTTTCCTTTTATTTTAAATATTATTAGGACAGTTACAAAATATCTTTCCACTTGAGATTCAATGATAAAAATAGTTAATAGGAATTAGATGATAATGAACATTCAACATATATTCCTTTAAATTGATGCTTTGCTTCATATATGTATGGATGTTTCTGCTATACATTTTAGTTATAATTGTGATATACTTAAAACAACAGGAAAATGCTAGGAAAAAATTAGCATTACTATCATTAATGAAAACAAGGATTTAGTCCATGATGTATAATTGTTTACACAAAAAATGCTTGCACATTTAATCCCTTTTCTTAAATCAAAAGCTTACTTTCCTCATGTTTTTTTTTTCATTTTCCTTTTCTGTCCTTTATAGAATAGCCACTACTCAAAGGTAGCTGCTCTCAAATCACCTATGATGTGGCATTTTAATCTATTGTTGTATTCATCTATCATCATTCAAAATTAATCAAGTAAATTTAAATACTTATTTCTTCGATTTTACTTTTTTGACATTAAATATTATTTTATAGTAGTTTCAGGTATACAGCATAGTGGTTAAATAGTTATATAATTTACAAAGTGATCCCCCTGATTAGTCTAGTACCCACCTGGCACTATACATAGTTATTATAATGTTATTGACTATACTCCCTATGCTGTACTTCATGTCCCCATGACTATTTTGTTAGTATCAATTTGTATTTCATAATTCCCTCACCTTTTTTAATCCAGTCCTCCAACCACCCTCCTATCTGGCAAGCATCAGTTTGTTCTCCATATCTATGAGTCTGTTTCTGTTTTGTTTGTTTGTTTTGTTCTTTAGACTCCATATATAAGTGAGAGCACATGGTATTTATCTTTGCTTGACTTATTTGACTTAGCCTAGTACACTTTAGGTCCATTCACGTCACTGTGAATGGTAAGAGTTAATTCTTTTATGGCCAGGTAATATTTCATTATATATACCACCTCTTTTTTTTTTATCTAATTGTCTATTGGTGGGTACTTAGGTTGCTTCTGTATCTTGACTACTATAAATAATACTGCAGTGAACATAGTGATGTATATACCTTTTTGTATTAGTGTTTTGTATTTGTATAAACACTCAGAAGTTGAATTGCTGAGGAATAAGGTAGTTCTATTTTTAATTTTTTGAGGAACTTCCAAACTGTTTTCCATAGCAGATGTACCGATTTGCAATCCCATCAACAGCGTACAGGGTTCCTTTGTCTCCACATCCTTGCCAACACTTGCTGTGTTTTTTGATTCTCTCATTTTACTTTAATTTCCCTTATAACGTTGTTTATTTTTTACACTTAATGCCAGTGGAAATTCATGTAAATCTGATCCTTCATTTCTCTTTTACATTTTTATATTTATCCATTTCTGAGTACAGTGCTTTTCATTGTTACTGATTAGTTGTATTTCTTATCCTAATAGGACTTAGTTCTATATAATTTTATTGAGAAATTATAAGTCCTCCCCCCTAAGTTTTATACTAGCCATTATTATTTTCGGCAAAGTTCAACTTAAAGTAGAATCTAATAATAATCAGACAATAGCTTTAAAAAAGGAAAACAAAAACCTATTATTTTGTGAGAGCTGAGAACTGAGTGGGGGGGGAGAAAATGAATATATTTTTATACTTCAGTTTTAGCCTAATGATTTAAATATATAATTTAAAAAATGTGGAAGTGCAAAAGAATATAATACAGTATAATCTGTTGCTGAAGTGCTTGGCATGATCTCAATTAACTCTTTGAAACCCTCAAAAATAGAATACACTACATATTTTCTCTTCATTATCTCTGCAGAATACTTGAGATTCATGTTTTTTCTCATAATATAATATTAACTTAAAAAAACTATCACAATTAGAAAATACAGCTCATTAAAATAAAATTATTGGAGTTTATTAAAACAAAACAAAACAAAACAAGGCACAGCACGCAGTGCCTTTGGAACCATTAATGTAGAGCGGAAAGGAAGAATGAGTATGACAATTTCTAGGAGAGTATTTCTCAAAGTCAGCTTCACATGGTGCTAGTCTCAAGATACCCCAAAGGAAAAGGGTTTTATGTCATAGAAGATTTGAACAGAGTCGAAAAGGAGTCAAGTAGTAAAGAAGTCTCTTTACACATTTTACAATAGCGTTTTTATTCCATTATCTCCTTATTTATTTTTTAAATATCTATTAACATTCCAGATCACTTTTCAGCCTTTTAGCTAAGATCTGGTATAATACCTGTTCTTATCAGTTTAATATATGATAGTCCTAAATGGATTTTACTAAATGGATTATACTAAATGGATTTTTGGAGCAAGGAGATAGAATAGGAGCTCGCTCTGCCCACTTTGCCCGTGGATCTGGTATTGCAGCACTTCCGGAAGAGTGTACACCCTCCAGGGAATCAAATCGCTGTTAAAAGTCAGTTTTAGTATGATCGGTGGATAATGCTTTCTTTTCAGAGACCCTGGCATCTGTGGGGACACTAGGCGATGCTTGACTCCCTGGGATATTTGAGGTCGGTCTCCAGAGTAGAGAACACTCGGCTCATTCTCGCGGGAAGGGAGGCTTTATGGCTTCAGCAGACCTTGGAGAGTCTTGGGGGATTGGTGTATGTTAGGAGAAGAACGCAGGGGCTTTTTGAGGAAGGCCCCCCACAGTGGTGCAGTTGAGTTTGGGATTCATTTCATAAAGCAAACAGGGAAAGGAAATGATCACATCTCTGATTTAGAAAAGTATTATACTAAAATAAGTATCTTACCAAATACAGGCTCTTGGCCTTCAAGCTTATAATTTAGTAATGGTAAAAAAATAAATGAGAAAATAAATACCTATTAAAATTCCAGAGACTACTTTAAGAAAGACTAGACTATGGATAATGTGATGCCGGGGGATGTGAATGAAGCTAATGCAGATTTTATTGTTTGTAAATAATTTTGAAAGCCTTGTTTATGGCCTCTTTTCACTTAGCTTACAAACATTTATCAAAAAGATAGTTTCCTAGAGATCGGGACTAGACTTAACAGAAGATACTAATCAATTTATAAAGACAAAGGCTATTTTTCTCTTTATTCCAAATATTACTGAGCACAGTGTTGCAATATTGCTTGCAAAAGCAATATTTATTCATTCATAAATAAACCAAAAAAAAGCCAGTTGATAAGAAGCAAATTAATTACAAATGTATAGAAAAATGCTGTCTAAAATGTGTAAAAAAATTTATATATTTTATATATATACACATATACATATATATGTGTGTGTATGTATACACATATATATATACACACACACACATATACATACACACACACACATACACACATATATAATCTACTACCTAGAAGCAGTATCTATCTCCAAGGTATTTTTTAAGAAAAGGGTGCTATAATGCTATAATCTAAAGGCAGTTAGAGTAGGCTGCAAATTCTCTGTCATGGACATTTCCTGAGACTATGGTTATTATATTTGAATCACAAAACAAAAGTACCTTTACTTGGTTAATTACCAAGAGGCCTGAATATATATATTTCTTGTAGTTTGACTATTGCAAGTAGAAAACGTGTTGACTAGAAGATGCAAAGTCACATCATCAATTTGTAGTTCTTTGAAAATTAAACACACAAACTTATAATTATTTCATATCTGTCTCTGGGGTTCTTAACAGCTTTTCGATGCTCTCACGTACCTTCTCTGTGCCTGAGGAAAATTCCTTCTGTGGTTGAAGGCAAAACCAAGACTGCAGTAAATTCAAGGTACAAGAATTCTTGAAACCTTTTGGTGAAGCATATTGTCTTCCCCATCTAGCTAGTGTTTCTACTTGTCTTTTCCTTTGAACTCTTACAACTGGGTTTTCTGTTTTTACATCTCTAATATGAAGTGAAATTTAACATTAACTCTGCCAATAATCTCTTTGGAAGACACAAAATACATTTTCACAAATTGAGGACATTAAATATTATTTGTTGTTTAAATGTTTTCTTGCAACCTTGATATATGTATTCTCTAGCTAATGTAAAATAAAGATACTATATTATTTTAATAAGCCTTTCTGATAATTTTGCACTTTTTTTGCCATTTGTAGGTGTTTCTATTATATACTTAAACTCCATAAAGCAATGATCATTTTGTAATTCCTCCACAATTTATCATATTTGTAGCTGATACGTTTCACCTTTAACCACATATATCATGTGTTGCCATTGTATTGTATTAATGCAACATTATTTGTGATTATTTTAATATTATTTTATTTTCATATTGTTAATCTAAATTAAAACCTGAGTGTTTAACTTACATGTGTTTTTAAAAATGTTTTTAAATGAATATTTCAGACTTAAACAGTTTTCTTTTTTCATTTTTACTGTTACTATGATTATTATTTTAAACAATGCAAGTTATATTTAGAGACAATCTGATACTGTAATTGCACTTACCAGTGAAAAAGAATAAAATATTTATGAAGTACAATAAAATAGGAATTTTTTTCTTTTCTACCCAGTACCTAAGAGAGCTTTTCAACGTATCTATTATTTAAAAAAAAAAAAAAAAGTTATCAATAACTATTCTAAAACAATTAAGGAATATTTACTTCCTTCTAATTCTAATACTTAGTTATAATTTAAAAAATGAGAAATTTTGTAGACAAGAAGTTTGTATTCTATTTATCTGAATGTCCTTCTAGGGTAAGGAAGGTCAGATCCAGAAAGTACTGGTAATAGAGTAAAATCTTTAATTTCAAATTTTTTTTCATTCTTCACTGGTGTCTTACAGCACTACTTTAAGTCAATGCCAATTTCCATTTACCACTGCCCAAACTACAAGCGAATGAGAAAAGGACATGGTGCATTTGGTGACAAAATATTAATGTAGAGTTCTAGAAGTAACAGAACGGTCCATTTATGATTTGTCTACAAACAAGTTTGTTTTACATAAATGGCTTTTTTACAAATTTGGAATGTGAATATATTTTATTTTTTCCCAGTGAGTACACAATACACAATTCTTTGACAATACTATTAATCAATGTTATGCCAATTTCTTTTCTGATCTAACAACATCAAATGAAACACATTAAAATTTTGGATGCTGTTTGGTGACTTAAACAAACTACAGTTAAAAAAGAATCCATCTATAAAACAAAGTATAAAAAGTCTACCCACGGCCACAAAATCCCTTGTCTTGCAACACTTTAAGTCACAGTAAATGCTTTTGAAAATTATGAGATAAGATAAATTAGTAAATTAAACTTCATTTAAAATCTATATGGTGTTTCATGTGAAGTACACAGTATAGAGAAGCAAAATAAAATTAACTTCACCTTTAAGAGAATGTGGAAAAATGTTGCTTTATACCAATTTTTGTCATGTAATTCTATAAATACAATATACAGAAGCAGATGAACAAATTAGTGAATGTCATGGTTCTGCATATTTTTAATACTGATGTACAATCACTTTCCAGTGGAGAAGATAAACCACAGTTTAGAGCTCATTGGTGTTATTATAATTATTTCGTCAATGGACAATTACATAAATTTATTGAATAGAAATTTGGGGTTTCTATCAAGCTCATGCAAACTTTCAACTCAGATACTATTAAAAATATATAAAAATAAATACCCAGAGCATTAAACTATGGCATAGAACACCGTTTAATCTGTTTTGTTACCTAAAGCAAGTAAACCTGCAATGTTTTTCCTTCCTTTGGTTCTATGATACCTTATGTATTTGTCTTGATTTTCCTATTCTCCCTTGAACTGGATTCAAATCCTGCGAAGTAATCAGTTGTTTTTATGAACCTGTACTCTCCCATCTTACTTTACAAATGACATGGAAAAGATTTAGAGAAGGGGTAGCTTGACTCTGCGTGCATACCCTGAGGCATACCTGGATTGGGGCACTGATTCAGCATTTCCCTAGTGGAGACTTTGCAAGTTAAGAATGGAGCTGTGCTTGTGCAGGGCATGACAGCACAGCAGCATTGCCTATGAGTGCAAGATAAGATTACGTTCTCTCCCACCAGAATGTCTTTGACAGCATATGTGGGGCCTCCATTTAGACCTGCAGACGAGTGAGCTCAGTGAATTTCTAACCAGTCATTTAATGAAAATGAAAAATTGTGGTAGTTCTCATACATGTTTGTGTTTTTTTAATGATATTTTAATCTATAAGGATTAGAAGTTTTTTTATACATAGCAATTTGACAAAGGCTTTTGATTTGTGATACAGTTCCTGAATTCATTTGGATAGCCACAGCTTTTTATCATTCTCTACATTTATTTGAGAATGATCTTTTGTGTGCAAAATTTTACTGACTAATTTATTTAAAACTAGATTTAACAGGGATTATGGACTATTCTAAAAGAGTATTCCAAGAAACTATAAGTCTGCACTGACATAATCTGATTATAAATTCATTTTATGCACTGGAGACAATTAGGAAGGTATGATGCATGCCCTACATTATTCCAAAAGTCATCTGCATACACATATTCTGTTTTTGAAGTGGTGGTTTATTAGTCACCTACACCTGCCAGTTACCAGGAGTCAAGGCTATGTGTAATACGTGTAATGAACTTGTTTTCCACTAAATCGAGTTATAGAGGAATATAAAGAGGAAATACAAATGAACGAAAGTTTGTTTGCTTTCAAATAGAAAGAGGTGAAGTAGGAAAATGCATAAATAAAAAGTTAAATTCCTCACATCCTACAGTTGCGAATAAATATGTACTCTTTCTTAGGAGAAATTTCTCATCTTCCCCATTCTCTTTATCCCAGAGAAATCAAACTGCTTTAAAATTCAGACACTTCAAGGTGAAACTTGACTGTTTAATATGTGTCTCAGAATTATTTCTCTCCTTAGTGAAGAAATAAACTACATGGCACCAAGAAGTTGGAGCCCATAGGAACATTTTGTTCCCCTACCCTTGCCTGTGTTGATGAAGTCTCAGAAAATTAAAAAAAAAAAAAAAAAAAAAAAAGGAAACATTTAATTTTGCCATTGCCATCTGGCACACGATTGGTGACTGAGCCAAAAATGCACAAAGCATGATTTGTCATTCAAATGGGTCCCATATTTTAGAATTGATCCTTATTGTTACATTGAATATGTTTTAAAGTACCAACTACTGAACACATCATAGGAAAAATGTGAGAGAATATAAGGAAATAGAATTTACAATTGTGTAGGCAGCACATGGGGAAAAAACCACAAGTAAAAATTTTGGAAAAATTCTCTTCTACTTGACTGATTGACTATACATGTACAGTAGCTAACATACATTTCAAAGTCATATTCATTTTGACCATACATGATTGATGTTCAGGAACTTCTTGCTCTCAAAGTCGTGAAAATAAATGAGGCAGGACACTGTTATTAATGTCCACTTACGAGGTTTGGTTTTATTTAAAAAGTATATAAACATGCATTTTTCTCCTCAATTTTTTTCAATTTACTCATCAAAATGGGTCAAACATAATTTAGTTGGTAGCCAATTTTTGAGAATGTACCATAAAATATTTATTCCAATAAATCTAGTTACTGTGAACTGAACATACTCTGAGCACTGCTTTTTAAGCACTTTCAATTTGGCTATATATTTGGTGGCATAAATTTTACTTCTTAAACAAATGAAACACAAAGTTGTATATGACTGCATTATTTTTTAAAAGAAGTCATGAATCGAAGTGATGCAGCTCTATCCTCTAGTGTGTACTGTACATGTATTAGAAAGATAAAACAGGATATTGTAATAGAGTGTTTGTATTTAGACGCAGTTCGAGTATGTCCTAATAATAAATTGCCTCTTTAACTATTTGCTGGATACTGTAGAGTTCATTTGGTTTGTTTCCTTGGGGAACATCATATTATATTCTGACTTAATGAGTTAGAGAGATTAATTATGATAACTCATAAAATGCTTTTTAAAAGAACTGTAATACAAATACAGTTCTTATGAAACACCTTAATTTCCTTTTGCCTGTGATTCTCAGATGGGTCAATTACAATGACAGGCAAAGTTGATTCTAAATATAACTTTAATTTACTTATTATTTTTTAAGCAAGTTTAGTACATCTTTGCTACCTGTATATTTTAATACGTATTCAGTCTCAAGACTTAAATTTCCTCCCTTTGACCCCTGCTTTTGTCAATAGTAAAAGCCACCTTTCTGCTTTTTTTTTATTGACTCAGTCACTGATGTTCAAAAAGACTTCGCCAACAGCACTGTTCCTTCGCATCTTCCTATTTCTACACCCCAACCAAAAAGCATCTAACGTGATTCCTTACGACCAGCATTACCCAACCTAGCTTACAGTACAGAAACTCCTTTCACATTCAGTCTTTTTCTTCATGTCACGAGGAGTAGAGATTTGTGCTTATCACCAAATAAAATCGCAGTGCAAAAATTTAAACATAAAAGTTACACAATTAAAAGTTAATATATGGCACCACAGCCTATTAATTCACATATAGTACAACAGACCAATAAGAACAGACAATAATATGAACAGATCTAAAAAGAGTGAGCTTGCATAGCAATGCACAAAAGAAATTATATACAGAGGAAAATCCTTTTCTTCCTGGAGGGCAAGCTTTCTTTTCTTTCTTTTTTTTATATACTCCTGACAAGAAAGAGTTAAGGTGGGTGGTGTACTTAAGAGAAGAACACAAGTAAATATCTGTGGGATATGTGTGGCTGTGTGTCTTTACATTGCATTTACAGTTCCTTTAATAGTACATAAATAAAGAAATTGTTCATTGCACTGTTTAGTGTCATCACTTCCATGAGTTCAGACCTGATGGTCCTTCAGAGCAGCTTTGCATGTCTCTTCTCAGTTACTCTATAAAGGGAAGAAACAAAACAAAACCAAACAAAACAAAAAACAAATCAGAAATTAGTTTGCATTTAAATTAAGCATTCATTTAACCTGACCAGCATAACAAAACCAAAATGAACAGATAATAAATGAAGATAACATTATCAAACAGATTCTGTGAGTTTGTGAATTTAATAAATTTTACTTAAAAAACACACACACACACGCTTGAAACATCTGGAGATTTAAAATCCAAGTGTAGCTGCTTTTACACTTCTGTGAGTCTATAATTATTTCAAAATAAAAGTTTAAAAAAATCCAAGTCATCATGAACCAAATTAACATATCTTAACAATAATTAGATTAGTAATATACAACAATAATAACTCTCTTTTACTTTCTATTATCTGATGGCATCCCTCACTTTGCAATGTGAGAATAATAGTAATGTAATATTTTAGATAAGAAAAAAAAAAAGATTAGGACAGTAGTTTATTTTCTCTTCTAATATAATCAGTAAGTAGTTGAGAAGACTGGAACCCAGAGCTGTTCCTTAGAAGTTTTTTTAAACTGTATTCAAAAAAACAGTTGAATACTGTTTCTGAAATTGGCCAGCAAAACTGGTTACTTTCCTGATAAAATTAATATGAGTTCAATGCTTTTTACCATGACATACTGGGACATCCTATCTTTCTTTATTATTTAGTATTTTACATCTAGAAAATAAATTAGTTATAATAAGTACCAATGATGGTTCTTTGTTTAAAAAGAAAAAAATTGTTTCAAGAAATGTTATAATAATCAAAATATTACAAATTAATTAAAATCAAAAATCATCTTTTCAAGGTTCATTTCCTAAAATGACAAAATAAGAAATTCCTAAGGAGTTTCTTTAAAACTACCAAAGAGCCAATATGCTTCCCTTTCTTTATTGTGCTCAGTTAAAATAGCAAAGAAAACAACAAAGTAGACTAATTAACTTGTAAGTATTCAGACTAATTGCTTGAATTAACTTTTTTTTTTTTTTTTTATAAATTGACCTTGAAATAGGATAAATGTTTATTGAGTAGACTACGGGAAACAGCCATGGTCAAACCTGTGACCATGTGACCAGTCATATGACCAAATCTGCTCAAAATTACAATTGATGCTTTTTTTTTTTTTGTCAAAACAGAGCAAGTTTTCTAATATTTTGAAATTTGTTTATTGTGGCAATGTTATTGATGAGGTTCAAAACATACTACACCAAAATATGACACCTTGGCATATTGAATATCTAAAGCTGAAGGACTTAGAGGAAATAGCAGAAGAAGGAATGTCATTTTGGCCTCACCCCTTTGCCCTTCTTCCCTGAAACAGGTCATAAAACAGCCATGTGAAAACCAGAATGGAAGAGGACATTCTTATCAGGAGATTATGAGAATGTGAGGCTGAGTAACCCGTATAAAGAAACTTGTTAAACTAACCCGTTTTCCTAGTTACTTCTTTCCCATTTCCTACCTCTAGCCCAAGCCCCTGCATTTTGTCAATCTTTCACAAATTTATTGTTTCTCTGTCTAAAAGGTAGAAAAGTTTCCTCCTCTAGTCACTTCTCTGGGTCTCCATCTTCTTGTGAAGGCTCTCACATACATTCAATAAAATTTGTTTGCTTTCGTTTTCTGTTAATCTGTCTTTGTTGGTTTAATTTTCAGACCCAGCCAGAGATACTAAGAGATTGAGAAAAACATTTTACTCCTCTACTTTATTAATCAAATATTCTTTCACCATTGCTTTTTAAATGTTCTAAAACACTTACATAATTCACCTGTAAACTGTCCTTGACTATTTGAGCCCATATATCCTATGTCAAGAAGGTCGCTGGCATTGCGCTGGTGGCCTCCCCTCAACACCTCGGTTTTCCTAGGTCCAGTGGATCCTTTAGAAGAAGCTGTTCCTGATGAGCTGTGACCTCCTGGAGATGGGAAACTGGGCTTGCTGTAGGGCACCAAGGTCTCCTCTGGGGGGAAACACACACACACACACACACACACACACACACACACACACACGGCTAAGTTAAACAGCAACATGTGGCCAAAACAACTTAACTTTAAATATTTACCTCAAGCTAAGCTATTTATTATTTACTTATTTGGAAAATTAAAAAGATGAGATTTAATAAGGCCCATATATTAAGGAAATTTCCATGTTCAGCCAACAGTTCCTACAATAAGAACTGAAATAGGATTACAAAAGACCTTGGGATAAGTATGTAATGTTATATATAATTTGAAAAATTTAGATGTATTATAAAAAAGATTTCTGTATAGTGAACCATGTTGCATAACAAAAACATTTCTAAGAATAATTTCTGGAGTTTAATGAGGCTCCAGTTTAATTTTCTATTAAGATTGAAGGAACATGATTTTGGTTTTAGATAATAGTAACATTTTCTTAATTTAGATAAACAACTATATATATTAGTTATTAAAATAAGCTTCTTAAATTTCTGTTGTTTCTTGGAGTAGAAATACATAATTTAAAATTTTGTATTCTTCCTTAATAGAAAAAGAGAAACTCATACATTTTAGTAAATGGTGTGTCTATATTCTTATTATATATCATCTCTCTACAAATAACTCATGATGTGCATTACTAAATACTTAATACTCAAAACATTTTTCTTTGTCTTCTTTATTTTTCCCTTCCTTCTTTTCTTCTTTCTTCTCTTTTTTCCATCTGTATCTCCAATTCTCCTCCCCACCCCTTTATTCCTTCTTTCTGGGTATAGACCATTATTACTGTGATGAGATGACTAAAAAAATGCTGACCGAATTTAGTATTTTTTTCCTTAGGTAATCTTTAACTACGAAGATCACATGATTCTTCTCTCACAGCCTTAATGACATAATCTTCTTAAATGTTTCACTGAACCTAGATATTAAAATTGTCATCTTCTCGCCCTTAAATAAATTATAATTTCTAAAACCTTGGGCACCGAGTGTTACAAAATATAATTAGGAAAAATGCATGGGTAGAGGACATATCTAGAAAAGATTTAATCTAAATGAATAAATGAATCTATAAGGAAACTCTTTGAAATGTTTTGCATGTATGTGTGTGTGTCTATGTTTTAATACTCAGTGAATCTTGACATAAAAAGAGATGCTCCAGAATATGCATTTCTATAACAGGCTCAACAACTTCCCATCTCTTAAAAAAAAAAAAAAAAAAGCGAGAAAAAGAAAAATCCAACCACAAAGTATAAAATTTATTTTGTGAGATTTCCAGGAAGCTTGATTTATAAATAAAAACATTCCCCCATTGAATTGTTAGCAATCAACTATATTTAATCAGTTTAGAAAGTTCCGGTCTGGTTTAATCTTTCTAACACGAGGATTCCAAGATTGGGCATTTATTTGTAATTTTAATTAGCCCCTCTATTTGAATAAAGTGAGTTTTCCTTTCAAAATGACTAGCTACTTCAGTAAAAATGAACAAACTTGTTGAAGGTAGAATTTAAACTGGCACTAAAGATAAAATTGTGTGATTTTAAAAGTACTCAATATAAACATTAATAGGCAAAAAAATCAACTTGTCTCCTGAGCACTACAGATGGAGCTTGGAGGTCTCTGGGCTCAAAGATCTTATTCAGAGGTTAACTTGAGGGCCAAATCCCAGTGGGATATGTCTTAAGTGATGTGCTGGTATGCTCTGCTGTGGAATTCCAACTTCAATTAGTGATTCAAGGGAAATGTATTTCAGATGCCCTTAAAAGACTGTCATTTCTAAAATACCTGGTAGGAAAAAAAAAATGGTAAAAGTGCACACTTTCTTGGGACTGTGCGGAACACACCTGGTCCAACACCTTGTTTGTGTAGGGCTTTCCGTATGTCTTCTTGGCGTTCTGTGGCGTTAATCCATTCCTGGGTTTGTCGCTGCCACTCTAGGGACGTTCTAGCTGGACATTCCAATGAACTCTTTGTGTCTTCTAGGCTGGACGCTTGTTGTCTCTCCAGAGAGCTTCCTTTTCTCTCTGTTGAGTTTTCCATGTTACCAGCATGCTGGCTTGAGCCTATTTGCTGTCTTAAACCCTGACCTGGAGGGGGGTCTGGTGGTGGTGGAAGATCTAAAAATTTTGAATAATGTTTAGAATGGACTAAAATTTAATGAAAAATACAGATTTCAGTTCAAGATGAAGAAAAACTCTTGCCTTTCTAAAGGTATCACCCATGCAAAATAAATTTTGATGGAAAAAAAAAGGCCAGTTATGTATATCTAAAATGTATATTATTGATCTCTTTGCTATCTCTTGATCACAGTCTCTTTGAAATAAAATCAACTAATTTCATTCAACTATCATATATGGAAAGGGTTTTCGATTGCACATTAAGGCTACTATTCAAGGCATAAGAGGAAGTTTATGGTTTCTCCATATTTAATCCATTGTCGACCCTCACCTCCCAAAAGTAGAAATGCCATGAAACAAAATGATGAGAAACTCTGGCAGCTGTGTTAATAAAAAGCTCTGGGAAGAATAAAAGCTGCCCTGCTAATCTCCATAGGAAATGTTGCCCTTGGGAAATTAAGAACTATATGCCGTATCATATGCAACATATGACTGCGTTTATCCGTGTATGTGGCACATTTAGCAACAGTCAAAGGGTTAAGCCAACATTTATGAAATGCAATTAACATTCTGCCTGACAATCAATGCTGGTTGTTCGTTTCATGAATTAGCTAATGAGTTACAACTAATATATTATAATCTTTCAAAGTATTAATTTTAATAGGTAACCACCAATGTTCAGAGTACAAATAGAATATGTTTCATGGTGTTAGAGCAGACAATGCATCATGACAATTTGAGATGTAGTGGAATAGATAACTTCTCAGAAATGCTCTTTAAATTAACAGATATGAAGAAATTAGAAGTTCAAAGCCTCAGTTAATTTTTCATTTTCATTTTATTAGCTCTTCAGATTGTGATTCCTTTATATTTTTAATGTCTTCGATTGTGAAATCATAGTCCCTTCTTTCATATTTCTTTACTCATGATGCTAGTTCTATTATATTATATACTATTATACTTACTATTATACTAGTTCTGAAATTACATTGTTGAAGATTTTGAAATCTTCTAGACATTCTCAACATCCTTTTGGATTATTTTATTTTTTCTGGCATGCTTTTGATAACTTCTTTGTTAATTCTTAGAGTATCAGTAATTATATTATTTGTTTATAAAGAGAAAATGTCATATATAATATACATATTTATTTTATTATAGAAGATATTGTATAAAATTATTTCCTATGCTATTTTTGTAATCATGCTCTTGTCTCTAATAATATTGTTTGTATAAACTTCTTTTGTACAAAAGCTTCCTGAAGGAAAGTTACATTGCTCCTCTTTTTAAAAGACTTCCTTAAGAAATTTTATACTCTATGAACAAAATTATATTGTCTACCATTGAACAGATAATGATGGTCTCCCCAGCATCTGCTTAGGGAATTCCCACGTTGGAACAGCATTCCTAGCTCTTATCTATGCCCTCTCGTCAGATTATAAATTACTAATTATTGAAGGGGACACGGTTTCTGTCTGGGAGAATCAAGTTGCATTAGAAATATTTCTTCCAAAATGAAGAGCTAATCCAATATAGAGATATCTGTTTGTTGAATAATCTACCAATGAGTTTGGTGTTTTCTCTGTATGAAACACTAATTTCCTTCAGTAGGTATTATTATAAATGCAAATTAATTATTTCATTTGAATTATTAGATTTTAAACTGCCGGTAGAAAAGAAACTATTATAATTTCTTCCAAAATAACATATCTTGTCATTGATTTTTATTCTCCATCAGAGCAGCTTAATTTTTAAAATGGTCAAAATGGCATCTGCTTATGTGAGCTAAATTTCTGATTACTATTTAATTTAACCTGAAATTATATAGCTACATATTTTAAGTAACATCTTTAGAGTTTGTATATCCTAAAAAGAAAGAACATTTCATACACACTAAAATAAACAAGTTGGAAAAAAGATGATATTAAGAATGGCTGTGGAAAAAATAAAAATATGTAATCAAATATATTTACTTGAATTAAATTTATTATTCATTTCTATGTTGATTCATTTTAACTAAATCAATTCACTAAAGAGTATCTTACTGGCCTACTGAGGATCTGCTATTGTTAGGTACACAACAGTCCAATGATCAATATGCCATTAGTCATTATTATCTTCTTTTTTTTTTTTTTTTTTTTTTTTTAGGTTAGAGAAAGAAGACATGAAGAAATTAAATATCTTCAGCCTGAATCTCTCCTCTTATGAATTCCAGACTCATATAACCAAATTCACACTGAATAGTTTGACCAATATGTTTAGGCCTCTCAAATTTCACATATCAAATCTGAGCTCTAGGTCTTCATCTATAAAATATGCTTCCTCTGTAGTGCTCATCATCTCAATTAGTAGAAATTCCATTCTATAAGTTTGCCAAAACTTGTGTAATCTTTGACTTCCTGCTTTATAGCTTATATTAATTTCATTAACAAATCCTGTGGGTTCTACTTTCAAACTATACCTGAATTCAACCTTCCTCTCTTTATGTCCACTGATTCTACCTTGGTATTAACCACTATTCCCTGTATCACTCCCATAACCTCTTGTGTGGTTTCTGTGCTACCATGTAGAAGTACATTCAGTCAATCTCAACATAACAATTAGAGTGACTTTTTATTAAAAAAAAAAAAAAAAAGTAAGATCTTGTCACTCTTCTGCCTTAAACATGCACACGCACATGCACGTGCATCCATGCATGTACCTCCGGCAGTTTCTCATCAAAGAGCCAATGTCCTTATAGAATCATACACACCTTATGAACTCTGGCCCTCATTTACTTGTCTGACTTTATATTCTATTTCGTTGCTCTCTCTGCTTCAGTGGCACTGCTCCTCTGTTTTTTTGTCAAATAAGTTTCAGGTTTCCATTTGCTGTTCTCATTTCCTGGAATGATTTTTCTTCAGATATCATCATTGCCTTTTTCCTTATAATCTTCCCGTTTTTTTTTTCAGATGTCATCTTCTTGGTAAGCCCTTCCCTGAGGACTTCATTTCTCCATAACATATAATTATCATCTTACACACTTTTAATTTGCACTTATATTTTTATATTGCTCTTTATCTGTCTTCTAGAAGCTCTGGGAGGGCAGGACATTTTGTTTGATTCTCATTGCCTATGATTTGGTGTGTGCTTAATAAGTATTTGAATAAATAAATTAATAAATAAATTTGCTCAACAGTCAAAGCTAGTCTGTGGCAGAGCTAGGAAAGAGCCTCTTATTGTGGTATTTTAAAAATGAGAGGACGGCAAGCTGGAAGAAAATGATCTGGGATAAAAAAGTTCATAAATAAAAAACTACCTTCTTTGCCTTCTTTGTTCAACATTGGCCAATATATTGGCTTTAAAGTGTATTCTTGGCTCTTTAAAATGGCATAGATTTGGATTAAGCAATGCCTGCTTAGGGGAGACTTTATCCGAGGGCGAAGAACACCCCTAACATGTGTATGAGTTTTTCCACAGCCTTTGAAACAGAGACTGACATTTCCCACCATTCCTAATTATTCTTATTGGACAAAAGGAAAGATTACTTTCCCACTCCAGTAGTTTGTTTTATGCCATGTGACAAAGAGAAGCGATGTGTGCCATTTGCAGGGATGGTCACAAAACCTCTCAAGTTAATAATCCATGTTCTATTTCCTCTTCACTCAGAAATCATAAAGATCCTATCTTGAAAAGAATGATGTCCCAATAATGAAGAAGCATATGTTCTTATATTACTACTCAGAGGAGAGTCATCTGACCTTTACAAACCATTGTGTCTATGAAAAACAAACCTACTGTGCTAAGCCACTGAGGGATAGAAGTCATCTTGTACAGCAGCCAGTAATAATTACCCTAATTAATACACTCATAAAATACTATTGTAAAATCTATAATGCAAAAGTTGGAGTGCAAAATATCTATGTACCAAGTGCTACTAAGCAGCAACATTTTCAGAAAGAATAGTTTGATTTTATATACAAATATGAAATTTATACTGATACATAGATTCACAACAGAGAAATACTGTGACATACATTTGCTGTGATATACCACTGTTCTTAAGGATAATCTGTAGAGTGCCATACAAATAAATATTCTTGTATTATAGCTAAAATGTCTTTGGATCAAATACTTGAGAAGACATGAGAGGCAAAATTTCCTTTTCAATATCACTGCTTTTAAAATGTATCCACTAATAACACATAATCCATAGCCCCTTCTCAGAATGATGGCAAATTTAAAAAGTTAGAAAGTTATTCATTATTTTAGAAAGCTAAGCACTATATTGACCATATTTTAACTAGGAGGTAGTTTGCTTTAACCAGACATTCTAAAAAAAACTGCAAGAAAAAAAGATGGCTTTCTATTTTGTTGATTTATACATTGTATCTTCCACATATTATGGATATGACTTTCAAAGAATTTGGAAAAGCCAAGAAAATATGTGCCTGGATTTTTTTCTCTTTCCATGACATTCATAGCAGGAAAATTACAAAAATTATTAATTCTGAGATTTATAACTAGTGTCTCTGTGAGAGTTATCCTTTTTATTTAGTGTGAATAAGATCAACACTATAGACTGCTTTAAGCACTCAACTAATCTTTGTATCGTCTAAGGCAGAAAGAAAGAGGTGAGTATTTTCGCTCACCACAGGACATCCATTTATAGAGAATTGAAATCTCAGTTGTGCCCTTACCCTCATATTCCATAGAAATATTTCTCAATGAAAACAAAGTAAGCAGAAAAGACAAAAAACCTGAAAGCTTTTTGAACAAGTTATGTTTGGGTTTGAAGTATTCTTAACATTATAAGATGACAAGATAAAGCACAAAAATGATTGCCAGACATAGATGCCCTATCCCCAAAGTAATAAAGAACAAATACTTCTTTTCCAATTAAGCCTTAAGTTTATCATGATTCTCTCCTATGGTGATAAACTTAAGAGATTGAAATGAGAGCTAAGTACTGGGTCATAGTTTCTCAAAGATATGATTTACCCGTGGAGCTTTAAAAATGCTCATAACTGCTTTTCATCCCAGAGCAATTAAATCAGAATCTCTGGAATATATTTGAAGAACATCCCAGATGATTCTAATGTGCAGCTTAGCTAGAATCATCGTTTTAGTGTTCAGTAGAACTATTTCAAGGTAAAGTTTGTGGGCTAGTAGGTGATAGTGCTGAGAAGGAGGAAGAAATTTACCTTTAAGTCCAACATTATAGCCACTTCAAACATATTATCTTACACATTCCTTAGAATAAAACTTCAAGATAAATATTTTTAGTCTCATTTTGCATATATTAAAAAAGAAGTTGAATATATGGGGAACAGATTTTTCTCTGTAGAGCTGATGAACTACTCATTATTGAACAAGTACATCTTTCAATAATATTGTCTCCTGAAACTAGTAGTTTAAGCAAATACTCAATGTAAATAAAGAGATTAAAACAGTTCAGCGAACTATGGCCCATTGACCAAATTTAGCCACTGCCTGTCTTGTCAATAAAATTTTGTTGGAAATCATCCACGCTCATTTTTTTTTACTTTTTTCTATGGCCACACTGATGTTTCAATGACAATGTTGAGGAATTGTGACAGAGGACTGACTATATAGACTGTGAAAGCCAAAAATATTTCTTATCTGGCTTCTCAGAAAAAGTTTGCTGACCCATTAACTAGATGATCTATAATATGCTTTTAGCCCAGAAATTCACAAAACCAAAAAATTACCAAATTACGAATCACTTCACAATCAAAAGTTAAATAACATCTAAAATAGCTTAATTTTTATCAGAAACATTCTAATGACATGGTAAATGCACATGTTACTTATGATTTCTTTGTTAAGCTAAAAGGGAATATTCGTTGAAAAGCATCAATGAGTATTGCCAGAATGGCAGAAAAATCAACACTGAAACGTGGCATGGCATATATTTCTTGGGGCTTGATAAAATAGAAATAATTCCTGACTGTTGAAAAGGTGTTTTTTTTTTTTCTAAACAAGACCATATTGCCAGGTTTTCTGCCTTGTTATATATTGAGGCGATGTCTAATATACCATAGCTATTTTAATCTAAATAGATGATTTCATAGAACATATCTCTTCAGTGAGATGAGATAGAAGAAATCAAACCTACCATCTGTTATTCCTTCCCTTCGATGAGGCAATGCTGGTTGCTGGTCCATTCGCCCTCCCTTGTGTTTTTTAGTGGGCCTGGGCCTCTGACTTTGACTCAGGGCTGCACTGGTGTTACTGTCAGTAGAAAATGGGCTGGTTGGTCGAGGTCTTTGGGAGGAGGTAAAAGTTTTGCCTACAAAGGAAACAAAGGGAATGGGGTATACAGAATGTTATTATAAGACAATGATTGTGTCTGTTTTATATTTCTGCTCTTACTAAGACTAACTTATAAACCTGCCTAGAGATGTCATTTGAAGATACCAAGTGCTGGTTCATCTTCATGGTAAAAACATGTCCTTCTGCATTTACTTTGTTCAATTTTAATAACCAACACACTACTCACTGAAAATTCAAACAAATGAATATAAAACAAATCCTCTAACCCAAAACTCAATATTATCTGATTATATTTTTATTTAACTTTGATAATCATAGTGATTTTTTCATAGATATATGCAAATTAATGCAGCTTTTACTTCTTAAAATTAATTATGTACCATCTCATTTGTTTAATTAAAGTTCACTCTTGGAATCCGACAAACTATCTTTGAGTACAGAAAAACATCCTATAGTAATTTCATTTGAAATTTTACATGAAAGGTCTGCTCAGGCATATATTAAATTGACCTTACCACCCATACATACATACACTGAATTGTATCTCTTTTAGCAGAAACTCAGTTAACAGGGTAGAGCACAGGATTAATAGAAGGTTAAAACCACTCTGTATATGCAAAGCATAATAAGTGTTTTCTGATTAATAATATTGTATCTGAGCAGACTCCAAATTCTTATTGGAAAATGAAATGGATTATATCCTTTTCTTGTGGCTTAGTGTACATATGCAGGGAAATTTATTTTGGGAAAAAGTTAGCTAATACATTTTCAACATCTTATAATTTTAATATCACGTTTATTGTGAAGAGAAGGTTGGTTGATGTATACGTATATATTCTCTTGTACATGTTTTTATTTCATACAAAATTATTGTATGTAGTTATGTTTTCTTAAGTCAGGCTGACATGATATTGCTTAATGTTTTATTAGCTATTAGCATACATGCAAGAAATGCACTTATGCCTTCTCATTTATTAGTTTCTTTGCGCTTTCTCACTGCTCTGCTTATAGCTATGCCACAGAAAGCTCTCAGGGAACATAAAGTTTCTGACTTAAGGCCTTATAAAGCAAGAAAATTCAAGTAACCGTTATATTATGACATATTTTAGTTCGGATGCTATATGAAAAATAAACCTCTGCAATGCTTGGAAAATCTGTTGTTGTTTTTTATAATTTTATTTGACGATGTCTAATTCATTCTCAAAGGAGATATTACTAATATACTTCAAAAAATTTCTAAGACTCATTTTTCTATTCTGAGTGTTTACTGAAGGGCAAAAATCATTTTTCTTTACTATTTGGAGACTATTAAGATTTCAAAAATGCATTTCAAATTTCATTTTTTTGTAAGGTAGCTCAATTTAATTCATATATTAAAACCTTGTATATTCATTTTAGAAGTATACACAGTCATATAATAACATGCACCATGCCAAACTTATTTTGTTTTAGTAAAACAAATTATTACAAATTACTGATCTATTATTAGAATGAACATCATATTTATTTTAGGGGGAATGATCAGATCAATGAAAAATTTTATAACTCGTCTTTCATATTATTACTTATTATTCTCAGAAACCAAAATTAGGTTATGCTAAAGGGCAGCACACATGTAGTCATCATTTTGTTCAACTTGCAAATGCAATGGTGTATCTTTTATTAGCATCCTTTAAAACATATATTAAATTATTGGATTAAAATCTTAACAGGCAAACAATTAATAATACCATCAGCCATTTGAGCTGTTAGACTTAGACCCATTTACCCCATGCTGAGAAAGCCTTCCCAGAAAATGCATTTGGAGAAAGAAATAGGGCAAAGAAAAGCAATGAAGATAAAAGATGAATAATTTTAATCACTGGGCACATTATTGATTGCGTGAGAATTTTGCAAAGTGTGAGTTATTGAAAATTTAATGACAACCTTAGTTGTAGCTTTGCTGTAATATAAAAAGGAAGCATATTCCAATTAATCAGCAGAACCACGAAGGGAAAGAGAAATAAAGAATAGACAAAGTGTTGAGTAGGAGCCTATTCTTGGCTCAGCAAAACTAGTATCAGAGGAGAGTTTTGGTAATTGAGCATCCAAATTATGTTCATGCATATTAAAGAAATCCCTTCAGTCAGACTCACTGAGGAGAAAAGACAGGAGAAAAATAGCTCAGTGTCCAAAGGACCAGATTATCTCATGCAAAGAGTGTTGACTCAGAGTCTACCAACCTGTTCTTGTAAGGCTGGTTCCATCCAGCCTAAAACCAGCTTTATCTGCTGCTGCCACCAGTGCTTGTGCAAAACTGCCGCTGGCAAAGATGGAGCCATCTGAGGAGCTACCTACACTAGATCTATGACTAGAAAAGTTACGATCCTCATCAGATGCAGAGCCCCATCCATTTACCATTGAACCTAAAAACAAATGTAGTTGTCTAGTGAGTTGTATATATTGGCAAGCTCATCTGTTTGTACACACTATACTAATGAACAAGAAGGCTGCCTCTACTCTTCAGTCTTCCTTGAGGTAAATCTGGTTTCATCATTACTTCATTACCCATATGCAAGCATCATCCATGTTTTAAACATTCATAGTGCAGAAGAATGAAGCTCATATAAAACCCGAATCTGTTTGCCACACATGAACAAAAGATGTTCCATATGGTTCCTTCCATTCCTACATTATCAAAATTATTACATGATCATTTTTCCGAAAGAGAACTGCTATGTACATTTTAAGTCCTACAATTCAGAGAAAAACGCTTGTAATGACCTAGAGTGTATTTAAAGTAAACTTATCAAGGACTCAGATGAATAAATAGTGTGAATATATTCTAAATTCACTGTAGACTCTAGTGATAATCTACACTTGTATACTGTAGAATGATTAAAATTATTCAAGGTTTTAAAATAAAAAAAATAATTAGTCAGGAAATAAAAGCAAACATAAGTAAAAAATGTATAAATACTATTAGAGCAAGTAGACTAGAACATAAGAAAAATGTATCTTTGAAAGTTTTATTAATTTCACATCTCAGTGTGCTTTCTTTGCTTTTTAATTAAGGAATCCTGTTTCCTCCTTGATGCTAAGTTTTATTTCATAAAATTAAACATTATGAAGAATATCTTTGGCATTAATATGGATTTTCCTGTAAAACGACACACAGCAATAGAGGGGGAAAAATCAGATTTATGTGTTAAGAACTGCAAAATATGAAGATACTGAGAAAAAACTTTGATTCTTATTTTCATCAAGTCATTTACAATTATATATATATTTTGGACAAAGCACACTGAAACCTTAATCTATTACATAATACAATTAATATTACAATACTTATTTAAGTTGATGTATCATTAATATAACACAATAAAGTACCAAATGTTGCTTATTCTAAATTTTTTAAAGAGAGGCAATAAAGTGTTTAAGAAAAACCAATTTAAGATTTCTAAATAAACTATACACATATTTACATAAAAGAGACTAAAGTCAAGTGCCATAGATTTTTCCATTTTTCTCCTATATTCGAGACAAAAGTATAGTTAATGAGTGTTGCTATGATGAAGTATTTGCACTTTCGTTCAAGGTGCCAGGATACAATAACATGGGTTTATGAAATTTGAAGACAGAGAAAACAGGAACAGAAGGGGTTAGAAGGATCTGAGAAGTTAAAAGGGTGTTAAGTACAGCAGAGAAAGATAGAATTCTGATTCTTAAAAGATAAAGTTTTGCCAAAAGCACAAAGACACACTTTTTACTTTCAAAACAAATTCCCTTGACACAGGCCACTGAAAGGAAGCCAAGATAACACCAGCAACTGAGCCTCCTCTGAGAGAACTATTTCTGAGCTAATAATCACAAGTCAAAGACCGACAGCCCAAAATGAAAGGAGAAATGCTGCAATAGGCTTTGCAATATAATGTTACAGTAGATAAGAAAAAAAAAAAAATCAAAGTGATTCAGTCAGTGATCACAAAAGAATATGAAACCCTAGAACTGAGGATAGTTTTGAAACATGTGAAGGCTCAATCTCGGTCTCTCCTATGTACTGTTTTCGGTATTTCTAAATGTCTGCTGAACATCTGCGAATACATCTGTGTCAGCTATTTGAAACTCACTCTCCAAACAGGCATCTCCTTTCCTACATCTCCAGTTTCATTCCTAAGCACTTCTTGATTTCCTTCCAGTCTCCCCTGTCTTCCTCATTGTCATCCGAATTAATTTTCTGAAACATTTATCACATCATAACTAGGTAATTCACAGCCTTACCTAGTTGGTCAATGACACGTTCAGACACCAAATTAGGTGTTTGAGATCCTTCAATGTCCAGTCCAGCCTAACTCTACAGCTCCATTTCCTCTTGTAGCTTTTGCAGTCCCATTGCCTCACCTACACATTACTCATACACCTCTAGATTATTACTGACTCTATTAGCCAAACTTTAAACTTCAAGTCGATATCATCTTTTATCACCCAAATTCTACCTCACCTTCAAACCTGTCTAAGGGAGAATCAATTTCTCTACCTCCTGTGTTTTTTAAACAGTATGCATACAGTAATATATCAGGTCTTTACAAACTACAGTTTGTTCTATACAGATGTTTCCTCATCTAGATGGTGAAACTCTGGAGATTAAAAGCTATCTCTTATTCATTTTTATATCTGTTGTATGGGAACATTTCACAGTAGAAACTTCAATAAATATCAGCCATATTAAATTAAATGTCTTCAACCTTTTCATTATTTACTATAAATTTTATTTCATGTATAATTTCCTAGCAATGACATTATTTTAGTTACAGCAAGTGTTCTCATAAGAACTTCTAGAAAATTTATTAATTAAATATATTTTATTTACAAAATTGTTACAATGTTAGTCAACTCTTATTGATCACTTGGACAATGAAGACAGCAGTGATGTAATGACTCAAAAGAAGTATATATATATATATACATATATATATATGTATGTATATATATATATCTTGGCTATGCTTTGGTAACTTTAATATTGATACTTATCAATCTTATTCAAATTAAGACAGTGATGCTACATTAAGTAGTAATTTATTGTTTTCCTGACTTCTCCATCCATACTCACCCACCTTAATACACTAAGCCTCACCTCATTTTAAAAAATTCTTCTTTCTCCAGAGTAACCAAGAAATGGGTCTTTTTTGTTTGTATAGCTTGTTTTCCCCTCTTCAGGTTGGCTTGCTGTGTGAGCCTATCATGAAGATTTAGAATTTTGAAAAATTTTGTCTCTGAACTATAAAATTTGGAAAAAATCTTATACCACAGCAGTGTCACTAAAGAGAGCGCATCCTGCGAGATCACTTAACAGACAGCTTGGCTTTTTCAAAAACGCCCTGTTCATCTGCTTGTGATAGAGATTCTCCTATATGAGGATTTCCATGTACAAATTTGCCAACCTCTAAACAAATCAATTACTTTTCTGCCTTTGTGCTGTTGTTCTGAATTTATCTCAACTGTTAATGCTCCTTATCATACCCTCAGAAATTCAGTTATTCATAAAGTTTTCCACGATTTTTTTCCTTTCTCTGTGAAGAGAGAGTAGTGTGGAAGACATGGCTTCATGTAAGTGTTTGTCAGTATAGAAGGAACATCAACTATCCTTTACTATTATTATTATTATTATTATTATTATTATTAAATTTATTAGAATGACATTAGTTAATAAAATTATATAGGTTTCAAATGTACAATTCTATAATGCCTCATTTATATACAGCTATTGTTTGTTTGTTTGTTTTTTCCCTACTCTCTGTAAACAAAGAAACTAAGTAGATGACTTCAGAGTTGAAGAGATGTGTGCCATAGAGATTTGGCCATGGTGGGCAACAGGAACCCTCATCATTCAAAGCTAAAGATGGGCTGAATTCCTTTCAAAATGGAAGGCGAGAGGGAAACAAATAAACAGAAGGAAATAAATTTTCTTTGCCTCTTAGTCCCTCTGTCTTTGTCTCTGACAGCCCCTCCAGGATGATATATGGGATGTGTACATTTGTAGGGAATTTTTTTTTTAATTGACAATATACTATGAATAAAAAGTATATAACATATATTAAATTTCTTCTATGTTATAAAATTTGTTTAACATTTACTGATTTTATCTCTCTGGGCTACCATTCTTTCTCTTTGTTTATATTTAAATATTAATTATCTGAAGAGTTGTGTAAACTAGCCCCCACACACAAAGAAGACAACAACTGGAAGAAAAAAAAAAAACATCGATTCATGAATTAGAAAGTATTTTTTGTGATAATTGCTTTTCTTTTATAACTGTAAATATAAACATAAAAATTAAAATGAAAACTAGGTTAAATAGCTCAGGTATAGATTATTTACAAATTACAAGCAATCCATACCAAATTGACATGTTATAGCCCCAAACATAATCAATACATATTTTAACATTTAATGAAAAATAAATTTATGTCACATAACCAAATTTATTTCTGTTTACATTTTCAATCTTTACAAATTTCTATGTTTAAAACCACTGAATGGCAAAAAAATTCTCAAATTTATTCAAGCTGTTAAAGAAGAACTGCATATAGGACATTAAGTTGTTGCTCAAATGTTACTGAGCAGTAAAATATCATGATGAAGTGGCATCTTGCTGTGTCTCTATTACATTTTCAGCACTAAAATTAATTTATGATCAGTCACCAATTCATTTACATATTGTTTTATGGTAAATCCTTCCTTGCTGATAAATGCTTATCCTTAGATCCATTAAGCTAGAGTAAAGTCTGTGCTTTATGATATGAACCTGCTAATTGTTGCATTACCATTTTTATGAGATACGAAAACTGGCTGCCCCCCCATTTTTTTCAGCCAACATTTAATCCAGAAACTCTTCCTATTAAGCGCAATCTGTCTAACAGTTCAATGAAATTTTCAGCCATAAGTGTCTATGAACGAATCAATCCACATATTGACCTCTGCCTAGATGTAGAAAATCACATCTAATCCTTAGAAGTCCTTCTTTCATTTAAACATATTGAATATGCAACAATTTCACCTACGTTCCTCAGAGAGAAAGACGTGTGATATATACAGAAAGTAAAATAAGCAATTAAAAAGCATCTTCCTTGGGACATTTGATACCTGTTAACTTGTTCCACTCAGATAAAAACTGAATATATGATATTTTCCTTTAATCTGTCATGTTTGGAAATTTATATTTGGTTTCTTTTGTGATACATCAAAACTGTTAAAGTAGTCTAAGAAAACGACAATTACTTTTAGCATATCTCTGAAATTTCCCTAATATTAAAATTTTTCCATAAGTTTTTGTAACAAAAGTAACATGTCAGGTCACACTTTTAAGTGGCCAATTTTCTAAAACCTGTGTGGTCGAGGAAGATGGTGAAGCTGGCAGGTTTTATTGTTTTCAAAATAGTCCAGTTTGGGAGTTCCAGGAAAAGCCTCCAAAGACATAAATTATAGAAAATATAGAGTCGCAATTTCCTTTCAGCCATGGAATTTATGTGGGGTCCAGGAGTCAAAAAAAATTTTTTTTATTTTTTCATTTCACTTCACAGCACTCTCAGTCTTACTTTTTGAGATCACTGAGGCAGTTCAAATCTTGGCTCCATGCTTTAGGACATTTTCCTCCTGCCTTCTCTCCTATTGCTTTTGTTTCTTTTTTTCTGTGGTAGAGTTGTTAAATTCAGAAAACACTTACACTTGTTTCCCATCATAAAAATTATGGAAAGAACCATTATTAAAGACTTCCCCACCATGTAACCCAAAAATGTGGGTTTGGAATTTTGGAAGAAATATTACAAGCATATTCCTGAAGATTGAAACAATCTTGTATGTTTACTTCTTAGCCAAAAACAGTATGATATGCTGTGATCAAAACATTTTTATGCTTTCCCACAACCAAACAGGTTTAATTATCAATATAAATTAAAATAAAAATTATAAAAATGAGATTTTCTACAAAAAGTGCAGATTGAGTTGAATTTTGTTAGCATGAATCACTACAATTGAATATAGAACTAAATATCAGAAAAGTAAATAATACAAAATTACATCGAAAAGTAATATTTTTGATCTTGATTAAGTGTATAGCAGGTAAGAACTAATATTTTCAGGGATAAAATTATATGTTGCATTAGTATAAATACATATTTTCTAGTTCATGAATGGAAAGAGAGAAATCTCTACATGTTAAAAAATAGACCAGAAGGTCATTTTCTTCTTAAATATGCTACATCCAGGGATTAGGAAAAAAAAAACTGGGCATTTCCAGAACAGGGATTATGATAATTTATCTTTAAAGTAAGACTGATTGATTTGGAACATTCTCCTGCCACTTATCAGGTATGTGAACTTGAAAAAGATTTTAAACCCCTTTGTGATTCAATTCCCTATCTACAAAAAGAAGAAAATTAGGGTTGTGATGATTAAATGAGTTAATATATGTTAAAACTTTGGAATAGGGATCAGCAAACTTTTTTGATAAAATACTAGATACTAAGTATTTTAGGGCTTGCCTTCTCTGTCATATATTCTTTTTTGTTTGTTTCTTGTTTTCTTACAACCTTTTAAAAATGTGAGAAATATTCTTAGCTCACTAAACCACAGAAACAAAACAATGCCTTCTACTTACTAAGGTTTATATATGTTTAAATTATTATTACCATTATTAAATCTAAATTCTTAGCCAAATGGTTGAAAGAATTAGGCATTCAATAAATGTTTATTGTGGGAATAAATAAATAATATAACAGCTCTGCAAATACATTTTCCATTACTGAGTTTTATGGTGTCCCCTCAAAGTTCTTATATTCAAACTCTAACTCCCAGTGTTATGTTTTCAGGGATAACATTATATGTTGCATTTGTATAAATACCATAATGTGTTATGATATTTGGAGGGAGGCCTCTGGAAGTAAATTTTAGATGAGGTCATGAATGTGAGGTTACCATGATGAGACTAGTGACCTTATAAAAAGAGACCAGACAGCTTGCTCTCTTTCTCTAAACTACCATATGAGGACACAGCGAGAAGATAGCAAACCAGGAAGAGAGTTTTCACTAGGAGCCCAATCTGCTAGCACCTTAACCTTGGAATTCCTAGTCTGCAGAACTGTGAGAAATAAATGTTTGCTGTGTAAGCCACTCAGTCTATGGTGTTCTGTCACAGCAGCCCAAACCAGACTAAGACGCTGAGTTCATGAGATATATGGAACAACTGATATTTTCCTCTCTTTTTGGCTTTTTTCATTCATAAACCATTATGCAAAAATTTAAGTCCTTAAGAAATTACTTAGCTGTTGTGGGAAATATTTAGAATTAATATACATATTCCTTTACAAATATGGACTCTATGCCTTGTTAATTGCTGCTATTCTTTAATGTAGCAGCTGTCGTATATTTATGGAATATCCTGAATAATTTTATATACAGGCTTTATTAGCCTATCTCTATGTTATAATTGGAATATCATTCTAGTTGCCTTTAGAGTTTCAGAAAATGGAACGTCAGTGTTAGTTCTATTTAATAAAAATGCTCATTGGTTTAATGAAAATGAATTTCTCTATCAAAGAATTCAGGTTAAAGTAATTACCAATTTACTCACACCACACACAAATTTAAAACTCAGAGTGATTTATTGTAAGATCAGAATCCTCTCTGTGGGCCCTTAACATCTTAAAAGCATTAAAAAAAAAAAAAAGCTATGGAAATAATGTCTGTTTTATTGCCTACCTCATTTAGTACCGTTAAACTAGCCTTAAGTGTTTGGAGAAAACATAAACACGTTAGAACGGTATTCACTAGTATGTTGATTTCTTTAACATTTGGTCCTTATACACATTCACCACAGGGCCATCCCCACGTGCACATACATGCATGTGTGTGCACACACATGCATACACTCTCTAGCATACTCACAACTCTATCTACACTCAGACAAACACACTTACATACGCTCACACACACATTTATATATAATCACGAATCCTATTTATACTCTTACACACATCTATACATACAGGCTATACAGTTTTTTTTTTTTTTTTTGAGAAAATATATTTACTTCTATTTTTAACTTGTACTCTAGAAAGCATTAAATCTTTGATTATACTTTTCCCACAAAGTTATTGTGGAGCAAGAAAAAAAAAAGGGAAGAAAAGAATCTCCTATTTCACTACTTTTGGGTACAGTGTAACTTCTTTTACTGAAGAGATGTATTGTTCATAGAACAAATTCATCATGGAATACATACCTAAACACCCTGAAGTTTTTACATATGGCAGTAATTAAGCAGCGAATTCAAGTAGGAAAATAGACTGTTTTCTTATTAATAAAAGCTTCATTTTAAATGAACAGTATACAAGCTACAAACAGAAATGCAAATTGTTTTTAAATTCAGTCACATTAGGTAGCCTAACTTGTTATTAACAGATTAGCACGTAAAAGTGAAAATGGCATTCTCCTGATTTATAGATATTTTTATCATTTTTGACATTATAATATTTAATAAAATGACTACGTAGGCTACAACTCTTTTTTTTGTATTGTTGTTGCAATTTTCTACTGCATTCCTAATGAAAAAGAGTTAAATATTGTTATTAAGAGATGTAACAATATGCAGTTTTACCATGAAGATCATGTTAGAAATTTAGGCAAAGAGGCTCAACTTGATAGTGCACTCAGAAGTTAGCTCTCTGCATTCAAAGATTTAAACTTTTATTCTGCCACATTTAGTTGGATATGGATTTCAAATCACAGCAGTATATCTGCAGTTCTTAAATCTTAATTAACCTTGTAAGCAGACATCCCCCAGATAAGAATAAAAACTAAAAAGTGGGCTCATGCATCACACATTGTGTATAATTCAGGAAGAGATGCAGAGGGAAAATATAGGTACTTACACTTCTCTATAACTGCATTAAGCAGTTTCCATCAGTGTTTGTCGAATTCTAACACACAGTGCAAAATCTGTGCAAGTTGAGAAGCTATTGGTATAAAAATGAATGAAATGGGACTGTGGTAAAATGCCTCCTAGGATGAAGGATATAATAAAGGTAAATATAGAAATGGGTAGTTTTCTGAGAAGACCCAATGACATGCAAAGGCAAGACACATATTTTTTAGTAGTTATGTCTTTGTAATCATGTACGAAGCATTGTGTGTGTGTGTGTGTGCATGTGTGTGTGAAAGAATGGATACCTATGTGAATAGAAAGACTAAAATTCTAGTTTTCTTTTTATTCATTGTGTATACATTAGGATTTAAGTTTTTCCTACAAAATTTGGTAAATTTAAATCCTTTGAAATAGGTTGAAGTCCTGGGATCATCTTAGGAGAGTACCTATTGCAACCTGTCTTAGTGAACAAGACAAGAGGAAGCCAAAGGAATAAACAGCAAAAATAACTATATTTCTTGGGAGAGAAGCAATTCTAGGATCCAACAATATAAAATGCATAAATATGTAGCTTATGTCACTATATATTTTCTACACACTAAAAATAATCTTTTGCAACCTTAGAGAAACTTATTTTGAAGACTTGCTTATTTTCATCAATGAATGATTGTACAGAGTGAAATATCAAGAAACATATTAAAATTGCATTCACTTTGTATGTTGCTCCAGTTATATAAAACATATCATTTCTAAAAGTCAAGGTTTTTTATATAATAGAGTTGGTTCCCCAGTAGAGTGAATGTTTCATGAAAGCCCTGGATATAATTGAGTTTTCTTTCATGTCTCTAAAGCTTTTTAAAATTCATGAATTTTCTTATCATTTTTGCAGTAAAGCAAAAGTATTTCCAAATCCTTTTTGAATTTCGTGTTTAATATTAACCTATTTAAAATGTTACAGAAATAGATGGAGTGGAATAACTCTTACATAAGAAAGTATTTGATTTTTGATGCATTTTAATGTTACAAATAGGTCAGTTATTCCTTTAAATCAGTTCTGTTACCTGTCACAGAGTTGTCTAGATTGTCCATACTGGATCCAGGCGTCTGCTCTAGTGCTCTCAAGGGCCTAGGGATTTCTAAAGCTTCCTCCTCATCTTCGGCATCATCATCTGGAACATCTGTTTCCAAATCAGAAATCAAGGCTCCGGACATGTAACCTAATGGTGGAACTGGGGGCTGTGGAGGTTGATTATTGCTTTGAATGTGCCTAGAATTTAAATGGAGAAAAAATGAATCTGTTAACATTCCACAAAATTATAATTAGAATTAAACGGCATGTTACGCTAACTAATTTTGTCTTCTTGTTTTCCATTAACTTATTTTGGAGCTCACAGTCCTTTCTCATTTTTCAGCAGAGGCAATGGGCTATGTATACATGACTTACCAAAATAAGAACAACAATATAGACTATCACCCTCTTCTATTAGTATTTATGGGGTGATACACAGAAAAATAACTCCACAGACTCAGCATTTTTTTCTTTTGTATAAATAAATCTTCCAAAGGTGAATTGGAATATTTTCCACAAATAACTGTTTAAAGCTGTTTTTTTTTGTCAAAAAAAAAAAAATTTGTTCCGCATTTAGTGTTGAAGTTCTACTCTGCCTGTGTAATCCATGTGCCCTGCTGGCCCTTATGAAGAAAAGATGGCTCATGAAGGCCTAATACTAGTCCTTCCTGCCCACAACCATGAGCACATTCCTTGCCCTACAACAGGAGTTCCCAACCCCTTGGACCATGGGCTGGTACAGGTCTCTGGCCTGTTAGAAACCTGGCCGCACAACAGGAGATGAGCAGCAGGTGATCAAGCGAAGCTTCATCTGTATTTGTAGCCACTCCCCAGTGCTAGTGTCATCTTCTCAGCTCCACCTCAGATCATCAGGCATTAGATTCTCATATGGGCACTAGTCCCTGGTACCAAAAAGGTTGGGGACCACTGCCTACAAGGCTTTCTTCCTGCATGATCCCTCATGAATCAGGCTGGCAGTTGTTTCCACTTTAACCCAGTTCTGGGTAGGTATGACTACTTTGTGTTCTAGCTACTTATTTGTGCACCTGTCTCAACCACTAAAGTCTTAAACACCTGACAGATAGAAAGATTCATCTCAGCACTCTGCATTTAAAACATTAGGTATGCTAAATAAACCTTTCGTAAAGAATGAATAATTTTAATCTCGACTTTGTGAGGTAAATGGAACTTGTATTGTCCCCTATCTTTTAGAATTTATTAAAGTGAAGTTCAATTTAAGTGACTTGTTTCAAATCACATGGCTAGCAAAATGTAGATTGGACACTGGAGTCCATCCAGCTGGTTCACTTTGTGACTACTTAAGAGTTTTTTCTAAACTAAAATGCTGAAGGAAAACAAGTCATTGTTATTTGTTATTGTCATTAAAGAGTGAATATACCACAAGTTTTGACACCTTGCCTTTTTTTTTCTTTTTTGCCTTGATACAAAGTATTTAAAAGACCACTGCTATTTAGGGGAGATGTAAAACACATTCTAGGTGTCTTTATTGTTAATTTTTTAATTTCAATATTTACATTTTGAGGGGAAATATTTTATTCTTTTGGAATTTGTTTAATATTCCTCAATTTTGTTCTTGAATTTGTAACCAACTCCAATGTTAACAAGATTTTAGATTTTTCAATGTTAAAAAAAAAAAAAACTTAAAACGTTAGCTCTGGAAGCTACCTCAATAGCATCAGGCCCACATCCTTAATATAACAGATCAGGAATTTGAGGTGCCAAGTTATTATCTAGCATTCATCACAGCTCCTATTTTGAAAAGCCAGAAAGTTTCCTAACAACTATTTTAAAAAGTCTTAAGTGTTGATTACCACACCTTGCTCTGTTTCTTCAAGTTCTATTTGTGAGCAAGGGATGGAGTGAGCCAAGTTATAATCAAGAGACTATAGAGTGATAATGTATTTGCATGATTCATTCTCCTCGAACAGTGGGCACTTTGGTCTTAGGAAGGACCAAGCAGACCTACACTCTAGTCCTAAATCACTGCCGACACCTCTTGATGGAACAAATTTCATCAAGGGGCGAAATATGTACTACTTGAGTTCAGCAGAATTAGTTGCTAAACAGATACAGGAAGAGATACAGTACATTTATGAATTTCTCCTAATGACAGGAAATTCATGGGTCAATATGAACAGAATTCCTGGAGTTGAAGCTAGGGAATTTTTTTTTTTTTTAAATGCTTCTCCTGTGATGTTGAATGCAGCCCAGATGGAGAAGTCCTTCCATATTAAAAGAGCAAGGTCCTGTTTGAGCACATGGAGTCTCATAATTCCTATGTGGGGAGTCTGCAATGACCTTCTGGAGGACTGTTGATCTGGAGACAAACATACTGAAAAAAAGAAGCAAAGTGTGCTTGGGTACTTGGAGCTGGTGGAGATGAACTAGTTTGTTCACTCATTTAGCAAATATCTATGGAGCACTCCCTCAGTGGACACTCTTCTAAGAGTGGAAAGATAGCAGTGAACAATTCAGGTGAAAACCCAAGTCCATCAGAATAATCACAGTTATAATATAACTAGATACTTTACTAAGTGATGTCTATTAATAAACTTGACCTTGCCTAAAGAGAAGTTAGGCCTTTGCTTTGTGCTCCTGGAGGGTAATCTCTAAACTCTAGAATGTGCTATCTGATAAAAGTTTCTTTGTTTACTTGGAGGCCTTAGATTCCAGAAAGTCTAACAATGTGACTTATGGTAGGGGATTTAAGTCACAGGATATCAGCTCGCCTTCTGGAGGGGCTGGAGACCGAGGTCAGCCATGCAGGTAGTCAACCATGTCTATGTGACAGAGCCCCAATAAATACTCTGAATCTCAAGGCTCATGAGCTTCCCTAGTTGGCAATTCTCCTTGCATATTGTCATACATCATTGTTGGGAAAGCAATGCTTTCCATGACTACCGTGAGAGAGGACAACTGGAAATTCTGTCTCTGAAATTTTGTTAAACTCTGTCCCATGCATTTTTTCTCTTGGCTAATTTATTCTGTATCTTTTTACTATAATAAACCATAACTTTGAGTGTAACAGCTCTCTGTGAGTTCTGTGGCTCTTTCTAAGTGAATTCTTAAACCCGAGGGTGCTCTTTGAGACTTCTCTCTCACCATGTAAGAGCACACTAATTACATTATCATCATCATTTTACAAATAGGGGACTGAAGCAGAGCTGTTAAGCAAGTTGTTCATTGTCATACAACTAGTAAGTAGTGGTGGTGGCAGTGGTCCTAACTTTGGCTGCCCCCAGTCAAATACCAGACCAAGCCATCAGAATATTTGGGGGCAGGGCCTACATATTTTAAGGCTGCCTACATGATTCCAAAACGCAAGTAGATTAGAAAAACCTGAGCTAGACTCTGTGCTTTATATGACTAAACCTCATAGCTTTATTAGTTAATTTGAAGGAAATCTCTGGCTCTGAAAGCAGCTGGCTTCAACTTAAAGAATGATGTTATATAAAGCAGCCTGATACAAAATAATACTGTCTAATAGTAGATTGTCTTTGACCTTTTTAAAAATATCTGTTAATTGAGAAAAATGTTCAAGAACCTCTAGTTCTAAGAAAAGAACCCATGTTTGTAATAAGTTTTAAGTGTTATTTCTGGTTTTAGTATCTCTTTGCATATTTAGCTGTATTTTTAATATAAATAGTTCATTAACACGAAGGATAAGACTTAGCTCATTATCAACTTATCCCAGTAGCCAAGACTATCAAAAAGAAGCAAATACTATTTTATAAAAAATTACTCTGACCAAGCACAGGGTATAAATCGGCAGACAGTAATCAAAAGGGTGTAATTGAGATTTTATTTTCAAGAGTCAGATTTATATATTACTATTTAAGAAAAGAGAAAACAAATAAAAAATGTACAAAATTATGAGAACTGGTCCTACTTATATTCCTGTCATATTTTTACAAGATTTCTAAATAGATTTCTATCTATACCTTATAAAAGTTTATAAATTGATTAGAAAAAGAAAATTTGAGATTTGTAATTTGTTCTAGGATTTTAAAAATACATTTTCTGTTATTTATATTGTAATATTTTTTCTCTCATTTAATTCATCCCAAAGAAGGTCTTTTAAAAACTGACACTGACCACATGTGATTTGCAGAAGGTTGAATTTACATATTCACAACCACACACAGAATTAATTATAGAAACTTTACAGAATCTAAAAGGAGTATTTTGTTATGCCACTGGAAGTGAGTTCAAGGAAGTTAAACTAGAAATTAGAAAAGATTCTGATGTAGTCAAAAGCACTTTAGCCTGAAATTCAGCAGATCTAAATTCTGGCTTTGGTTCACTCTAACTAGTTATGTGACTTTGGTCAAATTATTTAACATTTGTTTAGTCGATTTCCTTATCTGGATGACTAAAGAGTTATACAAAAGCATTTCTAACCCCAGCTGTGTAGTTCCATGAGAATCTCTTGTGAGTTTAACATGAAAACATTTTCTCTATTCATGTTTTGAAAGCCTGGGTCCCTGAACCTAATAAGAATATTTACCATGTTTGCTTTGCTATGTCAAACTGATAAGCCCTTGTCAACTCATCCAGGTGAGCCTGCAGCATGGGTTGCATCTCTTCCCGTGGAGATGGAGTAAGCGTTGCAGTGGACTGCTGTCCAAAGGAAATGGCAGGAGAAGAAGCCACTCCTCGGACAGGAGGGGTGGGGACACGATCATCATCTTCTTCCAATTCATCTTCCATACCCTGGTGTAAGTATGTTTGTACTGGTAATGGCGGGCACCAGCTATCACTGTCATAGCTGAAATTAAACAAGAAAAAAAAGCACATTGATACATACACACATTCACACCCAGTTATGCTGACAATAAATAACAACCACAATAGTAAAAATAGTATATGAAATGTTCTCTCAGTTTACTTCCTCTTGATTTCAAGTTGTTGGTGCTACCATAGAAAATCACCTGGCTGTTATTTTCTAATCATAATTACATCCATTATCTCAGTTTGTTCTTAAAGGATCTTATTACCTAATTGTTACCCCACAGTTACAAAAGGCAATAACTTAACAAAGTTACTCACATAGACAAGTCAGATTGCTAATTAAAGACAATTAATAATTTAGTGCTTGTAGATTTAACTACTTTTCTTTGTTCATCCTTGCACACCAACATAATATGGCAACATTGATTATCAGAGAAAAAATTGAAAATTTTATTTACTCATTCTACATTTATGCCAATTTTTTATTAATGATGACATGTCAATCATTAAAACTTTGTGCTACAAAATTATTCAATACTCCTTTGATCTCTTAATTTTTTGTTTTCTCAGTAGAAACTCATTTCTCCTGTATTTCAACATTTAAAATCTATAAAACAGAAGTATAAAACCTAACCATGTGAAATGTATATTAAAAAGAAAAATAACAGTTTTTGAAAACAGCATGTTTTTAGGGACTCTGGTTAAAGATAATCCAAAAAGTTTTAATTGCGACATAAAAATTTGTATTTAGACTTTCTCTGCGGTACTATTATTTTCATGAATCAAAGAAGATTCCTATGTACTTTTAAACAGAAAACTAAGGATAAGATAAGCAGTATTATTGTATGCAATTACCCTAGAAATTCAACCTCTTAAATACTTCTCAAAACTTTCTCCTACACTTCGCTACTTCCAAGATCACAGATCAGTCTCCTTTGGATGTGAACTACCCATTGGCTTTCTTAGTCTCTTGGCATGTCTTTTTCATCTCTTTGCTCAGCTATCTTCCACACAAGCAAAAGGATAATATTTCTGAAATCTTCATTCATGTTACACTATGCTTTGAATTATTCAGTGATTATCACTAACAAGAAATAGTTCAAACTCATTAGCAGAACCTATTTTGTAGCTCAGTTTCCCACTATTTCCCAAACACCAGCCTACTCCATATATTTTTCTAAAGTATAAATCCGTATATGACTATTCTCAAATCATCTGCCTGTGATCCCCAGCTCTTCCTTCAAGGTTTAATTCAAATGTTAGTTCTGTGAAGCCTTCTCTGCCCTCACCATATGTAATTGATTATAACTCCATAATACTTTCACTACAGCATTCCCCATATTATACTGGAATGGTTTGTTTTGTGTCTCTTTTTCCTCTCTATTCTGTGAGATCCCTAAACTCAAGTACTCTTTAATTCTTAACTTTGCAGTTCTACCAACCAGTACAATATCTAACATAAGAAAGATTTTTATTAAAAAAACTGAAAATAGAATGAATATTACAAATGTATACATCTAGTCTTGATATCTCGTACAAATGCTAACTTGCAAATGCCCAGATGATTCTTGAGTAGTTTTACTTGAGTTACACTTATCCTGTTTAAAATTGAATTGAAAAACAAAAAACAAAAAACAAAAAACAAACAAAAAAAACCCCTGCAGTGTTTTGAGGGGCAGCTGTATTCATAACTGCCAATACTTAGAAGCAAACAAAAGTGTCTTTCAGTAGGTGAATGGAGAAATAAAATCGCGATTCACCCAGATAATGAAATATTATTCACTGTTAAAAAGAAATGAGTTATCAACCATGAAAAGACATGGAAGAAAATTAAATACATAAAATTAAATGAAAGAAGTCACTCTGAAAAGGCTACATACTATATGATTCTAATTATATGACAGTCAGGAAATGGTGAAACTATGGAGACAATTAAAAGTTCAGCAGTTGCCAGAGGTTAAGGGGAGGGAAGGATAAATAGGCACAGGACAGAGGATTTTTAGGACAGTGAAAGTACTCTGTACAATACTATAATGGTGGATACATGTCATTGTACATTTGTCCAGACCCACAGAATGTACAACAGCACAAGTGAATCCTAATGTAAATGATGGATTTGCAATGATAATGACATGTCAAGTTAGGTTAATCAATTTAATAAACATAATACTTTGGTGGGAAATATTGGTAGGAGCAGAGGCTATGCATGGGTGGGGTCAAGGAGTATATGGAAAATCTCTGTGCTTTTTACTTAATTTTGCTTTTAATCTAAAACTGATCTAAAAAAAATAAAGTCTATTAAAAAAAAACCCTGAATTTACCACCCTTTTATTCAACAATCATGTGTTAGGTAACAAGGTTTATTTACAGAGCATGCTATCCAATGGGGGCAGACTGATATTAAGCAGATAATCAGCAGTATCTAGTATTATAGGATTAGAGAGCAGGAAGGCTAAAACTAGTTTTGGAGTTGAACAAGGCTATGCTGACCACCAGAAAAGGGGATATTCTAAGTAATGTGTGTGGTGGCCCAGAGGAAGAGAAAAGATAAAGTATTCAAAGAACTCAAACTGTTATGTGACTAGGAAGAGCTGGCAAATAAAGAAGGTTGGCCATAGATAAGGCAAGAGAAGTGAGGCTGTGCCAGATCACACAGGGTTTCATCAGCCCTGAGAAGGAGTTTGGAATTTTGCCTGTGGGTGATGGATAATCATTGAGAGGTTTTGTACAGGGAATGATATCATCTTTGGCTGTTCAACTTTCTTTTTTTATTTCTACCTGAATAATCTTCTACTTCAGTGAGTTGCACACGGAAGACCTGTGTCAGAAACTCTGTATAGTCTGATAGGAATATCTCTTTAGAAATATCTTTTATATTTTAGTATAAACAAGCACACTTTAACCTGTTACAAATAAAAATTTTTATATAGTACAAAATACCATTGATTAAACTTATATTTACATTGACTACACAAGTACCAACATGGCTGAAAAAACATATTGCTTTCAAACAATGTCATTTTTCCTGTTTTATATCTTGGAGCTCATAGTTAAATTTCATTTGAAGAAAAGGTTTGATCATATAAAAAGTTTGTAACCCACTGTCTCATTTGAATTTATTGCTTTTAGTTTTTCCCATTCTCTAACCAATGCTGCACACCACTAACCATTAGGCCATGAAAACAGAATTGTTTGAATAAAATGTTCACTGACCTTCACTCTATTCTGTCTGTTAAAAATCTAAGCCTCAACCTACCTTTTTAGGTTTTTTTTTTTTTCAGTTTCTCAACAAGAATCTCTTGCTCAGAATAAACCATTTTGTTTTCTTTTTACTTTTTTCTTTGTATTTTTCCATCCTGATGCATTAAAGAATTCAACTTATTTCAAATAAACTACACTCCCATAATTTCACCTATCATAATCTTAAAAATTCTTCAAGATATGTGCTAAATTCTATATTTTTTATAAAGATTTCTCTTATGAAGCTAGCTAGAACTGATATACTGCCCTTCTAAACTTGCATTGATAATATTTTTGCACATTTACTTGAAAATTGATTATCTATTGTCTTTTGCAATTTCCAGTGTTGGTTTCTTTAACTATGTCAAATTTATTTTAGTATTTAACCTTTCACATATAATAGTATCTTTTCCTCAAGTGGATTTAAAGTACATTAAAATTATGACAAATTATTTCTGTTTGGGCACATCTGACATAATACCTTAAAAATAGTAGACAGTAAGCATATTTATAATTTGTAATAAAAGCATTAATAAAAATGCTTAGGTTTCTTTTATGAACTTATTTATTTTACTTTAAATGCAATATTAAGTCAAGCAAAAATATGTGTAAAAAGCCTAATTTTTTTAAAAAAACTGCCCATTTTCAGTATGGAATGTGCATGTTGTTATACTTCATCTATAATTATAATTAAATTTACCCCATAACATTTGTTACAAAAAGCACATATTTTCATTGCATTAATTAGTACATGTACTTTCTTTGCTTACATTTGCTTATTGTCAGAGATATCATACATTTGAATAAAGAAAGCATATGTTTATATATTCAAGCTTTCAAATGAAAGTAGCCCATTAATTCCTAAATTTTCCATATTTTATAAGTAGCAAATGATTCTTACTTTAAATGATCTAAAAGGAATGTAGATATGGAACGAAAATACACAGAAATGTAATAGAAGGAAGAACCAAGAACAGGAGTGAGTGAACTCTGTACCCCTGTGGAACACATACAAAGCTGAGAAAATTCCATGAATTCACATCATTGGTTTGTGTAAGAAGTGGAAAATAGAGGAGAATAAAAGACTGGGAGAAGAACATAATAGAATAGGGGGAAAATTTGAATCATGGAGCATATCGTATGATGGGGAGAACTGTTCATCACCTATAAAATATTCATGACTTATTCCATTCCAGAACAACAAATACTTAGGTTCTGTGCAGTTTCTAAAGAAGGGCAAGAAAGTAAGAGTTGTCTGTAAACATTAGAAAAAGTATAACTCTGTTTTTGGAGTTTTCTTCACATTTACAGATATATATTTTATGTGAGTGATGAGGTTTCAACAATAATTACAAATAGACTGAGAAAATGTTTCTAATGACAAACCAAAGTCTTTTGGGCAACCCTTTCTAGAGAAGCTTTTGTTCTTTGACTTATTGTCAGTGAAGTATGAGGCATCATAGTGTCTGTCTTGCCTGGTGAATAATGAGAAGGATGACAACAAATCAATGTTGTATGTGAACTAACATGTTAAAGGCCAGATACAAATGCCAAATTACTGATAAAAATACAATAAAGTTCAACACCCACAAAAGCTTGCCAATCTCTAAATTGCTATAACAAAGCAGAGCATCAATTCTCTTTGGAATACTACTAAATTTTTCTTAGTATCATGTGATTATATTAAAAATACATTATAATTATAACAAAGAATGAATTCATGTTGACACATTTTTGTCAAACAGAGAGGCATGCTGATGAGAAAAACATTGTTGCTATAGCATTGAGTTAACAACTAAATACTTTTTGTATTTGGACAATTTGGTAACTTTTAATATTTATTATTGTAAGGAGAAAATGACCCAAGTAAGGCTTGGGAAAAAAGTTAAGATCCATATGATTCCAAAAATACATGGGATATAAAACTGAAAGCAACAAACAAAGAAGACAAACAAAAAATCATAGACACAAACAACAGTTTGGTGTTGACCAGAGGGAAATGGGACCGGGGGAGGTAGGTAAGGGTTAAGGGGACCAAATATATGGTGACAAAGGAGATTTGACTTTGGGTGGTGAACACACAATGCAATATACAGATTACGTATTATTGGATTGTACACTTGAACCCTATATGATTTGATTAACCAATGTCACCTCAATAAATTTAATTATATATGAAAAAGCTTACATTAAACAATAAAAAAAAGGTATCTCAACTCTTAGAAACAGTATTAAATAGAGTAATAAAAAACAAGAGACAATCTTTTCAAGATTGAGATTATTATTGGTTAGGTTTATCTCTAAAATCTATCTTTTTCACTCTATCCCACTGTCATTATCTTATTTTATTCCTTTATTATTTTCATGATGTTGGCCATTCTGCTACGATATACCATACATTATGCCTTAACCTTATGTCTTCAATCCTTTATATATACCCAACAATCAGAATTTCTATATGACATATAAAGCTTCACATAAAGGCCTCAAGACACCTTAGATTATCTGTTACCCTACGCATGTTTCAAGCTCAACAAACTTCACACAGCAGCTACCAACTATGGAAGGATACAGACAAGCAATTGGAATGCAGTATAATTACTACAACAGAAGTGTAAACTTAAAGATTAATGAAAACGAATAAATAAAAGACAAGTAATTTAATTAGAATAGGGCAGGGTTTCAAAGAAGGAGTGGAAAGTACAAAAGGAAGGCTAATAGGGATATTGTTTTATTCTTTTCTTTAATTTGATTTCTAGTTGTTGTCTTTGGCCAGATTTTTTTTTTTTTTCTTCCCTGAACAGCAAATGGCAGTACTAGTAGCATTTTGTTCTAGTCATTGGTTAACAATCTATTCTCATGAATAGGCTACTTTAGGTTAGGAACTATCTCTCATTATCTTTGTTCTTTTTGCTTCTTATTCAGAGCTTGGCATACAAAAGCCACCCTACTCTGAGTACTATTATTTATACACAAATGATTCAAAATTCACCTAAAAATTCAACATCTATAAGAATCCCCCAGCCCTATCTGTCATATATGATTATTCTTTTCTGTGTGTATGCAAATTATTATTGCATACACATAGCTCATCTCTGGCTTGTCATACAAAATTGTGTATGTGAGCATGTGTGTGTTTGTGGTTTCTGATCTCTATATCCCATTCTTGTGAGCTCTCTAGATTAGGGATCAGAACTTTCTTATCAATGCTTTATTTCTTTCTTTCATCTCTGTTGCTTTCTTTCCCAGCCTAGGGCTTAGGACTTTTTATGTACTTGGAAAAAAAAAAAGTGTGTTGTGTAAATTCTTTATTATGATATGTTAAAACCAACAAAAACAATATATCACCATAAGAAGTATAACTGCAAAATTCTTGTGAAAAATAAAAAGATATTAAAACAAAAAAGCTGTCTTTTAAAATTTTTGTTATTTGTATTTCAAGAAAACCTTAAACCTAAGTTTCAAAGCAAGGCAGATAAACAATTATACGAATTAACTCTTCTGCAAAATGTTCAATGTTAGCATCACAAACAGTAGCATATAAATAATCTAGGAAGAATTCAAAAATCTTATTTTTTCTATATTATAAGGTTTTCATATTAAAAAACATAAAAGTATAAAGACTATGCAAGAAATGGAGAAAGTCATCCCAAATCCACTTATTTCAATTTATTCTTGTCTTATGGACTTTAAATACATGCTTTTTTACAGACAATTGAAATAAGAACTTATAAGTGTTCACCTTTAGAAAACTGAGTCCAAATAATAAGGAAATTAAATTTCGTTATTAGCATAATGATAAATTGGGACTTACCAACTATTTTTGTTAAGTGTAATAATTTCTTTTTTTCCAGGAAATACTAGGTACTTAAGTAACTCAAAGGCAAGTTAGAACCAAAGTTCATGTATGACACAAAGGCTTTGAATATATACAGTCAAAAAATGTATTTGTGTACCTATCTAAAATATCAAATGGATTAAAAAAATTTTAGAAAAAAATAATTTCTAATATAATGTATTTTGACTGAATATTAAAATAATTTAGAATCCCCAAATAGGTACAAATAATTTTACATTTTATATTATAATGTTTTGAAAATAATTTGTATTATAGAATAAAAATCTGCATCAACATGTAATACTTCATTCATCAAATAACTATTTCTTGTTCTATTGCTAAGCAACAGAGTCAAGTGAGAAGCTTAGCATTTATTTGGAAAAAAATTAGTTTTATTTCAATAGGTAATAGGTCTTCTTATATTCTATGTATTTTTAAAGTAGACAGTGGAAAAAGAAAAGAGAATCCAAATTACTTATAATTTCCGTGTGATCTGAGTTCAAGTCTTCATGCTTATCAATGTTTAATAGCATTAATTTCTCTTCCTGGTTTATAAGTTTACAAGTTCTATTTCCTCATTTTCTGACTACAGCCTTTAAAATGATGATTTCTAAGCCCTGTAATAACCTTTTTTGGTAAAATACACATTTTCTTTCTTTCTTTCTTTTTCTTTCTTTCTTTCTTTCTTTCTTTCCTTCCTTCCTTCCTTCCTTCCTTCCTTCCTTCCTTCCTTCCTTCCTTCCTTCCTTCCTTCCTTCTTTCTTTCTTTCTTTCTTTCTTTCTTTCTTTCTTTCTTTCTTTTGCCCAGGATCCATGTAACATTGACAAATTTATATTCTAATATATATATTACATATGATCATATACAGAGTTTGTTTTTAAGTCAGAAAAAAAAATGGGATGTGCTTTTAATTATTATTTCCAATATAAACTTATTTTTAAAAAGTAAAATTATAATGATATGCATATATATGGGAACTACAATACCATAGAAGCAAATTAAACCTTTTGAAGGGAAAGATATTGAGAAAAAAATATAGAAGTATGCATATGTGTGTATATACATAACTATGTATCTATCTCTGTGTATAATGCACATATGGTATATATGTATATGTGTTACATAAAAGAGAGAAAAGGCAAATAAGGTCTTTTAAAGGATACAAATGTAACGTAGAAAGTCCAGTTTAGAAAAATTAATCTAGAGACTGCAGTTGTGTAAAAAGAAAAAGATATACAGAAAAAAATGTATAAGCATGTACATGTAATCTTTATGTGAAACAAGAGAAAATGAACATTATTTAAATAAACTAAATTTTAATATTTAATTAAATGTTTAATTTTAGTGTTTTAATATGTAAATACTTCTAAATAAAGAAAAACTTGGAGAAAGAAAAAATGCCTTTATTCTGTATTTTTAAAAGCAATAGTGACCTTGGAAACTGAGAAAGATAGCAGTTAGCATTATTAAAATAAAAAAAAGGGACTAAATATATTTCTTCTGACTTGCTATTTGTTTTTGGATTAGATAATAAAATGTATCAATGTCTTTCTGCTTTAAATCAATTAACACTACAACTAATGGATGAAAACAAATTAACTTTTGTGAGACGTTTAGGAAAGAATAAGAAAACTGGTCATATTTAAAGGCCCTCCAAAGAAATTTTCTAACTTAAAGAGGTTTTGTTACAGAGTGTGCATTGGCTTGAACCTCTTTTATTGTTCAGGCTCCCACATTCCCATCAAAGCTAACGATTAAAGTTGTGCCCACTGGCCAGGTCCCTATAATTATCCCATTGTGAAGGAGCTCAACAGTGGGCACCCTGCTATGGTCAGACATCAAGTCATTAGAGGACTGTGAGGGATGATGAAGAAGGTTATTTTAATTCCTTTTTCAGCCCTTCTCTGGAGTGGCTCTTTAGTTCACAGAGCTGTGGGTACTTGCTTTCAAACTAACAGGCAATATTTTATAAAAGGAGGCTGCATTTTCATGATTGCAGACAATCTAAGGCACTTGATGGCCAAGGATTCTTGGTCCTCAGTGTATAATGTGTTGTATTTATCAGCTAAAATATATAGATGATGCAAACAATAAAAGGGGAGAGAAGGAAAGAAAAGGCTGGGAAAGGGGGAGGGAAGACTGTAAGAGAATACGAGATAAAGACAAAAATGCACAATAGAGAAGGAAGGACAGTCCGGGCATTTTGTTGGTGTATACAATGTTTTTACCCATTTTCTTGCTGTTCCACTGCATAATGTTCCAGCTCTGTACCAGGAAGGGGCTGGACTGGGGGAGGAGGTAGTGGAACATTGGCCCAAGTTGATCCATTGTTTTTCTGTGGTTTAGAAGAATTTTTATTTTTCTTCTTTTTTCCACCTTTCCCACCTGAAAGTATAATGCATTCATTCAGACATAACCAAATATCGGAGGAAACAAAGTATATGAGATGAGAAGATGTATTTATGTTTTCAAAACACCAGAATCAGTATGTTATAGCAATTAAAATCTATAAATAATAAAATAATATAATTAGAAAAACATTTTTTATAAATTTCTCAAGAAATAGTATGTTTCTTTCCCAGTGCTTTAACTGAATATAGAGCTGAATAAACCAAAAACATGGCTGCTATAGGAAAAGCACATTTATTGATTTACTCACGTCTGCTGCCTCCACGTTTTCATTGTTAGATGAAATAATGGGCCATAACAAATTCTTTCAAATGTCAGATTTTAGTGCATTTATAATGCTCTTTTGCATAATCTCTCTCAGTGGAAAATTCAATGTCTAAGAATACAGGCTAAACTTTTCCATTAGAATGCACTCAGTTTAATTAATTCAGAGGAGTAACAGTTTTCCCTCAAAATTAACTGATAAAAATCAATCACCTATATTGGAGGATACTTCTAAATCTTTCACATTGATATCTTTTATAAAATTTTTAACTAATGAATGACACAATTATTTTTGCATAGTGAGTGTAGTTCCCAGATATTTTAGTCATAACATTTCCTGAAATTCCAAACAGGAAAGAAAATGAATTAAAGTACAGTAATTAGTTTCAAGACAATTGTAATACAAATGAATATATGCACCAAACATGAGCAGAAAGTAACTTGGCAGCATATAGGCCATATCTGGAATTACTGGAACTTAATAAAATATAAAATTTATCATTTGTATAGTGTCATACTTTTCACTCTTCCAATATTAAGTAAATGAAGTTCCTTTCTAAAAGGACCACAAGTGGATGCAAGAATTAATACTTCTTGAGCAGAATGGCAAAGGATGTTTCAGAGGAACCTAAGTAAGTAACTTTGTTTACTCCCTCAGTGGTGTATTGCTATATTTCTCCCCAAAATGGTATCGACTTCTTGGATTTCATCTTTCTAGAACTAAAAGTTGTGAGCAATTTACTAATCTGCATCACCCAATTCAGAAAATTACATAATTTAATAACTTGTTTGAGTGCCAGAAAGTGATAAAACTGTTAAACCGGACATATATATTGTTGCTCATTATGGGATTATGTCTGTTTTCTAAGTAGCATTCACTTATATGCACATATTTAAAAGGGCATCCCTGAAAAAAAAAGTGCTTTCACCTTTCCTTTCACAGTTATCTTTTGTCTGCTTATAGCAATGAGCTAAGAGGTGGCTTCTTAGAGCAAAGAGAGCAGGTAACTCCTGCTTCAAAGATAAGAACTTAATCTCTGTATTTGAAGACTACTTTCTCAATTACTTAATAACTTACTCAGAAGATATCACATCAATTTCCACATATGTAAAACAGATATAAAGTTCCTACTTTTTTGGGTTAGTTTGAGGATTACAAGATATAATGATTATAAAGGGCTCAAATTGTAGAAAATGCTCAATAAATGCCAATCGTTACTACTTTTTCTATTGCCTCTGTCTCAGAGCAAATCTAGTTCTACCTGTTTCTAAAACCTTTGCCACACCCAGCTCCTCCCACCCCAAAGAGTGTTTCAAAAATAGCTTGATTCTCAGAATAAGAATAATAAGCTTGTTTGAATTTAAGTCTCCAGTTTTTGTGTTGAAGATAGATGAGCCTTAATCCTTTGTTTCCTGATAATCCATCAGAATCACACACAAAAGGATTTTATTGTTTCTGTAGTATCAAAACTATATTTTAATAATTAAAAGAGGAAAGAATGGGTTGGGCTATATGTCTTTCACAGCTTTTGCTTCAGTTATACCTCCTTTATTTCTTATATATTTATATCTGTACGATATTGTTGATACTTCTCATAGCACTTCTGGCAATGTTGTATGATCACCACTAGACCTGAGTGACACAAATAGGGAAGTTCTTACATCTCCTCCATTTTATAGATAAAAAAATAAAGATGCTTTCTGAGTATTATGTGGCCCATATTTACACAGTAAGAGAGAGTGAAAAAAAATTCAAATGCAGCAGCTCTTGTTGGAAATACTATTTCTGGAGCTCTGAACCCAACTCTGTTGGAGTCCTTATCCAAGGTCAAAAAGGCCATTATCGACTCTCTAAACAACAGAATTAAAAATGTGTTGTAGAAACAGAGCTGATTCATTCACAGAGGGAATTTGTGAGGGCTTTCCATCCAATGTCCACGACATCTCTTTTGAGGGAAATTTCTTCTGTCCCATTGGTAGGACTATCAATCAACACGTTTTGTCTTTGTATAGCAATGAGCTAAGAGGTGGCTTCTTAGCATGGTGGTGGGTATATGACGTAAACTAAAGAAATTAATTTCTGAGATTTGAACCTTGAGCTAAGTGAGCCACAGTTTGTTGCTGTTACTTGCAATCAAAGATCCTCAAGCTTTTTGTTTTTTTATACTTGCAGCACCTGGTCTTCCTAGGTGGTCTTCCATCCAAGTACTAACCAGCCCTGACTCTGCTTAGCTTCAGAGATCAGACACAATCAGGCATGTTCAGGGTGGCATGGACGTAGTCCTCAAGCATTTTAAGGTGAAGACTACCTGCATTACATTTTAGGGGAACATATTTTGAATACTTGCAAAACATATGTGACCCATCTCTCTTCAATACAAAATGTAAATATTTGGAGTTATATTTACTTATGTGGAATAAATGACTTCTAAGTAAATTATAAAAACAGCTAATTTTCAAATTAAACTTTTAATATATTTTTTAAAATGTTGCCATTTAAAAAGATTTAGTTACCGATACTAATATTGTGCTATGTATACACATGTATATGTATTAAATTATTATGTAGGTGCTATTTTAAAAATTTTGGGTTGTCTTTTATATTTTTCATGGTTGGATTGTTAATAGAAGTGCTTGTTACTTATGTATTGAATAAATTATAAAAGTACTTCAAAGAGAATGAAAAATTCACTCAATTCTGAAATGTCCAATTTCTTTTATTACTGTAATTATTTTTAAATTGGTTTCATCACTGTGCACAAATTAAGAAAATCTTATAATATGATATGATTAGATATCCATAGGGCAGTTTGATTCTAAATTTGAGCTGTAGGAAACATACTCGCGATTATAAGAATAAAACAAACTCCGTAATATTAAACTCAATTGAACTGAACTAAAAAGGGAATAATCAATTCACTTTCTCCTCCTAAAGAATGCTTTCTATCACTGATTTAAGTAATTTTGTATTCAAATGTAGATGAAGTAGTTAATATAATTCATAGATATATGTAAATGTCACTCAGGAGATAAATGGATTCAAAAAAGAAGTAAGCACTATTGTGAATCATGTTCTGCTTACAATTACTCAAAAGATAACTTTTAAAACTCGGTGGCAATTAACATTCACAGGATATTTAATGAAGGATTTACAGAAGGCCTTATGTATTCCATGGCTTATAGTATATATATGAATATATTGCTTGAGACTTAATATATCTTGAATAAAATAAGTCTAGGATAAATTACTTTTTAATTATTCAGTGCAATTGTGAAACTCATTACAAATAAATGACAGTATAAATGACATATAAGGTTATTTTAAAAAGCTCTCTATATTATTGAGCCAGTTTAAATTCATAGCAGATGTTTAAAATTTTCTGGATTCCATAATGTATCCACTTCTACCAATAGGTAAGAAGAGCAAATGGCCCATTTTGGAGAGGGGGAAAAAAAGCATTAACATTTTCAGATTGAAAGGGTTCTATCTCCTGAGGAAAAGTCATTTAGTAAATGTTACCCTAATGACATAAAAGAATTAACTCTTTATAGCCTTGATGCCTGTTATCCCTGAAACATATCATAATGCACAATAATCCTTTATAAGAACCTGTACTTTAAAAGAAATTTATAAAAACAAATAGTATATCATTAATGTGAAAAATTAAGCAAATAGGTCATGGAATCAATCAGAAATGTGCAGATAAAGTCATCAGTTATACAATGTACATGTTATGATTGGAAGTTAGAGTGTGTCTACTACGACCTCCTTATTTTAGAGATGAGGATTCTTGGGCCTAGAGAATATCACTAATATTTATTATAATAGGTATATATTTCTGCCAGTAAAGTGTGTTATTCCCTATATGTGCTATACCATACTTACATCAGAGATTGTTATTTTGGCTGATATATCTCAAATACATATTAAAATAAACAGTATAAAAATCATCAACATGAAAGACTGTATTTTGAAGGGAAATTAAATGTGAAGAATAATGTCCCATATTAACATTCTTTTTTTAGTGTGGTGTGATTTACTTTAAATAATATTATTAAATAGGTAATAAATTCTATTACATGATAATTAGGAAAGATTGCCTAAAATTAGTAAGTCACATCACTGGAATCTTAATAGTATAAAAATCTCTAAAATCATATGCATGTTATTTGAATTCATCTTTTAGTGTCATGCCATAAAGTTGACTTTCCACTATGATCTTTCTATTGTAAAGTTCTCTTGATTCTTAAGTAGGTAGTTCAAGGCAGAGGAAATTAATTTGCCCTTGAATCAACAGTATTTAGTAAAATGGTACTATTTTTCAGTAAACATGTTTTTATACACTTAGTAAATAAAGGGGGACAGTGATTTTTATTCCCCCACCCAAGCATGATTTCATTAGGATAAACTGTTATTGTCATCTGTAGGATAAATGCCTGACAGTGAGTTGTGATTCAGTTATTGCTTCATGGTTGTTAGGAACACAGGTCATATGCTGGTGACAAACAAATATTTCTCCTTACTGTGATGAGACCAACCTGAGAGACTGCCACTCCTCTCTGAGCTGTTGTGAGAGCTGGTGGTGCTGAAATCCTGTGACTGGTTGTGTGGCATTCTATTAGACAATCCCTCAGCCAATCGGTAGTCAGGGATGTAAAGTAAGGCTAAAGGTTAAAGGGCAGAGGTCATAGTGGCATCATGTGATTAGTTCACAGCACAAGCCCATGCAGAACATGCAGTTAGCAACTCAGAAGCAGATGTTGGAGGACAGTGGAAAAATGTGTTGTCTATCCTGCCTAATGGAAGTCAAGATGAATTACTGATCAAGCTATTGAAAAAGAGCTAAAAAGAATGAAACGGACTGGTGTTGGTGTGTGTGGTAGCGACAGTGGCGGTGGTGGTGGTGGCGGTGGTGGTGGGGTGGTGGTAGTGGTGGTGGTGGTGGTGGTGGAAATTGTGCAAGGTACTGAATACATGCCGATATATGTTTTTAGCTTATATAGTGAACCTGGTAATGAAACTGAGCAACAAATGCTAATTTCTATCTCATGCACGAATGATATGAAAATAACTCTAGGAAATAAGAACCTGACTTACCATTGTTACCTTTATTCTGATCAGGTAGAGAATAACCGAATCCCATCAGATCTGTTTTTTGCTGAACTGAGCTTTTCCATTGAGGATCAGGCAGATCGACAGCCAATTCATGTATGCTATTTGAATGCAAGATCTGTGTCGTGGCATATGGGGTAGCTTGTGTTATTTGGCTGGAACTGTTGTAACTGGTTTTGGTCGTGAAGTCAATGCTGCTATAAATGGCTCCCTCTGAGAGCATCGTTGCTGTTTTATCCCCTTGGCCTGGAACTGGTGGCAGAACATCTGTGGTTAACATAGGAAAATGAAACAATTTAATGATGCACGGGAAGCCCAAAACTATCAGGATTGAAGATGAAAAATATATGTGTCATCCCACACGTTTGCATTTCAGCTGAGATGGGTTTCATGAGCCAGTGAAGGGTAGATGATGTACAACCTTCGCCAAGCTATCAGCCTCAGTGACAGGCAGGCTACTGCTCGTCCTTCACGTCTCACTGCTTAACACAACACTTCCCTCAATTTCTTCAACTATGAATAAGAAGTTTGAGATATTTCACTACTGAAAAATTCTTTCAGTTGTTTATTCTGTTTTAGAGCTAATGAAATTGTTAACTCTTTGCAGAAATAATGATGAGTGACTATACAAATTATGCATAAAAATATCATTTCCCACTTTATCCCAAAAGACATAAAATACAGCTGCTGAATTGATGCAAAAATTTCCAAAATTATACTATGCAAACTATGAGGTACATATTCCTGAAGTTTCAAATTGGTTTATCTGATTTGATTTCACAGCTCCAGAAATAGAGTGTAACTGATGGTAGCAAATGTTCCCCACCGCCTTGAGTAACAAACAAAAATTTTCATGAATAAGTCATTTTCACAATACAGCAGGAGTTAACTATATAAAGCAATCCGAATGATCAGTGAGTTTAATTTATGCTACCAACTCTTAGAAGTGGAGAACGATAATTTCAAGTTGCAATACAGCAAGAATAAAATTAAACTTTAGGAACAACACTGAATATCAATCAGTCCATTTATCAGTTATCACTTTGGTGTACTGTATTATCTTTATAATTCAAACCTGCCACTTTTCTCCTGAGCTCTTATTTTGTTTTCAGAGTAAAGACTCTAAAATCTAAAAAAAATAAATTAAAATAAATAAATAAATAAAATAAACACAATTTTTAATCATGTAGAGTTAAAAGTGAATCTAATTATATTATGTTCCTTAATGATCTATGTTCTGAAAGCCATACTTCATTGAACTTGAGGTTATTGACCATCTTAATTTCTTCAATATAGAAAATTTTAAACTAACTATAGTATGGTAATATTAAATAATGAACCAAATTGCCTCAGTACTAAACTCGTTTGTATCATAAGGAAGAAGCTGAAGTAGGAACTTAGTCAAAATATCCTAAAATTTTTAAATTTGATAATAGCTAACAGTACTTGAAACAAGAATTCTTATACAAATATTAATTTATTTTCACATTTTATAAATCTAAAACTTTTTCTTATTTAACAACAGTCAAGGGACATTCATAATGTATTTTGTACACTATACAATTTAAGCCTTTCCTAAGGTTTTGAAGTCTGAAATTCCAACTTGTTTTCCATTGAATTGATATGTAATTTATTGAAGTAAATATTTAAAATACATATCAGTGAGACTGTTAAACAAATTCAAATTTAAAGTATTTCACCAAGTTGTATAAGCAAATAAAATTGTTTTTTTGATTTCAGAATTTCACAGCTATCTTGCCATTCTTGCTTTTAGCTATAAACTAATTAGAAAATTTGATGATGAAGTGGTGTATTTCATTCTCAAGTGTCAGTGTCAATTTATTCTCAAAAATTTACAATATTTAATCATATATTAAAATTGTGAAAATAAATCCTTCACTCTGGAGGTTTTCAGAGTTTCTGCCACCATTACCATGTCTTTCACTGATGAATATTAACTGAATAGACATGTTTCTCCAGCACAGACCTCATTTCTCAGTATCTTGGACTTGATGTTCTCCAAAGCTTTGAAATTAAATCTGTGGACTACTTCAACAATAAACTTTTGAAATGGTTCTGTGTTTAAATGTTTAAAAATGGAAAACAGTAGTTTGTGAACCTATTCTTACATAATGTTGCTCTTAAAGAGCTAAAGCTATATTTTAAAATCTCTCTCTCTCTCTCTCTCTCTCTCTCTCTCTCTTTCTCTCTCTCTCTTTTTCTCTTTCTCTCTCTCTCTCTATCTATCTCTATCTCACCTACGCCCTCCTCACCCACCTCCGCCCCTGTTGCATGAAATTAGTTAACCTTCAAGTCTAAGTGCTTCTATATTGTTTTTGGAACTGCACATTTCCTTCAAATGTTATTTGATTATTCTTACATTTTCAAAAAAATAAATTGAATTATATCACAACATTGAAATATTAGATGCTCGTGCATGAATATGTGGATGTGGGGCAGCTTCTCTAACATCTGCTGGTTTGGTAGTTTTGGGCAGCCTTCCTCCCAATAGTCTGGACCTGAATAGGTGCTGCCATCTTTAGGCATGACTTTCTATTTTCCATTTCTCACATTCTACACATACCCATCCTAGTGCTTTGAGTTGGCTGACTGGAACTTGTTAACATTTTAGTTTGAAACCTATGAATTACAGAAAACCTTCTGTCCATTTGGAATTATTCATGAATCATTCTGTAGTTTTTCAATATCTTGGTCAAATTTTTTTTTTTTTTTTGATCTGGTATAACCACTAGTAAGAATGCTTATCTCCTTCACTGTATCATAAGTTACTCAAGGATAGGAATATAGAAATTTATGTCTGTATTTCCATAATTCCTCATTTAGTATTTTGCAGAGAATAAGCACTCCCTGAATAGTGATATACATTTTAAAGCTTGCATTGACAATATGTAAACTTATGCAATAATTAATAACTTTATCATTCAAAATACCATTCATTACATGTAATGCAATCAATACCAATAAACATGTATTGCTATTACTAAATATGATTATACTATAATCATACATGTGAATCCCACCTTTAAAACTGCAGAGCAATGTAAATAAAATAACTTAGGCTTTAGAATCTATCAGACTTGCATTCCACACCCATCTTGATAAATCTTAGTTTCTTGACTTTTAAAATAGAAATATGATTATCTATGTCAAACATTTCTTGTGTGAAGAAAATGAAAAAAGATTTAAAAATCTCTAATAGAAATTCTGGTACATAGTAAATGCTTCAAATACCCATCACACTGAAAACAGATATAGTAAACCCTTCAAAAACTTTGTCTTGGCCTTAATGTTTGTCTGTGAAATATTTTACATCATGAAAATGAGGTGGAAATGGAAGAAAATTCTTGAAAATCTACATATGTACCCTTTGGCTAAATTAGACTGAGACATTTTAGATGTTAGCATAGCCTGCTTGAAACTGAAAAGTAATTTTTCCCTCCAGATTAGGTATTTATTCTTCGATATAAAAATAGAATGGTGTGCTATTTCAATACAGATACAACTAAGAAAAGAGGCAATTATCCCTTGGCTGATAAATGCTTTGGGAACAGAATTTCTTTAAACGCAATTGGGTCTGGTAAGGAGATATTCAGGTACAGAACCTACCTGTGGTAGAGTGATAACCTATAGTTGTAGGGTTCAGAGTTTGGTCATTTATGTAAGGCAGCTAATTTCAGAGGCTCTGGGCAAGTGAAAATCCTAAGTGGGATGCACTGTATTGTAAAGGGGAAGGAAGAAGCTGAGGAGTTATACAACTTACTCTCTATTCTCTTATTTACTCCAGTTATGCACATTGCACAGTGATTGTATGCCAAACTTTGAGCTAAACCCATATATAGTCATTCACTTAATCATCACTACAGACCTGTGTCATATGAATAGTTATTTTCTTTGGAGAATGAGAGAGAGCTCACTTTTTTATAGTTGGTATTGACAAATGCAGACATACAATACTTAGTAACTTTATTATTTGAAATACTATTTTAATTATATACAAACAGGTATTGGTATTCCATTCTTAAAGAGTAAAAGCCATTCTCCATTATTATTCTTCTAAGTTAATGTCTTTATATGCTCATGCATGTGAAATCCACCAGTGAGGTTTTTTAATAGACTCAGAATAGTTTGACCCAGGCCAGTGACAGTGAAGTCATCCAGATTTTTTTTAGATTACAGCTCTATTTTTCTAATTACTCACACTCATTTTTCACTGTAACACAATTTTTCACACAGAAACAGGCTGGATGACTTAAATAGTACTTTTATCCTAGTATTGTACTCTTAAAAATCTATCAGTGGCTTTCGATCATTCTTTGGACAAAGTTAAAAGTATCTGTTTGGCTTAAAAAGCACTTTGTTACCTGTCTCTCTCTCTCTCTCTCTCTCTCTCTCTCTCTCTCTCTCTCTCTCTCTCTCTCTCTCTCTCCCCTCCTCATCCCTTTTTTTTTGTTTTTACCACCTCTACTGCCTTGTACTTTATATTCAAGTCACTCATTCATTTTTTTAATTAGGTCAATATCTCTATTATTTCTGTACCTTAAAATATAGTATTTTATTCTCCAGACACTTTTACCACACATGTGACTAATTCCTAACTCTCCTTGAGATATCAACTTAACTAACACTTTTTTCATAAAGCCGTCTTAATATCAATGGACAGCTTTTTCATGTGAAGTATAAGTAAGGCAGCTCAAGTGTGTTTACTATCTGCACTGTCTTCTGTCAATGAAAAATTCATACACACACATACGTAAACACATAAATACATAAATACACAAATACATACACACAAAGACAACTAAACACTGGGTCTAGAGACTTCTCTAGTCCCATCTTTCTCTAAACCCATCACTCTCCTATTGACTGGTTGAAAAGATGAAAGAGGAAAAGTGGCGATTGTTTACAGTAATTCCAATTCTATCTCTTTATAAAGACCTAACGAGAGGACACTGGCATCAAATTTTGAAGACTTCAACATGTCAGCACTTAGTCCCTTTTGTCTTTCATTTGAGGTACCTGCTATCAATTGTGAACTACAGAAAAGTTCTCTTTCAACATGTTGTTTAAGTGTGTACTCCTTATATAATATGAGAATAAGGACCATTTCTCATATTTTTACTGTCTTGCATAGTGCCAGGTACACAGGATATGCTCCGTAACTATATGTTGAATGAATTAAAGAAGTGAAATGACTAGTCCAAAACTCATAAGCCCTATTTAGCAACACAGTTCCTGATTTTAGTAATCTTATACTAATAGCCTTAAAAATAAATGTATTATAAATATTTATATTTTTTATTAGTAATGGCTTTTTTAAAAGCTTAGCTATACCCAATGTAATATTGACACAATGGTATTATAATAAAATAATCAGCAACTGTATCACATTGTTACTATATGTGCTTCACTGATTTTAATTATGGAAGAAATTTTTATATCATTTTTAAAACATCTAGAAAAGCCGGAAAAAAGCAAATAACAAAAAAGAAATTTTGAAAACCCTAACTTACCTCCTCGCCCAAAATTCCCAATCTCATTTGGGCCACTACTGCTATTATTTACTGGCAAGCTCGTGGCTGGCCATGAATCAGCAAGCCATGGATAACTGGGATCGCCAGTATTTAGAAGACCAGGGCGGCTAAAACAAAAAGTAAAAAAGAATCAACACATGGAGCTCAGTGAGAAACTTGGATACCTGTCCCATGCACTAAAATGAATTCAAAAATTTAAGATTTTAATTCACCTCAAATTAAAATGTATAGCCTCTCTAGAATTAAGCAACATTGGCAGTTCATTAAGGCTATATATAGATCAACCCTGTCAGTAGAAACAGAAGTTCTGCCTGGGATTCTGCTGACATCCAAATGAATTTAGTTGTGTGCCCTGAAACTGGTGGGAAGCAGTAACATAGCAGGATCCTGAAACGAGGTTTGATGATAAATTGGCACCTCAAGGGAACAATTGCTCACAGTGACTGCTCAGTATCGGACATTTCCAGGACTTTGGGCTATGCTTCCTCACTTCCTGCAGCCCCCATATTTATCTGTCCCCTGTAGGTTGTTAGCCCTGTTATGAGCCCTCATGTTTGATTTAGAGCAAGGAACTTGAAGGAAATTAATGAACAGTATTTATACTGTTTCATCAATAGAGAACATTTTCAAGTTCTCTAGATTGCAAAATATTAGAGGTGTATTAAATTTTTTTAAGGTAATAAAAGATCCACTGTGATGCAATCCAGCATGTGCAAGGTCTATGAAGAAAACTTTCTTCACATCATAATTAAAAGAATTTACATCTTTAATATTAAAGATGGGGATCCTGAATCCTTTACAGATTATCAACATATTTACAAAGAAATAGCAACATCTATAATCATCATACTTTTTTTTTAATAGACCCTTTCTGGTATAACCCCTTAGAGAAACATATGTTTCTATGGAGACTGCAATAAGAAGATCCAAATGCTTTCTTGCTACATTTACTAGTTCTCATTAGCCCTAATCTCCTTTTTGCTAAAATATTGATTAAATGGGAGATTGGAAGTTATTACCAGAGCCTAATTACAATCCCCATATTGGCAAAAAGAAAATAGATGAGGATATATGGGTTTGTTATCAGCTTTTATCAATTTCAATTGAGTATCTAAAGTCGTGGAATCCACTCCTATCAATCTACAGCTTATTCATCATCCATGAATCATTTACTTTGTGATCGATTATATGTAATTATTCACTCACAGCAATTTAGTGAGAGCCAATAAGGAGTCTTAAACAATAGCAACTTCATTTGCTAATGTCTAATTAATGCAATAAACATCCTGCTAACAAATGAACACATTCCTTGTGATATTTACTACTAATTTCTTCAGGGGCATCTGGGAGATATGAAACATCTGGACTTGATTCCTCTAAAGTGCACGACAGATAGATCATTAAACCTATGGTAAGCCATTTAATTCCTCCTAGAATTCTCAGATTTATAAGTGATTGTTTATTACAATAAAAGGTTCTTAGTATAGAGTTTCCCTGGTCTTGATTAAAAATAATAATAATAATAATAATAATAATAATAATATAAAAGAATCTGCTTAGCATACCTTCCATTGCTCATTAGTCCTCCATCTCCTCTTTGAAATGTAACTGCAAAAAAAAAAAAAAAAAAAAAGACACATACACACACAACTAGTCAATATTAATTACGATTAATAACAGCTACATGTTGGCCCTTAGTTTAGAGCTGAGGCTTCTGGGAATTTTAACAAAATATAATTAACCATAATTGTACAGAGAGTAAAAAAGACTGATTTGGCCCAGGGGAAAACCATCGTTTGCTCCAACTTTAATAAGACATTTTAAAATTCTTCAAACCTAAGGCAAGTTTAAGTTAAAGGGTAAGTTTTCATTTGTGCATCAAATGTTACAAATGTTACAATTGGTATATACAGTGACATTGGAAAATTGACAAGTATTAATAGAAAATTACGAAATCATGATTTCTGATTTTTAATCTTTATGTATGGGTCTCCTAATTAGAAGGAATATATAAAATTCATATAACATAAATTGAAACGAGATAGTTCAACCAGGTAATATCATCCTTCCAATGACACAAGCAAACAAGTATTGGCTGATGACACATTTCTCAACATCACGGATCCTCTTAGGGGAACTGATAGCACTGTGAATTGAACAGCTATAATTACAGTAGACATAAATTGTAATCAATAGTGCTTTGTTTCATTATCCAACCTTTAGTGCTTTGTTTCATTAGCCAACCATAACAAAAATAAATTTTCAAATAATATATAGTAAACAGATTCTAATTGTAAGTAATCAGTACAAAACTCAAGTCCTTTATAAAACTGTGGGACTTATTAGCAACAACAAAAACATCCAGTAGAACCACAGCTAAAAATCCATTCCTTTAGGTTACCAGATTCCATTCCACAAAACTAACAACATGAAAGTGGATTTCAAAGGTTAACCAAATAATTGAAATATTAGTGTCGGTCTATCATCACTTAATCCAAAACCTTTGCAACCAAATACATTTGAAATTTAAAATGTATCATATCTGAGAAAGGTAATATAATGCAACTACAGAGAGTGTCTAAGGCAGAAAGCTATATTCAACATTTTAAAATATTTTTGAGCGAATGTGAATATTCGATATTAGTGAAATGAGGTCTAAAAATAATTTCACATTAGTTTGGATTAAATTTTGCTACTAAATGACTTAGCTGAAAAATTATGCAAAAAAAATCGGCATCTAGAAGTTTATGAAGTGCAAAATTGCAATTCTGTCCAAAATTAGAATAGATCAGCTAAACCAATCATTGAAGATGAAGGGAAAAAAAAATGTAGAGATATGAAATCAACGTATCTTTTTAGAAAGGTTTTAATTTTATTTACCATGACTTTTTTTACTTAGTAAAGATAAAAGTAATACAAATTTTATAAATTGGTTCCTAGTTTAAGTAAACTGAGGACCTAGTATTACTTAATTTTTGTCTCATTTATTTTTTAATTAAAATTATTAAGGTGATATTAATTAATGAAATTCTGTAGGTTTCAAATATACAATTTAATAATACGGCATCTGTTTATTGCATTATGTGCTCACCACCCAAAGTCAAGTATATTTGACCCCCTTTACCCTTACCTACCCCCTTTTCTTTTGGTAACCATTAAACTGTTGTGTCTATAAGTTTTTGTTTGTTCGTCTTCATTTGTTACTTTTAGTCTTATATCCCATTTATGAGTGAAATCATATGGTTCTCAACTAGTAAATACTTTTTAATTTGAATAATCTCTCCATAGTTCATCTGTTCCTCAAGTTTACACTAAAAAATATGATCATTCTTTAAATCTGGTAAGTTTCTAATAGAAGCTCTTCATTCTCTAAGGTTAGGCGATATGACCATAATCCAACAGGTCTATTAACACCCTCATTGTGAGGCACTACCTCACAATGCAGTGTTTTTAGAAACATCTTGCTGGCACACAAAGTATACTGCCTTTATAATTTTTCATGTAACATCTCAAATCCATTATAAAACAATTCTGACATAACCTTTGCATATGCCCAGGATAGGCTATGAACAACTCGGAAGAAATCAAATAATACTAATTGCTACTCTTGTTTTCTGACAGTTTACTTAAGTGCTGGGAATCAGAGATGAGCAATGTGTCCAAACCACATTGGGTCCCTTTAATAACTGCTTTTAACAACAAAGAAATAATTAATCTAAAGCAATTAATAAAAAAAAAAAGTGAGCATAGGAGGTATTAAATAAAGCTTGATTAGAGGAATAAAACACCACAAAACAGTACAGCTAATTAGCTTTCCATCTAATGTGACTTATTAGTTACATGGTTTTTAATGGACTATCAAGTGATTGTTTCAATCTGCTAAAAGAGAGCTAAGATAATGTTGTGAATATCATTGCAAATATGCAAATAAGCAGACACTGTAGGAGAATTTAGGGAGAAGCTAAATATTTCTTCCTAATTTAGATACTCTTTTTTGCTCACTTAAATTTTCTGTTACTGCCAAAGCAATGACTGATATTAGAGAAAGAAAGACAACTGAAACAGTGGCACAAAAATTAAGCTGCATTTAGCTTTTACATATTAATTAATGATAATTCTTCATAAAATGTATCTCTGTAGACCAGCTACATGAAGGTCAAAACAGTACATTGTGCAAATATATGACTTACAATGGCCCATAAACACCAGTTAGCATACAAGAGAATCTTTTTTAAGCAAGGTGAATAAAAGAGGACACATTTTTGTTTCCTTTTTACCCTATGCCTTAAAACTTTTAAATTTGTTCCAGTAACTGATTTCTGTTAGACCATGAGATTAAAAGCAGACTAGAAATAAGTATGAACAATTAGAACTCCCCAAATTAAAGTGATATTCAGTGTTTTGATTAGCATTTTTTGTGCACAGAGAAACATAAAAATAAATGTTACAGCATATCAAAAACTGTTTGAAGTAGCTGTCATTTCAGAGATGTCGAACTACCTTGAAGCTAAAAGCAAAGAGGGTGAGGAGAGTATGGGTGGCTGGACAATTTTGCTGTAAGTCATGATTTTGATACAGTGTAGTAATTTTGTGTTTAAAAGAGATAAATTTGAAATAAATGTGCATCTTTATCATGAGTTTCTGCTAGCATCTAAAATTAAGAACTTTCAGAACCACGTATAGAAGATTTTAGCTAAAACTAACTGAATAATGCTAAAATTTCCAAAAGGTTCTACAGATGCTTGTCTTAAATGTTTTAGAATTGCATTAAATATTTCAAATTTATTGGAATATCTATAAAGGATATATGGTAAAAAGATTTTGCAAGTTTACATCATATACAAAGTACCTCTACTATTATCTGACAGGATTAATCCTAATCTCATGCCTGCTAGAAGTGAAGGGGAAGGAAAACATAACTATGTGGTAAATTGACATTTTGAGGTAAGAATGCTTTTAGAGTGCCTATCTCTATTGAGCCACATTTTCCCTGCTCCAAATGGAAACTTTAATGTTGCCAGCCAAGCCTCATTCTCTTTCTTGATAAGCTATTTCTCAAATATGAGTGTAGATTAATCCTCTTTTAATAAGCATTAACTCAGCTCAGATAATCAGAGTATAAAAATTCCATCAAGTCTTTTAGCTGTCCTTGGATAGTTTTGTCAAATAATTTATATTTCATCAACGGTTTTAAAAGCTAGCTTGAAGTGTTTAGCATTTCATAATTTGTTTACTCACTAAATTGTTTATATTTATTGTTTCATAAAATCTGTTATACTCAGAGGTAATAGTCAAAAAATAAAATTCACCAATTAAAAGTAAAAATATATTTACTTTCATCAAAAAGCTGTCTTAAAAGAGAACAACATAAATTTGAAAAGGTCATGTAGCCTTCACGTGAATTATAATATATATATATGATATATAAAGAGAATATATGTGAATGTATATAATACTTTTTATATGTATATATACATATATATGTATATATTATATATAATATATATGTGTATATATGTATATATGTATATATAATATATATAATATATATGCGTATATATATTATATATATTATATATACATATATATGTGTGTATATATGTAGCTATATAAAATTCTCATGAAAGCTACATCCTTTTATTAAAGTTTATGTTATTTACTCTTCTGTTCTCAAAAAATGTTATATAGATGATCAAATATTTACTCTAGATTCAAAACTCACCTAATATTTTCAGTTTTTTCCTGCCCAAATCTCTTTATGATTTTATTTCACCCAATAACAACTTAGGTGGCAAATTCTTCTAGCAGTCAGAAATATCACATGCAGTGACAAGTAGACTTTAGTGCTCAGTAAAGATTAAATAAATAACATTGCACATTGCTCCAGAAATAGAACTATGGGAGGTGAACACACAGTGTAAATATATATATATTTATATTTACTGTTAAAGTGTACAGCTGAAACATTGAATTTTGTTAACCAATATCACCATTAAAAAAAAAACTAAAAATAAACATAAAATTGTCAAAATAAAGAAAAAATATAAAATGATTTCATGTAGAATATTGGATATGAGGATACCTTTATTTGTTGTTCTAGTTGCCCTTCCTTGTGCCACATGTAAACCTGCGGTGCATGTTTGTGTCTGAAGAATTTAAATAAAGGATACACAGGAAAAAAATGAATAGGAAGTTAGTGTGTAATGTTGCCCTGGGGAAATCCCTAATTTCTGCTATGTAAAAGAGCAAAACAAGTTCAGCCAAATTTTCCTCTCAGGGTATTTAAATGTATAAGTTTGCATTTGATTCCTGATAGTTGCTTTTACAATATAAAGTATTAATGTAGTAGTGTTCCATGATAAATGTTAAATCTCTGACATATAAGAAAAATAGCAATATAGAGTAAAAGGTTTTTTTCCCTTCCTTCCAAGCATTCGAAAATAATTTTTCACATTTTGAAGAGTCAAAGACTAACTACAATAAAAATCAGTTTTTGCCTACGTAGGGTGAGTGGAAAGCATCCTGACGAGAGAATTTCCAGTCTGAAATGTATCCATATATCTCTCCACTAATTAAAATCTTCCTTGTTCTACCTCTAGTGGTTAAAAAAAGACTTGAAATGAAGTGGGAAAAAGGGAATGCTGAAACCAAATTTTACCTGCTTTACAATTCTACTTAGGGTCAGTCTAGCTTTATTACAATGCATGTCTCTTAAGATATGTAACTTACATCACATTATTTAAGTATAATCCAACATCATACTTGGGGTTTGAGATAAATGAAGTATCTTATGTTATAAATTAATTTAAATGCTTATCCCAAAGTAGACTTTTTGTTTATTTAGGGGGGAAAAATTGCTGTCATGAATTAACAATAAAGCATTGAGACTACATAGACATTACTATGTAGTGAAAGAGTGGAAATGTTAGACTTATCTTGACAGTAAAATCACATTGTTTTTTTTTTTTACTTGTGAAATTTATGATTCCCTGAAAAAAATTATGAAAACCAAAATATAAATAGAGCCAGTACAAATAGTGTATATTTTCTAACTTTTATAACACACTTTAGAGAAAAATAACCCCATATGAAATCTCTGGGCTCTTAAAATGGGTGATTAGCTCATGAAGGAAATATCAGAAATTTAAACCTATGATATATACTTTATTAACCATTCCTATTTAAAATTTCCTTCTTCCCTAAGTTGTATAAGAACAAGAATATGAAAATTTTAACAGGTGGAGGATAGGATATTTATGGAGGAAAATGTTTAGAAAATCTGACCAAGTCAGATAGGCAATGCTAGGTATCTGTGGTTTCAATTTTCATTTGCTTCTCACCTAGAAGAAAGGAACAGCAGTTGCTGGAAGGCAAATTACTAGTTGAAAGTGAATCCATTCTGAGAGTCAGCCATCTATCAATTAAGTATAAAGGTTTTGAAAGGCTGCTCTCTGGCTTGGCCTTATTCCAAAATGTTTGAAGGGCATAGCACCTTCTGAGTTAGCAGTTCTTCTACAAGCAGATGGATATCAATTACCATGAGAAATGATAATAGGAAATGTACTATTCTTGTCAAGCTCAAAGACCAACAGAAATCTTCAAATTAAACGAATAGGTTTTGCAAAGAACTGTTAAAAATAGAAGAAAAGAAAAAAAGTTTGTCCGACATAATTTTACTATAAGCACAAACCTAGTAATAATTATAAAGCTAGGTTATGCATAAGGAATGGGTGAACGAAGAAGCATGAAGGTGAAAGATACTACACACCAGATGTGTATATCAGAACTTTCCACTGAAGTGACTAGTATAGTCAATATTTTAATATTTTCACCAAATTCAAGCAAAGAGACAAACACAAAATAGTCCTTGAATTAAGTCAATTCTTCCTTATGGTTTATCTGATTTATATGAGTGTGTCACAGTAGTGAATTGTACCATAATAATTGATTAAACAGATGGGCTGATGGACAGTACCTTCAAGGAATGAAGGCAGAGGACTGGACTATAAATCAGGAATGTAAATTAAAACATCATTAATGTTCAAGGCTCTATCACTCAGCAGTTATTGTCCAGCATCCCTTTCTTGGAAGAATCTCTCACTAGTGTAGTGATACAGCATAGAATGACAAAGCATAAGTAAGAATGAATCAGGAACCAATGAAAAATGAGAACAGCAGATCGCACAGCATGAAAGCCAATGGGATATACTACACTACTTTCTCTAGCCCTAGGAATTTATTCTGACCAGTAACTAATGAACTTTATTTTATAAGTTATAAAGTTGGGTCACGATGTTATAATCACATGATTATATTTAAATTCTGTCAAATAACAAGCCAGACAACCAAGTGGATACTATTTACTTCTTCTATTTTGCACTATTTAGACATTCTCAGTAGTTTAGAAGTCTAAAAGCTATAGCGGCTTATAAGCGTATAAGCTTAATAAGCAGTGAAATCTTTCTCAAGATCAATTATTAAGATATTCATGCTTCTTCCTAAGGCTATAGAAGATTGAATAAAATGTCTCAAAAAATGCTAAAGTATTTGTAGGATGATGTTAAATTAATATTGTTCCATTATAAATTTTAAAAAGTATGAAATATTGTGAGAGTTTCTTTTATGATTATTGTTAGAGAAAATTTTTAAATGAATTTTGATTAAAATTGTTATTGAATACAGCTTCAGTATTTAGTTCCTTCTTTCAATTACTGACTTGATAATCTCTCTCTCTCTCTCTCTCTCATCTTTTTCTCTCCCTCCCTCCCTCTCACCTTTGGAAATTTTTAATGACCACAATTTTTTACATACTTATAACTCTATTTTGAATTCAAAGAAGAAATCTTTTCTTTTTTTTTTTTTTTTTTTTTTGCAAATAGGTTGAACATCTAGGGCTTTCACTTTCTTCTACTGTTTCTTTTCCTTCTCCTTTTTCTTCTTTCTAAAATTCTGATTGGTCACCTTGAAATAGACATCCTATTTAAGTGACTAATAAATCCTTAATTCATGTCTCATCAGTTTTATTAATTCGGGTAAGATTTTTTGCTTCTTTTTATTTCAATCTGGAACATTTTCTATTGTAATCTGCATTTTAAATACTAAATGCTATAATTCAAATCTTTCCTTTTTTTTTCTGGGCATTTTAGTAAAGCTCTTGTCTAAATTCACTTCCCAAACAATAGCTTCATAGCATGCAAAGTCTGTGTGCAGGTGTGTGTGTGTGTGTGTGTGTGTGTGTGTGTGTGTGTGTGTTTCTGGGTTTTGAAAGAATAGTTGAGAAAAATGATTAAGTATCAATGTGTACTCCTGTTATGCTTCATTGGAGATATGAGAAAAAAGATTGCCTTATAGTCATAATGTGACATTGTGAAGAGCAATACATTAAAACATGTCATTTATAATTGTATTTTACACAACAGATGTTTAAAAGAAGCCAAAGACAATCATTCATTCTCTCATTATTCCATTTCATTCCTTCTCTCATTTCATCAAACTCCTTAAGTTTAGCTCGAAATAGTTTCTTACCAGCATAATTACTGAGGCCCTTTCTCTTCTTTCTTCGCCAATACAACCATATGCTAAAACCCATCAAAATTACCCAGCAGGCACCTCCAATACCAGCTATAAAGGCTGGTTGCTTCACAACATCAGTGATTTGCTCAGTTATGCTGTTATTGTTTTCAGTGATGACAACTTCATTACGACCCCCTATAGAAGAAACAATAGTTTTAGTAAACAGTAATACAAAAATAAACACAGCAATACATATATGGTGCAACAAAGTCACAGAAAATTATAAAACTCCTTTGAAAACAGGTAATTTTTTTTTGTCCTGAGGCTATCACAATTATTGATAAACATATTTTATAAGTTTCAGGAGAATCAAATTATGAGTTTGAAACATGATTAAGAACATTGCATCCTTATGTTATGATTTACTGTGGATGAAATCAGAACTACTTCTTGATTTATTTCCTTTTAAATGATTAATAAAACAAATGCTAGAGGTTGAAATAACAGCATTTTTTTTCCAGTTAGATAAAGAATGTCTTAATGCAATCTTGTTAAAAGAAAACAAAAAAGCAACTGCAACATTCATCCCAAGGTATTTGCAATGCAAATTCTCTTCTCTACAGCACTGCACAAATTCAAATGTTCATGATTCAAAAAAATATGTAACTTGATACTGTCCTTACTATTGTGGCAAGAAACTTATTTTGATCAATCATGTTTTTAATTTTCTGGAATGTGCTAAAGATACTACATAAGACAATGAAATTATGAAAATATCCTTCATAAAAATTAGTATCTGTCATTAAAATATAATGGAAAGATAAAATTCATATGTTCTCTTAAAGTATTTGAAACTAATTTGAACATCCATTTGACAATTGAATTCAAAAGACAACTTTAAAGTTAATTCTAAGGTCTAAATAATTAAAACATACATTTAAGTCAGGACTAAGGTTATTCAAAAGCAGTCATATTTTTTGATAATTTTTACCTCTTAGGGATAATTAGGAAAGTCTTAATCCACATTTTTTAAATAGCCTTAAAACTTTTGGACTCATAATATCACTGAAGAGCAATGATTTAAGTGCATATTTAACAGATTCATAAATTTATACACTAAGAATTAAATGATATTTAATGTCAAAATTATACCTCATTAATGACTGATTAAAGACTATTTAAAAATAAATTGTAATCAAAATATAAATAGTAAATTTCAGCATATTTCATTAAAAGAATATGTGATTTTAATTGTTTTAATAATTACAGCACTGAAATGTATTAGAAAGAGCATGGACTTTGAAGTTTCACATTTGAATACTATTTCTGCCACTTACTAGCTAAGTAAGCAATAAGCTTACATAAAGCGCTTAATCTTTTTGAGTACCTGTTTCTGTTAATTATTAATAGTATTGTCTATTTCATATGTTTGAGAGGATCGTTTGAGATGATGTATCCAAAGACGTTAATAGGAACATAGTAGCTTGTGATTCAAAATTATGGTCGATTTTAGGCTAAGGGTTACTTTAACAGATGCTCAGGTAACTTCAGGGGTGTAAGTTGTGAATCGTCTAGATGTGAAAGTTCTGCAAACTCTAAGTGATTTGTTTACCACACTTTCTCTTTTTTTTTCCAGGGCAGAAAATTAGTTTATGTTTCCCAGACTCACTTATAGTTGAGTGCAACAAAGTGACTGGGTATTGACCAATGATGCATAGTCACAGTGATGTGTACTACCTCCAGATATGACCCATACACTGCTGTGCCAAAACTTGGAGGATGCCGAACCCCTAATATAGGCTAGAGTCATTTATTGGAAGTATCAAAGTTACCCAAATAACTGTAAGGAGTAGAAACACTATCCTCCATTCTGTTAACCCATATTATAACTGGGTTATAAATAAGAAGGAAAAAAAAAAAACCTTTTATTTTGTTAGTCAATCTAAATCCAAGCTTATTTATTATAGCTGCTAGTATTTTCTCATACATACTTATATTTCATTTCTGAAGTGTCCTTTGTGCTAAATTCCAGATTTAAAAACTAGGTTAACTTATGGAGTAACATGGCTTATATTCCCAATCTATCTGCCCTTGATTATTATCATATAAACATAGAAAAAATAATTAAAATAAGCTTATATTTTCAATATGAGAAACTTTCTCCTCTATTTTTGTAAAAGGTCCATAAAATATAGTATTTAATATAGTATAATATTTATGTTACCTTAGGTGTATTACTATTTTTTATGCTGCTAGTATTTTTGAAACAATGTTGTTGGTTGGACTAATTAGAGAATAGACAAGGAATGTGTGTGACCTGTAATGCTCCATCGTTCTTGCAGACAAAAATATAATGAAATATAATGTCTTTCTCCCATTGGAGAGTAATGAAGAACAAAACTAATTTGTTGGAATAAAAATTAATTAGACACACCAGATTCAATTGTACTTATTATTGTAAAAGTTTGCAGCTATTCTACATATTATTACCAAATGTATAAGGTAAGTGTGAAATGGCTAAATGATTAAAGAAACAATAGCTATATTATTTAGCAAGAATACTAAAAAATTTGTCAATGTGAATTTGTTATAATGGTGTTCTGTGTAATGTTTATATATGTAAATGCATTTGGTTGCATTTGTGTGTCTGTAAATATACCCAACAGAACTACAGACACTTTGATGTATAAGTCGTCTTACCAATGGAAACTACAGACAAAAGAACAATATTACTTTTAAGCCCATGTAAAGCTGTTTATTATGTTGATACAATATTTTAATTAATGGTCCCTTAATGGAACTTTCTGGAATGAAATCTAAACAGAGAAAGAATAGATGAAACAGTACATGGTCTGGCATAAGACAAATCTAAAATTATCAGCTGTAAATTACATCAAATGCCAATACATGATTTAATTAAGCAAAGAGGAAATTAGATAGAGCTTGAGTCACTTCAAGTGCTGTTTCCAGTACTGAATAGACAATAGGGAAAACACAAATTGAAACAGAAAAGGAGATTAGGCATCACTAAATCACTTTTTAACTAAGGAATAACAGTTGTGCAGATAAGGTTATCAGACAAGATCTTAAGGTAGATATGCAGGGGTAATTAAAGAAACAATTAAGAGTTCCTTTAGTACAACAGTAGATATTAAAAAGTAATAAATCTCTTGAAGACAAATAGCCTTTTCCTGGTTGAACTATGCTTTTGTGTGTGTGTGTGTGTGTGTGTGTGTGTGTGTGTGTGTGTATTTCAAATGGTACAATATTCTATCTTCTATTTACAACTTGGTTATTGCATATTCTAACTACTTGAATAGGAGATAGGAATATCATTTATTAGATTATCTTTTATTTCATTAAAAGTGCTGAAAAAAGTTGTATGATACACTAAATTACAAATTAAATACTATTCTTATTCATTTGAAGATAGTCTTTTTCAAAGAACACAAGAGTTAAGCAAAATTTTCTATTTGATTTAAAATGATATAAATTTCTCTATCCTTTGTTACTCTACAATTATTAGTTTTTAACTGTTATGAATGAGCTTGGTAAAATGGTACTCCTGCAATTATTTATTTGCCTTTCAGTGCAATAAATACCTAAAATATGGTGAAGCAAATAGGTAGTCACTACAGAACAACAATAATAATAATGAAACTTTTGCATGCTTGAGAATATTTATTATTCAATAGTATAAAAAATACGAAAGAATATAAATATTTAGCAGTTTTACTGAGCTTTGAATTAAAAATATATATATTCAATCAATCTATTTTATATATGTGCTAGAGAGATAGTGAAAAACAAAGCTTTTTTTACTTAACCTAGAGCTCTTATAGAAAACTATGTCTTTTAAACAGGTTTCATATACAGGTTTCATATACAGTGGCTTATTCCTAAATACTATAAATAATATACACACACACATACATATATGTTAGTTAAATCCTTTTGGGTGTATATGTATTTCTTTCTTATTCCAATTCATTTTAGAAACTCTCAAAAGGGCAAGATTATAGGTTTCCCTCAGGTTAAGAAATTAATTCAGTCTGTATGACTAATTAAGAAGAAAAAGGCAATTTAGAGGAAAGTTAATGCTATAACTTTTTCTCTTTAATGCTTTTAAAATATAAAAGAAAGAAAACTTGGAGAATTTTTAAAAATTATCATTACGACTGAATATTAAATCTTTTCATAAATTATATTTTTAATTGGAAACAATGTTTCAAAAATCGGCAGTATGTTCTGTATGCATCATTTCAAAAAATGAACAGAAAACAAAAATGGCACGTTCATTTGTATCAAACTCAATAAGTGTTTTTAAAATATATAAATTCTAAGAAATATATTTTTAAAAAGTTAAAGACATTGACAAACAAATAAAGCAGGTAGAACTAAAGATTTTGCCTCTTGAAAGAAGAAAACAATAGGGGAAAACTGCAATGTGAGGCTCTTTTTCTCCCTTAGAGATTTCAATCCATGCAGTGCTAGGCAGTTAGAATCCAATCTTATTCATATGATGAGTCAGAGGATAGGGTTCAGAGTTGTCAGAGGGACTGAAAATTAAAGGAGGAACCATGTGAAAGAGGGAGCCACAGGAGAATGATATTCCTTCATCTGTATAAAAATCACACACCCCAACCCCCAATAATCCTAGCATAAACTCTAAACTGTGCATGCAGAAAGATTCCAAGGATCTGGTAAAAAACAAAATCTAGAAGACCGAAAGTCTGAATAGCCTTTTTCAGCTGATGTCTACTGCAAAATTGTATTTGAAGTTTTATTTTCGACAAGTTAAGGGGGATAGATAAACATATTAGGCTTTTCACTGAAACTGCAGAAGGGCCATGCATTAGAAGTAAATATCAAACTGAGAATTTGTCCTAAGAATGAAGTCAAAAAATAAATAGCTCCATACTAACAAAACAAAAGATAAGCTAGCATAAAATCAAGATGATCAGCCAGTAATGTAACTGTCTCTAGAACAAAATCAACACTCCAGAAGTTCACGAAATTTTATAGTATGTCATCTGCAGTGTTCAGTATACATTAAAAAAAAAATTACTTGGTCTAGAAAATGAACAACAATGAAATACTAAGAAAATGTGATACAAGGTCAAGAGAAAAAGTAATCAATAAAAATAGGCTATTAGATGACACATGTTGATATTAGGAAAAAAGGACTTTAAAATAGCTATTATAATTTGTTCATGAATTATAGTTAATAGTCAAAATAATTGGACATATTAAAAATTTTAGAAGAAAATGTAAAACGTAAAAGATAAATAGAAATTCCGGAAAGAAAAGTGTATCATATGAAATAAATAATTCACTTGATATTTCCACTTTTGCCCATGAAGGAATAACAAGTGTAGGACATACAATCTCACCATAAACAAGTAGAAAACTAGCTAAAATATGTGAAACAGAATAGCAGAATTGTGAGAAAGGGAAAAAATAAAGAGAATGCAATAATTTTCATAGCTTTTTATCTGGAGAAAATTTAAAGCAAAACCAATAATAATACTGTAATTTGTGTATTAGTTTGTGGCATTTATTACATGTATAGAAGTAAAAGATAAAACAGTAGCAGGAAGATTGAGAGGAAGGAAAATGTAATTATATTTTCTAAGATCTTTTTATTATAGGCAAATCCTGGAGTAACCATTACAAAAAAAAAATGTACTTAGTAATCTAATAGAGAACGTAAAATATAATACAGGAAGTATTTTAATTTATCTGAAAGAATTCAGGAAATAGGAAAATAAGAACAAAGTTAGACAAAAATAAATAGCAAAATACTAATTTTAAGCCCAAACCTATCAAGTGAATTGTATTAATAATAATAGTTCCAACACTGCAATTAAAGGGAAGAAATTGTCATATAGTATAAAAAAGCAAGACCTAACAATATATAGTTAAAAAATAGAAATATCCATCAAATATAGAGACAAGAATTAAAACAAAAAGATAGAAAAAGCACAAATTAAGTTATAAGATAATGTGGTTATACTAATATCAGATCAAGCAAATTTCAAGGCATTTTCTAATTATAAAGATAAGTTCAATTAAGAAGATATGTCAATTCTAAAATGTACTCACTTAAAGAAGAGTAGCAAAATAAAGGAAGTAAAACAAATTTATGGATAGAAAGGAGGAATGCACAAACCTATAATTATAATACATTTCCAAACTCTTTTTTATTAATTGAAAGAATAGACAGAATATCAGTAGGGGCCTTAAAAAAACTAATAAAACTATGAACTAATTTGACCTAACATTTATAGAACATTCTGTTCTAAAACAGAAAAATTCACATACTTTTCAAATGCACAACAATTGTTCATTAAGAAAAAATTTTGGAATATTAAAATAAATCTCCATATTTAAAAGACTAAATTCATAGAAAATACATTCTCTGATCTGTGTACATTTAAATTAGAAGTCAGTAGCAAAAAGTTATCTAGAAAATCCCAAAATATCAAGAAATTTAATAATATTCTTCTAAGTAACCTCTGCAAAAAACAAATCTTTAGGAAAAGTGGAAAGTATAATGATATAAAAACAAACACATTAAAAGTTATGTTAAAATTATTAAATAAAAGTTATTAAATAGCATAATAAAAGATCTAAAGTTATAACATTAGCTGAAAAAAATGCTTAAAGGAAAATTTATCACTTTAAGCGTTCATATTTAAAAGGAGATAGGTCCAAATTATTGACATGTTTCTATCTTAAGGAGCAACATAAAAGTAAATAGAAGAAAAAAATAACTAAAATTGATTAATTAGTAATCAAAACTAACAAAGCCAAATGTTTTTACTTTGAAAAGATAAATAAAATTGATAACTCCTATCAAGACTGATTAATATTGGAGAGAGAAGGAAGAGGGAAAGGGTAGAGGCATGAAAAAGAAGAGAGAAAAAGAGATAACATAAATCTTTGGTATGTAAGAATAAAAGAGGTGGCATTATAACAGATCTTGCACACATTACAGTTAAGATTGCAAACAAGTAGATATTGAAAATAATCATATACTAATAAATTTAACAACTTAGATAAATGAGAAATGAATTTTAAGAATACAAGACCTGAAAAAGCTCTTACAGAATATAGAGGAGAAAAGAATATTTCTCAATCTATTTTACAAAGCTAGCCACCCTGATTTCAAAACCTGACAAAAGACATTAGAAAAAAAGGAAATTACCAATCAATATTCCTCATGAACATAAATACAAAATTCTTTACCAAATGTTATCAAATCAGATCCACTAATATCAGTAAAACCCATAATATGTCCTGACCACATGGGATTTATTCCAGGAATGAAAAGTTTATTTACCTTTAAAACCGTTCAGTAGAATTTACCATATTAAGGCAAACAAGGAGAGAGAAAACGGATGATTATCTGAACGCATTCAGAAAAAGTATCTCATAACTATTACAATAAATGAGTGAAATTAATAAGGTCATGAGAGCAATATTTAAAATTAAATAGAATAGTTAAAAAATTATGAATTCACTTAAAAATGAAATATTCAGGAAAAAGTTTAACATAACATGTGAAAAAAAAGTGTAAAAAAATGAAATACTCAGAAAAAAGTTGAACACAACATGTGAAAGAGCATACCTTGAAAACTACAAAATATTATTGAGAAAAAATAAAAATAAATAATGGAGAAGTACGTCATGTTTCTAGACAGAAAGGCTCATTATTAAAATGTTTAGTCTCTCCAATTTGATATATAAATTCATTGCATTTTCAATCAACATTTTCAAAATAATTTTTTTTTAGAAACTGACAAACTAATTTGAAAAGCATATAGAAAAGCAGGTCTGGAATAGCCAAAATGATTCTGCAGAAGAAAATAAAGGAGTATTTACATTAACCTATTTCATGACTTTCTATAAGCTATTGTAACCAAAATAGGATAGACATATAAACAAATGAAACAACGTAGAGAATCCAGGAATGGAGCTACATAAATGGTTCACTGGGAAAGCAAAGTCTTTCTATTAATGATGCCTGCACAATTTGATATATGTTTGGAAGTAAATATGTTTCAACCTTTAACCCACATACAATTACTTGAAGATGAATTATAGACCTAAGCATAAAAGCTAAAATTATAAAGCTTCTAGAATAAAATTTAAGAAAATATCTTCATTCTCTTGAGGTAGAGTACAATTTCTTAGAAAGCACTAAACATGAAAAAAATTGATAAATTATAAGGTACTAAATTTTAAAACATTTGTTCATCAAAAGATACTATTAAGAAAATGAATAAAGAAATTGTAGATTAGGAGCAAACTATTTGCAATACAAATATATGACAGAATTTGTATCTTGAATGAATATATAACTCCTCCTAATCAGTCACAGGAGACAAACAACACACTTTTAAAAAATCGAAGACTTGAAATTTTATAGAAGAAAATATGTGAATGGCCAGAAAGCTTATGTAAACCTACTCAAAATCATTAGACATCAAAGGAAACTGAAGTGTATTTTTTTACACTCAGAATGGTAAAAATTACAGGCTGATGAGATCAAATATTGGTGACAATGTAGAAATATGACAAGTCATATTCTTTGCTAGTGAGAGCATAAAAGTATACAACAATTTGAAAAACTGTTTTTAAGTCTCTTATAAATCAATGTACATCATTATCACCCAGAAATTTCACTTCTGGATATTTCTCCAAAAGAAATAAAAACATATGTACTCAAAAACGATTTATACAAGAATGTTCATTCCCTGAAGAGAAAAGCAGAGAAACAAAATATGATATATTTACAAAACAAACAGTGCTCAGAACAAAATATATGAATTGCATAATATATACATGAGTGAATTTTAAAAACATTATGTATAGCGAAAGAAGCCAGACACAAAATATTATATTCTGTATAATTCCATTTATACATATTTCAAGAACAGGCAAACATAATCCATGATGATAGGGAACAATTCTCTGTAATGCTGATAGTAAATTTAATAGAGATTTTTTTTCTTTGGGATAGTATATTTGAATTATAAAGTTTTATTTGGCTTGCTTCTGGTTAAATTTTGACATTTTTCTGGCCAAGAGAAAACATATAGATTTGAAACATGCACTTTCTCCAGTAATTGCCTAATGTCCTATTATTTTCAATAGTGTCAAAATTACTAATGATTAAAAATAATTTTCATTGATTAAAAATAATTTTCAAACAAACTTTCATCAGCTAACCTCTTAGTGATTATAATTTTAAGAAGTTTCTGGGAGTTTTAAGAGAGTGAATAATTGTTAATCATTTCTGTAAGAAACATTTCTGTAAGAAACTAGACAGCTTACCCATTTGACTATATGATGTGTACACCATATTACTCATTATGGCATATCCACTGTTAGAATGTCAATGCAAAAAATGATCTACCTTGTTACTTGTTGACTGATTCTGAAGCACAGACCATATAGGTATTACTCACCAATTATTATTGGTTGTGGTTCACTTTTTACTCCAACCCCTGCACTGGTACTAGCTGCAACCTCTACCCGGTATTGAACACCTGGAAATAATCCACTAATTATTACAGACCGAATAGCTGCATCCACGGTTTTGTTGATATGAAATCGCGTTTCATTCCCCAGACACCAGATCTACAGAAATATAAAGTAAATAACAAAAGAAAATAATATTACCTTTTCGGGTAATTAGATCAATAGAGTAAATATATATTTTTAGTAGTGACCAATCTATTTCTGAACCTTATAGAGGTATTTATAAATTACTTTTTCTAAAGCCTAATCTTTGCTGTTTATATGTGTGTGTGGGGGGGAGTATAAAAGGAAGAAAAATAAGGAAAGCTAGATATGACATTTCCTTCATACCTGACACCTCTGGAAAGTGGTCCTTGGGTGAAAACAACATTAGCACATAAATTAAAACACATAAATTATTCCTCTTAATTTACTTACCAAGATTTGTTATGCATATAATCTATTAAAAATATGGTAATTATGAGTTGTAACATTCAAAGTATATCAGTGTGCACCTAAGTAATTTATATTTCATTTAAGAAAATATTAATTTTACACAGAAATAGTTAACACAATTAATTGGCTTAAGTTGTAGGTATTGACTGAAATGAAATTAAAGTGAATATTTACATTGACTGTAATAGATCTTAATATTGATCGAAACATATCTGTATACACATGCACATTAACGAGAACAAAGTGGTAGAAAGTCTTTAAACAGTGTTGTGAGGAAATCTGAGCTTTTACTTCAAGTAAGAATCAAATTTTGTTATGCTTCTTCCAGGATATGAAAATCTGTTACTGTAAAATGTGTTATAAAAAGAATTCTACTCATGTATACATATTTGCATTTATATTATGTAGTATTTTATGATCTACATGTAGACACATAAGTAGGTGCACACAGGGCTTGTTTCTGAAACAGGTAAGTTTCTGAGATGTTTTTCTTAAAATTATTCCTGTAAATTATATACTTTTATTTACACTATGATGTCTGTGTTACCAATGGAGGAATATTTAGCCCTTACCAAAATATATACTTTGTTACCAAAAGAGAAAAATATCATGTGAATGAGTAAGTTTATACGTTATAGCACAAATTATCATGCTGTCAAAAAACTTAGTTTTTAAGTAAATGGAGGTTTAAGATATTTAGTTCTAAATGCCTCAAAGGTAAAAGCCTAAACTTATTAACACACACATACATGTGCGCACACACACACATCACAGAAGATTATTCTTTATTTAAAAAAAAAAAAAAACGTGTTCTAACACTTGTAAAACTTTAGACCTACATAATTAAACTATTGCAAAAGAACTTATTTTTCTATTTCTTATGCACGTGTCTTTATAATGTGATGGGAGTTATTTTAAATGCTTATGCACATTCTGCCCATTTGCTTCAGTAAGTTAACCATTCACTTAAGAATACTATATTTTGAATTTATTATTTTTCTTAGAAATAACATAATTCAATCTGCAATATTTTGAGTAAAATTATTCAGCTTAATTTCACATACCAGCTATTAATTTCTGCGGAGAAGTAGGATGTCTAGTTTTCTATTCTAATAGATCTATCTAGCATGTTATTGTCAAAATTCTATAAATATTTATTAACAGCAAAAAATCATAGTTTTAAATTTTTTATAAGGCTTAATGAGGTTTTTATTCTCACATGTGATCTAATTATATCACTTAATCAGATCTTATTTCTCAAAGTTAGACATCTTCTGCTTCTTAAACATCAAATGATGGTGAAAACAGTAATGAATATATACTGTTTCTAAATAGCAACAAGTTCAATTGAAAAACGAGATAACCATTTTTTGTAAGTCACTTTTTTCAAAACATGTTTTTCCAATGGTTCCATTTTTTCAAGTGGAATATTTTACAAAATCTCAATAAATTTATAAAAACAGAACTTAGAGTAGAAGTTGGTGCTGCCCACCCTCCTATTCATACTCCAACTTTTTAAACCCCTGAGCATCTTTTTCTGAGAACACAGTTTGAAAACACTGCCATAAAACTTGTTACATGGAAATTTAATAACAAAAAATACTCTACTGTTACGGTTTTCTTGTGCAACTGAGTTTGCGTTATCTGTGACCTTGGAGTTAGGTTCTAATCCCATATGCATTTGTTTCTTTTTACCTGTGACCCAAAGACATAAAAAATAATAATAATAATAATAATTTATACTTAAACTCCGTAAGAGGGACACTAGAGATGTGCTTCACCCATGTGACACTGAGACTTCTTTAGAAATCTTTCTCTGTCAACTTTCATTCTTTACTCAGGTCCTACCTTGTATTCTTGGATAATCCCATTCTGATGATCAGGAGGAGGAGGATCCCAGGAAACACTAATACTTGTGCTATTGTGGCTTCCAACTGTCAGCACAGTGACAGACTGTGGAGGGGCACTTGGGGCTGCAGAGGAAGTAATTAGAATAAATACAAACTATAAGTCTTTGTGTACATCAATACTGTTTTCAGAATATGAATATGAAGACAAGATGCATGAGGTTCTAGTTTCTAGTAGTTCTAAATTTGCATATAGCATTCAAAAGTGACAGTTTTTACAAAACATCTTTTAAATACAATAAATGAATTTGAAGCAAATAAAACAGCTGTGGTAATATACACTCAATAAATTTAACAGCTAACATTCTAATGAGTGTTTCCTGTATATCCAGCGATGAGGTAAAGGTGAGATTTAATTCTCACAGTATCCTCAGGAAGTAAAATCAACTATCAGTTTTACAAATGAGAAAACTAAAACCTGCAGAGGCTAAGTCAAACAGTAAGTCAAAATTCGAACCCAGGTATGTTTGATTCTAGAACTTTGAGTCTTTTGATTTTAAAAGGCCCTTCTTTCTGAAAACAAAGCAAAACAAAACAAAACAAAACAAAATAATGAAAACACAGTTATCAAAGATTTTCTGAGAAGATGTATTCCTCATTATCACTTAGTGGTGGCATTATTGACAACCTTTTTTTTTTCTTTTAGTTTGTGTTTAATAAATAAAACCAGAATACAGCTATAAATTTCAACTGAATACTTCCGTTTTTATATTGAGAAAATAATTGTTATAAATTCATCCATAACCTAAGATTTGAGATTTATTTTACATTGACGGGCAAGGTACTCTGAAGATATAAATGAAAACAGCTTATGTAGGGTCAAATGTGAAATGGACAGATTTTAATTTATTACAGTTCTCTTCCTTTATGGTTTTTCATACAATCATACTGAGAAAAGGTGAGTGAGAAAAAAATTCTAATTTTAGACTGCAGCATCTTCCATCTTGTATATCTGAGAGCTAAAAAATACTAATTTTGCTGGAAAACATCAATTCTCAGTGAATCTCTGAGTTTAAACCAAAAGAAGGAAAATCAATATTAAAGTACTAACAGTTAAAAAAAAATAAAGAATTTTGTCGTTAAAGGATTTTTATATAAAAGGGTCAATGCTGTTGTAACTCTACACAGTTCAGCTCTTTGAAAATATGAATGATTGAATTGTAAAATATATTTTAAAAGCTTATCAACAGAATCTCCCAAGTTTAGTGACTTTGTCATGACATAATTCACTGAGGTATAGCTGTATTTGCATTGAGATACAGAGCATGAAATACCACAATACCACTCTTTAGTATTCCTCTGTGTGATACTACTGCTCTAAAATATGGCCTAATGACATAATCCAACCACTAGTCTATCAGTTTTGTAGTTGTTAAGTAGACTACTTTGAAAAACAACTTTTGAGAACTGGTTTCTCATTTTTCTGCTACTGGCTTGGAGAGAACACCATGCCTTACTTCCAGATAGTTCCATTTTTCCCGTGCTCAGTATCTTTCTGTATATATGAAAGAACCCAAATCGTCACTCATTGTTCCCAGATGCAGGTCAGCTGAGTTCCATTTGTTAGTTTCAAAAAGCCACAGAAATTGGAGAGGAACATATACTAAATGGGGACAAAAGTCTAATCCAGAGGAAAAGTATAACTGCAGTGAAATTGCTTTTTAGAAGTACTCCTTAAATGTAGCATTCTGTATTACATTTACCTACCCCACTCATTAGTACTACAAATTTTCAATATAGAATAAAATTTAATGGTGGTAAAGATGCTATTACTATGTTTTAGTAATTTTTCTTTATATATTCTATAAGCAGACTAATGATGTTTTTAAAAATATGTACTTCTTCCCATATCAGTTTATCACACTGCAAACCAATGTCAAGATAAGATTTCATTGTGTTGCTTATTAAAAGATATGTATAATTTAAAGCTCTTCAGTCAAACGTGAATATTAGTATGAACAACCTATATACATTTTCTTAAGGCTGGTTAATTTATATTAATTTATTTTAATTGTATTAATTAAATTATATTAATATATATATAATATTTTTTAAAAGGTTTTTTGGCAACCATGTGCATAAAATTAGTAGAAAAGCAGAAAAGGGTAGTATTTATTATACTTGGCATCTGACTTTTTTTGAATTTGATGATACAATTATAAGTCGAGTTAGGTGAAGGAGACACTAGTAAATGGATTCGTTACAATCACATTCATTTCATGTTTATCACAGGGTGACCTTAAAGTATCTGTTGGCAAGAAAAGTTCCAAAAGGGAGAGGAGGAGGGAATACTAAGAAGAAAGCTATTGCAAACATGCCACTGGCCTTCAGAATTAGAAATCATGAGTCAGACAGGCAGAGGCCACAGGGAAGGAGGCTCATAAAAGAAAATATTATGCTTTACTGCACCGAAAAAAAAAAAAAAGGTATGACAGCAAACAGGCCATGCTCTTGAGTTTCTGGTAGCCCATCTTTCAGTGAAGCCAAGTAAGCCTAATCCGTGTAAAAAGAACAAGGGAAAATATTATAATCAAATTCCAGTGTATTGACTAACAATATTTAGGACAAACGTTTACTTAAGAAAAATTCAAATTACTTGAGTGTCTTTTTTTTTTCTTTTTAGTTTTCAGAATCTATGGAATTCTCAGAATATAAAGAGAAAATGACACTTCCTGGATTCATTTTTATATTCTCTCTTGCGACTCTTCTAAGGAAGATGATAAACTAGATCTTCAACAGAAATTGGTTTGTCTTAATTATAGTTTAAGTTTGGTTTATGTTAGAACTTTGAATACTGACCTTCTTCAGTAGTCCGAACTGTTTTAGATTCACTATCCATTCCTTGGAACTCATTAAAATATGGTCGAACTTTAATTTCATAAGTCACCCCCTTTTTCAGATTGACTAAGACAGCATTTCGCTCAGTTGAGACTTTGGCATCTAAATTCTGCCATGTTGACACAGTCTGCAGGCCTGAAGTCTGACGATACATCACCCGGTAGCCTTGAATAAACTGGGGCTGGCGGTCAACCTGAAAAACATGGCAAAAGTATTTGAAACCAAAGGAAAGTATTTTAGACATCACAATGGATCCATCCTGATTTCTCCTGTCCCTATTTCAGTCACCATCAACTACTGTCTGAGTGATGGCATGGCTTTCTCATTAATCTCCCTGCTTCTTATATCGATTCCAATTCTGAGTTCACACTGCTCCTATATTATTATTCCCAAAATGAAGAGTGGAACAACTTTCCTTCTTGTTTAAAATATTTCATGGTATCTAAGATAACTATTTAATTCAAATTCTTTGGATTAGCATGAAGGTCTGTCAAGACCTAGACCTGCCAATTTTTCTAGTTTCATTTGTTATTTGTTTGTCCTTTTCCTATATTCAGCACTTCTTATTTTTATGGTTTTATAAAAATGTGCTATTTTTCAGGGATATCCATTCTCATCCCTCATCTATTCACAAATACTTTCATTCATTTAGAACATTTTTTGAGTTTCTACTGATAAGTGCCAGGGATTTTTCTAAACTCAGTGGATAAATATAGAGAATGATAGCAGAGTCAGTCCCTGTCTTATGGTGTTTAGGGTCTACGTGGAAGGTAGACATTATCTAATAATAATCTGAAAAATGGTCAAGTTATATTCATAGCAAATGAACATTAAAAAAATGTTATGAAGGAGACGTACAAGGAGCTAAGAAAGCCTAGGGTGAAGAGGAAATTGAATGAATCAGGAAGAGAAGAGAGAGACTGAAAGTGGTAGAAGTAGAACACCTGTTTTTAATGTGTGAAAAAAAGCTTTTACCCATTAACAAATATTAAATACTTTTATTAATTTACCAACTTCTGGTTTCTTCAATAGTCTCATGACTAGCTCAATTTGACAACTTGCTTGATCCTTTCACTCACTTAAGGTACAGAGAATAAGAAGCTATTTTTAATGAAAATCTGAGATTTTTAATCTGAAAACACATCAAATAGAAATTTGAAAAAAATTTTTCATTCATGAAAATTATATGAAAACTGAATACATAAAAATATAAGCTACAAATGATCCCTGTTCTCTTTTCACATTTATTAAACACTCTTTACTGAAGTTTTGCCATTTTTTTCATTTTAAGGAAAAAGAACTTTTAGTTTTTTAAATATCTTTTTAATGCCTTGCCATGTTTCTAGAAATGCTTGATAGATATAACTAGGATAGCACCTTCTCCAATTAATATTCCATATATTATAGTTTAATAACCACATTCTTAAAAGCTTTTAATTTGGCATATTTCACTATCAAATAAGGTATAAAATTTAATCAGAAAAATGAAAAAACCTTATTTTAGGAAGATTGAGGAGAGAGAGGAAATAGAAAAGGTAACAGTAAAGATGGTTATTTTAGCTTTTTAAAAATTTCTTTAATTGTTAACACATTATAAACAAAAGTTACTTTTCTGTATTAACTTGTAACTTCTTTAGTTGTAGCATTTTAAAATATTTTCAAGTGAAAGACAAAGATTTAAGAATATAGAACCTCAGTCAAAATACAGTGGAACAAAGGGACATTATTATTTTATATTTTTGATTTAGAATGTCCAAGCTAGAAAAATTCATAAAGCTTGTGAGCATGAACATGCATATTTCTATGTATAGCTAATTCCAGTTTCACAGATGAGTCTAAACAAGTATTGTTTTACTCACCTGAGAGCTTTCTAACCCTCAAAGACTTTTTGGAATTAGTGCTACACTTATAAGAGGTTATGTCATAAAAAAGTAAATCTGACGCCGAAGCTCATGATCTTTGAATTTTCATCCATGTTACCAGTTCATGTTTATATCAACAGACATATTTTTTGAAATGCAGAAATTGTTCTGACATTATAAAACAAGACAACTAAAAAGCAAAAAGTTAAATTTGTGAGAGCCAAAGAGAGATATCTTTCATCAAAACTGTCCGTGTTTTTTTAAAAAAAGAATCCCTGCAACATATGTTAAAACAACATTAAGCTTGCATTTTATAAACTTCTCTGTATTCACTTTAAATGAATTTATATACTGAAAGAAAGACATAACTCACTATAATAGCTTGTTAATACTGAAAGAAGCAAGCTGTGTTTTTAAGAAGAACATTAAGCAGCTGTTTCCAGATGAAGGGAGTCTGTAAATCAGGGTAAATTAGTTTTTTCCATGTTTGGTTTTTATTAATTAAATGCTTTAGGAACTTTATGAAGCTAACATTTACTACACAACATTGCCTTGCTCACTTCAGTGTACACTGTCTTTAACCAGTATATTCTAATGACCTACTTAATAACAAAGTAGTTTAACTTGATTTTGTAGAGTTGCAATACGTTCTTTTCAGAAGGAAATTTGTTTTTACAGGTGGAAGCAGAAATGAAAACATTGAACATTACCTTTAAAAAAATAGGTGAGATTTTTATTGGAGATGTGTTCTGCACCATTGACTTTTGGAGCACATTTTGACAGATGGTCAATTTCAAGTTAAAACATATGCTTGTTACTATTATTATTAATATTCTGATTATAAAAATCTAGCCACAATTCCATGAGATTATAGAATTTTAAAATTCAGTGTATTCTGAAAAATGGATAAACAAATGAGTTGTCTTAAGGAAAAAGTGAAATGGTGAAGAGAGTCTCAATTGAGTTACAGCTTAGCCTCTTAAACTTTCTAAGGCTTAGGTTATTTAATTTGCTCAAGGAATACACATTTACAAGGGCACAGAAATGATTAAATGACTAATATAAGTTAAAGCACATTGCAAGTTTTAGAAATTCACAATAATAAAGCATCATGGTTAAGAATACACTAAAAAAAGAGGGTCCATATGTAGCCTTTGAATCATCACTTTCACTAAAATTTTTAAATAAGATACTTAATATTTGTCTTTTCAATTAAAAAAGCCACTTAAACTGAAAAATCAAAGTGAATTTTATTTGATATGCTTAGTCTGTTAAGTGACTGATCTGGATTTTCTGAGTTCTCAAATTTTACTTCACCAGGGCACTTTTTTTTTAGCTCCAGTAACAGTAGTATTTAAGAGGCAAAGAGTCTGTGATTTTTTATATTCTTGACCAAAACAAAACACACACAAAATAGAATAAAAGTTTTTAAATAAGAGATTCATTGCTATTTTCTTTGTGAAGCAGCCATTTTCTTATCATTTCTGTCTACCCTCATTGTAAGAGTGATTATTTTTAGAAAGCAGCATTTGCTAACTATTATTGCTTCAAGATTAGCCTTGCGAGGCAGGTGAATGGTCTTTTTAATTCAAAATTTATGTATGTTTGGTAATCGAATCCTGCCAACCACCTCACCTGATTCCAAATCTAAGCATATGGACTGGGGAATATATTTCTCCCTTCAAACTTCAATACATCTGTATCTCAAACAGTGTGATAATTATACACACACACACACACACACACACACACACATATACACACACACATATATATACACACATTTAGCCAGTTGAAATTAATTTCATAAACATAAGTTAAAAATATGACATCAAAATAAAATATTTGGCCATAATCTCTTTGATAACCAACATCAATCCCAGTCTGACTTTACTTCAGTACATTTACCTTTCAAATACATACTTATCTCATGTGTAATTCCAAATTCTGGGTGAATATAATTGAACACCTGTGATATAATTGAACACTTTCTTTTTAAAAATAAAAATATATGAAAACAACTGACATGATCATTCAACAGATAGTTATTGAAAGGGTATTTTATAATTAATACTCTGCTCTGAAGGAAAACAAATTAAAAACATGGTCTCCAGACTCACAGAAGTCAAGCTTGTGACAGAGAGATACAGAAACTAGAAAGGACAAGCTTCTTGGGACATAGAAATGAATATGACAAGGTTCCTCTCTTGAAAGAACTCTCAGATGACTAACCTGCAATTTTGACCAAATTTGATTTATTCTTTCTAACAAAGGACATTTAAAGTGATTAATTTCATAAACATAATGACTTTGATTCTTATCTGAATCATTCCCACATTTAGAAGCAGTTTTAAAAAGACCCTTCAAAACTCTCAATAGAACAGAGAAGCCTTTTTCAATTGAGAATGAGGAAAAATCTACAATTAAAAATGCAACTATTTCCTTCATTTTCTTAGTTTTGTATCTAGTCAAAGCTGCAGAAGGATAGAAGAGGCATGGAAGATAATACCCCTACTGTGCCACTGGAAAAAGATGAGGTCATTATGTTCCATTCATGAGAAGAGAAGAATAGAAACCATTATATGCAGAAAATAAAATATGTCTATGTGAAATTATACAAAAATGAAATTAAAAATAATGTAATCCTAATCATAATTACTCTTAAAATATTATAAACTTAGTTTTAGTTTCGTTAAAGTATTATCCAACTTTGTACTCAGGTGTCAAAAATATGACTATCACATGATCTGATTTAAGAAGTAACAGAATGCCCCATCCAGGATCATATATTGAAATTGCACCATTAAAAAGCCTTCCTTTAGACTGAATATTTGTCTACAGTTTATCTTTACCGTGAAAATACTATAAGCAAATTAGAAGGAAATTCTAATGCTATCATTACCTATAAATAGACATGGGATACTGGGAACAATGTTCACCTTGTCTGCATTGGTTTCCTTTTATAAAATTATAAACTTGTACCAAATATCATAAATGTCACTGTGATTCTGTTGTTCTAATACAATAATGCAATTGTTCTAATACAATATTTCTTCGTATAGTAGTAGATAAGTAGTGATACCTTTCCGATGTCTGAGGATAGAGTTAATCACTTCTTTTTGATTGAAACCTCTGTTTAAAGGGTGCATATATATCTGTTATGGCTCTTATTGTGATCATTAAGAATTTCCATGTTTCTCTCAAGTAGATCTGTGTCTCTTTCTATAGGGCTCCCCCACATATAGAAAAAAAAAAATCTGTTCTCAAAAAATGCTTGTTGAACTAGATTTGTTCAATAGATTTATTACTGAGAGGACACTAAAATTATTCTCTTTAGGTGTTTTATACTTCAAACATAACTTATTAAGAACTGATCATTTAAAATAATCACTTTTCCTTCTTCAACTTTCCTTGTTGAGAGAGTTGATGGAAAGGATCGAAATTGTTGTTTCCCTAAAGAAACTTGAAATCTAAATGGGAGAAGGGAGGGTAATCAGTTTGTTTTTTCACTTAGAGTCATTCTTCTACAACAAAAACAGCAATAATAGAGACATAATTATAATTACTTTCTAATTAAGATTATAAGTAAAGTAAAACATTTTCTAGGTATCCATAACTAAAATGTCTATCGCTTACACCATATATATCACATAGAGGGCTTAAAGAATATGTGCTCTTCTATCATCTCGATAGATTTTCTTATGGATTGTAAAAGAGAGATTTGGGGCATAAAGGAGAAGTTGGCACTAACTAACTATATTAGGCTCAGGGAAGATTTTCTTGCTCTTTTCAAAACACACTCAAATACATGCACAAGTGTTAGTATTCTCTATTATGACTAATATTGCTATTTTTATACTATTTTTTCTTTACTAAAGAGGGTACCATGTGATCAAAACATCTTACATTTTGAAATAATAATGGGCAGCTTGACATTTAATAATGTATGTAATTGAACATTTTGACATATGTTAAAATATCAATGTATTTCTTAAAACCTATTTGTTTTTTTATTATATGTCAAATTGTTAAAAATATGTACAAGTTTTGGTACTGTTAGATGAGATCCAGCTAAAAGTATATAAAGATGTTTGGTTTAAATTCAGAAGAAATATTCGCCAAAATTAAAATCTTTTGTTCTTCAAATGAAACCATTAAGAAAGTAAAAAACAAACCACAGATTGGGAGAAAATATTTACAAATCATATATCTGTTAAATAATTTATATTAAATATATAAAGAATTATTATAAGACTATAATTAGAAGACAAACAACCCAACTTAAAAATGTGTAAAGAATTTGAAGACATTTCTCTAAGAAAGATATACAAATGCTCCACAAGTACATGAAAAAAATGCAAAACATGATTAGTCATTAAAGAAAGGCAAATCAAAACCACAATGATATACCACTTAACATCCATTAGAATGGTTATAATCAAATAGTCAGAAGATAACAAATGTTGGAGAGAACGTGAGAGAAATTGGCAAAGATGTGAAATAAACTGGAACCTTCAAATGTTGCTAATGGGAACATAAAATGGTGTAACCACTTCAGAAAACATTTTGGCAATTCATCCAAATTTTAAACAGAGCATTATCTTATTACTTAACAATTGCTAGGCAAGTACCAAGAGAAATGAAAACATTAGACTTGTACACCAATGTTCATGGCACCATCATTTTTAGCAGCCCAAGGTGAAAATAACTCAAAGATGCATCAGTTGATGAATGGATGAAAAGATGTATGTGATACATCTGTAAAATAGAAAGCTATTCAATAATAAAAATATACAAAATACATGACATGAGTGAAACTTAAAAACATTGTGTTGAGTGAAAGAAGCCAGACACAAAAGACCACATATGGCATGATTTCATGCTTATGAAAGAAATAGGCAAATCTATATAGACAGAGAGAAGTGGTTGCAAAGAGGTAAAGTAAGGGCGATGAAGGAGTAATTGATAATTAGCACACGATTTCATTTTGGGATGCTAAAATGTTCTAAAATTTTTTTTGATGATGATTACACAACTCTATAAATTTGCTAAAAAGCACTGAGTCATACACTTTAACTCTAGTGTATTGATTATGTTTCAATAAAGCTGTTAAATATTAAAAAAACAGAACATGCCATATGTTCTGTTTTTTTATTGCAATCAATCTATTTTTATTATATTTATTATTTTATCTATTGAATAATTTTTTGCGGTTGATTACACATTGGTTTTAAGTGGTAAGGATTTTTATTACTAGTTTTGGTTTGCTTATTTGCCTTTTATTTATTTATTTTTTTGGTTTGTTTTCTTAAAGGAATAAAGACTACTCGATATAGCCTTTGAAACTTACCGTCCATGTGACTTGAACAGTGGTGGGAGTCAATACAACGGGAGTGTGAAGACGGACAACGACATCTCCTAGTTCTTTCTGTACTTGTCTATGGTCCACTCCTTGTGCGGGCGGGCTGATATCTACAAGTAGACAACCATTCCGAATTTTTAAAAATTCATAGTGAAATTCCAATTTATATTACATAAGATGAAATTATGCATTGGAAATAATTACAGGAGAAAAATAAAAATCTTTTGTAACAAAAAACATTAAAACATATTTATATACATACTGCCTTGCTAGGATATAATTCAAAAGATTATATTTATCTTCACTAAAATAACAGTAAAGAGTGTATGCAATCTCTTACTCCATTGAAATATATTGTTGTGGAAGGCCTATTATTTTCTTATTAAAGAATAAGATATGTGCTGTAAGGCTTCTCTGGAAACATGTTTTATGTAGGTGTTAAAAGAGTTCTCTCATAGTTAATGGGGTCATATCTGAAAATGGCTGTTTAGGAATTTGTTTATTCCTTTGTCCCAATTGTGTGTTCTTACTCCTTGACCAGACTGAATCCATTCAGTCTGGAGGTGTGGAAGGAAAGAAATCAGAGGGGCTTGGAAAGTGAATTATGTCACTAAAGATAAACAAAGTGAGAAAAGGAAGGGGAAGAAGCCCTCCAAATTCATAAAAAATACCTTTGCCTAAAAAACTGAATACTGATCAAATGTTCAATAAACCAATACCTTGTAGCTGTGTTTTGGAAGAAATTGAAGGAAGAGGAAAAAGAGAAAGATTTGCGATGTTTAAAATGATATGTTCCCAGACATATTGTTTTGCCCCTTTATTCACCATTTGCTTAAATGCTATTCTGTTGTCTCAAACAAAGGTTTATATTCTATGTAGACATCCAAGTCCAGCAAATTGATATCAAATACTGGATTTCACATGTTCTCAAATTAATCTTTTTAACTGATGCAGTATAATGTTAAGTTGAATATTTTTTTCTCTGACTACCTTATTTAAGGAAGAAAGTCCCATTTAAAGTAATTTATTTTCTTAATCTTGTTTTCTCCTATTTTTTCAGGCCACAATGCAACACTCTTGCAAAATATTTTAAGTGCGCGTTTCAGCCATAACTTAAATTGGGTGCATTAACTTAAATTGAGGCATAAATATTTGAGAACTACCCTTTGGTAATTTTTTTTTTTTACAGTTCTACTTTTTTTTCATCCTTAACATAAAGAGCAGAGTAAGTTTTATTTAGAAAAAATATTATTAATATTATGTTAATAATTTTAACCTTTGCCAATATATCTATGGTCTACTGTGGTATTTGATGGTGCAAGTATTTGCTGCCTTACTAAAATACAAGAATTCTAAATTATATGGTATTTAGTATCTTTAAAAACAAGAGCTCACATAGCAAAGTGTTCTTTGAAAATAAGAGGTTTATTGAATTCAAAGCTCTTGAAAGTGTTTTGTCAAAAATGATCCTGACATTCAGACACAAAACATGAGTTTTTCCTATTAAATATCTGCTAAGAGAACATAAACCTTTTGCTGTATACAGTCTCTCAGCTAGAATAAGCCAGATCACAAACAACTTTTCATTAATCTTTTTTGATCTTTTCACCGAGAAGTTATTTTATGAGTCAAGATTTAGTGACTGGCAGTTATTGAATGATCAAGGTCTGCCAGATTTAATCAGACCAAAAAGTCTTCCCCATTTTCTTATATCCCCACCTTCCATTTTAGCTACACACAAAAACTATTTCTATCCACATAGGTAAAAATGGTCCAGGTACTATTATTTTCTGACTTAAAACCATACACCTCTTCCTCTTCAAGTTCAGTAATTTAATTTACTCATTAAATTCAGCCACACTAAGAGCTACTGAATCCAGGCAAGGTAAAATATAACCAGTTTTAGATCTTAAAATTCCTTGTTGTACTTTTTCTTTCTCTTGAGACAGGTTCTTTACCTACAGGCCCTTTTTCATTATGGAAAATTAATCACATTACTGCTTAGAGAACAATAGCAAATTGGCATTCTCTCCTCCCTTGACTGTCATCATGTCAGCAACGTTACAGAATCACGTGGTATCTTTATTCCACTTGATTCCTTTAAGGCACCCTTCTCTGTTATAATAGCGTGCTAGTTACTATCACTGAACTACATTGTAATTATAATAATATTTTATGGCTGCATGGTGCTTTTCATAGCATAAAAATACTACTTTGAATTATATCTTGTTCAAAGTCTTTTACACATAAGAAATAATCAACCCCTTTCTCAAGAACCCTGTGGGAAATAGGTTGTAACAAATAATAAAGCCACCGTTTCTATTTTAATTCTCTTTTTATCTACTAGTAGAAAGAGAAATTATTATGCCACATGCTATACTAACCCCTAGACTCCAATGACTCCTCAATTTGAAGAGACAGGCTGCTAAAGATGAGATGAGAAACTTTCTGTTTTCTTCTGTTATAATGCTCTGGGTGGATTTTTTTTAATTAGTCAAAAAAATTGAATACCTCAGGAAGAAAACCTGATTAACTGCTTTCTGAAACAAATTGTTCCTTTAAATATCTGGTTTAATACAAAGCACTGTAGCAACCCTTGTCAAACTTGTGCGTTGGCATCACCCACAGGGCACCTTAACAGAGCTTGCTAGATGGGACCTGAGAACCTGTATTCCTAACATGATTCCAGGTGATGAGGTGCTGCTTCTGTGGAAGTCACACCTTGAGACCCACTGCACTATTAAAGCAGAATTCCTGAACAATAGGGAATAATTTTGATGTCACTTTCTGAGCATCTTGTCCATTACAGAGCACTTCTTGAAACTGTATAATTAATTTCAAAGAAGAAATATTTCCCTCCCTTTGAAATATAGTAAAGCCTTAACTTAGTCGATTCACTCTTACTAGGTATATATACCCAATTATTTGTTTTTTACTAAATAAACCCTGATACCTCCAGAAAGAGGACAAACTCACTAAGGTGAACAGCACATTTCTTTTTCAACTGGCCAAGATCTAGTGAGTCATTATAACAAGTGATTCAGATACGTTTATCTTTCCTCATGCACTCCCTTTGTTTTTTAAAGGTCTGCCTAGTGCCTTCTTCTAAACCAGTCACGTTTACAGCTATTGAAATTACCTTGTGTGCGCACAGGATCTGACATTGGGCTTGGGTCACTGAGACCTTGGGGGTTGATTGCTCTGACCATGAACAAATAAATTGTATTGGGCCGCAGTCCTCTTACTGTAAAGAGGGTGGTCTTCACATGGTTTGCCACTGTCTGCCAGCTATTGCTCACTGATTGGCTGAAACATGAACAAAAATTGCATTTAAAAAATAGTCATAAAGGTACTGAAAATGGAGTTGGGTATCAATGACAAAGGTTAATGGCTGAAAATTAAACACACACACACACACACACAACGCTTGAAGTGTTCAGCCCAATAAATGAAACATTCGGATGATTTCAGTTTATTCAACAACAAAGCCGAGCCCACCTAACGAAAGTGCCATGCACAACAAAATTAAACTCAGCCCAGGAGATGTGACAGCCCTTTGCTAATGCACAGCAGCCCACTAAATGAATACCTGTAAAAGGAACAGAGGCCAAGATCACAACATCAAGTTTATACAATAAATATGGTCCTCGTAAATGTATATATATATATACCTTGAAAAGAATTAACCTGTAGAAAGAATAAATGGACTACAGAGTAAATTATGCCAATACATTTTCCTGTTACAAGGTGTGCTTTCTTTTGCATCAATTCCACATGCAATATTATAATAGAGCCTTCTAAAACTACACATCTGTAAAAGAAGAAAGGAAGCATGTAATAAATATTTTCCCTTGGTCACATTTTTAATAAAATTGTACATTACACAGTATTGTGATTTCTCATCTTGGAATGGCAAAATATCTCTGAATCTGTGTGTGGACCCCTTACAGCCAGTTACAGATGGGATGCCCATTTAGAGCACTTTGTTTAAGGTCAAATGCTGCTTTTGATCAGAATGAAGGGAAAAAAATGTAATTTTCAGGGCCTTCCATTTATTTTTCAAAAGTCCTGATGCATCAATGTACAAAAATTATAGAAAAATAATATTTTGAAATTTAAAAACTATATATTAATCTTTATCTTAAACAGATTGAGCAAGCCTAAAATGAAAGCATTTTTAAGCATTTGTCCTAATCCTTGAAAAGGGCAGTGTCTATCACTATATTATGATGCCAAATAGAAGTACATTAAAACTAAATATAAAGCTACATTTTCTCATTTGTATAAGTATTTTATCAAATTCTCATAAAACAATTTTCTAATGATATTTGCTAATTTATAGTCTATATCCTTAACTGATGACTATTATTTCAAATAACAATTGGAATATCGAGTTTTTTCAGCAACCGGAGGTGAATGAAATCAACTTCTTAATTGTAGTTTTAAATTTTCTTTTAGGCAAACTCAATCGATATATTCAAGAATATAGCATACAAACATTGGAATTATTTTAAATTCTGGTGTAATTATTAGGAAGTAAAGTTCTAGATTTCCATGTTTTAGTAAACATTGCATAATGTAAAGTCTCTGAGCCTAATTAAAATTATTTCTGCCTAGTTCTAAAGCCAAAATTCTCATTTTAAATCTTTAAATGGTCAGAGAAAAGAAAGGAGCTAAGTAATTATGTTGTTAACTAAATCACTGTAGACTTAGACATGGATAATGCATATTTAATCTTATAATTAAGATATAAATTTAAAAAACCCGAAGTCTATTTCTGAATAAAGTCAGATTTAAAGGTAAATTCTCAAAATGCACTAATTGAACACTTTCTTAAAATAAAACAGCTCGCGTGAGATTTTATGATATAGGAACTAAAGCAAAACTCTGATGGAGAAAAAAGAACTGTCCCATACCTGAATGCTTCAATGACATATGCACTTGCTGGGAGAGTTCCAGGGGTACCTGGTTGCCAGGACAAGGTGACAGTGTTCTTAGTAACATCAGTGACCTGAGGTTTGGATGGTGGCCCTGGCAGGTCACTTAAATCATAATTTTTACTGATTGTTGCTCCAGATTCTATAGAGGACAAACAAAAAGCTTCATTCCTGATTGTATAAGTGGATAACAATGTTTAAAAGAAGAAAAGTAGATTACCAAAGAAGTTGACCTAGCCTGAGCAATTCATCTATGTGAATCAAAAGTATATAAGTGAATATTTGCTTTTCTTACATGTTACTAAATGTTTATTTTCACACATGATCAATAGAATTGCTTTCTTTTTAGACAGAGAAAATAAAATAAGAAGATCTGTCAAGGACAAATATATCAAATTGCATATATGCAATTCTATGGGCCAAGGGACACAGAAATTAAAAGGTGACATAAGACTTAGTTTTTACACTTAATAAATTGAAGATCTTGATCTCTTCTTAACTTTTTATTAGATAATGAGATAATCTCTAAAATTGGATTCAAGATTTATTGTTTTAAGATAATTCGCAAAGAATTCACCTGTCACATCAAGGACAGCACTCCAGGAAGTCTCCCCACTTGAACTTGTAGCCACACACGTATAAGTGCCAGTATCAGAAATCTAGTGTGCAAGAAAGGGAGAGAATTAAAGGATGTTAATTAATTTGTAGAATTAGTACTCTATCTCAAAAAGGCAATAATTAAGTTTTTTCAAAATGATATACATTTGGCCATCCAGGTATACATGTGAGTCAATCATATGTACACATAAAATATTTAAGTAAACTTATAGTTATTTTATTCGTAATAGTGATTCAAATATTTATTATGTTTCTACAATTGTTATTTGTCTGGTGAACCTTACTTGTCTATCTTTTTTGCGTCTACGGTAATACACTTACATTTTAATTCTGGTTTTTGTTGAGATGATTATGTCAAAATTCAATATGTACAACTTAGGACATAATTTTTTAGAAACATGTAAACATTCATAGATCAGTAAAACAAAGCTGCTCTCTTTGTCTCCAATAAGCTATATTTCAATTAATAAAATGTACCCAGGAATAAATAAACACTGAGAAGGGGTCCATTCCCCACTGCCCCTTCCTTTTTAAGGCATGGAGAAAAGTAAAAATGAAAAATTAAAAACAAAATCTCTCTCTTTAAATAGATCAGTACTCAGTTATATTTAAGTTGTAGTTGTGTAATAATGATTGAAATAAAGATGTGTAATTAAAAAACAAACCTTGCCTATGGATAGAATCATTGCAATTTGATCTAAAAGGGACCAGAAAATAATCTAATACATAACTCTTTATAAGCTTATTTAAAAATTGCCAATTTATTGATCACTTAATTTTTTTTTATCCATTGGAGTGGCAAAAGTCTTTTAAGAATAATTGATAATATAATCAAGAGTTCCCTTTTGCAAATATAAAAAGCAGACGATTCTGTTTTATATTGACAAAAGCCCAAAAATCAATAAAAGATGTGACTCAAAAATCTTCTCCGTGGTTGAGCCCAGTGGGCTTACATTGCAAAAATTCACTCTCATTAGTTTAGGGCTAAAAGAAAAGTAAGACTGGGAAGAGAAACCAATGCCCAAGCAGAATAAGGGAAGTCAGAAGGTGTAGAATTAAAATTCTATGATGAACATGAGTCTAATTGTTAATGAAATATGGAAGTTCATGGAACATAATATCTGCTGAGTTCAAAATGTAAGAGTAGCAATAACTCAACCTTTCACAACTGATTCTCAGGTAAATCATTAGTGCATGGATGTTATTGCCGTTCCACCATTTTAATTGATTCTAAATGTCATTTTATATCTTAACTTAAGTTTCAAATTGCTCTGGAATGTCATTCTTTGCCATACCATCTCCATGCAATTGTCTTCCATTATATGGAGGAATGATGGGTGATAACCATCGTAAGAAGAGCCATTCTTTCAAATGTGTCTGTGCATGCATTATAGTCATTAGAAATCTTTGCATTTAAGAAGCATCACTCACAAACTAAATATAATGAGCCAAGGTTGGATTTTAATGGGATGTTCATTTGAATATGCTCTGTGAAAGAGTAAAGAATTTGCATTTTATTACGGCTGTTGAACTAAAATGTAGCACTTGTTATTATGTGCAAATGCTAAAAGAAGAGTATATAGGTAATGCCTCTTAACTGCATCTCCTTGTCATTGTGTGGAGATACAAGTCTGACTTTAGCTGTGGTAGGTATGTTTTAATGAGTATTGGAAGATTCTCTTCTCAGCAGATACACATTCAGTTACCAATTAGTTGGACTATGAGAACACAATGTTCGACATGCTATTTTTTCCTCTTGCATTAAGTACTGAAAGAGAAATAGTGAGACACAAAGAAATATAAGCTACAGAAAGTCTTTTGATAAGAGTAAAGTAGTCTAAAACACATTTTTAGCTCCCTTTAAAGTCAATCATTTTACAGAAAAAGAACAATGCTTCATTTTAGAGTTTTGCAAAAGTGCTAGCAAAAACCTAAATATCGTTGCTAAAATCACTCCTGTATCGCTATCATCACATCCATTTTTATTCCTTTAACTTTAAATAATGTCTTTACTGATCATAAGTGCTTCATATATTTTCCATTTTCTCTTTTTATCCTTATCCAAGTGATTTAAAAAGAGATTCATGTACTGTAACTCACCATCCTCCATCACCTACTGTTCTCCTTATGTAGTTGGCTACAGACAAGCCCCCAAGAGCTTGCATCTTAGAGAGACTATTCAGAAGCTTGTCAGAGGACTCAAAGTTTGTTTGACATCATCAAGAACTCACCTTTAATTGCTTCTTTCAAACACCATTGAGTATTTTGACTATTCATGCACACTCTCTAATTCAACAGTACAGTAAAAATGCATTAACCTCCATGGCCCAAATCTGTCTTTAGCCCAGAGACAGAGGTTAAAGAGTTTACTCAAGGAGAGCTGGCATTATTTTTTCAATAACTCCCATTTTGTTCAAAGAAGGTTAACAATTAATTTACAGTCAATAAAAAGAAAGGGTAAAATCTGTACTTATTTTTTTAACTGAATTTAATAGCATTTTTTTCTACTTAGAGCAATAAGACCTGTCTTAAATTTAAATTAAAAAGTTATATATAAAGCATATTAAAAAATTAAAGATTCGTGTTTATTTGTGTTTGCATATATATATATGCACACAATGCAAAGACAGAGTCATTCTTCCTTTTTGTATATGTATCTGTATGACACATTGGTAAACACCAGATAAGTGTGTGACTGCAAATACATTTGCATTATAAGAGAAGAATACTCCACATTGTGATCATTTGAAAATACATATGATAAAATACTTTATCTCCCTACTTTGGTTTCTGAAAGGGAAAATTCAACATTGGTTTTTAGATTTTTTTATTGTTTATATCTTTTCTCCTTCTTGGTTCCCAATTTCTTCTTAGATACCAAATTCTACTAATTGTTCTTCCACTGAATCATTTTCAATCAATTTTTCTTCATGAATTATTACATCAACCATCTTAGTTCCGACTCTCATTCCCAAACGCGTAACTACTATGATATATTTTCAATCTTTTCAAAGATTGAAAATATATCATAGGAAGGGAGGCTTCCTATATTTGATTGACTGGATTAAATATATCTGTGGAGGGCAGGTGTCCCCCATGACACATCCTCATGGTATTCATACCTTGTATACTCCCTCTCCAGGAGTTGTGTGTGGGTCCTGTTGGCTTACTTCCGGCCAATGAAACAGGGCAAGGGGAACAGAATGTCACATTTGTGACTTATGTTGCATTGAAATGCAATGCCTTTCTTGCTAGGAGACTCCTTCTTCTTATTGACTTTAAGGAAGTAGGCAGTCATATTGGGAATATCCAAATGGCAAGGAATTACACGCAGCCTTCAGCCAATAGCAAGCAAGAATCTTAGATCATCAGTCATAAGGAACTAAATGCTGCTGTAATCATGTTGCTTGGAATCAAAGCTATCCCCAGTTAATCTTCAGATGAGACCACAAGCTTTACACCTGTTTGTAGCCTTGTGGGACCCTGAAGCAGAAGACTGCCTAAATCATGCCCAAAGACATTAAGAGATAATAATTGTGTTTTACTTTAAGCTCCTAAGATTTTGCTAATATTATTACAAAGTAGTAGAAAGCTAATATAATACTCAGAAGTACACATATATTTTGAGTTGCTCCCAAGGTAAATCTAACTGATTTAAGTTGGCAGGAATGATTGTTCTTTAACATCAGTCTGTTAAAAGACCCGGAACACTTGTTTTTGTCCACAGGTTTACACCTAAATTCCACTGCAACTTAACCTAAAATGTAAGATTTCCAATCAGCTAGCTATACCTGACTCTGGTGTACTTAGTCTTATCTCTTTCATTTTTCCACACAACTGTTTGGTCAGGCCAATTTATCCGCATTTCCTTTCAAATTCCCTTTGTTTATGAGTGTAAGTCAGAAGCATTTATCACTTTTAAATTATTATAAGTATTTTACTAGTATCATTAACTTTATGTGTTTGATATTTTTAGTTTCCTTGATTGTGTATATATGGGTTGAAATGAAGGAGTAAAAAGTTTCTGTGTCTATTAAAAATTTTTGAGTAACCTAATGGCATAAAGACAATGATCTTCCCTCTAATTTGAATTCATCATTTATACAATAAGAAATAACATGGCTATAATAATATGTATAGCTATTGTGTTAGGATACAAGATTTCGAGTTCACAAAAACTCAGTTTTCTCTAGGATAGTACTGTCAACAGGAAAATCAAAATACAAGTTGAGCATTACTTACCCGTAAGTTTTTAATCTGCAGTGTTCCTTGCTCTTGTATAGTTGTTCTTGGATCTCTACCCAGAAAAGTAAATCCCTCCTTTAACCAGCTAATTACAGGAAGAGGATCACCAGTAGCTTTACATTTCAGTAATGCTGTACCATCTACTGCTAGCGTTTGGTTGGCTGGGCCTTGTAGAATTATGGGTGGAGGTCTATCTGTCAAAACTAAAGGATAAATATATTTACAAGATATTTTAACTATTAAATTTTCTTGACATTTCAATATTTCAAGATATTTCAATAACTGGATATTGAAAATAAGGTTAAAGCCCCAAAGTCATACACATTAATAATAACTTATACTGCATATCCATCATACAGCTATTATCTATACATACTATACATACAACTATATATACTATACTGAGGTCACACTATTGTTTATAACTTACTCTGAATTATAATTAAGATTGATGATGGGATAAATTCTAACATTAGAAAGGCTTAGTATCATCAAAAGGTTTAATCATACTAAAATGAAAATATGGAGAGCTTATAGCAGCCATTGATAAAATGTCCATTTTATCTTTCATATACATATTTAAGAAAGCATGTAGAGTATCATCACATGGGTAGAATTAATTTTCACTTTTGATTTTATTGTAAATATATGTATAATACACAATTTCACCCATTATAGCACTAGTTACATGTTATACGTATATAGACTATAATATTTCTGTTGATGTTAACATATTTGATTATAACTTATTTTTTAAATTATGGCATTAAGTCTTTAGATTCTAGTAGTATAATTTAGATGATGTAATTTAATTAGTTCTTAGAGTTAAGCAAAGATAAGCAATTTAATTAGACTTTCCACTATGACTAACATTGGGCTTTCAGCAGTGTATATTTATATATTTACATATATATATAAATTCCTGTGTTTATTGGGTAAATTTTCTGTAATTCCATAAACTTTTAGTTTGGCATGATTTTTATTAAATTGTATCTTCAGTGCCTTTAGAAGTATTTCATAATGATTTAGGAAATACATCAAAATGTATAGCATTATTTATATGGGCAATAGAAATATTAAGTCAAGTAAAGGCAAGCTATCATCTAGAACTAATTAGAATGAAACTGACACATCATAATGAAACTGACATGTCTAGGTCCAAGGAAAACTTTCTTAAGATAAAGTTCTATAAACTTTAGCATAAATTTTGGTTAATTATTGAAAATATAATTTTTATTATATACATATACATATATGTATTATATATGTATTACTACATATGCATATATAATAAAAAGCATGTATATAAAATCAAACTATGTGGATCTACTTATATAGACATTTTTTAAAAACATTATAAATGTGTTTTTCTTTCGTATGATTTTTTTGTAACATTTTCTTTTCTCTAGCTTACTTTATTATAAAAATACAGTATGTAATACATATAACATACAAAATATGTGTTGATTGACTGTTTAACTGTTTACGTTGGTGGTAAGGCTAATAGTAGGTTATTGCTAGTTAAGATTTTGGGGAGTCCAAAATTATATGTGAATTTTTGACTGCAAAGGGGGTTAGTGCTCCTAACTTCCACATGCTCAAGAATCAACTCTGTGTGTGTGTGTGTGTATATATATATATATATATATATATATATATATATATATATAATATATAATTAAAAATATAATTAAAATACATATTTATATATAATAGAAATGAATTTTTAAAATAAAAAAAATCAAAATCTATATTTAAAAATTTTATATCCAAATTGAAGAAATAAAAACAAGGTCATAGATACAGAGAATAAGACTGGTGGTTGCCAGAAGCAAGAGATAGTGGTTGGAAAGAAATAGGTGAAGGGGGGCGGGGAAATAAAAATTTAAAAAAAATATCATTGTTGATGTTAATTTTGATCATTGGACTGAGGAGTGTTTGTTAGGTTTCCTCACTGTATATTTCCCCCTCATTCATATTTTCATATTTTACTCTTTTGGAAGGAATGACTGTGCAGTCTTCACTTAAAAAATAGGGATTTATGCCCCACCTCTTTGAGGACAGAGTATTTATTTAAAAAGTGTTCGAAGTTCTTATACACAGAAGATTTGTCTCTTCTCCATTTATTAATTTATTCAGTCATTTTTTCCTATCAGGATGGACTCATGGATATCCGTTTTATACTTTGAGTTATAATCTAATACTACTTTATTTATTCTCAAATTTCTACATTGGTCACTGAGTTTTCTTTCAGTTGGTTCCTGTGCTCCTTTGATATCCATTCCCCTACTCCTAATAATGTGTGGGTTTTTGTTTGTTTTGTTTTTGAATACTTCCTTACTTTTTGATACTACAATATGCTCTAGGCTTATCTTATACAACTCCGGCACCAGCCATAAATCAACCATTCTACCAAGCCAAACCAAACCAAATCAAACCAAACCAAACCAAACCAAACCACACACCACACACACACACACACACACATCCCTCTATTTCTTGCTAAACAACTATGAAGAGAAATAGTCTTTTCTCAAAAAAGGTCATTTTGTTTTATAATGTTAATAATTTAAAAAGTCAGTTTTGTTTTTGTTTTTGTTTTTTTAGCTGTTCTAATCTCCTTTGTCTATCAGATTCTATTTATATAATTATTTTTCGGCCTATATGCACCTTCTTTATTACTAGTATTTACAGATTTGGGGAAAAAAAATAAGTCCTTTTAGAGCCTACCATGAGAAAGTCAATCAATTTTAACTTAAATTGGAAATTATTTTGTTGATCCTCTACCTGTCACAGTTAACTTCCAATCAACCTAAACCTACTGCATTAAAATGCACGTGTGCACGTGTATGTGCATGTGTGTTTGGACAATGCAGAAAACCTTATAAAAACCTAAGAAAATCAGTAATTTTTTATTCATGTACTGTTTACAAACAAAAATCAGAATTATCATTTCACTGGTTTTCATTGATCAAATTCTCATTTTAGAAGTAAATAAAATAATCTTCAGAGAATGTGAAAGTACAGTATTATATCAAAGTACAGTATTATATTATATCAATTGTGACACATCTGGAAATTACTGTGGAAACATATTCAAATTGAAAGTTTCATAGAATTTATTTACTTAATGTGTCAAAAAGAGAAGGTCAATTCACAAAACATTATAATTTTTGAATTCCGTGAAAAAAATGGATCTGCAGCACCAGAGTAGAAACTATTTATTAAATTTTAAATAATGTTACCTCTTTCTTTCAAATTGTATATATATTTAGGTAACTTTTTATAACTAGCTTTTAATTTATATTCCTGAATATTTCATATTCATTAGATATCGCCCCAAACACATCTAATTAGTTTTTTTTTCTTTCCTTTTTACTGCCTAAATGAGTAGCTCATTGTATTTTAAATGAATTGGATCAACAGAGTAATTGAAAATCTCCTGGCCAGAAGGAATTTTTAGTTTCAAGAACGTTATGAATGGAAGATAACCACAGATTTCTATAACACAAAGGTTAATGGTTAAATGAACATTTAGGGTTTGTGGTAATCTGTGAATAATTCCAAGATTTTCTCAAACTATGCATTATAAATCCTCAATAAACCATTCATATAAGATCATAATGTGACATTTATTATCATATAAGGTACATCTCTCCAGCCCCTTTAGATTCTATTGGCTCTACTCATAAAATTCTCAATTTAATCTTCCAATTTTCTAATTTTTTTTAGGAAAAAAAGAGCAGAAGAAAAGAAAAAATTAAGAACAGCACTGATGAATTAATGACAAGGCCTTTTGAAGGGATATTTTGAAACTTAAGTGCATTGAAGCATCTTAGCTCAATGTATAATCAGTAAAATTATCACTAAACGGCACCTTTTATCACCATTAACAATCCATCTTATATGAATACTTGATTTAAAAGGATTTCTGATAACGTAGTCTAAGTGCGAAAATGTAACAACAGAAACTGCTACAGCTGTTTTGCTTGTTTCTCAGAACATAGCATATGTTTTCATTCTTCATTAGAATTTCAATTGGCTCTAAATTGTTCTGGGTCATACAAAAAAAAAATGTTAAAATGAAAATAATGACTCCCATATTTTTAAATTGTTAACCAATCTGAAAAATTTAAAACACTGAAGAGAAGCTGAAGTCATCAGTCAACATGGCAAGTTAATATTTGGAGACAGAGTTATTTATAATAATAATATGTGCATGTTTAGGTCTTGAAGTTAGATTTCATTATTGTCAAAATCAATAACTCTATAACTTTCACTCAACACTTTCGCAAAGGATCTTGATTTTGCGATTGCTTATTTAAGTAAAAATCAGTGTAGTAATTAATGTTTAAGGCAATTGTAATAAAATGTTCAGAGCCATCTCAGTCATTAGATTTAAAATTGTTTAATCGCTCTTTTAATTTTGACCTCAGAAACACAGCTAGAATACCTATTGTTTTGTGAGATTGTCATCAACTAACATTAATTCTCAAGAAAAAATGTTCCTGTTTGTTGTACTAGACGTAATTCTGAAATCTGTTTCATAAACCACATCAGTCATATTATAAGTCAGCACTTCTAATTTTTTATATATATATATATATATTTTACAAATATGGTTTGCCTTTTCTTTAAAAATTTTTTCATTTAAAAATATTTTAGAATCTATCTTTTGTAAAATATTATAACCAGCTAGATTATAGTAGAGATGTTAAGTGTTATGTTTGGAATGTTTCCTAACAGTATAGAATAAAACTTAGGCTTTGATCATAATATTTTATTTTCCAAGTATAGGTACTTGGAGATTTTTGCTAATAGTAGAAAATATAAGAACTTTAAAAATTAATAATATGTTTTATTTATTTTAAAGAAATATGTAAGTACAAAGTATCAAAGATCTTGTTCCTATAAAGGAAAAACTTCTCAGCACTGTTACCCTTGAACCTGACTTCTTCCAATTGCATAGCAGTAAATCTCTGGAGCATCAGAAGTGTGGCCATTAATGACTCAGTGTCTCACAGCCAATGTTTGTTTATTCTATTTATTCCCATTACTGGCATGGTGCTGAATCAGGCAATACCATGAACAGACATTCAAAAATATTACCTTTCTATTAATTTTAATTGACTTTTTACCCTACATGTAAATGTGAACTGTATGAAAATGAATCAAATGCCATGAGCAGAGAAACAAGAGAATTAGAAAGGTTATAGATCAAAGCTCTTGCATCTCAGAATCACAGTGTCGGGAAAAAAAAAACAAACAACAAATAAACAAACAAACCAAAAACCCCATAAATCTCAAAAGTATAGGAAAACAAGAGAAAATCTGTTAATTTAAGATGTCAAACAATAGGGCTTAAATTCATGCTTAGGAGTTCACAAAAATATCTAAAACTCCATATCTGTCAATTGTAACAAACACTTGGGGAGAAAAATCAAATTATGAAGAGCACTACATCTTTTTCCAACTTTCACTATGAATGTAGCTGCCTCAGTTAATATTTATAGTACATATGTACAAATACAAAACAATAATTTTACACCCTTCAATAATTTGGAAGGTGTTTAATTAACTTAACTTAGTGAATGTATAATTAAAAAGTCATAGAATGTCATAATGTGATTAGCTAACTGAAAACTCATCTGTTTTCACTAACAGCATGGAAGAGATGTTATCTCTCTGCTAGCAAAGTAAAATTATTAATATCCATTAGAAGCAATCATGTCTTTATAAGACTAAATAAAGTGTACAGAAAACATGTCTATACACTGAATGTAATGTCATTTCTTTTAAATAATGCATTGTTTTATTTTTAAGAATAAATAGATCATCTTGCACGTTCTTTTTTGGGAAAAATAAATGGTATTAAATAAAAAGCATTAGAAGCTATTAAAATGTTATTTTACTTAGATTTAGACTAAGAAGCACTATTTAAGTAAATTAACTAACAAATCAGAAAATTTCCCATGGTTAATGTGGAACTCGAAATAAAAATTGATACTTTCAAAATACGAATCTAATGATATCGCACCGTCAGTAACTTCCAGTTGAGCTTTTGCTAAAATGCTTCCTGCCACAGTTAGGGCCTGGCAAATGTAGTAACCCGCGTCAGAACGCTGAATGTTGGTAATCGTGAGGTCTCCAGTTGGTGACACAGAACACCTACTGTTGGGCTGTTGGGGTTGGTTTGGGAAAAGCAGGTTCTGTGGAAGGAAATAAAATCTCATCAATATTCTTTTCCCACTCAGAAGAAAAAATACATTAACAACAAGTATTGCAATTATGGGAATATGTTTAGAAGAAGAAAAAAAAAAACATAGATTTAAAAAAAAATGTGGAATTAAAATAAGTAAATGCCACATGGTGAGATTCACTGGGAAACTTTTTTCAAATCATAGGGAAATCATATTCTCTAAGAATTCAGTATGCTCTAGTTGAAGGAACGATCAACTAAAAAATCAGAATCTTAACCATTTACTCTTTCCTTGACTTTCTGCTAGTTACTTAATATCTATGAAACGTGGTTTCTCCTCTGTAAAATGGGCATAATAATGTTTTTCTGACCCCGTTCATAAGATTTTGTGAGAATCTGGAATGTAACATTAACTACATATGTGTTTTATAAACTACCCATTACTAAAGAATGCACAATGTATTTTCTGCTGATCATTTTGAATATTTGATATAATTAACCAAATTACCCTAAGAGTGTTTGAAAGTGTGCGATGAGACTAACACAGAGGTAGCTGAATCGACTTCTGCTGTGAGGTTTCTCTAGGTTGCAATAGCTTGAAAAATGCTGCAATCTAAACAAGATTAAGTAAAGCATTAAAAATGAAAAGGAGATGAAGAATGTTTTTAAAGCGTATATGTAATCTTAAAAATTTCATAACATTACCTTCTTTTAAAAAGTTACCTCGGTTTACTATATATCTCATTTTAAATCCAAGCATGTTAATCACAATTTTTTTCAAATTCTTATGTGAGAGGGACATTATTAACTTCAATGACCTCTGTTGCTTTACTGTTGTTCAATTAAGAAAAACATTTGAGTATAATAAATCATATTGAGATATATTTCCAAGTTGGATTATAAATAAGGATGTATCAATTTTTATGTTGTATTTATTTACAAAAGGAACATTATAACCCTCTGGGATCTGTTTCTTGATATAGTAATTAATTTTCTAGGTTTGTAATTAAACAGCTTCAATACGTTACAATCAGGAGGTAATAACATTCAATTAAAGGCATAAGACACATTTTCACCTTAAAATGTTTTTTACCCTTGAAGTAATACCAATGAAAGAGGATAAAATAGGGTATTAACACTTTTCAATTACACTAAACGACTTTAATCCTGCAAATGATGTCCTACTTTAATTAGAAACTCTTCTCTTTATTGCAACATGATGGATGTCCACTTTATTAGATTTGAGTGCGACATGATAAGCCCACTTTACATAAACATTACCATGTTGTTAAGCCCTTTCTATAAGAAGTGATGTTTGCTAGCATGTCAGGAATATAATTTCAAAATGCTATTGCCCATTTATAAAATCTGTATTACTATATAAGGCTAAACATTTTAAAACATATGAAACATAACTTGAGAATAAGATAATTCTCCTGTGAAATTCAAATATATCACTGAAATAAACCATCTGAGAGGGGTCTAAATTTTAAAGCTACCAATATAATAACTCACTGTGTGCACTTTCTACAATTAGCCATTAGAATACTAATTTAAATAGCGCTAATACATCAGATGGGCTTAATTCTCTCTGGGATCTCTTCCTCAACAATGTAATATCAGTCCACCTTCTAAATGATTCGTTGACGTGGAAAATGGCATATGATTGAGGTTAACCCATCATCTTTATTCCCTGCTTGTATGACATAGGCAAAAGAAAATGGATTACAAGCAAAACCCAGGAATTTGACAGAGCTCATCTTGTCTTGAAATGCCTGGGTATCCTATTAGTACTAATTGGCATTATCAGCACATATTGAGGAATATGGACAATTAAATCTAGGCTTTTAACTATCTCTGCTGATAGGTAGTCATAGATCACTGTAAAAACTGGATACTGGAGACAGTGAGACCAATTTGATTTTCCTAATATCTCAATTGAAAATTTATAATTTACTCAAGCAGTTCTCTTTTGTTCTCATTCACAGTCTCTTTCCTCCATTTTTGATGTAAGGAAAATAGGTGAAGAAAAAAAAAAAACAGATTATAATCAAATCAAATTACCTAACTGAAAAAAATCTTTCTAGAGATCAAGACCTCTGGAATTGTATGCCACTTTGTCAAATAACAGGAAAATAAATACTTTAAAGTTATTTGATCATTACTTCTTTAAAAACTATTGAAACACAAAACATATTTAAATATCATGTTTATTGGGCCATGAGACCAACACACATTTTATGTAGTATCTTATATCAAGCTGGAGTTAATTTAGGGCATGTGATTCACACATGATATAGCTATATCTATGTAAGAGGAAGACATGTTATAATGGGATTTGACTCAATACATGGATTCAAAGTGTAAATTTGCAACAATCAAATTGCTTATGTTGTTTTATTTATATCATTTATAAATAAATGTTTATTACATTATATTTACTAACAGTGGCTTGAGGAAGTAACTGTATAGGTCTGAGTACAAAGGTGACCAGAGTAGTGCTGAGTCTCTCTTCAGTGCTGGAGAGCAGTGGGAAACCTCAGAACCTGGAAGCTTTAACCTGAACAGAAGCCACCTCAATCAAGACACAGGAGGAGACAGTTGAATTCTGCATTTTCCCCATTTCTTACTACATTTTAGAAATAACATCTCGTTGACCTTTATAATGTGTAATGCACCATTATATATAAACTAACTTAATCAGGAAATCTTAACTTATATGAAGTAAAATGCATTATCCTTATATTTTAGAATAAGAAAATGAACTTCAGTAAAGATAAATAGTGCTACAAAGATCATACAATTGTGAAGGGGGGATGGCTTTAAAATTCCTTCATTTTTCAGGGTGTGTGTGTGTGTGTGTGTGTGTGTGCATATACATATGCACATACAAGTGTTATAACCATGTCATGTTTGTGATGTTTTCATTATTTAAAAAAGCAATTTTTAAGTGAAGAATTAAGAAACTCTTTGAGGAAAAATCTGTTTTATAGTTACTAACTGATAAAAACAAATAAACAAACAAACAAAAACAAAGATAGGAATTAAGGCCTGGAACAATTCTGATGTGGGGTAAGGCAGTGGCCAACACTTCACCTTTTCTTCTCTTCACAATGATCATATCTTACAAATCACAGGGAAGTGACTCCGACAAGGAACACTGAGAAAAGGCAATTTTCCCACTCAACGTTGGGTTTTTAAAACTGCTTGAGTGGTACAGAAACATGTAGAAACCCACAACAATTAAAGATAATGATGGCTGAGGGGAACTTCCTGATGCCTCTCTACCTAGATAATCATACAAGAGTTCTGATCAACAGGTTCTCTTGATAAAGTAAAATGTTTCTCAAATTTATGTTAATTTTTAAATATTTTCTGAGACTTTTTATCATGGTTTCCATTATTCCCCTGGAAATTATTTAACAATTTGGAATGACAACAGAAGGTGCTAAGGAAAAGCACCAGTAGGTCTTTTCCTGAGAACTATATGCCAGCCTGGGGATGGTTCTAGAATATCTAGAACAAAATATCTCCAGGTCTCTCAAAAATGCACAAACAAATTCTCAAAGAACACAATTTCTGATCTGGTTTAAGCTGGAAATTTCACTCATAGCCTCAGAATCTAACGACTAAGTGTTTGTCCAAGTTTGGACCAAATCCTAAATGAGAAAAGTAGTCTCTCCAATTGACTTTTAGCAGAGAGTCTGAGAGGCCATGCTGCCAAGAGAGGACAAACCAAGGCACATGAAAGACCTAGCAAGTGTTGGTTCCTTCTGGTATACAATGTGTTATTATCTGTCCAATCCCACTATGTAGAAATTCAGAAGATATGATGAAAGAAAATATTTTTTCTACTCTTAAATGGAAGCATGCTTAATATAATGGTAAAGAATTTTTAAAAATATTCTCTGTCTATGAAAGAGAATTGAAACTGGTTTCTAGGCCATTTAATAATGGAAATACGTTTTGATTGCTTTACATACACCCAGGATGTTCTAAGTGCTTTATGTGTCTAACTCATTTAATCTTCCCAAAGTAACTCAGTACAAGAAAGCAAAATTATCCTTCTGCTCAGGGATTTTAAAAAACTACAGAGGTTTGGATTAGACCTTTAAAGATATTTTAGATACACTGAATTGTTTCTATTCTGCATCAGACACGATTTTAGAAAATTAGCACTAGAAAATAAAGAGTGTTATATCAGAAATAAAAATGAAAGGTAAAACAAGCTTTGAGGAGCACCAGAAACAGGAAGTTCAAGGATTTCATAAAAGCAGTAAAGGTTCACACTCACCTGGCTGCCTTCTTTTTGCCAGAAAACAGCTGGTTGTGGGTTTCCTTTAGTTTCACAGGGAAATGTTACTGTTCGACCTTGAGCAACAATCTGATCTCTTGGCCTAACCACAAACTGTGGAGGAGCTATAATTTAAAAGGAAAGAAAGTGTGTAAATATAAACCATTGACAAAGAATAGATATTCAAAGGGAAAATCTGATACCAGTTGGATTGCTCAGTACCAGACAGAAGCTACAGTTTTCGATTTCTTTTTAAGCATTTCTCAAAACACAACAGAAGAGAAAAAGAGCACTGTATTACACATGAGGAAAGAAGAATACTTAGTAGAAACATTTTCATAATGTTGTACATTATAATCTTGCATACAGTTGCATACAGTTGCATAGAAAAAATAAAAAAAAATTAATGCTATTCTAACATTTTCAAGGAAAACATGGTTTGCCAATTGAGTTTTATGTTTTGAATAAATAAATATAGAAAAGAAGCACTCCATTACTCAACTACCTCCTTTTTGTGAAATCAATCTATTGACAAACATTGATTGCTTTTGTAATATTTGCAAGATATTGTACTAGGCACATGGATACCAGGAGGAATAAAATAAGATCTCTATTCTCAAAGTGTTTATATTCCAGATATGAAGAGTTGAAATGTTGAAGACATTGAAGAATTGAAGAAATGTGAATTATATACATAGAAAAATGTATGAAAGTGTGTTTTTTTTTCTGTTTATTTCATTCAGATAAACATTAGGCAGAAAATCAGTTCCTTTACTAGACACTAAATATAAGCAGATAAAAAACATCGATCCTGCAGCTATCAAAGAACTCATAGTATAATGGAAAATACAAAGCATAGTGATGATGTCAGCAGCAACAGCAAAACTGAAACAACAGTTATCTAAGACTATGGTAAATTCTTTAATAGAGGTGCTCTCAGAGCATCGCAGAGGAGAGGACTCCCTCTGTGTTCTGCTTGCTGTGAAAGGCCTTTATACAGGAAATGAACATTATGGAAACTTTGAGGAATGGGTGGCATTTAGATAAGTGGAGAAATAAATATATTCCAAGCAAAGATCTTACTGAGCAAAGTACAGAAAGCAAAAACACATCTAGTGTAGAATATATAATCTGGCAGGAATAGAGAGTCCCAGTACTATAAACATCACTGGCTACGAAAGGTAGATTTGGACACTGTCTAATAATGTTCTGAGAAGCCAAACTTGAGATTTTATTCTGCCTATTTCTAAACGGAAGAAAAATAGATAAAGCAAAAATTTTGGAAGCTTTAACCCTCTAATGAATGTAGTATAGCTCTTAAGGGAGGTGGATTTGTCAATAAAGTAGGGAGTCTGTAAGACTAGTAAAACAGAGTAGATGAAGATAAGTTCTAGACACAAGTTAACTCCAATAGAAAAGAAAATAATGAGGTGGGGGTAAAAATCCAAAGAAAGTTCAGATTTAAACTGGGGTTTAATTGTAAAGAGAAAGAAGAAAGCGAAAAGCAGTAGACAGCAAAGCTGGAGGTTTTCAGAAGGACATCTTCTTCATATTAAAACCACTCCTGTTGAAGAAAAAACAACATGTTTATTCCATTGCTTTTTCTAATCATCTTTTTTCCACTTTAACTTGTTGCTTATGCTAGCAAATATAAGACCAAGAAAAACTTTAAAATCAGCTCTAACTTTTATAACTTGGTGTACATGACAAGAATCCTAAAAGAAGTCTAACAATAAGTAACATTCAGTAAAGGCCTTTACCCAGAATTCTTTCAGTCCTTCGGGAGCACATGAGTGCAGGTCCACAAATAAAGTAAATGTAGGGAAGCCTCAAACATACAGCCAGTTACCCATTTTTACAAGAAACAGCAGCAGCATTTAAAAAAACTTCACTGAGATTTGTAGTGACTTATTTTTTGGTGTTTCATTATACTGTTTCCTAATTCAACACATTCAACATATACTACAGGGACAGAAGGAATAAATCTACTAAGTAAAATTTTCTTCTATAACTATAGATAACAGAAGACTCAGGTTAACAAGATGGAAAACTCAGATTTATGGATCTATTTGAACAGAATGTGGCTTATGTTGCCTTGCATTTTCAGGAGATTGCTTGCTTCTTACAATCTTCTTGTTATTTCTACACAATTCCACTGAATCAGCAGATACATTGATTTTTTTTTTTTTGGTTCCATGTTTTTAATAAAAATGATAGTTTAAATCAATGTTACAAAATTACTTTTGGAACAAATCTGAAAGCACAGTAGTGTCCATTTTTCAGTACAGATGTGAAGCCATCAGGTATTTATAGCAAAAAAAAAGAAAGAAAGAAAGAAAAAAGAAAGATTGGTTTATATTATTTCTATGATGCGAGGAAAATTATATTTATTAAGAAATTAAAATGAATATATAGTTCTTTACTTCTTAGTAATTCTATGAAAGAGAAACAGTGCCAATATGGATACTTAATTAAGCAAGAATTATTGAATAATATAGCTTTCATCTCATTATCAAAAATAAAAAGTCAATTCAGTCAAACTTAGTTAACAGTCTTTGATAAAAGTCACATATTCAACTTATTTAAACTACTTTGGGCCAGAAACAATTCAAATTTTCTCACATAACTTCCTTGAATTTGATTTTTCAAGTTTTCAAAAACTTCAGGGTATATGAGTAATTTGGGGCAATGCTTTTGGAATCCAGATCCTACAATTTTAATACAGCTGCTAAAATATAGCCCCCAGAATAATTACTGACAAATGACCACATCAATGTATCCACTTTTGTAAAAAAATTATGTTTCATCTGTTTATTCATTCAAAATGTATTGATTGACATCCTGTTTGGTACAGGGGGTGGAAAGCCAAATAAAAAATTGTTCTGTCCTATGAGACTTCAGAGTAAATAAACAAATATAAACAAATCCAGTAAATTGTGATTTGTATAATAAAAAAGAATACGAAGAGCATTGGGGAAGAAAGAGGTGATGAGCAGTAAACTAAATTAGGGATGAAGAAAGAAGAAGACAGATGCCAAGAGATGGCCACACTTGAGTTGCATTTTGATGCACAAGTAGGAATTGACTAGATGAAGAGGAGTAAGATCACATGGGACAGAAAGAAACAAACATAAGGCCTGTGGAACTGGATATGTTAGGGGAATATCATAATTTTAAGAATAAAACAAGGGATGAAGAAGTGATGAGTTAAACCAAATAATTTATGTTAAAGTAGCTTAAATTTTGCCTGAAAAGTGTATGAATCTGTTCAAAAATATTTATGCAAGAAAGATATAATGAAATTGTTCTTTCTAAAGGAAAAATGGCTGAAAAACGAGCAGAGTGGGGCAAAAATTCAGTTGAGAATTGCTATTCATGGTAGCATCTAAAGAGAACATTTCTTCAGAACTCTTAAAGGACAAAGGAATTTTGCAATATTATAATGTAATGATTGCTATTAATGATATGATCTAAAAACAGCAGGAAATCATAATTTTTTAAGTTTTTACCCAATACCAAAATTTTAAAGTCCTCTGACAAAATGCTATCAGTATTTGTTTTAATCATGCTACAAAATACCTTTTCATATGATGTTTTATTCATATGGTATTGTTATTCCAAGTTATAAATACACCATATTTCTAATGTACCAAATAGTTTCTTGTTACCTGAACTGAAGCCACAATAATCTCCCTGGAACTAGAATCACCGTATCTTTTTAAAAATTAATAAGAGATATTAAAATATGTAAAAACACAGAAGATTTTAAAAATATTCAAACCTCTGAAAATGCCCATTTTTTCTTGTCGCCTGAAGTTGGGCCACAAATTGCATCCATCACCTTTACTTCTGGAGATCCTTTCTACCTAAGATCTATATTGCAATCTTCCATGAAGGGATATTAGCTGAAAGAATTTATTTTTGAGGTTTTAAAATAAAAAAATTGTATCAATAATTCTTCTGATAACACTTCACAATTCCTGCATTTCTTCCAGGTGGCAGTGAAAATGGTTTGAAAAGGCTGTACTTAGCTGATGTCACCAATGAGAGGGAGTAGGCAGAAAGGTGGTGTTTTATCAACACAGCACAACAGCAAAAAGGGTGTTACACATAAAATGAATTTTTCTATGATGGATTTCATTAAATTAAAAAAAAAAGCACAATTAGATCCTCAAGATGACAATCTAAAACACACATTTAAACCCAATGTGAATTAAAGATATTGAGTTATAAACTCCAGAGGAACATGCTAGATATAAAAATGGCAATTCTCTTACATATTTCTAAGACAAAAGCCTATAAAATACATATTCCTATCCTCTATAAACCCCAAAACATTAGACAAATCTTTTGTAACTATGATGTAATAGCCTACTTGCTTAATCTGTTAAGTGATTATGTCTTTTTGCTACAGCTATAACAAGAAATGAGATGAAGAAAAGAGAAGCACAATTCAGTGTTCAATCAACACTTACAAATTAAAAACAATAGCTGTATAAGAAAAGTATGTTGTATAATTTCCAGAGAAGTAAATTCAAATATAAAAGGTCAATTAAAATTAGAGATCTGCTACTGTTCTCTTGAAACTGTTTTTGAGAATTTAAATACAATGCACATTAAAATAGATTTGATTTCTGTTAAATTATGCTTTGATACTGTGTTCAGCCTAAGCTGGCTTCAATCAAAGTCATGCTACAGCTCTGTTATGCTAATGCCTACTGGTGAGAGTGAGTAGGGGATATGGAAATCAGATGGCTGAACATGAGTAGAAAGCATAGACCATGCATGAGGTGGACTTGGAGATGAGGGGATGGGGGACCCTAAAGGTTAATCACATCATGTTCAGAATTGTTCTTTACAGGAGAATATGACTTTCCATGGCAGGCATGAACATGGAGATAGTCACGCAGCAGCTGCATACATTAATAGATGACAGTGGTTACAGGCACACTCAGGAGCTCTCTTTCTTTGGGTAAAATGTTGTGCTTTAGTGAATATGTTTATTATTCTGTAATAATAAACATTTTGAACTTCGTATCTTAAAACTCAAGTAGGAAATAACTTCTTTTGCAATTTAGTATTTTTAATTTTCATATGTTCTATAAGCAGATTTAGAAAATACACTTTTCCATCATTTGCTGTGTGAAAGATTTACTGAGTCACAAACTGCTTAACACAACAATAATAATTAACATTAATTGAGTGCTTATTAAGTATCCGGAAGTATGTCAGATCATCCACAGACATTATCTTATTTAATATTTAAATAGCTCTATGTTTTAACTACTATCATTCTGATGTGAAGACCAGTAAACTAAGTCTTTTTATAAAAGGTACACAGGGTTTTTAAAGATTAAAGCAATAGATTGGAAAACAGGTTTGACTCCAGTTTCATCTAATGCCATAATTAGACTTCTTAAGCACTGAGCTATATCCATTTGATTTACTTTAAACAATGCTCTTACTGAGAATTTGTTGTGTCTAGTTTCAAAAAAGAATGAAAAAAAATCATATGATATGATATTTAATATGGTATAATATTGTTAAAATCATATCTTTATATTTTTCCTGAATAGCTGCTTTTCTTATTAAAGTAGCACAAAACCTATGATTTTGCTCTTTCTATACTACCTACAGTATAAGTACAAACTTTCTTAAGTATACTTCATTCAAGAAATTTTTCATTCAAAAGTCTACAATCCCTTTTCTATTACTTATCATTGCAGTGCTTGCAAATTATTCTCTTCAGTGCAGCATTTTGGCTTCTATCAACTGGCTCAAGATTTTATCACCCTGGCAGTCACTAGTTCCCCTAACTATCTCTAGTCTACTGGCCAATCTGCTTTCAGCTATATATTTGCTGGTAAGTCTTGCTGTTAACCCGTTTTGATATTATCCTTCTACTCAAATCTCATACTTTTCTTGTGTTCTTTTTATTTAAAGGTACTGGTCTATTTATCTATTTTTCCCCCTGTTCATGTGTCTTATTTCCTCAGTTCAAGCAACAGGCTCTTATCGGTATGGGGTGTTGTCTACCACTTTGCATTGAAATGGTATCTTCTTTTGGCCTGGAAAAGCTCTAAGTAGTGAACACTAAATGAATGGCTCAGACTAGGAAATTAAAACAAAACAAACAAAAACAAAACAAAACAAAAAACCTCTTGATCTAAAGCAAATACTCAAGTTATTTCATCTCATTACACTGGAAGGATATGACACGGTCATACCAGTGACAATGACTTGCTAGTGTAGAAATTTTGATGGAAAGATGTCAAAGAAAACATGATGTTTAAAAAAATCCTCTAACTGATTCTGATATAGCCCTCTGTAGAGAATTTCCTCTAATCTAAACTGAAAATTAATGACCCAAAGACTATAAATGGGTTGTCACCAACCAAGGGTGACAAAAATAATATAGAAAAATAAAGTCATTGTGTAATAACCAATTCTAGAAAGTCTTACAAAAAATTAGTTAATAGGCTTATTCCACCAAAAAGAAACAGATCACAGGAAGTCAATTCATTAAAATGCAATAAAGAGCCATAGTAAGAGATGTTTACTAAGAGTATAATCTGAACAGGTTGGCTTCTAACTGATAAATAATTGTTTCTTCAACTTATTTAATTCTATTTAATTTTTACTATTTAACACCACTTGATTTCAAAAGAATTTCTATTAATAATATTGGAAATGCATAATGTCATAAAATATTTGATTTGAAGATTATTAACACATAATTCATCTCAGAGGAAGCAATGCATTTATATTGGAAAATTTAATTTGGGAATATAGAATTTAAAATGATCATTTTTATAAAGCCAATTTAATCACACTTTATTCATTTGTCACTATTTCCAAGGAACATAAATAATGAAATTGCTAAATTAACTACCTTTTCAATTAATCATTTTCTTACTGATTCTATAGCAATACTCCTTTAGATGAGTGATCTATTTTCTTTATCAGCCAGAACCTTACTTTCAGCTATTATTTAAAATTCTTATTCCATGATAAAAATCCATATTGATACATTTTCTTTCAACAATAATCACTTTTTCAACGTCTAAATGAAAAAGGGAAAGTACCTAATGGTTAACAGCTTTCATAAAAAGGGAAAGTAAAGTAAGTGGTATAAGAAAAAAGAATGAGTACAGTGAATCACAATCCTTAGATTCTCCATCTTTCCATTCTACCTTCTACCAATGAGAGGCTTCACATATACAAAGCAAACTCAATTCTTATAAGAGTAAAGATGCATTGCAACAATGTAGCTATCATTCTACATTTTTGAACCATTCTTATGAAATTTATTGATCATAGAGAGACTAATTTTGAGGGTTTATATAATATCTACACTAAAAGTAATTCATGGTTATTTAAAATCTGATGACCAAAGTAAGCCATGAAGTTGGTCGAATGTGTTGCTATAAAGCATGTGACCTTCTAAATTGGCATATACAGTAATTGTGAAAGCAATTTCAAGGAGGAGGTCAAAAGTGCAGAGTATTGGTGGTAAGTGTGACACACACACACACACAAGTGTGCATGTATTTTGTGACAGTGATTAAAATCATTTTTTAAAATTTATAGTCACATATAATATATTCCTCTTTATAAAGGAACACTCTAAATATCAAAAAGAAATGATTCTGCTATTATCTAGAGTGTACAGAATGCCTTTGAAAAGAATAAACTCATTTGGTTCAAAATATCTTGAATTTTTGGCTCTCATAGGCAAGCATATAAAAACACTGTTACAGTAAACACCTATACACACATAACCATTTTGTACTTGGCTTTAACTTTTTTTTGATTGATACATTACTGGAAAACATCATGGTGATAAATTTGTGCTAGATATGAATTCAGATGTTGGTTGGCACTTAACCTCATAATACTATTCAACTATTTTAAGCAAAAATATGCTGAATTTATTTTGTGTCTAGTTTCAATGGTACCAATATCTCTGTCTTCTGGAACTCATTGCTAGAGGAAACTCACAAGAAAACAATCAAGCGTGATGCAACAGGATGAACATGATAAGTGTTCTATTACAGGGTGTCCCACCATTATGAGAGTAACTTGACTCAATCTGTCTCCAACAACTGGGGAAAAGATTGAGAGAGAAAAAGAGAGGGCGAGAGATTGATTTGACATAAGAACGGAGACATTTTCCTCGCAGAAGGAAAAATGTATGAATTATGTTAGAGATATGAGTTTTCCAGACTGCACAGATGCCTGGCTTTACTGACACTTTTGGCGGTCCAGGTCAGTGTGGTTCTTAACGGAAGGATTATGCCAGTGAAACCATGTATTTCCATGTAAATGGTCTTTATTCACTGTGGAAATTCCAATTAAATCTTCTAATGGTATTAAATATTTCTACATTGCAATAAATGTAATAGTTAACACCTAAAGTAACTAAGTCGGATATGTATATAGATAATTTTCAATTTTATTATATTTCAGATTACCGAAATAAATTTCAGTTAAATTACAGGTAAATATAGAAAATCATGTAACTATAGAAAACCTGTTTGTCAATATGCAAATTTTACAGAACTTTTGAATTCTACAGAAAGTATAAATTGAGATTGCCTTAGAAAATCTCAAAATTTAAACAAATTTTAAATTACAAATCACATTTTTCCATACTATTCTGTCCTTTACTAATAGTAGCTTTGCTATTCTATTTCTTTTCCTGACTAAAATACTATATAATAATATACTACAAATGTAATTTATAATTACATTTAATACAAAATATACATATAATTTATTAAAATAATGTAATGAAACTGTAAAATTGTGTTTTCTTTAAGGAACTGTTCTCAAGAAAAATACTAACTTAAAATCTAATAGGTAATTAAATAAAGCAATATTTATACCATTCTTTTTAAAAATCTCATTTTTCACTAGCAGAACAAGAATAGTTCAATGAGTGATAAAAAGAAAAACTTCTCTCCCAACCCTAAATTGGGAAAACTAGAATCCTGATATCGTGGTAGAAGGTGAGAATGAAAAAAATGTAGCTTAAAAATGGCTCTTCAAGTAAACGGTGAGACAAGACATCCATTTCCACTCACTTAACCTGTCAACTTGCCAGAACTGTCATGTCAGCACTCCAGCTAAACCACAAAGGCTGATCACATCCCATTATCTCATTTTTTAAGAGAAAAAATTGCATGAGGATGCCAATTAGAAAAAAAAGAAAAAGAAAAAAAAAATTTGAAACTAAGGGACAAATATACTGATACTGAAGGGCTGCTTAGTTAACAGAATTTTAATATGCAACTGGAATGTTTCTTAATAACATTAATTACACGCTTAGTAAGGCACCATCCTAACTCATTAGTGCCTTCTTTTTGTTGTATTTTATCTCTTACTAGCAGAATGGGGACTATGTGATTGGCCTGTTACCATTAATGTTGCTTAATCTTTTTACAGCACTATTTAAAGCTGCTTGCATAAACATTTTCCAGGCAAGTATTACCTATGTATGCATATTTGTGTATCAATTAACTGCACTAACATTTGACGTGCTTCTACCACATGTAAATGTTATGCTAGACCTAGAGGCAGCAGAAAGATAACTACAACAATGAATTTACTGACAAAGAGCTAATAGTTTTGTAGGGAAGATGAAATTAATATACCCAATAAATCTGAGAAACAATGTTTGCCATGAGAAAGATTTAAAAAGGCATTTGGAGGTATTTTAAGTCAAAAATTAATTTAATTTGGTAGTTACATTTTTTAATGAATCTAATTATCTACTATTATCTTGAGTGACAATATATTTAAATAAGTAGTACAGTGATTCAAATATGTATAATGTATATTATATTATATATTTTATAGCATATGGCTGTATATATATACATTATATATAGAATATATACAGATTATATATATATAATATATATTCAGATCATGAGTACATAATATGTATGCAAAATATATAAATATATACATTACTATGTATTTGTACAGATATATGTATTATACAGATATACATATTATAAAATATATATTATAATGCATACATCAAATATCTGATATATACAAATATTATGATATCTCTTTCTGTCTACAAATTACTATAACTCCAAAAATAAAAATTTTGGCTTTCTTAGAAGGTATGACTAAAATTTTAATGCTATTTCTTTTTGGAAATAGGGAAATCTCTTAATATTAATCTCATAATACTGTTTTGGGTCAGAGAATTTTCATTATTCTGATATTAATATTTATAGTACTTTAATTTTAATTACTAAGTTGATATGATTAATGTTTATTCTTATTTGAATAAACTCCAAAACTAGTGAATATTTAAGGTTTATCATATTTAGGTTAAGATAATGGGTACGGGCTTGTGGCTCTACTTTTTTCTATAAAATACAACAAAAGAAATGTATAATATGGGAAAACTACCATAGCCTCAATCCCCTAAATTGTGAAGTAGCTTTATAAATATAGTGAAGGCTGGAGGAAAACAAAGAAGCATGGTGAATACCAACTAGTCACAATACACGATCCTTTATCGATATCAATGTCACAGACATTATCTGTCAACATTGTGAGAGCCCATTCCATGATCCCTTGATGGGAAAAAGGAGATCTAAAGCCTAGAGAGACTTGGAGAATGTAAGACATGACTTTGTAGATAATCAGCTAAAATTCAGAAGTCAGGGGAGAAGATATTTAAGGAAAGTAAAAGCCAAGTTACTGTAAGATTTTAAGGTGGCCTCCAGGGAAATATTCCATATCTTCTAAGAATTACCAAAGGAAACACAGAAATACTTTAGAATAAATAGTTGTCCATAATCTAAATGAAATTATTTACAACATGGCCTCTCTCTAAAAAAAAAAAAAAAAAAAAGAAAGAAAGAAAGATAATGGGGCTGAAGAAAAGTGGAGAGACAAAATGTAGTCAAACCTAGTAAGGAAATGAACAAAGAATAAAATGAAATTAAAGAAACAAAACCTTATTTAGAAACAAGAAAATAATAGTTGCCATTGAAAAAGTTAGAGAGATGATACATCAGCATCGGGAAATCATACATTATAAAATAAAATTAGGATTTCAAAATTATTATAAAGAAGCTAACAAATATGAAATTGAGAGAAAGGAAAGCCAACATAATTCATGTTTTCAAAGAAAAGATGTGAGACAGAAAAGACTATTCAGAGATAACATAGAAGAAAATATTCTTAAAATAGTGTAAATTAAACAACAAATCTAAAAGTTTAAGGGGCTTGATGTGTCCTAGAAATATTAGATGGAGAGCGATCGAGACCACGCTATAACCCAGCAAAGTTATAGAAGAAGGGAATACACTGGTATTCCTATAGTAAAAGGGCAACCCAGCCAAGGATAACATTATTTAGATGGCTCAGACTTTACTACACCACCACTCAATACCAAGCCAATAGAACCTTTTCTCCAACGTGTGAGAAATAGAAAGTATGACTTACTAATTTTATATCTTATTCTCAAATTTAGAGTCAATGAATGGACATTGTCAAAGACATAAGCCTCTTTCAAGAGAATCTAGTAAGGAAATAAAATCAGCCAAGCATGGAAAGTAACTAGTACATGTTTCTCAATCACAAAATTAGCATTCAGATATTTTTAGAGTTTCACAGTATGGAAACTGTTGAAATATACAAGACAAAGCAGAATGCATTTTTTACCTTCTACTTAATCAAAACATATGGAGCAATGAAAAACGTGATGCATAATAATAATTACATGAGACTCAACATAAAGTAGCTAATTAGTGCCAGGTGCAGGAAACATTAAGCACTCGTAGGAGGGAGATGATCACCTCAGGTCATAGGGTAACAGCTTGTCCAAAGAAGAAAGGCTGCAGGGAGTAAAAGTATGGTTTCCTTCTAAGACACGCTCAGGATGCCTTTTTTGGAAAAGTGGGTCTTGACATGAAAGAGTTCATACATAATGCCCATATATTTTCTGATTAAAAGAACAGAAACAAACAAACAAAAAAACTAGAAAATACCCAGATTTTCCATATTTCAAGGTGGAGTGAAGAGTGGCGGTGTTGAAAATATCAGTCACATTGCTCTAAGTAATGTTTGCTTTATAATTTGCCCTTAATGAATTTTTTAATCGCTCTTTTTTATTGAACTTCTTTGTGGCTTCAATAAAATGCTTAAGGCATGTTGTAACAAAACTCTAGCTCATTTCAAAACAGATCTTTCTAAAATAAGAATATATTTAATTTTTATGTTTAAGTCGTTAAGACATTGAAAAAAAATATGTTCCTACAGATTTCTGTTTAGAAGAGTGGCTGCTTCTTTAAATAATAGTCATAAAAGATGGAAAATTTGCCAAAAAAATATATATTTCTCAATACTAATAAACTTTGTGTGGTCAATTACATTCTTCTATCAAAAGAAAACATACTTTTGCGTCACTAAATTAGTAAATACAAGTTTCCATAAAGTTGTATATTTTCAGTTTGTTTTTGATATTTTAAACAAGTGTCACCTGACATACTCAGCTTTTGGTTTCCATACCGCAGGCAATCAGCATCTAGCATATGGTATACAAGATACAAAATGGAGCAGGGCTCAGCTTCACAAGTAAGGCAGCTGGTAGATTTGATAGTTCTTTCCAAATTACTCATCATGTTTTGAGTTGCTGCTAGGAAAAAATGTGTTGTCCATGTCCAAAATAGATGTTCTTTTTTTTATTTTTAAGCTTGGGAAAGACTTCCAATTGAAAATAAGACAGATGGGTATAGGAAGCAAGATATTTTTCCCTATTTAGATCCTTTTCTTCTGTCAGTTCCCTCATCAGAAGAGTTTTCCAAATAAACAAATGAATATTTTAGCATTCATAGTTAACTATGTCCTGGGATGTACTTTTGCTTGTCATATAAAGGCTGACTTTGGAACAGTAAAAAAGGCAAAACCACAGGAAAGGCTGACGGATTTCTAATTATCAAAGTAGCATTTGTCTAGATTTTGTGGCAACCAGAAAATAAGGAATTTGGCTTAAGGGGCTCTTTCTGAAATGATGATGACATTGAAGATGAGTAAGTGATATCTGAATACTTTCCTTCATTGACAAGTCTGTGATTGTCTGCTTTCAGGAAAATTTTCCACACAGAGTGTTTCCTGAATCAAGAGTTATTCTTATACTTTAAAAAGTACAGACCAGAAGGTGTTTATTTCAGCTGTAAATTACATAGAACTGGCAATGCCTTAACTTAAATGCAGCTCATAAGAGTCATCCATTTGCACAAAACTCCCAATTTGGAAATTTATAATGATGTCTAAATGAACTTTTCATACTGACTATCAAATTTTATCTGGTATATAATGTAGTGATTGGTTTCTAAATATATAAATATTCCAGAATCTGCATATTTTCTATTTTCATTTGAAAGTATTACACAGGAATTACACCCTGAATTTTCTCTAAATTTTATATACTTGGTACATATATCTTCAGTTAATTTATTCTGAAATTAAAACCTGAATTTTCTCACCTATCTGTGGCTTTTCATTTGTAGAAGACTCTTAAAGCTATTGGTAAGAGTTTCCAAGTTGAAAAACTAATATTTTAGTCCACTAATAAATATTAATATTAATGTAGTTTTCTATTATTTCAACATTTAACTTATGGTTTTACTTGATTTGGACCTTCTGACCGTACAAGAAAAGTTGACATATCTAATTAAAACATAACTTTTTTATTTAGTTTCTGAATTAAAATTAATGTAAAAAGTTGATGCAAAGAAAAAGCAAGCTAATTCCTCATTATCACTCTCTTCTTTGGTGATCCAATAAAAGCATATCTAACATTCAGTTTTCAAAATTAATAGTAGTTGTCAAGCTTAAAGAATAGTTCTTCATATTTCTGAACATTGTCATAAATCATTCAAGAGAGATTTATGAAATGACAGACGTTCCCAGAATAAAGTACAATGTGTCAAGAACCTATTCTTTAGTTTCAGTCCAATGGGAATTTTAAAAATCATTACAAATAAGAATAAAAAAGAAATAACTTTTGAAATTCCTTGTAAGTGACAAAAGCATCTCAATACTCTGTGTGCATAACATTTTCTAATCAATGTAATTTTTATTTATGAGTTAAATATATTGAAAATTATTAACATATTGTTCTATGTTCTGGGAATTTGTGAAATAATATAAATCAAGTGGTTATGGTTTATTGGCAGAAGCTTTCTTTTATATAAAGATCTATAATTTAAATATGATTTTCCTTGTTAATTTGCAAATTAACAAGAAAGTTATTAATTACTTATCTTATTCTTTCCCATTCAGTTCTTAATTTTAGATGGCATGCCACAGATATGTAAAATTATCACATTAATATGGATTCTTATAAATATAAAAAATGAGGCTTAAAAACTATAACATGTTCCTCAATTTTCTAACATCAATTGTAAAATTACTTTTTTAAAAAAGCCTGAGATTTATGTTCAAATTAATTGCAAGCCATAACTCTATTTCAAAAATATTAAAATGTAAAAACGAAGTCTCAGAAACCAGAAATATGCTAACCAATGTTGGCATACAAAACTTTTTCACACAAATGATCAATATTAAACTAAATTCATTCCTATATCAGCTTTGATAAGTCAGTATCATTTTCTCCATTGTTCCCTTTAGTTTATTCTGATTCCTCTGAGGATCAGGGATATTAAATAACTGAGATGGGAAGTACTGCTTAGAAATGTCAGAGCAAAAATTCAGAGTGGGAAACCAAAGTTCTACTTACTGTATTTTCTATCCATGTAAGGATATACTATATAATGATAAAATTTGCTAATGTTTCAACCAGCAGGGAAAAAATGTTATGGGTTGACCAATATACATCAATGGTCAACAATGTCAAGCCAGCATATTAAGAAAGCTTTTGAAGTTAGACGGACAATTTTTAAGGTATGTTAATTTAATAATTTATTGAAGTATCTCTTGGTATATTAAAGAAGTAGTATACTAAATTAATTAATTTACCCACCCATTTATGCTTCCATCTATTCATTTACTTATAACACAATGCCAAGATTCACTTTATTTAAACATATTTATTAGTAGGTTAAGCTAAGCTTTAAGAAATACAGAAAGATTATTAAATCAATGAATTTGAAAATAATTTCTCTTCCAAATGCTTATATATAATTACCACTTAAATCACTGCACGTGAAAGCTGATAACTTCAATTTTACAAAGCCAAATGAAGGATGACATATATTAAAACCACAAACTTTTCATGCCAAATAGCACAACCCATCCCTCCCTCTTCCTTTTAGTGTAAGCATGTCCTTATAATAACTTGAAGCATCCTACTAAATTTTGTTCAAATAGGCATGCAGATAATAAGTATATAGCAGTTAAAATTGCCCTTAAAAGCAAGAACTCCAAGCAGCTTAAATTAAAAAGGCATTAATAATAGAACTTCTTAATTAAATTCATATGAACTAATTTTTGAATATCAAGTAAAATTAATAATTGATTATTTTATACATATAAGAGAAAATGAGTTTTATTTTTTCTTTAAGAAAAGTTAGTTTATAATATTAATCATTTTTATATTCTTTTAGATGAAAATTTTTACCTAGTCATTGCTAAACACAAAATCAGTTACCAAAAGGATGAAAAGATTAGGAGCAACTTTTATAGTAGACAATCTCTCAAGTAATATTTTAACATGAGTGAAAAGATATACTTAATTCCATCAAATTCTACTATGCATGGATTATGAAGCATTGTACAAAGCCATGCTAAATGGATAGAAGGATGGCTACTTACCAACAGGGCGAGCTGTAGACATTACAATGGTGTGGTGAGAACATAAAAAAGAAATTTAAAAAAAGAAAGAAAAGAAAATTATCAGAATGCATGATGTGTAATGTTACATTTAAGTATGGACAGTAGAGTGATTTCTAGTCTGATAATTTAAGTATGAACAGGATGTCTAAGTTTGATAAAACTGAAAGTTATAAATGTAATTCTAAGAAAATAATTATTTTGTGTCCTAGGATTAACTATAAGCAATTTGAGAGATTTTATGTAGTCTTATTGTCATCAATTACTAATAATTTCAAAGGTCTTTTTAGAGTTAAACAACCTTGTGCTACCACGAAGAACCTGATGAATATAACTATTCAAGTCACAGACTAGCAAATGTCATGTCAATAAAAGAAGGACTCCCTGTCTGATTTAAATAGCAATTGGATTTTAAGCATGGTTAGTCAGAACTATTATGAGGACTAAAGAAAAGCCCCTGACACTGCTTTTCAGCCAGTAATAAGTTAAGATCACATCACTTTTCATCCTTGGACAGGGTGGATAAAAATATAACAAATAGGTTGGAACATCCTTAGAGATTTAAACTGAGTAGCTCCCTAACTACTGTTAAGCATTTTTCTTATTTTGGCAGAGGCCAGGAAACAATGACTGACAAGTTGATTCTTGTTCACACTGAGAATGGCTTTCAAACTGCTGCTTCAACAAATTATTATTATTTTTTATTATAACACAACTTTCAATCACTACAATCAGTAGTAATAGGCTGCCCCTTTTATTAACACACAGAAATTGTAAAACACATACACAGCCTTAATAATACTTCCTTTTAAAAAAATAATGCCAAATCAATTTAGAAAGTAAATCACTATATAATAAAAGCAGTGGGCAAATATAAAACATATGATCCCATTATTCAAATGAAGAAGGAATGTATTTAGTAGCATTTCAACTTATATTAAATCTCACACATTAAAGAAACAAATATATTCAACAAATGTGTGTCAGTCATATCTCAGGGAATAAAGTTCTAAATATATAAAATGTAGCTCTAGAACTTATGGATACTTTTGTCTGGATGATGCCTCATCGAGCATGGTGAAATAGATATGGCCATTGAAACCATATTTACAGGCATTCATTCACTCAACAAACATCATAATACTAGCTTTGCGCAATCACTGAAATAATACTGGAGTTGCTTCTATATGAGATTCCTGACCTCATAATATTATTCACAATTAAAAGGGATAGATTAAGACAATTGACAATTCAAGGAAGAATAAAGTAACTATAGCAGCAGTATGAAAATTTGAATCCTAGCGTACTGAACAGTCTACGGTAGGTTCACTACAGCAAGAGGAAGTAAGGGAGTATAGAAAGAGGCATAAGGTGTCCACTCCCCAAGAATTTCTTTCTTTTGGTGGTGGGGGGCGGGGTGGATAAAAATAACAACCAAGAGCAAAACAATGGACTAATGCCGTAAAGTCCTTATTCTGACAGGATTTCTCTTCATTTTACCAATGTCCAGTAGAAAAATAACTTTGTCTTTCATTTTCGAACTTGCATTTTTCAGGTGTCACCCAAGCTGAATCTTAAACATAATGTTTCTTTTAGAAACAAAAAGGCATAAAAGACATTTTAAGTCCATTATATTAAAGAGAGAAAAAAAGAAACATGAGAAATCATGTTTTAAAAAAATATATTTCTTTCATTCAGTCTACGAAATTTCAAAAAAAAAAAAAAATGAAGCTTTATTGCCCTAAAAGCAAGATAGATTTTCCAATAAAGTCTTAATTTATGCAAAACCAATTTGAGCAATTGAAAAATGAGGAAAAATTATGTTTACAAATATGAAGTTTGTTTTAACTACTTTCGGAGTCATTTTAAAAAGTTCTATCAATCATGAATTATTTGATTAGAATATAAATACTAGGAGGTTTGTTTCTATCATTCTTTCTTTTAATTTTATGTTTGTCAAGTCAGCAAAAGGAGCTACTTGCTGTAAATTTAATTTTATAGTCTATTTTCATTGTATTTTTGAAGTAGAAAACTCCATAAACCTATTTCAGATTTTGAGTATGAAACTTCTTTTCTTTTTCCCCAATTGGCTAAAGTGAACATCATGATAAAATTTTAGCACAAATAATACAATAAAATCTCTTGTCATTGTTACATAGCAACATTTCTTCCTGGGGAAAAAAAAAACACACACACAGCAGGTGGATGTTTTCAAAATCAGCAAATTAAACTAAACTGTGTCTCTGCATTAAATGAATGAAAATAGATGTGGCCTCTTGAGTCAGTTGACCCTGTTCTAATAAAACAACCCAAGAAAGGACTGAACATTTCATTTACGGGCATAGAAAAATGACCAGAAAAAAAACGTAAGTCATAGATACTGTTGTCTTTTCCCCGTTAACCACTTAGCATGAAAAATACAAACTTCTTTTTCTAATGATAAAAAAAAATTTTAAATAATAATTTACTCCACATTCTATTGTATTATGGAGATTTCCCCCCATAACCCTGTTTTGTGGTTTTAGTCTTAGATAAATAATAAATACACACTACATAGATTAAAATCTCTACTCCATCTATAGAACACAGATGAGGGAAGACACCATTTAAGTTTTGCTAATAAAAAACATTCCTATTAAAAACAACCCTTTCTATTAGTTTTGTTAGTTAGCTTAAAATATCCATATGAGAAGCAACCTTTGTTAAATGAAATGTTAAAACTGAAACTTTCAACAAATTATGAAGACAATTAGCTGGGAAAAATCTTAAAGCAACAGACCACTTTAAATCTCATCCACCCAAGCATTTAAGTATAAAGAAACCTTGCTGCTTTTACAAATAAACAACCCCTCATATTTTCTCACTATTTGTTTAGTCAGCAAATATTTTTTGAATGGAACATTTCTTGGTTTATTTTTTCCCATTTACTTCAGAAATAAACAACAAAATAACTTTGGGGAAATTTGGTCAAGTTAATTGTTCTTGCAAAGGGCTACCTAGTGAAAAACAAACATATATATATAAATATATAAAATCATCTACAGGGAAGATTGGTTAAATATGTAATGCTTGCACACACACAAACACACACACACACACACACACACACATATTCTATTGGTATATGACCATAGTTTTTATGTTCTGTTCCCTGATGAGGAGAGAAAATGTTTTTGTTAGCCTGTCAATTTTGTATAAATATGTTTTGTATCTTAGTTCACACCAGAATAAAAAAAAAAAGTAAAGTAGGTGCACTAGTAATGGAATGATTGAGAAGTATGGAAATTACTAATATTTTCCAAGTATCTAGAGTACATATGGTCTCCTAATAGTTAGCTGGAGTAGATGAGTTTTGTTTGTGTTGTTTTTATAATTTGCTGCCCAAATCATAGACCTGACAAAAATAATTTTTCTTACTAGATGGAGGATCAACCTGAGAATCCCTGACACATTTCTCAACAATCTGAACTCCTCCAAAATTTTTTCCTAATCTTATGAAAACTTTTGGGAGCAAAGCTGCACCAAGGTAAGAAGAATGACTAAATAGAGTTAGATATAACTGAGACCCGGATGAAAACATGCAGCCTACCTTTTTATCAGGAAGACTGAGAGGAGGAGGCACCAGTTAAGGTGGTGGAAGAAAGATTGAAAAACTGGGAAGGGATGCCCTTGCCTATCTCTGTTTGAAGTTCTCTAAATGTAAACAATGCCATGGATAATGTCTATTTGGCAAGAGTGTGTGTAGTTGTCTACATCATACCTTGGGCTGTATAATTTACTCATGTGGATCAACATGTATCACCAGGAAGACAGTTAATTCACTCTAGCTCACTGTGTTGTTAAGTAAAGCTTTATTTCACTTATAAGTAATTCCAGGGAGTCTATAAACGAACATTATTCTATGACTGAGAAAGTATACATGACACTGAGAAGGTGAAAGTTATTCTAAGAGTAGCACTGGCTATTTCAATTATTTAAGACCAATGAACTTCATATATCACACTCTAATTAAGATTTTCTTGACGAGGGAGGCTTTTCCTGTCTATTTTTCACCTTTGGAAGCAGTGTTAGTTTCCTGCCCCCTCCCCCCAGATTGCATTTTGAATACTGAAATAAAAAAAATCTCAAAACAGTACTCTACTAGCATAAAGTGAAAAACTACTCAACAGAAAATACTTTTGAAACTAGTGACATTTAAAAACAGTAAATAGTTCAAAGCATTAGAAATATAAAAGATTAGTATGTCTTATCTATTTTAAGATTTATTTTAAAATCATATTAGCTATATTTATTAAATAAAAATTAATAACTTCAAATGATCATCTCTTTGAACCCAAATTAAAATTTTTTTCAATTAATAATAGAAAAGACACCAAATCTAGACATTTTAATATAATAATAAAATAGTGTAAGCTATTATATTGATTGTGAGTTCACTCACCAATTTAACCAAATATTAGGCTGCTAGTTCAATTATATTTCACATCTTAAGTCTCTTACCTCGAACTGTGAGGGTCGCAGAAGCTTCTACTTTTCCAACACGATTCTCTGCAATACACATAAAGGTGCCTTCATCTGTACTCATGGCCTTCTTAATTCTCAGAGTGTAATCATCTTTGATGTCATACCTGTGCAGAATATAAACTGGTTTTAGTAAAGAGCTTTGGTTATATTTAAATAACATTAAGTATTCTTCCTTATTTTTTCTTTTTCTTATGTATTTTACTGAAAATAAAACACACATATAGAGCATTCAACCATAAAGTGCAATGTTAGATTATAAATACTGCTAATAAGATCATCAATCTCATATCTAATCTCCAGATGCTTAGTTATTAATTACTTATATTGTATATGTGTACAACTCTTGCCACATTCAAACTATGAAAGGCGTTACTAGCACTTTGACTTTTTATTTATTTATTTTTTGGTAACTCTTAGATAATAAGAAAATAAAGTATATTTCATTACTTGGGGAGTTATATGCTATCATTTTATAAGTTACACTGTATTCAAATATATGATTTAATTTTTAGGCATCTTGAATATAAGATAGTTGAAATATTTAAAGGAGAAACTTGTTCCCTTATTCGTTGGCAAATTGATAAAATAGACTTTGGTTACAAAAATTAAGAAGGGATAATTATTTTTTTAATTAGCAGTGTTAACTCAAAACATTAAGATGCCTCAGAGTGTTTTCTGGAGATGCACACCCATAACTCTCATGCATATTTATTGTCTCATTTCTATATTTTAACAAGTAGACTTATAGACTAGCTCAGGAAAAAAATCTAAAGTTTTAACATGAATTGTTGAAATACCTGCATAAGAATATGCTCTTACTAGAGTCTAAGAAATTATAATTATACAAACAAAATAATGAGATTATTATCTTTTCATTTTTTTCACATATGATGTTTCCTCCTGATTTTCACCGATGATCTTTGTTATTTCACAGACATATTTTTTGCAAAAGCTTCTGATTGATTACATTGCCTCTCTTCTTCATACATGCCACACCATTAAAGCCATCTTTTTAAATTACTACTTTATTTGGTTCTATCTGCTTGCAACTAGCTGTGACTTTCTTTTGTTTTCAGGACAAAAACGAACTTTTTAAGCTTAAAATAGAAACTATTATAATCAGATTTCTTCTACTTCCGCTTTAGCTGAAAGAATAGCACAACTTAGCTTTACTATAAGCTAAGATGTAAACTTGATAATAGTTCATAGAACTTTACTTAAAAAGCAAGGTCTATGAATCAATCGTTCCAGCTAAACTTAACTATCCATGCTCCTCTATCCTTCAAGTATGGTAGTTACTATTCTGCATGTTTTGAATTAAATTGCTGATTTACAATATCATAAGTCAATAGGAAAGCTTTATCAACTACTCTTGTTTAAAGTCATTCATTACTACACTAGAAAACTATGATTATTCTCTTTTTGAAAATTATTGCTACACAATCATTTTGCACTTGTTTACATTTTATATTATTGTCTATCTTGATGAAGGCTGAGATCACTCACTGCTCTATCTGAAATTCCTAACACAGAGCTGTTAACATCTAGTAGCATAACCAAGTTGTTAAGAATAGACTCTAGAGTGGAATGTCCTGAATTTTAATCTCGGGGTCTGTCCCCTCCTATGCTTGTAATAGTGAACAGGATATTTAAGTTCTCTGGGTCTCAATTTCCTTATTAACAAAACCGTGTTGATTGTATCTATCTATGGAGTAGACATGAACTTTAAAGGAGATATTACACATACAGCACATAAAACAGCCACACAGAAAGCACAGTACATGTTAATTATTTTTATTATGCCTATTAGGAGCTCAAGAAATATTCATTGAATACATGATGTATATCTTGTTTCTTGCCGACATAAGGATCAACATAACGTGAATGCTGCAAGGCTTCAAATTTGCCATATTATCTAATTAGGGCTTTTTCATGGGCTTTATTTACAGTTTAGGGTAACTACTGAACTGAGATGCATAAAAGAATAATAGAACACAGAAACTTTCCTACTTAACTTTGCCAGTAGAAACATGAGAAATCATGATTTTGATGATGACTTCAGAGAAGGTGTTGGTGATGTAGTTAATGTTTAATAAAAATTATCCTTTCTATATTTAACATAGTTCTGTATGACATGCTTAGCTCTAAGATACGGACACTTATCAAAAATAATGTATTTTACAGACATTTTGAATTTATCTCAAAAAACTAAATTCTGGCTACAGTTTTGTCATTAGCTATTGTTTGACACTGAGAAAGTCTTTTCATTGCTGGGTTTTCTCAAAAGCTAAGAAAGAGGAAGATAAATGTAATGGTCTATAAAGTCTCTTCTACGTCAAACACACATGAAAACGTGATTTTAAGTTAATAAAGATCTTTACATTGTACATTATTTTTGATTTGTCATTGAGAAAAAATCAGAAAATAAATATTTCCTCAGTTTAAAAAGTAAAAAGGCTCACACAATAGCTCATAACATCTTCAAAACAATTTTTTTGAAGCAGGAATTGTAATTTTATAAACAAGAAAACTAATCCTGAGTCAAGTGAAATGATTTGCTCAATGTAATTTCACCACTAAATAGAAAAATCAGAATTCAAACCTCGAACCGTGACTCACAACCTGGTACTTTGCCCATTCTTTGGGTACCCCTTCCCTACAGTGAAACACTTAGTTTAATTTTTGAATGTTAATTTAAAAAAAATTAAGCCACATTACCTGCATCATTTGGATAGAAATATAATTGCACATTCAGCAAATATTCATTTATACCCTCTGGCAAAATTTTATTTCAGGTTAAATACATTTATTACATAGGTAACAACATGGGAAATAAATACAGTGTGAACGCTATTTATATTTTTCTTTAGTAAGAAAAAGTGCTTAATTAAAAATTATAGGTTACATTTGAAACCCAAATAAGTCTGAAATCTGTCTTGATGAGATTTCTTATTTTTTTAAAGGAATGTGGAAGAAAACCAAAAACAGGAATGGGAACACTGCATGTGTGTACACACACACACACACACACACACACACACACACATGCAGTTTTTCTTTCTTTTTTTTTTTTCTTATTAAAGGTGCTCTGGTCAAGGATATAGTAATTGTGCATTCTACAATGATTGCAAATATTTTTCCAAGAGAAAAATGTTTTAAATGAAATATTGCTTGGAAGAAATAAATTGTTTTAATTGAAGCTACTAATAAAAGTGACTATCTTTTAAAGATACCATGCCATTACAAGCAAATAGTAAATCTTTTTTTCTAACTATAGAACAGCATTTTGGTTACAGGCTGTAAAACTCTGGATAAGAATAGTGGTCTGATGATATGGAGATTCTTGTTAGACTACTTATAAGATTCCAAATAGGTACAGAGAGTGCATGTATTCAGGTAATAAGCCCATTCACAGTGAGACAAGAAAGCTTTGGAGTGGGAAGAGGTTTCAGGGTGCTAATTTTAATGATATTGCATATAAAGTGCATTTTTCTCATTTCAATTTCTAATTGAAATTGAAGATCCCCTTTAAAATCATAGAAATTTGACATGGTTTTAATATTTAATTATTTTAATTCAAGAAATACTTATGACATGTCTCCTGCATGCCAGGCACTGCATTAAAAGTTAGGAACACATGCCATAGGGTTTCGAGCCTAGTGAAAAGATTCTCAACTAGAAGGGATGAGGTCTGCCTCCACACGAGGGTGAACCAGAATCAACTTTAGGGCTTTCCCTGGCTCACACATTCATTTCCTGAATCCAAGATGGGATATGCACACTTTTCTGAGAGCCATGCTGTCTTTTCCCAATCAGAAATAAGTGGTATAATACACTAATCCTGATAGGTCCCATCACACAAGAGTTTGAAATTTAATAACTAATACAAACAGACTTTGTGGACTCTCAGATTTTGGGGTACTTGGAATCTTTTAAATTCTTATTTTTCACTGAATCTTTGCCTAAAGAAAGATTGTGAATATTATCAGCATTATGGATTTATATAAAAATTCTTTGACTATACAAAAAAAAAAAATCTTTAAAAGCTCACTTTTGAAATTGTCCATCAACACTTGAATCCTGTCTGCAGCAATCAACAATCAGTCTTCCAGCCTGTTCCTATGATGAGTGAGCTCTTCCCTCTTTGAATACCTCTGACTATTAGATTGTCTATATATGATAAAACATTGCTTCTAGAAGTTTCTATTAATGGTATTACTCCTTGCACCAGCCAAAAAAAATACACTCTCCTAAAGGAAAGCCTTTTAAATTTTGGGTTTCCTATGAATTATCTCATTTTTAGGTCAACTATTTCTAACAACAACAAACTCCATAATGTAATAGCAGTTATGTAATCCAAGGGTTTTAAGGAGAATGAAGAGCATAAATACAGATCCCTGACTGATTACCTAAATGTGATTGTGTTTGAAACTATCCAATGGCTTTTCATTAAATTATTTAGAATAAAACTTATTTCTACGGTCTTCAAGGTTTTAGATGATCTTTACTCCTTGTCCATCTGTCCAACTTCATGTGTTTACATTCTTCTACTGACCACATGGTCCTTATTGTCCTTGTTTAACATTACTACCTAATTACCACTGTGTCTTTGTATTATTATTGCAACTTCATGGAATACTCTTCACCTACATTTTTCATTGTTAATCTTCAATTTTCAAGATAACATGAATATTACCTTGAAAATGTCTTTCCTGTCCAAACAATGTGAAGTTGCTCTATGCCCACTAGTTACTTTTTTAAATTATTTATATTTATTTTTATTCTTTATTTTCATAATTCTCCCGTTACTTTATTACTTTTTATTTTTAAAAGCACATATCTCTACCAAATTGTTAGTTTTATTGTTTATTGTCTTTCCAAGAGTATGTGTGCCCATGGGAATAAGAACTAGTTTTATCCTGTTTCAAACTATATACCCTAAGACCCACCAAACAACACATGAGATCATGAATGTACTCGATGCAGGTTTATTGAATGAATGATGAATCACTCAACAAATGATGGAAGTTATTCTGTCGTTTTTTAAAAGCATAGTTACTAGTAAAACAAGTTTATGCAGAACTGAAAAATTAACTAATTTGAAATATACCCACTTTATTACACCAAGAAACATAGAACCATTGTTAGGTTTATATATCAGTGGTTAGCTATAAAATGTAAGTTAAATAGATGTCAACAAAGTACCGTAAATGTAAGAAATATTTATTACATAAATGCTACTAGATAGAGATAAAGAACTCAGCAAATTCTGACCAGCAATCTAGATTCTTGGTTTACATATTATCATTAATAACTTTCCCTCTATAAATTAGTTATGAAAAAATGAATAACCTTTCTTCTTGCACCAGAAGAAATAAAATCCTTGCAAAATATCTCTAACAAATATGAAGACTCTGGAAAAACAAAGTAAAGTATTATGTTTTGCTGAATGCTTTAAAATATTATCTCATTATTTTAGCAACTAGGGTTTCAATTACAAGTCTTGTGAAAATAAAATAATAAAAATAATTTTCAAATATACTATTTATTCCCATAAAAGCTCTGGTAAGCAAGAATGAAAGATAATATTTATTTTAAAAGTTAGAAAATTTAGGAATATAAAGTTCAACCTGAAAGCCAATCATATAGCTTCTTGTACTTTTATAAAATATGATATAGCAGAATCTGAGATATTATGTTCAGTTTTACCTTATACATATCCTAAAAGGGATTATAGACATAAATATTAAAAAGGTAGCATACATGTATTCATGTACTTCATGTATAAGAAACATAAATTCAAAAGAATGTTATTTAAGTCTAGAAAACAAAAAAAAACCCATAAATTAGTGAACATAAAAATATTCAGCAAATCACAAAATATCAGTATTAAAGAAGAATACTTAAACCCTAAATAAAATGCTGTAGAGGAGGAAGGATAATATTTAATTTAGTAATTATAAGAATATACATGGAAATTGGCTATTTCAGGAAACTAAGAAACATTATGAGACATTGTGAAGAATCATAAAATTATTGAGCCCAGTCTAATCTCCTAATTTTAAGATTAGAAAAATAGCACTGTTATTAGGAGTCCTGAAATTTGTTTGAAGAAAAAGCTTAGATCATTTTGGAAAACAGGTCTCCTAATACCTTCATCAACTATATTACAGGTCACAACTTTCTACCAAGAGACAGCATGAGGGTTACATTTTTTTTTAATCATGATGCATAAATCTATAAAAGAAAATTACAGTAAACGAGGGATATGCTACCACAATGGCAGCTGTTCCACAAATTTTTCCTTAATGGATTCAATGAATAAATATTCACTATCATAAGTAAGCTTTCAGTGGCTAAGTTGTGATTAGAATTCAGGCTTCATGGTCGAGGTATGGAAATTTAAACTAGACACTATAAATTCATAATTGCAGTTTCATCACTTTTGGGCTAAATCTGCACAAAGGCATATGTGTGTGTGTGTGTGTGTGTGTGTGTGTGTGTGTGTGTGTGTGTTCTGGCTCACTACTGTTTTTAAGCTATTGGAACAATTGACATCATTTAAAATTTTGACATTTTCACGTACACATTTGAATTTTCAAATCAAGGACAATCTTACTCCAAAGATTGCTATTTCTCCTTTTTCACACCACCTACCCACAAGTCCAATACAATTATATACTGTACAGTGGAGACATTATGCTTCCTTCCAACTCCACTAAAATACTGTGCCAATTTCTAGCCTAAGCCCTGAAGTGCTCTGACAAATACAAATGACTCAGACATATCATGGTATCTTTATTAAGTTTTGTAATAAGAAGCACCTCAAGCCTGAGAAAAGATAGATGTATAATTATGATCAAATTAGATATTATTGCAAAACCTTGATAAATATGAGTACTGATTTTTTAAAAATCCTGTCTAAAATATTTTTAAACCCAGAAAAAGTAAATATTTGGCCCATTATTAACTTCGTATTTAGGCAATCTAAGGCAAAACAGGATAAATTCCTTTCTTAAAGCCAGACGTTGAGGAAAACATAGTCAGGAGAAAAAATTGTCATGAATATCTGCTTCATAGTCTGTTTTCTCAAATGGGTCATGATTTCTCTGAAACAATAATTTGCTTCTTAAAACTACATATTTCACAAACAATTAGATGTCAAATATTTCCACAGGTCCAATAAATGTGACCTTATTTCTTGTATTTCTTTCTGGATAAATTGATATACGCCTAATAGTAATCTCATTGATGCTTTACACTATTACACTGGGTAATTGGAGAAATGTTCATTTTCCCTAGGAAATAAATATTGACTGAATAACACACAAAATTAGGAAAAATAGTTTATTACATTTAAAGAGATCTTCACAGTTTACAACAGAATTTAATATATGATTTCACAACAATAAATGACAAAAAAAAAATGCCTATTTCCTAACACCATTTTTTAGAAGATGCTGAGATCATTGTCTCGATTTATAGAGACTAGAATAGTATCCTCTGCAGCAAGTACATTTATTTTTCTAACACCGAGCAATATGCCCCTTCCATTTGATGTGTGTGTTTATCACACTGTGTGTGTGCATGGGGCAAGTGTGCATTACTGTATTGCTGATTTTGAATTACAGTTTCAAAAATTCTAGAAATGAATTTTATCAACATTTTTATCAATATTATTCTAAAACCAAATGTCATCTTAGGAGGTTCATAATGTATTTACTAATATATACACATTTAAAAATTATTCTTTTATTAAACAATCTAATGTATTTAAATCTTGCCCTGATTTGCTCTTAGCTTTCTTTAAAAAGTCAAGAATAAATTTTAAATAACTAAAGCATACTTTGATGTAAAACAGCTACTTTTTAAAAATGGTGTAAAATATATATGATCGTGTCAGAGGTATCATCTGACTTTAATTAAAAACAAGAAGAAAAATAAAACAGATTAAAAAAAATTACTGCTGAGGAAATCTTAACAGAAATTGGGTGATTTTGATAGCGAAATCTGCCAGTCTCAGACTTGTATAAGTGCAGTCATTGTTGCCAGGTTTGATTAATGACAGTTGTACAATCGTGTGCTGACAGTCTCTACCATAAAGATACTTTTTTTTTTTTTCCCTTCATATGAAACACTGCTGAAAAATGCAACCCAATCAGATTTGGCCCCCGGACAACATGTGCTATCATCACTGTACCGTGAATTGAGATTGATTGGTAACCAGCTGTGACAAAGTGGGAAAAGAAGCTCTGGTTTTGTGGTTTTTTTTTTCCCCCCAAAGGAAAAAAAAGAAAGAAAAAGAAAACTGAATTGTGTCAAAATCATTACCATCTGTTCAGCGGAATAATAAACAAAACAACATAAATTTATTTTAATACTTAAAACAACAGTTTGTATGCAAGGTTCTGTTTATGTGTGATCTTATATTTGATGAATAATCTTATAATTGTTTCCAAAGAGAAATATTATTCATTTTTTTAAGACAAGAATTCTTTATTCTAAAATCACTTCCAAATTTAATGAAAAAATCTTCTTTTAATTACTTCCTCCTAAAGAAACTTTGTCTCTTGGGAAGGTGTCTTATAAATTGAATTTTATTTTGAAAATATCAAAGAAAATTTGTGAAAAATTATACGATTTTATATAGCCACATTTCATATATTTCTCATACTTTGCAATCCTAATTCACATTAAGCTTTTAGGATAGGAACTCCTCATAATTTCCTGGCTTTTGTGAATATAATTTAGATAATTTAGGAAACTCCTCCTCCAAGCCTTTAACAATGGAGTTTGGAATTAGGGAGAAGAAAAAACTAAAAGAAAATACACTATAATTTCTATTACAAAGGGTTATTTTACCATATTCAGTTCAAGTCTCTGCGTTTTATTGCCTTGTTTGGATTACGCGAGGGTTCTATGTTAATAAAACATCCTGAACGGTGATTCTTATCTCAAAAGCACCTTTGTTTCTCACGGAAGGAAATTTATTTTCTCAATGTTTTTAGTTTTTGTAATCACCTATTACTTTTTGCTATAAGATGCCTGGCTCCAATTCTAGAACAAGTGTTTTGACTTAGCACTTAAAATTGTATTACATAGCTGCTTTATTAATCATTAAGTTGGCCAACAATAAAAACTATGAATTGAACCAGAAAACATTTAATTTCTATGCAAATAAAGATGTCTTTCCTTAGGGAGACTTGAAAAACTTTGTTTCCAGTTTTTAAAAGACTTGTACTCAATTCCAACAGCAAAAGATCACTTTACATCTTTTAGATTATTTCAGAAAATAAATGTTTGCAATGATGGGTATCTCATAGTTCCATAACTGAATGAAAATCTAACTATGGAGCTTTTATACGAAAATGTCACAGAGTCTATTGCCTTGTTTTCAACAGAAGGATTTTTAAGATAAAAAAATCACTTACTAATCTTATGAAATTATTTATTGATAATTAAACACACACTCTTGAACTAATCAATACCACTGTATGGATTGCAGTGTAAATGAAGATAAAGCCATTTTGTACAGTGATGATGGTTTTCAACTGGTCAACGAAAATGCATTTTAACAACTCACAATTCTGAATCAAGACACCCTTGTATAAAATATAACCTTTCTTGGAGAAATTTAAATATTTTGATTTTTTCATTCTTGACAGTTGAAAATAGAAAAAGTTTCTCGATTTTCCTAAAACTTTTTCAGTCACAGTTTGTTAAACAAAATCCTTTCACAGACAACACTTGAAACTGTTATTAAAACTCACTTAAGTTCTCTTTAGTAACTTAAATCCCAAATGATATTTTCCTAATAGTGACTATTTGAGGTGTATCCTAAAGTCAAGCTCTTAAATCACAACTGAGAACAACAGGACCTTATTCTGCAGGCAAAAGGATTCTATACACTGTAGCCAACCTGTGTCACATACTTTTTTTAATCTATGATTATAATGCAGGCTGATATTTATAGTTTGGATGAAGGAATTTTTACCTATTTTTTCAGGGCTCAGATGGCAAGTATTTCTGGGCAGAGTACTTAAGAGCAATGTAAAGAACAACTATCATTTAAAAATAAAAATTAATGTAACAGTCATTGGAAAAGGAAAGGAAACAAAAACCTTTGGAGATTAAACTCGTAGGGAAATTGATAGAGGCAAGGTAATCTCTGCAGAGAACTTTCTGTTCTGTTTCAGGAGTCTCTACAGAAAGCTAAAATGAAAGTTGAAATATGATGGCTTTCTGACTCTGTCTTAAATAACACAGTAACCTGTTAGGTTCTCTTGGCTTTCTGTAAGTGCTATCCTTGTTACCTCCAAACCAGTCATACAAGGTGGCTCCCTCCTTGTCATCCTGACCCAGAGATGAAAAGCCCCTCTTCTAAGTGTCCCTTTAGCACAGTTGATATATCGGGGCGTTTTCCAACTAAAAAGCTAAGAGAAAACAAACGGGCAAAAAAAGATGTTTAAAAATATACACACTAGGATAACAATAGTTGGCTTAACGAAGTGCAGATTTCAGATCAAAGTACAATTAGGCTTGAAAGATCGGGACCAGGGATCTCAGACACTGATCAACTTATAACCAGACTCTGGAGCTTGGGCAATTAAATTAACTACGGCTTAGCCCTTCCAGAAAGGCCAAAGTGTCCTGCTTCCCCCGGACAAAAAGTGCTTGTGAGTTTTAATCACTTCAGACTTTTGCCACCTTTTGAAGGCCCCTGTCTCTCCCATCTCCACCACCTCTGACGGACAGACAATGGTAATTCTCTTGGCAAACTCGTGGACAACTGTGAAGTTCAGAGCCTGTTGTCCTTTGTCACTGCCAGTTTCCATCTTCTCCCGTTATCTTTCATTTTTCTCCTCTGCCATGAGCTTTGTCTCCTCTGACACAAACTCTCACAAAATTTCTGTAGCCACCTCTAGAAAATTTTTCCTCTGCCTTCTTAACTACCTGTTCATTGATTTGTAAAAATTCCTTATTCTCTATCTTTTTCAGAGTTACCCTCACCCCAGTGGAAATCCGACTTTTTCCTGAGGGTTAGTAAAAAGGTTGAAGAAAAAGTAGGAAAAATCCTCTTTGCCATCTCACACAATTAGTGACTGACACAAAGTACTCACTCAATAAATATTTTAAAATAAGTTACATATCTTCTCTCATAAAACAAACAAACAAACAAAAACAAAACAAAACAAAACAAAGCCATACTTCTTTGAATAGGTATCATGTCTTCCGATGGAATTGGGATCTTTAGAATTTCTTCCTCTTTAAAAAATATAATAATTAATAGGACCTATTTCATAGAGCTATTTTAAGAATTAAATGAGTTAACACATTTAGAGTATTGAGAGACCTAAAACTGATGTTTAATAAATACCCAATAAATGTCACATGAAATTTTCCATAGCTGCCCCTCACTTCACTCATATCTCCTCTTTCAGTGATACTGTTTTTTTTTTTTTTTTTTCTTTTGGCCAATGTCTCATAGCAGGACCCTTCATCTCAGCTGGAATGGCTCCACTTTTGAAATCTGAATTTCAAATACTATAACCTCTGATGTTTTCTACTGTCTTAATCAGTTTACAAAAAGAACCTCTTCTTCTATTTCTCACCATCAATCCTTTACATAATCACTTCTTTCTCTATCCTACTTAGATTCCATGGTCCATAAGTTGCTTGCCAGTATTCTCACTTTTCTTGTCCTTCTGCCTTTCTGCTGCATTTGCCTGGCAAAAACCCAAGTATTAATATAATAGTTTACTATCTTCTTTATATATCAAGAGTAGACTAATAAATATTCAGTTTACCCTTGGCAAGCTCTCTAGAGAGATGTGCAAACTTCTGAACATGACCTGTATGTCTTTCCTGTACTGGTCTCTGCTCACCTCTCCAGTCGCATCTTGCCTCATTGTCTACCTTACACTAAAGCCCTCAACTATACTCCAAAATCCTCCTGCTTCTGCCTCTCTGCAAATGCTGTGTTCTCACGTCTGGACCTTTCTTCATATCTCCCAACTTTCTCTCCCTTTAGCCTAACTACTTCTGCTCATCCTGACACAAGACTAATTTGTTTAATATTTGTCCATACCTCTAGATTTTAAGCTTCATAAAGGCATAACCATGTCACTTTTGTTCACTGTCATATGCTCAGAGAATCAAACCTAATAGACTGTCAAGATCAATTTTTTCACGAAGGAATAAAGGAAGGCTACATATATACAGAGAGAAGAAAATCGTATTCTTTTACCAACACCAAACATCATTGATGACAAAATCAAAATGCCAAGTCCATATAAAGAAGAAGCTGTTAACAACACAGGGTGCATTTTGAGCATTAAGAATCACTTTATTTTCAGTTCCCTGAACTTTTACTCTAGTTTTGTTTAAATTGTAACTTCTACTCAACATTTTTTCATTTCAAAGCATGCTCTATGTGTTCAATTTCTTCCAATTATTAACTATTACCACATTTAAGACTACATTGCACAAGTTTCTGGATCAATCTATACTTTAAAGGAGATACTAACTTAAAGAGAATAACCTTTCTCATACCTAACCTTATTCTATGGTTTAACTTGAAAACCACATGTACACCTATTGCCTAGATAAAGAAATTTAAGTTTGACCTACAGCAGTAATAAAAATGTGAGGTACCTGATGTTTAAGACAAAAATTAACTTTAAGATAAAATGTATATGATAAAATGATATGTACATTTTATTATTGATAATTTTTCATTAACATCAAATATTAACATCAAAGGGCTTAACAATACAATTTTATCATTATAACTATATTTTTATCATTGACACGATATTCACTATTTGGCTGGTGAAGAGTATTTTTTAGAGTATATGTAGAATGTATATATATAAATATCAAGTAGTATTTTTATATGTGTATATATGTAAATGTGTGTATGTATATGTATGTGTGTATATATATATATAGATAGATGATAGATAGATAGATGATAGATAGATAGCTATCTATCTATAGGACAAAGATCTATCACTGTAAATTACATTATTGTTTTCAAAACTGCAGAGAATTTTTAATATCTTTACATAGTTATTTTGATTTTCACTGAATTTAAATCTCTTAAAAATTTAGAGATTAAATAGGTGTGTGTGTATGTATGTGTGTATGTAGAATACTTCTTCCACACTCATGAAAGATCAAATTCAAACTATTCTAGAGATATTAGGATTTTTTCCTTTGGTTTATAATGAAATAAAGAAATATTTCATTATTTCCATTGCTGTTTTTAAAATGTAACCATCCTTGTAATAAATTTTCCACTAATGTTTAATCAATTATTCAAATAAAATAATATCTGCAGTCATTTAGATATATTATTTTTAATATATCTAATATTTTTAACTAATTAGAACATAAAATTTATTGAAAAATGCACTTATATCACAATTAAGGAGAGCATTTTGGAATAAATAAAGTGGTGAGGACAGGTTAAATGTTTTCAATTTAGAAAATAATTATTTCATTGGCTTAAGTTAGTTTAAGACAATTTGGTTTTACAACAAAATTAGAAATTGAAACATCGGATTTGGAAAAGTGGATATATCTCACAGTGGTGTGTTTGGTTAGAAATCAATCTTAACTTTAAGTCCTTTTAGAAAAGAACTTTAGAGATTATACTCACAAGCTCGGACCAGACCTTTTGACAGGCAGCTCCCATTCTTTTTGTACTCCTTTGCGTCAGGAATGAACTCTATGAAATAAGGGACTGCAAGTCCAGAGTAAATGTATTTTGAATATGCCACCTTCTTAGTGTATCTGTAGTTTTTGTAGGACAAACTTCAAGAAGTCTCCTTCGAGGTGTTTGAAGTGAGCTCCCACTGAGTTATTGGGTTTGGGGGTGGATTCTGCATTATCAGAGGGATGTTCAGTCTGGGCCATGTTATAGAAGATTCAAAATGCTCTCCTTTTTCCTTCTACCCATAGAAATCTCCTAGTGAAATATACTTATGCAATAATTTAGAAATTCAACGCAGCTAGAGGGGCACTTGGCATCATTAAGTTTACCATGTAACTTATGGATTGGTAGGTCTATTTGAAAATGAAGGTTCAGATAATTTTATAATTTAGCTACTCAACTAATTTTATCAATTTGGCAACTATTTAATGAGCAAATGATAGAAAGAAAATTCCCAGTCTCATATATTCTAGAAAATATGTAAAAATATACATTCATTTACAGTCATTACTGAAATAAAGGACCTTCTTCTTGTGTTCAATGATGACATAGTTATGTCAAACTCATTCATGGTATTATTTGTCCATCTCATTGGTGTACCTTCATAACTAAGACAATAAAAAAAAAGGACTATTATCTTTGAAATCTGTTTCTTTGAACTATATTCTATTATTTTTTTTTCCATAGCATTAAAAACAAAAATTTAAATTACATCAAACAGCATTCAGGCAAGTGACGCCCAGGTTCATCTTTTCCACTAAATCAGGGTTTGTCGACCTCAGTACTATTGACATTGGACCAGATTACTCTTTGCTGTGGGGTTGTCCTGTGCATAATAGGATGTTTAGCAGCATTCTTAGCCTCTCTTCACTAGATGACAGTGGCAATCGAAAATGTTTCCAGACATTGCCAAATGTTGTCTGGAAGTGGGAGAAGCACAATCAGCCCCGGATGAGAATCATTGCCCTAAATGTATATCTACTGAGCACCACATGTCATATATAGGGCTGGATATTTAAGATTAAAGGTAAATATGGTAAAGAAAGTTGAGGAGATAGAAAAATAAATAATTACAATAATGATGAGATTACACAGAAATACCAAAAAAAAAAAAAAAAAAAAAAAAAAACATAGAATAAAGGGTGTTCCAGGTCCAAAATGGGAAATGAACAGTGAACACAAGCTTTTCGCTCCAGAGAGACCTGGATTTTCAATTCAGCATTGCTAACCATGGATCCTGCAACCCGTAGCACATTTTTTATTGTCTCTAAGCTTCAGTTTCGTCCTCTGTTTAAAGAGAGGACTTGTACTTCAAGATTGTTAGAAAGGGTAGTTATAAACTATATAAACACCTGGCATAAAACCAGTGGGGCCCTCAAAAACAGCTTTTATTTTAATATAATTTTATTTAAAAATGAATAATTTCAATGTACTTGATAAGAGAGTGAACTTTAGGGTTAGAGTTCTAGAATTCAAATCTCCCTCTACCACTTAAATTTGCCCCTCAAACTCTCCATTTGTAAAATAAGGATTATAAAAAATACCTGTCTCTTAAGGCAATTGTGAAAATTAAATGAATTGCTTACAAGTAAAGCACTTGTAAATGTTAGCTATTACTCCTATAGTTAATCAATTTAAATATACACATTTTTCATATTTTAGCATCACTGAACTTTGAAATCATTTTCCAGAGATGGCATATCATAGTCAATTGTCAATCTTTTTCTCTTTAACTATGAGAAAATGTACTGTAAGATCTCAAAAACAATTCTATCTTTAATTTGGTAACAGATGATAAATGATTAAAAATGATTAGACCAAACAAATCTTTTACTTCTCTCCTTATTAAAGACAAAACTTTCATCCAGGCCCTCAAACTATTAACTTCGGTATTATTTTTAACCTCTCTTTTCCTATAAATCCTGACATATAATCAATATCCAACTGAAATATAGAGCTTTTCATTGTGTTGCCACTTGTATTATTATGTATGTTTGTATATTCACAGGAAATATCCCAATGTAATTCCCTAACTTAAAGAACTTCTTACTATATATGACTACCTCCAAACATTCTCTAATTCAAGCCACCCTGTATATAAATATAAGAATTGATTTTCTAACCATAAAGACACAAATATATTTTTATTCAATGTGCTTCAGTGTAAATACTTTTTAATAGTGTGTTCAGTGTAAATACTTTTCTTGGAACTAGAGTCTTTCATAATAAAGCCTCAAGTAACCTTTTGGCCTTAAGTGCCACTCCACTCCACTCCAGGCAAGCCAAAGCACTAATTGTTGACCTATCTTTTCCACCACCAAAGCTTTTCATCCTGCTTCCATCTCTCGGAACAGTCTTTGCGGCTCCACTTATGAGGTTCTATTCTCCCTTTCAGACCAATCTCTAGTCTCACATGGGACTAAAGTAGCTCTTATTTTCTAAAACTTTATAAAGAGTCTTGCATATCATAATTTTAATATAGTTTGCCTTATTTAATACTTAATAGTACCCATATCTCATACCCTCTACTAAAATACTTTAGAACAAACTCATCTTTTTGTAATGCCGACACATAAAAAATTTTTAGTAAATATGTATAATTATTTTTGAAGTAATTCTTGAAATATAATATTTCATCAGTCTACATTGGAGATTTTTCATTCATTTGAAGAATCAACATCTTACTACAAATTAAGTTCAGAATGAGAAGAAAATATTTTTTCTATATATATAAAATCCCTCAAAGGTAAGAGTCCTGATTGACTTTTTGTTTCTGTCATTTGTGTTATAAATATTTGAACAAAACTCTTAGAAAATGCAGGTTAATGATGGAATAGTCAATGTTTTCATCACTTATTTTTTATAATAAGTGCCATTTGTTTTATGAATTGCAGTGACATAGAATACTTAATTGGATATTCTTTACAAAGGATCCAAAAGCCTGTACATTTGATGAAATGAAAGATATTACAGTAACTTTTGTACTTCTAATGTTAAATTTGCTCATAAAAATGATTAGCAAAATTTTCCATGGATATCTATCTTGTCACAGGTCTATCTTGTAGATCTATATAATGGATGACCTCAGAACAAATTTCTAGTACTTTATTTCTTGGCAAATGTTCACTGTGTCTCAATGGCAAGCACCTACCCCTAAATATGTTTTTTTTTTTTTTTTTAGAATGAAAGTTCAATGAGTTAATACTATGTAACAACTAAAGTAGGTTCCACCAATAATTGATTATAATGTGTGGGATGGGATATGTTCTTTCAATGCTTTGAAAGTATTTGTTCTCTTGTTTCTTATCTTTGACAATTTATCTCTTTCACACATTAACAAAGCCATTCATTGTGTCACTGTAACACTGGGTCTCGAATTATTTTATTTTATTTTTTTTTTACTTTTTCAATTTATACCAGTTGACTGAATAGCTGGTTGAGCAGCATCTGTTCCGGATGGTCCATTATAAGAAGAAATAATAATAATAATAATGCCATCACATTGGTAGGAAATACAAAATTTGAAACTTAGTCCTGCCTGCCAATTCATAACTGTCCATAAAATTATTGATAATCAAATATTACCAAGAAAACAGAAAATAACAGTCTCTTAGTAAATTCAATCTTTCCTTGAATAGTTAGGAAATGAAGATAAAAAGATAAATTATCATGCCCTAAAAGTGCTTATAGTTCTTGATTTATACACTCATACTACTTATTTATTTATACACTCATACTCTTCTTTAATTCCCTCCTCCCCCTTCTTTAACTTCCACCCTTGACCTATGGATGTTGCCTTTCCCCCTTAAGAACTGGATGTCTGAAGGCAGGGCATCCCCTCCCACATGCTCGTGTTGTGGTGTGCCTCCCGGGTGTCTGGTGCCCCTAAGAGGTCTGGTGCACCCAGGATATGGTCCGTGGCTCCAGTTGGGTCACAAACCTAGGACCTTCTGTGTGTAAAGTAGCTGTGCTAATCACTACACTATGAAGCAACCCACACTCATACTATTTAATTATCTCAGTAAACATTTCTTTAGTTTTTGATGTGTTTTCAATGACTTTATTTTTATTTCCAGATACAGTGTTAAGGAGAACACATGAATATATTAAGTTAAAATATCCTGTAAGGATGAAGATAGAATTATTCTAAACTTTGTTTCAATGGCCAGTGGAGAATAAAGAGTTTTTTTTTTTTTTTGATCGACCTTATTCATTTCCTACGTTATAATGAATTTATATTTAACTGATAAGTGCCATTATAATAAAAATATAAAATCTTTAATATGTACTTTATTACACAGATATATTTTGTCACTATATGAGAGAAATAACAGTTCTAGGAAAGCATTTACCAAACTGTCTTTTTCTAATCCTCGATCCCAAATGGAGAATGGAAGAAAGCTGTTTCCTCCCAGTTTCATTCAATAATGGTTAAGAATATGGCCTTTGGAACCAGATATCTTAGATCTCTTACCAGGTGATTGATTTTGTCACACTTTCTTTGTGTCTACTTCTTCTCATTTGTAATATGGGAATAACAACAACAACAACAACAACAACAACAACATGGGGTTGTCCTAAAGATAAATATGTTAATGTGAAATGCCTAGAGTATATCTGGCATAGAGCAAGCACTATGTAGTTATAATTTATTAATATTATAGTTATAGAAAAGGAAAATGCAATAAAAACAACTCTTTTGAATCATACTAGAGTTTTCCTATAAAAAACTAAAAAAAGCACTCAGGGTTAAAACAATGTTGAATTTAAAAATATGCACACATATATGTACATATATGTATGCATATGCACACATATAACAAGCTATATGCAAAATACAAAAAAATAATTGTCATTGATAATGGACACACATATAATTTTACTTTTTCTCTTTAGGCCCATCCATTTTAACTTTTTAAAACTCCTATAAAAAAAGTATTATCATATTTTAAAAATTGTTTTGAGTTGTTACTATTCATAGAATCAAACCATTTCATAATTTAAAGTCACCACAGAAGCCATCTATTCCAATTTACACATTCTGAAGATGTGGACTCTCGTATGCAGACATGTAAATTGTTTAAAATACCATGATACATTTTGGCAGAGCAAGGATAAGAACATTGATCTTGTAAATTCCAGTTTACCTTGCAAACCCACATTACCCCTTGGGTAAGTATAAATCATCTAAGTGATTTTAACCACAATCGTCTTATGAAGACAAAGATTTGTGTTAATATAGTCAACTAAATAACTTTTTCTTTTTACATTTTGTTTATAATCAAGGTAAAAATCTAGGTATGAGAGTATCTTCAATGGTAAATATCCAGTATATTCACCTGTAGGACATGGTATAACATGGTGACTATCTCCTGGTAAGCCTTTGTTTTGTCCTACAGTTTGGGCTAAGATAAAATGTTGCCCTAGTCTTGACCTCAGCCTAGCTGAATGTTCTAACAAGCCACACTTTGATGGAAGAAACACACCTGCTGTGGCTCCTATGTGAGACAATATCCACGTTGCAATGACAGGTGGCACTCAGGCAGATCTTTTTGCTCCGCAAGCTGGCACCTGGTCTTGGCTCTGCCTACAGACAACGCAAGAGCTGCCAGTTAATGGACAGCAACACATCTTTGACTTCAAGGCATTTCATACTCCAAGTGTGTCCCAGCTTGTGAGTTGACCACTGGCCAGAGCTCAAATTGGATGCCAGTTCCTGCATTGTTCCTAAGATGAGATTCTCAACAGATGGGCCAGTGTAGTCACAGGACAAGGCGACTTGCACTCTACACCCTAGGTGGCAATCAGTTTTGTGTTAACAGCAACTATTAGCACCTACTTGATGAAAACACAGAAAAATTGCCATTTTGACATTCCTCTAAAAGTTGTTAATTAGTCCTGTTTGTAAATAAAATCTATATCTTCAGCCTCCAAGTCAATAGCTTTGACCTAATCTAAGTTTAGATTTTCAAAACACCAAGACATTTTATGTGTGACTTATGAAATTGTTCAAAAAATTTCTCTTAACAGTAATGCTATAATAGTATTCCTATGAAGTTACTCATATTACTGTGTTTCTAGCTGATTATCTAAAATTTTATCTAAAATATAATATCTGTGACTCAAGTCCCTACATAATTAATAATCACATAATTATGAAACCTTTTTGCTTAAAATACAGGTTTCATGCTGAATAGATTCCAAATCAGGTCCTGGCCCTAAAACATATTAAGGTGACTTTGGAAAATTCTTTAAGATTCTGTTTCCACATCCCTCAAATGATGAGAGTTATATTACATTAGAACACTGTTCTTTAAAATAATGAAATTAATGTATAACAAAAGTATTAAAGAGTTCATGGCAAATAGTAAATCCTCCAAAAACCGTTGCTTTTATTGTTACATAAGTTTCTTATGAAAATCATGATTTTCTTATTGCTAGCAGACAATACAATATAATGTGTGAAATTTGAAGGTCCTTGCACTAGGGCTGGGGTATGATATTTGGAGCATGTACAATCTCCCAGATGTAAAAAAAAAAAAAAAAAAAAAAAAAAAAAAAAAAAAAAAGGTGTCAACTCTCAAGCTCAGCAAAATAAGTGGAAAAATTTGTAAATAAGTCTATTAAATCAATAATATTGTATGTATTTCTTTGGAAATCAATTGGCCAGAAGAGAGTATCCATAAAAATTGAGTACTCTGTATTTTTCAGCCTTAACTATTTTTAGCTTGTAGTTTTCTATATAACTAATAAATGCTATCAATCAGTTACATTTATAAAACTGGGGCACTTGTTATGTGCCTTTATTGTAATGTGTTTACAGTGCTTTGAATTAATTATATCATTTTAATAACTTTTGGGGTTAGAATGGATGGCATAATTATTCGCCCTGTACAAGGCAGTCAAAGCATAGGTTAATCATTAGTCCCATCGCATCCATGGCCCATAGCTACAGGAAGTAAAGCACAAAGAGCTTAAATAGCTTCTTCAAGGTCACATTTCTACTTAGTAGTAGAAAAATTTAAAACATCATTTCCAGAACGTGAGAATATAACTAAGTGGATAAATGATCAAAAAGCATCAAAATAGTCCTAAAGTCTAATATCCCTGACAATGGCCTAAATATTCTTTGTGTTATTGGTAGCTGTATTAAAAAAAATCCCACAATATTATTCATGCAGTTTTAATTTTTTTTTTCAGACAGCAATGGCTAAGATATCTGTATAGCTGAAAAATCATAGAATATTAACTTACACTTTTCTTTAGATTTCTGAATCTTAGGGACTGATGCACTTTTCAAGTGTCACATACAATGTTTTATATATATTGCTTTGCTCCTACTTCCAGTGTTTTCCCTCTCTTTTCAAAAAACATTTTAATTGACCAATCTTGACCAGCCAACATAATCAGCATGGTTATTTATCAGGAGCCCAAATTACCACATGTCCTTGAAGCACACACTGTATGTGAAGAAGGACTAGCTCCTCAGCAGGGTGGCTGAGCACCTGTTCAGCATCTCTGCATCTCAGAAGCACATGCTCTAAACAATGGCGCTTCCAAACAATTAACACAAGAAAATTTTTCCAGGGCTAAGTGCAAAGACCCATCACTTAGTCTAAAAATACCACAGAAAAGGGAATTATAAGCGGCTCTATTCAGTTCTTTTTTTTTTTAAGGAATCATGTATTTATGTGAATCTCACATTTCATGGAAATAAGAACTCTAAAAAGTCTCTCTTAAAATAGACTTGCACTTTAGAAAAAGAAATTTATCCAGTAGGTTCAGGAAAATTGATAGAATTTTGTACTATATATATCTTGAAACTCATTCTCAGTCTCTTTTCTATTTTTATGAAATATTCATGAATTATATTCACTATGTGGAAGCCATCAACTGCACTTAGAATTTGCAAGCATACATAACAATGTACATGGCATATTTTATTTCCTTTATTCTTTGACAAGCTATTATGAACATTCCTTTCTGTACTCTAGATCCTTATTATGGAAGTTAATGTCGCTTAAAAGTTAGTTTAGAAAATAAATAAAAATGAAGTAAGACATATCATCGAACTAACTAATGGTGATATACTGAAAATTATATGATTGATGAAGTATATTAAATTTTCTGTTTATAGTCTTTTAAAGGACTGATAATAATTAACTTAAATTTAAACTGTGTTGACAAGCACAGATAAGAAATTACTTCTTACCTCAATTCTGAGAAGGGATATTTTTATTCCCCTTCCTAATATGAGATTGAACATAATATCGTAGCATTGGTATATTTTAATTTCACTTTTATTTATTGCATTATAAATGTATTATATTCTGTTTCTTTTATATTAATACATGATATTTTTCATAAAGCTTCAGCATATATGTATATGTATGATTTTTTTTTAATTTTGATATAACAGTAATATACTGTTATGATGAAACATGGCATAGGATGGATTATCACAACAGTTATTATAAATAGTGGCAACTTTTATCACATGAAATACTTTGTGAAAAGATGTGATTAAGGCACTTGATCATTCTAAGAGTATTAATTAGCAAAAAGCTCTAAGTTTGCTTCAGAAATAAAGATGTAGTACTCAAGAAAGAAACTAGAATTACTTTAGTTTTGACTTTCTTTAATGTATTCAGTAAGTAAATATTTTCCTACAACACCCAATCTGGTTAACATAAAATAAAAAAAAATTAAAAATTTGTTAACAGCATAATTACTTCTCTTAACATGACTATTTTTTACAGACTTATAATGAGCATTACAAGCCTAGTAGGCAAGTAATGAATGGTGGTAAACCCAAAAGTGACTAATCTGCTGCAATTTAAATTATGCTTTAAGGTAAAAAAAAAAAAATGTTTCTTAAAACCATAATCATTATGAACTATAACTGTTATTTCCTATTTACTCATTTTGTTTTCTTTGCTCACTTTATTTTCATATTGGCATATGAAATTTTTGTCACTAATAGATGAGTCAGTGTTGATTTATTTGAGCACAATTATATTGAGACTCTCTAGAAAAAAAGATATTGATACTTGGTACAGTCATAAAAAAATGCAGTGACGTATTTTTTTTTTCTTTCTGAAACCTTCAGTTGTGAAATAGCAGGACTTCTAGAAGTTTCTACAAGCAATTAATATTTTAAAGGTAGCATGTATAAAATAAAGGCATGTATAAGTAAGATGTTATGTTGTCCCTTTGTCACATGGAAAATTTTCCTGGTTGAGCAGGGTTATTATTGGACTTGAGAACTGATAACTTTTCCCACCTCCCTGAAGCAGTCACATAATAAAAAAGTGCATTTAATACAATTCACCAAATACATATTATCATTTTGTTAAAGGTAGTTACTCAAAAAGGTAAGGAGTTTAAAGTTAAATCAAAGAAAGAGGTACATGAGTAGTACTTTAAAAATATTTCCATGGCAAAGAGGAGAAAAAAAATACTCCCTTTATTAATCTCTGGTTGCTGAAAAGTTGGCACAGATATCTTCTTCTGTGCTGAAGGTTTAAATATCTATCACAGCATTTCATACATTTAAACTTGAATTGAAAAGCTTTACTTGTCTCCAAAAGAAAAAATAGTCACATATTACTTACGTAGTAATTACAGGCTATGCAGCTGCCCTACGAAGATTTAAAATAAATGTGTTAAGCATTAACCACTACACAAACCTTATTCAAATCATATTAAATATTACGCCAAAGAAATGTCATCCTCCACACCACTCCCTACAATTGCTTACACAAGAACAATGGCCATCGCCCTTGTCTGAGACCTAAATAATGTAATAGATTCAATTTTGTTGATCTAGGCTATGGTTGGTGAAAAATCATTACTGTTATTCCTCACCAAGTAAAGAGGTCTCTTTTCCCTTCATTATGCATAAGTGAAGCTTATGCTAATGTATCCAAATCTAAGGACAAATAAGCTTCTTTGAAATACCATTTAAAGATTGAGAATTCAAGAAAAGTACATGCCTTTTATCATGATAAAAATATTGACCTCAATTTCTATATTTCACTGATCCGTGCTTTAAGCCTTTCTATCATACGATTTAAAGCTTATACAGCATTTCCATTTGCTAAATGCTTTAAAAATATTTAGCTGGTCACACAAAGTACTATAGTACTATCACACCAGTAAGAAAAGAATCAAAAGGACGAACAAAATGAAATGTTTTAAGGGAAGTTAGTAGAGGTAAGATTTCTCAAAGTTTCAAAGCTATCTATAGGGGCCTATATATCGTACATTCTAGACATGTAGTTTTAATACTATCTTTTTTTTTTTACCTGTTTGTAAGTGACCTTTGTAGCAAATGAACTTGGCAAAATTTGGAGAATACTGCAGTGACTAAAGTTGTCATTTTTTTTTATTGTATTTTATTTTACTTTTTAAATTTTATTTTATTAGTTTCAAATATACAGTGCATTGGTTAGACACTTATATAGTTTATAGAATGATCTTCTAATTGCTCTTTCTCTCCAACTAGCCATGACATTAATGCTAACTGAATTCCCTATACCATGCACCCCATCCCTGTGACTATCTATCAACTACTAATTTGTACTTTTTTAACCCTTCACCCCATTTTCTCAGCCTCCCAATCCCCTTTCCCTCAGGCTGTCACCAAATTGTCCTCTATATTTGTGAATCTGTTTTTGATTAGTTTGTTCTTTAAGTAAAATCATATTTATCTTCCTCTGTCTGACTTATTTCACTCATCATAATAAACTCTAGGTCTATCCATGTCATTGCAAATGGTAGGGTTTCATTTTTTTAATGGCTGAATAATATTCCATTGTATATATGGGCATTTAGGTTGCTTCCATATCTTGGCTATTGTAAGTTATGCTGCCATAAACACAGGGGTGCATAGATCTTTATGATTTATTGTTTTGGTTTTCTTTTGGATAAATATCCAAAAGCTCAATTGCTGGGTCAAAAGTATATCCATTTTCAATATTTGAAGCTGTCAGGTTTATGACCTAATGCCTAGAGAGCACTGTGGAAAAAAATCAAAGTGGATTTAAATTTTAGTTTATCTTAATTCAAAGACATAGACCCATTGAAATACAATATACTCTTATAGCTTTCTATTTTTGAAACTTCTGTCAACTAAATATTGCTTAATAATTAAAAATGGCAGGATCACCAGATATGTTATGTGAATATCATGTATCCCCTGATATCATGTGATGAAAAAGTCATCCTTTGTGACTTTCTGTCTAAAATCCTACCAATGCAGAGTAAACAAGAGAAAACACCAGACATTGCACGTTTGGGTAATATTCTGTAGGATACCTGGCCAGTACCCCTTAAGACTGCCAGGTAATACAAATACAGTCTGACTGAGAATCTGTTATAGGCCAGAGGAGACTGGGAAATCATGACAACTAAATGCTATAATCTATAATATCCAACTAAATAAATACCCTAAATTGGATCCTGGAGCAGAAGGAAGACATTAATGGAAAAACTGGTGAAATCAAAATAATGCAAAAACTTTAATTATTATGTATTAACATTTGTTCATTAGGTGTGACAAAATTTCACAGTAATGAAAAATGTTAATAATAGGGGAAACTAGGTATAAGGTATATGGAAATTCTCTGTACTATCTTTATAACTTTCCTACAAATCCAAACTTATTCTAAAGTGAAAGTTTTTTTTTTTTTCCTTTCCTTTTTTTGGGACAAAGCTATTCACTTCCAGTGATTGACAATTAACATGTGTCTACAGTAGATTAAATTTCATTAATCTTTTAATTAATCTTTTAATCCTAAATCTTACATCAACATTCTAAAATTATATATAAAGTGCTCTCATATTTGAAGAAAAATATTGATTATACACAGAAGATGGATCCCAACAACTCGGTTCCATAAACACTCCTTGCTTTTAACTTGTTTCTCCACTGAGAATACTTGAGGAGCCTCAAATTCACTTTAGAAAGTATAGTGTCACAGTTCTAGGGATATATAAAATTGAAATGTGTAATGGATATATGAACTCAGAAAAATAGTGAGATCAGTGCCAACAAAAGCACATAAAAGGCAATTGACTTCTGTGAAATAATGTTTAACTTTACTCAGTTGAATACAATTTTTTTTTTACATAAAATATAGGAAAAGAGCAGGAAGTGAAAGCTTATGATTGTTGTAGATGTGATTGTAGTTTCAGAAAGTAGGACTAGGAAGAAGGCAAAACAAATCTTTTTTGTGTGTTTTTTTCTTTTCTTTGTTGTTATTTTTAAATTAAATTTACTGGGATGACATTGGTTAATATAATGATATAAGTTTTGAGTATACAAATTAATGTTTTTCAAAAAATTAAGAATAGAATTACCATATGACTCAGCAATCTCTCTTTTGAGTATGTACTCCTAAAATTTATCCATAAAGATATATGCACCCTGATGTTTATTGTAGTATCATTCATGGTGGTAAGACATGGAAAACAAATCTTAAATCTACACTTGCCAATTTTACAGAAAAAAAATACTTGAAAGATTTATTTGATCATAAAACACAAACAAGGTCTTGGGAAAATTTAAAAAATAAAAAAAAATAAATTTACTTTTATAAAAGATGACGAGCATTTCGAGACTTACCCTGGAGATTTGAGCAATTATATTTTAGGGTTTGATGATAAGAATAAGAGAAAAGAGGGAGGAGAAGCTCTCCATGAAAATATGGCAAGTGAGAAACTGACATAGTAGGTTCCTAAGTGAGAAATTTCCTATGCAGATAGTAATGTCAGCTACTTGCTGACTTTTCAGTATTGTATTGAACAAGATCTCTCCTTTACTCCAGATCTTAAAAGCTGTATTCAGCAGCCTTTTGTTAGTGATGCTCTGAGCAGTAAAGGAAGGCAGACAGCATCTAGTGTGTAGCAAAGCATCACGGCAGTAGAGCAGTAGTTAAAGGAGGCAATCAAGCATTGAGCAGTGATAGAATGGAAGACCTACAAAGATCCCTGAAAAAGAAAGCACCTCAGGAATCCATTATATTTTGGGGTAATAGATGAAGTGGAGGAGGATCAGAGGTTTATGGAAAAATTTCAATAAAAATATGACATCAAAATCCTGGAGGACTTTAGTATACAAAACAGCATATATATGGCTTGCAATTGTAAAACTCCTATGTGTGAAAATAATACACTAAAAATGTAAGAGTGTTTGGTGGTGCAACGGGGGATGTTGTCTTCTTTTCTAATTATTCAATGGTTATCTAACAATTTTCCACTGATATGATGTTCTTACCTTCCTCTTGGCAAGTCTGCATCATCCTTTTTCCACCGCACAGTTGGTTGAGGATCGCCCTGGACCTGACAACGAAATTCTACAGATTCTTCCTCCAGTACCACCTGGTTAATTGGCCTCCTGAGAAATGTGGGTCGTTCTTAGGGGAGGAAAAAAGAGATAAAATGAAATAAATTTGTGCATGCTTTAAGTCCATTATGGAAAAAGGACATGTGGTTTATTTTTGGTACATATGTACTTAACTCTCAACTATGTCTTGATAAGGCCTTATAAATCCAACATAATCAAATAAAATAAAACATTTGGGAACACAGAAATAGCTATGGTTTATTTCTACAACCACAGAACCTTTTGGAAAAAAATATTAAATTTATTCTTCAGTGAATTCCTGAGTTAAATCCTATAGATCTTATCATTAAAAAAATCCAAATGCCAAATTCCAGAGAAATAAGGAAAAAGATAAAAATGATTACTTTAATCTATTACAATGGCTTAGAGTGGAAAAAACTAAATGTTGAAACTAAAGGAAAATATCAAAAAGAAAACAAATACTATAAAAAATAAAAATTCCATAAACTTTTAGAGAAAACAAATACAAAAAATTATGCTCTTACCCATCGGCGTTATATAAATTACTCCACTTAAGATACCACAACAAGAAACCAATACTTCCATGAATGTTTTACTTCAAGTATGAAGCTAGCTACCTGATTTTTCCTTTTATTAAATAAAAAAGCTGTCAATCCGATTCTTTTCTTGAATAAAAAGTACTGTCATTAATTATTGTAAACTATTTATTGTCATACATAATTTGCTAAGGCTACTTTTGATTATCTTTTCCTATGTGTTCCAGATATTTGTCCATTTTTTCTTTACTTAATTTTTACATTTATTTGTTTCTCTAACATTCTATTTTGATGTTTTCATACTTTGATCCCTTGATGTTAATTTGTATATCACACTATTAGCCTTCTATATAAAGCTAGGAAAAAATAACAGCTTTTTTATAAGAATCTAATCATGTAAGAGAAATATAAAACAAAAAGTAGTTTTACAAAACTCTAAGCACTTCAGCTCCTTGTCTACTTTCTTCCTTTTTTGGTAAGTGTCTGATACGATAAAATTATCATTTAAATTTTTACAAACACATGTTTCCAAATCATAGGCTAGTCCAAAATGCTGCTACTTATTGAACTAAAAGAAGAAGTCAGGGAAAAAATATGAAATCCATAGGGAGTTGACACAATATATCTGGCCATATGGTCATATTTAGTCACTTAGACTTTAGTTTCAAACCCAATTTAAATATGTGAATACAGCGGCACAAGAACTGAAACATATTTAACAAAAAACCTTTAAAGAAAATAAATCACTTTAAATAACATATGTTGAGCATAGAATGGAACTATATGATTTTATTGACTAAAGATCCATATTTATAAAACAAATGTGTGAATTACAAGAGCCATATTTTATTGCAATGAAGTCAACCAACATTGATATTGAGAAGAAAGACAACTGTGTCTCTCCACTGTGAAACTGACAGTAGGAATTAAAATTTTCTTTAAGACACAGACCTACATATGCTCAAATATCTGTACTTTGAAATCTCAAAATCCCAAGCCATAAAACAAGACTAATAGGATTTTATCATGAATTTTTTTTAATGTAGAATTTAGAAATAATCCAAAAAAACTTAGGAAACAAAGATTGCTTTAAAGATTTTAGGTAGTAGAATCAATTAACAGCTAAGTATACCCCCTCTGCAATGGAAATAAAACAAATGTTGGATGAAAGGATTTTGTTCCTTTTGAACTATGAACACCATGTGCACTAAACAGCTATTTTCATGCTGGTATAGTTGATACTGAGCTATTGTTTCTGGCAGTAAATAGGCAATAGGATCAGTATCTCCTTATAAAATGCTTGGAATGTTAATAGCGAAAATGAATCATTAGAATAGAATGTAAGATTGACTTTTTCTTTGCCATCACTTGGGGAGTTTATTCAATTCATCTAAAAGCTGCAACGATCCAATGCTCAAAACAGAGCTAGGGTACTATTGATATTTTTGAGAATACGAAATGATGTGTCCGGGGACTCTTTCTGGCCCAGCTGATTTTAATGGGGATATTGTACTATAACCTGGCATATAGATGAGCAAGCTGAGAGAAGTCTTTTCTTTGTCCACTCATTCATTCATCACATGTTAGTACAACTTTTATGCCAGGGTTCAAGCTTGGTAGCTGATGAACAGACAGAAGCTTGATCTCATGGGAAAAGTAGTAGGAGATGAAGCTACTCAAGACCATGAAGTGTTTTGTAGGCCATGTCAAGAAATGTGAGTTCTGCACTGAAAGTAATAGAAAGTTGTTAAAAGATTTTAAGTTAGGAAGCTACATTTTTAATAAAAATATGAAAAATTACATTGACGAATCTGTGAAAGATAAATTAGCAGAGAAACATGAAGCAGTGAATTAGGTCTAACGGTTATTGTAAGAAATCATTTCAGCTTAGACTGAACCAGCAGTTCAGGGGATAAGGAAAAGGGGACAGAATAAAGAGATATCAGACCTGAATGAACAATCATGGGTGAAAAAAGAAAAGTCTAGAAAGACTCTCAAGTTGCCATTTAACAAACTGTAACAGAATAGCAGGTAAAGTATAGACATAGGGTTCCTGCACGCACATGTGCATTTGTGCATGTGTGTAGACATGTTAGATATGAGAAAAATAAACCTGTTACTCAGGTTTTTGTTACTTGAAGTCTAATGCATCTTAATTAATAAGATAAAAAGGACTAATTATAGAGGGGAAAAATAAATATGATCATCTCTATATGTGTAGAAAAACACAGATTAAAAATCTTAATAAAGAAAGAATGCAAAGAAACTTCTTAAGCATGATAAAGATTTTTTATAAGAAATTAAATGCAAAAAATATAAAAATAGTATGAAAGTCATGTTTATTAAAGTCAGGAACAAGATATACATGCCAATATTAATAATAAGAAAAGGAAAGAAAGTGTACCAGAGAACTAGAATAACCATTGCTTATACACATAGTAATACAACATAGAACAATAACTGTTATGCAACAAAAAATAAGAACTGCATAGGATATAATAGCAATGCTGGCAGTCTCGGAAAATGGGCAATGTTAGGATAAATTGTAACTGGTAAGTCATTGTAATGTTAAGGCTATCTATCTATCTATCTATCTATCATCTATCTATCATCTCTCTATCATGAAAAATTTTCATGACATGACATTAACTATAAAATAAATTACACAACAGTATGTAAGTCTAGTTGAAACACAGAGAAATATTTTCAAGAACTGTTTTTGTATGTTTCCTTCAATATCCTACCAGTCATAAAATTATAACATATGAGTCTAATTAATATGAGCATACTTTACCTAGACTTGTCACAAAACTAAAGTTGTCTCTTCATCGAAGGAATGCCATCAGAATCCTTGAGAGTTTTTAGGTATCTTACATGTTCTAAGCCCCACTATTTTATTTGGAGACACATGGAAGCACCTAATTTATAATTTCAAGAAGAAGCAAGATATAGGATCCCCTGCTGCTGTTCTGATGAACTCAGCAGGAGTGGAGAGCTTCACAATGAACCTTCTCTATTCCCTTCTGCCCTCAAGCAGAGTCTAGTTGCCTAGCAACTAGATAACCACAGGAGTGTATGTGGTATAGAATTTTTGGAAGCCTAACATTGGTGGAAAATGTAATTCAATTGATTAAAAAAGAGAGCAGTGCAAAAAATAACCAAGATGAAAGTCATTTACATATACATGGCACATCAGGATGGATTTTATACCTGAGTATCTTAGAATGTGCCTTCCAACAAAATAACATCAAAATTTACGACTGCACTGAAGTTTGGTCACAAGTTTTCAAGTACTTGTCTGAGAATTTCCATAGCACTCATTACAGCAATCATCTCTAAATCATATGATTCATTATTCAAACTGTTTTCTGCCAATTATACAAAGCTTACCTCTACTTTACAATTTTAACTGCCTACAAAAAAACTGTATGTTAAAACTAGATTTGTCTGTCATTTATTTAAATAAATTATTTTTGTAAAAAGTTTTTCAATTTCTTTGACTATTTTTATTTTCAGAAAATCTAAGAATCAGAAACATAAATATTAAAGATTAAAGAAACTACACAGGCATAAATTTATTTTAAATGCTTTGCCTTTGCAGTGGCTACTATTATTAGCATAAACCAAATACAAAGCCATGTCTCTTTCAGACAGAAATTATAAAAATTACAAAGAAATGTCCTGGACCTAATTACTTTGTGTCAAAATCACCTGCAAAGAAATGTAAAGTTAGAAGAATTAGAAAGTTAAGTTGATAAAAGAATCATCCAGTAAACTAATAAGTGATCTCATTTAATACCCATTAATGCCCATGGAGTTTGTATCCCAGGAAGCTTTGCACAATTAAAATAAATATATATGAAACATCTTGAACTACTGAATAATGGACAATTTTAAGACATGTCAAAATAAGATCACTGACATGTCCATGTTATCACCTTATGTCAGATTGCTTATCGAAAAACAAGGTGAGAAATCTCAAGGGCTGTTCCCTAACTGCTTATCAATTAGATTAGAGTTCCTCTGAATGGCTGGATCCCTAATTATATAGCTGTGGAGTGATCAAAAGGCAATGTCTTTGCCAATGCAATTAACATTTTTTTTTTTTTTTAATGTGAGATTAACTGGATTTGAATCACCTGCATAACTTGCTTACAAGGTTAATCTCTCTTGAGACAGCAGTGTTGTTTGGCAGTGTGATACTATATAAAATACAGCTCTCAAGTAGTCAGAACAATTTAGTTCCAAGTTGTATTCAGGAAAATCCAACTTTACATGTGGCTGTTATAAAATAAAATGCTAAGTTTCATTGTAGTTATGTTGATAATAGAAAGAAAAATATTCAGTTTAATACAAAATATGATCAATCTAAAATATCATTGCATGATATCTCTTAAGTTTCTTATTTACATGCTACTATGAAGGCAATTTAGTGCCCAGGGAATAAAGTTCTCTTTTCAACTGTATACTCACTGACTATAGCCATAAAATTCCCAGCAGCTGTAGCATGATAGCTACACTAGGACAATTTTAACAATTTTAAAATAAATTTTGATTGTCATTATAAATGTAGTGCTGTGGGAATAATTACATAGGTAGAGTCCTTTAAGTCCTATAACACCAAACCTATTCAATAAAAGGACATTAGAGCAAAACATTGCTTGTAAAGCTTGTCCTAGCTTCAGTTGACCCAAAAGGAACTGCTACTCTGTAGTCTGTTAAATTGCAAAGTTAGATGGCTAGCCTCGGTATGTCCTTTTATTTAACTGGAATTATATGGACGGACATGAATTATGATAGCCATTTAATGTGAAATATTGGATAGATTGAAAAAGATCAGTCTATCTGAATGTGTGATTAACCAAGTCTCTGGTACATTAATTTCTTTTCCCTCTAAGAATTTTTTTTTTTTTTTTGGCCTCAGAGAAATCATCTTGTGAAGTAAATATAAACATTGGTAAATGTTCTTAGAGGGAAAAAAAACATGCCTTTTAACCATGTTTTAGAGGCGAAGTTTCGATATGAGAGTCTCAGTGAGAGCAAGGAACCTGTTTATTCATAACACTACACTTAAACGAAGCTTGACACATAGTATATGCTCAAGACATATGACTAGAAAATATTTCATTGTTTTAAAGCTTGCAGGTAAATATTGTTTTTTAAAAAAACTATATTGGTCCTACCAATCATCTTAATTTTAATAACACATGATTTTTTGAATTTTTAAATGAAGGCTATAGATTATCAATAAAACTCAGATATTTCCCAAGATTTGGTTCTGAGACATCTTCCCTCATTGCTTTGTCTCTGAGTATCTCAACTACACTCAGGCCACAAACTATTATTATTCATCCAATAACTGAAGATCAACATCACCAGGCCCAACCTCGGTTCTCATCCCCAACAAAATGGCTAATTCCAATCTAATTATTCTACCAAAAAAGCCATCAGTTGATACAGTTTCCAATAGTCTTTTTAGTGAACACTATTTATAAATAAACAATAATGCACTGGACATCTGAAGAAAGCCTCCAGTGTTAAAGAATGATACGGAGAAGGAGGGTAGAATTCGCAGAAGAAACAAAAGCGGGAAAGTATCACAAGTAAATTTTATTTTTTAAAAAAGTAAACAGTTATTAAAATCCTGAGAAACAAGAGAAATTAAAACATCTGTGAAACAGAAATAGGATGAGGTAAGTAAGGAATAATTAGAGAAAATAAAGACCTAAAAGGTTTAATATCTAATGAATGAATATATGTTTGACGAAGAAATAAATTTTAAAAAATGGGAGAGAATATTTCTTTGAATTACTTGGATAATGAGTTTTTAGATTGAGATTACTAAGTGTCTAACCAGTAAAAGAAAAAAAAAGTGCCAAAACAAGTCATGATATTGAAATTTTTTAGAATACTAAGATAAAGAGACAGTATTAAAAGTTTAGAAAGAGAAAAAAGAAAAATTTATCACATAGAGGTCAGTACATAGTTGTCCCAATAGCAACAGCAAAAGCTAAATATTATTGGAGTGGCAATTTCAATATTCTGGCAAAAAAATACAAGAAGCTAAAATAACAATTAAGTTTTGGGTAAAATAAAGGTATTATGTTCTGGAAGAACTCTAGGCTCCAATCAGGGAGAAAGCAAGAGAAAAACACTATTCTGAATATAGAAGTTAACCAAGAAAAACATACAGGATGTAGGAAATGGAAAACTCAGCATCAGAGAAAAGGGAAGATAAATACCAGGATGATGTTTCTGGAGTAGACCTAGACAATATCCAGCCTAGTAGGATTAGGAGGGCAATCTGAGGCCTCCCAGAAGGCTATAGTGAGGGTGGACTTAATAACTAAACAGAATTTAAAGGATTTTAAACTTTCTGTTAGAGATTTCAAGAACTCATGATAGGTGTAGACAGAAATAAGTGAAAGAAAAAATGTGTTTATTATTAACTCAAAAGAAAAGAAATGTAGTACCAGAAAAGAAATGCCATCATAACAGCATAACAATTAGTTTACAGGTAATATTTACATAGTTATAATAACTCAAATTCTGAATATTAATATAACCAATGTTTCTAAAGTCAATATACTGGAAGGATAAAAAGAAGGTAAAGTGTAGGTAAGAAGGTGGAGAATGGGTTTTAAGTGGGTCGAATCATCATCTTCCAAAACAGGAAGTCAAAATAATACAAAAAATTGCAGAATAAGCACATATTTAAAAATATGGATATAAATCCCAGAAGAAAAAGATAAAATAGGCTTGTATTATGTTTAAAGATGAGAACTCTGTGTGTGTGTGTGTAGGGGGGAGCAAAGTGGGAGGGTAGGGGCAAGATATTTTTCTATTTCATTGTAACTTCATATTTCTAATGTCTATTAGATATTTAACATATAAAATCTTCTACATATATTGCTTCATTCAATATTTAAAACCATTTGGAAAATATTCCTGTTATTTTTTTTAATACCACTTAAATTTTAGATAACAGATATTCCAAAGCTACTCATAATTAAAAACTTAACTATATAATTTAACTCTAGTTTCTCTGTCTTCAGGATCTTGAAAATTTAATTTACATACGTAAAGTGCTATGGAGTATTCATTACAAAGGCATCTAGACTCTCCCATAGATTTTAATGTCCATTTACACTATGATGAGTGTTTATAACTTTTAGAAATGGTACCACACAGTTAACAAGGATGTTATTTTATGGTCAGTAAATATTTTTAAAAGAACAAAAAAGAATGAATGATTCATGAAGTATGGTATAGTAATTTTTTGAACATTAAATTACACTGGTCATGTCTTTGTCTAAAGGGCAAATTTTTAAAATATAAGTTGCAATTTTAAAACTAAAAAAAATGTCAAGAAACATGGCAGAGTGAGAGACATCCCAAAATCTCTCCCCTTGAAACAACAATAAGCTGAATGTCTAAAACTCAATAAAAAAACACCAAAACTTCACACCAGCATGTCTGAGAGTGGGATCTGTGCATAAGAACTGCCATAAGTCAGAACCCCGTGGGCAGTGGACTGGGCAAAACAAAGAAGCTGCCTCTCACAACTGGAGCTCCTTGTAGGAGGAGGGGATGGGAGAAGGTGTGGCTAATTCCCTAAACATCCATGTGGCCAGCAGCAGGGGCCAGTCATCAGGGCAGAAAGCAGAGAAGTGGGGATAGCAGAGAAGGGAGGATGGCAGAGAAATGACAGTTGATTTTTACCCTCCGTGGTTGCAAAATGCAAGGCTGAACCGTAGCCCTAATACCCCAACCCAGAGGGTCCCTCCCCCCATATCCTCTAAGACTGAGCACCACAGAGCCCCAGAGGACTCTGAGCAAACGCTACCAAAACAATGACTGACAGGGACTGAGACTGAGGGTAGCGAGTGTAAGTAAACAACAAGAAAAAAAAAAGGCATTATTAAGGCTTTATATAAAGCAAGGATCCAAGAGGCTTAGAAGCCACCTACTGGAAATCAAAAGAAAAACTGCTGCTTTGCGACAGGCTAAAGAGAGGCCTTTATATAATAAATCTTTCTAGGGAAAAAAAAAAAAAAAAAGCAAAATGCAGTTCCACTAATGCCCAGGAGGAGAAATAGTCCATTAAAAACCATAAACAACCAGGGTGACAAGGCATCTCAGAAAGAAAGAGAAAAAGCTCTAGAAAATAAGCTTACAGATATAAAAATATGCAACTTAAATGACAGAGAATTCATGATGGTACTTCTGAAAAAACTCAATGAAATCCAAAATGATTCTTATCAACAATTTCAGGAACTGAAAAGATAATGAGATGAATAGAATAAATTCTTTAAAAAGGAAATTCAAACTCTAAAAAAAAAAAAAAAAAAGAAAAACAGAATAGAACTTCTAGAGATAAAGAACACACTGCAAGAGTTGAAAAATGAAATGGCAAGCTTGGGAAATGGAATTGACCAAATGGAGGAAATGATCAGTAATATCGAAGACAGAAATCTAAAAATAAATCAGAAGGAAGAAGAGAGAAAGCAAAGAATGAAAAATACTGAAAGAGAAATACAAGAACTAGCTGATACTAACAGGAGAGGAAACATAAGAATAATGGGCTTTATCGAAGGCAAGAAAAAGGAGCAAGGACAAAAAGCATTTTCAGACAAACAGTTGTGAGAATTTTTCAAATCTATGGAAGGAGCTGGAGCTTGGAATTCAAGAAGTCAACGAAGCATCCAATTATCTCAATGCAAAAAAGGCCTTCACCAAGACACATTGTATTAAAATTATCAAAAATCAATGAGAAACAATTCTCAGGGCAGCCAGGAAGAAGAAGATGGTAAGTTATAAAGGAAAATCCATTAGATTATTGCCAGATTCTCAAGATTTTACAAGCCAGAAAGGAGTGCAATCACATATTCAAAATATGAAATGAAAGGAATATAAGAATAATGGAAATCCTCAAAGGGGAGGAACAAAAACAGGGACTAGAAAGCATTTTCAGACAAATAGTTGATGAGAATTTCTCAAATCTGAGGAATGAGCTAGAGTTTGGAATTCAAATATTCAACAGAACACCCAATTATCTCAACACAAAAAGGCTTCCACCAAGATACTTTGTATTAAAGTTTTCAAAAATCAACAACAAAGACAGAATTCTCAAGGCAGCCAGGGAAAAGAAGATAGTAATCTATAAAGGAAAACCCATTAAATTATGGTAGGGCTTCTCTGCACAAACATTATAAGCCAGAAAGGAATGGAATCAAATATTCAAAATGTTAAATGAAAGGAACAATCAGCCAAGAGTAATGAATCCAGCAAAGCCCTCCTTTAGATATGAAGAAGAAATAAACACCTTTCCAGATATACAAAAATTAAGAAAATTCTCTAGTATGAGGCCTGCATTACAGAAAATACTGAAAGAAGTCAGCTCACCTAAAACAAAATTATCAAAAATAAATACATAATTAGGAGTAAAGTTACTATCAGGCAAATAGAAGGAAAGGAGTGCAATCTTTACTAAAAACAGGGCATTATAAGCTTAAATAATAAGATGAGAATTATTATAGCAAGATAGTAATGAACTTCTGCATGCATAGGAACAAATTGAAGCAATGACCGAAAAGAGGAGTATTCAAAGATCCAAATTCACAAAGGGGAATGGAGATAAGGCACTCGCAGAAGAAAATGGATGACAGTTTTACACAGACACACACAAACACGCACGCACGCACGCACATAACTATCCTTTACGTATTCGTAATTTTAACCACATGCCAAAGATTCAGAACTCAAATATATAGCATAAAACAAGAAGCTGTTTTATGATAAAATGCACAAAAGCCAACCAAAATAAAGAAAACAGAAACATAAAGACAAGGAAGCAATGGAAACACCGAGCTACCAGAAAGCAAAAGATAAAATGGCTATAAGAAGACCTCATATTTCAATAATCACCCTAAATGTAAATGGACTGAACTCACCAATAAAAAGGCACAGAATTGCGGATTGGACCAAAAAACAAAACTTAACCATGTGCTGCCTCCAGGAGACACGTCTCAATTCCAAAGACAAATATAGACTCAAAGTGAAAGAGTGGAAAATGATATTTCAAGCAAATGGCATTCAGAAAAAAGCGGTAGTACTGGTACTAATATTGGACAAAATAGACTTCAAAATAAAAAAGGTAAAGGGAATCATGCACCAAATATACATAACACTTATTAATACCTATGCTCCCAATCAGGGAGCCCCGAAATATGTAAAGCAATTACTAACAGAACTAAAAGGAGAAACAGACCAAAACACTATCATAGTAGGGGACCTAAATACCCCACTGTCAGATATGAATGGATCATCCAAACAAAAATCAATAAGGACATAACACCCTAAATGACACATTAGACCAATTGGATATAATTGACATTTACAGAGCCTTCCATCCCAAAACAGCTGCTTATACATTCTTCTCTAGTGGACATGGAACATTCTCAAGGATTGAGAGATAGCCCCAACAAATATGAGAGGGTTGAAATCATACCAACTGTATTCTCTGATCATAATGCTTTGAAACTAGAGATCAACTATAAAAGAAAATGGGAAGAACCACAAATACATGGAGATTAAACAGCATGCTACTGAAGAATAACTGAGCCAGAGAAGAAATAAAAAGAGAGATCAAGAAATACATAGAAATGAATGATAATGATAGTATAACATATAAAAATTTTTGGAGCACAGCAAAAGCAGTCATAAAGTTCATATCGTTACAGGCCTATCTCCAAAAACAGGAATGAGCCTGAATAAACAACCTAATGCTTCATCTTAGAAAACTAGAAAAGGAAGAACAAATGAAGCCTAAAGTCAGCAGAAGGAAATAAATATTCAAAATTAGAGCAGAAATAAATGAAATTGAAAACAAAGGAAAAAAAAAAACAGTAGAAAAAATAAATGCAACAAAGAGCTGATTCTTTGAGAAAGTTAATAAAGTTGACAAACCCTTGGCTAGATTCACTAAAGAAAAAAGAGAAAGGACACAAATAACAAAATCAGGGATGAAAGAGTGGAAATTATGACAGACACTGTTGAAATACAAAGGATCATACAAGAACACAATGAAAAAGTATATAACAACAAATTTAATAATCTAAAAGAAATGGACCTGTTCTTAGAAAAATACAACCTTTCTAGACTGAGTCAAGAAGGACTTAAAAATCTAAGTAGTCCAATCAGCAGTATGGAAATTGAAACAATCATCACAATCATCAAAAATCTACCAAAAAGGAAAAGTACAGAACCAGGTGGCTTTACCAGAGAATTCTACAAAACATTCAAAGAAGATTTAATACCTCATCTCCTCAAACTCTTTCCAATAATCATAGAGGAGACGATATTTCACACTTCATTTTATGAGGTCAATATTACCCTGATACCAAAATATAGTAAAGATAATATAAAAAAAAGAAAATTACAGACCAATATCTCTCACGAACACAGATGCATAACTCCTAAATATGATACTAGTGAATCGAATACAGCAACATATTAAAATGATTATATGTAACAATCAAGTAAGCTTCACCCAGGGGCACAGGGATGGTTCAACATATACAAATCAACTAATGTCATACACCACATAAACAAATTAAGAAATAAGAATCATATGATCATATCAATAGATGCAGAAAAAGCCTTTGACAAGATAGAGCACCCATTTATGATCAAAACACTTAACAAAATTAGTATAGAAGGAAAGTACCTTAACATAATTAAGGCCATCTATGAAAAACCCACAGACAACATTATACTTAATGGTGAAAAAAATTTTAAAAATCCCTCTAAGACTGGGAAGAAGTCAAGGCTGTCCACTATCACCACTGCCATTCAATATAACATTGGAGGTCCTAATGAGTGCAATCAGACAAGAGAAAGATATAAAAGGCATCCAAGTAGGAAAAAGAAATCTAACTGTCACTATTTGCGGATGATATGATTCTCTATATAGAAAACTCTAAAGATGCCACAAGAACACTACTAGAAAAAATAAACAAATACAGTAAAGTTTCTGAGTACAAAGATCAATGTTCAAAAATCTATAGTGTTCATATATTCTAATAACGAAGTGTCAGAAGAAGTGTAAAAATAATTCCTTTTTAAATTGCAACAAAAAATAAAATACCTAGGAATAAATCTAACGAAACATGTGAAGGACCTATATAATGAAAACTGTAAAATCCTATTAAAAGAAATAGAAGAAGATACAAAGAAATGAAAAGATATTCTGTGTTCCTGGGTTGGAAAAATCAGCATAGTTGAAATAACCTTATTGCCTAAACCATTTTGCAGATTTAATGCAATCCCTGTCAAAATTTCATAGGCATTTTTTAAATAAATAGAACAAAAAGATTATCAGATTTGTATGGAAGCACAAAAGACACCAAATTGCCAAAGCCATACTGAGAAAAAAAAAACAAGGCTTGAGGTCTCATTCTGCCCAAATTATACTACAAAGCGACAATAATCAAAATGGCATGGTATTGTTAGAAAAACAGACACATGGACCAGTGGAACAGAATCGAGAGTCCAGAAGTAAACCCATATTTATATGGGTAAATAATTTTTGATGAAAAAGCCAAAAGTATACAGTGGAGAAAGGAAAGTCTTTCCAATAAATGGTGTTTGGAAAATTGGAAAGCCACCTGCAAAAGATGAAACTAGACTGTATCTCCATACACCTAAATTAATTCAAAATGGATTAAGGCCAGAATATAAGACCTGAAATAATAAAGTTCATAGAAAAAACATAGGAACCAAACTCAAAGAGGATTTTATGAATTTGACTTCATAGGCAAGGGAAGTAAATGCTAAAATAAATGAATGTGACTATACCAAACTAAAGAGCTTCTGCTCAGCAAAAGAAACCATCAGCAAGGTAAAGAGACAACCAGCTGAATGGGAAAATATATTTGCAAGCAATGCCTCTGATAAGGGCGTAATATCTAAAATATACAAAGAACTCATACAACTCAACAACAACAACAACAACAACAAAAACAATAACAACAACAAACAGATTCAATCAAAAAATGGGCAGAGGACCTAAACAGACACTTCTCCCTAGAGGACATACAAATGGCCAACAGATATATAAAAAGATGCTCGACATCACTAGCTATTAGGGAAATGCAAATCGAAACCACAATGAGATACCATCTCACACCTGTTAAAATAGCTATAATCAACAGGATAATTATTAACAAATGTTGGACAGGATGCAGAGAAAAAGGAACACTCATACATCGCTGGTAGGACTGCAAATTGGTACAGCCACTATGGAAAACAGCATGGCGCTTCCTCAAAAAACTAACAGTTGATCTACCATATGACCCAACAATCTCTCTACTGGGTATTTACCTCAAAGACTTGAAAACTCATATCCGAAAAAATATTTGCACACTAATGTCCATAGCAACATTATTCACGGTGGCCAGGACACGGAAGCAACTGAAGTTTTCTAGGATAGATAACTGGATAAAGAAGCTGTGGTACATATATACAATGAGATATTACTCACATAAGAAGAGAAGAAATATTGCCCTTTGCGACAACATGGATGGACTTTGAGAGAGTTATGCTAAACAAAATAAGACAGAAAAAGTTGAAAATCACATGCTATCACTTATATGTGGGATACAAACCTAAAAGCAACAAATGAACAGGTCAAACAAACAGAGACTCATGGACATGGACAATAGACTAGTGGTTCCCAGAGAGTAGTGGGGAAGAGAGAGGTAGATGGGGCAAAAAGGGTTAAATATGTGGTGACAAAAAAAAATCTAACTATGGGAGGTGAACAACACAGTGTAAACATATATATTTTATTTACTGTTCAAGTGTACAGTTGAAACTTATTGGATTTCATTAACCAATGTCACCAAATAAATAAGTAAATTTAAATTTAAAAAATAAAAAATAAAACTAAAAAATGTCTTAGTCCAAGACCACTTACTAAAAAATCAAAATGCTTAAAGATGACCATTGTATTGACAAAGACCCTGTATTTCTTTCATTGTTTCTCCTGCCATTTTAAGTAAATTATATTTTTGAATTATAGTGAAATATTATCAGTTACTTTTCTGTATAACATATGTTAAAGATTGGATTGCCAAGGACATTTAAAAACTTCCTGTAGCCAGATTTCTTAAAACAGAAATGCTGTTCCATGAAAATAAAGTTCAGAGAGAAGAGAGATGAAAATGTAACTGGTTTTACTTTTATAAACCTTAGGTCAGAGATGATACTATCTAATAACGATAAAATATAAAGAGATTTATTAGAGAACACACTGTATGCAAGAGCACTGACGTAAAATCAAAGTACAGAAGGGGTTTCTCTCATGAAATATTTGTCACATCCTTGATTAGATCATCTCTACTGTTTTTAGCTTTTGTTCCTGGGTTTGGATGCTGGGTTTTTTTATTTTAATTATTTTATTTTATTATTATTATTTTTTAATCATTAATGGAATTTTAGATTTTCCTTCAACTTAACATTGTACTTATAACCCCTTAGGTCAGTTCTGACTTGTTTACATCATCAGATAAACATTTCTCAGCTTTCTCAAGAGGAACCGCCTCTAGACAAATTTAATCTCTTTGGTTTATAGCTATTTTCAAAATAATTTAGAAGTTCCCCTGTAATTCCTGACATGTTTAGGAATGTTCTATATTTCTTGTCATGTCTTTAGGGAAAGTAGGGTATATATTTCATAACATGATAACATTTTGCTAAGTCTAATTGCTTTGGTAATGAGATTAAACACTTTCAATTTCCTTTTGGAGCTAGTATATACAGCTGTAATGCAACACTTTCCTGTTCAAAGCTTGTAGTAGTTATGGAAAAATAGCGATGAGCATTTCTTTAAATAGAAAAGCTGTTCTCATGGGTTTTCAATGATAATGTTCAGTGACCACTACTTTTATATCTTACTAGGCAAAACTATTTTATTCATTTCAGAGTAAAGTATATTTTGGGCTCTTACAGATGACTGCTTAAAATTTAATGGCAAATTGATGCTTGTCAGAGCTCTGCAGGACAGAGATGTATATGTATACTTGAACAATTTTATTTTTACTTCTCAATTCTTTTAATAAATTATGACATTTCTCATGGTTTTGTCATTTGGGACTTCAAGCTGCTTAATATCCACAGGGAGTATTCCAGAGATTCCTGGGTAGTCGGAGTGATTGAAAAGAGAGGCCTTCACCCTGGTACATATTCATAAAGTAGACTCTAAATGCTCTAAATGTAATGGAAATCATGAAATCGCTCTTTTTGCATCTTGGCACTCTCATTAAACCATAGGATGGCACTTCCCAAACAAGAGAAGTTCCTTTAGGGAGGTATGCAGGATTTTGATGCTATCCTCAGGCATGTTCTAGAATAATGACCAGAAACCAGATTTTATCACTTATTTTACTGACACGATAAGTAATTTAAAAATCTTAATTATTCCTCATATGCTATAAAGAAAATCACATAATATCCACAATAGTTAAATCTTATGTATGTGTACGCATATAAATATGTGTACAGGTGTGCATGTTTATATGTGATATTATATCTCCATATGGAGATTTGAATGGCACTTTAATGTCTTCTGAAGGAATGTTCATTTTCTAGTATGTTTAGAATCTTTGTTTTCCTGAGTTTTCCATCATATTAATTTTCCTTCAATTTTTCACACCTGTTCTATAGTATTTTCCTTAATTTTATTTAGTCAACCATCCTAATACTCAATTTTTTTCCTTCCTATTGATTAATCCACTATTTCTGTGATATAGATCTATCATGTTTTAGCCTATTAATTGAATGATTTCAACTAAATAGTCCATTTGGTTCTTAAAGTTGAAGAAACATAAATACCATAGCAAGATAGTTTATGGATTTTTCTAATTTTGATTACTTATGTGAATATATACAGCAGCTAATCTTTTTATAATGCTTTAAAACTGCGAATGACCTCAATTTGAAATGTTTAAAAGTAGAAAACAAGTGAAATGTCTTTGGACGGCACTTTAATTTAAAAAAAAAAAAATTATCCTGTGTCTTGTACATAGTATAGGTACTTAATAAACATATCACAGTGTACTGAGTAATAAACTTTAGATGAATATAACATCTCAAACAGATTTTGAGAAAAAGCAATTGTTTACATTCTGACAAAAGGTGGTCTTACAAATATATGAATAAAGTAGGCGAATTAACATTTTATAAGTTTTATTTTTCTTCATATCAAAAATTTCATCTTAAAGACAAAACCAGAACACAATTCTAATCTGTCACTGTGCATCACAAGTCATAAGTAACTGTCCCTATACGGCCTAGTGTCTAATATTAACATATTTAAAAGCAATGAACAAGTAGATTTAAATCGTAATTTCTAATTTAAAAGAGAATTTTACCAAAGACAGTCAGCTCTGCTGGATCACTGTCTCTTTCCCCCACCATATTGGTGCCAACGCAGGTATACATTCCTGCATCACTTTTCCTGGTGTTGGAGATCATCAGTTTTCCACCACGAATCTGTGAAAAGTAAAAAAAAAAAAAAAAAAAAAAAAAAAAAAGAGAGAGAGAGAAAGAGAGAGAAAAAAGAAAGAAAAAAATGGAAAAAAAAACAAAAAGACAAGACAAAAAGAAAAGAAAAAAAGAAAAAAATGTAAAGGAAAGATCACTAATAAAGAATTTTGAATATTTAAGCACGACATTTTTTTTTCCCTAAAGAATTAACTGAATGTCTAAGACAAAACTCTCCCACTATTTTGGTATCTGCATTTGTCTTGTATTCTCTTAAATCCTCCTTCAGTATAAGCTTCCAATTTGTTTTCTAGAGAGTGCTTCTTTAAGGTTGTCGTCACCTCTTGCCTGTTCTTATTTTGGGTCTTGTGACTGTCTCCATTAAATTCCAATGGTTAGTCTTCACTCTGAGATTTGTTTGGATAGATTGCTAGCAACATATATTATGTAAAAGCACTAGATATCTGGTTTAGATAATATAACAAAATTCTCAGATCCCCTCTGAGGATTCTACAAATATTTATTGAGTACCTCTATGGGCTTAGCAGTTTTCTAGCACTTGAGATTCAGTAATAAACAAGTAATAAAAATATCTGTCTTTGGGGAGCTTAGATTATAATTGTATTAATTGTTTTTTTCTTATCTTAATTGTATTTATGAGATAATTTTAGAAGAGGAGGGCAGATTGGATAAAAACAAATTAAATTCTTTAAATGATGATTATGAATTAATATAAATCATTGACTTCTAATGTCTACTCCCTAAATTTTACATAAGGAGTATTTATTGACTGAATAAACAAATGTAATAATGTTAAAATGTCTGTTTGTTAAAGGGATCATTAAAAGAGAACCAGGTTCTCAGGAAGTGTAGCATCGACTCATAGCTTTTGTTCTATTTTTTTTTTTTTGTATTTACCTAATCCAATAATCTTACCTTCACAATGATTGAGTGTTCTTCAAGAGATATAAGAACATGCTGTTTTCCTTTGTTAATTTTTCAATTTATAGGCAAACAAAACTCACATAGGTATGGCCTCATCAGATATATTTCAGGTTTTATAATGTGTTATGTCATAAAATGAGGTTTTTAACTTTTTTTTTTAACCGGGTTAGAAAAGATCGTCAAGTGGTTCTCAATTATATACAGTAGAGTGTAATAAACTGTAAGTTATAAAAATGACCATGAAGACCATTTCTCTTCCTCTTGAAGTTGAGTTTGTCAATATGACTTGATTTGGCCTATGCAACTAAAAAAACGTTTCACCAGAAGAAAAGCGCTTGCTCACTGGCACTTGCCACCTCTCACTGCAGTTGAGAACCCTGAGGCAACCATACACATTAGCCTGCACTAGCCTGCTAGAATATTAGAGGCCATGAAGAGAAGAATAAAGATGTTCAATTGAGAGTTAATTGATTGCCAGACATGTTAGCAAGGTTATCCTAGATCATCCAACTCCTTTCACATCTTTAAACAAGCCACAAAAGCATGTAAAAGCCTAGAAAAGACCAGCCAAGTTGGCCTAAAGTGAAGAACTACTAATTTACCCACAGAATCAGTCTAAGTAAAATGGTTAACATAAGCCACTGTATCCTAAGGTGATTTGTTACAATGCAAAAGCTAAATGATACAAACATGAGCTAGAAACCCTTGAACATTGATTTTCCTTCATCGCCAGGAGCAAAATTTCATAAGTTTGGTACCCAAGCACAGGCCATTGGGAATCAAATTCTTCTGGGCCTGATAGATCCTTAGAATTTCAATAGTTTAAGCTAGAATCACATAAATATATGCTGTAATCTCTTACATAGCATATCTGGTTCTGTGTTATAATGAAATCATAATGTACACATAAGGAAAATCCTCACTTATTAGATATTTATAAAGATAACCAACACCCATATGATATGGACTTTTAATAGAATTGGCACTTTTTTTTAGTTAAATGAGTTATTATTGTAAATAAAATATATTCATTCTAAATTATTGTATTGAATATAAAAATAAATTAAACTAAGAATAATGTCAGAAGTTTTAGGCATTATCTATTATTTCAGTGGACTGGTTATCACAAATTTCACATAGAAATGTCAAGTAGATTCTCTGAAAAAATAAAATAATTTTATGTTATTCTCTCTCTACCTTTATCATTTTCTGAGTGTTCTATTTTGAATATTAATAAACCGATAAACTTGATCATCAGTATTCCTTAAAAACATTTTCCTACAAAAGCTAAATGGCAGAATCATCCATTTATTTTTACTTTGATCTTACTTTGTATCTTTTAAATAAGTTTATATATAATTAAATTGAAAAAACTATTTTTGTTACATATAATTTTTGTTACATATAATTAAATTGGAAAAACTAAAAAAGTGCTTAAAATATTCATCACCTCAAACTATTTTCCCTTATAATTTTGAAAAAAGTACAAAAAGAAATGTTCTGTTTAGTATGGTTTATGACCATCACTTACATTTTAACACTTACATACTGCATGATTAATAGATCCATCTGAAGATCCTAACAAGAGCTCAGACCTCAATATTTTACCGCAAAAAAATATTTACTTGTTCAGAATGGTATAATTCTTAAACTATTATGTACACTCGATTTATATAATTTTGTCTCCTTGAGACTTCATTCTAAAGTTATTGTTTTTAGTTACCCTTTTTCAGTCCTTTCAATACAGTATAAATAGTAGTTAGCATTCAAATATAGTTCTACAATTGTATTAACAATAAATAAAATAATAAAATATATCAATTCTAAGACTTGATATTCAATCTCTTTAGTCATTCTTTTAAATGTAACTCACACTTATTCTTTCTTCCTTGTCATCAATTCGAACTTTGTCTTTTTTCCAGTAGATTGTGGGTTCTGGGTGTCCTCGGGGAGGCTGGCACTCCAGGATTGCAGGCTCTCCAGCTGCCACTACTACATCCGTGGGATTTTGCCGGAAGTCATCTCGTAACACTGAAGAAAAAACAATTGTAGTAACAGAAAATTCAATGAGAGTCACTTTAGCTTTCTTTTTTTGCAAAAGATAACTCAAGTCTTACTTACTTTATCCTAATAAAAATCACCAGGACATTTATGAAGAACATAGCCATGCCCAATTTGAAGTATTCTAGAGCCAATCTAAATGTACATCAACAGAGAAATGTCTGACTATATGATCACTCACCTTTGCTATAAAATCTAATTTTATAAAATGAGATAAATCTAAGGAAAATAAGGTGAGAAATCAAACTTATTAAAATAGATCCTATTTTCTATTTAAGAAGCACTCATACATATATGTATATAAATACGTTAAAATAAATTGTCAAATTATACATAAGAGGCTGAAACAAGTCACGTGCACATGGCCTGTGAGCATCAGTGCGTGTCAGTCTGAGAGGAGACATGGGGCAAGGACTCTTTGAGAAAGCCCTTTCTCTTGACATGAATATGGACAAGATCTGCACTGTTTTCATTACACTTCAGAAAACGGACTCATTGTTCACCCTTGCAATGCACTAGCACCCACACACACAGGGCTACGTTTTCATTCTCCGTGCATCTCCACCTGCCGAGTGACATCTGGGCAGCGTGACATTCGGAGCAGGCATGTTCCTTATAGCAGTTTTGCCAGTCTGAATCTCCCCTCCTTTCATTAGGAGAACAGCAGGTTGGACCTCCATTGTAACCTCTGAAAATCTGGCATGCCTGGTTCTCCAAATGTCACCTATCTATCTGTGTCTATCTGTGTGCACTTTTCTTCCACTGGCAGGATGAAAAGCCTCGAGAAATAACTTAGCTCTATCAGGGTATGGCATGCCAGGTTTAATAGCACATAAAGGCTGTGTCTATTTTACGTTAAACATTCAAAAAAGTAGTTGAGATCAGCTAACATACCGTATACTTTAACTGCTTCTGCTTTTCCTAACTTCCTTGACTTTTTCTACCCTTTGATATTCCAACACTGACAAGTTTATTTTCTAAGTGTACCTAAGGGTAAAACAAGTAACACACACAAATGTATGTGTATATTTATATGTATATGTGTGTGTATATACATATTCACACATGCATATAGATATGTATTTATATTTATGCATAAATTGATCAAGATTTCAAAATAATAATTAGGCAGCTATGCTAGCCTGTTACATAAATCAACTGCGACAAACGTGGATTAGGTCAAACCAACTGCCTTCATTGTCCTGTAATAAGATCCACTTCAACACTCTGTTTCTTTGTTGGGCCAAGTCTGTAGGTTAATTATCATTCTTCAAATAAAAAATTTTCTGTTCTGAAAATAGCTCCAGAAAGACAACCGAGTAACTTTTAAGGCTTGTCTTTTCTTGTCTTTTGCAAAACCTCCTATAACGGGGTTTTCCATCTTAACATAGTTATGGTTCTTTACGAAATTAGAGAACCTTGTTTCCTGTTGAAGGAGCAGTAAGAAAGAATTCAGCACAAATTGCTCACTCTCAGTTTATCAACTGATTAATTTACTGCTTTCGCTGCTACAGAAATGTGTTTCATTTTAGCATGAGAATTGCACACTTTTTGGTTCTCTTGCCTAACTGGCAGGAAAGGTGTGATTTACATGCATAAGGATTTGCTTCGGAATGAGCTGAGAGAAGTGTGCATTTAAATGTGATATTCAGGCATGATGATGAGAAAGGGTTAACACCTAGTTCCCTCTTTCAGGTAAATCCTCCTGGGAGAGCAAGCTGGTGATTCATTTATATTCTAAATACAGAACAGCTGCCTATTTATGCAATGCTAAGAAGTGCAAAAATATGGTAACAGGGTGGTGAGCACCCCTACAATATCCGGTCCTGGCAACAAATGGTATTTTGGCAGGCTCTCAATCTGCTCCAAAATGACACATCTGGCCAGTCGAAGGACCTTCTCCAGAACTGGTCTCCTAACAAATGACATGCTAAAAAGCTTCTGCTCAAATGGTACTTAGAGCCATTGCAAATCATTGAGAAACACAGTGCTACATCAATTTGCAACAAGCCAGATTTGACATGGGGAAGAAAAAAAGAAAAATACCATAACAAACTAGGAACTGCTACTCTTAAACAATATAACATGTGTTTATGGCCTTCACGAAAAAAAAAAAAAAAAAAGACTCCATTTTGTAAATGAAGCCAAGAAATCTAAAAGCAACTGTAATTTTCTGCTTTCAGACTATTCACCCAGAGAGTAGGGTGAGATAATAGGATAATTGGTACTGTACCCTCTTCAACTTGTAAAATGCTTTTTGGGATTTGTACAGTATTCAGTTAATTCATTTTTTGCTTAGTGATACCATGTATTTTACTCTAAGTCTTTGGGGTAAGAAAATGTGTATTTTTTTCTTCTCTCTCAAATAAAACATTCAAGAGAAAAATATATTTTTCATCAGGTTCTAGTACAGCAAATGGAGATCTTACTGTTAGGAAAAAGTAGTCATTTTTACTCTTATCAAATTGTTAAGGAGGACATGTATGTTCTGGTATTTATATATGTCTGAGTTTTACATATCCATTTGTAAATATAAGCAAAGTAAAATGTAATAATATTTATCGTTTCCAAATTTTGTGCTAATTTTAATTTCTGTCTTGGATTTTGCCCTGTGCTTAATCACAAGTGATAAAAAATAGAAGATGTTCTCTGTAAGTAAAAGATCCATGTATGTTGGATGAAGGGAACTAAAATGGTCTTACGAATGTAGAGAAGCAGAGCAAGTCCAAACGGGGTCTCTCTCTCTATTTTTTTCCTTAAGCTCCTATTCTAGAAAGAACTAAAGTTACATTTTTTAATGTGGTTTGACAAGTAAGCCAAAAAAAGAGCATACAGCAGTATGGGTATTACCTAAAGCTCCAAGTAGGTCTTTAAATAGGGTGAAGAGAAATAAACCTGATGAAGTGAAAAGAATCTGATTATAGTGACAAAATCTAGAAGGATATCAATCAGTTATACTTTAAAGAAAAAAATAGTAAGTACACAATTGATATAGTACTTACTTAAAGATATAAGGGTTTAAATCTCCATGGGGGTAAAATCAAATTGGCTAGAACCCAAATATTCATTTTTGTATGGGAGTTAAAAAGCACAAGTGGGAGTTCACCCAGCTAGTCATAACCTGGATTATATTTGTATCCTTTTTACATAGACATGCACTGTGATTTAGGAAGTTATTCTGGAAGATCAGAACACTTGGAATGACTAGTGTTTTTGATAAAAGATATAGTTCATATTTATGACATCAAGATTTGTAAGATATTAATTCAATTCTGCAGAAATATATTGAACACTAAATGTGCTTGGCACTGTCTTCTAAAACAGTTAAGTAATATAAAACAAAAATGACATGATGGTACCCATGGTAGGCTTTTTCTCTAATGCCCCTCAATGATCACTCCCTCCTGGGATTTATTTCCTTACATAATCCCCTCTTCTTGACTGTGGACTGGGCCTAGTGACTTACCTTTAATGAATAGAATATTGCAAAATGATGAAATGCCACTTCTAAGATTGTTACAAAAGATTGTAACTTGTCTGTGTCTGTGTTTCTGTCTCTCTGTATCTCTCCATTTCCCTTTATCTACTCCTGTGCTTCCTCTCAACATGCAAGGTGCCATGTTGCTCAACAGAGAAGCCGATTTGACCATGATCTCAAGGCAGCTTCTAGCCAACAGCAAGCAAGGAACTGAGGCCCTCAGTCAAACAAACTTTGAAAAACCAGTTCTTGTTAACAACTATGTAAGCTTAGGAACAAAAAATTTCCCAGCTGAGCCTTCACATGAGACCACAGCTTTAATTCACACCTTCACTGCAGCTTTGTAAAAGATTATATAGCAGAGACTAAAGTAACTCACATCTGGGTTCCCGACCCACAGATAGTGGGAGAATAAGTGTATGTTGTTCTAAGCCACTAAATTTTGTGAAAATTTGTTACACTGCTATAAGTAACAAATATAGTTCCCTAAATAAGCTTTACATTTAGTTGTGCTATTATAACTTCCTTTCAATCCCACATTGTTTCACTTACCAAGTCCCCTCTCTTCTGTTCTAAATTAATCGTTCTCAAGAATTACTTATTTTAACTCAGAAAATAAAGCAAGGCAAATCATTACTCAGACATATCCACCTTAGTTTATTAAAATAAATTATCAATAACAGTAAGACGGGACTGCATAATTAAAAGGCTTCTGAAAGACATACATCTGAATTACAAGGTACACATGCTTCCAAGTAGTTATTCAAAATATAAAAACATTATTGATGAAAGTATTCATATACATCATTGGATAAAGAAAACCATCTACAGTGAACTAAATTAATCATGAGGAAGATAATCTAAAAAGAAAATGTAATTAAAAACATAACTAGTAGCAGTTAAAATCTATAGCAACTCAAAGGGACATTGAACATAAGGCTTCCTTGCCAATAGGATCTCTCTATATGTCCACATGAGCTGTCAGAGCTGTGTGACACAAGCTTCTAGTAGAAAACTGACCACTTGTCCCGAGTGATGCTTATATGGTGCACATTTTTGCTTATGAATACAAAATTTGAGTAAATCTTGATACTTAGAAGGACACTCAGAAACTTTGAGTCATGCATGTAAATAATATCTAAAATTACATGCGGGTTTTCAGTAACACTTTTTTAACCTGCTTTTTTGAATCAGTTAGCAGGCACATACAATGACACTTTTTCCCCCCTAAGTTTAGGATTTTATTTTATTTTTTAAATGTTAGTTTATTTATTTGTTTCATATTACATATACGCTTTTTTTTTTTTAACATTTTTATTTTTCCCCACTCCTCTCCCCCTCTCCCTTCTGGTAACCACTAGTCCATTGTCCATGTCCATGAGTCTCTGTTTGTTTGACCTGTTCATTTGTTACTTTTAGGTTTATATCTCACATATGTGGTATCATGTGGTTTCAACCTTTTCTATCTGCCTTATTTCACTTAGTATGATTATTTCAAGGTTCATCCATGTTGTTGCAAATGGCAGTATTTTATCTCTTCTTATGGCTGAGTAATATATGATGCCACTTTTGATCTCCCTGTTTTTAAAGTAACTGTCATACAATGATAGCTAATATTTAATGACTACACTTTATGTGCAAGACCAGGACTTATGGATATGTAAAAGGTCATTTGAAATGACCTATTGTGGTAGGTAAGTACAGAGTTTGACCCTTGTGTGGCTGGCTCTAGACTGTACACACAGTCATTATGCTACTATACTAATTTGTAATATCATCTGCTTCCTTTTATCTTATCCCATTCTCCTAGTTCAGGATATCCTTATCTCTTTGTTGAATTACTGTAAGAGTATTCTATGGGAACTTTTTCTAGGATTTCTCTTTTTAACTCTACATTGTAGTTATGAGTTTGCTAAAATGCAAATATAATCATGTCAATTCCTTTTTCAAAACTTTTTAAAAGGCTCTTAAGATAAAATTTTATTCTTAATGATTTTGAGTGTCATTTGGATTCAGGCCCCTGCTTATATTTCCAGGTTCATTGTGGGTATTTTTGCAGCCCTCCTGCCCTAGAAATGCAGAGGAACTTCTAATCATCAATGTACATTAGCATATAATGGTCTTTATGCTTGAAAATTGCTGTCAGGTACCCCTTTGTTCCCTTACTTTTCCCTATTACTTCTTTCAAACCCATACTGTTCTCTTTGGTGTCAGCTTCAAACTCACTCATCTGAAAAGTTTTCCCTTCTGTACTTATACTGGACTCAGTAACCCTCTGAAGGGCTCCCATCTTGAAGGGCATCAAAAGAGTTCACCAAGTGTTCTTGATGGGTTGATTGAACTGATGAACTCCTGTTCAAGAGTTATGTTGCACTTATTTCTTATTACATAAAATAAACAACAATGTTTTAATTTGATTTTAAAATGTCATTTATAAAGAAAAATTCAATTTGGTTGGATTTAAAAGACAGTGTACTTGACTTGCCTATTATAGACTCATATATCTCTAAAATAAAAGCCAGGCAGTTCAAGAAGTTCAGAAATCAATCACTCAAAGAAACAATAGATTTATGTACAACCAATAAAACTGTTAACACAAATTATAGTATATCATAGTAAATATGAACTAGAATAAAAGTGATAACTATTCTTACAACTGGTACACATTATTTCCCTAACCCTGTCACCACCAGTACCACCACCGGTTATCACCATGGGGAATAATCAGATGTATCTTAACCACCCTGAAGCTCACTCAGGTCTTCTCTCCACTTCTGAGAGAAGCACACTGTCTCTTCCTAATATACTAAATGGCTGTTGTTGGCAGTCATGCTGTGACCCCAGGGGGAGCTCCAGCTTCAGGATAAAACTGAGGCTATGCACACTAGTAAAAAAAAATATATATATATATTTTTATATATATATATATATATATTTTTTGAATTCTTGACATAACTAGACAAAGCAATCCTGAAGACTGTGCTAAATGTGGACTTTCTAGTATGTGATCTAAATAAGCTTTCTTTCATATTTTAGCCAGTTTAAATAGAGTCTTCCCTTTCATCTAAAAGCTCCCCACTGAAAAGCTGTAATAATTCTGTATTTTTTCCTGAAATTTCAGTGACTGACAGACCAAATAAATCTAAAGAGGAATCATCATTCACAATGAACTACTTTATTATATTTGGTAAAATCAAACAAAATATCGTCAGAATGGGCAAGCCAGACACCAGCTAAACAGACAATAAAATCTGATATTTAGGAAACAAGTTGTAAGTGGTTTCTTCTGCACAGAAGGGGAATGGAAAAGCAATAACTCGGTGGGGAAACATCCTGCTACCGCTGTGCAAGCTGACACTCTGGCACTCTGGCACCTCTGCAGCATACTGACAACTCCAAAACGAGAAGCTCTTACTCTCCAGCTCCGCTAAGATGCCCTGTGTAAGCAAAGCCGCTCAGCAAATGATCCAGATAAAACAGTGGTTTGAATTGGAGCATGTTGAATAAACAAGGATGACCTGTGACTTGCTCATTTTCAAGTCATAGCATTTTGTGAAGCCTGGTATTCTGCAGGGAATGAAACACACAAACATACAACTCATGCAAGAGGAATGGCAGGCTCCAAATCTTAGCCAAGTCTTTATTCTTGAATTCTTTTTTTACCTCCATTCCGTCCTCACGCACAATATAATCTGAAGTCCTGCTAACAGTGCCAAGTCTTCCTTAATGTTTTCCATTAAAGTTTAAAACTTACTGAAAGATTCTTAGAAATCACATGGAAACATTGTACTCTGTAATTTGTATCCATAACCTCTGTAATGCATATGTTCTCTTTGGGGACCAAGTGTTGAGATCATTCATAAACTCTTGGATCACATGTGGCACTGCAAACTGGTGACATCTGACCACGGCAGACTCCAGGCCTGTCTCTGGCAATCATTTCCTTTGGTTTGAGTTAAAGAGCTAGCAGTTGGCATACCTTCAAGACTTGGAAGTCCTATTTTTGGCAAAGCCTAGCATCGGATATTTCACAGAGATCAGCATACCCCATGCATTAGCTTAGGAGGAAGTTGGGGATTGAGGCTAATTAATGTTTAATCGGTTCCTCTTTTTTTCTTTCTTAAAGTGCCATTGTCCACAAAAGTGATCATGTGGAATTGATGTTCCCAGAATCACAGAGAGCTCAAAGGAGTGAGGGCAACATAGAGACCGGCCAAGTATAGTATGTGAGGAGAAGGGTGGTGTCTAGAACTGCAGGTACCAGCCTCAACATGCTAAAAGCAATGCTTTCTTCTCCTGCAGAAAAAGTCCTTTTCTCCACAGCCCCAAAATGTTCTGCTCTATTCCCCAAAAGACCTTGCAGCATCTGCCAGTTTAGGTCTAATTTCAGTCTTGGTCACAGAGATGCCTATAACTCTGGATATTAGAAGAAATAATACATTGAATTTAAAATTCAGAACTCCATAGACCAGAGCTTTAAAAAAAAGAAAAGAAAAAAAAGCATTAAAGAGTGTTTCTCAAGATGGTAACAAGGGGAAATAGCAATTATTTCAAGCCTGTAATCCTACCCCCTACTTTCTTTAGATCTGGGTTTGGGTATAAACAAACAAACAAACAAATGAATAACCACAACATCTTCATAAAATTTACATTTACAGGATGATTACAAATAACCATCTGTTTGCTTCTAGCTTTTCAATCTGGTTCATGTCCCATGAGCCTCAAGTTTTTAGCCAATGCAGTTAAGCTGTGAGGTATCATCAGAAAGGCTTGTTACAGGTGTTTTGAGACAGTCCTTTTGCCCACTTCATTCTCCTACATCCCTCTTTTTTTTATCCCTTCTCATATAGCCCTAGTATTACACAAAAGAAAACAAAAATTTGAGGAGATAAAATAACATTTATACATATTAAAAATTAATTCAAAATACTTAGTCATATATTTAAATACACATTTAAATTTAAAATATACTTAAGTATAGGTTTAAATTCAAACTTCAGAAGTCATTGCTGCCTTTTAGCTTCATCTGTCAATTTAAATACAGATTAAAGAGTGTTATCAAATAAATAATATTGTTTTGTTTTATTCTGGGTCCTAATAGATCACCAGTCTCCTCTTGCCTTGTTAGTTCTCATCTGAAGGGATTAGATTTACAGCATTCTAACGCTGCAAAGTTCGCAGAGGTACAATCTCAGCAGCATCTTCCTGTCATTCCATCCTCTCCTAGTATCAACGGGGTTACTGCTCCGATATTTCTCTCCCATGCTGTATTCTGATGGGAATGATCAACATGAATTACAATGCCGAGTAACTGCCAGATGTCATGAGTTATAAACTCAATAGTCTAAGGATTATTACACATTAGGGCACCCTACAGTGCAAGTGTGTCCTGGAATTTATGTGTTATTTATTACCTATTGGCAAGGTCTCAAAGTAATCTCACCCCTGCTGATGAAATGATGGTTTGAAGGAGAAGAAGGTCAAGGTCAACCTTCCTTGTCAAGAATGCCTGTTACTTCGAAACTACTGTTGCCTTATCTCTTTCTTTTCTCTACCTGAAACTCAACAAATCTCTGAATAACAGAAATATACTTATTATAATGCATCTATAGGCTTTCAGTTTAATTCTGCTGATTTCACAATTTCTGTCATTTAACCACATTACATAACCATAATCACCGGAGGTTCGATTATGGAGGTTGTGAATCTCACCATATCTATTAACTTAAAAATGACCACTTCGAGAGTACACTTTTTCTTTTCCTCTTTTACAGGAACATAGATTGAAGCCTAACTACATGAAAGTTTTTTGAATTTTTAAAACAACAACGAGAACACTTTTAAAAATCATGTCTCATAGGCCTGTGGACTCCGGTCTTTCCCATCCAATATTAAGATTTGAATATACCCACATCAGAAAATATGGGCATTACTCTAAGCTGCATGAATTTTCTTGAAATAAATATAATTTGACATCCTATATTCTTTGAAAAGTGTTCTATTTGATTAGCACATGACAAGAAGTTTGAAATGTTTCCTAAATCAGAATATAGCATATTTATTTTTAAATTGGCTAATTTAAAAAAGCTTTATCATCTCTCTATTCTATCCCCAAAACCCAGTAACCTTCTTTTCTTTTGCTACCAAATGAATTCTGAATGCAGCAGTTAATATTCGGCAATCTCATTACACATCTACCATAAATCTTCAAAAGCATCAGCATGTTTTGACAGCCAGGCAGGAGAAGAGGAAGCAAGGAGCATATCTAAGCATTTTTTGTGAATGCAAATGTGCAAAACACCACATTTAAATTATTTCAGAAAAATATTATACCATTGACAACTGAAAAACAATGTGACAAATGAAAAACAACTGAAAAACAATGTGCTTGTCTCATATGTAAACTTTTGTTTACATATGAGACAAGCACAATTTCTTTTATTCTTGAAGCTAAATCCACACACCCCTGCTCCACCAATCCAACCTTGCTATATACTCTGTGAAAACAAAATGATACCAGAGAATAAATAATAAATATTTTTTTTAGGTATAAGAAATATTGAGTTCTCATCATGAAAATTTATCATAGGTTTGTTTCCCCCAAAAGTGTTTAAATATTTAAAAATCCACATGCACTTTAATCAAACCTCCATATTTTATATGAAAATAGAAAGAAGCCATCTTAAGCATGGAGGTTTAAAAGGCCTTCTCTTCCTCTAATATACCCTTGAGTCAACCTTGGCCATCCACAGGGTGTATTCTCAATGAGAAAGGACTAACTAAATCAAATTGCCTCCTGAGTCTCTGGCTACACTTCTATTTTTTTGGCTTCACTATTATTCCAAGGGCAAGGACTCAGTACACTTTCACTTCCAAAATAGTCAAAAACAAACAAAAATTAACAGAGGCACTTCTCTTCTGTTTAGAGAAGCATCAACTCCATATACAGAGATATCTACCTAGCCACATATATTTATTTTAGCTTCTCTACTTGAGAGAGTACCGAGACTTGACAAGTAAGATTTCTCAGAAAGTTTATCAAACATTCATTATTTTGTCCTAATCAATGCTATCTGTGATACCAGATTAAAATTCGCAAATTAGTATCATCTCTATTTTAATCAACTACTTCACCCTGATCTTCCCCAAAACTTTCTATGAGTAATAAAATTAGAAAATTTTTTATTGGTACTATTAACGAACAGACAAACTATAACTGTTCTGAATGTAAGGCAAAATGTCTAAAATGTGGGCAACAAAAGAAAAGTTTAATGTTAGCAAATGGGACAATTTTCAAAAAAAAATAGTAGATCTCAAATAATCGGATATTACACATATTTATCCAATGATGTCTAAAACGCATGCTTAATACTGTCCTCAACATGCAACCCCCTCCCAACACACACCATTACTTAAAAGGAAGGCCTTGATTCAGTGAGCTTCTATGTGAGATGGTTTCAATATATCCTTGGGGATGTTACCAGTTCATAAGAATGCTGGGTATATAGTTTGGACTAAGAGAATTCTAATTTCCCTTATAATATCCCAAGTAGCTGGGGGAAAATTTTATTTATTCCTTCTAAAATTCCAATCTTCAGCCTTTACTATAAATTGGATGACCACATATTTCATCTTCCATATCAAACACATTGGAAAGCAAAAAGAAGCACCCTTCATATTTATGTCAGGACAGTTCTAGGACACCCAGGCAGAATGTTTATCTACCTGCTTCTTTAACTCTATGTGGTCTCTCCTCTAAAAATCTTTACTGGTCCATCTTTGCCCTCTCAATCATGATACTTAACCCACACTGGCCTTTCCTCAGGTCCTGGAACATAGCAAGCTGTTTCTACCTTAAAGCCTTCATGCGGTTTGTTTTCTATTTCTGAAATGTGCTCTAGTACCTCTCCACCAGTTGCCCTGTTCTTTTCATAAGACCTGGAACTTCCATTTAATAAATGTTTGTGGATTTACTACTGTTTGGCAGGAAGACAATAAGGCATTGTAGTTAAAATAATGGGCTTAGTCAGAGGCCTGAGTTTGAGTCTTAGCTCTGCCACTTCATTAATTGGATGACTGTGTACAAGTCTCTGAGACATTATGAGATTTAGCTTCTTCATCTGTAGAAGAAGGACAGTAAAGCTTATGTCTCCAGACTGTTATAAAGAATAAACAAAGTGATCTTCATAAAGCACAGAGTGAGGTAAAGAAACACTTCTTAAAGAGAATCATTACTGTAGTTAGAAATAGTAGTAAACAAGAGGAATCTTACAATTCTATTTTTGCATCTGATTTTAACTGAGTTTAATGGTTGTCGACTTTTAATTCTTCTTACTGTCAAATAGTTAATAACTTTCAAGAACCCTATTTGGGGTGGCTCTATAGTGTAATGATTAGCACGTCTGCTTTACATGCAGAAGGTCCTGGGTACGTGTTCCAGGTGGAGCCACAGACCATACCCTGAATGTGCTAGGCCGCGGGGGGCACCAGGTCCTGGGGGCACCAGGCCCTTGGTGAGCCAGGCTCCCGGTGTGCTGCCGCGAGTGAGTGCATGGGGCAAGAGCCTTCAGAGATCCAGTTTTTTTTTTTTTTTAAAAAGAGAGAGACAGCAATACCATAGGTCAGGGGTGGAAGTGGGGGAGCGGGATTACAAAAAGGGGGGTGCAGGAAAGAACTCTATCTTGTGTGTAAAATATTTCTTACTTTAAGGTCTCGAAGATTAGACAGTCAAATACTATGCAATTGCTATTTGATGACGGTAATTACTATAAATTAGTACTATAGATGTTGAGGTTTATATCTAATTGTATTATCATAAGGAGAAATATATTTAGATGTTACTATTTATGTTATAAAGTATTAACAGGACAATAAAATGTCATTGGTCATTGGTTCTTCCCAAGTGAAAAATTTGTCCATTTTTACCCAGTTCATTTTTAGAAGGTCATTTTATCACGACATTTAATTTTGCTTGTTTAATTGATACCAAATGAATTGGATATTTTTCACTTTTCAATCAGTTCTACTTATAACTACTTTTTGGGGATAACATAAGAGTTTTTTAGTGATTCATTTCTTCCTTACTTTTTCTTCATATTTTGTTGGTGTAAGTAACTATATAACACACTTAGTAGTAAAAGATATTTCGAGCAGAAATCTTTCCTCTAGGGTGCTAAAGAAATTTGGAGAAGTTACCCTATATAACCCAAAAGCTACAATCTGAAAGAAAAAGAGCATGTATTGCTTAGATACTTGCATTGAGTGATACATCGAAAATGCATTAAGGTACAAAAGAGGGAAATGTTGTTTTCAATAAGGAAGGCTTTTTAGAGGAGTCAGTTTAAGGAGCTGGGTTTGGAATATATATTGTATGCTTTAATTAATTACAAAAAGAAAAGAAGCATGCTGGAATGTGCTTACATGTACATCAAACAATCTCTGGAGGAACACACAAGAGACTAATAATAACAAATGCCTTTGCAGAGAAAAACAAAACTGGGGAGTGAGGGATGGGAGGGGAACACTTCACTATATTCACTTTATACTTTCTGATTTTTGAAACCTGGAAATGTATTGAGTATATACATACATACATACATATATATATATGTATATCAATATTTGAATAAAAAGAATATTAACTAAGAGCGCTGCCAGATTATACATACTGTTCCAACTAGATTTAACACAGAGTTGTGAATAAGGTATAGAAATCTGTTTTCTCACAAAAATCACTCAGTGACACAAACTGCAAGATTATAGAAGAATGGTGCTTTGGGATGTAAAGGTGAACAACACATCTGTAGGATGGTGATAAGCCTGATTTAGAGATCTAAATCTATAAGTTGGTTAATTAGTTATTTTCTAAGATTAAATAAAAATTCATAAAACTTTAATGTTGAGAAGTTCTTTTCATTTAAGATAAAATGAAGACTTACTATGAGCTAGGTACAAGAGGTAAAAGGTCAGTAAGGTGACAACCTTTTGATCTGGACGAGGCCTTGAGGTCTCTTAAGAACCTTGATGGGACTGAATAAATGGGAAAGAGGTTATGCGACAGAGTAAGTAGTGGTGGCTGTGTTCTAGTTGAGAGAGGCTTCAACCATCACATACATTTACTGTCAACACATAGTTCATAGAAGCCAAAATATCATTTATTTTTTTTACATGTTCTTCATCTCTTCCACATTATAAATTGTGAGTCTATAAATCCACTTTAAATATGTGAACCAAGAGAATTATAACTAATTCCTTTTTTAAAAATAAGACCATGCCTCCATTTGCAGGTTTTCATTCACTGAGTTTTCTTTAGAGGAAATATATAAAACTTTGTTTAACTTTACAAAAATTTTGTTTTCTTTAATATGTCTATAGCTTTTATATTCCATATGACTTTAATATATAAAATATTACTTTTTAATTTTAAAAGTGAGGAAAAAAGATACATGTATATAGGTTAAGTATAATGATGTTATTTAGTCCATCTAGTTTTTCTTACAGGATGATAATTGGCGGTATATCATTAAATGAATTTATATTCCATTTTAAACAATATAATTAACTCTTGCAGAACCTTTCTTTCTCTATACTAGTAAATTCAATTTTGCCTAATCCTTTGGTTTATGATAATGTCAGCTCATTAAAATGTTAGTTAAAACACATTAAAATGCATAGTGAGAGGTAACAACTTCGTTACTGTAATATGATGCAAAGAAAAAGAGAATAGTTTATCATTTAATTGTTTTTAAAACTGAATATATTTGCATAATGAAAAGGTTCACTGTATATTTTCAATAGTCCTCAAAAATTAAGTGGATTAATAATTAAAAATACATTTTCTGAAAATAATTTTGTTACTGCAGATTCCTGTTTGCTTTGTTTTTACGTCTTGAAAAAGCGGCTATATTTGAGATGTTGGTTGTTAGATAGAAAATCATTTGAAATAATAGTAAAATATACTAACATAGCCTTTATTTCTCTTTCAATATTTATAATGTTTAAATAGTATAGAATTTCATACAACAGTCGATGGCTTAATTAAGTATTACAACTAATTATTTTCACTAGATTTTTTGTTGATGCCTTAAAAGAAGATATGTCAGTACCTTGAAGAGTCAGGCGGAAATTATATTAGAAATTAGCTTTATCTCGAATGCAGATATATTTTGTATTCTCCCTCAAACCCTACATGAAACAATTACCATTAAAGCACTGCCTAAAATATGTCCGATTAGAATGTATTTGTTATCCTGTGTCCTGAGATAATCTCCTAATTTTCCTCCCAGTACTAGCCATTATTCTTGCATATACTTTGTTAGAAACTTCCTGTTCTTAAAACATAGTCACTGTCACCCCAAATTGGAGTGTTCTCAGATACACAATTTTCATAAATAAACTCTGCCTGTCCTGCCTCCACCACTAATGACTCTAAAATGAATGTCTATAGTCTTGAGCTCCCTGGAACTCCAAACTTGCATCCACCTGCTTGCATAATACTACCACATGAAGGTTTCAGAAGATCTTGATCTTAACATGGCAAAAATTGAATTCTTTAATTTCTCCACATAAATTTTCAACTTTCCAATTTTTCATGTCTTTGTATATGGTACTATTGTATACATATTGTTCAAGGAATTGTTCTTCCTCCATTTCTATCACCCAAGGACACACGCACACAACCCTTCCCCTCCCCCCCCAACATCATTTTGTTCATCAGTAAGGCCCAATGACTCTAAACTTATCCAGAATCTGTCTATTTGTCTATTTTTTCTTTACTTTCACTTCTGTCACTTGGTTTGAATCACTATCATCTTTCATGGAATATTGCAACTGACTCTTAACAATCTTACTTTTACTTTTGCCATTCTTATAGTCAGTTCTTCAGACATGACAGAATAACATCATTAAAATTATAAAAGAAATCTTGCCATTCTTCTGCTTAGAATATTCCAGAGGACTCATCACATTTACAAAAAATATAAATCCTTACTCTGGCCTATAAGGGATCTTGAGGTCTTGCCTCTCATCTCTTAATACCCATTCCTCTTGCTCTATTCTACCCCAGTAATACTGACTCTATTCTTTTTCTAGGAAGGAAAATGACTTCTTTAGGCCTTATTTCTACACTAGTAACTGTGAAATGTGCTTTCCCTAAAACATTCTTCTGGCTTTCCTCTTCCTGTGTGTCAAATTTCAGTTTGCATGTTATTTATTTATTTATTTTTTTGGTTTCCCTCTATGACTACTCAATCTAAAGAGGCAACAACATCACAAATATCACATCCTTCTGGTATTTCCCCACCCCCCTGCATATCACATATGCAATTATCCTTGTTTACTTATTTGTTCTTTAACTATCTGTCTTTAATAGAACATAAGCTAGCTCCATAAGAGCAGACATCAAGAATAGTTCATTTACTGTCATCTGCCCAGAGTCTGGAAGAGTATTCTTGGTGCATAGTTAGTATAGAGAAAATATTTACTGAATGAATAGATGAGTAAAGAATTCCAATTCTTGTCATGAACTAAACAGGATATAGTTGATTATTACATATGCATCATTAGTAACATGTTCCCTAAAATAGTTTAATGATTTTATTCAATAAACATATAGTAAGTTGCTTTTTTGTTTGTTTTAGTGACGAATACAGCATACTTTGAGAGGCATTATTGTGAAATTATCTTCTGTGAAATGCTAGTAGCTTCTTATTTTCAAAGTTAAAAACTAACACAAATTTCACATTATTCACATGGTCAGAAAAAGTAAGAAACATATATCATTGACCTTTGCAAGATAATGTTGTGAATGTGAAATTAAAATATCTCAGTGGTTGAATAGGCCAAGATAAATCAATGTCTAATAATGGTCAAGATTTCTTGCCTATAAGGTCAATGGAAGCCTCACAATGATCCAGTGAGGCAGGTAAGTTTATTATTGAGAAGACAGAGGTTCCAAGAAGCAACATCATCCAGTTAATTAGAGGAGAACCCATAACTTGAAAAATTGTTGTTGTTGTTGTTGATTTTTTTCCTTCTAGAGCCTACACTTTAAGATTATTGTGAAATTTAGAAACAGAAATTTAGGCGTAACAGATATATTTTATAATTCCTAAATCTAAAGTATACTAAAAATAATTTAACTTGTTAACTAAAGTCTTCATTATAATCAATTATTGTATAATGTTGTGAGATGGTAATTTTGAACATTAGGCTAAACCTATTTTTAATTCAAAATTCATGATAAAATTTAATTCTTTGAATAAATTTCTAAAATGAGCTTGATTCTTTATAATTGCATTTTCATAAAACACACACACAAAACTGGAGAACAAGAGCTAATGGTGAGTGATTTGGTGACCACTGTTACACTACTATCTTCCTGGGCAATGAACACTTATAAAATTTCCAATGGTAAGCTCAGGCCCTCAGGATTGCAGTCTTTGTTTTTTTAATATATAAGTCAATCTCTTGTTTCAGCAAAAGCAAACATTTAGTCAGCTTCAATCTTTATTCTCTTTATTTTTAACAGAACATTAGAAAATATATGCAATCATTTGGATATGGTTCACTTCTAAGAGAGAGATAATTATTATGAGGTTATATATTTTTGCAGTTACAGCTACAAACAGAACCTTGCATCTTCAGCTATTTCTTGCCCTCTTCAAGTTAGACCCACGGTTTTCAATGAATGGAAACCTTTGGTTTGAGTTGTGGCATTGTTGCTTATTAGCTATGGGATGTGGAGCAAATTATCTAACCTCTCTAAGCTTCTGTTTCTTTTTTTTTTATAAAATAGGAAAAATGGTACCTATCATTTAAGGTGGAAATGAGGATTAAGTAAAAGCATTTTTGGCATTTAGTGCACACCTGGCAGAGAGGAAGTATTCATTCATTATCATAGTTTTGCATAATCAAATAGACAGTGATGTTTAGAGTCATATATTCTACCTTATGAAGTATACATCCCCTTACAATAATATTTTTTTCTGATGAAGTACATAGATATATAACAAAAATTTAGATAAAACACAATAAAATGGACATTTCTCTATCATTGCACTAATAATGTAATATTTAATAAGTAACATTGGATAATATTTTGTTTAAGCAAAATGATATTTATTGGGACAAAATAAATGCTCTAGACATTTACATTAATTAGATTAGATAAAAAGTTGTGACTTTAAATTTTTTATATTAATTAAGAAAAAATCAATCATTTACTTTTTGGGTAGTCTTTCTTAGTAAAAACATAGAACAAATGGGTCAAGATTTTGAGCAAAAGAATCAAATTGTATAGCAAACAGGGACAAAGAATGACTCTACTATAATGCCAAGCAATTTTTATGCTTAATTCTTAATGAACAACCATTTAATTTTAGTTTAAATATAGATATTTTACCACAAAATTAGCTCCTTAATACAGATTTTAATTTGGCTCAAATTTGAAGACATTTTCTCTCCCTTTATATTTTTAAATGCTAACCAGTTTTCATCATTTACTAGATTGAATCCCTGATTCTCAGTGTTACATAGCTATTGCTAACTAAACATTAAAATAGATGATTTATTTCAAGCTCACACACAAAAAGAGTTGAAATAATGAGAGGATAAAACAAAAATCAGGGCCTTCGTAGTTCCGCTAGAACAAAAAATCATCTATTCCTGACAGTTCCATCTTCCCCTCTCCAAATGCCTGTTAGTAAAAGAAGAGCAGTCCAGCCCACCCCCTGACATCTTTAATTGACTTCCTAGAGAGTGTTATCAAGAGCTGCTCAAGCAGGGCTAATAGTGCCTGCAGATTGCTTGCACATGGCAAATCTGGTTGTGCTGGATTTTAAAAGGGCTGGGGCAGGGAGAGAGCATAATCTCTACTCCATGTGGAAGCAAGAACCAAGTGTTATCTAAAAAGCAACAAATAATACTTCAGCACTCTTGAGTTGGAAGGAAGATGTGTAATGAGAAACCAGGGAAAGTGGCACCTAAATGCAGACTTCCCACAGATATTTCACATCAGCATATTTAGATTGTGACTCTGAGTTTTGAGTTTTGTTAGATGATGGGAACTAAAATGAGGGAAAAAGACAGTGGCCACACTGAGTCTTCCTTTTAACAAGAAATGTTGAGTCCTCTGAGAGCACATTCTATGGGTAAGAGTCATCTTGTTTTGAGATGAAGCAAAAAGAATCAACAGAAATCAAACAAGGCCATTCATTTCAGTGACATTTAAGATGTCATCAACATAGGCAGGACAGGACACATGGTGGCTAACATCTATAGCTTGAGCTACTACCTAGGTGTATCAGGAGGGGAAAAAAAAAAACTTTTTTTTTTTTTTTTTCATTTTAGTTATCTCATTGATTGTCACTCCTGGACTTTAGAACTTGGTATTTAATTGGAACAGAATGAAAGTTTTGCACACAAAATCTATAATGTTGTATATCTTTTCACTTTTATTAAAACATCGTATTTTCACATGAATGTTTGCCCATTGGTTCCAGACTGTCCCCTATTTCCTCTCTATCAAGTCAGGATTCTTTCCTTTGAAGCAGGGCTAAATCTCGGAGTTTCTTCTATTGTCAAAAGAACATATACCATTATGTTCTGTGTTCTCAGACAGCAAATCTTGTTCATTCTTAGTTTTGGTTCTTCAATGACTAATTTGCTTACTATGTCTAACTATGAAAAAGTTCACTGTACAAGTAAAAAAGCACTAACTAGATTTTAGCATTTTTGTTTCCTCTAGTCAACATCCAATTACATTTCATCTATTTGTAGTTCTACACAGAATGTACTATGATATTATGGCATATTTTTACACAAGAGTACTGCATAGTGTATTTAGAGTTCAAGTTGATCTAGGAACACTAGTAACATTTTATGAATAATTCTTCTGTCACTCTACTAGAGGCTTGAAAATGTCTTTTTTATAAGAAGGAATGAAATAAAAAATTGCGTTTACTTTGCATATTCCTTCCATGTTAGAGACACTTTATTGAAAAAGTTCTTTCATTAACCATTTACCTCAAAGGACTTCCCATAAAGTGAAACATTATGTGAAAATTTCTCTGCAAATGAGATCATGTACATGATGATGGTATTTGATATTTGTGAATGAACGGATAAAAAAGGCATATTGGCTTGTATCACCAATAGTTTTTTTAAAGAAAGAAAAATAAGTTTTTTTTTCTTACATTCAGATTCACTGGTTTCGTCTTTAATATATTTATAATGTAGCTCCATAGGATTTTTTAATGTCATATTTTCTGAATATTTTATACATTTTCCTCTAATGTAACTTTAAAAATTTCATTAATGATTGTAACTGCTCATTTTCAAGTTTTAGTTAATATTCAATATTGTCTTCTCAAAAGTGTGAAAAATGTTCATCATTAATCAAACAATATGCAAGTTTTGTTGGTGATAAGAGTAATTTAATTCATTTTAAAGGTAGTTAAATTGGTTGTTTTGAGGTTAGCATTACAGTGTTGTTGTTCTTCTATTTGTTATTCCATGATAATTTTACCTTTTGAAGTTATAAGACATAAAATTTAAAAGTCTACTTTACATCAGCAACAATAAACTACTCAAGTAATTTATCCTTTCATTTCTTAGTATGAAGTCACTTTCACACACCTGGGAGATGGTACACTAAATTACAGGTGCAGCCTGGATATAGGAATGAGCGCACTATAAGACAAAACTAACTTTTCCAAACCATGGTGATTCATATGGTGTCCCAACAAACAGAATTAGAGGCATGTCAATTTCTATCACAAATGAATGAATATAAACAAATAATATAAATAAAATAAGTAATCAGAATGAGACATTTAAATAAAATTAACTATAATGAAAAATAATAATAATCCTAAAATTTTCAACTGCGTATGTGGCTTCTTATGAACTGAAAAGAATATCAAAGAAATATGCAAAAGACAACCTTTTGACAAGTCAAGATGTGAAATGTTATGTCAGATACACTAGAGGTTAATAATAATTTTCTGTAAAGATGATACAAGTACAGATTTAAAGTGATGTCATAGCTTAAATTGTTGCTGCATAGAAGATTAATATAAGTATTTCCACCTTCCTGCCTCAAGATATATTAGTATAAGTAATGACTAAATAAAAAGATTCCTGCATGTGATACCTGGTATGAATCAAGAGAGATTTGATTGCAAAGTAGTCTGGGGTTCAGCATAAGTGCATGACCCATTTGATGACAGTGGAAACATAGAGAAATTGATGAGGCCGACTAGAGATTCTCCTACATTTAGCATGGCAGGACATCAGAAAATGCAAAAATAGACAATAAAGTGATTGCTTTTTATTTTCCTAATCAAAATCATGTTTATATGATAAACAGCAGAGTAGTAATCAAAACAAACATTAATGTCCTGGACATGTTTTAAAAATAAAAAAGAAAAGAAAAGAAAAAAAAATGCACTGGCTGACATTGGTGCCATATGGATAAATAATTCAAGAAGATGATATGAAGGCCCAGAGTAAAAAGATTTTGAAGGAGATGGCAGTCTCAAGTAAGGCTCCACACAAGTTTTGTTGTTGTTGTTGTTGTTGTTGTTGTTGTTGTTGTTGTTGTTGTTTTAATTCTAATGACAGTACTGGTCAATCCAGGTCTAATCATTGATGAGAAATGAGGATTGAGAACAATTGTGCTGATTTAATAGAGAGAGAGACAGAAAGAATATGAATTTGGAGACGCTTAAAAAATATCAGATATCTCCTAGTCTCTAATGATCTGTCTTCACTTTTCTTTCTAGAAGCTCACACTGTAAAAAGGTCAACTTGCTATTTGTCTTTGATTTGGATAGTTAGTAAATTATCAAATAATTTTTAAATGACAGTTCTATGTATGTCATGCACTTAAATGGGACCTGGAAAGTAAGAGTTAAGATAGTTTCTGTCCTCAAAGAATCAGGAGTCTAATGAAAACTATGGTCATAAAAATTAAATAATTTTCAAAAATAATCAGGTATATTAACTAAATTTTACATATCTCATTATAGCTGTTTTATAATTAAAAAAAAAAACCTCCATTATTTTAGAAATTATACTATCTCCCATTTCTTTTAGCCCTTAAATCCTATAACATAAAATAAAACAAGCAAGTATAGTCAGGAATGAAATTATAAGTTCAAGTTAGTAGATACAAGTAGAAATTTAGATTAAAGTAAAAGAAAAGAATCACCCTTTAAAATTGTAACTATCAAAATCAATCCATGTAGATGAGTCTTTGAGGAAGAAATCATTCTTTATTAAACTCTGCCCTCCCAAATTCTAATACGGTGATGAGGAAGTTGCTCAATAAATGTTTACTGAGTATAAAGGAGATCATTTATTGGGCAGACATAATATTTTTATTTTGTTTAATAAGTATTTTTCAAAATTATGGAGCAGTTTAGTAGATAAAGTAATACATTTACTTTTGGACAAATGAGAAAATATAAAAAGTTATCTGGAAAACATCAGAGTGGTAATGTTGAGTAGATTTAGATATGCAGATCTGTGATAGCTAAGCTGAAGATGTATATTCTAGAAACGTCAGCACCCATGTAGTAACTAAAGACATGAGATTAAAAGGCATTACTTGTCAAGAATATGGTAGAAATACTAGAAGAGAACTCTAAGAAATAAAAGTGTTACAGAGCAAGTAGAAGAATTGGTAACTGTAGAGAATACTGCAATTTGGTTCACATTGGTTTGTAAGTATGCTCTTGATATTCAAATCTATTTCTGCAAATTGAATGAAATTTTCTATTGATTTCTATAATTAATTTATGTTTGTATAAAAACACATTTTGGTTTTAGGGTACAAAAATTGCATTCATCATCATAATCATTTTAAAACTAATCTAGTCACCTATAAGCTGGATCTAGAAATAATACTTAACATTTACTGAGCACTTAACTATACACTAGTTACTATTCTAAATTCTTTGGAGACATTATTTGTTTTAATCTTAAAAATAATCCCAAAGATAGATATTGTTAAATTACCTTCTTACAAATGAGACTATCTAGCCATGCACATGTATAGTTGGTAAGTATTTTGGCCACTGTTCCATAATAATAAAAGGTAACTGGGCATTAGAATTAATATCTCTTTTACCCAAAGGCATGTTCTTTGCCTTAATTATATAAGATTAAAACATAAATATGTTTAAATTATCTAAATTTAACTCTAAACACTCAGAAAGAGACTGTTTCCACAATTCAGTTAGTTCCAAACACTGTTCCTATGAAACAGGGTTTAGAAATTTGTTCTCCATTTCCGCATATAATGTGAACACCTCACTGTTTTGATTTTGTGGATTAATATGATACTTTATGGATATCATTTGAGGGATTTTCAAGGATGATTTTTACAATATTTTGTCTATGAACCAACTTCTAAAATTATTTCCTATAAAATGTAATTAATTCAGTGAGGTGTCATTTTTTCTAGAGAGAAAAGATGGAAGGAAAGCAGACAAAGGAAGAAAGAGAAAGGAAGGTAGGAAAAAAGGCAGAAAAGAAGGGGTGAACAAATGTGGAGGAAATCAGACATCTTGATTGATAATGGTGGAATCCTCGAATTCTGAAGAGTGAGATTTTGTGATCATCTCCTTATTTATTCTTTTAATAAATATTAAATAAAACCCAACTGTGTGCAAGCAGTGTGCTAGCATCGGGGAATGCAGTGCTCAGCCAAAACATACCTGAGCTCTGTAGGCTTTCATTGAAATATGTGCATCCTCTTGTCAGGAGGACATTAAGCCAAGCATGTGATCTAGATAGTAAAAACTATAGAAGTTCAGAGAAAAGCACTATGAAATCATGACAATTTAGTAAAGAAGTAGGAATGAGAAGTGATAAGTTTTTAAGTTTGGATAATCTTTTTAACATATCAATTGAAAATTTTAGTTTTTATAGATAGTGATGATTGTTAAAACTTCAAATTTCAAAGGAATTAAATGGAATTAGGAATTATGAATATTGCTTAATGAAATCTTTTTATACTGAATTTCAAACTATTGAAAGAAATTTTGATATAACTGGGATTAAGAATATATAGAAATCCACTTATAAGTCATCCATTATGATTCCTTTGATAGAACTGTTTTCATATGCATTTGGATTTTTGAAAAATGTATACGCAAGTTACATTAAATAATATAACTATTAAAACTGATTGATAAATGTACTAAAGTATAAAAGAAAACTCAGCTCTGGAACATGCTTTTTAACTTTGTAAAATTTCAAATGTACATTTAATAATTAGTATGTTTTGCTATACTCTGCATTTTAATTAATAAAGGTCAAATATTAATTCTATAATTACTCAGTTTAAATGCTATCTATTATCTCAAAACATAATTCTAAATATACAACATATAACAAAGGTATTTTCTTCTGGTACCTTCTTCCTCTCTACCTTACTTTAACTTGTGAATATCACCAGGAAATAGCCAGTCACTCTAAAAGATAAAGCCTTAGATTTATTCTACTCATTCTATCATCTTTGATAATGCTGAGATCAAAGGAATAAAAATAAAAATAATCATTAAATATACTATTTCTAATAATAATAATTTGTGAGATATCTATTATCCAACAGGCACCATACTAGATATATAACCTCTAAAACTCACACCTCTTGTCAAGAGATTATCTGTAATTCAACAATGTATGTTTCTGAGATGTAGAAATTAACTTTTCAAATATTGAGTTGGAAATCCAGAGCTCTTTGTTCTGAAGCATGTACTTTTCACACTTCCTTTACAAGAAAATGGCTTATATTAGTTTATGTTACATGAATAATATCTCATGTTAACAATAAGGAGAGGAGTGTCTCATTCAACACCAAAGTGGAAAAAGTCTTTAAAAACTGAATTCTCAATTCTAAAAAAAAACAAACAACAACAAAAAGACACAGCTGACTCTTTAATACAATTATTCTAAAAGATACCCAGAGAAAAGTGTATAGAAAGTATCTAAATATTAGCAACCAGGAACTTCTCATATGGAATAACAAAAGCTTCTGGGACACATATTACAGACTCAAGACATTTGTTTGTTTGTTTGTTTGTTTCTTTGTTTGTTTGTTTATAGGAAACTTGTAGATTTTTCTTTTACTAGAGCTGAACTAATAGAAATTGAAACAAAAATTTACTTTATTAAATAGTGAGATTCATTACTTTTATTTTTGTGTCAGTTGAAAATAAAAAAAAAGCCTATTGTGCTTTACCAAGGTTTATGCTTTACTTTTAGAGCTAGAACACTCACTTGAAAATAAAAGGCTAGCCTATCCCCTATGGTTTCTTTCGAGGTCTGACTTTGTTCACATGAGAGACACCATTTTTTCACTTGAATAATTTTGTATAAATAAACTCAGATTTTCCTGGCTAAGCACGTGGAAGTCATATAAAGCACATCTAATCACACAGTTTAAGCATTCAGAATGTAGCATATCACAAAAAACTGCAGTGCCATTTCTGTCAAAACCTGTCACCTGATGCATAAAATTGTTGGTTTTATGAGTCATTTTTCAGTGAACTCTAATGGAAACATGGCTGATGGAGATTGTAAAGAAAGATGTAGATTTTTTTCTTCCTTTTTCCAATGAAAATTAACCAAAACTATCCACTCTGTGATTAAAATTACCATATTTTTTGGTAAATAAAGAAAAATACCCTTTCTAATATACTTCAAAGACTTGCAGACTTTATAACACCTATATTATCCCTTTACCTCACTAAAAAGTATTTGTCAATCTAACTGCATATCTACCATAAAAATGCTTTTACGTCCATATGTTTTTTTTAATTTAATTCAAAGGTGAAAATTAAAAAAAATATATATTTTCTTTCTTCTTATCAACTATTTTGCTTTTATAATCTTACACATTTGCTTCTGTCACTAAAAGTGATTAGTTCATGCTATGAACTGCAAGCTCAAGTTTTCTTTTATAAACTTTAATTAATATAGAATTGAATATTTAATAAGTGTTAATATTAAAAACAATTAAGCTAATTGTACTTTTTATGATTATTATTACACCTCACATTAAACTAATTGACATATCTGACTGAACGTCCAGCATTCTGAGAAATGTTTGCCTTTCATGTGATAAGCAGTATAACCATAAATCTGATAGAGAGCTAAGATATTTATAAACATATTATAGATATCTATAAACAACTTAGTACTTCGAATAAAACATTACATTCACATTAAATGAAATAGATTATAGATTAATTCATTCACATTTCCTCAGATTATTTCTTTTCCAATAGATTTGCATATAAATATTTTTAGTCTGGCTCTTATAAGTGATTTTATGAAGAAAAAATATAATGTTGTTCTCAAGCCCAGAACTTAGTGAGGTAGTAGAGATGACTCTCATAGGCACAACTTTTGTAAGTGACAGAGTTTCTGCTGCCTAGTTCCCCAGTGAAGTTGCCACTCACTTAAATAATAGTTTTAAACTCATTTTATTTCATTTGATTGAATAATTTCTCTTTACTATCTACTTTGTATAAGGTACATAAACATCACTAATACCTGCCCTTTCCCTTAAGAGGTATATGCATCAGTTAACTATTGCCACCTCATCACCTCAAAACTTAATGGCTCAAAAAAAAATTAATGGTTTACAACAATTACTTCATTGGCTTACAGTTGTAGAAATCAACCATTAGGGTGGATTTCCTTGAATGGTTCTTCTAATCTTGCTTGGGGCCATCTATCAATAGGCATTTGGGAACTTTACTGGGGAACTTTACTGGGGCTAGATAATCATAAATGGCTTCATTCACCTTTCCAGTTGGTGCTGGCTGTGGTCACCAGGACAACTATATGGCCATATTATTGGACAATTCTCCCCACTTGGTTTCTCAACCTCGGGGGATCTAGACCAAGCTACTTCACATGATGGAATCAATGTTCCAAGAAGGCAAATATGGAATCAGCAAGGCCCCTATGAAGTACAGGTTCAGCATATCAATTCTAGTGCATTCTACTGGTCGAAGCATGTCACAAGGTCAGCCCATATTCAGCAGTTAGAAAAATGAATTCCTTCTCTTGATAGATGTAATAAAGTCACATTGTAAAGAGCATAAATACAAGGACAGAAGGAATTATTGTACCTGTCTTTGCAAACACATTACCATAGCTTAAAATTTTTAATGTGAAATTTTATAATTTTTCTGAACAATAATCAAGAGTTTATGTTCAACAGAGCATTTCTCACATATATGGACTTAAATACTTCTACATTGCAAACACATTTCTCTATCTCTTACAATCTCTCAAGGAAAAAAACTAAAAAATAATTAAAAATAAGACAAACAAAACAAAGTTGTAACAACATGGATTCTCTCTTTCTTCATTGCGTTGTGCACTACAACATCTCGATTAATAAAATATCATTTTGGAACCAGCAGATGAGATCTTACTTTTACTCTTAATTTAGAGAAAAATATTCATTAGTCCAAAGGGATACTATCCAAAACAAAACAAAACAAAAATAAAAATAGAAAGAAAAAAAACCAAAAGAACAAACAAAATAATTAAAAATGTAAAAAAAATGGAGGGGAGAAAAGAAAACAAAACAGAGGAATACTGTCCTTGATGTTCCTGCAGGAACTGTATAGCTATCAGACATGTACTCCAGCCCAAGAAAGGTGTGATGCTAAATGTTTCCTATAATTTACATGGTCCATCTGTGAACTACTTGTCTCTCCACTAATGTCTCATGAGTAGACTACATGTGTTTGTATGACAAAGAAGGACTAATTAAAGTCTATCATGTTAAGCTTCAATTTAGTGTATAAAAACTTTAATTTTTAAAAGTTTATTTTCATTTGATGTTCTTTGAATTTAACAGATGTTAAAAATGCAACAATAATACTGAAGAAGAAACTCACCATTATTAATAGGCAAAAGAAAAGCACAAACCTTGACTATTGCAACACATGGCAATCAAAACACCATATTTCTTAGTACAGCAAACTTCATCAAAGGAAATATCTATTAATGCTAAAGTTCAGTGGCTATACAGTAATGCAAAATCCATGTTTATCGTCTTGGTTTATGCTACTTATTTTAGCATTAAGAAGCTTGAGTCTTCTGTACAAGCAATCTTTGGACTATTATATATATGATTTTCTACTTTTACATACCTTCTGACTGGTCTAAAAAATATTAATACATCAGAATTCATGCAGAGAAATCTGTTCTTGGATACCTTACATAATCCAAATCTTATCGTTCAGTTTACAAAGGATGGCAGTTTTTTTGTTTGTAATTGCTAAAGTGGTCTTATATACTAGAACAAATAGATATTTGTGGACTATCTAGCAATACTACTAAGCAATTTATTAATCTAGGCTAATGCTATGAAACATTTCTGGCTTAAATTGATAACCATATCAATTTAAATCTCAACATACTTGAGAGAAAATTCCCTCAAACAACAATGGGTTGTATAAGCAAGTTTTCCTTTATTAAAGTCTGATCTCACTTTTCTTTGAGAAAACTGGCTCTCCAGAAAATTGAAAGGCCTCTGATTGGTTTGTTTACACTTCCTCATTACCCCAAACCATTTTGCTTCATTTACTACATTCTGTCACAGTAAAAATAATTTGGGAACTTAAAACGGATTAATTCAGCTTAAACAGATGTCAAAGATTAGGTACATTGGTTTTAACAACTACTTAGGGGCCATGAGAGGAACAGTTTTTCCCATGTAAAAGCCTATCATGAGCATCCAAAGAATTGTATTCTATTTTTCTCCACAGCTATATTTCACTAAAGTCAGTCAAATATACTGAGTAATAGTTGTGTGTATTTGTGCAGAAAATTCACATGCGTCTTCAATCTAAAACACTCTGCTAATGTATTATAAAAATTATAATATGTGGAAATCATTTTGTTTTACTAGAATCCACATATAGCACTTAACCAGTAAAATAAAAAAATATGCAATGTCTGTTTTTACATTCATAAAGTAATTTTAAAAGGAAAAACAAAAGTTATTCTCCTTATACTTCAAAAGATGTAACAATATAATGAAATTTGGACGTATGCTTAATTTTTGTTACGTGTTTTTGTGTAGTGACACTAGGTTACAATGAGAAATTAATATTTGCCCAGCAACTAAATCAGGCATGGCTAGAACTTAGTGATATAGTAGATTAATATAATTTAAAATTATTATTAGTTTCAACTTATGTAATACACATTGGAAAATATTACCGCAGGAGTTAGAGAAGAAAATGAATATCAACTGCCTGTGTCACCATTTTCTTTGTGTATGTTTGCACATGTGTGTGTGGCTTTGTGTCTATAATTCTGTCTTCATAAGTGATTCTTTGACAATTACATGGTGCTGAAAAGTATTTAGGGGCCTGAAGTATGATGCTATTATCATCAGCTATGAAGACAGAAAAAAAAAATCAATACAAATTTTGCTCACAATTAAGCAAATAACTCAATGATCTCTTGCTGCTTCTCTAAAAAGGAGGGTTGTGGAATCCTTGAATTCGAAAGATCTTCTGGATGTATTTTTACAGAAGAGCTTATCTCACAAACCTGATGAATAAAGGCATAAGTCTAAATGAGTTAATGCTTCAGGGTAATTAGAGGTACAGACTCAATTACTACATTTCATCCTCAGTAATCATTTCACCTATGCAGTATATTGGCTGTAGTTTCAAGTGTTCCTACTGTTTATATATATTTCAAAGAAAAGCTAGTTTTGCTATTTTAAAATGCATAAAATTATACTTTTAAATTATTGAAGATCAATGTCACCTTTTTTATTATAGTGAAATTAAACAAAAACACAAATTTGCATATCTTTCTTTTTTGTAAGACAGGGGTTCCCGATTCGTGGGCAGCGGACCGGTACCTTCTGTGGCCTACAGGAACCGGTCAGCACAGTAGGAGGTTAGTGGCCAGCTATTGAAACTTCGTTGTATTTGCAGCTGCTCCCCAGTGCCAGCATCACCCCCTCAGCTTCACCTCAGATCATCAGGCATTAGATTCTCATAAGAGCATTGGTTCCTGGTGCCAAAAAGGTTGGAGACAGCTGTTCTACGAAACTATCATAGAAATTCTAGTTTCCCACTTACAAACTTAAGTTTATGTGTGTACTTAAACTGGGCGTTCATCTTATTGAGAGACTTTCTTGACAAAGTTGTGGCATCCCTAACCTTGTCTTTTAAAAAGTAATTTACTTTTATAAGAGTCATTGTTTCTTTACCTTTTATGAATTTTGGTCAAAAGTCACTTTTAGGTAGCACATACTACCATTTTTGTATGAACGTTTAAAGGTGAGAGTACAAAAAATCACATATAATTATTTGAGGAAGAGGAATCTTTTGTGGGCAGTTAGTCATTAACATGTTTATATTGCACCAAATAAGCTTTCTGTTTGTTTGTTTTAACTTATATTTGATTGACTAGGAGAAATATGACAATTATGGATGCTTTATTCATTTAACTGGTTGTTAGTAATCCTTAAATAGTCTTAATTTTAATATATATTTTCTTAAATATAATGATTGTAATTTTTCTAAATATATATTTCTACTGTTAGCACAAAGTAGCTAATGATGCTGGAGGCCAGGTACCCATGTTCTTGCTTTCATCTCAGTCATTCTCCTAAGACACTGAATTATCTGAGTCCTTGAAAAGGCTGTATCTAAGGAAGAAGCAAAATATGTCAGCAATACAGCAGGAGATGTCATCAAATTGGTGTGGTACATCAATCACTTGCTGATTTTTATCTGCCAAAAAAACGGCAATATGCTATTTAAAGAATGAGAACACCAAAGCGGCTCTGGTTTTGGAACTGAAAAGCACTGCACGGCAGACATGTGGCCCATCCTGATTCAGAAACAGCAATTAGTAAGGATGTCTCCTGACATTGCAAACATAAGTGACAATTCTGCTGACAACTCTTAACTGAAGATACTAACTAATTAGTTATGAAATCCAGGCACTTCCTCTATCCATTATATAACTTAAATAAAGCTCTTTCCTAATTCCCAAAGCCAGAGATGAACAGATGTGCTCTTTTCAGTAACTAATGGCCACCCTGTTCCTATATAAGATTTTAAATTTGATTCAGAAAGGGCTTTACTGTATGCAAAGCAACTGCTCTTTGTGAAAAAGTCAATGTTACTAAATCAAGAATTTCCATCAACACTCAAACCTCTTTTTTACTCCTTAAAACTTCTCAGGGCATTGAAAAATTAGTTTTAATTAACTAAGCATAGCAAAATATAATTTCCTCGTCAAAGGTCAGAGTAATAAACACTAACAGATAGAAACTGATATAGGATGACATTCGAAAAGTTATTAATAAGAATGTTTACATGAAGACATAGTTAATGTATACAGAATGTCCATTAAAATATGAAAGTTTTAGGCATACATGTCTACCTAATCAGAGTAAGTGTATAATTACATACCCAATTCTACCAAGCACCATAAAAAGTTTATATTCCTTTAAAACCTCACATTCTGTATTAATTAGTTTTCCTAATAAAATATATGACATGAACCTAATTTATGCAAATATGTGTAGGAAATGGAGATATAAATATTAAAATCTTGTATGTATTCTTGAATTTATGTGAATTTTAGAGGGAAATGTTGAATAAATAGAAGACAAGATCTAAAGTCAAAGATGAAGGCAAAGGACAATAATAAATGAGAAACAAATACAGAAATAATCAGAGGAAGAGAGGTGAGAATAATTAGGAACATTATCTGCTTAATTGGTAAAGTATACAGCCTAGGATGCTATTTACAGATTATTTTAGAAGACTGTGAAGTCCATAGCAGTGACATAGAAACCAAGAAAAAACTAAGATACAGTGTGAGAGAGAAACTCTGTATTAGGTAACTCATGGCATTAATTTTCTCCCTCTTTTTGTCCAAGATGGCCATCTTAATGGTATGTTTGCTTACTGGGTGCATAGGTATAACTGCATTAGGAAAAAAGAGAAGCATTCTCCAAATAAAGTCAGAGGATCTAAATTCTTTTTTTAATAAGAAGAGTGATTTAGATGTTATTTGTACTAGTGTCATAAGAACAGAGTAAAATGTTTTGGAGAAAAAAAATGAAGAGAATAATGGTATGTTTTTTCTCAAATTACTCTATTATTTTATAAAATTGAATATTATTCATAGATCATACTTTACAGTATGGATAATAGCTTAATAGTTATAAAATTGAGTGGAACTGCACTGCTTTGAATTGACAATAAGAGTGAAACTTAGACTATTTTATTGACCAAATATATAAATGATGTTGCCATGTTCATCCAAATTCTTATATAAAGACATCTTGGAAATCTAAGATTTCAAAGGAAGAAAAATCCATACCAAGATGAATTTATTTTTCTACTGAGTCTGTTTCCATTTTTCAAAACACAAAACAAAACACAACAACAAAAACAATAATCACCCTAACAAGATCGTTTTGAAGATTCATAAACATAATGTGTGAGAAATGGTTCTATAAACTGTTCAAAACTATATAAATATTATTAAAGCAAAAATGAGAACTTCAATTTTACATTTATTTTTCTTCCAATTGTATCCAAATTCATGTATCCCATAGAAGTGTTGAATGGTTCCAACAATATCAGATTTGAATTTCATTTAAAATTTTTAACTATTTTTAAATATGATAAAAATAATATGCACTAAGATATATATGTCTTTGAGAACCAAAATATGTGCTGCTAATTTAAATGACTTCATTCAGAACTTAGACCCAGACTTCCTGAGCACCACATGTAAAATTAAAGTGCTTATTCTTGCTAATATTTGCATAGCATTGTAGAGTTAGCAAAACCATTTCAAATGCTCTGTATAAGATATTCACACACATTATATTACCAGGGATCTTGGACCAGAGGGTTATGATTTAACGTTAGACTTCACAATTTTTTGAAAAATTTACTTCAGGCTTGTTGACTTGTAAAAAAAAAAAAAATGAACCTTGTTCATTTGCAAAAGGGCATAAGTGAGAATGAACACATGAACTCTGGGTGAAGCTGGTTGACACTTACTGAAATGTGCTGCAAAGGGTAAGCATGTTACAGTGCTATAGACATCTGATCAACACCAAATGATATAACGTTATACCAACATGAAATTGTGCTGTAGATCAGGGGTACCCAACCACTGGGTTACGGACAGGTACCCATTTGTGGCCTGTTAGGAACTGGGCCATACAGCAGGAGGTGAGGGGTGGCAAGTTAGAGAAACTTCATCTGTATTTGCAGCCACTCCCCAGCGCTAGCATCACCCCCTCAGTTTTACCTCAGATCATCAGGCATTAAATTCTCATAGGAGCAATTGTCCCTGGTGACAAAAAGTTTGGAGACCGCTACTATAGACTATTTGGATATTCATCAGTTTTAGATGCTTACCATCAGACATTTATAATCATGGTATCTCTTTAAAGACAGTTTAATTATATTTTATACATTGAGGTTTTGCTTTTGAAAAGTTATTTTTGGGTGAAAAAAAGTTTAAAAAGTACAATGCTATCTCTTAAATAATGAGAGTATGGCATAATGGCCATACTCTATATTTGAACTGTAAATAGTAGCATAAAACAATACATGATTATAAAATTTAAATTATTCTTATATTTTATCCAATAGTTAGAAATCAATGCTAAAATATTTTGTTTAAACCTTAACAAAAACTCAAATTTAAAAATCTTTAAAGCTTTCCTTACTCCATAAACAAAATATGGATAAGCATTAGCAAAAAGATCATTCTAAAAAGTGTTATCTTTTCATTGCAGAACAGAACAGCTTAAAATAAAATTCTTCCAATTATATTCAAGTTTATCCACCAAAACTGATGTTTAAAGTTTAGAAATTAGAAATTAGTTTTCTACAAGAGGCAAAAAAGTCATTTTGAAAAACTTGACAGAAGACATTAATTTTGTAACTTTTACTCTGGGTGATTATTTTCCTTCAGTTTGATCCCAAAGGTTTTGCTCACACAGATGTCCTTGGAATACTGATTTCTTATGCAGAGCAAGTCATTTTATAAAGGAATCATTTTCTTATTTAAATTCAGACATAAAGATACATATTTTCTTAGGATTTTTTATTTGTAATGGCTCCAAAATGCTTTTTAATAATTGTTATATAACAACATTAAATAAAGTAGGTATTTTTAACACAACAATTATCTTATTTTTACTTTATTTTCTATATTACTTTATGCAACGGGCTGAAACTTTCCTTTGTTTTATGTAGGAATTAATAGAGATGAGTAAAAATGAGCTTTCATGTAAGTTTAGTAACATTTTAAAACATTGTATTCAAGGAGAGAACACAACAATCTATCAAATGTTTACATTACTATAAGCAGAGTGAGTTAATTCTTTTATTGTTTATATTGCTTCTAATAGAATAGAAAGAAAACTTCTATTTATCATGGCATGGTACATATATATTGGCTGAGATATTTATTTAGTTCACATTACAACTACTAAAACCAAAAGCACAGCTTATTGTAAAGAGTAATCTTTACAATGTAAGTGCAAAATTGTCATATTTATTTGAAGAATAGTCAATAGACATTGCTGCAATTTAACTTTATTTAGATCAAGAGAATTCCAAGTCATCAATGAATTTTGTCATTTAGCACAAAGAAAGATGTAAAATGGCATATGAGTAATCACAGGGACAAAGTTCTGGATTCAATAAGTGCATTATTGTCATTACTATGAAAAGTTAGGCTTTTTATTGACCAAATTATTTAAAAATGTATCATATGTAAAGACTAGGTAAAAGAATCACAAGAAAGGAAACAGTATTATCAATAGTCATTTTATGGAACTATTTTTCATCTGTTACAGCAAACACATAATAAACACATAAATGGAAACAATTTATGTGTTTTAGCTACTTTTATATTCTTTGTTTCTCACATTGAATATACACATAAGAAATATTTTATGATTTTAAAACTATAGATTGAGTAAAAATTTCATTTGCTCATCATTTGGTAGCATTTTTTGAAGAAATGATGTAGCAACATCATTTCTTCAAAAAATGCTACCTGGCTGCCTACTGGACTAGCACCAAATCAAAGTATGTTTAACTTGTGTAAAAGCCATTTAGAGTATATCGAATCATTATATTGCACACTTTAAACATCTTACAATATTATTTGTCAATTATACTTCACGAAAACTGAAAAAAAAAGCCATTTAGAGAACAAGGTATAATACGTATGAGATTGTCGAAAAGAGATCTAAAACATGTAGGAACATAAAATGTTCTATGAAAATGTTTTTCTAAGAAAGAAGAGAAAAGAAAAAGAACATAAAAGAATAGGAGAAGGAAATAAGAGAAAGAAGAAAAAAGAAGATGTTGAGGAAATGTAATTTTCAAAATTGATTGACATCCTTGCCTTAGAAGGTTGCCCTCCACTCTTGAATGGGAATAGTGAAGATGCTATCTTCTTTGAAATTGCATTAATGCAAGGAATCCTTCATGCTTAAAGAAGACATTCTTCTTTGGATCTTGTTATTTTCCATCCAGATCACCATAAGGATTTATTTCATCATATGCCAGAGGACAGGGGAAGAAAAAAAACATAGCTCATCTTTTACAGAGCTAATTAGAGTATCAAAATTACTAACTCAGATGATAAGAGGGCATGAATCTAGGCAGCTTGATAAAATATAGATTTAGCAATGGAAAAATCATCAGATTATCTCCTTTCACAAAAGACGTATTCCTCCTATTTTAATATATTTCCTTAATTATCATGTTAAAATTCTGAACAAAGCAGATAAAGTGCTGTTTCACTAAAGTGATGAGTACAGCTTCTGGAAATTTTAAGAAGTTAATTGTATCTTAATGACTTACAAGATATCATTCATTTTTTTGCTATTAACTTAATGGCTAATGCATAATGGTAAATAGAAGTTCCTATTCTATTTAACATTCAAAAATTAAATGCCAAAGCTAATGGTAATTGTAAGCATTTAAGATATATATAACATTTTTTGGTATTTTGCATTTTTTTTCCTCCCCAATTATCATGATTATGATTTTTATCTTTTCCATTAACTAGTGAGGTTGTTTTTATTTTAAATGACGTTAATAGTATAGAACACTATCAGTTTAATATCTTTATATGAAACTCTTCAAGAAATGCTTTCAATTTATCTTATAAAGCCAATATGACTTATTCAAGTTTTCTATGATATAGAGTAATGTTTCATACATAAAATAAATATATCTTCTTTCATACGTACTTTTAAAAAGTATAGTTTAGCACAAAGGTCTGTAAATATCAGCCCATGGGCCAAATTAATCTGTTGCCATTTTTTTTAGAACCAGTGAGATAAAAACAGTATTTATATTTTTAAATGGTTAAAATTTAAATGGTTAAGTGCATGCATTATATCATTGTTTTTTATGTAATAGATGCATCTATTAACACTAAGATTATATGTTCTATATAATATACATCTTATAACATTATGTATAATGTTAATATATTATATATAACATACACGTGTGTGCACATGTCCTTCCTTTTGGTTTATATATTTCTTTGCAGACATGCACTTTTTAACCTAAACAGACTAAGTGTTCTATCAAAGTAAGGCTACTCTCTCATGGATCATATATGCGCGCTCTCTCTCTCTCTCTCTCTCTCTCTCTCTCTCTCTCTCTCTCTGTCCATGCATACACACACGCGTGTACCCACACACGCGCGCACACACACACAGAGTACAGATTTGATATCTGATAAAAATCAGTATCAGGTTTGAAATGATAGGAAATCAGTCTAGATGGGCAAGAATTCAAGAATTTTGACAACTGTTAGTCCTGCTTGTCCATCCTGTTGTCACTTTTGTCATTTGCTCAGCCCCTTTAGAGATCAGCACTGATATATACAGAGACAGATAAAGAGGGAGAGTGCACTTGCATTTCCCAGATCAAGGTTATGAAAGCTGAAATGTTTGTATCTGAAACTGAGTGTATATCAAAGAGGAGTGGAAATTTTAAGATAATCAAATCTCCCAGACATCATATATGAGGTAACTTACATTTCGAAAATATTTTAAGTTGCTGTAAGATACAGATTTTGATTTCCATACTGTATATTTTATTTTTTATCCTAGTTTGCATACTGTAGTGTCTAGACCTTTAACTGATACAAGTTCTGGTATCCAAATTCTAAGATCAAGAACAAACTGGCCAGGGGACAAAGTGTATTCACAGAAGGCTGCCATATTTCTCTGTAGACATTTTCAAAGCAATTTTTTTTTTAATTTTTCCTGGAGGAAATTTGAGTGAATAGATAATCAACAAATCAAAAAAACTCAACCATTTTCTAAATTGTGAAAACAATGTCAAATACTCTCACTTATCTGTAATGTGGTGATGGATGATTATAACCATAATTAATAAAGGAGTTATTCTAGTTCCATGTCACTTGAAAACTTAGACATGCTCCAGTTCTATGAAAATACTTTTTAATGTAAGTATGAGAAAGAAAGAAGAAAACTAAAATGAAATACTTTACTAGGAACAACTGAAAATAATGTATTTATTCTACTAACTTATAAAAAGTTAATTATTAATTATTATTATGTAGTTTGTTTCTAAGGTAATAATCACTATATCTATTTAAATACAATGGTTTCTCCATTTGATTACTATTTCAAATCATAAATATATAACCCTAGACACATTATAATTTCAGTTTTTAAGCACATGTTTTATAAGATGTAAGGAAATAAGCAATAACATTTTGAGCTTCTTTGAAATGGTATTAAATATAAACTAAGTCCTCATGTTATGGATATAATTTAAGAAATCATAAACTTGAAAAAAATAATAACTTGTCAATTATTCAAAGAATTTCAATGCTGACAGACCAAATTACTGATGAACTAACTGGACAAAGGGTTTGTGCTATTGCCACAAGTTAAGACCACTTCAGCAGTTAAAAACAAAAAACTACCATCCTTTGTAAGTTGTGAATGATAAGATTTGGATTATGTGAGGAATCCAAGAACAAATTTCTCTGCATGAATTGTGATGTATTAATATTTTTTAGACCTCAGTTGGAAGGTATGTAAAAGCAGAAAATTGTATATACAATAGCCCAAGGATTGCTTGTATAGAAGACTCAAGCTTCTTAATGCTAAAATAAGTCGCATAAACCAAGATGGTGAACATGGATTTTGCGTTACTGTATAGCTACGGAACTTTAGCATTAACAGATATTTTCTTTGGATATAAACTATCATAATTTATTTTCCCCTTATTTCTTGGGGTTTAAATCAAAATAGGCAATCATATTGACTTTGAAAACAAAGATAACATCTAAATAAGGAAATTCCAAACTGCATATACTTTTTTTTTTGGAAATAATATTCTTATTATTTCATATATTATTCTGAAATCCAATATTTCTACACATACATTAGTTTCTATGTCCCTTTTAAATCATCTCAGAAGGTCACATCTGACCATATTAGAATTCTCAAAAATCCCCCAACACATACTAATTTGAATAATTCATAAAACATAGCATTTTTATTCTTAAAATAACAATATTTATACAGGTTGACACCTAGTTCTACTTTTGAAATGTAAAAAGTTCCAGAAAACAAAAACTGCAAGGAACGAGGGGGAGGAAGTTTGTGGTAGACTATTTTTCCCATAGCTATAATGTTGCAGTTAGCCTTCTCTGGTTCTATAATATAGTGGTTAAGGCTATGTAATAAGAATTTTTTTATATGTGTATATTTCAATATAGCATATTAAATTTTATTCCTCAGGAGAAAAAGCTAGAAATATGATAAATTATTAATTTATAATTATGCTAGAAAGTATTTCTTTCATCCCTCAACCTTTCATCAGCCAAGCATAATATGTCTGATTTTTTTAAAAATCTGAAACTTAAGAATATCTAAAGGTAATATAAAATGTGGACTGGCAAACCTAAGAAGCAAATGTATTACAAATCACACACATGCATCTCTCTAAGACCAAGCATAGCTTTAGGATAAATGTTAATTGAAGGATTAAATCCACAGTCATAATGCGTGCATATGCTCAAAGTCATAAAGAAAATGTATTTTAAACCAATGAATCAAGATTCAAAAGTTAAAGGTCTACAAAGAGCTAATTAGATTAGAAGCTAAATAAAGGGTTCTGCTTGGGAAGGGGTCAACCTGATGATACCAAAATATCACAAAAGATACAAGATGTATTGAATAATATTGAATAATATGACATTATATTTTCCACATTAAATTCTGCTGTCAAGTTGAAAAAAAATATATGCCTAGTCTAATAAAACATGAAGTCGACCAAAAATCCTTTGGTTCCCAGAGGTTTTTATAGGTCAAAATTAAAACCTAAAATAAGGTGCCAGAAAATTCTGGACTCGAGGATTTTTGAGCAGTACAGGTGTTTGATACAAGAAATCAGAAACAAGATTTCAACAGAAAAGATTTTATGTATGGTGACATAAGAGCAAGACTGAGCTCATATAATATTTATACCTTGCAAACTCACTACAGAGTCATTCTTGATCAAGAAGTGAGTCTTAATTTCTCCAAAGTGGCTCCTATGATCTTGGTATGATATTTTAATCATTAAACATTTATATTATAACTTTTTTGCACAATAAACTATTAAATTCCTTTATAAATATTTCTCAGTTGAACTTAAAAATATGTTCATTTCATGGTTTCCAATAATCTTGGATGCCATTTCTTTCATGACCTTTGCCCACCCTGTTTCATTCTTAACTGGTCTATGCTACACATACACATTGATCTGTAGACAAAGCATTGTCAGATGGAATCAATATATCATTCCTTTGGTATTAAGACAGACTCTTGCTTAGTTTACTTTCATTTTTTTTTTTTTTTTTTTTTTTTAGCAAATCAATAGTGCTAAACTGATGCATTACAAATTCAGCATACAATTAGTATCTGTCCTCAAGCTAGTTAGCATGGGAATACAGCTTGATAGGTAGACTTTGGGAAGAAAACATCTTTTGAAATGGTTATCTTTCTATTCAAAATTGATTCTAAAATATAAATTAAAAAATCAATTTAAAAAACAGCTAACTTTTACATTTCTTAGTATTTACTTGGTTTAAAAAGACATTTTTATCAGTTTTTTAAACAAAATATTATTCAAAATAAAATGCTTTTAATTGATATATCAGGAAAAAGAGTTCTTTTTGAGTCTACAATCCCTGATTTAGAAATAAAATAAACAGATTTATTCAATATTTTTTAAGATAGTTAAAAATAAATGCATAATTTAAATGAATTATATGAAAAATTAGCTATATTTTGTTATTTATACAAAAATGCAGTTATAATTTTTTTAAGAATGCTAACTTTTTTGCACTTATACAGTTGCCTTAATGCCATCTTCTTTACCCACTTCTTAGTTTGTATTGCAGGGTTCATCTCACTGGTGACAAAAGACCATTGAGCCCATTTTCCTTCAATCTCATCAATATATTCATTAGCAGGACTTCATCAATCTTGCTGCACTAAGATAATATTAAATCTTCCAAGCATATTAACATTGATTTCATGATTTGGGGATCAAATATTCATTATTAGACTATTTCTTCATTTTATATGTGAGTGCATTAAAAATAATAATACTCAAACTAAGTGAACTTAAAATAAAGGAGTGATGTCTAGTGAAGCTATTATCTATGTAAGGGTAATAAGGTACACAATTTATTCAATTTGACCCTTAACACCAAAAACACTGTTGCATATTGATTTTTTCTTCCTTTACCTAGGATCTAGTAGCTGGACCTCATCAACTTTTCATTATACGTGGCAATAGGAAACAAGGAAGAGAGCAAATAAACTCTAATCCTTCTTTATGGTGTATTGCAGTGCATGGTTTGAGAATCTGATTGCTTAGATTTGAAAGTTAGTTTCACTTAGTTACCACAAATAGTTACCACAATAAGTATTTTATAAGATTGTGTGTATTACATGAGCTCATTCATTCAATCAGTCAGTTGCAGAATAATTTCTTTCAACATTTATAGAACTTTTGTGTTAGGACATAAAAACATAGCCCTAAACCAGGAATATATGGCCCTTGTCCTCCTGGAAACTGCATTTTAGTGAGGCTGACAGATTTTACATAATTATGTACTAATTTACTTCATTACAATTGTAACTACATCTGTGTATGGAAACTTGGGGTACCCTCACCTAGTCTGATCATTCTTGAAAATTTAAAATTAAAAATATGACTTAATTTCTGCCAAGGAAGATATCTAGAAATTTTCTAGGCCAAGGGTGGGAAAGTGTGGTCTTCTTGGCAAAGGGAGAAACATAATCAAATATAAGAAGAATGGCATGTGAGAGGAAATGAAAAAGGCTATATAAGGATCAAGTCGGGCCTTGGAGGTAGCATTAACAACACTGAACTTTTTTCTCCAAAAAAGGATGTCATTAAAGTTTTAAATGGAAGAGCAACATAATTAAGGCTAGGAGTGGCTTCAGGTAGACCAGATAACAAGCTGTTTTATATATCTGTAGAGAAATGCTACTACTTTGACTAGAATGGTGGCAATGTGAATAGAAAGAAGTACATATATTTATGATGATATTTACAAGAAGAAACTCATTGGGCTTCATGATTGCATACAGAGGATAAGGGATAGGGAAGGGACACGATTAACAGGAATTACTAAACTGAAAAATTTCATCATGGTAGAGGCATTTACTAAGATAGGTTATATAATAAAAGAGTGGAATAATTATAAAAAAAAGAAAAAAGAAAAAAAGAGTGAGCTGAATGGAAATGTTTTTAAGTAGGTAGCTAGATATCTAGAGGTGACACTCACAAAATAGGTCCCAACAAGAACTATATATTTGAGTTATCAGCTTATAGAAGGCTATTGAAACCATGAGGTAGATGTAATTGTCTAGGGAGATAATACAGAATGAGAGGGATAAGAAAATACACAAGTAAGTCTAGAGGAAGTCAATCACTTAATGGTTAGATGATGAGAATTACATTTAAGTAGAAAAAGGAGCAATTGCCATAGAGGCAGAAGGAAACTCTGCAGATGCAGTGCAAGGAGAATGCTGAGCACCCTCTCTGCCTAGCCATGGCAAGTTTCACATAAGTGTCATGTAGCAATGATACCATCAGTATAACAAACAATAATAGAGCATTATCCAGAAGAGTTTAGGAAAGCATAATACAGGATAGGCAACACCTAATTTATGTTCGTCACTCCTACCTAATAAACTAAGGTACCCTGGTCTCCATAAACCCCCATTTCCTCATCACAACTGCTTATAATACACTCTTTCTCCCTCCCATTCCTACTCTCTTAGCTCCTGCACAAGAAAAGCTCTTTTAACTTTTAACTCATGTGCACATGGTACCTCACCTCAAGACATCATGAGCAGGGTCTGAGATGCAGAGAAGCTGGCGGTGAGAGGAGTGGTAGTGAGAGGGAAGAAAGGAAGTAGAAGAAAGTCAGCCTTGCAATGATTCTTTCTCCCGAGCCTCCGATAGAGGACAAAGTCCCCAAATCCAGACACATGTCCTCACTTTGATGCGTTTGAAATAACAGAAGAGATAACCTTACCCCACTCTCTTATGTCTCCAGACTATTAGATTCTGCTAGAATCTCCTCCTTAGACTTTGTGAATCAATTCCTACCACATGAAGTTGTACCATCCACTTGTGGGGTAAGAAAATACAAGAGGAAACTACAAACCACAATAAGCCAGTAAACTAATCTGTTAGAAGAAGATCTATTCCTGATCTTCAGAGTCAAAACTCTGAGTGAGATTCCCACAATTCATTCTTCCTTGTGGTGTTAAGGACTAATTAACAACTATCCAAAGATAGGCAAATTTTTCTCTAAAAAGTTTGGCTTTGCAGACCAAAGGTTCCTGTTGCAACTACTTAGCTTTGCCACTGTAGCCTTAAAGCTATAGATAGTATGCTAATGAATGAGCATGGCTGTGTTCAAGTAAAATTATATTTACAAAATTAGGAGAGGTGGACTGGATTTGGCCCATAGACAATATTTAGCCACCCTCTGGTTTATAATATCATTAGTGCCTGCATAAACTTCAGGCACTGAGTTAAATCAGGTTCTATAGACTAGTGAATGGGTAACTAAAAACTACATCTAATATTGTTTCTATGAAAAATTACCTATCATATTGTAAATGATTGTTTATGAATGAATTTTGGGAACACAATCAATTCACAGAGGTCTTCTTGCATTCCTCATACAAAATTTACTTTAGTTATACAGGATTAAATGAAAAAAAGAGAAGTCTGCACATAAAATGTCAATCCTTACATTTGTTATAAAATTCTGTAAATGTCATTGCTCTAGCAAATATACAAATGATTTTTTATGATCCCCTCTTTGTCCTTATTCTGACTATATGCAATAATAAAAATCAGAAGAATCAAAACAAGTCTTAAATATTTTATTCTAAATTCCTTAAAAGTATGAAGCATACTGTATGTGTAATGTATGCTGAGAGGGAATTGTTCTGCATGGTTTTTCTAAACATTTATAATTATATTAACATCCAACACAGGCATCAGTCCTTATCCTTAGTTCCAGTGTTTGGAAGTCAAAGTTGTCTCTATACCCAATGACTGCTTGAGTTTTCACTTTGTAGACGGTGAAATATCAGCACCAAGCCACATACTTTTGTTATTGAATCTTCCCTATAGATCTTCTAGACTGATCAACTTTCCTGGGATTTAACAGGAACACAAAAATAGTTTCCCTAGATTGAGTGCTGGTCAACATCTTCTCTGGGCCTGGGTAAGGACCGAAGTCAACAAGTCTGCCTTTTTTCATCACCTTTCTCTTTCATGGAGCCAATTATAGATTCTTTATTCATTAACTCAACTCATATTTATTGAACAATATGAGACAAATACTGAGTTAGATGCTGAGGATACAGGCTGAAAGCACAGAGTCCAGTAAGGGTGCTATTTCAGGAAAAAAATGTGCAAGTAAGGTCATCATTAAAAGCTGAGAAGAAAAGCTTATCTTAATAGAAATCAATAATTATATCTACTTTTGAACTGTGACTTCAAAAATTAATTAGGAAATTATTCTGTAGAGCTTTTCTCTTTAGTATTTACTCTTCCATAGATATTTGTTGAATGAATGAATTTTTAGAAAGTATAAATGCTGATAGATTATTCAACTGGAGCTCCAAGAATAGATTTTTTATTTCTTCTTGGTTATGATATCATCATAATCCCTTCACTCAAGCATAAATTCTTAAATCTTCTTTAACTCCATCTTGCTCCCATGTCCAATTAAACCTCACTGGTTATTCTGCAGATTTTCCCACATGTAACTTTCCTTTCCATTGCCAATGAGATCACCATCACCACTCACAGACTAAGTAGTTGTTTACCACAGTTGGCTCATCCTGGGTCATGAAAGCTGATTGCTAAATTTTCAGATATTTTGTGACTCTGTTGATAAATTATATACATTTAAAATTGGTGTTAGAAAAGTTTTCAGTTGAAAATGTAATTTATATGAGAGTGAGAAGTAGTTTAATAGTAGATCATATATTAGATCTAATAACAATAAATTTATTGGGAAAATAATTAGCAAATTGGATGACATCCCATTTGGTAAACATGGTTGAATTGATTTGAGTCTGGCAAAAAATTAATGAAAACAGTCTGAAATATGAGATTCACAATATAGGTTATTTTATATTTTATTATTATAGTAAATTGTATGTTTCACATCCTTTGCACCAGTAAAATTTATGATAAATATGTATACACACTTTTTACTTTGAAAAGTTGTCAGTTAAACATTTAGCAACACAGCTCTGATTAACAGCGACTCCCTGATAATATACATACATGTATACAAAAGCAATAACAGAAACAAAACGTCAAAGATGTCCTCATAGATAGTAAAAACTTCATAGCCTATAATCCAAGAAGTTCCATAAAACCTTCCTTTCTAAAATTCTATAATATCTTTGTATAGACCTTCAGGAAAATTCTCTTACAGGTTCCAAATTGTAGCCTTTGCTCTTACCACTTCTCCGGTCTGAATTAATCTGTCTTCTTCACCACCTGCCACTTTCTACTCATTCTCCAAGAACTGATTCAATTCCTCTTTCTGTAGAGAATTTATTTAGGACTACTAATCAACCTTAGCTTGGATTGCTAGCTATCATTTAGTGTCTATGCCATGTTTGCAGGCAGATAGGGCAGGATTATATGAAAGAGGCCTATCACTGCCTGTTCCACTCACAGACCAGTTTGATACATGATCTAACACCATTGTCACAGCAGAGTGGACCAGGGCAGGCTCTCACTCATAAACTCTTATTATCTCTCTCTCTACCTCTCTCCTTCCCTCCCTCCCCTCTTCTTTCCTTCCCTTCCTCTCCAGAAACCATTGGCAGTCAGTAGTGGGTACCGGAAGTAAGAGGTCATAAACTTGTTACAGAGAGAGCAAAGAGCCACCAACATGCAGAGAGAAACAGGGTGTAGAGAAAACATTGTTTCTTAGCAAAGATGACAACTTTGTTTTCCAACTTTGCTCCTTTCAACTTCACTTTCTGTCCTTGAATTGCATGAAATAATGGAAGCATCTTTACAATAAACCAATTTTTTCCATGAACAATTTGAGCTGTTTTTATTACTTGCAACCAAAAGATAAAGACAGAACAAAACAGTAAAGGCCTTGGTTCTCTATACTTCATTTGATCCCCCTCAAACACCAGAAGAGTAGGATTTTATTGATTAGTTAATTGAATAAAGGAAGAATTTCCAAACAGGTTTTAGGGAGGAGAGAAATACCAGTTCACTACTATTCATTTTCATTCTATGCTTTCTGACTACTTAGGTACAAGTTTTGGCCATAGTGAAAGCTTAAAAATGTGTATAGAAGCCTGGTGAAACAGGTCAGATAATAAAAAGTAGCTCCTGGACTGTTTCCAGAATCAGTGAATCCAGAAATAAAAAATAGGGGAGAGACTGCATTTATACCTTCCATTCCCCCACATTCAAGAGTAGTAAAGGATAATTTTAAATCCATAATTTGAGTTTAAATTACCTGTTTGATTCATGATAGGATATAATTTAATATTTTTCTCTCATTTTGTCATATGTGTTTCTGATGTTTTCAGATTAGGCAAAATAAAGTAATCTCATAGATAAGAATTGCTTAGCTATTATAACTTTGGCTCCAATTGTAAAATAAATCAAAGTTCTGACTTTCTCTTCCATAGATATGTTTTTTTTACACAAAATGTATTGTTCTTATTCTATTGTTAAAGTCGAAATATTTTAACGAAAGTTTCTTGATGTCATGCATTATGTAATATAAACCGTGTGTGTAATGGACAAACATGCCTATAAAGTATAAATATATACTTATACAACTTAGTGAAGCCACAACTAAAACATAAAAATAAACTAAAAGCTATGAAAAATAAGCACTGTTCTCAGAATATTTAAGTGGACATTACTACTAAAATACTACCTAAGCTTTGACGTGAATGCCTGAAACAAAATATTTCTGTTATTATGTATTACAGATCAGAAAATTTTTATATTATGTTCCCATTAAATTTTAGACACTTTCTATAGTTCCAAGAGGAAAATAAATTGCTCTTCTAAATTAACAGGAATAGGCGTATGTGTACCTAGGTAGATTGAAAAGGATGAAAATCCAGTAACAACACTAAAACCGCATGTACTTCAAAGGTATGCTGCAATGAGTTTTATTAGAAAGGTTACATTTGTCTGGTGCTTTCTTGGTAAACACAATATTTTTCTGTTCCTGGAATGAGATATCACAGCAAGAATTTAATGAGAAAAAAAATGCCAAGTTTTTAATGAAAAAAAACTCAGTTCAGCTCAACTCTGCCAAAAGAAATGGCTAATGGTTGCCTGTAAGGTTAAAAATAGAATATGAAATTAATCTTTTTATATCAAGGATCAATGCAAGCTGAATAGTCAAAATTATTTCTCCTTATTAACCATTATCTTTAATGATTTATTGCATTCTTTATTGATAGTTTAAATTATTCCAGTGTGGTAATTAGCAGTCCTTGCAAACACAATGAAGCTGACTAAATGATTCAGGTGAGATGAGTCAGCAACGTGCCAGGTGCAGAAACTGCAAGCATTGCAGTTGGGAAAATTATGGTTTATGAATTAACAACTTGCTGTTATTTCCTCTCTTTTCCTTTTAGCCAGTGGGAGCCAGCGGGCCATCCACTCCAAGCACTAGCAAGCCTTTCTTTCCTCTGAGATTGGAAACATTTTCCCACATGCACTGATCCCAGTGAACAAATAACATTTATTTATGTGCACAGGAGTTGAAATCCTAGCTCCACCACTTATGAGGTACAAGAATTTAACCAAGTTGTTTAAGTTCATCTCAATTTCTTCATTTATAATATAGAGATAATTATACCCATCTCAGGGATATTGTGAGAATTAAATGAAATGACACATTAACTGCTTATAACACTTACGACACTCTCTAGTACATGATAAATACAAAATATATTAGCTATTTTTATTATTAATTTGGCTCTATCTTTTCAGTAGGAAACATTCTACAGTCTAACAATGTTTCTATTGGATACAACACCACGAGCAATAGCAGTGGGTCGCCACTCCAGCTAATACCCAATGCAGAAATTTTTAGGATTAACTTTGTCCCTGTTCCAATGCTTCTACACACCTATAAATTGGTCTCATATATTTCACACATTCTATATGACCTGTCTAGTAATCTGGGTCTCTTTTTTTTGTAGCAGTGGTGTTGCTAGGGATTTTAGTTCAAGGTTAAGTTAAAATGTGAAGTTCTTTGTTAGTAAATAATGAAAGAACTAAGACTCATGAGAGAACATAGAGTTCAAATATGTTTGTCAGATTTTCAGTTCAAATCCTTATCTTACATGAACTTCGGAGGTTGAGTTATCTTATTCATATTTTTAGTAGTCTCTTTTAACAGTTATATATAGCTTTGTTAAGGGGAAACAATTAGCAAATTATTTGAATATTTAAAGTTGGTTTAAACACAGCTTTCTTAAGGCAACAAAATTTCCTTTTTTTTCCCCTCTTTTCCTTTCTTCCTTTGTTCTTCCTTCCTTCCTATCCAAATAGTGTCAATTATTATTTTTTTTAACCACCTTGGAGTGTGTGTGTGTGTGTGTGTGTGCGCGCATGTGCATGCGCAAGCATATATACTTTCGTTTTATATATATACATATGTATTTACATTATACATACAAATAGGTTTGACTTTTTCCCCTATGATCAAGGAGAGAAATCTTATCATTTCATTTCCCTATACATTTACAGTGTTTAAATCCATACCTGCCATCTAAATCTGTCCTGATTTCTAAAATTATGAAGAGTCAACATGACTGATAATCAGGCACCTCAAATAAAGTATACAAAGCTGAACTCTTCTACTATCCCCCAAGCCTGCTAACCACAATAGTCCTCATCTCTGTGGATGGCTCCTCCATGCACTCTGTTGCTAAAGTTAGAAACCCATAAGCTCTCCTGGATCAGTCTCTTTCCCTGAGATCACAAAGCCAGCACTTTATTAGGTTCTTGCAGCTCTATATTCCAAGTATTTCCAGTATCGGCTCACTTCATTCCATTTCCACTGTCTTTATGCTAGTTCGATGCAGTATTATTTCTTGTCTGGACAACTGAGTGGCCTCCGAAATGACATTCCTACTTCTTTCATTCTCCCTTCCAGTCCATCCTCAATACAATAATTGTAGATTTCTTTGTAAAATATGAACCTTTTCATGTACTCCCCAAGTTAAAACGCTTCCCTGATTTTTTTTTTAATCACACTAAAAATAGCATCCGAATCCTGAGTGTGATCTGCATACCCCTACATGACCTGGCTGCTCTTGACCACCCCACCTTCCTAACACTAGTCTCCTCTCTTATCTCGCACTCATTCTGACTTCCTTGCACTTGCCTACCACAGGTTCCTTTAGCCTACTTTAGACCACTTAATTTACAGCTCTACTTTCTTGCCTAGCACTCCCTCCTTGAAATTTTATGAGTGGCTCATACAAACTTAGACCTAAGGTCTAAATTTATATGTCACCCTCACAGAGAGAGCATCTCTAGCCACTTCTCCAAGATATACCAACATCTTTACAAACTACATTTTATCACATCATCTATTTACTTCCCTACAAACACTTTTAACAATTTGTAATATATGGATCTATTTATTATGTAACTGTCTCTTTTCCCACTAACTCAAAGCTCCATAAAAGCAAAGATCATGCCTGTCTTTTTTTTGCTATCACATCCCTGACAGCTGGCACAGCACGCTGCCGTACACATAGTGAGCACTCAGTAAATGGTTAAGTTTTAAGTGAATTAAAAATCATTCCATAGAGGAAACATTTACCAAATTGCCCTTTCTTCAAATATTAGCCATGAGAACAAGTTTAGCTGACATATATATAATTTTAAAAAGTAATACTCTTAAACCAGTTGATAAATATATGTTTTGTTCCAATTCACAATAATTTAGAGAGGCTACCTGTGGTGGCTCTCCTTAGGAGAATGTTAGAGCCAAGGCCAAGCACAGGAAGAAAACCTACTATTAGCTGTGGATGTCATGTTGTGCAAAGGTTATTTTTACATGGGAGGCACTCACAAATCCTAAACTACACTGTCAAGGGATGTTACTTTCTACCAATTCCCTCCAAGGCCCTTCCTTATGACTTCACACACACAAACACACATGCACGCAGAGCATTCATATTTACCTCTAAGAAATACACATAATTACCTCTAAGAAATAGTACTAAGCTCTCTCAGAAACTTCCTCAGTATTTTCTAAAGTCGAGAGAAATAATATAATGAGTTTTAAGGGAAAAAAAGGAAAGGAAAGAAAAATTTTATATTTCCAAGTGTGGAAGGACAGTTGTTTTAGTAAAGTGAAATAGCATTTATGTGTAAACCAAGTTTAAAGTCTCAGATTAAATTTTCAACCTGTAATAACTTTTAATGTGGAATACTTTTAATAATTGGTATTTATTTTTTAACCTAGATGAAGCAGTATATGTGTGTGTGTGTGTGTATACATACATATTATCATATCAATATCAGAAAGCTAGAAAGTACATATCCAGTGGCTGAAACCATATACTTTCTTAAGGCATGAGAACAACTATTAGCTAATTTAATATTCTCCTTGCTCACTCTTCTCCACACATTTTAGGCTTTCATCCTTAAGTTCTGCTCATAGCATTGTATTCATATTCTCCCTTTTCCTATGCCTGTCTAAATTCCACCAATTCTTCAGGATTCAATTTAAGTCCTAGTTCTGTAAAATCTTCACTGATTGTCACTATGTAGAATTATCCCAGAGTTACTATAGCGGTGCCCCCTTATCTGCAGTTTTGCTTGTCGTGTTTTGTCACCCATAGTCAACCACACTCTTTAAAAATTAAATAAGAAATCTCAAAAATAGATAATTATTAAGTTTTAAATTGCACACCCTTCTGAGTAATATGATAAAATCATATTACTTTGTCCAGTGTATCTATGCTGTATAATCTCCTTGCTCCTTGGTCAATAGCCATCTCAGTTATTAGAGAATGACCGCATTCATATAACTTTGATTACAGTATATTGTTGTCATTGTTCTATTTTTATTATCAGTCATTGTTATGAATCTCTTACTGTGACTAATTTAAAAATTAAATGTTATCATAAGTATGTATGTATAGGATTCAGTACTATCTACAATTTCAGGCTTCTACTGGGAGTCTTGGAATGTATCCTATGTAGTAAGAAGGGACTCCTGTATGTCTTTGCTTAAATGTCTGTGCCAATTATCTTCAAAATATTGGAGACACTAGTACCTGAGTAGGTGTAGAAGATAGAAGATTACAGAACACAGACATTTAAGCAAAGGAATACATTATTATACCCATGTAATATATGTGAATTGGCACAGATAATCAAACAATGAAATATAGTATTCTCATCTAATTTTAGATATTTTTAATACTTTGCTTGTACTATCCCGGCTCTAACTCAACTCATAAAGAGCAATGACAAGCTGTTTTTTTGAGCCTCAGATTTCTCTTCTATAAAATGAGGGGCAAAAGTAGCAATCCTACAAGATTTCCCCCAGTTCAAAATACATTACTGAATTATTAACACATTCATATATCCATTAATTTTAGCACTCTCTTAGCTCTTGTGAGATGCCAATCATGTAAATTAGCTCTAGAGATACAAATATGTTATGACATCTATCCTCAAGGACAGAAATATATTATTATAGTATCTTGGTGGAATTATATTTCAGGAAGGAGCAAGATAATGTAGGAGTATATGAAATTACATACTATATAAGATATATCCACACATTGAAGTATTTTATATGTGCAATCAATAATGCAGTGTCTAACTCACCCCATGAATTTTAAGAAAGACACTCAGAGCATATAGTGCTCTAGCTGAGACTGTACAGATGAAAAAAAGGTATTCCCTTCAGACAAAATGGGGAAGGACCTTCCAAGCAAAGGGAAGAACTGGGACAGATGCACAGACTTGAGGAAGAGAGGAATGTTAGGTAAAATTATGTTTGCAGTTATATTAGATCAATAATTGTTTAAAACAAATAATTTCATATATTTCAACCTAGTATAAACTTAACAATTATTTAAATTTTTACTTACAGTACTTGTTGTTCTATATATCTCATTTATGTCTTGATTCTGTTATTACTTTGAAAGCTTGTGACACGAAAGGTCCGATTCTTATATAAGAATGTCATTCCATTGGACATAGTAGCTACTCAATAAATATCAATTAATAACTCATTTAGACTTTAAAAGTAATTTATCTGAATAGTATTGTAGAGACTAAATAATAAGGTTAAAGAAATCTTGCTTCATATACTGGTTAAAAGTATAGGGTTCTCATTTACTTCATTGTATATTTTGATGATTTTTATTTTTTTATTCTGAATAAGTAATAGAAAAAATTATTTACATCAGCATAGTATTTTATTGCATCTAATCCTAGGAAATCTGCTTTTTTAATCACTTAACTTCTAGACTGTACAATTCTGACTGCTATAGAGAATATAATTACACAATATATAGTGCCACTGGGAATTGGTAAATGATAAAAATAGTAATTTACATAAAAGATACAATGATTGCCTTCCAGTAGCATATCGCGTCTCTAGAAGTGAACAGTGTTTTATTCAAAGGGTACTTGAGTACTCATAAAATGAGGGCACATTATTTTCTAAGCCTTCTATGTTTTTATAAAAAGTCATATAATTATATAATCATAGAGTGACACATCCATGAAAAATAGGTGCAAATCACTGTGAGTGGCCAAGCAATTCTGCATGCTTCAGCAATAAAGATGAAGTAATTCAATGAGAGGAGGTCAGATAAATGGAAAGAACCACATTAGCTACGTTTGCAGGAAAATATTAATATAATCATTTCTAAATCCATGCTTGAAATGCAGTTCTATTTAAATAATTCTGTAGTTCGATATCATTGAGCTGAATGTAATTTTTGACATAGCAGTTTGGAAACAGATCGATTCCAGAATCATACTTCTATGTTAGGAGGACATAGAAAAGACATTTTTTTAAAAAAAGTGTGCCAAATGCCCACCGTATACAGCAATTTGTGCCAGAAGCAGTTTGGGATGGAATGATAACCACAACATAATCACCTCATAGAGCAGAAAGGTACATATTATCTATAAATATCTTCTTAGCCTTCATGTCTATTTCTCGGGAAGGCTCTCTTGACACCAAAAGATAGAGTGGGTATAGTAAAAAAGTGAAAGGTGTAAAATGTCGAACATAAGAACCTGCTAATCCCCTATCTTATTCTATACCTACTTGAGTTCACCTTTAGGTACCAACACCATTAAACCACATAGGCTGCTATGCAGTTAGTCTGACATTGTAATTAGGTAAATGGCTTCTGGACTTTCGTGACTAGTCTGATGATGTTGGCATTTTTTTACGGTGTTGCCTCAGCATTTAAAATTGCCAGAAGAATATAAAGCAAAGTGCCTATTAATGTGAGAATACAAATCAGCACATGAATCTAATTTTTCATAATATTATTTCTAATTCATTCAAAAGAATTTTGATGATCGCCAAATTAGAGTAGTCTAAATTAATGGTATTAATGTATAAAGGATGATAACGTTTTTAACAGCAGATTTTTTAAACTTAAAATTATTTAAAATTTATATACTTTATTTGCTCATTATAATAACTGTTACTTAAATTATTGAAATGAAGGGAATCAATGGATTATTGTTAAAACCAAATAATCTGCTTTTATTTTTCTACTTCTACTTGTAATTTTCCTCTTATATCAACTTTAATTAACATTTCTATATAGATTTTAGTAGTATTATATTCACTGAAGGTACTTACTAGTTCAATTTTTTTAATTATTTAATTTTTGATTACTTATATTTTTGAGGTAATATTGGTAAATAACATAAATTTCAGGTGTACGATTTTAAAATACATCTGTATACTCTATTGTGTGCTCACCATGAGAAGTCTAGACTCTTTTCACCTTAATGATTAAAACCTGAATCCCAATGAAAAAGTACATACAGAGGGCATTTTCTTGAAACTATTAAACAAAAATTTGTGGTGCTTTCTCCCTCTTATTTTTATTACAGTATATGAACTAATCCTTAAAACATTAATTCTCTGTCATTATGGAAGTATTCTTACATATAAATTCATACTGATACTGCATCGTCTTCTGTTGAACAATATCAGAGCATAATGGTGAAGATAATGACAGAAAATAAAGGATGCTGTATTTGGTTGGATCAGGGTAAACTCAGAATAAAACTTCTCTGGGTCTTTGTCTTAATGTAGGTGTCAAAGAGAAATAACTATATAATATTCAAATATATCGAAATATAAAAATTTTAAAATAGATAATACTAAATATTTAAATAAATGCCGCATAAGATTTCCAGACATATCTAATCCCCCAAATAATTCTATTTTACAGACTACAAAACTAAGGTTTAGAGGGGCAAAAGAGCATGGCCGCAGGGCAAATTATGGTGGAGACCACCTTCCACCTTGCATCTATGAGATTAGAAGGTCTGTGATTATTTTTCTTTGTATATTATACTGTCTTGTCTTATAGACTTTTAAAACATTATAGAGACTGGAGTGTAAAAAGGGGTGAACTGAAACTTCTAATGGGAATTTGACATTTAGTTTGCAGAATTGGGGACACATATAATTGAATCACATATTAAAGGTAAATTGTCTATGAGGGAAAAAATGTTCCTAAGTCTACTTAGAGTAGACTAATGTAATAATGTAGCCTTTGAGCATAACAATGTGGCATGCAATAAGGAAAACATTCTAGAATGCCTCAATTTCCAAATTTTCTCTCCAAATCATCTCTTCTCTTCATTTCAGAAGGGTATTGCCAAATCAGTGGAATCTGGAAGCCTGCGAGGAACCTCAAGCACAACAGGAGTTAACTAATGGCACATATTTTCTATATGAATATCTGACCAGTTTAATTTCCTTTAAGAAATGAAATCAGAGTGACAGACAACACATTTGGTAAAGCTTCAATCCTGCCTGTTTGGCTGAAATCATTAGCGGAGCAGGTGGCTTTCATTCTGTTGGACATTTCCCAGTTGTACAGCTGCTAAATGGGAAGTAAAGAGAACAGCCACTCCCAGAAGGATGTGTGCCCAGGAAATTTGGCCCTATTGGTAGATCTAGTCCATTAAAACATAAAGGCTTCTTTCTGAATAGCAGGAGGCAGACCAAAATCTACCTTTCAATTTAATTAAATTTTATTTTTTTTGAGAGAAACATCATATAAAATATATTCATACACAGTATTCAGGCATATTAAAAAACATTTAAAATAATGATTCTTAAAACATTTTGAATTGATTTTTTTAAAGTAGACTATAAAATATTTACCTTAAATTTTACTTAATACAACTCATTTGAACTGGAAATTTATGTAACCACTATAGACTAAGATCACTGTTTCTTTTTGTGGTCTTTCATTTTATTAATAATTTTTTTAATAAAAGAGTAAATTAAAAAATTTAAAATAGTTTTTTTTTTATTTTGAGGGGGTATTTTGAATACCCATTTGAACTAATATCAATAGTTCTTAGGCATTTAGTATTAAAGAATTCTCCTGCATATTTGTTTACAGTGAAGACTGCTTCATCCCGTTCCTTGAGACTTAGATTCAGAAGGTGTGAAGTTGGGCACGGCAATCATTTAATTTTGTACTATTCCTCCAACTACCATCTTCAGGAAGACCTCATGGAAATCAGACTTAAAAATATCAGCCTGACAAGGCAACTCAAAAACTCCAGACTTAGCAAAGAAGTAATGTTACTTTAGAGGAATTCTCGATTGTAGTTCTTTTTTTTTTTTTTTTTTAATAAATATCCATTTATTTATAGTGACATTTCATATTAAACTCTACCAGATAGAGCTTTCAATCCCAAATAGTAGAGTTTCAAAGCTGTGTGTACTACAGCTTTTATTTTTATTATTGTACTAAATGTCCAAACAATATTTTATGTTGTGTAATGTGTTTTTTTTTTTTTTTGCAGAAGGTAGAAATAGAAAGTGTTAAAAATTAGATTACTTATAATGCACAGAGTTTCATTTTTTCTGTCAAATATCATACTACTGTTATATTTATGCCCATTTATTATTTCTATTTTTTTCAATTTTCATAGTAATATATGTTCTTATGTTCAATTTATGTTATTCTTACACTAGCATTGATAAATCCAATGTCCACTAAAAGAAGAGATGCCATAAAATCAAATCCCAGACTTTCCTGAAGCTTGAAACACTCAACATGAACATAATAAACTCATTATATTTGCTTACCACCTGACCAAAACTGCTCATCCTCAGTATTCTATGTCATTACAAGTGACATCAATGTGCAATTTTTAACCCAAACAGAATCTTGTAGTTATTATTATATATTCTCTCACTTTCCAAATAAGTCTCCAAGTTCCATTTTTATTTTCCTGAGAAAACACCTTAGAATCTATCTTCGCCTCTCAAACTCTATTTTGCCATTTTCTTTGCCATCCTAATTATAATTTACCTGAACTTTGCAAAGGACACTTAATGATTTATGATCTCCAATTTTGGCCAACCTCTGCTCCACATAACTACCAGATTTAACTTTCTGTACTATAGACATTTTTTTTGTGTGTCAGTGTTGATGTTTATAGAATAATATCCACACTACTTAGAAAAAGATTCATTCACTATGACTCTAATCTATCTGCCCAGCCTTAACTCCTGCCTCTCCCTTTGTTTCGGTAGTTTTCAAAGCCCTAATACTTCTCAGGCAAAGTTGAGAATTCACTCTTCTGTTTTCCAATAACAGAACCCCCCCCCCCCCCGCCCACTTTCTGGTTCAGCACTTATAAACATCTGATACTAATTACAATAATAGCTAACATATGTCTTGAACATTCCTGAATGGCCTCATGTTAAACATTCTCTCCTATTGTCAGCCCATGGGTAAAGTGATCAGTTCTGATTTTTATTTAGAAAATATTATCACCCTACTTTGGAGCTTGTTCTACCAGATAGGCAGCTCCCTGAAGGCAAGGGTGGGGTCTTAGTAATCATAAACACTCAATGCTTTATTGCTTAATTAAACCAAACTAGAATAGGAATTCTCTATTTATATGAGTTGACTATAAAAGGAGCCATATGTAATAGATTACCCAAGATCTCAACACTGTCTGGAAATCTGTTCTCTTTCAACACAATGCATTGTTCCTTTACAAAACAGTGTAAGCCAGTGTTTCTTATTTTCCCCCAAACATTAACATGAAGAAATGATCTTACATCACGAACTGCACCCAATGAAAATTAAATATATGTGCTTATCTCCCTTCTTTACCCATATGACTGCATCTGAGTCCATTATTTACCTACTCTCATGACAATGCATGAACTATGTGTCTAGATTAGAACAATTTCTCTAGTGTTTGGCTCCTATCTCCTTTTGCCTACTCAAGGATGTTGTCTCAGCAATTTCTTCCCTGTCTTCTGTATCATCGTTTTTCCCTTCTCTACTAGATGATTCCCATAAGCATGCAGACACACATTTTTAACCCAAATAAACAAAAACAATCCTTCCCTATTGTTTCCATTATCCTCTCCAAATACTACTCATTTCTCTCTTTCCTGTACTGCAGGAGTCTGGAAGTAACATCTTTACTTGCTGTCTCTAATTTCTCTTCTCTCATTTCCTCTTAAGACTCTAGTAATAAAGGCTTTCCACTACACTACTACTCCAGCGAAATTGCTCCTACAGACTTCTGGTCAAGATTGTGGAGTAGGTAAACACTGTGATTGCCTCCTCTCATGACCACATCAAAATTACAACTAAACTACAGAATAGCCATCATTGGGAGTCACTTTAAGTCTAGCTGAACATAAGTCCTACAACTAGGGACACACAGAAGAGGTGACCTTTAGACTGGAAATAAAAGTAGAGATACGAAATGGGCTGGTCCAATACCTGTGTATGGTGGTTGAGAATTGGGAGAAACAACTCTGCTGCAGAGGTTCCCCCGGAGGAGTAAAGGGTCCCAACCCCACACTGGGATCCCCAACCCAGTCTTCCACTGCCAGGAAGAGAAGTCCTCACAACTTCTGGTTATGGAAACCAATCTGAGTAAGACTAGGGGCTGGGGGAGTCCCAGATGCTCCTCTTGAAGGGCCCGTGTAGCTTTACTCACTGACTGACTTATTCGCTTTGAGTTCTAGTGTTGGGGCAGCACCTGAAAAGATACCAGGGACACACAGAGGGAGGAATCGAGTTGTCTGGTTTCAGGATAAGGGCTGGAGGGGTAGCTTTCTCCCAGACGGAAGTGCTGGCAGAGAGCATTGTTCCTTTGCTAAGCTCCCCCTGGCCTGACTTGCAAACCCAGATGGCCACCATATCTGAGTCTCCAGCAACATAGCTAACACTGGTCACTCTGCCTCAGGGTCCCTGAGACCCTTCCCCTCCCAACTTACAAGTGAGTCTAAGCTTTTTCCAGTGGATTTTCCACACAAACGGCATGTCTTGGCTCATGCTGCTAACTTTTCTAAAATCTCTCAAAGGTTCACAAAACATAAACAAGCAGCATCTGCCCTCAATGCACCCACATACCTCTTGCTGAGCCCCAAGGCTTGCAGTAGCACAGCCAGCCTCAGTTTATAGTTTGGCCTTTCAAGGCACTTCCAAGCCCAGTGTGGGTGGTGGCCATTTGCAGATTGCTTAGTAGGTCATGCCATGTGACCCTGGGCAGGGTCCAGATTGAAGCTGAAATTGGTCTGCAGCAAGGCCCCTCACAGAAGGCCCTGGCCTGCATGTCAGGTGGACTGACCACCACACACAAGGTCACATCTGATGACAACACACTCAAAGGGTAAATAGGACAGGCACCAGAGCTCTACTAAAGTGAATCTTGGTCTCTAGGGTCAATGCCTCCACAACAGCTCCTCACTGGTCATGGCCAGTCATCACAATCAATCAGCCTGAGGGTCAATCCCTCCCATTTATGAGCAAACATCAACCAAGACTCAGCTACAACAGGAGGGCATGCATAGCCCACACAAGGGACACACCTGGAGCACACCTGGTCACCTGGTCAGGTGACCAGGGAAGATCATGCCACTAGGACCCACAGTGCACCTACTACATAAGCCATTCTACTAAGACTGGGAGACACAGAAGCCCTACCTAATACATAGAAACAAGCACAAGTAGGCAGCCAAAACTGGAAGGCAACAAAAACATATCTCAAACAAAAGAACAGAACAAAGCTCTAGAAAAAGAAGTAAACAAAATGGAGAGAATCTACCAGAAGCAGAGGTCAAACAATTGTTATAAGAATGCTCAATAAACTTAGGAGGAAAGTAGAAAAACTGTTAGAATTTTAACAAAGAAGTAGAAAACATAAAAATAAAGATAGAAAACATAAAAAAAAGAACCAGTCAGAAATGAAGATTACAATAAGTGAAATAAAGAATACCTTAGGAGGAATTAACAGTAGATTAGATGAAACAGAGGACTGACTCAGAGATTTAGAAGATAAGGTGGCAGAAAACACCCAATCAGAACAATGAGAAAAAAATTAAAAAAAAAAAAATGAGAATAATTTAAGGAGCCTCTGGAACGAAGTAAAACAGATCAACAGTTGCATATTAGGGATGCCAGAAAGAGAAGAGAAAGAGCAAGAAATTAAAAACTTATTTCAAGAAATAATGACTGAGAACTTTCTTGACATATTATAATTAAAATGTCAAAGGTTAAAGACAAAAAGAGAATCTCAAAAGGAGCAAAAGAAAAGCAGTTAGTTACCTACAACAGAGTTCCCATAAGACTGTCAGCTGATTTCTCAACACAAACTTTCCAGTCCAGAAGGGATTGCCACAAAAATTCAAAGTGATAAAGAGCAAGGACCTACAACCTGAATTATTCTACCCAGAAAAGCTATCATTTAGAATTGAAGGATAGATAAAGAGCTTACCAGACAAGAAAATGTTAAGAGTTCATCAACACTACACCAATAGTACAGGAAATGTTAGAGGGATTTCTTTAAGAAGAAGAAAGAAACAAAAAAAATATAAAATATGAATAATAAGATAGCAACAACTACCTATCTAGCAACAATTATTTTAAATATAAATAGATTAAATGCTTTAATCAAAAGATAGGATGGCTTAATGAATAAGAAAAAAAGATCCTTATATATGCTGCCTACAAAAGATTCACTTCAGATAGAAAGACACACATAGACCAAAAGTAAAGGGATGAAAAAAGATGTTGCATCAAATGGAAACAAAAAAAAAGCTGGGGTAGCAATACCTATACCAGACAAAGTAGACTTTAAAACAAAGGCTATAACAAGACATAGAGAAGGACCCAGCAGTCTAACTTCTGGGTATTTATTTCAAGAAAACCAAAACACTATTTTGAAGGGACATGTGAATCCATATGTTCATTATAGCATTAGTTACAATAGCTAAGATAAGATGGCAACTTGAGTGTCCATCGATAGATGAATGAATAAAGAGGTGGTACATATATACAAAGGAATATTAATCAGCCATAAAAAAAATAAAATCTTGCCATCTGCAACAACATGGATGGACTACTGAGAATTGTGCTAAGTGGAATAAGTCATACAGAGAACAACACGTGCCATATGTGGAATCTAGAGAACAAGATAGACAAACAACAGAAACAAGCTCATATTTACAGAGTATTTTGATAGTTGTCAGATTGGGGACTGAGGAATAGATGAAAGGGGGAGGGGATTAAGAGGTAGAAATAGTTATAAAATAGTCATGGGAGTATAGAGTATAACATGAAGAATATAATCAGTAGCATTGTAATAACTATGGTGGTGTCAAATGGGTACTGGATTTATTGGGATGATCACTTCATAAGTTATGTAAATGTTTAATCACTGTGTTGTACACTTGAAATTAATATAATGTTATATATATGTCAACCATAATTGAAAAAATAAAAATATAAAAAACAATTTTAATTGCTTTTACAGTTGTTACCAGTGACCTCCACATTGCCATATCCAATGGTCGGTCCTTGTTGCTCTTCTTCCGTAACCCTTCAGTAACATCTGACACAGTTGAACGTTCTCTCCATTTTTAAATATTAAGATAACATACACATTCAATTTTCTGCCTACTGCCTAACAATTTTTCTCAGTCTCCTTTGCTAGGTTGTCGTATATGACTTTGACATGATTTCAAATCTATGTGTTTATGGCAAAAATAGTTTTTAAGAGTAAAGTTATTTCAATGTAAGATGAAGTAAGATCTGTTAGAATGTAATCATCTCTTGTATTGTGATTAACAAGCACTCAGAATCTCAGCTGCTGGTGGCAGGGTAGGGGGAGGTGGGTGGTACTGGGAGGTAATAAATAAAAAAATACCTGAATAAGCAACTATGGCAAAGGGACATTTAGACTGTCGATACTGAGAGTCTGTTAGCTCCTGGCAGGGTAAAGGCTACTCTTACTAGGCAGTGGAGCTGTTACACCTTTAGAGTCCCCTGAAAGATCAGCTGGCCCACCAGCACTGATGCCTTTGTTCGCTAGCAGTATGCTTTAGCTACACGGGAATTCTGTATTGACACTGGCAACTGGAAGTCAGCTCCTTGATGGTTAAGCCGTCTCTCCGGAAATCCAGCCTTATAGAAAATGTACATCTTGACTAAATTTGGACTTCATTCTTTTTATCTCTCCTTGTCTGGAATAATAGTTTAATTAACTATTGCTTTGGAGTAGGTTATATTTTTATTGACTTATTAAGAGATATTATCCTATATACTATTAGCTTGTGAAATTCCCACAGTGCACTCATAATAAACACGTTGCTGGCAAAGAAAACTCAGTCTCTGAGCATAATTTTATTCCCCCAAACAAAACATAGGTCCTCTTCAACTTATCCTTTAAAAATAAAGTTACCGAAAGCCTAGTCTTGGAAATTCTTCTGTCTCCACATACTCCATTTATAGCTTATTAAATCTCATTATTTTAATTACTACATATATAGCTAACTTTTAAATTAATGTGTCCAAGCTTGACCTCTTCCTTAGAATTATACATCCAACTACCTGCTCGAAGTCTTCATTTATAGATGTTACATAGACATGTCAAATTTGACTTGCCCACGAAACCTTCACCTCCTACAGTCCTCTCATCTCAGGAAACACAAATTTAATTCTTCCAGCTACTCCAGCAGTCCCTAACCTTTTTGGCACTAGGGACCGCTGCTCCTAGGAGAATCTAATGCCTGAGTCTGAGGTGGAGCTCAGGTGGTGATGCTAGCACTGGGGAGCGGATGTAAATACAAATGAAGCTTTACTAGCTCTCCTGCCACTCACCTCCTGCTGTGTGGCCTGGTTCCTAAGAGGCCATGGACCCGTACTGGTCTGTGGCCCTGGGGTGGGGACCCCTGAGTTAGGCCAATAACAGTTGAGTCATCTTAGACTCATGTTTTTCCTCTCATAACCTCATATAAAGTGATCTAATTCTGATGGTTTAAGTGTCAAAATATTTAGAGATTCTAATCATTCTGTACAACTTCCACTGCCTCACTGCCTCCCCCTGGTTAGCTGTCACCTCGATCATTGTAACTCATGTCTCTGCTTCACTTCTTGCCCCCATTTGAAAAATTCTCAATTAAATTTAAGAGTGACCCTTTTAAAAATGTAAGACAGAGCCTATCTCTTCTTTCTTCAAAAATCTCTCCAGGGTCTCACTTAGCATGAAAAACCTAAGGGGCTATATGAGCAGGCTCCTGCTTGCCCCTAACACTCAACTTATCCTCCTCAGCCTACCTTATCCTTGCTCAGGCTGCTCATTTAAATTAACCTCCTGTTGCTTACTAACTTGGGACCTTGGTGTAAGGTTCGGCTGCTCAACAGACAGAGTCTGACTCATGATTAACAGGCGTCCTTTATTGAAAGGAAAGCAGTCCCGAGAGAGGGTCTCTGGTCCCGAGGAAAGGGGCCAGAGAAGTCGCACACGGGCGGCATCAGGGCAGGGTTTTAAGGGTCGCGTCCAGGAAGGGGTAGATTCAAAAAGGCAAAAAGCATAGAGTGGGGCTCTTTCATTGGTGCAGCAGTGTGGTACCACAGCGTAGTCCTGGCACCCACGGATTAGTCCATGGGCATCAGGTTGGTAGCAGTTGGGAGCTAGGGGCAGGGACCTGACGTTATTGGGGCCTTTTCTGGGAGCACTGCCCTTACTCTTTTTTCTCCCTAAAACACATCTCTTTCCACCCCCACCTCTCATTCCCACAAAACTTATTATTGTTACTCTTTCGCTCTGTTTTTAATTTCTCTTAAGGCTTCACTCAAAATTCACCTTCTATGAGAGGTGGCCACCTTATCTAAAAATTCAGCCCTCCTAGCTGCACCACTACCTTACTACACACACACTGTTTTTCCCTTTCATGCTTTTTCTCTTGTTATACAACTTGATTGCTTGAAAGATGTTTTGTTGATATGCTTTATTGTCTACATCCACTTCTAAAAAGGAAGCACAAGGATATAGTTTGGTCCTTTTTGTTCCCTTCTAAATTCCAGTGTCTTAAAAAGTGCTGAGCTAAAGTCGTGCGCGCTCACGCTCTCTCTCTCTCTCTCTCTCTCTCTCCCCCTCCACACACACACACACACACACACACGCACGCATGCACGCACGCACGCACGCACGCACATTTTTTTTTTTTTAATAAATGAATAGACTTCAGAAAATCTCATGCGCTGACTCATCCCCCAAAGCTAAGCAGCTTTAGCTAGGGTGGGAAAGGAACACACTTCACTAGTCCAGTGCCCCAGGGCAAAGGATAGCCCATAATAAAACAAGAGCAGGAGGCTGGGCCTGGGAGGGAGCAGAGAGCCCCCAGGAAACGGATTAGTAAAGCATTTATGGGATCAGTCCTGGCAGGATGGAGCTATTAAACCTTTTGCAATGTCTTTCAGATCTTTAACAGAGAACCTTGGGCTTGGCTGCTCAATGATTGCCCAGGGCTTGGGTGTTCGGGGAACTAACACTTCTGGTTTGAGAACCTACTCTCACCAGCAAACTGGAATCAGGGAAACAGTAAACCAGGAGATGGTCATGAAGAAGCGGTGCCCAAACTAGGGTTCTTTTCTACAAAGTCTAATTCATAGATCTTTAGGAGGGGCTCCAGAGACTTTATTTTTAACAATCATCCCAGTATAAAGCAAATGTCATGTGTTGTGTCTTTATAACACATGTGTCATAACCACAGTTTAAGTTACTCTGGCTTAAAACTCAGCTGCTCTGTCCCTTCTGTACTCAAATTGTCCCATTCCAGTTTTCCAACATGCATTTTCCAGGGAGCCCTTTGAACATCAGTCTTCATGTAGAAGCTTTCTATAGCTGGTGTGGCCACTTTTTCCTTCTGTCAAGGATGTATATTAAAGCACCTACAGCTGTCTTTGTGTTGCTGGGCTCACTTTAATCAAATGATGATGCACACATTGCTTGGCAAGTCCTTTTAGAACTGCTTGAAACTTAACCAGTGAGAATTCCATGTGAATTAAGATATCTCTTAAAAATCAGAAATGTCCCTGGAAGGTATGAAGGTATTAGTAAACCACACATTACTATGAATTTAGGTTGTTTTCCTAACAACCAGTCGAAATGACATGACTAAAGAGGGGAGGAAAAAAAAAAAAAAACATAATTCGAATAATTAAACTTGATATATCAGGTTGAGAAGGAAAGAATAAAGGATGAATTTTGTCTTATTGTTTTAATAGTATAAAAACATTTTTTTTTAGAATATCTCACTCCTAACCTTGTCCTTCAGCTTTATCCACTTCTCATCACCATAAGCAAACAATGTTAATTTCTTTTGTGTCTTTCCATGTATAGTTTATGTGGGTCTGAGCTAATATGCATAGATACACATGCATATGAACCTATATATTCATTTTTCTCATTTTTAAATAAATGAATAGACTTTAGAAAATCTATTTAAAATGGAAAGTGCAATTTAGTATGGCTGTTTTTCCTACTTAATAAATTATTTTGGAAGGCTTGTTGTATCAATGCATAGAGGGCTTCCTCAATCTTTTTTATGCATCAGAATAAGATATACCATAACTTATTTAGCAAGTCTCTTATTGATTTAATCCAATTTAAGCTGATGCTTACTTTTTTGCTTTTTAAAGTGAGGTTATAATACATAAATTTATATATATAATGCTATTTTTCACACACACAATTGGTCTGATATGTTTATACAAGTGGAATTGATGAGTCTAAGACTACAAATGTTTTATAATTTTAATTCATGTTGCTAAGTTGTTCTCAGTACAGGTTTTACTAATTTTCACCCACACTAGCAATGTATGAGAGGGCTTCTGCAATGACTTTGGACAAGCATGCAAATAGACTGAGAGTATTTCTTTACTGGGGAAAAAATAGAAATAAATGGACAACAGGGGCTAGAAGAACCCTAAAAGCGAGCTAACTATTTTTATTTCTGTTCTGTGCATAAGAGAAACTACAAATTACTGAACACTTTGCTATATTTTATGTAAAAATCATCTTTGTGAGTCAGCCCATATCAGAACCAATACAGGCCAAGAAGTGACTTTTCTAACACACTTCTAACTGAAAGTTTAAGACTAATAATTAGAAGAATTTTAGAAATGGAAACCTTACATTAAGGGAAGGTAATTTAAATATTAACACTTATACTAAAAACTTCGATATATAGAAACAGATTCATTTATCCGCCATGTCTCAAGAATTTTTGAAGATTTCAGCCTTCAGTATTAATTCAGAGGCAATATTGGCACACTAATAGGTACTTATACTTGAAATCATTAGGCAACTACCGTTTCTAACAGGGAATGTAAATTACTTATGCACACAATTTATCGATCACTTAGACAATAACCTAATTAAGGAAGTGAAAATTAACAGATATAAATTTAATTACATAGAGAGTAGTTTCTAGACATGTATTTTTATTGTGCTATTCTAAACCTGAACTCTACATTTCATTTCAAATCTTTATACTGAAAAACTGTGTGATCAGAACATGTGTTCGTGCGCACACATGCTTTATTATTCACTTTGGCCCTTTCCTTGGCCTGATGATTGGACATATTAGCTAGAGACACATTGCAATTGGGCTGCATAGCTGTATCAGAATCAACTGAGCTGCCAGAGCATTTTTAATGCTATTTGAAATCATTAATGACAAAGAGTCATTTGCTAATCCATGGTCCAGTCCTTCTCCAGTGAAAATTACTGGTCATGAATCTGGTCAACATTTACAGGAATCTGCAAATGAAACAGCTAAATCCTTGATGACAAGGAGCCTCATAAAAGCGGCTCATTTATTTTCTCAGGGCACTCATCCCTGCCTCTGGGATCAATAGAAAATCTCATCTGATATATTCTTAAATGTCATGGTACAAATGCTCTCTTTGCAATTTTGTAGAAGAAAAGATCTCCACTTTAAGGGACTGACATCAAATTCACTAAATAAACACAAACAATCTTATCTTGAGTTTCCTGTAGTTTTAAAGCCTGTAGAATAAAAATGATGCCTTTTCTCTCATTTATAAAAAGTAAGATTCATACATTTGGAGATTTTGAAATAGACTACTAAATAAGAGTTTACGATTTGGCCACATATCTAGCAACATAAAAATTAACTGTTTCAGAGTCTCAAACAGAAGAAATGAATTAGTGTCTTGTTGCAGTATAGCTGTTCTGTAATCCTCACTGGTTTACTCCAAAGAAGTAACTGTAACCTCAGTAAAGGACATTAAAAATATACACACACACACTCACCCATCCACCCACCCCCCCACACGTGTACGAATGTACTTATGTATGTATGCATACGTATGTATATGTATATATGTGTATATGGATATATATACACATATATACATATACATATGTAGGTGTGTATATATGTGTATATGGATATATATACACATATATACATATACATATTTGGTGTGTATATATGTGTATATGGATATATACACACATATATACATATACATATGTAGATATGTATGTATACATATATATACATATATATTTTTAATATGCTAGCATAAACAATTCTTCTAAATCATGGCTAAATATATACAAAAGGAGGAATCGGTGTATTCTAAATAGAAGTTAAAATTCTAATAACAATTGGGAAAAATAAATAAAATTTATAGTAGGTTTTTTGAATAGTTCTTTTAGCTTGGAACCTGATAGGAAATAACAAAACATGACAGAAGAGATTTTATTTTCTATAAATGTCCTCTTTTATAAATATCATGACAGCTTACTAGCAATTTGCTTTTTAATTAATATAAAGGTTCTGTCTATTCTAAACTCTTAACATCCAAAAAAAAAAAAAATGCCTTTTGGCAAGAGTATAGATTCTATTATGGTTGATAAATTAGAAAGCTTGGTATCTATAAAGGGGTGCATGCTTTCCTTTCAATTTAGAGAAGCTTAACAAGTGTGTTAAATCTTATTATTCTTTCCTTCATTGAAAGAGTAAAAATAAAACAACACACACACACAAACTTATTTGGAACCAATATACTAAAACAAACAGCGTTGTATTTATTCTAAGGAGTGTCAGTTACTACCTAACAGATTTATTTATTGCATAATAAAAGGTATTTATTTCTCAAGGATAAAACACCTGGATGCTGTTCAAAGATTTTTGCTTTCTCTTTTTTCATTTATCCCCACTCCCCAATCTAATTACTACTATACATTTATAAATGCAAAATTCGTTGACAAATCTGTATATGGAATATAATTTTGGGAGAAAGGGCATAACTTTCCAGCATAATCAAGACTAAAGATTTAAAATAGTACAAATTTCATTTAATCTGTAAAGCGAACAAATGGAATTTCTTAATCCTGTCAGAGACCAGGTATGTATTAGTATAATAGTCTTGTTCTTATAAAATCAAAACCTAGGAAGAGTGTGACTATTTTTACAAGTTTTCCTTGCAAAGGTCTTGTTAAAAAAAATAAAATAAAAATAGTCTTAAAGATTAGGAATCATGTCTAAAAATAGCATTATAATTACTTTTTTTAAAAAAATCTGCTTTTCTTTCTTAAACTGTGAAAATAGTTAGGTTTAGGCTATTGGCCTAGGAGGCAATAGGCCAGCAGGAGGCCAGGAGGATTAGCCCTAATTACCTCATGTTTCACCTTAATTAACTCCTGATACAAAAAGTAAACGCTGCAGGAATGATGAAGAGACCTTAGGCCAGTAGGCAAGATATCTAAGCTCTCTTTGTTTGCACATGATAATCTTTCTTTTGAATTTCCCTTAATTCCTCCAAAAGATCAACTGATGGACACACATTGCACTGTGATTAGCTGTGCTACAAAGACATGATGTGATTTTTCATATTTGTTCTTGGCATGAAAACTACATTCTCAACAAGGCAATAATATATCAGTGAATTGTCATAGTATTTTTATTATGTTTGTTTACAAGGACATATAAATAGCTAAAAATCTCTTCTAAGAGGCTCTAAACAAAATATTCTGTGCTTGGGGTAATATTTAATTCAGAAAAAGATTTGACCAACCCACTAGTAACTTTTTTCTTTAATTCACCAAAAACCCATTTTTCGGATGTCTCTTCCTTACATCTACCTTGAGAGCGGGAGGCAATGTGAACTCTTTCCATTCCCTCATCACTTAAGATTAATAAATGTCTACAAAAAAAAGGAGTTATAGCTATTAAAAGCAATAAAGCTTTTTCTCCTATCCTTCCTCATAAAGGTGTCACTGAGTACTTATCACATTGCAACATAAACTTGAAATAAATTTCAAATATTTGCTAAGTTTAAAATATCAACTTTGAGATAGGCAGTACTGTGCATTTTCATCAGAGACCCAAAGCTGCTGCAAAGAAGCATAAAACAATTCAAATAACAAAACATAATTACAAATTGTGACTTGTTTTAAGAAATGAGGAACCATGGAGTGGGGACAAGGAGTGATGTTGAAGCCTAGAACTTAAAAAAAAAAAAAAAAAAAGGGTAAATATCAAATAAACCACCTGCAGTTATAACTCCACTTTTCAACTTATATATAAATATACTTTAAAATCCTGGAAAATAAATAAAAGAAGACAAGGCCTATGCTTAACATTAAATTAATTATTATTACTATTTGTAACTGTTTTCCAGTCAGTGTTTCATTCATATCAAACTTGTGGAAATAAAATAAGACCATGTTTATAAAAAAAATTATTGTTTCAAACCTCTCCTATAGGAACCTAGAAAATAATTGATTCATTAAGTTTTGACTGTCATTTTAAGTCTAATTTTTATTTAAAAGGTAAAAATAAAAATATAAAATAGTAAAATAGAGGCCTCTAATTTTTACCATTCAGTAATTTTTTTCTGTAAAAGGCCAGATGATAAATACTTTCGGCTTTGGATTTGGTTGGATTTGGCCCAACGGACCTTTTTGCTGACCTCAGCAACATTAGATTGTATTTCTTGTGATCCAATGACATTTGTGTTTTATCCCTATTTTCCCTTAAACTCCTAAAATCCTAAAAAAAAAAAAAATCCTCTAATCCATTAGTAAATTTGTAAAAACTGATATTTGATAGAAGCTTATACTTTTGAAAACTGATATTTATCCTAAAGTGAGTAATTGCAATTCTGAATTCTGCATATTCCTAATCATTGTCTTTTTTTACCTTCAATGTTAACATAGGCCAGAATACTGTTGCAAACTCACTTTAAAGGCTTAACTGTTATTTAAGGCTTAATTGTAAGAATAAAATTCAAAGATATAAAAGGTATTATAGTAATATCATTTTTTGTTAATAAACCCCAATTTCAGTATTCAAATAAGTTGTATATCTTTTTACAAAAATGTTTTAAAATTTTATTGTATTGCTATAAAATGTACTATTTCTATATTATTTAATAATCAAAATGGAGTCAAATCAAAATAAGTAAATATCTGTGGAACACATATGCACTAACATATTCACTTGTTCACTTATTTTTTTCAATGAATTATAACTTTGTATCTATCACTTATTGTGTACTCTCAGCCCTGACCTATTAGCGTATAAAATAGGAAATACCTGACATGTCAAAAATAACTGGAATGAAAAGATGAATTATAAGAAAAGGTATTACTTTCAAGAAACTAGTAGTCTGCTGGGGTAGATGGGTTAACAAACAATTCTATAAATTTTGCTCTCACAGAGTGTGTGTATGTATACAGATTAAAGAAGCACAAGACGAGAGAAACACATGTTTTGGGAGGGTCTGAGAAAATTTCAGGTCAGAGACAATGCCAGTGCTTAAATTTTACTCAGCATACATTTAAATTTGTCCTTCAAAATTTGTTTCCGAAACTGAGATGCCTTTTTTTGTTGTTACACTATTTTTTGCACATAATTCATTCCCATTGACTGAAATCATTCTCATTTTATTCTTCTGGAATTTAAAAAATTCTTATAACACATATCAGGTAATTATAATGCAAAGAGTGAATAAATATTTCACTTCTATTTTGCTAAATTTCCCATAATTGATTCCAGGTAAATTTCCCTTCCCTCATTAAATTCTAAGAACAACCATATGTCCTTGTAAAATGTTACATTAATCATTTGAAGAGAGCTTTTCTTCTTTCATATTTCATGTGACCATATGCAAGAAATGACATGCTTTGAACTGTAGAATGCATTTTTTCATATTAGAAGCAAGCACTGGGATTCCATGTTTATGTCATGCCATATTGCTGACCTTTATGATCACTTGTTATTTATGTGTTTACATCTAGATTGAGTACTAAGTTTAATTATGACATCTGTAGGCTCTTAAAATGTCAAAGCTTGTTGGCCAACAACTGCAAAAAGAAATACTGTAAGTAAGACACAGTATAAAAATGTAATCTCAAAATTATCTGTTTTACATAAACACAACTAAAAGTCAGTTTTAACTCCTTACATCCTATACATATGCACACATTTAATATTCATGTGGAGGTGCTATGTATATAAACTTACACATTAGATATTATATTTCATAAGGCTTTGCTCTCTTTTAATGATTTACCCATGCTTGATCTTTATTTTAAAACCAGGGATCCATGAGTAATGATATTCTATATAGAGACTGTCACATAAATTTTTTTCAGTCTCAGTGAATTTAGGAATTATTATCCCCCAATTCCTTCTTCAGAGTTGTAAGGAAACTGGTACTTGGGCATCTTTAATTGGATGCACCCATTTGTTAGTGTTGTTTTATTCCAGCAAATACCAAAATGAAAGCCAACCATCTTTAAGCATAGTGCCAAAATGGAACACTGAACCACTCCAGGCAATCTAGACCTGAGAACCAAGTGCCAGTTGGAAAACCTCATTCCCTTGGTCTGATTAAAATTCTATTATTTCACTTGGATTTAGTACTCCATTAAATTGTTTGGTATATCTCTGCTTACTAGTTCCACAGAATATGTTCCTTATAGTTTTCCTTGCAATATCTCAATACTCTCTAAAAGACACCAGACCAACAAGTTTTCAAATGCACACCCCTTTTATATGTCTAATTGGTTTAATTCTGCCTGTTCTGTATAAAGAGATAAGATAGTCTTCAAAATGAATTATAGTGCAATTTAAGAAGTATTTCAAAACTAAAATGAGCTATCACCTCACACCTGTTAGGATGGATTATCAGAAAGATAAGAAATAACCAGTGTTGATGAGGACATACAAAAAAGGGAACCCTTGTTCATTGTTGATAGAAATGTAAATTGATGCAGCCACTACAGAAAACTGTATACAGTTTCCTCAAAATATTAGAAATAGAGCTACTATATGACTCAGCAATCTTAACTCTTGGAATTTATCCTGAAGGAAAAGAAAACACTAACTCAAAAAGATATCTGCATCTCCACATTCACTACAGCATTGTCTACAATAGCAAGAAATGGAAACAACCTGTTATTTGGATGGATAAATGGATGTAGAAATGCATATGTGGGGAAATATATATATAGACTTGGAGTACACACACACACACACACACATATACATATATGGGAAAATATATACATATATGGGGAATATATATATATATGTATATACACACGCATGCATGTGAATAAAATTGAATATTATTCAGCCATAAAAAAAAAGAAGAAGAAATTCTGCCATTTACAACAACATAGATAGACTTGGAGGGCATTATGCTAAGTAAAATAAGTCAAACAGAGAAAGACAAATACTATATAATCTCATGTTTACATGGAATTTTAAAACAAACAAAACAAATACAACGATAAAACAAAGTCATAGAAACAGAACGGATTGGTGGTTGCCAAGGGTGGAAATGTGGGGTGTGTCAAAATAGGTGAAGGTGGTTAAAGGTACAAACTTCCTCTTTTAAAATAAATAAATAAATCCTGGGGATATAAAGTATAGCTTGGTTACTACAGTTAATTTTAAAACTGTTAAGAGACTAGATTTTAAAAGTTTTCATCACAAGAAAATAATGTAAGTATATATGATGATGGATATTAACTAAACTCACTATGGTGATCATTTATCGATATAGTCATTATGTTGTACACTTGAAAGTAATATAATGCTATTTATCAATTATACCCTAATTTAAAAGTAGGACTTCATTTTCCAGTTCTATAACCTAGTGGCTTAACATTATGTTAGGGGTTGCACTAAATCAGTGTATTACTAAAATTTATTTTCACAAAAAAAGAGTAAGCTGTTTATAATTTTTAAAAAAGCATTTGGTAAAATTATCAGTTGTACCCTGCATACAAAACAATATAAAAATATGTTGCCCCTGCCCTGAAGAAGTTTAAAATCTAGATATGAAGGAGAAACTTGTATTCATAAAAAGTCCATTATAGTGAAGGTATAAGTACTAAATTCTGGAAATATAAACAAAGTCCTTTTGCCTTTCAAGGATTAGAACCCCCCCTCCTAGAGTTAAATAATTAATAATAATAATAATAATAATAATAAATTATAAACAACCCTAAAGTAACACATGGCCAGCAGAAATGACATAAAGTATTAACTCATCATCTATCTGCCCAGAGTCAAATTTTTAATAAATTGCCGGGGCTGATAAAGTAATTTTAAAGAGGAATTTTCCACTCAAATGGCTAACCTTGTAATTGGTTCTTTGTTCTGCTTCTGTAGACATGCTTGCTGCATAGGCTGAAGGGCAGAGTGATCTTGAAACCAACTGAAGACTCACCCTCCCCTTTGACTGTTCTGTGCAGATAACAGATGTATTGTCTTTGCTTGTTAAGAACAGATGTATTACCTTTGCTTGTTAAGCCCTATAAAAGAAAAGTTACCCCTGAGCTCGGGGCCCAGATCTTCAGAGCGCTAGCTCTTCTGGGACTGCTGGCATAATAAACCTGAGTTCTCCAACTCTCCAGGTGGTGCTTGGTTTCTCACCGGTCTTGTTTCTGCAACAACTCAACCAGAGGCACTATGTTTCTGGACAAATTTGATACCTTCTATGATGCTTTTGTGTCCACCATACACACAGCTTCTATGGAGGATATAACCAAGAATCCAAAGAATAATCTGAAAACCTTACACAATTTTATATTTTTACTCTTATAAGGATCCTCCCAGGGACAGCAGGAAAGACCATAAAAATCGTCCATGTAAATTAAAACTTATTTCAAACAGAATGAAGCATGGGCAGAGGAATTAACAATAGAATTTTTGTAGTTAGAAAAAAGTCGAATTGTTATTAGAAATTTACCACTTACTAGAAGTGAATTTTAAAAATTTAATTAACTGGGCTATACTTCATTTTACCTCATCTATGAAATGAGGACCTCAGTATTGACCTCATAAGGCTGCTGTGAAGATTAAATTCAACTGCATTTAGCTCACTCTGCATGTGTAATGAGCCATCTACTAGCCAGTATAGAAGGGCTTTTGAATCAATAATAAGGTAATCACAGAACAGGCACAGTTTATCAAAGAAATGTTCTTCAGAAGAAAAGTTGATCATGATCTCTCTCACTTGAAACATATATACAAATTAAACCTTTTAAAACAATTATTTGTAAGGTTATGTTTACAAAAACAAAATGCACTGGGTAAATTTTAATATTTAAAATGAATTTACCATATTTTTAAAACTTTGCTTCCCAATGTCCAATTAACTTAACAAGCTCCTCAATGTGACTCTCAAAGAATCCATAGTTAATTTCACATTATTAATCAATAAGCAACAGGAAAGAAACTAAGTATAGTTCAGAAATATCAACTACCAATAATTATTCAAGATACCCTTAGAGTTATTGAAACACTTTAATAGCTCTAACTGATTAGAATTTACTGAGTCAGATGATTTGCATCACCCAAACATTCTCCTTTGAACTAAGTCTATCATTTTTAAGACCTGAGTTTTTTAATTTATAATGACATTCTGGGCCAGAAATAAGAAATATTTTTAAACAAAAGTCAAACTACATGGTTAGAGTAATCACAAAACAACAATTTTAAGAAGTCATATTTAAAACTCAATTTTACTGCTTCTGTTCCTAATTTCATCTTTTTCTCAACCTGCTTGTCCATTTTCTTTGTTATGTCTCTCCACACACTCCTCCCACTATCTCTCTTTTCCACCTGATACCCACATAGCAAAGTATCTCCCAGCCTGGAAAAACCCAGCCCAAGGCAGTGCACTGTAGTGCCAAGGCTGCTTGGATGTCATTTATTACCATGACTCCTAAAGCTATGTGATTTTGGCAGGTTGCTTAGGGTTTCTGTGGCCTCTGTTTTCTGGGGTTAATACAAACTTCCATTTATAATAGATGCATAAATAAATAAATAAATAAATAAATAAATAAATAAAGGATAGATGGATATATATGGATGCACACACGCGTGCACCCACACACAAACCCCTACATACACATCATATGTATTCTTAATCTTAAAAGGGCAAACTATATTTAATACCATTAAACACCATACAGGCGTCAGTCATCATCATGGCCACTAAGTCAATTTATGTTTGGACATATTGTTGTCTCAGTCAATTTGGGCTGCTAAAGTAATTACCAATGACTGGGTGGCTTAAATAACAAACATTCATTTCTCACAGTTCCGAAGGCTGGGAAGTCCACAATCAAGTGGCCAGCAGATCCACTGTTGGGTGAGGGTCAGCTTCCTGGCTTGCAAATGGCCATATTCCTGTGACCTCACAGAGCAAGGAAGCAAACTCTCTCTTGTATCTTTTTATAAGGGCACACATTCCATCATGAGGGCTCCACTCTCCCAATCTAATGACCTCTCAAAGGTCCCAACCTCCTAATATCCCATTGGAGTTAGAGTTTCTACATATAAATTTAGGGATAAACAAACATGTAGTCCATAGCAATGATTTAATTCTCATTAAGGTATGGTTTCATCCTCCAGGAACGTAGGAGCCTAGGGATGTAGGATATGCTTGGAGTTTGGCTTTAAAAGGTACAATTTCAAATTTGCACCAAAGACCATGATTTCAGATTCCTGATTCAGAGCTAATGTTGTATTGAACTGTAATTAAAAATAAAAACATACACACAAAATGTTGGCTTGTCAAGCCATACATTGTAAAGAAATCACTAAGAGAGTTTTATAAAAAACATGTCCTGAACACAAAGCCAAGATAAAAATATCTTGTCACTAAAGAATGTTTTTATTAGGGTATCCTGTCTACTGAGCTTTTCTGGGTAACTGTAGATATCAAAAGAATTAAAGTGCCAAAATAAACAACTCTCTTTGTTGTTCATTCAGAGCATTTAACTAGATTATTCTAGTAGTTAACATTTTTAAGTGTCTTTTTAGGATTATGCATTGCAGTTCATTTAAATATTTTCCACATCTAATAAGAACTAGGAGGGAAATACCGGAAATACTACAAACAAACTTGGAAATTTAACGTGTCTTTTTAAAGACACTATCAAAGACATCTGTTAACATTCAACTACTAAGAAGTAATATCCAATCTTTCTGATGGTTTCTGAAGCAGGAACTTAACTCTTACCACTTTTAGAAAGAAAAAAAAAAATGTCTGTTAACTCCAGGCTATTTTATAAAACTTGGATTTAATAAAGTAATTAAAAGGAGGCATAATAAAAATCTATGTTGCCTATAAACTTGACCCAGAAAAAGTTATTTTCCAAAGTAAGTGATTTTCTTTTTATGTAGGTAATCTTACATTGCACAAAATATAGACAAAATATAAACTGCTGGATTTAATCTCTCTCTCTCTTGAAATTTCAAGAACAGAATAATATTACCTCCAAAGTCAATAAGATTAAGGATAAACTCTTCAGCTTGGCATCAACACCTCCCACACCTACCTTTTAGTCTGAACATTAACCTCCCCATCAGATATTCCAAACTAACTGCATCTTCCTGCTTCTTCCCTGAAAATCTTCTATTTTGTTTTTTTTTTTTTCAGTTGAAAGCCCTTGCAATAGCTTAGATGTCTAAAATGCAGTTAAAGTGCAGAAGAGAATGTCATATAATTGACTTAAAGATAACATTATTGAAGTAAATATTAGTGCATATAACATATAACATATTACACATATCAATAAAATAGTTATAATGTACTGTATAATTTCTCATGTTTAGGAACTATAAAGCAGACTATATCTAAATGTTAAAGATGTTCTTTTGGAACTAGGATTTAGGAGTGTTTTAAAATTCTTTCCCTCTCTTTTTTTTCTGTCTGTCTGCCATTCTCTCTCTTCTTGTTTGTTCTTACTGCCTAAATTTTCTAAAAATAACAATAATAATAAAATAAAGTAATTAAAGTGTTTTTGTAGGTAAATTCAGAACCCAACACAAAGCTAGTAAAAGCTCTTAGCAGTTTTCTCCATTGAAAACAACTTAGAGCCCTGACATTTTATATATTTCATTAAATTAAAAAAAAAATCTTAAAAAATAAATACAATTTATAAGCTTTAGTTTGTTGCCAACAAACATTTTATGAATGATATTGAGCACTCATAGGCCTTTATTTATAGGTAAATATGCATATATGCACTGCCTGTAATAAGATATATGCATTTGCCAAATGGTGTGGCTACTAAATTCACAAGGGTACATGAAGAGATTGTTTATTCAGGATTTTTTAGTCAAAGTAACTGACTTACATAGCTCCATCTCCAACCTGGGATGTGAGCTAGAAGATAGAGACTTCTAGATAAGAATAGATGTTATTATAGAAATCTTAAAGTGGGATTATTATAGAGGATACATTTTCACTCCTTTATGGAAACTAATGTCCTTGATTATTACTCTCATATACAACTTGTTTAAATGCATTTTAATGAAGAGAATTTCCACTATGTAGATTTTTTATGTGGTTTGAATTCACAGAATCTCTGGATTGGTAGGGTGCAACAGATGAACATACCATGATCAATCTCACTGACTAAGCCTTTTGGTCACTTATAAGTTCCCCAAATGCATAGATAGATTCCCTTTTGGGTGGAGAGACAGATTTTTTTTTTTCCAGACATGATTTATATCTATAGTAATACTATACATATTTTCTTAAACAAACCAGATACTGTAATAATGAGTACTATTCACATGTAATTTTTCTGAAATTCAGATGTCATACCTTTAAATATCTTTTAAGTATTTATAATCAAAATTTTAACATGTATTTATGTTTAATCTAAAGTTGCCACAGTTCTTCCATTTAATTCACTTTTACTATAAACCTCAAAGAATGATCTATTTCCTTCACAAAGAAGAGCTAAAAAGTGTTCTATTCATTTTACTCATAAGACCACAGCATCGCGGAACAACTTGACCTCACAAATGTGTTCCTTTACTTTTTTTTCCCTACTGATATAAAGCAAGCAAGATCGACAAGATTAAGACAGATGTTATGGTGTACTTTTAATGACTGGTTAATTGCAAGATGTAAACTATCTATCCTCATTGGCAATTGACAGACTTATGTGACTGAGATGCTCAACAACAGAAAACTAATCATGACAGTCTAATGAAATGGTTTTGTGCAGAAGATATTTTGCATTGTGGGGGAAAAAACACAATAGGTATTGACACCTGCAAATAGATGTGTGTTTTAAGGAAAATTAATTAAAAATTAATGATTCTGCATAACTATGTTCAATTAGTCTCTACTGGCCATAGTATCTACAATAGTAATATAGTATTACATAATAATGTGAAAGATCGGAGTGTTTCACATAGTCACTCTTGTATCACTGGAAAGTGATGAATAGGCTCCTAGTAATTTAATTATTTCAAAAATAAAATGCCTCAGAAACATAACAAGAAATACATTTATTTAAAGTGACAAACTGCCTCACTTTAGAATTTTGATTCATCTTTCTATAATTTTCTTAAAAAATATGAATCTTTTCTATTTGAATGGTATTTTTGAAGAAAAAAATGAAACACTACCTATCATCATCATTTAGGTTGTAAAAATGTAAACAGTAACCCAGAAAGTAGATGCAGCAAAAATTCTCAGAATTTTAACTTGGGAATGGATGAATAAAATTGAGGGTGGGAAAACATTTTCTTTAAAATATTCTGACACAATTTTTAAACCTTATTGAAAATAAACAATTTTCTTGATAATTTGGATCTCCAAAGGATTAAGTTATTACAGAATGATTTCCTAGTGGTTGAAATTTTCAGTATGCTTCCAAAATGAATTGGAGGAAAAAAGAAGTTCTGAATACTGGCAAAATTAACAGCACTTTCAAAGTTATGATTTGTTCATGCCTTGAAGAACTTAAAACAATCTATGCAAAATATAATCCAATAAAATTATAGTGAAACAAACTTCAATGGTAGATTAATGTATTATGATATACATGTTAAATTCCTTGAAAATTTCTACTAATTAAATGATCTAGTGAGCCATTATTAACAATTAAGCTCACATAAAGGAGGAACTATATTGTATTACACTCTATTCAATTAGATCCTTTACAGAACTTACCCTAATGACATTTTATGGTAAAACTCCAGAAAAACTTGTTGAATTGACTGACTATGATAACAACAAATTAGTATCACATTAGACCATGGATATTTTATTAGTCCACACAATATAATTAAAATCAGATGTGACAATAAAATATAAGCAAATTTGAGTTTAATAGCTGAATTAGATTATCTCGTATTCTTATTTCTTCTAAATTTGCTGCTCTCTTAAAGCATAAATCTCCTTCTACTCCCTCCAAAATATTCAATTTTTAATAAAGTAACATCTGGTTTGGGAATGAGGCTATGCTACCTGCTGTTCACTCACCCTTCTGAAAAACAGAAAAAGTAAGCAGTTATTCAAAATCATTTTTGTTATCCCAGTAAAAGCTGTAGTTTTTAAAGAAATAAAACAGGAGAAATCAGAAATGAAATGTGCAGAAAGCACTGTGGTACATATAAAATTACATTAAAATTAGCCTGTGACAATGGAAAATTAAACTGTGGCAATCCTACATGGCGGAGGTGGGGTATAGAAGACAGCAAGTGTTGGATTATGTGGTAAACTATGTTCACATATATAAGTAAATTAAAATAGCAAGAGAAATCATTAAGTAAATTTATTTCTCCATAGTTTGATTTTGTATGTGTAAGGATTCTGTTAATAAAAGAAATGGAAAACTACTGGGCTTATTTATATTAGAAGAACCTTAAATAATTTTAAATTGAATAATAGTTATTATTGACAAGTTGTATTGCATTTTAAAGATGTCATGATATAGTTACAAGCGTGTTGATATCTTGATGTCAGCACTGTTGCTGATATGCCAACGGTTAATTTTGTGTGGCAAAATTTTACCTACGACTCCAAAAGCTATAATGATTATTAGAAACATTAACAATCCAAGTATTCTTGTTTTTTTATGGCTACTTTTAAAGACATTTTAGTATTTTTAATGTTATTCTAAACATAGATAGGAGTATTCATCCAGATAAAGGAAAACTGGCTGACCCAAGGTAAAATGAGCTAGAGAATCACTTAGTCTGCATTCTTGAAACACACATTTTTGAGATATTCCAAGAAAAAGAAATGAAGAAGTAAAACACTTCTGAACACAAAACAGAAAACTGTGATACTGACTGTGTTATCCTCTAACAATCGGTATAGAAATATATTTTCATTAGGTTTTTTTAATAGTAGTTCAATATTTCAACCTTCTTTTAACTGGTGTTTCTTCTCTCCTTTATTATCCTTAATATATTCTATTGAGACTTTTCTTTCACCATAAAAACAGAAAGGTGACCAGCCAACAGTATCTCCCTCCCAGAAGCCATTGCCGTGAAAACCTGCACACTAATCAGAAGTGGGTCAAATGATCTTCACATGAAAGCATCTAACAAGGTCCCTGAGGAAGCCCCTCTAAGTGGCAGCAGGGAAAAGCACAATTGCTTTTTTATGGAAGACGAATGCAAGCTTCCATTGGCCCATCTTAAAGTACAGATGCTTGCTCCTTTGAAGTTGCTAAAATCACAGTTGCTTTTGAAAGACTATTATGGTTTTTGAAACAAATTCTCTGAGATTTGGGATCAGAAGCAGTTATGAGGCCTTACTATATGAGGAAAGATTTCACACATAAAACTTTTTTCTTTTTTGCCGCTTTGGACAAATAAACACTTGTGACCTTTCAGTTCACAGCTTTTAACTGTAAATATTTAAATTAACTCTGAGTTTAATAAAGTCTACTGTAAATTTTAATAATTTAGCAGAATAATTGATATATATAATTATATTCTATACAAAATAAACATAAAACTATATTCTGTAAGCTTAGTATATATAATAAAAGCCACAAATTTGACTGTAAGGAACAATTGAAATGATCAAGTTAAATACTCAATAGCTAGTATATGAATAGTAAACTAATAAGTTTATACTGAATAATAATATTATGACATTTCGATCAGTACAGGCTGTAATAAATTTCCTCCAAATATAAATATTCTGAACTCTGTGGAACTGTTCTGCTAAAAAACTGTCATCATCAAACATTATTGTTATAGAAGTTTGCTGTATACTTTAATAGTAAATTAATTCATATGTTTGTAAGTCACTTACCATATGCTAGTCATTGTGTGGTACTCTAGTGAGAGGCAATTTTTCTTCTATCCTTGAGGAACAAAATCTGAACATGTAAAATGGGATAGGTTATTTATACTTATTCTCTGTCTTCTAGAAGTTTTAGCTCTTGCTATTTGTCAGTTTCTAAAGCTCCAAGCTGTGTTTAAAAAAAAAAAAAAATAGACAAAGCAGAACAAATATATATTTCTAATGAAAAGCTATCTTGCCACCCTGTTTACCATAGTTTTATAAGTAAGAAAAGATTAATATAGAAAATTAACATATCATTCAATTTTTGTAGGTAGGTTAAATAAAAATGTGTTAACTGATATGTCAATGGATAAAAAAAACAAAATAAAATTTTATTAAGAAAATTTGCAATAAATTCAAATATGTTATTGAACATGTTTTGAAATATAACTAGGGGAAAAAAAGGCCTCTTTCTAAGACAGAAAAAAACAAAAATGCTCTGCTAATAGATAGGCTTCAATTTATATTAAAAATGGTAGTAAAGTCTTCCAAACCTATCATTTTATAAGAGTCCGTGGTAAATTTCTAATATCTGCACAAAATAATAAGAAAGGTCAAATTTTAGTGGCATCACAAACTTGTTTTGTTCAAGATTTACTTTGTATGTATAACGTGAAACAGACCAAAGTTCATAATACCTCTGCAAATTCAGAAGCAAAAAGACAAAGGAATAGCCTCCTTTAGGAATAAAAAAAAAATTGTGCTATGTTTAAATCCCGCAAAATTAATGTTTAGCTCAAGGATTTGCTGTTCATCTCAGAACCTCTCAAGCCTGAGGCAGGATTAGGTCAGACTCATGTTCTAACAACTGGAGAAAATCAATGGATTTTACTTTATTAATAATTAAAAAGCTAATGCAGACTGGCAAGTGATTAAAATGTGCAGAACACATATTTATTACTGCGATTTGAAATAACTCTATAATATGTAATTTTAAATTGGGCCATACCAGAAAGACAGAGTTCATGTTAAATAAGAACAAGTAGCAGAAAGAAGAGGCAAGTATTTCTTTGTCTACTGTGCATTTAAAAAAGTTTCTGCCTGAAACTGGAAAAGCAAAACTCATGACTAGTTTGGATTCATGACACAATACTGGGTTATGATTGCAGCTTATTCTGTCACCCATAATTATATTAATCCCTATTAGGATTTGTCAAGGGTGACAGAAACAAAGTTACACAATGAAGGATATGAAAGCTCTTTTGACAGAGTCAAGTATGTTGACTTTTAGCAATTCAAAAACAGTCTATTGAAGATACACCTTAAAAGACATTAGCAATACCTCATTCCTGGTATCCACAAAAATTTCATTACTGTGGCCGCTAATAGTTTACATATAATTTACAAAGTCAAAGAATAGATGAATGCACTTCTAAATAAAGATTTTGAAATAATAAATCTCCAGGGATTAGAAAGGATATGGACGATAGATCTTAGAAAGCAAAAGAGATGATCCAAACATATTAAGGTAGATATGTATTCTTTTTCCAAAAAGGAATGATTTGTATGTTTATATTTACATATTATATTATAACATAAATTCAGGAAAGTATAATGAAAACTGAGATTTGAACAAACACTTGATGTATGAGCAATTTGCTAGAAGATGTTTTTCTTATACCTCCTTCTACAACTGCTAGTATAATACCTGTGACTATGAATAAATAAATGTGAGAATATAATATTATCTTCTAATGTATAGACCCCTGAGCTCCAAGAGAAAGATTATGGAATGTGAGATTAATTATTTTGGGGGAAACACAATAGACTTGAAACTATGAGATTCAGAACTCAGAAGAGCGTCTAAGTGAAGACAGACTTAGAATCCAAAGAGACTGGAACACATGCAGAAATCATAGAGAAGAAAGGGAAAACATGTTCACTTATCTGCAAGCTAGAGGAGGTTCTTATGAGAGACAGAGACTAGAAAAATGCCCTGAGTGGTTGGGATACTGGGGACGCAAGACAATCATGCAAATAAAAACTTCTTTAGACATTGTGTAGATTGAATGTAATACTTGCAGGGATAATGAACCGTCTGGATTGTCACGTGTCTTTAAAATGTAAATGGTTCGAGTGTTAATTAAAAATGTTTCCTTTTTTCCCCATTACAATTTGATTTAGATGTCATAGACCAAGAAGAAAACTAAACTATTTAATTGGAATTTTTTCTTATATAACAATTTCAGATTTTACAGAAGGAGATAAACCAGTTTACAGGTTACAAATAGGTAAGGTAAAATAGGAAATCTGGAATGCACTCAAAGGTACATGATTGATATGGAAGAAGGGGCTCAGAGAGTGGCCTGAGGACCTGGCTCTTAACCATCACCATCACACTGACCATTGCTCCCCCATAGGTAGCCCAGCCCCAAGACAGTTATTTGGGAAAGCTCACTTCCTCTGCTCTGGATAAAGATCACTGTGTTTATCATACACTATCAGAGAAAATCACAACTTTATAATCCTCTTTTTATTCCTTTCTAGTGTTTGACATAATGAAGTATAAGGCAACATAGTACAACCTGGTCCTTCCATGGCCTAGAGGAGCACATCTCTACAAATGATATAATAAATATGTACATAAGTGGATATAAAGTGGCTAAGTCAATGCAGTCTTGCTGAAAGATCAAAGGAAAAATGTAAATGACTTAGGTAAAAATTAAAGAAGGAAGGAAGGAAGGAAAGAAGGAAGGAAGGAAGGAAAGAAAGAAGGAAGGAATAAAGGAAGAAAGGAGAAAAGGAAAAAAGGAAGGGAAGAGATAGTCTAAATATTAGAATAATTACTATAATAGTTTCTGACTTTCTTGATTAGTTAAATCTCCAAACATGTTGGGCATGCTGTCCGATAGCACTTCCTGTGGTGATGGAAATGTTCTATATGTGTACTATCTAGATATAGCCCCCAACCACATATGGTTATTGAACAGTTAAAATGTGCCTAGTGCAAATGAGAACCTGCATTTTAAATTTTATTTAATTTTAAATGATTTAGATGTAAATAGACACATAGAGCTAGCAATTAATAACTTGGTAATTGGTAGCATATATTGAGGCTGAGTGGTAATTAAGAAATTAAATTTTTTAAAAAAAAGAAAAAGAAAAATACCTTGGTAGCAAACTGAGTTTGCCATACATTCTAAACTCAAAAAACTTAAATCCTCTTTCCATTTAAAAGCTGCTTTTAGAGAACATTGTTCTTTAAGACAAATTTTGATAGATTTTACTGGTGCATTTAAAATTTCTCTCTAATTCACAGCCAATTTACTATGGTGGTAAAAGGTCACAAAGTGAAAAATATGATAAAGTACTGGAGACACATCACTTCTTCCCAGCGCAAACAAGAACTTGGTATTTATTGTGAAAAAAAAAAGGAGGAAGATAAGAAGGAAGATGGAAGGGAACCCCAAAATATTTTTTATTTGTTCAACATAAATTGAGAAGAGAAACCTACATCTTTTTATATTTTAATAAAAAGTTACCTTTATAGAAAAATGTGTGTGCATGTATGTGTGTGTGTGGGGGGGGGGAGATAGAAATTAAGAAACCATGTTTTAATAAAACATTTCATGACCTTCAGGTGCTATTCCACATGTACTTGACATAACACTAAAATAAATTTTGCTAGAATGGTTGTATAACTTAAACTTTTGTAGTCTAAATTGAATTGAATGTATTTAAAGAATGCTCTGTGTGCTTTAGAAAATTAAGCCTTCCATGGGATCTTTTTATAAGGAGGGGACAGCTCTTTGGTAAACATTCACTGCTGTTTCAGCTATGAGACTAAGCTCTGAAGTCAGATAGAATTTGAAACGATTCCAATTATGATGTCTACAAGCCATGCAATGTTGGGAAAGTTATTTCACTTTTCCAAGTACTATTTCTTTTGGTTATAAAATGGAGATAATATTAATTCCCACTTGTAAGGGTTCTTGTAAAAATAAAATAATAAAATGCAAGTAAAATGCTTAGCATGGTACACAGTGCTTGCCATTAGAAAGCACTCGATAAACATTACCATTAGAATAATAAAATATAAATGGCATTATACATTTACTTCACAGGAACAATATTTTTATTTCTTTTTGTTGTACTCGATGTTGTTTCTGTTACTGTTAGATTTTACTTTTAGATTTTGGGTTAGAAATAATAGAAAATCCCTGAACTGAGTGAGTGTTAGGGTTCTTGTGTTCGAGGGTCTGTCACTCATTTTGTTAAGGTTTTGATTGAATTATCCGAATTCTACAGCAAAGTTTCTTTACTGTTATATGAGAGAACACAGCAAGGCCCTCATACATGGCAAAAACATCATATACTGACTGATAAGATTGTGAATGGAGGTGTCTGATTTCATTTGAAGATTCACACCAAAGACCACAAGGAATAGAACACTTTCATAATTAATTTTTTTTAATAAGAATAGAATATGATACATGTAAAAAGTGTCTGGAGGAGGGGCTTCCTCAGATATACCAAGGCAGATGGTTAGGTTTCTTCACAGCCTTCTATCACTACCAAACTCTGTTCAAAATTACTTATCTCTAGATTCATTTTCTAGATCTGTGCACTACCACTAAAATGTCCTATAAATGACAATACACTGAATATTGAAAATATTTGAAATGACAATAATTTTGAATGTTAAAACAGTCACTCACAGATGATCTGATAAGTATAAAAACAAACAAATTTCATATTTAAAACCCCAGCACCTGGATTCTAATAGAACGTAGTTGGTATTTCTGTTTAGCAGAGAATAAAAACTCTCTTACAAAGAATTAACGATTTAGTCATCTCAACAGCTTTGAAACTGTGGAAATTTTTGAAGAGGTAGGCATAGAAACAGGAAAGTTAATAAGTTCTAAAGTTTTGTCCCTAACTGAAATCTATAGTCATATTCTCCATCTCAATTATTAAAATTCTCATAACCCAAATTCTAACTGTACCTTATTTATGGTTCAAGACTTTATAAGGAGCATGCAAATTATGTCATAATTTTTTTTAAAGTCTACATTTTTTCATTCATTTATTATTTATATATTAAAATGACATTTACTGAGTATCACTTGTTTCAGGTAAAGTATGGGATAGAGGGCCATACAGAACAATAAGACACTGCCTTCGTTTTTAAGCAACGTACAATCTTCTGAATAATTAGTGACTCCAAGACTTTCATTTAACTGTTTCTGCGTTGAAGAGAGGTGCTTATCTTCCTGTTTAAATAGAAGGCCAGTTTATCTATCTGGGAAATGGGCCTCAAAAGTACTTTAAAATCTTGATTTTTTTTTTTTTTAGAAAACAACTTGGAATAAAATAAGTAGTAGAAGCTCCAAAGGTTGCAACATCAGAAAAGAGGTATATTTGCTGGAAAGATTCTTAGGTTACTAACTTTAGTGTATCTCATTATATAGTCAGTCACTGTAAACTGAGTATTATCAGAGTATATGAGAGACATTAATTAATATATTTCAGTTTGGCACAAAAAAACGCCTTATTTAAAGATCTTCAGTTGATATATGTTTCGATTTTTGCACTCTGGAAAATAATTTAGCACTATTTCCCACCTAAAATCACATAAATTTGTGACAATTATATATGTAAATAAGGTAATGCAAAAATAGTACCAATCCTGGTTCATTTTTTTTTTTGAAAAAAAAATATGTGTGAAAACACTCAGGAGACTTGATTTTCTTTTTGTCAATTGACTAATTTTTTCTAGAATATCTCTTAAATTTTTGATAGAATTATTTTAGATAAATGTTCTAAATATAAGCTCTTCCCTTCTCAAACACACACAGATAAAGTTTTTTAGTGATTTTATTTTAGCTCATCTGTGGATGTTTACTAGAAGAGATAGATAGCTATGAAATATTAAAAATATATATAATAAATGAAAAGAAGCATGAGGAAGCAAAGGAAAACATCCCAAATCTTAAACCTCCCCATGGTGACACATCCTCGATCATCTTTTCTTCTATGGTAAAATGTAGAAGATAGTTCCTGAATTAATAGCTTCTAAATCAATATCAATACATCTACCTTTAGAAACAGAAACAAAAAAGTAGTTAACTTTCAGTCCAACTTTGAGTCGTCCTAATAATAGGCCTCGAAATTCAATACAGTTCAATGTAAGATTAGGTAAAGACTATACAGGAGATGATTAATAAAAATAATCTTAGATTTTTAACAGAATGTAGAATGAGAATGTCAGAAATGCCCAATCTCTCTAATCTGAAAGTTATTTTTTATATCCATTTCCAAGTTCGATCTTATCATACACAACTTTCTATTCAACCAGCAGCTTTGCCATTTCCTCCTCCACTTAGAAAATAAGATAAAGCACTGAACAATCTTTATTTTATCATGTGTTCATTTGTTGTCAATCCTGAAATATTTGACTCCATTGGGAATTTTGAGTGCTTTGTGAAGTATCAAGAACAAACTTAGCTTGGGCATTTAATGCATATTATCCAATGGGGTGGGGGTGGAGGGGTAGTTAAATTAAAAATAAAATATCTTAGACGTGTAAAATTTCTCTCTATAAAAACAGATTTCATATCAAATGGCATTAAGTTTCACATAATCCCCCATTCTATCGCCCTAACAAATGAGAAAATTTCATGGATGTATTTACTGTCGTTTAAAAATAAATGAACAGAAAGGAACAACCCAAGCAAAACAGAATAGCAATAGGAAAAATGAAGAGAAAGAATCATATGGGAAAGAAAGTTAGTGCTCACATATTGGACTACATGCAAATGAAATTTTTTGAGATTTTTCTATGATTATGTTGACAAGTATCCTTGCCTGAAGTCACTTTTCGTCTTCAAAACCTAAACATTCACAAATATCTAAACTTGTGATTATCTAACCATGTGTATACTGGAATATATGCCTCAAGGGAACTGCAAATGTCAGGAAGATGCCAAAATAGTAAAAGAGTGTGAAATCATCAAAGGCATACCAAAAGTTTAGAAGCTATCATTTAAAAGGCCCTTCATGCAGAGTTTCTCTGTTGAAAACAGCCCTGCATTATATTTCTGAAGATCTAAGTTAAGCTCAAGAGACTGGAAATCTGATAATGGTTTTATGAGCTAACAGGGCATCCTGGATAAGTTAGACCTACTACAGACTTCATGGAAACAGGAAATGTAAGAAAGTTGTCTTGATTATTCTAAATGTCTGCTTTAAGAGCAAATGGGGAGAAATGCCAGTTTCTTTTTCAAGGGAAAAAAGGAAAAGGAACATTCTGATCTTATTCTCTGAGTCTGGGGCTAGGATGGGGATGTAGAAATGGCATCAAAAGGTCGAGGTTTATCACACTTGCCATTTAAAATTGTACTAATAAGTGTAGAGAATGAAGGAAATGTTCATTTTCACACAGATTCACCACTGAAATAATGTTTGTAGTAATGCTCTGATGAAAGGGAAGGCGGGAGGGAAGGACAGAGGGAGAGAGGGAAGGAGGAAGGAAAGAAGAAAGGAAAGAAGAAAGGAAAGAAGGAAGGAAGAAAAGAGAAGGAAAGAGAAAGAAAAGGGTCACTTTAAGAACTCTAAGAGTTTATAAGAAAATAAAGCACTGCAAATCCTATTGGTATTAAATTATTTTTAAAAATCTGCAACTGCAATTTATATTTATTACTCTTTTATTTTCGTTTTTCTCCTTTTGTGTTAATTTGTCGTCACATAATTTGAAAATGTTTTAACATGATGTTACATTTTGGTCCTGTCTTTTAACCTTTTTCTCAATGTCTCTATTCTCTTCCTTACACTGGATAGAAAGGAAAGATAATTGGCTTGCACTCTACAACGTTGCTGTCATACTTCCAATAGGAAAGGTAATTAAGAAGGAAAATTTTAAACAGCCTACTTAGTTAGTGTTTCCAGCTTCTGAAGTAAAACGTGCATTATTCTAATTTCTTACAAAAAAAAAAGTAGTATTTAGGGGCTGATTACAAGAAAAATAATTCAAAATCAAGTGGTTCAGTAAAGGCATTTGTTTGGTTTATGTTTTTCATTTCATAGATTTAATATTACTAGCCTCATTTCTCTACTACACAGATGCTCAAAGTAAAGCTGCTGGAACAGAAAACATGTGTTAGAAGTGACTAACCATTAAGTCCTTCCTGAGCGTTTTAGGGCAATCCAAATAACTTTGCTTCTCCCTGGGGATAAAAAGACAGATGATCTGCCTGGCTGAGAGGTGGAGAGTGAAACTAACAAGTGAGTTGACATAGAATCGAGGTAGTCTCAGAGGACAAAGAAAGGTGAATGGCAACCTGGAACAAATTGTCATTTAGAGAGTGGATGATTTGAGAGCAACAAGGCCAGGAAAGAGTAGGATCCATAAGAATGAAGAAATGCATTGAAAAGAAGTATTGGGTCAAATGGAGGAACTTCAGAGTACCAGAGGTTAGAGGCATAATAGGCTTAATTTACACATTCTTATAAAAGATACAAATCATCTAAGTTTTTATTTGTACTTGTCCAACTTGTGTTCAAACCCTGGCTTTCCATGTAGTATATTCATGACTTTAAGCTTCTTGAAATTTCCTTACTGGAGAAGCTACATAAGTTCAGTGGTAAAAAGTATTGGTACTGGAGCTATATTTCCTGTTCGTCATTGTTGTTACTATTAGTGTTATTTTTTTTTTTTAATTCTGTCTCTGCTGTATCCTAGTTCTGCTGTTTTTTTAAGTTCATAAGTTCTCTGTTCCCTTGTTGCCTTGTTCTATAAAATAGGGATCATAACACTACCAGCTCATGGGATTAAAAGAGTTAACATATTTAGGACTCTTAAATAGTACCTGGTAAAGAGGCATTTCTTAATAAATATTAGCTGCATTTTTAAATTTGGGAAAAAATAGTTATTATTTTGTGATAGGATATTAATAAAAGCTATTAATTTGTGATAAGATTGTGGTAATTTTCAAAAAAGTTTACTTCCCTTCTAACTTCATATAAAAAAAAACAAGTTTTATGTATGTTATCAAAAGAATCAAAAACAAAAACAAAAAAAACAAGACTTATTCATCTTTCCAAAGTCTTATTGCTCAAAGTGAGATTTAGTTGGTGCCACCATTTAAAGAATGCAACAAATAAAGCTTTCTTCCTGTAAATGTAGACATGACCTAAATTACTGCAAAGAGTAAAATCCTGACAGTCAGAGCAAAGAAAATAAAAAGTATCCCTCATTTCTGGCATATACCGGATTGTATCTTTCTCATTAGTTCTGAACTGCTTTGTTTCACCGCCAGGCTGAAGAACTACTGCCATTAGTCACTGATATTAAGTATTGTTTATGTCCAACCTAATGGGAAAGGGTTAAGGTAAGGTACACAAAGGATTAAACACCCCAAATCCTGTTTTTTTTTTTCTTTTGAAATGGATATACCCAACTAAATCAGATATCTGACTCCAATTACAGTAAGTCAATAAACTTCAGTCTCTGTATCAACATGGTATAATGGCCAGACTTACTTGCCATGGATCATGGTTGTCTATCTTTCATAGGGTTTGGAGGACATAATTGATGTGTGTAAATGCCTGTTGGATTTGTATTCCATCAATGAAATGCAACAAAACAAAACTCAGCTTGTATACAATACGTAATGCAATGCTTATCTAATCATAGAAATGAATGAGAATATTCTCTGAGACAGATATAGAAGGATCTCCATAATATATTAAGTAAAAATTTTAAGATTCAAAAAAATCATGTATAGTATATTGACTTTTGTATAACAAAGGGAAGAAACTAATGTATCTTTTATTTATGTATTTGCTTATATAGTCACAAAATATTTTAGGAGGAATAACCAGAAACTTTAGAAAGACCAGTTAAATGTGCTCCAAGATAATCTGTACTGTTTATTCTTTTATATTTTTGAATTTTGAATCATATAAACTTATTTTATATTCAAAAATAAAAATAATATATATTTAAGATAAAAATATATTTTTTAAAAATAAGAGAAAAAATAGCTTCTGGTTGGCTCATAAATCACTACATAAAATTATGATTCTATCTTAAATACATTAAATTTTCACATAAATAAACCTAACTCAGGAATACTTAGTTAGTGAGGATAAAAGAACAGTTTGGGGTGACACTTTGTCATGGAAGCAATTAGGTTATTTTCAAGAAGGAATCACATTTGATCTTGCCAAGTAGTATCATACTAATTGAATGACAGAATTGGCAAGTGAGAGAGAATATTCTCATTGGAGAATATAATTGCCAAAGTCTATATGTGTTTATAGAACTTCAGCTCCATACCAAGCTCTATGCTAGCATTAAATATATGCCTTCAAAGCACTTATAGTCAGATGGGTGGGTGGGGCTTGGGGATAATATAAGGTGCATAAAATATACGGTGATTAAAATTCAGCAAGACTAAGACAAGTTAAGGGTTGGACATTCTGGGCATTCATAGCACCAATATGCAATCCACCTAGGGAGAAAAGAGAAAGACTTTCTGGGAAAGTGATTTTAAAGTAACCTTCAGGAACCACACACCTAGAGTTCATGAACCTTTCCTCTTTCAATGTTTTAACCTTAATGAAAAACCAGGAGGAATTGTAGTTTCTGTACATAAGCTTTACAACATGAAAGTTAAATAATCCCTATTAGAATGCCAATTGGTTTACTACAGTAGTATCTATAATACCATCTGCTGCCAGTGGCTACAAGGAAATATCCCTAAGGAAATAATTCCTGGACTGTGCCTAAATTCCTCAAAATGGATGTCAAAGAGACTTTCAGAAACAAAAATGGTCTATTCGAGACAGGAATCTCTTGGTCTGAATTGGCTTCACAGGCCTTCTTTGGCTTTTTAGGCTAAAAGGTAGTTCTTTAATAATAGCTATTTTCACTGAACACTCAGTAAAGGCTCTTCGCTCCTGTGGAGCAGGGCAGTAGGATGCTCCTATGCCTGCAGAGGGGTTAGGGAGTGCCAGCAGGGAGCAGTTGAAGAAAAGGGCGTGGCTATAGTACAGTCGTTACCATGTTGCTAGATAAATACATGAGAATAGCTCGATATAAATGTGTGTTCCTGAAAGAGAAGAAGAAAACAGTTGAGAATCTACATTTTGCATATTATTGAGGCCTATTTAATATCTGATGACTCTTCATTATAATTAGCTAAACTTGAATCAAAGCACGTTACTAGTTTAGACAGCTTCTTAGTAAAGGTCTATAGTGTCTAGAACCAAAAATTACTTGTGGACACAAGTGAAGTTATCATGTGTGAAGAAAGAAACTAAAATCAACATAATTATCTGGAAAAGAACTAAAAGTGAAAATTTATTCTACATTAAAATTGTAATCTTTTAGAATTAAAGTACATCCTTTTAATATTCTTCTCTTAATAATTTATATAACGGCTGTTTGCTATGACAGAAAGGAAAATAAAAATGAAAAAAGAAGAAAGACATTTTGTTGTCATTAGAAACTGAAGATTAAATATATCTTGTACTCAATGGCAAGATGCTCTAAGAACACATTTTAGTTCTACTCATATACCTTACTGTAGTGAAAGCAAAGGTTGTTTTAAAGAACTTTAAAAAATATTATTTTATAATGAAATACAATGATTAGAACAAGAAGGCAATAAGTTGCTGAGTCAAATATGATAATGAATTATTTCTGGATTAGTAAAAGATTCCATAGTTAGATTACAAGCAACATCTAAAGTTCGAAGTTATGAAGTTGGTACCAATTCAGTCAGTACATCTCAGCTACTATATTAGTAAACTGTCAGTAAAGTATGCGCAAACCAGTAGAATGAAATCTACATAAGAGGAACAGAAAACCATAGTCAGACCAAATTGGGAATCAGACCACACAGAAAACTTCCAGAAAATAAACTCAGAGAAACTTTAAGAAAGCATAGTAAATTATACCAAATGTAGCTGGAATCTATAGAGAGTTTTAAATGACAATATTTTCTATCAAACACAGTTCTTTAAGGCTCCAAAAAGGTTAACAGATTCTTAATTAAAAATAAATCACTGACACTGAAATCGCCTATATTTTTAATAACTATTTAAATAATTTTTAAAATAATTTATTTCCTAAGAAAAAAATCTCTTAATTTCTTTCTTTCATGGAATTAATTCTAGTTACTCTAACTTATTATATCCTTCTTAATTCAACTCTGAATGTCTAGTCCTATAATATTTTTGTTGAAAACACCTAGAGAACTAATAGATCACACAACTGGCTTCATAATATTGAAGTAGGTATTCAGATTCTGTTTGTTTGCGTTTTATCAGTCCAACTTTTTTCATTTTGGTGTCAAGTCTAGTATAATCATTCCCGAGAGAGATGAGAATGCCAAGTGCAGGCCCAGACAAGAGCAAGGCCGGGGAGGCGACCCTTTCTCCTTCCTTTTGATAAACCCACACTGTGACTTTTCTCCCTGGAGTGATAGTCGCTGGCAGCTATAATTTCTCTGATACACACAATCAAAACATACACTTTTTTCAGTTTCCCTTTTCACCAGGAGGTAGTTGTTCTGGAAAGAGAGAATTCACTTGACATGATGCTTTCCGTACTTGCTTCTAATTTTGTTATTTATACTATTACTCTAAGGAGTGCAATTTCTTTATATTCTAGAAAACCCTTACAATGAATATACAGTGTTAACAAACAGAGACTAAATGCCAAGGCATTTTTTTTTTTCCATGTAAGAAGACTAAGCCAATTAGATAGATAGAAAGGTAGATATAGAGATATATAGGCACATATTTACATAAAACTATTTAAGATTACTAGAAGTTAAAATGAACTCCAGAAGCAGTATTATTTATATCTAGTCAGTTTATCTTTGATACATAAATAAATCACTTATGTGGAATACTGAAATGGTATAATTAAATATGGCTTGACTCTCTCTGCAAACTCTTCCTCTAATTAATACTGACCTGTCCTTTCTAAATTAAAAAAATATATATATAAATATGCCTTGTTTTAATTATGACTTCATTACAATAAATTCATGATTTTAACATAAATAATTGGGTCAATAAGAAAAGTATATGCCACCTTCACTTCCTCTAAACAGAAAATATAATAGTTAATACAGTAGCACATGTACTTCTGAATTGTCAGTTGTCAAAAACACCATTAATAAACAAGAAAGTAGATATTATTCATGAAAAAAAGAAACTTGGTTTAGAAGTCCTTTAGTAATAAAGGCTTAATATCTGACGATCATCTTATCTTAAGAGGAAGAAACTTCATTTAATGCAAACCCAGTGATAATTGTTTTTGCCCAAACTACAAGTAACCAGTAAGATTTTCCTGTGGGGCTCCACTGATTCCCTTGACTAAGAGATAATTTCATGTTTCCATTCAAGACAGACAAAAATTCAACTTTAATTTTTATTTTGTGTGAGAATAGTATACTGTTCCTTTGCAAAGTTGTAAGAAACCATTATCCTATAGTTTTGAGCAACTTAGCTTTATAAATTTACATTGACAGTTATGTTTTATGTGCAATGAGATTCTGTTATTCATGAGATAAACACTTTTCAGCTTTAAAATGGGCCCTTATCATTTATTTCCTTCTTGCCTACAAACTATAAATGATAAAGAAATGTAGTTAAAATGTAATATTTGGGGAGGAATCTTTTTAAACTCAGAAATGATAAGACACTTGACGCTTCTTTTAGTAACTTACAATTGACTTGTGACTTTCTTTTTCTGTTTACTATCTTCTTTCTCATGTAGGAAATGACTATGCATAAATCTGACACTTTGGTAGTACTTTTTTTCTTTTCTTCCTTCCCATCCATCCTTCTTTCACTCTCTTCCTCCTATATTCTCTCTCTCTCTTTACATCATTCTCTATTTCTCTCATCTTTTTTCTTATCTCATTCAATATAGTTCGTATGGTCTACATTATTTCTATAACTATGGATATATGCAGAAGGATGATATCAAGCCAGTGATATGGATTAAACTTTTGCAGTTCATAAAAAGTGGAATACTCCAGTTATCCACCCAACTCAGATGCTGAAATGGGAACTGATCCAAAAAAACAAACACACACACACACACACACACACACACACACACACACACACACACAAGAGGTATGTCACCTGTAATTGTTGGCAGAGTAATATTCTGTTATTTCAAGTGGCTCCTTGAGCAATTTGATGGTTTCACATTAAACTAGTTCAGTTTGGTTCGTTAGAAAATGTGAATTAAAGTGTTTGAAGGTAAATCATATGCGCTCCAAGGTATAAACTATGACTCAAATAGTCAAACAGATGCTAGGTCAAACAGATATTAACTAAAATATTTACCAGGCCATCCTTACATTTCTACATAAACAGAATAGAATGCAGCTATAGAAATTCAACTGTGTTTTGAGTTCCTTGTTTTTCTTTATTAAAGTAGCACTTTTGAATGGATGGTTTCTTAAGAAAACTCACTTCATAAGAAGCAGGTTTTCTGGTGTTACCTGTGCTATGTGTATGATGAGTACCGAATCATTTCATTTAGATTACCAAAAAAGTAGGAGATAAACACTATAAGTGAGAAACAGTAGCTTTCCTTTATCTGCAGGGGATACATTCCATGAACCTTGGTGGATGCCTTAAACAGTACCAAACCCTATATATACTATGCTTTTTTCTATACATACATAACTATAACTTTTGCGAATGCCTTTGTGCTATTTAATAGTTTTCTCATATGAGATTGTGCATGTAAAATCATCAAGCTTGATATCTGGAACATAAAACATTTTTAAGAGGTGTTAGGCGAATTTGAATTTAAAAGTTAAATTCTTGCTTTAGTTTTACCATTATCAATATGGAGTTAAAAAAAATTTATCTCCTCTCTCCTTTTTTTTTTTTAGTTTCTTCATGAAGTCTGCTCTATTCACAAGACTCACTATCAGTATACAACTTTTGCTCCAAGCTGGTTAAAATATACTGCACCTGCAAATATGCTGGGACATTTCTAAATATTCCCAGCCTATTTTCCTGGACCATCTAAGGCAGAGATCCATAACCTTTTTTCTTAATCATCTAGATAGTAAGTATTTTGGGATTTGTGGGCCATACTGTTTCTGTTATCAATTCTGTCTCTGTCTCTGTTCAACTCTGCTGTTGTAGTAAAAACTCGGAAAAAAATGAGTGTGTCTGTGTTCTAATGAAACTTTATTTATGGACACTGACACTTGACTTTCACCAAATTCACATGTGTCTTAAAATATTATTCTTCTTTTAATTTTTATTCAACCATTTCAAAACCATTCTTTGCTCATAGCCTGCACAAAAAATGGCAGTGAGCTGGACTTGGAATTGCTTTCTGACCCAGATTTAAAATACAGACCTTCATAGAAACTCAGTTGAAATGACCCCATTGTACAGCCAAATATATCAAACCTATAGGCAATCAAACTTCAACAAGCCAGAAGAGGAAGGAAGCAAGAGGAAAAGCTGCAGCAACAGAAACAAAATGAGAGAGAGGTTGGCAACTAAGAAAAGGTTTCGATATCTTGGTAGGTCAAATTCAGAAACTTTATTTTTGCATATACAGCAATTCCTTTCATCAGTATGCTTAGAGGTGATCAGGCTCAGCATACTAGAGAAGGACTCCATTGTAATGTGAGATATACCAAAACCGTGAACTTGGTTTTATTAGTAATGCATTAAGAAGATTTATTTCTATATACAAAGGCTAGAACTAGCTAAAGATGGCAAAGCAAGGATCTAGATCTACTAAAACCCTTAATATTTCCTAGGTATGCAAAAATCATTTTAAAATTTGGCTGTCCTCGGTGTCTGTTTTTTTTTTTATCTCTACCATTCTGCTATGACAACACATTTCAGAAATGTTACAACACACTTAAAAGCATTACAGCTTTCTGAGAAATAGAATGGTCCTCTTAATCTTATTTGCACCACTCTAGTTGCATCAGCAATAGATTCAAACACAAAGTTTTAAGCAGTTCTTCAGATGTCTGAGTTCATTCATTACACGTCAGTTATTAATAGTTTCAAATATTACTGTCATCTAATGCTAAACTCCAATTTATTAACAAAAAATGCCTATCTTTTCATCTACATGGATAGTTCAGTGAATAACTCCTTGCAAGAATATAACTCTCGGGACAAAGAAAACCCTACACTATTTGATAACTGGACAATTTCATACTTCGTTTGGCTTGAGACTATTTATTAAAACCTGATTAGTCCATCCAATGAATAGTGCAGCATCCTCTTGAAAGGACCCAACATCAAAATTTCAACAAACTTTAATTGGAAATTCAAATTATCCCCTTATTTCCCACAGGAGAGCATAGTTCTTGGGATTTCATAGGATAAGCATACAGCTTCTCTGTGGCTTTGTAGAACTGATTGTTCCGTGTCAGTTATTCTTGAAGTACTATTCTCTGTTTTTGATGCCTTGTGCCTTTTAGCAAAGTGTTTTCTTTCTATTATAAATAGTTCATAGTTATTCATAGAAAGGTAGCAGAAAATGGTCTATACTTTCAAGAATATATGCAACTTGCATCCACATACCTTCTAGAATCACTTAGATTTTACATGATTATCTCTTGGTTTTTAAGAGTTTCTCATTCATTTTACAGAATACTTATGCTACCTCTGACTACAGCTCAGTAACTCAGGGTGGGACACTGTCTCCATTGAAAAATGTCTTGTGAAAACCTGCTGCAGTCCAGGACCCGGAGTAGGGCAATTAAAACACCTAGTGTGCAAAATTTAAAGAGACACTCATTCTAGGGTCCCTCAGAGACTATTAGAGCGAGTCTTTCATTAAATCTTGCTTCTTAGACACCTCACTTTTAAGAAGTTGCTCACTCTTAGACCTGTCCAAGAATATAGGTGGCACAATATGACAGAATGTAAATGCCTTCTCAAAACTGCATCCCAGGTACTACACTTGCTTCACTCAAATCCCAGCCCTGCTGTAGTCATAAACATGGGGGAACCTTAGACAACTCTATTCTAACTACTTATCTTGAATGAACAATATGCTTTCTATATCTACCTTTCTATGGATAACTATGGAACTATTTATATTAAGCCATAATATTGCCACCGTTTTAGAGACTTGTAGCTAGAGTCTATGACTCCAATGCAAGAAAAAATTTTAATAACCTCTAGGTACTAAATACTTAGTTTTTAAATTAATAAACTAATGGAAGGTGATTTTATGGGTGTTCTCTGACAAAAGATTATACTGAACATGTATTCATATACACAAATATTATTAATTGTAAGATTAAGACCTTACTTTGATATCATTAGTGAGCACTGAAAACCTTTCATGATATTAAATTATCAGTTTAGAAAGAAAAGAAGAATCTTCACATCTTAAATATAAGCAGGTAAATGTATTGAGATTATCATAAAAGATACAGGGCACATATATGAATAAAGCATAAACGTGCACACATAAAGATGGGAGTATGACAAAGAATAAAATGTATATAACCTAAGAAAGAATTGCAATAAGAAAAAAAAAGGAAAATAATGAAAGAAATTTAATATGGGCAAAACATAAATAAATAATTAAGGCACTTGCGTATTATAGCTATGTTCTTTAAACACTTTTAACCAGAATCTGTTTAATAGCCATACACTTGACACATGCATCATGAATGCTCTAAGAAAATGTTTACAGGAAGAGAATATCACACAATGCAGATGGCACTAAAAACACCACCACATTCATAAAATGCACAATTTTTGTCTTCTGTAATTTCATAGACTAATATTCTTAGAAGAAATATTGTTTCCATAAAACTGTATTATAATCTAAAAACTCATTTTTCTATTTCTACTAAAGACTTTTATAAAATTTAAAAGCTCACAAGTCAAATATTCACATAAAGGGTCGCAAGTGATGTTATTGGAGGTGCAGCCATGGGTAAATCTTAGCACTTGAAGAGTTAACATGAGAGCAGAATTCCTTTGAGAGGATAAACAGAATAAAATTCTGCAAGCTAGAGGTAATATTTCAACAACAGAGTTTATTACACAGTTTCATTGCTAAGCATAGTGTGTCCCACGGAACTACAGAAAATTACTATTGCTGTTCCTGAAGGTTGAGACTTCATCTCCTCCTGGTAATTCCATAGTAAAATGAAGAAATGTCTCTTGGCATCTTTACAACACCTTTAATTTTTCATGTTGATTTTTTTTCTTTTTATTACTCATCTAAGGAAACTATCAAGAGTTATTATATTTCCAAAGTGGGAAATGATTCTGAGTGTATACCAGAAACCAACCATTACTTACTGGGCAGGAGCAGGGGAGAAGGGAGTGAGGGAGGAAAGCTTCATTCTAAGGATACAGATATACAGAAATACTAGTGATCTTTTTAGAAAATAGACACTTGTGAATGATCAGCTTTTTGCTTTGGTTAATCACCATTTCAGTAACAATTGTGCATAGATTTCTTGCTTATAGTTTTTAACATATATATCCACACAGAAACACGATCACATGGCACACCGATACCTGGTATTCTCTGAACTCCGAAGTGCAATGTGTGCACAGGATCAACAGCTGGCAATAAGATTATAATCAGAGAAGTGCTAGGATTTCAAGGCTAGGAAGGGCTCTGAGCAGAAATCTCCACACGAGATGAATTGTATTTTCTAAGAAGACTTGCAGGTTTCTTCAAACTATTTCTAAAGGCCCATGAGTGGAGTGAATTTGTCATAGTATATACTTTTTTTTCCACAAACTCAACAGAAATAAAACACTCTGATCATACACTCATTTTCATTATCATAACAATAGCATAATTTGAACTGCTTCATTATCTGACTGTTTCATGCTGAACTGTTCTTTAAAAAGTGTCAGAGAGAAAAAACAAAACAAAACAAAACAATGACTTAAAAGTATTTTGTTGCTGTTGTTCTTGCAACTCCCATCCTTGTATTTAAGATACTTAAAATTTTCCCAATCTGATATCTGGTCCAGAACTTCTACTCACATCTCCATGTCCTTGGATTGGCTAGAATAATTCACTGAAGGCATTTTAATTGAGTCCAGGCTATCATCATGAGAGCATCCTTATATTAGCACAAAATTGTGAAAGTGGAATCACAATTCATTATAAATTTTGTTACTGCTCATGCTAATGGTTTACATGTAGCCGGGGAATCTAGAATACTTTTCCACACCTAACTTGTCTGCTGAGCTTCATAAATGTTACACAAAATGAATATTACACAAAACAATGGATCATTCTAGGAAGACAAATCAATCCCTTCCAGTCTACTTGTAGAGATGGGGCAACTACTTAGACAAAGGTTTATTAAAGCCACTGAAAGGACCAACAAGTCATCAGTATAGTACAAATATTATTTTAAACAAAAAATCTGAACAAGCCACAGCTGCAAAAAGAAACCTTATCTAAACTTAAGCAGAGCCTTCTGAAAATACAGCTGCCATTTACTCCTTTCCAAGGGAGTTTCCTGCTTGAGAGAAGACTGACCCTTAGCCCTAGGAGGTATGAGTTTACTTCGTCCAAGAAGAGTTTCCATCCAGGAAGAAGACTGACCATTAGCAGAATGAAAATGCCCAATAGAGCCTTCTATACTGAAGCTTAAAAATCATTTTTGTAAGCTGGTATATAAACCCTTATCCCTGGATAAGCTGCTATATAAACCCTCACCTCTGGCTGCTCAGCAAGTTACTCACAACTGAGAATTCTCACATGCATTTGAATTAAATTTTTTCTCCTGATAATAGTTTGTCAATTAATTTACAGGCCCTTGATCTCTTGGACTTACATTGGTAGAGGAAAAGTTTTTCTCCCTGTATTTTGCTCAGAATTAAATATAATTAAATATTCTCAATAAACATATAAATAAATTATTGATTTTTTAAAACATCATTATTCCTTTTTTACAAATAAGTAGGTCGAAGCTTAGAGGAACTATTTGTTCATAGTCATATCAGTTGATATATGATAGAACTAGTATTCTGACCCCAAAATGATTCCCTTTCTAATACCTTATCTACAGAGCCTCTGATATGATTCTTAATGACACTCTCTTTTATAGTTTATCAGTGTTTTCTGAACTTTAACAAGTCAAGGCGCATGTAGAAAATAATAACACACTAGTACTGCTCTTACCAAGGGAAATAAAAGATGTCACTGGCATCTATATAGAATGATTGTGGCTACCCTGACCAAAGCCTGACCAAGCCTCTGCCCCAGCATCTCATGGCTAACATATAACTCATGCGTGAGATCAGGCACAGAGGAGGAAAAACACCAGACTAGATAATATTAAGCATTATAGAGCACATAGTTCAACTAGTGGTGATAAAAACTAGTACTTAGAAACACTGGAAGATACATAAATAATATCCAAAAATGAGACTTGTATACCTGAGAAGAAAAGAAAGAAAATATAGGACCTACCCAGAGTGGGAAAATCCTGAAAGGACTTCAGAATTTAAGCATTATAGAGAACAAGTCAGTCTCTGCAGGCTTCTGTTGCCTCGTATAAACTGATGATTATCAATTTTTAGTTCTAGAGGAAATATTTTTTGATGCAACTTTGTATCTCCTCACGGATGTTTCAGAACCATTAAAAACAAACCAACAAACAAACCCAAACTCAGTGTCCTTTCAAACTTATTTGCCTGTTTTGGAGAATAGCCCTACCATAGATCCGCCCACATGAGTGACAGAGGAATGGAGGCACAGCCCAGAGACAGTCTAAAGAATACCCCATTGGTAGTTAGAGAATACCTCAGGAGACAAAAGACCAGAGGGCCATAACCTATCAATCACTGGTTTAATCTGGCCTCAGATGCATGTGCAAAAGGTACAACTCTAACTTGCTCACAACCTCAGCCTCATTATACCATTACTATGATACCATGTTTATGCTCAGAAAGTTCTAATTATAACAGACTGAATTCTGAGTAAGCACATGTGCTCCGAGCAAAGTGTTATACAGCAACTAAGGGTCAATCAAATGACCTCATGTAACAATCACCTAGGAACACTTTTGTAACCACCCATCACGCCCTATATAATACAGACCTTCCCATTCTGAGAACCAGCTCTTCCCTTGGAGCATATTCTTTTATTTCTTTTATCTTTTCACCTCCCAAATTCTACAGGGCTATAGCCTTCCTTACTGTGGCCCATGTCCTTCTAAAAATACCTTTAATAAATATTCCAAATCTCGCTGCCCTGTAGTTCTTTGCTGCATTGGTGGGGAAGGACTGAGGAAAAATACTAATTGCGTTACTGCGTTGTTACCTGCCCCCATGCTTCTGGGGAGATGCCAGAGTTCAAAAACCACCCCAACGGATCGTGCCTACACAGATCAGACACTGGAGACCTTTGGACACCTATATCTTTCTCAGCTTCTATATTTATTCCATTACCATTTTCTTAATTTTCACTTCAGGATAGTCCTTAAAAGTGACCAACTTCCCCTGAATATACCTCTAGCAACTAAAATATGGATGATTACTGTCTTTTTCTATTGCATGAAAGTTAATGATAGTTTGTCCATCTTGATATGGTTTTGAAATATCAAATACTATATCATTACACATACAAATAATATGAAATTTAAATATTGATATCAATAATGAAGTTTTATTGGAACACAGTCAGGCTTCTTCATTTACATATCATCTATTACTGCTTTTGCACTACAGTGGAAGTGTTGAGTAGTTGCAACAGAGACTATATGGCCTGCAAATTCTAAAACATTTGCTATATAACCCTTTACAGAAAATTTTACCAACCTCAATTTTAGACTATCATGATCTTTTGGCAGGAGGAAAATCCTGGTTGCCTAAGAAATACTTTACAAACCTTATAGTCCACTCTAATCTCTCCTTCAAGCAACTAGATTTATCTTTCGAATGCAAATTTTATAACTCTCACAGAGCCTTAAAAAGTTTTCTCATTGTAATTTTGTTTTTTGGTTTTTGTTTTTATGTTTTTACAATAAAGATCAGAATGGCCTGCTTAGGTTTTGCTTTATCTAGTTTCAAACTTCCTCTGCTGCCTTGTTAGAAGCACTTCTACTGCTCACTGGATCTCAACAATAGATACCTGCTTTCAATTCTTTTGGGCCTGATGCTTCCATCTTCATGGAAACCCACTTCCTTTCCTTTCCTGTTCTTTGCCCAATTTAGTTTCATTTAGGCTTTGGTTTTAACTCAAACTTCTTTACAGAAATCTTACTTGACCCGCCATTTCTAACACATTAGTTGAGCCCCTGTCCTATGAAGTGTCTTCCTTTACTGTACTTTTTATAGTTCACTATATATTTGTTAGATTATTTGACCGATGTTATTCTTCATTAACTTAAAAATTCCATGAAGACAAACTTATATTTTTCCTTTTCTTTCCCATTTCTTAGGGCCTGACATTTTAAGTACTCAGTGAACATTTGTGAAATGAATTAATAAATGATCATTAACAAGGTCCAAAATTTATGTCTGCCCCTACTCCCAATCATTAAAGAGTAATTGGGTCAGTTGCGTACCTTTTTAAAGATGATTTGATGTATGATATTTTTAAACTAATATCTTCCAATACTTTTTTTTCTTTTAAAGTAGTGTTGCCAGATGAAAATAAAATAAAAATTCAAATAAATAAAACATAATTACCTGTAAAATTCAATTTAAGAGGAACAACAAATAATTTTTAATATAAGTATGTCTATGCAAAAAAATTTATCTGAGTACTTAAGAAAAAAAACTATTTTTTGTTTATCTCAAATTCAAATTTACCAGAGCATCCTGCATTTTATCTGGCAGCTGTACTTTAAAGAGGCCTCTAATGGCAAATAAGCTTAATTTGGCTACTGAGGTTGTAACTAGTATTAGCATAAACAGATTATAAAATTATCAAAGAAGTTGCCTGATAGAAATGAAGGGATATAGCATTTTAAAGTAATGCTTGCCTACAAAATTTAAAAGGTCATAATCTTACAAATAAGCAAATCACCAGAATTACAAAATAAAGCAACAAACTAGTATAATTTAAAAAAAAAAAATAGCAAGCCAAGCAACACACAGATAAAAATATTTTAGCAACTAGCTCTGAGTCTATAAAAGTCTTTGGATCCTTCTGAAAGTATAAAAGGTGATAAATAAAAGTGCAAAGAATTAAGTCAAGAGAAGGTGAGGGTGAGACACAGTCACAACTAGTTAGGGAAAGGGGTCCTAAAACTTTGCAAATAAAAAGATCACTTTGCTTCTTAGAATATATGGTTAGCTTAAAATGAAAGCTAATAGTATACCACAAATCACAGTTTTATGTCTGTAACTTCACACACACACACAGACTCCTCACAACCTCAATGCTTACAAGACTTGCATTAAACTCTTACAAAGGAATTTATTGATAAAATACAGATAATTGTCATCTGTGCAAGCTCAAGGCAACATAGTTAGCATTTCATAATAATACACTCTGACAAAGTACATTGATTTTAATTCTCTAGATGGATACATTTTACCTATTCACACCCTCCCACCCTCTCTACCCTCCGTCTCAAAAAAATGAAAATGTGTGATCAATGAGTTTTTGTTTTATACAAATTAACTTTCTACAGGTGTCAACTTCATGGTTACTTATTGGTAAAATTAATACTTCTAGGACTTCTAAATTGTGGCATGGTTTAATTATTTTCTATTTTTTTGCAAATTAGTACACTTGCAGCTAGAATATCCAAGTTACTACTCCAACATCAGTATTGGGCTCTCAGCATTTGATGGCTAAGGAAGAGTTCTGACTTTTGGACACTAGTTAGTATTACCCTAAGTGTTAAAGTGGAAACTGGGACATTCCATTCTTAGCAATGCTGGGAATACAACAGAGATTTAGTCATTCGATTTCTACAATTAGCACCTACATACACTCCTATGTCTGAATTAAGAAAACTATATTTAAAATGTTTTCCTGAGTGTCTGTAGTTGTCTTCTTCACACTCTCTGTTCTGGAAGACAACCCAGCCCATCACACACTCACACTGTCACAAGCAATGGAGCTCTTTAGCAGTCCTTGATTTCTGAAGGCTAACTGGACAGGGATAATTGCAGTCCTCTGGAGAGGCATATTTGAGATCTCTAAATCAGAATGGGTAAATTTTGTTTTTCCAAAACAGATGCTTTCTGCCTACAAGGACAGAATATACATTCATCTGTTTTTTACATTTTATTGTTATGCTATAAGGTTCTGAAATAATCTCTCTTTTGAATTTCACTTGATCGCACTCCAAACACAGTGTGTAATAGTTCCCAGCCCTCTAAGCTGACATAAAAATGCATTTTCCATTACTGTTCACATCCCTGCCTTCCTAGGCAGATTTTCCCAGGTGCTTCAGCTTTTGCAGTTCAATGAACATGTCCCTGAGAAGCAAATAAAATCCAGTTGCTTTTTTTTATTTGTTTCTTTTGTGTCTTTTCTCAAAAACACTTGATTCCTATTTAGATGTTTGTGCATTTCTATTCAAGGTGGAGCAGGAAGTCTGGGTGAGAAAGAACACTAATCATTTTGCAAGAGAAAAACAGTTTTATTTCCATAAATTTTTCAGCTAGAGAAGAAAACGAAACAGAATAAAATGAAAGAACTAAATAAAAAGAACACAAACCATGCTCAGCAACAGTTTTTCTTGCAATTATTTTGTGTGTCGTGCAAGCTTACTGCAAGAATTTACCTCACCAAAATGTTATTTATGCAATAACTTGTTTGACTTGAATAGCATAAACTATTCTGAGTAAGGAGTTTGAGGGACAGTAATACAGTTTTATGTGGTTTTATTTTTTAATTAGAGTGATATTTTAAAAATCTTCTTCCATATTTTAAAAATCTTTTTTTCTAAAGAGAGTGTTACCTAAATATAAAAATTTCAGTACATAATAATAAAGACTAATGATTTAAATTATGCATATGACTTAGAAATAAAGCATAGCATATATAGATGCATATGAATATATGGTTTTCACCTAGTTGTTTATATTTTAACATTATTTTAACTTTTTTAATGCTGATATATACCACAATCAAAAATGAGACATGAGACTAATAAATATTGCCTTATTTTGTTTTCAGGTTGTTAAGGGTTGAATTGTGTCCAAACCCTTCATACTATAGAATGTGACCTTATATGGAAATAGGTTTGTAGCAGAGATAATTAGTTAAGGTAATGTCATACTGGAGTAGGATGGGCTATTAATCCAATATGATCAGTGTGCTAACAAAAAAAATGTGAAGATACAAGAATAGATTTCCATGTGAAGATGGAAGCAGAGGTTGAAGTTACACAGCTATAAACCAAGGAACACCAGAATTGACGGTCACCACCAGAAGCTGGGAAAAACAAGGAAGGAGTCTACCCAGAGTCTCAGAGGGAGGACGACCCTGCAAAAACCTTGATTTCAGGCTCCTAAACTGCAGAATTATCTGCAGAGAATAAATTTCCGTTTTAAGCCAACCAGTTTGTTGCATTTTGTTACAATAGCCCTCGAAAAATAATACACCTGTTACCCTTCAACATTTCCAGTGGGATAAAATCTGAAATAGGATCTTTTTGAAAATACACTATTTCTTTCTTATACTTTAACTACCAGTTCAAGGGTGAAAATGTATTTCACATCCATCTTTATTAAAGCTTTCAAAGGTTTAATTCTCTGGTGATTTTATTCTCAGGAAAAAAGGTAGCTTTTTTGTTTATTTTTCATCTGGAGCGTTTTTCTACTTTTCCTTAAATCTTGCTTTCCTTTTCCCTAACTCATCTCATAATAACTCACATGATTTAGGGCTAGCACCAGCCTCCTCTACATTTCCTCAGCCAATAGAAAATTTGTGTTAGGTGACAAAACATAGATTTTAGAGTTGGGGCTTCAGAGAGAGTCAGAATATTTGGGTTTAAACCTTGGTTCAATTGCTAGATTATCTACTAGGAAATCATGGATAAGATTCTAACCATCTAGGTCTGTTTTCACATCTGGGATTCATAGAGTGATAAAATACCCTTGAGACTTTCGCTAAGTGTTTAGAATACAGCAACTTCTCAGTAAATGTGATTTATTCTTTGTATTATGATAATTCAAGAGAAATTACAATGGCATCACCTTGTTCTAGATTAGTCTCCTCACTCTGATTTTAAGCAATATTTATCATATTTCCTGAAAGTACTTCCCATTGTCTTCTATAATCCTCACCTAAGCAAAATATAAAAAAAATGCGACACAGGTACACACACACACACACACACACACACACACACACATATATATATACACATATATATGCCATATACTATATACTATATGGCATATATATGTGTATATATATATATATAACATATGTATATATATACCATATAGTATTTGCCATATAGTATTTGTGTATATATACCTGGCAAATTCTATATGGTTTCATTTATATATAAAGTCTAAACAAATGAACAGATAAAGAAACAAAAGCTCATAGATATAGAGGACAGATTAGTGGTTTCCATAGGTAGAAGCTGTGGGGGGTGGAGGGAGCAAATGGGAAAAGGTGGTCAAAAGTACAAACTTCCAGGTATAAAATAAATAAGTCCTGGGAATGTAATGTATAGCACAGTGACTATAGTTAATAATATTGTATTGTATATTTGAACGTTGCTAAGAAAGTAGATCTTAAAAGTTCTCATAAAAAACAAAATTTGTGAGTACACATGGTTATGGATGTTAACCAAACATTATGGTGATAATTACACAGGATATAAAAATATCCAATCCTTATGCTATACACATGAAACTAATATTATGTTATACTTGAATTTTATCTCAATTAAAAATAACAAAAAAACTCTATTATAATAAAAAATTTAAACTTGCAGAAAATAGAAAATAATTTAACAAATACCCATGTTTTATTCATCCAAAATTAGCAAAGACTGAACATTATGTTGTATATGCTTTATACTTTTCAAGGAATCAAATATCATCAAGCAAAGTCTCAACTATTGTCATCTCCTCCAGAATTAAGGTCATAAGGTATTGTTCCTTGCATATTTTAACCATTTATTAATATGTATTTTCTCAAAACAATATATAAAATTATTTGTGTTTTTTTAAAAAATGTTCATAAATGGTATACTATAAAATTTCTTTTATTTTCTCACATAACATATTTTTGTGATTTTTTTTCCTACATTATACATGTCTCTAGTTTACTTATGTTAACAGCTGTAAAGTGTCTCATTGTATGATTATCCAGACTGTTTATGCATCTCTTTATTGTTATATCCAATAAATAAGAATGAGCATACATCTAAAATGTAAACATTTCACTTTTAAATATTTGAGAAATTCTTGAATATTTGCAAAAATAAATGAATGGGAATAATAATTGCAATAATATTTGCAAGTACCTTATTTTAAACCTTAAAAATAGTTAAGTCTTAAAAAACATATGAAGAAAAAAGTGAAAGATTTTCTTTATAATCATACCCAATCCCATATCCTCTGTGGAAGCAACCGATGCTAAACCTGTTAACTGTTTGGTGCGCATCTAGTATCTAGTTGTTTTCTTCATTCTCTCTTTCTATCTCTTTCCCTTTCTTCCTCCCTCTCTCCATCTATCTATATTTTTCTCTCACACACACAGTCACAAAAGTTTTGTTAGTCAGCTATCAATGACATAATGCTCAACAAATTGTTTACAAGTTTTTTGTTTAACATAGAACGTCCCATGACACCATACAGATCTAGCTCATTCTTTTTAATGGCTGCATAATATTTTATTGTGCCAATGAATCAATATTTACATATTTATTTCCCTATTGATGCAAAACAATCTATGCCTACATACCTAAATATTACTACAGAATGGAGTCTCAGATGTGGAAATGCTGAATGAAAAAGTAATGAAAATAAACATCTTTTTATATGTATATTGGACGCTATTTCTTCAGTAAATGTTTTTTTTTTTGCTTCGCTTATTTTTTGGGGGGGAGTTGTTTGTCTCAGAGATTGATAGCTGTTCATTATATAATATATATATGTATATGCAATATATATGTAATATATATGTAATATATAATATATATGTGTGTAACATATATATTTTATATAGATGTAATATATCTATCTGTAATCCTTGGTTACATATGCTATTATTGTTTCTCCTTGAGAGACATTTGTTTTACAATTTTGATTGTCTTTCATCTTATATAAATTTTAATGTTTTATATTGCAAATTTTCCCTACATTTTGTTATTTTTTGTTTCACTTAAAAGTTATTCTTCATCCTAAGATTTTATTAAATACGTATCTTAAGAATTCTTTTAGTACTTTTGCTTTTTTACACTTAAATTATTAATATAACAAAATCATTTTTTCCAAGTGGATAATTTTTCTTTCTACTCATACCTAAATTATTAGAACACCTGTCAGTTTAACCTTCAAAAAATTTTCTCAATTCGATCATTTCTCAAGGTCTCCACTGCTGCCACCTCAGAAACCAGTAGTATCTCCCTTTGCCTAACCTGTTACGATAACCTCTTAACAACCATGACATAGTGATTCTCATCACAGAAATAGAATTATTTCCATAAAGTATAAAGTGGTCTGTATCACTTACCTGCTTAAAGTTTCAATATACATGCAATTGTATGAAAATAGCAAATGTAAGAAGTCGGGGATACATACAATATGATCTAAATTATAATATATTCTGAAAAAGGCAAAACTATAGGAACAAAGAGCACAGTCATGGTTGCCAGGAACTGGGGTTGGGGGAAGGGGTTGACTCCAAAGAGACATAATGAAACATTATGGAGTGACAAAGGTTTTTTTGTTTGTTTGTTTTGATGATAGAGAAGGTTATATGCCTCCATGTATTTATCAAAACTCATAGAACACTAAGAAGAGTGACTTTTACCATATATAAATTATATCTCAATAAATTTGACTAAGCAAGGAATTCTCTGGTGGCCTTCTATTGTATTTAAAATAAAATGTAATTTATCATCTTAGTTTATAAGACTCTGCCTGAAATCAAGCCTGTTTACTTCTTAACTTTGTCTTCCCACATCTTTCCTTTTAACTTGTTCTGAGCCAAACATGCATGGCCTTTTCCTCCTTGGGAACCATGCCAAGATTGTTCACATCTCATGCCATTGCATTTGCTCTTTTCTATGAAGAAATGCTTTTCCTTGTGATTATACATGTTTAAATTACTAGTTTTTAAAAAATATCTATGCTCAGGCATTAACTCCAGGATTCTGATTTAAACAACACCTTCATTCAACATACTTCCTAGAGATATGACTGTTTTAATTGAGAACCAAGTTCCTCCTTTCAGACCAGGGCTTTGGTTGCCTGGATGTATTTTGGTCTCACATTATTGCTTATTTATACTCACTGCTTTTTTCCAATCAAAACTTTAGATGTTCACAAAATTCATGTTACAAAATTAAAATTTAAGTAGATGTATACATCTTGGTAAAGAAAATTAACATATGAATATTAGGAAAAAAAAATTGTAGTTAGACTAGAATCAGTTATAGAGATGTGCCCTAAATTGCTCTGTGTTTTCTAGTCTCCAGTGTAAACTAGGAAACAATTATTTTTGTAACTCTCTGTGTCCTTGGGACCAATAACCACTCACCAGGAAAAAGAAGACTATTCTTAGAACTGACCCCGAAGATACATTTCTCCTGGGAGTTCTTCTAATGTATACACTGGGCAATGCAGAGAACAATATCCTCAACAAAATTCTTACAGTAAATAAAGTAATGAGTTTCTCAGGGCTTTTTCTTCTAATGATCCTCAATGTGGCCCAAGGGCATAATTCTAAAATACAATTCAGTAAACACATTTAGGCATAAAGTTGCAGGAGAGATGGTGGTAGTAATAGACAGTGATAAATGTAATTCATTTACACATTTTCCTATACTTGTAATTTAACCTAAAAAGAGATTTAAGATGATCTAGAGCAATATTTTCCAATGTATGTTCTGAGCAATGTTAACAGTTATAGCATTAAAAAAAAAAACAAAAAACAAAAAACAAACAAACAAACAAAAAAACTTTGCATGGTAAATTACCCTGTGAGTAAAATGATTGCTTTAAAGTATACTAAAGAATTTGATGCCAAACAGTTTCCACCTTTGAATATTTTTATTTCAGCATGGCAGATTTTTTTTTAAAATAAATATACTGGAGTAACTTTGGTTAATAATATTATATGACTTTCAGGTATACAACTTTATAATATAACATCTGTATACTATATTGTGTGCTCACTACTCAAAGTTTCATCTCCTTTCATCACCATATATGTGACCTCTTTGCCCTCTTAACTTCCCTTTACTTGATTCAAACAAAATGGATGAACTTGAACAGAAGGGTATCATAGTCTTTCTGGTTCTTGACTATGTCCAGAAAAACATTCTCTTCCCACCATGCTTTACCTAAAATGAGAACTCAAATGTGGTAAGGCCACATTTTCAGAAGCAGCAGTCATTGTTTAAGCCTTTCATGTCATTAACAGCACCCAAAAAGTGTGTGTGTTTCACATTGCAGAGCTGTATTATCTAGAGGAGACGCTACAAAGTTACAAGATGAACTTGAGCCCAGAGTTCGTAAAAAGGGTTTATAAGATAGTTTGTATAGTGGCCCACTCATCATGGTATTGATCCTGACAGACATAATAACAAAAGTTACTTTTTTCTTTGCCTCATATTAGGGTACAGGTATCTTGGCCTGTTATTGCTACCTCTACCATTGTTGTGGTCTCTGCTTGTAAACTGAATACCCAGAATGCCCTCTCTCATGTTCAGGGACCATTGAGGAAGATGTAGGTGGAACTGTGAGTTTGTAAGAGGGGCACAGTGGGCAGAAAAATATGACTCCATTGTAAAGATAACCCTCCGTCTTAATTAAACCTAGACATAGTTGCCCTATTTCTCTCAAGATTGAGGAGTGAGCAACACAGGTGGGGAACTATAACTGCAGAACCAGCTCACAATGTTCCTAAACTGGTCAATGAAAAATTGAGTTGCTTTTCAGAGACAACAGACCAAAAGCACAAGTCATACAACTGGGGCATGCACAGAGGGGAATACTTTGACCTCCAACTGCACCCAGAACCAAAGCCTTGTTTCTCACCCCCACAACGGAACCAAAGGACAAGGACATAACCAGAACTCGAACACCAGAACTCTTTCAGAAGCTAAGGGTCCATTTCTAGGAAGATCCGGTGTTGATACTCATTTACAATAAATGGCTAAGTTCTGAGGTTCTCCAACTAAAACTTGCCCCACCAGCACTTCTGTATACTTGTTTACCCTAAACCCTTAAAAGCCCTTGGCTTGGTCCAGTGAATAAGCTGGATTTGAGGTAACATTAGGTCTTTCATCTTCTCTGTTGCTATATTCTTGATCAATAAACCTTTCCTTATTCAAAACAAACAAACAAAACAAACAAAACCAAAAGAAAACAAAGAAGCAGTTCTGAAAAGAAGTCTGTCTATAACCTATAAACAAGGATTCAATCAAGTACAGATAGTATATGACCTACCAGATTAATTGATCTATTGAGACAAACAACATATTTTATTTACAAAAAATTTGGGATGGACAATATGAAATGAGCTGTATAAATCCAGATACTCTGCATCCTTGTTTTCCTGACCTTTCAGTCTAGTCATTTTATCACATAAAGAAGTAGCTTCCAGCAGCCAATGTTTAGTAAATTAATGTAAGATCAACTTAACAAAAAGATTTCATTCTCACTGATGACTTCTTCCTTGCCACATTGATATTACTATGTTGAACCCACAAAAACTAAAATAAAATTAAAATTCAGTGATTTAAAAAAAAAAGCAAGAGTTTTAAAACTTTTTGATATTATTTAATCCATATCATACTTTTCTTTGGGTGGAATAAAAAGATGTTTTATTTTTTTCATGGCTTATTGAATGAATTAATGAAACACATTATGACCTTGTGATTTCTACCATCAGGATGTCACTGACTCTAGATTCTTGGAAAAAATAGCAAACAACACTATAATTGATGTTTTCCCTTTTGGTAACATTGCTGTGCATAAACTCACAATGTCAAACCATTTGAGACTATCTTCTACAATATAAAATGAGGCAAAAATTTTAACAGAGCCCTTTTTCATTATGCTTGAGTCAAGAAGTCTGACGTGTCTGTAGTCATGCTTGCCTATAGGTTCAGACTGATACCTTAAAAAGCCTAGATCTTTCATTGTGCAGTTCTGTAGTGTTCTGGCCTGAGTTTAAAACAAACTCCTCTAGAATCTAGTGTGAAATGCTAATACCTACAGTTTTTGCTGCTGGAGGAACCCAATTATGTTATGCTTTTTATTTATAATGTTGATATAACATGTCTTTCCTGATTCACTCTTAACAACTTAAGGTAATGAGAAAAACGGTTAATTATTAGAGTGATTCTCCTTTTTTACTTGCAGGTAAATGCAACCTTCCTGATGGCTAATGTATTCCACCATCTTGTATTTCAACATAGATGACTCTACTACCTTGTTGAAAAAAATATCCATGATGACTAGTGAGGTGTCTTAATCCTCACTACAGAACCCTTTATCTCAGTTCACTTCTATCCCCTATTCTTTCTAGTCCTGGTTCCTGGGCCTGGAGATAACCTTCTTTCTCCACATCATTAATCCTTTCATTTGCCATCATAATTTATTTAACATCCCCTCCATCAAAATGATGTCACCTTTTTCCCATTCATCTTCCACTGCTCATTTTTTACTTTTGCGATAACCAAATTGGTGCCTTGGCTTTAAAGAGAGATTTTTAGCTTTAAGAATAAAATTCAGGTGTTCTTATTGAATCACAATGCTGGTATGTTTTGATATGTTTATGTTGCTCTTTGTTCCTTTAAATTAATTATTTATTCAAGATCTGACTACAGTATAATAGAAATTTAAAGCTGTCATAATAAACCTCCCTAAGATTTATCTTCTCCAATGAAATAAATTAAAAAGGCAAGTAAGAAGTAAAACAAACAAATTAAACAAATGAGAGGAAGAAAACTTTCTTGCTAGAAATAAAATATTTCCCCTGAATGCTTTGTTAGCTATTATTCAACAATTTAACCACCAAAGTATAAATTACTGAAACATATATAAATGTATAAATGTAAGCATTAAAAACAATATGTGTCCAACTGTACTTGGCAAATCAGAAAGTCAGCAAGTGTGTGCTTAGCTCTCAGCCCGGCCAACTTAGAAACCTGGTTTTCTTGTGCGAGAAACATAGAAAGACAGAATTTTCCATAGGGCCTCTCTTACGCCCTGTTCCCTGCAGTCATTCCCCTATCCCCACACACATCCACTTGCAGGTAACCCTAGCCACAAACTGTTCTTCCCGCCCCTTTTAATGAAAGATAAATTGCTAAAACAATAGCTGCCAGACCACATGGAGAATTAATTCCACTTTTGAGAACCAAAACTCTCCATCACCTTCCTTGAAGAAGCTGAACTTCAACTGACACTTCTTGCTAAAGGCCTATAAAATAAGTCCATCCTCTTCTCTGAAAGCAAAGAGTACCTAAGGAATCTCCGGTTGATTTTTTTTTTTTTTTTCACAGCTGAGAGGTGAAGAGCATCTCTGTACTCAGCAGAAGTTAAGAGAGGGTGAAGAAATTAAACAAGTTCAGGTAACTGATATATAACATTGCAATCTGATTTTTTTTTTAAATCCTTAGAATATAACTGTCAAATAAATCAGAATATGTGTATCGATACGAACAACATGTCTTTTCTCCCTAAAGTAAGATTCACAAAGCCAAATCATTATCAAAAGGTCAATTCATTAACTTTCAATGAGAAATAGTTAATGTCGGAATAAGTTTTCAGGGAGCACATTTTGCCAGAGATTTTCTTCTGTAGGAAGGCAAAGCAGCATGGAAAATCAATTATTAATCATAAGATTGTTTGGGGATTATGGAATCAGAAATAAAAATGAGTTAGTGTGATGAATCAATGTTCATTGGCATCAGCTAAGAGAGTCTGCCTCATCCATGGACACAGAGGTCCTGAAATTATTGTTCACTGGCTGAATGAGTCTTCTTCCCCTTGGATTCATTTTACTAACTTTTGCTTTTGAATATCCTTTTGAAGTGCCTCTAAGTCTGCCTTTGCTTATTAAAACTCTCTTTCTTCAGAAATGTTAAGCCATTTAATCAGGAAGAGTCCCTTTGGTTTAAAAGCAATTCTAGTTCTTTAAGGTAAGTGATTCATTATGTGTTGATTTCACAGTGTAACTCTCAGAAGGCAATCTGATTTCTTTATTTCCAGGTTCTTGGGGGACATTGCACTGTCACTCTCAAGAACAGACAACACTATATTTTTAGCACCTATTGTAGTGGAAAGAAAACCAGGTTAGGAGTCAAGAGAGTTGAGTTTTGGTTTAATCTCTGACACTTAACTAGTTTTGTGACCTTGGGCAAGACATGTAATTGTCTTTATTTGGAAAATAAAGAAAATAATACCTGCTCTATCTACTGCAAAGGGTTGTAACCGGCACAAAAGTATACTATATACAATAGACTTTTATATATCTAACTTTTTCTTCCCCACCATTAAACATTCACTGACCACCTACTATATTCCAAGCTCTGCTCTAAGCACTGAAGTAGTGGGAAAAATGCAGACAACATATGCTCAGATGAAGTTTACAGAATAGATTGATGATGGGTAAATGCTTGAAAAATTTTTTTTAAAAAGACAGGAAAAGGGAACAGGAAATGTAAAGTGGAGATGGGGAAATGCAATTTAAAGAGGAATGAGAAGGAAATGTCTCTATGAGAAGAAGCTTTCTGAGGAAAGGCTTAAAGAAAGGGGAACTAGTCAAGGCAGGAATATTGGAAGCTTCTAGATAATAAAAACCATTCCTTTTCCCTCCTCTACATGCTTGTCATCAACAACCACCAAGGAAATGAGAAGCTTCATCATACGACTGCAAGAAACTAAATTTGAATTCTACCAGGAACCAGATGAGCTAAAATGTAGATTCATCCCTAGAGCCTCCAGAAGGAAGTTAAATCTTGCCAACACCTTGGCTTTGGCCACATGAAAATTGAAAAAATAGACCTCCAGAACTGTGAAATGATGAATAGATGTTGTTTTAACCCACTAAATGTGTGCTAATTTGTCATGCAATAAAGAAAAATGAATGCAAACCCTATTTTCCAAATACTGCTTACTGGCACTAAAAATAGCTGATGTTGTAAGAGTGAAATGAGGAGTAATGAAACTAGACCCAAGAGTTAAATTGATATTCCATTCCATTACCAGCACAATTGAATGAAAAATCGTAATCATATTTATAATTGTAGTACTCATGAAGCTAAAATGTACATTTAACTTAAAATTACGATTTGCATTTGCTGTACAGGAGATTTCACTTTGACCTACAAATATTTAAAATATATTGAGCAATGCAACCTAAAAATATCAAAGGATAGTTAAAATTTAAAGAATATCATTATCTGTTTAGTAATATAAACTATTTCTAAACTCAAAAGTATCTAATGTTTGGTTGAAAGCACTGTAAGACAGGTGGTTTTGTTGTAATGACACAGGCTGTGATGTGCTTGGTACTAAATTAGCACAATAATAATGAAGCTCATTAATATACGACAACCAAAGAACCAACCAATAATATGTGCAATTTCAGGATGTACCACGTTAGCCACTACAGAACAGCATAATTAACATTTGACCTACATTAACAGGCAAATAATGTGGCTAACATTTTAACATAACAGACCAAATTGACTGTTAATTGGTTGAAAAGCTTATTACAGTAATGAATTGAAGAGTATACTGGAAAATGATCACCATCAATTATGTTGAACAAAGTTTTGATAATTTATTCTCAGCATACATTTTCACCTTTCAGTATACAAAGTTATCTAATGTCATCATTCCATTAAATAAAACTAATTTAAGTACCAAATCAGAAGAAAGACATCATTATATAAGTGTGTACTATAGAAGCATAATATGGATGGATATTGTTATAAGATAATTATGTCAGTTACTGATTGAAAACCACAAATTAAGTGGTTCTTCTGCCCTTGGCATCAATTCCATGAGCACAATATCAAGACTATTTGTTTAAATAGTAAAAATACTGTTTCTCTCTATGTTAGTCAGCCTCCAAGACGGTCACCAGATATCTTTGTATCTTGATATTCATGTCCTCACATGGTCCTCTCTCACATTAAATAAGTTGACCTGTATGACCAATAGATAAGGTAAAAGTGAGGGTGTATGACATTGCTGTTTCTACACTATCTTGTATCACTCCAGCAGAAGCTAGATGCCAATTGTGAGGATAACCCTGTGAAGATGCTTGAAAAGGAAAAACTGAGGTCTCCTGCCAATAACTAGCATCAATTTGCCTGTCATGTGAGCAAACCATTGTGGACACACACCCTCCACTCACCCAAGCCAGTTTAGACGACTACAGCCTGTACTGATACCTTGACTAAAACCTTGTAAGAATTTTTATGTTTTTTGGGGGAAGAGGTCCTCAAGCTGGAACCTCAAATTCTTGACCAAATAAACTGTAAAGAATGATGAATGCTTATTGCTTTTTGAAGTCTCTAAGCTTAGGGTGAATCATCAAGCTGGAATAGATAACCAATGTACCCTAACTCAAAAATAGATAATCATAATGTTCTTCATATTGGTTTAGTGCATAAGGAATAACACTGAAGAGGAGCAGAATGTTAGAGGATAAAGTACTTTAAAATCTTTTTAATATAGATATTTTCAAATGTACATGAAAATAGAGAGAATTCTATAAGGATTCCTATGTACCTATTACACATCTTTAGCATCCATCCAATTTCTTTCTGACCTAGTGCCTCTGCCACAATCTCACTCATTGATCTTGTTTTTTTTAATTCCCCTCGCCCTCCAGCTTTTTCTTATGTATCTTAAAGAAAGGGCCACATATCATATCATGTTTTAAGAAAAAAAAAATCTTTGATTATTAAGGGAATGTTTCCATTTGCCTGGATATTTGCATGGCAACTTCCTCTTGTTATTCTATTGTTAAGTCAAACATCACTTTCTCATCATGTATTCTCAGAAGGACCTCTCTGACCACCCTAGGAGAACCATTAATTCTCTGTATCAAGATCACTTTTATATTTTTTGCATTTATACCTCTAGATCACTTATATATTTAATTATTTATTCTCTCCTCCCTCCAGAAGTCCAGCTCAAGAACGGAGATTTTATTCTTGTTTACCACTCCATACAAACCCACATAACTTGAAACATGAAACAAAGTAGAAGCTCAATAAAAAATAACTTAAGAGTGTTCTATTGTCTTTATCTACTTCAGCACATTGATTTGCAGACTATGGGAATACCCTTATTCATCCATATATTTGCACTGTACTTGTTATTCCCTTTGTCTGGTGTTTATTTCTTTTCTTTCTTCAACTGCAAACTCACCCTCATGATCAGGTGTAATTGCCATTGAAAAGTAGCTAACTTACAAAGGATATGAGCATTGTTTTATTTTTATTTCTATAGAAAATTATGTTAAACACTTGAAATATGCTTTGAAACTATCTTTCTTCTGAGCTATGAGTTCCTAAAGGGTAGAACATTGCCAGGTTATTCTTTAGATCTGATGCCCTTTGGTCTATACCCTTCCTGCCTATGGTTGGGTACTTTATCAATGGTAAACATATAAATAAACGGATTCATAAATGATGAATAAAATCAGCATTCAATATGTTGTATATATCTTTTTAAGATGACAAAAGAAAAGATGATAGCTACATGGAACATCCTTTAATATTTAAGACACACTTTGTAATTTACTAGCTTTAATATGAGTATATGATGATGAATAAAAAGATACTCCAACTAGTGGATAAGATACATGTAGCCTAAGTATATAGACAAACACCTCTTATAGCTTCACATGAAGAGATAAATTTCAGTTCTCTTTCTTGCTTATGTAAGTAAATTTGTGTCAAAGGTGCTTGTTATGGACTGATTTATATTTTCCCCAAAATTCACACGTTGAAGCACTAACCATAATGTGGCTATGAAGAGATAAGGCCTTTAAAGAGTTAATTTTAGATAAGTTCATAAGGGTAGAATCCTCATCCAATAGTCATGTGAGGACACAGCAGGAAAGGGTCACCTGCAAGTTAGAAAGAGAACTCTCACCAGGCCAGACCATCCTAGCATGCTGGTCTTTGACTTCTAGCATCCAGAATTGTAAGAAAATAAATTTCAGTTGTTTAGCTCACCCAATCTATGGTATTTTGTTATGGCTACCATGGAAGTACTTTAAAGGTAACCACTGCATAAGGAACACAATGATGGTATATGATAAAATGGCCCCTAGCATAAAGGCACTTACACAGATGGACATGATAACTACACCAATAAGAATAATGTGCATGTATGAGGGGTCATTTAACAAAAATGATTCAACTAAAGGGGTCAGATGTAGTCAGGGGGAAACATTCAATAGTGAGACTCCATTAGAACCAGCAAATAGAGAGGTTCCTGCTTCTCTAACTACAAGTAGCTTCCTGGTGCTCTTCAGAGTGTTGCAAAGAGAAATTCATGTGCAATAATATAGAAATCATGATTAAGTAGATGTACAAATTTATATTCATACCTATAACTGTGCAGTTACAATGGAATAATTTCCTGTAAAACTAGTAGGCATTATTTTATTTTTTTAGATCAGTTTTTGAAATTACAACTAGAGCAGATGGTCTGCTTTTGTTTTCCAGTGACCTCAGATGCTCTTTCAATCCAGGTGTTGAGAAAACAGAACTGACACATCCTACGCTTTCGAGACTTTAATGATGCTCAAAGCTTTCATTTTCTTTTACACACTGACAATGGAAAACATGGTCTCCTTATGTACAACATAAAACCTAATAAAGTATCCAGCTGTTCTTTCCCTGGTGGTTCCTGTAGCTTCTAGCTGAGGTACAGTATTGTCAAATTTTCATGAAAGGAGTTAGAAGACACACTGTATAATTGTACCATGCCAGAATATCCACAGTACGTTTGCCTTTTTCTCTGTGCCTGTCTTTATATATCAAATACACGCACAGAAGCTTTATTTCCCAGTGGCCTAAACCTGGAAGATAATACATATTCTTAATATCCAGCAATTTCTACATCACTCTGTCTTGCAATATTTTAAGAATATTCTTTCTTTGTTCTATTATTCTTTTTCTGTCTCAAACTACAAATAAAATGATGAAAAGAACTAGAAATATATTTATAATTATTGTTAGATTTTTTAAAATAGAATAAGCATATAACCACTCACATTCCACATGGCATCTAAAAAATTTTGCAAAATCTATTTCACAAATCACAGCCATACTTATTTGTGCACCAAGCTAGATTCCAATGATCAAAATTACACTTTTCCACCTCTGTTATACATAATTCAGAAGAGCCAGAATTTATAAAAATTTAGTATTCTCTTGGGTGAGACACATCCTTGAGAAGTATTTAAAAGTTTGAAGAAATTATTTTTCATTATAGGATGTGCTGCTGCTTTACCAACCACAAAATGCCACTTCCCCAGTTCCCATCAGCCACTGGGCTTTGAATGTCTGTGGACAAACCCAAAGACACATTGGCAGTAAATGCAAATTAGACTTAATATGTCAAATGTTTTTGGGCTTAAAGGCTACATAAAATGTAACCATGTAAAACACTGTTTCAGGAAAATTTAAATCTACAATCAAGATTTTCTGTTCCATTTGGTCTGATCTGGCAATGTTAGGAATGTTAAATTTCCCTGTGATTAAAGGAAAGGCCAAATATGTAATGATTTCTGTTATTATCAGTATTCCCAAAATGGAAGGCGTTGTGAATTAACCTCTTATATGCCAATGCTCAAGCAATAAAGTCAGTACACTTTCTGTTAAGAATTAAATAGTAAGTATTTTAGGATTTGGGGGCCATATAGCTATAGCACAAAAGCAACCATAAATAATATGTAATGAATGTGGCTGTGTTCTAACAAAACTTTATTTTTGGACACCTAAATTTACATTTCATATAATTTTTATATGTTACAGAATATTATTCTTTAGATATTTTTTGCTAACATTAAAAAAGTGAGAGCATTCTTACCTCATGTTTGGCCAGATTTGGCCCATAGACTAGTTTGTTCACCCCAGCTCTAGTACTCAGTAAGTGACAATACTTCAGAATCTAAAGCCAATTTTTTTTTAGCTTAGATAACTTTAGGATCATCAAAATACTTAGCTACTGATTGTAGAACTGTCACTCGCTATTATATGGAATGCATTCTTATAGCTGGGTAACTAGTATTATGATTAGTAACTAGTTTGGTATGTCCTGGAACTGTCGAGAAAGATGTGACAACGTGTTTGAAAATGAAAGGTGTCCAACAAAAAGGACTTAAGTTAATTTGAGAATATGGTTCCTGTGAACAGGCACAACCCAAACTGGGTCTTCTTGTTAGTTTGTGGCTTTTGCCAGCAAATAAAGTAAACTCTAAAAATTAATTTCCACAAATGATGATTTGTCTTTTTATGTCCATTTTTTACTTTTTTTCTTTTTTGCCAGAGAACTCAATAGTCCAGATTAGCAATGAACAATGATTTTAAAATACAACCATGGACTCCTATAAGTATCAAAGAATTAATATCACTTACCTAATTGAGAAACAAAAAGCCAAATCATTTGGAATGGATCAGCAATCACAGTTTCCAAATCCATGTTAGAAGACATGAAAGAAAACACAATAATTCATTAAGATATTTTCTTCAGAAAGTGACTTCTACACAGCCATATTAGTAATTCTATTGCTAATAAAACATCCCTGTTTGGAAAACCAACTAAAGATATTCTTTTATTGTTCTCATTACCACTCATTACAAAGAAATTATTTTGGAAATATCTGATAAAAACCTGTACAGCACTTATATAGCTAATATGAATTGAGCAATCTTACCACTTATGATAACAAGCAACATAGGAGAGTGTGGAAAATGACTTGAATGAAATCTTTATCTGGAATCAGCAGGCAAAAGGCCAGGGTAGAAATTATACAATGAGAAGGAAATTGAACAATTGAGATATGTTTATGGAAAGCTTGCAACTTGAGGCATCTCATTTGCCATCAAATAGAGCTGTTATTCGTGATGTGCAGCAACAATAAAAAGTAGCTGTCTGGTATAAAAATTTGCCAGCAGGGTGAATTGTGGCAAATAAGCAGTTTTCAAATAAGTGTACTGAAGAGCAAAGAAAAAATAAACCTACACAATGTTTGCATGTTATTTGCTTTCCTCTCCAACTCTTTCTTTAATATATATTATAATGCCTAAAGCTAGAATATATATATATATGTATATATATATATATATTCGATCTATGTAAAGGCCATGGTAATAATGATTTCTTCTTGCAGACCTAAAAATGATGTGGATTTTAAAAGACTATGCAAATATACAAGAAAATTCAGAAGCATTTGTCTTTTATTTCAGTGTATTACTTTAACTCTATACTGACCAAGATCATTTCTTGCATTTTGAGGCACTGATGTTATTCATAAATGTAGATTTCACTAATATATCCTATTTAAAACATCAATATTGTTCCAAAGTTCAGCTGAGATTCATGTACTTAATGTTATTTCCACAAGAAGATGACAGTAAAACACATCTGAAATGTTTAAGCTCACCACACTTTTCTTTATTATCTGAACTTTTCAACATCTTTTTGTATAAAATGAGCCATATAGCCAAATTATCTGGATAATGTAGTCAGGCTCAAAATCTATGCTCATTTAATCACAGTCAACACTGACTAGGTCAACTGTGGCTTAACTTTTACCTCTGATCTAATCCCACAGGTGCCTACTTTAACAACATGGACCACATCATGTTTAAAATAAAGGATAATTTTAAAAGACATTATTTTTTCTATTATGTGCCAAAAAATTTTTTAAAAAACTGCCTCTGTGTCCTAATCCCCCTTAGAAAAAAAATACATTACAAATAATTAAACAACCTAGTATTCCTTTATTAGATACTCTTCTGAAATGAAAAATTACACAAGCATTTTGGGATGGTACAAAGGATCCGCTTCTAGAGCTGTCTCTCTCAATAGATGTGCAATTCCAAAATTCTTTTCAATATACTAGTTTTATTAATCTATCCCCTCTTATCAGTAAAATATGGAATCAAACAATTATTTACTTAAACAATGTACTCAATAGGAAAGCAAAAATTTAGGAAAATAACATTGCTTTGCTAATACCAAACACCTGATCATACTAATCTTCTTGGCCTAAGACTATGTACATTAGTATTTTAAAAAATACTGACCACTTTAAATCATAGATGCTTAGTATTTTAAGAATGTCCAATTAATTTAATTCAATAGTTATATTCTGTGGTTCCTTGAAGATCTTCATTTACTTTTTTAAATTTTATAGAATATAATAAATTATTTAAAAATAATCACCACAAGATTGCCTTATTGCTCTGTATCAACCATGCTCATGTGTTTTGATTTCTGCATTTCATCATTGAAGTAATTTATCTGACAAACATGAGCTTAATCTTCTTGATGTTCATCTGCTTCTTTTCCAACCACTCTCTAGTGAGGTCATGATGATCTCATGAACAATTCCAGAACAACCAGATGTGGGGGTCTGACCAAAACAAGGGAGGAGCAGATTGTATCTAAAAAAATCAAAGTGCATGTCCATAAAAATATCCCAAACATGGAGAACTAGAAGAAACCCAATGCGGAAATGCTAAAGTTAAATGCTTCCCCCACGCTAAGAGTTTTCTTAATCCTCTTGATCAAAACAAAAGATTAACTCTATCTTGTTTGAACATTAAAAATAGGTCTGTGATCCTTCTTCTCTGAGGTCTGTTTTCTAAAAATTACCTTTAGAATTGGAAACAACCATATTTTCTTTGTTTTACTCAAGAATATTATTACTAACCATCATTGTTTATTGGAATTCTGAAAGTTTGGTGGAACGAAATGTTTCAAGGACACTGGAATTAAGCTTCTGTCAATACTTATAGATTTGTTTTTTAGTAAAAAAAATTTGATCATATTAGTTTGTGGAGTCAATTTTGAAGTTTTTTTTGGCAAGGAAACAGAAACTTGACTTATAAAATCGTTTGGGATAAACACCTTTTACTGATTATGCACACATATAAAGATTCTACTATTCCATGCTGGAAAATGATACAAAGATTTTTTTTCGTCTAAGTTTTGCAGTGTGTCCCAAAATAAATAAATTTAGCACCAAAATTAGTTAATGCTCATGTGATCCCAGAATAAATTTGCTTTGTAATGTTCTTATTTAGTGTTTTGTGGGGACCTAAAAGAATAGCTTATTTGAACAGGATATGCAATTTTGCAAGTTAATTATTAGATTCAAATAAAACAAAGAAACAATACAGGAAACAATTAATACATAATTCTATCTCAAATAAGGTATTTTGTTGTTATAGTATTTTTAAAGTACTTTTTAAATAATGTACCGTGAATCCAACTTGAGTTCAGGTAACATATTTCAGCATAAAAATAAATTTTGTGGTGTAAACTCAGAAACTTTTGAACATGAGTAGTCATTATAAGAAAAGAAATCTCTCTAATGTCCTTTTTGGTCATAAGCATGAACAAAATTGGCTCCTCATTCTTAGCTTAATATTTTTCAGGCTACCTCTGGGGAAGAGATATCATTTTTCTTAGAACGATGTTTTTCCTTCCAAGAAATAAAGTAATGTACCTTATGATAATTGTGCCTGCCTTATGGATACAAACTGTTCACATTTGAAAGAAAAAGAGAGAGAGAGACATTTTAAGGCTCCCACATTTATTTCTGCAACAGTGTCTCTTTAGAAATAGTACTTGACATTTTAATAGCTAAGAAATTACTGATGTTCATTTTGAAAGTGAACAATTTCTTTGGGACATAAAATCAACCCTTTAAATTATTTATCCCATACAAAGTTATGATGAAACTATCTTTTGGGGACCATCTCTTCTTTTCTTTTTTTTAGAACTTGAATTTCCAAGTATGTGTTGGACAAAACATCACCTCATCCTGAATATATGCTGTACTTAGCAAAAAAAGTGAAACTTGTCTCTCCCTTTTTCCCTCACAAATATCCTCCATGTCTTTTGTTTTTGACCTTGGTAAAAGGCATCACCAACTCTATTATCACAAAATATAAAGTATGTTTTTATTCGCTATCAGATTTTTTCATTAATAAATCTTCACATATTGCCTGTATGTATCAGGTAGCGGTGTGATATACCAGGCTTAGGGGGTGAGAGGAAAAGCAAAATCTTTCCCTCTTTGCTAGTCAAGGTTGCAAAGAAAATGCCTCACTTCTCCTGTCAGCTAGATTCTTATGAAAAGCCCTCATTAGTTTCCTGATAGACTACTACTATGTTTTCTAATTGTTTCATATGCCAACAGTTTCTCCCTATCCTAGCCCATTTATCATTCTGCTACTAGAAGGATTATGCTTAAATTAAAAGCAAAAGACAAAAAAGAGGAAATGAAAGAGAAGGAAGAAGAAAAAGGAGAAAGAAAGAAAATAAGGAAAATTGAAAGAGAAAAGGGGGACGACAGAGAAAAAAGCTGGCAATAAGTCATTCTTGATTTCCTGTTACTCATAGGATAAAATCTACAATTTTCTGCTTAATCTAAGAGGTCGTTTGCCATCAGCTCTCTATCTAACTATTCAGTTTCACTTCCCATAATGCTACACTCTGCACACCCTATTCCCGACAGACTGGCTCTCTGTTCACCCATGGAGACCACTGAAACACTTCTAAAAACTCTGCATTTGTGCAATAAGGATCTTCTGTCTACTCCCCCTCCTCCTTTATTTTTCTTCACTAGGCATACTCCTGCTCATTTATTAACCCATCCCAAATGCCATTACTATGATACCATTCTTATTTTTCCAAGCAGTCACCAGAACCTCCATACTTTATATTCCATCCTACTCTTAATAAACTATTAATAGAGCTTCCATTTTATGGTTCCACACTATCCTGCATATATCTCAATTATAAGAATTTCCGCATTTTAAGTTTACAAGCCTGTTTTCCCCATCAAAGCATGAGGGCTCATTAACCAAATATCACTTACAATGTTGCACTGTCTATCTTTGGTGTATGTATCTCTTCTATTGTAGCACTTTAAAGCCAAAGTTGTCTTATCTAGTGTATAGTTAGGCTCAGTTACACTTCAGGAAATGATTGTGAAATATTTTCTTTAATCTTTCTTTTTTGGGGGGTCAACTCTGAGACAGGCAATGATCTAGTATTTAGAATGCTTTTTGTTTAATAATTTCTCAGTAAATATGAGCACTGTGACTGTATGTAGTCCCAAATGGGAGGCAGGTAAGCTGTGAGTAGGGCTGAGGTGTGGAGTAAAGCTAATCTAGGCAAATGAACAGAGGTAGAAAATCTTATTTCCAGTATAAAACTAAATATCCACATTTTTTTTTGTAATTAAATTAAAGACCGTGGGTATAAAGATAGATATAGGGACAGAAATAAAATAATAGATATTTTTTACCTCTATGTTTATCTAGATGTAAAGTATGATCAACTATCAACTGCACTCAAAAGCATAATGTCAGTTAATATTAATCATATGCATACTTAAATAACCTTTAGAGAGAAGATTATATTATCTCTTCAAGTTTTAACTTTTTTTTTAGTTTGTGTGATCAGTAATTTTGTGAAGGGACATCTTTCTCGCCCACTGCCATAGACTTGAAAATGTCAAGTATAATGAAAGAAATAACTTTACAAAATAGATATGTGTCTTGCTCATACTATCCTACAGGGAATTCTGTGATGGGCTGTGTAGAGTTTCAGAACACAAGTAAATATGAGTTATAGGACTTAATAATTGCCACCTTTGCTGCAGGTTTGTGTCTCACTAGGGCATACACCATCAAAAAACAATTCCTGAAAAATCGTTTCTGACAATTTTTTTCCCGCCAGGCTTACAAGTATCTGTCACTCCTCTCAGTACAACCAAAGAGCTACTGTTATAAGGATTCCACCAGGAATCTTGTTATATCATAAAGAATATCCAAGAGCTTTAGCCATGCCTACTAATACTAGAGAATGAGGAAGGGAAGGTGGGAGAGAAGCATATTTGTGATGTATAAATGAATGAAGCAATCAATGCTTCATCTTATCCTGGACTTGGGTCAAATTAAAAAAAAAAAAATCTCTCTTCAGGTTTGAAAAACTATAGCATATATTTAATGGATTGGATTGTACGATGAAAGAGAATTAGTGCCAGAAGCTAAACACAAGCAATCTGGGACAGGTCCACCAAAGATGTCACTGATGATGATGTTCGGCCTCATACGGGCCTACAGCACCCAAGGCAAAATTACATGGCTGAAGTGTTTCTTCGGCCTTTTCTCACTTTCTGTTCTGCCTCTGTCCTCCCAAGGTATTGTCATACTTCTTTCATGCCTTGATTTCAATGTTCTTATTTTTCTCTTTCGCAGCCTGTATAAAGTAAGTACAATTGAAAGTTCTGAAATTATTACTTCCTACCTACCAATCAAAACTTTCATTCTTCCAGGGTAACTGAGTTCATCTAGGCATTAGGAGAAAAGTATCTGTAATTTTTACCAAGATCCTTCACCCTAAAGTATAGATGTGAGTAGGAGAATGAATGATGATTTGACATTTTTTTAAGAAATATCTAAATCTGAATGGATTTATCAGTAGAATGAAATAGACATTCTAATCAGAATCTTGCTGGTTTCCCTTGCCTATGTTGGATTATTATGTTTTCCATACATATTTTAGAAGACATTGTCCCCAAAGTATATACTTCTGAAAAGAGCCCACCTTATCCAAAACTATGGGTAATTACTCTAAAAAATTATAAAGTGAACATTTTTATTATTGAAGCAAAGAAGTGGTTATACAAATTGGTCTTTCTTTGTATAACATATTTGATTGTAGATGGTTATAACAACCTAGTGGACACACATTTTTAAAAGTTTCAACATATGTGATGATGAGGCCCAAACACATGAGATAAAATTCACTGCCAGGTTTGTTTTCAAGAGTCACATGGACAATGGTTTGTCACCATTTATTATAATAACAATCATACTTCTCTTTACGAACAGTTGTACTCAAATTTAAAACAAAAATATAAGTATAGATTTTTGTTCATGTAGATCTTTTCACTTAAAACCTTTTATACTTGCATTCTGTTCATAATAATGAAATAAAACTAAAAGCTAAGATTCTTTACCTTTTCAATTGTATAGATGCAGATGCTTCCCTTCTAAGAGTAAAATTAAAAATATAGCGAAAGAAGTAACTGAGGAAATTTAGAAACAGCCAAGTTTAATTAAGGTGTCCGAGCTATCATCTTAAGAATGTATGAATGAATCAACGAATTTAAAGTTATAACTTCTTCACAGTTAATGGTTGACACTAGAATATAAATGAGTATAAGCCTGAACTGAATCTATTATAATAAACTGGCTTAAGCTAGCAGAACCATAATCATGTGCATTGTATCTTGTCAAATAATTTATATATATATATATATATATATACACGCACACACACATATATACATATATGTGTGTGTGTATATATATATACACACACACACACACATATATACATATATGTGTGTGTGTATATATATATACACGCACACACACATATATACATATATGTGTGTGTATATATATATATACATATATATACACTGAATCTATTATAATAAACTGGCTTAAGCTAGCAGAACCATAATCATGTGCATTGTATCTTGTCAAATAATTTATATATATATATATACACGCACACACACATATATACATATATGTGTGTGTATATATATACACGCACACACACATATATACATATATGTGTGTGTATATATATATACACGCACACACACATATATACATATATGTGTGTGTATATATATATATACACATATATATGTATATGTATATATATTTGGAAAGAGAGGAGTCTGTACAAACCACAGAAAAGAAGAGCCCAAGAGCGAGAATTTAGTAGATCTCACTAAAAAAACAACTAGAAATGGGGGAAGAGCAAATAAATCATCAGACACATTTCCTGATTAGAGCAAGGAGGTTTTCCATGGCCTGGGTGAAATTTGCATTAAGACTCTTTCTCCCTCTGTTTTGATCTAGTATTCAACAAATACCTTTCTGATGATGAAACTGTACTAATATTAATAAAAGCCCTTAATACTGATGATTAATTTTGTACCATACAAAATGAGAACTAAGGCATTCACATTGCAAATACCTTAGCTGAGAAGAGTTATAACTTTAGACTTGTTGATTCAATCATGCATTATTTCTTTTTATTACTCTGATAATCCAAAGCAGTATGAATAGGAACTGCTCATTTTAGAGTTAAGGCCTAGTGAGAGCACATAACTAGGTCAAGAATACACAGTAAGAGATTGATGGGGTCAAAATTCAAGGCAACAGAGTTTAATTCCAGAATTTGTAACCACACACTCCATAACACCCTTCCTGAAAAAGCTGCCCACATAGCTGAGGCCCAGACTATGTGATGAAGCCACATCACCACTATCCCACTTGGATGAACGTAGAGCTTCATCTCCCACCATATTTTTGCATCACAGTCCGTAATTTTAACAAGTACAAGTTGCTCACAAAATTTCAAATGGAAACAAAGGCAAGAACAAATATATCACCTAATTTCTTTTCCTTTTAAAAGTATCAAGAAATAGATATGAATATACATTATTCCATGTCTATGAATACAAAATAAAGGGGTTTATGCAGCACCAGAATTGTCTCTGAAAAGCAATGCCAATTTGATTTGCATTGTAAGAATGTCTCAAGCAATTTTAGGTTTTAGATACAGAGAACAAAGAATATCAACAGTTATAACAATACCAATTTGATCAGAAATTCAGACTGTTCAAGCTTGTAAATACACTGGTAGTAACTTTGGATTCAGCTCAGTAACTAGTAACAGTGAGATTCTTTGAATCTCAGAAAATCTAGATATCAGATTGCAATAGTGTTTTCTTTTCTTTGCCTTAAATATTTGAAATTTAGTTGCTAAAAGCATTTTTTTTATTGCTATGAAGTAGAAATTTGATTACTGGTAAAATTTGATACAACACTCTAGGGCATATAAACCACATCTAAGAAAATACCCAGCTTTATTGGTTTCAGTCTACCCAACTGCAACTGCAAGTGTCCTCAAAATGTCATCAACGATAAACTGCAAAAGGCTTCACATCTCCTCATTAAACAGTCTCCCTAAGGCACTAGGCTGTAAACAGAAATCGCCTGTTTTCTAAGATGGTGTTTATGAATTTAGACACAGACATCGTCACTTTCACTAAATACAATATAAGTTTATATTTTGAATTTTGTTTATGTAGAGATCAGTGCAAGGTATATAGAAGCAAAGAAACACTCTAGATAATTACCATGTTAATTAATGGGCTTAATATTTTTCTGTCACAGTCCAAACATCGACTGCACATTTTGAAATCTAGATTGGAGAATGTATATTCCTGATGCTCTGGGGCTCTTTTCTTGTCAGATTCAATAGCACACCCTCAAATGACAGAAGGCACAGCTAACTTTTTCACCTTGAGTATAAAGTCTACATCATATAGAATACTATATGATTTATCTTTTCTTTAAAAAAATGGGCAAATCAAGTCAATCAAATATTGAGAAACATTATCATGTTGGAATTTAGAATTGTTAACTCTTAAAAAAGGTCACTAATACTTTATCTGATAAACAAAGACTACTATGGGAGAGGGATAAGTCAGTATTCAGTAAATATATCTCCATGAAAAACCAGCAAGTTATGACACATTGTTGGGCCAAAGCCCAAACTTGTTCGGTTACCTTTCAAGAACTTGTAAGACCTCACGCCAAAATTTTTATTTTTTACAATTGACATTTTAATCACTCCCTAAACACACTTCATAAATGTCCACTTTTATTCATTTGTGTAGATGTGCTTTTTTTTTTTTTTATCACAAATCTTGGGCTCAGTCATAACTGACCGCCTCTGAAGTCAAATACCATCCTTAACAACATATCGAGTGATTATTAAACATAGAACAAGCTGGTTCTAGGTCATTCTCTGACACAGTATAGATATTGAATCATCAGTAAGTGGTAGCTACAATATTCCTTACACTTGGACTTTGAGGTAAAGTAAGGGGACCAATGGTTTAATTTACACTGAGAGGTAAAAAAAAAAAAAAAAAATGTGAAAGTGAAATTACTAAGTGGTGGAGAAGGGATTCATTTTGAGTTTATTTAATGTAAAGTTCATGCTTGTTAGCCTAACTAAACTTCCATCATCTCTATGAACCCTTCTTTCTTAACCCTAAGGTTCAGAGTCATGAGAATTAAATAAGGTAATATATAAGTATCAGCTACCATGGCTTGTGTCATTGTGCTTCCCCTTACATGATGTTAAAGGTAGATTATAATCTGTTTAAAACAGTCAGTGTATATCAAAAAATTATGGGGTCTCCTTGACTCTTTAAATTGATTGTACAAATTAGATGAATGCACATCTTTTAAGCATTTTGTAAAATGTAGACCCAGTAGAAAGTATAGGGTGGTAGAAAATTCAAAATTCAAATTTAAATTAAATACTCTGGAGAAAATAGCTAAAGAATTCACTATAACATCACTTCACTGGACTGAACTCTTTCTTTTGGAACTGCTTTTTGTTGTACTTATTGGCAAAAAGCAGTCAGGTAGGATACTTATATTTCATAATAATACGAGATCACTCTTAACGGAAAGATTCTATGTAAACAAGAGTTAGAGTATTATTCTATTAATCAGAACATGAAAATGGACAGAATTTGTTATATTTTGCTATGCAAGTAAGGAGTGAATCAAATTCTCAAAGGGTAGGATAATAAAGATAGAAACAGAAGTTCCCAGAATTTTGCTTGTTCTCACCTCAATAGAATTTGATGCACATGTATCAGTCTAGAAAATCTCACATCTGGAATTGTCCATTCCATCATTTCTCTTTTTCTTAAAAGCTTTGTTCTAATTTACTCAATGCTAAACTAATTTCAGACTATTTATTTTTTATTCTTAAAAGAAAGACATCAATATCAACATTAGATGATTAATTAATGGGGAAAATCCAACTGTCAAACTGTTTAGGCGCTAACATGTGTGTTTTAGGGAGCTTTGGAACAACTTATCAGAAAGCAATAGGGAATCCTGTGCATTTGACAAAAGAATGCAAGGGGAGGAAAAAAATAAAGAGCTGAGCTCCAGCATTGTTCCTGAGATTACTGCCAAACTATCACAGATTTCAGCAGTTTATGAAAACAGTATTTTGTGTTTTCAAATATGCTCTTAAATTTTTCACAAGATGTATCAGATGGGATGCATTCTTGTCATTTTTGGAAAATGTGGAGAAAACAGGCATGCCAAAGACCAAGAACAGCATGTGGGAATAACACTTTACATGCTATTTTTATGCCATTTTTTTTTTTCTGGGGCATAAAGTGTTGTGAAACATTAGCAGGGGCAATGCAATGTTAAAAGGTTTTAAACTATATATCTATCTCTTTTATTGCACTGAGGTGCTTCTTTACATTTTTAACATATCTCATTATTATTAATGACAGCCTATCATTCTTACTGCAAATTAAACAGCAGATCAACTGTCACATAACAGCATAGCAAAGGGTATATAAAAATTGATGAAATGCTGGCAGGTGATTCATATAAAAAAGATTAAAACTTTAGATTTGGTTAGATGCTGTCTATCAATAAATTCTGGTTTAATAGTGTGACCCTATGCAATATACATTGGAACATCACTTTTCCAGTTTATAAAAATAATATAGCAAACTGTGTTCCATGTTTTAAAATATAAATTCCCTTCAAACTGTGATCTAAACTTTACCAATAAACTCAATAGTAGCATGGTGTTAATTACTCAATTCGATGAGTCCTTACAGTAGCCTCCTGTGTGTCTCATCACCATTGCATTATGGGTACACCCGAGAGGAAAGATTTATGACAATTTTGGCAGGGTATGGGAAGTGTGAAAGTAGAGGTCATGTAGGGAGGGAGAAAGAGAACCAGAATGAGGTGGGTACAACAGGAACATTTCCAATCTTTTATTTATTAGCACAAAGCATAAGAGTAGCTGCTCAGCATAGTTTCAGAAATATTGGCAAAGTGCAGCCAAAACCAAGGAACATGTTCTTAGCTTTTAACATGTGTAATCGCCACCTGCTCCTTACTCTTACCTTCCCCAGGCATGGTCCCTGTTCTCAAGGATATGGTCTTAATCTGCACAATGAAGTTACAGCAATGGGAAAAAGTAAGGAAATGAAGAGAACCTCAACTTGTAAATTATCCCCAGCCCACTGCTCGCTCTCTCTCTCTCTCTCTCTCTCTCTCTCTCTCCCCCGTATCTTCAGCACACTACTCCAGGAAGGTACAAATCTTCTTGTCTTTCTGATCGTAAGAATGACAAACTGTAAATAAAATGAATCTGAGGGCACTCCTAAGGAAAGTGTTCTTTCCCTCCAATATTGAATCCACAACATGGGTCAGAAGTACTTTCATAGAACGGCTATTATATTTAGAGGTTAGACTTTTATAGTGCTAGTTATAAATAACTTCAGCTACATCATGGGTTAAATAGTCTTGGAGGGCTGACCCAAAAATGTAATCTTTCTATGGAACAATGTTTCTATAGTAAATGACATCCCAAGTTCCAAACTGTCAACGACTTTTAAAATAGTATTTAACTGTAAATTGAGAACTGCCTAATACTCTGTTCTTTCACGACAAGAAATATATTTCACAGTATCAGTTAAAGTAAAAGGCTAATTGTTGGTTCTTGGAAACAGAATGAGTAAGTCAGTCTTCAAAGCAGAATTCATGTTGAGGAGGAATTTTACTAGAACCCAATAAGGAGGAAAAACAGCAAATGCGGGTACAGATTCAGCACCACTAGGGAGATTTTGAAGGAATTAGCTTGTGTTGTGTTAGTTCTTATCTCTGAAGAAGCTTTGCTAAACTATTTGAAGCTGCTTTCTCAGAGGGATTATCTCCTTCAATCTGTTTTAATCACAACTAACTGCTTTCAATTGCTATATACTGAGCTAGAATTAGAGAATCAGAATTCCCCTAGATCTCTGTGATTTAGTTGAAAACACACACACGCGCGCGTGCACACACAAACACACACACACACACACGTGTGCGCACACATTCTAGCAATTAAACTGACATCTACTATTGTTCAGGTTAATCAGGAAATATAAAAGAGTTACATTTTTAACCAACCCAAAACAAAATCAATCACATACCAGAGGTTATACACAAACATATTTTAGAGTTGAGAGGTGATTTTCAGAAGCAGACAAATACATTCTTTAGAAAATGGCTACATTTGAAGAAGATGACTATGGTTAAAAATAAGTCACCTGAAAAACAGAATGGCAAGCTGAGCTACAACGTATTAATTAGGTAATTATCTAATAAAAAGTCCTTTTTCTTTTAGTAAGTATTTGTCAAAAAACTCAGTTGGTAATTGCTATTTTTCTTTGATAAAATGAACATTTTCTTGCATTATAAAACTAAAGAAGAAAAATCACTGGGGCTCTTTCACTGAATTGACGAATCCATCAATCTGGATTCTTCAATTCTGTAGGAAAAGTAGTATACTCAAGGTGAAAGCATGGACTTTGGAACCACATTGCCTGCATTCAAATCCCAATTCCACTGTCTTCAAGGAGTGAAATCTGTCCTGTCAAATGAGAATCAAAAAATACTATTTATCTTGTAAGACTGTGTGAGGATTGCATGAGCATGTGGCTTAATGAGTGCAACCACTATGTGCCCTATAGATGATTATAATTCGTATCTTTGTGGACCAAATTTAAAACAAAGGATTATATAACAATAAACTGGGTGAATTTTTATACTCAATTATCCCCACACCCAATTTCAAGACTTCAATGGCTACTTTATAGACATCAATAGGTTTACATTTTGTCCAAGATGTAGAGCTATCAAATAATTTTATGCTGACATCAGTTGTCTCCTGACAGCTCTAAGATATGAAATAACAAGCAGTCAATGTCAGCACTCTTAAATCAAGCCCAAGGGCCCCCATGGCACCAGACAGTGGCAGCTTGTTACTGCTAAGGAAATGTCAGTCCAGTCAAAGTGTGGAGCTGTCAAATCCCTGCTTGCATCTGCCCTGGTATAACTAACATTCTATAAGGCAACATTCATAAAGATACCATTATGTTGCCAACAACCCTGAAGCAGAACAGTGGAGGTGGCTCTCAGAGTTCAAGAAGTTGTTCGACTTCTTCGATCCCTGGGATTTCTCCCTCCAGCAGACAAGTTCATTTTTTTCTGGTTGTAGGTACAGCCTTTAGGATCAGAGCATATTTTCTCCCTGTAAATTTGTAAGAATTTGTATAGAGCCAGATAGCAGTATACATGTGATAACTGACTTATGGTTTACAGTGCTTATGAACCATTTATTTACTTCTTAAACACTTTGATTTTTAGAATTACTTATGTCTGCCCCCTTATATTGTAACTGCACTTTAATTTCCTTTCCCTTGGCACTGACTCTGATATCCTGCTATTATCCATTCTCACTCACAGCATCTTTGCCATGGCAAGCATCCCTTATGTCTAAGACGATATCACATTTGCTGCATCCAAAGGTTTTATATAGAGATTTTCTATTTCCATTAAATGTTAAGAATAGCTTCAGGTAATACATACGTTGGTTTAAAAGATTCTTTTTTTTTTTTTTTTTTTGCTATTTCTGTAAAGTATGGTGGCCTTTTGACTGTGTTTCAATTTTCCCATCAACAAGCCCGTTTCTAGGCTCTATGCCACAAAAAATAATAAAATGTGTTGGCTGATCTCAGTTCTATTTTGCCAGTAAATATCACTGCTCATAGATCCAGTTTTTCATCACAGTTGGCAAAGACCTTTAATAGCATTTAAGGGCTTCAGTCTCATAGTCTGTGCAATCACCAATCAGAGTTTCATCTTTTGAGTCCATGCTAGGAACACACATTCATCAACATACTGCAGTACCTGGATCTCATCCTTGGCTGGCACTTATGGACAGTCCCCTGTGACTCCTATTTTAAAGACTGTGTTGGGGTTAGAACTGGGTTATAGTCTGTGGTCATTAATCTAAAGTCTCACTGTGGACTTTCCTGCGAAGCAAATTGCGAGTCTCTCTCACCCTCGGCATATACCAGTGTTAAAGAAAATGCTTACATCTGTGTTATAAATCAATTTGAATATGTTAACAAAAACAAACATATGGGTTAAATTTCCTTGAAATTACACATGGTTATAAAAATTGACCTAAAAAAAGTACTTGAAAAAAACATTTGGGATTTGATCGAACAAAAATATTTTAAAATATCACAAGCTGTTTGGTAAATCTCAAAAATGCCAAGTGATTTCCAAGTCTACTCACAACATCCTTTTTCTAGCACATGAGCCTTACAAATGTGTGTGTGTATGTGTGTGTGATGAAACAATGTGTTTTGTAACCATCTTCAGGAGTTTCATCTATAAAAAAGGACTAAAGAATAACATTTCTCTAATATCTAAAAGTTTGTTATCATTATTGCAAATATCAGGTACAAGTTCAGTTCTATAAACAAGTAGAGTCCAAAGGTATATGATTAATGATGCCAATGTTATTTGACACTCATTTTCTCAATTAAATAGCACTTTTTCTACAGAAAAGCTATTTCTTTCAGTTAATTTGGAGAGAAGGCAGAAGATAAAATGCAAATGTTTTAGCATAGAGCAACTCTTCAGATCACATATTTGATTTCATCAAATACTTGATATCAAAGGCTCGAGACAACTGTTGTTAGAGACAATTAAATTTTAACTCAGGAGAGCAGATAAAAAAAGTCAAGAGCATGAGGGCATTGTCAAGGACGGTTGATGTGTTTGGGGCACAAAGGCCATGGTCCTGGGCAGTTGGAGATCCTTGGGTATGTGTATGATGGGGTGAGCGTGGGTGGTTTTCAGAAAAGAGATTGTGCTTATGGACATAAGGAATGAAACTTTATCCGAAACAAGTAATTACACCAGTTTTTGTGTATACACACACACGCACACACACACACACACACACACACATACACACACACGAGGTACAAATATATGTTATAATAGATTTATACCTGCAATTATACCAGTCTCATAATAAAGATCTTAGAGATTCTATAATACCTAAGCTCGAAAATATATATAGCCCAAGAACAAAGTATAACCAATATAACCAATGAAAAATATTACCTAGATAAATGTTCATCTCCTGACCTTCCATTTCCTTACTTATGGTTGCCTAGCTCTCTGTCATCAATTCGCTAAATTTTTTCTGACTTTATTTTTATAGTTTCATGTTCTTTCAAATCAATGTGAAACTTTGCCATCAAAACTTTCTTAAGCTTTATGTTAGGCAAATGACATTTTCTACTTTTTCTTTTCATTTTTTTTTTTTTTGCCAATTAGATATGTTTACTTTTTTAGGCAGGCCAATCTGATCAAAGATAACTTTTTTATTATTATTATTGTGTTTAACTCTGCTATCATTATGACCACTGTTGAGGTAAATTTTCTCAGCAATACTTTCAAATTATTGTTAATGATGGATACCGATTAGTATGTTGACAAAATACCTTACTAGACAGGAAAAAGACTATAATTCCTCTTCATTATATGTCTCCTTTAAGTCATGCGATAGAGTGACAAATGTAATTCCTTCCAAGAAAAACTAGGTTAAGAAATCAAATTTAAACACTCTCACACACACACAAAATCATTTCATCAAACAATTCTGGACTACTTGGTATTATATTAATAAACCTATCATTTTATAAGCTAATTCATATTTGTGTGTGTGACTTAGAGACCGAAACCTCATCTGATCACATTTGATATGATGTAAAACAATAGCCCCTGCTTAAGATTTTCTCTAGGAAAATTATTAAGCAATGTGCCCTGCTCAGCTCTGCCCAGATAAGTCCTCCATACTTGAAGCCCTTTTCTTCCTGATTGCTCAGAGCCACACCCAAAGCTATTTCTCTTTGGATAATACCTCTGCATTGTGTCTAATCCCTTAATTGTTTCACCCACTCTTGTGTGTTTATTGTCCTTCTTAACCCTCAGGACAGTGACCACTCCGTCCTTGGTGTACTTTCTTAGTGCTTTATTCATATTTCTAGTAGCACTGTCTCATTGCTTAGTCATCTGTTCACTGGTACCTCTCATGTCTTGTTTGGCTTTATATTTTCTCCATGTCGTTGGAAGTATAGTACGTCCTTGGTATTTCATAAATACTTTCCAGGTGGATAAATGAATATAAACAAATAGATTCAAGTTATAATTACAACTCTCAAATAACCTCGTGTCTTTTAAATTCTAATGCATAAACTTTAATTATACAGTGATTATATCACCTCTCTCTAAAAATTTGCTCACTATGAAATATTTCAAACATATACAGAAGCATAATAAATAAACTCTCCACACAACTTAATACTTAAACTTTTTAATTCCTTCACAAACACCTATAAATTGTAAATATATATATACCTTTGCCTACTTTTTCATACCTAAAATTGTGAGCTGAATAATTGGAACATTTCTGTTATTTTAGGGAGCTCAATTTTAGTTGCAAGCCACATTTATTAACATATGTAATATATAAATTACACACATGAGATGTTTTTAAAAAGATAACGAAAGGAAATATATAAAACAATGTTTGGATCATGATTTGTAAGTAAAGTATGATTTCTGCCCACTAGAGGGAAGCTACCTTCAAATTTACCCAAGAAAAAAACTTTTTTTTTTTTTTTTTTAAACTGTGATTCAACAAGTCCTTTTCCTGTCTAGTAAGGTATTTGGTCAACATACTAATTGGTATCCTTCATTGACAATAAATTAAATTACAATGTAATTAAATAAGAGCCCTTGTTTTCTAAGAGCTGGAAACAAAGAACCATATGACTGGCAACTGCTATTTGCATCCCTCTAGAGGCAAAAGGAAATCTATAATTTGCCTTGAGAAAGTGGAAAGAGATCAAGATACAAAGACAAAAACCGCACCAAAGTGCAATATTATTCCTTTACCATCTGTCACAATCACTGTCATTCCCCAAAGACCATGTTTAAAAATGAGACAAGAGCGCTCCTAAGAACTTGAAAAAGGTAAAAGTTCTGAATCATATTGAATATTAAAACTCAATAATACCAGCTAGCAAGTGCTAGGAATCAAAAAGAAAAAAAAAAATATCTTCTAATATAAGCCTATAGTAGAGAGAAGTTTAAAAACAGGGAAACGAGAAAAAGAAAATGAGCCTGAAATAAAACTTAAAAATATATTTCATGAAAGGTGGCTGTATGTCTTAAAGTTTATTTATTTAATGTATTGAATTAACATGTACAGCCACACTCTCAAGAATTATTATACTATGATTTGAACAGGTGAATTCATATTACATGTAATAAATTTCAAATTGCTCAACTGATATATCCCAACAAAAATCAATCAGGCTCACAATTGCAACCGTAAGTCATGGAGTGACCACGTTGTTATTTCAGATTCCTAGGCTCTCCACCACATGGGGGCAGACTGTATAACAGGAAAGGGAGGATAAGCAACATTCTCAACATGTTTTAAAACGTAAGTGGGTGTATAGAAGTCCCTTAACTTCCGTGTGAATGTTATCTCATATACAACTGGAGAACGCAGACATTATGACATAGCCAGAGTACAATTTGAATAATTTCATATTCGAAGTTTATATAAAATCAAAGACATGTTTAATATTGTCATTCACCACAACTTGATAGTGGATGAAGATTCTAGAGAGTCTTTTTGTTTGTTTGTTTTCCGTATTCTTCAAATGTTTCAATTAAAGTTATCTTAGGACGTGGTTTCATAGTGTAGCAGTTGGCATATCTGCTTTACACGTAGACCATGTCCATGGTCTACGGCCATGCCACCCCTAACAAGCCTGGTGTCTGATCTCGAAAGTTAAGCAGGGTCAGGCCTTGTTAGTACTTAGATGGGAGATCACCTGGGAAGACCGTGTGCTGTAGGCATAAATAATAACAAATAAAAATAAATAAATAAAAATAAAACTGCCTTACTGATAGAACAGTCATTTGTAGTATAAGCTTGCCGGCCAGTGGAAAAACTTCAATTAAATGAATTCCAATGACCAAAGTAGTAGACTGAATAAGATAGTCAATGCTTGTTCTGGGCAATTAAGTTATTCTTTTGTAGCAGAATTATGCAGGTCCAAAGACAAGCCTTCCTCTTACTTAAATTAGGAGATGTCTATACGCATACCTAACCAATGACTGAAGTCATTAAAATAAAATTCATATGTCTAAGAATAGAAGTTTAAAATGTAGAATATAAAAGAGTAGTTATTTGTCAACCTATGCTGAGACTAATACATGCATAAAATATATTGAGTTCTGTGACTTCATTTTTGCTTTCTTTAGATTCAAAGGATGGACTTTCCCATACTTGGCACATGAGCAATTAAGATCATAAAGGTTTTGGACAATGTCACATTGTCAATGTGGTAATACCAGAGTTAAAAAAATAAATAAATAAATAATTACTTTTTATGTATTATGATACTGGCTAAGGACCATAGACTAATCAGGATAATCAATTTGGTCCTGTTTCGAGATGATGGATCCACAGATATAAATGGAAAATTACACAACTTGATAGAGATAACCACTATCATTTTAGAGAAGAATCTGAAAGGCACTCAAGTAGTTCTGATAACCTGAAGTACAATAATTTGGTAAATATTATTACCTTGACATAAAACATTAATAAAACATCAAACATCTTGAATTTCTCAATCATAAAATGTAGAAAAGAACATTGGATAGTTGGGCATAGGACTATCTATTTGAAGAATGACTGCTATATCCAGGGCATTGTGTTTAGGATTGTATTTTACACGCATTACCCAATTTAGGACTCAATCTTGGGAAGTAGATGCTATCTTATTTCACAGACAACTGAAGTTTGAAGATGTTAAGCAATTTGTGTAAGTGTGCATCCCTGGTTTAATCTTAAATCAATTTCACTTTAGAAACTATAATTTAAATTTACACTGTCTTTTGTTAATTATAACTCTGGTTTGTTGAGATTCCAGCCCAGATATTATAGCAAGTATAAGTAATAGAAATATTACATGGTTAGTATCTAAAACAGTAAAATAAGCCTCTGTAGCAGAGACCATCAGTTTCTGGTGCAACTTCTTTATTTTCCTTTTGTGTTTTAATTAACTGAACCCTAGTTTGGGGTGAGGAAGACATAATGATCAGTGACAAACTACACTGCCCAGACTTCCTAGCAATGTGAGATCTGGTGATAAAATGCTGAGCAATGAGTTGTAAGCAAAAGGGAACAGATGCACTAGCCAATTCTTTAGACTTCAGTCATTCTCATTATTCTCTAAAGAAGATGCTGTGCAAATCTTGTTGAAAACCATGTTATTAATTACAAAAGGAATGCCAAGAAAGTTGAAAACACTTGAGGTGCATAAATCCATAATTGCTATGATATAAACTTTTGGAAACTTTTTATGAGCAGTCGAATAAAATTCCTAATTGATAACAGCTCAGTTTTCTTAAATGTAAGTGAAAATATTGAAGAATATATATTCAAACTAATATCTAGCTCTTAAATTTTATGATTTTATTAGATTAAACATCCAAAAGATAAGAAGAGGAACAAGTCAATTTCACAAACATTTACTGTTTGGCCCAACACTGTAAAATTTGATTAAGTAAAGCCTAGATTTGTTGGAATTCATTACAGAATGCCATTCACCCTTGGACCTTGTAATTCTAATATGTGAGAGCAATTTGATCAGATTAAAATCAATGTGGTCTGAATAATGAAAGGTAATTTCCATTTAAAATTGTGTGTGTATTTATATACCATCACACACAATGCTTCTGTTTATGCAGTTATCCTAAGACTGTTCTTCAAGATTTGTGTAGTTTCAATTTCATATTATTAGTTTGTAAAAAATTGACTGCATTTTCCTCTGTTTACAAAAAAAGGAAACTGAGGCTTTGGAGATATTAAGTAAACTTTATAAGTCACAGTATTGTGGTCCAGCACTCTTCTCCCTATACCACATTAGTATTATTATTCAGAATATCTATGAACTTACGAAATAATGGTAATGATTGAGCTAAGCAGATAAATATATAATTTCCAAGTAGATTGATCTGAAAATTATTGTGAGAGAGAAAACATACTTCAATAGGCCAAAAGATAAGCTTATTTTTAGCAAAACAATATACAACCATATTCCCTACAGCAATGTTACATGATAGCCTTTCTCTCCAGTAAGTTGAATAAACGACTTTGAGGTGGTTTCTCTATCTGCCCTCCTACCCTAAATGACGTGATATATGATACTTTGTGTATAATCATATTGAAATATAAGAAATAGATGATATATTTTTAAGAATTCCCTGTCAGCTCTATGACATTAGGATTCTATGATTCATGGTTTATTCTAATACTTGTAAAACAACATGTAAAGCACAGAAACATAAGTCTCAGGAAATGGTCAGAAAATATCCCTGAACCCTTTGATAGTAGAATCTCATGTATATCTTAATTAAGCCTGAATCAATGTCATAATTATTGGGTTTAGTTACTAATGCCATATTCACTAACGTTGTTTTGACCTAACTAAAAACCTTTTGACTTTTTCGTGGTTTTGTGTGGCCATGTGACTATTAGTTGTGAGAGAATATTGCATGTGTTACTAGGCAGAAGCATTTACACTGATGCAACAGCCTCTGGAACTCTCTCCCCTTTCCCTCTGCAGTTGTCACCAGGGCGTTAGTATTCCTTCACCCTAGGTGGTGAAGTGAAGTTAATACCTATGCCAGAGCAAGGCCTCAGCCAATCTTCAATAAGCATGTAGCCCAAGGGAGTGGTATTTTATTTTATTATATTTTATTTTGCTTTTCAAACCACTGAAATGTTGAGACTATTTGTTACCATAGAATGCCTAACACATCCTAATACAATAAAAATTAGTACTTGAAATAATGTAGGTAAGTTTAAGCTTTATCTTGTTTCTTTATTCTTTTCTTGACAAAGATGAAGTAGGCTACATCATTTTCACATAAGAGCTATTTTATTTTTTGAAGAAAGATGCTAGGTTCCAATTAGACATTTTTAAAAGTGAAGATAAGCTTTGTACTGTCAACTGTGAAATTAGGCATAGCTCTAAAAGCCATCAGGCAAGACAGATAAAGGTCCTAGATGTATAGATTTGTTGGTAATTAAGATTTCTGAATTTAAAAAATGTATCTGTTGAATCATTTCCATGAGTAACTGACACTGAATTCTGAAGTGCAATTTTATATTTCATTCATGATAAAAAATTGTTTCCTCATTTTGTTCAGGGTAGATATTTTCACTCACTAGTAATACAAACTATGTGTACTTTCCACTTAAGACAAAGTTTAACATAAGAAAACATAATCATCAAACTCTTCAGCCTATGAGAGTAATCTCTCTTATACTTTATGGATGGAGAACAAAAATGATGAATTATCTGCCATGTCTAGGTACACTCACTCAAAAATCTTAAAAGAAATATGTTTTTCTATTTTACTGTCTTACTACTTCCATAATGGTTATGTATGCATTAAAAGGTAAGACAAAAAAGAACTCATTCGTTTTCTCTTGTGTTCTGAGGTAGATATAGGAATGTATATTTCTCTAAGGGCATTTATAAACTTTGCTTCATAAAATGCTTCAAGATAATGCAGATAAAGTTTACCACTTTCAGATAATGCATGAATGATATGCTACACAATAGGGATCAAAAGGTACCTGAGGTTACTGACAAGTTGTTTTAAAAATAGCCTGTGTATGGTGGGGGAAAGTGGGACAAAATGTACAAGGTTCCAGCTATAAAATAAAAATAAGTTGTGAGGGTGTAATGTACTGCATGGTGACTGTTAACACTGTATTGAATGAAAGGTGCTAAGAAAGTAGATCTTAAAAGTCCTTGTCACACACACACAAAAGAAAAAATATATAACTATATGTGGTGACTGATATTAACTAGATTTATTGTAGTGATCATTTCTCAATGAAAACAAATACCAAATCATTATGCTGTACACCTGAAATGAAATATAATGTTATATGTCAATTACTCAATAAAAATTAAAAATTAAAAAAAAATGACTTAGGTATGTATTCAATAAATAAAACATTTCTGTACCTGTTTCTATTTATATAGTATCAAAGGTTATAAAAATAATCTGAAAAATATCTGAAATTAAACTGGCTTTCATATATTCAAATTGAAATTCAAAATTTTGAATAACTGCTCTAGGAACGTAAGAATTTTGAAAGCTCTAAAAGTTCTCTGAGTCATTTGTTTTGAGAGATGAGGATGAGAAAGTGAAGTAAATTATGGAGAACAATTAATTATAAGAAAGAATTAGTGATCTAAATTAAAGCAAATCCTAGGATCTAATATAAAACAAGAACTTTGAGAAGTTAAAAACCAGTTTGGTTTTATTCAAGTGAATCTAGTTCAATTCCAGTGTACTGTGGGGAATGATGAGGTCCATGATGACTGCTGTATGAGGACTTGTATTAAACAGTGATTTCTTTTTGTTCTTAATCATTGACCCAGTGGCTTCAAAATATTTTCAGTAATCACATTCTCACCAAATGAGTTAAGAGGAAAACAGCGGAATTCAATTAAATAGCCACATACATTTCTAATTGACCATATCTTGAAAATTTGGTTGTGCAAAAATATGGCTCGTCTGTGGAATCTGAAAAATCATGTCAGAAACACTAGATCAGAGGTATTGAAAACACTAAGATATTTCCAGTTTACAGACAATTACACAATATTCTTGGAAATGCTTGCTGTCTGTAGTCGTGTGGTCTTTGGCAAAAAGAAGAAGAAGAAGAAGAAGAAGAAGAAGAAGAAGAAGAAGAAGAGGAGGAGGAGGAGGAGGAGGAGGAGGAGGATGAGTTAGGAGTAGTCTTCTTCTGTAGTCACGGCTATTTCATCCTCACTCCGTCCTCCTCCTCCTCCTCCTCCTACTCCTCCTCCTCCTCCTCCTCCTCTCCTCCTCCTCCTCCTCGCTCCTCCCTCCTCCTCCTCACTCCCCTTCTTCTCTCCTCTTCTTCTTCTTTTTTTCTTCTTCTTCTTCTTCTTTCTCTCTTCTTCTTCTTCTCTTCTTCCTCCTCCTCCTCTCCTCCTCCTCCTCCTCCTCCGCCTCCTCCTCCTCTCTCCTACCCTCCCCTCCCTCCTCCCCTGCAAGAAAGAAGAAGAAAGAAAAGAAACAGTAAAGAATAATTGCACAAATTAGAGCCCAGGAAACTGAGTAGGAAGAGAAAAAATTAGAAATGAATACATACATTGGGGTAAATCTCTTATTACCAAAAGCAATTTTTTAATGCATCTTAGATTTTGTTTTGATTAAGTAAATTAAAACAAAATTAATAAATGACTCAGAAAATTAATTTAAATCTACCCAAAAAATTTGTAATAAAATTTATAATGGTTACTTCTGCTATGACATTCATTTTACTCATCAGAAGACATCTGATTACTTATGAGTGCTTACATTAAATTAACCTCTTCACTCTTGATGAAAGACTGTATCAGACCTAATCCATTATGAATCTTTTTCTGTTTTTCCCTTCTAAAGCTGATCACTACTATCCACATTGAATATTTAAATGGTAAGACATAAAATTGGTAAATTTTGTTCATATAATATAGAATTGTTCTAAATTACTTTATCTATATTGAATAATTGTTCTGATAACAGAGCTTGAGTATTAAGTGAAACAAGATTATAGATAGATAGATAGATAGATAGATAGATAGATAGATAGATAGATATAATCTTTTACAATACTATTTAGTTTTGAGACATCTCAAATGGAAATGCAGTTTTGTTTTGTTTTGTGTTGTTTTCAAAAAACTCAATGACTTTCTCTGGAAATTAATATATATTTTTTCCTTTCCTCTAGAACAGATTTGAACTGAACAACAAAGATGAATAGTCACAGATAAATCACTTTCTTCTCATATATCCTCAATTGTAGAAAAAAAAACGAAATTCATTTACTTGAAAAGGGTCTCCAAAAATATCTTTCTTAATTTAATTTCTCATAAATTTTCAATTGGCAGCAATACTCTATTTAGAGTTGTACAGAATGTAACTTAATCCAAAACTTTTTTCAGAGACTATCAGGCTATAAAGAGGGACTCAATTTTATTAATTTTTTACTAAATGTTTAGATGTAGCTTCCTAAAGAGACAGTTAATTTTGTCATAAAGTGCTCTAGGTTTGAGTTTATGTGTACTTAAAATTGGCAGGTAGTCTGTTAAAAGATATTTAAATAAGGAATTTCTTTCTTTCTCTTAGTCATAGGAGTCATAGGAGAAGCTATCAATGGAAGAAAGAGCTAATATCTGATGCCACTTTTCCACAGTTTCATTTACTACGAATTGTCTAGAAGAAGAGTTAAACTAAGAAATAAAGGAAATCACTTTTAGCATTAACTTCTTAGCCTTATTCTTGCTGTTTTTCAAACATGACTGCTTTAAATATCAGAGTAATTTCTCTATGGACCCTTCAACAGAATTTCAAACACAAATGTTTTTCTTGCTGAATTCTTCCCGAATTGTCCAGAGAGAAGTTTTAGCTAGGTCACTATCTCTGGAGATGAAAAAGATAACATTTAGTCTTGTAGACAGGGCAGTTGCCTTCATTCATCTGGAAAGAAGCTAAAACAATTGATCTAGAGTAGAGATTACTTGAAAATCAAACTCTTAGGAGTAAGGTTGCTAGATAACCACATTTAATATAAATATTTCCATTTGCTAAATCTATTAATCCTAATTATAAATCTTTCATCATCCAGTGGTTTCTTCCAGGAGAGTGTAGATGAAGGAATATCCCAGTAAGCAAAGAAGCACTAGTCACACTCTCAACAATCAACAGAAGCTTTTTTTTTTTTTCCCTCTAGATTCAAACACTGGAATCTAGCAAAACAAACAAACAAGAAACACAAAGAAGAATCTTTTTCACTTTTTCTTCTAATTGGCTTCAAATTTTACATTTCTCCTAAATGATATAAATCTATTTGAGGAAAATAATTCAGCACAGAAACTATATTTCCATGAATAATGTATGTATATATTTATATGTCGTGAATACATAAGATATGACTTAATATCAACCAACACACATTAGAATACATGTGAAAAAATGTAAAAAGAAAATAAATTTTGTTTTGTAAGATGCTAAACAGTGGTTTGCACTCTTATCTAGAAATTAGGATTAAAGAAAAATCACTGATGGCCTGATCCCAGTCTCAGAGATCCTAATTTAATTGATCTTGGGTGAAGAGGTGCATTGGTGTTTTCTGTTTTTTGTTTTTGTTTTTTAGAGCTCCCCAGGTAATTCTAACTGTAGTGAAGGTTAAGAACTACTATCATAAACAAAAATGCTTGCCTACTTTAGAATTATATATCTATAGCCTACGTTAGTACAGTCAGAATTAGAATCCAGTGTTCATTCATCCTCCTGATTTATAGTGGAAAAAATATTGTGTGACAATACGGTCAGCTATTTTAACTTCTCTAGGTATGAGTTTCTTAATCTGAGAAGAATACAGTATTTCTAAACTATGTGCAAATTTTAAACAGGATAAAGTAGTGCATTCGTATCCAAATATAGGCATCTTAAATATTATCAAAATTATAGAATTTCCTTGTCTCACCCATATTATTAAAGTTGATAGGCACTGACAGTCTTTATTAATCTGTCATAATTCTATAAAGTTATGATACCACAGAATATTCAGAAAATAGCACTATTTAAATTCTCCAGAAGTTGCTCTAGTATCTCTAGTATCTAGCTTCGACACTTCTCTGTCTCCCTTCCCAGGTCCTCTTCAGCCCAGTCTATTAAAATGTCTCCTGTGCTACTGGCACAATTTTTAGAGCCTTAGACTGTTTGGGGGTTCTTTCTCCCATATATATTAACGCCCAGTCTCCCATGAACTCCTGTGTTCTAATGTTTATCTTTTGTTTCACTTTTATTCATGTAATACTAGAAAACTGATAATGATGTTGTAATTAAGAATCTCATTAAGTCCAGAGGATTTAAATAAGATCTTCCTGCTTACACAGAACATTACTTAATATTTGGCTTAGACTTGTTACTTCTACATGAAAAGGATGAATATCAGATTTTCTGAAAATTTTCAAATTAATATTTACATTTAACATTTCTTACATACACATTGAATATGTACTCTTTGTTTGAATTCAGTATAGTAGAAACAAATGAATTGTTCTCCTTTAATCGAATTAATATCTCTTCTACCCAACTCACACATAATTAGTAATTTTAACTCAGCTTGTTTCTTTTAGAAATTTCATATGCTTTTTATATTCGATAAAAATATCCCTACTCCCACTTCATTAAATAGCCTGATTAATGGTATAAAGAGTTGTTAGACCCTCATGGAGAAGTCAGAAGTAGGGGCTCTGGGTAAGATTATATGCAGTGTGCTCAAAAAGAACACGAGTGTCTTTATTTAGGGCCTGGACTGTTCAGTTTACTGCAGGCAATTCACATTAATTCCATTCAGTTGGCCCCTGTAAGCTTTTGAGTTTTCGACCCTCAAAACTTAGACAAGATTATAAACTCTATTTTGAAATAGTTGGGTTAAATTCTAGAGAATATTTTCTAATTTACAATTTTCAAATACTAAGGAGTAATATCAGTGCTATGTCACAATGGTTGCAACAAAACATTTATTTCTATTTGGATGCAGAGGAAACACCAGCTTGGCATCTCCCCATCATCATTTTCTTACCACCCACCAATATATATAAACCGGATCTAGAAAGCTGAGGCAAGGCTACATAGTCCCTTGATTTCTCATTCAATGAAGTTCAGTTGTCAGAAGCACTAGATGTGCCCTATTTTCCAAATAGCTGTGTTATTCATGTTCAAAGCTGTAATTATTTTGGGAAGTAAAACATTTTAAGGTGATAAGATATCAACTTTAAGACTGGAGAGGGTGGCAAGGATGCATTATTGAACATTTTTTGAGGATAACTAGAATGAAAAGTGATTCTATATTGTCAAATGTAGAGATAATATCTTTTATACAAGATGCCTTTGTCTCCTATAGGAGCAAGTCAAAATCAGCATGACATTTGATTTTCAAGCTAAGATTTCTAAATAAATGTTGTAATGACTTTTGAAAACAAAATTTCTTGAATAACACTTTGCTCCAATTCTTGTACTACAAAATGAGATATCAGTTAATAATTTTTGTTATTATAGAATCATACCAGAAAGATAATTTTTTTCCTACATACAGACTGACATAAGAAAATCATATGTTAGGTGGTTTATGTCTCCATCTTTTTAAAATAATAATTTATTTTCAAAACTCAATTTTGCTTCAAGAAATAGTTTATTGGTCTATTAGTAAACTTACCTCTTGAAATAGTGTCTCACTATATTTTCAAAATGTATATTTCTTTTAACAGAAGCTAAGATTTTATTATAGAAAGAAGACTTTTATCTTATTTTACACTTTAATGTAAGATATTTTTATCATAACAATAATCATGCTTTATAACTGAGTTTATACATATACTTTGCTTTGCACAAATAATTAAATGTTTTTAAAAGATGTACATAGATTTACATTTTATTAATTAAATTGTATTCCACATGTACAATAAAAAGAAACCCTGTGAGAGATTTGTAAAAGAAAGTTTTTATCAAATTATGATAAAGTAATGCTTAAAATTTTTTAAACAAGTTTCTTTTAAAATCCAATACTTACATAAATATAATTACTGGTTACTGAATTTATAAATGTATTATTATAGTAAATTTACAATTTGAGAAAATTTTAAAATTGAATTAGAAAATGTATTTATTTTCATTTAATATGTAAATTTCTCTTTATATTGGTTACTATGTGAAAGAGAAGGGAAAAAATAAAATGTCTTCATTATTTCTGAAACCTGAAATATTTTCATAGCTTATTGGTTTATTTTATAACAATAAAGAAGTTAGTTGAAATAAATATATGCTATATAAAATCTTTAAATCTGTTTTGTTTTATGAAGAAGCATAAAGGATACACAGGCATTAATTATTAGGCAGATATTCAGAGTCATTCTCATCAAATTATAAAGCTAATTTTATACTCTAACTGGAAAACTTAGGAAAATTTCAATTTTTATTTTTTTCACATGAAGTCCAGTATTTTTATCAAAATTCAAAGTAGTTTTTTTTTGTTTCGTTTTGTTCTTTGTCCTTTTTTGTATCTTTTTTGTTGTTGTTCATTTTGCACTTAAAGAAAATGGTAATTTTAAAACAGGTACAGTACTTAGAACAAAGATGTTATCCTTCAGACTAAGAATGCTTTCTACCATAGGCTTTGATTTAATTTTAACAATGCCCATATGAACATGGGTGAATTCACAGATTTTAATTTAATGTTTCACAGTTGAAGATAAAGGGGGAGCTGACATAATTTCAACATCATAGAATATATTCTATCCTTTTTACATTCCATCTGAGGACACCAACCCCAAATGTGTCACCTCATAGTGCTGACATATCGCTGTGCCTGAAACAATCTGGGACTTAGATATGTATGTAAGCAACCTACAGTTTTATGGTTCCATACTCAGAAAAAGCCATCATGGTGATTTGCTAGGAAGTCGAGTGAAGAATGCTTCCACAAGGGCAGATGAAATTCCTTGTTTTATCTTTCTTATAAATGTAGTGTTTAAAAATACTACAATGACAATTTAATGTTTGTTGTAAATTTTAACAGCTGCACATTTATTTTTCAAATGTCGTGAAACAAGAGATAAAAATTTCCTTAAAATCAAAGAAAAACAGCCATTTACTTTTACTGAGCAACTTTTTAAACTAACTGTGCTTAAATTAGCTTATTATTGAGGGCAACCAGTAGAGTTCTTATTGAGCAAATACATATTCCCCAAAGGCTCAAAGAGCTGGGAAAATAAAACATAAAGGACTGTACTGGATCATTTTAGTATGAAATACTGCAGACTTTTAAATACATTTGCCAAAAACTACAATTTACCTATGCATCCTCTCCCTAACTGATACATTACAACTTTACCCCCCTTATAAGAACAATCTTCTAAGCACAATACGTAGGTGCATATACTAAATTTTTTGTTGTTATTCGATCAGAAAAGATCAAATTTTCTAATATAAATAGAACGAAAATGGTTCTTCCAATTTAAAGTCCATAAAACACTTATTAAATATAAAAGCAGGTTATTTAGCAATATTGGACTTTGTGAGATGCAGTAGGTACAACAGAATGAAATAGAAATTCCAGCAATGGAAAATAATCCTCATTCCCTCTTGATAGTATAATAACCTTTTAAATCATGTTTGACATTTGTAAGTTGAGAGAGCTGGCAACCTTGTAAAGTCTATGTGGTAATATATTTGGTAAACCCTTTCTGGAGCAGTAATCTCATTGCTGTGTCTAACGGCTTTCACTTCATGTGGCTGACTGGGCCCCAAGAGACTTATTTGACTCTGCCTTTCTCGAGCCACTGGTTGCTAATGTTCCTTATTATGAGAAAAGCAGAAACGTGCCTTCAGGCAATGGACACTCGGCTAGAGGTACAACCACCAGCCAACCTTCTGCTGAGCTGTTTTGTTTTAAACTATTAAATATGCACATGCGTTATACAAAAGGTTTTTTTGTGTGTGTGTGCTTCACAAAACAATATGACAGCGATATTTACTCTGCTCCAATTGCTAATCTGACAAGCTCCATCTGGTAAGCAGACCTTTTATCTTCTCATCATCCTAAATCTCTAAAGAGAAGTGGACATTAGTGGCATATGTCCACAACTGGTCCTTATGCTTAATGAGGTAGAATATTTATAGGTTTAAACTTTAAGGATACCTATAAGACCTGCCAAGCTTGATACTGAGAAGGAAAGCGTTTCCACTAAAGAGATCTGCATCAGTTCATCTTCTGTCTCCATATCTCTTTGGAAAGGAAGCCTAGCACTACATCTTGCAATGGTGAAGCTGAGATTTAATTCTTTTGAAAACACTGAATGATCTTAAATTGCCACCTTCAGTGTCCCCAGAGAAACTTTGATTTAGCTCTAGCTCTTACCCCTATATTTTAATTGTCTTCTTATTCACCTTTCCTATTCAACTGTAAGCATTGTGAAGGCAAGAAATGTAGATTATTTCATATATCCACATAGTAGATGCTTTCTAATATTAGCTGCAAGAATAAATTTTTATGTTTTCACTGGACCCTGAAGCCAGGCAACCAAATATTTACATTTCCCATTGGAATAAATATGATGTCAAAAGAATCTTTCTACTTATCTTGAAATCAAACATATGGATTGGTTATTTTTGCTTTCCACATTTACAAAAAAGCTTCGTTTGTCTCATTCTTTGCTAGTCATTTAACAACTCATCTATTGAGTGTCCACTCTGTGCAAAATATAGTTAAATATGAAAAATATTCTAGGATTCAAAATTTCAAATTAGCATGATACTCTGTACTTAAAATTTAGCCTATTGTGTTTTGTGTTTTATAGCAACATAGGAAAAAAAAATATGACATGGGGGTACTGTTGTACATTCATGCCCTAAAACAAATATACAGTCTCAGGGAATTCTATCTGAATTTGGTAGCACATTAGGTCCATTGAATTCCAGCTTTGGAGAGATTAAAATTAAAGTTTACCTGTTCATTATATGGAAAAACTATATTAGTTTCATTTTCTATTAGAGGCAGGTGAAAAAAATCTGAACAAGAAAGATAAAATATTCCTTTACTCGATTTGTATTTTACATACAACATAAAGCCAGCTTTATCTGATGGGGATTTAAAGGCATCTGAGACTTTGATATAAAGGTGGAAAATAAATAATGAAATATCCTCAGCCATTTTCTGGGTCACTTTCTCAGTAAAAAGGTCATAGACAGCCTTGGTTGCTTCCTTCCAAGTATATATTTCAGCTATATTACTGCATTTTTTATCTTTATCATTTAGAGGATATTCAGTGTATTTTACAATAGACACTTAAAATTATAGTTGATTTTAAACTTTTCAAAATAATAGAGTGAGCTAGACAAAGTGGAGAAGAGATTTGGAAATAAGGCATTTTCACCTAAATTTGATGTTGACATCACTCTAATCTTTAAGAATCTCTAGTCCAAATATATACATTAAATATATAGAAATACAAAGAGGTGCACTTATTGGTTTATTGCTTTTATTTGCTTTGCTAGTACAACTTACAATTATTTAGAAGTAATTATTGAAGGTGGAGAAGTTGAGCCTAAAACTTTTGTAGGCCTAACAGAAGCAAAACTTTAGTCAGAAGAATAATAGGTAAAACTTAAGTGCTCACTATGAACAGGGCACTGTTCCAAGCAATTTGCATGTATTAGCTTAATCAATCTTTATAAGCACCCTATGAAGTAAATACTGTTATTACCCTTCTTTTGCTAACGAGAAAATTGAGGTCCAGAGAGGTTGAGTAACTTGACTGAGGACACACAGCTAATACGTGACAAAATTGAACAGTTTAGCTTTATGGTCATGTGTTGAACTGCCACATTAACTGTATCTCTAGTAAGAGAATTATAATACTTGAAGACTGACTTCTATACTAAAAGAAATAATTTTAACTATTATGAGAACAAGAAAGGCTTTCAGTTGACTGTTTATGCTTGTTTTGCAAATAAATGGATATAAAGACATCTTATTTTTTTGTTCACATGTGAATTTAGATATCCATAACTACATGTATGATAGAACTTGTTAATATTCGATGACTGGATGAATTGGCAAATAAATATATAGATCTCTGTGCAAAATATATTTATATTTTCCTATCATTTTGGAACAATACATGAACACGCACATGCACTTACAGAATAGTGAATGAGAGCTAAATACTAATAGTTAGGAGCTACTACTGAGTAGCATTTCATAAATTGTATTTTGTCAATGTAATTGATTATATTACAGCAATGGTGGGATCTGCTTCACACTTCTCCTGGTCACATTAATAATTATTCTGACAATAATATTAGTAATAATAATAATATACTAGGAAATTAGACTCTTTAAAAATCTTATGAAAAGTTTGAATGAAAATATCTTTAGAAAACTTTGTTAACCATTTGAATCAGTAACATATAGTATAAATTATAATAATACATTTATTTTAAGACAAGTCCTCTAATACCTGCTATTTCAGACAGATTGTAGGCCTTATATCTTTCCCATAAAGACATTCTTGAGATAACCATGATTCAAAATGTTGAAATTTTAATAGAAAAAACCGAGGCAGAGAAAAAGAGAAAATAACAACTCATGTGATTTATATAAAAATTTATAAATACCATCTAAACAGGAAAATGGCTAGATTTACTGTACCACAATTTTTTCTTTCTCTTATCAATAATTTTCAATAATTTCTTTTTTTTTATTCTGTGAGCATCAGTATTTTTTGTAGCAAAGCAGAGACAAAATTAAAAATTCTAAAAACCAATGTAAAAATAACTCCTTTAAAATTAGAAAATAACAGATGGGTTGGGCTGCTACATTCATACTCCCTACACTGTACTAAATTGGGTCTCGGCCTAAATATCTAGATAGAGTGTAAATCTTAAACTACTATCGATTATCTTAAATTTCAAGTAGTTGCTCTATAGGCTAAATTAACTCTCTAAATAACTTTCTTAGAATATATTTGGAAACATGAAAGGAAGCTTTATAAATAATAAAACTCTAGGTAGGATCAATAGTTTGAAAAAGAAATGTGATTTCCCTTCTGCATAATATATTTAATTATGTATCAATTTGTCTTTGACTCTAAATTTATGCTAATGTGTAAAAGTGATTAAAGTTACAACATATACATCGATGTCTATGTTGAGTATGTAGAATACATAATACAATATGTATGGCAGATTTACATGTTTATGGAAGAAAGAATGAGGTACTTTTTCAAAGTATGAGAATATAATGAGTACTATGGAAATATTTGCATTTCATATTTATTTTCATGATTCTGCTTTCTTTCATGTCATGCGGGCTTAGAATCCTTGAATTAACTTGGAGTCTCCATCTCCCTTCTTTTAGTTCCATCTAGTTGGCAAACCTCACCTGTCATTCTTCTGCTATATATTCCATATGTGTCATAATCATTACTCTTAAAGCTGCTTCTGTAAATTTCCCATTCAAAGAGTCTGAACTAAGATTTTGCAATCGTTAACTAACGTATTTCTAGACATTCAGTCTTCATTCTCTCTAAGTGATCCTTGGCTCTCTCTCTTAAGTTTTCTGTTTTTCCTAAAACACTCCTTGATAGCCACTCCTTCCATCTCTATCTATTCCAGTGTCCCCCTTCCTAATTTCAATGTCGATTTCAATATATTTAGCCTAATTTGTTAGGTTTGCCTCTATCTAGCTCTAACTCATTTTCTCGACCTTATTTTCAAAAATGTTTCACACTAATATTATTCATGGATGCTCTCTTTTCCTTCTTTTGATATTTCTCCCCATTTCTCAGCAAACATATCCTACTTATCATTTAATATTTAGTTCAAATTCTACTTTTTTCATGAAATTTCCTTCATTCCTTTAATTCTATTCACCGCAATAGATAAAAAATAACTCCTTCATCTCCTCAGATTTCCTGGTTACTGATCTATTCTAAATATTGTACACACTTTTCATAATCAGTGTTTTATTGTCCTTATGTATACATAAGTTTCATCTTCCATTAATTTTAAGTGCCTTAATGACATAGTCTCTTGTACTATCTACAGCGTCAAGCACAGTCATGCACATAAGAGGCATAGATGAATGAATGAATGGATGATTGAATGAATGAATAAGTGATGAATAAATAATTAATTCGTCTATACCAGAAAAAATTGTGAGCTCAAGCCTACAGAATTCCAACCAATGTGTTTTTTTCACTTCTCCTGATAGTAACTTGTTATTTGTTAGCTATGAATGTTATGATACCTACTTCAACATTATACTTTCACAGTATTAAATAACCCTCATTACAATTTTCCATGACTTATGTAAACATTGCCCCACTGCATTTCAGTCTCCTTATATTTTGCTCGTGTCTGAAGACAGCATGACAGAGTGAGAAGATGAAAGGCCTGGATCATAGGTCTAACTCTCAAACATTTCTTAGCTTGACAAATCACTTAGCCTCAGTTTTCTCATTTCTTAGAATAGGAGTTTGGACTGGATGAATGGGAATTCCTTTTCAGTTCTGAAATTTAGTAGAGGTGAAAGGCATAATCTACCAACTTTGACCTTTAGAAAATCATTTTACATGCCTGATTTCCTAAATATTATTTTTAAATGACCTTTTGTTTTCCCTAGCGCTACATGGTATAGTTCTAATACTCATTCCAAACTCCAACCTCCAAACTTTGTTTTAATGTTATTTAATTCATACTGAAAAATTCCTCACATCTGTGTCACAGCCCTCAGAATTTCTCTGGAATTCTTCACCCAACAGACTTCATTTCCCTGTCACTGAATCCTTCGATGATTCTAATACCATTCATTATTTGGTTGAGGAGACTTTGCTGAATAACCCCTAAGCTTAATGCCCTGCCTCCTTAGGTAGCCATTCATGGACAGACTCATGCATCTGCTGCCTGGTTTTTCAACCTTCTTGGCACTTGTCCAGTAATTCTTCCCACTCTTTCTGACCTTCATAAGTATGCATCTTCATGTCAATGTGCCTTCTATCCTAGACAAGGTCTGTTTTTCTCCTTTTTACCCATATTCAAGGTCTGTTTCTTTCCATTTCTATTTAGAAACTTCTACTTCTTTTCTTGGCCAATTTCTTTACCTACCCTTAAGTGTTCAGACTCTGAGTGTTAACTAGGGTCTAGAAAATCAGAGGCATTGAAAATAGTGTGTGGACTTGATATAAATGTGGGAAAATAATCAGAACCAAGTGAAAGAATTAAAATGTTTAAAGTTAGATTCTAGATGACAGACTATTGAAATGCAATATGGTAAATGTGATACAGTCTATGGCAAACTTCCAGAGAAAACAAGGACTCTGTCATCTCATCACCAAGTAGTGTGGAAACTGTTTCCTCTAACTGGATCTGCCTTGAATGGACTCATCCTTATTCTGTGAAGAGTCCACTTAGACAAATACTCGAGGGTGTTCATTTTAATCTCCTCTCATTTCCAAAAACCAAGAGATTCTAGTTTGGCCTGAAGATCAAACTGCCCAAAGCTCAATTTAACCCGAAGAGATTTTTCAGTAGAGCAGAGGTTCTTAACTCTGACTGACCATTAGAACCATCTATGGAATCTCAAAATTTATGCTTAGATGTCACCCCTCAGATTACTGATTTGGGTCTGGACATCAGTATTTTTAAAAATCTGTGCCCCCCACCCCCTCACCACACACAGCAGGCATGCTACTTTGTATTTACCCAAAGGAGTTGAAAACTTATATCCAAACAAAAATCTGCACAATGTCTTAGCCACTTTATTCATAGTTGCTAAAGCTTGAAAGCAATCGAAGTGCCATTTGGTAGGTGAATGTATAAACTGTAGTAAATCTAAACAGTAGTATATTATTTAGCACTAAAAAAAATAAAAATGAGCTATCAAATCATGAAAAGCATATTACTAAGTAAACTCGAATCTGAAAAGGCTATCTGTTGTATGATTCCAACTATATGACATTCTGGAAAAGGCAAGACTATAAAGACAGTGAAAAGGTTAGTGGTTGCCAGTGGGTTGGGTGAATAGACAGAACACAAGATTTTTAAGGCAGTGAAAATACTCCTTACGATGCTATAATGACAAATACATGACATTATACATTTGTCTAAACTCATAGAATGTATAACAATAATAAACCTCAATATAAGCTATAAACTCTGGGTGATAAGGATGTGTCAGTTTGGACTCACCAGTTTTAACAAAGGTAGCACTATGGTGAAAGATAGTTGATAACAGGGAGGTTATGCATGTGTGGGGTCTGGGAGTGTATGGGAAATCTCTATGTTTTCCTCTTATTTTTGCTATGAATCTAAAACTGCTCTAAAAAATAGTCTTAAATTTATATGGAATATATGTGTATATATTTCAAAATTCCTGTATATATTTATCTGCATATCCCTAGATGATTGTCATGTGCAACTGAAGTTGAGAGCTCACTGCAACATGGTCCAGCTCAGATCCACCTTTGATGGCTGGGACCAGAAGGGTTAGTGATTTATCTAATGACTCTTTAAGAACCATCTTGATCTTTTATACATATTCCACTTTTGTGATAACTTAAGACTAGGAAAAAAAAAAAAAAAGCTTTCAGTTTTTCCACTGACTATTGATCTCAAAAATTAGTCCTGTTCATTTAAAGGTACAATCTTATTCATGTTTTGTTTTGTTTTGTTTTAGAAGAAATGATGGTGGGATAGATGGGTAACAAGTCTTTTAAAAGATTTGAATAGTTTGTTATCACTATTCATCAGACTTAAATCTACATCGGGGCCCACAGAGCCCTGTGTAGCCTGACTGCTTCTTTCCCAGCTCTTCAGTCTCAGTTCCATATGCTTCTCTGCAGCTCCCTCTTCCTCTTTTTGCCCTCTAGAAGCAGTAACTCACCTTCTATCTTTACTAAAGTTTTGCCATGCTTTATCTAGGACTTTCCCATCTTCCGAGAATGTCTCCCCAATGATTCTCAAACTTTGCTGTGCATTAAAATCACCTAAAGATATTCCAAAACTCTTGATGTCCAGGCCATATCCTGAACAATTAAAGCAGATTTTCCAGAAATGGGACCCAGGCATTTGTAGTTAAAAAAACAGACAAAATTCCCAAGGTACTTCTGTTGTGTATCCAAGTATGTGACCCTGCTTAACCTCCAAGTTGCCTTCAGGTCTCTACTAATTTTCACTCCTAAGGAATACTTTTCTCAATTCGTGAAATGGCCAAATACCTCTATGTACAATCTCACGATATCAAGCATCTTCTTTCATATTTTTTAAAATATTTATTAGTTAAGACTATATTCTCTGTCTTAACTTCAACCACTACACTGTACAATTTGTGTAGCCAGTGATTGTATATGATGTTGGTAACTGGACTGTTGCCAGTCTCACAACAAAAACAAACAAAAAGAAAATTAGCCAATATCCAGACTGAAATTCATAACATGTACACATTTAATAAATTAGTTGGTTATCACAGAGATCTGTAACGGTGCTAAAATATATTAATAATTTTGCTTCTAACTTTTAATGATACCTTTACTTGATTTTATTTTACTGGCAAAATATTATTCTCCATGATAATAAAATATGTTGTTACTACATTTTTCAATTCTAGATCCCGGGTATAATAATTCGTACATATAGGGCTGAATAGTTTCTGTTCTGTATTACCTTTTCCCCAGTACAAGTGAATGCAATCCACTAATTGTAGATTGCAGTAACACATTCTGTTAATGCAGTTGTTCAGGAAAGGTGTGATTACATTTTTGTTTGGGTGTATTTTTTAAAAAATCTGCCACCTTGAAAATTTCCTCAGCTGTTAGTTCACGGAGGGTGTCAGACCTGTGGGCTGTCACATGGTCAAATAAAGAAAACAGCACAACAGGCATGCTAATTAGTATTGCATAAGCACAGGCATAATGAAGTCTAATTGCTTTGCAGTAGCGGTTACCATAAGACCCAAAACCCATACCGGACTTCTTCCTGTGAAGAAAATGTCAGAACAATGAGAATTTTTTCCCCAAAATCTTGTACACTTTTGAGGTTTCTGGTTTAACCCACAAATACTCTACTGAGATGTTTGTCATTGAATGTTTTTGTCCTATGCTAATATCCATTTTTATCCTTACCTATCCATTACCAGCATCCTTTCCACACATACATTTTTACTAACAACTGTTCGTTTGATTCTTCCCATCTAAACTAGCTCCCACAATTTCTAAAAACAATTTCATGCTTGGTCAGTTTTGCAGTCTGTATTCGATTCTAGTGTAAAAAGAGAAAGAACAAAATTCATCATTACATACATAAAATACTCTGTTCTTCAATAAACCAAAGAATTAAATGGGAAACCTAACAATTTTTCATGAACTTAAATTACTATACACCAATATATTCACTTTTAATCAAATTTGGAATGATTCAATAAGGCTCTAATAGCCAAATGCCAATTTTACACATAATATTGTCACTGACTAAAGGAAAAAAAATAATAATAAAGTCTGTATGTGGTTATTTGGCCAGTTTCATTCATACTTATGTTAATTTAATTCAAACTTTTCAAGGAACAATGACTGTCAATTACATTAAATTATACTCTAGAGAGAGGCCTCCTGAACATGTGGATAACAATCTGCAAAAGAAAAAAACAAGACATCAAAGCTTTTCAGTGATCTGAATTGCAGTCATCTTTTAGAAAGGCTTCCTAAGGAATTTTCAAGGCAGCAAAATCTATGAGTGTCTTCTCTCAAATATCTTAGTCCTCCACTAATCCATGTCTCACATACGCAGTCATTTGCTGAATGTTTCCTTAAATTTTATTCTCAAAGAATGAACAATTTGAATGCTAACAGTTTAAAGATGTGAAAGAAATAATTGTGCATCGAGATTTGAGGAAGGTAACTAGTCTTTAGTATCTGGGGATGGTGTGTTTCAAAAATAATTTCAGCTTCATTTTTTCCTTTCAATCAAAAAATGCATCATAAAAGCACTTTGAATTAAAAATATAAGGGGTTATCAGTTTGAAGGAATAATAATAATTCTTGCAGCTGAATTCAGAAATTCATTAAAAGATAATGTTAAAACATTACTATTTTGAAAAGACTGTTGCAATTCCATATATATATATATATATATATATATACACACGCAGGTCTCTAAAGGAAGTATGTGTGCATAGAGGGATTTGTGGTTGTTTATCTGTACCAGTGAATGTGTGTGCTGGTGTGCATATCACATCATACTTAACAAATTCTCATGGGTTTATTTCAAGAGTAGAAAGGTTTATATGATGAATCAATTCCATAAAACAATGGCTTATGAACTCCAGATGTAATGCTTTTGCACTTTGTTTAATAAGCAGAGGGGATTGTCAGAGAACCTTCTTCTCTAAAAGAGCTCAAATGAACAGCAAGCTCTATTTTTAATCTGTTTAGAATTCCAAGTTGCCTCTCATTTGTACAAAGGAATCAAGAGTGAAACCATTTGCTCTTATATCTTAGCAGCATATTACTCAACATCTGCTAAGGTCTAAAGTTCTGAAATATAATTTAAACAAACTTTTGGCTAGAATGAAACAAACAAATAAGAAAAAATTAAGAATGTTTCACATATTTTTCAGAGTAGATTTCAAGAACAATAGACTAAATATTTATTCGGTACACTTATGTGAAGGATAAGGGAACACCACATGGACAAAGTGGAAAAACAATTTTTAGCATAGTTCAATCTATGAACATCGTTTTATTTTTTAATTACCCTCAAAGTTACAAAAATAATTATCAGAATAGTTTACAGTGATGATGTTAAGAAGGCAATTTTATATTTGCAAAATAACTCAGTTTAAAAAAATACATCATTCCATAATTTCATATGTTTACACTCCCTTAACTTCTTAGGATATATTAAATTCTCTTTATCAATATGGAAGATCTTCAAGACATATGATTTACTCAGTAAAACATAGTATAAAATAATGTCTACAGTAATCTCTCATTTTTATAAAACACAAAGTTATATGCACAAGCACAGATTATTCAGAAATATCAATGGAGGTTTGCACAAAGGAAACAGCAAAGTTTGTTACTTCTGAGAAGGAAATGAAATGCTTAGAGGTTAAGGTGAGAAAGAGACTTAATTTGTCATTCATAGTTTTTTATACTTTTTAGTTTTGTACTAATAAAGCATTATATTTAAAAAAAATAAATAAAATTTAATTTAAAAATATATTTGATTGCCACTATAAACATAACTCTCAATTAAGACCATTTTTTGGCTTTGTCTTCATAGAATATGTATATAGGCTGGGAAAATGAATTCTTTGCACATAACTAAAATAAAATTCAAACAGAAGTTTAGAAAACAGTGCAACAATGAATGTATGATGCAGAGGGAAAATGATCTCTGAAGCCCATAAAAGTCATAATGCCTTAAATGATTAAGAAAAGTCTTCAGGTATACCTGAAGATTTTAAGATTTATATATAGAGAAAAATAAAAGGCCAATTTTGTCAAAAATCACATATGCAAAGCCCCATATGAAGACAAGTTTGGCCAAGGTAGAGTCCCAAAGCAGAACGACTATAGAGATGTGTGTGCATATGTGTATGCATGCACATGTGAGCGAGCATTGGTGGACTACATGGGGCAGTGGAGAGAAGGGTAAGTGCAAGCATATAAACCCTCGAATGAGATGAATAGATCGGATAGCCAATAAAGTTTCTTTTCTTCCTTCCTTCTTTTTTTTTTTTTTTTTTATTATTCTGAAAGTGGAACAAGTGGGTATATTTATTTGATTTTCTCTCTCTCCTTATAGTCATTTTTAAACTCAAGTATAAATATACTTACAGTGAAGTGCACAAATTATAATTGTTCAGGTCAATTAAAATGTGCACAGTGAACATACCTATATAACTTGTACCTAGATCAAGTTCTAGAACACTACCAGCCTCACAAAAAACTCTAATATTAACCCTCACCTACCTCCCCACACATATATACAAAGGTAACTGATAATCTTTTCTATCATCGAGGTTAATTTTTCTAGTTGTGGAACTTTAAATAAAGGGGATCATAGTGTATGAACTCTTTTAGGTCTGGCTTCTTTCACTCATTATGTCTCTCTGGTTAGTCCATGTTGATGCATGGACACTTAACACTAAAGAGTTAATCTTGAACCTTCTTGGTTAAACAAATTCACATATTCATTATCACAAACTGCAAAGCCTGGAAGTGAGGTAAGGTCAATTAGGCATTAAAATTTTGATTTGAGAAGTGGTTCCGTAGTGTAACAGTTAGCACTTCTGCTTTACATGTGGAAGGTCCCGGGCTCATACCTCGATGGAACTGTGGTCCATGGTCTAGGACCATGCCACCCTGAATAAACCTGATGTCTGATCTCAGAAGCTAAGCAGGGTTGGACCTTGTTAGTACTTGGATGGGAGACCACCTAGGAAGACCAGCTGCTATAGGCATATATAATAATAAATAAATAAAATAAAATTCTGATTTGTACTGTTCCTTTTAATTTACCCTGTTACACATTCCTTATTTCATTTGACCTTTACAATAATGCAGGCTATGAGTACATGCGTTTATTATTACTATTACTATTATTATTTTAGATAAGTAAGTGAGAATTAGAGAGTTTGCATTACTTATTAAAGGTCTTATTTAAAGAGCAAGTAAAAAGTTATTTGCCATTCACACTCAGGGTTTCCGCCTTCAGAACACAATCATAATTTTAACCACATTATCTACATTATTATTTGAATAGAGAAAATAGAAAAAAACACAATAATGTAGTTTAAAATTCATTTCTCAGGTTTCATGACTTAACCTAGAATTATTCTTTAGAAAATGTTGATACCAAGTAACCTACTATGGGTCATACCTTTTCTTAAAAGCTTATATTATCACATTTAATCATCATAAACACTACATGAAGTAGGTACCATTATCCTTATTTTACAGATAAGGAAACTAATGCCCAGAGAAGTTAAGAAAACTTGAGATTTTCTAGGTCATAAAGTATGCTAACTATCAGAGTTGCTAAGTTTTTCCCACAAAGGCAGGTAGTAAATATTTTAGGCTTTGTGGGCCCTAGGATCTCTGTTGTGGCTACTTAGCTCTACCATCATAGCACAAAAGCAACCACAGACAGTGAGGAAATTAATGGACATTACTACAGTTTCAGCCTACTAGCTATAGTTTGCTGACTCTTAGTCTATCAGTATTTATAGAATACTTGAAAATAGCATAATGCAAATTCTAAGTAAAACTTAATTTGTGGGTGAAGCTGTAGAAACACTTGCAAAATATGAAACTTAAAATGCTGCAAAAGTAAAACATAATATATCTGAACCCAGAAGTATTAGTTTGAGTCTGTCTTAACTTACTATTCCATAGTATGTGACTTGGACCTATCAATGCAATTTCAGAGCTCAAGCCAGAATCACATGACAAGTGAAAATGAGTTTCCCCAACAAAAAGTTAACCTTAACCCTCCTTCACTTATTTTACCCTATGAAACAATTTGAGGGCTTGGATAATCAGAGTTGTGAAAACTGTTATATTAGGCAAAGGCTGGATGTCACTGATCTAGGAGTTAATAAAGGAAACCAGTCAGTCAGGTTAAAAATCTCCAAATAAACACAGCAAAATTAAAATGAACATACCACCTTATATAAATTTAAATATGTAACTTCAGTTGTTTTAAAGAGTGGTTATTATGTATATTTTTATTTTAGAGATAAAAATGTGCCTTAGTCATTTTTTAAAAAGTCCCAATTAAAAAAAAAGAAAAAGAAAAACCTCTATCATCTTGTAAACTGTATTCTTTGCTTGTCTTTGATTTAAAATCCAGTTTATGTATAAAACAAGTATTCTGAACATTTTTGCTATCACATTCAGCAATCCATCTGCTCTAACATAAATTCTTTCAAGTGCAGGTGGCCTGTAACGTTGTGTGAGAGCAATTAATGAAGTTTGAATCTCTTTTGCTCTTTCACGCTCGGCTGAATGATAAAAAGGGGTTATCATCTTTAATTCTCCAGCTTAACAGTATACACAAGTAGATATTTTCATGCATTTTTGTTTCCCTTTTATATTCACATATTATACATGTTTTTCTAGTCTAGATGTAGACCAAAATAAATTCACAATGATTTGCAGGGTGTATGAAAATATTAATAGTAAAGGTTGCAATAATAATCCTTAAAAAGTTATAAAGAAAATATTTCAATCTGCCATAATTGTCACTTAGATCCTGAAGTCTATAACAACAACTAAAATTTTTTAAAAAGCAAATAGCTTCTTACACTAATATCAATTACTCAATAGAAAAGTCCAACAATTAGGTAATTGTATTCTATTTCATATATGAAAGACTTTTTTTTTGTATGCTAGTAAAACATTCAGTCTAGTTAAACCATAATTTAATAGTAGATTTATAAATTGATTAGATCCAATTTTTTTTTCCGATTCTATTATGATTTTAGCCTAACGATAACCAGATCAAATTATGCTTCTAATGAAATGTATTAGAGTTTATTTAAGTTATGACCTTATCTCTGTAGATATACTTATAGTATTTTGCTAAGTGCATTGAAAATTCATTTATCTGCCAGTAAAATTACATTTTATAAGAGATGAATGATTGTAGATAGCTTTATGAATACCATATCTATTTCTCTTAAGCTTAATATGAATTATGTGTTTCTACTTTACAGGGAGAAATCTGTCCTCATCATTAAGATCTCTTTTTTATTTATAGTACTAACTACAAAAGAATGGTAACTACTAAAAACCAAATGGTAAAATCTCTAAAGGAAGCAGCAGTGGAATAGTCATGCTGTTCTGGCCACTTAGTCAAGTTTAATGTATAGTGTCAGTGAGCTATCACTCAATAACATTATTATAGTTTACATATACTTTTAAGTTATATAAAATAATTATATTTTATACTTTAATTTAGTTATTTGAAAACTAAATTCAACTATAAAAAGAGAGTGAAAAAACACTAGAAATATGATGAACTCCAATAGTTGACTTTGAGAGCTTGCAAAATATATACACCTCTAAAAATATTTCTAGTATTTGTCTTTATATTTATTTATATTTATTGCAAAGTACAATCTTAATATGAAAAAAATATTATCTAACTGGAGATTTCATTTATTGAAGTCAGTAAAGATTTATATTAAAACCATCTATAAATTTTTTTTGCTCTTTTGTTGTGAAAATAAAATTTTTAAAAAAAGGTGAAGTGTGGGATTTAACAGAAGAATGAGAGATCAATTTTTCTTAGGAGATAAAACTATACAACAAATCTCATTTGGACAACTCAAACCACAGAGTGCAGGTTTGGGACTCATCCACTGTCAATTGAGGTCGTGTTCATAGGAAAATGAGTAATTGCAAAAATCTTCAGTAAAGCTTGAATATGAAACTACTGAAAGCCTGCTTTTTCTAGTAGGTTATGCTGGAAAGTGTAAGCATGAAACATAATGCCCTTCCCAACTTGACATATGATAATCCAGACAGCTTTATGTTACACTTGATTTCTCCAGAGACATTTATTATTGCATGCTTTTGCATATTTATTATTTCATGTCTTTGCATATTGTGCTTGCTATACCTACAATATTTCTCATCCTTATGTTCCAGTTTTGTTCAGGTGTCATTTGTCTAGTCCTTGGAGCTAGTGTTAGGCACTACCTTATTTTGATTCTTAGTTACTTTGCTCTTCCAATGTAGATTTTGATTGGTTTTATATCATCAGTGCACAAAAGAGTTCCTGGGACTAGGTAGGTTATTAAGAAATTGAAAAAAAAAGAGTCATCGCAACAAACTTATAAAGCAAATGAAGGAACCTAAAATATATGGATCATACTGTTGACAGGGGTTTCATAAGACAACTTAATTGTCTTTCTAGTGCAGGATTATGGTCAAACTAGCACGCAAAAAACATTTTACTTATTTTATGTGTCTAAAGGCCAGATCATTCCTTTTGATTATAAATGATAACAAATTTATAAATTAAGTTTATCAGAAAGAGATGCTTATCTCTTCAGAAAGCCAAGTCAAGCCAAATCTGTTCGTAGCTGTATAAAAGATATTATGGATTTGACCACATAAATAGAAGACATGATATCTCTCTTCTTGAGTGAAAGACAAAGCATTTGCATATTTATCAATTATAAATTTAAAATAGCTATAAATTGTTATATAGTCATTTTATAAGGGATGTAATGAACCAACCATAAATACTGTATAAATTTACAAGGAAAATACCATTGTGGACTAAGCAAGCTGGGTAAGGTATGATGGCAGAATGTTTGTCAAAGCATTAGGTGGTGGCAAAACTAGTTTAATGACATGCATTTATGGAAAGCACAAGAAACAGTATAGAGACCACACAAGAATGGAACACCAGAGAATCAGTGAGAGAGCTACTTTGCATTGGAGGATAGCCCCTAATACTAAAGATTTGAGATTATATCTAATATTTATTAAATAGTAGAGCCCCTTAAACAGATAAAGGGCATGAGCTACACAAATAAATACTTAAAATATATTTTACACTAAAGCAAATATATGATAGTTTTTTTTAAGTAAACACAGTGTGTTCTCTATCTTTTAATAATTAAATATTCATATGTGTGTGACACCAAAATCTAAACAACCCCCAAAGCACAATTTAATATACAGAATAAATTAAGCCTTAACCACAACATTCCAGTGCATAGCATGTGCTTGGTAGGAAAAGGCAGATGCCAAGATTGGTTCTCTTAATGTTCATATTTTCATCCACATTGAAGTCATAATATATAGAAAGTATTTAATTTTGCATTCTAAATATTTAATAAAATACTGCATCGAAAAGAAAACTAAAAACTAAAGAATACTCCAAATGTTAGGATAGGTATTCATAGTGGTTTACTTATAATATTAGTCATTTAACTGAAAACAAAACAAAACAAAACAAAAACAAAACAAAAACTAGCCAGCTCCAAACTAGTCCACTAAGGTTTCAACTATTTTTAGGTTAAAAGATGCATATGCATGAATTCTAAAATAATCATTATGAACACACCCTACAAGTTAAGGAGAATTTTCACTATGCATATTCAAATGTCTTTTTCAAATGCTAATTTGTTAATTACAAACTTTTTATCAAGCTTAACTAAACTCATAAACTTCATTGCAACCATTTGCATAATGTTTCCTGTGTAAGCAATGCCATCATTAATTTACTGAAAATTTTCAAATGGAAACGTACATTTTCTTAAACCCAAAAGAATTAAGTGTGTAGATGAAGGCATTATATATAGAAAATATATAAGGTCCCCAAATTTTAAGTCTTTAAAAACAAATGGAGCACTGTGCTCATTTTATATTGTTGTAACTACACATGTAAGACGTTTCCAGTTTTCACAGAGCACTACTAAAATTATCCTTCACACTTCTCACACCAACAATCGAGATCATCGCTAATAAAAATATTAGGATCTAGAGACTAAAGAATATGATTAGCATCTCTGACCTTTTGTCTTATTCCCGGTAAAATAAAAGTGCTGCTGTGAGGGTAATGATGATTTAGTAAGTAGTTAACTAATGCCAGCTATTATCATGATTATGACAATTGTGTTTCAAAACAGCCAATTCTGAAGTTCTGAGATTAAGTCATGTTTCTTGATTTTTTTGTTTGTTTTTAAGTACTGATGGTTACTATTTCATCTCCACAATGAGGAAGGTGGAAAGGCACTATATAAAAAGTAAAATATAAATTAGTCAACTTTTAATTTATAATCTCTCATTTAACCATTAATAAAATTAGCTATTAAGACTAATATTTGAAATGTAGTTTAGATTCCATTTTATTTATATACAGGATAAGGATAATAAAAGTATTTATCTTATAGGTTTGTTGCGAGGATAAAATTAGAAAATCTTTATAAAGTTAATAGCAATGTACTTAGCTTCCAGCTCTACTCAACATATAATAATATTTCATCAATTCTAATAATTTATGTATTAACATCCTTCACAAAATGTCCTTATCTATAAAATTAGTATATGCATTTTTGCATTATACTTATTTTCTAATAAAACTATCCCTAGGCCCAAGGTATTATCCCTGAACTCATATCTATTTACAGGAGTTGGAGAGAGATCAGTGACAGTGGGTTTAGGAGGCTAGAGTTGAGGTTTTAGGATACTCATATAATCATTAACATAGTGGGAATCTGCACGAGCTAGTGGAGTTGACAATGACAGGCAATCTCAGTCCATCAGCATGTCCTGTTAAATAGATTTACATGGCCTCTTGCTTGTGGAACAGATATTAATTCTAAATATGTCAATTATGAGAACCCAAATCTAAGCTCTTTGTTTAGAGGGAAAAAAGGCTAACTTATTCTTTCTCATCTCCTCCCATCCCTCACGTTCTCTCTGAAATGGACAAAGACAATTGAATTCTTCTGGTTAACAAAATTATTCAAGCATTTCTGAATGGTAGTAAGGAGATATAACACAGAATAGAAAAAAAATTTCCTATGCATGAGAATGTGTCCTAACTACAGCTAACACCCTAACACTGACACAGCATGCTATTCGAACAGTCGTAATACTAACCCCAAGGGGTAAATATAGATTCTTGGGAAGGGAGGGGGCAAAAATTAGACTCCTTTTACATATAAAAGCACAGACATATACAGTACATAAACAGATGTGAAGTTTTAGCATTAAAATTTCATGAGATAGTAATTAAGAAAAAATATTTAAAAACTCCTTTAAGGAGCAATAAAGACAAAAAAGTAAGAAACTCTATGCTACAGATATCAGAGAGTTTTTTTTTTTAATACACTCTATTAACTATTAACATGGAAAGACATACTTAGAAAAGCTTGGGTACAATTAAAATATACAGAAAGAATGGAAGGGAGCATTCATAACTTTTTAATGGCATATTTAGTGATTTTGCAACCTCTCCATTATGAAATCCATTCAAATTACAAAGGAAATCACAAGAACATAGATATGTTTGCACTACTCAGAGTGTTTCCTAGCACCATATATAAGGGTGAAACAATTAGATACCATCATTTAGAGAATGCATGCTTCAATTTTCTGTAACAACTTTATGTAGACAAATTAAAAGTCCCAAAGAACAGGATGATTTAACACACCCTGCCAAATACCACATAACTATTGGTATTTCATCAAGAACCAAATTAAGAGAAAATAATTTTTAAGACATATTTTGTATAGTATTGTATACTAAACTGTGGTCCTGGCAAACTCTTGCACCAATTTTTTGGGATAATTTATATTATAAAACTTTTTTTTTTTTGATATATTGTTAAAAATCATTATTCCAATACTGCAAGTATGGGGAGAAAACTTATTATTTAATAAAATAGGAATAAACTAGGATAAACAAGAGACACCTAAGAAAGTAAAGATATTTGCATTTTTTTCATGCTTTTTTTTTTCTATTTCTTCACTAGTTGTACATATTACAAGGATAAACTACATATGCAGAGCAACTCTCTTGGAGAGAGAAACAGAAGTATCTTTAGCCACAAAAAGTAATGGGTATTCAAATGTGTTCATTATATTTTGGTAAGCTTTTTGCATACACTCACATTCCAAAGTGATCTGATATTGAGATGCTAACATTCTTTCTAAAGTTTTATCTAAAAGGGTCCTGACATACAATAGTTTTGAATGACAGAAAGTTTAGTTACTACTTCAACTTTATAAAAATTTCCTAATCATACACAATGTCTCTTCAAAACTAAAGTTTTGTCTTCAAATCAAGTTTTCAAAGTTTAAGTATGTATATCGGTTGATATGTATGTATATATGCATGTATGTATATATGTTCGTTATGTTGGGTGTGTGTTAATGTATATATTTATCTATTACATTATGAGATATATTTTCATGTTTGAAATAGGAAACTCTACATTTTCAAAAATATTCTTTATCAAATAATTGTTACTCTCTAACTACAATATGAATCTAAAAGAAGTATTATAAATTCAGATAGTTAATTTAAAAATCCATGTCTCAATGCAATATTTTTAATTATATAAAATATATCATCCTTCCCTTTTTCAAATTCTTACTACCAAATCCTGATGAATGAATACAGATATCCAAATTTATTTTTTAAATCAATCTTCCTTTTTTCTCTAATCTAAAACAGAAGATTGTATCGCATGTGACTTTACATTTATCTAAGTTTATTAATCTACAAAATGATGCTTGAGGACTCTCCATTTTAAGCACTGACTTCTAAATTGTTCATGGAGTCGGGGGAAAGTATTTATTAAGAAAAATGTGATAATGTTCTCCCAAATCTATTTTCCCAAAACAATTTGGAAGAGATGCCATGTCTTGAAATTCATTTTTTCCATCTTTTTCAATCTCTAGCCTGCGATATCCTTTTATTTTCCAAATGGAGAGTTTTTAAAAACATCATTAAAATGAACCTGGATCTCAGAATATTCATTAGGCAGCCATCCATACTGCAACATATTTCAAAGTGGTTGGAAAGTGACAGGTACAGTTGTTACTCAACCCTATGACAGATAGGTTTTGCTAGTTTTAAATGTCAATTCTAAACATTTTATTTTCATGAATAAATATAAAACCTTCTAACAATATATACAAGTGTAATTTTAATAAGAGGCTAGCACTCCCCATCTGCCTGACAATAAAACCATTTAAAAGAGTGAAACTAGAAGAATCATGCCAAGTTATTTGGCTTTAGTGCTTCTTAGACAATAAAAAAGGAAAAAAGACCATATGCTTCCTAATTTTCCCACAACACTTTAGATGCAAATTTGGATATGAAATGCATGTGTTTTATATGCACTTGCGTGATAAATGTTTCTTGGAAAAAAAAGTGTTTAGTTTTGGTTTAAATTTATACTTCAATTTATTCTACTCAAACACTGACATGGGAACTAGAAATAAAGTCAATTCATACATAGCTAGAAATACACAAAGGCTATACATTATTCCATTAATACTTCATTAATATTCTCAGTTTAGCTTTAATTTAGGAAAAAAATTAGGAAAAAATGTCAAATTTAGATTATTTAGATTATTTCGTTGAGATTTACATCGAGGTGAAAAAATTTTTAAATTATTTTTTGGATATAACTTTTATGCAATAAAATTAACCAATTTTAATAAAGAATTGGTTGGGTCTTGAAATATATATACAGTCATATAATGACCACCACACTCACGATACAATCCTGATAAAGAACATTTCCATCACACCACAAAGTTCCCTCTGACTTTTTCAGTTATTTCCCTCCTTGAAACTCAGCCCCTGAAAACCATTAATCAGTTTTGATCAATAAAATTTTACCTCTTCAAAAAGCTTTTTTTAGGTAAAACCATAAAGCATACAATCATTTGAATCCAGCTTATTTTGTATAGTATAATGTTTTTGAGAGTTATTCATGTTATTTATTATATATCTATTGTTCATTCTTTTTATTGCTATTTAGTATTCCTTTGTATGGATATATCACCTTTGTTTATTTACTAATCTATAAATATTTGCTTCAAATCCTCAACCACACTTAATATTTTCAGAGCTTTTTTTTTTAATTTTAGCTAATTTAGTAAAAGTGTAGAGTATCTCATTGTGGTTTAATTTGCACATTCCTAATGAGAAATAACAATGAGCACCTTTTTATCTGCTTACTTGCCATTCACATGTATTTTTTGGTGAAGTGCCTAAGCAAATTAAAGAAACTAAGTTGCATGTTTTTGTACTGAGGCATGAGTTCATTTCATACTCTGGATAGGTTTATTATTTATGTTTTAAAAATAATCGTTTGAAGGACAAACGTTTTTAATTTAAATGAATTCAAACTTATCATTTTTTTAATAGTTTAGAAAAAATTTTATTTACCTCAAGCTCACTTCATCTTTCTCCTCGTTTTGTTTTGTTTTGATTTGTTTTTTAGTAAGATTGCAGTGTTAAGCACTTTCATTTAAGCTAAGCTCCATTTTGAGTTAATACTTATGTAGCAAACTTAGTAATAGTATTTTCTTTCTTTAATTAATTAATTAATAATTTTATTTGCAAACAACAGCACTATTTGTTAAAGAGTACTTTTTCCTATATCGAATTACCTTCTCATGTTTATCAAAAAACAATTGACCATATGTTTGTGGGTCTATTTTTGAATTCTATTCTATTTCATTTGTCTTTATGTCTATTATTTTTCAACATTAGGTAGTCTTGAATACTGTAGCTTTATAATAAGACTCAAAATCAGATATGTGAATCCTCCATCTTTGTTCTTTTCTTCAATTGAGTGGGTTAAGAATGTTTAATTGCTTTTATTTCTTTCACTAATTTAAAGAAGTCATTCCACTGTCACATATTTTGCATACTTTCTAGAGAATTTATTCATTCTTATTGTTGTCCCTTTGTAAGTACTCTGCTTTTATTTTTGTTAGCTTCCTCTAAGATTTTTCCTTTATTGTCAGTTTTCAACAATTTAATTATGATTTTCTTTAGGATTATTCTCCTTCAGGTTTGTTGAACTCTCTTTAATCTGACAACTAGAAAATTTTCCAGTTATTATTTTTTCAAATATTTGTTCCATCCTTCTTTTCCTTCTCTAATTTCATATGTAGTACACTACTTAATATCGCCCTCCTATCAAGTAGTGCTCTGTTCAGTTTTTGCCCCAATGTTCTTCTTTCTATGCTTACTAATTTCATTTAACAGGCCTTCAAATTTGTGGACTTTTTCTTCTGCTTTGTCTATTCATCCGTTAATCCCATTCTGTGTATTTTTCATTTTAGTTATAATTTTTCATCTCAACATGGTGTATCTTTTTATGTCCTCCATGTCTGTCATACTCATGTTTTTGCAGAACATATGGAACCTGTTTATAACTGTTTTAAGTTCACTATCTGCTAATTCTATCATCTCTGCTATGTCTAGGATTACTGCTAATGATTGATATTTATCTGGATATAGGTCATACCTTTTTTTTTTTTTTTTTTGCATGCCAGGTAATGTTGGATTGAATGACAAACATTATAAATTTTACATTATTTCTTGTTAGATTCCTTTTTATACTGCTCTAAATAATGTTGGATTTTGTTGTGATGTGCAGTTAAGTTACAGAGTCAGTTGAATCCTTTTGAGGTTTACTTCTAAACTCTGTTAGAAGTTCAGAGTTCAGATAAAATTAGGGTATGTCTAATTTACCCCCATTACTAAGGTGATACTCTTCTGAATGTCCTACCCATTGGTGGGAGAATAAACTCTTCCTAGCTCTGTGTGAGTGCCAAGATTTTTGATACTAAGTAGGGTTTTTTTTGGTTTTTGTTTGTTTGTTTGTTTGTTTTTCATTTACGGACTGAGCAATACTCAGCCAAAGATTTCAGGAGACCTCTCTGCAATTCTCTAATGCTCATGCATTCTCTGTCTCTCTGTCTCTTTCTCTCCTTCTCTGTCTCTGTTTCTCTCTTTTCCCCTCTCCCTCTCTGCTCTCAGATTACTTCCTCCCAGTGCTTTATCCAGCAAATTTTGGAAAAGGCAGACACTCTGTGTATATCAGTGAGACCACTCAGCTCTATTGAGCTGCCCTTCCTTTAATAGTAGCCTCAAAAGTGCCTCCCAGAAGAGCTAAAACAATTGTAAGACTTACCTTTTGTTTCCCCTGTCTCAGACATCACTGTCTTGAACTGCCTGCTATTCAATACTTGAAAAACACTATTATTTATTTTGTCTGGTTTTCTAGTTGTTTAGGGTGGGAGGATAAATCTGAGCCATTACTCTATTATAGCTGGTAAAATTAATTTTCATATAATACCAATGATATTAATATCTGTGTACATTAGATAATTAGATCATTTTACTGAACTGGTTTTGCTTTCAAACAATTATTTTATTAAGAATTATTATTTGTTCTCAATATTCAAGAACCATGTCTCATAATTTTATTACTATTATCTTTTTACAAAAATGTAATTTATTTTGCTTCTTATCAAGTAGTATTTTAAAATTCCCATTATGCCTCTATATAACTTTAGGAAGAAAATAAATTAAACATAATGCCCTACAGTAAGTACCTTTGATGAGCATGTTGAAGATTAAAAAATGAACAAACATACCCAATAACACAAGAAATTAAGGCATAAAAAGATTTAAACATTTTAAACAAGACTTAAGTAAGAGTAGATCAAAACACCATAATGGCAGATTAGAAACTAAGAGAAAAGTTTTGATAGGAGTAGGAACCATAAAGAGAAAGAACCTGGCCAACCAGTCAAGAGAAAATTTTATTACTTTCAATAATTATATATAATACACATCTTTATTTCTCTTATTTTTTCTGTATCCAATACTCAGATTCATGAATATTCTCCAGGTATACTTGAAGTTATTCAGTTACAATTATGGTACTTCGGCAAGGATTAATCCATGCTCCATTCTGCTTGAAAAGAGAAGACTTTTACCTACAAAAAAAACCCCTGATTTAAACATTGCTGAGCAGCAAGTATTTAAGTTCATCAATAACTGAGAAAGCTTTTTAAAGATAGGACACAATCACAGTAATGAAACTGATAAACTATGATAAAAATATAGTTGTAATAAATTAACTAGTGGATGATGCTACCACTTTAATATTGATGTGAACCTTACATTTATAAATCTTTCCCCATCACTAATAATTTTACATTTTGATTAGAAAGATTGAATCCCTTTTTATAAAGAGTCTTTCAAACTAGTTCATCAATTTAAAATATCAATTGCTCTAATCCTCCATCTATGAGTTTGACACAGTAAAAACAAGCAGGTTGAAAGGAAAAGAAAAAACATTTTCACTCATATGGTGTAAAATTATAGCCACTTGCATTATGTTTGCAGTGTTACTAACCAAAATGAAAGGCTCAGAATTAAGTACTTTCTTTTACACTCTGCAGGGAAGTATATTATTCAGCAGGCAAAGAAGCTACTCTCTACCACTCACACAGGCATGCTAAAAATAGCACTCAAACACTCTTGCTGTAAGAACTTGTTCAGAAGATGAAAAGGCTGTTGGTTAACCATGAGGAAAAAATCTTGAAATGATGAAAGAAGATGGAAAAGGTAAAGTCAGGGCCTATGGGGCATCTCATTTTGCTACAAGGCAGTTTATTAATATGTAATTTAGGGCACCCAAAGCCAACAGTCAAAGAACAGCAGGGTACTTCTGAGTAGTACCTGGATGTTTTTCACTTGTGATACTATTTTCTTTTATTTTATTATCTCTTGTACGAGGACAATAAAAAATGTCATAAAAAATTGCTGATGTGATTTTGTAGCTAAAGTCTGGCTGGCTGAGAATAACATTGCAGAAGATCTAATCACAGTTTATGCTTACTTTTTCACTCAAAGTCAATTTTTCCTTCATCTTTATCTGTTATTTCTTAATACTCTAAGTTAATGTTTGACACATTTGCTTCTGTCAGGAATGGTACCATGTTTCTAAAATAAAACATAACACAAAAAGTAAAATAAACATTTCAGCCTCTTAAGTACACTATATCTTTCTATTATAATTTTACCAGTACCTTTCCCTCTGTTTCTAGAAAGCCTCCAACTATAGAAATTTTTAGTAATTATTAAAGAAATGTTGAAATTATTCAGATAAGTATCATTGTAGTTTACATTGTATGATTTTATAAGGAGAGATGGCAATCTTGTTCAATGTTATCTTTTCAACACTTAGCACAGAGTAGGTCCTCAATAAATATTTGTTGAAATATTGTATATAGTATATAGAAGATATAAAATACTGTCACAGTGCTAATTTTACACAAAAGATGTGAGATTTGTGAATAATAAAAATGTAAAAATCTATCCTACATGTGCATTAATAAAATAATATTTTCTAAGTAAAATGTAGGAAATAAAAACCTGTATCATTTCAACTATGATATAGAAGCTTTATTTTTAATATTTTGTTTAATACCCACAACCCACCCGGTCTTTCTAGGTGGTCTCCTATCCAAGTACTAACCAGGCCTGACCCTGCTTAGCTTCCAAAATCAGATAAGATTAGGAACATTCAGGGTGGCATGGTTGTAGATGCTATTTAAAAAAAAAAAAAAAAGAATTAAATTTTTCTTAAATATTCTGCATGTTTTTTCAATCACAAGTAACTACCTTTATATCTTTCATGTAATTTTTTTCCTACTGGTAAATAGACAGCAGCAATCTTCAAACATCAATGATTAGGGATTCTTGTTTATATTATCATAATTTAGATCATTAAGTTCAGTATTAAGGCATTTTCATTAATATGTTCAATGCTATAACTTCATGTTATATCAGATAATCAAATAATTCAAAGATGAAAACTCATTTGAATATATATATGAAGAATTGACTCAGTTTTCTTACTGACTATGATGATATCAAAATGTAGCTTGATGTTGCTTTGATGATAGCAAGAACACTTGATACTTTGTGTACCAGCATAAAGAAAAAGTCAATAATAGCCACTTTTAATCTGAGCCAAGAAAGTTTAATTTAGAAAATGTTATTGATTTCTGCCTTCTATAATGTTCTTAAGAAAAAGGTCTGTTTGTTGGCTGTTTCTAAGGAGTACAAACATTACAGCTACATTATTTAAGTGAAATAGAAGAAGAAAGGTGATATAAAACATTAGTAAATTAACATAACTACTCTCTCAACCTTCATTTGTACCAGCACTAGTTGGCATATTCAACTCCCTACAGCTTTACATTCAACTTAAATTATAGTTTTATATTTTGAAATATTTCATGTGTCATTAGTTGTTATGTTTAAATTTTAATAGAGGGTTTCTAAAAACAAAAATTAATATAATTGGCAATGCAGTATTCACTTATTTTAGAACAAATGATGACTTTTTTTCATACATGGGAACCAGAGTATCAGTGATTCATCCTTGCTTGTTATTAATCTCAGAAATATATATTACAGGTGATCATCCCTTGTGGATTACATGGAGGAAAGTTGGCAACTTATACTTTGAAACGTTTGTTTCTTTCATAGGTAGATATACTGGCCCCTATCTTGGAAAACCTCTTGTCAACCATGTTTCATTAAAATTCTTTAAATTATAGAACAATAGTTTCAAAGGGGATTGTTTATGAGAGGTTTCTAGGCATCCTATATACTTGTGACTTGCAAATGAATTCCAAATAAATGTTAGGAGTGTCAAAATCCAAAAGAAAAGCCCATGTGGAAAAAGGACGTATCAAAGCCTAAAGGATTTACGTTTAAATTATTGAAATGCAGTTGTGGACACATGGTTTATTTATGCTGAGAAAACGATTCATTAGGTAAAAGAAGAAAATTATGAAAACCTTTTTATACCAATAAAAGAAATGAAACCAAATATAAAAAGAAAAAATATTTTATACCTATATGATGAATTATTGTATAAAACACATTGTACACACACCATGAACACTATAGCAAGTAATCTAGAAGATAGATTGCTATATGGGAAACCTATTATTACAAACACAGAATATAATCAGATAAAATCTGTTCTTACTACTATGTGTATAGGTGGGTAATGCTCTGGGAAAACTCAGGAATCCAGCCAAGGGTATTGACTTCCTTCATTTTTCTGATATACCTCTGGCCTCTCAGTTGTTGTTAATTCTGTCAAGAGTATTGCCCAAAAGAGAATAAAGAGAGTGAATATGAAAATGCTACTTGGACTCTGAATTAGCAAAAGATATGTGTATGTTATCTGAAATTATATTTTCTCAAAATTCTGTAGAATATACTTTTCCTGCCTTATCCAAGTGATGAGTATGAGCATGTTTCAACTGACTGGCTTTCCTAAAATTAGCCAAGTTGTACTTATAAGCATGCCATTAAATTGTATTTCTTCTGTTTTACTCTGTGCAAGTAAAGAAGCAGAAACTTCTTCTAGTTTTAGTATTATCATTTTTTTTTTTTCAGGGGACATATAAGATTTAGGAAGCCTACATTAAAAGATCCCAGTGCCGATGTTAAGAATTAATATGTTTATGATATGAAGTCTTTCTGCTGGAACTCGCTTTAATGAAAAATTGAAGTACACTATGTATTTAAAATATACACTATACTTTTTTCCCATTATTTTATACAAATGCCCTAATATTTTTTTTTAAACTTGCTTCTATGTGGGAATTAAAATACGTGCATTTTTCATTGAGCATAGGTTCCATATTTTATTAGAAAAAAGAAGACCCAGACAAAAGAAGCTAATTAAAAACACTAAATGTTTCTCTAGTGTGTGTAGTAACAGTATTCAAGAATTATGTTATAACAGTAAGCTGTAATTATAACATGGTAGGTTAATGATATAATTCAGCAAGCTCGAAAGCATTTTTACTACATCCAAATACAGCGAATGCCCAGCAGGGAATGGCACGTCACAACAATGTACTTTTTATTCTATTCAGGTCATATAATATTTATCTTTTATTTCACTGAGTGTGATCATGATGCAAAATAATATGCTCTGTTGTGTAGAAAGGGTTAAGTTATGGCCTTTGTGAGCCATTAGTTGGAGATTTATTGTGGGAGTTAGCAAGTCTATAGTTCAATATGTGGTGATTGAACAAGGACCATAGGTACAGAGACAGAGAGAGGAAGAGAGCTGAGGCAAATGACATCCCTAGGGCTTTACAACATATGGCCCATCAGTCAAGGGTCAAGCCCCCTCACAAATTGCATGCACTTTACATAGCCATCTGCATCAATAAATTACTACTTTCCCGTAGCCAGGCACTAATGCATGGGCAAGAGGGATAGGCCCCACTTACAAATAAACTGTTTTATTTATTTTTATTCATTTCGACCCCATACTGCAACCCATCTTTTCTACACTAGAATTTTCTTCCATGGTCAGGCCAACCCACTAATAAACACCCTAATTCTTTACGATATACATTTTTCTTTTCCAGAGTGATCTGATATGTCCTACAGAGTAACTAAGGTCCAAGTGAAGCAAGTCAGAATGCCTACGAGAAACTGAACCTGGGAAGATGAAATTTCAATATATTAATCTATCTTCTTTTTTTTTCCTGCTGTTTCCTTGTGACTCTCAATAGCTGTTTGTTAATGAAAACTTTCTAAACTAAGCACCTTGAATTTTTTAGACATTGTCCATTTACAAATAAGATTGTCAGCACTAAAGCAACTAGTTCTTTTTGCTGCCAATTATGTGTAGAGAGAAAATTCGAAGCTGGTAGTCCTGGTACATTTGAACCAGCATACAAAATATATCTCAATTAAAATGCATTTGGTATAAATTCAGTTGTTAGTTTTATTACATAATTTTTGAACTTTTGTGTTTCATTGGTTTTGAATAAAAACATTAAAGCTTTGTGAGTCTAAGAATATCTTCTATATCTTAAAATATGAAAAAAAAATGTGTAGTACTCGAAATCCAACAAGAAGTGAACACTTCTGAAAACAAATCAATATTTGAAAAGTTCATCAGTTTGTAATAATGTGATTGGCTAGTGGAACACTGAAAAAGCTAAACTTTTTTTTACAAAAATAAGATATTTGGAGGGGGAAAGTGGAAATGAAAGAGAAAAGAAGGTGAAGAGGAAGAAATGTTTTCTTTGAGCCAGGCATTGTGACCGTTACATAAACCACTGCATTGAATAATTGCAGCAATCTTCCTATGTGGGTAATTATTATCACTATTTTGTAAGTGACAAAATGAGAACTAGGCAAGATTAAGGAATTACCCATGATCACCCAATGAGAAGAGGTAGAATAAGGATTTATAGACAGCTCTGCCTGGTTCAAAGTTCACCATGACCCAATCTTCCAAAAGGGAGAAAGAAAGACAGAGGCGAGTTGTGATTTCCATAGTGGGGCTGTAAAGCTGTGGAATCCCAGGAGAGGAAAGGCCCTTAAGTATGATCGTGTTCAACCACTTCTCTGCTACTTCAATCTCATCTATAACAGGAAGCACTCGCAGGCAGCAGAAATGGGTAGAAGCAGTAGTTCAGTTTAAGGAAAAAAATAACATAAAAAACAAGAGAGAGATGTATTGTTGGTGGAAATGTAAATTGGAAAAAATATATAATAATATAAATATACACTCTCTATAATACTATGCATGTGTGTATATAAATGTATATACACATACATGTATATATATTGTTATTCATCCCTATAAAAGAAAGAAATCTTGTCATTTGTGTTAACATGGATGGACCTTGAAGCCATGCTAAATGAAATAAGTTAGACGGTGAAAGACAAATACCATATTATTTAATTAATATGTGAAACTAAATTCAAACAAACAAAATCATATATATAGGGAACAAATTGGTGGTTGGCAGAAGCAGGGGGGTAGAGAGTTGGCAATATGGATAAAGGGAATCAAAATGTACAAAATTCCAGTTATAAAATAAGTCCTGGGGATGTAATGTGCAACAAGGTGACTATAGTTAATGGTGCTCTATTGTATATTTAGAAGTTGCTAATAGTGTAGATCTTAAAAGCTCTCATTACAAGAAAAAAAATTATAACTATGTATAGTGACGGATATTAACTAGACTTATTATGGTGATCATTTTGCAATATATACAAATATCAAATCATTACCTTGTACTCCTGAAACTAATATAATGTTATATGTCAATTGTGCCCTAATAAAAAATAAAAAAAAAAATAGATAAAATTTTTAAAAGGAAAAGAGAAGGGATAACTGGAGATCAGTAGAGCTCTGAAGTTTAAATGTGGCCAAGAACAGGCTCAGCGATTGCTCAAATCAAAGATAGGTTTCAACTCAATTGCTGTCTGGAGCACTGAGTAGAGCAGGATTCTGAGAGATGACCAAGATCAATGTGAAAAAAAAGAAAAGAAAAAAGACCAAGAAAGAACAGCTTAGAAATGAATAGCATGAGGAAAAAGAGGAAATTTTTTAAAATGCCTGCACCTGAGTTATTCTTCCGTTTATCTGAAAAACTGGTTGAAATCTCAGTTTGTTCTTGTACATTGTAAAGCTGGCTCTATATATTCGTTTGGAAAACTTTCTGATTCTGCATATCTTATATAAAATGAAGAATACTTGTATACATACAAAAAATATTGAGATACATATCCATGAAAGATATTTTCTTGTGCTTTGTTATATATTAAAAGGGCGAATCTGAATTCTCTTAAACCTGTTTATTTCTTTAAATACTCCAAGGTAGTCTATCAATGCAAACTTAATTAATTACCTTTTAAATTGAGAACACATAGACACAGGCATGATTTAGTATGAAAAACACAGATGTGTACTTCACATTTAGATGGGGCTCTAGTTCATGAAACATATTAAAGTGGACACAAGACCAAATTCTTTTGATTTAGATGGAAAGTATACAGTAAGATTTGCATTGTAATGGATCCATTGACCCCTGGTCAAGATGAAATTGTCAATAGAAGTGTCTTATGTATGGTATGAATCATATCTAATGGTTCTATTAACATCATATTGAGATTGAAGCTTCAAGGAACATGACTTAGAATAATGGAAATGGAAGAGGGCCTTATTTATTATTTTCATTTCATTTCTGTAAGTGTATTTTTTCACTTTTATATCATTTCTCATGAAGAAAAGCAGGCAATGATACACTTATTAAAATTATATCAAAGCACATAAACTTGTAAACCCATCTAATTTTAAAACAGATGTTTTTTGTTTTTTTATTTACCCTCCCACTCCCTCCCAAGATCAATTCCCTAATGGTCTATACCTTAAGGAATAAGAAAGGCAGGGACTAATGGAAAGAGAGTGGAATGGCAGTGAGCAATCATAGCATCTTTTGCTACTCCCACTTCTGAACTACTTTGTAACTATAGGCAAGTGGCTCTATTTCTTTCTCTCAGATTCTTCAATTGGAAAATTGAAATAACATTTTGCTTGTCCTTCTTTTATGTCATAGGGATGTAAGGATAAATCAAATAATACAAATGAAGCTTTTGGAGCACATTAGAAAAAATATTTTTAAGTTAGAATGATTCTTTAATAGATGTCTTACCCAACAGATTATGCAACCAAATTCAGTATTTAAAGATAATCACCAGTCCAAACTATTTTCTAATTGTTCAAGGTATTTCTGAAGAAACAGGAATAAGATATATTTATGCAGTGGTATACCTGAATAGTCTGTCTTACATGCCATTTTAATTTTTAAAATATCAAAATATAATACCTTAACTATATTCTCCATTTGTTTAACAGTCAAATGAGATGGCAGCTCCCTATTCAGTCTTGTCACAAGTACTACAATGACTAATAAAATGATCAAAGAAATAGAGAGTGTTAAAAGGATAAAGAGATAAAAGCCTTCATCTTACTCTATCTGAAACTATATACTTGAAATAACCATAGTGTGAAACTGTAATTCTGGAAGATTGTAAATGGTGATGAAAAATAATGGCAAAAACAAACAAAAAAAAGTATTGACATTTCCAGAAGGATCAGTTGAAAAACTAAAGGATACTCTTCCCAGAAGATATAAGCCTTTTTCCCAATGCGGGGGGTGGGGGTGGGGAGGGTGGAGCATGCCTCTGATGGCTGTGAATAAATCTCAGTAAAGCAGAATAAATCAAGATGGAAATTACAACCTTTGTCCAAATGTACACATGTAGAAAGGGAAAAAAATCTAGAAGTTTATGTGAAATGGCAGTTACTACAAAATCAGTTTGGTGTGAAAAAAAGCTGAGGATAAATCTGACCAACAATGAAAAACCAAAAAGTTTGTTATTAGTGATTCAAGAATAAAACTGAAAACTGAAATTTGTCCTTAGATATTTTAGTTTTCAATTTAGACCCAGACAAAGATCCAAAAATAAACAAGCGATGTCTTGTATTATTATAACTACTTATGTAATTTCAGCTTAAATATTTTAAAGAAAAATAATCATGGCTGTACTCTCCATGGGTTATAAGCATTAAATTTAAAACTTTAGAAATTCTAATTTTATACTTGATCTTAGCCAAAAGGCCAAAAAGCATAGAAATTCTAATTTTAAAATTAAAATTAGGTAAATGTCTTAAAACTTAGCTTTTAAGTCATGCCTCTGTTTAGAATGGGGCTTTTTCAACTTGTACCATAATTTATAATTTTAAATTTCCATACCTGATCAGATGACCCTACACATCATTTTGCAACTTGTTCCACTGAGATCTACTACAACACAAAAAACAAAATCTTCCATTTAGCAACTGTGTGATCTTGGAGAATATATTTAAGCATTGTGTCTTGTTTTTTTCAAAAGTAAAATTAAGATAATATAGAATGGTTGGCAGAATTAAGTGAATTAATAACTAGAATATTTAGAGAAGCACTCAGTTCATAGCAAAGCTAGCTATCATCATACTTGCCGTTGTCATGATGATGATGATGATTATCATCATCATCATCGTCATCATTAACCTCATCTGCTCTCTTAAAGATTTACTATAATCACTTGCCTATTTTATGACATTCTAACTCTGATTTATGATGCTAAATGACAATGTTAACATATTCATGACTTCACAGATGGCTTTTAGGTTTTTAAAAATACATTATCTAGGGAGTTTTTGTTATATATGTTGTATTTTTGTATGTGTGCAAGATAAGTCCACTCTCCACTTCCAGGTTCAAGTTGAAGCTGATCCCTTCAAAAGAAACACCCAAGAGTTTCTTAATTAGTAATCCATTACTTACAAAAATGTATAACCAAGGTCCATCAAAGACTTTTATGGAGAGGATGCTCTCTCATTGTGAATGCACAGTTCCCAGTACACCTATCAGCACAAGTACCCTTTTGTGAGTACTTTGCGCAATAAAAACCTTGTTCCAATTGATAATTTAACTCACTACTTTTTTCATTTTTGTGCATCTTTAACAATTTAAGCACAACAATGTTGTCACTTTCCAATTTTCAAAATATAGATTTTAAAACAAAAACAGTAATAGCAGCCTTTGCTGTGTTTTTCAATCACTTGACATTATCAACCATGTATAATCTATTGCTTTACTTGAGAATATCTGTCTATTTGAACTTTGTTTCAAAGATATCCTCTAGCCACTGTATGGAATGATTTAGTTGGTGATGTTTGTTTCCAACCATAATTGTTTTGTAAAATATTTATTTTCCAACAAAAAAAGAATGTATAACATTGAAGTGGGGGAAATTACTAGGTGGGCAGCTTTAAGACACTATTTTTCAAGGGATCTGAGAATGTGTCAATCAGTGTAAGGATATTTTAAAGTACTATAAACTTCTTTTCAATTTCATTCACACAAAAGATGAAATCTGAAAAGCCTTCTTTTGGCAACAGAAGAACAAGAAGTTTTGCCACAGTTATACTGATTTTCTTCCAACTGAGGTAATGAACCAATTTAAAAATATATATATATATGTACACACATACATACATGAGCATATATCTCTGTCATCTTAGCATTTCACTGACAATATATGAATAGTAATAATATCATGATTTTTTATTAAAATATATCCTTGTATATAAAAGCACACATTCTCCAGAACAAAGGAGTAAGCCACAATAAAAGCTCCTTTTTATGCCATTTCCTTAGAGAACCGACAACACAGTGTAGCAATATGTCTTGTTCTTTCTAAGACTAAACATCATTTAAAAAGGTCTATTCTCAGTCTACAGAAAAGCTTTAACAGCTCATTCCTATTTAAAGTGTCTTTGGAGACAATATCATCCTTCCCTTGGTTCTAATTGTAGCTGTTTTCTTAAATGGCTGCATAACTTGTAAGTCTGTTTCTGTGAACCTCCTGTGTGTTCTGCAAGCACACGTTAGCCATTTTGGTACAGGCATGTACCAGAAACCTATCACTGTCTCTCTACCTGGCTTATTTTAAATGAATCACCTGATTCAATTCCAGACATAGAAAGCAGAGACAACACTCCAACCAAATTGCTTTCCCATACACTCTGTTCACTCTGAAATACCTCCTTAGATGTGTGACAGGCCTATTTTGAACCATGAGCCTGGGAGTGCCTCATTTCATCACTCATTCTGGGTTGGCAGCCTCTCTGTGAAATTCCCATGAAACCTAGATACCAGAAATCAGTTTCAAAGAGATCAAACAAATGCAGTTTCCTTCACATTCCCTGACTGGCTGCAGCCTTGCTCTATATCTTCTACTCCCCGCCCCCATCCCCTGGCAAAAACCACCACCAATAGTGAGGTTACCCACTGGGGCAGCACGAGTGTCAGGGCAATGAAAGTGAAGGGGACATTGTACAATGATTAGGTCATTTCATCATTTTAGGGTCTCAATTATTGTGATCGACTCTATCAGTTCTATGGTTATCAAATAATTGCACAAACTTCACCTTTACTTCCAGTCTGGCTCTATAGCCTGTATGACCTTGGGTAAGTCATTTAAACTCCATGAGTTAATCCTTTTTGCTGGTTATAACACACTAAATGACCGTTTGAGCCAAATCTTCTTTGTGTTGTATTGCTTAATTGAAAATGATTGATTTATTGCAATCTAAAACTGTGAATCAACGTAATTTACCTTTGAGAAATTTCTTCAATCATGGTTATTGTTGTCCTAAGGATCACAAATAGTCATTTTATCCATCCCGAGTTGCAAGCGAATCTTCAAATGACCCAGTCCATTGATGAGAAATAAAGCTTTTTTTTTTTCAATTTCACAGAAATTAAAATGCTGTTTAGTTGTGCTGTGAGTATTTTCACCTCAACTAGAGATCAATATTCTATTTCAATAAGTTAGATAAAGGGCTATATTTAGGTATGTCTCTCATTTCAATGATAAATGTGATACATAATACATTTAATGGATTAGAAGAGTATTCACAGTTTTCCCAAAATCTACAAATGAATTGCTATGGATCCATGGAAGATATTCTAACTCAGCATTTTGAGAACAGTCTCTTTCTTTCCTAGTTTCAATGACCACCTGTTTTATTACTTCTGTAAGACATTGCAGATATATTAAAAGGAATAAGTTGATAGCATGTGAGAGTCATTTAAAGGGAAATTCTAACCAGAACGACAAGAGGATCTCATTAATGGCTTGACCCTCAGCATGTCCCACAGGTAGTGCCACAGCCCGGCGAAGCTATTAGTGTAAACATTCAAGAGACAATAAAGAAGGCTGGCCAGAGCCCCAGATGGCCCTGCCATAAAAATACATTCCAAAGCTTGGCATCTGGATTTTGCAGCTGCCATGCATAGCCCATATGTGGCAATAAATATTGGTTCGGAGGTTGGAACAGCTAGAGGTTAGGGTCAAATGGAACCATCTGAACCATCACAATAGGGCAAACAGACAAAGCACGGAAGTGATTGTGAAATGGCATGTAATTTTTTATATCTCTTACTCCTTTTATTATTATCAGCTGCTGAAATGCTAAGGTAAACTTTCAGCGAATAAAGGTTTATTTGTCAAAGAACAGCAGCTAGTATGCAATCATCATTTCTTGTTTCTGCTCTTTATTTTCCCTACTTCCAAATGTTAAGCTCTCCTTACTCTCTTCTTTTTGTCATCATTTAAATTCTTAGTAGTTCCCTTCAGTATTATTCTTATTTATAACACAACTTCTCATTAACGAATTTATTTAATGCAAAGTATTTTCATTCATTTATTCATGCAGCAACTATTTTACTGACAATTTACTTTGGGCCAGGCACTGTTCCCAGAACAAGAAATATAAGGATATACAAAACAAACTCCCAATTCTCATGATGGTGACATTCCACTAATGCTAATTCATATATTTGTGCCCTAATATTTATAGAACACTGACCATATGCCCTACAATTCTCATTTCAAGGGGAGGGAAAGTTCTGTTCAAGGAGACGGATAAGAAAACAGGTACTAAAAAGTGCATGAAATGCTAACTACAACAGCAGCAGATAATTTTCTAAGAACACAAAGAAGGGTGATTAAATTAGACATAAACATGAATGTAGGAGGGGTCTGCAAAAAAAAAGGGAGAGCTCACCAGAGAAATGAAGGCTTGGAAGAATTAGCCAGCTGAAGAAGCAGGGTAAAAACAATCCAATAAAAGGTAACTGTGTGTTGCAGAGCACAATCAATTGTTTTGCAGATCTGGAATGTGAAATGGGAGGAAACAAGAAAAAAAAAAATAAAGGCATAGAGGGCAGCAGTGTCCAATCATGAAAAGATATTGCAAAGGCCCCATGAACTAACTGAAAAAAAAGTTGTCCTCAAGGGAAATGGTTGGGGAGATTGGTAGATACATAAATATCTAAACACAGATAAAAATGATAAGTTCCCAAAAAGTGATATTTAAGGGGTTGAGAAGTGAAATCTAGGTTATGTAAAGAAAGTCACTGATGATGCATTTATACTGGACTTTGAAGAATTTTAAAGAAAATTTTAAAGAAAATTTTTTTTTTAAATTTAAAGAATTTTAGAGAAAAGCATGATGGGCAGCTCAGCAAGGAGAGTATAAAAACTCTTGAAGTTCTTAGTTGGTCTTTTAGAATGATCTGGTCCTCTTAGAAAAATGATTATAGTTTCTCAACTTCTAAAGTTAATAAAATTGAGGAAGAAGATATGATTAAGTAAAATGTAATAAAGACTTAAGTTTTCATAACAGCCACATTTTCCTCTCCCGCCAAGTTATTAAGTATATTTTCTAATTATTTTGGTTATAATTTCAACAAGCAATTATCCTTCTTCTAACTTAAGAGTTGACCTAAACTTTCCAGCTACACTTTCACCTGAAATCCATACAAGTGAATTTGAACTGCATCTGTCTTTTTAATCTACAATACATACTTTCTGTGGCACATCAGCCTCCCTTGGACATGCTAACATATTATTTCAAACTCACGGAATGTGTGTCATCAATAAGTTATGAAATTTATGCCTTTTGTCATCTTATTATCTAGCAGAGTTAAATACAAGTTATTTTACCTCAGATTCCACTCAAGACACTTTGGCTAAAGAAATGTTTAATGGCATTATAACAAGGCATTTTTTAAAAGAGAGTTTTAAATAATATATCCTGACATATTATCAAAATATTTTTATGGGATTATTCCCTATTAGCCATAGTTTTCCCTCAATATGTACCATTGTGTCTGAACCATAGTATAATCTGAAAATACTGGTCAGAACATTTTCAAATATACCACCGATCTCTCATGTCATAAATTAGAATTAGAAAATACAAAAGTCCTGAATTCTGTCCAAATAATTAGAATAGTTAGGAGGTCAGTTCTATGCTAAGCTAATGTTGCTAAAAACGTAAGTTCAACCATTTTTACCAAGTGACTTTCACTTTTACAGAAGATCTCATTGTCCTTAATATTCACTGAGAGTTGTGCTTTCTTAAAAATTAATACGTTTCATTTCTTTCAGTAAATATGTAGCAATTTCTTATTATTTCTAGCAATCATGCCATTTGAAATACTCTTCTTTTCCCCCACTCAAGTCCAAAATGTATGCCCATTTTCATGATCTTTGCATTTGACTACAACAGCTTGCCAATTAAATCTTGCTATGTCCAGTCATCTCAGCATTCAAAAGAGCTTCTAAAATCCCACCTGCTCCGTGAAGCTCCTCAGCAATAAAAACCATTTATTGAGCTGTGTTTGTTCTGCCTTGTCATAACGTTTGGGCTACATCCTATTTGCTGAAAAGCCAGTCTTTCCCTGATATGGCCTGCTTAAGGCCCAGTCTGCTTTGTGCATTATGTATATTTAAATAATAAAACAGAAGCTGGTGATCACAGGACCCTCATTTCAGATTATCAAGTGTAAATTAGCCAAGTGTTTTGATAGCTCTTAATTATTGACAACAGACAGTCTCATGGAAGAGTTTGCATAAACCACACGTCTAGGTAATGTGAAACCTCACTCCACTCCTTGGCAATTACATCTCTGCTGAGATATGGGGAGGGGAGGGGGACCACCAGGTGTCCACCAAGAAGGATAGAATTTGAGGGCTGGCAAAAAAAAAGTGAGAGCTAATGAGGTTGTATTCTAGGACTTTCATTAGCAGTGCTATACTAGTGCATAATTTGGAGACCAATTTCAAAAAGGCTCTAAAAATTGCCTGAGAAATCACGGGTGCACAATGAAAATTACTAAGGCAAAGCTGGCTGGCTCGCTCAGACATTGCCAGGGTTTGTTTGTTTTGGTGTTCCTTGAGAGTCTAGGTTTCATATTCTGTTCTTAGCAAAAGACTCTCATGGGACTAGCTTATTCCTCTTTAGTCCTTTCTCCGTAAGTATTCTCCGCAAATAAAGTACTTTCCAAAATATATATATACTAATACGTAGCGTCCCAACATCTTTAAGTTAAATGATATGACATATCAAGATGTTTCTGCTGAATAAAATATTTTCTTTTGCTTATTAACATACACACATACACACAATCACTCTCTTACTGAGAAGTACACTAAGCATTTTATTCATATGACCTCTGTTTATTCCTTGTGATGTCGATGTTATTTATCATCATTATGCACATAAGGGAAAAGGTTAAGTAATTTTCTTAAACGACATAACTTGTAATTGGTACAAACATTTTTGAGCAAAGATATATTACATTCTTAAACATTGTAAAATACAAATAATGCGGATATTCAAATATTAAAATTTTTAATATTTCTAGGATGATAAAACAAAAAAATTTAGATTTGTCTTTTGCTCTTATCTGTACTATTTTCATCTATTAATTTCACTTCTGCTACTGCAATTAAAACAGGAGGATCATTGGCACTTAAAGACAAACAAAATTTTGATCAACCGCTGACAATTAAGTGGCTTTCTTAGGTTAATGAGTTTATAGACACATTAGCTCTCGCATACGGAGCTTCCATAATTGATTGTTTGGAATCAAAGATATTTTTTGATGTGATAATTTAAATTCAAGCTTAAGGCTGACAACAAAGCTGGTTTACAACCTTCAGTAACTACTCACCCTGCAGACAGAAACATCATTGGGTCAGATTTATGAACACAGTTAAATGTGAAGAAGTAACCAGAAGACTTCCATTCTCACACATCAATAGGATTTTCTTTGGCAAGCCTGTTTTCTCGTTGCTTTCTATAGAATCAATCAAAATGTATTTTTCAGATGAAAATTGTGTTGGTGTTTTGAGATCTGCTTAAAAAGAGAATGTCTTCTCACATCATGAACACAAAAAATATGAAATGAAATTTAGTTCAGATTCTTGGTCCTGGTATTTATCCTGTGATGTACATAAAACAGCTTTGCTCTTCAAATCTATTTGCTTTAGTAAGAGTTTGGGTAATAACTTTGGAAGAAGGACACCATATTCCCCCAAACTATTAGGTTTCTGAGTTCAGAAACCACTTGGATATCTTTTATTGTATTTCTCAGTACCTCAAAGGTTAATTTTCCTCCTTGGAGCCTGTCTCTGAAATATACAAACAACCACAAGGTGGCAGTATAGATTTGTGGTCACATGGTTAAGAATTCCATAGACTAAGGCTTAACTATATTCATTGCCTATTCTACATTTACTCACGAGTTGTTTTTAAAACATCGAACACTTTACACTAGTCTTGTTTTATTAATATTTACGAATTTCCATTTTGCCAACACTTTTCTTTAAATTTATAGGCTTTCTCTACTTCTGATTCATGCAACTTAATTTAATTTCAAAAACTCCAAAAATTTTGGTTCCTCGAATTCATATTTCACAGTGTAATATCACATTTCTATGTTTCTTTTAGCAAAAAAATTTGATCTTTCTACTGTTAATTTAATTTCTTCCTCCTTTAATATTTTTGATATTAGTGAAAACTCCTTTTACATTTCTTTGATTAATAGTACAGTTTAAACTTTATATTTCAGTATATGTTTCTCTTTAAGAAAATACATCATAGTCTTCCCATATTACACACAAAATTAGCAATTGAAGTTTAATGGAAAGGTCATTAGGCCTTGGGTCAGAATATCTGGGACCTTGGTCTTATTTTGCCATGTTTTTTGCTGGGTGACTTTGAGCATAACACTTAACTCCTTTGACCCTGGGTTTCCTTTTCTGTCAAATGGATATGGTGATTCAATAAGGAAATAAGATTTAAATAAAAGTAAGTGAAATAAGTGTCTAAAACAGAGTAAGCCTTTAAAGAATGTTATTCTAGAACTATTTTAACTTCCTCCTCTAAATTTGGCAATCAATGAAAAGACTATAAAGAACAGAACAACTTATAATAAAACCAAATTTTAAAAAGTAGAACAATTTTTCTTCTTTTCTAAGAGTTCTGAAAGGTTTTCAACTTCAATATCATATAAGATTATAGGAATCTTCAGCAGTTTGGTTTTCAGATTTTTAAGTTCCCAACTTGAAGAAAGGGGCCAAATCATCATTCTCTCAAAAAGTAGAAAAAAAATGCTTTAATTATTTACTATATTATAAAGCTACTTCAAAGGTTTAACCCTTTTTTTACTCCCTGGAAAATATCTACTATATTACATAAATTAAACTTCATATTGAGCCCAGTAAAATATGAACATATTGACTTAATATAGCAATCACTATATTAGAATAGCAAAAAAAAATTGTCTTTAAAGAAAAAACAAAGCAATATTTTCATTAATTTCTCAAACAAAATCAAAAGTAACTATGTAGCTAAATTCTTCTTAAATATAGTGATTAAGCAAAGAAAAAACAGACTATCAAATGAAAATTATGTCCAATATATGTCCCTTTTTATTATTTTGAAAATATATTTCAACTACTATAGATTAGGATTATTTTTTTTAATGTCTGCTTATATTCATGGTCCCAGGTTATTTCTTTACCATTATTTCTGGTTTACCATATCTGTATCTAGAACTTATTAAAACACACACACACACACACACACACACACACACACAATCTTCATATACAAATAACCCATATATTTTAAATGAAATAGTATGTTCTTACTCTGCTTATGACATATGTTGTAATTTCTCAGTAGCAAATTTTTTTTTAAATCAATTTTCCATCATTTGAAACTCAACCAGACCCATTGATCACATTGTACGATTTTTATTATCCAACTAGATTTCAATTTTTCCTACCCAGGGAAAACTTTGTTTCATGTCAAGACACATCTCACAAAACCTGGATGAGACTAGATTTAAGTTTTATAAAAGACAATTTATTTCTTGAATAAAGCTATTCAATTAATATTGAACTTATGTCTACAGTTTATATCATATAGCTACATATGTGAATAACTTCAGAGAAATCACTTTTCTCCAATTTAATGTTAAATACCCTTTCTACACAGACATATTTAAATATATGATTTACCTTGTAATAATATGTCTTTGGCTTGTAGAAACTTTTATTGTTAATTTTCTAAACTTGTCTTTTAAAAATGTCCCCCAGGGAAAACAATTATCTGTATAATATTCTCATTAAAGTAAAAATTTTAGGACTTTCAGTCAAGATGGAGAAATATGTAAATTGTGTACATACCTCCTCCCCCAACTGCATAAAAATTACAACTAAATTTCAGAACAACTATCATCAAGAACCACCTGAAGACTAGTTGAACAGAATCCTTATAACTGAGGATATAAAAGAGCCACCTTGAAAGTGGTAGGAGGGGCAGAGACATGAAATAGGCAGGTCCCACATCAAAGGTGAGGAGATTAAGAAACAAGAAAGGTTATCTTAGCTGTGGAGGTCACCCTTGAGGAGTGAGAGGTCCAGTCTCTCATTGGACTCCCTGGCTCAGAGCACCAGTACTAACTAGAGAAGTCCCAATAACATCTGACTGTGAAAACCAGTGGGGATTGTGGCTGAGTAAGATGGAGGGCTGCAGGAGTCCCAGGCATTTCTCTTTAAAAGCACACACATGGACTCCTTAATGAACTCACTTTCTTAGAGCTCCAATGCTAGAGCAGTAGCTTGAAAAGTGCCAGGGACATAAGGAGAGGACTGAATTGACTAGTTTCAGGGCAAGAGCTGGAGGGGTAGGGTTCAGGGTAGCTCTCTCTTAGGAAAGAAGTGCTGGCAGATGCCATTGTTTCTCTGTTGAGCCTTCCCTCCACACAGGCGGTAGGTGCTAGCAGGGACCAAATATAAGCTCTCCATTAAATTGGCTACCACCATTTGCCGGCCCAGCTGATACCCTGAGACATAGCAACACAACTTGCACTCCCAGCAACAAACTCTTCCAGTGGATTTCCCCAATACATGGCCTGTTTCAGCTCATGCTACGAACTTTCCTAAAATCGCATAAAGGTTCACACACCAAAAATAAAATAAAATAAAATAAAATAGTGGTTGGTATTGGGGTGCCCCAAAACTCTTGCTAAACAGCCTTAAACCCGGAACTAGTGTCAGCTGGCCTCAGTTTGCAATCCAGACTCTCCTAGGCAGCTCCAAGTCCAGCATTGGCAACAATTAACCATAGATCATTTCGTAGCACCTAGAAGGTGTCCCCATGCTGATTACATGCAGTGGCTGAACTTGGCCTCACCAAATCCCCTTCCAAGAGGCCCTGAAACCAACATACTAGTGGCTGGCATGGGAACACAGCAGAGTATTACACAACCAGCTTCAAAGGTGACACGCCCAAAGCATGAACTTGGCAGACATCTGAGCCCTATTAAAGCAACCCACTACTCTGTGGGGTTGGCCTCTTCATAACAGCTTGTTCACTCTTGTCATGGTCATTCCTCACTGTCTGGTCATATTGAAGATCATACCACCCATTGACAGGCCAACAGGTGAGACCATTGAGTCCCAAAGGACACACAAAGAGGTCCAAGACATATCAAAAGCAAAATGACAAAGGTTAAAAACAAAGAGAGGATCTTAACAGCAGCAAGAGAAAAGCAATTAGTTACCTACAAGGGAGCTCCTATAAAACTGTCAGCTGATTTATCAACAGAAACTTTGCAAGCCAGGAGAAATTTACTTGAGATATTCAAAGTGATGAAAAGCAAGGACTTTCAATCAAGATTACTCTACTATTATTTAAAATTGAAAGAAAGATAAAGACTTTATTATTTAGAATTGAAGGAAAGATAAAGACTTTCCCAGACAGAAAAAAGCTAAAGGTGTTTATCACCATTAAACAAGTATTACAAAAAATATTAAAAGGGATCTTTTAAAAAGAAAATATAAAAAATATGGGAAAGATAAATAATGCTCACTGACAAAGACAAACACATAATAGAAGCAGTTGATCTACCAACAAAAGAACTAGTTCAAAAATTAAAAAGCAAAAGAAAAAAAAGATCATATGTAATTAAATATACACACACAAAAGAAGTAAAAAATAATGACAAAAAAACATAAATGTGGAGGAGGTGGGTAAAAATTGTAGTGATTTTAGAATGTGTTCCAATTTAAGCAACCATAAACTTAAAATAGACTGTAAACATAGCTTGGTATACAGAAATCACAAGGTAACCACAAGCCAAAAATTGAAGTTTTATAAGAAAAAAAGAGAAAGAAATCCAAGGACTACACTATAAGAATTCATCAACATACAAGAGAAGAGAATAAGAGAATAAGAAAGGAACAAAGAAAAACTATAAAAGCAATCAGAAAACAAATAATAAAATGGCAATAATTACATAACTATTAATAATTACTTTAAATGTAAATGGACTAAATGTTTCAATCAAACAACACAAGGTAGCTGAATGGATAAAAAGTAAATAAATAAAATCCATACATATTCTGCCCACAAGAGACTTACTTCAGATAGAAAAATATATATAGACTAAAAGTAAAATAATATATCATGCAAATGGAAACAAACAAAAAAGCTTGGGTAGCAATAATTATATCAGACAAAATAGACTTTAAACTAGAACTTCAATGGGAGACAGGTATTTCATAATGATAAGGGATCAATCCAACAAGGACATAACTCTCATAAATATTTACCTACCAACGTAGGAGCACCTAAATATATAAAGCAAATATTGTCAGATATAAAGGAAGAGAAAGATAAATGCCATGTGGTTTCACTTATATATAAAATCTAAAAAACAAAATAAATGAATTAACAAAACAAACGTATAGATGCAAAGAACAAAATGATGGTTACCAAATGGGAAGGGGTGAGAAAGGATAAGGGATTAAGATGTACAAATTGCCAGTTATAAAAGCAGTCATGGAGATGTAAAGTACAGCATAAGGAATATAATAAATAATGTTGTAATAATTATGCACAGTGTTAGATGGGTACTAAACTTATTGTGGTGATCACTTCATAAGTTATATAAATGTCTAAGCACTATGTGATATGCCTGAAACTAATATAACATTATATGTCAATTGTAATTGAAAAATAAAATAAAAATTTTGCTACCAAAAAATGTTAACAGAAAAAAGTAAAACTTTAGTGTGAAATTGTGTACTTCAGATGCCGTCTACTTTTCATAATATCAAATATAAGCATTTGTTGCCATCTGGAGCAACACAGAAAGATGCCAAGTGTGCTGTCCTTACTTTTCAGAAATTTGTTTGCAATACTTCCCAGTTCTCTTCAACCTGGATCTAAAAATGTTCCATACACACCTGTAATGGCAACTTCAGTGCACTCATAACTGTTCTAAATAACATAAATCGAAGGCTAATACAACTATCCACATATTTTTTTTTTTGTCAAATAGAATAACTCACCCTTTCTAAACAGTTAACCAGTTTGAATTCACTTACCAAAACTTTCTTCTGTTTATTCCTAATTTAAAAAGATGTAAAATATTTCTTCTTTCAAAAGAATGAAGTTCTATTTACAATGAATAAATTGATTTATGAATAGGCCATGCACACAATTGTCACTCTGAGTCACCATGTTGACCACTAAGTTTTGTTTTATTTTTGTTTTTGTTTTCTTGGGCCAGGGGTGTTTAAAAGGAACAGAGGTCTCTTCTTGATTATAAATCACATCTGCAAAAAGCAAGCACTGAAAAGCATCACCATTCAGTAGCAGATAAAACACAATCCAGGTGTATCGCAAAGTGAAAAGACTGCGAAGAGGAAAATATCAAATAGATTGCCTGTTTCAGTCAGTTAACACTTCAATGTTTGATTCTGAAGGAAAAGACTTGTGTCTGCCTCAGCTGTTATTTTATCTGCACAGCTCAGTAATGTCACACAAAACTGTACTTTGACTAGTTTGACTAATTTACTTTCAAGAACATATTTTTTGAATGTTTAAAAATGTAAAGTAAAACCAACAATCTGTTAAGGTTATGGTAGATTTCTCTCAGATACACTGCATTTAGCATATGGCGCCCAGCTCTGCCTTGCCTCCAGCAGGAGGTGTAAGGGAGATTAGGTATTGAACAGGAAAAAAGAAGACAGAAATGGTGGAGGCTGAAATTTTACTGTAAGCCCAATATGCGACAGTCTAATCCAAGTGTCTTTGACAATTACCAGACAGAATCCTCAAAGTGATTTTCTAAGGTAGCCTGAGGGCCTCCATTATACAGATGAGAAGACTTAAAATTGACACAAAGTAAATAATTTGACAAAGATTACAAAGTGAATCAATCAAAAGCCAAGAAAAAATTTAGTTCGAGGCTTCTCCACATCTAAAATTAATATGCTAGTCTACATCATAGACTAGTGAGCTAGTTTTGGAAGTAAGCCAGTCATTTTACTTATGATTTTTTATATAACAGCAATATTTTATGCTTATGATATGATTTCCTGAATGTATAATATTAATGTACTATCATATAACACGGGTTTTCTGTTTTTGTACATTAAAAAAATATATATTTGGAAAGCTTCCTTAAAAGCAGTATTCCTGAAATAAAAGTTACGCAATAAAAACAAGGAAAAACCACTAAATATAACATTTAGAAACTCTCTAGGCAGCTCTTAGTTTTCTATAATTATAGATATAGGGTCTAGACATTCTCCTCATCACTATCATCATCATCTTCACTGTTATCATCGTTATACATAGTGGCTACCCTAGAATTTAAGTAGTATAAGATTTAAAAAAGAAACACTTTGTAAAACTCTTAATAATTATTTGTTTTATAGTACTTAAATATTAATATGACTTTATAAATATAAAATTAGGTTTCGTATGTTTATGTCTGTGGACAACTTTAAATTTAAATATAAAAGTATGAAATTTCTAAAATTTAGATTAACAACTTCATTTTAATGTGGTAGATGATTTATTCAGCTGAAATTAAATAGCACTTGCATCATAAGGCTGACTGTCACGTACCATGTGAAGATCGACTATCCTTTTTTCTTCAAACTTGTAAAAGCTTTGTTTACAAAAAGCTCTGATGTCTTAAAGCTTTTCACTAATGCCTCACATATGTAAGAAACTTTTATTATTTCTCTCTAGATCACAAACATTAAAGAAATAGCATCTGGAAAGAAAGTAGTTGCAAAAAAAAAAAAAAAGAAAAAAAGGACACAGAAGTCACAGTAGAATACTTCATCAGAAGGTTGTTTCTAAGTAACCCAGGAAAATCGTTTTTTCAGTTCTCAATGGAATAAAAATCCAAATTTGAAAAAAAAAGTCTTACGAAGAACATTTACTCTTAAAAAAAATAAAATTGGTGGCCTCAAGTTCTAGAAACATATTCTAATGACTTCTCAAACTAATTTTGAGTAATATTCTTTCACAAAAATTAAGAAAGTGTTATTACTAATTTAACATGATTTTACATGCTTAACATCAAAAAGTTAATAAGTAACAGATCTGGAATTCAAATCCAGATTAGTTGGATGCTTCGAAATGCTAAGAGAAATGGGGGAAAAAAATTAAAACTCATAGAGAAAAGAGCATACAACATTTGTGAAGTCAGAATAGTGTTTTTCTGTCAAGGGAGATGATTCTATTACTCGGAATTCCTGGTCGTAGGATAAACATTCTATAAGTAGTACAAATTACTTTTAGCAAAGAGAGAAAGGGGAGTCCATACACTTGTGAAAGAATGATTGAAGGATAACAACTGGCCTCATTTCCAGTGTGTGAATATAGAATTACTTTTATCAATAAACCTAACAGAGCCCCATGTGTAGACTGCTCTTTGTTAGGCACTCAGCCTAATGCCTCTGTAGCACAGCCCAATTCTAAAATTTTACAGAAGACTATCCTCTCAGCTAAAACATATATATCATCTGCTGATTTCTCCTCTGGCTCCATGACAACCTACTCTTGCTAGCTCCTGGAATAAGGCTAGGCAAACCTCGGAAACTATTCTGAGGGGCTCATGGGAAAAGCACTACACAATTCCACAGCAATATCATTAGTGATACATCGCAGTTAAATAAAGCCATTCTAAGCATGGAAACTAACTAGAGACAGGGATTAAATCATTCAGTCTGTTCAGAACAATTCATCTCTTGGTAGATAGTCACTAAAATAAATGCAGTTGTTTTCTAAAAGTCAAATATTTTAAAAGTTGTCCCATCATTTTTTTCTTCAGGAGAGTTTACCCTAAATATTTAACTAAATCACATATAGCCCACCCCATCCTCCTTCAACTTTCAGAACCAATTGTCAGTTAAGCGATAAAGTGCTTAGAGAACCAAATAAATATTTAAATCAGCCAATAAATCTTCCTGTTTCATTTACTGAAAATATTATGCCTCCATGAGATAGTGTGTGTAAAATAAGATGGAGTCTAGCTATAATCAAGAGATATATATTATCTTTAAGAAATAAAAGTTATTTAAATTAAATTCATTATTTATCCCCAAAAAAGTGCTAAATTACTTTCTTGATAGTTTTTAAAATATTTTAGGGGATCTATACAATATTGCCTTGGGGTTTTTTCAGAAAGGAATAAATAAAATACAATACCATAAAATAAAATAAAATAAAATATAAAATAAATAAAATGAAATAAAATAAAATAAAATAAAATAAAAACTTAACGTTGAGCACAACATAGCAAAAGCATCTCATGACTCATGTTTCCTTGAGAACGTTAAAGTTTGGATCATCTTCAATTTGGAGAAGAGCTCATTTTGCTATCTCATATTTCATATTTATTTCTTACATGCTGGCTCAATAGCTAATGATTTAGACCTAGGCTTACCACTAAATTATCTTTGATACAACTGAGGATTGATCCAACCAATATAGTTGGGCTTAGAGTAAATGTAACCACACAATTTCAGGGTTGAATGTTCTGCAATGGTCCCCTCTCTTCTTACTTACCTACCCAACACACACTTATATTTATACACGCAGTAATTTGAAGCCAAACCCAATTCTTTTTCTTACCTTAGGGGTCTTCTAGGATTCAAAGAAGAGCTTGAGGAGCTCTTCGTGCCCAAGAAGGCACTGATACATTAAAAAAAAAAAAAAATCGTTTAGATTCACTACTCTGTTTTCATTTACTCATAAAACCGGAAATTGCAAATAATGAAAGTAGGAAGAGCTGTTTAGCTACAAATCATTGACTTCGTTCGCAGTCCATATTATTTGACGTAGCATTACTACAGTTATATGTTTTAAGTTCACATTATTTAATTAACTTACTCTCCATAGTCACTACTAGAAAATGGACCTTAACTCTGATTAATTAGTGAAATTTTCAGTGCTAACTCCATCTATTAAGACAGCATATTTATTGAATGGTACACAATTGTTTTTTTTATGCTTCAGACAGATGCTTCAGCTAATTACAATTTCAATTTTATAAATAACTCAGCTATAGCAGGATAATTCTGTGATACTTGGTCTTATTTAAAATTTCTTAAGATATGACGGTTCCACTTACATCCTATTATGGTTCTATTTTTAAAAGTCATATTGTACTAACATCACCTTAAGAGAAAGAAACAGCAAATGGCAGAGTTCTTCCCTCATCTTGAATGAAAATCAGAAACCATACTAGTTTGCTACAGTTTCTCTGATGTCTCCATTGTATTCACACAGCCTCATCCTATGGAGAGTTGAGCTAAATGAGTCAGTATGTTAATTATGTGCTCTGGGAGCACACAGAAGAAATAAAAAAGTTATTACTCTCCCAAGTTTCTCAGGTAATGAGACCCACTTTTGGAGATAATGTGGCACCGTACCAGAATCTATCATGAGAATGAGCTTTGCAATAAAATGCAGAGAATTAATTTTTTAGTGAAAATTCTCTACTGGTTTCCTGAGTCAAATCCACCTGACAAATGTCACTGGGCAATATCATCACTAGTTAACCAGCACAAGGTCTTTTGAACAGATGGTATAACGATGGCTTTTTAGAAGTGAGGCTAGCTAATTTCAGCCACCCTCCACTCGCTCCCTGAAAAGGAAATAAAATAAAATTGGCTCCATGTCACTCAAACATGACAGTACTTTGGATTTCTCCCCCATGATGTTTTTTAGCCTTGAGGCAGATATGACAGGCGCCTTATTAAATTCCAAAAATAAATGTAGAGCAAGAAGGCAGTGCATTCCAATGAGACATCCAACTTGTTAAAATGCAACATGCATAAAATGTGATTCATTTTATTGTTAGCCACCATCCTTATTATTTTAAATGAAAATAGAAATATAGTATTTGTTCAATAAACTAAGTAAAATTACTCCAAAGATCTCTTTTTTCTTCCATAAAAATTATTCATTTGTTCACATATACTTAGGTTTGGATTTCCCAAAAATGTCTCTATCAATATCTGGAAGTAAAGCTAAGATAAAAATTATAGATTTTTTACTCTATATTTTTACATCCCCCATTCATCTGCTAACAGTTTCTTAGACAAACCTGATGATATTTATGGGTCCCTGCCTTTGCGCATATGTTATATACTTTTCAATTTGTGCTTCTGTCTCTCAAATTATCATAATTCTACCTACGTACAAGAGTTTGATTTTTACCATTGTTTCCTGATATCTATCCTCTCCCTACCACACCACATCATAAGTATTCACTCCACCCTCTGATTTCTTAAGATATGTGTCTTGTTCATTAATTTAACACTTTATTTATTTATTTTGCCTCATATATTAATTTCCTCCACTAATAACATATTTTTATTCTTCTATGTTGCCTTCGTGGAAGAAAAGCCCTATTTATTCTTACTTAACTTACAGTACCTAGGACATATTAGGGACTCAATAAATGTTAAAAAGAAAAAAATCACACATTTTATAACCATATGATCACTATTGTTTCTTCACTGTTTTACTACTATGACTTTAGGGTATTTGGATACTTGATAACAAGAAGAAATCCAAATTAATAGTCTCGATATGTGCATATTCTATACTATAAAAAAAGAGCGGAATTTCAGAATCTGGTACTTATTTTCAAGGACTTTTCAGCTATAGTGTAGGGACCAAGCTTTGAGAAGAATGCTAGGGAAACTATGACTCATTCCACATAACAACAATATCCGGCATTTATCTTAGTAGCTAAGGTATTTTTAATGCATTATTTAATATTAAACATTCCTATAAAAGAAGCAATATTAGCCTACAAATGTAGATTAGAAAACAGTGATTTAGAGAGGTTAAATCACTTGTGCAAGGCCACAAGCCTGCCACTAAGTGACAGTGCTGGGTTCAAGCTCAAAGATGTTAATGAAAAAAAACATGTACTATGACCTTTCAATTATTTCACAATTTTACAAAACACAAGGCATCTCTCAAGTAACCTGAAGAGCTGGACAAACAAGACCATAAAGCTGAATCCAGAATATTTGCTCCATTTTAGCCAGATAATTTTCTTCTAAGGGCTAATGTCTGAGACACTGAACCATCATCCTCTACGTCCAGCTCCAGGGTTTTCTAACAGATACTCCTAAGGCTTCCTAGACCTAGGAATAATAATCATGTAGGCCTTTAATCAGTATGAGGGTATGGTAAGCAATCATGATCCAAATAATTATTCAAAGGGCTTAAAATTTAGCTTATTTTATTTTTACCTGGTTCTAGCGTTCTAAATAATATTTCTCATATAAAAAGCAAATTAATGTTTTGCAATATAGTCAGGTACTGAGATGTGTTAAGCAAACCATCATTATTTCTAGGAATAGAAATAAGGTTAATACAAGATCAAAAAGATGGGAGCAGTTTTGGTGTAACTAGAATTCCTTCAGAGTGTCTATTGCAACAAATGTCCTAGGTCAAAAACTTGTCTAAAACAGGTTAGAGCAGGTTCTCAGTCTCTCTCTCTCTCTCTCTCTCTCTCTCTCTCTCTCTCTCTCTCTATCTCTCTTTCTCTTTCTCTTTCATTTAATTAATTTAAAATCATCATATCTTGAAATATTAAGGCACACTATTATAGGCCATATATAATCTTCCACATTGAAGACCATGTACGATTTGAAGGTCCTTCATCAGATATGTAAAAGGCAGTAGACTCATTAATAATAATTTTTTTAAAAAGCGAACACATAAAGATCTCATCAGCTGCTCTCTCCTCTGCCTTAGATTTTACTCTGCATGTTAAAAATTATCTCCTTCTGTTCTTCCTTCTACATTTATTCTCTCCTTTCTGTTGAAGTTCAACAAGAAAGCTGCTTCAAGGAAGAACATTTGTTGTTTATGCCACCCTACTGTAAACAAGTCACATCACTGTTGATATGATGTCATATCTACAGCAAAGCTGGGTGCAAAGGAAATTCCCACACACTGAAGAAATTATTTCTGTAAACTGCAAAAAAGAATATATTTTGGGTAATAACATCAAGGGAATGTTTGCTTCTGTACTAAATACCTTCCCATACTTTAGATTTAAATTACTTTATCTACATAATTATCTTTTCTTTTCAGTCAAAGATGTTAAAGTAGAATATATCCCATTAAAAAAAGTTTTTGCTTGCCAAACTTTGCTTAGAAAACTAAGCTTTAGAAAATAGGAACCTTGACAGGGAAGGATATTGCTATCTCTTCCGCCAAGTGCTATGATTTTGTCTTTTGGTTACATTTTAAGTTCTTAGAGTCTATTTTTTTCCTGACACAAATATAAATGTATCCAATCTTGCTTGAAATGTGTGAATCTTTAACACTAACAATTTCTGCCAACCGCAATCCATAAGGCAATACATATTTCAGCACAAATCTGAGTGTTCTCTTAGTATAAAAATAAAAGAAAATCAAAAAGTAAGTTGCTGAAAGAAAGAGCTTATTTTCCACATGCTAGCTAAATAGTTCACAAATTTGGGCTTGAGAAATATCTACGTTTGTCATCAAATTTCCTGATAATAATAAAGAAAAGTCTGTTCAATAGTCACTAAAATAGGCCAAACTTCTAACTTTGATTGGTTATGTACTTGGCATTTTAGGTGCCAGCCACATGTAGGAAAGACTGATACAAATGGATGATCTTTCTTGATACTTAGATTTGCTTCCTGGTATTGACTAATCATACTGTAGTTGTGGAAAGCTCTGAATTAGAGGTGAGAAAATTGATGTTTTAATATTAGCTTAGCCACTATTTATTTTCTGCGTGAGCCTGCCACCTGACTTAACTTGTCTGCACCCCGATTTTCTCCTCTGTCAATTGGAATTCAAAATGATTTATCTTTTTTTTATAAAAGTCAAATGGATAGTGTTTATTGTTTTTTGTTTATTAGTACCATTTCTGTCAGATGAACTATAGACAGGCATCTAAAATGTAAAGTTTTATTGAAAATAGTGTTATCATTAAGCAGCAAATATTAAATTTGAATGAAACAAGAAAACTAAAATGAAATTTGGCTCTTACTCTATTTTACTTTTTGATTAGTGTATTTTATCATTTGAGTCGAAATTAAAAATAGAAGGATAAGATCATTATTGTGTTAGTACCATTTTTTTAAGGTGTAATTTTCACAAGTGTTTCTATTCACCAGGCTTAGGAGATGTTGCATAGTTAAAATTTGACTTCTAAGTATATAGAACTTTTTAAAATAATTCACTTCATTCAGCTATTTATATTTCACTATTATTTCACTATCTTTGACAACCAGCAAAGCGTTTGGTGAGTGTATCTCTCTACAAAAGGCCAGTTGATGCACAAATAATCTAATATATACAAAGTACAGAGATTTATGTATAAAAATAGAAGCATTTTATTTACTTGCTCAACAAAACTGTTTATCAGGAGATGCTTACATGGAGTTCATGTAATACATTTGTTTGAATTGTTAGATCTGCCAATTATCCCTCACCTCTCAGCTAATCATCAGACAAAAAGGAAAATCAAAAACATTTGTAAATAGAGACAAAGGTGAAATTTAAAATTACTGGAGTCTGATATTCATTTTGGGTTGTGTTTTTTGTTTACAATTTCATGTGAGGCTTGAACTGCTATGTAAATTTACATAGTTTCCTTAAACACATTCATTCTACTCTTAGTTTGCCTGTTCTATCTGGGTAGAGATTAGTAGCCCATCTTCATTAGAAATATCAAAATTTTCTGTCAATAAAGAAACATTAATTTTAATGAAAAACTTTATATTTCAGGGGTATAAGAAACATTATGGACCTCAGATTATCAACTGCCTTTTCAATCTGAAGGTTGAAGACAAACCAGGATTACTCTAGTGTAAAAGTCTATGTCACTAGGATGCTTCTGCACGGTACACAGTGGATCCTGTACACACACTGGCAGAAAGTATTTGTTATGGACAAAAGTGGCCTATTTGTCTAAAAAGGTACAAAGCTAAACTAATTTTCTTTAGAAAGAAATAAAAATATGATTTTAATGAGTAATAGAAAAGTAGTTTTAGTCTACTGAATGAAATATATCTCTAAAAAAGAAAATTGATTGAAAATGTGGCTGAAGTTATGATTAAAAGCAAATATTTAGAAATACAGTAAATGTTCTTCACCAATATTTTCTCATTTAAAATTATTTTAATTTAAAAATAAAGCTATTAAGATAAACTTAAGCCATAATTACTCTTAATAAAATTGGCAAAATGGAACATAGTAATCATGATATAGACTTTGTTTTCAAAAGAAAGTAGTATCAAAAAGGCATGGAATGCTAATACCAGATTATTCTAGCAGAAAGAAGTTTAATTATCCAAATGAATGCTTTTGAATTATATTTTTTTTGGAAGAAAGCACAATAGAATTATTTTAAAATAAATATCCCCAGATCTCTGAGACTTTCTGTTTCATATATAACTGAATTTTATTTTTTACTGATATATAATCATAATTTTTGATGCTGCATTAAAAATAAATATTTGAAACTATCATTGGTTCAAGTTCATATTTTATTTTTAGATAAATCCTAGTCACAACATTAAGGTGTTTTTATTATTTTATCAAATTGTTAAATTTATGTTAGAGTTGGATAAAGATTTTCAAATCATGAAATATTTCTTTAGGTTTAGATATTAAAAATACTATTTAAAGTATTCTGTTTTTCATGTCTAGTCATCATTTTATGTAGAATATTTTTCTCATAAAGTGTATATTTTAATAAATCTTATTTAAATATTGTTTATAATAATAAATTATGTAATCTACTCAAATATGATACAAAGTCATTGTTTTTCTACTGGTCATTTTATAGGAGAAAATAAAATAACAGCTCCTTTTGTTTTATCTGATTGAGCTAGTCTGTCTTTTCTAATTCAAACACTTCACTCACAAAAATGTACCACTTTTGAATGTTACAGTAAAAAAAGATACATCCACAATGCTTAAATAAAGCAATCACCAGAAACCCCAGAATTAAAGGAAAACCAGTTCCTCCCTTGATGCAGACATCATCAACCTAAGCATCAAGGAAACAATCCCAAAAGTCCCCAACCAATAACCATGAAAGCCCTGACGTTAAGAAGATAAGCTCTAAACAGACACTATTTGAACCTTTGTCAATGAATTTTTAATTCTGTTTCTTTTTCAATAAACTTGTTCCATCTGATGACTAGCCCAGAAAGAGTGAATGTTACGGAGACAAAACACTTACATAGGTTAACACGAAATATACAAAAGGAAAAAGGATAAAGAGATTGTAATATTTAATTGAAAAATATCAATAAAAATCTTATTCCTTTTAAGTAGCTCCCTAATTTTCTTGAAGGATAAATATCCCTTTCATATACCAGATAACTTTTAAATAGATGCATCTTTCATTTCAAAGAATAGTCTATAAAGCAGATTGTCTGTGTGATCCACTTCATTATATTCATCTCTGTCCACTTTCACACTAAATGACTTCGGTATAATTTTAAAGCCAAAAGAATTCCATTGCCCGAAAGTAATAATGGATATCCAGGCATGATTAGTACTCAAATAGTTGACTGTTTTCTCCTCGAACCCTAATCTTACTTCGTTTCAACCTGAAAAACCTGATGTCACAATCCCAAGCACAGAACTAAGAGAAGGGAGGAGAAAGGAATCAAGTTCGATTTCAACAGACAATATAAGTTGTTGCACCTCAATGAATTTTGACATTGCCCTGGAATAAAGGAATAAAAAAAATTAAATATTTAATTTCCAAAGGCAAAAGCCCAAGGCCCTGAAGCTTCAGGAAAGTTAATGGTCCGCTCCTTCGTTATGCCAAATTCAGAACAATTTGGCTAGGAAATACAAGGACTTTCTATAGGAATATTTATAAATCCCAAGGTCATTGTTCTAAATTACTTTTTAACAGAAACACAAATATAATATGCATATTTTAAAACTGTGCAAATATTAATATACATGTATTATATGTTGAGAATTCACTAATGCATATATTGTCTTCTATATAGATATTTAGAGTCAAATGAATTTTATTTCATTTAAATATTATTTTACTTGAGAAAAACAGATTTAAGTTAAATATTAAAAATTAATTGCTCACATTTTCTTTTCTAGAGTAATATAAACATCTGATTATTTACATTAATTTAAAATAAAAAATTCTATATGAACACATTTAAAACTTGGTTTTAATCCTTAAATATTACTTAAAATAGTAATTTATATATATATATTTAACATGGAATAATGATACAAAGGTATTATACCAATATCATATTACAATTTGAAATACAATTAAATTTCCATAAATTTCTACACCCTCGTATGGCCATTTCATGCCCTGGATAATGTTATTTTGCAGATAATGATGAGCAAAGTTTCTCCCCTTCTGTAACACAGAGAGCCTTTGAAGCAGATGTTGCCTTTGTCTTCTGACACTAGGGCCCAATAATATACTCTTGTAAATCACATTGCCTTAACAAATGCATAAAACTGCTTCAAATGTATTACCAATAACCACAGAATTATAATACCAAAAATTCAAAGATTATTTTTTTCACTTTATTTAAGTCACATTCCAAATATACAAGTAGAGTTCACCTCATTGATGTTACTGAACTGTTCATGGGATTATTGACTTAGAATTTTCATTCATATTAATTGATGAGGCAGCAATCAATCAGATTAGGTATGCAGATATCAAAATTGACCATGAAGATAGGTAAAAGCTATTACATGACTTTGTTGTACACATTTTTTCTCTTTCATTTTTCCACATATGCAGAGAAAATACATTCTATTTCTTTATATTAGAAGCCCCAGTCTCAAACACAATGACTTGGATTTTGAAGGTATAACATTGCATGTCAGATGGACCTGATGATGGTAAATAAAAAGTGTGTTGTTTGAATTAAGGAAGTAATATATAATTTAAAAATTATATACATTATTCTGGCATAAACCCAGAAGTATATTGAAAATTGTGATTCAAATCAATCTATATTTTTGAGCATTCTACTAGATGCTAGGAAAGGGAATCATTGGTCGAACAAAAAATAAAAAGAAACATTTGAGTTTATAAACTACTGAAAGTCATAGACATACATATTATTGACCACAAAAAATAAATAAATAAAACAAACAAAACCTTACAAAATAAGGACTGAATAAATCTGATTATAAATCTAATTGCTGAAGGAGGTTTTTTGATAGCAAAAAAAAAAAAATCATAGAGAGTAAGCACAAAAATTGTGAGACAGATAAGTACAAGAAATATCTGGAGGGACAGAAGAACACTATGTGACTAGACTTACAGTTGAAAAAGAGAAATACAGAAACCAAGCTGGAAAGTCTAAACCAAAGTTAATTTTAGGCTGTAATAAAGAATAAAAAGTATCAGGTAATAAAAAGTATTTAGATAGTAAAAAAGTAGATAATAAAAATTATCTGGTAGCAAAAAAAAAAAAAAAAAAAAGATGTAATGAAAACCTGAACCAAGGAAGTTTCAGTACTAATAGGAAAGGGAGATAGATGTGACATCGATGACAAAGGCTTTGGCTAATGAGTATTTATAGGTAACAAATGCAAAGGGATCTTGACTGAATACTGAATGAAAAGGAATAACCATATATCCTTATAGAGTTTGGATCATTAAAGGCACAATGATGATTCCACTAATATGAAATACATTCCACAGAATGGAAAATGTATGGTAGGAAGGCAGAATATTTAGTAACCTAACAAGAAAAGAGTTAACTATTAGGCTACAAGAGAATGATATGCATGTGAGTTAAGAGCAGGGAGCCAAGAACACCTACATTACAGGAGTTTTCTGCTATAATTATAATTCCCTCTGATATCATCAGAGTCTCTCTTAGTCCTGGCTCATTTGCTGTAGCATACAAGTGTGCCACAAAATCCCCATTTTTAAGAAGGCTTATATCTCCATTATATTTCAGATCCAACTTTTGGAAAGGAATTATATTCATTGTCTCCATCTTTTCATTTCCTAATACCTCAATCTACTTTCCAACACAGATTAAAAATCATTCTTTTGAGATTTGTCATTCTTGGGTCTGGGCTTTTCTACTTGCTCTTTCCTTTTCCAGGATACCTCTTATTCTGGTCTTTAGAGGACAGACTCTCTTTTGGTCTTTGTTTAAATGTCTCCCACTAAGGGAGAGCATTCCTGACCATGACAGCTAAATAGTTCTTTCTGCTCCAGTTAATCTACACATCATTGCTTTATTATATTTTTTCATAGTATTTAACCATTCATCATTTTCAATTTTATTATTTACGTTTCCTGATTCTTTTTCTTCCTTTCCACCAGCATGCAGCTCCATAATAGCTGGGACATTTTCCTTCTTAGTAACTTCTGTATCCCCAGTTCCTCAAACACTACCTGATTCATAACAGGCATGTGATAAACAGTCAGTGAAAGAAAAATCGATGATTTGGGAAAGAAGGAACATAGCAAGCTTGAAGACAGGAAGAGAACCAAGAAAGTATAATATTACCGAAATCGAGGAAAGAGAAATATTCAAAGAACATTGAATGGTCACTAATTTGAAAACTACAGAGAACAAGGACTGGATAAAGCATTAAATGACTTTGGAGTGGGTTTTAGTAAAGCTATGAAGATACTAACTAGTACCTAAGAAATTAAGAAGACAAGGATAATTCACTTCCACTAAGCGTGTTAATAAGATAGTGAGTGGGTACAAGGAATCAGTGGAGAGAAAACAAATAGAGCTATTAGAGAGTGCCATAAGAGACAAAATAACACTCTAGAGAAGGATGGCAGGATGAGAAATAAAACATCAGTTCAGGATTTCAAACTGGGAAAGAGAGGAAGCAAGTCTGCCCTTAAGGCTGTAAGAAAAGAAAAAAATTTAATATAACACATTAACAATTTATAGATGAAAACTGATAATATTCTAGCATGGCCACTTCTATTTTAAAAACTCAAATAATAGAGTAAGGCATAACATTAAAGCACCTAATAAAGAATAAGAGAAACTATTCAGGGATCAGAGTATTTGTTTTGCTTTTCAATTTTTTTAAAGTTTTGCTTTACCATACGGCCCTTACCACGAAAGTATTATATAATCCTACTGAAAAGGATTATTTCTAACTAGTGAGAAAGTAACAGAGTTTAAATAAAGCAATATTTTTTTTACCAAACTTTCCAAGCACATATTCAATCACATAAAATATTTTATTGTTTTAATTGAAATTAAACTACATATTCGGTAAAAATTTTAGAAACATTCTTAACATAAAACATTATACCAAAATCTAGAGAACTAAAGGATCACCTGCATTAATGATTTTCATCAAAAAATTAAGATTTCAATAATTTTACATTTAAAAAAAAGACTGATTCTAAGGAAAACCAGAAATTGTTGCCTGAAATATTCTTTACCAATCAACCGTTCATTTTTTTTTTTGATATAAAAAAGGACTGTGCTTTAGAAAAACTTTAATTTATCTATAGTTTCTGTGGCAGTCAACTTTTCAGTTATTTCATTTAGAGAATTTGAGAAAGAAACCAGTTTTTAGATAAAGTGCTTTAACATTTTCTTGAAGAATTCTAACAGAAAAGTAAACTAATGTAAAATTAATGCACTCTAATAAATACTCCATTTGTGACATGCAATTTTAGTATTAAAATTGGTTTAATTTTCTTTTCCCCATTGCCTTTGGTGGTCCTTATTGCATGCACTTTTTCCCTCAAAGGAATCAAAGTTAACATTATAGTTGTAGAGTAATTTTCGTTTATGTTGTTGTCCTCATTGTTGCTGTTTTTATATTTAAAAAAAAAAAAAGCAGTTTTACATGGATGAGTCAAGTAAACTCCAGGGTTCTCTGACACAGCAAAAACATATACACCAGAGGAAAATCACCTAATAAAGCTCAGCTTTTTAGTCACTGGATAATGCAATACTTTTACTTTTATATAAACTATCTTATACTTCTACCATTAAACCTAAAACAACCAGATTAAACAATTTTTATGATTTTATAATAGCTCTGAAGTAAAAGAAAAAGTGATCTAACTTTTATTACACAGGGAATTCTCAACACAAATCATTAGAAAAAATAACAACCTCCTGATTCCAACTGGATGAAATATATATCACCTCAAAGAACCAAAGATATATAGCCCTAAGGAAAGATATCAGTGCCCTGCACAGCAGCAAGCACTGGACTCCAGTGTGTATTCTGTCACTCATGACCTAGTCCAACTTGCTCATTCATTTAAATTTCCCAAGCTGCAGTTTATTTACCTATTCAATAGCTTTAATAATACTTATGATACTTATCCCTGGGATGTTTCTGAAAAACAAATTTGATAATGTACATAAAGCAATCTCAAAGCAATCCCAAACAATACAGAGCTACCTAATATGGATGACTATTGAATTTCATACATGCACGTGCGTACACACATACACACACAATAACTATTAGGTGTGTCCTTGTCATTATGTGTCATTTGAGAGAAATATATTGCAGAAACCATAGTGAAGTCTTAAAAATTAAAATCAGTTCTCAAATGTGAAAACAGCTTCTTAGAGATTAATTTCATTATTTTAGCAGATAGCTTATCAACAAAAAGTGCCAAATGATCATAATAAATAGAATTTATGTTAAACCACACAGATAAATTGCATGAGAACCAAATATGAGTAGACTAACTGTTTTAAAGTTTGTGTTCCATCAGCTAGTTTGTTGGATTGATGAGCTTAACCTGGACCTAAGCATTTTAACAGAGTAATCTGTTTAAGAGAATAAAAATTATTATGTCCTTTATGTGCTCAAGTCAGTGTTTCTCTCTGAATTTTGTTAAGGTTTTATTTTTAATCTTGCAAGTAGATTTTTTAAATTAAAGAATAATATATAAATGTTTATATGTATTTTTATGAATTATAGTATCTGTTCTCCTAGCTATTTAATGTAAACCCTCAATAAAATCCTGGAATTATTGCTAGTTTGAATTCAGCAATACAGAGAAAATATTGCTGAATGTTTCTGTAAAAAAACATTTTAGTTATATGCTTTACCAATTATTTGAGTCTGTCAAATAATATGACAAACATTAGGAATATGGTATTGGGTTTATCTTTAGTCTGATTTCTCTCCTATGCATATCCACACCCATTAACATCTGTGTATAGTTTTCAACAATGTGGTATGAAATATTTGCTATATCTATGTTTGCAAGAGTGAGGTAATAGAGCTCATAAAACAAAGCTCTGTGTACATGCAAAAACTAGTTTTGTTATTTTGACTGCCTTGACAGTCAATGACAGAGTAAGGCAGTTGAAAGAACAATCAGGTTATATGATTGACTCGAGTGGATAGTATAACTTGTTTCCTCTCTTTCTTCTATCTCAATACCCCATCTCAACTTGCTTCAACCTGTCAGTCAAATCTCATCACATACAAGCTAGTTTGTACATGTACATTTTAGCTTGGGCAGAACTATTGAGACCATTCTAAAAGAGAGGAGTACCATCTTCACAAAAAATTTAACTGTTATATGTGATACTTAACCTACTCTTTCCTTGGAAAGGAGTTGTGATGGAATGTCTGCCTATTTGCACTAGATGTCAAATATCTAACTAATTCAAATTTCTAATTCATTTACCAGAACCCTATTTAAGGAGACAAAACTATTATAGTAAAGTTTTTTAATGATTTCCTTTTGGAAAATCATGTTCAAAGTCATTTATGCCACTAAAATAATCTAGTGGAAAGTGTTTCTTGGCTGTCCTGAATGAAATCAGATATATAAGGCAAACTGAAAATCTTGTATGTCTGAATCTTACATGAATATTTTAAAAGACATTTTCCACTGAGGATTATGACTATCTTGAGGAAATGACTATCTTGATGTCATTGTTGGTCAGTATTTTGTGATTTTAGGGTTTTTTTTACTTATATTTTGGGTAGTTAAAATACTTTGATTATTAAGAAAGATTATTTTTGTTCACTGTGAAAAAGAAGCCCAGAATCAATGTTTTCCAATACTATGAAAAGATAATTATAAGTCTAAAGCCCTCCAAAAAAACCCAATTTGCTTTTAAGGTGAATTTTGTACTGTACTAGAAGGTCAAAAGTTTGTTGAATAAAATTATAGTTATGTTGTCATCACAATTCAAGGTGTTCATGTAAAGTTAACTTGTTCAGTACCACTCATTTTTAACTGAGTAATATTTTCCTTCTCAACTAAGATGATACAAGGAGTCAAAGTAGTGTGTGAGAAAGCAGATTTACTTCAGCTAATCCTTACATTGTTCCTCTATGAACATTTTATCGCAGGGACTAAAATCTACAAGTAGCTCTGAGGTATGCAAGTGTGGTAAAGAACAAGTAAAAAGCAGAACACAGGGAAGTAGAGAAGTGGGGAGTGAGACAAACTAACATCTAATGAAATCCAACACTGTATTCTCATGTGAAAATTAAAAGTAAAATACATTAAATTGGTTGGTAGAAAGGAGGAGAACTAGGACAAGGAGAACTGGGAGGAGAATGAGGGGGAGAAGGGGGAGCAGGAGGGAGATGAGGAGAAAAATGCTCATTAGTAAGATCCTAACAGGGTCATCTTGTTTAGCTAGGGTCGTAATTTTGTTGTTGTTGTTTATTTGTTAACAAAAAATAATTATTATTTCTTGCAAATAATAAAGTAAAATTATATCTCCAAATTTTCATATCAATAATTTTCTAGATGATAGACAGTAGTAATGTGTAATATAATTTGTTTAACAGTCTTATAATATATTACTCCATTTTAATGAAATGTTTCTCTCTAAATCTGAACTTTACAAGAAAAGCTCTCTTAAATTAAATGTCATAAACATCTTATGATGAAATTTTCATAGTGTGAAACCACATATAGAAATTATATTTCTGGCTGAAAGTAATGGATTTTTTAAAAATGTTTATAGCTTTTTAAATACTATTATAAGCTTACAAGTGTTAATTCAGTGTCAATGAAAAAGTCATTTTTTTTATACTATTAAGTGCATTTTAATACGCTATTACACCCAATCGTTGGTTGGTGAATAGGCTCATAATTGATTTAGATGCACATAATATCCCCCCCCCTTTAGTAAACCATTTTTTTTTAAATCAGGTTAATAAAAAATGACCCATACAGAGCTTTATTTAATTTATTATAGATTTTATAAGAAATGGTTGCCTGGTAATGCATGGCTGCAAGTTTATTAAAGAAATTGTACTTTGAAGAACAAAAAGAAAAAAAAAATAAGACTCACATAGCCCAAGCATATTGCTGAGGATTAGTTTCCTCTGAGCAATAGAATCCAAAAGCTCACAGAAAGAATAAAACAGGGCTTTTTAATGATTATATATTATGCAAAATTGACCAAATTGGAATCCATTAACAACAGCAAGATAGAGAAAAATATTATTGAAAAAAGATCCATTCTTTGTTTTCAATAGAATGAAATAATATGAGCCTACTAGCTGAAATTATTCTTTATCTTCCATTAAAAAATAAAATGCTTATAGTAAATTTCATTAATTTTATAAGGAAAAGTCTATATATTTTTAGATGCCTACTGAAATATCTAATAGTGAAATGAAATGTTTTAGTACACTTCAGAGTGAATCAAAAAAGGAATAAATAAAAATTATAGCAAAGTATCAGTTATAGTATAATCTAGGTCATAGTTATATGCCAGATAATTATGCCAGTTTCTCTAAATTTGTATATGTTTAAAAATCATCATAATAAACAAAAACAAGAGAAATACCCTTTAATAATAAATTAGGTTACTTCTGTTAAATCTGTATCTAAATTTGAACCTTTTCTATGTTTATGGAAACTTGATCAACAGAATATTATTTATTAATCTTGCAGACCACTATCAAAAACCTTCTCTAGGGAAAAATAAGTGTCTAAAAAATAAAGTATATCTTATCTAGAATCCAGATGGTCAAGAATTTCAAACAGATTCTCCACTAAGACCCTTTCTATTATTTTTGGAGAAAAATATCTATAACTAGTAAAAAACATGTGAGTAGATTAGTTTTTTTTTTTTTTAAATATTGCCTACAGAAATCAGTAATATAATAAAATAAATTTTAGGATCAGCTCTATAATTAATATAGATTTAATTCAATAATAGAGTAGATATAATAACCATAAGTACAAAGAATAGTAAATGTTTTCTGTATTTTATAATGTATTTTCTAAGGCAAAAAAGTATTCTTAGCAAATGGGTAAGCCATGAATGTCATTTTGCATAATCTTAAATTAGTCAGATATCTTTTTTCCAGGCATCCTATAAAACCTATGTTTTACTTAATGAGGCAATCTTCCAGCTCTAATATTCAAACATTTGCAGTTTGTGAAAAACCATGTCAGCTATCTTTGGATTTGGACTTCAAAAATTTTCTTCAAGTTTCAAATCTTATTTCACTTTCCTCTAGTTCAAGGGCTGTCTTCTCACAGGTACCACATTAGTTGAAAATACATTAATATGCAGTGTTAGAGAATATGTTTTACTATTTGTAGTCAGTGTGCTGCTACTTTTAAGATTATATGTTAGAAGTACTCTAACTAGAACAGACCACCTTCAAATGCAGAAGTAGCACAGCCTCATTTATACAAATTTAGAAGGACATACTTGTAAGTCAATTCCAATAGCAAAAGAGTGTATTTAACTCCTTTAAAACATTTGAACAGCAGTGAGGATGTCACACATGAATATAACATATATGAACTGTTTTTGAAAACCCAGCCATTTGCAGAACAATAACAAAATAAAATCCTAAACTAACCAAATCAGCTTGATGAAATGACACTGAAATAAACAAACAAACAAACAAAACTAGAAGGAAGACAAATGAGGTTTTTCTGTTCTCTGGCTTTAATAAAATACTGTATTGATTTCTAATATGATCTGCATATAAACACAGTATAAGTCACAGTTTCCCAAAGATTTTTTTCTTTTTAACATTTAAGGATTAAGTATATTTGAGCAACACAGCTGAACCAAGATAGCAGATATTTTTATCACAATCTTTGCAGAGTGTAACATATAAATTTCAATCACGAATCAAAAGGACAAGGCCGAGTAGGTAACATCTGACCATGTAACGCTTTTGCCATGGAATAGAGAACAGAGTAGACAGATATGGACAATTAGTATTCTGCAGGACACAGTTTAGGGTCTAAACCTCAAAGAGGCAAGTTAGCAACAAATGTGCATCACCTAAAAGAAAAATTAGCTCATTGCCTAGTTTAATTATTTCCTCTTCTTAGGAAAGGAAATTAACAATATTTAGTCTCAGTATCCGTTAAATATAAATGTTTGTACCTAGAATTGTTATTTAAAAAAAAAACAAAACATGGAACTCTTTCTCATATAAAATATCAATAAAAGTACAGATATTCTGAAATTCTTAAAAGGCCTATTTTTGAAAGTTTAAAATTCATTCTTTATAGTTGAACTATTAAAAGCACACAGAACCATCTTTATAAGTGAAACGGTATAGCTGTTAATAAAGTAGATTCACCTAAACTTTCAGCTTGGGTAAAGGTAAGAGCTTTGATGGTGAAAAAAATAACAGAAAGTGAAGGCTGCTATGTATTGTACACCTCGATGATCTTGGAAATCATTTTTTTCAGGGTAAAAGGGGAAGAGGTCACACTTATATTCTATTTGATTCTATTTTGACAGGATGAAGTGTATTACCAAAACAACAGTTCATACATATTTAAAAAGGAAGGAAAGCACTCCTTGGGAGCTACAGCTTTAAGTGCTTTCTACACCAGATGTCTTCTTTTTAATGGGTCTTCTTATTTAGGAGATGAAAATGAAATTAGGAGTAGACCACAATTTCCTATAGAGCAAATGTGCACACCGCATGGAGCAAACAGACCTATCACCATGTCTCATCACCAGCTTAAAATAACGTAATATATTTAAATAGGAAAGAAATGCTTTAAACAAAAATGAAAAGTTTAATCTGTAAATGTATGTATATAAAGACAAAGTTTCTACAGCAATTATTACCAGTGACCTTAAAAATATCTGAGGAGAATAAATCAATAAAGATGACCTGAAAGCAAAAACAAAATGTACTTTGAAAACTAGTTCACACTAATTTTAAAGTACTTTCTTTTATATTGGAAAATGTTACAATTTTTTTTAAACCTATAGAAAAATCTTATACCTCTTTATTACTCAGTGTTTCTCACCCTGAAAATCCTCTGTGATGTTCAAATTATTCTACAGTAGGTTATTGGTAACATATCATCCACTGGGCAAACACACAAACTGAATCATTGAGATAAAGGATCTTCAGCAGGTGCTGTTCTCTATACTTAATTCTTCGTATTGACAAAATTTCTGTACCAGTTTTTCACTAGAATATCTATTAATCATTTATCTATATCTATCTATCTATCTATCTATCTATCTATCTATCTATCTATCATTTATCTATCTATCTAACATCTATCTAATATCTATCTCTCTACCTCTTTACATGATATCACTAATGTGGGATATAAACTTAAAAGCAACAAACAGAACAAACAGACACTCATTAAAATGGACAATAGACTAGTGGTTATCAGATGGTAGGAGAGGAGGGGGAGGTAGATTGGGCAAAAGTGGTCAAATATGTGGTGACACAAAGAAATCTAACTATGGGCAGTGAACACAAAATGCACTGTATATATATGCCTTACTGTTGAATTGTATGCCTGAAACAGTGGATTTCTTTAACCAATGTCACCATAATATAAATAAGTAAGTAAGTAAGTAAGTAAGTAAGTAAGTAAATAAATAAATAAATAAATAAATAAATAAATAAATAAAATATTTAAGTCAATATAACCTTTTTTTCACTTGATGTGTTTGGATAGGGGTTAAAGTAAGATAGCATATTAGTAATACAACTATCCATTTTTTTAAAATGAGTATATATCATTCATTTGTTGGACAACTACTGTCTGTCTTCACAGAAATTCCCTTCTTTTTGGAAACACTCCTAGTCCACAATTCCTGTCCAAACAACCATGTTTTACATGTCCCCGTGGATAGGAGCATGGACAGGCACTTGATCTAAATTGGGCAATGAGTCATTTTTATTTGAGATACTTTATAAGATAAATTATAAGATTATACATAAGAAAGTCAGTCTTGGGGAAGAGAGAGAGGGAGAAACAGAAGCAAACAGACCCTAGAGATAGATATGATAGATGAAAACAAAAAGACTGATAGAGTCTGAATCCTGGTGTTGTGCTTGGCTTCCTCCCTGTGCATTCGATCGGTGACACCCTACCAGCTTTATAACAAAAGCCCTTTTTAGTTTAAACTGGTTGAGGTTGTATTTATGTTGCATTTAACAAGAGACTACCAAATAAGACAATGTAATCCGACAAAACTCACTTTAAAAGAGTAAATACCTTCTATCTACCTTGAAACTAGTCTAAGTGATGGGATTTCAGCTTACAGAGCCATTCAGTGCTGAGTAGAGGAGCTCTGGGGAGCACAGACCACACTGGTAGGAGGAGCCACGTCAGAGATGAGAACCACTAGAGTCACAGGAAGACAAGGCTGTGCCCCAGTCATATCTGGGTCTGCAGTGGTTCAGTAACTGATGTTTCCTTGCCACAAATTTTTTAGATCACATAAAACCTGAGATACATAGGAAAGCTTTATCATCAGATACATAAAGGCTACTAAAAATTGCACTTAATGCTAAATGCTACCTTTGACTCCACCATTTGGATTTTATTTTCTATGAATCTACTTTGTCTATTTATTTTGTGATAGAGAATGTGTGATTTTTCTTATTATGTAACATGATAAAACTTAGAATGTAAGTTAAACAATAATTAATCTTTTTTGAAAAGATAAATGGATAACTGTGTTATGTAAGACTGAAAGTTCATTAACGTCTAAATGATAAAAGAGATACTAATCTCTCTTCATTAGTCAGGTGAAGTTAGTTACAACTGCTATGAAAGTATGTTCAGAACTTACATGATTTTAAGTAGAAATCACAGAAAGATTCCATAGTTCAATTAGAACATTAGGAAAAACGTCCATTTATCATCTTGAAAGATTCATGCCTTTATTTTTTTAAAGAATCATTTATAATTTCTATAAAAAGTCTAATTGAACTACATTAAAATAGTAGAAAAATAATACTCTAATATTTTAGATTCATTATGGGAAGTGACACATAAATGCACACTATTTAATATATGTAAAACACTGAGTTAAAATGAATAATATGACTTAATAGCATTATAGCACACTCTTTTATTTCAAAATTTCTAGGAGAAACTATATTTTCAATTGCGCTCTGAATGTAATGTGTGTGTATGTGTGTCTGTGTGTGTGCGTAGAAGTTAGTCTGTGAAAAAATACAAGCATGATTTCTGAAGCCATGTGGACACTCTCAATTGTCATTTGTATTTTTGATTGGATATGCCATCATTCCCATATTGCTAATGAATTTTTCCTGCAAGTAATTGAAACTTACAACTCTTTATCATCTCACAAATATTTTTAAAGTAAGCTTCAAAGACTTAAAAAATTTCCTATGAAATTTAGATTTTTTTAATATGAATTAAAACTAATAAAGGTCTTTAACATTTATAAAGCATTTTTGAGTGATACATCTAATTTGATCTTTACTCCGTGATCTTTTGCTTTGTAATTACATGAGGGAAAGTGATACTGTTTAATCATTTGATAAATCAGAAAACTGATGTTCATGGGAGCTAAATGGCTTCCTTAAGGTCCATTGCAGAACCACAATTCAAATTAATCTTCCCAAATCTTTTATTACTCCAAAAGGAAAGCATATATATACATATATATGTATATATGTGTGTGTGTGTGTATATATATATATATCACATATATACACATACATACATACACACACATATATATGTATATATACATACAAACACACTTAAGTAGCCATCATGGTTCTTTATAAATTTTATTTATAAAGTGAAGACTAATGAATTTTGTTATAAATATTTAACCAGTTGGGGCAGGGGGAAGACAGATGTTGCAAGATAAATAAAAAGGAGTAATCACAGCATTATATCCAAAAATAAGTTGACATAACATAATACTAAAGATATTGGGAAGATGAGAACTTAGTGCATTCATGAACATTTAATTAAATACTGCCAGAAAAAATTTAGATTAAAACATATTTAAAAAGCACTTTCGATAAGCCATATTCAGTATTAGATTCTAGGTGTGGAGTATTAAATAAAAATGTGTACTTCTTGATATTATAGGGCTTATAATCTAGAGAGGAGGTTAAATGTTAAGCAGACACAAATATGCTCTGAAAGATAAATAAAAATTAGATAAGCAAAGACTAGGAATGGAGAGAATTCCAAGCATAACAGAAATATGTACAAAATACTTTTGTGTGAGAAAGAGCTTTGGATATTAAAAACCAAGGATGGAAGAGGGGAGTGAGTCTGGACTTGATTGCGAGGGGCCTTGTTTAAAGAACTTGCTTTTTAATGCCCAACCCAGTGGGAAACCGTAGAAGGCAAGAGGATTTAACACCTACATACATGATGATTGGACCCTAAAAATCATCAGTTTAAACAGAGATACTCAACTCTGGCTCATAATTTTCTTGGGATCTTGGAAATATGCATATAATTATTGCAAAAGATGTTTTTTGAAACACAAAGCTATGTTTGGCTATGTTTGACATAATCAGAAGCTGACAATGTATCCAAAATAGACAAAACATAATTAATTTCAAAATAATGAGACATTAACTCATTTAGATGGTAGACTACTCTTGCCAGTAGCATTAATTTACTTTTTGGTTTTCTTTTTTTTTTTTTTTTTTTTTTTGGCTTCTATTGTCCTTCTTTATAAAGTAAGGGTTAAGCCTAGACCCTAGGTTTCCAATATGAACCCAAAAGCCTTTAAACTTAATCAAATTAATAAAGAAAATTCATCTAGATTGTTAGCTCATGTGAGTGTAATACCCAAAGCACTACCTCCTATAATTTTTATGTAACTGGTTCCCTTCAGGTGTCATGTTAATAACATTGGATCAATTAATAACTGTAATTGAAGTGAAACATAATTAAGCATTTAATTTTAAACTGATCAAGTATAATTCCATTAAAGTCACTTCATAAAACTGGGGCAAAATAAAGAATTATTGACAAAAGATGCCCGAGAATGAAAACACTTCACCATGCTGTGATGCATGGCTTAATTAGGTTTGAACTAACTATTAAGTGTCCTTATCTTCAAATTGACAGTAGAAAAATAAAGGGTTCTAGGCAGATACAAATTTCTGATTCTGAGCTTTACATACTCTAGTTTTCTCTTGACAAGATGGTGTGTACTTTGAAGCTCTGACATCGGCTACTTAGTTTCTCAAAATGGATCTTTAGATTTTTATGCTAAAAATAAAAAGTGTGTTCATGCCACTGCCCTTCTCACACCATGTCACACGCTGCCATAAGGGATTGTTCACATAATACAGAGATATAGTTTGAGGAAAAATATGTCTGCCTGAACAAAACAAAAATAATCTTTAATAAGTACATATCTTTATAGGTAGAAATGGTAACTCAATATTGGGATATTTTGCATTAGAGCCTTTTTTTCCTTGCATACGTGAAATTTTATTTTTGGTCTTTTGTTTGTTTACAAACATAAAATAATACCACTTGGTATTTTTTTTCTTTTACTAAACAATATATAGTGATATTTTCCATGTCAATAAAACAGAGTTCTAGAACAGAAATTTAGTCTCTGCAGAGTATAATCTTGTATCGTTATACCAAAATTATTTTGAACAATATATCATTTTGGGATATTCTGCGAAAAATATCCCTGCACATAAATCTTTGCATACAATTTAAGATAAATTCCTAGAAGAAAATTACTGAGTTAAACACTTGCAAATATTAAGGCCATTTTCTAAATTGAAGGGGGAAAGGTGATGTTTTGAGATATTTATAAAAATATCTGCACCAGATGCTGCTAAATTATAGACGAAGCATGAGATTACTTCCAAAGCAAAAAGTTCCGAGAGTCTGAACACCAAATTCCTAAATGCAGCCCAATTTGTATTGTAAAGACTCTTGGAAACAACTTAGAGAAACATGGAATTTAAAGATTTTACTTTCAAAGAAGATTTTTAAGGGGTCAAATATTCCAGCTGTTCTAAAACATCAGAATCACCTGAGGTGCTTTATGAAAAACAAAAATACCTGTCCCTGAGCCACTTTTTAGGTGTAATAAATAATCATTCCTGAATGTCGAATCTGGGAATTAGTGATATTTAAAAGTTTCCAAAATGATTCTGATGTGGCCAGCCTGACATTTGTCCTTGCATCAGCATTTTGGATCTAAATGTTTATTTGAATCCTCTCATTTTGTAGATAAAGAAACTGACTCCACACACATGTTGTTTGTCCAACTCTCTAGTTAAACAGGCAGATAGAGATCTCTAAATCTCAAATCAGGGTTCTCTCTACTTTATCAGCTTGCTTCAGTTGTCAATATTTCATGTCCATGTGATAGGCTCTATCATAAAATGACCAATCAAAAAAAAAAAAAGGATTATTCAATGATATTCACTGCATGACCTCACAAAGTGAAATGCATGTCTTATGAATCCTGTTTATTGATATTTTGATCTTATTGCATTTTTTAACCTTGAACTTATTGAAAATTGGTTGAAGCAACCAAAGTAAAACACTCTTATGCAATCTCGCCTTCAGTTAAGATGTCTATATGTGACTTCAATCCACTAAAATATGAAATATAAGTAGTTTGATAATTAGCAACAGAGAATGTTTTAGATGGTCCAAGAAAAATATTTCATTTTTGTTCTGTAAACTATCTACTTAAAGATTTGTAGACCATAAAATAAAAATATTATTTTCTATTTTCATGCACATATTATTCATATATACTGCATAAAATTAGTAAACTAAATTATTTTTGAATAAAGTTAATAAATAATAGATTAATATCTTCATGCTTACCTCTCAAAGAATCAGATGTGAGATCTATTTCTTAGAATCTTTAAAAATTTCACCAAAAGCAAAGTTGAATTTTTTAAATAATGTATTAACCACAATGGTCTCAAAAATATGTAGCATCAGTCTACTACTTTAAGCATTTCAGTAGTTTCTTTTGCTTTTAAAATAAAACCAAAGTGCCTAATTACAGCTTACACAGCCCAATATCATCTGAATATTCCCTTTCTCTGAATTTATTTTTCATTTATTTCTTAAGCTGCCATTTTTCTCCTCACTTATTATGACCAATCATATAGGTATTCATTTTCTTCTTCAAGTCAGCCAAGCTCTTTCACATATGTGGGTACTAAAACTAGAATCATCTTTTAGAGTACCATACTTTTCCAGAGGTCTGCATGGTTCTTTCAGGCAAACATCTCTTCTTTAGAGACCTTGCCTGACAGCCATGACTAAAATAGCCACCAATAAATACCTACGACAGTTATGATTATCTAATGCTTTTGTCTTATTTGCTTGTTTGTGTATTTGCTTATTTGTTTCTTTTTACCTTGTACTCTAGAATATAATCGTCAGGAGAACAGAGGCTATCTCTCTCTCTCTTGTTCGCAGCTGGTCTTCCATAAATTGGTGTCGTAAGAACAAATGAATGAGTTTGTACAATAGAGATCAGGAAAATCATTGTAGGTAACATTTTATTTTTAAATATTTTTTTTATTAGGTGAAAAAATTTGTCATTTTAATGTTTGATAGCAAAAAACTCCAGGTATCTCTATATCATATTATATATAAAAATATTATTTTTAAACCAAACCATAATTTTACATTACACAAAAGACTCAGTGAGTCATTGTGTCATAAGCCATATGGCTATATGCTCTTGTCCATCTTCAAACAAATATGACACTAGTTTTTCATTTATGGCTGTATAAAAATATTGGCTGCCTGTTAGCATTAACTTTGTCCAGCCTAATAGGTTCTCAGGAGCTAAGTTTTAACAGGTCAGAAGGCAATGAATACACACCGACAATTTTAACACTGTTCATTATTGGCCATCAACATGCTGCCTGTCATGCCAACTTGTGAAATTGTATTTATTGGTTTCAATTCTGCCTCTGTGTTTTTTAAAATTAAATAAAATACAAATTTATGATAATAGCAATTGATAAATGTACCTGTGGACACAATGTAGAGCTTAATCAATCACATCAAAACAAAATTTTCTCCAAATGCTCCATTTCATCCAAAGCAAAATGTAGTTATATGGATTAAGAGAGTAATATAGTCACAGCTTCTGAAATATTAGGGAGATTTGAATTCCAGATGAGATACTTTTTTAGGAGAAAAATGAGTGGATGAAGTCGTAGGACGAATATATTTCCTAATCAATTTGTTCACACTAGGTAGAGCCTTGTCAAACGGTTTAGAATCACAAAAGAGACCAGAATTAAATTCAACATCACCTAGTACTAATGTACAAGTCTTTCTCTCTTCGGGAGAAAGCTCATAATAAATTCTTTATCTGAGCCAATTGCTGCCCTCAGATACTCACGGACAATTTCCACAGTGGGAGAGAATCTATCATAAGCTCCTGTTGTGTATAAAATCAACTCTCAGGAGTGAGAAGACATACTTTTGAAAAGCAGTAAGGATCTTAAAAATGTCAGCTGCCTGGAAGATATATCATTAACAGATTTTATTCTAAATATTTAGAGGTTTAAACACAGAGCCAATGAATCTACAATTGCCTCACATTAACTGAAAATATTCTTAAAATTGTTACACACTAAAAGTTGATAGCAGTACTTTTGTGATCAGTGGAACTTCACCTCTAATCTCATTTTTGGAGCTAAACATTTTGTCTACTGAACAGTGAAAATAATGTTGGATATCATATCAACATAACATACAAAAATGTCAAAATATGAATTACACTTTCATTTTTTAACCTCCCCTTTATCTAAAAATGTTGTTGAGATCACACTCTGTTAATGCATATTTTAGAGGATGCTTTAAAAATAAAATGATGGCTAAGGTGAATACAAGGGAGAAACAATGACAAAATTCTAAATTAATATTTTATTAAAATATGTAAATATAAAATTCAGATTAAAACTACAATTCAGACTTATTTAATAGAAATTGGGGTGAAAATTTATTCTAAATATAAATAGTGTGACTTTCAGATGGATTTTATGTGTCATATAAAGTTTATACTTCAGAATGATCCTTACTAACTAAAATAGAAATAAAGTAATAATTCTTCCATTAAATCCTTTTATATTCTTTTAAAATTTAGAACAAGTTTACATTTAAACTTGTTCTTAATTTTAGACTTCTGATGAGAGAAATAGGAATTAATTAGTGAGAAAAATCACACACAGATAATGATATTCTTTATATTCTCTACAATCATAGGTTGTGTTAGTAAATAAATGTGTTAGTAAATTAAATTGGTATAATATCCATATTTAAATACAATTATTTAAACTATATTCTGTGTTCATAGGTATTCTGTGTATAGGTACAAAATGTCTATTATGCAGAGGCTATAGAATACCTCATATTACCAGTCCATTGATGAAAGAAGAAAACAAAACAGCTTGACCAAGTACCACGCTTTATGTGGGACCATTCGGTGAATAGTGTGCAATCATGTAACAATTCAAGAGCATTGTAATGTATTTAGAATGTCCCTGAAAAAAGAAAAAAATACTATATGAGCCATAAAAATATTTTTTTTACAAGAAAGTATCTATCTACTACAATAATTACTTTCATGCAAAGAAGGCCCAGCACTAGAGTTATCTTATTCCAAAAAGAAATAATATCAAACAATGTTTTTAAACCTATACTCTCATTATTATGTGTTGAACTGTGTTCTCCAAAAAGATGTGTTAAAGTTCTAAATCTCGGTACCTATAAATGTGACATTATATGGAACATGGTCTTTGCAGATGTAAGAAAGTTAAGATAAGGCTATAAAGGAGTAGGGTGGGCCTTTGATCTAAAATGGCTAGTGCCTGTATTAGAAGAGGAGATAGAGACACAGGAAGGACTACAGACACAGAGAAAGACATTCACATGAAGACAGAGAGAAAGATTAGAGTTTATGCAGGCAGAAAGCAAAGGAATGCATGAAGCTACCAGACACTGGAAGAGACAAGAAAGGCTCATTTCCTAAAAGATTCAGAAAAAGCATGGTCCTTGATTTTAAACTTCTAGTTTCCAAAACTGTAAGAGAGAAAGAGAATAATTTTCTTTTACCCAATTTGAGGTAATTTGTTATGGTAGCCCTTAGCGTCTACTCTTGTTCTCCATAACCTTGATCTGAGAAGAAGTTTCCTATATAATTTATTTCAACATTTTCCTTTTCATCAGTCAAACATGTTATTATTGTTCCTTAAAACCCATCTTTGAAGCAAAATCAATAATATTATTGTTTTTGCCTCATACCTTAAAAAGTATAATTGTCCCCAATAGTACATTGTATTAAGCTAGTTTAAGACTACATGTAATGGCACTGCTGGTATTAATTTGGACACATTCTTACTTCCCTACTTAAGATCTGGTTAATCATATAGGCCAGTATCAGACATTTTCTCTAGAAATAAATACATAATCTGTCTTGGAGATTATTTTGATTTTTTGTTTACATATTTACAGGGAGAAATTACTAAATTATGAAAAGTACTGTCAAGTAGACCATTGGATAGTCAATTAAACTTCAAAGAAGAAAATGAAAATTGCATATTCTCGAAAAAATTTAATTTTTTCTATTTTTATTTGAATTGAAGGGAATTTTAACAATCTAAAAAAGTTCAAAACACAAATTTAAATACCTGTATCTTTTTTAAATTATAAATTCCATAACAGTAAATGTAGCACTTAAAGGTATATAGCTATTGCTATAAATACCTTATAAAAATTATTTCATACATTTATTTGCTTGTGGAAAAAATTGCTCCTTAATTTTAAGTTATTTTGTATTTTACCTCAAAGATATTTATATGGTGTAAAATGGCCTTAAAATTTGGATAATGTGTAGAAGTATTAGGCTAACAAAAATATTTTTTAAATTACAATCATTGAATGCAATATAAGATTAGTGTGGCTGTAGAGAAATGCTGTCCAATATTATTTAATGGCCATGAAGCAGGTGCAGAAGTACAGTAAAGAGTAAGTAATTGGTAACCTTAAGATAACCACTGAGCTTGGCTGTTGGTCCTACATCTCTAGCTATTCCATTGGGATCCTGAAAAATTAAGCCAGGTTTGCCAGGGATTTCTAACTCAAAATAGAGCCCCAATATATTTTAAATGATAAAAGTAGATAATCACTTTTATTTACCTTCTACTCTAAAACAGATTTACCTCCTATATGTTTTTTGGTAAGTTTAAAGCCAAGCCAAATTATGGGTCACATTTTGTCGTAAGAATGATGGTAGCCAAAAAAGTGAGACTTTTCTCTAAGTTCATTTTTTTTTTTTTTTTCATGCTGAAGCAGTTTTGCATTGTGGTTAAGAGCACAAGCCTTGCAACCTTGTTCCCTTACCAACGTAGCCTTGAAGACATTACTAATTCATTTGTACTTTAGTCTGCTCATCTACAAAATATGGATGATTAGAGTTTCTTTCTCACAAAATTGCAGTAAAGACTGAATGAGGAAACACAGGGAAATCAATTCCAACAAAGTCAGTCTCAATTACTACCAAAACACGATCACCAAAATATCTTGTCGAGAAGCCATAAAGCCTCTTTCAACAAAAATATAAAGCAGTAAAAGAGGAAAAATAAATATATGGAAATAATAAATTGCGATTTGGCTTCTTGACAAAGATACACAAGTTTGATTCAGTAATTTTCACACAGCAAACATGTTCAAACACTTTAAAGCTGACATTTTAAATGTCAGCACCATCATTGCCTACCGATGCCTTAGTGACACATCAGTCTTACTTATCACAGTTTTCCCTCCTAAGGAAATGTGAAATTTGGTTTATTTTTATATTATAAGTGTTCTAGGAAAAAATATTCTTAACCTAAATTATTTGCAAACTCTCAAAATTCCATAAATATTTTGTACCCCACTGCTAAGAATTTAGTGTGATCAATCATTGCCATCACATATTTGCACTAAAGATTACTTAATGTTGTTAATCAACACAATCAGAAAAGTGAATGAGGTGACCTTCTAGCAACAATTATTCTACAAAAGGCATAAACCCTTCACGCAGCTAGGGTAGCACTTTACTGTGCAATGCTTTGTCTTTCAGCACATGTAGAACCAGAGGAAAAAACATTACTTACTTTACTTGATTCTTTAGACACAGTAGGACACAACACTTCACTATGTAATGCAAGAAAGGGAGATAGGTCTTCCTTTAAATCCCAAATGACTCAAAATCATAACTGGGCATTCACAACCCTCTTCTGCCAACCAATGCAGCAGCATTCCTATAAGTGGCTGAGCTTCTATTTTCCTACATGTTAAAAGGCACCATGGATTAAAGTATCTCTCTTGGGGAAGCTCTGAATGAGAGCTCTGCTAGAACTATCCTTATTGAGTATTGACCGTCTTAAGGTCTTTCAGTTAAATTCAGTCACACAATCCTGACAAGGTGAGTAATTTGATTTCATAGGGATGCTACAATCACTCTAGGAAATACTTGATAGACACTAAAATAAATATTTGATGAATAAAAAAAAAGAAGGAAGAAAGAAAGGGAGAGATAAATAGAAAGGGGTGGGGGCAGAGAGAAAGTGGGCAAGGGGATGGGGTTAAGAGAGAAAGAACGCAAAGTAGGAGAAAAGGAATAAAGGAAAGAAGGAAAGAAAAACGTTGAGGGCTTTCTTAACATAATGATTACATTACTCATGTTAAGGAAAATTAAATTGCCTATGAAGCATAATTTTTAAAGCAATAATGGAGTTTGAAGGACAGGAATATCTATATTTCAGAACAACCCCCACATGAGGTAATTTCCTCAAGTTTAAATAATAAGGATAATAGGATAAGCACACATTAAAATACATTGGTAGTTGTTACTGTCATTCCTCCTGAAACAGCACTATTTTTTTTTCAAACCACTCAGCATTTCTCAATTACTCTAAAAGATAGACATGTAATCAGATGGAGTAAATTAGAATAAAGTACCGTGAGGTAGAAGTGTTCCACACTGAAGAAAATGTGTCTAAAGCAGTTTAAAACATATGGTCAAAACTCAGAGGAAAAAAAAAAAAAACAGCGACCAGTAATTTCACAGTCGGCTAGCTTCTCTCTGATCTTTGATACTATTCTTGACTCTTTCTTTGATTTCTAAGTATGTGCATACCTAGTTGGGCATGCTAAAAGTAAAGCTACTGCTTTAATTAAAATGTAGATTAAGTGGGAATCATACATGCTCTCTAATTAGCTCTAAATAGATTGTATATGTAATTTTTTGAAATCCTAGGTATTAGTGGGTAATCTAGATGTACAATTTTAGGTTAGTAAAACTCATTAAGCCATCCATAAATTGTTTGTTCTTAAAGATCAAGGTATAGTCTTAAGATAATAATATTTAGGAATTGGTGTTGGCAGGTACGTCATAATGTTTCTCAGATTTTAGAATACAGGTTGATTTTTATTTTCATGGAAATAATACTTGTGGCTTAAAAACCAAGATCCAGCTATTATGTAAAGTTTAGGTGACAAAAGCATGAGCTTAGTTCAATACGAATATTCCTGACATCCAGAAGTAAACTCTTTTCTGATGTCATGTACAAGTGAAACAGGCAAACCAATAAGTAGAATTTAAAGAGGAAAATTGGGATTATGGCCCCAGCTATATAAATATATATTTCCAAAATAGTTTTATCCTGTCGTTGGTCTTTTCAAGTATCAGAGTTCTTATTATTAAATCAACTTTCAGAGGCACAAAGAGCGATATAATAAATATAAGTTAAAAATAAAAAATTAATGGTAATGATCATTATATACTCAAATTCTAAGTTAAGCACAATGGTTGCAATGGAATTTGCTGCCTTTTGGAAGAATTTTTTTCTTACATTATTCTATAATGTTCATAAAACTCCTAATGATGAAATAGTGAGGCATCATCTCAATAAACAAAGGAACAGAATATGAAGAATTAGAAAAAGCACAGAATCTAGAAAGACCAGGGCTCAACTTCAGGTTGTTCCATTTTATAAGAGGTGTAACTTTGAGCAAGTTACTTAAACTCTCTATAGCTTCGTTTTCCATACTTTGCATAATGAAGCTAATATTATCTTACGCTTCAAAGTTGTAAAAATGATTAGGTAAGTGATATAGCACTGAAAATGACCAGCACCTACTAGGTGCTTGAGAGATGATAATTAGGAGGATAGGAGCAATGACAAAGGCAGCATGTCTAACAACTGTCTTCAAATTATACGTACTCATTACCGCAAAGAGCGCTTGTAAATGTGCAATTATGGATTGCCTGGAAGATGAGGCCTTGATGGGGGAAGAGAGTGCTTGGCCTGTAATATCTGGGGTAGTCTTTGCCAGTTGGCATGTTATTTAGAGACAATATGCTTAAATTATATGTGCCCTCCAGTCACTGGTATATGAAGGATGATAGATTATGGCACCCCCAAAATACACCATTTGGCATCAGAATTGTTTTGAGCTAAAGGCACTTAAAAAACATCAGGTACAAGAAGGTTGCTCTGACCTCCTCTTTTCTTCCTGAAAGCAGGAGATAAAACTCCCATGTGAGAGATGACCAGAAAGAAATAAACATTCTTAATCAGCAGAGACAGGGAGTTGAGGGCAAGAGAATTCTGTACAAACAGACTTTGTTAAAATAATGTTTATCTTGTTTTAGTCTCCCCATATGTTTAATTACTCTTCTCACAATTGCCCCTCTTTGTTCAACTTCATGTATAAGCATTTAGGTTTTGCCAGATCTTTGAGTTTTCATTTTTTTTTGAAGTCTGTAGTGTCGTAAAACATATTAAATTTGTATGTTTTTCTCTTGTTAATCTGTGTTTTGTTACAGAGCTCCAGATGAACAGAGGAAAGATTTTTCCTTTCCTCCATATCAAACAAACCACATACATTTTTAGAAAATTTACTGGCTTTCAGGAACCTCTGTTTTAGGAAAATTCTTATTGTGATTGTCTTATTTTTCTTAGTCCACAGTCAGATAGTGACTATGAAAGGAGCAGAATATAGTTTTTCTGATAAAATCTAACAGTTGAGGGAACATCTGGTCTGCATGTAGATTAGGGGCGTCTTCATTCCAGACAAACAGACCACTTAATAGGAATCTCAAACAACACACAGCACAATAAAAACACTGTTCTCAAAAAAAAATTTATATGACCAACGAGGGGGTAATATTGATTTAATCTTTCTTTTTTAAGTTGCATTTATTGTGTTGTGCTTTTGACTCTGAAATTGATCTAATACCAAGGACAGCCGCCGAAAGTAAAGAGCTTTCGAATCTTTGAAATGTTTTCAATTTTATGCCCTTAGCTAACAATAATTAGATTATATATAATACATTGCATGGGTTACACACCATTATTGTATATATTTCATTACTATTATCTCTTTGTAAATCAGTGAAATTATTGTTAAAATGAAAGCAATCTATAAAATTTAAATGAAATTCTCTTTCTAAGAGTAGATAGCTTTGTGTGAGTCCATCTTTACCATTTCTTAGACATACAAACACATGCAAAAATATAGAAATTTAAACATTTTTATATAAATGAAATCCTGCTCTTTTTCCATTTTTTATATTCAACTATATGTAATGGAATAGTTCCATGTCAGTTCACAAATGTCTATAAGTACATTTCTTATGTATAAAAGGTGACTAAGACTATCAGAATAAAATCTGCATCACCCACAGTGAAGAGATGAATCAGCAGAGGAACAAGAGGTTAACCATTTGACTAAGGAATTACTGACTTTTAACCTATAATGAAAACAGCTGAATTAACCTTTGTGATTTTTTTTTTTTTTTTCCTGAATACCCTTGAGTCTGTTCCTTGGACACTACCATTTAGAGACTGGTGACTTATTGCACTTACTCAAAACTTTAGCAGCTCATTTGATGTCTCTAGGTCCCCAATTAGTGATTGACCAGGTTCTCTACCTCAGTTTCCAAGGGAGATAGGCAAACAGCTTATGATTCAAGCTACCTTAGATTAAAAATTCCAATGTATAGCAAAATAAAAGGAAAAACAATTGCATTAAAGAAAGAGTCAAGGACTGAGTACTACCACAAGGAGATGAAAACCCAGGATGGAACCTTTAAGAGATTTACAAGATATCTTTCACCAGCGGGGCCTTCATTTCACTTGATCCACCACCGAATATTATCCTTCTGGGGATCATTACTATTGATTACTAAGTAATTTAAATGTATCACACTGTATTGTAAATTATTTGTTTACACATCTGTCTCCCTGGAGTCTGGATTCTTTGAGAGTAGGGTCCATTTAAAATTTATCACCGAAGACCAAGCACTTGAACATAGAGTATATTTTTTAAAAAAATACTTATTTAAATAAAATGCCTTTCTAAGAAACATTTTGAACCCTGACAAAAAGAAGTCATGTACAATCTAAAAACTTTTTACATTGGTCCTTAAAAGCCCACATAGTCAGCCACTATCACTTTTCCAACCTCCCATTTGATAGCACTGGACTTTTTTCAGTCCTTTCTAGCTACTGGGTCTTCTTTCAGTTCTTAAATTAGCCAATGTGTTTTTCCAGCTCAGGACCTTCAGGCAGGCGGCTGCCTTTCTCTAGAATTTTCTTCCCTGGCTCTTTATGACACTGATTCGTTCTCTCATCCTCAAGTTTCAGCTTAAATGTTTCTTTCCCAGTGCTGAACAATCTGACTAGGCCTCCATGCTATTCTCTATCATAGCACACTGTTAATGTCTTCCTAGTATTTACCCTAATCTCTAATTATCTTGAAGACAGATTGTTCCTGTTTAGTGTCTCCCCCAATAGAATGCTAGCTCCATGACAGAGTGTGTCTTAGTGGTAGGGTCATATGAGGCATATTCAACTTTGAGGCCTTAATTTAATCTAAGGATAGAATACTAGCTCTCCAGACACACAGTGTATATCTTCCTTACCGCATGTCTCTTTCTTTCTCAGATGGACTTCTGAATACAATAAGATGGCAGGACCTTGCAGGTGACAGTCAAGAGGGACTTCTTGACTGGCTTAGGGAAAGCTTACATAGGTTGAAAATAAAGGGCTTTCCCCTCATTGGTTTAATGTACAATGAATATGCATTATTTCTAAGTAATAAATGTAACTATATAACAGGATATCTTTTATGCTTATGGCTTATCAAAAATTTAAAACTATGTTCTACAGCATTGATGCATTTGTCTCTAGTTTATTCGTTCATTCAAATATTTATTAAGTACCTACTATATGTCAGGCACCGTGCTGGGATACAACCAAACAAGTCGTACAAGGATACAACTGAACAAGACCAACTTCTGGCCCCTGTGGAGCTTGCATTCTAGCTGGGGAGCCCAAAGATAAACAGAGAGACTTGGACGGTGGCCCCTTTCTCCATCTTTAAAGCTAGTAATGTTGTTTCTCTCTGACCCACCTTTCATAGTCATATCTCTCTCTAAGCACAATAGGGAAAGGTTTTCTTTGACAGTCCATTATTTTGCCTACCACAAGAAACTAAGTGAACTGCTTCTCATTTTCCTTTGCATTTGGATGTTTATTTACTCTCATTTCCTTTTTGTGGCAGAAATATAGAAGTCAGCAGTGTTCAAATTAATTTCACTTTTTCTTTAGCAATTTTCTGATTCGCCCCCACTGTCTTCACTGGAACTAACTTCTCTTCACTGAAACCAACAGCCTCCACAGTGAAACCTGGTTTTTAAAGGACATAATTTAACCAATCTCTTCCCTGCTCCTACATCATGCTTAATAAGCAGTTGCTTTTGACACCATGTCATACAGATCCAGTTAAGATGAATTTCAGACTGTGAATATTCATACAAGATAGATAAAGTCAGATCATCTGTTGCTCAGTAATGAAGCTCTCTACATTAATTCAGCCAACACTAGAAGCAGTTGGTAACAATATATATCGTCCTCATTAATACTTACAAACATGAAAGGTGTGAAATTTCAGCTTGGGAACTTACTTGGAGGATGTAGGATTCTGAAATGGGATTGATGACCTTCCTCCAGGGAAGCCATATGGAAGCTTTTATGTTCAGCAGATATATTTTTTCATGAAACCATAAAACATATTAGGAAATAGATGATGTCTTCATGTATGAGAACACTGGAATTATTTGACTAGTTGGAGGTTTTGAATTATTCATTTTATTCTGTCTTTTTCTTCTCTTTCCCTCTTTTTATCTTCTTTATAACAAGTAATTTCATTAGGTCTCTCTTGTTTCTTTTTAATTAAACCGTTCTTTTCAAATTTTGCACTTTCTTTTATTATTCTATTATATATAGTTATTAGGCTCAGTATATTATTTAAATTTCTCGATGAATAAATCTAATCATTTAAATTTATTTCCTATTTGCTTCTGATTTTGCTTAATCAGGTACAAGCAGGAAATAAAAAAACACGTTTTTTAGTGTTTGCCTGAGGCACATAAGTTTGCTTAACCTTTGCTTTTTGGACCTTTAGCTATGATTTAATTAGAGTCATTTTTTATTAATATAAATTCAAATAACAAAAGATTTACCTAAAATGAATATACATGCATATATGAATAATAAAATGCTCCTCTCTCTCTTCTCTATACACACACACATGCTCTTGAATTTAAATATATTCTGATAAAATACGTAGTAAATTAATTGATTAGGTAATATATATACATATATATATATATATATATATATATATATGCCAAATTTAACTAAGTTTGCTAAATTCTGTAAGAGGAAAAAGAGATGCTCTCCTCTCCACCAGATTTTGCTAATTTAGTCAAATAAATACTAACATGCTTCTCAACTAATCTATTGCAAACTTTCAAAAACACAAAAACTAATAATCCCCAAAAGATTTGGGCTTGAGAATTCTGATTCTATATAAATAAGTTACTAGATGTTCCAGATAACAGCCTGATATTTTAATGAAACACTCAAGTATGGATAGTATTGGATTAATTTACACAAACATATTTGTATTACAAAGTATATTAGCTGAAAGTACATTACAGGCTTTCAAATGAATTCCTTCCATTCCCATACAAAGAAAGTCGAGCATTGCACTACCTGTCTGTTGCTCCCCTGTTAGCTTGCTACTGCTGCTCTCTGACAAGATGCCAGGGGAAGGCTCTAAATATATTTGATTAGTTTCAGGCCTTCATTTTTAGCGAGTCATCACCCTCTTAACAGCAGATGATGCCCCCTAGTTCAAATCAATGTGAGTAGTCCTGGTTACAATGGGCTGGATTAATGATGAAAAATGTGTCGTCTGCCTAGAGGTCCTTGGACATTTATCACCCAATGGGTCTGCCAATTGGTGGGCTGCCTCTAGCTCATCAGCACAATACTTTTCCAGCCTTAAAGAGATAGTGTTCTTTTCATATTAATTTAATGAGGCCTGGTAGGTGAGGGAAAGGGACATGGAAGAGAATTAACTTGACAGATTTAGGTTGTATACATTTTAGTACTTCTGTAACAAGTGTGCTTCTTTTGGAAATTTATAAGGCAAGTATATGCAATTATTAAAAGCTGTATCTGGAAGTCTGTAATTGCTGATGTTTTATTCTAAAATGTTTTGTTATATAATAAATCTAAAATATTTTATGACATTTAATTGTTGGTGCTAACTATAAATTTTCCAGAAACTTTAAATGCCTTATTAATTCTCAAAATAGATATAATCTTTAAAATTATTTTATCTTATCTACTCCTTTCTCTTGAGTTCACTTATAACTTTATCATCGGTTTATATATTTTTCTTAAACTCAATTATCAGTACATTTACTTTTATTTGGAAGATAGAAAAAACTGGATGGAAGCAATTTAAAAGTTTTTTTTAAAAAAGGCTTGAATTCATCTGTATTCATAAATGCTTACTTAACATGTCATTGATCAACTTCCTGTACTCCTCCAGTTCACCAAAGTGATAGACATGCGAAAATTAAATTAAGAAATTATTCTGTTTTGTAAACGATCAAAAATAATATATAAAGTTGTAGCGATAAATTGTTAATTTGGCAAATTAAAAATAAAAAAAAAGGATGCCATATATAATTTGTATAGTATTCTGTTTATTTGAATTTATTGAAGTGAAAAAAAAACTTAAAAACTTTGTCACTGAAAAGAAATGACACACTTATGTTATGTGTTAAAATTTGGTAGGAGGAGTTGATGAGAGATTTTATTTACATTTCCAACATGGAAAATTCTAATAACATTGCTTCTCTATTCTGAAATTTCTCTAAGGGCAATGTAATATTTAATTTCTAAGAAATTACAATGATTACTATAAAAATGATTTTTTGATAAAACAAACATTACAAATCAAGCTTTACATTATAATTACTCCTTCATCCAATGCTATGTTTCTAATAACCCAATAGTACGGTCTTACTTTTTCAATTTTGGTTGAAAGACAAATATCTGTTATTTTATGGGATGTCCTAAATAACAAAAATCAAAGACATTATAAGTTGTTACCATAATTTAATCTAATGTTGATTCCAAAAACTTGGAAATTTTTTTAAACAGTAAAAATTATTTTTAAACGAGATTTGTCCTATTAACATATAATCTTGGCAACTAAAGAGTTATCTGTAAACAATCACAAACTTGAATTAATTAACTCAATTTTCTGTAGTCAGTGAAAAAAAATTAAATATAACCCTATCGTATCCTATCAGAAAATGTTTATATATGAAGTAGCCCAGAGTTTGGGGTGACCAGAGAATATAAAAGAGAAATAAAGCAACATGCTGAGAAGAGTTACTAAAGTTAATAACCATGCTGTTTGGAACAAATGAGCTTACATGAAGAGTACAAGGTCCAAGAACATAAGACACTTAGATATTAGCAGTGAATGGGACCAATGACAAAAAGAGAGCTTGAATGGAGAGGTCCCTAGATAATCTGGAAGTAGGATTTAAATTGATCTACTGGACTGAGTTACCAGCGTTCTGACTATAAATTATAACTACAAGAATTAGTTCTAACATTTATAAGTTTTTTTTTTTCTGGATTAGAAAAAAAGTAGTAAAAAAATTTTTGACTCAGTGTTCCACTACAATTGATATTTGGCACTAAGTTGCCATCTCAAATAAGTTAGTCTTTGCTTTTTTTGCTTTTTTTTTTTTTTTGCTTTTGCTTTTTCCAGATGTTTGGGAACCAGAAATAAAAATAAAAATAAAAACAATGCAAAAAACTAATCTAATATCTGAAAATGCAGGTTCTTGACTTCCATATTAAAAAACAGACACATACACATTGGTCAAATAAATAATTCCTACCTAGTACATTTATACTCAATATACCAGAACTTTGAACAAGGAGGAGGTAGATATGCTTCCCTTTTATTCTTGTATTTTTTCACCGCTATATGTTTTTATAAATTTTTAAAAAATATAGGATTTTGCTTCACTTGAGTAATCCTTTAAAGGACTGACTACTAGGGTAATAACATAATTTTACTTATCCTTGCTAATGAGGTCATTTATCTATTTTCACCTTCTGCTATTCCAAGGTCATGGCCCAATTAGCAAAATGAAGAAAACTTGTTTATTAAATTATGTTCTTTGCTTACATACATTAAGATTCCAAAGGCCCGCACATTCATTAAAACTTCCCCCTGGTGATCTTAGGAAGCCCTCTCTCATGCCAAGAAGAATTCTTTCTGTGCAATTTTCTCATAGAACTCAGTAGGATTCCAACCTCGGAACTGGAATCTTCTCTGAAGACAAGTAACCATAACAACACAAATTTTGTTTTGAGAGCCATTTTCTACTTTTCTTAGCTTTGATTATCCTACTAAAGTAAAAACTTAAACTATAATGAAAAAATGTTTACTTTTTAATGTTGGCATGCCACTTTCACACAAGGCGCTTCTATGAATATATTGTGGAAACATATTCTAATATTCATAAAGCTGTGTACATGTCAAAATAGAAATGTGTTCTTTCATCATGAAGGAAGACATCTTTCAAATGTGATGAGAAATAATTAGTTTAGGGGACCTAAGTTTTTATTTATATGTCCAGTAGGAAATACTTTGAAAAGTTATTAGCTAAGAGAAGTTACTCAGTGGTTCAAATTACTTGGCAGATAAATTGTATTGCTAACATTATAATTATGACTAAACCTGACTAAAATTTAAAGTTATACTTTTTCTGTAAGAATTGGTTCCAATAAATATGTAAACATAACAGCAAAGCAGATAAATTTGTGTTAATGTGAACCCACTGACTTTACAAATTGGAGAATTTTCACTTTAAATCTCAGAAAAATATACTTTACTTTTTTTAAAGCATGAATAGTATATTAAAACATAAACATGGCATTTTAATAAACTTATGAATATAAAATAACTGCATTGAGGATGTATTGGAATTTAAATTTTATTTTCAAACTGTCTTGTAAAAACAAATCACGGTAAAATGACACATTGTCTTTTCTAACCATCAAAAACTGCATACTCAACTTTTCTAAATAATGTTAAGTTGCTTACTTTTTCAATGTATAATTTACGACTGTGTTTATATCTTACCACTCATTCTTGCAATTGCTTCCCCAAATAGAAATGTATTCATTTTATGACCATGCTGTGTACTATCTGCAATCATCTTACATTTAAAGGAAATGTGCTATTTATAATGTTTATTGTTCTTGCCAGTATACTTTTACAAGTCTTTGACATGTCAATACAAAAAAATTATAGATATGCAATAAAGCTTCATTGTAAAGATTTTCAAATAAACTAAGATGCATTTTGTGTTTGTCTAAAAGGCTCAGTAATGAAGCCCTGGAGACTTGTTTATGCACAGTGTTTTCCCAGCAGGAGAACCAATACTGGTCAGTTCTCCTGTCCTCAGAGGCCTTTCTCACTAAATGGAACAGCATAAGCTTCGTTCTTTAAGTCTTACTAACAACTAAATTCATAAATTGCCATCTTTGCCCAATTGGATTAAGCTTTCAGCAATATTTGTGTAAAAAAAAAAAATGTCTTCTATCTTAAATTTTATTAAGTAAAAAGGAAACACAAGGGCAAAATGGTAAAAACCAAAAGCAATATAGTGTACAAGTTTAATGCATTAGCATCTTATCTCTAGAGATCATGGTTTCTATCTGTCTTAGGTCACACTTTTAAAGAGTTGAAAGGTCTACAGAAATCCCTGATGAGTATTTAGCCCTATCACAGTGTCCCTGAACATTTAAGACTCTGTTCAATGTATAGCTCTCAACTGGCCTATCTAGTGGCACAACAGGTCAAAAATCAAGGTGCTCATACTAACTTGTTCTCAAGGTAAACTTACATGGCTTATTAGGGTTGGTTCAGGACTAAATGAAATAAAATATTCAAAATACAATACCTGTCAGCCAGTAAGTCATTAGCACACGGCATCTCACATTATTCTACTTTCTATTACTTTATTTTTTTACTTTTTATTACTATTAACTGACATAAGAACTTAGACAAATATTCTAGACATGTATAATGTGATTGTTTACCATCTAATGAGTCTATATTTGAAAAGTCCAATTGTTAATTTATCTTCTTGAAGTTATATGTCTGTTTTGATATTATTGCTTATAATGTTTAAAATATTTACAAAATGTACTTCTGAGATATAAAATATTTATTTTTCCCTAAGGTTTATGCATGTTTCTTGCCAGCAGGGCCATTCACTTTTAAGATGGGCTACCTTAGTCTTTTTGTACATTACTCTAAATTATATAAATAATACAGACTTATTATCATTCCAAGAGTTTCTTAAAGTTACTGCTACCATCAGTAACTCAAACTGATTTTAATATCGCAAAACTCAAATAACTTCTTTTAAATAAATGCCTTTATGTTCTGCTTATGATACAACTATAGATATTGCTGTGCTATTCAAATATTGCTTTACTCTAAAGGTTTTTTTTATATTATTGTTATATATTGTCTGTGTTCACATATTTACTATGTCTTGAAAAATTATACCATAAAATAAACATCATATTTTAAAGACTACTTATTTCGGAGATATAATGTTGAGAATAAACTCAGTATTCAAAAAGAGAAGCAGATTGAACAGGCACTGTTTTGACACATCCAAGGTTTGCTATTTCTTTATGTCACAGTGATTGAGTGCTTGTAAGTGATACATTTCCCATACCCCTGATAAAAGAGAGCAGATATCTTCTTTAAAAAACAGTTATCATGATATAGGAAGTAAATATCATTCATCATCCCTCCACAATTACTTCTAAGAGGGTTTGTTACAAATCTTATCTTCAGTGTTCTTGTGTCAGCAAACTGGTAACTTCTTCAGTTTCCATATATTCTTCAAGATGTTCCACATTTCAATCTTATCATGTCTACTTACAAGAGTCTACAGTATCAAACCAAAATAAATTAGTGTAATAAGCACAATAAGCATCTATAAAATTTGTGATCCCATGAAAATTAACTTCTCAAAAATTTCATTAGATCAAATGAAAATGAGTGCCCAAGAGAAGATTCTAATTTAACTACAGTGATAAAAATCAATTTTTAAAAAAGTATCTGATGCAATATTTTTACTTTAAAGTTATACTTTACATAAGGAAAACTTTTGTATTTTGAGCTACAAAGCCAAGGGTCTCTCTCTCTCCCTCTCTCTTCATCTCTCTCACTCTCTCCCTCTCTCTCTCTCTCACACACACATATATACAAAAATTTCACAAGTAATCTGGCTTCAAGTTTTAAATATTTGTTCTTAAACTAGAAATGTTATTATTCCCCAAAATGTATTGGTTAAAAATATATAAAAAGAATCCTTTTCTTTTAGATTGCTTTTTGCTCTGTTAGACTATAGATCTAACAACTGATTCCTTAAATATCCTTGTGGCAGACATTTGTAATGTTAGAACTAATATTAAAAAAAAAAATTGATGAGGAATTTCCAATCAAGATGGCAGATATGTAAACACTGTACTTGCCACCTCTTACAACAACATTAAAATTACAACTAAATTACAGAAAACAACAGCAACAACAACAACAACACTGAGAATTACTTGAAGTCTAGCTGTTCAAAAATCCTACAACTAAGAACATGCAGGAGAAGCCACCTCCAGACTAGTATGAAGCCACCTTGAGAACTGGCTGATCTCACACCCACATGTGCAGATTAAAATCAAGGGGAATACTGAGGCTGCAGAGACCCCCAAGAAGAAGTGAGGGGAACCAGCCCTACACCAGGCTCCCCAGCACAAGGTGCCAGTCCCAGGAAGAGAAGTCCTCACAATTTTTAGCTGTGAAAACCCGTAGAGATTGTGACCGAGGACTGCAGGAGAAAGGCCTGCACATGGATCCACTTTTTGACTCACTCACTCCAGCACTGGCGCAATAGCTTGAAAGGGCCAGGGACATACAGGGAGGAACTGAGTTGTCTGGCTTTAGGATGGGCTGGAAGGACAGCTTTCTCCCAGACAGAAGTGCTGGTAGAATCCATTGTTTCTTCGTTGAACTCTCTCCAGTTTCAGCATGCAGACACAGGTGGCCACCTAACTTGAGTCTCCATGAACCAGTTTAACACTAGTTGTCCTGCTCTGATGATTCCCTAAGACCCTGCCTACCCAACTTGTGGGTCCACCAAAGCTGCTTCCAATGACTTTTCTATACAAATGACCTATCTTGGCTTATGCTGCGGTCTTTCCTAAAATCTATCAAAGGTTCACAAACCTCAAACAAGAAGTATTTGGCCTTAGCATGCTCCATATCTCTTTCCGAGCAGCTCCGAGCTCAACACTAGCAGCAGCCAGCCTCAATTCACAGCTTAGCCTCTCAAGACGTCTCCAAACATAGCGTGTGGGATGGCCATCTACAGATTGCTTGGTGTCTCATGACTGCTGGCCCCAAGGAGGGCATAGGCTGTGGCTGAACTTGGTCTGTGGTGGAGCCGCTCTCAGGAGGCCTTGGAAATGCATGCCTAGTGGTCAGCTTCGGACAGAGTTGGAGCACCACCAGACAAATAGCAACCAAAACCCATACAAGGGGCACACTTGGAGCACCCAGCTCAAGTGACTGGGGAGACTGTGCCACTGGGTCCCACAGGACACTTATTACATAAGGCCACTCTACTAAGAACACGAGACATAGCGGTCTGCTTAATACATAGAAACAAACACAAGGAAGCAGCTAAAAATGGGGGGACAAAGAAATATGTCCAAAATGGAAAAAAAAAAAGCTCCAGAAAAAGAACTAAACAAAATAGAGACAAGTAATCTACCAGATGCAGAGTTCAAAACACTGGTTATAAGGAATAAGTTCATATTGCTCAATGAACCTAGAGGAAGAGTAGATAAACTCAGTGAGATCTTTAACAAAAAGGAGAAAACAAAAATGGAGGTAGAAAACATAAAAAGAACCAGTCAGAAATGAAGAATACAATAATTGAAATAAAAAATAGATTAGAGGAAATCAACATTAGATTAGATGAAGCAGAAATCAAATCAGCAATTTAAAAGATAAGGTAGCAGAAAACACTCAATTAGAACAGCAGCAAGAAAAGGAATCCAAAAAAATGAGAATTGTTTAAGGGGCCTCTGAGACAATATCAAGTATAGCAACATTCATTCATGGGGGTACCATAAAGAAAAGAGAGAAAGCAAAAATTTCTTAAAACCTATTTGAAGAAATACTGATGGACAACTCCCCTGACCAAGCAAAGGAAATAGACATATAAGCCAAGGAAGCACAGAGAGTCCCGAACAAGATGAACTGAAAGAGGCCCACATTAAGGTACATCATAATTAAAAGATTAAAGGTTAAAGACAAAGAGAGAATCTTAAAAGCAGTGAGAGAAAAGCAATTAGTTACCTAAAAGGTAACTTCCATAAGTCCGTAAGTTGATTTCTCATCAAAAACTTTGCAGGCCAAAAGGAATTATTAGCATGAAATATTCAAATGATGAAAAGCAAAGACCTACAACCAAGATTTCTCAACCCAGCAAAGCTACCATTTAGACTCAAAGGACAGACAAAGAGCTTCCCAGACAAGAAAAAGCTAAAGGAGTTCATCACCACCAAGCCAGTATTATAGAAAATATTGGACAAACTCCTTTAAGAAGAAAAAAAGCTAAATAAATAAATGAATGAATGAATGAATAAATAAATAATAAAATAGCAATAACTACATATCTATCAACAATTACTTTAAATGTAAATGTATTAAATGCTCCAATCAAAAGACATAGGGTCACTGAGTAGATAAGAAAACAAGATCCTTATACTTGATATCGATTGAAGACTCACTTCAGATTGAAAGGCACATGCAGACAGAAAGTAAAGGGATGGAAAAAAAGTACATCATGAAAATGGAAATGAAAAAAAAAAAAAGCTGGGGTAGCAATATTACAGCAGATGAAATGACTTCATATAAAGGCTAAAACAAGATGCAAAGAAAGAACTTGTAATCCCACTTCTGGGTATTTATCTGAACAAAGCCAAAATACTACTTCGAAGGGTCATTCAAATCCATATATTTATCACAACATTATTTACAAAAGCCAAGTTATGAGGCAACCTAGGTGTCCATCAATGGATGAATGGATAAACAAGAGGTTTTACATATATATAATAAAATATTACTCAGCCTTAAAAAATAATGAAATTTCACAATCTGCAACAACATAGATGGACTGAGTGGAGTAAGTCAGACAGAAAGACAAATGCCATATGACTTCACTTAAATGTGGAATCTAAAGAACAAAACAAACATACAAATATAACAGAAACAAACTAGTAGATACAAGGAATAACATTTTGATAGTTGCTAAATAGGAGTGTGGTTGGGGGTGGGAGGCGATGAAAAATGGGAAGAGATTGAGAAGTATGAATTAGTAGTTACAAAATAGCCATGGGGATGTAAAGTACAGCATAAGGAATATAGTCAAATAATATGGTAATAACTATGTATGGTGTCAGATGAGTACTAGATTTATCTAGGTGATCATTTTACATAAGTGTCTAATCATTACATTACACACCTGAAACTATTATAATATTGTATGCCAACTATAATTGAAAAATTTTAAAAATATTTAAAAATAATAGTAAAAAATTAATGAGTAAAAAATGTAAGTAAAATTATAAATATATGTAATAAAAATGTTCTCTTACAACTTAATAAAATGCTATCATCGCTTTTATCCTAAAGGGGTAGATTTTGTTTTAGCACTACAGATTATGCTTTTAGTGGTAATTTTTCTGTCTTTAACTAAGCAAGGATTCCTAGGTAAGTATTAAAATGCTGTGTATAAGTATATGTATTCTCAGACAAACCCAGTAAACAATACAATTGCATGTCCAGAAACCTATTTCTTCACCTTTAAGGCATAGATGAGGAGGCAAGTGTCAAAATTTTTTTCCTTAATTCTGACAAGTTATTTTGCATTTAAAACACACCTAGACTTTAATAACACTCTAATATAAAAGTATCTCTGTTTTGGTAATTTTTAAAAAATATTATTTAATCATTTAGATGGAAAAAATACCACATACGCTAATTTCCCCATATGTTTGTAAATCCATTTAGTAGCCAGATTTTACCTTTCAGCATAAATTATATGAAAGTAAATAAGCCTTCTTTAATGAGTCTCTCTCTTTTTCTATTTCTCTCTCTATGCCTTTTTACCTCTCTGCCTCTCTGTCTCTCTGTCTCTGTCTCTCTCTCTCTAATTGCTGTTTTATGTTGTTTTTACAATGAAGGATCAGTCTTATTGTCTTCATTTTCATTCATTTCAGTGAGAATTTTGCAGGAGAAACAATAGCTGTGATTACATTTGTGACAATGATTACAGAAAATGTGTAACTTTAATTTCCTGCTTCTTGAATGCTAGAAGTACAAGTTTACAATCAGCTGATGTTGATGTAGTTCATATTACATTACATATATGTAACAATTCATCAGACTACTTCAATCTATAAAAATATTGCTAATTGAAAGAAAGTTTAAACATTTTTATTAGCCAATCAGCAAGGGAAGCATTGAAAAGTAAAGTAATAAGAATAGGCTACAAGTTTTAAGCTAGATGGATCAGGAGAGTTAGAATTGAAAGTTATAAATTTATGGAATCCGTTCTTTATAAGACCATCGATAAACTTTCTAATTTTCAGAACTTTGGGACTTTCCCTCTTCATTTAATTTCAAATTCCCTGTGGCATTAAATATCATTTTCCACTTCTAATCTCCTACATCTCTGTGATGCTGACATTGTGATATCCTTTCTACTTGTCTGACTGGTCCCTTGTTTCCTTCTGTGGTTTCATTTCTTCTCTTCAAAAATATTCATTCTTCAACAACCTGTTCTTCAGCATTATCTATGTCTCCTTAAATTTCGTCTTTACTAACCCATCTTTAACTACCATTCTAAATAGACAACTCTTTTACTTTATCTACACCTAAATCTTAGGTACCTATTGCACATTTCCAAGGCTAGGTCCCCAAATGAACACATTTTCATTTACATAAACTTACCTCTGCTCTCACTCTTCTTGATGAGATCTATCTCTACGGTATTCTTGAACCCACACAAAAACTTGTCAAGTTTTGCAAGGTCTTTCTTCAAATATCTCCTCCATCCTTCATGGTCTATTTCTATGCCTACTTCACTATTTCAAGCTGTGATTACAATTAATTCATCAATGTGTTCTGTAAGCCACTAAGTGCTAGGCATTATGTTAGAATCTGAGGATGTAAAAATGAGCATTGTATTATCGCAGTCTTATTTGCCCAATTGCAGATACCATAATATCCTCCAAAGCTTTCTTCCATCCCCATTCATGAAATATTTAAAAGAAGCAGAAAATCTCCATATGAAACACATACTCAAAAATAGTAGATGTATTTGTACTTCCTATACAATAGTATAATTTTTTATGCTGACATTGAAGTGAACTTATCTAAATATTTTTTCATTCCAAAGAAATGTATTTTACATGTATTTAAGAATATATATGCATTTTCTTACCTGTTTTTGCACTTATGTCATTCTACCAGCTAGAAATACCCTTTCCCTTTCATTTCTTTGATGTGCAAACCCATGGTTTTTACACACTCAAAATTTGCCAAATTTCCATCAATTACTCTTTGGTTCCCACAGACACAGATGATACTTTGAACTTTTAACATTCTACTGTATCACTTCTAGATCACATATTTTTTCACTGTATCATAGTTCCTTATCTTTACTTAATACCACTTTTATTAGAATATAAGATTATTAATGGCATAATCTACATATAATTGACCTTCCTTTCTCCTACAGTACCTTATACAAAGATGATGCTTCATAATATTTTGTCAGTTGAACAGCTACATTTCTAGTTTTGAATTTCTATTCAAAAGATCAAATGACTCATGAATCTTAGAATTTAAAAATGGGCTCTGATGCAAGATTCATAAAGATAAAACACATATACTTCATAATTAGTCAAAACCAGCTCTGGAGATTTAGGTTATGTTGTCCAGCACTCTGGAAATCTCCAGAGCCTTCATTCATTACACCAATCTTATAAACATGCTGCTAATCATTCAGTCAACATATCTATAAATATTTTTATCCTGCAGATTTGGTTGGTGTTTAATGGGATCTAATGATGTCCAGGGCCTTAAGGGAATACATAGTAAACCTCAGAAGAAACCTAATATGAAATATATGATAATTAACGAGAGCAGAAAAATTAACAGTGTGTACTAAACAGTATAGTACATATCAACAGCGATAGCAGAGGGTTTCATGCGTCACGGTATATCATTCTAAAATAAAAACATTAATTCAACAATGACTTATTGAGTGTTTATTATGTAAATGACTATCTATACCATGTTCTAGAGGTGATAAAGAGGTTCTAGTCTGCATGAAATAGCAAGGAAATTGAATGAATAAAAGACACAAACAGTACCTTTTATCACTATTGTATTAGTTTGTAGGACTGCCATAGCAATATCATATTTAAGGAACTTAAACAACATCGATGAATTGTTTCACAATTCTGGAGGCCAGAAGTCCAAGGTCAAAGTGTGGACACAACTGTTTCTTTCTGAGGTCTCTCTTCTTTACTTACAGATGGACACCTTCTTTCTTCATAAGGTCTTCTCTTTGTACATGTCTGTGTCCTAATTACCTCTTCCTTTAAAGATATCGTTTATATTTTATTGTGTTCCAACCTAATCACCTCATTTTAGCTTAATTACTTATTTAAAGACTCTATCTCCAAATACAGTTAAACCTGAGTTACTGAAGCTAGTCTTCAAAATGTGAATTTGATGAAGACAATAAATATTATCTGGACATGTGTCCAGTTGAGGAAGTAATCGCTATCGCAACAATGAAGAAGAAACCCTTAGTCTCCTGGAATATTTAAAGGTAAGAGAGATACAAATAAAGAAAAGAACATGCAGGCTTTGGAGGTTAGAATAATCCAGGTTTGGGATTTTTGTTTGTTTTGTTTTTGGTTTGTTCTTGTTTTTGTTTTTGAGAATGCTTACTAGTTTAGTATCAATAAGAAATGAGTTGACAGTGGTAATAGAGTTGCAGAAATAGTCTAGAATCTGATTAGGCAGATAATAATGACAGGGGAGGAAGCAAGATAAAGAAAAAGTACTTGTTAAATTTTGTAAAATTTTGTTTATCTCATCTACCCCATAGGTTATTGAGAAATCCATAAGTGACATTTTCATTCAAGGGCGAATCTGGTGACTTGTATTTTATCAAAAGTGCTATATTCAGGAGATCTCAGGTAATGTCATTTATAGACTGGTTACATGCTTACATGCATCAGTAGACATTCTTTACTAACACTTTTTTTTTTTTTTTTTTACATTTCTTCAGTTGTGGGACCATCTCATCTTCACAGATAGATTGTGCACCACACCAATTCATTGTAGTTTCAGGGATAAAGCTACAATGGCAGCAAGCCCTGCTTTTGTCAGTTCACTATTAATTTGGGCCTGTCCAGTCTAAGTTTCTTGGCTCATCAGTTGATAGATGATAGATTGGCAGCTCTCTTTAGCTAAACTATTCAATTCAGAAAGATGGACTGTCGCTCTTTCAGGTATTCACACAAATAGATTTAGATTCAATCCCTCTTCTATCCTACCTCAGACAGAATTTATCAGTCCTTCATTCAGAATTCCTATTCTAGCTTGTATATCTCTATTACTGTGGTGATCACACTGTACTTTACTGTATTATAATTATTTATTTACATATTTTTCTCCCTTCCTGGACTAAAGAATACTTTAAGGTGGAGACTGTATATATATTTGTTGTCCCAACCCTGCCAGTTCTCAAATAATGTTTGTTGAGTGAATGAATGAATGATCTGGATTTTCTCATCATCATAAATATAAATCGTTAATACTGTATGACACCAATAGTAATTGCTCACATACTCTATCCCAGCTGTTGGAAATTTCTTGATAAGCAGAACTTTAATCTTAATTAGTCTTGATAAAGATGGTTACAAAAGTTGGCAAATATAAATGAAGTCATTTAAAAAGAATAAATCTCTATGCATAAAATAATCATCTATAAAGGATCAGAAGGCAACAGAAAATTTTTACAATAGTAGGATGCATATAGCTAACACTATACTGATTTTTGTGGCTTATTAAAGACACAAGGTTCTCATAACTAAAATCAATTGTACCAAAAATAGCTTGTTAATGCTTGTTCTTTCTTAGGAAATGCTTGATTTAGTCAAAATTATTGAGCTTACTGTAAAACCATTCATCAATTTAAATGTGACTTTTCCTTTTTAAATATTGTTGGTATTAATATAATTTGACAATTTATAGATACTAAAATATTAAGAACAAACATTAATAATACATACTTGAAAACACAAAGCAAGTGTGTTTGTGCATTATTTTTCCAATCAGTTACAGTGCTCAAAAATGCATTTTCGACCTAAACATTTTATGTTCTAAGTGATTTGGTTGTTGTATTCCTTTTCCTCTTTAATTTTTGCAAAGACTTTGGAACGGATGATATTCTTTACACAATTTACAGATTCCAGGTTTGGGTGAGAATATATTAGCTAAATATTACACTTATCTCAATTTTTTTTTTAATTTCACAAGTTTAAAATGCTTAATGTAGCAGAGCAAGTCTTACTTTAATAATTTCAGACCTACACAGGTGAATTCATTCCCCAGACAGACACACAGCTTGGGATCATGTATGGAAATCACGAAAGAAACCCCTCTATGAGTTTCTTCTGGAACATGAGCTGTATCTCCTCCTTTACAGTCATTATCTCCACAGAATGTCAGATACTATTGGTAAGTCAGCAGATCAAGCCTAACAGGTGTTTGGTGTGGATTCATTGCAAAACCCTACGCTGTTGAAGTTTCCTGGCACAGCGAAAAGGCATTTCAGTTTATTTTCGGCATTTCCTCTAGTATAACAGGTGGGTAACATTAAATGCTATTAACCAAGAGAGATTTATTTAATTAGATACTGAAGTTCACATGTAGATTATTTTAATTTGTAGTAATAAATACGTGCAAATTTTATGATGGTGTCTATTGAGTTCTGGCAGCAAGTTAAATGCAACACTTTTTCAATAACCATTTTATTTCAGAGCTTTCAAGTTCCGTATTAAAATTTAGGTATTTTGTGAATTTTTATGAATGGCTATTATGGGTCAAAACAAATGCCACATAAAAAAGTAAACATTAATATTTTATCATGTAACTTCTCTTTATCTCATAATAATATATGAATATGTCTTTTTAAGTAACAAGTTTCAAAAATATCTGGGAATCATTGAAAAAGGATTGCTTTTAAAGAGATGCATGAAATGAGATCTTTCATTGTATAGAGATGTTTCCCTAAGTGTTTATGAATTTCATAGCATTTATTTTTAAATTCATTTTCTTTTAATCAACTGAGATGATATATAGAAAAATATATATTCTTGTTGATTGTTTAAAAACATTTTCTACTCTTTATCCCTTCCCAAAAATCATTTAAAACTTCTGTTCTTAATTTTTTTTTATTATTTCTTAAACTTTTCCTTCCACATTGGGTTCAATGATTTAAATGAGGTTAATTTTTCTAGATTTAGGTTATCTATACCATAGAGTTTATATGAGATATGCTCCCCTGTTCTATTTCCTCTCTGTGGTACCATCTACCACTTACAAGGGTTTTTAGAGGTAAACAGAGGATTAAATGTAAGTGTTAGATCTCATCAACACTAAACATGGGGGAAGAATGTCTGTGGCTCTTTTCCAGGTGGCAAATTAAAGCTTTGTTGGCAGTGGTACTCCAAACAAGCTCTGATGCTTTTATTGACTCCCTCACCGTCTCAAACCCAGCCCAGTATTCAGTCAATACTTGTCATTCCATGGGAGCCACTAACTCACTGTTGCCGCCAGTTTTCCTTATCTAATTACTAATGGTCTCTCATTCATGAAAAGCATCTTGTTAACAGAGTATACACAGGACTGCAACTTGTTAAGAGACGATTTAACTAACTTTAGCAGTTCAGATGTCTTCTCAAAGTCACATATACTTCTCTATTAACTTTAATGTTCTGTTTTGTTTATGTTTGCTCATTTGAATTTTTATAGAAAGCAACTAAGTTTATGAAAGATTTAAGATTATATGTTTATGTACAAGATTTTTTTTTTTAAAGATGGTATGGATAGTAACAGAAAACAGTGTCACTCATTGTTTTCAATGCCATTCATATTTTTTTTAACTGATATTGCACAAACTTAAAGTGTGACTTTTTTCCTGATTCCTGCTTTTGATTAGATATCCCCCTTGCTCCTCATATCTTCAGACAGATCAGTCACAATTTCTTAAATCTAGCACATTACTTTTTTAAAAAACAAATCTTGTTAAATACATATGTATGTATTTGCACCCATTCAAACATTATGTGAAAGAATATATTTGTATAGAAATGTAAATTAAAAAAAATAAAAAAAAAAAATAACCGAAAAGGAGATATGTACATGACTCTTCTATTTAACTTTTTTTTTTTTTTGAGATTTATTGAGTACACTTACCTACAGCAATTCAAGTTCCTGAGAAGTGAAGAGTTATTAGCAAGTGACTTAGAGTTTTGAAGCCTAATGTTAAAGATAGAAAAGACACCGACAAACTACACCTAAAAGCAGTTAGTAAATATAAAGTTCTCTAAATTTTAATTATGCAAACGACAGTTTAAAAAGTCTTTCATTTTCAGTGTTTTAAAGGAATATTGCATAGCTTGTAATAATGAGAATAATTTAAGAATAAAATGAACATCTATAGTAAGTAGCCACTTGATGATATGTTAATATGTACCTAACATACACTAAGTATATCACAATGAATTATCTTGGAACTATTGGCAGAGACCCAAGTCATCTCCATTGATATCAGTATTCAAGCAAGCCTAGCATCATTGTGATGTCTAGACAATAGTAGAAATAGAGACAACAAGATAACTATTTCTGTTCCAACTCTAAATCGAACTTGACATTTTGAAAAAAAAAGATTAAATTTGCTGTTACTCTAAGTAGGACAAATATTTGTCTCTATTATCTATTTCTCTGTCCCTAAGCCTAGAACACTACCAGGTACATCATAGATGTTCAATAAATGAATTAGAAAACATTGGAGGAGTGGCAGAAGTATGAGATGGTAAACACAGCTTTGCTCTGCACATACATATTTATGAGTGAAAGAACAATTTTCATTGTCACTAAAAAACATGAAGAATAAATACTTATTATTTCACCTATGGTCTTTGTAGGAAAAATAGCATTTATTTTCTTCCAGTTTACAAATCTAATTTTTTACATATATGATTAATCAGAAAAATGGAAAGCTAGAATTAAACCTACCACCAAGAGTAATATATAAAATAACTCATATTATCATACAAAATGTTATTAAATATAAAAATATTATTTGGTATCTATAACAGAAGATATAGAAGGGAAGGACAGGATAAAGAAGTTTTGTACTTATCTGTCTAGATTAAAAAACAAAACAAAACTTTCAGTGGTGTTCAACTTGAAATTTTTTTAAAATGCAAAACCGAAAATATTTTGGCTGTATTTTTAAGTTTTTCAATTCCAATTAATATACCCCAAATCTTAATAGAAAGTGAAGGGGAAGAAAATAAATAAGCAGTGGCTATAATTAATATCCCTTTTGATATCTGTTGAGTCATTTTTGTATATTTTCCACATTTGTTCAGCCACAACCTTAATGAATTCACAAAACAAATTATTTATAAATTGTTTAAAGAAAATTTAAAGATAGCCTTTATGAATAATGAGTCTAACATTTTTCTTGTTCTTGTTCTATATGTGAAGCATGTCAAGTTTGCATTTTTGCTTCTTGGTTTTGGTCAGTTTTTCATTCTTCAATTCAGAAATAAAATTGGACAACAGTTAACCAAAACAAAATGTCACATGCTTCTGGACCAAAATTCATTCTGACCTATGGAGCAGACCAGAGATATATTTTTAACATAATGCAATTTATTCCTAAAAATTTTGAAAAATTATTTTTATTCATCTAAATTTTCTTTTAGATTTAAACATGTGTGCATCTAGTAAGGTCCACAAGTTTTTAACAGCGGAGATAAAGAAAAATAAATTCATAAAATGGGGGAAAAAGTGCATTGTCCTACTTTATAATGATAAATGATTCTGGGATGTATGTAAAGGTAAATATTGTATACCAAGTCATATTTGCCTATTGACTTCTATGATAATTTTAAAGATGTTTAAACATTTACTCAATCAACTGTGAACCCTAAACTTTATAGATTGTGTGTTTATGAAAAATAGTCTGAAAAGCATTATTTCTTCCACCTAAACCCAGAAAGTACCCAAATGAACAATCCATCCACATAAACACCATTTACGTATTTTTTTAATGAGTATTGTCACTGGCTCATTTATATTTAAGCAGTCAATCCATGACTACCATTATTCTAGGTCCTCAGTAGTGCTCACCAAAAGAAAGCTTTTTTTACAAACCTTGGTTGAAGCAAACACTCTTTTTATGTTAGCTCTGGAGTGTATGAAATTTGATCACTTTCAACATTTTGGAACTCTCTTCTCTTTTGTTATTTGATTTCCAAAATTCTAGTTTTTATTCTACCTTTTGGAGCTCTTCTTTCTTAGTCCCTCTTCATGCTCCTGCTACTTGCTACCTAAATGTATGTGCCACCAGGCTAATTCCTCAGTCTCTCTCTCTCTCTCTCTCTCTCTCTCTCTCTCTCTCTCTCTCTCTCTCTCTCTCTCTCTCTCTCTCTCTCCCCCACCCTTCCTTCCTTCCTTCCTTCCTTCCTTCTCTCCTCTCCTCTCTTCTCCTCTCCTCTCCTCTCCCCTCTTTTATCCCTCTCCCTTATTTTTTCTGTATTTCATCCTTTAATAATTCCACTTACTCGAATGGTTTTAACATCCTTTAATTAGATGGTTCCAAAAATTATTATTTCTGCCTCGGACTTTTCTCTGTACTTCTAGAATGACATTGCAAAACCTTTATCTAGATTTTCCATTAAAATGTCAAACTTATGTACCAAGCCAGATATTATTCAATACAGATTTCCAGGTTTTATTAATGGCTCTTCTATCTTCTTAGTTATGGATCTAAAATATTGTAGTCATCTCTCTCCATCTTGTCTTTTATTCTAAGGTTCACATCTATTTTAGTAGAAGTATTGTAAATTCTACTTAACCTTTTTCACAATTGTGTCTCTTTTTCACAATTGTGTCTCTTTTCCATAACACAGTCACTTTCCTGATTTAGATCTCATGGTTTCTCCTTAATACTGTTGTAATAGTTTCCAAATTATCTTCTATTTTATCTGTTTCCTGCTTTAATCTATCTTATATTTGCTAAAATGTAACTCCAATACTGTCACTTCATGTTCAAAACTTTTGATTATTCCCTCTTCACACTAATTTAAATCAGAAGCCTATAGCCCAGAATTTGAGAACTTCTACAATATAGTACAATCTAAATTTCTAAAGTACCCACTCTAGCTCCATCAATTACTACTAGGTGTGTGACCTTAGGCAAGTCATTTAATCTCTTTTTGACTCAGTTTCCACATCTGTAGAATGAGGATATAAAACTTGTCTTACAGGGTTGTTGTGAAAAATATATGAGTTGTAAATTTAAACCATTAAAAACTATGTAACTCATTGTAAGCTTTACTATTAAAAGTGAGTTGTATCTTTAAAATGATCTTGTGATAATAGAGTACTTATGTTATGATAGGCTTTAAAATATCAGTATTTAAGAATATTTCAAATTCCACTGTTTTTATGATACCTTCTTAATTTCTAAGACTAAATATTATTTCTTTTCTTTATAAAATCCTATAAGATTTTTCTATTTATCTTTATTGTTCTGTGTTTGGAACCAAGGAGAATTGGATATGTTTCTATTTTAAGGGAAAGTCTATAAAGAATAAAACAGAGAGAAAGGATATGTGTCAAGAATAGAATGGGAATAAATGAAAACTATAAATGTAACTAGTTAGGTGAGTCTTAGAATGAGCATCAAATCAGAAACCAAAGAGAAATGGATTAATTAAGATTTAGAGAAATCTTGAGGAAATAGGAATAATTCATATATAATAGCTCCATCTTTCTTTATGAAATTCAGGTTAAAGTTATTCTGTGAGACTGAAAGATAAAGGTAGACTGGAAGGAGGGAAGATCCATAGGAATAAATAAATGTTTTAAAAAATATAAAACCTCACCAAATAGTATTGAAAACTGAGTTGAAATGTGTTGGCTTGAATGCTTTACAATTTAATTGTATTAATGGAGGTTAATCTTATAGTTTCTGGATTATATAAAGAAATCTCTTTTCTCTCTGCAAGAGTAATTGATATATTTAAAATTTTCAAAACACTTTATGTGTTCCTTACACTTGAGATAATTCTAATCAACACTGCAAGTCTTCACTTAAAATTCATGATTAGGATTTTTTTTGATCAAGCAAAACTATGGGGGTGGGACACTCATGACTTAGTCAACGTCTTGCTTAAAATGTGTTTTTTACTTTATAAGCTACCCAGTCTAGAAAACCTAGCTTGGGGATAGAATTCTACTCATAAGAAAGAAAAAAAAATGAGTGACTTGAGAAATGAAGAGTTAGAAAAGCAGTGGTGAGGATTATAATTTTTCCATATGCTTTTATTTTTTCTTTTACTATTGGATAAATAAATGAATGATAAACATGTGAAAAGTCCAAGATATATCACACATTTAACTTTTAGGATGCCTAAGGCATTGTTTATCACAGTGAGAAGACAGAGTATGTCAGATGGTAGGTGTTTGGAATCAAGCGCAATTTACCTTATGGTTGATTTTAAGAAAACAAAGATTGTAGTTTCTAACCTCAAGAGAATCAGGGGAGATAATATTACTTCTTTATAACCACTGAGCCCTTTAATCCCTTTAGATATAATACCTTCAGAAACAAAAGATTCATTGTTGATTATAATTTTCAAATTATTAAACATAAATAACTCTTTAAAATAAGTTTATATAACTTGCATATGTCTTCTATGTAAAAAAAAAAATAACGGTGCTGTGCTAGGACTATGTTAGATGCTCTATATAAAAAGAGACAGGAGTGAGCACCTAACATATATATGTTTCATAAAAAGGGAAAGAACCTGATATATATGTATTTTTTTCATTTTTTTCATTGCTTGTGAATATTCTTTGGGATGGACATTATTATCCCTATTTTATAAATAAGGAAACTGAGGATCATAAAAGCTTAAGTAATTTACCCACTGTCATACAATTATTATGTCACCAAGCAAATGCTCTTAGACCTCAAATCTGAGTCTTTACATCACATGTTTACATGTGAAAGGGCAAGCACAAGCAGGAAAAAGAATAACAAATTACCAAGGTCAATTCTTGTTTTTAAAATATGCTTACCAAATTGTTAGTTTAAAAAAAAAAAAGAATAATGGCATGGAAACTTTTTATGAAACATAAGTGCTCTACTGGTTTTGAAAAAATTATTAGGATATATAATACTTTTCAAATAAACATCTGACAGTCATTTTTCAAATCAAACTTTTAAATTGCATTGGAAGCTTAAATATATAGAAATTGTTGATAGGCTGTCTACTTTTTAAATCTACCTGTACCTTTTTCTAAATAGCTTCTCTTTCTTTCCAAAATGTTTTTAACTTCTGACATCTTTAAGAGTATGGGCCAATGCTCCTTAAATTATGGGTGGCTGTTCCTAAGTATTGATTCTGCCTTGTTGATTTACCTTGTCTATCTACCTGACGTCTCCACTCCATTCAGAGTTCATCAATGCAAACGTTCTTCTGATTAATGGCTAATTTATTATTTGCCTTGCAAATGTTTATCTGCTGGGAACTGGAATAAGTACTTCAGTTCTGACAGGTAGGAGGACCACTATTGTAGGCCTGATGAAATGGTCAGTTGATGGCATCCCAGAGGACCTGGGCCTGCCTTGGTTTTCTGAAACAATCTTCTGAAAAGCTAAGTATCTATTTTTAATGAGTGCAATGGAAAATCAATTAGCCCACCGTTTATGAGAGGAAATTAATGATAACTTTCATATGGCACCTTACAAGTCTGATCTGAAATAACCTCTATATTTAATCTCTTGGCAGTAGAATAAGCTATTTATTTAAAAATAAAAGGACACCACCAAATATATAAATTGGCTTATACATTTACTAAGCTCAAAAACAGCCTCACTAAAAATGCTTAAAAGAATACACACACGCAAAGACTTAAAATCTTAAGACAAAGCTAAAATAGACACATAGGAAAATGTTAACAATGATTTCCTCTAAATGGTAGATGATTTTGATTTCATTATTTGCAATTTTTAATGACTGCCAAATTTTGTTAAAACATAATCATTTAAAAATATATAAATGGCATTTAAGAAAATATTTCTCAGAAAGAAGAAATGTATCTGATATGAGTCATGAACGCCACGTAGATGGTAGAAATTCAAACATCATATATCTGATTATTTTCACATCTACTGTGACCAATTCTATGGAAAGCAATGCTCATGAGATAATTGAGTATAAGCCTAAAAAGTATTCACAGTTTATCTTTTTTGTTGGGAATCAGAAAAATATCTTTTTATCTCTGTATGTATATATATTTTCACTTTGATGTTAAGAAAATCTAGAGTGGAGAAAGATATCTAATTTCTATAAAAAAATAAAACATGTTAAATCTATGTAAAACTATATTTACTGTGGATATTTCCCCCCCAAAAATAAAAATACCAGCAGAATGTTGTATAATGAATCTATGAAATGATTAAGCTAAATGTAATTTATTAAATAAATGACATTTATGAATTAACATGAAGAAAAATCTCTGATTGAGAAAGAAATACACTTCACTGAAAATTCTGATGTTCCAAGTGGTCTGACTGATTTAGGCATTAGTTTCTCTATAACTGAAGGTAGACATTGGAAATACTCCTCTTTTTCTTTAACCTTATTTGAAATTATTAAACAATACAATAGAAAAATAGAAAACATAAGATTGACACATGAACCATGATAAAAAATTTGGTAGATGCACACATGTACTACACACTCTGCCCAGAATGTTTTCTACAATTTAAATGACGGAATTAAAGGTTCATTCTGATACCAGCTCAATGAAATTCATTAGTTGTGCACTTATACTTAGGTAAGCAACGTAAGCCCAAGAAGAAAAAGTCATTTTCCTTTGACAAATGTTATCTTAACTCAACATACTACAAATGTAATCATTTCTGTTATAATTTTTTTTAAAAAATCTACTTTCAAGGCCGTTTGAATATTTCAAAAACCTATTTTACTTAGAAAAAAAAATTAAGAGAAAATACTTTTGTTCTGATATTAACTCTCTAATTGAAAAAATGTGAACAATTAAGTCTATCCCCCCCAAATATTCCAAGGTTAATTCCCAAACACAATGAAGCAGCTTCCATGTTACATCGGCAGTAAAGGCAATGTACTGCGTCCCTGTTATTCAGACATCATATATGTAACCAGTCCTGACAACTGCTGATTATATCTTTTTTAAAGGAGTGCTTTCCTCTTTTTTTGTTTGCCAGTTATATCCTCTAGTGTATATGCCAGTTCAGGCAATGTCCCATCACCGGTAATTGTCACTGGGCTGTCTGTCAGTGACGAGGAGAAAAGGGTGACAGCCTTGACATCCCACCAATCACTCCACTGGAAAATTGATATTGTCCTTCCCAGTAAACAACAGCTCAAGAATCGACCAGTCTCGCTGGCACATCCCCGAACAATCAGCTTCCATTAAGGGCAGAAGCCACACATTTATCCCACCACAGTCCAATCAATAGGAAAGTGACTTTTTCTGTCCCTTTTAAGCATCCTCTACTTGTATTTTGCACCTAATATCCCTAATTACAAACACTTTGTGGTCCTTGTTTGCTTCACTAGAATTAAAAAAAAAAAAAAAGGCGGGGGGGATTTAAACATTATTTTGGGAGGGAGTAGAAGAATCCCCATTATATATTGAATATTTTAGTCTTAATGTCATCAATAGCCAAATATTGAAGAAACATAAATTTCTGGTTATGCAGATTTGTGACTTGCCAAATTTCTACATTTTCCATAACATCACTCTAAAAGCTAAGGGACTTTACAGTGCTAGCTATTTACATATAAACCATATTGGGATGAAATAGCACCCATTAACAGCACAGTTGATTCAAGTATAGCTCTGTGATATGTGTATCACAGAGAAGATACATATTTTTCAAATAAAAATACATAACTAATGGTTGCTTAGTTAATGGCAATGTTCACAGTCTGACTATGTTCAAAGCCCTTTTCCCTAACTCACAAATTCTTAAGGCTCTTTAAAATCCTCTTAAGTATTAGCTATAATATGAAACCATTAAGTGCAATATTTTATCAGTGTTTACAAATGCATGTAATTAAATCTGTATTCATACACTTACATGCTTATTTTCTTTTACAAAAGAAATACATTTGGGATTTTTTGTTGTTGTGTACTCGACTATGTGAAAATTCCAAGTTTTTGGTATAAATAAAAAACTATCTAGTTCATAATGACAATGATTTCATAATATATAAACAGCCACCCAGGTAATACTGCCTAGGCAGAATATGAGAATGGTTAAAGAAAAGACAGGATTCATCCTCAGTGACGGAGAATGTACTCTCTTTAAAAGGTGACAGGTGTCAGCTCCTGAGGGAAGGCAGTGGCTAAAGGATCATGCTGGAACGCTCACTTGCTGATTTATAAAGCTTCCCTAATGTCAGTCTGAGAACATGATGTGCTGCTCTATTTCCAGACCAGAGTTAGGTACAAAGGAAGAAACCAGACCAGGGAAGCCCATCACCGTTGGATCCCATCCCAGCCCTCAGAGCCTCCAGAGGACCACAGTTGGAAGGCTCCTTCTCAACTCCTGTCCTCTCTGTGAGCAACTGTTTGTTTCCATTATAATGGCCAACCTTTTGGAACACTTTAACTTATAAATCTCTTTCTTAGAGTAACCTTTACCTTTAAAATATTTTTTTAAAAAAGGAATAAAGGTGAACATCAAGGCAGTTATTGCTAAAACAGGTTTGTAGTTCAAGCAGTCAATCATAGATACAGAGAAAAGTTTTCACTGAACTAGTATGAATAAGTAGGATTAATTTATAGGTAACAAAGTAAGATTCAGATATAATTTTCACAAAATTTTCACTATATATTCTTTAATTCTATTTATCATGTGAAATTTTCATTAACATTAGTGGAAACATTCTTTTGGGGAGACTAAATTCAGTTCTGATATCAAGTAAAGTTAATTTGCAAACAACTTGGTAAGTCAGATCTTTTTTTTTAAATTTACTTTAAATCAGAGCTTGTATATGGCAAATAATAAAAAAAGATTTATTAAAGTTTGACATATTTGAAGACAAAAAAATAAATAGAGGGCCATTTTAGTTAGAGGTATCTAAAACATTCCATTAGGAACATAAGAAATACTTTACCTGTAACATAGCCTAATGACTCATTCATAAGCTCAAAGAACACAGACACATTTTATATATTACCATTTTTTTTAGAAACTGGAATCTGAATGTTTTCTATGTATATCCTATTTGTATACATACAAATAGAGAGGAAAAATCCTTATTCTTTGCTCAGCCTTCTCCTGTGAAGATTGGAAAGGAAATCACTGTTGTTCCACAGTAGCCTGATGGCGCTTAAAAAGAAAAACAAGCTTTTCACAAAAACAGTTATCTAAACCTGGGAGAAAACATTCCCACAGATGAGACAAGGTGAAGAGAGGCAAGTTTGTCCACTCCAGGACCAATTTATTCTTTCCCCTATGTGTCAAGGTGACACGGGCAGGACTCCATATGACAGGAAAAAAAGACACCCTCTGCGAGGGCAAAATTAAACTTATTTGTTCATTCAGTCATTAAATCATTCCCTGATTGAGCAGACCTCTTATCTGTTTTATATTCCCTACTATGGGTTATATATTTTCTAGGTGCTAGGGCAAAAAAAAAATAAAAAATAAAAAATAAAAAAAGGTGGTATATGCTGTAAAGATATACTATTCTAATGAGAAGGCAGAAAGTGAAATTAACTGTAGTATAATGTGATATAAATATATTATTATGAGAGTAAGTGGGAGGAATGAAGCCAGGTCAAATAGCTCCATTGTCTGGCTCTCTAGGGTGAGGGCAATGAGAAAAATAAGAGAAATTTCAAATCGTAATTGATATTTCCTAGTCTTCATGCTACTTTTCAAGACCATAACTTTACAAATGGAATTAAGTAGACCAATACTCCCCCATGGAGACCAGATAACTTCATTAAAAAAGGGGGGATTGCATAGTGATATTTTTTTAACTGTACACAGTCATGATGTTCTCTGTCATGATAAGATTTCTGAAGACAAAGAATAGCATAAAAGTTAAGAATCATACTGCTTACACAACCATTCTGCCATTAAATTGATCATGTATTTAGGACAGGAGGTACATTAAATAAAATGCATGGAAGGTTGATTGCTGTGGAGACCTCGGTATGATGGAATACCGAGATACTGAGGAGTTCGCTGTACTCTCAGCTTTACTAAACAAACACAATCAATACCTTAATGGGGATGTTTAGAATCAACCTTATGAGCACAAAATTGGCACACTGCATTTTTTCCAGGCTCTGCATTAAGTTCATTACCTTTTCTCATTTGAATTACAAATTTCATTTCTCTGACCAAGATGAAGACAAGTCCCACATTTACAAGCTCGGAGTTTTGCCATGTTAATATTTAACATGGAACAATGAAGTTAATGCGGTGGAGAAACGTCATGTCATACCTCTTTGTAGACAACTAGAGAGAAGGTCCCATATCCCAATAATTCTGATGAAAATAGCATAGGACCTTCCATAAAAATATGACAAAATTGTGAAGTGAGAAGATCCAAGCGCTGATATATCATATTTTTTAAAAGTATCAATTATTTTAACAATACTCATGTAATCCACAAGAGAAAATATGTGCTGTTAATCTTACCTAATTTTACCATATTTTCCTAAGGTCTAATATTACTCAGAAAATTAAATAATTTTTGAAGAGTATAGAAAAGCACATATATACTTATGAAATTAAAAGCATAGCAAAATAATACATTTATCATTTTAAGTCTCACTCCAGTAGCTCTTTCTTTATCTGCTTGAAATTCAAGGAAAAAAGAAAACTTCCCTAGTAAACTGAGAATGATATGACAAAGAAAGTGTATTTGGCAGCAAGACTAGCCAGCTCTTCAAAAAAATGTTTTAATAGTTTAGAAGTTTAAATTAAACAAGTGTACCAAATTTTTGTAATATAAATTCAATCTGGAATGTTCTGAAATTCCTTGGTTACTATAGGTAACATTCATAAGATTTTAGGACTAATTGCTACTTTACCCAAAGTATTAGGTTATGAAGCATTGATAGCATTTTCTATCTTGTGATAATAATTTTAAATACAGTATCATGGTCAAATATAATATTTAAATAAACATCATACATTTTAGCAATAGAAGTAATTCAAAAAATTAATTCCAAAGATTAAAAATTTAACATCTAAAATTGCCAACAAACTAGCCCAACTTCATGCAGTTTTTAACAAATCACCTATTTATTACCTAATATGGACCAAATTCTGAACTGCACTAACAAAAGAAAGAATTTTTAAAGTATTATATATAGTCATGAGCCCAAATTTGTAACTTTTTTTGTAAGATATAAATATGAGACATCTTCCTATAAAACGACTGGTCTGTACTCTTTAAAAAACTTCTGTGTTGTGAAAGAACAAAAATGCTGGACAACTTTCAAAATAAAGGAAAAAGGGAAACTCAAGGGAGATAATAATTAAAAGCAATACCTGATTCTGAATTCAATCTTCTGTCAAAAAATTATCATGTATATCACTGGAACAATTGAGGATATCAGAATTTGGACAACTTATTAAATAATGGTGCTATACCAGTATTAAATTTCCTAAGAATGAAAAATTTTTCAAAATCATGTAAGAAAATGTTCTTAGAAGATCTATGATGGAATACTTAGAGGTGAAGTGTCATCATCAGCAAGTAGCTTTTAAATGGTATGTATATGTATAAAGACTTTGGCAAAATATTAACAAATGTTACATCTATATAAAGGGTAATGATTGTTTTTACACAACTCTTTGGACTTTCTATACTCAGAAATTGTTCAAAACAAAAAGGTGGGTAAAAAGAAAAAATCAGGACAGAGATTCCTTGGGTACTTGTTGATGTAGGTGCAAGTTAAATAAATGTGTTCGATTTGTAAAAATCAGGTTGAATACTTATGATGTTTATTACTTTTCTGTATTCCTATTATACTTAAATTAAAATTTACAAAAACCTAGGAATCAAGCAATATGGAAAATTCATGTATTAGCAGACATCATTGATTTTTAAAATTTCTCCTGGCCTTGCCTAATTCTTTAAATATGCAAATTATAGATAGACATGGGATGTCCCCAATATCCAAAGTAATAATAAAAATCAGTTTTTGTCAAAAAATGATAAAATAATAATAAAAAAGTTGTCTTCTTTTTCACTGTCTACATCTGGTGAAGTTATTACACAAAGGTAACAAACTTTTTCATTAAACTTTTTATTTAAGATATCTGTAGATTCATATGCAGTTATAAGAATTAATACAGGGAAATGCCATGTACACTTTTCTACCTAGTTTCCACCATGATGATATCTTGCAAAAAGTATAGTACAATACTACAACCAAGATATTGACATCCACATGCCATTGTATCTATATATGTTTCTGTATTAGCATGGATCTTCTTTATCAGATTTTTCTTGTGCAGTGGGGAATCAATGAAATATCTTGTTGATTCAGATATGTTAGATCTTAAGAAGAGAATTCTATATTCACACAAATATATCTATATGTATTTATACATATGTCTGTCTAGCTATCTGTCCATTCTTCCAAAAAAAGAAAAAAACATTTTTGGCTCTGCCAGAAATAAGTTTAAAATATATATTTTTTTTAAGTAACAGTAAGATATTTAGTTAAACAAGTATAAACCATACAGATCCAACACAAGTTTGAGCTCTTATTATGTTCCCCAGCTCATCCCTAAGCAATAGGTGTAAGTTGGTGAGGAAACAGAACTGTCAGTCAAGTTGAGTAAACAGACATTAAACAAATAAACATGCAGATATGATTTCAAATGTGATAAATACTCTAATGTGAAATGACAGGATGCTATGAAAAAAATAGCAAATATAACTTTCTTCTGTGAGTAAGGAATTTTACGATACACACCATGGTGAAATGAGTGGCCTAGAACAAAATGCATGTCATTGGATTACTGAAATCCCTGTAAATTAACAGTTTAATAATTAGCAGACTAATGGCAGAATCGGCTAGGAATTTGCCTTACAGCAACAATTAACCCTTATTCACAGAAATTTATGGATGATTCATACAATGTAAAGCAACATTTGTAAAATCTGTCTATGAAGTTCTTTATCCCTATAGCATGTTCAGATAGCAAGAAGAATACCTTAATTGTATACATTTTAAAAGCTAGTGAAGATTGTTGACATCGGGAAATATAGAAATGTTGTACAGATTTAAAAGCAGCAAAATTTTAACACTAACTTTCCTGAAATCTCCAAATAATACTCCGAACTCCTGAATTAAATGATTAGACTCAATGCTTTAAATCCTTTTCAGGTTTTACAAAAGGGAAATGTGTACTGTTGTTAAAAGATGTTATTTAATTCATATAAGAGTGAGATTTTTTTTCAATGTTTTATGCCATATGGCTTTTAATCAGGGAAAGAGTGACACACAGGCAGGTATATACTGTTTCCATAATGTTTCAAGAGTTAATTAAGACACTACATTTGGCATCCATAAGTTGGTATTTCTTGGATCTTGCCTATGGAAACACTATTGTTTATCTGCTTGAAAGTTATTTTAATTAAGTGCAGAAGACAATGGTAGCTTTTCTTACTAATACAATGCTTTTATAATCATTCACCAAATATAGGACATCTAAATGTGAGTGTCCATATTTGTTAAGCTATGTGTTATTTAAATATGCATCTTCCAATCAAAATTATGTATTTCAAATTCCCAATAACTTCAAAAGTTAAATTATGAAAATAAAATGTAGTATAAGCATACATCTGTTTGTTATTACTGGTATGGACATAATATTTATGCTTAAGCTTTTTATTATTATTATTTTTTCTTTTTTAGCTATCATTTTTTAGAGAATGCGTTTCTGCCATATGTTTTATTTTTGGTAATACTGGAGAGCTATGACTTAAAAAGTTTGTAAATGTACCAAGTTAAAACATGGTGAGCTTACCTCTCAAATTTGTACACACTAAATTTGGGAATAGATGAATTACATCTACATCTTCTTTAGAAAGTGATTATTTTTAATCACATTATTGGTATCACTGAATTTGCAACAGAGTAGTTCTATCCCCACATTATTTTCAAACCATGAATTTGTGTATGATTTAGATGAAATTACTAATTTGATAATCATATAGAATATTCTTATACAGAAAGAAAACTATGTTTCAGTAAAGAAACATGACACAATGAGGCAAGAAAGAAAAGAAAGGATGCAGAACACAATAAGGGAAAATGAACAATTGCTGTATGCCATAGAAAGACAAAAAGAAGAAAATATATTTTCAGAATGTACATGAGAGGAAATGAAAGCTAATGTATTACTTTTCAAATTCAAGTCTTAATTTCTAAATCTGATTTCTTAAGAGGAGTCAAAAATAGAATCTTTGGGCTATTATTTATAAAACAAAAACAAACTGCTATGGAATCACTGTCTAAATAAAGTTCAACTACTTTACTTTCATTACATCATGAAAAAATGTATGAAGGTGATATATTAGTCTAAAATGGAAAACAATTTATAATCTTTTAACTATACTTTTAATATCAACTAAAGACTATATATACATATTTATCCTTAAGGAGTTGAAACATTGTTTGACAAGTGTTCACTGGGAAAATATAATACTAAATATAATTAACAGTGCACCATAGTTAAATGAAGCCTATATTTGAATAGTCCCAGCTCCATATGCAAATGAAACATCATAAAAATAGTGCTGAGGTTGTATTTTATGGAAGATGGAACTCTGTGGTGTAGATACAAAAATCCAATTCCAAATGCATAATTATTATTGCAGTCATAATGTGTTGTTTCTCAACACCTAAACAAACAACTAAACTCCCTGGGGATCAAGATGCCCTAGGCAGTCATGCTCCATTAGCTCTATCTTTCTGAGAAGTGCACACCACGAAGCTTACAGAGACGGAGAGGTGCAATTACCAGCTTCTTCCAAACCACTGGATACTCCTTCTTTCACCTATCTGTGGAACCAGTTGACCATTCAGTCATAAAAGATGTTGTAATAATACTTCACATATCCTATTTTCCTAGGAAATTGGAGAAGTTATCATAGTACTAAATTATTCTTCAGGAGACCAAACTCACATGACGAGCCATTCAAAATCAACAAAGAATTTCATATTCATATTTTACTTTTTTAGTTTAAAATTACAGTATCAGTATTTCTCAAGGTCAACATAAAAAGTAACTCTTATGTAATTATATGCCAAGAATGAAGTAATTATATGCTCAGTGTCTAACTTGAAGTAGCAGTACTAAAACTGTAGTTCAAATATGATTTTCTGTACCACATGTTGGCAACAGTCCGTATCAAAACTGCATGGGGTGCCCCATAAATATTCTAAAGCTTTATCCTAATTACTGAATTATTACATATATGTTCATAGAATGAAATAACTTAGACAAAAATGACTTCTCTCTTTTTGTCATTATATCAACATCTTCAACTTTTGGGGATATATTCATGAAATTGGTATATTTCAATAACAAAAGAAATTTGCTAATGCATTTGATGCATTACTCCATGTAGATAGAATAGCATAAATACATTCACTTTATCAAAATAGATTAAAAGTTTGTAAGAAAAAAGTGTGTACCAAGAAAAACTTTATAGACAATAACTGTGTCAATATTTTTCAAATAAGTTTTAAAAATTGTAAAACCTTTCAGTTCAGTCCCCTTTACACGTAAAATGACACCATATGTAAAGGACTTTTCCTAATCAGTAGAAAAGCACATTTCTACTTACTTAGGAAATAAGTTTTCTGTAAAAGACATTAAAAAGTGTGCTTTGTATAGTTGCCTTCCATAATTATTATTAAAACAGTAATCATCAGAAAAAGTATAGTTCACATTCTATATCTGAGGTGAAGAGACACATACAAATCTGTTATCTCTGGTAAATCTATATTTTTCTCCTTAATCTTTCCCTTTTTTTTTCTTTCTAACTCCCAGACCAATAAAGATGGAGGGGTGTGGAAGGAAGGATAATTTCAGAAGAAACAACGAATTACTATAACATGATATATCATTGGCAAGAAAATGTTTACATACCTAATCCCATTGTTGAAGACACTTAAAATAGAGTATAGGGTTAAGTATGTAAATTTGAAATATGCCCTATCAGTTCTTGGTTCTTAGCTAAACCCAAGTAGGAATTCTCCATAGTTCAAAACATAATTTACTTAACTTACACTTTTTTTATAATTTCGATATATTTATATGAGCTACCCCGAAGTTTACATTCTTATTAAATTATCCTAGTTTGGTTATAGCATACAGAGAAAAATTACTATGCATTTTTGATAGTAGTTTTTACTCTTTGATTTGGACAGGTAGACACATTTTATTTGTATTTTTTAGACAACATTAAACAAATCATCAGCTCTCCTTCCGAAATGTTATTGATGACCAAAAAGAAGGAAAAGTATTGGATGCAAGTTATATCAATCAGGCATTCACCATGGTGAAAATCCACTATGGAAAAACTGGGCAAGGATTGCTGCCAAGTCCCCATGAGGAAAACCAAGGAACCTGCTAAAACACCCCCTAGTGTAATAGCTGGGAAATTCATTACTACAATGTAGTAATCATCTTGCAAAAGTACCAGCAGATTGCACACATTACCTCCTGCAGATTGAAGTGGGAATAACTAAAAGAAAAAGGGTAATGATGGTTGGGAGGGAAATTGAATTTTCATGGCACTTATCTTCTGTGTTATTCTATTTGCATGAGAACAATGTTAGCTGCAGACATTGCAGGACCCTAATGAGAACAGAAGCCTTTCCCAATGGGCAGAAGCCAGGATGGATGTTGATGAAACCAATCTATCAATGAGATCTTAAAAGGTGCAACAGTCCCTGCCTTGCTCAGAGCCCATGTGGGTGGGCCTTCCATATAAGGAGAGGAGAAATTAAGAATGATGACTTGAGAGAGTTCAAAGCACACTTGTCTCTCTGTCATCTGGCCCTTAATGATAACATACTACTGCTTTTCCTTAAAGAGCTTCATGTCTTATTCAGGGTAAATGGTGAAAATGTGGCATTTTAGAACCCATGATGTGTTTTTCTATTGATGCTGTCAGTGTGACCAACCTCTAAAGAAAGAGTTGTTTGTCAGTTTCCATTCTCTTCAGTGATACATCAAACAGTGGCAGTTCATGCATGCGGTATCAGAAGAGGAATAAATAACTTAACAGCTCCATACTGAACATTGACATATTTTATTAAGCTGCCACCAACCCCCGGGCAATTCAGCATGTCAGAAGACAAACTATTCTGGGGGGACTCTCTTAGCATATACTTTTTGTTACACACTAATACCCGCTACAGTATTTATTATCTAAGATATGAAAAGATCTGTTGAGTTGCAAAAACAAGAGATGCATTTTTATCCCTTGGCCCTATTATTTATGTCATGAGTAAACTAGTAATGATATTCATTATTAATGTCTGCAACCACTTTTCCTCCAAGAATTCAACTTGCAATATCACCGATTACATATATTAACTTATCTCACATAGTGAGATGTCTGTTTTTCATAATGTAAACTACAATAATAACTGAGGGGTAGATTTTTAAATCATAGCCATTTAAGGGTAAGTAATAGTCTTCAAACACGAAGAGCAGAAGCCACTCCTGTGTGAGCTGGACAGACCAATACTCCCTGACAAGGGTTCTAGTAAGCGCTGTTGGTCATCAATAAGCTCTATCCAATGTTGGAGCATAGGGTATACCAGGTCCTGGCATATGTACAACTCATATCACATACTTCCAGCTTAAATCTTTTTTCAAAATTTCCACTGTTAACCTTATTTTTTATCTCTGGGTCAGCATAGAGGAGAACAAAACTTAAGTATGCTTCTAGTGACAATATTTAAGGGGTTAGGTAAATTGAATGAGATTAATTTCCTATGATAGTTTCAAGTTGTAATTCATATGTTTCTCTTCACCATTTTTTAAATGTCAAACTGAATTATAAGGCTTTGGCTAAATACAAGGGCAATAAGGGCTACATCTCAGGATTTCCCCTGTGTACTGTTATTACCTCACTCCTATAACTCCCATAAGAATTTTAGTAAGTATGTCCTCATTGAAATTTATTTTCTAAGTAGCAATGTTTATTTCTCAGAATTAAATAAAGTTAATATCTAATGTAGATACAAACTGTGTCCCAAAAGCCATTTAGAATTGGTTATAGAACACAGAATGTATTTCATCATAAGCAGTAGTTTCCCTCAACCTACAATATAATGCAGCAAGCACATTAAAATTAATTCATGATCAGCATGCCAAAAACCAGGCATGCACAGCTTCTTCTCCTTTCACTAATTGCTAGCAAGACCCCACTCCATGGACTCCAAAAGCCTTTGGGGTTACCCTTTCCTCGTCAGTAGGAGTAGCAGATGTGTAAAAAGGACGGGTTTGCTCTCACACAGAACAAAAGAATTCTCCTCCAAGTATAAACTTGTTATAAGTTTCTTTTTTTGGCAATTCAACTTGGGAATTGGAGATCATTAGGCCTTCATAATGAAATAAAATGAAACTTTTTAGCACAGGACATTGAAGTTAAATATAGTTTACAACAAAAAAAAATTAATTTTTAGACATCTGAACCTTTTAATTATATGTTATCCTAAATATAATTGGGGGCAATAATTATTAAGTTTGCTATCTCCTACTTAGTAAGTTGAAATAAAATATTGAATTATTGCTTGTTCTGCTTCAGTGGCCCCAAATTAATGAGTCAAAGAAGAATATTATCTTAGGAACTTGTCATATACATGGATTATAAGTATAACAATGTAGTTTTCAGTAGTTAGTGTGTATCATAATCATCTGGAGGGCTTATTAAAACATCTACTGCTGAGCTTCATCTCAGAGTTTTTGATTAAGTAGACCTGGGGCGGGATCCAAGAATTTGCATTTCTAATAAGTTTTCAAGTGATATTGATGCTGCTGGTGTGGGAACCACATTTTGGTAACCACTGAAACTGAAGATGGAGTACAGACATTAGAAAAAGAACCCTATTAAATTCACTAGTTAGCTTAATCTTTCGAAGTTCTAACAAATCAGTAAAAATGAATACTAAACACCAGCACAAATTGGTGAAGATTCAATGAGGTGCCATAAAATAAAATGCCTGCAACATTATAGGAATTTAATAATATTAAGAATTTATTGTACAAACACAGCTGAAGTCTGTGAAAAATGTGTTATAATTTCTTACATCAACCTGCAACAGATAGGAAAATGTCATTTCCACTGAATTTCTAATTGCCAGTATGCGAGACAATTTATTTAACTAATAACAGTTTTCTAATATCATAGGTACATCGGTATGTTAACAACTGAACTAGGCAGTGAATACAAAATCAGCTGATATTTGTGGTTCATTTAAATTAGCAATTGACATCAATTTAACTGTGGAACATATGTAAAACTTATATGCATATACAATCTTATACTATTTAACATGATCTCAAGTAAATCAGATCTGACTGTATTTTTCACAATCTCTCAGCCTATATCGACCCTCCATCCACTTCTTTCCAAGCAGCACCTATGTCCACTTTCTCAACTAATCCAAAAGGACACATAATTTATGACAATACTGGAGGAGAAAATTAAAAAAAAAAAGACTTGGAGATCTTCATTCATATTGTTTATTATTTTGTGTGTTTTCAAGGTCGCAATTCCTATTCTTTATGGCCTAAAGTAAAAAATGATGATTGAGACTAAAAGTGTGCTAAAGTGATATTGAAGAGAGGGTATTTCACTTGCTACTAGGGCTACTGAAACAATGTAAGAGTTCTTCTCTGATCTTAAAGTCAATAGAAACTTTTAGATAGACTTGCGACTTAGTGAGAGTGACACTCTAACATGGCTGGCTAAAATGTGGAAAACAGAACAAACATGATCCAGAGTGGATGGAGATGGGTCATTTAGTAATCCAGGTAAGAAAGATGATTGCTAGTCTAGGGTGATGTAGGCAGAGCAGAAATAAAGAGGATCGATCAGAGATATAACTAAAAGTGACATTAGTAGGGTGCAATGATGCTTTGGATATAAAAGGAGGATGATGGTGTCGTGTTCACAGGAAAGTTATGAGTTCATTTTGGGAGATGTTGACTTGAAGAATCTTTAAGACAAATTAAAAGAGATTCAAATAGGGAAGATGTTTTATGGACAGAGCTTAGAAGGGAGGTCTAGACTGAAAATAGATTTTTGCGTACTATCTAGACAAAATGGCAATAAAAGCAGTTAATGCAGATGAGAGTTCCTAGATTAAGAAGATAAGGAAATTGAGATGGACTGAAATGAGCTGTAAGAGACCATGAAAGAGAGGTCAAAGAGTTGAAAGGAAAACAACAAAGTACTAGGTCATGGAAGACAAAGAATGCAAGTGTTTTAAGAAGGGACAAATAGAACAGTTAACTATGCCAAATGCTTCCGAGAAGTGAAATAAAGTGAAGACTGAAAAATGTGCAAAGGGTTTAACAGCACAGAGGTAACCAGTGACTTTCCAAGAATTGTTTTAGTGGAGTAATTTGACCTGAATACAGATCAGAGTAAGTCTGTTAGATTTCTATTAAAAAGAAACATATGCTAGTTTTCTATTGTTGCTGTTAACAAATTACTATAAATTTACTGACAATACAAATTTATTGCCTTAGAGATAGATAGGACAGAAGTTTGACTCTGGTCTCATTGGACTAAAATGAAGGTGTTAGCAGGCTTTCTGGAGTCTCTATATGAGGAACCCAGCATCTACAATCCACCTGTATTCCATTAGCTGTAGGCCACTTTTCTCTGTCTTCAAAGAGAACATGAGAGTCAAGTCCTCACATTAGATAACTATTATTCCCTCTTCTGCCTCCCTCTTCCAACTTTCAGTGCTCTTGTGATTACACTGAGCCCACTTGGATAATTCAAACTAATCTCCTTGTTTTAAGATTAGCTGATTAGTAACCTTAACTCTATCCACAAACTTAATTCCCCTTTGCCATGTCACTTAGCACATTCATAGGTTCAGGGGATTAGGAAATGAGCATAATTGATGGCCATTAGTCTGCCTTCATGACAAGTCATCCACAATTTACTAAGAACTGATCATATGTCTGTCCAGTAATCTCCCTGATTTTCTCAAAATAAGTAATTTTAAAACAAGCACCTTACTAGACAAATCTCTTTCCTAGTTAACATAGGAAAACATACCTTATTTCCTTTTTTTCTGTATCTATTTATTGTTTCTTGATTATTTCTTTTATGTCACACTAACACCAGGTCAAAAAAAAAAAAAAAAAGAGAGCTTTAGAAAATGATAAAAGGTACATTAAATTACTTGTCTCAAAAAAATAATTCATTAGGTAATTTAAAGTATAGATTATGCTCTCAGAATTTTATTTTTAAATTTGATCCCATTAAATTCCTGTTACAAATCTGAGAAGAAAATGCTTTGCTACCTTCTGATATCTAAAGAGCTATTAACCAGAAGATAAATTGTTATATAGTGCTCATATTAAAATTACGTTTCTGATCCAGTAGGTCTGGGGTAGGGTCTAATATTCTGCACCTCTAAAATACTCACAGGTGATGGAGACACTCCTTGTTCAAGCAGCACACTCTGAGTAGCAAGTTCTTAGAGGCAACATTGTCCAAGTGGTGAGACCAGCTACTTGTGGCTATTGAACATTGAAATGTGGTTGGTCTAAATTAATATGTGCTGCAAGTGTAACGTATGCACTACATTTCAAAGACAGCATTAAAAAAGAACTAAAAATCTCAATAACATTTATACTGATTACATAATGATGTGAAAATTAAATATTGGGTTAAATGTAATATTAATTTCATCTGTTTCTTTATACCTTCTTAATATGGCTCCTAGAAAACATTAAATTATGTGTGTTGCTTATATTTCTATGAGACATTGCTATTCTAGTGCATTTTCTCAGTATCATCAGCAAACTGCACTGTTGAACTGTAAGGGACAAAACTGATCAGCATCGAGAAGGTTCTTAATTGTCATCAGCTGAAAAGAAGCCATAGTTGTAGCACAAATGTACTTTCTTGAATAAATACAATGAGAAAACAATAAGGATATGCCTAAAATATCATTGTATAGTCACCCTGAAAAATGCTAGCAAAAGCAGAAGGAAATTGTTAAAAATGCACATCTTCAAATAATGTGATATGAGGGCCATGGTTATGTTACAGTAAGCATAAGTGTATACCAGAGTATGAAAAAGAATTTAAAAAATAAAACTTAAGAGGGAGTGATTCCATGGAAAGCAGTAGTACATTCATGTCAAAAGAGAAATTACACACACCTACACACACACTATGGAAAGGTACAATTGATGTTGCTTAATTCCTTCAACCTTATCCACACATGTAATTCGCATGTGCAGATTTTAATGCAAGACATAGAAGAAAATATCATTGGTTTGTGCTGAGCAGGGAATAAAAAATAAAGTAAATGAGTCTTTTTTTCTGATTTAAAGATGTATTAGGTATTTATATCAGTAAATAAGGATAAAGTATAAATACTTAAGGATTATTACAAATTTATCCAAGAGAATATGAAAAGCAAATCAAAGTAGTAGTCTGTCAAAATAGTACAGGCTGACAGCTGCCCACATACAATTATGCTAGAAATCAGAAAGAGTCGCTTTTACAAAATAGATGAGTGAAACCTTGAGGTTGTGACTTATCACATTCTTGTGAAAGTCAATATGTGCCAGGAAAAAAAAAAAAGAAAAAAAAAAAAAGAAGGAAAACCAGGCAAATAGAATAAGTTTAATTTCTCTCTTTTTTGTGTGTTTTTCTTTTTCATTTTCTCTAAGATTTTAGACCATTCTGTAAAGCAGTCAATGAACCAAGTGATACTACATATAAACACATAAATATAAAATATCGTTACTTTTAAAGTCAGCAGCAAAGTTAACTTTCATTGCAAAACTGAAAATAATAACTTGTAAGTTTATGTGCACTTTCACTCAATGATTGCATATATATAAAATATATTCACTAATCAATTTTACTAAAAAAAATAAAACAAAAAGCAAATAAACAACAAAAAAAAGCAAATGACTTCTCAAATTGTAGGTATGTTATACTATCCTGATACACTTGAAAAAGGTATTCTAACTGGCAGAGCAGACATTAAGCAACTAATAACAGTAATATGTAAAAACTTCCCACTATAAGAACTAATAATGACAGAAAGACATATGCTGCCTTGATTGGGTATCACATGTGACTTAATTCAGATGGGGGCGGGGCAGGGTGAATGTAGTCAATGCAGGTTTTCCTACTGTGACTGAGTTGACACGTGAAAGATGAGTAGAGGTTAACATAGGTGCAGATGGAACTGAAAAATGTTGTAAGCAATAGATACAGCATGTATAAAAGCTCTTGGGTAGGAGGCTGCTTGAAGAATTTACAGAACTTAAAATATGAGTCTGAACCATAAAAAGAAGGCATGGGGTTGGGGCAAAGTATAATAAGGAGAAAATAGTTAGGAATCAACTAGTGGAAGTCCTTTCAAAAAATGAGAAGCTACTGAAGGTATTTAATGTAGAAAATGACCAGATTTCATTTTGATAGATTGTTGAGACTGTTATAATTGTGAACAAGAATTAAGAGGAAATTACAGTAGTCTAGGTGAGAAATGAAGGATGTTGATGGAAATGAGAGAAGTGGGATTATTAGAGATTTTTTTAAAGATAAAATCAATAGGTTTTGGTCCTGGATTGGATATGAGGGTCAAAAAAGGGGAGAATTAAGGAGACATAAATAAATGGATGCCATGCCTAGGCTAGCAGTACTAAGAGGACTCTGTTGGATATTTAGAAATATCATTAGTAAGATATCGGACAGTCTGAACTTGAAGTGCCCCTGAAACATTTAAGGGTAGTTTTGAAATATACAGTAAGAGTAGCTTCACAGAATGGCTGCCTCAGAGATATCAATTTGGTAATAATTAGCATGTAGGTTATCATTATAGCCATGTGTAGGGATGAAATATTTTAGGAAGCATGTACAGGTTGTAAGCCTTAAATTCAACGTTTTAATAACCTGGTATATAAGAGCACTCTTCCAGAAGAGTAAGAGAAGGCTAGCAATATACTTACTTACCTCACCCTGAATACAAACAATCTTCTTTTCATGGAGAATTCCTACTTATCCCTGAAGTGCCAGATAAATTATTACTTCATTTCTGTGGCATGTTATTAACCCATTCGGCTTCACTGAATATGTGCATACATAATTTTCCTTTGGCCCATATAATGTTGCAATAAATATTTTATGTTCTTATATATTTTTTGAAAATAATAGATTAGCATGGGAAATTACTAACTTCTAAATTGGAAATTATATATTTTTTTCTTGAGACAAAATACATACAAGTTGATTTTTATTTTGATAAAAAGATGGTAAATTCTAGGTTTATACTTGTGTTTCTTTTAAAGTATAGATTGTCAAATCTTCTAATAACAAAATTATAATAATACAATTTTATTTTAATTGATAAATAAACTGTATACTAGTAAAAACTCAATTATCCTTGCAGCTCTAACTGGTAACTACTATGTCTTGAAAGCGTCTGTTCCTAAGTTAATTAAACTTGACTTTCACATGGTTAAATCCTGCCAACCATAGTCTCCAAATAATTTCCATTCTCTGTAACATTTTGCAATAGTCAAATTTTGTTTTGTTTGCATTTCTTCATAAGAAATTATCCATGGCAAGGAAGTAGAAAGATAAGAAGCCGGTGTCTTTATGGGGGAAAAAAAAAAAGTCTCATTTCAGGATTTCCTTATGTAGCCAAATCTGGGTTTAGAATTTATAAGGCTTTTCCAGCCTAGCTTTAAAGTATGATTACCTATAGATACTTTTCTGTTGTTCTCTGCAGAAAAGGGATTACCTGATCTTTTTGGCAATAGGCATTTTATTCAAAAATCTCCCTTTTTTCTAATATATAGACAAAAAAAAAAGAACCCTCACTTGAAAGTAAATGTTCCTCTTAAATTTCAATGCCTTATTTTATTTAAGATTACAAAAAAAAAAATGACCTCAAACATGAATGAGTTACTCATCTGTCCTCTACATTTTACTATTTTTCTTTTGTTCTTAATGCAAATGGTCATTGGTTCATTTTCTCTTACCCAGGACAGTTGTGTCATATCTCTTGATTAATACACATGCATTTGCCACTAAAAGACATTTTAACTGAGAGCTGTCACATCCGTCATCTCCACTCGCCCTGGTTAAAAATTTTATCTGCCGTCTTGAATTAATTTCAGCTTGCCTGAGCCCAGCAGGGGTATTTAGAGTGGTTTAGTTAAATTCTTCATTTTAAAAGAGTAATATGATTCTCTATTTAGAGTTTACCTCCACATCTAATTTTTGTTTCACATTGCTGAAAGAAATGATATAATTATAAATCCACCAACATGAAAAATACAGGAACAACAACAAAAAAATAACATGAAAGAACTATTTAATTGTGATTTTCCAGAGGAAGTATTTTCTTTCGCTTTGCTTTTTTGGGGGCCAATTTTCCTGTTATTTCACAAATTAGCTATAATCGCACCTAAATAGTACACATAAGAAGTAAATAGACAGAATTCAGAGAAAAAGAAAATGAGAACCAGAGAACTAATTGACAGTAGAATCACAAAATCAGAAGGAAAAAAAAATAAGAATAAGCCTTAATCACCAAATATTTAATATAGATCGCATTTGGGATAAGACTGAATGGAAACAAGTCAATAATTTATTCTTAAAGCTGTTGTTCAACAGTTTGCTTTTTGGGCAGCCAACACACATACAGGTAAGTGAGGAAGTTCAAGCTGCAAATTGGATGAGAGGGATGTATGAAGTGACTAATGCCAACAGAAATCTCCTATAAGCCATTACTGACCTGTGGGAATATGAAACCTCATGACATGTACTGAACTCTTGACAAATATGTTGTCTTACTGGTCACATGTTGAGTCTTCTGAGCATGGAGATAGCTACTAGGAAAGCTTAGTGAGAATATGCATGGTACTAATTCCCCTAGCCAGTGTCTCCAGTACACATTAAATACTACTATCTACACACACCATTTACAAGATACCATTAGAGTTCATTGTGTCTCCAAGCTTGTAATTAATGTACTTTGGTTAGTAATGACCTTAAGAACATAAATCAAAAGTAATTAGCAGAATCATCATTGTGTAACTATAACTCCAGCACTAAACTTTCTCAAACAGTCCATTAAGAAATTACAGAGGGAGAGGATTCAGTACATACTTTTACTTCTATCATCAAAGTTGAGGAAATTGTATCTTTTTAATTAAGCTAAATTGGCATTTTAAAATTCTATATTAAATTTATTTAACTATAAACTATATTATAAAGTAGAGTCAATATTTGTTACAAATTTAGTGACATTTGTTTGACACAGTAATATTTAATATTTATAGGATCTCATCTGATATGAATTATTTTTTGTGTCTGCAATCTTCAGGAAAAATTGCAAAAGCTGCAATATCGGTAATCACTTCTCCTTAAGATTATCCTCACTTTATTGTTGCACTAAAACTGTGTTTACAAAGAACAGAAAATAAGTTCAGGTCGTTTTTCTCTTCCATTTAATGTTGGATAAGCAGAGATAGAAACAAAATCTTTATACAGGAATTATCAGAAGACACAGAAATGCCTACTCATATTTGGGTTTCCCCATTTCCAGCGTAAACAACTAGCAGTGAATCATAATAAATTCTATGCTAAAACATGCATGACAGTATTGTGTTAATGATGAAAGTGACTAAATCAAAAGTGGTAACCAAAACAGTTGATTGCAATAGGGTGAGGAGTGAGAGAAGGCATTAAAAGAGAAAGCACAGAAGTGTTTTAAACCTACATCTTTAAAAATTTACTAATTCAGCCATCTGGCAAGTTTACTGCTATTATTATAAGTTCTTATTTAAATGATAATAAAATCACTCGCTGACAGGAAATTAGTCATGCAAGAACCTGCAGATGCACTGCCTTCTGCCCAGGCTCTGGAACTCTGCTTGCAAAGTTCAAGGCTGCTCATTTGCTCAAACCACATGGGGTAGTGAAATGCTGACAGCTTTAAGTCTTTCAAGGTATCCCCTAAATTCCATAAATCTTTTATAACTTTTAGCTCTGCTGTTGTGGAGAAGTGTGCATTTATAAATGTCAGATCATCTCTCCAAGTTATTCCACTTTTTTTGTAACACTAAATTTTAAAAATCCAAAGAAAAAAGGAAAACATCAGTTTGTATACTTTTGACACTAATTCTTTGCACAATAAATTTAGAATGAAGTATGATATTAGCAATTATATTGAAATTTCATTTTTTATCCCAGTTCCTAGAATCATTAAATTATGAAATTATATAAGATAGTAAAGTACCTCACTAAAGCATTTTAAGTTACAAAACTGTACTAAAAGGAAATATTTCTATGGAACTTTTTTTGTTATGGTGACAACTTTGTTTTTGAAAGTACTTTGTCCTTATAAAGTCAGTTTATTTAGTAACAAAACTGAGTATTTTATCGTATGGAGACCAGTGACTAATCTTATGTGTACAACATCAATATTAATAGTAACACTAGCTAATATGATTTATTTAACACATTATGTTTAAAAAAACACACACACATTATTATGTTTAAATTTCCACCCTTTAGAGCCCTCTCAAATGGGTACCACTACTCCTTTTTTACACAGATGAACATACTAAGCCTTGGGCAGACTAAATAACCGAATCAAGGATCACAGAACTAAGAAATACTAAAAGCAGGAACCAGTTTCTGGTCTTCTGATTCAAAGACTAGAAGACAGGATGCATGATGCCATAGCTAGTAAGCAAGAGTGAAAATAATTCTAAATAAGCCACAGTTTAGTAAATAATGAAAGAGAAAGTTAATAGTATTGTTTATTGATAGGTAAATAACTACTTAATATAAACAGGTGCATATTGTTTAAAACATAGATATGAGTTCACAGTATATAAATTTACTAAAAATCTCTCCTGTATGCATGCCTGAATTTCATCCTATTTTGGGATATATAAGACTAATTGCTTTATATGATGGCATCATTTGAAGTTTTTAGAAAAATGTTACTTTACAAAAGACCCCAGGTAACACAATTCATCATCATATTTATAATTATCTAGGTAATTAATTGAAGTTAAGATAACCAAAATGTGTATTAATCTTGTTTTAATTGGACCTCACCATTCAACTCTAAAAGAAAAATAAAAATTATTCCCACAGAGAAAGTTCATTGTTTTCCAACCAATATTGTCTGATCATGACTCTTCATCTCCTTACTAGCTGGTTTGTGCTCTGCTGCACGCGGTAAGGAACTGCTTCTGACAGAGCCATCGCCCTTCCCCCCTTGCCCCACCTCCTGCGTCTATTTAAATTCAAACATGCACAGCTCATGTATAAGCAAACAGGTGCAAGGATCAGGGGGCTGCCAAACCAGAACAGGCAGGAGGTACATGTGTATCTTGCTGATTGTGGCACGCTACTGATAGAAGAAGACAAGCCCAGACAATAGAGAGGGTCAGTAGGTGGCTCTTTGATTTCTCTGGCTTCCTGACACTGCAGCAGGCTGTGTGTTTGCAGCTTGTAGAAGAGCTAATGTTATTTACCCTATAACATTTAAGTAGCAGGAATCAAAATTTTAGATGACCCGAACAGCAGTAGTCTATGCTTTTTAATCACTACCTTCAGCAGATAAGTGCATAAGAGTGTTAACTCAGAAACTCAAGATTCCAAAAGACCCAAACCACTGCCCTTTCCTCAGAATTTTATAGAAACGAACAACAAATGTCGTACTGCACACACCAACAAATAGATAAGCATGTTATTAGATTTTTATTTATTTATTTATTTATTTATTTATTTATTTATTTATTTAGGCGAGGCAACCCTTACTTGACCTCACGGATTGCAAGGACTTTGTCAGTTTACAATCCTGTATTTTTTTATTTTTTATGTCTACAGTGCCTGGTATTCCTAGATGGTTTTCCATCCAAGTACTAACCAGGCCTAACTCTGCTTAGCTTCCGAGATCAGACGGGATCGGGCTTGTTCAGGGTAGCATGGCCATAGATTGTTATTAGATTTTTAAATTACTTTTACAATGAAAAATATTAATAAGAAAAAAAATGTTGTTAGGTTGTTTATTGTACATGTAGAAAGTGTCTTTTTCTATCAACACTTAAATTAACACAACTCGATGCCATATTTATTTCAGGTCTCTCCATCAATTATCTCATTCAGTTTATGAGTGATGAAAGCAGAAAAATGACATCTTTGAACCAAGAAAAGTACCACCCTGTTATATTTAATTTAAAAGAAAATAATTCATGGGTTTATAATTTGCATGTTTTTAGAGCATGTTGAGATATTCTGAAACTGGTAAAAGACTGTCTCACTATTTTAGCACTAAAACAATTTAGAGATCTTTGTGCCATATAAATGCATATACCTTAAAGTACAGTAATTCTATTTCAGAAATTAGCTATAAGAAACACAGTAATATTCTTGAAAATTAAAACAATCATAATTGTTATAGACAAAATGTTCAATTTTCAAACATGGCTCCCTTGAATAAATTGATGTTATTTTATCTTAATACTTCCTGAGAGGTTAAAGGATCATGAATCCTTTTCACTAAGAACTTCCTTTTTGACTTCCTAGCTCCTGGAGAAATACAGTCTCTATATTATACACGTAGCCCATGTTGATCCAGCTAAGGTACATTAGTCACTCTTGAGATAAGTATTACAAAGATCCCGGAATCTAAACAATTAAAGCCAAGGAACTTCCCCATTTTATTTACATTATGAATCAAAGCACTTTCATTATATATGATATTAATATTTAAAAGAAATGTCAAAAGGTAAACGTACTAGGGCCACTGATAGCTTCCTAACATGATCCATATTTTTACATGTAGAGAGATTAAAATGAGACCAAAAAATGCCCAAAGAAGTCTCCATCTACTGCCCATTTTTATCATCATGCTCCATTGAGCAAGGCATTAATAAATAATTACTCCACTATCACTAGTATTTAAGGCCTGACTCTGAGAACCAAATTACATCTAAGTTTATCATAAAAGCATGCATGTTGGAATTGATTAAAATTCCGTTTACTTCTACCACCTCCCCCCAGTTAGCTTTTTTTACTTCCTAAAAATTAGTGGTACAACTTCATATTATGACTCCAGTGCCAAATATCTTGTATCTGATTCAATACTTTATTCAAAACTTACAAAGTTTAAGTAGTTTTAAATCTTTTTTTTTCTTTTCAAACAAGGTGATATGTGTGTGTGTGTATGTGTGTTTATATATATATATATATATATATATATGCATATTTAAGTATAGTATAAACAAATTAAAATGTATTGCTTTAAGCAGAACATGCTGGGGAGAATGCCGCCATGAGAGAAATCATACATAGAACATGTTCTTAAGAAATTTAAATTTTTTTAGAGAGTCAATATGTCCATATGTGAAATACTCAGAAAAAAAAATATGGAACCATAGATCACCAAGAGTTAACTTATATTTAAAAAAAATTATAAATTCAACGGAATTTCAAAGGAGGAAAAGGTCAATATGATCTAGATTCGTGGGAGAGTAAGGCTAGATAAAGAAACTGCATCGTGGGCCATATTTAAGAGAGAAGGAAAATGGAGGGTAAACTGGTTAAACAAGAAAAGCTACACAGTCAGAAATAAACATTAATATAAATGAGAGATTAAGGGGTTTGGTTTACATAGAGAAGGTTTCCTGATAGGAACTATAAAATGTTAAGGGTTGCATAAATAAAGTGAGATCATATAATTCAGGGCATTGACATCCATCATTGAAGGTTGGCTTTTCTTTTTAACTTAATCTGACAGAAAGCATGTTTTAAGAACAGTGAAGTGTCATGAAGAGAGTAAATTTTCAAGAATCATTTAATTGTCAATAAATTGAAAAAGTGGAATGAAGTAGCAAGAAGTCTAGACAGGGTGTGAATAAGAGCTTCTAGGAATAGTCCAAATCTTCCATGGGAGAGGGCACCAGGATGATGAATAAAAAGTCAATCAATCAATCAATCAATCAATCAACAAACCAGAAAATGGTGAATGCCGGAAAAATCCTGTAAGAATAGCAATATTTAGGTATCAGGAATATATCGGAAATATTCACTATTGGATTCAAGTGGAGAAAATATACTTTGCCTCCTATTTTCTTTATTTATATCAAAAAACATAAAGGTCTTCAGTCCATGTGCAGGTATTAAAAACAGCTAAAAAAAAAAGGCAGTGTGTCATACCAATTTTATGATAGGTGTAAAATATAAAGTGATGTCTGAAACTTTGAATGGAAGAGTTGTATGGCATATGAAGTACATTTCAAAGAACCTGTTGTTTAAAATATAGTGTCTGGGAAGTGAATTGCAAAATTTTCATAAAGTAATATAGCTAGAAGTTTGTTGGTTTTTGTTTGCTTCTTGTGTTAAGATGCACAGTGCCCAGATCCAAATTTGTTTTTGCCTAGTTTCAATTAGTGTAACTTTAGGTGAGTTACTTCATTTCTCCTGGCCTTACTCATTTTATTTTCCACTGACATAGTGACTGCCAGAGGCCAAGCCCTGCACGGAGTATTGGGAAACATACTTCTCACCTGTAAAAACAGGGCCAATAGCAACACCTTCCTGAGTTATGGTGAGACCAGAACATGTTCTCTATGTACATGCTTAACACCGCATCTGATCCAACTCTCGCCCTTGGAAAATGTAGTTGCCGTCTCCTCTTCATTAAAGGCAAATGCAGAATAGATAGACCCTGTGCTCTGGAGGCAGCCATGCGTAAGGAGAAAGTGAAGGGAGAGAACTCCTTCCTCTATTAATCCCCTTAGGGAGGCCCAGGAACTGACTTGCCTGCAACTGGACAATTTTTTCTGTATTCTGTATAAGAAACTGGCTCCAATAGCAAAGAAGTTAGACATTACAAAAACTTGTGAAAAAGGTATGTTCAGCCTTTATAATTTTTAATTTGTAAAAAGTTAACTCTATTTTTATTAACATTTCTATTATAGTAATAGATAAGTTTAGGTTATCATAGGTTACAATTCTTAGGAGTATTACTTTGGAGGATAAAAATCTCAGTCTATTGTTCTCTGAAGACGTGTGTTGTGTGTAAGTGTATCTCTTCTTATCCTTTAAATTTTTAATTAAATATATTTGCACGTAAGTATGCATAATTAAATATACTTGCCTATACAAGCATATTTTCACTGTATATTCAAAGTGGAAGATATGAAGAATTTAAGACTATCAAGTACATAGGAACATTATTTGTGTGTCCTGATTAGATTGACTGTCTTCTAGAATTCATCTTTAAATTTAAATCTTTAAAATTAGATAAAACTGTTCAGTATCTGAGTGTGTTTATACACATGGATATTTTTAATATGCTTTACATACTCGTGAGGGAAAAGGAGAGAAGGAAGGGGAAAGGAAGAGGAGGATGAAGAGAGAGGTTTTTATGAGTTTAGGTAGCTTTTCCAAATACTCATTAACTTCAATTTATAAAAATGCACAAGTGTTCTACCTGGAGCCTATACTTTTAATTGAGAATATAGTTTTCAAACATTTGAAACTACATTAACTGAATAACTGGCTAGCTTCTGCAATGAGTAAACAAGTAGTATAGCACAGAAATAGGGGGATATAGTAGTGTTGGCACAATTTCTGCAGTAGAGTTTTACCCAAGGATGTAGCAGAAATTAAAAAAAAAAAAAATCATTCAGTTAGCCTGTTTGCTCTGCCTCTAATTTATCACTGCTTACATCTCTTGCCTGCCAGCAGAGCCGAATTCATACGTTATTGTCCTAAACCTGTCAGTTCCTGAACTGCTTTTTAATCTTCCTCCCTGAATTATATTCAGAAAGGTCACCGCTATCCAATTAGAACCTTATCAAAGATGCACACGCAGTCCGGTTTCACGCTTATCGAGAATGGGTCATAAATCCAGAAATTACACATCACGAAGTGCCATTACCTTAATGAATAACTGAGGAGGGGATACGAAAAAGTGACAAACACCTGTGTATTTGCCAGTCTTTAACTACATTCTCGGCGATATCATGGGAGGTGAACAGGAATATTGGCTACAGAGCAACAGAGAAGAAAAGAAGAAAATCAAACCAATGGTCTTTAGGAGTGTCACCAAAAGACATATATGTCTAAAGACAATGACTGATGAGAAAACAAGCACATCTACTATGACAGGTTTACATATTGCACCTTAGTATATAAAGGAAAGAGCAAGTGCTACTTGGTTAGAAGATGGAATTATATACCCACAACTTATATTTCTACACACACTTTAATTCTTAAGAGTATGGGGTAAATATTACTTGCTATGAGGTTAGGTTAGATTTGTTCATTTCATAAAACTTTTAACTCACTTTTTTAAAAATCTTAAATTATCTCTTTGTGTCATGGTTTCTTGACCACGTAAAGTAATGGTTTCTTTCAGTCTGAGACTGAAAGCGGGATTAACAATCAATAATAGCATACATGTAGGTAGCTCACTGCATAACGCTCATGGAATTTAGTAAATACATTTTTGATTTAAGCAAGTGAAAAGTGAGGCAGTAATGACTTATTTTCAGTTTTATTGAGGTATAACTGACATACAGGACTGTGTATGTTTAAGGTGTGCAGCATAATGACTTAATGGTAATGTTTTACTGTACAAATGTTTCATTATATTCTAAGAATAAAAAGAGGAGTTTCTACAGGTGCCCTTCAGACAGAAAGCCCTTAAAGTATTAAAAATAAAATAATCCAAATAATTTTAGGAAAATGTTTGTATAAAGGAATGCACACCATGTGTAGGTATTAAATTGAGATCCTGGGTGAAATTTTAACCTCACACCATATTCTCTTAAATCATAGTGCTGAGACTATTGAAAGTGTGATGTTAACATTTGATTGATAGGAGTGCAGGAATTCTAATACACAAAAACCACTCAAGCACAAGCTTTCCATTGCTGACGTTTTTGTGATTTGCTCTGCTTATGATTTCAGGGTTGGTTACCAACAGACTCAATTCTGCAAATTTTTATGAATGCTGATTCCAAGAAAACTAGGAGGTATTGTATTATTAAATGTAAACGAGTCTATAATGTAATCTGAGCAGTGCTAATTTAATATCATATTTCATAATATAATATATTTCTCCTTACTTCTTCAGAGTTTAGCAAACTGAGTTGTGTGTCTTTATCCCTATAAATGGTCTTAGCTGAGTTTTTACTTACCCAGAATCTGGTTATAAAAAGAACATTATTTTCCCTCCTCTGAGTTTAAAATATTTCATCTTCATCTAAAAAAGTAGGCTGAAATCTGACCAAGATATGTCACAATTAAAGTAAAGCCTCTCCATCTAAGGCACAACAAGGTCATGCTGTTAACAGAAACATTTGCATTCTGTCAGGGTGCTCATGGTCCATGTTTAACAAGCGGAATGTAATAGTCCATTTGTGAAGCTTAAAATTAAAAAAAAAATTTTTTTCTAGATCTGTACATCTGTGGTTGCTAAAGGCAGGGCACATACCACCCTTTCTTCATTCCCTCCTGCCTCCAGTTTTCAGTAGGATTTTGACTTTCAGCTGGTCATAGGAAAGTAAAGATACACTACTGTTTTTGTTGTTGTTGTTGTTGTTGTTGTTGTTGTTGTTTTTTGGTTTGTTGTTTCATTTTGTTTTGTTTTGTTTTGTTTTGACGAGCATGTCATCTATATCTTAGGCTCCAACATGTGGAGTTGTCAGGATTTGCCTTGAAGGGAAAGTAATTGACCTTTGCTCATAATTATCAAAAACTGGGGAAGGAAAGTGACTAGAGAGGCACTTTTTTTCTGGCTACTGTGCAACTGCACAGAAAGTCTGGACAAGAGTTCTTTTTAAAGAATGAGTGCAAAAGACACAGCCCACAAGAACACAAAGCTTTATTGGAAAGTGCAAAATGGCATTAACACTGATATCCTCTGAAGGAGTGTTGTACCAAGTATGAATCAAATTTTATAGCTAGAAACTGTTAAGCTATTGAACTGGTTTTATATTTGTGTTACATAATGCACTTCCGAATCAAGTGATGAAGGATTCAAAAGCAAACGTTAGGCAGTAAATCATATTTTCATTGTCAAGCTCTTAAAATATTGGTACATGTGTTGGTAAGGCTGATTAGTATTAATACACCCTAGGTAAATTTGGAGTCGAAGTATAGATCCAAGTACGATCCATTACTAGATTTAAAATTCAATATTTTTTTAATGTGAATGGATTATGTTAGTGATATAAAATACATGAAAGGAGATTTTTTTATTTTATTAAATACTCGGAAGATTATCTTGTCTAATACCAGGTTTTTGACATCATCATATGAAACTAAAAGTTTTATTTTACACATATGTGTGTATATGTGTGTATAAACAAAAGCTTAGATTAGATTTGTTAATTTTAGAAAATGCGTAACTGTTTTGAAATCCTATATTGTGTGTATGTGTGTGTGTGTAGTCAGTAGTAAGCAGCTTGTCTCCACTCCATATTATTGAGAATGATCAGTTTAATTCCCTGAAATATTTTAAATGTAGACTTTTAACATTTTTGTCTATTCCCTACTCAGTCCAATTTCCTATTGAAATTGAAACTGCTCAGATGCTCTTGATTATTTCTCATTGATAAAATATAATTTTATAATAAATTCTCATATTACAAACACTTTTAAATACAGTTCAGTTGCTCATAATGTTCTAGCAAAGAAACCCTTGTGCTTTTCAACACGGAGCCAGATATTTGTTTCTCTTTTTTACATACCCGGACACTTCCGATTTTATATTCATGAATATGTTTTCTCCTCACTAAATGTACAAGCCTGCAATTGGCTGAAGCCACCATAAACTCTGCAATTGCTCCTGTTATTCCACATTCTGCTTGCTGGCGTCTGACCAGTTTCTGGCATAAAACAGAACACAGAAACAATCATTCGGAGTCTTTTCATCTCTCTTATTAGTTCTATTGTTAACTCAGAACTAAAACAGAACTTTAAACAAGGGGTAAACATGAAAAAATGTTTTAAAAACTCACTCCACATAGTTCATTTAAAAGCTTTTAAACATCCTCTTATCTATTTCTTCACATAATGATTAGTCTCTCTCTTCTATTAATCATAACCCATGCTATATCTCTAATATGAATATATGTTCTTTAGAATTAAAGAAGATACACAAGTGAATCTGTGACAGTTGCACTTTTTTTTTTTAATTCAAAAAGAACTTCTCCATTCATTAGTCCCTCATCATCTTGAAAGTATTATAGTATCTAAACTATCATTGAGGAGGACTTCCATAAACCATATGTAAGTAATTTGGTGAATTAAAAATATGTAGTAGAGACTAGGATACCCTGTACTATCATTGATAATATTAACAATTATCTGTATTGGCACAAAATAGAATTACAATGAAAAAAGATTGCAGTAGTTTAATAGATTATTTGTGTTTAAGTGCAAAAAGTGATGAGTAAATGAAAACTAGTAGAAAAACAAGAATTGCTTATAGTATTGGTCTAAGAATTAGACAATATTTTCCAATAGTCTATCATTACCATAAAGGTTAAGAAAATATAGATTACAGAGGAAAATTTGGGTGTGATAATAAGTAAAGTTTGTGATAGTCTGTCAGATTCAAATGTGCATCAAAACCATCTTTATATTCCAAGTTTTTCATGGTGTTAGGGGATATTGTGAATGCTCAACAATTCTTGGTAAATGTAATTGCTTTTGTTTGGAAGTGCTGCACAGGGACCTTCTATGTCAAGCTCACTACAGGTATAGGGATAGCCCAGCTTTAAGAGAGGGATAATTCTGAATATATTAGACTGTATTTCATTCTTTACATTTCTAGTTTAGGCAGACAAGATGGAGCAAGTCAATCTCCACGTTTCCTCACTGGACAATAGACTCTCATGGACTCTCAAACAGACTTATTTGTGCTCCCTGGAGTGTACAATTAGAATCCCCTGAAAAACAGGAGGAAAATTTCTGTCAAAATTAGTGGGAAGAGAGCCAGAATTTTACCAATTTTTATTGCCATTTAGTTTGCTAATTCTCAAATCACAAAATTAAGTGCAAATAAAAGCAAAATTAAATTTGTTAAGATATGATATATACCCTATCATTAAATCTCATTGTGATGGCTTTCTTTTCTTGTGAAATGCTAAGAACTAACAGAATAGTAAAGTTTCTTTAAAGAGCAGTAATAATGACATCAAGAAAGAAGTGAAACTCACCAGTGCATTTTTCAAAATAGAAAAATAAACATATTTCCTTGATATTTCTTAGCTATGTAAAATAGTGAAAGATATCAAGGGATGAATTAAACAGACCAATTTTCCTTAATACACCTAGAATATATTATTCTCTACTGGACCCATTAAGAAGCAACGATTTAATGCTGCTTAGTAGAAAATGTTGGCTCCATAGTGTAGTGGTTAGCACATCTGCTTTACATGCAGAAGGTCCTGGGTTCTCTCCTCAGGTGGAGCCGTGGACCATACTCCTGGTGTGCCATGCACCCTAGGTATGCGGGGGGAGGGGGGATGTGTGTGCCAAGCCCCGGGTGGATGCTATGAGCGTGTGGGAGGAGACGCGCACCTTCAGAGATCCAGTTCTTAAGGGGAAACTGCAACATGCATAGATCAGGGGTGGAAGGCTTTGTGTGGAGGAATTAAAGAGGGGGGGAGGGGAAAAAAGAAAATAGTATATTGTCATTTAACGATGAAGCTAATTTTTAAAAATCTTACATCAAGCCAAAATAAAATTTTAATAAAAAATGTATTAGTTTTATAAAGAGAACTCTGAGGCTTATTTTTAGTATTTCTTATAGTTAATGCTTTCATAAGTAAGAATAATATTTCATGCCTTTCTGTAATTCCTTACTTCGTAATACCACATCCTGTGTAGAACACAGAAATAGGAGTATCTGCTGGTACACAAAGTTCCAAACCCAAAATATTTGAAAAAGAGGAAAATCAGTAAAATACACATAATTCCCATTGCTACTATCTGTGTATTGTGTTATATAAAATACCTTTCAGATGCAAAAAACTTCATGGATTTTTTACTTCAAAAACATTAACATCCTATATACCACAGAAACTTTATATTGAAAATTCCCAGCAATTACAAGTCAAAGAATATTTTCCTTTCCTTTTTCTCTCCACTGATGTTAAAATGGAGCATCACAATTTACCACATGAAATAAGAAGATGGACACTCATTCAAAACAAAACCAGTCACTCCAAGATTCATCTTGTGAGTAATAAGAAAGGGTATAAGAGTAGATGAGCCCAAAGTTTCAGCTACCAGCATTATTATTTTAAGATACTGCTTTATTTAGAAATCTAGATTTGTTCACAGACACGTTATGAAGATACACTCAAAGCAGTATAGACTTCAAATAATTTGAGGATCAAGTTAGAACCTTGGTAAATTACCATGTTATTGTCTGGCTCCCACATAACTTTTCTTATTATAAATCTAAAGTTTAAACTCCAACATTCCCATCAATTCTGTTTTGTTCACATATTTCCAATTAAAACTCATGAGCCAAGGAGTTCTGCACACCAAAGGCTGCTGGTAGTGTTGTCAGGAGTGTGTAATTGCTGCGCGAGACTTACGACTGGCTTTGCAGCTGATTTATGGAACCACTCAATTCCCCAGCTGTCAAAGCACTGATACCGACTGCAGTTAATGACACAATGTCATCCTCTAGCTCGTTTACCTGCCGCTCTGCAAACAAATCGGCACTGGCAGCCAAGGGGGGAGCACAGGGAATGGCAGATACCATATTTATCATAATCACTATGATCCACGGTAGAGGAAAATCAATTTCTCTTAATCGAGTAGAGTGACTTATTAAAGGTTATGAGTCCTGGCTGGATAGCTGTACTGATTTGATTATGTTGGGAGGGAAATTAGCAGTGGCCTCCTCCACAGTCTTTTCCTTTGTCTTCTGACTCGGAATTTGTTATTAAATTATTATCTTATGAAAGCCTTAGTGAGCAGATCATGCTTTGATCAAGAAGAGAATGAGAAAGATGGTGCTGAAAAGGTTTCAGAAGTGTTGACAGGTACAGATGTGAACATTAACAATATCCTCACTGCAGAGCTGTTGGTTTATAATTTAAAGGGCGTAGATATAGCATATGCCCGTGCCAACACTGGAAACTTCCTGAAAGAACCCCATCATAAGTTAAACTTTGTCTCTCAGTTTCTCCTTCCTGTTTTTGATACCATAGTGTCAAACACCTGGAAAGCAAGTTACCTTGTTATGCTGTCTGAGAGGAATAGATCAGTAAGTTAGAAGTCACATACATGTTTTCATCTTTAAAGAATGCTTTGACCAAAATCAGTGGTAGAAAGGTAAAAAGTTAAATGTGTGCTTTTTTTTTTTTTTTTTTTTTTTAACACTCCAGGTTTTTAAAAGGTTACAAATCATGGACAAAAGTAAAAAAGATACTGTGGAAATAACTTTAAAGTATTTTCTCACAAGAGACATTGTTCTTTGCTTTTTTGTGTCTCTGAAGCAATTTTGGGGGGATGAAATGAATAAATTTCAGTTTTCACTTCTGTTTTTCTGAACAGCTTTGGTTGGAATTTTACAAACACATGAGCACTATCAGGTTTATTTCTCTTGGTATAAAATAAATGAGAAACTGATGAAATGTCTTTTCCAAAATATATATATATACACACACAGCTAAATGTCTGATTAGTAAAAGTTACTATCCTTTATAAATAGTTCTGTTTTAGAAATTGTCCATATATACAAACAAATATGTACATTTTTATCTTACTAATAGTATTTTAAAATACCAAGTAAAATTATTGGGTAAATTTTTGTTAGAAGCAAGCATAAAACTTAAAGGAATCGCAACACAGAATGCTGTTTTAGTTGAGCAGAACACTTAATTGCTTTTTCTTTGGCTTTTGAAAAAATACAATCCATTAGATGTACATGATTCTTTTACTAATCATACATTTGTGTGATATACATAATAGATTTTCAATATTCGATAAATATAATGTGAAGATTTACTTTGATGGTTTTGAAGTTCTTAAGAGAGTTGTTATCTGTTTTCCCTATTAGTGAAATTTTACTGTTAGTGCAATTATCTTAACAAAGGAATGATGCAATTCTTAGAAATAGGACATGTTGGGTTCTATAATCTTTGTTACCTAGAAGAATCACACATATAGTCGCAATTCTCTCTCTCTAGGGGCCTTATCACTGTCCCCTCAAAAAATTACCTGACACGAAGTGGAAAATTTTTATTCTATAATCTTCCTGTACCTATTAACTCTCATTTAAATGACTCTTTGGTTTCAATGACCCAGAAAAAATCGAAATTGAATGTATAAGCCATACTTGCCATACAATGTCCCAATTATGCATTTACCATATAACTAAATAAGTACAGAGGTATACTGCAAGATTAAAGGCAGTGGGATGATACTTAGATGCTTCCATTCTTGGTCATTTCATATGCTGTGTTCTAGAATGGATTAATAAATATCTCCTATCCATCCATCTTTCTCTTAGCATATATTCATTTATGTAACCCTGCAACTTACCACACAGACCAATATATAGAAGCTGTCCAAAAGATATTTGCTCATTCAAACTCAACTATACTATAAGCATATCTAACATGGCTTACATGAATTTTTTTTCTCTCTTCAGAATTTTCTCAGTTAGCAGTCCTCATTTTTCCAGCACTTCCAATTATTGAAGACATTTTCGTATTTTAGGGAACAAAGACTGCTGTAGTTAAAAAGTCAATGGTCAAGAGACTTAGTCACTAGAAGGAAATTTGCATTAGCCTATAAAGAATGATTAAAATTTTCAAAATTCACAGATTCATGGCTCATTTATTTCACCTAATGTTTATAAAGATAATTCTGGCTGCTAAGGAGTAATCAAGACTGACTTTTTCATAAGAACTTTCCCTGAGGTATAAACAATTTAGTTTATGACTATGATCATAGCTCAAGCAAAATGGCCCTTTCCAAGAGCTAAAACTATTATAGCTAGTTTGATGATAAATTTGAATCTGATAAAATTGACACATTATACCAAAATGACCATATTAATCAGAGAGAGTTGGCAAAACATTTGCCACTGAGTTCTATGTAAGAGCATTTTATTGCTTATCAGTCAATAATCAACAAACATATTCAAGTATTCTGTCTCCTGGTGCAGAGAAATTAAAACTGCAATAAATCTTCTGACATACAGTATCACAGCATTATTAAACACCATTATTCAATACTAAGACATTGGATAAAAATCACAACCCTATAATAAATCATACATGTTTTGTAGGTAAAGATTAAAATGTACCTATCTTTATTCTCATAATTTTATATGTGATCCATGAAAATACATTAGGTCTGATTCTAAAGGCAAATACAGATTCAAATAATCCATTTTAAATGACTGGTTTCAAAGGGATTAATCTAATAATTTAATGATGTGTTTTCTGTATCTTTAATAACCAGCTTTAAGAATACTATTCTTTAAAAAAAAACGCAGCCACACACAAAATTATAAAAACAAATAATTTACCAGAAGGTGGTAGTAGCTGTTTTCCAATTAATTTAATGCTTCCTTTACTAAATAATCAAATATAATAGAAACTTAAGAAGCTAAATTCCCTAGTCTCATGGGTAAATTAAAATAAAGAGTGTTGGTACTGTACTATATTTATTCAACAAATTTTATTGAGCATTTACAATTGTTCGAGGGACTACATACATAGATAGATAAACATAAACAAACAAATTTTAAAAATATATAGTTCTGTCCTCAATACACTCAGAACTTATCAACAAATTACTATGCATATTATAGATTCCAAAGATCATATATTTACCCTTATGCTATTGACCACTTTATTAGTTCCTAAATCAGCAGACTTTAAATCTTTTGGCCCTTGACTTATTGTCATTAGCCATCTTTAATGCAGTTGTCTTAAACTTACATGTTAACTGTTTCCAGCAAAGCAATTTATATGAGTAAAACATTCAAGTTATGGATTAATCTGATTTGTAAAGCATATGGAAGTCTGGAGAGAAGACTCATCTGGAAGCATAAGTACAATTATAACACAACAATAAAAAAACACTAACAGAGCTTGCTTATATTTACCCTTTTGACCAACTGCTCTAAACTATAAAAAAATAAGTCAGAAAATTCAGATATGTCCAACCTAACTCAGAGGGAAAGGTGTGTGGCTAGGGGAGGTGGGGAATTCTTTGACCAAAGATTCGGTGTTGGTCTAGCATTCCACCAAGCCAAAAAAATTGTAAAGGTAGAAATGACACTCATATAAAGACTACACTGGATCTGTAAATTTTAGTCTTTTTAATATCATTTTTTTGCTAGCACTGCCTAAATCTTTTTCAATAACAAAAAAGAAACCAATAAAAGACTCTAGTATTCTAATTAGAAAAACAAAAACAAAAAATCTATTTCTGTAAATAGTTAACATAAGATTTACCTATAAGCAACAGTAGTAAAGGGATAATGGGAAATTACATATGTATCAATTTTTAAGTAATCACTAGGAAATCATGAAGGCTATTTTGATATTTTTGACATATAAAGATGAAAAACCTTTACATATACATATACAAAAGAACATGAAAAGAAGATGATGTACTCATATATAGCAAGCTCTCAAGCATCAATAAAAAAAGCATTTCAATAGGAAAAACAGTTAAACAACATGAATAGGCAATTCGCAAAAGGAAAAAAAAAATATAAGCCGATACATAACAAAAGTTTTAGTCTCACTAGAAATTAAATACAAAATTATAATGAGATAATGATTTTGTTAACAAAGGAAAATGTCCTAAAGGAAGGATATGGCTGACATGAATCCCACAGGCATTACTGATCGGAGTTTAAAGTGAAACAACCTTACTGAAGAACTTACAAAACTCTTGAAAAAATCTATACTCATTAATTCAGAAATTCTACATATATTAATTTATTTGAGGGAAATAATCGGGGATGTGCGCAAGTATTTTTTTTTATCTTAGTATGTTCTTTATAGCTCATATATTCGTACATAATCTTAAAAAATAGCTTAAATATCCAAATGAAGAATAAGAAGTTTTAGCATACAACATGGGATGAAATGTGCACCATTATACAACACAGTAAAGAATATGATATGAGAAAATATTTATGAGATATAAATAAGCAAGAAGACACAGGCTACAATGATCATATGAAAAACAAAATGCAAAACATATGCACAACTACAGATAAGCAAAACATATAGTCATCCACAAATTATTCATATACTTTCAAGTTTCTGTACTGAATATGTAAAAACTGAGACTATAAGTTCAATGAAGCCACAACTTTTTTATGGTTTATTCACTAACATGGTGTTTGATCTCTAACACCTGGAACTGAACTGGCATACTTCAGGCACTCTATAATTATTTGCTTAAATGAATAAAATGTAGGTATCATATTTGAAACATTTCCAATTTTGTGACTCATAAATAAATCTATCTTTGATAACTGTAACATTATAAGTATCACAGCAACCCTATAAAGTTAGAATCATCATCCAATTTAATAGTAAAAAAAGGCACGGAAGCTAAATAATTTCCCTGAGGTCACATACCTAATAGGTTACCTATGGAAGTGACCTATAACCAGGAATGAAAGAAAGGACTTTTGTTCCCATATCACTTTTAGCCTCTCACCTCAAAGATGCAACCTCAACTGACTGGTGTTCTTCTGATTAGAATTTTATTATAATATGTATATATATATATGGTATATATATATTATGACATATGTATACATACATATATAATATATATGTTTGTACATATTTTTGTACATACGTATATAATATATGTTTGTACATATATATTATATACATAATATATATGTGTGCGTGTGTGTGTGTGTATTATTTTTTAATTTACTTACTTGGACAAGTCAAAACTTTAGCATTTACTGATGACACAGCCTAAGGAGCACTGTCCTAAACTTCCTTTCAATTCATTTTTTAGGATAGACAAAATGCTAACTTTACATGAAGACGCTATTTTAGAAAGAATACCATATTAAATTTATTAGCAGAGAAGAGAGATCCAATACATATTTAATTAATTAATCCATACAATGAAATCTTGTTTTCCTAAACACAGTTTTTCAAAAAATTAGGGCCAACCTCAAATCAAATGTGTAATCATCTTCTTGTAAAGATTATCTCTATCAATTTGAGAATTTTAGAATTCATAATGAAAACTAAGTTGTAACAAAAGACATGACAGTAATTATAAAGAACATCGGCAAAAATTCAGGATGCATAATAATAAAAAAAAGTACAAATGCTGATATATAAAAGAAGCAAAGACAATTGTAAATGAGATTATACCAGAAATGAGAATTGACGAAATGAAATGGGCTTTATGTGCAAGACGTAGCACCTGATTGTTGCATTTGAAACAGAAAGGAGGTCTATGAGGATATTTCTAAATGTAAGAAATTCTAGAGATACATGAAGATATTATAGTAGGAAAACTATGGGAAGACAGAGCTTTATTTAGTTTAAAATTTCTGCTTTTTATTAATTAATCAAGAAAAAGACGTTTCAAAATCAAATATGCCAAAAAGATTTCAACATTTACACACACAAAAAAAATTATTGTGTATCTCTATTCCATCTTTCTCTCAATCAAATAATTTTAAAATGTTGATAGAATTCCCTTGAGCACTTGTGCAGAAAGCCTGACATTAAACTACTAGGAAACATACAAATGAAAAGTGCTGAATAATTTATCAAGAACTGGTAATTGTGGACAGAAATGTCTAAAATAAACTGATATAGGCTTAATGATCAGGAAGAAAACAACTAAAAATATGAACTGGAAATACCCAACCACAAGAGATAATGTTTTTAATCCAGTGTTTGCTACTGCATTTCTCTTACATAAATTGAAATCTAATTTGTGAATTTTAAGTAGGCTAATTATGGATCAAACAGATGATTACTGCATTGCTTCTGTAGTAATACTGCTAGGTAACCAATTTAAACTTATATTTAATAGTCATATATTTTCTTTTAAATCATCTTCTGAATACATTCTGAAATGGACTGTGACAATGGTTTAAAGCTTTTTCCTCTCTTCAGCTACAAGTCATCACAATTCTGACTATAATGAGGTTACTCTGCATCTGTCTGTCACAAATAACCTAGTAACAACTAAATGGATTGCCATCAATCCTTCAATTAGGATGTATAACTTTATTAGCACAATATTTTTTGAACTGATTGTATTACTTTGAAAAAAGGCTTTCATTTACTTTGTCATTTAGGTTCAAATGTGTGCAATTGCTGGGCACTAAATAAATGATAATAACTATTTTGAATATGTAGGTTTTAGAACTTGCCAACATGGCTTCTTTTAATTATGAAAGTCAAACAACTAGTAGTACTTCAGAAGTAGAAATTAACTAAGTGGAAGCATATTTTTATGACAATTTTATACATTTTATTCATTGATTTCAATTCCTAACAATTGTACTATATAAAATCAGTTGTTAATCAATTTATACATCAGGAAAACTTAATAAAATTATTATACAGTAAATAATGGGTAAGCACACATATTCAAAAAATATTTTAATTATGGTGACAGAAACTCTTTCTAAATCCATAACATTTTTTTATATTTCCTTATATTGAAAAGTTTAATTTATTCATATCACATCTATGATCAAGCATAATGACATAAACACCCATGTGCAGGTATCTGTTTTCTGTCACTTCTCAACCTTTTCTTTGATAATTAAAAAAGTAGTGAATGTCTTTCAGTAAAATAAATAAATGACCTAGAGCCCCAAATTCAGTAGAATTAATATTAACCTATTAAAACAATACCACCACACCTGAATGAAATGTAAAATAATTAATGAAACCAACACAATAGACCATCCAAGGCCCCAGAAAGGTTGAAAGTTGCAGTAATCTACACTTCAAAGGCACACCTATTTCTTCAACATAATCACCTGGATCTATCTAAACAGCACTCCGAGAGACAGATATCCAGAAAAGCTCATGTGATCAGATTATGACATTGTGCAGACAGACCACAACTGTTATTGTTAATATGGTTTCCCCACTAAGTGTGGATATCTGGTCTCAATTTTATTATAATCCCATGTTTCATAACAAATAAAGTTTGCATGTAACCACTACCTGGAAAATGAGCAAAAGCAGAGACTTGTCCTTATTTAAACTAGATGTTTGAAAAGTGCCTGAGTTCTCTCCTTTTCAATTCTAATATTCCTGTTTCATGAAGATATAATCTTATTATATGAGGTTAATATTTATAATAATTAAAAGGCCGAGATCTTATATGGTAGAAAGAGATATAGAAAGAAGAAAGAAAAGAAAAAAGGGAGGAAAGAGAGAGAAAGAGAGGATAAAGATAGAAAATAAGAAAAGAGAAAAAGTGAAGGGAGAGAGAGGAGAAATGTCCTTGAGTGCTGTAAGCAATTATAATGGATATTCAATTTGCTACTTTTAATTGATATTGAAAATGGTATCTTAAATAAGATATAGGCTGGATGTGTATTTATTTTATGACTAATATATGATACTAAAAGAGAGGTAACTGCACTACTCTTTTCAAAGTCGGTATTCCTTTAACCAAGAGCGAACATAAGAATCCAGCAAACATCTCCAGCTTCTTCTTCTTGGATTTTATTTTGCACAATAACCCAATCCAGCAATTCCACCAAAAGTTACATCAAAAAACAGTAATTTCATTGTGTCATATCCATTTTCAAAGGTTCGAAACATATTGCCTCCTGAATACACCAAAAAATCTCTGCCTAGTATCTGCAATTACTGTTAACTTCGCTCTACCTGATCTAGGTCTTCATAAATCAATATTATAAACTCTACTTCTGCCAGACTGGTTTTCTTACAGCCCTTCAAAAACCACTGTTTCTTCCTGTCTCCAAGTTTCTGCCTGCACAATGTTCCTACCTTCTGATATGCCCATTTTCCTCTCTTCTAAGTTTTCGAATTTTCTTGAGTTCAGAAAAAACTCACCAACAAGGAAGACTTCCCCTTCTCCAGCCAACAGCCCATATCTAGCTCAGGCCTCACTAATATCCTATGAAAATGGTTTTTAATCATTTGAACGCTGAAGATTCAAGAAAGGAAGGAAATGACCTCTGCTTTTATCCAACCTGAACTCTGTACACTAAAGTTTCCAATAATATTTTGTTTCAAGACAGTAGTTTTTTATTTTTTGCATTTACAACTAGTGATCACACACACATATATGTATTCAAGCTGTTGTCCTATAGCATTACTTACGTTTATTATTTTCTTGCCCACTCTCTAGAAGTGTCAAAAGTTTCTTTCAAATGTGTCTAATTTCTCCAATTAGAATATAAACAGTCAAAAAGCAAACCGCATCTTAATACACACTGAAGCAGGTTATATTCATAATAAATTCTGGTAAGTACTTCACTAATTAAATAAATGAACAACATACTTACATTTCTTTCTAATAATCTACCTCAATTATATTTTCTAAATTCTCTAAATACTTTTCACATGTATTTGTAAAAGCAGTAATGTAATAAGTCATCTTGAATTATATAGCCAGAGAAGAAAAACTTTTGATTCGGTGGAAAATCTACAGCAGAGAAAACTTGCCTGGGAGATGTCAAGAGTCTTGGTTCCATTCACTGTTTATCATCTTCCTTGTTAGAACTGTATAATAAAGTATAGAACTAAAAATCAATTCAGAGTATGTTAAATGTCTACCTTTATTTTTCTAAATGTTGTTACTTCATGTATGCCCATGAAAATCAACTGGCTAACTTTATTGTGAAAGCCCTAAATTATATATCTTTATCTGCAAAGAGCTTTTCAGAGTTCAGATCCTGAACTAGCCTTTGTTTTTATTGCTGATTCCTCTCCATTCTTCTCCTTTAATAACAAAGTAATATGGTTTTGATCAAATCATCCTTTGCAGCCTGAGAAAAGACCCTCACGAGCTGTTCCCAGACTTACTGTGGAAGACTGTATGTTGGAAGCAGTGAAATAGTGCATTGGCTCAAAGGTCATCAAGCATGAGCTAGAGAAAAAAGGCAGGGCATTCACTTTTAATTCTAAATCTATCAGACATGACTTGTCAACATTATGTCATTGGCTTGTCAGAATGAAAGAACACAAGACAAAACTGTTTTAATACATCGCTGCTCACAATATTACCACAACATCACATGTAGAATAGATTTGAGAAGGAAGCTCTGAATGAGGCATCATAGGTTTATTTTTTATGTTGTCATTACTGTAAAATAAATTTGACTGGATTTCATTTTTTAAAGTGGTCATTCTCTATAAGTTTAGTACTGGTGTAGCAATAAACTGAGTTTGAATTAGATAACATATTCTTTGGATACAAAAGCTAATGAAGAATTTATGTGTTGCTGTTTTAGTCCATGCAAAAGCAAAGAGGCAATGAAAACTAATTTAACCTCAATTCTTTGCCTTAGCAATGCTTACTCATTTATACATCTGTACGGGATGACCATCAAATTTACATCTGCAGACAGGTGGCATGGGACACTTGTCTGAAATAAACACAAAGTGCTTATGTTTATAATTACAAAGCAAATACTCCAAATTTGTATAGTTGGGGAGCAGATTATTATTGGATACTCTTTTGCTTTCTCTTTTCACATATAAACACACACACACACACACACACACACACACACACACACTCCAGCACTGTAAACAGTTGTGTATCTACTTCATCTACATGGAAAAATTATACCTCAATAAACCTAGCCCCTGAACTCACAAAATCAGAATTGCTTGTTGCACTTCATACTCACAAAGTGATCAATCCTAAGAATTTTCTTCTAGTCAAATACTCTAGATCTTGCTTTAAGAGAAAAAAAATCGAGGTCATTGGAACTGACACATAAGAATTCAAAAATGACCTTACACACTAGCTATATGGCTTTGAGCAGGACTGTCACCCAATCTTCCATTTAATTTCCTTGTAAAGAGAAGAAAATAATATCCTAAACATCAGTGCCTTGAACTGAAGACTAAATGTTGGATGAAAAGTTTTTAGAATATAATTAGCGTTCAACTTACATGAAGGAAAGGCTGACTTTTTCACTGTGGAATATTATAGTATATTCAAGATTTTATAATATAAGGAAAACTAATGTTTACAGTTATTGTCCTGATAAGACCTTAATTACCCAAGAAATTTCAACAAATACATAATATAAAATAAACTTTTAAAAATGACTTCCAACAGAACATTATTGCTTAAACAAAAGAAACAAAAGAATTTGAATTTAATTAACTGGAAAACACTTAAACCAGAATGTCCCATTTCTCTCTGTTCAACCAATGAAGAATTTAGATGAAAGCTAGAAAGTGAAACTGATATTAGTTAAATCATTCTGCTGACAGAATGTCAAAAATTTGTGGGAAAATTAAAAAAACAGTATCAAAACCTGAACATATACTCATACTGACATAATACTAAATGTCTGCAATATCTCCCCTATTAATTTGCTCAAACACTGATTAATAAGAATTCTTTGGGGCTTCTAAGTGTAAGAAATGTTTAACTTAGTATCAAAATTGCTCAATTGCTTTTTTAGGGTATTTTTTAAAGTCCGTATTCAGACTTAGCTGAAATGTATAATGTTCTGAATGCAGCGGATGACAACATACTTAGCTGGCAAACAAGTTTCGGTGTTTTTTTTTTTTTTTTTTTAAAGCCAACTGCTGTCACTGTAATTTCATCTATGCCATTGAATTTATCTTTGTAACTGGTAAAAATTATAATTATAGCACTTAAATCTTAAACTCACAGAATAAATGTACATTTTTTGAAGAAATAGATATGCTGGACTCTTGGGAACAGATGTCAATGAATGTTGAGGTTGTTACCATAATTTTTTATCATCATTCTTAAAAATTGAATATAAATGCAGAAACCAATGTTGTTGATGATGCAGTGTACTAATCTAGTAATAAAAATATAAAATAAGTGAAAAATATCATTGATTCCTAATAGAATTTATGGAAAAAAGAATTGTCCAGGATGAAAGTCATTCCAAATTACTGATTCAAATACTTACAAGGGCGATGTAGAAGACAGCACTATTAAAACTGTTGTTCTAGGCGTCTTTTGCATTACATTTTACTACATGAAATTGGCCAATGTTAATGTCCTTGCATGAAAAATCATTACATGTCAATATGAATTCTGTATAATCATAAATCTTAGGCTGTTGACACAGAAGCATCTTAGAGTGGACTGCTATGTATTCCCTTCCTTACTATCTCTGTTCCAACAAATGCACACATTAAAGTCACATACTTCATATTATTAGAGCTCTTTATAGTTTATAAGGCACTTTCATCATGCATTTCTTGGCTTAATTTCTCATTCGTACTGTGAGGTAACAGATGAAAGCACCTTGCAATTTAACATGCACATGCTCCTTTATCCAAAGAAACTGACGCACAACCTCATGTTAATAGATTTTTTATTGAAATTGATTTATTTTGATATGATCACAAGGTTTTATGTAATAGATTAATCTACATATTCTTTATTCCAAAATATTATGCATTGCTTTTCCATTGTTGTTTGCTTGTTTTGTATGGAATTATCTTTGACTTGCTCCCGGCAACTTATATACAGTTTATATGCCAGAAATTACAACTGAAAAAAATTGTTATTTCAGAGAGAATTGGTGTAGAATAAAAGGAAAAAGCAAACTTAGGCATTTAAAAGTTAAAATACGGAGCACATAGTGAGCACCCACAATTTTAAAATCACAGTGCAATATATATGAAGAAGTATTAAGTGTGGATTTATAGCAAATGATGAATGTGCCATGTTCTGATATATAGAAAGGCTGGTCTTTAACAAAAAAGTTGCAATCGCTTCCTTTTGACTGCTTAAAACAATTATTCAAGTCAATTCATGTATCCTAATCTTACCTTTCTCATTTTTTAATTGTTTTAACTAAATATTCACAGCAGTTTTTCCAATCCACACATCTAGTTTCCAAAGAGGATCCTACAACTAGGATTCATCCAAGAATTTTCCAAGCCAATTTAGAGGCATTTAAGGAGAGTTGGGTTAAACAGTACAGTAAACTAACTACTGAAAGTTTCCTTGGAATTGATAAGGAGGTAGATAGGTAGATATGGATTGGAGGGAGAAGGACAATGAGGGGTTAGCGAAGTCCCAAAACAGGTTGAGCAGCAAAACATACATGACAGGACACTGTAGTTTAAGGTGGCTTCAGGCGGCCCTTCATTTTTCCATGGTCAGAAGCTAGGCAGGGAAACAGGATATCCGGCGGCTTTAGGCACCTCCCTCATTCCCCCACAGTAAGTTAACTGTAAATGACAACAATATGACGTTACTCTGGCGGCTCTCAACTGGTATTGGCAGGTGTGCATGACTTCCCAACTATAGGCACACACTGCACATGCCCGGGCCAGAAGTGGAGGTTCAGAGGGAGTCACAGGGAATCATGCAATTTGAAGTGGGAGGTAGAGGAGAACAAAGAAGCCCTATTACTCATATAAACCCTGACCCTCAACTTTTCCCAGCACTCGATTCTCTATTGAGTTGTCTGCCTGGACTTTCAAATGTACCTGGCTTGCTTTACTTAATTAAATTGCTTCTGCTTGCTACTTTTCATCTGCTTGCTCTTCTCCCAGCATCGGACCACCATGAAAATCTTTCGTGTGGGATCCGATGACCAAGCCTTGGACTCACATAACACTGACATCTAAGTGCCAATAACAGAAATACAGAAGAAATATCACTTAAGTTTAAGACTAATCAGGAAGTCTTTAGCAACAACAACAAGAACAACAACAAAATGACCCATTATAACCCATAATATTGCAACGTTATCTCACATTGTAAAATGCTGTACATTCCAAAGAGCCTGTCAATTTCATGTCAAACAGCTCTGGTGTGGATTTAGTGAATAAATGTAAATTGTAATGTCAATGAGCTCAATTTTTATTTCATGAACAAATAAAACATTTCCAACTTCTTATCAGTTTGAAGATTTAAAAGAACGTGCGAAAATAAGCCCTTTGAAGATTCGGAATCATTTTTAGCTTCACGAATATTTTTATGACAGCACACGTCAATATTAAATGTAGCGTCACTAGAAAGTAGGCCATTAGGCTCATGGGATATAAAGATATAAGAACAATCATATAAAATAGTTACAAATGGAAATAAAACCAAACTAGAAATTAAAGTTTATTTTCTCTCATTTATTAATTTTTCAACATGTGTGGTCAGTTTAAGATATGAACATCTTAAAGTAAACAGCTAACCTGAATCATATTTGTTTGAAAAACTGAGCACAAGCTTATTCTTAAATTTTATGTGGAAGTTTGAAATATTGATGTAAAGAAAATTGTATTTGAATAAATTTCAGTAAAATAGACAAAGGTGTAGAATAGATTTCCATGTTAGATTAGCGTTTGCTCCAAGATTCTTATTCTTTATTATAAGAATTAATTTAAGATGAAAAAAAACAACTCAACGGTAACAACAAACAGAAGATTTTTCCAAGTCCTATTTTTCCAAGTCCTTATTTATAAACAAAAAATCTAGAATAGTAGGTATTTGAGTTGAGGTTTTATTTTGGCAATTTCATAATTTCAGCAGACCAAAAACTTAAGACCATTATTTTAATTCGTTTATTTTTTTAAATAGCATATTTTGACACAAGTGATCTTTTTACATGTAATATTGTTTCCAAAGTAATTTTATATACCTATTTCATTAATTCAAAAATGTGCTCATTAAAGAAACTATACAAATGCCACCAAAATCAGCAAAGCATATTTAAAGTACAATTCTGTTCTCATCTCAGCTTTAATCCATGTAAACCATTGCGTGTTTTAGGTGTTTAATTGTAAGTACAGAACTCCTAATTTCTGCAAAGTCTGTGCTATTAATTCTGAATAAAATATTTCCAATATCCAGCCCTGTGATCACACAGGTAGTTGAGCATGTTATTGTTCAAGCAAATGTGTTATGAGTCCTCAGATGATGGACTACACTGAGGCCAGATGTCAGAGGTGCTGAAATTGACAATCCGTCAGTAATTTTCTATCTGTCGCAATAGCTCTGACCCATTGAACTAAATAAATATGTTTAATCACTGACTGGTCAACTTATCAAATGCTGCCCTGGGCTAAGGGGAAGGACTTGTCAAATGTAGAACAGATAAAGCAAGAACCGCAGCCATAAGCAAACAAGTAACTGAATCTTTTATCTCTATCCCTCACCATCTCACTTTGAGAAAATCAGACAAGTGGAAATCATATAAGGGAAGCAAATTTTAAGCTAAAAATAATAGACAAATATTTCCTTAAAAATTTACTTCATTTCTTCCATTCTATTCTATCTAAAACAAACTGTTCAAATGCTTCAATTAGAATGCAGTTATATAAAGACAACTGAATTTCAATGACAGGTAACACTGAATGCCAATAATGAGGAAAGAGTCATGGAAAAGTTGTATCAAACAGTAATCATGCCATGTGGCAATAATAATTTGTGAATAAGGCCACTCAGTCCTAAGATAAAGCTCTCCTCTGAAAAAAAATTAAAAATACCCTTCGGCATTCCAGTAAGCTAAGGGATTCAAAATTGCTGAATATGAACAGTTACATGACAAGCCCATTCCATACAAACATTAATCATAGTTAATGAGATAAAGGCTTTAGTAATGTGTAACATTGGTTAAGTGATAGATCAACCATCCTTTCATTGAATGTGCCAACAGCTATGCATTTATAAAGACCAACCTCCATCACAATCCAGGAATGAAAAAAACAAGATCAGATGCACTGTACTGACCACAAACAGTAATGATTCTCCAGCAGGATTCATGGAGGCGCACAAGAGCATTCTCAGTATTAAGTTCTCTATGTCTTACTTTGCCACTGCCATGCACTGGCAGCCATGACAGAAGACTCTTGAACTTGTTTATTCACACTTGTTTAATCCTGATTCTACACACTGACTCAGCCTGTGGGGTTAAGAAGATGAATGAGAGGAGCCAGGGCCATGAAGGGGTCAGGGTTCTGATGTCACTAGATCTCATTAACTACATCACTCAAGACACCAGTCACTCCTAAGGTCACTCCCTGAAGACTCTGGTATAGGTATAGGGAAAACTACTTGAATGAAATAAACCAATTTTTCTTAGAATTGACATCATATAAAAACAAAACTATTTTAAATTTGCTTTCTAGTCCCAAATGAATATATTTCTTAAGATAGTTTTAAGAAACAAAGACTAAACTACCTATAAATTCTCAAGAAAAAAAAGAGATAAACATTTTTAAAGGGGTCATAAAAGTCTAAGTAGTCCATAAATTAACAATTACTTTGCTGATTTTTACCATGTAAAACTTGGCCTATTGTATGTGCTAGTTGGTTTAAAATGGTGGAAGAAGGGCTAGTATTCACAAAGGTATCACCACAATTAGAAAGCTGGAAGACAATTTTTTTGTGGCAGAAATATTAATGATTTTAACTTACTTTAGAGATTTTATGAAGTATTTGGCAGTATAAAAACTTTCAAGAAATCACAATGTTAGCATTTGGGAGGACTTATGAATCATGTTTGTAATTTAAGTTATTTCTATTTCCTTAGTACATGTGCAAGCCATTATTATGAGAATTCTAAATGTTCTTTGAAGAAATGAAAACTTAAGCTATGTTAGAGCTTTTCCGATTTGACCAAATTATATAGCTGTTCATTTACATATACAGTATTTTTATTTTTTATTCCAGTAGTAAACAAAACTGAATCCATTATACAAATTGTCTATTATTAAAGTGATAGTTTTGACAATTAAAAAACATAGTAGAAGAAATGACGTACTCTTTTATAATTGTCAATATTTCTAAAATAAGAATATGTAACATATAATCAGAAAAAATGTATAAAAATAAAAAAAAGAAAAGGAAAACAAACAAGAAAATATGCACAATAGAAAGATCTTTATAGTAGAGTTTAAATACAAGGGTCCAAAGAAAAGAGAAATGTGATGTTGGTCTAACATATGCCCACTTATATGCATAATTATAAAATTTGGGTAAAAATATTTTGTAAATAACAAACATGCAATTTACTCCATAAAATACTTTGTACACTAAGTGTAAGTCAAATATATGTCAAAAATTAGCTTCTTTGCTTAATGTATTTTTTAAATAAACAAAAGAAGATCCAATTTATATACTAGAAATTTAAATTTATTTACAGTAAACTTTGAGAAACTTGAAACGCTGATCCAGAATGTATAAAATTAAAAAAAGAAAGAAAGAAAAAAACCCTGATACTGGAATGCCTGATTGAAAAAGAAAAATGACTTAATTACATGGTGACAAGATGACTAGAAACTGCATAGACATGGATACATGGTCAGTTAATTCCTCAAAAGGCAAATGGCACACGAGATTAAGGAAAAACCTAATTTTATCAGCAATATTACCAATTCCTTCTCATTAACCAGAATTCGCATAAAGAAATGATTTTTTAAAAAGAACAAAAGAAAAATATATATAGGATAAGAAAATCATCTTTTCACAGACTAGGGGAAAGGCCAGTTAAAAAGACCGCTGCTAAATTTACTTGGTATCCGAGGTTGGCTGAAAATATTTGGGGCTGAAAAAATATTTCAGTTTCCGGAAGCCAATGTAAATATGTTGGGAATATGTTTTTTCCAATGAACTCTGCCCACTAAACCACACTGGACCCTCTATTCTATCTCAGTTAGATTTCTATTCTTATGGAAGTCAAATGATCTAGTTTATCGGCCTCACCTTAAATTCAAGAACACAGACCCTACAGAGGTTAAAAGACTTACCAAAAATCACAAAACCTGTTAAACAGTAGAAAAGGGTCAGACTCTGGTCCTTTCTGGAAAAAGAAATTCCCAGAATTATCTTTCCTTACATTGCTGTCTGATGAAATTGGCTTTTTCATTCATCATCTCAAGCCTGCCTCCTATCAGCTGTGGGCTTTTTCACTTCTCAGGGCCTCCGCTCTTACATATGAACAACAGGACTGATGATCTCTAAGTTTCCTCCAATCTGCCTGCTTCTACGTGCAGTCTTATGATGACCAGATTCACCCAAAGGTTGACTCTTTTTTTTTTTTCCTGATTTAATCCTGCATTCACTTCTTATGAGAAAGCTTCCATTAATGCCCCCATAATTAACATCAAACCCAAATGGAATGAATGGGAGATTTTCTTATGCACAGGATAAGGACCCTTAAATAAGAATGAATAATGATAATATTTCCCAGAAGACAACTATGGCAGCCCTCAAGTATGATTAACTAGACTACTCCTTGTCTATCTATCTTCACAGAAATAGAACAGTTCATTTGCATGTCATCTGATATAAAGAGGGATTCTAGCATATAATGGGTTATTACCATTGGGCACTTCATTAGTAAAGCTTTTCCTTATGATGTGACAGAAAAGAAAAAGACAAAGTAAGTTGAGATTCTTACATCTCTATTAATGACATACGCATTTGAAGATTAGATTCTATCAGTTTATCCCTCAATCCAAAAGAACCAAACAAATACTTATGAAGGATTTTTACAAGTTGACCCCTTTCTAGGTAGTCCTGTTTTACAATAGGCTTTCGAGAGGGATTCTTTAAAAGAAAATCCTATATGAATATTAAACACAGCATTTTTTTTCTTTCTTTTAAGAATATTCAAGGAAGATTCAGGCAGAAAACAAAAATAACTCAGCCTTTCTATCAAGCTGCTCTTGAATATGGACATGTGGGTCATGGGGAATTATGTTATAAATGAGGGGTTGGACTACAAAACGCAATTAATTTAATTGCTTATAATCTCAAGGGACTTTGAAATAAAATGTGTAAGACATATACATGAGTGGGGATTTTTCCAAGGACTTTTCAGGAAACATGTTAAATTTAAGAAAATCATTTCCTATTTATGTAATTCCCTGTGAACAAGTAAGTGATGAGAATTATTTTGCAACTAAATAGATCATGAGTATTGTTTGTTATCTTATTGCAATAATCACAGAGACTGATTTTTCTTTCCTTTGAGGGTAAGCATAAAGCAAAGCTATAGCAAAACATACAGTTGTATGTAATTTTTTATGCTCTCTTATGACCACATCAACATATTGGTTTTAGTTTGCTTATAATTCCTTAAGATCCCAAGAAAGAACACATATGCGATAATCATTGTCAGGCTTCCTGAGACAAAATCTGCAACTACTATTCACTGTCTGTTTCTTATAAGGTCATATGAAACACATATTCTCTCTTTGGCATGAGTTATTGATGGGCTTGGCAAGAACTATCTGACCTACCAATGTCTTCAATTGTTCTTGGCTCAATAATCCCAATTCATTCCGTTTTTACTACTTGTGACAAACTTAAATCCGTGATCTTTTTCTTCTACTAGTATCCCAGTAGAATGGTGTGATTAAACAGATATTTAGAACTATTATTATTCCACATATGGTTTTGTCATCAATGAATCAAGCTAGATTAATTTCATAATTTGAACTATTAATGCAGTTTAGAGTAAGATACTTTTAGGCAGCTAGGTTATGTATTGAGGACTCTTACTTTATTCCCATGAACAGCCACTCCCCTCTTACTTTAACCTCTCTTTCCCATAAAAAAAATGCCTGTCATTCAACTCAAAATACAGTGATAAGTGAAAAATCAAAAATATAAATTCACAGAACTTCATGTAGAATGCACAAGTTGAAGTTATAAAATTCAGTGAATTTATGAATCTGAATAAGTGAATTTTAAACAGATCATGAACATGTAATAAAAAGATAAATGCATCCATGTTTAACCAAGACAAATATTCAAAAGTTATAAAATAAATATTTCAGTTTCTAATAAGACATTTTAATTTATATTTCATAATGTCAACCTAAGATCGTTGGATAGGTCATTGGTTTTATCTTTTTATTTTAAAAAATTATAGGTTTAAAGAAGTTAAGATAGTATAGAGATATCTTGTATACCCTCTACCCAGTTACCCCCCAAAGAGTTACATCTTACCTACTTATAGTACAATACCAAAACCAGGAAACTGACTTTGGTAAAATATATTTATGTGCTTCTATGTCATTTTATTACATGTTTGCACTTGTGTAACTGTCATCACAATCAAGATGCCAACTATTTCATTACAATAAAGTAATATTGCTCCCTCTTCATAGTCACACCTATGCCTCTCTCTCTGAGTATCACTAACCCTTAGCAACCACTAAACTGTTTTTCATCACTATACTTTTCACATGTTGAGAAGATTATATAAATGGAATCATACAGTATGTAACCTTTAGAAATAGTTTTCTTTTTTTTTTTTACACTTAGCATAATGTCTTTGAAATCCATCCAAGTCACTGTGCGTATCAATAATTTATTCCTTTTTATTGCTTAGTAGTATTTCATGGTATGGATGTAGCATATTTTGTTAACTATTTACAAATTAAAGGATATTTTAGTTGTTTCTATTTTTTTTTGCTATCACAAATAAAACTGCTACAAAAAATATATGCAAGTTTTTGTGCACATATAAGTTATCATTTTTTCTAAGTCTCCAGGAATAAATTTGTATGTTAAGAATATATTTAGTGTTATTTTAAAAAACTGTCCAATTATTTTCCAGAGTTGCTATAAAATTTTACACTTCCATCAGTAATATATGAGAGATACAGTTTCTTTACACTGTCACCAACATTTGGTAATGTCGCTTTTTTTTTTTTTTTTGGCTGTTTTAAAGGTATGTAGTAATAGCTCATCACAGTCTAAATGAGCATTCTCTTATGATGAGTGCTATTTCACATCTCTTCATGTGCTTATTTGCCATCCATGTATCCTTTTGGGAGAAATGTCCCTTCGTGTCTTACAGCCATTTTCCAACTGGGTTGTTTGTTTCATTTAACTTTGAGTTTTGAGAGATAGTAATATATTCTAGATATGAATTTTTCTCAGAAATCTGTTCTTTACAAATATAGTTTCCTGGTATGTAGCTGTCTTTTTATCCTTTTAACAGGCTCTTTCAGAGAATAAATTTTCTCATTTTAATGAAGTCACATTTATTTATTTTGTCTCTTTGGTTTGTACTCTTGCATCATGTCTAAAAACTCTTCATCAAACCGTAGGCATCAAAGTTTTGTCTTACCTTCTAACATTTTATAGTTTAATGCACTTCACATTTAACTCTATGACCCATTTTGAATTCATTTTTGTATAATGTGTGAGAGCTAAGTCAATGTTCTTTTTTTTTTTCTTGGCCTGTGTCCAATTGTTGCAGTATCATTTGTCGAAAAGACTATCTTTTCTCTTTTAATTCATGTTTAAATTAAAAATAATTTCACTTATTCCAAAGCCAAACTGATCAATGCACTGAAGAATACTATGCACTGAACTTAGAAAGAAGTCAGCAAATGTCAGCAAATACATATACTATGAGACAATGCATGCAAATATGTTAATGATGTTCTAAGAACTCTAGAAATTATTATAAAGGTATCATTGCTATTATCATACTTGTTTTTCTATAAAACTTAGTCAAGTTATCTAGATATTAAATGATAGATGACTTGTCTTATAAATTGAATTCTTAGTCTTCAAGCTGCTTTGGCCTAGAAACATGTCAATAAGGACTGAAAGTGATGGATTTTTCTGATACTGATATTTGACAACTAGGAGCTATACAGAGAAAATCAAATTACTTGAATAAACTAATGAGCTCTCAAATGTCAATATATAACTAAATAAAAAGATAGAAAAGATTACTCTTTCTGCTGTTTCTTTTCTTTAATATCCCATGAATCAGAGAATTTTAGCACTAAAACTAAACTTTAGATTTGTCTAGTCCAGCATCCTTATTGTATATATATATATATATATACTTGGATAATTGTTTCTTGGTAAAATACCTAAAATAAATACTAATGATTTCTTCTAAGTGCCAAATGATTTTGTTCACTTATTTAAATGAGTACTTTTAACATAGTGGTTAAGAAAGCAGGTTCAGAAAAAAGGGCTGACAGTTTTAATCCTAACTCTTTTTGCTGTGTAAAAATTGCTAAGTAAACTCTTTGGGTCTCAGTTATTAATACAGAGAAAATAATAGGATTGTTTTGAGAATTGAATAAACCATGAATATAAAACAGTTAGACAAAAAGCTTGGCAGTTAGTAAATACCAGGAATTCTTACTGCTCATTTTCTTTCTAGGCAAATAATTTTACCTATTCTACAATGTCCTTGGCAGAATCAACCTCTTCTTCCTCTGAATTCCTACAACATGTCAGATTGCCCTAGGACTTACCACATTTTTTCCATCCTGTTAAATAATCTTTGATGGCAATCTTTGATCCTGTGTTTTGTGTTTAATTGAAGTAAAAATAAATAAATAAAACATACCATCTTAGCCACTTTTAAGTGCAGTAGTGTTAAGTATATTCACACTGTTGTACAACACATCTTTTTCATTCTGCAAAACTGAAACTCTAGACTCATTAAATACCTCTTGTTCTGTTTTAAATATCAGTATCCTCAACACATAGTCGAATACCTAGCAGTTAGAAAGTACTGTAAAAAAATAAAAATATAGCAAACTGAATTTATATCATACCTTGAACCACAAATGTATTTCTTAAATTCCTATCACTTTCCCTTTGGAATGCCATCTCGTCTTTTTCTGATATCAACTGAATTCATCAAATTAATTCAATCCTTGTCCTACTATACCTTAACTTGTAGTAGATCTCCTACCTCCACACTCTTCCATGCTCCAATCTACCTCACAAGGTGTTTAAAAGATCTCCTTTCATTTCCTTATAAGTAAGGGTCCCAAATCAAAAGACAATGAAGAGCTCATTTAGATCTTCTAAGATAATGTACCATCTCCTTACTTCGTTTACTAATTACCAATCTCTACCACACTACTTAAAGTATCTCCCTCCACTCCTTTACTTAACATTCTCCAATTCAATAAATACACTCATTTTCCACCAAACTAATCAAACATGGTATGAGGTCTTTGCTTTTAAACTTCTTTCCAGTTTTCTGAGGGGCATTGGTGCCACTCCTTCGAACTCCTGTGGCATGTACTATCTGAAGGCCCTTAATCTGTACCCAGTGGAAGGTTAGCTCTTGATGAGGCTGCCCAGGCTTCTTACTAATAACACGGGCACCACTGAGGGCATGACCTCTTAAGCCACTTTTTACTCTTAATAGCTAGGAAATGCAATATAGACATTAAGTTGATTTAAGGAAAAAACATAAAATGTACTCATTCAATGTGAATAAGCAGAGAAACCAAGGGGGAAATAAGAAGGAAAATGAGGCAGGTTGATTTATATAAAACAGACTATATTAAATATGACTTATATTTGGAAATAGTCACATTATGTTCACACACACACACACACAGAGTAAAGTCTGTCCTAAAGATATGGTACAGACATAGTTGTTAGATAACAACTTAAAAACTTAATAATTGCCTTTTTTCAATACTAAGAAGCACTTGTGTAACTGGGAAATGGTTTGATTCTCAGGGAAGAAAAAAAAACATATAGGTGATTTAAAAAAATAGCCCTTGTCTTCTTAGATGTTAATTTCAGCTCAATTTCAAAATCCTACTTGCAATGCTACTCGATGGGCCAATGGTATTAGCCAATCAGACTTTTTTTTGCTGCCTGTACCTCAGTCTGGCAATCTTGTTTATTAGCCATTTGAGAATCAGTTGGATAACAGGTTTAGACTAACCATTGAATAATGATTATGGACTATCTGAGTGGTAGGCTTTCTGAAACACAAAAAAGAAAAACAAAATAAACATACAAAAATCTCGTTGGGATTTATCAAGGTCTGAGCCTATATGTCTATCTGTCACAACGTGAAAGCACCTGCGCCTTTTACAATCCTTGCTTGACTTTTCTCCAAGGATCAATGACACTAAAATTTTGATGTCTGAGCAGCCCCAGTAGGGTAGTGCTAGAAAACTTAAAAGAGTTTACAGAAATCGCCCCAAGTAGGGGCCCAATACTACGTTCCTAGATTATTTCTTATTAAATTTATTAAATGTATATTCTGTTCACAAAAATGTATGAATATGTTCTAATTTAAAAAAAAAATGGGTGGTTGAGAGTGTTGTTTTTCCTTTTAAAAATCTCCTAAGAACAAAATCAATTGTGATGGTATAGAGTGAAAAGAATATGCCAATATTAAGACTGAACCTCATACTTCAGTAGGTAATCCACAAGTTGTTAAAAACTCTGTACAAAAAAAAATTTTCTAGTGTTGAACCAAATTTCACCTACTTTTTAACTTCTACATTCTTGTAAAGAGCTTATATTGATTCATGTATGAAAGAAGTGCTGCCTCCTTCATATAATTATGGAAACCTTGTGGGGCCTGCTTCAGAATTGAGAGAGGTTTAATATAATTATCAGAAACAAATTTAATCTAAAGGAGAAAAATTGGAGACCTGTCATTCTGCTGAAACAAAAATGTTGAGAGAAAAACATACAAGTTGTGGCACAAAATTACATTTCCTAAGAATAATGTCAATGGATATACATTTTCAATAAAATTGACTTATATTTATACACCAGTCAAAACCTAATAAACTGAAAGTTTGTAGGTGTGAAAGCCTCCAAATCCTTGACTATTCTTAACTCTATCTAAGAAAAGGTTTCTGGGGTTGAAAATAAGAGCTGACCTCAAAATGTCTTATTTTGATACATTTTGTATCTTAATAAATATTTTTGTCTGTCTTTCCATGGATAGAATTTATATGTTTGCAGAGATCAGGATAATACTGTTTTGGGAAATCTTTTGAAAAGTAAAGGAGATCAAAATTTCACTTCAGTTATGTTTTTTACCCTAGAATCAGAGCTAATTCAAGATAATTTGAGTGAACAGCAACTTGAGACTTGTGCTAAAAGGGGTTGGGCACAGTTAATTCAATCAATAGAAACCTGATAGCAAAATACAGCATTACTCATGTTTAAATAGATTGTAAATTCAAAATGTTCCCCAGACATAGCAATTTCACACCTTCATTTGTGATGATTAAAGGAGTCTGTATTTGAAAGAATTTATGGAGTCTCACAAAATTAAAAGGTACACACAAAAAACAGCCCAAGTAACACAGATGTGTGTATGTGAACATGCATATACCTTCTAAAATTATTTTCTAATACCAAAATATTTGCTTTTTTGTCTTTAGTTTCCAGTTAAATCTGTTTTAGATTGGTTCCCTGATGTTGACAAATCCATGGTTTACAATGCTTTCGATTGAGTTTACAGATTTCTTTTAAAGCAGCCTCAGACCAACATTGGGGATGCAGAGCAGTACAAAATATGCTGAGTGCAAAGAATATGATTCTCATCATTTACTTTCCTCTTAACACAATCTCTTACTTGGTGCTACCCATGGTGGAAAATTAATGGCCTGTATTAATTTTATTAATTGTATTTATTTGCTAGGGCTGCCATAACAAAATACCACAGACTAGGTGACTTAAACAAAAAAAAATTATTTCTCACAGTTCTGGAGGCTGGAAGTCCAAAATAAAGTTGTTGGCAGGTTTGGTTCTTCGGAGAACTCTCACCCAAGTTTATAGGTGGCCTACTTTTCCCTGCATCCTTCCTCCCTGCATGTGCATCCTTGGTGTCTCTTTATCTGTCCAAATTTCTTCTTACTAGAACACTAGTTAGATTGGATTATGGCCCACCCTAAAGGCTGCATTTTAGCATTCTACCATTAAAAGGTTCTACTTCCAAATACAGTCAGATTCTGAGGTACTGGGGGTCCTGGCTTCAACATATGAAATTCAGGAGTGGGGCACAATTCAGCCCATAACATGCTGCAAGTAACTTGAGCTATGCATTCTTTTCAGTTGTTTATTTGCCCTCTCCACCTCACCAAAAACTCTGAATTCTCTCTTGAAACTTTTAGAAATACAATTAGGGGAATCATGTAAAAACCAGTTGCTCCTATGTTCTTTTTGGTCAAAATCTATGAATATGAGTTTCAGTTTGACTCATTGTCTCTTATGCATTTAAATGGACCCATGTGTTTGCATATTTGTTTTAGGAAAGTCATGACATAGTGATAGCATTTCCACTTTCCCACTCTTGGAATTACTTAACCAACTTCTATTATAATTGCTCATTAATTTTTTATCCTAAACCTTCCACGTTGGAGGAGGAGGAGGAGGAGGAGGAGGAAAAGGAGGAGGGGGGGAGGGGAGGGGGGAGGAGGGGGGAGGAGGAGGAGGAGGAGGAGGAGGAAGAGGAGGAGGAAGAGGAGGAGGAGGAGGAGGAAGAGGAGGAGGAGGAGGAGGAGGAGGAGGAGGAGGAGGAGGAGGAGGAGGAGAAGAAGAAGAAGAAGAAGAAGAAGAAGAAGAAGAGGTTGCTCTCTTATTCCCTCCGAACTCCTCTCCCCTCCTCGATCCTCATCCCCCTCCGACGCCGCCGCCTCCTCCCCGCCTCCTCCCCCCTCCTCCTCTCCTCAGAAGAAGAAGAAGAAGACATTTAGAAGGAAAAGTACTGGGAAGGGAAAAGGTGATGTCAGTTTTTCTCAGAGAAGGTAATCTCCCCAAGAGCCAGAATACTGTCTGCTTTTAGAACAAATAAAAATGTGACAGAAAATGAACTGAAGAATCAAACAGCAAAATTCAACTTAATTACAACCGAAGTCAATATGGTCTGCAGAAGTTATGCAAGATGGAGTGATTTCAGAATTTATTCCAACCAGGCCTACTTTAACTAAATAACTGGGTCAAAGAAAAAAATAGAAACTTGTGGTCATTCAATATTCTCATATTTCATGAGTTAATTATTTTACTATTTTAATTAATTATTTTATATTTGAATTAATTTAATCTTATCTTAAAATATGGGCATATGACACATGAAATATAATAACATACCAGCTATTCAATAATATTCACCAAATACTGTCAATGTTTCATGGCTGTACTTTATACTGAGAGGGGATTAAGAAACATTTAATTCAATGGCACTAATAAATATTGTTTTATATACACTTAAAAATTACATATAAATTCCTCAACAAATTAAACAAAGTTACCATATGACCTACAAAGTCTTATACAGGAATATTCATAACAGAATTATTCATAGTAGACATGGAGTGGAAATGACTCAAATCTCCATGAAGTGCTGACTGGATGAATAAAATGTGGTATATCCATACAATGGAATATTATTCAGGAATATAAAGGAATGAAGTAGTGATACATGCTATTATAAGGATGATCCTTAGAAACATTACACCAAGGAAAAGAAGCTATTCAAAAGAGACTATATATATATATATATATATATATATATATATATATATATATAATGAGTTCATTTATATGAAAGTCTAAAATAGGCAAATATATAAAGACAAAGTAGATTAGTGGATTAGTGTTTATCTAGGGTTGGGGCAGTTTCCAGGAGAATGGAAATGACTGTTAATAGACATAAGGTTTTCTTTAGGTGTAGAGGAATGTTCTAAATTGGATTGTAGGTTTGGTTGAATAACCCTGTGAATATACTGAAAAACATTTAATTATACAGTTTAAATGAGTCAACTATATATAGTATGTAAATTATAGCTCAAGAAAGCAATTTTGAAAAGCTCTCCATGGCTCAGCCTTTTTTTTTTTTTCAATTTAATTTATCTTGTCTTTTTATGAAGCATAAAGGTATTTCATAAAGATATTTCTTGAATAACATTCACAGCCAAACTGAATTTTTTAAAAAGAAAATAAATGCATATTTATTAACTTGAGATATCAAAGAAACAATTTATCTTGTGTTCATTTTTAATGTCACCTGTGACCTCTGCTACTAACGTCACTCTACTTCTGGAACCTCTCTTCCTTGTATAGATAAAACATCAATTTAGTTTTGGATTTAAAGCAAACAGAATAATTATGTTTGTAGAGTGTTCCATAGCTTCGCTATTCTGGCAATCTGTAGCCTATAAATAATGCAAGACCTTTTCCTATTCTAAATGACTTTCTTGCAGCATGAATCTTGGTACAAGCAGGGAGTGTGAGGAGGAAAGAAAAAAGGGGGAAAAAAAAAAGAAATCACCCTGCAGTCATGGAATTCAATCTATTTCAAGTTTCCAATTAAATCATGAATCACATCAGTTCTCTCATGTAATTGCATCAAAAGCCAACTTTTAGACATTTAGCCAAATTATTTTATTTTTATCAAAACAAAGGTAAATAACAGCTGATTTGAAAAGTTCTTGTGTTTTGCTTTAGAAGTAAGGAAAGCAAAGAAAAGAAAGAAAAAAAGATCGGTCTCTATGTGACCCCTGAACTTTGAACCACAACCTCTTTGCCACTAAAGCATTCAGCACCTTAATCTCTCTCTGCACTGGAGTAATGTTGAGAAAAGAAAACGGAAAAAATAATCTGGGGACTTCATCAATTTTTCATGAATTTTCATTTAGGCCAGAACCCCCTCTTACCCTGGTCGATAGATCAAGCTGCTGTCATATATTTACCACCTGGGGCTACAGCTGCTATCTCTAGGGACTGTCACTGACTCAGGCTGTATCTCGGGCAGGCACAATCTGTGTGAGGACCCCTTTGCTTCTTCTGTGCCAAACACAGGGAGCATTGGTGTTCAAACTGAAATCCTATCTCTGCCACCCATGCCTAGACTCTCTTGGTGGTCCCTTCTGAAAACTGTGTATTAACTTCAGTGCCAGCTGCTTTGCTATGTGGATTCTGCATTTCTGTATAAAAACATTTTTTTTTTTTTGTCTAAAGACATTTCTTGAGTTCAGTGAATTGAAAAGTACTTTCTAGATTCCCCAAGAAGGAATAAAAGCAAATATGAGGTAAGTCATTCAAATCCTCATTGCAGTGATTGCTCCTGAATAATTTTTTTCCTCCACTATATTGTTCCCTTATGTATAAAAAAGTATATATTAAAGAAAAACAAAGAAAACAAATGCAGCATGGTAAAGAACAGGTGGACTTCTATAAAATTAGTCAAGACAGATGGTTATCAAAAAAATTGCACATTTCACACAACAGCAGAAATCAAGATTTAAATTAAAAATGAAAACCAAGGTAAAACAGTCAAAAAATTTCCGTATTTGTTTTATCACTAATCATTCGACAATAATAGTTGTAACAACTTAGTTTCCTAACTATCCACAAACTCTTAACCACCTAGATACACCTAGATCAATAAGCCTCAACCATTTTAACCCCACTTCCATCCCAGGGACGTTTGGCAGTGTATGAAGAGAGCTGGTTGTCACAGATGGGGTTGGAAAGGTCCTAAGAGCATCTCTTGAGCAATGCTGCTAAACATCCTACAATGTGGAGCACACCGCACCCCTGCAACAAAGAATTACCCTGTTCTAGTTCCCTCATACCCATTCAGAGATACATTCTTGGAAGAACAGGCAGCATTTGCCACTCTAGCTCTACCACCTACTCATTCTTCTCTTGCCGCACTCTCTTCTCATTTCTAAAGCACACAGATTTTTTGTTTTATTTGACTACCATGTGACATTCACATTGCCAACCACTTTTTCATTCTCAAAATTATTTCCTTGGTTTTCTTGTCACTTCGCTGCCTATATTTTGTTAATTCTGAAACCTCTTCTGAGCCTCCTGCACTGGCACTTATTTCTTTTGCCCACCATTAAATATTGGAGTTTCAAGCAATGGAAGTGGTCTCAATTCTGATTAACCATTCCCCATACACAGCCTGCCTGGCCAATCAAGTCTACCTCTATCTACTTCCATGGTTTCAAACTCTGTCTGAGAAAGACCTTTCTTCTCAATTCCAGAATTTTTTAAAAAATATAGAACAAAATATTTTCACCTTGATATGTCATTGGTATGGCAAACGATACAGTCAAAGCTGACTTTAGTCTTCAGTTCCCATTACAGTTATTTCTCCTGCATCTGCTATATATATATCACCCTCTATCCCCCAAATTGACATTGTGATATGATTTAAAATTTCTGAATATGATTAAAACTAGTTCCTTCTTTCAATCTTCACTGTTATTTTCAGTTTAAAATCTAACATATACTCTTTTCTGAGTTACTTGGCAGCTTCTTAATTCCTCTGATTTCATCATCATTCCTTTAATCCAATCATCAATTCTCTCTCAAAGACTCTCCTTTTACATAAAAAAGTCTAGATTTTATGATGCAGTATGTGCCCACCTTTCAAACTTATGCTGTCCACCAACCTTATAATTAGAAACCTGAAGTTCTCAAAATACAATGTTTTAAAGCTTCCATTCTGTTCTTTAATAGATAAATAGACATACCATAATCTATTGAGCATTTATGTTGAGTGTTCTAAAATATGAAGGTCAAACATTTATATGATCTGCAGCTGTTTCTCTACTATTTTATAAGAATACTTGTTGGTCACTAATAGTATTGAAAAATCACAATGTTTTAATACTTTTTATGAAACACATTAGGAAAGACAGAAGACTGATGAGCTAATAAAAAAAAGAGGCACTGCATGTAAATGAACATCATTTGATCTTGTGTGGACTCAAATGGCATAAACTGTTGACATGGCATTAGAAGAATAACTTTTATTCATTGGATAAACTCAATTTATAAGACTCCTTGTTTTCCATTCTAGGTCAGAATTATTTTTAGCATTTCTCAAAGCTCATAAATGTAAAATTGAAAAAGCCACTGTTACATTATAGGGAAAAAAATCATCGTTTAAAATTTTCCTCTAAAAAACAAGTTTGATTCATTATTAATGATTCAATTTGTAATGAAAGCTATCCTTTAGATTAAATTAAAGTACAAGACACATGTGTGTATATCTGTCTAACAATAAAATGACTGGCCAATTTAAATAAACTTTAACATTGAGAAAAAAAGCTAGTTAAGGACTAAAAGTAATTATTTGCTGCTAAGTAAATAACAGAAAAATAAAAATTAAAAATTCTGAATTTTTATTTATGTAAAATATGCCAGATTTAATTTCAGTGTTTATCCAAAACTGGCATGATTTTTTTAAAACTGAAAGTTAGAATCAGGATCCGATCTTGAATTACCTACCCATTAAGTTATTTTCTTGGTCACTTAACCATCATGGGTTTCATTTTATCTTTAAAAGTGGAGAATAATGTCTATTATATTTACTGATCTGATATGAAAAAAGATCAATGGAATTTAACATTGAAATATTTCAATATGTTTGAAAAGTTCCATAAATAAGACAATTCAATATAAAAATGGAACAGATAGGAATATTTGTATTCTTGAGGTTTTTTGTATATACTTCAAATCTCACTAAACTACATTTAACTTAACTGTTTTTAAAAGTAAGTTATAAAAATGAAATCACCTGGTGTCCAGTAAAATGGCATTAGTAGCTAAAATTCTAATGCCCATATTTTGAGGTCCTTCACAAAACAGATATGGGTCTTAGGATTCTTCTAATCTATTCTTATTTGGTTTACACATTTCAAGCATTAATGGGTTTCAGGTTTCTCAGTACAAACTATTAATCAAAAGACTGGGCACTTCAGAACAAAAACTTTCACTGGGATAGCTGAATATAAAAATATAGTATGATTTTGTTTACTAAAAGATGTTTTCATGTGGAAAGGTAATAATTAAAGGTAATGATGCATCATTGAGAATTTCAATACACAAGTACAAAAGTTTCATAGTTTGACAACTTGTAGCATGTGATTATTAGTATCAATTTTAATTATAGACAGGAGATCGTGAGTTATTATTTAGTACTTCCTTCTCAGACATATAAGTAAGACATGCCTACTAAAATTCCTCAACTCTTTTATCTGTGAAGGCTTACTGGTACAACTAAAAAGTTGAAAACTTTTTAAAGGTCCAAATGTTGGCATCTTATGCACAATCAATTCTAGATAAAATCTTTTCTCAAAATAGATAATATCAAAATGTGTGGTCCCCAAATCCTCACTTATAAACCGAAAAAAAAATATATCATATTTTTAATTTGTTTTAGAAAACAATCCATGAAGTAATGGAATCAATGCTCAAATAATTGTGAAGCATTGATATCTTTAGTGCTATCTGGGCTATCTTTATACATATATATATATATATATATATATATATATATATAAAATACATGTTTTAAAGTGTTAAAGTCAGGGCAAATCTTTAACTATTGCTGTTTATTAAGACTGATAATACTCTCTTAGGTATGAACATTCTGATCCTACAAAAACTAGATCCTACAAAAACTAGATCTCTTCTCCAATGATGTTTTTAATATATATATATATATATATATATATATATATATACCATAGGTACCATTCTTCCTAGCATGCCTAGGGTAATAATTCTTAAATTCAGCCTGAAAGTAAAATAATTAATTTAATCAGAGAGTAGATTCTTTTTTTTTAATTGCCTAATAAAAGATATATGTGTGTTATATAAATAGGTAACACAAATCAGTACAATATTGAATTTACACCTTGTGTTCGATGCCCTGTTACACAAACTTTTCATTTTAACATCGCCAGCTTTAATACTTGATTATATCTTTCATTTATAATTCAAATTTTAAATATGATCAGCATTATCGCCATCTTGCTTTAATATAATAGCAATAGCTATATTGCTTTAGTATAAATAAATTTACTGCAACATACTGGTTTGACCTTATTTTGACCAGCTTTCTTTGGAGAAGACAAAGTAAAATTATGCAGAGTATGCTGACTGTTTTATTCTTTAAGTATTAATTCTCACTGGAAAAAATCACAGCTTACTAGAAATAAACCGAAATAAATGTGTCTGCCATGCATGTAGTTCATTATGTTCACTTACATGCCACTTCCAAAGATGCGTTTCGACTTACTGCTTCACCAAGATAGTTCCTCGCAACGCAAACGTAGCTTCCTTCATCAGGTTTACTTCTGCGCCCGTGTACTATGCGCAAGAAAAATAAGGATCCGCTGGGCAGCAGCATCCTATGGGACCGGGGATCATCCTTGTCGGTTTCCACCCGCTCGCCATCTTTGTACCACTCAATGGTGGGTGTTGGTCGGCCCTCTGCCTTACAGTTCAAAGTGGTGGGCTCTCCCTTAGAAACAATGACATCTGAAGGGTGCTCCACAATACGCGGGGGAAAGTCCTCCTGGCGAAGACGAGATCCTATAAAACATGGCAGAAGGAAGACAAGTTTTTAGTATTTTCTTATCTATAGCTTTGTTTCACTTAAGTTGACATTGGTGGAATTAAACTTCAATTATTCAAAAAGCATTACTATTTTATTTCTGTTTCACTCTTTTAGTCTTCATGCATCTTGTAAGTCATCCAATTCCTGTATGGAATGAGATAATATAGCACTAAATTAATAGGTTAATTCTAATGAGCTAGATTTAATGTGTCCCACGAATTATGACAAATAACAGTAAAAGAGAACATGAGGTTTTCTTTTGAAGCAAGCATGTTGGAATGAGGAAGGCTAATTCCTGTCCTCAAAGTGCTTACTATCCACCAGGGGATAAAGTTGGTAAGTACCTAGAATACACACATAGTTATTGCTTGTAATGCTAGCATTGTGTCGTCAGATTTCACATAAAAAGAAATCTGCATATTACATACAAATATTAATTCAATTGCACAGATAAGGAAGAAACTAAGGAAATTACATCAGCTGCCCAGTAATGCAGAGGTAATAAGTAGTAAAAGCAGGCTTTGAATGCAGTTATGTGTGACTGAGGAACTGAAGTATAAATGACTATGTTAAAATAAAATAAATATTGCATGAATGTCCAAGTAATGCATCATAGGAAGAAAATGGGAAATAAAATGTTAACTCTAACTAGAACATAATAAGAAAAAAGTGGCACTTAAGTTGAGTTATAAAGAATAAAATATGTCAAAAGAGGGAGAAAGATATTCAAATTGAAGAAACAACACCAGTAAAAGAACAGAGAGGCGAGACTACATGCATAGTACATTTCATAATCAGAGAGGAAGTTGATGTGACAGGTGAGGGTAAAAAGGTAGTCTTGGAGCCTGAGAAAAAAGGCTTTCAATACCATTCTAAGGAGTATGACTTTTAGTCTATTCGACTAGCAGATTTTGAGGGGACAATGACTTAACCACCTGTGTATTAGAAAGACATTTTTGGTCTGTAGTGTAAATGACACACATAACAATGCAGGCAAAAAGACCGTTGAGAACTACTTAAATATCCCAGAGAATAATAAATGGAACATGACCTTGGAAAATGAAGTAGAAGTAGAAAAATGAAGGAAAATATAAACCATATCATAAAACAACATTTGATAGAATTTGGTATATCACTATATAGTAAGGAAAAGTGATAGGTACCAATGACTTTCTTGTGACTACAATGAAAGTAAGGCAACTAAGGGATATAAAAAATAGGAAGAAAAGGACCCACTAGTATTTTAAAATAGAGTTTTGCAAGGTTGTTTTGAATATTTTAATTTATAAATATCAATGGCCATTTTTGTGGAAAGGTACTACCAGCTGCTACGAATAAATCTAAAGGAGATACTGAGAGAAACAATCATGTCTGAGGACATAATGATAATCCACATATGGGCTTTTAAATGTTCGCACTTAAAATTTTCCGAACAATCACCTGATATTAGCACATTTCTGCTTAATAAGCATACAAAATATTTATTCCTCAATATTATTCCAGTTTACTTTCAATATATATTTTAAATGAATATTTTAATTTAACAGAAGACATTTAATTTGGTAGTGAATTTTCTTTTCTGAAGAGAAATAACTTTTAAAGGTTGCTGATTATCAGTTGTTATCTCCTCAGATCTGAGAAAGAACTTAAACATCACAAGTGCTAGGTACCTAAAGCAAAAAAAATAATTCACAGCACACAGGTCGGAATTTAAAAATGACAGCAACAACAACTACAGAAACCCAAAGCATTTAAATATGGATAGATGATTATATCATGCCTCACAATAATAAACAAGGTTATATGTTTTAAGTACTGGGCCCCTAAAGCAAATGAGGAATTCACAGAATATAAAAAGTGAGTTATTTTAAAAGTAATAATACAAAATAATCTCTGAGTATATAAATATAAAGGGCTAATCTCAGTTTTCAAATCAGTAACATATCCCACAATATAAAAATCTAGATACACAGCCATGAAATCTAATCCTGAAATGCATCGAGAGTTATATATCACTTTTCATGCACAAGCATGTGGTAGACTGCAATCATCTTGTTTAGATGTCCGCTTTGTTCTTTAATCTCCCATTTGCAGGCATCTACATTCTGCCTACTGTCAAATTTGTTCCATTATTAGAACTATGCAAGTCAATCACCCATATTTAAGAGTACTATTTAGTATATTGAATATTTCCCTTCCTTATTAAGCACTTGGTCTGGATAAAGCCTGAATAAGACCTTAACTATATTGATACTTATTAAATAATAGACTTATAGAGAAAAAAGAGACAAAATGTCTAAATTATTTAGCAGTAAGATTTAGAATCTAACAAGTTCAGTTCAAAGAATTTTACTCATTTATCAGTATAACATATATATAAATATACATATAAAATATAAAATATATATACATATATAAACTATTCTAATGTTCTCATATTTAGATATTCTTCCAGAAACTACTCCCACTATTATAAAAACTTCAAAAGAGTACTTACAGTCTAAATGTAAGAGGTAAAACTATCAAAGAATTAGAAGAAATTATAGGAGCAAATTTTCATGACCTTGCGTTAGGGAAAATCTTCTTGGTATGACATTAAAAGCACAAGAAACAAAATAACAACTATATTGCACCTCATCAAATTTAAATATGTTCGTGCTTGAAAAAAACACATTAGAAAAAAAAATGAAAAGGCAACCCAAAGAATCAGAAAAAGACTTTTGTAAGTCATAGATCTGATAGGGGAACTTATATCTAGATTATAGAAATAACTCATAACTCAATAGAAATACAAATAACAACATTTGAAAATAAGCAAAGGATTTAAATAGACATTTAATTTAAAAAGCTAGATGAATGGCCAGTAAGCATATGAAGAGATGCTCAACATCATTAGCTATTATGGAAAATGCAAATCAAAATCACAACGGGATACACTTTATAACTACTAAGATGGCAATAATCAAAACACAAATGTAAAATCAGTATTGTCAGGGATGTGGAAAATTTGAGAGCCTCATACATTGCTAGTGGGATATAAACTGGTGTAGCCACTTTGGAAAATAATCTGAAATTCTTCAAAAAGTTTTGGAATTAATAAATGACCAAGCAATTCTGTTCCTAGGTATATACCCAAGAGGAAGGAAATTTTGTGTCCACACAAAAACTTGTATATGAATTTAATGTAATGTTCATAGCAGCATTATTCATGATACCAAAAATAAATGGAAATAACACAATTGTCCATCAACTGATAAATTGATAAATAAATGTATATCTACATAATGTTAATATTATTTACCAATAACTAGGAATGAAATGCTGATAAACACTACAACATGGATAAAACTTGAAAACACTATGTAGTCAAAGAAGCTAATCACAAAAGATCATGTGTTATATGATTCAATTTTTATAAAATTTCCAGAAAAAAAAATCCCTAGAACAGAAAGTAATCTGTGGTTGTAGAGGATGGACGATGTCGGTTGGGGGATGAAGAGGGCCTGAGGAATCTTTTCAGGGTGATAAAAATATTCTGAAATTATGGTGATGGTTGCACAATTCTATAAAAATAATAAAAAGTACATATTGTACTCTTTAAATAAGTAAATTGTTTCACTTAGTATGATTGTTTCAAGGTCCATTCATATTGCTGCAAATGGCAGTATGTCATCTCTTCTTATGACTAATATTCCATCGTATATATGTGCTACGACTTTAATCAATCATCTAAGCCAGACATAAAAAATTGAAAATCACATGATATCACTTATATGTGAAATATAAACCCAGAAGCACCAAATGAACAGGACAAACAAACATGAACTATAGACTAGTGGTTATCAGAAGGTTGGGGAGAGGGCGGAATGGGGAGAAGTAGACAAGATAAAGGGGGTCAAATATAGGGGGAGTAAAGGGAAGGTGAAGTGGGTAAAGGGGATCAAAGATATGATAGCTGAAGGAAATTGGACTTTGGGTGGGAAACACACAATAGAATATACAGATGTGAAATTATAATGTATACTTGAAATTATATAATTGTATTAACCAAGTTACTTCAATAAACTTAATTAAAAAATAAGTAAATTGTGTGGTATATAAATTATATATCAAAAAACAAGTTTTTAAAAAGTCATGAGTAAAGGCACTGTGAACAAATGTAATACAAGGAACTGTTAACATTTTGTGTTCACTGTTATTAACAGGCTATTTTCTTCATTTATAATTTTAGGCTTTAAATTTAATCATCAGGTCAACAATAGCAATAAAACATAAACTAAACTTGAACGGTCTTACCAGCTAGATGATAGATGATAGATAGAAAGATATGCGAAAAATATAATCTATAGCTATAATCTATAAGCTAAATGTTTAGATACTATTAAAAGTCGGGGGATTAATTCTGAGCTCTCTTAAAATCAGACTTTACATAACTATTGCAGCGACCCTTAAGATGGATAAGCCTAAATTCTTCGGGCTGTCTTTTCTTTTCTTTCTTTCTTTCTCTCTCTCTCTCTCTCTCTCTCTCTCTCTCTCTCTCTCTCTCTCTCTCTCTCTCTCTCTCTCTCCCTCCCTCCCTCCCTCCCTCCCTCCCTCCCTCCCTCCCTCCCTCCCTTCCTTCCTTCCTTCCTTCCTTCCTTTCTTTCTTTTTTTGATATATTTTTTTCAAGCACATGTTTAAATTTGATGAAGTGTAAATGTAGTCATTATGGATAAGTCTTTATATTCTTTGAAATAGTATACAAAAATGTGTATTCATGTATGGGCAGGAGGGGTCCGCGCAGCTTTTTTCTAATTTCCAAAGAGGTCTGGGCCTTTAAAATTTTGAAGGGCCTCTAAAATACTAGGTATTGTACATTATTTGACAAAAAAACCCCATAATTTTGTAAAAAAGAAAAAGAAAAAAAGAAAGACAGCTGAGTTGTCAACTAAACTCATTGGGAATTCAAATCCCAGCAGTAGAGGGGGCTGTTTATCACAGGAAGTGGCCTCAAACAGTTTGACCTCAAGGGCTTTGATACCCAAAGGCATATTCCAAATACAGGATCCAGAGCTCAACTCCAGACCTGCAGAATCAGAATGGACATTTTAACAAGCTCCCCCAGGGGAAGCATATGTACATTATAGTTTTCATGCACTGCTGTCACTAGTTTTTGTAAAGCCCTGAGCTAAGAATGTTTTTACATTTTCATAATGTTAGAAGACTGAGGCAGAGAAGGCTGAAGAGTTAAAAGAAGAAACAGATGTTAGAAGAGGCAAGAGAAAGATATTATTTGGCCTTAAACGTTTGAAATATCTGCTATTTGGTCTTTCACGGAAAAAGTTTTGCCAGTCTTGATCTATACTACTTATTTATTACTTTCCGTTAATAACTTTAGTTTTTAAATTTATATTTCTCTTATATAGGACCACAAAAGCATTTTTTCCAGATTTCAGATTTAAAGAATACTTTGACAGCGATGTTAATAATTGTCATGTATGAGAACTATTCAGGATCCCTATATGAACTGATAGGCTAAGCAATGTACTGAAATAACTATTCACAATCTTAATTTCTCTTGCAGCTGAAAGTCAGTGTGGATGTCTTTTTATATCTTAATAACTGGGCAATCGAATAGTCAAGTTTTAATTAGAAATGTTTTATTCAACTGCCCTTAGCTATTATAAAGACAATGCAAATTAGCACAGGGTTCTAAAGATGAACATCTAAATGTTTATTTTTGCTGACCAGAAAGTAAGCTATAATATAGACACATGACTTGCTCATAATTGAATAGCTGGTTGAGGCAGAAATAGAACTCAAGACCTTTTATTCAAAATGTGGCAGGCTTTTTAAAAATGGCTGAAAGAGTAAGAAATGCACATTACAACTATGCTAGTTGTGAAACTCTCTTCTTTCTTGAAAGTTGATTTTATTGAAAGTTAATTTCAATAAAATAAGTCACATTAATGCCTTTAATGGTAATGTGGCCAAAAAACACCTTCCTTGTTTTTTAAAGTGTGTGATTCTCAGACTACCTGCCTCAGAATCACTTGGAATACTACTTCAAAATGCAGATTCTTGGTCTCCACAGTGAAGAGGCTGCATCAGAAGTTACAAGTGGAAAGGTCTAATAAGCTGCATTTTTGGCATGTTTGCCAGGGTCATGCACTCAGAAGTGGCTAATGTAAGCATTCCATGGAAATATCAAATTAGTCAGCTGGATGCAAATGCATCTTTGAATAATGTTCTAAGTACCCAAATTTACATAATGGATTATTTCTGTTTCTCAGAGACTCTTAAACAATGATTTTGTAATGAATTTTGGTAAAATATTTAATAAAAAACAAATTGAGTAGTTTATTAGCTCTTTAAATTTTAGAGATTTGGAGATGAAGTTTAAAACCATAATTTGTTAATATATTTAAATTTAGCTTTATTTAGGCAGCAATTGCAGTGAGTGCTACAGAAACTTCTGTTTTCAGGAAATGATTTCAATTACATAATATAAAAGAAAAACACTTATTGATGTCATTTCATGTGTTTCAGAGTAAACTGTTCCTGCCTCATTATTCAGAAGAAATATAGTATTTCCTTGAACCAAGCTTTATTTTTCATTCACATACTAGATAGCCATATCTACTAGCATTAAGCAACACATTTCAAAATTTCTGTATTTTTTTAGGGACAGAAGAAATTCTTGGCAAATTCGAAACAGTCAAACACAATTTCATCCAGTGAAATATCTAGGCGGTGTCTGGTTTTTTGTTTTTTGTTTTTCTTAAAAATGTATATAATATGTCTTAGCTCTTAATAACTATATTTGTGCTATTTTCAAAAAACATCTTCTAGCAAAATTATGCCAGAATGATTCTCTGTGAGAAATCTAATTCAGAATGTGACCAGAGATTCCTCCCTAAGTTATTGCTCGCCCAGTCCAGGAAGTACCTAGTGCAACATGGAAAAGTGAAGGCTGCATGACCTGTCAGAATAAGAGTATAGCGTGATAGAAATAAAGGACACAGGTATGAATCAGCAAAAATATTTATGCCTCACTTTTAGCAGGTACAAACCAGAACACTAATGTCTCACCAGTTGGTTAAAATGATGAAAATAAATCATATATATAAATCACCAGGACACATAATAAACATTCAGTGTTTCTTCATTTTTTCCTTTCTATTAAAAACATACTTTCCAAATTTTTTTCTTTAAAGCTTTAAGTTGAAAAGCTCTAAGTTTTAAAGTCATTAACTTCTTTCTATTTTGCCCAAATAAGTCCTATTCAAAGTTTTCTCCATGAGGAAAAAATTTCTCAGTGACACTACAAACAATGTCTATGTTGATTAGTGAGTCAACATACTTTGTAATAAAAAGGAATTAATCAATCACTACGACTTTTTCATCCTGGAATTCTTCAAGATGACTAAATTCCAGTGTACCTTCCTTATTATGAGGGAGGGTGAATGGAAAAAGGCTATGAAATAACTTTTTTTTTTTTTTTTTATAGAGGTCCAATGTTGTGATAGGATGTGGTGAGAAATGAGAAAATCATTGTTTGGAAAACACAAAAAATTATTTTATCCATATGAACCTTACTGAAATTCTCTCAGGAGATTATCTAATTTGGCAATAGCCAAAGTAAATTTATAAGATTCTTATTCCTATGGAAGCACAGTAGTGCTATGTTAAAAATAAGTTTAAATTTGAAACAACACCAAAATTGAGGCCTAGAAATACTAATTATTTATTACAAAATCTCCATGTGGCTTTTCAATGTCATAAAGCTAAAGGGCCAAGAGTATAAAAGGGAACTGACAAATATAAAAGATGTTTCTTATCAAACTTAACAGGCATCTTTGATTCTGAAAGTTTCAGTTATACAGCATGTAATCTAGTAGCATCTTTATTACCTTGTCTTCTGGGTCCAATAGGCAGAAGACAGGGCTACCAGAGAGCCTCTTGTTCCAAAACCCCATTTTACAAATGGAAAACAGGAAAAAAAAAAAAAATAGAGAACCAAAGAACTGAAGTTTTCATCCCCATAACTAAGACTAGAATATAGTTGCCTTAGCTGTGAGTCCAGGCTATTTTCAGGATAACTTTTCTTTCTCTATTACCCTTCTCACATTTTGAAAGTCTAAAATAGAAAGTCCTAAGCACTAGATTTCAGTTGCTTTTTTGTTTGTTTGTTTTTTCTTTCTGGGCAACTGAATGATTTGGTATACTACCTTAAGCAAGTCCCCAAACTTTCTTATGGTACTAGTTCTTCATCCTCAAATTGAGGTAACTGGAAGAGTGAATTGCTGCAAGTTCATTGTTCTATAACATGATCACACTCTTCATGGATATCACATCATAACGAACATATTTAAAAGAGAAGATAATTTGTAGCAATTTAGATTTACCACCACAGAGCAATTTCTTTCTCTAGTTGTATTTAAAAAATAATTGACACACGTCTTTGTATAAGTTTAAGCCATATGGCATGATGGTTTGATTTACATATATTGTGAAATGATATCCATAATAGGTTCGCTTAACAACCATTTTCTCACATAGATACAATTTAAAAAAGAGAAAAAAGTTTTCTTTCTTGTAATGAGAATTCTTAGACTTTACTCTCTTAAATACTTTCCTGTATATTATACAGCACTGTTAGCTCTGACATTACATCCCTAGTTATTATTTATCTTATAACTGGAAGTTTGTACTTTTGACCACTTTCATCCAATGAAAAATCAAAAAATATATATATATTTAATATTACACATATAAATGATGTTATACAGTATTTTTCTTTAACTTATTTCATTCAAGAGAGCAAATTTTTAAAGATATGTGTTTTATATTAATGTTCATATTGTAATAAGAGTACAGATTAGGAAGATTTGTCCTCGATAGCTCTCGTGCCTACTATCAAAAGCAATGGTTATCAAAATGTCTTCTTAGAGAATCCTCCAAAAGTTAACAATTTAAATCTTTTGTTTAAAAAATAGCTCATGTAATGCTTGGAATTTATCCTTATATTTCTATGAAATTTATTCACATCACTAGTAAATATGTAGTTCTATAAATCACTTTAACCAAAGATCAACCGGTAATATATGGATATTCATTTTAAAAATAATTATTTTATCCATCATTTCAAATATAACATTAGTCAAGATATTTAAAATTTCCTTCCTTTTTCAGGATGAACACATTACTATTTTAGGAGAAAGTAACTATGACATATTGATAAAATGTTTTCTCTAATTTCACAACTGAATTTCAGGACTTTATCTCTGTACTCTTAATAGAAATTACTGAAAATATTAAAGATGGAATACATTTTCCCTCTTTTATGTTATTCAGTACCCTCATTAGGTAAGTTTTAATTTATATATATATATACACACATATACATATACATATATAATATTTTATTTTATGTCAATATTTTATTGAGATATATATAATATTTTATTATATATTTTAATAATATATATAATATTTTATTATATATATATATAATATTTTATTTTCAATCCTCTGAGACTCTGTCCTCATCTGAGCAGATGAACCGAGGAGACAGCACCAGCATCCAGGGGGAAGACAGGACTAGTTTAGGTAAATTAGAACAAGTAGTCAAAAGCAATCAAATCCAAGGATGGACACATGGGGATATTTATATAACACTAAAGAGAAATTTTGAAACCACAAATATGAAAGTTTTCCAGTAAATTTTTAGGGGTTATTTCCTCCTGAGGGAAAAAAACAAATTAATTTTCTACTCTATAAAATTTATTCTCTAACAATTCAGTGAGGAGCCACTGTATTAACCTGGACATTCATCCAAAACTATGTAAAATCAATTTGCTACATCTTACCATGGTTGAAGGCATACTTTAAAGAGTGATTTGCCACCAAATCAGAGGTTTTCATGGGTTATGCAGATTTGCCTTACAATGAATGACAAAATCAATCTCTATTCCAGAAAGATATCTTTGAAATTTAGCTTCTTATCGTCATAATTTTAATACTTTGATGTGGCTTCAGATTACATTTGGCTTTACAAAAGATAATGCCACGAAACAATCTTGAAACTCATTAAATTGTTTACCAATATTTAATTTTCTAAAAACCATTGGCATTTATTTGGTGGTGACTATGAATGGATTTCTAGAAAATGGTTTTCTACTTATGTAAACTCCTAATGGAGGGACAACATATTACCCTTTCATTCTATTTCCTAAGAAATATATTCTGAAAATTCTATAGTAATAGCATTCATCTTAGTAACTATAGATGCCAAAGGCTCCAGTTTTAGTGTCAGAAATCACCATTCCTACCAGAACTGGAATTTATATGTGTGCTAAGGTTTGTTAAATATTTAGTTTCTGGTAAATTTGCTTAGAACTTTTCATATATTTTCCTCTAACTTGAAACACTTTATTATAAAGTTAAACTGAGATTCAATGGCCCTAGTTAAAATTGCAAACCTCTTTTATTATATAGTGTACTAAAGATTTTTTAAAAGCAAAATTAAAAATATTAGTATAATCCAGAATGTTTCTTAAGAGAGTAATGGCTGAAATGTTATCTAAAAAAGCACAACTGGCCTAAGTTAAATTTACTACCCTCATCAAGTCTAAATAATGCACACAGCAACTGATTTTACCTCCAGTCAAATCAGATTTTACTTACTGATTGTTCACATCCAATCAACATTCAGCTACTTAAGAAGTTGAGCTGACATATTAATCTCGTTGCACTACTTCATCATCTTTTTTTTTTTTTAATATGGTTCTTAAACAATAAATTGGCTTATGTGGAATGAGAGTAAAGAATGCCACCTTAGAAACTGGTTGTAAAATTGTGTGGGATGTGCGCATGGGTTTTTTAAAGAAATGATTAGGTACATCTTTGGCAGTTAATAGAGATTCTCTGTCAATAAAAGGACTCTGATTTGAAATTGCTCTTGTCCAAACGCTGGATAAGAGTTGGAACTCAGGCAAGTTTCTTACTCTTTTTATACTTTTGTTTCCTTATCTATAAAACATAGCAGTACCAACCATATAATATTGTTGCGAAGACTGAATGTGTTTTTTTCATGTGTTGAGCACACAGTAAGCACTTAGTAAATATTCACAATTATTACTGTTTTTAAAATGTATAATTCTTTTATTGTCTAACCTCTACACTATACTAAATCTCTGACCTTATAAAGACAAAAGACTACCTACCATCCATAAAATATAGTCTTTTGTATGCAGTAGTAGGCTATTCAAAATACAGCATCTGCTGATCTCTCTACTGTGATATTTTACTACTACCTGTTCCTACCTACCAAATTAAAGGCCATTCTGAATAATATACCTTTCTTTCATTTACCTAAATGCTCCATGTTTTCAACAACTCTGCACCTTAGTTAGATTTACCACATTCTATAAGTTCCAAAAATGACAATATCGGAAACTTAATCAATATGTCATATAAAAATGCACGAATAAATATATGATTTACCAATGAAGCTATGGGTAACTAGATTTTTATCAAAAAACTGTGTAACAACTAAAGATTGTTTCTATTGTGGTTCATGACAAATTGGATGCTGGAACTTTAATATCAGACATTACTGTATAAGCATGCTGAAGAAATAATTTATAAATTATAGTCATCAGATTTTAATCAAATATTGATGCTTAATAATTCTTTGTGTGCACTTTAAATATTTTATTGAAATAGGTATATCAATACTGATATTTTTTCTTTATGAAAATCTTGAAACCATTATGTGATTAATACACGGGAATCTTCAATTTTTTGGTTGCTTTTCCATTATGAAGTCAAAGAAGACTAAGGAATATCAAAATAAATTTTTTGAGGGCACATTATCATAACTTAAGTTAATAACATGACAGAAACAGGAATATGATCAGAACTCTGTCTGAAATTAACTCTTATCAGTGTTTTAAGGGGACAGTGAAAACTAAATTATTTTTTTTCCTTTTTAATGTAACATATTTTTCTTTAAATCTCTAAATTATACTTTTATGAAATTGTGTATTTTTAAAATAAGTCTAGATCTCTTGCAGTAAAGACCCAAGTCAAAGATGAGGATAGTGATCCCAAGGTGAAAAGAAAGATTTTCTCTTGAATAATGGGATCAGCTTTATTGTGTTCAGTTTTCTTTATAATGTACGGCAGCCTGCTGGAATTCTTTTCTTGAAGCCTATATCTCGGAGAGTAAAGAAGGTTTTTAAAGGTAGTTGAATAAAACTTGTACTTATTGCTTTGTCTTTGACTACTGTGCTCAGAGTGAATGGGCTTTCGCAGTTGACCAAACTGAACAGAAGTGACAGCATCAGATTTCTGTGAAGGTATTTCCAAAATACACACCTAAATTCATATTTAAAGTGTTCATTCCACTAAAAACAACTTGACAAGATTTTGATCAAGAATAGGTTGAAAACGGGGCATGTTTAACCAGCTGCAAACTGCTCCTAAACTTGGAATTAAATGTTTTCAAATCTTTAGGATACTGTAGAAAAAATTTGAGCTAGCATTTTGCCCTCACTTTATACAATACATTAAAATAAAAATACATATAAACAAGTTAATCTCTTTAGAAAAACATTTTATAAAGTTGTATTTGATAAGTCATAATGATTTTAATATGACATCTGTCGTAAGGCTGTACAAATGGTTGGTTGAATTTAGACTGAAAATCACAGTTGCTTTAGTCTAATAAATAAAGACTATGAGTTACATTATCAGGATACTTTTCACGAATCTACTTTTCTTCATTTTTGTATATTTATGATATTCATCGATACTTTTGAAAAGTGAATAATTTAATACAACTTTAAATTTCCTTTTAAGGGATATCTTCTGTTTTAGAGCAAAATGACCACTGGATAACATCATGGCTGCAGCATAAATACTGAGTGTAGTTCAATTAAAAGATTCTGTGTGCATAGAAGAATGAGCTTGTCTTTCTGATGAACAGAAAAAAAAAAAAAAAAGCAAATGGAAGTGCTATTAATGTTTTAAAATGATCTTTCTGCTTGAATTCCATTTCACTAAAATATGTCAGACACAAATCCTTAGGTCCCTCAACAAACAAACAAACAAACAAACAAGTTTCAAAAAAAAACCCTTAGGAATAATGTTATTTTACACTCAGTTCATTTACTTTGAAGACTTATCAGATGAGGGATCAAATGAACTAATCATCCCCAGGTTTTCCCAGGTTACTACCATGTGAACATGGAATTAACCTCCATCCAGCCACTCTCAAAATGCACTGCTTTCTAGTCACAAAGCAAAATGAGTAGGACACACAGAATTATTCTGGATTATGCTGAAGAGAAAGAAAATGCTGACAAGTAAAGCAATAAAAATTTATAGAGTTAGAGCAATGAGAAAGAATAATAATAACTTAGAATAAGTTTTTTTTTTTAAGTATATAAAGTTGCTTGTATAGTTAATGGTCAATATATCAAACTCTGACAAATTGGATTTTATAAACAAGTAGCACCTAAATATCTGGAAGAAAATAAAAAGTGTATAAATTTTAAAAGAGTATAATGATGTTTGCTAAATATTCCATGTAGGTATACTACTTTCAAAGTAGTATACCTAGCAATAACAACATTTTTGTTTTTTAAAATATGTAAAAACAGCTAACATTTTTAAAAAATCTTATTGTTTTTAGTTACTTCTATTGTAAATTTCCATCACATGTGGGAGAAAAAATTTTTGAGTTATACTTAAACTATTGAACTAGAAGTTTGAACATGTCTAATAATTTCTGATTTAATAAGATGTCTGCTTGCAGACCTCTGTTCTTCTCTTCAATTTTGTCCACAGGAAACTCATTCCCTCTTACTGTACCAGGTATCATTTCTATGACAACAAAGGCCAAGTCTCTGGTTTATCATCTCTTGTTACAGTAAGCCTGAGGTTTGGATCAGATGTTCACCTGAATGTTCGATCATAACCTCAAGTTCTATCAATCTCAAAATGGATACTTCACCTCTCTCTTTATCCCATACCTTATCCTTCTCGCCTTCCCAACACAATTCTCTCTTTCTTTATGTCTTTGCTGCTAAATATCCCAGTTGTAGTGTTTATGTCTTCAATTTCTTTCATATTCCCTTAGCACGTATTCCAGTGGATGCTTTCTTCTCTCTCTCATTTTACACCTGCCTCTCAGTTCCATCCCTCTCCATACTCAATTTTATACTATCATTATGCCAAAACCTTCAGTTTCCCTGTTCTAAGTATATTCTATTTCTCACCCTCATCACTTCATACCTAGAAAAAATATACAAGGACTTTTAAAAGCTACATGCAACTTGTAAACAAGCAAAGAAGTTTAGCCAAATAGGTGTTCTCAAACTTTCATGTAGTATTCTAAATTCTTCTCACTCCCGTGGCCAGTGGAAATTCATTTATTTGGCCAGCTAAATTACAAATTGCACTTTTCTAAGTCCAGCTTATACAGCCAGGATTAAGCAAATTGCCTCTTGAGTCTTATGATGAAGCACTAAACCCTGAACCATCATGCCAAGTCTTGGCATTTATTTGGACAGCATTTATTCATGCTGCCATGACGACTTTGCAAAACTGATTTATAGTCAAAGGTGCCAGAACATCACTAACTATATTAAAGCTTGGCCATGCTTCTCCATTTTCAGAATTCACTGAAAATTTGACTGAAGTAGAAAAAAATGAGATACAGATCATTCCATTTTGTTGAGGTAACTTATACCTGATATATTTATCTAAACTTTCCATACTGAAAACAGACCTCAGGGACAGCTGCCTATATAAATCTTGAAATGATGATGCCAGCATCGATAAAATCTGGCTTATTTTTTTCTACTTGGCTTATGAGTAACTTTTAATATAAAATAAATATTATCCAGTAAATAGGAGATTTAAAATACTTTCTGAACATTCCATGTGAGATGATTAGTAAAGAAAAAAATGTAATAGCATTGACATAGTTAGAAAACATTCACCAGCCTGAGTATTTATTAGTGGAATATGAACTCAAATGTACAAAAACACTGAAACACAATTTGCAGCAAAAAATGTCCAATTTCTAAAGTCTATCAACAATCAAAAATGAGGATGCTGTGTATCTGTTGTCATTAGTTTACAATCAAGTGATTTCTTTAATTTTTCTCTTTGGGGCTCAACAAGGTATTAAACACCCAATGATCAGTCGCAGAAACAAAGGCATGAATAAGCACACACTGTCTGACTCTGTCAGGCTCAGTACACCACCTTGATGTACTGATGGTTCTTAATGAAGACAACAGCCACCAATTAAACAACTGACACTTAGGCTGAAAACTGAAATGTCAAAACAAGAAGAAGGGACTGACCTCTGACCACTAAATTATTTTTAGGTGGCATTTAATCATCCCTACAATAGAAAAAGACATATTTTAGGGGTTGCTTTTACTGAAATGAGACTCCTGCTTTACATTTTATGTTTTGCAGAGTTATATCTTAGATTTCTTTCCTTCTTTTCTAATTTTGGCTGAAATCTAGTTTTACGCATTCTTTAATTATGATCAACTTGTATGGATGAATATACAAATAAAGATATGGGCCACATACAATGTTATAGGACCTAAACAGATAGTGTGTAAATTCTGGATTCAGACAGACCCAAGGTTCAATCCTAACTCCTCAAGGGCAGGTTATTTCTGCAGTAGAAGATATGGGCGTTGGATTCTTTAGCCACTATTAAGGATACTACAAAAACTATTCTAGTATTGGAGTTTAAAAAGGATGTAGGAGAAGCCCCAGATCAGCTTGGAGGAGGAGTGGCTATTTAAATAAATATATCATATACAGTAGATACATATCTATTTATCATATATATGACATATACATACATATATGTATGTGTGTGTGTGTATATATATATACATATCAATTCCCTCATTAAGAACATTGCCTGAAGAGCTCACTGTTTATAGAATTTTCTTCAATAAACCAAAATTTTAAAACACTTAATATGCTTTCGCACAAGCCACTGCCTTCCACCACATAATGAAAATAGAAATTCTTCCTGCTTGCACACTGGCAGGCAGCCCACATTTGCCTGTACTATGATTGTTTCTGAATGACTTGGCACAACCTTTAATAAAATGCTTCTTACATCACAAGATTCAACGTTCCATTTTTGCCCATCTCATTGCTTTAGTCTCCAGAAGTTGTATTTGCCTAATTATTATTAATACCCAGGGGCATTCTTGCATGGCTGTCCTTAGAGTCCACACCCTTGGGCTGCCTTAGAGGTGATATTACCTTTGGATCTCCACTGGCTCAGTTCCCTTGGATGGGGTCCAAGACAAAACTGCCTTATGCTGAATTTCACTGCTGTGGCCAATGGCGTAATAATGAGGATTCCAGGTCAAAACCCAATAAAGGGTCATATTCCCAATATAAGCACAGGCACTGAAAATGTGTTCCTCTTAATTTCATTTCATTCAACATTTTTTTTTAACAATCAGGTCCAAACACTTTTTACTAAAATGTACCTCAGTGTCAATAACCTGCAATTTTCCATAAATTAGCATAATCTCCATATCCTCCCCCTCACACACACACACACACACACACGGTCACAGAATTATGGAAACAAAGTTTTCTCATTTTTTCCCTTAAAGGAGGAATCTGCCACTCAACATCAATGTCAAATATTTGAGTCATTAAAACATATAACTCCAGTAAATATCTTATAAAAACTATAACATACGATATACATATTATTGTATTAATATATCCACTGATTTTTAGTAAAACTGTGCCTAGTCAGTAATGCAAAACTTTAAATAGCTATATCTTCGTGAAGAGAAATACTTGAGCAAAGATTTTCAAGCTTACAGCACTCATGCCAAAGGCAATCATATGCATGAGGGGAAGGACACAAGTCTACCCTCACAGTCAACTGTAGCTAACTCAGCTAAAGAGGGCTCAGCTAAAGAGGGCTTTCCGATTCCTGGCAAAATAACAAATTCTCAAGCAGAGAGGGATAGGGGCGAGATTTTTTCTTCTGTAAGTAACTTAATGAATGAAGTACTAATTAACATTATGGCATTGATAAATGGAGAGAGAGATTAGGGATGTACTCGATATTCAGACCTTCGCAGATGGACTGTCAAAGCCACATTAATTCCTATCTCATTGGAGCATCTGCTTCTCCCATAATCCACTGCCCCTTCGTACGAACAACACAAACTGTTGTGACTCAATTCGATTTATATCAATCTAATTTCTTTTAATCCAATTTGTATTCCAATCTACTACCTTCTAATCACTTAAATCTTCAGCCTCCATCTGGTAAATTTTCTCTCAAAATTAACCGAGCAGATGCCTCTGCGATTGTCTTCCACAGTCAAGCTAATCAGACCCTTGCAGTGGCCTATAGAATCTGCTGAATAGGTACGTGACTTACCGTGTTGCCCTTCCAGTTACAAACTGCATGAGGTAGGAAGACCATTTTATCTATCGTTAATTAGTTCATTTGCATAAGACTGCTTAGGAGGAAACACTGAGCAGAAAAGCCAAAGGAGAAAACTACAGGAAGAGGGTAAAATGTGCTCATTTGTCAAATGAGCTTTACAATTTAATCTGTCTTCTATTTAGGTTAACAAACATGGGATGAGAATATTATTTTATATTGTATGTTATAAAAAAGTACCCTCTGAATGCTATGGGATTAAATCAGTTTTGTATAATCAATCACAAAGTCATAACCAACTTTGGTTAACAAATATATTCCTTAAAAAAGCCTTTGAATTTCAGAACTATGCACTAATTTAGTCACTGGAGCATATGTGACATAAACAAAACAGCCCCCGGCTATCATTAACATTCACTCCTATGGAAGTTCCACTGTGATCCATAATTAATGTCACAAATTAAATGTTCTCCAATGAGCAAACTGGACAGCACTACCTGTGGAATAAACATCATTCTGTAGAAAAAGTAATTAGCAAAACTGTAAATAAATAATGGACCCAGGATATATAAAAACAAACACTATCTGGAACTACTTTGAGGTGGAATTGATTTTCCTGTGAAATTTATGATATTGGTTTCATTATGTTATAGTCATAATTCTTACACAGTGTGTCTTGTCAATATTTTAAAATATTTTTTGACAAATTTCAAGGTAACATAAATATAAATATTAAAGTATTCAATGTAGCCACATAAAAAATTGGTCTCAGGAAGACTTCTGCTGTAAGGAAAACCTGAAAGATTAGCCTAGAAAGTCATTAAATCCAGAATATAGTCTATCTTGGACTGAAAAATGCCTAGTAAGTAAGTCTCATTAACATTATGAAAAAGGAAAATGTAAAAAATGCCTTCATAAACCTGAACATAATATGTAAACAGTTAAATTAAATAACTGAACATAGATTCTATTTCTATAATTCTGACTAGAATAAGATACAGAAGGCTTCCAGATTTCTGGGTTACTGAGTGTCCAAATTAACCCAGTTGGAGAAATCAGAGGGCGATGGCACTAGACATTCTGGGAAGCTGATGGAATTGGTGAATGGAGAAGTGGTTGGAGACGTTGATCTACCTCTCCATCACAGCAGTAGGATAAGGTATATCACACAACCACTCAGTGAGCACCAACCATTCTTAGACTCCACTCAGGCACAGATTCTCTGAGCCTCAGTTATTTTCTCTGTAATGTCAATTTAAAAGTATATCTCCTTAAACATGCTGTGTTAAGAATGAAACCTATTGTACAGGTAAATCATACTTTTTGATTCTAAGGCCCCATGTAAATATAAGGCAGCACAGCATGGCTATTTAAGAACATGTTATCTGGATTCAAGTTTGAGATCCAAACTTAGGGGTTAGGTAATTGCAGGCAAATACTAAACCTGAGTGTTAATGTAAAATGGTGATAACCTACCCTAAGTTATATAAAGAAAATGAGTTAATAATGTGTCTAGAGACATGCGTGGGACAAAAAGTGTCCCATGAAAACATATGTGTCACTAAAAGATAAAAGTTAAGAAAGTTGTCTTCTGATTAAAAGTTCTTATCTGGATGAGCAATAGCTGGTCAGTTGCTAAAGAGTAGTATCTATTTTCTCAATGGCATTCACCTTTTAAATAATAATAGGTGAAATTAGTTAAATGTAATATAGTTACTTCAAGTGCTATAATGAGATCTACAAAGTAGACAGAAAATATGGTTTATGAAATACTTTTATTTGGCTCTCATATGAAAGCAGTGACTTCAATCATATCATTAATTTTATTAATTCCTGAAACGAACATGCATTGTGTACTATGTGCTGGGCCTTGTATTAGAGGGAGGAGTCCCAGTCTTGAGGATTTCAGAGTCATGTGCTCTGGCACTTTGATCAAACAGCTATTTCTCTTTGGGCAGTAAAATTTCTGAAGCAGATATGTCAGGTACTTTCTTGAATACTGAGGAGACTCATATAACTGACTCAGAATTGTAAAAGTATTGATAAAAAAAAAAAAAAAAAAAAAAAAAAAAAACACTTTTGTAATCCTGTCCACAGGAGAAAGTTAGAGAGAGAAAGGGGCAGAGATTCTAGAACATCCAGAAATGATTCTACACTCGACTGAACTATCTATACACTCAAATAATACCATATCCATTCTATACCTCTGATAAAGCAAAAAATGGCCATTGATATATGATATTCCCATTATATATTATATATTACATAGCTTCTGGTATATAATGACCTAAAATATATGACAGTATGATATATATAATAATCATGTAATACATAATAATATATTTATCAGAAAGGAATAATGATTTGTTTAAGTAAGCTATTCCAGTACCATCTCTAAAGTTCCTTTCTTAAACACTTTAGCATTGTCAGCTTTAAATAGTTGATGGGGCTCAAGATGCACTGCCCCAAATTGGGCACCTTGGCATATTTAATATTTCAAACCAAAGAAATTATAGAAATGGCCAGTATAAGAAGGACTTTCTGACCTCTTTCTTCTCCCCTGAGCAGGTCATAAGACTCTAACGTGCGGTGTGACCTCAGACCTGGAGGAAAAGAGCATCCTTATCTCAACTAAGGGACAAAGTGAAGAATCTGAAGGAATGGGACTTGCTAAGTTTTCCACAGACTCTCACATCCACCTCACATTTATCCTTTCATATTTTCCCATGACTTCGCACTCTTCATCAAACCTAGCATGAAAACCCTGAAGTTTAACTGCTTCCTTAGGTCTTCATTTCCTTACGATGTCAAACCATGTCACATAAAACTATATTAAATAAATGTGTATGCTTTTCTCTTGTTTGTTTTTTTAAAAAACATATTTTTATTTGGAAATGTTTATATCAATATGATGAAACTAAATTTTAAGAAGCACTGGATATCATTAATTTGGATATCATTAGTTTATTATAAAAGAGAGTCATGGAAATTATTTACATGAAAGAGCTTCAGAACTTTAGTGGGATGGGTAGCTTCACAGGATGGCATTTCAATGTCAGTCTATATACTTTCCAAGAATGTCACCATCGCTCAATAAATAATCTTTGTTATCCTGGTGCCTCCATATTCTGGAAGAACTTCATCTCCCACTTTCACACCAGCTGGTTGGATCTCTCCACCCTTTTCTTTAAAGCCCGATCCAACCTGTCTCTTGTTACATGAGCCCCAGCCAAGAACGATGGACAGAAGAAGGGAAAAATAGTTTTCTTCCTCTAAATAGTCCATACCAAATTTGTACTAGCAAGTGTGACTTTGCTGAATCCTTTGAGCCAATACTGAAAGGTCAGAATTTTGAGTAATTGTTTTGAGAAGAAACACATTCAAAACTCAAAATTCTATATGCTATACATGGTATATAGTTTTATAAAACTATAAAACCTATAGTTTTAATTAAGGCAAATTATTAATGCTTTATCTATATTTATCCGTACATGATAGTGAGTTATATGTGAGGCAAAGTGCTACATTATTTATATTAGAAATCATAACTAATTTTTTTGAAAAGTTAAATATTTAAAGCAATCTTTGTAAAGATATCATATAGTTTCATTTTGAAACAGTTTATACCTGGTTGGCAAAATATAGCTTGACAAGAGAAGACGATCTGTCTTCTCTCTAGTTTTAATTGTTTTCTTTACCTTTTAAAATCTCAAATCACTTAGAAAAACAAACTTTAAGCCAAAGAAAAAATCTCACAAATAATTGTTAGACATTTTTGTACCATATATGCTGAATTATCTCCTTTCTTCCAAATGTTTTAAATTAGGTGCTCTTTCTAAATAAAGCTGCAAGATAACAAAATGTGCTTGAGTTTTTCAAACTGTTGTCAAACTATTACATTTCTTGTCCACAGCAAAGAATAGTAATTTTAAGCCCCATTAGTTTTCCATAAAAAATAATAGTACATAAATAAAGCATTCCCCTTACAGGAAATATACATTGTATATATAACCATAAAAATACAACAAAAAAAATTACTTTTTCTATTAATTAGTCTGATCAGGAGGTTATTGATAAAAAGAGACAGGGAGTAAGGCCCAACCCTGACACAGTGGCTGTCTTAGAGCACCCTCCCCACTCACTTCCATGTCTAAGTCTCCGAATACATGAAAAGGAATCTCAAATCATCTCAACAGACAGTGCCCAGACTTGGTGAGAGAGGAAAAATGTTACTCTCAACTTTAAAATTTTTTCGATATTCCCAATTTCCTTTATTACTGAAATTCATTAGTATGTTTATCTAGGGTATTCTTGTTTCTATATAGCATTCCACATATAGTATCTTCAGATACAGATATGATCTAAATTTTTTTTTCTCAGGTGAAATTAGGAAGGAAAAGTATGGCTCCTAATAAATCTAACCGATCATTCTATAATGCTAATATAGAACAATGACATATAAAGAGATGTATTTGATGGACAGGTATGTATATTTTTCACTGATCACTAGCGAAGTGACTTCTCCCCTTCTACTTATGGCTTATCTTACATAATCCATATTTTTTGTATTCGACCTCCCCATTATGAAAATTTAAGTGATATGATGAAGCTATAAGAGTAACCTTTATTTGAAAACAATAAACATATAAAGTTTTTAAGTATTTTCTCTCAAAACTAAGTAAAGAAAAATACAGCATTTTAAATATTCATGAAAAAATACTTCCTTTGAAGGACAGGCTGCACTTAGGGACATGTATACTGTGCCGAAATAACATCATTTCTTCAGAGAATTGCATTCATTCATTCATCATCATTTATTTACTCATAGGTAATGTTCCAGTGACTAATACACTTCACGGATGGAACAAAACATAGTAAAAGTGATGCTTTCTCTAGGAAGGGTTATTCTACAAATTGGAGAGAAAGACAAAGCCATGAACTCACCCAGGGTACAACTTTTTTTTTTTTAATTGAACTGGCTGTATTAGTTCTTCTTTCATCCTAAAGAAAACATCTGTCAGCAAACCAGCTGAACCAATAAACACTCTAATGTATTAGAAAAGAGTATGACTCGATTCATTCAAAATATAATAGATAAATACAAAAACCCTTTCAGGAATGTAACTAATTGCTTTAGTAGACATTTGAAAGGAAACAGGACACATCAGAAAAAATTGTCCTTTTCTAACTACTGCTTTTATGTCTTAGAGTTATAGTACGGGTGAAAGGAGACATATTTTAAAACTGAACATTAGAGAAAGAAAAATGAGAGAATGTAAGTTAGGACGATACTGTGATATTTTAAAGGTAGCCCTCACAGGTATGAAGAACAGGAAATATAAGTACATCGCAGACTAATATTTGTTAAAAAAAAAAAAGAACACGCAAATATTTATGCTACATCCAAATTTAAATCTGCATTTATAACTCATAAACGTTCATAGTGCTAGTGATAAAAATGATATATTAACATTACCTATTTAATGAAAATACATTCATTTGTATTACACAGGATTTTAACTTTTATGTAAATGTACTTACATTTACATTAAGCAATGTACAGTGTATCAAAAATGGTTATCAAAATAGCTAGTTTTATAAGTTAGAATGTATGATTTAGTTAACAAACTTCATTTACTCCCTTTTTTGCATATATTTTCAGGTCATAATCTCCAACTAAGCATAAAAGTACACAGCTGCATAATTTCACATTTAAAGAGAAAAACATCATGCCATAGGACAATCTTATCTGCTCCCCCTCAGTGTGAGGGTCATGCTGTGTAGTCCTCAGAAAGCAGCATTAAATAAGACAACTTGATAATGTACCAGGGAGGAAATCACTTAATATTCATGTCGACAGAAGAGAAGATTAATCATGGGAACTTCATGCTCATAGAGGATTCAGGAAGGACCTAGGTTCCAGTTCCAGGAAAGCTGATTGCTTTAAAGTAGTTCACCAGCAAGCCTTTGATGAAATACTAAGGTTTACTACAAACTGACACTGGGTGACAAATGAGAACTTCCTTACTTTAACTTCAAATTAATCATATTGCCCCATTGATCTTTGTTTTCTGTAATGTGATTCTTAAAACCCTTTCCCTCTTTTGTATGGAAAAGCAATATTTTCAATGAATTAAAACAATTATAAAGAATATTTCTTCTCATACTTCACCCTACAGGTGATTTTAGAAACAGCACTTTTTTCCTCTTAGCAAATAATAATGTATTCCTCTCACTCTGCACATTTTCTATGACAAAGTAAACATTCAAATAATAGTCGATGTTTATCTGGTATTCAGAATGCTGAGTTAAAAGCATCCAACCTGTTAAAGACTATTTTTAATGATAGTGATCAAATATAATTACAACCCTTTTCCCTTGAGCAATTTATTAAAGCCCTTTGGATTAAATACTTGTTTGCTATAATTTTTAAAGGGCAGTTGTTTTCATATCTAAGAAACATTTTTCTCATAACCTATCTATGTAACCACTCAAAAGCTGCAATATTACAAATATAACAAAGGCTTAACAGATTCATTTCCTATTCATATATATTTTTTTAATGATTTTTTAATGATTTCCCTTTTGACTTCTGGTAATCATTGCATTGAACTAAAAACATGGCCTAACAGTTCTTCCATGAAAAAAAATAATAAACTTCACCATGTTATATTTATAGTAAATAAATATAAATATAATCCTGATTTTAAATAAAAACAGTTTGGTATTGGGTTCACACACACACACACACACACACACACACACACACACACACACATATATATACTGGTGAACAAGTCAGGGAAAGTAGAGATTACTATCTGATTGTATATCAGTATATAGTATATAAAAAATATGTTTAAAAATTGTGATAAAAGCTATAGAGAAGAGTGTAACAGAAATACATAATCTGTTTTTACTGAATAAAGTTTCCTTCCTCCGCACACCCCAAATTGGGGATTCCATTTGGTATTGAATTGGTATCAGAGATCACCAATTGACAGTTCTAAAAACTGAAATAACATCAGTGTAACTAGATTTAGGGTAAGAGAAATGGTAGTGAAAATTTTTTAAAAGTAGCTACTTAGGTCTAAGACTATGTAGAAATTTATAAGGCCTTATTAATGATTATACTCATAAGTGCAATAGAAACCACTGAGGTATTTTAAACAACTCTGGAAGCTAACATCGGCTGGTTCACATTTTCAAAAATCACCCCGGCTACTCTAAAGGGAGTCATGTGGAGGCAGGAACATCAACTAAGAAGCTCTTGCAATAACTCAGATAAGAGATGATAGTGACTTGTCAGGATGGGGAGAAGGGAGTAGATATGTTATTTATATAGGAGGTAAAATTCACAGTATGTAGCTTAGTTTCATGGTAGGAAAAAAACTTTCTTATGTTCAGCCTTTTGGACACAGGAAGCCAGTGATTTCCTAATCACTTTTTAAATGGCCAGGAAAGACCCTGAAAAGGGCACAAAAAGATAGCAGTGGTTATTGGGAGGGAGCTTCTACACACACCAACCCTAGCCTTCACCTCAAAGGACTCTGATGCGGGAACTTGTGATGCCCCTTGGGCATGATGCTTAACGATCATGCTTTCCAAAACACCATCATTCATTTTGAAGTAAGAGGAGAAACAATGGATGAGAGAATCCATTTCATTTTTCATTTATGAATTTGGCAAGTAGAGGAAGAGGTGCTTTTCTTATTTCTAGTCAAAAAGTCTAGGTTATGAAGTTTTAGGTAACCTCACAAGTATTCAGCATACAAAAATCACAAAAAATATTTATACTAAAACTACTGGTTTTATTTTAATTTCATCCTATTTTAGAGTGTACTGACATATTTTTACTGAATAACATGTGTTTCTAAGGAGTAATTTTTTCCAGTCTGGAAACTTATTACCTGGATTTTCTGAAAAAAAAAAAATAGCTATAGTTTAGTAGAAGATAAATTCCATCTTAGAATGAAAAGCTTCTACATAGAATATGTCCTCAGAAGAATGTAGATAAAACTCCTAACAGTGGTTGTTCCTAGAGTAGAGCCTGGGAGACAGGGTGAAGTGGGAGACTTTCTTTTCAGTGTAACCTCTGTAGCTTCTGAAAGATTAACAGTCTGCTAGTTCTATTATAAGTAAACAAACAAACAAACAGTAAGAAACTCACCAATGATTTCTCTGTGACACACCGCTCATGAATATCTTGATTTATATCCAATCCATCAGCACGTCTTCCAAAATAGGCTCCACTTCCTATTTGTGCTTAGAATCTTGGCACCCCTCCCCACAGGGCCAAATAAGCTTCCCTCAGTTCCACTCTTGTCCCATTATAGCTCATCCCCCTCTACACAGTTGCCAGAGATGCTCCTTTAAAATGTAAATCTAATTATATTACTTTTATGCTTAAAGGATTTGCTTTATATTTAGAATAAAATTCGAACTCCTCACTGAATTCTACAACACTCTGTCTATCCCATCCTTGACTTCTCTACTTTCTTTTTGTACCTCATCCCCTTGCTGAAAACTCTCTGGGAATATCAGCTCCAATGGGTGGACTATTGTCCTCCCAACGTTCATAGACACCCAGAACCCCAAGATGTGACCTTTCTTTTGAAATAAGGTTAATGCAAAAATAAGGTAAAAATAAAGATATGGCCACATTGGATTATGATGGTCTCTAAATCCAAGGAGAGTATACTAATAAGAAACAGAAAAAGATACACAGAGACACAAGGGAGAAGTCCGTGTAAAGATGGAGGTAGAGATTAGAGTTATAGTGCCACAAATCAAAGAATATCTGGGGCCATCAGAAGCTGAAAAAGCAAGAAACATGTATTATTTTCCTAGAGAGGTCATAACAAAGTATCACAAAAGAGGTAGCTAAAACAACATAAATTATTGTCTCATAGTTCTGGAGGCTAGAAACCCAAATTCGAAACATCAGTAAGATTGATTCCTTCCACGGACCACAAAGGAAAAACTGTTCCAGGCTTTTATCCAAGCTCCTGGTTGTTTGTTCGCAATCTTTAGCATTCCTGGAGTTGTAAATGTATTACTCTAATCTTAGCCTCCATCTTCACATGGATTCTGTGTCTCTGTGTGCAAAATTCCTCTGTTCATAAGAACATTAGTTGTAATGAATTACAGCCACCTTAATGACTTCATTTTAATGAACTATCTCTATAAAGAACCTATTTCCAAAAAAGATCAATATGAGGTACTGAGGATTAGGATTTCAACAAATCTTTTGTTGTTGTTGTTGGGGGTTGGGGGCGGGGCAGGGACACAATCTCTATCAGAAAAATTCTTCCCTACACATTGATTCTGCACTTCTGGCCCCCAGAACTATGCAAGAAAAATGATTCTGTTGTTTTATAAGCCAAGAAGTTTGTGGTTATTGGTTATAGCAGTCCTCAGAAACTTATGCACCAGCTTCCCCTTCAGTTCTTGAACACATCAAGTTTTTTTCCACTTTAGGGGCTTTGCATGGGTCCTTCTATCTCCCACAATGTTTTCCCTTAAGATCTTTGCGAGACTGGCCTTTAAACAGGTCTTAACTCAAACATTTCTTCCTAAGAAGACTTCTCCTTATGACTCTATCTAAGAAGGCATGGCTTGCCTGGCATAGTCATAACACTAACATTGTACCCTCACAACACCAAATTGTCTTTCAAAATATCTAATAACTGACTTGACTGCTTGCATATTGTCTCTCTCCCTTTCAAAGACTCCAGTATGTCAGCTCTAAAAGAGCAGGACTTGGTCTGTGCTGTTTGCCACTCTAATTTCTGTGCCTAAAAGAATATTTGTAAGAAAAAGTGCTCAGTGTACTTTCTTATCAGTAGATTAGAAAGTCATCTAATCTAACCACCTCCAAACACTTTAAACAGCAAGTGTTTAAATAGCCTATGCTTGAATAATTGAAGTAATAGAAGTCACTGACTCACAAGAAAAAGATTCCATTATATCATATAATTTTATTAGTATATTTTTTTCTTTTTCCACTTTGAATTAATAGATATTTCAGTAGAATTCCCACCTACTGCTCCTAATTCCACCTTTACACCTTTGTGTAAAATATAACAAGTCTAATAATTGTCCCATATGATAGTAGATATTTGAAGACTGCTGTGATTCTAATCAAGTTCTTTTTCTGGCAAAGCATCATCATTATTTTAATGATTTTTCATATCATGTTTTAAAACCCATCAGCCTTCCTCCTCTCTTATAACCAATCTCCTTAAATAAATTGCAGTTGGTCTCTTTCTGTCTTAAAATTCAGCACTAGAGCACAAGTATTACCTCTTTTATTTTAAATCAAAGATTGGCAAACTTTATTTAAAGAGCTACACAGCAAATATTTTAGGCTTTGTCAGTCATACCATGTCTATCACGGCTACTTAATTTTGACTTTGTAGCAGAAAAGTAGCCATAAACTATGTAAGTAAATGAGTGTGGTTATGTTCCAATAAAACTTTATTTGTGGACAAAACAATTAGATTAAGTAAAACTTTTGCATATTATAATTTTATTCTTGTTTTTTATTCAGCTATTTCAAAATGTAAAAAAAAAAAAAAAACATTCTTATAGTTTGCGCGTCACACAAAAGTAGCACAAAAGCGGGAGGCAAGCCAAATCTGGCCCAACTCTGTTTCAGATAATGTGGTCTATAATGAAGCCTAGGAACATACTAGCATGTGGAAGTGAGTTGTGCATCATACTGTGTAATTACATTGAATTACAAAAACATTAAAGATTTTATTCATATAATCTATTTCCAATTCTACATTCTTTCATGCTGTTTTGATGCATTCACTTTCTCCCACAAATGAATAATGTGCTTGAATTATATTTTCAAAATATATTTCTCTTTAGAGTGAATATTAAACTTGACTATTGATTGACAGTTGGTAGCAGGTTTTAGAAATTAGCAATGGAAAGAGTGATCATGCTTTATTCTATACAATGTTCATCTAAGCAAAGTTTATTCTCAATAGGGTGATTTGTTCATTCTCATTTAAGAGTCAAAATAAGGTAGCTTCTAGCACTTCCCTTGAGAAAGAAGGAAACATCTTTGCAAACGCCATATTATTTCAGGAACAAAATGTCAGGAACAAAAATAATTTAAAGATAACACAAAAAGAAACACAAAGCAAAGATTTAGACATGATTGTTTAGATTTGAAAGAAATATCTTGAACACATATACTCTGCAAGAAATTACTAGTGATAATTTTAAAAATCAACGCATGATATAGTTATCAATAAAATGTAAAAGAAAAAAAAATTTGAAGTATCCTCTACATCCTCTTTAAAAACTGAGATAACCTGGTAACTGTGACTGAAAACATGACATGTAGGATTAATTTTCAGGAATTTCATATGAACAGCAGTCTTGACTTTTGACCTGTTTCCTAAAGGCCTATATTCACTGAGGTTAAAGATAATATGTCAGTAAAGAACAGATGACCTTCGTCAAAGAATTTATGAAAAGAAGAAATATTCAATTCAGCACTGAGTTTTTGCCAAGCATGGTGCTAGCTGTTTTCGTGTGTTATCTTTGTTAATATTCTCACAAAAATCCCACTACATCTTCTCCCATCTTTGTAGTTTGTTACTGATGTGTAACCTAAAAGTGGTTTATTTTAGAGACACATATATCATTTCTTTTTAATTTAACATGTATGGATAAAACTCTTTTTTGTATGCGCAACTGTTCATCGGCTTAACTTTTGTTAAATATGGATGATAATAAAAACATTGAGTACAAATAGCAAAAAAAAAAAAAAGTTTGAGAATAAGAGAAACTGAGTTTTACTGAGTATGCTATTCAACTGATGGGAGAACTAGTGCATGTTTGGAGGGACTCTGGCTTCAGTCAGTATGATTTGCAAAGAGAATGATGGCTTGGTTAATCAAATACTACAACTTTGGTAGTCACTAATAATGAAGTAGAGATGATACTTTAAATCTTTGGAAGAGTTGTTAAGGCCTACCAAGAAATGCAAGCTGTTTTGTGATTTTGTTTTGGGCTGTGTGTGTGTTGTGGGTAGGGAGAGAGGAGGTTAGAGATTCTTTTTCTTAAAATAATATTTAAACTAAAAGCAAATGACGAGTTTAAAATTTGCTAACCCAAACATTAACATTAATTTTAAAAATTACTGTAGAAATAACTAAGATTTGCTTGTTTTGAGTAAATAGATGAGTGATGGGGTTAACGTTTGTTATAATATAATCTTCCAATATGAAACCCTAAGTAATACTTCCTCACAAACTCTTTCGATTGCCTGCTTGTGTTATCAAAAACTGCTTCAAAACAAAAGTAAAAACAATCACCCCACCCAAAAAAAACTAGGTTAACTCAACCAATTCAATTATATAATTTAGATATGGATATATTTAATAGTAATGCATATACCTCTATATATTAGCTTATTTTCCCCATTCTTATTCCTTTACTATATTGTATACACATTGTTGTATGATTTATAGGGTGACACTACATACAAACACATATGACACAGAATTTCTCTGGATAAAAAACTTTTTTCAAATTGATATACTATTAATATACATGATAAAATTTTTGAGAAATTATATAGACTATTTGTTATTAACAATAACTGATGGAATTAAGAGTTGATTTTAAAATGAACTTTCCACCCTGAAGTTAATATTGTGAAAATAATATTCTGATATTATTGCTCAATATATTTTGACATCAAAAATCATGTCTATACATTTAAATTTCAAAGTTTATGATAAATGTGAGTAGATTATAAAGGTAATCTGTATTTTCCTAAATAAAATAAAGTGAAGGTAGTTATGAAATTACTAAGATTAAGAGGGTGGTCTCCTCAAAACTACTCCAACTTTTTATTTTGTCATTTCTCATAGGTGTTCCCAGCTTAGTAAATGTATAGGACTGTTATTATGCTATTATCAATTACTAACTCAATTATGATGAGACATGATTCTCCCTTCTCAAAAGTGAATGAACATATTCTAGGCCATTTTTATAAACATTAAAAAAAAAAAATGACCTAAACAAGAATCTTCCTTTGTAGTAGGAAATAGCTTCAGCTTTAATGCCAACAAAATCCTAGGAGAATGCTAATTATGCCAATTTTGCAAAATCAGATATATGGTGATTTTGCAATATGGACTATTTTACACCAGGGACAAAGGCCAAACCATTCATCTCAATTTACTTAGGACCCAAGGCTTAATTTGAACTTTGACCTCAGAATGGAAAGGTCATCTGTATATCCAATAATAGTATAAGACACTATTTTCAGAAAAACATATATATTTGCCTTCATGTGTCATTAATTTTTTAATTAATTATGCAAATTGTAATATTATTTTACTATTTTAATTGTTCTTTACAATTAACCAATTCTAATAAATATTTAAAATTTGGGCCATTACTAAGGTAACAAAATATTTAATCAATAGTATGGATGATGGCCATTGATTGAAGATCCTCATTTAAGGTGCTTTCAATCTTGATCACCAATAGTCAAATGGCACCTGACCAGAGATTGCTAAGAATCTTGTTACTTGCTGACTATAATGGAATTTTTAAAATAGGTCATAGGAATGGTAATTAGATTTAAATAAAAATACAGAGGGGAAAATTGAGCTATTTTTTCACAATTAATTTTACAAAAAGTTTTTCTTTCGGCATTTATTTCTCATAATGAAAAATAATAAGTTCATTGCATAAAAATGAGTTACTACCTCTGTTGACCAGCCTATATGTATTAAAAATGCAACTATTCCTAAATACCCTACTTAAAATATCTCTCTTCAGCATGTGATTTATTGCCCTACTCTTTCTCAGGGAGTTCTGAGAATTAATTAGATGATTGCTAAGCACTTGAAGATCCTTAGGGAAAGAGTGGGATAATATCACTAAACATTATTGTGATTATTATTCGTTTATATGCTGTTCCCTTCAAATGTTTTGTTTGTTTGTTTGTTTTTATAAGTGAATTAAGTGCCCCTGATTAAGCCAGACCCATCTTGAATTTAAATCAGTGAATAAAAATACTCTGTGAGCACCCCAAATCTGGGGAGACACAGTTCTGGTCACTTTCCAGAAACCCATTTCTTGCCTTCAGCTGAGTATTAATGCTATCAAGACCTCCATTTGGACCTTATGAAAAATGGGAAATGAGAACATCAGGGAATCATTTTGCAAATATTTTATCATAGGAAATAATTTTCCTTCTCTTTTTCCTCAGGAAAAAAAATCAAAATATTTGAGTGAAAAAGCACAAATCAGTATGATACGAATTGGCTAATGTTTCAAGTATTTATCTGTCATAAATTTTTAAATTGTTATACACTTCTTCACTTATTGTTCTGGAATGAAATATGTTTTATTATATTTTACAATATTACTATTAATTTTATTGAAATACATATAACAAAATTTCAATTTACATTAAATGTATTTTACTACTGATTATTCATATGCTTGAATTTTATTTTAAAAACCTTACAAACTAATATTTGTATTTTAATATTCTTTTTTGAAAGAAATAGACTAATGCAATTTAATACATTGTCATTTAAAAGTAATACTTAAATAAAATCAACTTTTTATAAACTAAATTATGAACTATATAAACTAATGTTAATACCTTAATCTCCTTTCTTTGAAAGGAATAAACTGACATAATTTAATACATCCTCCTTTTAAGGTAATTTTTAAAATGAAGTCAACTCTTTATGGCAAAAAAGATGATAATTAATAAAACAATGAACTCAGGACATTTTCCTTTTATAACATCATATAATAGAAACATTAAAAATGGTAATGTAAGCATGTTGATTTTTCTGCAGGCTTTAAAATTTACATGAAGAAAACAGATTTGTCCCTCCATCTAGGTAAATAAATTAACAATTAGAATACAAAGTATACTATGAATAGTATACTAGTATATTATGAATATTCCTAAGTGAGAAATTGGATTGAATCACACAAATATAGATAGAAGCTAGCTCTATCAAATTCAGAATACATAAATTTTGTATATTCAGGAAGTGATGAATAGATCGTTTTAAATTCAGCAAATCTTAGGTGAAGAAAAGTAGTTTTTGCTGAGTCTAGATCAGGTAAAGACAAAGAACTTTTAATTTCATGTGGTAATTATTTATTAAACACTTTTTACATATAAACTTCTCTGCCCACAACAAGAAATAACAAGGAGAAAACAGCTCCTAACATGAAGTAGCCTAACATCGATATGATTCATTTAATTTAACTCAACAAGTATTTACTGAACACTTTTTACATGTAAGGTTCTCTGCTTCCCACAACAAGAAATAACAAGTAAGGAAGAAACAGCTCCTGAACTGAAATAGCCTAACATAAGTGTGATTCATAAAGCATGTACATAAATTATTGCAATTCAACTAAAGTAAATATAATCCGGGAAGAGGAATAAAGAGTTATGGGAGTTGATGAAACATGAGCCTTGTCAATCTTTCATTCACTTCTCTGTTTGCAGAATGTATTTTAAACTTTTTATTTTATTTTATTCATTTGTTCATTTATTCATTCATTTTTGTCCAACTCCTAAGTATCTCTCTAACTCATCTCTTACCCATTTTGCTACAGTCCCACCATGACTTCCAGTTTCATAGAAACTTCTTCCTGTATTAATTTTTTACAATCTTCTCCCTATCAAACCTAGATGCACATGAAGAATCACATGAGGAAACAGATACCCAAGCTCCTCTCCCAGGATTTTCTATAACTAGTCTAAGGTTAAGATTGAGTATAGCTTCTAGCTAAATCTTACTCTGGACTCATCCTAGGGTATCCCTTCTGTATCCATTTCTCATCTCCAGAATGGTTGAGATTCCCATTCAGTATGTTTTCTTAGCACCCTGAGACTACCTCTAAGCTAACAGCTGATCACACTACCATACTCATATTTAGCAATGGACCCTTTTACCAGCCTGGAAATTCCCCAGGCAGCACAACAATCTTCCAGTGTCTTCTCATTGTCTTGGGATAAAATTTAGAAACTTTACCTATGTAACCTGCGGTCATCCAGTCCAGCCTTCTTCCACCTTTCCTTTGCTCACACTTTCTCCTCTACTTTTCGTCTAGGTTTTCAAAGGTGTTAGGTTCTGTCCTCCTCACTCTATTTGGAACCTTCTCTCAGCCTAGAATGTTCTTCCCAGATCCCTTCCTCAGATGACTATCTCTAATCTCACAGGCTAGCATACATATTATTCCCCTTGAGACCTCTAAGCCCGGCAAACTAAATTTTGTAGATTTTTAAATCTATTCATGACATCCTACACCTTTGCTTAAATTCAGTTATAGGTACTAACATATTCAGTGTGATTATTACCTATCTTTCCCATGAAACTAAAAGTTCATCACACTAATATAAACATAATGTAGATGCTCAGTAAATATTTTTTGAAGGAACTAATGAATAAATGTGCACTTGGTGCACTTGTGCTATCATCTAAACTGATAATAACAGTCATAAACTTGGAAATAACAAAACAAAATTATTTTTTGAAAAAATAGCAACTTAGTGCCATATTTTAAAGATTAATTTTTTTGCTTTACTTTTTCTATAGTACTAACACAACTTGAGGTCTTCACTAATCATGAGAGAAATTTCAACCTGATTTCTAAGGATATTATTATGGAACAAGTGGCAGGCTATACCAGTTAGCACACAATAATATATATTTTTAATTACAATAACAAATCTATTGTGAATATTACAGTCGGTAAGAATTTTACAGGTAACTAAATAACATATACACCTCTAATAAAAAAATTAATCATAATTTCAAGCCAAGTACATATTTTAGAAACTATAAAATACAAAGAAAAAAAAAGATAGCTTGCATGTTAGTAACTAACTCTCAGTAATACAAAATGATAAAAATGCCAAAGCCTTTGAACTTGGTTGTGTAAATGTTTAACTAAATTTTAAGTATTTATGTGTATGTGTGCATGCATGCATTTTGTGTGTGTGTTACACACATATCTGTATATATGTATATTCCTTAATCTGTAAAATAGATTGCATGTATTATTGACTATAATTATGACATTATTTTGACCACTTTATGTTTCATGTTAGTAATGGTAATATATTTGAAAAAAGGTTAACAGTTATTTTCACATTATTATATCTACAACTCTCAATAAAATTACCACCCAAAATTGTCATATCTAATTTTTGAGTTATCTGTTTACTTAAAGCTATGAAAATTATTCCAAATATAGTACATCTTTATTCCTAAACTCTCAGATCCCAGTATTTCTCAGTCCTTCATGTCTTAAATTGCTCATATAATTTCAAGAAATGAGAAGTTACTAGTCTCTTATAATTCAAAATAAAATGTTATAACACAATACTCATTCTTATAAATGAAAGTAGATCATGAATTAAAACATTAATAATACAAAGGAGACTCTTTCATTTACAAATATATCTTTATTTTTGTTGCCTAATCTTAGTGAATCTCATCAAACAAAATCTGATCCTTATAAGCTACCGAATTTGCTATATACCACCTCCCTTGAAAAAAGGAGAGACCGAGAGACGGAGACAAGTTTTTACACAGATAGATCCAGAGAGGATGACTTCACCAAAGAGAGTCTTTATTACAGAAAAAAATCTCTTTTCCTTATTTGAGGACTTCACCTTGTTGGAACTTGTTTAGATTCAGTGTGGCTTCACAAAGATGTTACTCAAATATTTCAGGCCTTCCTGTGATCTAATGCTTTCCCACGGAAGGAAACTTTCCTCTTTGTGTGAGATAAATACCTAGAAAATATGTTTTAAATCCTCTTCTGAAAGGCATTATTAGTATCATGCATTCATTTATGAAGACAGTTCAACTACTCTATTTACCTTTTGATTTAATGCATCCATGCTACTTAAAAATTACATTTTATGATAATCACCATTTTGCCAAACCAAGTTTACCTTATAAATATTCTTTTGGTTAACTTGACCCTACTTTTAAAATTTGGAATTAGAGGGACTAAAGTAAGAAATTGTCTACAGTTATATAAATTTACAGAAATAAATTGATTAGGTTAGAGTGTAATAAAGTTAGTGCACTGGTTTTGTCTAGCTCCTCAGGCTACAAAATGTACACATATTTATATGAGGCAAGTTACAGTCCAATCTGGTATTTATCAGTTTATATGTGACATAATGTAATTAAATAACTGCTCCAACTCAGTATACTCTTACATGGAATGGAAATTGAAGATACTCAAAATATTGTAATCGGATAGCATATTAGGAAATCACAACGCAGAAGAAAAAGAAGAATCAGTCTATCGTATTATCCTTTGAAGTATGTATCTACATTTTTATTCTAGATTCATTCACTTTCTATTTTTCTAGTAATTTATATATGTCTCATCAGCAAACTAGTCCTTCTTGAGTTTACAAATTATGAGATTGAAAGCCCCTTCATCAATACAGTACACAATTTACTGACCTAATTACCAAACCAAGAGAATGAATTTTATGAGGAGACTCATAATATCAGGACCATCCTCTTCAATATCATGTCCTCTGTATTACAGAGCATGAAATATTATATGCAAAAGGGTTCGATGTTAGCGGAAAGAGGCAGTGGAAGTTGAATCAAGGAAAATCTAAAAAAAAAAAAAAAAACAACCTGTAAAAGTAGTGTATAAAAGTCATAGAGGGGTGAATTCCAGGTGAATAAATTTTATATATGTTGTTTCTAAAGGAGAATAAATGTGTCTCTAGTTATTCTTGTTCTTTAATTTTACTTGTAGGCATTTATTTACTGGGACACTTATGTCATTACTGATATATTATATTTTAAGCATTATACACTCATATATCTTATACACAGACATATTGACATGTGTATATACATGTGTACATATCTCACATACATATTGACATGATTTTGTAAAGTTAAGTTCCCCTCAATCTCTGGTTGTAGTGATGTTATGGCATAATGCACATACGCTTTCAAACATTAGCTATAATGTGGCCCCACAGCATGACAATAACATAAAATTGACAAAATAAAACCAATTAGAAACTCCAGGAATTGGCCTTCGTTACCTCACTATCTATCTTAACTTATTTTTCAGTTCCATATAACTGAGATGGCTCTATTCTTTTTCTGTCTATCACTCTCCTATGTCAGGATCAACAAATATGAAAAATTCTCAGGACTGCAGTAAAGGAGCCAACACATAATTATACAGTAAGCAAAAATTTTCACTTGTACAGTCTCCTATGGATCTTTATTCTCAGGCCAAGTAGCTAATTAACCAATAAGTTGGTACAGAGAACATATTTAGTTTGGGTTGCCATTTTCCTGGCTTCCTCCACTGCATGCAACATTTTTTTTCTTCTAGAAGGAAGCAAGATCCCTGACTTGAACAAGAAGCTTTACTCTGAAACACATTTGAGTTCAGGTGACATAAATTGCATTAGCTTCTGCATTAAAAAAAAAAAAAAAAAAAAGAAAGAAAGAAAAAAAGAAAAGTGCCTATCAAGAGCAAATTTAATTCATCCAACATTAATACAGCCATACTTTTTGCAATTTAGTGGATATAAAATGGACCAAGATGTAAACATGAGCCTTGCTATATATGGACAGAAGGTAAAGATTTCTCTTGGAAAACTTTGTAAATTTGTTCTCGATCTTGAAGATGTTATATTCTCTATACAAATGGAAATATTTAAACTTTTCAATAGGAAATATATATATAGAAGTTGATGTCAAATTTTGAAATCGCTCACAATACTAACGCTCAGTTCAAATTTATACCAGCCAAAATAAGTAGAGAAGTAGAGAGAGAAGAAATCACAATGAGCAAAGGAACCACCAATATCTTCAACTTTAGAGACACGGAAAGGAAGGACATGAAGAAAAATCTCCCTTTATACAATCTGAAAGATAATTAAGACAAATATATTTGAGAGTGTCTTAATTTGGCTCATCTTCTCAAATTCCCAATTTAAAATTAAGCTACTTGAAATATATTCTCCTGCACTTTCTCTTTTTCTTTTATTCCCTCAGACCCAGTCCAATTCTCTCAAATCTACCTCCACTATAGTTTTGAATCAGGTTCTCTTCTTTGACATCTACTGACAATTCATCTATGTCCTCACCATTTTATCCCTAAAGGGCTGTCTCTGCCTTTGGTCTTTCCACCTTTAATGACACTTTCACTGAGGTCACATATTGTATGTTTTAATAACATTAACCCACTTCAATACCTCTCAATAGGTTTTCATTGCTTTCCTTCCATGGCTGAATCTTTCTCAAAAAACCCTTTAACCCCATTTCCCAGAATTTCCTCTCTGTCCCTATACTTCAATCAGAAACACAATATCTATCAATCTCATGCTTTAAATACCCTTTCCACCCTATCCCCAACAAAACAACCACTTGTCCAAGTGGCAATCACAACACTCCTTTTCTTTGTAAGATTCTGCTCAGGTTATTTGCCAGGCGTGAAGCTTTCTCACAAGGTTCTGAAGAGCCTTTCAGGTTCTCAGTGCACTGTACAAATAAATACCTCAACTGCAGCAGCACTTGAGAGCAGTGATTTAACTCAGCCTGAATCTAAAGAGCTCAATCAACTGCATGTAGTAGGTGCACTCTAAATGTATGCTGAGAGAATAGATGAAGAGTGGTGAAGCTAGAGAAATAACATCGGTGCGGGGAGAATATCCATCTTCTGGTTTCATTGGCCTCTTGCCCTTCCTCACACCTTCTTTCTTCTACTCCTCTAATGAAAAAGGAATTTGTTTATATTCTACAGCAAACTGTAACTCTTAGGCCAAATATGCCCCACTCCTTGTTTTGCTATGATCATTGGATAAGATTGTTTTTTTTTAAATCATAACAAAATCAAAAGAAAAATAATATTTTGTGACATAAAATTATTTTAAAAATAAAATTTCTGTGTTTAAAAATTAAGTGTTATTGAAACACGGTCCTGCTCATTTATTTGCATATTGCCCATGGTCACTTTCTCCCTAGAAGGGCAAAGTTGAGTAGTTGTGACAGAGGAGGACCTACAGCCAGCAAAGCCAGAAGCAGTTACTATCTGGTCCTCACAATTCTGAGACATGCAGTCTAGTGCAGTAAGCTCCCTTTACTAGCGGAGGTACCAGGAGCCTATAAAAATTGGATAGTGCTCTGAATTCTTTCTGTTCTCTTGGGTTTATGTTATTCTAAAAAATCACCAAAGCTCAGATACTTGCTTGTATGTGATACCTATCAAACAAACTGAAAACGTTTGAAATCAAAAAAGTGATTTTTAAAATCCAATTAAAGAGTATTGTTTTGCCCCCTAAATAATTTATTTAGAATAATAAGACCAGAAGAAAAACACAAAAAAGAACTCCAACTTATCCAGCCAACCTTAAGTATTATTCTCTACTCCTGTTATCATTTTTCAGCTCTCTATATAACAAAGACTATCATTTTTTTTTTCACATTTCTCTTAAATCATATAGCCCCAAAGGGCACATGTCTAGTGAAATCTCACCAATGTTGAAAAGTAGTAAAAAGATTGTGTTCTGGATCCTCTTCAGTCAATGAGCCTGATTATTATTCTCATCTATTTACATAGCAGACTCGCATTGTTTATTACCCTTTCCTATAATTTAAGTCAACAATACTTTTAAAATAAGAGTATTTTCCACCTAAACACAACTCATTGCTTCAGGTTTTTTTAACTCAGTCATGAAAACTGGTTGGTGAAATATTTTAAACATGGTTGCATTTTTGCCAGTTGTTTCCCTCAATATTTATAAAGGATTAGTAGGGTCCATTTTAACATTGTTTCTCATCAGCATAGTCCAAAGATATGCAGAGACAATAAGTACATCTTTCTCTAGTTTACATTGACAAGTATCTCCCAAAAGAATCTCTGTACTCACTCCTGCTTCTCTTTTTGCCAAAATTTCTCCCGTTCTTATGTTCTCACAATGAAGTGCAAAATGAGAGAAGTACTATTTCAATTGCACTTAAACCACATTCAGTGAAAGAGAATCTCTCTAATCAGTGATGCAATACTCCCTAAATGGGCACTATAATCTCATGACCTTTAAACTGGGACATATAACACTCCTAATTTGATTCACATTCTCTCCTTGCCTCCACTCCCATATTTATCCCATGTACCTTTTCAGTTTTATTGCTTTCCTGGCTTTTCCCTCCACTTAGATATCTAGATTTCTGATTATTTCCCTCAAGAATTAGTTTATACTTATATACCAAATAAAGTATTTGTTCTTACTCTACTAAAAATTGTTGCTGCTTAAATTTTTGTAAATCATTTTTATTTTCATTGAATGGGGAGAGAGATTAGGGAAAGGTTGTAATGTTGGGATATGTTACTTTTCTTTTTATCATTTTACTCTCTTTGTTATATCACTAATAAAGATGTTAAATCAAATCTCACTTGAAGTTGATCTCCAGACATCACCCAAAATCGTTACATTCTCATCTCTGATTGCCCTCGGGTATTACCACCTCTTAACGAGATATTTTACTTCCACAGAGTAGTTTACAGGAAGCATCATGCAGAGTCCTTTAAAGATTGTTTGCTCTCATTTTCTAACTGCAGTAAAGGCTTTTCAATGAACACAAGCACATATAGAAGGACCAGGCCAGGCTGCTACATCAAAAATAAATTTGAAATGTAAAATAAACATCAGAATGAGAATAATTTTAAAAGAACACTAAGGCTTGTCTTAATTTGCCATCTAAATATTAACAGTTGGTATGACATGAGGATCATGTTGAAAAACAGTATGAAAAAGTATCTATCATCTTACATTTTCTAGTTGCCATACACAGGCCACCAAAAGGAGAGCTTTTCTATATATGTGTCTCAGATGGTTCACAAGATTCCTAAATCTTAAGCAATTTTATTTGAACTATGTCAAACACCTAATGTGATCAAAAGATATAAAGACAGGTAATACAGATTATCAAGATAGAATCTCTAATCCCTTATGCTAAACTAGCCTATAGGTATATATAGCTTATCGTTAAATCACAGACTGTCCCTTACATCCAAGTGCTTGTGGGAAACAAACACCTGCCACCCTTAATACTTTCTCATTAGATGTTTCTCTAAAATCTCAAGAGCATTTTAATGAGCTTCTTTATCAAACAAACAAAAATGTGATTTGGATGCTAAGAAATAGATAAGCTTAGACTATATTTTAAATATAATTGCTAACTAAAATCATGCTTTTAGTTTGATGGCCATCACAAACATTGCCAAAATATAAGAATGGCTTAATTTGTTATGTGTTCATTTGGGATATTTTTACCATTTCAATTTTATCTGACAGTAGTCACAATTAACAGTTTATGAAACACTTTTCTTGAAAGACTATTGCAAGTATTGAAAAGTTAGAAACTTCTTTGTCAAAAGCTTTGACAATGTATAAGATCTAATTTGCAAAAGAGCCAAAGTATTATGAAGACTTTTCTTGTCTGCCTCTCCCCAACCCCCATTAAAAACAGAAGGTATTAATCACTTGATTTCAAAAGCAGCTGACTGATGCTATTCACTGGATAGGCCATTCTCACTAATGTGGCCCCATGAATAACTCTCAAGGCTTTTATTATTGCTCTGAGTGGACTCTTAGTAGCACAGCCTCCCTTTAGCAATCCTCATCCCCTCAGGCTCCAAAAGGATTATAGATAGCTGCTGAAAAGAAAGCATCATTGGTAAAAACAAAAGTTTTTAAAGAAAAAAAATGGGAGCAAAGTGGACATATTGGAGACAAGTCATGATTCATGGCCTGTACTGTGTTCTGCCTCTCTTTCTCTTACTCAATACACTCTTTAGTTTTATTACTGGATAAGAGGAGACCAGACCAGTGCACTTCTCCTAGCAACCAATATCAGTCAGCAAAGAAGGCATGTCATCTGCTCAAAAGGAAAACGGAAGAATTTGGGGTCATACAAAGCCAGACACATGTTCTTTTGCATTTGATCCCAAATTGATTATCAGAAAGGATTCAGTAAATGCTAAATAATTCTGTTTTATGTGAATGTTAACAATCCATAGAACTAAATATCAGCTTGTCGCTTGCTATATAGTAGTTTCAAATGCTGGTCCAATTCATTCATTCAAATGTTCAGTTTTTCACTTCTCCAACACTGCCTCCCGCCCATTATTGTTCATAGAGATTGCATTGCCCCTCCCAGGTATATCTTTGACCCTCATGGAATATTTCAAATGTAAAGATTATTTGTTCAGAAAGCGATTGCCTGATCATCTATCTTATTTGCATGCCATGTTTAGCTTCCACTTGGAAAGATTAAAAAAGATGCTTTCTGAAAAATGAACAAACTTGGAATTTAAATTTAACATGATGAGACATTTACTGAGAGCCTCACAATATGGAGAGCATTTCATAAGCTCCAACTGATGAACATCACAGATGTTACAGTTTAACATAAAAGTACAATAATTCATAGCCTGGAAAATGTCCTTCTTAAAATAAAAGTTGCCTGTTGGATTGTGGGTAGAGGGCAGACATCAAACAACTCAGAAGTTTATTCCTATCTTATAGCCATGCATGTACGGGGTGGCGGAATTAGATATTTTTGCCCAAAAAGCTGTACCCACATGTTATACATACTTTTCCCATTCTTTTTTCTTTCCTTTTGTATTACAAGTTGACGATATCCAGGCTTTCAAATCACAAAAGCGGATTGAAACACTTAAAAAACATACTTAGCTATCAAATCACCTACATGTTTTCATGATAACCAGTGAGGAACTCCCCACTTAAATGTGTTAGCACATTTTTTTTTTTTTCTGGTGAAGTTATTAAGCAGCCTTTGTGAAAAGAAAGGCTGCAAACTCTTCTGAACGACAGCTTAAAATCTGAGAGAGCAGGGCTCAGGTACTATAAAAATACTTTATCATTGTTAGTTTTTAACTCTTGAAATGATCACTTCAGTGAAAAAAAGTAGTTCTGAGAGTTTCAAATTCAATGATCTAACTCTTTGTAGTCCATTTCTCAGGAAAAAAAAAATACTGAGAAATGTTGTTACCCGGCATTTTCTTTTTAAAAGGCTCCATTCTTCTTACTCAGTTTCTCCTGCAATCAATGATTGAGATGGGGAGGGGTTCACATAATTGGCACTTAGGTGATGGCTTCTTATTGAAGTTGTGAACATCCAATAATATGTTGGACAGACAAGTTCTTACGTATTTAAGGAGGGGAAGGTCTCTAGTTTAACAAACCAACAATGAACTCAGTTTTCAATAACTACACTGTATTTGCCAATACATTAAAGTTCACTTTAACAAAGATATAAGATACAACTTAGAAGCATGTTGCTAAGTACATCCTGAATTTCCCTCAATTTAATATAACTCTAAAAACTATACTTTATAATTATCAGATATACCTAAACAAATTAGTTTAACTATATCTAGTATTTGCTAATATGTATAAATAAACATCGTAAAACTTTAAAAGTGTGGCTATAACATCGACTTATAAAATTAATAATGTTTTCTTTATAAAGAAAACCTCTTAATTTTTGAAAGTCAACATTTCTCCTCTTTCTGATTTTACTTATGAACACTTTAATAGATTATAACTGTTGGACAAGTTTTGGATGAATTCTTTAAATTCCGAATGGTTTTAAATGTGTGTTCCTTCTTTAAATTTAAAAAGTGGTGCAATGGAATAGTTGAGTTACAGTCCATGTTCCCCAGCTCATTTCCAAAAGGATGAGACCAAAAACTAGGGAAAGAGATCCCTCATTTCCAAAAAGCATGGACCAAAAACTAGGGAAAACTCTATAAAAGAAATGTAAAAGTAGCTATTGAGCCACTCTCCTGAGTAAAAAATTGCTGTGGTTCTAGTTATAATGACCATAAACTAAATACGCTAGCTTAATATTACTGTTTTTACAGTATCAATTGTTTTAATTTTATTTATTCATGAAGTAACAATAACTACCATTGGTCATTAATGAATAAAAGTGGATGTGAATCATAAGACTAGTGAATTTTGCCTATGATATGTATTCAGGTCATTAAGCTCACAACAAAATATAGAAATATACCCTATGCATATTGGACAATGAACCATAACTATTTTCAAAGATGAATGCTTGTGGTTTTCAAGAATTTTTACAGGCTAAATTTTCTTCTTCTATTGTACTCAAATGTAATATAAATGATAGGACATTTAATTAAATAACATAATAATAGAATTTGAGGCTCAGTGAGACATTGGAGATTACACAGTTAAATCTTATCTCTTGTTTGTTTTTTTTTTTTGTTTGTTTTTTTTTTTTTTTTGGTAAGGATCTAAAATTATACATTCAATTAATAGGAAAGCTAAAACTGGAGTCCCGAGCTTCTGGACACTCATTACTATCATAGCAATAGTAATGGAATTATCTTATTTGAGTTATCTTTTCTGATTTACAGAACCATTCAATATACAAATCTGATTAACAGGTAATTGTAAAAAATATTGGAATGAACGTCTGTATTGTATTAAAGATAGATAAATGGGCTATCTAGAAAAAAATGTGAGTAGAGTCTGTTAATTATTTAAAAGACCTTCTGTACGAGAACCCAGTAGGTTTGTCTTATCCAAGATTTATCTTATGGTATTTTATATCAAAAGTAAAGCATATTCTGGCTAAAATGTAAATCTGTCAACATGAACTTTAATGCAGGGTTTACAAGCATGTTCCATTTGTTAACCAATTGATTTTGTAGTATGCCTCTTGTGTTTACCCCTTTCATTCACAATATCACTCACTTGGGAATCCCATTTGTTCTGTAATTAGCATACAATGTAATGGAAAAGCACATGTCATAGCATGTTTGTCACAGTAGCATAGTATGGCCACAGTGAGGCTAAGGGGTTAAGAGGTAAAAGTTCTTAATCAGTCACTTGAACTCTCATGCTTGAAAGATTATATGCAAATTATAATGAGATGCTCATTGTAGTCCAAAATTAGCCTGAAAGCTAAAGTCTTCTAAACTTTACTGCTAGTCCATACTAAGAAGAAAATGATAATAAAAATATTACTACTAATAAAACAGTAATTAATAATTCCTAAATGGTGCTTGCTAAATACTTTCATGATATATACATCATACATATTTCCATATATGTATAATGCATGTAATATATATTCTTTTTATCAACTGAATGATATAGACATTATTACCATGCCCATTTTACAGAGAAGGACACCAAGGCCAAGAAATTTTAAATTACTTGCTCAAACACACTCCATAGTGTTTGTTGACTGTCTTTCAATAATTATCTTATACTTCTTACCTTATAAACAAAGTATATTACAATTGAACTAGACTTCTTGCCTATTCCCTAGCACTCCTTTGTCATTTCCATGCCATTTCTCTTGTAATTCCTTTTGCTAGAATGCAATTTACAAATTTTCTGCCTATTAAAATCCCGCTGTCCCTCAAAAGCCAAGGTTAAGTGACTCACTTGGTATGGACTCTTCTTCCCAAATTGTACCAGCTGGAAATCAGCTATTCCTTCTCTGAGTTCCCAGACTATGCTGTATATACCTTCAACCCCCATTTAACAGATACTACTTTTTGTTTTGGTGACTTGAACACTTTTTATCTTCTCTAGTAAAGAGTACTCTACTTGAAGGTGGGAATTATTTAACAGATCTTTATGTTCCTCATAGAGTCCCCAGAATGTTGCCTTGTTTATAAATAGATGTTCAGTAAGCATGTGCTAAAGCAAATGAATAACTTTATAGTATCTCAAGGTAACGCTCTTTGTTGACATGTTGACATGTTCAGAAAACAGCTGATCATTTTTGGAACATGAGTCTTGTTACGGAGTCCAGGGCTGAGAAGCTGGAAATGGTCTCTCAAGAAAAGCATGGTTTAGAAATAAAACAGCCCTGGATTATAGTTTCAGCTCTGGCACTGTGATAAAGCACAAAAATTCTCTAAGCTTCAGGTTTTCATATGTCCAACCAATGAGACAGATGTACCACATAATTACAAAACTTCTAGTTTTGAGATGCTATCATTCAATAATGTATAATTAGTATTGTTGAGATCTCTGCTAAGAGTGACAAGGTCAATTTGGGTTAATTTCATTTTACAGGGCAATTGAAGAAAACTTAGAGAACTATCACTGAAGGGATTAGAAATTAGGACTCTTAGAAAATTAAGTCATATTATAATACAAAATTGTTTCACTAAAACATTATATGCCACTAAGAAAGGCCATTCAACATTATCTTTCCATGGCAAATTAAAAGAATATATTTACCTCATACATTGCCAGTGGGAATGTAAAATGATAGAGCTTCTTTGGAAAATACTCTTGCAGTTGCATAAAAGGTTAACATAGTATATGACCCAGAAATTCCACTCCAGGTATACATTCAAGAGAAACAAAAATATATATGCACACAAAGTTTAGTACATGTATGTTCACAGCAGCAATATTTATAACAGCCAAAGAGCGGAAATAATCTAAATGTCTATGCATTAATAATTCAAAGGATAAATGACACAAAACACTATTCAGCGATTAAAAGTAATGAAGTACTGATACATGCTACAACATTGATAACCCTTAAAAACATCAGACTAAGGGAAAGAAGCTTGTCACAAAAGATCATATATTGTATGATTCTCTTTATATAAAATGTCCAGAATAGACAAATCTATAGAAACAGTGGGTAGACTAGTGGTTTCTTAGGGCTGGAAAAGGGGTAGATGAGGAGCATGACGGAGGGTTTCTTTTTCTTTCTTCTTCTTCTTCTTCTGCTTCTTTTTTTTTTTTTTTGGTATGATAAAAAAGTTATAAAATAAGATTGTAGTGATAGCCACACAACTCTGTGAATATGCTTAAAACCACTGCTATAAGCCATATGGGTGAATTATATAGTATATGAATTACATCTCAATAAAGTCTTGGGAGAAAATACTTAAGTAGAAAAATTTAGAGAATGTCTATGTTTGCCTTTATCTCAGTTTTAAAAAATATATTTTTCAATTCAAACTCCTTGATTTTCTTAAAATCAAAAGTAGGTCTATTAAATTGAATCTCAGTTTAATGCCAATGAGAGTAAATAGGATCCTATCCAAGATGTTTGTCACAGCAGATAGGGTGAGACAATGCCCACTGTCAGGGACATTCCTTTCTTTTCTATAAAATTTGTATTTTTCAATTATAATTGGGATACAATATTATATTAGTTTCAGGTGTACGGCATAGATTAGAGGTCTATATAACTCACAAATTGATCACTCCAAGAAATCTAATATCCCTCTGCTTCCATACATATTAATTACAATATCGTCAACTATATTTCTTATGCTACGCATTGTATCTCCATAACTCTCCTGTAACTACCCATTTGTACTTCTGAATCCCTTTCCCCCTTTTCACCGCCCTCCTCAACCCCCTTCTCATCTGGTGACTCTCAAAATATTCTCTGTATCTATGAGTTTGTTTCCCTTTTTGTCGTTGTTTATTTTGTTCTTTAGATTACACATGTACATGAAATCATATTGCATTTGTCTTTCTCTAACTTACTTCATTCAGCATGATACCCTCTAAATCCATCTTTTTACTTTTAGCCTGTATGTCTTTTAAACTGAAGCGAGTCTTTTGTAGGCAACATATTTAAGGGTTTTTGTTCTCTTTTCCATTCAGCCACCTATCTTTTGATTGGAGTACTTAATTCTTTTTCATTTGAATTACTTGTTGATAGATATGTAGTTATTGCCATTCTTTATTCATATTTTTGACACATATTTTTTCATCTTAAAGAAGTCCTTCCAACATTTCCTGTAATACTGGCTTGGTGGTGATGAACTCCTTTAGCTTTTTCTTGTCCGGGAAGCTCTTTATCCTTCTACTCTGATTGATAGCTTTTCTAGATAAAGTAGTCTTGGTTGTAGATCTTGGGCTTTTGTCACTTTGGATATTGTGTGTCAAGCCATTCTGTCCTGCAAAGTTTCTTTTGAGAAATCAGCTGCCCGTTTTATGGGGCTCCCTTGTAGGTAACTAGCTGCTGTTCTCTTTTCTCTTTGACATTTTAATTATGATGTGTCTTTGTGTGGGCCTCTTTGGGTTCATATTTTTTGGGGACTGAGACTCCTGGGGTTGTATGTCTATTTCTTTCACCAGGTTAGGGAAGTTTTCATCATGATTTCTTCAAATATGTTTTCAACTTCCTTGCTCTCTCTTTTTCTCCATACCCTTATGATACGAATGTTAAGCTTTATGTTTTCCTGTAGTTTCATTAAATTATCTTCATTTTGGGGGGATTTTTTTTTTCTTGTCGCTGTTCTGATTGGGTGTCCTCTACTATTTTATCTTCTATATTGGTGATTTGATCCTCCTCTTCCTCCACTCTGTTGATTCCCTCTAACGTGCTTTCATCTCAGATATAGTCTTCATTTCTTACTGGTTCCCCATTATAATTTCCATCTCCACTTTTATGTGTTTTATCTCTTTGTTAAAGTTCTCACTGAGTTCGTCTATTTTTCTCCTAAGTTCACTGAGCATCCTTTTAATCAAAGTTTTGAACTCTGCATCTGTTAGATTGCTTGACTCTGTTTAAATCTTTTCCTGGAGCTCCATTCTGTTCTTTCATGTGTGAGATGTTTCTTTGTCTCTCCATTTTGGTTGTCTTTCTATGACTGTTTCTGTGTGCTATCTGAAGCTCCTAAGTCTCCTGCTTTTGTAGCATGGCTTTGTGGAGCCCAGCAGCACAGTCTTGAGAGGGGTCTAGCTGCAGGCCAGGTTTGGCCCCAGCCTATGCTCCTCTGGGGACACCTGATAAGAGTCAACAAGCTATCCATAGACGGCTGCCAGCAGTGCTGTGTTTACTGTTGCCTCAAGAGGCCATGCCAGAAACCGAGGTTAGCTGCTGCAGGTATGGGGCTTGGAGCTGCTCAGCAAGGGTCACAGGGCACAACGAAATCTCCACTGGATGTTATTTGGGTAGGGTCGCAAGTTATTAGTGGTGGAGTTTCAGGAAATAATCTGAGTGGAGCGACCTCTATTATCCAGTTTGATGCTGTCTCAGCTCTGCACTTGCATCTGCACACTGAGAGTGGGGAGGGCTAAGCCAAGGATCAATGGATATCTCCAGCAATTCCTCCCAGAGAAAACCTCTCCTCCAGCTCTCCCACTGAAGGCCTGAAACTCAGTGTTTCCCTGAATGTCCCTGGTGCCCCTCCACTCCCACAAGCAGCCGCCCCAGAACTAGAGCTCAAGGCAAGCAAGTCGGTCACCCCAAAAGTCTGGTCAGTTGTGGTCACAGCGCCTTTAAGAAGAACATTTGTACCTGCCAGCTGCAGCAGCTGTAGCCTCTGTCACACTCACCCCATGAGAGTGGGAAGCCTCTCATCTCCGACCCCTTTTACTGTTCACAGGTGATTTCTTAATTCTCTCCCTAGCGATGTTTCCAGCCCCCAGGTGACTCTGCTTGCTGTTTGCTCCGTGGTTTTGTCACAATTTTGGTGTGGTCACAAGAAGAGATGTACAAAGCCTCTCTTCTCTACGTCATCTTGACCAGAAGTCTCTAGCTCTTTTAAATGTTTCTGGGAATGCTACTTCAAATCTTCCTCTTTTATTCAATTATTAGAGGTCTATATATCTGGAGGCTAATTGTAGAAGTAAGCTATTTAATTCTATCTCAATACTAGAATAATAATTTTTACCTGTTGCTAACGCTTAAATGGAAAGCTGCCCTAAACGTATAGAAAAGTCTCAATTTCTGGACTAGTTATCCTCATATAAATTAACATTCCTTAGTGCAGTGTGTATGTATCTTTTATTGTACATCAGAATCATTAGAAGCAGTATACTATCAAACTATACACATCGCTCAGCAGTGTGATAAAAAACACAGCAGTGTTATTATGGGAATCGGGGCAGAGTGACCATGAAAACCACCATCATATAAAATATATTTGGTTAGATGAGGCATATCAAAGCAAATGGTCAATTCTGTATCTCCTGCCAGTTGAAAGGCAGATTACTAAATCACCAGAAATCATGATATCCTTTGTGTCAAAATATGCATGTTTGATAATTCTGTTTATCTACACACACACACACACACACACACACACACACACACACACACACACACTACACATATACACATCAAAATATAAATAAATTAACCTAGTTCAAAAGGTAAATGCTTCATGTATTGGGCCAGGGCATAAAAATAAACATCTCAAAAGTACTTCATAAGCACATTTTCACCAACTGAACAAATATTTGAATATCTACCATGTGTTACCTTGTACTCTAGGCATTGGAAGAACATTGATAAACATGACAAATGTAAGTCCCTGCCATAGTAGCTCAATGTTAGAGTCAGACAATAAGCTAACTAACATCTTACCTATCCAGTGTTGAGGAAAAATTTTCCATGGGACTTTCATGTTTCTGCTTGTCTTGCTAGCAGAGGCACTAACTACTCTTTTTTTTCTAAACTATATTTTTAAAGATATTTATATAGAAAACAGTCTTGTATAACAGAGATAGTCTCTCTTGGGAACAGAGGGCAGATTTGTTTACTGTTTAATATAGTCAAGAAAGCGCTTTCCTCTAGGGTAAAAGTTAGGCAGGTTTACTTATTTTGCATTATAAAAGATTTGGGCTTGCAAGCTCAGGGTTCTTCAGCTGTGAGGCTAATCCACTATGTCTGCATCATCTACCTGGTACTCAATATACTGCCCCCAAAGAACTTCAGGGTCAAGATAAATGAACATAGACACAAAGTTATCCTGCTTGCTGTAGCATGACTAATTAAGTCCATCATCTCTTCTCTGGAAGTCTTATGTCTTCTGCCATCATTCATGAAGTTTTGGCAGTCTAATTTCTTAGTTGCAAGTAAGGTAAGATGTCAGTCCTTTTACAATTGCTGATGCACACAACACACACACATACATCTAAGAGGTGATAAGTTGTATAAAAACTTAAGACAGGAAAAGGAGGCAATCTGATAGCATTTATGGAGAGTAATTTTAGTTTGGGTGGCCCATATATCTGAAGAGATATTAGATAGAGACTTATTAAATCAATTGAAAGACTTATCCAGACAAAGGTCTGAGGAAGTACATTTCAGGTAGAAGGAACAAATGCAAAAGTCCCGAGTTAGGAACAGAATAGCAAAAAGAAATTTCCAAATCTAGGTTCTACATAGAGACTGTGAACAGATGTAAGGGAGAGGCCTGAATTTGAATAGTCAAACTGCTGTGAAGAGTTCTGAGGAGAAACCATTAGAAGTTCCTGAGCAAGGAGGTGCCATGATCTTATTTACATGTTTTTACAAGGTCCCTCTGGCTACTGTGGAGTAAACTGAGATGGGGGTAAGGTATGAGGTTGGGAGACACAGAAATGAAGCAAATGATCATTTATCAGCCTGGTATAATAGTTCAGATTTTGTTCAGGATGGTAGTGGTTAAGTTAGTAGGAAACATTTGGTATCTAATTATTTGAATGCATCAAAACAATATGATGAATGAATGGATGCAGAGAGGGATAGGTAAATGGGCAAATATATAATAATCAAATACAGTTAAATAATGGTAGAATCTAAGCAGGTATATCTGTGTGTTTGCTGTATAATTCTTTCAATTTTAATGTATGTTTCAAGATGCTTGTAATAAAATGTTTGGGGAAAATCACAAACACAGATAAAATTATTGGTATTTCAAAGGGTTGTAAAAATTAATAAACAGAAACCTCACTTAAATTGAAATAAGGAGGTCAAAATAAAAAGTTCTCACACCCTGCCTGGATCACAAAGCAGAACAGGAGAAACCTTGTTTGTAATAACCTTTCTCAACTTCTTTTTTGTCTCTATGAAAGAGCTTCCTCTTTGTTTTAGCAGACTTGCACGTGCCTTACCATGGTTGCATGTACCAGGTTGCAATTCCTTGTTGTGCCCAAATAAACCCATTTTGCTGAAGAAATACCTGGCTAACTTTTTTTATGGTCAACAGTGTTTACTAGCAAGTTGAATATGGGCTGTGAGAATGCGTCAAGAACAATTCCTAGTTTGGGGTCATGAAAACCTCTGTGAATAGTGGTGCCATTTACTGAGTTGGTGATTCTTAGATAAAGGGGCAGATTTCTATCCCAGGCTTCAGTTTGAAATATTCTTATTAGACATCAAACAAAGGTGTCAAATAGTCAACTGGATCTATCAAGCACTATCCAGGCACTGGAGCTACAATGTATATATGAGAGCTAAATTGTAGCCTAATAGAACTTACATTACTCCACAAAATAATTACGGACATTTGAAAAGCATCAGTTTAAAGATGAATTTAAAACCCATGCAACTAGATAGAAGATTTTAAGGATTAAGTGCAAGTAAAGAAGAAAACACTAAAGCTTGAGGCCTAGGTTACTCCAACACTGTTTTGAATTAGAGATAGGTATTCTGGGTGAATATGCTACACTTTAGATGCTATATCAGATCTCTATTATGGTAAAGCATACTGTTGACACATTAAAAAGTTTGTGAGAATTTTCCCTAAAAGACTTTATGTAATGATTCATTCATGTTTTATTCAATAATTAAAAACAGGAGGAAAATCAGTATCAATATCAAAGTAGTGATTTATGTTGATACATCTATACCTGAAGACACGGTAAGAAATATAACAATACTTTTCTTTAGAAACAAATCTACAAAATGGCACTCTATATGTTTCCATTGTCTGCTTGAACTATGCCCTGTAGGCTTCCATCTGCCTAAAATGGAAAAAGATAGGCTCTATACAAAATAAGTCTGCAGAAAGTTATACAGTATGATTTAAAAAAAAAAAAAAATGATGAGTCAAGATCCCAACTGAATATACCCAAAGGTAAAACATTATTGACATCTCTTTTAAATGAAGATTTTCTAAATTATTATTCAACAAACACCCTCACCTATTTTTCCACCAGGTCCAAAAAAGGAGCAATTGGAGGAAGAAAAAAAAGAGAAGGAAGAAGAAAAAGGGGAGGAGTTAGAGGAGAAATAAGTAAAAAAAGACTTTTTTTCTAATGCTCCACAAACACCAAATTGCATATGGGAAGTAAATGTATCCCCTGTAGATTGTAGGAACTACTGATGCAGATATTACTAGATACACACATCCAACGTAACATAAGCTCCTTTCATTACTATATATGTATCCAAATTGATGCAATGTGCTTACATATCCATATTTTTATTATCAAAGATGCTATTTTATACAGGCTGCTCAAGAATGAGATGGCCAGAATTATTCTTTCCATAAATCATGACTTTTTTTCTTTTTGTAAGGTACTCGTTTTTGATGTTCTAAGAAATCCTTTTGGTTTATGGTCCACATGTTGCCTGGAATCAAAGGTTATTCAAACAAAGCCAATTCAAATGCGGTATTACCGCACAGTTCCGAAAACAAATTTCAGGTTACTTATATGCAATTCAAGTTCTAAAATGGACTACATATGGCTATAATAACAAGCCTATTACCAAATGAAGCACTTTAGCAAAATGTATAAACCTGTATGAGATTATACATATTCACTTTGCAAACACATTATCTTTATCTCTCCAAATACAATGTGCGCCATTTTCATTAAAGAATATTTAAGGATTAAAGATAAAAAAAAACATTTTTTTCACAAGTATTGTGAAATTATTGAATTAACAGATATGTGGGATACAAATGTAATTAAAAAGTCTTGTAATGGTTCATTTTAGTTCTCTGCAAATGATTGCAAAACTATATTTTTTAAAAAAATAAAATGTGGAGAACAAAGATGAAACTCACTACATATTCTCCTATTATTTAAAGAAAAATCTGCATTTGGTTAATTAACCTGTATCAAATAATAAAACGTGTATTTCTATCCCAAATAGAAAAAGTTTGCCTGTTGTTATCAACTAACTTAATATTTATTCTCTATAGATTCCTACAGACACAAGATATTGAAAAATCATAAATAATATTAGCACATATCTTCTATGAGGAGGCGAAACTCTAACATTTTTCATATACCATAAAAATGTACATATAAATAACCCACCAAGCAAATTTCAATGCAAATCTATGTATCATTTGTCACTGAATAAAATTAATTTCTGTGTCTAGCACAAGGATAGTCAGTATATCTTCGAAATAGTACAAGCCTCTCTGAATTTGAAATTCATGGGGGGAATGAGCACACACTTCTAAGAAGAATAATAAGTAAACAGGAATCATAGGATTCTGGAAGAGTAAGAAAGCTTAGAGATCCTACCAAGAAACCCCCTCATTATTATGTGAACACTCAGTGCCAGGGTGTTGAAATGGCCTAGAGGGCAGTGTTGTCTACATCCCAAATTTCCAACAATCCCTATGGAGAGGCTGTCATCATCCTGGAGTAAACCAAAGGCAATCCAGTGACAAATGTATGATTTACATACTGATTCAGTAAGTGTCCACAATTTTCCTTTGCTTTTGACATAGATGCTCAATACAAAAATTAGTTACACACGTGCACACACACACACACACACACACACACACACACACAAATTTAATGCTGCCTTTTCAACTCCTCAACCCTTTTTTTATTACATTTTTTACTACATTATGAATTTTGCTGCATAATTTTGGCCCAGACACCAATTCCTCCTTTATTCTATAAAATTATACCAGAACAAAGGTCCTAGGTGTGTCTCTGGGGCAGGAGGGGCAAGGTGGTGGGTAAAAGAAAGAAAGGAGAGATAGAAGGGAGAGAGGCAGGGTAAGAGAGAGGGAGGGAAGGAGAGAAATGATGTCTTGCTACTGCCGTTCCAGCAAGCTGGTTAATTGCATTTGTTTCATATATCTCCAAACACTCTGGAACATTAATTACTTTCTGTAACACCAAGCTCTTCTGATTCCCTCTGTCACTTCCACTGAGCAATTTAATTGTATTACCCCTAGCCATACACTGACTCAAAAAAAAAAAAAAAAAAAACACGAAAAAACAAACAAAAAAAAAAACAAAAACACCGTGGTGAAAATTCTGTATTCTAATAATATATAGTTTCTGCGCATATTTCTGATATTGAAATATGTAAATTCATGTATTATAATGACATGTTATTCAAAAAGTTATATGAAAGTCTTATCATGAAAATTAAAACACATTTTGGAAAAACATGTAAACCTTTTTTGTTTGCAATGGAATATAATGTAAACATATTATGAAGGTAAATTTATTAAAGAAAATGCATTGTGAATCATTAGATATTATAGATATTGCCACACTATGATTCACAATTATTAATTCTTAAACATCTACTACTTAGAAGTGAAAGAGAAGAAGAAGCACTGTGCCCACAAGAATGCCTTTCCTACTATTGCTGGGGGCCAAGGTACTCATGTGGTCCACGATTGAAAACAGCCACTTGACAGTAAGTAAACTCATCTGTATTGCCTCATGTTTATAGAAAGGCTTCCTTTCTGAGTCCAGTGCATTTGGTTCGGTGCAGCAGTAGCTGCCAAGAACAAAGTTAGCTCCTACAGGCAATGCCCCAAATAATGAATTTGTCCACAATGCATATGCTGGAGGAAAGTTTATGTAGCAACGAGCAACTGTGATGGCTCAAATATTTGGATCAGTACTCCTCAGATTCTTTACAAGTACAATAATTTAAAAACTAAAGTACCATAATCCACATTTTCGAGGGGGTGGGAATCCTCTAGTCTTCTCTTTAAACCAATGATTTCCACTGATATAAACGTCTTAAGTCCCTAGAAGACTAATACCAAATATCCTTTTGACTTCCTTCTTTGAACAAGCAAAAAATGCATGTTAATGATTACTTCTACTTGTCATTCAAAAGAGCTCAAAAAAAATTTTTTTCCAGTCCTCTCTCAAGAAACTGACATCCAGTGAAAATATCCCAGAAAACCAAATCTGAACAAAAGACAGAAGAATCAGAGGCAGAACGCCCTGCTGCTTGACAGACTGACTCAACCTAGTGGGAGACACCTCCAGCACCTGTTTCAAATCCCCATTGTGTTTGTCCCTGGAGACACACAGCTAAGTGTTCCATGCCCACAGCCTGCCCAGAGCTTATGCTTCCCCCTTCTTGGAGCCTCGCCCAGACTTACTTTTGATAGTTTTCTCCCTATGATCTAAATTCTTCATTCTGATTTCATTCGAGGAGGGTACTCACTATAACGAAAGGGATACACATTAATCCCCAAGAGAACCTGTCCCATATTCCTAACCCATCAAACATTTATTAGAACATCTATTATCATTATTTTTCTTCACTTGAATTTCTAAGCCAAAGTTCAGATACAAGAACACCAAATAGAGAGCAATACCAGAGTATTAGACTCATTCAAGAGATTTACTTTAAAATTTCTTTTTCTAACAAAACTAAGAATCCATCATTTATTATCCAACTCCTTTATCAGTTAATTACAACAATAGGTTACTACTAACATGTTCCACTTGCAGTAGTTTAGAAACAAAAGATTTAAAATTTCTGTCCCCCAAAATCCCCCATGCCTGGACCAATACACATAACGTCATTTTATTCATAGTCTACATTGCATTCAGAAAGAAATGTTTTGTTTGTTGTTTTTGGGGGGGGGGAGGATAAAAGCATTTTTAACTTACCATCTACCCGAACATATAAAAATCCACAGAGTAGTAGTTGTGTAAACATCAGCCGACTCATTTTGACATATTAAAAAGGATCCAGATTGTTAAGAAACCAATCCCAGAGAGCAAAAGTACAAAAATAAGTATCAAAAGAAGAGGTAGGTCCAAAGTTCCTAGATGCTAGTTAAAGTCAAGAAGAGCAAATCGCAAGATCAAAAGGGGTTAGTGGAGAGATCTTGAGTGGGACACATTTAGATCCATCCAAATTAACCATGGGCACTCCAAAGGCTGCTGTATTTCCACATTCTGGCTTCCTAAATTCCCACAAATTCAGCCCAGCCGGAGGGATTATTCAAGAGTGTCTAACTCTCACTCCTCAGGCTCCACTGCAATCCAAAGTCAAGTTCTTTCTTCAGAAGTCAAAAAGATGAAGGGAGAGAAAAAAGACCTAATTCCTAGAAAGTGTTCCACAAACTTGCCAGCGCGCTGCCGAAAAACCATTGGCCTGCCTACTGGTTTTCTTCCCCCGGGTCTCCTTCTCGGTAGCAGCTCCACGTCCAGAGTTTTTTTCACTTAACTTCCATAGTCAGGATGTGTCAAAGCAACACTTTGCAGGCGGCCGACTTGGCGGGCCTCTGCTTTGCAGCCTCGTTGCCTCCCTCCACCTCTCTCCTTTCAAAAAGAGAGGCAAAGAGAAATCAAGACGACTTGGGTGGAGAAGGCGAACTCCTACGTGGTGGGGCTGCTGGGAGGGAGGGAAGAAGAGAAGGAGGGGAGGGAGGGACGGAGCTGAAACTGCTGCCACCCCCGCGGTGCCGCCACAGAGCGACAGTGAACACAGGCGGCTGCGGGCGAGAGCGAAGCGCAGCGAGTGAGCTCAGGAGCTGGGGAGCGGAAGAGAAAGGGAGCTCGCGGTCCAGCCGCCCGCTTGGGTCCCGCCGCCAGTCCCCGGGTCCAGCTGCCGCTGCTCCGCGGCCCCGCAGCAGAGCGTCCGCCTCCTCCTGCAGCTGCGGGCGGTGGAAGCACTTAGAAGAGGGAAAGCGAGGAGGCGGGAGGGGAGGGGAGGAATGAAAGCTGCGAGGCGTCTGCCCGGGGGAGGGGGGCAGAATGTGTGGGTGCTCTGAACCCTCCACCTCTGCACTCCGCTACCGGTCCGAGCAGGGGGCGCCAGCCGGCTAGGCAGGAGTGCGTGCGCCGGGTGGAGGCGGTGGGGGGAAGGACTGGAGAGCCGAGGGTCCAAGGGGGACGAAAATTAACAAATTCGGAGCCGAGGCCACCGATCAACTCCTTCCCCTTTTCTACGCTTCCTCGTCCCCCTCCTTCCCGCCTCGGGAGGCGATAGGTGGGCTCTAGCCTCCTGCTCCTCGCCACGTCCGGTTTAATGGGCAGGTAATTTTCTCGGTGAGTGATTTCATGGAAGCCTTTCCTAATTATTCACCCTTCCGTCTGCCGAAGATGCACGCGCTTTCTGGAAAAAGATCGTCCTCCAGGACCCAGGGCGCAGCCTCATTACCCGTTAAAATCACACAAGCACTCACTCTTCACCTTTTAGCAAAATGAGAAGGTGAGTTGGAGGGAGAAAAGGAAAGGAAACAAAATATAACCACCTTTTGGAGCGGAAAGGTTGTATGGGCGTGCTTCCTACGTCGTTAAAAAGGCACAGGAAAAAACAGGGGTGGGTGTACAGAAATCTCTAGCCTCCACTGGCTTGTTTTAGCCAAGATCTATGGCCCCCCGAGGAATCCGGGGGCGGGCGAGAGGGTTGGCGGGGAAGAGGTGGCATTTCCTCTTCTGTTATTCGGTTGCCTAATGACCCCTCAAAGATCAGTGTGACGCGGATTGTGGGACGGAAGGGAGTTGAGCAGAAGACGCTTAGGATGGGGAACCGGGATCAGAGAGCTTGGGGTACCCGAAGCTCTCAGCCTTCAGAGTAAGGAAGGTACCTCTTGGAAGGACAACCAGGAAGTATAGGTCGAGGAAAGCTGACAACCCGACTAGGTTAATAGAAGCTCAAAAAAGAGACAAATTTCAGCCCAAAGGTGACAAAACCCTGAAAATTATGGCAAACCGCACCAAATATATGCCATTCAGGACTGGGGATGATTAAGGAAGGCCACATTAGATCAAAGAGATGCCAGAATCTGCCGGCAGCCGGTGTGGCCGCTGCGGCCAGGCCCACGTGTGATCAGAGACTCTCTGGTAGCTGTTTGATGCTTGTTCGGGTGATTAGAAGCCAGGTTATAGAAACTCACGCAGGTCTCCAAACCCAACCAAGTGCTAGATGGTGAATCTTTAGTTCCCCCTACTGGAAAATATTAGGAAAGATTCCCTCCGTTTAATGAGGCCATTTGAGGCTATTGGAGGAAAAGCCTTTTGTTTGGTGTATACATTTTGGTATAGCATCTTAATTTAGCTCTCTCTTGCCTATTGTGTACGTGAAATTGTGTGTTTCCAAAAAATGGCCAGCTACATTCAAGCAATTAAGAGAGTTCTTATGGCACCTCAGCGTGCTTGAAAATTATGGTAATGAAACATTCCTGCAAAAGAATAAAACAAACCACTTTTCTTGTGAAGCATTAAGAGTAATTTAAGCACACTTTTCATCTACATTATTTAGGTATAAAAAAATGCATTAGTGTGCTGAATTTAAATCACTTGAATTCTTACAGTTACAATTCTGAATTTATTATTGTTTTACCACTATGAAAAAAGACAACTTTTTTCCTTCAAAGGGTCAAGTTTAAATTAGGTAATACCGTGGTCTTGGAAAAGTCCAAAATTCATTGGGTTAACATCTTTCTTAACTATCTGTAATACTGAAAAATAATTGATGATTCTTTAAAACTTTCATTTTACACATTCTGATTAGGTTTAAATTCAAGGATTAGAAAGTCTACCTCATTTCTTTAAATAATGTGCTTCCACCCCCGATCTCTATCTCAGTCAAATTTCCTTACATGGATGCAATAAAACACATTCAGAAAATAGAGTATCCCTAATAAAATAATGCAGAAATTAACAAATTACACTGACTTAAAACTCTTTAATTTTAAGATAGATTTCAGAAGGGAAAATATTGAAATATTTTATCTGGGAGAGTTTTTCATGGCTATTCATTTATGGAGCAAAAAATAGATTCAATTTCATACTTATTATATTCACTATCTATAGATACTTATCCTTTAAGTGATTTATAAAACCACTTAGTGACAGAAAAGGTATGTGTAGGAAGTAGGGGCAGTAGGTTGAAGGAGAAAAATGGGCAGAAAAATGCTGCCTCATATCTCACAGAAAGTTGCCCTTGTGTAGAGTATAACAAATCGCCTTATACAGAGAAAAAGTTTATTTAAGAAACATCTCTTTAGTTATACTATTTTCTTGGCATTTGGGGCCAAACATCATCATTTTGCATTCATAATTACCTACTAAAAGTGACAGAGCACATCAGTCTGATTTCAGTCTGATGCTGCTTTTCCCCCATGCCTTACCTACATTATGTAATACTGTCTAAAAGAATTTTTGGGGTCTATGTTCTCTGCTTTTCTTGAAAATAAACTCATAAATGATGTTTAAAATAATACTTTGTCAATATCTCATTTGATATGAAATGGGACCAAGAAAAACTGATGATCTTATAGGAATCTCATACCAAATGATAGTTTAAGACTATGACCAAAATTCTCATGTCAAGTCAGCAACAGTAATGGTAAGAGTAAGAGTCGACAGACAGAAATGTAATATGGACATTAAGTATAGGGGAACAAAGACACCATCTTCTGGGAAATTTGATAAGATCTGTATATAGAAACATGTGTATTTCAATTAAATTGAATATACTTTTACTGAGCAATGCTTACGGAAAAAATAAATTTCTTACTTTAAGTTTTTCTTGAAGAAAAAATCTTTAAAACCTTAATGTTCTAGTAGAAGTTGGAAATTCAATTTTAATAGTGTCAGCTTAAAAAAAATTTTTTTTTAGGTTTTCATTAAGACAGAAACCCTGAAATGGCTTAGAACAATGAAGCCTCACCACCACCAAATTAGAAGGTTTAAGATACAGAAAATTGAATAGGCATTTGGCTTCAACATCTTTCCAAATATAAATTGTTTTTTCTTCTCTAAACAAGCAGCTGAATAAAGAGAAACGTACATGGAAATCTAGGCTCCTTTTATGTAAAACTTGGAATGGTATTATTATGAGCTCAAAATGTGCCTACCAGATAAACATATATTTTAATACATCTAAATACCACTGTGTGTGAGACTATAATTAACCCTAATTTGGGTAAGGTGATCAAATGGCCTTCTTTGTGACTGCACTTCTGAGTTGGCATTCAGGGAGAACCATAAAATACCCATCTGAAGGCAATCTGCACAATATAGGATATAAAATAGTAAATATTTATTTTCCATACCAGATTCTCCAAGGATGTAGTATAAATTTAAAAACAGCAGTCCATTATTTTTACTCTTTCCAACATTCTCTCATTACAATTGCAAAGTGATATATGTAAATCAAAGGTTTGATCCATGGTAATAATTTCGATATCTACTACAATGTGGTGAGCACTTGCTATGTTTTGGGGGTGATTGTAGTTTTTTAAAATTCATAATACCTTTTAATTCCAATAAAAGCTATATGTGGTTGATATTATTCCCATTGCACAGATGAGAAACGTGAAGCTTACATAACTAACTGAAGTTATTAGAAGCTGCAATCTTCCTTTGAATCTAAATCTAAATCTGATTACAAAATCTGTGCTTCTAAGTGTTAAACTATGCTTCCTGAGATTATTTTAAGACAACTTCCACGTGTAGAAATTCTGTAACACTTTAATAAATTGCTTTGATTAATCAATTTAAGAGAACTCTTGATGCACCAAAACATACAGAAATATGTGACCGGTTTTTGTTTCCAAAATCAAAGAATCTTTTTAAGTCTAAAAGAGTATTGTTTGTTATCTGTTCAGTTCAAATTTTTCTATGTAACATTGCCTTATCATACTATACAGAAACACTGCATTTAGACGAAATGTATAAATCATATCTACAAAAGGGCACAGGGCAATTAAAATAAGGGAAGCATTAAAAATCCAGATCACTTGAGGATGACTCATTCGCTCCTAGGTGTTTTTTTGTTTGTTTGTTTTTGTTTTTTTTTTTTAATTCTCTACACCTTGTTCCAAAAAGACTTTAAAGACAAGATAAATTGCATATTACTCTTCTGAAATATGTTCTAAATATCTGATTGCAACCAATTTATTTTTAAGTATCCACTAATATTTCTCTCTATGTAATAAGTCTGCCTGTATATGTATGTATCCATCTATGATTAGTACTTTTGGTATGTTACATGAAGTTACTAAAATATTCTATTTTTAGAGATCTGAGATTTAAGTTTACTGAAACATAGCAGTAGTTCACAAAAATAAACTGTTTTCTGCCAAATTCCATCACTTGTGGTCAAAAAGGATTTTTGTTCTGTAAAACCAATTTGGAAAATTATTTTCTATCTTGATTGAAAAGTTTAGTAATACTTTCAAACTTATTGAATAAATCAAATATTATAGTAAATAATATTTGGGAATAATTTTTCTAAGTGCATATATCTTAAAATTTGGAATTTTAAAAACACATAAAGCTACTTCAGAATTTATTGTTGAGATTTTGTCGTCTTAATGCCAGTTCTCCTCATTCTGTGGTTGCCCATTTTCCCCTCCCTCCATCTGAGTAATGAATGAAACTTCAACCTCTGACATAGTTAAAAAGTAGCTCTTTAATAGGGAAGATAACCTCTCTTCCAGATTAGGAAAGTGTTTTCAAAAATAAGCAAAGTTGTCAGCCTCACAAAAATACAAAATTATCTCCAAGTGCAACTCTATCTATGTGGCCCCGAACCCGTGACTGGTTAGACTTCATATGTGTGTACATTTTTTTTCCTACTTATTATTTTATTATTTCTATTTAAAATTTTTATGTTCTTACTTTAGTACATAGCCTAATTTCAATGATGTTAAATAATACATTGTTTTTTTTCTATTTTTACACCACAATATCATGAACCCAAGAAAATTCCTTTGATTCTTTGCCAAACTATTTTAAGTCCATCTGCTCCAATCTGGACTTCATATAATTGAATTTTAGTAACACATAACTGTAATCCTAATAGGAAGATTTTTTTTTTAAATCCAAAACAGATTTTTTGTTGTTCTTAAAAATAGGGATTGTCAAATAATAAAAAAAAAAAGGCTCATCATACCTATAGGTCCCAGATTTTTAAATTTATCTGCTCACTGAGTTGCTTTTAGACATATTTAATAATGTATTCCTCAAATTTGAAAGAAGTTGCTTATTCTCCCTTACAATAATATCATGGAATTAATCCAAGGGTACATGTAATCTGTCTACAGTTCTATCACACTGAAGAACTAATCATTTTGGGAGCAGATTCTGAGTTTCTTCCAATACTCCAATGACCTTATTTCTGCCTGATGAAATAATTTTGGACTATCTGTGGAGTAATCGAAGTCCTTTTACCACAGATACTAGGTTTTGAGCTGTTACATACCAGCAGAGACTCTCAGGTATGTAACAATTAAAATTTTATATAATTTTTTTATATATTATATAAAAAGTAGTATAATTTTGTTTTAAAAAAATGAGAAATGTAAATACACATTCTCTTCCTTAAATGATAAAATAAAATATAGGGAAGAAATCACTATGGTCCAAATTTATAGACAAATATGTAAATAAAGAAAAATATATAAAATACTCATATCCAAATATCTCAATTTGAATGAAAAATCTCTCTTAATCAGTTTCCCCTAAGTAATCTACTCAGAAAAAAAAAGGAATATAGGAATGAGTGGTTTTTGTTTGAGTAATTTTGGCTTTTCCATTATATACTACTATTAATGTAAGGGAATCAAGATATCATATGGTTAAAATTGAAAAAAGCTAGTGTAGTTTTTGACAGTTTGATACAAATTATGCAGTTTCCCTATTATATTGGCTTGTTTTTAATATACTTTATTTTAATTAGTTTCTTATATTCAGTAGGAAAGTGAAATTTAAATGTTTACATTGTATTTAATATAAGACATATTATGCATCTAAACGAATTTATGGTTTTTAACAATGAGAGAAAAGTTTCACCAAATATCTATCTTTTAATTTCTCTTTTTCCTAAGACTACTCATCTATGATTTTTTCCTTCAGCCATCTGGCAAACATGAGTGTTTGAGGTACTGATTGGTATAGACAAAGTCAGTGAAAATTATGTAGCATAATGAGCATTAAGGGATTTTTTTTCTTTCATAGCTTGTCTCTACGGCTGGCTTAAGTCCTGGTTATTACTTAACTATTATTTTGTTTCTCCCTTCTCCACTTCTCACCAAACACACACATTAAGAAGATATTATATCACAAAGCTGGAAAAATAGTCATAAGGTTTTAGCAGTCTATTTTCCAGCCTTCATTCTGAATCATGTTTGAATTATCAAAAAGAGATGAAAACTTACTTTATTTTAAATAAAGACTTCCAGGGATTTGACAACATTCATAAGTTCACCATTCACTCATCATCAGGAAAACTTTAGTTTTCTGCAAACTAACTGGGAAATAGCTTTCCTACTTTATCATTTCTGCACAGAGAAGGGATAATGAATAAGCAAGTAAATGTGGCTAAGAACTAGAGCTCTGGATCAAGTAGATCTGGATTCAAATCTTGGTTATACTGCTTACAGTGTGATCATAACAGTTATCTCAACCATAAAAGAAAGATAATAATAGTGCCTACTCAGAAATGTTTTTTAGATGATGCATTTAAAAGACTTGGCTTGATGTTTGCTTTAATTGGTTTCCAACACATAGGGTGGTTGGAGTATACTAAGGAATCTCTACCATGATGGCAAGCTGTATGTTAATGAAGAATCTTTTTTTTTTTTTTTTTGCTCCTTCCACAATGAAGTTGACCAAACTGCCCAGTATTAGATTAGATCATGTAATTGTGTTGATTAGATCATGTGACTGAGAGCTGGTCTTTGAAATGCAGGCACTTAGGTCCAGCCTATAAGATACCTCTCATACTAACCCAGTGCTCTGACTATTCTGTCATTAATTGAGCAACCAAATCCTAAATCAAATACCAAGCCACCAGATGGAATAAATAAGTCCCAGAATGAGTATGTAAGGCAGATTATCTCACTCTCTCTCAAATGCTTTAAATTTTGAGTAGAACAAATATAGTAGCTTATCCCAACAAATATAATCAGCTACTTGGAACATTGCCTAACATTTAAATGAAAATGTTGTAATATATTTCTTCACAGGACATTAGACCACAATTAATATTATAACAATACCTAACTTTTAAAAACTATTATTATGTGGCAAATACTGGAATAAAACTTTTATATTTATTGTCTTATTTAATTATCACAAAGCATATGAAGGTGGTATTGGTTTTAGCTCCATAATTAAGAATAATGAAAAATCAGATCGATGAAGAAATATTGAAAGTGTCATAATTTGAAGCTGAGATTTATATCCAGTGTCAACAAAGGATGTGATATCTCCCAAAATAGGTTAGGCTTTTCAACTACAGAGTTTCTCAAAGCTTTTTTTTTTTTTTTTTTTTTTTTTTTTTTTTTGGTTACTCCCTCAGGAGGATTTTTAGGCATTTTTGTCTTAATCACTTCTCCGTGGAATTTCAATACCACAGGAACTGTATATATGTTTATGTGTGGATGTATGCATAAACTTTATACATAAAAAGTACACTTTTTTTTTTTTGCCTCCAAGAACCAGTTTTTCCTCACACCCATTTAGAGTGCATATTCTACAAATATAAACAATCTCCAAATCTCAAGCGAGAAGGGCCATTTCTTATTATATTGTAAGTCTGCTGGGCATTTTGAATCATCCTCATTCTAGAACCTAGGTTACTGGAGCACTTATTTTCTGAACAAATGGAAAGGCAGAATATGATTGTTACATCCTCTAGCTGGAAACAAATGAGACTACTTTTTATATTTTATTACCAAAGCAAGACAAAAGACCCACCTCACACCCCTTCCAGCTGTACTTACTGTATCATATCCACCCCCTGCTTTTGGAAGAAATTATTTAAATTCATTATGGTAATATGTTTTATTGCAGGCTAAAGAGAAACCTTGGTTATTACATGTTTCTATACTGTGCTGAACAGTTTCTTTCAAACTGATGTCCACCCAAAACCTCAGAATATGACCTGATTTGGAATTAGGGTCTTTGCAAATGTAAAGAAGTTAAAATGAGTTCATACTAGATTAGGACAGACCATAATCCAATGACTAGTGTCTTTATAAGAAGAAGGGAATTTAAATACAGACACTGAAACTAAAGGGAGAAGACAGCTATGTGAAGACATTGGTAGAGATTGGAGTCATGCTGCCAAATTCTAAGGAATACCTGGGGCCACCAGAACCTGAAAGAGGACAGAAAGATTTTTTTCCGAGAGCCTTCAGGGGGAATAGAACCCTGCCAACACCTTGATCTTCAGGCTCATAGAATGGTGAGAGAGTATATTTCTGTTCTTTTAAGTCACTAAATTTGCAATACTTTGTCATGGCAGCCCTAGGAAATTAATACAGCCATTGCCTGTTCTAATAAATTTGAAATGGGAAATAACTTTTAACTTATTAAAAGCCAGGTAGATGAATGATAAATTAGTAGACTTGGAAAGAATGGTAATATGCATTCTGAATTTGTTTAAATCAAAAGTTTATCATATATGAACCTAGAGGGTATTATGCTAAGTGAACTAAGACAGAGAAAGACAAATATCATATGATTTAATTTATATGTGGAATTTAAAGAACAAAATAAATGAACAACAGAAATGAACTCATAGATACAGAATAAACTGATAGTTGTCATATGGGAAGAAGGTTGAAGGGCTGGATGAAAAAAGGTATAGGGATTAAGAAGTACAAATTGGTAGTTACAAATAGTCACGGAGATGTGAAGTACAGTATGGGGTATATAGTCAATAATGTTGTAATAACTGTGTACAATGCCAAGTAAGTACTAAAATAATGGGGGAATCAGTTAATAAATAATATAAATAATATATATAATATATATTATTTAATATATTTAATATATAATATTAGATTATCAGCCACTATATTGTACACTTGAAAGTAATATAAAATAATATTGAATGTCAACTACAATGGAAAAAATGCTTTAAAAGTTTATCACATATGTACATGCAGAAAAATAGACAAAAGCATATATAAATACAAAGAAAACAAAAATAAGAGAACAATTAATTTTTTTTAAAGTTTACTTTGAAAGATCTATTTCAGAATTTTAGAATATAATGCTATCTTTAAGATCATCTATTATAATCTTATTATATAGCTCAAAAATAGGAAGTCACTTTAAATTAGTAATAGAAACCTTACCAGATTTTAAATTAGTCTTTTAAATTTACATTAATTTAACCTAGACAATTTTAGAATTTAGGTATCGACTTCGCTTAATTGTTATTACTACTGCCAGTGATTTCTGATTAAAATTGAATGATATACATATTAGTACATTTTAAATTCTTCGTATAATTAAAAACATATCAAAATATAAAAATAACTCTATATCATGGCAATATTAGGAGAAATAGTAAATATTGTAGTATCTATGTGGAAATATTAAATAAAATATTCAGTCCTGGTTTTATTGATGTTTATTTACAGAATGGCTCTTGCAAAATGTAGCAAAGTTTATCACAGAACCAGATTTATACAACTGCTTATGGTAGTACAATATAAGACAAACTATTTCTTCTGTTGATTTATTTAATATAGTCTTAGAGAAGAAGAAGTCTTAATTCTCATTTTTTTTTTACAGCTTTTCTATTTTAAAATAAAGAAATAAACATCACCTCTTGGCCTTTTGGCTATTATCAAGTGAAAATAAAAAAAAAAAAATTAGTCAGATCTCAATTTCTCTGTTACTAGTCCAGTTTCCATATCGGATTTCTTTCATTTAATTAAAAAAATTCAAAATACAATACTATTTAAACTTAGAAACTTCCAAAATTACTAAACACATTGCTTATCTTGGCAACTTTGTTATATGTACATTAGCCCTGACAGGAGCCATAATTATAATCATTAACAAGTAGCCAGCATGCATGCGCACACACACAGATGCTGAGCCTCCTCCATCAAATTAAAATATATATATATAGTCTCATAATTCTACTACTGTCAGTCTAAAGCAATATCCATTACAAAGTTTGAAATATAAAAGCTCTATTTATACAGAGAAATATACATATAATCAAGACCAATACCTTAACCAAATTCATAGACATGCTAATTAATGATACTTTGCCCAGTACTCCGTGCTATGTGTGTTTCAAAATCTCCTGTGAAAGGGAGGTGCTAGAAAAAAGAAAAAAAATGATCAATTGTCTTATAGTCAGCAAAGTAAGAAAATGGAGAAGTTAGATATGAGAAGATTTTGAAAAGAAAGAAAACATTCATAAATATTCAGCCCATATATAATAGCAGAGGGCCATAAATGGAGGAAAGTGAGAAGACTTAAATATATAGAATCAAGAAAAAGTAGACAAAGATATTGGATAGTTTCATAAATTTTTTGGAGGATTTAAAACAGATCAGAGAAGGATAAAATACTATTTATTATGAACAACAAAAAATCAAGGCTCTGAGAAGTTAAGTAACTTTGACAAAAGTACAAAAATAAATGAGTTCTGAGACCTGATTGACAATTCATTCCACTTCCACTAAATTTTGTTAACTAATATAATGTTAATCATTATTGTTTTCTGGCTATAGACAGACATTTTAAACTTGAGAAAAGCATTGGCAATTAGTGGACTAGGGGATTTCAAGAGCAGTTCCTGGTCTATTAGCCTTAATCGGATATGAAAAGGAGTAGGGAAATGAAACAGAGGAGAAAGAAAACAAAGGTGGGAGGACAGAAAAGCAGGAAAGTAAGGAAGTAGAGAGAAGTGTTCGATAAGCTTGGTTTCACTAAAACAAAAGCTAGATAAAGCCATGAGATTCAATATGCCTTGGACTTCTCATTTTGCTTTGTAGCTCTTACCAAGTATTCTTTCTGATTTTTTTTCTACCCGCTTTACTCTTCTCATAAGAAAACAGAGATATGGCCTCATTTTTTCACACCACAGGACTTTTGAGCCTGTTAGCTGTAATTTCCTCCCATACCCACTAAATTAAGTATGCTAAGTGGGTCAGAGAGTAGTGCTTGACATTGGTACCCTTACTAGAGTTCTGAGTTTGACCTTCTATAGTACTTAAGCTAATGATCTATTCTTAGAGGACTATACTAACTGCACTAATAAAGTACTTTGCAGACATAAATGTGGCAAACATGTTAACAGTTTCTATCATACAATATTGAAAAAATTAAAACAACAAGTTCTGTGTAGGAATTTTTACTCAGAATTTGGTTTTACATTTATTGTCCAATTTACTTTTGTTGTTATATATGTTCTCTCCCATATCTAAACTAGTAATGTCTGTGTGTGTTTTTTAAATGAACTTTAAAAGCAATAGTTCAACAATTCAGTGTTGGCGCCTCTCACATGTACAAGGCCAATCTTACTGAAGATGTCACTTTCTGAATGTTTGGACTATCAGCCTGACAATAGACCTAACTGCATTAGGGGTTTCAGGGGGACTCTTCCTACCTATTTCCCTCAGACTGAGATTTATTTTCTAATATGATGTTGTCATCACTATTGTCATCAGAAAGACATATAAGGGGATTGTTAACATTATTGTTTGTCAGACATCTATATTAATTTTCCTTGAAATAGTATTGTCTCAACTGAGGAATAGAATTATATTTTGCCTTGTCTCCAGAAATGCTTTTAAATTAGAATTGATGTTTGAGTTACATGACTCTTCACTGCTGATATAATTCAAGTTTTTATTTATTTGTTTATTTTTTAATTTGAATGTTTGGCAAGTAGCAGTATTACTCTATTCTTCTAGTTACAAATCCATTAATCACCCTCCCTCGAAAAAAAAAAATGTTTTATAACAGTAGCTTTTATTCCAAAGACAAACACTCAAATATATTATCTTAGTAAAAGTGCCTGCACCTATTTCTGGATAGGTCTTTTAGGCATGAAAAATTTCAGTGGTTGAAATAAAGGGGTAGGGTGGGCTGAGGGAATGATTCATTTGTTCAATTTATTCAACAAACCTTTATTGAGTGCTGTTATATGCCAGGCTACAACAGAAATAACATCAGCCTCATAAACACACCTTGCCTTCCTGGGTTTTAGGTCCTCCACCTATAAAATGAAAGAGCTGGACAATTGACTTCTAAAGACTAGTTCCTCTAGGAACAGACATTCTATTATGTATTTTGCTCATGGAGAAGACATTTTCAAATATTTTAGCTCTTGTATCAATTATTGGGTCTGAGCCCTTTGCAGAAGATAAAAGAATCATTACTTTTTGTTTCAGACTCTGTGAAATAAAGTTACTTTAAAAGCTGCGATAAAGTGGTATTTATTTTAATACTCTTTTACTGACACATCTGGTCTAATCCATTATGCTTGTATTTATGTGAAGCTGTCAGACCGTTAGCAGTTTTTTTTCAGGGCCAAGTGTAGACTGGAAAGTTATGGTCATCCCTGGTAGCTTGTTCATCTGTTCCAAAACAAATGAATACTTTACCTGACTTATTCTAATATCACAAGCTTCTATTAAAATAAAAGAGGATTCTAGCATCCCTGATATAAAACAGCTTATAATGATACAAATATGGATATCATAATGGTTAGAATTTATTCCTGGATATTAAGTAGTCTATAGGGATTCCGTAGAGTTATAGTATTAAAAATCAATAGGACTGAAGGAAACTACAGTAGGATCTCATGATTAAAACAAGAAACAGGGACTTAAAACTAAACATGAGCAAAAAAAAAGAAAATAAAAAGCATCAGCATATATATTTTTCTGTTGCTTGAATATCTTCTTACGATGAACATTTAGTTTCTAATGTTGATTTGATGAGATGGTGGTTGTGGCAATCATGAGGAAGCCAATTTTAAAAATAAATAAATTGAAACAGTGAGGTGCTGGTAGCATGATTGTGTCTGCCTGTAGGTACTGTTGAGGCTGTCTCCTATCAGGTTCCTCTTAAAAATAAAACTGTGTAAAACATCAAGCTAAAAGCAGCAAGAAGGAAAATGTTTCTCAAAGAATGATGCATAAATATGTGAGTATTTTTAGTAAATGCTCCGAGGATTTCTATATATTGATCCCCAAAAACCAAGATTGCATATTTTCCATTTACACACTAACAACCCATTCCAAGACCCCTCAGCACAAACTATACCACCCAGGAGATTTCCCTAAGACAGTTGTAAAGATTCTTCAGGTTGTTTGCATTTTTAAAGAAGTTTATTTAAATCATGAATCTTTTGTCTAACCTTATGTCATCCCGTTTTATGTTTAGTTGGGAGCAATTTGCCGATTCTTTCAGAAACTTCTGTTAGTTATCATGTTAACTAAATTTCCAAGTCATTGCAGGAAGTTACTTTGATTTTGCTCTTAGCAATAAATTTATATTTGGATTTGTTACACCAAGCAAACTGGAAAGCTTCCACAAATTTAATTATTGATGCAGCTTGGGATACGTTTGATTATATTTTGTTTTCAAAGTGCAACATCGTAACAGAACCCTAAATAAAAGAACAATTTTGGAGGAGTCTTATGAGCTGCTGGCAGATTTAAGCAGTCATTAGTAAAGGGAAGCCTGAAATAAGGGTTGGAATGCAAATATATTAATTGACCTAAAATGTCTAATAATAAAAATTAAAAGAAATAAATTTTTTTATTATAGTAAAATATTTTGTGTTAGAGATTTATGGCCACTTCAGGAGAGAAGCTAGTCACGCCGTCTCCTCTCTTTTAAAGACATCACAGAAAGTTAATATATTGCCAAAGGACAGAACTTCTGTCTTTTCAATAAAGTACAAGAGGAAAGAAAAAAACAAAACAGGAAAAGGTCAAACTATTGGTCACTTCATTCATGCTTCAATGCCTGCACTTTACAGTCTTCATATATTTTAAGTCATGTGTTTACCTCTTCCAATAGGGTATTGAGTCACAAATTCAAAAGAAATACTTGGATTTTTGGAACAATATTTATATAAAAATACTCCAAAATGGTGATACCAAGTTTCAGGTCATAAAGGTAAATTTTAAATTTCTCTTCTTTCACTTCATTTTTTTATTCAAAACACAATTCATAACAATGGTATGTACAGAGTCCCTGCACTTCCAACTAGTTATTTCTCTCAGCTCAGAGTTCAAACTTTCCATCACTCAATTATTTTTTTTAGTACAGTTAAGAGTCTATAAATCTAACTCTAGTTTTACTCTAAGTACACCATTCTCTCTGAAACACTGGATTGTAGTAGTGTATATGTCTATTTTAATGGAATACAATGACAATTTCTTTCTGTAACTGTGATTACTCTCTATTTTATTGATCTCTGTCCCTCTCCATCAAGATGCCCATTTTACTGCATCACTTTTCATACAGTTTTGCTCATTGCCAGACCAGTTTCTGCACTGAAACTCATTCAAAGCAATAAACATTTAGAGTTTAAGGTCTTTTCTATCGGATTTCCCTGAGACTCAAACTTACCTATCCTGTGTCCTCTTTCACCTCATCCTCTCGTATTTCTAAGATAATAATTCAATCAATGATGAAATAGTCACACAATATTCTACCTAACTTAAATTCAGAAGTTTAACGGGATTAGGGACGTGTGAAGCCAAACTATAAAGCATTATGTTGGGGGCAATGTTGTGAATTTATGACAACTAAGTGAATCCATGTCAGTCTGTGTACCCTCTATGAAAAATTAACCTTCTGTGTGTATGTTTGTCATAAGTGTACATGATATACAAAGACTATGAATTATTAGACCTGAAGAAATGTCATATTAAATATATTTTTATACCTCAAGTAGCTAAATTAAAGTGGTTAATTGTAACTATAAAGTATACTATAGTCCTAATTTCAAAAACATAGATCTGAGTCTCTTATTGAGTCATTTTATATGTATTTGCAATTTAAGTATAATGAGAATATTTATAAAAACTGCTTTGGCTATAGATATCATAAAATAACAGATTCATTAAAATGAGAAGCCACTACTTTCGCATAAGAATTTCACTACTATAGGCAGATTTTTACTTTTTCTTCCTAGTTTTATGTTTTAAAAAAGTTTTAAAAATAATTTTATGTTGGTAAGGTCATTAGGTTTTCTTCATGCTTGTCGCTAAGAGGCTGCATGCTTTCAACAGTGTCTAAATTCCTTGAACTCTAAAAATCATGAAACCTTAACATACAAATGATTGATTATTAAAGCTATTGTACATAACTATATTTAAAAAAATCTTTTGGAATCTGTTTGACCTTTATGATTTTGTTTTCTTATCCACTATTTGATTACTTTCTACTACTTTCCTGAAGAGGAAAAAAAAATGATTTGCAAAAAATATTAATTCTCAAAAAGACAAACAGTATGATTCTATTATATGAGGTTCCTGAAGGTTTCAAATTTGTAAAGACAGTAAGTAGGATGGTGGTTGTCAAGGGCTGAGGGGAGAGAAGAATGGGGAGTTATTATTTAATGAGTACAGAGGTTCTGTTTGGAAATAAAATTTCTGGGAAGGAATAGTGATAATAGTTGCACAACAATGTGTATATACTTAATACACTGAACTATACATTTTAAAATGATTAAAGTGGTAAATTTTATATTGTGCTAAAATGATTTAATTTTATATATGGTATATTTGCCACAATTTAAAAAATATTAATTTGCATATTATCTTTGTAAAATCAAGTAACTTCTTCCACTATTAATTACAGAAAATGTTTAAATGCTAAAAAGTATTTAAAAATTCCTATAACTCATAATCTCACCATTTAAGGAATAAACACTTAATATTTTTATGTATTTCCATTTTTCTCTGCATATTGCTTTACAGTTGCAAGCTTAATATTTATGATTCCATATCCTGTTTTTCCTTTACTTAATGTTGAAAAATAAAACTTTCTTATGCCATTACACCTATAAACACCATTTTATATAGTATTTGATATTATATAGTATGTGTGTACCACATTTATTTAACCTCTATTATTGGACATTTAGGTTGTTTCCAGGATTATTCTTTGTTTCCTTTTGCGAACAATACTGACAAACATTTTTCTTAAGCCATTGTGCACATTTTTTATTTCTTCATTAGAATTTAAGCATTCGCTTAAATAGATTGATTTACTGACTTGAAGGGCATGAAGATTTTTAAAGTTTTTAATATGCATTGCAAAAATGTTTCTGAGAAAAAAACATTTGCATTTTCACCAACCATAAATAAAAATGTCTATTTCAGTAATGCTTTTCAATATAGAAAGTTTTCTCATCCAGATATTTGATAAATTATTCAATTATCAGATTTTACTCCTTTGTAGTTTTATTTTCACATTTAACTATAAAAATCAAGATGTATTTTCTATTTTAGAACAGAGTGAGGTGAACACCTAAATTATTTTTTTCCCAAAACCTATTCCATTTGTATTTATTTATAATGATCTCTCTTCTTTCTGTTTAAAGAGAGAAGGGTTCTTTTAATATATTCAACTATATATTAAAAATGATAATGACCAGAATCAATGATTGTGCTCTCTGTATGTAAAAGCTAAGCATTTTACATACATGAATTTGATAATCTTTCGGATTCTCAATACCAAATGCACATTACCATTGATCTCTATTACTAAATCAACCAGCCAGAAGTCATAGAGTTTTGATTTAAATCCAAATGCGTGTGCATCTAGGATCCAAAATCTTAACTTCAAGAAGCAATGTAGAATCATCATTTTATAGAAACTAACTACTCTTTTTCATCTTGTTTTTTAAAGTTTTCCACTAAATTTTTGAAACTATTTCTTAGCAAAGTTACAGTCACTTGCAGATGAAAGAGTCATTCAAAAATCATTTAGAGTCAAAGTTATAAAATCCTGGAAATGAAGGGCTCCTTTGTTTGGGCACTCCTGACCGTTTCACTCCATGTGACATTCCCCTCTAAATTTCATTCTTACTTTGTCTATTTACCTTTTCCCTTAAATTCTTTTTATAGCCCATCTGCTCATGAAGAATTTCCTTATGTTTGAAGACCACAGAGAACTCTCTCACTTTCTTAGTACTTTTTTGGGGAGAGCACTCAATTGAAATTTATCCTAAGTTCTTTGAGGTTCTAGCAGAAGCCCATTGTTATGTTGGATCACTGATACAAGAAAGATGTTCTATTGTGGAAGGATGTCCTTGCTGGCTTACCCCAACATGAGAAGGGATGACCCTGGATCACAGACAGGTAGGCTGCTTTTTCTTGGTAATCCAGAATGATAGAATCAATTGTGACAACCATTAGGTGACAGGAGATGTGGCCAGATTACCCTTACATCTTATTGCTTGTTAAAAAAAAAAAAAAAGAAGAAGAAGAAGAAGAAAGAAAAGCTATATTGAGTTTAGAAATGTTAGCAATGGAATATATTGAATATATTGTCTGAATTATAAGAGCTTTGTCTTACCATATATATCATGTTTATATGTTTTTCTAAATAAAGGTAATTTAGAGGGTTTGGTCTAGGCTTTCGATATTATATTAATAGAAATAAAAAACAAAAACCAAAGTGTTAGAAGATACAGCCTTATGAACAGAGTATTTTTATTATCAATTGTAGTGCAAGTCAAAAAGAAATTTTAAAATTATTTTTAAAAAACTGTCGATCACAGTATTTATTTTAAAAATAAAACTGAGCTCTTGAAATATATCCCCAAACATAAAGAATTAAATAAATAAAAGCATACAAAGAATATAGTAAATACTATGAGAATATTCCTGGGTTTATGTTTCCTTCTGATGAGTCTCATTTTTAATTTTACCTTTCTTTAATTGATTTATATGAGGCCTACACTGTTTTTGTAAGGATAAGACAAAATGTTAAAAAGCTCTCAATGTGTTTCAATTTAAACAACTCTTGTGTACTTTTTTATTGAACTAAAACCCTGGAATGATTGTGAAAGAAAAAACATGTCCTATCTACTTTATATATGCTTTAATTTTTTTGATCCTTATAGCTATTTGATGTTATCTCTGATGGGTCAAATAATCTCTTCATAAATCTTCATAAATTATTTCCCCTACGTGTTTTGTTTTCCTTTCATAATAGGTTTTCTGTTGCAGATGTCTTTTTAATTAATTTTCTTCGAATTTAAAAAATGAATAGTCATTGACACAAAGTATGATGATTTTTCCACCTAACAATTTCCAAAATTAGGTACAATTTCCAAGACAACGTTTTCACATTTTAAAAGTCTTCTTTTGTTTTTGGTCTAATGTAGTTTATTTTAGTTCAAAATTCTAGACAAAACAAAAATCTCATGGTTGATAATAACATGAAGTAAGATTATTGTGCATATGAGCTATATAAATTAAATAATATTGACAGGTGATGTAGCTATTGGCTTAAGAGGTAGTTGAAAAGTCTCAGACAATCTGTACTAATGATATTTGATCACAATTTTAGTAAATTATAACATGAAGTTTACCTTAGTTCATAAAGAAATATATCCTACCTGAAATTAATGTTTCCTACTTTCATGTACCCATGGAATTAAGTTTTATTTTGAACGAACTTGTTCTCCCTATACAATTAAGTGACCTAAATGTATAGAGCAGCTCGATGCAAAAGAAAAGGCATGAGATTTAGAGAGATGTATTTTACCAAATCCTCACTCTAATATTCCTGGCAGTGTGGCTTTGGACAAAGCTCTTCTCTGTATACCTTACCGGGTTATTGGAAGTATTATAAATTGTATTAGGTTAAGTCACATAAATACGTTCTGGTAGATTCAAAAATTTAAATATTAGTTATTTTTTATGATTCAACCTAATGTATATGAAGATACTATCTCAGTTCCATCATGACTATTGGTATTAACATTATTATTACCAGGAGTTAAACTTACAAAAGACAAACATGATGTATTTTTGGCTGGCTGGGAGTCTTTAATGCATACAAAGAGAGTGAAAGTTTGCTTGCTTTTTTTTTTTTTTTTTTTGAAAGACATAGATTTATGTGTGGATCTCAGTTTTGTTTTGTTTTTTTGTCAGACCATGATCTGACCAAACAAATTAATATGAAGTATAAAGCTCTATAGATGGAAACAACATATTAGCATGTGGATAGTGAGAAGCACATATAAATAAATAAATATATTATCACCAGATACAGATCGAGTTATATTTCCAATGTATGAATATGTCATTATGTTAAAGTAAGAGATCATGTATGGTTTCCAAACTGTGACCTGGCTAAGGGTAGGGAACTATGATGCTGAAGAAACCTAGTAGGCCCAGCTTAGATAAGTAGTCCCTTAGGTCATAAAGGTACATTTTTAAACATTTATATATTTTAAACATTTATATATCTTATAAGAAACATGTTGTTAAAAATGGTTTGAAAATTATTGGCCTATATTGTTTAGCACCTTCTAACTCTAAAATCAATTGATTTTTATGATTCTACCCAATATCAACATTGTTAAATGTCACCCTGGACTATAATTTGCATAGAGTTGTTTTAATTGTGAGTGGTTATAGATTAAATATTTTTGATCTTTCAGTGACATTTTAGGAGACATTCCAAGGAGACAGTAAAAATAGAGTGTTCACTTAAAATATCAAAGTCAAGGAAAAGATGTAATTACTAATAACACATTACGTTTCTGTGTTTCCCATAAATACCATACGTGTACACAAAGGTCTTTTCATTACAAATTGGGCACACTTTTTAAAAGTGACACCACTAATAATAACTCCTGAATGATATTAATCATGTTTAAAGAAAAGAGACTTTGCTTTAGTAAAATGTTCACTAACTTTTGTTAAATTGATTTTGGCCTTCTTGGTTAATTGATTTTAAACAATATTTCCTTAGAGCTTTTATGAAGAGCTGCACTGGAGGGAAATGACAAGATTGCTCTTGAAATATTGGCTAGAAATTACATGTTTCCTTCTTTTCTTAAATGAGTACTTTTGTTTTAAGTGACTTTTTTTTTTAAGTTGAACTTTGAATATGTAGAAAGGATAAAATTTAGAAAAAAATCTATCTTTAAAGATAAGCTTATTAGAATTCATTAGACATTTATGAATGTAATCTATAATTTTTTAATAATAGAAACATAATAAATTTAATATAGGAAACATAATTAATAGAGTGAAAAATTCATTATTTAGCAAAAGTTTCAGAGAGCAGGAATGCAAATGTTGAATAAAACTCTGCTTATTTATTTAGGTTCTCTCTCTCTCTCTCTCTCTCTCTCTCTCTCTCTCTCTCTCTCTCTCTCTCCTATCCCAATGGTCATCATCAGTCCACAATTCCTTTACTTTGTCATCATAGAATACAATTTAAGTGGTCGTTTGACTACCCTCAGTTTCCACCTGCCCCTGATTGTTCACTTTAATAAAACCAGGCCTTCTCTGATACAGCACCTCATATTTTAATTGAAGAAGCAACTCCACAATTTAAATAGAGATGTAGGAAACTGTTGGTGAGAACTTCCAACCTAATGTTATACTCTGAGGAGTTTCACATCTTAGAAAGTGAGTGTGAAAACTGCTGTGATCTGTATCGCAGAGTTGCAGCCCCTTTGGAGTCACACACTCATGCAGTTCACCTTATATCTCAGTCAACTCCCGATTGAAGAAGCACAGCGCTAGCTGTGGAAGGACTGAATTTCACTGCCCGCTATTGTGAGCTTAATTAGAGTTTAACAAGATCTTCCAGTGGACAATTACCTATGTTGTTTGGAAAAAGGAATGTCAAATGAAAAAGTAATCCATTAGGTGGTTGTGAGGGGGATGTTGAAAATAAGAGATGGGGCCAATTTAGCAGCCATTAAATAGTTTTAATGCATTAAAAGTTTATAGTCTGTTAGACCGAATGTTTATATACTCTAAAATTCAGGTACACTATTTCTTGATGTGTTTAAGTATTATTTTATCAGCATCCATATTTGCATTTAAATATATGAATTTAAAAATAACTTTATATCAAAGTTATGCTTTTCTTTTTATCTTCAAGACCACATTCTTTATTGTACTTTAAGAATTATACTTTTGCAATGATCACCCCAAGTTAATGGGAAAATATAATTTAGTTAATAGAAATTACCTCAACAGCTAATCTTTCAGAAATACATTTATCTTATAAATTAAGATGCATCTATAATCTAATTTACTTTATCATTATTTTTCTACTTTCCTTTAAAAAATATTTCAATTCTTATTAGATTAGTGATATAATGCTTAGTGATTGCAAATTATATTAAGATACTAATGTTGGCTAATGCCTAAAGATAAAAGGATTTTTATAGAAACTTAAATTTATTTTTCTTAAACAAATATATCTTTAATCAACTATATTTTCTAATTCTTACTTTAACTCCTAAGATCAAAATACAAACACTTCACAAGAAAAGTAATGCCCTTTAAGCAACAGAAGTCGGGTGGTAAAAATGAAATTAATAACAGAAAGCTGCAAATACAAAAGTAGAATTAATAGAAATTGACTCATGCAAAGGAAAATAATGCTGAACTGGATTAAGGAAGATGCCACAAAAAGTAATCCTCAGTAGCTGAACATCAGGAGAACCCGAATTGATTGCAGTATAAAGATCACCTGGCCAACTCCTAGACATTTGAATTCAATGTTTCTGTTCCATGGCCTGAAAAAACCTGTATTTTTAAGTCTATGGGTAATTCTGATATTCAGCAAAATTTGGTAATCATTGATTTATACGTTTCCATAAGACCAATTTTGCTTATAAAATCTTTTCACCCAGTGGTTATCTGATCTCTCTATCCATCCATATAACTGAAATTTCCATTACTGAATGACTCTTCAATGCATAACAAAACAAACATACTATTTCTAGAAAACTAAATCCACATATGTTATTTAAATTTGTCTGATAGTGTCAGAATCATTTAACATTTGCTGTTTGTTTACATCAACTCGTTTATCAGTTAATCTTTATGAAAGAAGTTTCATGAAACCTTGAAATACAGAACCGACAAAAGAAGGAAGACCCCCAAAATGAACTTGTGAATTTCCATTGGTTGGTATCTCTATTCTCTGAAGTGATAAATCTCAAAATAGACCATGAGTAAGTCTAGGATATACAACAATAGACCTTGAGGTTCAGAAAACCACCATTTAAATTGTATATATTCCTGAAATATCAAATTATTTGTATTTTTTTGTTTTTAATTTATTTGTATTTAATGAATATAAATACATTATGGAGTAAAGATTTCATATATTCATGTATCCTTTGCATAGTCATACACACACATACACACAGTTGACCCTTGAACAATAAGGGTTTAAAGTAGGTAGGTCTACTTATATGTGGAATTTTTTCAATAGGTACTGTAAATGTATTTTCTGTTCCTTATGATTTTCTTAATAACTTTTTCTCTAGTTTACTTTATCGTAAGGATGTAGTATATGATACATATAACGTACTAAATATGTGTTGATTATTTATGTTATTAGTAAGGTTACTGGTAAATAGTAGACAATTAGTAATTAACTCTTGGGGGAATCAAGTTAAACATGGATTTTTGACTGGGTGGGGTTTGGTTTCTCATTCTCTGTGTTGTTCAAAGGTCAAATGTGTACATGTATATAGAGTTAAGGGAGGAAAATTTTTATGCTATCCCTATTGGTTCTTTTGGCTGTTATAATAATTACTTTTATGAGACAGGTTAACAAGAAAATAAAATAACCAAATTTAATTATATATGTATTTACAGGAAGTCACATGCCTGAGAGTCAGAGACCTCACATACATGGAAGGATCAAGGACAGTAAGGTAAAAATTAAGTATGCATGATATCTTGAACTAAGAAATGAGGTAAGGAGCCTGGGGCTTTAGAGTGGAGAAGAATGATATACAGGACAATAAGAAGAGCATATGTTCAGTAATTAGATATTTGCCCTGCCACATAGATAGGCCATAAAACGTTATTTCTGTTAATAACTCTTATTATGCAAGGACCCTTAATTTAAATTCTTTAAGGGAGAGGTAAAAGTTTCTCTTGAGCCCAAGGTGCCTTAATTACCTTCAGCTCCTAATATTCCCCATGACAAAGTGGTACATCTTGGGAAACCTGTTCTGAACTCCATTTGATAGTGATTCTTAGGTGAAAGTTAGAAAAGAATATATATCAAAGAAACTTCAAGCCTACTTTCAGTTGGATGTTCTTATCTTTTTTATTTTTTATACTATGCTACCAAATGATGAATTAATTCATTAATTTTGAAACCTAGGTAAAAAGAAAAACTCTTTAAAGAAATATGAAATTTCAAAATAAAGGTTCTAGCAGGAAACAGATGGCACACTCTGATATTTTGAAGATAGTTTAATAAAGGGACTATTTACATAAGTTTATGCAAAGTTTAGTGAATATTGCCCTGGGGCTAGTTATAAAAAGGAGCTGTTACCATCTCTAGGCCTGAAAAATGTATGAAGATGTCCATTTGACAGAACTGTCTGTGGCCTTTTGTAGAGAACTAGAAGAATGCAGCCAACTTGGCTCAGTATAGTTGGTAGGGAATCTGGTAAAAAAAATGTCCAAGCTCACCCTCTCTGTGCTTTATATCACTTGCAAATGACCTTCACTGGCCAAACTCACGTAGAAGCCAAGCTGTTGATGTCAAAAGGAGTCAATCTCACAGAGTACGGAGCAGGGTGAAGAATAGAATTGCATCTTGAGGAGGAAACAAGCAGATATCCAATCCAGAAAACAAATCATGATACTACTAATACACATATCTATATTGATTTGCATTTAAATATAGTCATTTATTCATTTGGCAAATATTTATTGAGTACTTACTATAGCAAGGCTCTATGCTAAGCACTAAAGATACAATAGTGAACAAAACATGCAATGTTCTTACATTTATAGGGTTTTTATTCTATGTATAAATAGGTAAAGTGAGAAAGAATTTCAGGTGATATAGAGTGTATGAAAAAAATAATGCAGGATGAAGGGTAGAGATTGACTAGAGGATGAGTTTACATGGTATTGTTTTAGTTAAGAGTTCAAAGAAGGCCTTTGTTACATACAGAAGAACTGAGAGGAGCCAAACAAGGGCATCTCAAGGGAAAATAGCAAGCACAAAGGTAATATGACTGGAATATGCTTGCTATATTCAAAGAAGGAAACAAGGAGCCAAGGAGGAGCCAGAAAGATGAAGGATGGGAGTTCTGATGGAAGTTGAGGTTACAGTGGCAAAATGTAGCTTGGTCATTTGGGAAATTATGGATTATTATCAAGAGTCGTTCTTTCATTATAAAAATAGATATGTCTTTGGAGAGTTTAAAGTAGAAGAAATGTGATTTAATTTCAGATTTTTTTAAAGATTGCTCTGGTTACTTCTCCTTCAAGAGAAGAAAAGAGCAGGTTATAAAACTATTAAAATAGTTCAAGCTACAGATCATGTGATATTGGACTAGTGGTAGACAGAAATAGTGAGAAGAATCAGATTCAGTATATGAGTTCAAGATCATTCCTATATGTGTATTTCAATTTTGTTGAAATGAAACAACCAAACACTGAAATTTCAAGTATGCTTTCTGATTATGTTGTATAAAAGTTATGGTAATTAAATGAGTAGAATTCTGAATTTACACCAGTTAAATTTAAAAGATGAATATATCTGTAAACCAAGACGTGACTTGGTTAGAAGAGTAATTTTTTTTGTTAATAATTGTTTGCTAAAGATATACACTGTTAGAATAAATTCTTTTACAAAATGATTTTATCTTTGAGGTCCATTAACTAAATAAAATAAAAAATTGTGAAGACCAACTGTGACCAAATGTCATTACCATCATATTGTACTTAAATATTGGTTCTGAGGCAGCTTGATATTTTAAATACCATCTTATACAGAGAAGAAATGAGAATTATTAGAATATAAACAACATTTTATTGGAGTTTTTTTAATTGCTTAAATAATTGGTTTGGTTTATTGTTAAAAAATTTACTCTTTTAAATAATTTTATCTGGTTAATAGTGACTTACTCAAAGGGAAAATCAACTTAAATCCTCAAAGAATTGTCTCAGTGTTTGAGTAAATAATTGGTAGAGGGAGACTAGTATTCACAAACTCTAAATTCTCATCCCACAGTCTAACATTAATGATAATAACAATATCTACCATTATTGTGCTTCTTATGAATCAGTTATTGGATGAGGTCCTTTAAATAGATTATCTTTTTTAATCCTACTTTTTTGAAGTGTTAAATTTATCTTTATTGGATAGATGAATTTGACCACACAGCCAATATGCTTCAGTGTGCCTACTGCTGATTTTATTATAATACATTTATTATCATTTTTAAAGAGTTAACATCCAAAGAAAATTAAAAAAATGTAAATGAACAATAATTTATACATCTAGTGAGTAAATACTTATTGTATTTCTTTGTTGTGTCACACTTAATTCTAGATACCAGGGATAAAGTAGTTTAAAAAAAAAAGACAAAAATTTCAAACTTTGTGGATCTTCCTCGATCAACTCTTTTATATTTTCTGTTTAGTTTTTATTCTGTTCCCTTCTTGATAATTTCATGTAGATCTATATAAGGGTCCAATACACATATCTGGACATATGTTTTTCAATTCTGTACCTGTAGCCTAGAAGTGACAGACCTATAAATTAAAAGCAGCAAGTGCTTTTCTAAAATCATAAGTAACTTTCTATGGTTTATATTGTTTAAGCTATTCTGTTATGATTACTTTCCAGAATAGACTTTCCTACAGTTTGTAGCCCTAGGGATCATAGGCAGAATTTTCTGTTTATTTTAATACAAATTAATTTCTAGATATGTTCTTGGCTGATCTTTGGTAATAATTTGTTTTAAGAACTCTTTCTAGACATTGCGTTACCTATATATATCTATTTTGCTTGTGACTATTGCTTTAAAGTTTTAATAGATTAAGGTACAAATTTCCTTTGACCTTATACTTTTTCTCATTGTTCCTAAGCAAGGTATACTCTCTTTTTGATCTTTTTTAAACTAATAAATATTTTAGAGTACTACATGATGTAGTTATTAATATTTAACTTATAACTTATTTTATAATTTTCTTCTATATTGTATTGTTTATTTCTTTGCCATTATATAACTTTTATGATATTAGTTGAAAATTCTTTGTTCCTCCTTATATTTTTTATTCTCTTATGCCTAGGACTTAGACCTCCAAATTTATTTGTCTCAATTTCTCAATTTCATTTTTTCTCTCACTGTAAAGCACTGGTAATAAATATTTTAAAAGTGCTTTATATGGTACATTCTTAAACAGTATTCCATGGACTATATTGACTGATTTTATCAAATAGCAGTTGTTATGTACATTTTAAGAAACTAAGACTCAGAGAAATCAAGAGACTTGTACTTAATTACAGTCAATAGTGGAAAACTCAAATTATTTCAACTTATCATTTTCTTCATTTCTTTTTCTTCTCCCATCACACTATATGGCCTGCTTCTTCCTGATTTCCTTTTGTCACTTTCACAGGTAGTTTTCATTTAAAAGTCTTACTTTGCTACAGCATTTCTCCCACTTCCCTTGTCTTTCCTTTAGTTTTCTTCTAACTTGAATGCACATCAGAAATTTTCAAGGAGATTTTTAAATTATACAGCTTTCTTGAACACATACATTCTGATATTAAATTTCCATCACTGACATTTGGCCCGCATGCAAGTGTGTGTGTGTGTGTGTGTGTGTGTGTGTGTGTGTGTGTCTATAATCTCACATATATTTATCTTTGATGTCAATATTTGTATTAATTCTCTACATAGTTATGGTTAGATAATGCTTGAATCCTATTGAAATCACAAATCCCTAACCAATATAACAGGACAGGCAATTGTCTCTACTAATTAAGTTCTATCTTCTTAAGATTTCTTTACTATGAGCCATTCCTCATGGTGAGTTGTCTTCTTCAAAAAGCAAAAATATCTAAGCAAACTCACTTATAATCACACCTTAATTCTCACAGCAGTATCCCCTTCAACTGACTTCTCCCTTGCATCTAAGAAGAGCTTCTTCCTGTACTTAAGGGAGGGGCCATTACGGTTGGTCATGTAAGTTAGTCTTCCTTGTTTTACCTTTGTTTATATGGATGGTAGCTGTCATGGAGTTTTGACTATCTTTTTCCTAATAAGCTGATGTGCTCCCTTAACACCACTAGACCCAAATATGATATTGTGACGTCATGTGCCTGAAATAAAACAATTGTTTTCTGAAGTGATCAGCAACTTTTTATGGTTTATGTTGTTTAAGCTATTTCGTTGTCTTTGCTTTCCAAAATAGGTTTTCTTATGGTTTATATCTTTAGAGATCATGGGCAGAGATTTAGTCCATTTTATTAATTATTTTATTACTTTAACTTCAGTGCCTAGGAATATTCTCGGTTCATCTTTGTTTATAACTGTTCGTAACCTGCTCAGACTGCTCATGTTTGGGTGACTGTGGAAGTGACTGTCCCCACCCTTTATGTGGTAAAAATTAACAGATAGTCCAAAGCATCAGAGAAAAGTTTGCAAGCAAATATATTTATTACCAAGTAAAACTATTTTAATTTCCTTACATAATATAGAAAGGTTATTACTAAATTATTACTCCTTAAAAGTACTTAGTCTAATAACTCATTTAAAAAAAATCCAAAAACTAATGAATACTTTGAAAGACAAAAATGACAGAATATTTGTGGTATTTAAATTCTGGTTTAAACAATGTTCCAATCAGAAGAGGAATGAGTTTGTCCTTTTTTTATGGTATAATCTTCAAGGATTAGTGTAAGACAGCTAAAGAAAGCAAATTCACATTCTTGATCAAGTTTCCTCAAAAACATATACACAAACCATAAATAATCCAGTATCATGGAATGAACATCAGTTTGCCAATGCCAATCCATTAGTTGCTAGTTTAGTCCCGTTTCAGCGTTCTGCTGTCATTTATATTATTCTTCCTTTGTTTCTTTTACTCTATTAAGAACATTTTTATTAGTCCTCCCAGAGGACACACATCTGTACCAAAACCTTCAAAAAGATCCTTTCTTTTCCACCTAGCTCATCAACATTATTAAAATCCATTTCCAACTATAAATGAAATTAGTTCATCCATGCTGAACGATACCTGCCTTTACAGCATAAACCCATGTTACTTGTAAAATATATTGCATAACAAATATGAATTATATGGCAAACAAATAATACAGTACTGTCACTTAACCAGATAGTAGGGAGTGTCAGATCTGATCCAGAAACTATACTAGGTGCTCTCACTACAAATATAAAGGAGAAATGGGCTCTGACCTCAAGAAGTTCCCAGAAAAGTTGGAAGCAAATTATGTTTGTTATCAGAAATTTAAAATGCGGTTCCAGGCACCAAAGAAAGGCAACTAGCCATGAGAGTCAAGAAACACTTCCCAGTGGTGGTGGCATTTGGGTGTAGAGAGATTTGATAAGATCTGGACAGTGAGAAGAAAGTTGCAGTTAACAAGAGGAAAAGTCTATGCAAAAGGCATGGTATTTGGGAGGTGTGGGGGGGGGGGGACGGGGGAATGCAGCCTCTGAAATGTATGAGATGTGGATTTCACGGGAAGAAGACTAGTAAAGTTATTAAGGTACACAGAGCTGCACATAAAGTCTAACTTATAAAAAGAAAAGTTTATGTCATCCCCTATTACTTTAGATAATCATCCACAAAAATTATCTGAAGAAACAAATATTGTTGCCAAATATTTTTAATGAAAGAAAAAGTCTATAAATGAGGCTTTCTTCTGACTCTGCCACTGTTCTCTCAGTAATTAGTCTGGTCCCAAAGGCATGTATGGGAACTTTGATGATAAGCAGCTTTCAACTGAATTTAGACATTTGGTTTAGATTGCTTTCTGGATAAGTTAGAAATACCATGGACGTTGTATTGCTCCAGGCAAGTGATTGACTTAACAGAGGGTCCTATTTTCAGAAGGAATAAAATGTGAGAGTTGGTGTAGCCTCAATTAGACTCTCTTCTCTATTTTCAGTCCTGAACTGTTACTCAACTAGTTGCCAGCAAGGAACAAAAACTAAAAATTGAAACCATTGTTGTCTATGGATTTTCTTTATATCTTTTTTTTATTTTGTTTTATAGCATTGGCAGAATTACAAGCCACAAAGCTTATTCCTATATTTGAGAACCCAACCAAAAGAGCTATGAAGATTTTATTAATGTCGATAGCTATTAAATACTGAAATTTCTAAAAAGTTTAACATGACAACAAAATGAGTCTGTTGTTGATGCACATTTCTAAAGTTTCTGGAGTTTATTATATAAAAATTTATTATAAACATACTCAAAATTAATTATTTTTGACTCAGATAAGAATTTAAATTACAATTTTCAGGGTTTTTTTTTTTTTTGTAATGGATTCATTAGATGAAACACAATTAAAGAAGTGAACAGAAATTTATATATAAAAACACATTGTTAAGTTTGATTATATAGTCTAAATCTACCAAATTCATAATGAGGATTTAGTGGACCAGCCAATTAGATAAAGTCTAGTTTGAGAGAGAAAAGAGGCATTTCACAACTTTTCCAGAAAAGATTCAGCATATCTGATTAAAGAATCTCTGCCTCTAGAAAGTCTGCTCTGCAGTTTGTCTAACTGGGTACAGAAGTGTATTAAAAAGGAACAAAGACTGGTGGCAATAACAATGGTTCCTTTTGTTGAGCATTTTATATGTACAACTTACGATTCTAATTTTTTAATAGGCGTCTCACTTATCTTCACAGTACTCTGCGCTGGATGACATCATTAATGTATCCCCCTTAAAGAAATTTCTTATTTTATTGACCTCTGGATTACTCCTTCTTATATATAAATGTCTCTTGATCCTCACATGTCTCCAACTATAGAGACAATAATTACCATAGAATCAATGTCCTTCTGGAACTATAGAAGTGATGAGCTGATTATTATTTTATTGAGGTTATTATTTCCAAGCATGTTAACAAATTATGCAAGTCCTACAGAATGAAAAAAAAAAAAAAAGAAAATATTTATTAAGCATCTACCATATTCACATATTCATAGAGAAAAATTTTAGACATGCTCTGCATGGAGATACAGAGTAGAGGATGATAAGTAAATATATTTTAAAAATAGCTTGCTTGCTTTTTAAAAAATTTTTCTTGTGATTAAACAATGGAAGAGTCTTAGGGAATATTTTTAGTCATCTAAATTAATTATAATGCATATCTGGACATACGGTCAGTTGTCAGAGTGCTTTGATCTAGTCATTATACATCAGTGTTTAAGTAGGTGTCTCCATTCTTCTTTAACATGTATTCTGAACATGTACTAAGTAAATATTATTGTACTATTTCTTTGGCTTTCATAGGTGTGCAAGATCAAAAGGAAAAATATTAAACGGTAACATAAACTACAACTAAATTAATAATTATCTATGAGTTGGGTTTAGAGATTGAGAAAAAAGATATCATTAAAGACTAAAATCCAAATTGAAATCCTTTGCCAGTGTTTAGACAAGACTAGAAACTTCAAAGCTGTAATGAATTTTTATATTTGTATGTCAGGTCTTAGTAACTTAAGATGTCCCTTTTCAATACCATGTCGTGAGTAGAATCATGACTGTCTTATTCTAGTCTTATTTGGACTTCTAAAAACTTTCGAGCTACTTTAATAAAGAATCAGTTTTAGAGTCTTAAATAATTATCTGTGATTATAAAATACATGATGCCGAAATATGACAAACATTTTAATATAAAATAATGCATTGTCAGTATAATCCATGACTTTAATAGAGTCAAGGTCCTTCAGATTTAAATTTTGCAATATATAAGCATTAGCATAAAGTGTTCAGAGAAAAAATTATTTGATGAGCAAATTAATGTTAATACTAATTATATTATTAAATTTAGAATTAGTGTATCAAGTTCCATAATATAGTATATAAAAGTTATTCCAAGATCTTGAAAGTGATCAACTAAGGATAAATCAAATAAGGCATTAATTTAAACACTAAGAAATTTAAAAACCATAATGTTATTGTGGTTGAAAAGTAAAATTTATTTTAAAAGATAAACATGTGCATGATAATTAGTAATATAGGACTTACATATATATTTACCAATATACTTACAATACTCACTCCAATTATACCCTAAATTTGAAATGCTTTCTTGCCCTCATTAAAAATAATACTGATCAGTTTTGGTCTAGACATTGTGCTAGATGCCTTGTGGAGATCAGTTAAGCAGGTGGAGAGGACATACAAAGAGGACAGGATCTCTGGCTAACTAGCTCATGTTCTAAGCAGGAAGATGGTCACACATATGTGTGCAGCAAAATATAAGTACAAGTGTTTTAGAGCAAAAAGACAGGAGTAACTTTATAGCTCTAAAACTGCTAGTTAGCTCATTTAGGATTAGAAAGATGTTTATAATAAGAGTATTGTTTGAGTTTGACATTATGAGGACAACTTTGCCCGTGCATAAAGAATCTTGGCCCCAGTAGTCAATTTAGAATTCTAGTTCTAGAATAATCATAAATTTGAAACAGGTTGGAGTTTATCATGTCCTTATCGAATTGATAAGTTACAATTTTCACCATTTAGAAGACCTAAAAAATCTCCATTCAAAATTCCCTCTCAAAACCCACTCTGCATATGTTTGCGTGTTATTCATCACTAATCATGTTTGAAAGAATCTGCTGCTCTTTGAATAAGAATTATATTTCTACTGTGGTTTCAGATATTTCCATTGTGATGCTCACAACTATTTTTAATATTTATGGAATTGTGCTTCAGTCTGTTGCAAATTGAGAGCATATGTTCACCAGTGACAAGAACCAGAAGAATGCCATACATTTTATGAACTGTTAATAAGTCCGTAAACTGATTGTTTTGTAGCCAAAACTCTGTTACTACTGGCATTAGTTGACATTCCATTTTGGATTTTTGCTTGAAAATAAGTCTGTTCTAAAATTATAGCTCTGTTCTTGCCCTACTTTTTCTCAAAGTAGTATCAGATTTCATTTATGGAACATAATTTTAGGAGGAAAAAAAAGTAGGGCTGCACTATTGCTTCTTTGTTCTTAGGTAAAGTCAGTATTCTCTGTTTTAGACTTCGCACTTATTTCTAGAAATTTAACAAGCACACAATGTCTGTTGGATAAACTTGTCAAACCTAGTCTCTCCTTTTAAATATATGGAACTAAATTGGATTGGACAGATTAACACCCATAGCATGTCATGTCAGGTTTTAGAAAGTACCCCTGGTATTGAAAACATATCATCATTTGATATTATAAATGTATATAATAAATCAGATAGTATGTGTAAATGCAGTTTTAAACTAAAAAGTGTTTTAAATATAAATGATGTAACTTTATTAATTTATTTTAGTATTACTTTGTATATGCAGTTTCCTTTCCCCATTTTCCATCCTTACATTCCTTATCTTTCCTCCAATAGATCAGCAGATTATTATTAGCAAATGTTTATTAGCTATCTGCTATTCTCAAAGTTCTGTTTTAGGAATTGCGCATATAAAAACACACAAGACATGATCACTGTCCTCTTCCTCAAGATTTTTCTTCTCTGTCACCCAAAGTTTATATTTTATATTTAGATTTACTCTTAATGTTATATATTCCATGGTTTTGACAAATGTATAATGACATGTATTCTCCATTGAACTATTAAACGGAGTATTTTATCTGCCTTAAAATCATTTATGCTCACCCTATTCATTACTCCCTCTCCTCAAGCATCTGGCTGAGGGAATTTTAAGATAGTTGATGAGATATATACAGAGGGGAAAAAAGTAACTAAAATTATCAGATACTCATAAATAAGTTTCTAATGAATGTTTGCAAAAATAAATATTAAAAGCATTCAGAAGAAAAATGGCCACTCTGGCCTGAAATAACCATCAAAAGCTTAGCTTAAGTGGAACTTAACAGGAGAGATAGGAACTTAAATAAGTAGAGAAATAGAGGGAAATGTTCTGACTGAGGGACAGGCAAAGAAGGAATGCTAGAGGTAGAGTGTATGTATGGTAGCTATGGGGCATTTAATATTTGCTGTTTAATACTTCTTATAGGACTCAAAGACTTTCAGTGACCTACTATAACATTTAAGTCATGTTGCCCTGTATTGATGACAGTGAGCCACTGAGGTTGAGAGATTCCATCCACATCTGACCATAGTTCATGCAACTCTTCTTCAGTAGTCTGTGTCTAATGGGAGAGTATTTTTAGGTCTGGGATGGTAATTTTAGCCAAAATAAAACTAAAAATTGAAACTGTCTTTCTCTCTCTCTCTCCCTCCTTCTGTCTCTCTCTATCTCTCTGTCTCTGTCTCTGTCTCTGTCTGTCTCTCTCTGGCGCTCTCTCTCTCTCTCTCTCATTCAGTGGACATTAATTAGGCCATTTTGTCCCAGGTAGAAGTGTAATATAAAGGAAGAATAAAATAAGTTTGGAAATGTTAGGAGTTATAGAGTATAGATAGCCAGAAATATACCAGGAAATATATGTTGAACACCTACAATGTATCATGCATTGTGCTAGTTGTAGAGGAGAATACAGAAGCACTGAAATTTTCTATATCTTCAAGTTTACCAATTTATAATGAACACAACATAAGAAACAGAGAACACAAGATATATGTGTTTTGATACTTAACGGGACAGCACATATTTAAAGTGCTAAAGATCGGGGCTATGAAATAAAGCCTGTATTGAGAGTTTCAACACTGGCAGAAAGCATACAACTCTTAAAAACATATTTTATACAAATCTGAGAGACCTCTCATGTGTTATCAGTCTTGAAACACATTTCTTACTAAAACGTGGGTCTTTTCTGTTTTCAGTTAAGAACTGGAATTCCTTTAATTATTACTAGTGGGAATACCATTTATTAACTGGAATACAATGTCTCCAGGGGTTAAAACAAAAACAACATTTTTAAACAATGTAATGTTATTTTAACAAGGAGTCATTTAACAAAAAACATTTAGCTCTGCTGAGTTGTAAAGACATAGGTTATTAAAAAAAACACGTAAATAACAGTGGACACATTGGACATTTTTTATGTTAAGTTCAAGGGCACTTTTATCTGGAGTAAGTTCCTTTATGTACCCCCAGTTATCTACAGCAAGGTTATTGCCTTTCTTTGTGATGACTTTGAGTGCACACTGGTACTCACACATGGTCAGAACCACCCAGGCTATAGGCAATAGTGCTAATCCTGAGTCTGAGTGAAAAAAAATAGGAGTACATTTCATAAAAAAACAGTTGTTTGAGATTGTTGCCCATTTTGTAGTAATACATTTTCTCCTTTCCATTAGTAGATAGTTGACTATGTACTCTATAAACAGTATCACCATTCCAAGCAGTAAGCTTAACTATGGAACTCAGAAAATGTTATAGATTTGAACTAATTTGGAGAAAGGCCAGTATGAACTTTAATACAGTTTCATTGATTTTGAATACAAATATTAATTTGAGCTAACAGCTAATTAAATACTTATAGGTTGAAATCTTACTGGACTGCTTTAATAAATAGATAAGTTTATTAAGATCCTTTAAAACTTGTTTTATTAGGCAAATAAAAATGTTTCCTACAATTCAGCATACACCCTCAATATACTTGGCAAATCTCTCTGCAGTGTGTTTGAGAAAGTATACTTAATTCAACACTTCCAGAGAATTGCCAGAACATTGGCCTCATTAATCACCAAATTCTCCTAGGTGTGAAAATTAGTCATACACTAGTTGTACACTCACTTGAGAAAATCAAGATGTGAAGGCATTTTGTACTCTATTATCTGTATAACTTTACCCTAAAAGAAAATACCATTACATTTAAAATGATTACTATGAACAATATATAATGAGCCTCAATGTCCATCTTATACATTGTAATATTTCTCCCACTGATTACTATGAGGATTATATGCACATTATTTTGGTCATGTGCATATTACATATATCTTGAAACTTTATGAAGTACTGTGTATAGGCTAAGCACTGTTAATATTAGCTGAGACTAGAACATTTATTTTTATATTTTTAGTCCAGATTTCTTGAAAAGTACCCTCAGTTTCTCTTGTTCTCCCTCTCATTTTTGGATGAATGTTTTATACAATTTGAGTATGTCTTTCTTTTCCTTATTTTCTTTCCTCTGCTCTCTTCACCTTTCCTCCCCTCCTCCCTCCCTCCCTCCTCCATCCCTTCCTGCCTGCCTTTTTTCTCTCCTTCCTTCCTTCCTTCCTTCCTTCCTTCCTTCCTTCCTTCCTTCCTTCCTTCCTTCCTTCCTTCCTTCCTTCCTTCTTTCCTTCCTCCATGTCTCCATCTTCAAGATCTATGATAATAAACGAAAGTATTAAATCAACTTGTCTTTCTAAAATAAGTATTTCTCAATACTCTCAATACTCCCTGATAGTAGGCTATTACAATATGAGTTTACCCTACCAGATTTTAAAACTGACCACCTTTTTTTTTTTTTTTTTTTTTTTTTTTTATCTCTCTCTCTCTTTAAGAACCTCTCATAAAGAAATGAATTTCCTCCATCTCTTGAATCTGAGCTAGACTTCTGACTTGCTTTGGCCAATAGAATGTAGTGGAGGTGATATTGAACCCATTCTGAGTCCAGGACTCAACAGGTCTTATATTCTTTTATGCTCCCTCTTAGAATCCTGTACCAAAATGTGAATAAGTCCTGACTAGCCTCCTGGATGATAAGAAACCACTTGGGGCAGAAATAAGTCCTCCAAACTAAGACCATTTTAAGCAATTTTGTACTGACAACATAGCTACCTATAGTGCATGAGAAAGCCCTCCGTGGTCAGAAAAAAACACCCAATTCAATGTATCCCAAATTGCTGATATTCTGTGGGAGGGAGAACCATAAATAATAGTAAATAGCTATTGTTTTGAGCTGCTGAGTTTTGTTGTCAGTAGTTGTGCAGAGAAAAAGTAATTAATACACTTACTAATTGTAAATTATACAGAACTGAGATATCAAAAGCTCAACTCATATGTCTCAGTCATTCTTGATCTTATATTTTTTTGTTTCTCTTTCACACTACCAGTATTTCTTTTAATTTGTCATCATAATTACACTGTTTTCATGAACATTTCTCTAACCTTTTTAAATATGTATTTTTATTATTTGTTTCAAGTTATAGTACATTGGTCAGACATTTATATAGTTTATGAAACAATCCCCCTAATTGCTCTTTCTCACCTCTGAACACTTCTCTAAACTTTGAAGACCATTTTGAATTCTCTCTATGTGCTTGAAGAATTTAGGAAACCCTTTTGATTTAATGATATCTAGAATGAGCATACTCTCTATTAATGAGCAAGTCATCAATAAAAATATGAAGAATCTTTCCCCAATTGATCTCATGTATTACATTATTTAATAAATACTATAACAGAAAAATAAGATATTAAGAGAAATATAAATTTATAAAAAGGTACAAGATCATGAATTCTAAAAAAAAAGGTCATCAATTCTATTACCAGGTCAAATGTCTCAGAAGCTTTATAAAAACTACTCACATATATTAAAAGTATCCACGTTTTAAAGTGAGAGATATATATGAAAAATGCTGAACATCTGGTTTTCTTAAGCATACATAAAAACAGTAATATTATTTTCTATTTTATACTACCAAGAAACAACACTTCCTATAAAACATGAAATAGGATAAAAGTATAGAATTTAAAAAGGCTGAATAGTTTAGGTCCAAATAAGCAAAATGGAAGAATGTATACTTACTTGTACACACAAATATATAGCTTTGTACACATAAAGTATACAGCTTGTACACACAAATTATATCTGCATACTTGCTTTTATTCATCTTATTGACTTATTTATAAAAAGACAGTAAACATGGGGAGACTGTACATGGGCAGTGGGATGTGGGAAATTTTTGTACTTTCCCCTCAATTTTGCTGTAAACTTAAAACTGCTTTAAAAAACTAAAGTGTTAGTTTATAAAAGACAATAGAAGGATTTTTAATACTGGGGCAAACACACTGACAGTTACATATTAGATTGTCTATCTGATAATAATAGACAGAGACTGTTGGTGACACTTTTTTTCAATCATATAGTAAGTAACATCATATGGGGTTGTCCAAAAGTAACATTTCATAATATATGTTATTACCTTTTGGACTCATTTATCATCTTTTTACAATTTTTACATTTTCTCCTACATTAGGGCCCCAAGAAGTCGTCAAACTTACTTTTCTTTTCTCATCCTGTTTAAATTGAGCCTTTAGAAGGGAAACATGCTAATTAAACCAATTCACACTGAGGTAAGAATGACTGAAAGCCTTTTAGCAAGATTCAGGATAGATATTTGTGTTTGTTTTTAAAAGGAGATCATTAACTAAACTGAAATTCAGTTGAAAAAAAATTTAAACACAATTTCAAAGTAACGTTAAAACAAACAAACAAATAAAAACAGGTGATGTGAGTGAAGACCATTTTGGGGCAGTTAGATGGAACAAACAAAGGTTTATTTTGAATGATTTGTAAGTGATTTGGGGGGTTATTTCCTATAACTTGACTTTGAGTATCACAAATTCTTTTATCTTCGTTTTTTAAAATAGAATTGCTAATCACTCCAAGTTGTTATAATTAATTCTACTTAAATTTATTATTTAAAAAAATGACATTTTTCAATGAAATTACCTTAGTGGCTCTTATGAAAAGATAGGTAAAAAAAAAAAAAAAACGGTTAATAGGAGAATGACTGTAAATCAGAAGTTTTGAAATCAAGGAATGCTTTAATTTTTCTCAAATTGGTTTTGTCTACCCAATATAATATTTTAGTTTATTTTTTAAATGATAATGATTGTAGTTTTTTTTTTTCTCTTTAAGGACTGAGACTAGACCTAGAGGCTATATGATTTTTTGTGGCTCAGATGTTACTCCTTTCAGGGGATGATTGAACAGTTCAATGACAGGGACATCAGACCCTGTGTCTACAGACAGTATTTTCCATATTTTTAGGAAAAATACCATACATAAAATTCCAATATTTTATGTAATTCTCTTTCATGAAAATCGTTTCATCATGAAAATTTTTCTAATGAAAAAGTGGTCCAAGCATATTGTCTTCTCTCACCATGTATCTCAGAATGTATGATCTTTAATAACTCACTACTTTTTTTACCGGGGTGGTGTGAAGTCTTCTTCATTCATGTATCTCAGTGATGGTGACATATAACTGTCACTGAAGAGAGTAGAGCTTTAAATTTGTCTACACATTATTTTTATTGAAGTTAAATGTAAAATATATTTACTGACATGTGGATATAGACAGCTTCTTTAGAATGATTGATAGGATAAAAGATTATTTGAAGATAATTATATTAGGAATAAAAACACATTATTAACACTGGTCCCATACCTTCTCTATCTTAGTATAGAATAAAGAATTCTGTGGCAGGGTAAACTTATTTCTAAAAATGTGTTTTGCTTACATTGTAGGATAGCAAATAATTTTTCTTTAAACAAAGTCTATGTTCTGCATGGAATAAATTTCACATGCATAAAAAAAATAAGCATCAATATTCAAGACCTGGACATTTATTTGGTTATGGAAATTTATAAGGGACAACCACTTTAAATTTATATAGTTTTTCATATGTATAACAGAGTGAATATCTGATTAAAAGCTTTTCAAATAATCCTGCTTTTGAGGATATATATCCTCCAAGGTGGAGTCAATAGCCTTACTGGAATGAAAAACACAAATTCAGAGCTTTTTGAACTCTGCCATACTCTATTTTCTCTGATAGTTAAAGCCTTTTTACTCCTACTAATGATCCATTTACTCGGTTTCTTATTGCAAATCAATAAATGTCAGGATATTTATGCTGTGAATATTAATATACTAAAAGCATTCTGTTAATATGACATTAGGACTGTATCTATAGTTTCTATGATTAGAAAAATTATTTGTATTTTCCTTGCTTTTGTCAATTTATTATCTTTTCAAATTCCCCCAAACTCAATAAATCCTATTGGGGAAAAAAAAAGTAAAAAATAATTGCAAAATCATGATTTATACAGATCTCTTGAAGAAACAGAGATTCTAGCTGATGGTGGCTATAAAAATATGAGCTACATTTCACTATCATTGGTACTGATGACTTCAAACTGCACACAGAAAGTGAAAACTGGAAAACAATGCATACTGAGGGATGATACTGCATTTATATTAATAACATATTATTTAGAATGTTGGAATACAGCATATTACACAATGATTTGAATTAACTCTGAGGCATCATTTTCCATAGGGAAAAATAACTGTGAGTTTCACTGGCTCTTATTCAATAATGTTAGAAACATTGAGCAATATATTGAATATCATGGTTTTAAAAAATTGTCAACATTGGGTAGAGCTAGCATTTTAACATTGAACTAGCAACTTTAATATGTTGATATCCTAAATTGTTAGTTATGAAAAACTTTAGACAATAAATACCTTTGTTACTTCAAAAGTTTTATGTTTTATTATTAATTATTTTGCATATGCAAAGTAGTCTTATAGCCATATGTCCTTACTGAAAATATGTGGGCAGAAAAGCTGCCTGGTTAAGTTGAACAAAGAAAGCCTTCTGGCTAAGACTTTCAGAATAGTAATTTTAAGAGAGATGAAGAATAAAATAAATCAAAATGAACTCTGTAGAGTTGGTAATAGGTACCCTATATATCCTTATTAATGTTACATTTTATTTTACTTTTCAAATAAGAAGGGAGAGAATAGGGGAAATTAAAACAAAAATATTTTTCAGTAAGCCTCACAAAGTAAGCTACTGGAAAAAGAAATAAAAAAAAAAATAGTCTTAGCATTCTGAGATCTATTAGATCTCAAAAGATAAAAAGTATAAATTTAAACCATTAATTAATTTAAATCCATAGGCTTAATGTTAATAATATGATTCAGGAGAAAGAATATTTTAGGTGTGAAAGAAATGCAAGCATGTCCTGTTCACTCATGCCCACATGCCTCTGTGTGTGTACACAAACACAAATACACACTATAAGAATTTTTTTATCTATGACTATAGTTACTTGAAACGCTTTGTCCTAAATATCCTGACAGATTTCTCTCCAGTCTTCTATCATTGTTCTAGTACCAAATGCTGGCTTATTGAAATACTGGGATTGTAGGAAGGTGAAAAATCAGAACACATAGAAGTAAACATTCTCTACACAAAGAATAATTTAAAAAATAAAAATTTAAGTTTTAAAATTTAAATTAAATGTTATTTTTATAACATAACATTCATTTGTGCTATTACTTATTTTTTTAAATATTCCAAAAATAATGATAAGTTAATAACAAATATTTTGGTCCTAATGTTGTCTAAAATATGGATCAACTTTAAAATAAAATCACTACCAAACCACTTACTAACATGATAATGGGAAATAGAAATAATATTTTTTAGTCTTATATGTTTATATTCACTAGACCATAATGCAGTAGTAAAGAGTAGAATCAGCCTCTACAGATTCAAAGGCTACTATTTATAGGTTAATTAACATAAATTTTTAGTGCCTCAGTTTTTTAATCCATAAAATAGATATAACAATATGTCATATAAAGGGCTTAACTATACAAAGTTTATATGTCAAATAAATGTTAGCTGTTACCCTATGAACTGATTTTCCTAATATTTTAGCAGTTACCATTAACTAACTCTCTTTTTTATTATTAAACTTCCCATTTTTTTGCTGGTTAGTGAAGGACGGAAAAGTATTGATACTCTGCTGGTGTTTATCTATCATGTTAATAAGGACTTTAGGGAGATATTAAATACGAAGAGACAGGGCTCACATCTCTTCTATGAGTTCTGGATTATGACATATTTTATGCTAGATATATTAATTTGCTAAGTAGTACAGTGAGGACATTCAAAGTTTCTCATTGCAGTGGGTCTCTAGATGTGCAGCATCAGGGCGAGACTGAGGGTAACGATTTCTTTTCTAGGCTAAGTCTATTGAAATGTAGTGTCAGGTTCAGATTTGCTATCTATTCACTCCTATGTCTCAGAGAACAAACTACAGTTCAGAAGAAAAGTTTTGTTTAGGCTTTGTTGTCAGATAGAACAAAGAATCCAAAACATTCAAGTCTCAGTTCTACAGCTACCAAGAAAATTACTCCACTGAAAATAACAGGGTATTGGAAATAAGATCTAAACCAGCAGAGTGAAGTGGAAATTACTTATCAAGATAATTCAAATAAAAAGAAAATAGGAGACAAAGAAAGAGGTAAAAAAGAAAAGAGGAATGGGAGGAGGGAAGGGAAAAGGGAAGACATAGAGAAAGGAAGAAAAAATAAGAATATTCTCTTATTTTCTGACCTTGATCACTGCCCAAACTCCCACAACACAACTTAGGTAAATTATTGATAGAGTTCTGTGGAAAGTGCTTTTTAGCTTGACTTATTCACATAATTGACTCAATTCTCAATTTACTACTTCACTTTGGTGGTGGGGACTTGGCCAAAGAGGATTTTTGGCAACCATCCATTTCCCTACTGACCTCTTCCTAATCAGGTTAACCACAAGGGAAAGACTTGATTTAAACTATATTTTTATTTGGTCCGTGGTGAAACTGAGAAATACAGGCTTACAGACTCACCTTTAGATTTAGTACAAATGAATACTTCATATGATTATTTTAAAACTCTGTTTTATTAACAGAAAATTAGATGAACAATGCTATAATGATCATATCAATAAATAGGCTGCATAAATTTTAGTTTCTCTTGTAATTATCTTTCAACCAAGTGAAATGTAGCCTGTATACATTCATTTTAAAATAAGAAATGTATAATATTCAAAAATAAAAGCATATATTCAGACAAATTATATTTATAGATTATTTTACTACTTATTTGTTTCTAATTATATATTTTCTACATATGGCAGATAGAAATCTTTTAATACTAATAAATACATTTTTAATTCATTAGATATTTGCTATGCAAAAAAATCTTGTAAACTAAATGACATGCATATTTGGGGAAATTTTAATTTCAACTATTCCCAGGGGGATACATATTTATGCACAAATTAAACTGGTAATTAGCAGTGATATAAAAATTATATAGAATTGGTATATCATTTTGGAGGTGGAGTTTAGAAGGAAGGAATTTAGAATTACTGATTTGAACATAAAATATAACTGACTACTTAAGAAAGTGGAAGATCCAACTAATTTTTTTAAAAGTGCATGAGTTTTTGATGGCATAAAACCTTTGCGACATTGCAGTAAAATATGTTAATAAAAAGGTTTTGCTTTATCTTTTGTGACTACTTTTCCCCAAAGAGAAATAAAGCCAAATAAATATTACTAGAAGTCAGGAATTCAGCTATAAACCTTGATGAAGATTTCAATCAAGAGGACGTCACATCTAGACTATAGCACTGAGAAGAAAATAACATTGTAGCCTAGGCTCCCCTCAACTCCTTATTTAAGCAGTGAGAAACTTAAATCAAATGAATAGTGCAAATCGGTTTGTGAAAGCATGTTCTTTGTAAATGGTCAAGATCTCTAGAGGGCAGTGTATTAAATTGCAGATATTATCCAGCTAAACCCCTAATCATAAAAGCATGAAATTAGTAATTGACTCAATTTGCCTCATTTATTAGTAGCTCAGGTCTCTGCTTGAATTAATATTGCCCAATGGAATTTCAAATGGTGGTGACATGCTGTATCATGACAGAGATTAGTGCTTGCTTTTATTAGTGTACTTCAAACATCCACCATCCACCAATTAGTTTAGCTCTAACCTAACATGCATGCTTTCGGCACTTTTATTATCAATGAGATGTGACATCAACTTTTTTTTTTTTTAACCCTCTGTTCATTTTAGGCAGTGTGGGATTCATTTTGCCTTAATTTGCCATGGCCTTTTCAGTTGCTTGTTGCATCTTGATTCAGAGAGGGGTTTTTTATATTCCCTGTTGCTTTCAATAATATATATAAATCAAAGATGAAGTTTAGTCATCTATACAAGCATAATATAAAAATCATTAATAACATACTGAGCTTCATACTAAAATAAAACGGCATAACCAAGTATAATTATAAACTATTAAATACTGTGTTTTTTCTAGTGCTGATGATTAATATTTTTCAGTATTATGTAAATAGGATTCTTTAAAAAGGATTGCTAATATTCTTATGTTATTTCAGTAATTAAAAATCATTCATTTTTTATCTCTCAGAACAAAGAAATTTACTTTACAGAATATTAGCACATTCTTATTTTTTATATGTTTAAATTTGTTAAAATTACATTTGACATACAATATTATATTAGTTTCAGGTGTACAACATAGTGATTAGACACTTATATAATTTACAAAATGATCACACCAATAAATCTAGTACCCATCTGACACCACACATCGTTATCACACTATTATTGACTATATTTCTTATGCTATATTTACATCACTATGACCATTTTGAAACTACCAATTTGTGCTTCTTAATCCCTTCCCCACAACCCCCCTCCCAGCTGGCAATTATCAAAATGTTCTCTGTATCTATAAGTTTGTTTTTGATATTTTTTTTCTTCAGAATCCTCATGTAAGTGAAATCATATGGAATTTGTCTTTCTCTGTCTTACTTACTCCACTCAGCACAATATCTTCTAGGTCCATCCATGTGGCTGCAGAGGGCAAGCTCTCCTTCATCCTTATGGCTGAGTAATAGTCCATTGTATATCTGTACCACCTCTTCTTTATCTGTTCATCTACTGATGGACACCCACAATGCCTCATATCTCAACTACAGTAAATGATGCTACAATGAATATTTGCATTGACAAATCCCTTTGAAGTAGTGTTTTGGGTTTCTTCAGATAGTGGAATGACTGGGTCCTTCTTTGTCTCTTGGTATAGCCTTTGATTTAAAGTCTGTTTCTCCTGATATAAGTATTGCTACCCTAGCTTTTTTTTTGATAGTTTCATTTCCATAAAACATCTTTTTCTATCCCTTTACTTTCAGTTTGTGTTTATCTTTCAATCTGAAGTAAGGCTCTTGTAGGCAGCATATATAAGGGTCTTGTTTTCTTACTCATTCAGCCGTCCTGTCTTTTCATTGTAGCATTTAATCCATTTACATTTAAAGTAATTGTTGCTAGGAATGTAGTTCTTGCCATTTTATCATTCACACTTTTTTATCTTTTCTTCTTTTTAGACAAGTCCCTTTAACAATTCTTGTAATACTATTTGGTGGTGATGAGCTCCTCTAGCTTTTTTATATGTTCTTCAATTCTAAAAGAGAGCTTTGCTGGATAGAGTAATCTTGGTGTAGGTCCTCTTTTCCATCACTTTGAATATTTCCTGCCAGCCCCTTCTGGCCTGCGAAGTTTCTGTTGTGAAATCAACTGACGGTCTTATGGGAACTCCCTTGTGGGCAATTAGCTGCCTTTCTCTTACTGCTTTTAACATTCTCTCTTTGTCTTCAGACTTTGCCTCTTAATTATGGTGTGTCTTGGTGTGGGCCTCTTTGGAACTTATCTTGTTTGGAATTCTCTGTGCCTTTTGGGCTAGTATGTCTATCTACTCTGCCACGTTAGGAAAGTCTTTCTTCCTTATTTCATGAATAGGTATTCAATTTTTGCTCTCTCTCTTCCTCTTCCGATATCCCTACGATGCGAATGTTGGTATGCTCCTTCTTTAATTTTGGATTCCTTTTTCTTGTTGCCCTTTTAATTGGGTGTTTTCTGCTTCCTTATCATCTAAATCACTGATTCGATCCTCTGCTTCATCTAATCTGCTGTTGATTCCTCTTAAGGTATTCTTCATTTCAGTTATCGTATTCTTCATTTCTGACTGTTTTTTATGTTTTCTATCTCCATTTTTGTTTTCTGTCTCTTTTGTTAAAGTTCTCGCTGAGTTCATCTACTCTTTCCACAGAGCATCCTTGTAGCCAGGGTTTTGAACTCTGCCACTGGTAGATTGCTCGTTCCATTTCGTTTAGTTCTTTTCCTGGAGTTTTATTCTTTTCTTTTATTTGGGACATATTTCTTTGTCTCCCCTTTTGGCTGCCTCCCTGTGTTTGTTTATATGTGTTAAGTAGGGATGCTGTCTCCCTGTCTTAGTAGAGTGGCCTTATGTAGTAGGTGTCCTATGGGGCCCAGTGGTGTAGCCTCTCTAGACACCTTATCTCGATGCTCCAGCTGTGTCTTTTGTATGGGTTGTACGTGTTCTCCTGCTATAGCTGAGTCTTGGTTGCTATTTACATGTCAATGAGAAGGATTTACCCTTGGGCTGATTTGTGTGAACACTGGCCGTTGACTATAGTGGAGGAGCTATTGTGTAGGGGCTGACTCCAAGGAGCAGGATTTGCTTTAGTAGGGCTTGGTCGCCTTCCCAATTTGCCCTTTGGATGTGTCAATCTTGGATGTGGTTGTGGGTGGTACTCTGGCTCAGACCCAAGCCAGTCACTGTGTGTGCAGGCCAGTGTCTCCTGGGAGGGGCCCCGCTGTGGACTAAGTTTAGCTGCATCCTCTACCCTGCTATGGCCCACCTGGCATGAGCCACCAAGCAATCTACAGATGACCACCACACACACTTGGTTTGGATATGCCTCAATATGCCAAGTTGTGAACAGAGGCAGTCTGTTGCTAGTGCTGGTCTTTAGGCTGCTCATCAAGATGTACAGGACATGGTGAAGCAAGATGGTGCTCGTTTAAGTTTTGTGAACCTTTTGTTGATTTTAGAAATATCTTCAACACAAGCCAGGAGAGGCCTTTTTTATGGAAAGTCAACTGGAAGTGGCTCAGGTGGACTCATGATTTGGATGGAGTCAGATCTCAGGGAATCACCAGGGCAAGGTTAACAGTATTAGCTAGGTTGGTGGATATTCAGATATGACGACTGCCTTCATCTGCATGCTGGGTTTGGGAGGGCTCAACAAAAGAATAATGGCCTCTGCCAACACTTCTGTCTAAGAGAAAGCTACCCTTCATCCCTCAACTTGAAGCCTGACAATTCAATTTCTCATGTATGTCCCTAAAGCCTTTGGAGCTGCTGGAGCTTAGAGAGAGTTTTTCAATAGGAAAGTTCTCACAGTGGTCCTTTAAGAGGAACACCTGGGACTCTCGCAGCTCTCCAGCTCACTCAGCCACAATCTCTACTCATTTTCACATCCAGATTTTGTTGCTACTCTTCCTGGAACTAGAACCCTGGGTTGGGGAGTGAGCTGTGGGGCTAGAACTGCTTGCCTCTCTGGGGAACCTTCAGAGCCTAGGTGTCCCTCCCGATACTTAACCACCACACGTGGCTGTGGGATTAGCCCTTTTTGCTTCTCTATCCCTCCTATTAGTTTTGAGGTGGCTTTTTCTGTATGTGCTTAGTTGTAAGACTTTTGTTCAACTAAACTTCAGGCGATTTTCAATAATGGTTGTTCTGTAGTTTAGTTATAATTTTGATGTGTTTGGGAGAGGAAGCAAGCACAGTTTACCTACTTCACCATCTTTATCGGTAAGTAAGCTAGTTTTCTTAAGATTTAAAAAAGAAAATTGTGTCCAAACTGTGTACCTTCAAAGCTCTTTTTATTGTTCCAAGGTGCTTTGGTGAGAAATTCATAGAGACTATACTGGCAATGTGTAATAAATATCTAAACTGAAGACTCACTTCATATACTCAGAAAGGAGAGATTAAAAATTTAAAAATGCAATTAGTCAATGTGACAGATAACTGTCAGAACAGATATTTTCCAGAGAGATGAAACATGGAATTATGTTAAGTTAGAGAATTATCTACAGGTTATTTTAGAGGTTATACTCCAATATCCCATTATGTTGTCACTATTATTTTATAATAATATGAAATATTTTTTCAGACTGATTAATATTTTCACATAAGCACACAGTTATACATTTTCATTAACATAATTTTTGTTTGTTAGTTTGTTTTATTCATATAATGAGAATTGTGGAACTTTCTCTAAATTGTATGAAAATGGTACTGCAATGATTGATATTTTGTAGTTTCTATTTGATCTTTAGATTGTGTTTTTAGTATGTCCAATGAAAATATTAAACAGAATGGCTAGTAAGCAAGTTCACATGTGACATGAATGGTCACATTTTTTATAACAATTAATAACCTTGTCTATACAACAGAACACCCCGCTAGTTTGCCACTGGCTACAAACAGGCCAGTAATGGCAGTGTACATTACTTTCTATTGAGTTACATGTGCTTTAATACCTTGCAAGCTGTTTAAATGAATGATTTGTCTGAGAATAACAAGGATATTTTAAAAAGTTAATATATGAAAATAAACCAAAACATTTTTATTTTGTTTTATAAATCCCATTGCTAACAGAAATTTCATATCAGGCAATATAAAATATGTGAACATCATGTTGAACTTGAATGAAAAGTTATTAGTGACTTCACCTTATGGTATTGTTGAAAACCAAAGTATAACAAATAATTAAATTAGAATATAAATTCAGTGTTCACTTTAATAATATATGATTCGCTTTTTCCACTGAACATTTGTTACTGAATAACACATTTTTTTCCAGATTTTGCTTTATATTTTGATGGCTTCATTTGCTATTCATGCTAGAAATCACATCTCTAAGTAAATGCTTTGAAACTGAAGCCAAATACTAGAAGAGAGAATAAGCAGTGCCTGAATTAATAAGGGTTTAACTCTTCCAGTTAATCTCATATGAAGGAACCCTGTGTAGTTCAACAATTTTGGCAGCTCACTATATAGATATTAAGTTATCCATCAGTTTCATGTTCACTGTCCATTATGAATTACATTATAGCAACATTTTAAATAAAAACTTTATAGGAAGGAAAGTAATCCAATAAGAAGTACTTGTCAACATTTATGATTTTTAAAAATTTTAATCTTGTGGAAGGGTAAATGGTCAAAGTTTTTATAACATCTAAAAAGATTATTTAATGGCAGAGAATTAGGATATTTTTCACTGTATGTAGATGTAAATAAGAAAATTATTTTATGGAAAGATATACTAATGCAAAGAAAAAATTTATAATGAACTTTACAGTATTCTTTGAGAGTATTTAAAAATGGAAATAGTGCTCGTTAGAAGAAAGCTTTGATTCACTTAAGAAGTCGACAACTAATCTTATATATTCTTTTTATTCGTTATTAAACTTCTAAAAAAGGGAAAGCTGTGACTAGATTTTGGCTAAACCTTTGATGATATCTTCTGCATTGCTGAATACTGCAGTTAAATTAATTCCTATTTAGTTTTCATGTAAAGCACTTGACAGTTACATAGAACTAGCATCAAATTCAGTATCTTTCTAATGGTAGTACTTTGTAAAGTAGGAAAATAATATGTAGATTTTGGATAATAATATATTCACATCAGAGAATAAATATATGTGCAATAATGAATATGTTTAACATAGACTAATTTACATTTCAAAGTTTTCTTAGCAGATTCCATTTAATTATGAACCTGCAAGTTTGAATTATATATGACCTTAAAAATATGCTTGGTGATTCATATGGCTAGTTTATAAACTATGTTAAAAATTAATGATACTAGTAAAGTGATTGAAAAATGAAATTTAAATAAATCAGGTAATCTAGCTCAAGATAGAGTAAATGTTCAAGATTCTGATTCATGTTTTCATTTCACATTTTTGTTTAGTAACACACCATTGCGATATATTAATTGTTAATTTATACATAAGTCTTCCGATTAGTCACAGAATGAAAATACTCATGTGAAACAAAGCACTCTTTTCTATATTTTCCTGTCAAAATATATATTAACATCCTTTTTTATTTAGAAGAAAGAATCTCAAGAGTGCTCTTAATAGCTCGAGATCTATAAGAATGTATTTGAATGTCTTTTAACAATGAATAAATGCTACGAATTCTTATAAATAGCTCAATTTAGCTCTCTATTGCCAGGCAGAAACTATATTTTGATTTGCTCACAAAATCAAAATGAATAACCAAAAAAAAATCAATACTTGGATTAAAAAAAATAAAGGCAAAAGTAAAGAGGATATTTTCAAGGTTCTGAAAAAAATAATTGTCTGAAAAATAAAATAGGTAGCCAGATGTTTGACTAGATTTTAGAAGAGAAACTGCTGTCTTCCTTAGAATTAATAGTGAAAATAAAGTATGTTATTACCCTGTTGAAGTTCCACATACAAATACAAATGTGCACACATGGTTTTTCAAGAAAATTGCCCAAGCAAAGACTTTGAAGGATATTTCAGTTCTAAGAGCTCTGTTCACTTTATTTCGTTTTTATTTTTTTCCTGTGCTGGGTAAGGGAACAACTTCCTACAATTACTTATCTTATGTTTGCAAACACAAGCGCGCGCGCGCGCACACACACACACACATACACACACACACATTTTAAGGTCTTCGTTTCCCTATGTATGTTGTATTATCTTCCTGATATTCTCTTTTATTTAATGAAAACTCGTTGCATAATAATATGAAGAGTTTCCTGAAAACAAGGCTTTTCATAAGGTCAAGGACTAAACAAGACTCAATTATAGTTATGAACAAATAAAGGAATCCCTGCTCCAAAACCTAACGAGGAGACCCAGCAGAAAATTTGTGCCTGCTAAATCGTTCCCTGAGGTTATAAAGGAAGTAACTTTGAAATATTTAGAGGTGATACCAGAAGGACACACATCTGGTCTCATACTCCAAGAAGTAATTTACTTTGATTCATGACTAGATGGTTAAGTTCAAGAAAGATAATGTATAAAACTCTGCAAGTGGAGGGATGTTTTTCCATTGCCATATCCTGGCTGCCTTTTGACTTTCAAAGTTGTTCTATGTGATATAAATTGAGCTTGATCTCAAAGGCTTTCCTTGACCATTGGTGGCTAAATCACATTGTGTCTATGTAAGTAAAAACAGCACTCTCTGCTTAGCATACTAAAGTCATGCTATCTTCCTAAATTTATAAAAATAGTCTAACATTGTAACTTAGAAAGCATCTGTGACTGAATGATGTTAAGGGTATTCTAGATAGAAGGAAGCTGAAAGATGAACTTTCTGGCTTCCTTCTTTATGCTAGGGGATTCAAAGTAGAGAATCACAGATTATGTTATTGTGATAGCATAAACAACAACAACAAAAATGGTTTATATGAGTGGGAAATAAAATGCCTGTTTTCCCAATATTTAAACAACTTGAATGAGGCATTTTTAGTGGATTTAAGTCATTAATGTGTTTTTCTGCTATGACTTTGAGACAAAATTTATATATCATAAATTTACCCATCTGAAGTGTACAATGCAATGTCTTTTTAGTATATTAAGAAATGTGCAAAAATCATCCCAATTTTATACCATTTTTATCACATCAGAAAGGAAGACCCCACCCCAATCCACTCTTCCTCCCCAGCCTTACACAACCACTAATCTACTTTCTCAGCATATACAGAAATGCCTATTCTAAAACATTTCATGTAAATGGATTCATATAATCTATTAGCCTTAGCATAATTTCCCCAAAGTCATCCAGGCTGTAGCACATACCTGTGTTTTATTTCTTTTGATTGCCTAGTAATATTCTTTTGCATATATAACCTATTTTGTTTTCTATTTGACAATTAATGAAGATTTGGGTTGTTTCCACATTTTGGCTATTATGAATAGTGCTGCTATTAACATTTTTGTATAAAGTAGAATTTCTGGGTTAAATGATAACTCTATGTTTAATTTTTTGAAGAAATACCGGACTGACTTCCAAAATGGCTGGTACCATTTTACATGTCTACAAGCAGCGTATGAGGTTCCCAATGTCTTCACATTCTCAACAACACTCGTTATCATATCCACCCTAGTAGATATAAAGTAGTATCTCATGTTTTTTCCCTGTAATTCCCTGATTTCTATGATTTTGAAAATCTTATCATGTGCTTTTTCATTATTTGTATGTATTCTTTGAAAAAATATCTATTTGGATTGTCTGTTCCTTTTATAATTGGATGATTTGACTTTTTATTAATAATTTATAATCTTTTATTCTCAGATATTCTAGATATAAGTCTCTTATCAGATTTATAATTTGCATTTTTTCTCCAATCCTGAAGGTTGTTTCTTCACTTTCTTGATAATGTACTTTGAAGTTTTTAATTTTGATAAAGTTTAATTTATCTATTTTTATTGTTGCTTTTTGATTTGATGTTATATCTAAGAAATTATCACCAATTATGAGCTTATTAAAATTTATCCCTGTATTTTCTTCTAAGTTTAGGTTTTATGTTTAGGTCTTTGATCCATTTTGAGTTAGTTTTTGGCTATGTTATCAATCGAATATTCAAATTTATTCTTTTGAGTGTAGATATCCACTTGTTCTAGCATTATTTGTTTAAAAAGTGATTATTGTCCAAGTAAGTAATATATCATTATTGAAAATCAGTTGATGGTAGATGTGAGGGTTCCTCTGAACTCTCATATATGTTTCATTGACCTCTGTGATTATCCTTATGTCAGTACTATATTGTCTCTCTTTTTTTGCTATTATTTTCATCACTTTTTTCTAGCTTTATAGAGATATAATTAACACATAATGTTGTATAAGTTTAAGGTATATAACATGCTAATTTGATACATATATATTGCTAAAGGATTTCCACAATAAACTTAGTTAATGCATCCTTCCCCTCATATAGTTATAACTTTTTTGTGGTGAGAACATTTAAAATCTTCTCTCTTAACAACTTTCAAGTAAGTATATAATATAGTATTGCTAACTATAATCACCATGCTGAATAATTAGATTCCCAGATCTTATCTCCTAACTGGGAATATGTATAGTTTCACCAACATTTTCTCATTTCCCCCCTCCCCTAGATCCTGGTAACTATCTTTCTACTTTTTCTATGAGTTTGACTTTTATAGATTCTACATATACATGAAAGCATGCAGCATTTGTCTTTTCCTGTCTGACTTATTGCACTTTAGTATAATGCCTTCGAAGTCCATCTATGTTGTTATAAATGGCAGCATTTTTTTCTTTCTCATGGCTGAATAATATTGTTAACAAATATAACACATTTTCTCCTTTTTTCTAGATTTTTTGAGATATAATTGACATATAACTTATGTTTAAGGTTTAGAATATGATTTGATACACGTATACCGCATTTTTTTATTCATTCATTTATCAGCAAACACTTAGGTTGTTTCCATGTCTGACTATTGTGAATAATACTACAATGAAAATGGGGGTATAGATATCTCTTGAAGATAGTGATTTTGTTTCCTCCAGATATATGATCAGAAGTGAAATTTCTAAATCATATGGTAGCTCAATTTTATATTTTTGAGGAACCTTCATATTGTTTTCTATATGACTGTACCAATTTATATTCTTACCAATAGTGCACTAGGGTTTCCTTTTCTGCACATTCTCACCATTTGTTATCTCTTATCTTTTTGACAATAACAATTCTAACATGTATGGGGTGGTATCTCATTGTAGTTTTGATTTACATTCCCATGATGATTATCGATATTGAGCACTTTTCATATACCTGGCCAAATGTATGCCTTCTTTGGAAAAACATTTCTATAGTACTCTGCCCATTTTCTAATCCGATTATTTGGTTTTATGGCCATTGAGTTTTATGAGTTTCTAATATGTTTTGGATATTAAACTCTTATATGATACATTATTTGAAATATTTTTCCAATTTTATCGATTCCACTTCATTCTGTTGTTGTTCCTTTTCTCATGCAGAAGTACAGTATCTTAATTAGTGTAGCTTTGTTTTAAGTTTTATAAGTGGCAAGTGAGTCGACCAAGTTTGTTCTTTTTTTCCCAAGAATGTTATGGCTATTCTGGGTCCCTTGAATTTCCACATGAATTTTGAAGATCAACTTGTCAATATTTGCTGAAGTACTTTTTATAACATAAAGATATATTATGAAATAAAATAAACTGCAAAGAAGGGGTTATATTCTGTTAATTTATAACTATTTTGTGATTGGATAAGAATATAATTTTTAGATATGATTGTTCTATGCAAGATTAAAATGTATTAGAAATATATTAGAAAAATGATACTTAAATTAGGGACATCAGTGAATGAATCTGTATTTTGTTCTATTTCACAATATATGTCCATTAGAATTCTTCTTATTTAATTGAATTAAAAATCTATACCTAATATTTATACCTGAAATTTATAACTAAATATTCATATTCAATAACTAAGTAATTAAAGAAAACAGTATTGCTATTTATCTCAATTCCATGTTTAATTATGAAATATACATATTTAATATTTAAAAGAGAGAATAAGAATCGTTATGTCAGCAATTTACAAATTTTATCAAGGATTCGAAAGGCATATGCTGCCTTTTTAAAGACACGATTTAGTAAATACATTTATGTAAACCAAAATAAATATAAGTATAAAGTAAACTCAAAGAATGAATTATGTATATTAATGAAATTCAATCATGAATTCAATTGATAATGTCCATATTGATTTATTTGACTTATTTTTCATCAAAATAAGTTTGATTTTATGTGAGAAAAAATATCCAAAGTACCTACATGTACAAGAAAACTGATAGGTTAAATAGACAAATCTTACTTTAAAATTCTTTTTAAAAAAATATTTATTGAGTGCACATTATGTAGTAGACAATAAAGTGACTTCACGGTAATGATCACATTTAATTCACTCTGTTCAGATAATAATAGAATGTCCTCCACTTTCTTAAAATTAAGAAACTTAGTTCTATAAGTTTAAGTGACTTGACTAAGATCAGATAAATAACTGATAGAGTGGGGATTCATACTCAGGTTATAAGACTCCAAATCTGGTTTTCTTCACACTTAAATTGTTTCATCTTCAAATTCTTTTCTTTTTACTTGAACTTCTAAACTTGAATTTACACAACCTATTTTGGCTTCTACTTATTGTAGCTCAGTTTTTTTCTAAGACCTGGTATAACAAGACAACAAACCATTACACACAGTATTTAAGAGAGGTTAGAAAAAATACAAAAGAAGCAAAATCAGATCTATGATCTGTGCTAAGCCTAGTCTTCTAAGGACCCAGTCACAAAAATATCCATAACGTTAGACTCATGAATGTGGTTTGGCTCCAACACAAATAGAAGTTTTTACCACAATCTAAAGAGGGTTTGAATTTTTTTCTTTTAGTTAATCATTCTGCTACAAAAAGTTTGAAAAACACATGGAAATGTGGGAAGGACACTATCTAAAAGTTAACAATGACATTTATAAAGTATAAAAAAGGAAGATCAAATTCTAGCTCATAATATAGATTATATTGGGGTTAAGGTAATACAGAAGGAATAAAAAAATGAGATAATGAACTAATGGAATAATAGTGTAAAGAAATAAAAAAGATCAATAATTAGGAAAACTATTTTATACTAGTATAATTTAATATAAAATGTATTTAACATAATTACATATGTTCTTTCATCTTTAATTTTTAAATTTCAAGCAAAATATATATGTATATGTTGAAAGCAATTTAGAATAATAAAACCTAAATGTATGTGTATAATTTCCCTCTAAACTAAAATAATGCATTTGGAATTATTAATCAATATTGAGTAGATGTGAGTTAAACAATAAAATAATTATTAATCAACATAGAATGATGATAGTAGTCCTAGTTTATGTTGAAACATATCTTTCTACTGTCTTGATTTATTTTTATCTTTTGTTCAAGTTTAGTCTCTTGCATATAGCCTAGTATACCAAATTTATTGGACTCATCATTTTCAATTTTAATCTTTTATTTAAGTCATAATTTATCTGAATTTTATTAAACATTGAAAATTACCTAAAATATATATGTTATACTGAATGACTGCAAAATATCTTTTTAAAAATATGTTGGCTAAGAAAATTGTAAAATTAGGGTAATCTATATTTACATAGAAATTGAAGCAGTTCATTTCTCTCTAGAAGGACATAATCAATTTTATAATTATTGCTAATGATAGCTAATGTACTTTGTAAATTTTTCCATTGCATATCCAGCTTTAACTCAATAGTTGGGTTATAACTTAAGCAACAGTAAAGGAACAAATTAGAACTCTTAACTATCTATTGTTTCAACAATAACATATACAATGCTGGTATTTCCTGAGGATTAATGATTAACTAGAAGAGCCTGTGGTCTTAAGGCCATTAACTCCACGTGGTAATAACTAGAAGAATCTTACTACAGTACATTTGTAACAATTAGTTCTTATCTCTTAATACATTTTTAGGCAGGATTCTTTAATCTTTTTATTTTTTGAAGGTGCTCTTTTATTACCACTGACTATTTCTTATAGAATGAACTTCTGAGGAGTTGCCACTGCATTAAAGATCTATGTTACTGCTTTCAAGGTGTAGGTCAAATTCATGGTCAACTTCTGGCTTCTTGTATTATGTGATGTATATAAACCATGATTTCCACAAAAAAAAAATAGTTATTTAATTACAGAAAACAGTGTCTTACTATCCTATAAATCATTTTCATAATGCCCCAGAAATTATCAACTTTCCGGCTTACAGTCATGGTGGTAGAGTAAGTAAATGTTTTGTTTGTCTCTTCTCACAACCACATAAAAATTACAACTAAGCTACGGAACAGCCATAATTGGGAGTCACCTAAAGTCTACCTGAAAGAAGTTTTAAAACTGGGGACACACAGAAGAGGCCACCTTGAGACTGATAGGAGGGACAGAGATGCGGAGCTGGTTGGTTCCATACTTGCATGAGGTAATTGAGAATCAGGAGGAATATCTAGGTGGTGGAAGTCCCCATGGAGAAGTGAGGAGTTTGGGGCCCACGTCAGGCTCCCTAAGCCAAAAAAGAAGTCTCTATAACTTCTGGTTGTGAAAACTAGTAGTGCTTGTGGCTGAATGAGATGAAGGGCTGTGGAAGTTGCAGAGATGTCTCTTACAGGACTCACATGTGAATTTTCTCATTGATGAACTCACTCTCTCTAAACTCTAGTATCAGGGCAGCAGCTTTAAAGGCACCACAGACACAGAAAGAAACTGAGTTATATGGCTTCAGGGTGAGAGCTGGAAGGGCAGCTTTCTCTCAGAAAGAAGCGTTGGCAAAGGACATTGTTCCTTTGTTGAGCCCTAACCCCACTGGGCATGAAGACACAGGTGATCACCATACCATATCTGAGTCCTTGTCACCCTGGCTAACACTTTTAGCTCCACCATGGTGATTCCCTGGCCCTGAGCCACCCGACACGAATGTCCACTCAAGCCACTTTTCTAGCAAATTTTCCATACAAATGGCCTGTCTTGGCTCATGCCGTAGACTTTCCTAAAATCTCTAAACGTTCACTAAACCAAAACAAGCAGCATCTAGTTTGGCATACCCCATACCTTTTGCTGATTGCCTCAAGCCTGGCACTCTGTTCACAATTTGGCCTCTAGAGGCACATAGAAGCACAGTGTGGTTGACAGCCATCTGCGGATTGCTTGGTGGCTCATGCGAGGTGGGCCATAGCAGGGTAAAGGATGCAGCTGAACTTGGCCTATAATGGCCCCTCTCATGAGGCACCACCAGGCTGTACACACAGTGGCCAGCTTGGATCTGAGCCAGTACACAACCTGGGACCACACCCAAGGACAACACACCCAAGTCAGACTGAGAAGACACAGCAACTCCCTCTCTGTAGTCAACGGCCAAATGTTACAACCAAACAGCTTGAGGTTAGTCCCTCCACTGATGTGTAAACAACAACCAAGACTCAGCTATAGCAGGAGAACACGTACAACCCATACAAAAGACACAGCTGGAGCATCGAGATAAGGTGTCTAGAGAGGCTACACCACTGGGCCCCATAGGACACCTACTACATAAGGCCACTCTACTAAGACAGGGAGACAGCATCCCTACTTAACACATATAAACAAACACAGGGAGGCAGCCAAAAGGGGAGGCAAAGAAATATGTCCCAAATAAAAGAAAAGAATAAAACTCCAGGAAAAGAACTAAACGAAATGGAACGAGCAATCTACCAGTGGCAGAGTTCAAAACCCTGGCTACAAGGATGCTCTGTGGAAAGAGTAGATGAACTCAGCGAGAACTTTAACAAAAGAGACAGAAAACAAAAATGGAGATAGAAAACATAAAAAACAGTCAGAAATGAAGAATACGATAACTGAAATGAAGAATACCTTAAGAGGAATCAACAGCAGATTAGATGAAGCAGAGGATCGAATCAGTGATTTAGATGATAAGGAAGCAGAAAACACCCAATTAAAAGGGCAACAAGAAAAAGGAATCCAAAATTAAAGAAGGAGCATACCAACATTCGCATCGTAGGGATATCGGAAGAGGAAGAGAGAGAGCAAAAATTGAATACCTATTCATGAAATAAGGAAGAAAGACTTTCCTAACGTGGCAGAGTAGATAGACATACTAGCCCAAAAGGCACAGAGAATTCCAAACAAGATAAGTTCCAAAGAGGCCCACACCAAGACACACCATAATTAAGAGGCAAAGTCTGAAGACAAAGAGAGAATGTTAAAAGCAGTAAGAGAAAGGCAGCTAATTGCCCACAAGGGAGTTCCCATAAGACCGTCAGTTGATTTCACAACAGAAACTTCGCAGGCCAGAAGGGGCTGGCAGGAAATATTCAAAGTGATGGAAAAGAGGACCTACACCAAGATTACTCTATCCAGCAAAGCTCTCTTTTAGAATTGAAGAACATATAAAAAAGCTAGAGGAGCTCATCACCACCAAATAGTATTACAAGAATTGTTAAAGGGACTTGTCTAAAAAGAAGAAAAGATAAAAAAGTGTGAATGATAAAATGGCAAGAACTACATTCCTAGCAACAATTACTTTAAATGTAAATGGATTAAATGCTACAATGAAAAGACAGGACGGCTGAATGAGTAAGAAAACAAGACCCTTATATATGCTGCCTACAAGAGCCTTACTTCAGATTGAAAGATAAACACAAACTGAAAGTAAAGGGATAGAAAAAGATGTTTTATGGAAATGAAACTATCAAAAAAAAAGCTAGGGTAGCAATACTTATATCAGGAGAAACAGACTTTAAATCAAAGGCTATACCAAGAGACAAAGAAGGACCCAGTCATTCCACTATCTGAAGAAACCCAAAACACTACTTCAAAGGGATTTGTCAATGCAAATATTCATTGTAGCATCATTTACTGTAGTTGAGATATGAGGCATTGTGGGTGTCCATCAGTAGATGAACAGATAAAGAAGAGGTGGTACAGATATACAATGGACTATTACTCAGCCATAAGGATGAAGGAGAGCTTGCCCTCTGCAGCCACATGGATGGACCTAGAAGATATTGTGCTGAGTGGAGTAAGTAAGACAGAGAAAGACAAATTCCATATGATTTCACTTACATGAGGATTCTGAAGAAAAAAAATATCAAAAACAAACTTATAGATACAGAGAACATTTTGATAATTGCCAGCTGGGAGGGGGGTTGTGGGGAAGGGATTAAGAAGCACAAATTGGTAGTTTCAAAATGGTCATAGTGATGTAAATATAGCATAAGAAATATAGTCAATAATAGTGTGATAACGATGTGTGGTGTCAGATGGGTACTAGATTTATTGGTGTGATCATTTTGTAAATTATATAAGTGTCTAATCACTATGTTGTACACCTGAAACTAATATAGTACTGTATGCAAACTCTAACCAAAAAACAAAATAATATTTAAAAATACTGACAATTACAAATATAGAAGGATTTCAAAAACTATTGATGTTTGATAAACAGGTTGACAAAATGACTGTGGTTAGAGTTAAGTTTAAATATAATATAAATGAAAAGACATTTTTGTAAGGCAAAGAGAACACTTTCCTCCAAAATTAATGTAGGAAAGAAAGCTTGGGGGAAATAGAGGGAACAACTTTGACGGTATTGTCACTGATATAAGAAATGTAAAACTGAAAGAAGATGATAAAAAGAGATGGAATGACTATGGTCACATTAGTCATTCTCAACCTTTGGTCTGAGGCACTCCATAGGAGGAATGCTGAGAATTGTTTCAAAGACCCAGGAATACACATGCACAATGAGCAGTGACTGTCAACTAAAGAACACTGTAATTTCTATGTATATATTAATGTTTTTCTTCTACATGTTACATAAGATATAAATTCATATTAAAGCATATTCTGCATGTCGAGCATTTTGTTATTTCTCATAAAATACTATCACTATAACATGAGAGTTCAATTTATTTATTTTTTTATTAAAAAAGAATCTTCATACAGAGCAAATATGGGTTATTGTGGAAGATGAGTAAATGTGGGTAAATGAAAACACACTTAGCTGCCTTTTAGCTGTGTACTGCTTTTGCTTTTTAAATGGTATTATTTAGCCAACTGTAACAAACCATTACTATCCCGCAAAGCCCTTGAAGGGCTACCAATAGCTGTGGAAGAAAGGTCAAAATTATTTCTAAGAATAGATGGTTCCAAAGACAGATTTCACATTTCAAAGGCACATTTCAAAGAACAGAATTAGAAACTAAAATTTACAATGAAGGTCAGAAAAGGAAATTTAATATCAGGGAGGTTCCCGGAACACTATAAGAAGACTTGTCAGAGAATAATTAATTAATAAATAAATTACAAAGCCTTTGAGAAACATGAGCTCAGTAACCAGATCACCTGTCTTACAATACTTCGGACTACTCCACTTATTAGGTAACTGGGCAAGTTATTTTCTTTACCTGTAAACCTAGGTTAAATATAAAACCTAATTTGTGAAGATCAAATTAGTTAATCGAAGAAACTTTACCAGATTATTATAGGTTCTGGCCAGCTGTGCATCAAACATTTCCCTTTTCTCTAATAATAGAATACTCCTCCCCTCAACTGTTGAAAGGTTAAAAAAATAGTTTCAACATCTTTGTGACCAACTTTAATGTATATCAAAAGGGGCAGTTTATTATAGTTTTTGTCTTTTCAGTATTGCAGTAAATTTAGATAAAATTTTTCTTTTGCTATATAAATATGAAAAAGCTAACTTACGAATTAAAGACATTTCTAGAAATGGAGGACATTGTATAATTTGTTAATGTAAGCATCAGAATTTTAAAAATAATGCTATGGAATGTTGTTTGTCTGTTTTCTGAACAAGAGTGCTTAAAACTTCTTGTACTGCCACGGCTCATCCAAACTCGTCATTTTGTTATGTGCTTTCTCTTAGTTTGTCACATGCCTCTTCCAAATTTACTCAGAGCTATAGTTTACCTAATGCAGTGAGAGAGCCATTACAAGACAATGTTGTCTATTGTATTTTGAGCTAGACTGGAAGTCCTTTGGGATGAGGTCGGGGGACATTGCCGTGAGACAATATCTAAATCATCTTTTATTATCTTAATCTTTGTATTCCAGGTAGTGAATATGGTTCATTTGTAAACATAATATGCTTTGTTGGAATGGAGACTAACCAAGCAGGTAAGATTTCTGTGCAGACTGTGGAAAATTATCATGTCTGTTTTATAGTTTATTGGGTAAAAAAAGTTCTTCCAGCAATTTTTTTTAGAGTATTTGTTAATGTTACCATTATTCTTGTGGGGCTCTTAAGCTCAAGATAGAAAGCAGAATAATATAGTCCCTACTAAGGTTATTTGGGAAACATAAGTATCAGATGCTAAACAGGTTATCATTTAGATACAGTCAAAATAAAGTTTAATAAGTATATATTAGAACCAGTTAATCAGCCTTGTGATTGAATTGCCAAGTTAGATTCTGCTCACATCAACTCTATCAGTGACATTGGCTCCCTTGGCTGTGTACTCAGGAATTGATGAGGGCCAAGTACACCATCATTTTTTCAGTTGAATCAAGTTAATAGATTCTTTTTCATTCTTTTAAAAAATTTATTTATTTCTTAAATTTAAAAAAGTTGGATATTTATACACTCTATGATGTTAATAGGTTCTTAACTAAATCTGGCATCTCTTAGTTATGCTCAATAATTTGCCTCCAAAATAGATTTCTTTTGAACTATAAACTATATACAAAAATGTAACTGTTATGGTTTTTATTTAAGCTTTATGAAATGCCACGTATCTATTAAAGCATATAGCACACATGAGAAGAAATGATCTTTTGACAACTAAAGACCAATTGATACATACACAGTGCGTCCTTTTTATTTTGCTCATTTTTATAGAGAAAAAATGGAGATGTTTATTCCTGCCAAATACATGTTTATCCTTCATATTTTAATATATCCCACATATAAAATCTAACATATTAATTCGAATATGCCCAAATTGATAATAAACTTGGGTATATAAGTTCACTTTATATAGATGTTAGGCAATTGAATCTTCTTCAAATTCAATATATTTAGATGAAAACATTCTGGAATATTTAGTATATTTTTCTTTTATATAAGGATTTTAATCCCATTATAATCATTTCCATATTAATGGAAGTGACACATCTATATCAATTGTAGTTTAAGAGTAAAAATATCCAAGAGAAAATGGCAGATTACTAATTATAAAAGAGTATACTTGTAATAAAAAAGGACTTTTTCATTATTTTAAAGACATAGGGAAATATTTTAAGTGCAGTTTTTAATGAGTAGGTTATTACTGTAAGTAACTACATACGAATAAGTAAAAATACATTCATTTTTATACTGATGTCAAAGGCAGAACTTTATAGTATAATGGGAAAAATGTGGATTGAGAATAAGATAGTTAAGAATTCTGTGTAATAAATTATTTAAACATGTAATATCAGCCAAAATTCCTTAATTCTACTCTAACTCAGTTTTTTTATCCATAAAATGAAAATAAAAATCAAATATATTTCATAAATTTGCTGTGGAAAATAATGGAATGATATAAGTGATGTTATGTGGTTAATAGAAGAACTCACTAAAAATAATTAAATCAATCTAAGGAAAATAACATGTAAGTGTTAATATGTGATAAATTTCTTCTTTAGAAATTATCTGGTTCTAAACACTCATTTGACACTTGCGTATTTTAGTGATGTTATTGGTTTATTAAGCATTCTAACTGAGCAATTTAAAATGCTAATATTGACTTCATTACATTGATTTATTGCGTGAGCCACCATCAGTCCTCATGCATCCTAACCAGTCTTGTTTCCTGAAAAGACACTTCTGTCACTTTCCATTTAGCCCCTTTCAATCTTGTAGATTTAAATTGGTGAAAATGGAAGCCTGCTGAATGCTTGTCACCCAGCCAGGCCACAGGGCTCACTTGTGTGAAGACATTATTTTTTTGTCACGTTTAGAAGGGTACTTTTAGTCCCGATTTGGCTCTGAGTGAGGTCGCCTCTCAAATATGAATTAAATAACTGAATTCTGGCTAAAATTATCTCTGGGTAATTTTCTTTCTTTAAATGATATATTACATTCTTTTTAAAGAATAAGTTGTGGTCATACAGTGACATTTTTTAAAAATTTCCTTTCCCAAAAGTAAAGGAAATGGTAGAGTTCGGCCCTTGAGAAAGTGATTAATCCCCTGGCCACAGAGAAGCAAAATGACAACGTGGATAAATACCTTGTCTTTTAACACATGTTTTTAAGTGACTGTGGCTAGTCACAGCAGAAATTGTAATGAGGGGTCTGTGGAGAATGGTTCTTCAGAACAAACCAGAAAAGCATTGGTGGGAATGTAAGAAAATGATAGTGGTCCCAGAGGAATTTCCTTTCTTCCAGGGTTACACTTTGAAGCTTTGAATTCTGAACTTTTGAACTATGTTGGTTTTATCTTGTCCCTTTGGAGAGATTTGCAAGGTACTCATAACACTCACTATAATTATATTCTTAAAAATTAAAATTAATAGTACGAGGATTTTCAAAATTTTTTTTTAACAAATTGTACGACTAGCACACACACACACAAAGTCCTTCTGATATAATTAGTTCTATCACAGCTTAAGAAAATACAGTCTTCTTTGTTATATCTCCAAAGCCTCTAATAATTTATAATAAAGCTTCTAAGTCATTATCAGAGGCTGGAATACTCTCTTTATAACTAGGAAAAAGACATAAAGGAAAAGCTAAAAGGGTAGAAATCAAGAGAGAAGACCAGCGTGTGGCCAGTTGAGGATATACAATTGAGGCTGAATATATTCTTCAAAAGAATTATTTTTAAGATCTCTTCTCAGTTTGATATATGATTCAGCAAATGTACAGTTTAGGGTTTTGTGGCTCTTTGGTAATCAGAGACAGAGTACATTAGATTCTCTAAAATAATAAAATTAAGTTATTGGAACAATTTACTGGAGCTTAGAGAGTTTCCTGCAATCAATCAATCAATCAATCAATCAATCAATAAATAAATAAATAAAAGACTTGTCTCTCAAAGCCCCTCAATGTGCTGTGTAGTCCAGTTCAATTTCCGGCTTAGTATAATGAGAGAAGCCACAGTCACACAAAAGGAGCCTGTTATTTCAATTGTCATTAAATTTTAAATCTTCCTTATTTTCCACAGGAATACTTTAACATTATTTCTATATTTACATGTTTACATATTGATTCTAAAATTTTGCAGTAGGTAAGGTCAAATTTCCTAGCCACCTTCTTGAAATTCTTCTATTTTCATTTATTTTCAAAACTCACTGGACCAGTTATTAGCTCCAGTTAAGAAAGTGTCTTTGACTTGCTTCAAGTCTTTATTTAATAAATATATAAAACACCATATGCTATAATATCAAGACATACATTGCCTAGATTAAAACATAAATTAATGATAAGCTATCTATGTTGAGATAAGACTGAGACTAATTACACAGTTATGTAGCTGTCACTGAATTAACTTTTAAAGATTAAATGGGAAATATCAATTCTTGAAAAATGTAAGCCACTGAAACAGCATTCTAAAATGTAAATCTTGTTGTTAAAAGGATAATCTACCAAAAAATGGAGAATATCACATGCTTAGTTGACAGTATCCATCAATCATTGATTGAATTATAATATTTATGATGGTTTTCTGGCAAACAACACAAATCTGATGAAAACTTGCTTATAATAGTATACTATCCTCAATTTTAAAAATTGAGTTATTCAAGATTTAACCTTTACTAGAAGCTAGTGGAAAAACAAAGAACAAATTGTCAGACATTTCTAGAAAACATATAAAAAGTCTGAGTCATTGTCTTAATCATTGACACTTAACTAGACTATCTGTTATTTTGTTATTCAAATTTCATATTTACATATATGACTCGTAAATATGAGAAACAATAATTTAACTATTGGTTTTATCCATGTTATACTCATATAAATTCCCTGAAAGGAGACATTGATTATATCATTGTGAGAGTTCCATAATATGTTAATATATATTATACATGTTAACAACATGTTATGAACATGCATTCTGGCTAAATTAAAAAGCTATAGATGGTTTCTAGAACATTTAGTTACATATAATGATATTATAAATTTTATAAATATAAGAAATATCTATAAGGCCAATATATAAAACTCTATGTTTCACATATATCTTAGAGAAATTTACTTTAAATCAATTTGCTAGGAATAAGTTCTCTCTCAATTATTATTGAATGATCATGAGAAATATTTTAAATTTATACATGTTTACTTGAGTGCAACAGAAAATTTAAATATTCAAGTTCTGTCAAGCACCTTCTAATTTACTTCAAATTTCAAGAAAAATATAAACATAAACAAGCAAAAAACAAAACAAAATGTAAATCTTTAAAAGTCAAGACTTGAAAAAATCTTGACCACATCTCTACTATTACAAGCAATGTAAGACTCTTGAGATCCATCTTCTGTTGCTCAGTGTCGAAACTCTCAGTGTCTAAAATGGAAATAAGCAATCTTAAGAAGGGAAAAGATATTAGGAAAAAAATCTGCATTGTAGAGTTAGTCTTCAATGTTTTTCTAAGTTTATATAATGTACTACCCGTGTATGTATACTTCGAATGTGTCCCTTTATCTTTACATTCATCGATATCTCTATCTGTAAGATGGGCACAATGGTAGTCACCTTACTAGTGTGATGTGAGAATTAGCGAAATTGTATAAAAAGTGGCCATAAAAAGCGGTGGGCTGTGATGAACTCATAACAAATAGTAGATTTAATGTGATGTTTTCTCTCTGCTTGCTATAGAAATAAGTGTTGGTTGATGTTGTGGGGACTCTGTGCTTAATGTAAAGCCTTGTTACGAAGATGTCTCAAACAAAATTGTGATGTGTTGATGGAAATCTCCTTACACTTTAAACCTTCTCTGTTTGTATCTATGATAAACATAAGCAATATTGTTTGAAACTACTGTTTATTGGTTAGTTTGCCTCATTTAACCCTAACAAGAATCCTAAGATGAAAGCATTATCATTAACCTCATTTTACAGATGAAATACTGAAAACTCATGGGTGGTGAAAAGAGTAGCTTGAAGTCACATAGCTGGCAAATGAAGAGTTAGGATTTGACCACAAATACTCTAATAGCAGTGACCAAGCTCTTAACTGTTAAACCATAATCTCTTCTACCTATTATCCTCCCATTTGTCAGTCATGCATTTATTTGTTCATATTCTCTGTATTCTGCATCCTTAACTCTCAATGTGAAAATTCCAATATCAGACATAAAAAGATTATGGTAGGTAGATTTAAAGCATACTCAGTCTCAAGTTCTGGCTCTGCCACTACCAGGCTTAAGACTTTGGAATATTTTACTTAACTACCCTGTAATTCATTTTCTAATAGCAAAATGTAAAAAATGGAAATAACGCAGGTAAAACTCTGAGTACAATGCCTGGCACATGTTAGAGGCTCAATAAATTCTATATTCATATCATTTACAGTTTTGTGTAAATAAACTATTTATCTCTGCATTTTAAGCCATCTTTAGGACTCATAAAAGATTTGGCTAGTTAAGTAAATGTAAGAAAGGGCAAGTAGGAAAACCTTGTAGATATAGATGGTTCTTTACCAGTGCCTACAAAAAGAATAATAATTAATATTTAATAATAATGTATGTACCACAAGCAATGGTGTAGCAATTACCTTTTGAATAGTGACATTGTGAAAGTTACTTTACAGAAATGTCTAATTCTTATGGCAAATTAACAAAGTAATATATATATATAGATATGTATATATATTTATTTATTTATTTTTATAGACATGAAAGAGCAAATTCAGGTAATTTACTTCTTCCCAAAGGTTACACAGCTATTCAGTGTCAAAGCAAGGATATGGATTCTGAAACATATATCCTTTCTGTTGTTCTAACCTTTTTCCCCACACAAGTATAGGAACATACAACTTCCCCATGATAGGAGAAGTGGTGCTGCCATATAGCTATGCAATGACTGAGGAATAAGAGCTGGAACATTTGCAGATGTCTGTGTAAAGAAAGCAAACACAAAGGCAAAGCGAGTGCAGGAGAGCTGAGGCTACTGATCATTAAGGTATAGCTTTACAAGCCCATAGTTCTATTTCAATTCCAAAGGTCAGCTCTCCAGCATATGGGTAATTTCTACCCATAGCAGTGATATTTAGATTGCCTAGATTTGCCTGATACTGAATGTGAGGGAGATCTCAATTATAACCCAGAAGATGAATGGTAGCTTCAGGCTAATAAGCAGGAAATTCTCCTTTCCATTCCTACTTCCTCATTCTCATCTTTCGTTAAATTAGCACACTGTAAACTCAAGACCGTTGCTGACCCAGTGATTGTGTCTACTTTCTCTTGTATCCACTTACTCATAAGTCACTATTCTTTGCATATCAGTAGGAGCTGTTTTGGAAATAGCAAAAGAATGAAGCTTAAAGTCCATTTGGGAATCAAAGGCATTTAGAAATGATATATTTATAATAATTAACAACAAACTTGTCTGTGGAAATGTTTTCAAGTCATTGAAGAGGTAAGCTAGTAACTAGTCAATTTCTAGATATAATAACTACAAATCACCAACAATAAGTCTACACTACTTGCTGCCAATAATTTTAAGTAATATACAGTTTATACTTCCTAGATTATCAAAAAACTGAAAATAATAGAACCAGTGCTCTTATATAGTGTAGAAAAATACCATTATTGCAAAGGGAATAAAAGAATCTGATAGAACAATCTATATCAATCATCTAATCCAATCTTATCATTTTACCTAGATGCCAACTAAAGCAATGAAGATGATATATTTGGAGTACATTAAGAGCTGGATAAAATTCAAAAGGTCATCAAATAATTTGATCAATCATTTAAACTTTAATGTGAATTAAAATATGTGTGATGTTAACCTTGCTACTATTCATTTCTTTCCTAATGACCACACATATGAAAAGCAATACTGAATTCTCAAAATTTCCAAAGAACATTCATAACCTTCCACAATGTCACGCTTCACTGATTAAATTGTTCTCCTATGGTAAAACTCCTCAGTCTGATATTCATCCTTCAAGTTGAACTCTAAACCATATTTTCTTGTTCTGTTCTTTTCACTCTGAGTGAACTGACCAGTCCTTTGACTCTGTATTATAATTAGCCTTGAGTTCAGTTCACACTGGAGGCAAAGAGAGACTAAAATAAATGTGACAGAATGTGAAACTCATTCTGACCTTTTGTTTCTTTTGCTGTTCTTCATAGATTTTATGCTTAAAACTTTAATTTTCCAGGTTTTAAATATGCATCCCCCTTTATAGCTTTTTAGCACTTTGAAAATTGAGATTTTTTGTTTGTTTGTTTGTTTTTAATTTACAGGCTTTCTCTGGGGACTAGGAAAAACAAAAGAAAATGAATAGGAAAAGAAAAATAGTTATTTGGACAATTTTATTACTTCCTATTATATAATCTACTGCTTTATTGTCTATAAAAGTTTAAGTAGTGCTAATATGAGAGTAGAAATCAAAGGTCCAATAATTAAATTTGTCAAATTCTCTATGAAATATCTGAATAACAACTGGTCTAGAGGAAAAGCTTGTATAATTTATGAAACTTACTTCCTTAGAATCGCTCTATGTAGTCATGGAACTTCATCAATGCTAAGTATACTTTTAATCATGTGCAGAGTTTAACATTTTAAATAATTTGCTTCTTTCCTTTATCTTGGTAGATAAAGGAAGAACATAAACATACTTCCTTAATTTGTAAATTGATAGCTGACAAGTTTTTAGATAGTGATGCTTAAGATCCATGCACCAAAAAGTTTCTGTTTTCAAGAAGCATTCTTTATATAAAAAAAAAGAACATTTTAAAATGTATACTTTTTTAGCTATCATATATTTGAATTTATTTTACATTTTCCTCTGAGATCCTACGAAAATTTAAGCTAGTGTTTTTTGTCCGTGATGTATTAGCTTATAAAAAATAAATGTTTAGAACTATGCGCGGGAATTCTGATTCAGTAGTTTTTCTATCTTTTAACAAGCCTGACAGCAAATTCTGATTTGCCTGGGTTAAAAACCACAGTCCTAAAGAAATTTTCTGAAAATGGCCTCCAAATTGACCCAAGTTAAAGTTTTAATGAATGTTCTTAGTTTGTTAGCTATATCCAGTGTTCATATACAATATACCAGTGAATGTTCAAATTGCTGTCTTAGATAAACTACTGGTGGTTAACACATGATGTAACTTCTATCATGTAGAGAAGATTAGATTTTAATAAAATAAAGTTCCGAAAAAGTTTACAACATTTTGCTTTCTTAATTATCTACTCTTAGTCTCAGGACTATAATGTTAACATATTTTTACAATGTAAACAGTTCTACAGTTTTTAATTTAAAATGCTTATTTATACTATTTTTGGTATTAAAAGTTATTATAAAGAATGTTCTGTAAGTAAACTACTTAAATTATGGAATGATGTGATAATGTATATACTAACAGATGTGGTATTACCTTTATACCTTAAAGAGCTGTTTATGCTTTCTTAATTCACAGGAACTCTATTTAAGGTCCACTTCAGTTAGGTGTGAGGTTTCACCTCCAAGTATATAATTAAACATTTTTTTCTTACTTAAAATAATTTTAACTCTTGAAACTAGAGACTTCAAAAATGATACACAATGTGGAAATTTTAAATATATTTTAAGTTAAAACAATCAATGTTATATATTTAAATGTATAAGCATATGTACAAGAATACACATAAATTGATTAGGGGATAAAGAGAAGAAATCAGTATATTGTTGAAATTCAAAGTAATTAGAAAAAGATTAATTATCCACATCAACAAGAAATATGAAAATACTTCTATTGTAAGTACTTTTAAGTGTTTTTCTCAATATTTAGCTATGGTCACTGTGTGGATATTTATTCTTATATATTGCCTTTGTGGAATGCACTTTTAAAGATAATTGTAACTAAAAGTAAGTGACTCTTTTGGGGGGATTTTGTGTGTAAATTTTGCATTGTAACCTCTAAGATTAACCATCCCTTAGGAATGACAAATTGATAAGAAAACTCAAGAACAACTTTTGAGTAATTTTCATGTATGTAATCGGCCAAGTGATATAATTCATAATTTTGTTTCTCCGAGATACTTGGCAGCATGTGGCAAGACGGCAGAGTAGACAAATCTATGCTCACCTCCTCTCATGACCAGATCAAAATTACAATTAAATTATAGAATAATCAACATAGAGAACCATCTGAAGTCTAATTGAGCCAAAGTCCTATAACTAAGGATATAAAGAAGCAGTCATGTTGAAACTGGCTGGTAGGATGGTTGGAGACCTTAATGAGTTAGTCCTTCACTCATATGTGGTGGTTAAGAATCTAGAGAGATACCTTGGCTGTGGAGGTCCATCTTTATGAGCGAGGGGTCCCAGTCCCACACCAGAAGGAAGCAACAGCACATTAGATGAATTAGAGGATTAAATCAGTGACTTTGAATACGAGGTAGCACAGAACCCCCAATTGTAACAGCAAAAAGAAAATAGAAAAAGTGAAGATAGTTAAGGGACCTCTGAGACAACATCAAGAGTAACAACATTCACATCATAGAGGTAGCAGAAGTAAAAGAGAGAGAGCAAGGGATTAAGAACTTATTTGAAGAAATAATGATGAAAAACTTCTCTACCTTACAAAGAAAATAGACATACAACCCCAGGAAGCACAGAGCCCCAAACAAGATGAACCCAAAGAGGCCCACACCAAGACAGATAACGAAAATGCTAAGGGTTAAAGACAAAGAGAGAATCATAAAAGCAGCAAGTAAATAACAGTTACCTACAAAGAGAGCTCTTTTAAGACTGTCAGCTGAATTCATAACAGAAACTTTGTAGGCCAGAAGGGACTGAAACAAAATATTCAAGGTGATGAAAAGCTGGGACCTATACCCAAAATTACTATATGAAGGATAGATAAAGAACTTTCCAGGCCAGAAAAAGTTAAAGGAGTTCATCACCACCAAATCGGTATTACAAGAAATGTTAATGGAACTTCTTTAAAAAGAAGAAGGGGGAAAAAAACACATAAATGTAAATAATAAAATGACGATAAGTAAATGCATATCAATAAGTACTTGAAATGTAAATGAATTAAATGTTACAATCAAAAGATGTAGGATGGCTGAATGGATAAGAAAACAAGACCTATACATATGCTGTCAACAAGAGACTCACTTAAGATCAAAAGACACACACAGATTGAAGGTAAATGGATGGAAAATGATATTTCATGCAAATAGAAACAAAAAGGAAGCTGGCATAACAATACTTATATCATACAAAATATACTTTAAATCAAATGTTATAAGAGGCAAAAGACATTTTATAACAATAAAGGAATCAATCTAACATGAGGATATAACTCTTGTAAACATTTAAGCATTCAGTGTAGGCGCACTTAAATACATAAAGCACATATTGACCAACATAAAGAAAGAGATTGGAGTGATACAATAATTGAAGGAAACTTTAACAACACAGTAACATCAATAAATAAATCATCCAGACAAAAAATCAACAAGAAAACAGCAGCTATAAATAACACATTAGACTAGATGCATTTAATCGATATTTTTAGAGTATGTCACCCCAAAGCAGCAGAAAATACATTTTTTTCACATGTACATGGAACATTTTTGAGGATAAACCACATGGTAAGCCACAAAACAAATCTCAATAAATTTAAAGGATTGAAATCATATCGAGCATCTTCTTTCACCACAATGGTATGGAACTAGAAATAAATTACAAGAAGAAAACAAAAACTCACAAAGACATGGAGGCTAAATAACACACTACTATACAATAAATGGGTTACAGTGAGCTCAAGGAATCGATCAAAATACCCCTTGAGATAAATGAAAAAAAAAACAAAACACAATAACCCCCAATCTATGAGACACAGCGAAAGCAGTACTAAGAGAAAAATTCATATATTCTAATACAAGCCTCCCTTAAGAAATAAGAGAAATCTCAAATAAGCAATCCATACCTAAAGAAACTAGACAAAGAATAACAAACAAAGCCAAAAGTGAGCAAAAGGAAGGTAATAATAAAAATCAGAATTGAAGGAAAGGAAGAATCTAAAAAAAAAAAAAAAAAGCAATACAAAAGAGCAATGAAACTGAGAGCTGATTATTTGAAAAATATGTAAAATGATAAACTTCTAAGTTGACTCGTTAAGAAAAAGAGATAGGACCCAAATAAATAAAATCAGAAATTAAAGAGAAGTGACAACTGACAACACAGAAATATGAATGATTATGAGAAAATACTATGAATAATTATATGCCAATAAATTGGACAATCTAGAAGAAATGGTTAAATTTATAGAAACATGCAATCTTCTAAATCTGGATCAAGAAGAAACAGAAAATTTGAACAGACTAATAAATATTAATGAAATCGAATCAGTAATTAAAACACTCCCAACAAACAAAAGTCCTGGACTGGTTGGCTTCACAGGTAAATTTACCTCACATTCAAACTATCCCAAAATATTAAAGAGGAGGAAAGGCTCCTTAACTCATTTTACAAAGCCAGCATTATTATGCTAATTCTAAAACCAGACAAAGATATTACAAATAAAAGAAATTATAGTCCATTATCCATGATGAGCATAGATGCAAAAAATCCTCAACAAAATATTAGCAAATTGAATTCAGCAGTACATTAAAGAGATCTTATACAATGATCAGGTGAGATTTATTCCTGAAATGCAAGTTTGATTCAATATCTGGAAATGAATCAATGTGATACACCATAAAAAAAAATAAATAAAGTTATCCAAGACAAGGATTCCACTCACCAGTTACATTCAACACAGTATTTATTTTAAATAAAAACTACATGCTCATGTCACTAGATATAGAAAAAACATTTGACAAAATTCAAGATCCATATATGATAAAAACTCTCAACTAAATGGGAACAGAAGGAGCATACCTCAACATAATAAAGGCCAAATATGACAAACTCACAGCTAACATCATACTCTATATGGAAAAGCTAAAAATGTTTGCCTTAAGATCAGGAATAAGACAAGGATGTCCACTATCACCACTTTATTTAATATATTATTAGAAGTCCTAGCCACAACAATCTGATAAGAAAGAGAAGGCATCCAAAAGCTCCCTGAGGATTAGACAATCAGAAAACCCTATAACACTTGATTTTAATGGATAAAAATAAAAAGACTCCACAAGATCACTACTAGAACCAATAAGCAAATACAGTAAAATTTCTGTATACAAAATTATTGTTCAAAAATCTGTAGCATTCCTATACTGTATTATTGAATTATCAGAAAAAGCAGTGGCAAAAGTAATACCTTTTGCAATTGCAATGACAACAAAAAAAACACCTAGGAATAAATCTAACAAAACATGTGAAAGACCTATTAATAAAAACTATAAGACCCTATTAAAAGAAATCGATGAAGATCCAAAAAAAAAAAAAAAAATGGAAATATATTCTGTGTCCTCGGAATGGAAGAAACAACATATTTAAGATAACTTTATTACCTAAAACATTATACAGATTTAATGCAATCTCCATAAAAATCTCATGGCATTTTTTTAAAAAACAGAACAAAAATATTCATATTTGTATGGAAGCTCAAAAGACCCTGTACTGCCAAAGCCATCCTTAGATAAAAGAACAAAGTTGGAGGCATCATTCTGCCTGACTTCAAATCATACTACAAATCATACTTCAAATCATACATACTTCAAATCATACTACAAAGCGATAGTAATCAAAATGGCATGATATTGGCAAGAAAACAGACACATGGTCCAGTGGAACAGAATCAAAAGTCCAGAAGTAAACCCATGCTTATATGGGCAAATAATTTTTGACAAAAAAAGCCAAAAATATGCAGTGGAGAAAAGAAAGCCTCTTCAATTAATGGTACTGGGAAAATTGGAAAGCCTTCTGCAATAGAAAACTAGACTGTTTTCTATTAACACATACCAAAATTAACTCAAAATAGATTAAGGACCAGAATATAAGACCTGAAACAATAAATTGTGTAGAAAAAAACATAGGAACTAAACTCATGGACCTTGGACTTAAAGATTTTATGAATTTGACCTCAAAGACAAGGGAAGTAAAGGCAAAAATAAATGAATGAGACTACATTAAACTAAAAAGCTTCTGCACAGCAAAAGAAATTGTCAACATGGTAAAAAGAAAACCATCCGAATGAAAAAGTACATTTGCAAGAAATGCCTCAGATAAGGGTCTAATATTCAAAATATACAAAGAATTCATACAGCTCAATAAAACAACAACAACAACAAATCCAATTTAAAAAATGGCAGAGAACACAAATAGACACTTCTCCAAAGAGGACATAAAAATGGCCAGCAGACATATGAAAGGATGCTCAATAGCTCTAGCGATTAGGGAAATGAAAATCAAAACCACAATGAAATACCATCTCACATCTATTAGAATAGCTATAATCAACTGGACAAGTAATAACAAATGTCGAAGAGGATGTAGAGAAAAAAAGAACCTGCATACACTGCTGGTAGGACTGCCACTATGGGAAACAGTATGGAGATTTTTCAAAAAACTAAGAATTGATCTACCATATGATCCAGCAATCCCTCTACTGGATATTTACCCCAAAGCCTTGAAATCTCATATCCAAAAAGATATTTTCACACTGATGTTCATAGCAGCATTATTCATGGTGGCCAGGACATGGAAGCAACTGAAGTGTCCTACAACAGATGATTGGATAAAGAAGATGTAGTACATATATACAATGGAATATTGCTCAGGAATAAGAAGAGATAAAATACTGAAGTTTGTGACAGCATGGATGGACCTTGAGATAATCATGTTAAGGGAAATAAGCCAGATAGAAAAAGTTGAAACCACATGGTATCACTTATATGTGGGATATAAACTTAAAGCAACGAACAAACTGGAAAACAAACAGATTCTTGGACATAGACAATAGACTAGTGGTTACCAGAGGGCAGCATGGAAGGGAAAGGTAGATTGGGTAAAAGGGTCAAATATGTGATGTAAGAAAGAAATCTAACTAAAGCAGTAAACGCATAATGCAATATATATGCCTTATTGTTCAATTGTAGACTTGAAACTTACTGAATTTCATTAATTAATGTCACCATAAAAAAATACCTAGGAAAACATTTAACTAAGGAGATATATGGAAGCATATATTGTGCTCATGGACAAGAAGAAATAACATGGTCAAAATTTGCATGCAGTGCAAAACAATCTATGCATTCAATGCTATATCTATCTATATATCAATGGCATTTTTTGACAGAACTAGAAAAAATAAACCTAAAATTTATATGAAACCACAATAACTACAGCAGTTGAGAAATAAGAACAAAGTTATAGGTAGCACACTACTTGATATCATATCAAATAATATTATAAGTTTATAGTAATTAAAACAGCACAGTGCTGGCACAAAGATAGACATATAGATCAATGGGAGAGAATAGAGAGCCCAAAAATAGACTCACACCTGCATTGTCAATATTCTGTGACAAAGAATATCCCATAGGGTAAAACGGAAATTTCTTTAATAAATGATGATGGGAAAACTGGATAGATATATACAAAAAAAAAAAAAAATGAAGCTAGATGACTTTCTTACACCATATACAAGAATTAACTTAAAATAGAATAAAGACAAAATACAAGACCCAAACCATAAAATTCCTAGAAGAAAACATAGGTAATAAACTCTTTGACATTGCTCTTTATATATATATATATATATATATATATATATATATATATATATATATATATATATTTTGTTTCACTTGCACAAGAAGACATGTACCAATACATACATACACATATATATATGTATGTATGTATGTATGTATATATTGTGCAAGTGAAACAAAAGAAAAAATGAACAAATAAGACTAAATTGAACTAAAGTTTTTGTACACCGAACAAAACCATCAACAAAAAAGACAACTGATTAAATCGGAGAAAATATTTGCCAATGATACATTTGATGAAGGGTTCATATTTAAAATATACAAGGAACTCATACAACTCAACACTAAAGAAACCCCCAAATAATACAACTTAAAAAAAAAAAAAGTAGAGGATCTGAATAGACATTTCTCTAGAGAACACAGAGAGGATCAACAGATATATGAAAAGATGTTCAACATCACTAATCATCAGGTAAATGCAAATTAAAACCAAAATAAGCTGTCACTTCACACCTGTGAGAACAGCTATCATCAATTAATCAATAAATGAGTGTTGAGGAAGATGTGGAGAAAAGGCCACCTTGTGCACTGCTGATGGGGTTGCAAATTGGTGCAGCCACTATGGAAACACTATGGAAGTTCCTCAAAAAATTAAAAATAGAACTGCCTTATGACCCAGAAATTTCATATCTGGGTAGTTATCTGAAGAAACCCGAAACACTAATTTGAAAAGATTTTGCACCCCTCTGTTCATTGCAGTGTTATTTACAATAACCAAGATATGGAAGCAACTTATGTGTCTTGTAATAGTTGATTGGATAAAGAAGAAGTGGTACATATATAAAGTGAAATATTCCTTGGCCATAAAAAAAAAAATGAAATTCTACCACTTGCCATAACTTCATATTTCTCATAATTTTACTATAGCATAGACTTAAGTGAAATAAGTTAGACCGAGAAAGACAAATACCATATGATTTCACTTATATGTTAAATCTAAAAACAAAATAAGTGAACAAATAAAAGAGAAACAAAACTCACAGATCCAGAGAACAAATTGATGGTTGCCATTTGGGAAGTGGGTTTAGGGGGACTGGATACAAAAGGTGAAGAGATTATGAAGTACAAATTTGTAGTTACAAAATAGTCACAGGGATGTAAAGCATAGCATAGTGAATATAGTCAATGATATTATAACAACTATATATAGTGCCAAGTAGGACTAGATTTATAGGACATAATTTATATATGTCTAACAACTCTGCTGTACACCTGAAACTAATATAATGTTAAATGTCAACTCTAATTATAAAAAAAACTATGTAAAAATCTCAATTTTCTCCAGCATTTCTTAAAACAAAGTATAGAAAGCAAACCATTAAGACATTGTTTCAAAAAGATATATAAAACAACAAAACAAAATGGATTGATAAATCATGAGAAATATGAAGTGGAATGTATGCACTGAAGCATTTCGAACTATGATTTCTGGTTTACTTTTATAGCATTTTCCTTCATATGCTTATCAACAAAGTATTGCTTTATACTTTTAAAGTGACCACTTCCTTTAGTCACTCACATAAATTCAAATAAATAATTAAGTTCAAAGAAACAGAAAAAAATAGTTTTCTTATTTTTAAAATAATTTACCTTCTATTACTTCTTTAAATTCAGGATATAAATAACAAATGTACATACAAAAGCATAAGTTTATGTGGCTGGCAGGGATGCACTTGTACCATTAATCTCTAATGAGAGAAATTTAGCATCCATGAAGTATTTGTCAGTTCTCTGCAATAGAAAACTACCTATGAGCACAGTCTTTGAACAATATATCTGCCCTGACTTTACTACTCACACAAACAGTGTCACTTCACTATTCAATGAAACAGCCACTAAATTGGTCCTTCACAATGGGTCTGAGATCAATAACTAATTCTGAAAACTGATTAGTTTGCACCAGAGTACTAGACAGTTCCAAATTTTGCCAGAGGACATAATCAGCCAGTAAATAGAGGTAATAGTGCACTAGTAATAGGTCGGCAATACAGCCCAAATCTACCATAAACTGTTTCCCACAAAGGGTGATTTGTGTCTCTATAAGAAACTTTACTTGTAAATTAAACTTTTTTTATGTTGAAATAAAGCTTAGTTTTATTATGTTACATATCTAGTTAATAAGAGTTGTTTGTAAATGAATACTAATAAAGCTAGCAAGCTCAGCTTTGGGTGACTGTTAAAGAGCCATAGATATTTTTATAAATCTTGGTTGGTTGTGAATTCCAGATGTTTCCAACATGAGAAATGGTTATGTTCTAAAATTTAATGTTGTATTGCTGGCCATTTATAAGATGTATCTTTCTATTAGATGAGAATGTTGCTATGGAGACAACTGTATGTCTAACCTAGGAGAAGAGGTGGGGAGGGAATTGTATTCAAGTAAAGAATATTAATCATTCCAATAATTGAAAAGATAGCAAAAAGATAAACATTCACAAACACTTCCAGAAAACATATGTGAATGCATCATACACAAAAAGGATGTTTTAGCCTCTTACATTGGCTTTGTTTTGCTTTATCAACTTTAACATGTGGTTAAAACCTGACCACTCAATTGTAACATGAACTGACACTAAACACAATATAACACAATATATAGCTTTAAACTGTGTAAGCTATAGTTTAGCAATTGCTGGAGGATCCGTGTTAGGGCTGTGATAAAATGTAACTTCAGAAAGTTGTGGTAAAAATAGGCTCTTTTTAAAGGCTGAGACAGTTGGGATTCCACAGGCAAAGTCCGCTGAGAGAGGTTATAAAGCTCATAACATAGCACTCCAGACTGAATTACTACAGTAGAGCTGCATCACTTACATTGCAATTTTAAAAGTGTACACTTGATGCAATTTGATGCCTCAACTTGAGCTGACAAAGAAAGAGTAGGCAGATAAAAATCACAAACTATGTTCCTAACAGATTATTTGTTTTAATTCAGAGTGGGATGTAAATTCTTAGAAAACAGATTGTTATTTAGAACCTCAAGCCATTTCCAATCATCTCTCCATTCAGTGGATGAAAAGACAAACAAATGAGGAGAGTCTCTCAAGACTTTAGCACACAATGGTGGCAGTGATGGGACAGAGCTCTTAGTCTAGAATATTTAATTCACTGCAATGAAGAAACTAATATTTATTCATTTCCTTTCTTCCTATTCTAAAGGACAACATTTCACTCATAATTCTAATTTTGAAGAAAAGTTCTCAGGAAGAAAGAAAAACAAGAGTGAGGAAAGAGATTTGAAAAGAAGAGGGAACTCTTTTCCTTTGGGATTCAACTCCCCTCAGAATGTATAAGCAGATGGTATATTTAAATTCAGATATTAAACATACATATGCTTAAACAGGAGATTTAAACAAAGGCCTAGATTCTGGTTTTGGAGTACAATAGTTTATCATTTAGAACTTCATTTTTAAACCTGTGACATGGGAATTATGTAGACACTTGTTGTTAAGATTAGCTTAGACCAGCACTCCACAGCTCTCCTGTTTCCCAAACTTTCCTAATTGTAACACTATTTCATTGTGTTATTAAAAATGCAAACTCTTCCCTGCTACCCTGGAGATTTTAGTTCAGTAGTTCTGAGGTTGGAGTATAGGGAGTTATTAATTAAAGGCTATATAGTTCCTATTTAGGGTGAAGAAAATGTTTGGAAACAAATAGGGATGATGGTTGCAAAATATTATGAATGCAATTTATACCATTGAATTGTACATTTAAAATGATTAAAATGGTAAATTTTAAGTTATATAATATGTTAATTTTTTCTAGAATATGTTCATGGAAATTGTGATATTTTTTTACTTTGATGCTAAAGCTAGATTTATGATTATTTCATCTATCAAGATAATGTAATATCACTATATTCTAAGATTTTAAAGGTCATTTGCATAATGCTGTTGCTTTTATGGCTTTAATGACAGTAAAATTATTCTGAGAACCATTGGAAACTTTATTTTACTGGACAATATTCTTTAGTTAGCTTATCCAATATAACTTTGTTATAAGCAGAAACCCTAAGCTTTTGCTTATTTCCATCATGCCTCTGTGATGAGACTCCATTTTTAAGAGTTTACCTTACAGTTGTGGACATAAGAGTTTTTTAGTTAATCTACTCCCAAGTGTGTAGACACAGATATGGTGTTACATGTGATGAAAGAAATATATGCACTTCAAGTGTGACAACTATCTAGACTAGATCGTTGAACTGAGAGTGAGAAAATACATTCAAAGGACTGCATTGTAAGATTGCACAAAATGATTAATAACGTGTAGTTGCATGTAAGTTATGGTTTATTAGGTGCTATTTCAATAACATTTTCCTAAAATATTGGCAGTTTTCAAAATAAGCTAGTAGCTGATGAAAACCTATTGGGACATTTAAATGTGCCCTTCTCTGTAGGGCACATTTGCAGATAAATTTCCTTATGCCTAGGCCTCTGGGTTTATGTTTTATATATTGAAAGAAAGGTGGTTTTAAACTTGATAAACATTTTGCAATTTAACTCTGGTGTCTAAATATTTACTCTGTTAAATAAATAAATGGATCAGTTGGGACCTGTAAATGTCATCCCTGAATTTTCTCTCTCTTTATTGTAAGTCACTCAGTACATAGAACTGAAAAGATATTTGAGAATAAAAGACAATCAAGGTTAAGACTTCGTCTATAAGGCCTTTAAAAATTCCCTCTAGCAAAGAAGCTTTTGAGTACAGACTTACTCTGGTGGAACAGAACTTGCCAACCTTTAAATATAAAATGGTAATACACATACACACTCATACACATTAAGAAAGGAGCATATGGTCTTTTATGTTAACCTATTGAGATTAAGATATGAGGAAGGTAAGGGGTGTATGTGTATATGTGTGTGTGTGTTTGCATGTGCGCACACGCATGCACACGTGCATGCATGCATGTGTTCATGGACTCCTGCACAATCACACATGCACACATCTAGGTTAGTCTTTCCTCACAGTTAACCATAAGCTCTACCAAACATAATATAAAATTGTGCTTGATATATTCTGTACTTACTCAACTAGAAATATAGATTGAAACAGCCATTTTGCTATAAAAATTCATCTCCAAAGTGAAATTCAACATTCTATCAGGGAAGTGCTTGTTGAATTGAAAGTATATTGAATTATGTGGATATCAGCAAGACATTGGTGTCCTTGACTGCATAGAATAGATTTGCAGGTTTTTAGGTCTGATCCTTGTCATTCAAGATAAAATTAAATTTGAGTTAAATGTCCTCAAGTCTTGTTTGTTCTTTAAAGCTGCCTAGGTACACTACAATAGTATTGGTATATTCTGTTCTTTTCTTGTCATCAATAAACACTTAGCCCTTGATTGAGTTGTTACACATATATGTGAGACTTAGTGTAATTATTTAGATTGTATCGAGTCTTTTTGATGGTAATAATCATCATCTATTTGTTACTAACCTAAAACGCACACTTACCAAAAGTTTTTTTTTTGATATGTGTGACTTTCAAGATGGGTGGCATTCATAAGCAGCACACAGCTGAAGTTAGCAGCATCATTCTTCCACAAAATTGTCTATTATAGTATGATGTAGTTTTTCAAGGATGAAGAGATGCTAATTCAAGTCAAATTTCAAAAGCCTGGATAAAATCTGTATTTAATTTCCTATCTAAAAATTGTTAAAATTTTAGTATTAGTAATTTGTCATGATTTTTGTCAAAATGGTACCGGATGGCAAAATTTTCTACAGGTTTTGTGATGAATACTGTTTAAAGTCTCTGGTGTTGATTACATCAAAATGCTAGTTAGCATTACTAATTATCATTTGGCAGAGGTTTAAATAATATGTGCAAATTTTAGTCAACAAATAAGGAAATTGACATCTGTACAAGTTAAAATAGAATCTGAAAATTTAATTTAATGAAAATTCTCCTTTTTGAACATGCCAGGAAAGAAGCAAATGTAGTTTTAAACTGTATTGTTTAGTATTACAAACATAACTACTGAATATTTTATATAGAAATATATACATAAACACACATACAAACATATTCTAAATATATATAGAAAAATATGTCTGATAATTGCATAACTCTACAAATATTTATTTCACACGTTAAATATAAAAGTAGCTTATAATAGGAAAGTTGATTAGTTATGTTCTGATAAAGAAATTATTTATAAGCATTGACAATCAACTGTAGTACCAGCTGACTTAAAATATATATATATTAGTAAGCATGGTCAATCAGAATTTAAGCTGTGTTTACAAAGAGTATATTAACTATGTGATGGGATGCCTGCTGCAAATCCTTACTCTCACATACTATTGACTTATACTGATTCTAAGGAACACATTATTTGCCCAAATAAACTACTAGGTATAATTTACCAAAGTTATGTAATCATGAACTATGTGTACTAAGGAATACAATTTATATCTTGCAGAACACTGATGACAAAAGGCTGCCACTGAAAACTTGATAAGTCAAGAGTTTCTTGGTAACAATGGCTATTTATATGTATATGTACTATTTGGGGCTTTGGAATGAGAAAAAATATATCTGAAGGTATAGCAGTTAGCTATGAAAAAAGTGAGAATGGAGACAATTTTTGGATAATTTAGGAATGGCTCAAATCCTATAGATAGGTAGAATGACATGTTTTTAAAGAGATAATAAATTTATTTAGACATATGTTTAATTAACAAAAGAAGCACAAAGAAGACAACACTTTTAAATAGAAAATTCTTTTTGTTCTATGGGCATAGCAAGAGTGATGATATGAAAATGAAAATTAATGTATCACTTTACGATGTCAAGAAAATAATTTAAAACAGCATTTTTTGCCTCTACACTTTTGCTTTATCTTTATATAAATGTATACTTAAATATATGTATGCATACACACATAACTTCAAGTTCACTTCTCTTATATTTCCTTTACTGCAGGATGACAAATATTTCAGACAAGTAAATATAATTTTAAATATATCATCAAGGTAGTGTTGAATAAACGTAGACTGGAATGAAATGACTGAAGGTTGCACCACTTTAAAAGAAATAAGTATCTGTTAGGATGAAAGATAATATAACCAGAGGTTAGTTCACAAAATGAGGCTGTAAATGCATCAGAAAGAGAATACAAGTTGTAGAAATAAACTTTAGTGCTTAAAATGGAAAGAGAAATGGGTTATGGAATTCAGATTCAGACCACAATAGAGAACTAAGGCCAAGTGTAACATTGATGATGGTGTAAACTTTCTGGATGCTTATAAAAGCTGATAATTTCTTGACTTTCATTAACTTGATGATAATTATATTTTGAGTAGGTGAATCTGTTTTCAACACATATTCTTAAGAAAGTGACAATGGAAACAAAAAAAGAAAGTATAATTCCAAGCATAACTTGGAAGAATCAGTTGAGCATGGTCAGATGCATACCCTGGATTATTACTAATCCAGATGTTGTCTATGAACTATTCTCCCGATGAGATGAGTATTGGAATTGTAAATAAGTGTTTAGAAACCTTATGCAATTGAAATATCTGTGATCTCCTAGCATGTAATTACTTTTCTAATAATTCACTTTTAATGTATTTTACAAAATCCAATACAATAAGACTTCTTTCATCATAGATGGCTTCAGAATGAGAATCACTGCCCTAGAAAATAAGGGTTTCATGTGCAAGCATATTACTCTCATGAGAATTGAGACATAAAAAGACTAAGCAATGTAAAGGCAAATTTTATTCAGGAAAACTTTGGCTTTCTCTTTCAGTAGGAGCTAAAGGATTCTTCTGATTGAAAGGATGAAGAATTCCTCAATTACTGTTTTATTACCTCTGTCGAATATTACAATTTTCAAACTAAACACTGTAGAACAAATATTATTATAGAATATTTCATTTTCACCAAAGTTAGGAAATTGTAAAAAAACAAAAAAGCCCCTAGTAGTGTAAATTCATTAAATTCTGCAACCTCTGTGTATTGCATCCCAAAGTACTGAAAAGGTGTTCACCAAACTAAGTAATTTGAAATATTTTAGAGAATTCATGACAGAAAGAGAGTACTAAAAATGTATGTGTCATTCTAATTTAGAAAATAGAACACAATAGGTTCAGTTAATTATACTGAGGTTGTCTATGAATGTATTGTGAAAGGCAATACTTATTATACCCTCATATGATTCATTAAGAGGTGATTTTAGAATAATCTCTTTACTTGCAATGTTTTTAGACAGTTGTAGAATAAAAACAGTTGTAGCACACAGTGCAGTGAAAATCTGTTGATTTTGCTTGCATAGTATTCTTTATTGTAGTAACCGACTCAACTCTTCTTTTATTGTCTGTCTGCCTCCTTTTTTAATTCATGTCATTTTGATGGAGCCAAACCTATACTCTGGATTCAAGGGCTGACATTTGATCTAAACAAATAAGGGTGATATATGGAATTTTTTTCCCTTGGACTATTAGAAAGATCTACTTCTGTTGGGACTGCCAAATTTGTGAGAGTAGGCTGGTTGTTATTCTACCACTTATCAGGGAAGAAGAAAATCAATCTAAGGAAAGCAGATTTAAGACATAAAGATGATTTTGGTGACATCATTAGCCCACCTGAAATGAGTTATATTAACTATTGAACTTTTCAAGTGTTATCCAATTAAGTTCTGTTTCTGGCCTAAGATAGCTTGATTTGAGATTTTTTCATTACAATGGAAAGAATCCTGACTTTACAGCCAGCGCATCTGAAGATTGGCAGCTTATTTGTTTGAACTTGGGGTACAAAAAGAAATATAGGATGAATGTTAAAACAGTTAAGTGAATTGGAAATCGGTGGTCATAATTAAGCTTTGTAATCATTTTAAAATAATACGAAGTTCTCCATCAAATGCAATATAATACTTTGTCTTTATCTTTATCACAGTAAGCATGTTTCCAAATGACCTGGAAGAATTTATGGAAGGCACGGCAGTATTTTGGAACAGTAAACCTGAAAAATTTTTCCATTACAAAGTCTTGGATATATTGGCTAAAATAATTTAATCATGATTTTAAAATGCTTATAAGATAGTAAAGGGAATCCTCAAAGACCGAAAACATGGTAGTATCCAGAAAACTCATTTAAAATCTCTTCATAGGAACTACAGCTGCCCTGTGAATGTTTAACAATCTCAGCACCCTAAAGTGTCACGTTTTAACAATTATCTTTGGGACAAGAGGAAAATTTCTGGGCCCTACAAGGTAAACAAGATGGTTCCATTAAATTCAGGACCTTGGAATGACTATTCCCCATGTGAAAAAGTAAATGTACTCAGAAGCAAAGTCCACCCACAACAATTAGAAACAGAAAGGAAGCCTGATGGACTCGGCCTAACATCTGGATTAAAAAAAAAGGTGTGTGGAGGGGGGCGGGGATCTCTGAGAATGTGATATTACATTCCTACCTTCTATCTAGTTCTGAGCTCAAATGTACATTCTCGTTTTTCTCAGAAAACTTCGAGTCAATAAATTAACCCAAAGTTGTCCTCATTGTTAGCACTAGGTTGGGGATGATGTAGGACTGGAAGAAAAAAAATCAATTCTCTAGAACAGCTCCCCGTCAACGTAGACTTTGCAGGATCCTAATAACACACAACACGCTTAATTCAAAACTGAAAAACACGTAAGGAGACACAAACAAATATGAATAAGAGCTGGCCGCAACAAAAAGCAGTCCTCAAGGACTTTAGATGTTGGAATTATCTGACATGGACCATAAATCATAAGTATTTATAATATAGATTTCTCTCAATATCTGAAAGTAGAGCATTCCTATAAGAACTTTCACATAAATGGCATAAAGTGAATAGCCGGTTTTCTGAAAGTTTATGTTATATCACTTCAATTTTATGAAAGTCGTACATTAGTACCTGTTTTCGCTAACCGAAAAAAAAGTCTGAAAAGGATTTTCACTTTTACAAAAAAACGCTGTTACCGTACTAATGTAAATCTTTCAAAAAAGTGAAGAGGTGTAAGACAAATTTTCAGAGAGGAAGGAGATACGTGTATTTAAGTGCGTACAAGACAAAAAAAAACTAAGCAAGAAAAAAATTGCTCTCAATAATGACAACAGTAAAAATGAATAAATGAAAGTTTAAATTACAATCATTAAACTATCAATGTCAACTTTAAACGGTAAAATAAATACAATTGGAGAGGTCATGATTTAGAAGATTTAAAATAATTGCTAAGAATCTAGTATGAAAAAATCAAGTTAAAAAATATGAATATGTAAGATAAAAGGGGAAAAAGTTTAATATGCATATTATTAGAATTCCAGAAACAAAAACTAGTGAAGAAGAAGAAATATAACATTAGAAAAATTCGAATTGATGAAAATTATAAATGTTCAAATTCAGGGAAAAAATGTCAAGAAAAAAAGTAAAAACAAATCTATACCTACAAAATCAAAGTCAAATTGCAGAAAATATTTGTAGACACAGAGAAAAAAAATGAATTACCTACCAAGAGTGAAAATTATACTGTTTACTTAATTTCCAACATGAACAATAAAGGCAGGTGTCCATTAAAATTTTTATGTTCCATTAAGTTACCATTCAAGAATGAGGAATAAAAAAGATATCAGATAATCTAAAACTGAGAGTTGACCACTCCTAGACTCTTAAGAAAATAAATCTTAATAATTGTCCCTTAAAAACAAAATAAAATTATCCTATAAAGAAGTTCTGAGATGCAGTAATGATGAGCACAGAAATTTAAAAACATGGGAACCTAAAAACCAATACTGACTATAAAATAAATATAATTTCTAATCTTGGGAGGTTAATAATTCTTGTAGAACAACAACAACACAGTGATGTGGCTTGGAGTAAAAAGTATTGTGTTCGGATGTGAATGGTGACAGAGCACAGAACCACATCATATGCAATTGTTACCCAAGAGAAGACACAACTTTGGAGAGTAAAATCTACCTTAAATGATTTTAAATGTTATTATGTACTAGACCATTTATATTTGATTCTGAATCTTTATTAGGTATTAGATCAAGGAACAATGAAGTAGAGATTTCATAAAAATATAAAGAAAACTTTTTGTTCCATCAAAGCTATACTGAAAAAGAATAACATGCTCTTAAAGAAATTATTTCTGGTCTCTATAGGTATAATATTTAGGTTAAATGGTTGCTTATACAAGTTTTTATAGAAAGTATTTAGGTACCAAATGGATGGATTAAATATGTCTTCTGACATATTTCTTCTGAACAATACTATATGGGACTATGTTTCTAATATATTATGTTTTTCTTGATTTATGACAAAAACATTAAGTATATCAATGAACCAGTAAGAGATAAATTACACACACACACACACACACACATCATATGCTGATTTATGAATGATGTAAGAATTCTACTACATGTCAAGATGGAGTAACAGAAACTGAATGTACCCTCCCACCTGAAGCAATTAAAACATATAATAAATATATGAAACAATGATTTTCAAGACACTTGACATCAGGCAAATAAAGACATTAATTCCTGAGAGATAGAGGAAAAATAAAATGCTCCTTATATTTGCCCTCGTTTACAGCTGAAGAGAATTTGCAGGCTATGCACAGGGAGGTGAAACCAGGTAGAATTCAGCAGTCTTCCTAAATTGAGGAGATGAAACTGGAAGTTTGGGGAGGCTAGAAGTTAAAGTTCACAGGAAAGGGTTCCAGAGAGAAAAGAGCTCCATACAGAACTTAGGGGATCTGGAGAGAGTTCTCTTCAAGTTTTCAGCTGACTAGTAATTTGTGGCATATATACGAGATAATTCCCACCACTGGACAGAGAACCATTAAAAAGAATTAGAAGAAAAAAATCCTTAAGGATCACAAAGTGCTAGGAATGGTTATTGATCCAGCCAGCTTGAGCGCAAAACCTCCTAATTCAAGAGACACTTGGTAGAGTACTCACAGGTGAGTTTTGCTTCACTAGGGCAATAATTAGCCCTAGAATAAACACTAGTTCTACCTAACAAAGCTTAAAAGCAAGACCAGATAGAATCAAATTATTTCCAAGTCCCTTAACCACATCTCAGAACACAGCTAGAAAATATTTATAGAAATATACACATAGCTAGCATCTAAAAAGGCAAAATTCTCAATATCTGGCATCTAGTAAAATATTACCAGGCATGTAAAAAAGAAGGAAAATATGACCCATAATGTCTAAAACAAACAAATAAAAAATCAACCAATGACATCAACCCAGAAATGATATTGATGGTAGACTTAGTAGATGAAGACATTAAAACAGTTTTAATTGTATTCCATATGTTCAAAAGCCAGAGGAAAGTGAATACATTAAGTATAAACATGAAAGACATAAAATAAGTAGATCAAATTGAATTTGTAGAGGTGAAAACAAAATGTATAAGATGGGAGTAATAGCTAATAAGACATTTTAGAAGAAAAGATTAATGCCTTTGAAGACATAACAATAAAAGCATTCAAAATGAAACAGAGGGGAAAAAGACTAAAAAAGACTAACAAGGCAGCAGTGAGCTATGAGGAAACTTCAAACAACTTGATATGCATGTAATTGTATTCTCTCAAAAAAGTAGCTATGTTTGGGATGGGACAATATACATATTTAAAGAATTGTTTTTCCCTAAATTTAATGAAAAATATAAATTCACAGAACTAAGGAGCTCAAAGAACCCCAGGCATACATTCAGAAAAACGGAAAGTTCAATCTTTAGTTTTTTAAACTAATGTATACAGTGATAACAACATTGATAAAAAAAATAATTAATATTAATAGAATGTATATAATATATAGAATAGTTCTTAAGACTTAAGACTTAACAGTTTCTTAAGACTTGTGCTCCCACACTGGCAAATCATCACTTCTACCATATTCTATTGTTAAAAGGCATTACAGCACTTACTTAGATTCAAGGGGTTACATTGAGCTTCACTTTCTGATAGTAGGAGTATTTAAAGATCTGCGGCCAAATTAATCTCTTCATCTGTCCATACTACCTTTCAATATTCATATCAGCTATTAGGACTTGGGTAATCATAAATTTGGAAATAATATACGTAGCCGATCATCAGGGAAAAAAATATATTTTACACAGAGTAGCACAACAATTATCCATGGCCATTCAAAAATATTACGATCACTGCTCTGATTTCACATTGCCTTAAAAATATACTGTTTGCTGGGTTTTGAAATAACAGCAAATAGGACAAAAAACCTTACATATCTCAAATTTTAGTATTTTGATTTCTTTTTTCAGCTTAAAAGATAACATGGTTTCAATTGATGGTTAAAATCCTTCAGGATATAATTTGGAATTACAATATCTATAGATATATAAAATTCCAAATTTCTTTTTATTTTGTAAAATAAAGAAAATCACTTGTCATTTGTTCTGTGGGAGTATGAAATGAGTGTTGTTTGAGAAAAGTTTATTATTTGAAAATATCAAATTTTCTCTTGTGTATTAAGTAAATACAATTTATTTAATTTTGTTTGAAGTGAAATTACCTATAATTAACCTTGTTAATTTTGACTTTTAAAATTTCTGATAATTACTTCAGGTTAAAGCTAGCATTTATCTTTTTGCTGTCTATAAAAATATATTTGCCCAATAAAGTAGAACTATAAAAGCATAAAGTAAATGTGTACATACATACCACTCCGTAGTATGTATACAAAGTGTCTAGAAAAGTATTATGTTTTCAATGACTCACTGACCGTACTTTACAATGAGACAAGTGGGAGTTCAATGCAAACAGAACTTTTATTGGGAAAGGTCTTCAACTGCTGGGTTCATTCTAATTGTATGTATTTGGAAATATAAAACTAACAGTTTAAAAATACTTCGACTTTCTATAAACTCACCAAAGTTTTTCTTTAATTAGTTAAACTGCTTTTTTAAAGCAAAAAATAAAATAAATGGCTTTGAATTTGCTAACTACGGCCAGCTTGAATTATTATCTTCCAATTTACTCTCTATATAATCATAGCTTTAGTTTTCTCCTTGTTTGTAAAGTGGGAGCTACATTACATTTCCCCTATGTTCCTTTAAGGCTTAATAAAACTACATATACATAAACTAATGACATTCAACACACAGTAGGACAATGTGTATTATAAAGATAAGAGAACAAAAAAAGTAAACTTTTCCAACATCTCAAAGAACCAATGGAAAATATTGAGGCAAATGCAGTTTCTCTCTTTTTACTTCTTGCAATAACTCTTTTAACTGTAAATATGTGTTTTAGTTATCAAAATTTATTGTGCAAAGTCCAGTTATAAAATATAGTAACTACTTTCTAGGTTAGTAATTGACTTCAACTATAAAAAAGCAGTAATTTCAAGATGTACCTTCCAATATGTTTTCCAGAAACGAGTATGCATTTTTCTGACTTATTTAAAGATGCAATTCAAAATTTCATTCTCTGGGAAGTTTGGATCACTAAAAGGCAGGTTGAATATAGGAGAAGAAAAATTAGAGTTGAATGAAAACCTTAATAAGAAACAGGAAGAGTTCTTTAAATGTTCTCGCTAGGTTTGCAGACACAGCTACTAATTTAGATAGCAATGAGTAGTATGTAAGGCTTCAGATAAGGGAGGTTGCAGGATCATGAAAGGGAATTTCCCAGACAAAAATGCCAGTCCTCTGAGGCCGCTCTTTCAATAACCTATGTATGGTATGGATTTCCTAGATAGCACCAACTCAAAGTCAAACTACTAAAAAAACCCTAAAATAAATTTGAAAGCCCATTTTGTTGCTAACATATTAAGTAGATCTCATGCTTCTCTACACACAACTGAAATCTTCACATGAGGTTAGATAACCAAACATTGAAGGAGGAGCATTGCCTTAAATTCCATGTTTCTACAAATATTTCCAATAGGTAAGAAGAAAATAACGTTGCAAAAATATACATAATAATAAAAGTATTCATCTTGAGTTTAAATAAACAGGAATATGACCTTCTTGCAACAGTTTAGTGCTCAACGTGAGTTAATAAAATAAAACTAATATTTCAATAATGTTATTCTTTTCAGTTAAGAGATGAAAAAAATAGAGTGATAGAAAGTGAAAATTGGAAGACTTCTTAGAGCCCATCCAATCAACTCTGTATTCTATAAATGAGGAAAATTTGAAAGAGAGAATTAAGAGAACTGCTCAGTGTCAAAGAGGGAATTGGAATTGGAATCAGAACTAAATCTAGAGTGCTGGACTCCCAGAGGCCAGTGTTTTTTCTGAACAACCTTGATGTATTTCTTTTTGGTCTGTCCCTTGGAGTCGAGGAAATGGGTATGTCAAGGAAATGAGTATAGGAAACATACCAAAGGCACACAAGAGCTTCTGTACTTCCATATGCAGCTGTCATCAGCATGTTGGTAAGTGAGGCCAAACTTTAAATTCCAGTGGGGCCTCCCGTGCAAAGATTCAGGTGTAAGCTCAGTGGACAGCTTTCTTTTTCTAAATTGAATTTTTTTTTTTTTTTTTTTTTTTGCTTCTGTGACACATTTATCTCATGAGAAATCTCAGACTGTGGAAATAGGGAGAGCAGAGTAATAAAGTGTGCTTGTTGTTAGATTTGAATGTGCTTCTTAGCTCATGATGTTTCACTTGTAAAAGTGAAATGTTTCACTTGTAAAAATGAGATGTGTTTTGCAAATGAAAACCAGGCATTCCACTGGGGCGATAAAAATGTCAAACTTGGAGCTGCTAGGTTGAAAGATGAAAAGGAAAACAAATCAATGAGTTTCAACAGGAAAATGTTTAAAGTAGAAACTGCTAAATAGTGTAATTCTCCAATTTCTAAATAATTATAAATCTCCTATATAATAACCTAAATAATTCTTTATATACATGAATTTCTTTCATAGCACAGTGACTTACCATAACTTTCAGAAAGTTATGGTAAAATTGGTAGCAGGATCTTTCTAGAAAATTGAACTATGACATTTATTATAAAAAAGTCAAGGAAATAGGTTTTCTTTTTGATAACTTTTAGTAATATTATTCACTTAATGCTTACATACTAATTACCTACAGATTACATCCTAGAGAGATAGTCTCTTTTCTAAAGTGGAAGATATATTATTCTCTAATTTTAAAAGTTTATGTGTTTTATAATTTTGCTGGTCAGTAAAAAGATTATTAAGCAATTATTATGTATCAGGTATTGGGTTATGCTCCAATAATACTATACAGATCAAGTTCCGGTGCTATAGGAAAGCCCTCTCCCCAAATGATGGACAAATGAGAAAGATAGACATAGTAATCACAAAGAGATAAATACTGTGAAGGGGAAGTTTACTGGATCTAAGAGAGTATTATCTCTAGCACTACAAATTATAACACGGTTCAAGACTTAGGTAACGAATGAGCTGTCCAAGTAGAGAGAGTACCATGTGTTATGACTCAGCTTTAAAAAAAATAACTTAATTATTAAGGCTTTAAAATTATTAAAGCTGAAACCTTGAGAATTACTGAGAAAATAGCATAAGGTGCTAGAGAAGAAAGCAAAGTTCAGGTCATGAAGGATCTTGTGAGTCTAGTTGAAGAATTAATATGATAATGGAGTATATTCTAATTATTTAATATAAACTAGTCACACAAAACATTGAAAATTACTTATAATGCTACAATAACAATAAATTATATAAAAAGTCTCCCTTTACTGGTTGTGAAGACAAAATAGTGAAAGAAGACAAAAATGGAAGGAAGGAGGGCAAATAAATTATACTATAATGTTGACTTGAAAAACGTGGTGATAAAAGAGTTCATGAAGGGCATATGCTGTTGAGACATAGTTTGGAGGATTGAATTGACGTCATTTAGTAATGGGGGTGAGGGACATGTTGAAGATGACTCCTAAGCTTTAAACTTCTGGAAAAGCATGACTGAGGAATCATTTACTGAGAAGTAAAAGACTAATAATAAAAAATATTAGGAAGAAAATCAAGAGTTCAATATAAATACATTTAATTAAAAGTGCTTTTGAAAAATCCAAGTACAAAAGTAAAGCAGGCAGTTTATATACAAATGTGAAACTCATAAAAAGCAGGTTTGGATGATATCTGAAAATTTGGGAATAATAAGCCTATAAATGAATCTAAAGCCATTGCAATGGTGGGGTCACCTGGAAGACAGTGAAACAGGAAATAAGAACTTTATAAGTGAGATCTGCTATATATAAGATTGATGCCTATTTTGTGCTAATGTTACTATGGAAATTCATTCTCCTTTCAAATCTGAGTAGCTAGAACTCTGCAGATTGAAGGCTATAGTAGTAATTTTAGGATTAAAGTCAAGTCAGTGTGAATGAACAAAAAAGAAAGGACTTGTTCTACTAAACTGAATACAATCAAAGAAAAAAAATATTTTTGATAAAATACATCCAGTAATTTCAGTAAAACAAACAGATAAATGGAATTTTGTTTTATTGAGAATTATAATAACTGCTTAACTTGAGCAAATAGTTGTTGGCCCTGTATTGGGAGAATGTTTGAGAATAACAAGTACATTAACGTGGTAAAAGCCATTTAATCCTCTATTTTGCTAAATAGAGAGCCTTGTAAAAGCTGTAGGTCTAATATTTGACAGTTTCGGAATTTCATATTGCCCCATTGCTCATCTGTCACCTCTACCCCCAAGTTAAATGCTGATACATAAATTAATCTAGAATCTTACAATGTTAATATTAGCCCCTATAACAGATTCCTTCAACTGAAGAACTAGCTGGAGTGCAACTTGTTATGTATAATTATGAGAGAATGGGGATATGGAACACTCTGCTCTGTGTTCACAAGTCTTTAGACTTTGGAGGAAAAAAATTCACAAGAAAGTAATCATAAGCTTCTCAGTAGTATTGACTCTTCATTTATTAGATTATTTTTACTCATTACAATTTACCAATGTTATAAACTAGAATTTTGACAATTCATTCCACCAAATCACAGATAAACATGTCTGCTTTATATTAGCATAAAGATTTATCAAGAAATATCTAAATAACCTTGAAAAAAGTTAGTGAAAAAATAAACATATTTTGAAAACCTAATTAGTGCTAAGTATAGAGCAATTCTTATCTCTTCTTCATTTTGATTTTCATAAAATTTCTAAAACAGAATCATGTACCTTTAGCTAATTATGTAAGATTAATAGCACATACTGTCTTTCAATTTTTGCCTTACCTACTTTCTCTTCTGGCTTAAAGAGTTTTGTACACTGCCTTCTACTCAGAGAAAGAGTGTAACACTGTTTTATTTATTTATTTATCCATTCATTTATTTATTTATCTATCTATCTATCTATCTGTGTATTTATTTATTTGTTTTTGTTCAGAGACGACTTCTGATTGAGCTGCATATGGCCAACAGTTCTGCTATAAAAAACAAACAAACAAACAAACAAACAAAACCCTGAGGATTAGCTGGCCAGCCACTAGTGGCACATATGGTTTTATTCAAACGAGCTGACCATTTACCAATTTCTAGAAGCTTTGAGGTTCAAAGATGAGCAGGTCAGCTTAGAGGAGCAGAGTGAAGGCTAGTGGTCTATGTAGTGCTATATCCTAAGAGATTGAGCAGAGAAATCAGATGAAGAGGGAAGTAGGTGAATAAAAGACTAAAAAGATACAAAAGCAATGAAGAGTGCACGAACTCAAGAAAAGAATATTAGCCTTGATTGTTGACTAATTTTCCGGTGCCCATTTTATGAGATCTGTCAGCACCCAGTTCCACCCTAACTGTTACCTGAGTTAGTCTAGGTTTGTTTATTTTTTCAAATAGAACAAGAAACAATCCTTAGTGAATATTCCCAAGTGTGTATGTGTGGAAAGAGGCTGAGACAACAAAGTATGTACGAATATAGCCATCCAGCCTTAAATGTCATATTGAAGAACTAAAGTCAGTAAAAATATATTTTGATATAACTACAAAATTGAATATCAAAAACTTATTGTACATACGTGCAGTGAGTTGGAAGAAAAGACTAAAAATGTACAATCATATATTTATTTTTATTTCAAATATATAAAAGTGGTTTTATTTGGTTAATGGGATTATAGATTATTATTTTATTTCACTGGCTTTATTTTTAAATTATCCAAAAGAAACATGCATTGTTTTTCTAATCAGAATAATAAATTACGTAAGAAAAATAAAACATACTTACTATATATTAAAAGAACAGAATACAAGATTATAAGAGACTATGATTATACTTATAATTAAAAAATTAAACATGGGTAAACAACTAGAAAGATATATCTTGATATGACTTCAGTACATTTTTTTGGTGGCAGACTAGGAATTTTTTTTAAATCTTTTTACTATTTTGCATAGTTTTTCTCACAACATTTAAGGTAACAGGTAGCATTATCTGCCATTGAGTTTACATTCATACAGTAGATATCTGACATTTTGCCATACACAGGTCACTTACTAAGAATATGACAACATAGTAATGAGATGGCAATTTATTTTGACTAAAGTGAAGTTATTATGTTCAAGAATCTTTCTCAAAACAAAGTTTCTGGAACACAATATAGCAAAAGGTTTTAAATAGATGAGTTGTTGTCCTAGATGTGCCTTAAAATAAATTTTATGTCACTGAATATTAAACTCCTGAAGTAGTGGAGTGACATGAAAATACTAGCTGCATCAAACTTTTTATACAAATAATATTCCTGTAATGAAAATGTTTTAGAAGAGATAGAATTGTGTCTTTATGATAAAGACACATATAATGATAGGTGATGTCTGGAAGGTATTTGACTGTGGTTATAAAGATCACTATAATTGTAACAGTTCATGCTAGCTCAACTGCACATCTATTCTTCATTTGTCTCTAAACTAATTTGTTCTACATATGAATATATAACCCTCATCAATTTAAAATGCCATCCCTTGGCTATGTGGGTCATTAAAGGAAATACATAATGTATGAGTTCAACAATCCAAACTTTTAGGGGGGAAGGCTTGTTAGCCAAGTGTGAAATCATTGCTACAAAGCTGACTTCTGTAATTTAATCTAAATCAAGCCATGATCACAAATGACTATCAATCAATTCCAGTGTTACTCATATATTTTGTTTTTAACAGATGTTTCATTCACTATTTGATTCTAATATTCATTATTAAAACAACTGATATAAGCAAATCATGTGAATAACACTATGAAGTTAAAAACATGTTCTGTACAGCATTGCTTTTCCAAAAGATAAGCAATCAAATCCTAAAAATATGCTGAAGTCATTAGAACTAGTTTTTAAAGAACACAACTCAATATCTGGGATGACAGGATAAATAGCAAGTTGGTTGTGATAGTAAATCACAGACAATGAGTTAAGTGAAACTAAATATTTTCTGTTTTATATTGATACTTTTGGGGGCTATGTAGTTAGTACGTAGCATATTAAGGAACTAATGACAATTGAGGAAGGATGATAATATACTTGGTGATAATGCTAATACTATGACTTCATTCTTGACTATTCAAAATTTTTCATTTTGATGAATGTTATTTTATGTTTCACTTCCTACTCACTTCCTCAAATCTAGTTTCAGTTGCAGAGGTTTAAAAAGAATATCCTCATTTAACAACATAAGTCTATCCTGAAACACTTAGAAAATCTGTCCGGGATCACACAGTTTGTCCTTGAATAGTAAAAGTAATAGATTTTTCAGGGAGGTGGATTCATTATCTTTATATAAATGCTCTCTTCCTGTGAACATCTTGAGAGCAAACGAGATACAGAATTTGAGAAACATGAAAGATTGCTTTCAGGAATATGTCTAGGTTTCAATTTTATGTCAAAAGTGAAATGTGAAAGATTAATTTTTTTTATGTCTTCTTCACATTGCATGCAACATATAAGTACTGACTATTGAAAGCTGAGCAATTTTTGTTTAAGTAGTTCTCTTAAATGAATATGAAATCTTAGAATGGAGGTCTGTTTACCTTCGAATTATGTTTTTTGTGGGTGTACTTTTGCGCAACAATGAGTATTTTGCTCTTTTTTTGGCTAAAAGATTCTTTGCAGTTCAAGTGAAGAGCAAAAAAAAATAGCTACAGCATATAAAGAGTGAAGGTATTACTTAATACACTGGGAATTACAGTTTCAACATAGACTTGTGATATACAACTCTTCTCTGCATGTGTCTGTGTATGTTTCTAAACAAATGCTTATAAACTTAGGCAATAGGATCATTTCCTCTTTGTACTAACAAAATGTTACTTCGATTTAATCTTTGTAATTTTGCATGGTATAGACTAACGTTTTATTTTAAATAACATGAAGATGCTGAGCTAGTTATTAAACATATTAAATGAATATATAAAATATTTTTCAGTCTTTTATTTTTCCTTAAGGGTAAAATATATATATATATATATATTCTTTTTCATGTCTTCTAGTAAAATACTGATTCCAAAGCAAGAGTGCTACTAGACTTCATATTTCTTACATGCTATAAATTTTTTATTTATATTCTATGTTTAGAAGTTGAAAAACAACTTGGTGTTGAGAGTCATTACAACCATATAAACTACTTTAAAGCCTTTGCATGATGATTCTCGATGGAGTTCTGGGCATTTATATGTAGATTAAAATATATGTTTAACATCCTTGTAAATAGAATAGTAAGCTAATAAAAAAATACTTTGAAATGTTGCCGATGACCCTGACAATATAGTAAGCTTAACACTAAATGTTCTTATATGTGCGTGTGTGTGCGTGTGTGTGTGTGTGTGTGTGTGTGTGTTTTATAAAGCATACTCATATATGGTGGTATAATGATTTTTAAATGTAATAGAAATATTTATGTAAATTATGTAAGTTAATAAAAGAATCAACATTGTATTTGTTTTCTTGGATAGGAAAAAGGCATATGTTTGACCTGCTGTAAATGTACATTGAATGGAAATTACATGAAACCTGATAGCTTTCACTATTTTACTTCCTGAGGTGAGAACAAACAAACAAACAAACAAATGACAATGTGCATGTATTTCTTAATAGAAAAATGTAAATTGATTTTAGTTCTGCTTATCCATTTCATTAATCTCAAAGGTTTTTCTTAATTGGCTTGTAAAAAAAAAATTAACCTATGAATACATCAGTGAATTTAAATTGTAAACATCATTTTAACCTCAAAGAAAAAAAGAACACATGAGTTCAAAACCAGATATTTGTGAGCTCTTTTGTCGTTCTTTTATATGATTCTTGCCTTTACTTTTATCCACACATTCATTAAGCTTTACCTTTATTTATTTATTTACTTTTTTTGCCCTGTCCTATTTGCAATATCAGGGATCAGGGATATAGCAATGAAAAAATGGTAGACAAAAATTCTAACACTCGTAGAGCTTACATTCTAGTGGAAAAAAGAAGACAATAACTTGATAATTAAGCATAATGTCTAGTGTCAGACAGTGATAAAAAAAAAATAAGTAAGCGAGGAAGGTGGGTTGGAAGTGTTTGCAGAGATAGTGGTTGTACATTTGCATACAGTGGTCAGTTAAGACTGCAGGATCAACATTTGAGTACAGGCCCAAGAGAAGTGAGAGAAAAAAACCATGCTTAAGAGAGATAAAGAGTATTCCAGGCAGAAATATTCCCTAAGATAGGAGTCTGTCTAACATGTTTAAAAAACACCAAATAGGCCAGTATAGAGGGAATAAGAGAAAGAACATTAAGAGATATAGTCAGAAAGATATAGAGAACACTATAAGCATTTTAGCTTTTATTCTTTATAAGAGCTAAAGCCATTTGTGTGTTCTGAGCAGTGTTTCATATTCTGAGTTATATGTTTTATGGGTTATCTTGACTGTTGTTTTGAAGGAGGAGGGAGCAATGGTGGAAACAAAAAAATAATGGGGAATGTTGATAAGGGAAAATAAAGTGGTAAGTAGCATTCTTACTTGTAGAGGAAGAAGATAAAGTATATAATAAGTTTGTTTCCTTCAAAGATTCTCAAATGAATATATATATATATATAATTTTATAACCTAAAGAAATTTACTGCAAATTTTTGATTCTTTGCTTTAATAGTTTTCTATATTTTCCTATATTTTGAAGAAATGCATATAAAAAATAAGCTATACCCTTTATATTGGCAAATTTGAAGAGGTTTAGGTTAAAAAAGCATTTTTGTACACTTTTATCAATTAATCTTAGTTTTTGGTACACCAACTTGAATAAGTATCCATAAACTTTAAAAATATTTATAGGCATTGTCCTAATAATCCCACTGTTAGAAATCTACCATTAGAAAATAATCAGAGATGTCATACAAGTATGTCTATGTTGTTTGTAATAGTGAAAAATTAGAAAAGAACTATGTATAGTTTAGCCTAGTTTGTATTGTATGAGAATTATTTTAAAAGTTGCTTAGAAATTGGGAAAAATTTGCTGGGCCAAGGAACTTTTTGTTGTTGTTGTTGGGGAGAGAACAATATTCCAACAAACATTATGGAGATGTATTTGCTAATGCTAGTTCTGTGAATATATTAGAGTCCTACACATTTGAATCCATAATAATTACTTGGCCATCTATTAAGCGATATTGTATAAGATGGGAGAGAAATAAAGGAAAATTTAAGAATAACAACCAGAAGCCCAGCAATGCCCTTATAAATGCTTCTGTATCCTCAGTAATTTAAGTTCAGCAAAGATTCAGTCTAAGGTGAGGCTGGTTAACAAGAAATTTTATTAAAGTAAATTACTTAGTATAAAGAAAATTCATTATTTTCAGCTGAACTTTTAATACTTGGAAAATGATTCACCTCCTTCAGTTTTTAAATAAAATTAGAGGATAGATTAGAATAGTGTTTCTTCGATCTAGACTGTCATTAACAATTAATTATTTGGGGTAATTTGTAGTGACAAGTTAGTTATTTAACTCCCATGTAGGTCTTTATTTCAGTCCACATTGCTGATAATTTCAAACTAATCAAACTTTATTATTTTAAAGTACAGGATCCACTTTAGTAAAGAGATTTACTTATGAATCTGAGGTAGATAAGAGAAATTGAGCTTCATAAAATAAATAGCGAAGCTACTAGTGACAACGTATTTCCAAAAAAATACTTCGAAAGCATTTTCCTGATGACTTTCTGAAAAAAATTAAGGAAGAAAGAAAATCTTCAAAAGGGGTTTGTAGGTGAGTATGTATGGTGTCTTCTTTCCGATGAAAGATTCCAAAGAGTTTTTTCCATAATTAGGTCTTAGGATCAATTTTCTCTGATTTTTCATATACTATTACAAAGCCATCGCCCTTTTATGTTAACGTTTTTGCATAAATATCCTTACACTCAACGAGAAGACAAAATTTTAATACAACCAAAGGAAATTCAAAATGGTAGTCTAAGAAATGCAGACACATTTGAGTGTGAATTTCAAATCATTTAGACAGTCACAGTTCTGTGAGACAACACTTTTGGATCTCTAGAAAGAGAAAAGCAATTTGAATCCAACCAGAAGAAACAGAAAATTCTTGGATAGAAGTTGAAATTAAAGTAACTGGATTTAATTCATATGGCAATTTAACGATATTGTTTTATGGCAAATTGGCAGCATGGCAACTTTTAAGACAATCGTTGCTGAAGAGGCATGTATAGACATTTGTGATAGGACTGTCCATGTTATTGTTCCACCGGTCCCCTTTTTGAAGAACAGTTCGATCTTTCCTTTGTGTAGAGGATTATATTCTTTTTCTGGTCTGGCTTTATCTGTATTAATCTATGGGACATAATTGGCACCTACCTAATATTTTTATTGTTTGGATAAATGAATGAATCTACTATGACTGAGTGATGCATATTTCATTTGTGAGATCTTTGTAATTTCAGTTCTCTTTCTTAGGAGGCTGTATTTTCTGAGGTTGAATTTGCTCTGGCTTAATTAGCACTCGTAGCACCTTCTTCTTCATCTGTGTTCCCTACCATGAGTTATGTACTTGAGAGCATGTGCAATTACGAGCAGCATACTGTGAATATGAAAATAATATTCCATCACTTTTAGTCAATTAAAGACACTTCTGCTATGTTGTTTAGGAATCCTCTCCCAAAATACAGGAGAGCTAATTTTAATATTTTGGTATAAATAACATTTTGATATGAAAAATATTTAATGTACTGATGTTTTAGTGAAACATTTTAAAAATTATAATTTTATTAAATTCAGATGTAAAATTTGGAAAAATCATTTACAAAATTTCAACATTCATTATAGGCTATTATTAGGTAAATGTAAAAAGCAACTCAAAGACAAATCAGAAGCTGGAACGTTTTTACAGTCATTCACTTATTTATCTCTCTGACATGTATTTACTGATGTTTGGAAGAGCTTCACTGAGTGTGTGTGTGTGTGTGTGTGTGTGTGAGACTATATAATATTTTTTCACACATACAAACTCATTTTATAATTTAGTAATTCTAGGTATAACTCATCCCTGCTTTTTAGATTAAGAAATAAAGCTCTGAGAGTCTAAATGTCAGAGAGGACACAACTGTCAGGTGGCTAAGTTGGGATTCCAATTTATGGCATTTTAAATCTAAAGTCTCTGAATATAAATACAAGGATTCCTTAATCTGATTCACTAAGTTTGTGCGAAGCACTGTAATGTATTCATCGGAGACAAAAATCGAAAGTGGATTCTGGCTTAGGTAATTTTAGGTTTTAAAATTGATAGTATAGGTACATAAATACATTTGCAGTAATACAAAGTAGAATGTTACTGGACAAGAATAGATACAGGTCTATTATGGTTTATATGATAAAATCTTGCTTAGATAAAATTATGACTTAAGTTCTTCAAATCTTTGTTAAAATTCTGGTGTTTTGTCCATTAAGAGATGGAAAAAGATGATAGAACCTAAAATACAGCAATGAATAGTTTTCCAAATTCAACTACAATTATGACCTATAATATTCTAGTTTCCGATTTATCTCAGTTTTGGTTTCTGCATAATACATTGAGAAGAAATGGTCCACTTCCAGGTCACACAACTCACGTTCGTATTTTTCACTTCTTCACACTGTTGTATTTTCTCATTCATCTCTTAGATGAGAACTTGGGAGAAACACAGGAAGAAGGGTCAGGCTGCCAGAAACCCTTTCAGTGTGATTCAGTAGCACAACTGCTTAGTTTCAGGTTGTCAGCACAGTAGTAGACAGCACATACTGTTTCTGCAATTAATCTTTCTGATGTACCAATGATACTTTGCAGAACAGAACGATTACCACTAGTTACTTGCTCTTTTTTCCCCTCATTCCTGGCCAATGAGCTCAGTCAATGAGCCAGAAGAACTCTGATTGAAAATCAAAAAGGGGTGAGAGCTATTAGCATTGTCTTTTTCTCAGTGTGGTCATTTCTTTCAGTTCACTGAGTTTCAGTGGAGACTATCTGATGAAATAAGAACTGTATTATTGCTAATAATCATTCTATACATACATATGTACTCATATGCTATTTTAACTATACTGTACTCATATATGCCTGTTTACATACATGCGTACATTTCAGAGCCATCTTAGTAAAATTTAAAACACAGAGATTGACTTTCCAAAGTAGTACATTATGAGGGAACATTATCCTCTTTTTAGAAAGGACAATAATGGTGTTCAGAAGCTAAATGGCAGGGAGCGGTTACCTCTGAGCCTCCAGCAATGATTCATATTTTTGAAAGCTCTGAGTGGTTAAGCTTTGTCTCTGTCATAACAGCCTCTTTATACCTGGATGAAGATGTAATCCTAGGGCATCAGAAGGAATGGAGCCCATATACTCTACCCTGTATGCCAGAAGCAACTGTGTGACAGCCACAGACAGAGACAAATGTAAACATACCTCACTATTACTGTATTTTTTTTCCAGGAAATAAAGATTTATTTCATTGAATAATCTTGACAGAGACAAAAATGAATTTCTGATCATGAGAAAACTGAAAACATCTTACTTTTTGCACTCTGTCAGGAAAGTTAGAAAGCCAAGTTACAGTGACCAAATGAAATAGGAGCTCGATGTAAACCATTGACTCCTACATGGTTCCAAGAGAACCAAAAGCTCTATGTGGAGTGTGAGATCCTTACAGTGAGTCTTGGATCTCTGGAAGGCTCCTGGCCCCAAAGCCTGTCCATTAAAATTTGTGGATGAGAGAAGAAACGAGGAATGAGATCCAGCTTCAGCTTCTCAAACTATGTGAAATGCTGAGACAAGCAGGTATCTCCTATTCCAGTAAGCTGGGACACATAAAATACATTTTCACTTCTCATTCCAAAGGAGGCCTTCTTGGCACACTGCCCTCCCTTCCGAAATATGGCAACTACCATCTTAAAATCACACTTCCTCTTCACCCTGCTTATGCTTCAAGAACAAATGCAGGAAGTTCTTTATGTTTAATGCTTTGGATCAGGCTTCAGTTTTACTAGTTATGCCAAGATGGTGCCTAAAGCCATGGTTATTATAACCTCCTTTTGTTTTCAAAGCTTTTAGTTAGTGGAAGAGTGGATTTTAAACTACCTAAGTGCAAGACTATGTCTCCTTCAGCTTTATATTTCCCAGTTTCCATCATAGCATCTTGCACATTACACTTTCTGTAGTAGTTGAATATTTTTTGTGACTCTGTTCTATATATATTTTTATTTGTTCATAGAAAAGCATTTTGGTTTTTATTTCAGTCTGATTTGTTGGAAACCATAAGATTTTATGATTCTTTTAGTATGTATGCTCACATCTCAACACATTTAAGACCAAAAAAATGGATATTCCCCAGAAGTCAAATATAATTTTAATAATTTTATTATAATTCTCATCTCTTTTAGAACTACAGCAGCAACATGACTATCTCATGATTTATTTATGGTCTATTTTTCTTCACTGAAGTATCTCAAATGCCAAAAATGGTTCTTGGAATATAAAAAGCAGTTGATGCTTTTTGAATTATTATCATTACAAATATTTAAGGCTGTATGTAACAAAATTAGATATTATTATAATGGATATTACTCATTTACCTTTTTCCCCATTTACTTTTTATAATTAAACTAAATTCACAAGAGGAATTTTTGACAGGTCAAACACATATCCAACTGTAATACATCCTAAATCACCAACCATGCAAAACATATTCAAGTGATGACATCAATCAATTTATTATGGATCAATTTGCAGCCAAGCGTTCCCCCAAACCTGTATAATGTTTTGGCAAGATACTTGAAAAGACTCACTAAAAATTTATTAGTGTAGCTCGAAATAGTTTTTTTTTTTCCCCCTTTCTCTGGCTCAACAAAGAGAATACTGTTTGCCCTCTGAACATATAGATTTTATAGTTTAACATAGTAAAGAATATGCTTGCCAAGAATCACAGTTTCTAATGAGCCTTTATTAAAACCATTGCTGTGTTTTAGCTTTCATTTTATGTACTGGATTTTTATTTAAAACTCATTCTATGAAAATTTGTCTAAATCCTTTGTAATCAAAGCTTAATGTGAGTATTGGCTCAGAAATATATTTTGTCTCACTTTGCATCTTCTTTTCAAAAGGTTTGAACCTAAGTAGTTCAATTAATTGATAGTGATGCTGAATATATGTAATATGTAAACTTTAAAAACAGAATTCACATTGGTGTTAAGTAGCATGTAACTTTAACACATGATTTTAAGTAAGATACAGCTTTGAAAAACTAAAATATTTTAGACCTTAATTTAAATTTCAAAAGTATTAGATTGTAATAACACCAAATAGTAATAATACCAAATGAAGAGCTTTGTAAGTTACTATATATTATAAAATTAATATTTTCTGGTTTAAAGAAGAAAATAAACAGTAAAATTTCAAACTAAGAGCAATAAACAGTGAACATTTAAACACTATTTCTGTATACAGTAAAAAAAATAATTGTTTCTATTGACCAAAAAGTGTCAAAATTCACCAAAATTTTCTTCCTAAATGAAATCTGATATAAACAATTATTTACTATATTTTTCTAAACTGTCTCTTTGAGAATGCTTTATGAATAAGCTAAAAGAAGTGAGTTTTGATTCCTCCAAGAGTCACTTTCTAATAAATGTTATTTTTTAAAAGCTTTATTGAGGTATAATTGATAAAAAAAAATTGCACATATTTAATGTGTACACCTTGATGAATTTAGACATATATATATATATATATATATATATATATATATACACACACTTGTGATGTCATCATACAATTAAGGTACTAAACATGCCTATTACCTCCCTAAAGTTTCTTGTGTTCTTTGGATGTGTGTGTGTGTGTGTGTGTTTTGTGGTAAGGACACTTAACATGAGATCTATTCTTTTAATATATTTTTAATAATACTCTATTGTTACTATAGGTACTATGTTTTGCAGCCAAGTTGTAAAAACAACTTAAATCTCCATCAATGGATGAATGTATAAAGAAAATATGAAACTTATTGGATTATGTTAATTAATTTTGTTAATTAATAAAAGAAAAACATAAACCTTCATAAAAAAAGAAAATGTGGTATATACATACAATGAAATATTGTTGAGCTTTTAAAAAAGAAAATTTTGCCATTTACAACATGGATGAACCTAGAGCAGCAATCGCCAATCTTTTTGGCACCAGTGACAAGTGCCCTATGAAAATCTGATCCCTGATGATTTGAGGTGGAGCTGAGATGGTGACATAACTGACAAAGCTTTGCTAGCTAGCTCTTTTGCCTGCTGTTCACTTTCTGCTGTGTGGCCCATTTCCTAACAGGCCACACACTGGTCCTGGTCCTCTACCCCTGGGATTAAGGACCTCTGACATAGAGGAGATTATCATAAGTGAAATAAATCAGTCATAGAATGACAAATATTACCTTATACCACTTATATGGAGTGTCTAAAATAGTAGAACTCATAGAAGCAGAGAATAGAATGGTGGTTGCCAGAGGCTGGCAGAGGAAGAAATAGGTAATTGTTACTCAATGGGTATAAAGTTTTTCTTTGTTTGTTTGCTTGATTTTTTTTTTTAACATGAGGTAGATAAATTCTAGAGATCTACTGTATTTTCTATTACAATATTGACAAGTTAGACTAAGCTGTTTTTTTCTTCTCTAAAAAAAGGAAATATAGTCTTAAATCACACACGTGCGCACACACACACACAAACAAATGAAATAACTGAAAGCCAAATAACAGATTCACTGGCAAAAATTCTCTGAATTTACTGCACTTCGAGTTACTGCACTATTTTTTCCTGCTTTTTGAACAAGGGCTCCACATTTCCATTTTGTACTGGGCTTTACAAATTACATAGCCATTGCTGAGCAACATCTTGTGTGTTCAATTTTCTTAATTAGAATAAACAAATAAGTGAGATGTTGGGGTTTTTTTGTTTATCTGAATTTTTAGAAAAGATAACTTTGTCAGTAAGTCATTACAAAATAGAAGTGTACACATGACACTACACCGAAGTCTATCATGAAGTTATTAGAATTCTTCAAAGAGTTTAGAATCTCTGGTTTTGAAAAATGCTGCAACATTGCAAAGCAAATACCATAGGCTTAATAATATAAATTAAATTTAAAGATCAATGATGAGTACAAAATAATACTATTTTTAATGTTTGGATGAACCGGTTATTAAGGGGAAAGACAATTTCTTTCTTGCAATTAAAAATACTGTGATAAAATGTATAAACAAGTGCTTTGAATTATATATAAATCATAGAGCCATTTTTGGTTTCTTGTATGACCCCTACAGGTTATAGAAAATGTCAAAGAAAACATGAAAATGAATTATAGAATTTACATTTAAAATTAAATTCAGACGAATATAAAATTGATTTGTATGGAGAGAAATCTTTTTAGAAAATAATTTCCATACAAATCAATAGCTTCAAATGTAATAAAACTTGCATTTTAAAATAATTTATCAGAAATTTATCTCAATACTGTTAGTCTACAAAATATTCTTAACAATTATATCATCTAAATAATATTTTTAAATTAAATGTTATCAAAAATTGCCTAGAGAAACTGACATCGCTTTCAATAATATTGATTGAAAATGAAGTTGTTAAAAGCATAAATTTTGATAACAATAAACAAATTCATAGAAAAATTAGCCAGAAAAATCTTATGAACTATTAAGATATGTTAACAAAAGGTCACTGCATTATATAAAATTATGACACCAAAGTATCATTTTTTGCAACTTAGGTTACTCATGTGTTACCTCATCTTATTTTATAAGTAATAAAATATTTTTAAATGATCTTTTTTCTATCTTAGTACTTTTCCCCCCACTTTTTGAATATTCTCATTTGGCATTAGGCTCTATAAATTATGTAACCTTTGCTCATCACAGTCTTATATGCCCAATTTTCTTAATTAAAATAAACAGATAAGTGGGACATTTTTATTTGTTTATCTTAGTATTTAATAAAGATAAAATAGTGCTCTTTTCTTCTTGTGATCTCTCTCTCCTTTATCATTGTTTTTGTTCTTCTTGATTATATAACATTCTTCAGAATGTTTTCCAGAGAAATAAGAAGCTCAATTTTCTCTTTTTTAGAATAAACCCTGGGTTTAAGATCTATGTCATAGTTTTCTAACTCACCAGATATTCTTCACCTACATGATTGCCCAGAAACAGCTTTTAAAAGTAATTATTAACATTAAGAAGGTCCTACCAGTCTTCATTTGCCATGTTTGACACAGCTGGTGAATGAGCAAGAGACAAAAATTGTTACAGAATCTTAAAACAAACTGCTCTCTTCTTTCAGCACCACCTGGGGCCTCTTAATGTATAAAAAAGGAAAAGGAAATATGCAAATAATGATATTCATTTGCATAGAGCTTATTCCACTGTATGATCTTGGGTTTCCTAATGTTTTCATGGTTTCTCAGCATATACTCATCAATCATTTTTCTTGTCAGTAAGAAACTCATTTTTTTTTTTTGTATCCATTTTAAGTGTTGCTTAAAGGTACTGCAATTTCTAAATCCTCTCAAGGTAAGAATTTCCTTGGAAAAGTCTATAATTCTCGACAGAAAAGAAATCACTATTACTGAAAAAGCAAATAGCAGTGATCTCAGTGCATAATAAGCAATAGACTACCAGACTTCATTCTTTACTTTAATGACACTCTTGATTACCATACGTAGAACATAAAAATAAAGAAGAAACATTACAGCGATGATGCCAAGCTGCAGAACTTTTCCCTCTGGGTATGGATACTGCCCTGTCCATGGATCCCAGACTTGGTTTGTCAGTTACCTTTATCAATGTCAGCCATTAAGAGCTACTAAAAGTTAAAGGCCTCTTTTCAAGCCAAGGAATATCTGCTTTTCTAGTCGATATGTTGTCTTTAGGAGGAGACAACCTGACAATTAACTAGAAAATTAAGCTAGAGTCTCTCTATCTGTTCTTCAAATGGATCTGTACTTTGTTATTATAAGCCCCTACTAATTGGAAAAAAAAAGTACATAGTTGCTTATAATAACAGTGAAAGAGGCAGGAACTTTTGTATGAACTCCTGTGTGAACTCAGAGAATTCTTTTGGATTTTTTCTTCATTTTCTTGTTGTTAAATAAACTTTTGAGAGAAATGTTATGGTGTTAGATAATTTGTTCTTTTTTATTTAATTTTAAATGTCTATGAAATCATTCTGGCTTCTACCTCATATATATCTTTTGTATATATTCAAGCTCACAAAATTGTATTTAAGATACAAAAATTCATTTATAAAGTTTCCTTTATTTTCATTTTCTAACAGTTTTATTTTCTTCTATCAGACTTTATTCACAAAAGAAAAGATTGATGCTAAAATGTGTGTCATTCAAGTGCAAGTATCTGTGTAATTCACATCAAAAGATCAGGTAAAAGTGATTCATTTAAAATAACCCAGTCTTTATTCAAAAGAACTACTAGCAACGATTATTTTTTACAACTTTTTACTACCAGTTATGCACTGAACATGCGTGTCCCCCCAAAACTCAAATGTTGAAATTCTACTCCTCAATGTGATAGTATTAAAAGATATTTGGAGTAATTATGTCATGAGGGTGGAGATTTCATGAATAGAATTAGTGCCCTTTTATGAAGAGAAGAGAGCTTGCTTCCTCTCTTTGCTCTCCACCATGTAAAAATATGAGAAGATAGTTGTCTGCAAACTAGGAAGAGAACTTTTTCCAGACACAGGCTCACTGGCACTTGATCTTGGACTTTTCATCCTCCAGAGCTGTGAGAAATAAATATTTGCTGTTTAAGGCAACTGGCTGTATGGTATTTTGGTTACAACAGCCCACACCAACTAAGACAGTACCCTTACTGTAAGCAGGAAAGGATAAGAAGGCCACAGAACTGCTTACTAGAGTCATTCTCTTCATTCTTAATGCCCTTGACCTTAACAGTACTAAAGCTGGAATCATTTCATATTCTGTCTTTAAGTTTTTTATAATGGGTTTCTCAGTACATAGAAGACACATCATATTAACACACATATTTAACACACATATTTCTAATTATTTATTAGACATCAGTAATCACTGGGTATAAAGTAGTGACTAAAGCAGGCATTATTGCTGCAGTCATGGAACCTACAGTCTGATGAGCGACATCAACAATAAATAAATAAAATTGAAGTTGTAAATTGTGATGAATATTATAAAAAATAAAGTACCACATTAGCAAAACTAAAAATAGGTGTTTTAAAAGAGGAAGGGAAGAGTTCTCTGAAAAAGTTAAGTCGAACTTTAGAGGGTCTATGTTTTTCTCCCATTTATAAATATCTCAATTTGCGCATGGATACAAAAGCACTTCCATCTCAGTGGGAATGTGATGCTGTTCCTGACTTCTTTCCTTAAAATACAACTCACCTGCTTCTCATCTGTTGAAATTCTTACTCTTTGTTTCCTCTTTTATCTACACAGCTATCTATCACCTTGTTAAATAACCGAATTGAGAAAGCTTCCTAAAATGCATGCAATTATATCTTTATTTTTCCTTGATCTTGATGTAGTCAATGTAATATCAGTTTTTATACTGAAATCTATGCCAAGGCATTACATTAATTGTATTATATTAATACATTAATAAAAATTATATTGATTTGTTCCAATTAATACTCTCAATCTATTAGCAACTCTGAAAGAGAAAGATACAATATTGACCAAAACTTAAGTACAAGACATATTAGCTACTGAAAATTGATAAAGATTTTCTCAGCACAAAGGTCCAAGGATTATTATTCTTGTGGTTCTTCAGAAAAGTGAACACTCATGACTCCTAGTAGTTATAAATAGCAGTTATTCATGATATTAAAAAATATGATCATGTGTTAATAAATGTTAATATGTTGAACATATTTCAATCTTTCTCTGCTACTTTCTCTTATGTGTATTTAAATAGGGAAATTCTGAGATCTTTGCACTTTAATTCTAAAAGGTCAGTCAACATGGAAGGATTATTCTCTAGGTGGTAATTTCAGGAGGCACCTAGGAAGGAAATCCGTGTAATGTTGTTGGCTGATAACCTTGGGATTGTGTGAAGTGGGTTTAATCCATGTGGTGTACTCTGTGCAGCTGAGGATACATTTTAGGAAGTCTTATGAATTATACTCTTTAAGAGTAATTGTTATCAACTTCCAGAGAAAAATGCTTTGTCAATAGCTCTTGCTTTTAAGGTATTTTAATTCATAAAATTATATCAGGAATCCAATTGAATTCCAATCTGTTTTTGCATTTACTAATCTTAATATTCACCGGTTAGAGATCGAAATGGCCCAGGAAGTGAGTGGCTGTTGATGTAATTGCTACAATGTTTCTGGGCAGAATAAATAAATCATTTAAACATATATAAAGCATTAATTTATTTATTTTCCAGATTTAATCTGCCTTTTAAAAAATCTTGGAGATTTTAACTGTCTCTGTAATAAAATTGCTCTTAAGATGTTCAATCACAGATTTCTTTACTTCATTACAGAACTGATAATACATAGAAATGTTTTAAGAAATCGTCATATGTAAAATATGCACACATATTGGAGGTAGAAACATGTCCCTAACTGATGCTAAATAACAGGTCTGTGTGTGTGTGTGTGTGTGTGTGTGTGTGTGTGTGTGTGTGTGTGTTTTACTTAAATTGTCACCTGTGAGTAATTGAAAAGCTATGCCCTTAGAATGCCTGCATGCTTTCATGAGTAGGGAAAGCCTGACACTCTCCATAATATGCTCTTCAACACAGGTAAAATGACCAGAAAGATGTCTCTTTAAGATGTCTCCCACAATATAAAATACTCATTCATATATCAACTCAGGCAGTTTCATGGGGAGAGGCTCATTTTGAAAGAGGGTCGAAGTTTCAGATTATAAAGTTGGAAGGCTCATCATGCTTCACTTTCCCTTTGTTCTCCCACCCTATTAATTCAAAATGTTTCACAAAGAGCAGCAGTAATTAGACCTGCTCTGGACCACCACCAAAGGTTTCTATCAAATTTCTTTCCTGTTTATGTTTGGGTTACTCAGAAGTTATCTGTGTGCCCTTTGGACATATAGGACATATTTTTTTAAACTCCTTCTGTATAAAGAATGTAATCTTAGCTGGCTAGATTCTGGATTACATCATTGCATTTCTCTGTCTCTACTGAGAAATCTCAGAGTAAAGATTGAAAGTAGTAATTCATCATAGTAGTCCTCTCCTCCCAACTCAGAAAAAAAAAATATGATTTTAATTTGAAAGGCTTTATTGCCTAAGGTTGAATACAGACTGCCTAATTAAATTTAGTTCAAACAGAAGTTTTATCTATAAATTATCCTCTTATAAAATGATTATGAGGTTGTTTCTGATATAATTTTTACTTCTATTTCTTTTTGAAGTTTTATTTGGGTCATTAATTGGAGAATCTTTAATTGGAAAATAGAGCAATTAGCTGTTATCAATTGAGGATGATAAGAACATCATGAAACTTAATTGGCTACTGATTATCATGTGCTGATAAAGCAGACAAGTTTGTAAATATTTTTATCTCCTATATATAATTTTAACCTTCTAAACAACTTATGTTCTTTGATAGATACTCTTAGACAATTTATGTTGGGTTGTCCCTGTGATTTTTATTATTACAAAAAACTATAGGCAAGAGAATCATTACTTCAGAAAGGAAATAAATGTTATTTTCTTACCTATACATATCTTATTCCTACATATAAGCCTTATTATTTCACTAAAATTAAAAACTTCTCAGTCATAATTTGGGAATAGGAACTACTACATCGTGAGCTCTCCAATAATTTAAGGGATGTGGGGAAATATCTAATACAGTTATTTCCTGCCACAGATAAGAAAGCAAATATAGAGCAGTAATTTACTCAAGTCACAAAGCTTATGACTCAATCAGCATAATAAACTTAGGTCTTAGGTCTAGTGTTCACTATCTTATCCAGAATTGGCTTTTGGTTTTATAATCTGAAAATCTGCATGACAAATTTTATCTGTGCTTAAAAGATCCTTTTAGAGATTAATTAGAAGAATATTGGGTTCTTCATTGCCTTTTTGGAAAACTTGTAGAATGTTCCGATATATACATGATATACATTATTGGTCAAAATATTTTCTATTTAAATATTCATGAATAAAATTTGTAAACGTAAAATTTCCTGAATATATATCTTATTCAATTAAAATCATGGAGGAAACATGGCAGCAGTTTTCAAATTTAAACCAAAAAAGAAAAAAATAGAGTTGAGTTTATTCAAGGAATAAGAAATTGGTGAGAGTTGAGTCAGGCAAACCTAGTAGTGATTAAGCAATGAAATATCAAGACTCAAATACATTACTATGAAATAAAAGGTTACATCATATCAATAAGACTTGTGTTAGAAACAGATATACTGCTTGTTGATAGTTTTCCCATTTCCTCAGAAAGAACTTGTTATGAACCACAACTGTGATTTTGATCTTGAAAGGGAAATTACCAGCAAGTACTACATTTTTTTCATTTTTTAAAAATAAGTTCCTGCTTAGTTGATAAATAAATTTATGTTATTTGTTTATTTCAGAATTACAGATGGTGCATTATAAAAGCTTTCCAAATGCCTGAAAATATATACACTATTAAAACCATGTATTTTTTTTCAGAATCGTTTAGGGGATAATTTTGTAGAGATTATTTAAGTATACTACTTAAAGCATTAGTAAGTGATGAAAAAAAATCTTATTCTCCAAGAATGTTTTTGAAATAAATACATGATACCTGCCTCTTCTCAAGAGGAAATGCCATAAAAATGTTTTAGTGAGTAATGATCTGTGATATATATTCATTTATTGGAAACATTAAATGATCTATATTGTCACAATGTGTATGATTTCTAAAAGTTCCCTTTTCAAAACCCTGATTCAAATCAAAATGTCCCTGTTTCATAAGTTTGTAAAGTAAAAATATTTTAATAGATGTGTTTATCAAAGTTCAAGAGACTCATCTATAGGTTGTTGGGATTGTATCAGTTTATTTACATTTAATGGTTTTTGTATCAGTTAATGAGTTGATAAATGCCACAGATTTTAGAACACTGTCTCAATTATATTATTAAATCACTTTGAATAGGGCACTGAAACAATGCTTCTCTTAAAAAAACAGTGAGTAAGTAAGATGAGAAAAGTTTATAACAATTATTTCGACCTACTCTTACTTATATTTTAGTACTACTAGCAATAATTCAGTATTAATTTTATACCCGTATTCAATAAAATGATTCCATAATCATTTTAAGTCTTCACGAAAAAAGAAAGTAGAAAGAAGAGAAAGGTCAGAGAAGTTAAGAAAATTGTTTACATTTACACAGCTCTTGAGAGGAAAATCTGGGCCCCTAATTTTTTGATTTCAAGTCCAGTTCTCTTTCTTTCACATCATTCTGCCTCCCAAGTAAATTGTATGACAATGAGAGGAAAATGTAAAAGTAAATTTTTTTTTCCTCCTTAAATCTTTACTTCTTGTCTCCTACGAAGACTGAATAAAAATTTTACATGAGGTAAGATTTACCTTAAATTCGAGGTATGGATTTATAAGAGTATAATTTTGAATAAGAAAACCCAAGTATTGAAAGGGTTCTAAAAGATGCTAAGTTGAAATGTAAATTAAAATAAATTATTTACTAAGAATTTACTGAATAGAAAAGGATGTTGCCATGAGACCAAATTTAACTGAGATCAGATTCCATTGATCTTTATATTCTCATTTTTATTATCCAGCATATTATTGAGTGTTTATATGTGTGTATGTACGTATGTTTTATTAAATGAAAATTTTGTTGGATTAATTTCTATCTGCTTAGATAGGGCTATACAAGGTCAATACTCAAATATTTTTGGGTCAGCAGCCTATTATTGTTTTAAATTAAAAAAATTTAGATTAAACTAGAAAAAAATTAAAGATTAATAAGATTTTAATAATTTAAAGAATAAGTTTAATAAAATTTTGAAGGTTAATAAGATTATTTTAGCTTAACTAAGGTGAAAAATTAATCAATTATTGTGATAATATGTTCCGAATCTTTTATGTGAACACTGATTATTGTGGAAGGTATAATTCCTGTCAACTTTCCTAGTAAGCAGGTTCCTTGTAAACAAGTGTCTATGAAACAGAAAGAGTAGAATAAATAACTCTCCTAAGGAGAAACTTTAATTATACCTTTTACTTGTATTTTTGATTTGTCTGATTTTGTTTTTCCAAAATTAACCTTTCATCTTCTTAGTGATTTCTCTGTGCCTCTTGAGTAGCCGTTACTCATAAAAATATTAATAATCTAAGTAAATTGCTTATGCACAGAGTATAAGTGCCATAAGAAAAAAAGACGGCATGAGGCTGTGTTGACAAACTGGGCAAAGCTTTGGTTTCGAGAAGCATTCTACTCTGACATTTAGTCAAATCTATCACCTGTTTTTGTTTTTGTTTTTTTTTTCCTACAAGATGGTGTTGTGTCAATGACGGACTGATATATCTGAGACTATGCCGAGAATGCTGATTTGTAGGTGAACAATATTTTATCATTTTAATGTAGAATTAAAGTTGAAACAGTACCAGAATGTTTGGGTTGTCAAGTTGTAGCTACGTATTACATTTTTAGTGATGGTTCTTATCCCCAAAACTTTGTCCAAAAGACAGAAGACAGATTATTGTTACAAAGATGCATTAGGCACATTAAAAATTTTTTTGGTTGACAACTTATGTATAGCTTTTGACTTATGTGAAACATGGTATTAGAACAAAGAGGCCATGTATCACTATCTGTGAGGGTCATTCCTCTAACTGTTTAATTAATGGTGCTGTTCTCTATTAGACTGTTCCATTATGGTAGGGATTATAGAAATTTTTGCTTCTCACTCTAGCTTCAGTATCTAGTAGACTTCTCAACACTCAATAATATTATTATATTATTAAATGACTCTTTGAAAAGTCAGGAATTTTAATTTAGTTTCTATTGTTTAACCATGGTAAAAGACTGCATTTCTTATAATCATTAACTTGATTAAATATATCTGCTATTGGCTACAACATAAGAGAACTAAAAAAGAGAGAGAGAGAGGAAGGTAAAAGAAAGAAAAAGTAAAAAAAAATAAAATTAGAAATCTAACCTCATTATTCAGTAGTGATCTAAAATCTTCGTTTAATTGAGGGAAACTCTATCATCTTTATGTAGACATAAAATTAATAACATTTGTTTGTATTGTTCTTTAGATTCCATATATATGTACAATCATATGGCATTTATCTTTTGCTGTGTACTTAATTCACTCAGCACACTACCCTCTAGGTTCATAATAAATTTTTTTTCATTCTATTACTTTTAGTTTGTATGTGTCTTTTAATCTGAAGTGAGTCTCTTGTATGCAGAATATGTAAGAGTCGTTTTTTTTTATCTATTCAGCCACACTATTATAGCATTTATTTTTTTTTCATTTGAAGTATTCATTGATAAATATGTAGTTATTGCTATTATTTATTCAGGCTTTTGATACATATTATTTTCTACTTCTCAAAGAAGTCCCTCCAACATTTCCTGTAATACTGGCTTGGTGATAATGAACTCCTTTATCTGTCCGTCAATTCTAAATGATAACTTTTCTGGATAGAGTAACCTTGGTTGTAGGTCCTGGGTTTTCATCACTTTGACTATTTTGTGCCAAGCCCTTCTGGCCTGAAAAGTTTCTGCTGAGAAATCGGCTGACAGTCTTATAGACATTCTCTGGTATGTAACTAATTGTTTTCCTCCTGCTGCTTTTTGATTTTTCTCTTCGAATTTAACTTTAGGGAAGTTTTTGGTCATTTCATGTTGTCATGCTTGACGTTGTCCCAGAGGCTTCTTAAACTATCTTCATTTTTTTAGATTCTTTTTTCTTGTTGCTGTTCTGATTGAGTGTCCTCTGCTACCTCATCATCTATGTCACTGATTTGATCATCCATTTCATCCATTCTGTTAATGCCCTCTAATGTACTCTTCATCTCAGATATTGTATTCTTCATTCCTGACTGGTTGGTTCCCTATTATGTTTCTATCTTTATTTTTATATTTTTTTTTTTTTTTTAAATCTTGTTATTAAAGTTCTCACTGAGTTCATCCCTAAATGCCCTGAGCGTATTTATAACCAGTGTTTTGAATTCTGCATCTTGTATATTTTGGTGAATTCTTTTCCTGGAGTTTTGTTCTATGCTTTCAAGGGGGACATGCTTCCTTGTCTTCCCATTTTGGCAGCCTCCTTGTCTGTTTCTGTGTATTAAGTAAGGCTCCTAAGTCCCCCAGTCATAGTAGAGTGGCTTTACATAGTAAGTGTGCTATAGGGACCCTTGGCACAATCCTGAGGAGAGTCGAGCCACAGAACAAATTCAGCTATAGCCTGTGCACTTTTGGGTCCAGCTAGTAAATGTCACCAAATAATCCACATATGGCTGCCATCTATGCTGGGCTTATAGATGATGCTTCAAGGGCCAAGTCAGAAACTGAGGCCAGCTACCACTGGTGCGGTATTTGGGGCTTCTCAGCAAAAGGTATAGAGTTGTAGCAGGAGCATGGAATAAATCACTGGAATCAGCTTGGTCGGGCCCACAAGTTGGGAGAGAAAAAGTCTCAGGGAATCTCCTGGGCAGAGTGACCTATGTCATCCAGGTCGATGGTGCATGCATCTGGAGGGTGTAGGGATCAACAAAGGAACAATGGTTTCTTCCTGCTCCTCTGTTTGGGAGCCAGCTTTCCCTCCAGCCCTCGCCCCAAAGCCCCAAAGCTCAGTGCCTCCCCTTATGTCTCTGATACCCCTTGAGCAGATACCTCAGTGCTGGAGCTCAGAGCGAGCAAATCTGTCAGTGAGCAAGGCTGGCCATGGGCCCTTTAAGAGGGTCTCCTCTTTTGGGAGCCCTCTGTCTCACTCAGCCACAACCTCTGTTGGTTTTCACAGCCAGAGGTGTGGGGACTTCTTTTCCCTTCACTGGAACCCTGGGCTAAGGAGCCTAGTATGTAGTCAGGACCCTTCACTTCTCAGGTGGGGAGGTGGCTCTATAGCCAAGATAGCCCTCCTGATTCTTGATTGCTACTACCAGTTGTGGGATCAAGCTGTTTAGAGTCTCTGTCCCTTCTACCATTTTGAGGTGACCTCTTATTTGAGGTGACCTAGTTGTAGGGCTTCTGTTCAGCCAGGCCTCTGGTGACTCCATGTACTGGTTGTCTGTAGTTTTGTTATTATTTGTTGTGGTTGCTAGAAGAGACATGTACAACCTTTACCTTCTATGACATCTTGATCTCTGTCTTACACACTTTTAATGATGGCCTTTCAGAGTAAATCAATACAATGAAAAGACCTACTTCATTAGGCATGGTTCTTTCACATTCATGTTCCTATCTCTGGGCCATACTCCAGCCTCTCTGGGTCTCCTCCCTTCTCTGGTCCTCCACCCAGGCAGGTGAGAGCTAGCAGACCACACAGGTGGAGCTGTGTGGGGCAAGTAGAACACACTCTTATTAACTTTTTTTTAAATAAGAATTAAATTACTCTGCAGTTTGATGGAATCTTAACCCAATAGACTTATAAATTCAATATACAATAGTCAAATTGAGAGATGTAAATATAGAGATGAAAGGAGATATAGTAAAATTTATAGCAGAGTGGGAAAAAAGGATGGATATTTAAATAATCATATTACTAGAGGTTGCATAGCAACATGGTTAAGAAAATAGATTATGGCATTCAGACTGCCAAGGTTCTGATTTCATCAAGGCTATTTACTGTCTATGCCCTGAGTGTTTTAACTTCTCTGTGCCATAGTTTCATAACTGGGTAGCAATGATAGTTAGTACCTATCACATAGTGTTATTTTGAGGAAAAAATAAATTAGCATATATATAATAAAACATAGAATAATGTACAATATTATTTTAAAATATTAGTATAATAATTAATATTATTATCATTGTTATTATGATCAGATAAAGTCAATGAATTTTCAACAAGATATAATGTGTCTTTGCAGCTAAAACACAAGAGATTTTTTGAAATCTCTATTGACAACATTATTTTTCATTAAAATCATTTTTAGTAAGATACATGTAGATATGTAGATATGCCTAATGCTTACACAAATTGCATTGAATTATGTATAGGTCATATGATCTATATTATGTATAATTATAAATCATACATAAATATTTCAATCAAATTATATAATTTTATGTAATTTTAATAAAATCTGATTTTATTAAATGTAAATTTAATTATAATTTATATGATTTTATAAATCATATAACAAATATTATATAATTTTATTATATGATTTTATTAGCTGTAAATGCTTATTTACAGTATTGATTTTATTCCCCATAAGAAAATATTCCAAGGTAAAAATGAGTTACTTATATTAGTTTTTGACATGAAAATTGCTAGTAAGTCTTATAACAGCTCTTTATAATTACCTCCTAACTATAATAATAAACATGCCACCTTTGTGCATGTTTTCAAAATCTCATATAATCTCATCATATAGAAACTTTGAATTTAAGAAAATTTTGTTTTCTGCCTGACTGCTATAACGAATGCAAGCCATGGAAAAGAAAAAAAATGCTAGTTTTATCGATAGCTATAAATCTTTCTGTATACTTTTCTTCAAAACTATGACTTAATAAGAAAAATAATGATATTGAAAAATAAAAATTTGAGTTAACTCCAGGATCTAAATTTGAGAGATATGGGTACCAGATCTATACTGTATTGACACTAACAGATATTTCTGTGAGAGTCTAAGGACAACATTTTGTTTTTTTCTGAGCTTATAAATGAAAGCTGGAGGAGGAATCTAAACAAATAATGTGTAAAAATATTTATAGCAATTAATGTTAAAAAATGTTCCCAATGTATGTCTTGAGTTTTTACATGTGAATTATATATTTTTTAGTACTAGTAGTATTTTGGTGGAAAGGAAAATGAAAACGTTTTTTAATTAGGCAATCTTCGACCAGGTCCAGGGTAACGAAAAGACTTAGGTAGAAGTCTGGAAATACAATTTTGGGGCATGGCTCCTTTTCTAGGTTGATTATGGTCTTTGTACTTTGGGAGTAAGGTTGGGTTTTATTATTTGGACTTGTGGGAATCGATCCTACTCTTCTCAAGACAGTCTGATACTTTAAATGTAAATGTTAAAAATATATATTTTCAAGTGTCAAATCATGAAACTCTAACGTTACATAAATCTTAACAGAAATTTTTCTATGCCCTCTCTTTCATGTGTCCCAATACATGGCTGTTTTGTCCTTTTTTTCTTCTCTTTACCTTACTTTCTCCCAAATATAATACCTTCTTTTTCCACTGTGTAGGGCACACTGTATTGTGGAACAACTAAAGGATGAAGAAGAAAATCATGACTCCCTGCTCCTTGTCCCCTACACAGTGGCTGGCTGTAGCATTGATCATCTCAGTACATTCCCACCCTATTTATCTTGCTTAAACCCTTGCAAATTATTGTCTAGAATAACCAGAAATTAAGTGAAACTGAAATTTAGTTTTTTTTTTTAATGCTATTCATGTTAAAAAAAAAAAAAAAACTTTGTAAAGAGTTTTCTAAAGAAATATTTTTCATTACCTAGAGAGGATATATTTCAAAACTCTTAAAGAGCTAGAGAGAAAAGAAAAGAGGTATAAGAGACACCTCTACCAGAGTTAGCCATGGGCAGAAATAACAGTTGGTGGCAGCAGAATGGCGAGTAGGAAATTCAGTCACAAATTTACACTAAGCAATGATAGTATTTGGAGACATAAAACACAAGATTTTTGCTGACTTTGAAGGCTCACAATCATGAATAAATACACGTGAAAGAAGAGGCAGATCAAAAATTTCAGAATCAGACTAAGATGCATCCTTAGACTAAATGGACTACAAGAGCTAGTTCTTAAATACTAGACCCTATGAGCTAAGGGATGGCGTATTCTCAGTCTCTCTTGCCAGCAGGTGGAGGCAGTGAAGATGGAGTGGAATTGTCACGTTCCATGACTAAGAGATCTAAGAGGTTGGTACCATAAGTGGGGAAAAATCTTATACAGAATTATTCTTTTAGATAAATTTTAAGTCTCAAAATATCATGAGAAGAGTGAAATATCAAGTTATATCTTAGTTAACAGGTTTTCCTAGTGTATCTATTAATCTGATCGCTATATTTAGTAATATTATTATGAGAAAATACATCAAAACAAATTTGAAGAATAGCTTTTTCCATAGCCTATACATTTTGTTGTAGTCTCTATGTGATGAGCAATTCCAATAATTCCATTATTGGATCATGTATTTACCTTAGCATAATTATGCATACATCTTTAAGGATATATTTAAAAGTCATTTAAAAGTTAACTCTTAAAAAACTTGAAATGTTAAAAAATACATGGTTCTTCTCCATATAAATCACCACGTGTTTTGGTGGAGAAAGATAAACTTTATGGGTATTCTTAGGTGTGTGTGGTGGAAAGAAGGTGGTAGGAGGAAAAAAAATTTAGAGTCGAACCAAACTAAGAAAAAGAAAATAAAAGTGTCTGTACTAAAAATTGACATGTGATCAAATGGAACTATGCATATTAACATTTTATTAAAAATTTAATTGTATTAAAAAATGTCTTAATACAGTCATTTCTCAAGTATCTGGGTAAAACATTAAAAAGGACAATTAATTTAAAAAACCTCTTTTAGGGATTAAAAGAATCTTTTATTATTTAGACTGCATCTGAAATAATAATTTTTTGCGTTGTATATTACCTATGAGCTATTATATTTACCATATTTAAACAAGGAAAATTAATTTATTATTACTTTAACAGATATGTGTTAAGTGCTTACTATAAACCAAAGATTTAAAATGGAACAAAACATTTTAAAATTCTTGCCCTTGTGAAGCTTATATTCTCCAGTGCCAGAGAAAGAATGCAACAAAAATAAAAAATGAAATATATAATATGTTATTTGGGGGTATATTTTATACATAAAAATAAATTAGAGAAAATGGTAGAGAATACTGGAAGTATTGCAATTTAATATAGGGTGAAAAAGGCAAAATGTATAATAACCCTCATACTTGAGACTGGTGTTATTAGCTTGTTCCTCCTGGGCAAGTCAAATTAGCTCAGGATCTCATTACAGTGAGAGATTTCCCTCCAGTGTATCTTATTTATGTTTGGACTCTGTTTTATTCAGTATTAAATTTATTCTTAAGCAATAAGATGGCTTAAAGTATTCAGCCTAAACAACACAAGACTGTGAATGTAATTTTCTTCATTCTATTTTCCTTTAAGAGTAACTGTGAGCATAGCTGCTGTAAAACACCAGATGGAAAGCAAACAGTTCCACACCATCTTTTCTTCATTTGCCTTGCCATGGTATTCATTTCTCATTGCACACAGGAACTTGAAAGTTCCAAGCCTCAGATGTGATCACATGTGTCCTCTGCTGACTACTACAGATTTGTCTTCAAATGAACCACAGGAATGTTTATTTCTTAGTAATCAACAGCAGTTTCTTTTTTTAATGTGTTGTTACATTTTTACATATAAGTTAGCATCATTGGTCCCAAATTCTAGCCTTAGCCTGCAGGTGGCTTTCTCAATGTGAGTTGGGAAAATCACTAATATTAAGTTGTTTTTAATTCTTGCCAAAGGCTGTAAAAAAAAAAAAAAAAAATCTTCCAGAGTCTTGAGAAAAGTATGATAATACAGGTTTCTATTCATGTTAGTAATAATTTTAATGATTTAGCCCAATTTCACTATTAAGCACATTGTCACATTGTGACACCATCTAAAGTGGTATGCCATCTACTGAACTGTGAAGTTGAAGAAGGATATTCTTCAACTAATCTAAGCTTAGAGTCAAACTTAAAGTTAGCCAAGCAAACTTTGGGGAAAGGATTCCTGCTTTTCAGAAGGTCATAAAATCTGCTGTTAATGTTGCTCCAGAGGAATAAACTTTCCCTTATACTTCAAAAAGATATACTAACAAGTAGAAAATATATACCGAGTATAATAATTAATCACTAATATTCATTTCATTCTAAATAATTTAGTTGTAGACTATGAAGTAAAACAATGTGAAATTAACCACACCCCAGAGAAAGGAAGGGAATGCAAGCTTGACAAGGGCTTTATCTCAGTAGTTTACCTTGAACCATGTCTCACACTCAAGAAGTGTTCAATAAATATTTGTTTAATAAATAAAAAAATAGTATCTGTCCCTGTCAAATAAATCTATGTAGATGTCAAGATAATACCCTTGTAATTTAAAAGATCATTCTTTCAATGGAAAGAAAATGGCTATCAAAGAAATTGTGTGAGTTAAAAAGCATAACTTAAAAATGTTAGTGCATCATCAAGTACTTGTGATATGAGGTATAAATCTAAGAAATAATTTAATTTTCAGATCTAAGCAGGAGTTATTTTAATCCAAATGCATTTTATATTACATTATTATAATATTTTCTTCCTTTACTCAATAATTATCTTCACATATATGAGCCTGCATGCTTTTGACATAAAAATTAGGTTAGATTTTTGCTTTCTTCAAGCATCTTAATTTTTTAAAAGATAACAATTGAGAAAAAAAAAATGTTAACAGACTTTTAAGTGCCAGATCAAGAGCTCTATCAAAACTTCTCCTCCCTCTACCCCTTAAAAAATCTGGTTTTATTCATATCACTACACTAATTAGATATAAAAAAAGATACTTTTCTTTTGTTTAAAGCATAGTAATGGTTTCATACATCTTGCATTTGGCACCGCTCTGATTCTGGAAACATATGAAATAGGTGTGCAATTACCCTTCTTCCACATCTTAGAGTTACCATGTGAACCATTCTTTCCTCACATCAAGCATGAAAGATGGGGGCTCTGTTTTTGAATGTTTACTGTTTCTGGTCTGGAACTTCACCCTTAAGCTAGAAAAAACTCTTTTTCCTTTTTATAGTGTATATAGTAGAGCATGTATTTCTAAGAAATGTTTATATTACTGAAGAACTTAAGATGACCCTAAATACACAGAGAAATTTAATTTAATGTAATTATTCTTCATACCACCATACATATTGCTGCAATAAAACTTGCTGTTCTCAAACAAATGTAAGGAGAATCACTGAATTGATTTTAGAAAGTAAAATTCTTCCTAAAACTGAATTTTTTTTTGTGAAGGTGGGAGGGTCTGTTGAATCGTATATAGTTTGTGTCTAAACTTAAACTGGAAATTGTTAATGTTCATTAGCTAAAAATCACAAAATGAGATTGTGAGTACTAAATATAAGATCTTAGTATGGAAACCATTACTTTTTCACTATGTTTTTTGAGAATATAGCGATTGACATATTTATAACATAAATTAGACTCGATGTGTATTAAAGTTTCCACTATACATATTACCTATAAATTCTGTTCCTTCTTAAGTGTGGGTGCTTTACAATTATAATTTAATACTTTTTTTAGACCTGTTGACATTGTTCATGTCTCTTACTTTTTGAGATGACTAATGTGATTTAATTATGTTAAAGCTGTACTAAAATTTAAGGGCAGTTTAAATAGTAAAATAGTAGTTTAAAAATGCAGCCTTCATATAAATAAGACATAAATATACTTTTCATAATACATATTTATTTTACAGAATTGTTTTATCTCATGTTCTCATCTTGAGATAAAAGAATTTAAAGTAAATGATAAGTAGAGTGCACCAAAAGACACAGCAATATGTAATATCTGCTATCATTAATTTCATGGGGGAAATGAATGTGCCCTCATGTCCTTTTTGAGAGGCAATGTAGGCACTTCTACTCAGACCATTATCAAGAAGTCATTTCACCATCAGGAGTGTGCTGATATGAAAACATGTCTCAGAAACCCATATAAAGTAATAACACAGGTATAAAAACTACACTGAAAATTTTTATAGTAAGTTAGTTGTGAGCAGTTTTGGTTATTGTTTTTCATTATTTTTTTTAATTATCTGTAGATAAAATATATGATGACATTGTGTCAATATTGGATCTCTCCATTGGACATCAATTAAAGTTAAAGGGTCCATGTTAATTATTCATTAATTTGCTCAAAAGTATATCAACTCAGTATTTCAAATATAACTCTTAAACATTAAAAAAAATAAAATGAGAGGCCACTCTGTCCTTGAAGAAATTTTAGTGTAACCAGATAACATGATATGCATGGGCAAAGGGAAAGATATATATCGATGGGGTCAACTTGATCTTTGGGACCTCTAGCTCTAACTGGTGTTTTTATTCTCCTGGCACTTGTCTCTTTAGACTCAGTCTTGTTGGTTGTACTGTGTCTGCACTTTAGAAGGATATCTTTATTTGTAGTATGGCATGATTTTTCTATGAGCTTGGTATTGATATCAGAATCATATCCTCTGTTTTGCTTTTTTAAAAAGCAAATATTTTAATGTCTCCTATGTCTTAGACATTTTCAAGGATAAAATGTCCAAGCCTCATATGAATCATCAAAAAATACACTGGGATGTTCCAAAGTTTTACAAAATTGCTGAAACTCTCTTTCATGTAAGTTAAAGCCAGCACTTTTGCAAAGGCAGCTGTTTTCGGATGTTGTTATGCAGTTACACAAGAATATCATTAGCATTTTTAATGTGTATCTAAATTTCAATCTTATTTCAACAACTGATAGATCCATCATAAATATGAAATGAAATGAAAACGGCTTTGCATATTGTTTATGTACCATATGCAAATGAGATACTCATATTTCGGACACATAGTCCATCATATTTTTAGATCCATCTATAACTGAAAGATCTGAAAGGACTCTAGGAGTAGAATGCTTAGTTATCACACACAGTAATGACATCTGTCCACATTGTGGACTAAATCCTAAGCGTAATTTAGCACCACCTGCCTCACTCATAAATGATATAGATATTTACAGGAAGAAAGATCAAGATTTGATTTCCGTATATTTCAAAATTTAAAGCTTAATAAAAATTAATATTTTAAAAGTACCCAGAAGTTTTCTAAATTTTTAAAATTCTCCTGAATCTTCTCAAGTATTTGTTATTAAATAATTGAATTTTAGTCTTAAAAATTTAAATCTTAACAGTCCCTGTATAATGAACATATGAAAATTTCCAATGAATACTATTATCAAAGAAAATTTAATTAATTTGTATAAAACATAACTTTAATTAATGGACTTGAAAAAAATCTAAATATTAAGTTTATCAACTGAATAGCATTTATTCTAAGATTTAAAAATTGTAGGTAAAAGCATTTAAATTTAAATACATGAAAAGACATCATATTTATCAAATCTATTCAGCAAAAAGCATTTATTTAAAATATAAAAATATATATTTATTTTTTGTTTTGTAAATATTTGTATATTTTTACATGCATTGCAACACTCATTCAATCAATATGCCCCCATAACTCAATAAACAAAAAAGTTCTAAAGTTCTAAAATCAGGTAGTAAAATCAAAACTTCAAAGAGTGAGGCTGCTTTTACTATTTTGACTGACAAGACCATTTGTTCATTTTTTCAGGTAGATAAAGTAGTTTAATTCCTTATATTTAAAGACAGACAATATTAAAGGATATCACAGAATTATCTAAATAGAAATGATAATGCCCTCAGATATTCATAGCATACAAATGTTTATACTAGGGAATAATAAATTCATATGTAGGGGAAAGATTGGGAATGGACTTTCTATCTGCTAGAGATAGAAAAGACAGTTCACTCTCTAAATACACCATTTTGTCAGTGACATGGCAATTAAAGAACCAAGCTCTGGGGCAGAGCAGGTATAGGATTCCAAACAGCCTCCTCTATGTAGTTATGATAATTTAGAAAGTAAATCAAGCTGTCTCAGGAGCAAAAGAAAAAATTCCCATTTTTCCCAAGTGAAAAAGGACAAGTAAGCAAAAAGTGCAGTTTTGCCAAGGTGATGGAATACATAAGGTAGTTGGAAGAATTAGAGCTGCCAAAATGAAATAACTTAAAAACGTATTATTCGAAATTAGAAAACAAAATAACCATAAATTGACTATACTCAAGTACATGAAAGGTGTCTTCTTATACAGAAACATGAAATCTTAAGTGCTCTATGATGTAATCATATTTCAAAGTTATTTTAGGTATCCTGAGCTTAATATTGCAGATTTCCAAAATTAGCTTTGCTACATATGAATTTAAAGGAAGATGAAGTTTACGTTTCTGAAGATTCCTAATACTATTGTCAAAGCTATTTTTAAAACATCATTATAAGAGCCTGGAATTGATCTTAATTGAATATATTTCATCTAATAATCACTAAACAGTTATATAGCACTGTGTTATAAGTATACATGATTATAAAGGTTAATAAAGAATATGTTATAATTTAATTTTATAATTATAAATACAATGAAAATATATGTTTATGGTACAAAATATGCAATGCTTTTGGCCTCTGAATTATTACAAATTTTATGTAATAAAATTTATAATGGTTTGGTTTACAGTACATTTTGAGTATAGAAAACATCAAGTGGATATTTTGTGTAGTGCCAATAACACATATCTATTTGGCTTGAGGAAATTGTTTGGTGAATTTATTTTATATGTTTACTCTTAAAAGACGAATAGCAATAAGGGCAAAATATTTTTAAAAGTTAATTGCTCACCAAGATACTTCAAGAAGAGAATATAAGAAAGAGAGGGAAGATAAATATGATGGAGTAGGAAATAGAAGAAAAGAGCAAAGGAGAAAATAAAAATATTTTTTCATGTCAGGAATACTGAAACTTGAAACTGTAATTATAGCTTTTGCTTTTAGAGTTTTAATTAACACAATAACTTTTAATATATTTCTAAAAGTACAAAAACCAAAACTAAGTTATCTAAAAGAAAACTACCCCTCTTCTTCCATACAGACACAATTCTATTTCTTTTTGTTGAACTGGAAAAAAAATGTTTTTTTCTGAGTTTATACAGTTGGATTGAATCAAACCTGTTCAATGATTCAGAAAAAAATAAAGTCACTAGATTCACACAAACGTATTTTCTCCAGGAACACCGACTCTGCTCTGCAGAGAAAATAAGTTATCATGTGTCTGAGCAAGATTAAAATAAACCAGAACTTTTTAGTTAGGAAGCAATTCAGAAGCCCAAAACTATTTAAATGAGACCCGACTGTGATAATTAACTATGACTACTTCAGCACAAAACATAGAAGATTTCATTCTCAGAGATCTCTTTCCATAGGACAACAGCACTGATGAAGGCAAAAGAGTAAATAGATCTGTTTCTCAGACACTATATATCATTTTTTAGTAGAAAGAAAATTATATAATAATAATTGGAGATAATTTGTACTTATAAAAATATATCAAAACAATGACATTCTTATGTATTTTGACATACCAATTTAGGACAGTAAAATGTACTAAATCACAAGCATCTAGAAACAGGCATTTATCAGTTTTAGAAGATTAAGCCTGATCTATAGCAATATTAATATGATAGGTAATTTAGTTATCACATTTTTGATCTAGAGATGAAATTTTGAAATATTTGAAATCATATTTTACACCAAAGCTAATGGATTCTGAAATGCATTGAATTCGTACGTTGTTATGCAAGTAATGCTAATAGGTTTGGTGAAACAGAGATAATGGGCACTACTACATAAATAATAAAATATTTACCAAGACCTCTAAAAGAAATTGCACTGCTCCGCAAATTCTTGAGTTATTCCTACTATTAAAAATTTAAACTTTCCCATATTAGTTAGAACTTTCTTTGTTTCATCAACTTGTAGCCTTCATATAACTGGGATAATTATTTAATTTTTGCTCATAAAAATAAAAAAGAACTTGTTGGATTAGTTCAAGAGAAAACAATCTGTATGTTCAATTAGGCATTATTATGATTTTTCAGAATTTCTTCTTTCACATCCCCAACTTTGCCTTTGACAATCCTACTCCTTTCAAACAATATAGAAATGAATTAAATGAATTCATGCATGAAAATATATGGTCATGGGTGAAAGGATGATGATAATATTGCAAAAATAACTTGAAAGATAATGTTTATTATATATTTCCAAAAAAGGAAGCCAAAATTTTAAATTTTAATTAATTAATAAAAATATCAGATATACCTGGGGATGGCATAGAATTCAGTGTTTTAATTTAAGCAATTGGCCTTAGGCAGAAACCAGAATAGTTATTTATCTCTCGAGGTAAGAGGTTAATCACAATATGCAGCTTGAGAGGCAGGTAAGTGAAAGAGTTATTGGATCATGCGGTAATTCTCTTTTATTGCTTCTATTTCCAGAATGCATTAAGCAAAATAATCTACTCAGAAAAGGAGAGGAGAGGATGTCTTATAGATTTAAAGAGAGTGAAAAAGGTGTGAAATATTCATGTTAGGAAGAGAGAAATGAATTGGCTAGGTAAATGAAGGAGGAGTTCGGCTCTGTTGAAGGTCATTGAACATGAATCTAAAATGAATCAGGCAAGTTTGGTTGTGAGTTTCTCTCCAACTATGCGGGTGAAGAATAGGTGAAGAAATTAATGAGTTGCATTTTTGCCAGATGAGTAGGGGAGATGAAAGAAAATGTGGCAAATCAGTACAGGATGTATTTCGAGCACATGATTATTATGTTACACCAGGAAATTTCAGTCAAGTAAGGAGAGAATTAACGGTAATATGCATGTCAGACAATAAGTCTATGAATTGAAAATCTGAAAGGACTAAACTTGTTAATGGTATCTGGGCCCTGAATGGGGTGAACGAGAGAAATAGAAAATGATATTTAAGAGTGGAACACTTGATTTGAGGTTATGATAATGACTATGGGCAGCACAGATGAGAAGTAAAAATAATTAGAATCAGAGTTCAAGAAACCAGAAAGCTACAGTGTTAGATAGATTGTACTTGTGGATATCATAATTATAGAGATTTAAAACACCCATGAATGCTTTTGATGAAGTTGCCTAAGAGTACAGATTTTTGTGTACCTCCCTTGTGTGGTCTCCACACAGGAACTAGGGGATGAAAACCAGAAGCTGAAGCAGAATTTTGCATGCTCCTGAAAAACTTTTCCCACTTCCTCATCCCTTTAAAAATGTCAATATTTATAACTTCCCGTAACAGTCTTCCTAAAAATCAATCAATGTCCTATATTTCTATTACTTTAATCCCCACCAGAAACTCAACTGCCAGGTTTTCTTTCAACACAGGGACTTTCATCCCTTTGAGCACATTCCCTAAATTTACCTAATCTTTTCCTCTCCTGACCCCCACACCCTTTTATTGTAGTCCCTGGAACTCCCTCCCATCAAAAACGTTCTCCAGGGTCATTAACTTCTCTGACTGTTACAGAACTAAAATACCTATATATGGTAAAAATACTTCTGCTGCCCTTATTCTGTTAAATGGAAAAAATTTTATCTCCCACAACCTTTTTCCTTGAACTGAAGGTTTTTTATATAACTTTCTTCTTCCTCTTTGAGAGCAAGACCATGATTTTTCCTCCTCTCCCTCTAGTTTCTTTTAGTTTTATGAAGACATACAATTAAATCCAACCATTTATCACTAGTTCTTGCTTTGGTCATCCTAAGACCTTTCTGTCATTCTCTTTTGCGTTTTGAATAATCCTCAACTCACACTTGCTCAAAAACTCTCCCCTACACCACTCCTGTCAAAATTCCTGCATTTCGATATTTATAGTAACATAAAAAAAGGTGGAAGAAACAATAGACCTACACACATAAAAATATTGAAAAAGTCAGATATTCTAAAAAACATCAAAAATCTAATGGTTTTACACTGATTTTTATTAAAAATCAATCTTATAATTCCTATGTTATTTAAACTGATCCTGTCATAAAAATATATAAAATCTCTCTTTTTCTACAAAGTTGCATATTTTTATACCCTAACTGGATAATATCAGTGCAAATAAAAACTATTATGCAATATTATGAAGATAATTCATATGAATTATGAAGATAAGTATAAAATTCTAAACAAAACACTGGTATATACAATCCAGAAATATATATATATATATTGAAAATCTGAAATATATATATATTTCTGGATTGTATATGCGTGTGTGTGTGTGTATATATGTGTGTGTGTGTGTGTGTGTGTATCTTGAGACATACAAATGCGGCTAAATATAAGAAATTCTATAAATGTCATCAATCACATTGAATAAATGTGAAAAAAAATATAAAATTAGATTTCGATTGACATTGTAAAAGCATTTAATAACATTCGAAAAACACCAGACTTTTAAAATTGCTTGGCAAGGTTGAAAAAGAAAGAGTTGTCTTGATCTGATAAAAAGCATCTACCAGAAACCTTCAACAAACATCATACTTAAGTGTTAGGAACATTGCCACTATGGTTAGCAATGAGATTAGGATGCTATTACCACTGATTTATGCAATGCAATAGGAAGAAGGATAAATGAAAGACGCTATTAGTAAAAAAAAAAAAAAAAAGAAAAAGTAAAAGAAAAGAAAACCATGAAATTGTCATTATTCGGTAGTTCCTGCTTAGGTAACATAAAACGATTAATAAAAAATATTATTTTATTAAAACTGGTTAAAATGTCCAGTTAAGTGACAGAGTTATCAGATCTATATAGAAAAAGTAATACAAATGATCAATAAAATAAAATATGACAGAATATATCTAATTCACTCTAGCAACAACAATGAAAAATATAAAATAACTAGAAATCATCCTAAGACATATTCAAGGCCTATATCAAATCCTCAGGAAAGACTAGTTTATAAAAGGAAAGACAAGTCCTTAAAAAAAGGCACTTGAGATTGGAGAAGAACTTCTTGATATTCTACTTTAAAACTATTTAATCTAGTTGTGGTTTTCACCTGATTTTAGGTAATAAAGTATAGTGGTAAATCATGTGGACTCTGGAAACAGTCAAACTGCATTCAAATTCTAACTGTCCAATGTACTAGACATGTTTGTCAGTTTTACTCTTCTGATCCTCAATCCCCCATTCTTAACAAAAAGGGTGATAATAAAATTTATCTGTACTAGACTGCTCTTAGAATTAAGTGAGATGTGCAATGTAAATTTATTAGTGTAATGTCTGGCACAAAGTAATTTTTCAGAAATCCACCAGCATATTTTTCATAGATTACAATATCTTCCTAAATGTTCTCCCTACTGATACTGTTTGCTCTCTAATCTGTTCCAAACACCATGTGATCTTGTTAATAGTTAAATCAGATAATGATAATCTTGGGCTCAGAATATTTACATGACTTCCTATTACATGAAGAGTAAAAGCAAAATTCTCACAATGGTCTAAATGGCCTTTTTAAATTTGGTCTCCTGTTCATCTCTTCTCCTACTTTACTCCCACTTCTTTCTCGGTGACCTTTAATTTGCATTGCTTCTGCTTGCAGCGCTCTGCCCTAACTTTGCTACCTTACTTCTTTTATCTCTTTGCTCAAATGTCAACCTTTTGTAGAGAATCTCCCTGACCACCCTAAAATTGAAAAGCAAAATAAAACACAAACCCCTCACACTTAAAATTCTGAATTTCCATTTCCTTTAAAAATTATTTTTTTCCACATAACCACGTCACTGTGTAATAGGCACTATATTTTACATAAGTATCTATTATTGTCTTCTACATCAGGGCAGGTATTTTCATACATTTTCTTCTGTCTTTTACCCCAGTATCTAGAACAGTGCCTGGCTGGCATATGGTATCAATTCAATAAGTATTTGTTGCATGAGTATAATTATTATTCTAACATTACCACTATGAAATGGAGCTATTGAATTTATTTCCGTGTGTTAATATCCTGACTTTTAAATATGAAAAGTTTCATGTTTTATTGGCATATTTTTATAGTAATTCTATATTTTCCTCCTTTTAATTCCTAGTATGGGAAATCTACATTACGGATGTGATGGTCCTTGATTATTCTGATCAGTGATTTTGTTAATATCCCAAGTAGATCTCCCCAAACATTTCTTGATAATCATTTTTTAAGAGCCTACACTTTAATAAGTTACAATCTTTAAAAAATATAATCCCTATATTTCAAATCTCTTTCCCATGAGTTACTTTGAGATTCAAATGCCAAGACTGAAAAATCAATCTCAGTGCCTACACTGAGCAGGCGAGCCGATCGCATCTCAGTCAGCTACTTGGCTCAATATGAAGGGTTTTTTTCTATCACTGCAAGAATGAACCAGAATTTCAAGACTTTTCATCAGTCAAGCCTCAGGGGCACAGCTATGATTTGGAGAAGTTCATAGAAGTTGTGTAGGCCTAGCTCAAGCGGAAGAGACACTGTGGTGTATAAATAGTGTGAAGAATGAATGAAAATGATAAAGAAATATCTCAAAGCCCTGATCAAACAATCTGTCAAATTCTGGAGGTTTATGAGATCCAGAAAAAAAAAAAATTGCTTTTATGTTAAAGGTTATTGGCCCTCATCAGATATTTCCTGGAAGAAGCATGTACTAGAGACACTTTATAGAGATTAGAACATTTAAAACATTATACATGTGTGAACAATCACGCTGGAAAATGAGCCAATACATCAGTTTCCTTAATTCTTGTTGGCATTGATTAAAACTTGGAGCCAAAGTCTTCTAATGGCATGAGATCAGCAAAAGCATTTTTTAGAGAAATATGTAGATGGTACTTTATGAACAGTAAAGACTGTGATGTCATATGGTAAACAATACCTAGATAACACAATTCTTCCCATATATTGCTTTAATTATATTTCTGATGGAATACACCTATTAGGTTGATTGAAGTTGTTATACAATTTTATTTAATACATATTCATATTTATTTTTGTTTAATTTCCATACTCATTTCCTAATGATCTGTATTATACATATTAGAAAATTATTATTAACTCTCGTTCTACTGATGCTCCCTATTACAACACTTAACTAGATTGGTTTAAAAGGCTTTTTGGGGGATCTTACTATCCATTAACAATGGTATTTTAATTTAAATGTAGGTAAAGTCACCAAAATATTTTAAATTTTGAGTATTAGATGAAGATAAATTTTCAGTTACAGATTTTTAGTATTATTCTGTAACATATTAATATTTCCAACACTCAGGGTTTGTCTCAACCATTAGTTGATAAACGTTCTCCCCCAAACTACTCACTAGTTTCATCTTATGCAAATAGTATTCAGAGTGGAGATATGAAAAGACTCTAAATCTGTGAGTATACACCTAATATGGCTTCCTGAGTCTTGAAAAATAGATGCACAACATAGAAACCATGAACTTGAGTCACCCATAATGTGATGGCAGGAGAATATTGGTGCTTCAATCCAAGAATCTCAAAAAATTTTCAAGAGAAACACATTTAGTGGTTTTAGTAGCAAAACATTTTTTAAATCAAGCAATAGAAGAAATAGCAATGTAATAACCCAAACTACTTTGATTGAAGTATGGAGATAAGGTGGAGAAGGTGGAGGGTACAGACCATGGCACTCCCTCTCAATGCCATGTGCCATTGTATTAACTTTGACACACTCCCATTGCACCATATGTATGACTCAACTGAAGATGCTTTGTAAGAGTTTCTAAATCTCTTTTGAAATTTATTTTTAGTTTTATTTATTTTATTATTTATTACCTAGAAATTGGAACAAGGAGTCATGGAAATGTAATGCCCTTATCTAAAAATTGAAGGAAAAAAGAGGAATAATAAATATATGTGACTTCCCTAATGTCACAAAGCTACTTATTGGACTGGAATCTAGTCCAGTGCTTTCCAAAAAGAAAAAAAAAAAAATGTTTCCTGAATCAAAGGCAGAACAACCTCACTGGTAGTCAAAAAATGCACATTAAAATATAAAATGTGATATCTTCCTTCTAAAAAGATACTTTGAAAAGAAATACACATATTTAAAACCTGTCAGTAGGTACAAATGGTAATCTCATAAGAAAAACTTGGTATACCTTCCAAGATCTAGTCTAACGCTGCCCAATAAAACTTTCTATGACATTTCCGCTCTGTCCAATAGGGTGGCTACTAGCCACATGTGCTTAAATGAGTACTTCAAGTGTGGCTAAAGTGATTGAGGAATTTAATGTTAACTTTATTTGATTTTATTTAATTTACATTTAAATAGCTACATATGACTAATGAAAATTATTATACTGGACAGCCCACGCCTAGTATTTTCCTTCTTTTTGTTAGTCTTCTCTCTCACCACATGTATTCTCTCTCTCCCTCATGTACTACTTAAGGGCTTAGGTATTTTAATTCCATTTTTGAAACGTAACTACTCTCTCCTGACTCCTACTTATTCTGTTAGCATCTTTCCCCAATTCCTCACTTCTCTTTTCCTTGCTAACTTCTATTCAACTTTTGTGTTTTGATTGTATGCTACTTTCCTTGGAAAGATGTCCTAAGCCTCTAATCCTCTTCTACTTCAATCATATATAGACAGTCTCTATCTAAGATAGACAGTACATAACCTACTCTATTGCAATTATATTTTTACTTATTTTTTCCCACCCATGAAACTGTAAGAGTCTCTATGGAAAAAACTCTGTCAGCCACAAGCACATGACTTGTCACTGTATTTTGAACAAATAAATAAATGAATTAATAAATGAAAGTTTAAATGTCTACTTTATTGTGTTAATTATATTTTTGAAAGTTAGAAAAAAAATGGATGTGATATGGAGAACTGCTGCCATCTCTCAAATAGAGCAGTAACAGGCTAATCTTACATTTTAGTCTAATAGTGTGATGAATTGATTAGATGGAATATTGTTCAGAAATCCATTCTAATGGTTATGGTGCTGATGGTCTGGACTAAAGTTATTCAACTGGTCACTGAAAAGAAGGTATGAGTCTAAAAGACAGTTGAAAATTGTGCCGAATAGAGCTGAAAAGATACTGAGCAGTCAGAAATGATTTAATGTATCTTTTATAAGAAATACAGAGACTAGTGATTACAAAGATAATATATTTGGGAGCTAAATGAAACTTGGGATGATGTATGATAAAAATGTTGATGGATAAATCAATTTATAGGAATGGCTAAGTGTGAAATGTCTGAGTGAAAAAGTTGTATAAACAATTGATAACATGTGACTATTGAGAGTATAATTGAGCAATCGGACTAAAAGGTGTAGATATTAGAATCATATGAATGGATAGGTTTTTTTTATGGAAATCGGTGTAGGAAGAAGAAAAACTGAATAATTAAGTATTTAAATATATCCAAGTTAAGAGACCAAAATAATTGGAAATGCCAGTAGACTATTCATAAGTATATATAAAAAAAAATCAATAGATTAGAGTTTTAAGAGGGGAGGGCATGGTTAAAAGTATTGACTTACCTAGAGAAACTGAATTGGAAAGTAGCAAGAAAAATAAAATTTGGATAGAAAGTCTTGGGGGTGACCTTTGAGATAGTGCTCATTCTTAACATTTTGAATAGAAGTGCAAAGAATATTGACATTCATATTAATCAAATGGCCAAAGGACTGTGCTCTAGATATGAGACTATGAACTCAGAGATTGTGCTTAAGCGTCTTTATCTTATTTGGGACCAGAAAGTTGTTTTATTTTATTTTTTTCAATAGATAGAAGGATGAAGTCTGTTAAAAGTTTATACGTCAAGTCTTAATACAAGCAGTTTTAAAAAACTGTCATCGTTTTTACAATGCTTTGTATAAAAAGTGTCCATAAACTATGGTGTCTTTAAGAATTTTTTTTTTAAATAATTTTTGTAACAGGTTATTCTCTTAGTTCTGAGAACATAGAGTCTCAGGTAAAAACTTATGTGCTAATATTATACTAAGAAGAGTTCTTTCAAGGTAGTCACAATGAGGGAAAATGGAAGAGGAGAGAGCAAAAACATGGATGTACATTACCAACCTGCACACATTTTGTATCAAGCACAATTTACTATCTTTAAGAGGCATCATGAACTATTTCCTCTTAGTCTATTTTAGTGTAAAGGAAGGACAGGAATTTATCTGTCATCTCCCATTTCTACTGTCACAAGTTTGCTTCATAAACTATTAAAAACACCCTTCCCTTCACCTAAACATACACACTTCCAGGTTGCACACAGTAGCCCTAATGTGTTCCATAATATCTGATGCCTCAGGAAAAAAAAAAAAAAGAAAGAAAAAAAAAAGAAAATATCAAGGAGGAAGGCAAAGTGCACTATGTGGACATAAAGCAAGATGCAGATACATCTGTCCATGCAGAATCAGTAGTTGCTGTATCTGGAATGAGATGGCGTCAACAGACTCAGAGAGAGATCCTGCCAAGAGGTTCTTAGATGGCACTAAGAGGCATCTGATACAATTCACAAGTACCATTTACTTCATCTGTCTTCTCTGACTTTAGCACTCAAGGGTGGTTTGCATACAGCCTATAATTTTAGTTCCAATTTTGTGATGGGGTAATTATGGACAGCGAATGTACGATATTTTTTGATAATACACATTGTGGAATAGTTTGAGTAAGAGGAATTCTGTTTTAACTTGTCTATAAACTCTAATATTAATAAATTATGATGATTTTTTATACAAGCTTTATTTTTGTACAGCTTGATCCTTGAAATCTCACACTCTCTATAGAAATTGTTTTATAATTATTTGATAAACATGCATTCCATTAATCTGAAGTATCCTTTTGCCTTTTCCACTCAACAAAATTTCATGTATCCTCAAGGCTCAATTCAAAAGTAATCTTTTTTTTTCAAGATGATATTATATAGTTGAGTCTTACTCATGTTTAAGTTCTTGAGTCGCTTCATAGGGCAAAAATTGAGTACTGTTTAAAATACCAATGAAAATAATTTAAGTAACCCACTGGGAACAATATTACATATATACGGTTTGTTTATACAAACCTATATAAAATCCTCTAGATCCTGGCTGTCAGTGTTTTCTATGTGATTTCAAGTATAAGGAAAGCCTTAAGATCATTCGCCCATTTCTTCTGTCAGTTTTGCCCTTAACTTTCAGGCCTATTTGAATTCATTGTTAATTTAATAGAATTAAATTAGGTGTGTGACTCAACTCTACTGACCTCGACCTTCTCAAAAAGATTAACCATCTCTCTCGTGCCCTTTTATTTCAACCTCTTTATACATATGACAGGCATTTTATCATATTTATTATTTCTTTTTTGGAGAGATGTGACAGTAAGGATTCTCTAAAGTGGTCTCCAATTTGGATATAATGTTCTGTGCCTTTTACAAGGCACTAGCCTTGGAATTAAAAAGAGATTAAAATATAATCTAATAAGAAGTATTAGGAGTACTTCCCAGCTGGACTCAAAAGGCTTCTCTGTCACTTTTCTCCCAGCTCTAACAATGCTGTGTTTGGTTCTCTCCAGAAAGATCTTCCCCAATTGAAAGTGAGTTCATGAGAACAGGAGCCCTCTTAACTTTGTATCCCTGATATTCAGAACAATTTAGAGGATAATAGTCCTCAATAAATGTTTGAAAAGATAGTGACACATTTTTTAATTAGCCATGTTTCCACATGAAATCTCATCAGTTTTTATAATTCTCTCAAAAAATATTAAATTTTATTAACTGACAATGAAGATAATTTGTACTTGTTTTATATTTGTAATTGTTATAAAACAGAATTGTTTTGAATTTAAACTTTATTCCTGATAAGAAGGTTTTTATTTATCATAAAAAAGTAAAGAGATGTGACTTAGATGATTCATGATATTGTTCATGCTCATACTAAACAAGAAGAGAAATTAAATCCCCTAGTGTTCACACACAGAGAGTTGGTAAATGTTTATTAGTTATTATGGATGTACTATAGATAATAAAAGACAATATATATAGTGGGTCATTTAAAATCAGCTGGTGTCTGGACCAAGAAGTGAACTTTTCTCATTGCATTGCTCCATAGCCTGAATATAAACTTACACTTAAATAATTAAACTGAGGACCTTCTTATGAAAAATTCTCTAATGCAATCTTAAAAGAGAACATTGTTGAACACGTTCCAGCACAAATTCTACACTGAATATTTTTAACCATCTTAGGAAAACATTGGTTTGATAATAGCTGTTCCTTGGACATCAGAACCTAATTAGGCAATCTTGTATAGGACGCTAGATAAAATGAATAGTTAGTAACCTAACCTGAATTCATATAGCATGAAATAAATCATAATATAAGACTTCTTCCATTTGCTGTCTTCTACAGTGTGATACAAAATTGGTTTGAGATAAATGGTTTCCATCATATGCCTCTGTTGAGGATAAAAACCAGAAAATGACACTATTAATATACTGAAGTTGCCTCATTATTCAGGAAGATTAGATTAAAGAATTGTAATAACAGGTTTGTAGATTGTTTTCCCAGAATATTAGATGGCTTTGCTAATGACTACAAAGTTTAGGATCATGTCTATAAATCACAAACCGTGAACATGATAGTAGTGTTAAGTGATTAGGGATATGTTTCAATAATATTTTAAGATTCCTTATGTGCTTATCATAGTATTTTTCCCCTTGCAAGCTCATGACATAAATTTGATGCTCTAGAGTTTCATAGTGGATTAAAAGAAATAATATAGAAGAATTTTTCAATGAACATTTTAATTCATTCATTTATACTTATATGTATTGTGTAGTAAATTATATGTATGGTGATCATCATGACTCTAGGCAATCATTTCAGAAAATCGTTTCTTTTTAAATAGTTATAATATGGCTGATAAATGCTTTATAAAATTTAGAGTAACCCTAAAATAAGTAATCTGATGGATGATGATAATATTTTTGTTTTGGTTAATATAAGCAAAAGAGGCCATTCTCCTTCCTGTAGACAGAACTCCAGTTAACGTCCTTTTACAGATATGAGTGTCCCTAACATAGACATAAAAAATTGATAATGAAAACTAATTAAGGCTGGGAATCCAACACCATTTGCAATATATCAGGTTCAAGAGTTATTAATCTCCAAAATTCTTCTTCACCAACAGAGCAGCTTAGAGCTTCTATGTATAAATTGTGTTTCTAGTGTAATAAAAACATAAGAATAAATTTCTTTATTTCATAGATGAGCAGAAAAATTTACCAATGAACAAACAAATATGAATAAATGAATATAAGTCACTTCTTTTCCAAGAAAGGTCTTGATAGATTTTGAAAATCCTATAATCATATCCTAAATTTTTTATTTATGTTAGGACAGTTTTTTTGCTAATTTTATTTTTTGTTACTTGGAGGTATTTTTTGCTTAACATGCTACAGATAACAGATGCTGAAAGTGCTAAAAACACTAATTCTATTTTCAAGAAAAATAAATACAAAGTATGTTTAAAAGCAATTTTGATACTCTGGAAGTATTCCAAATATAGTGAGAGGCAAGGTGGGGCTGAAGGGAAAGTGAGTTATTTGTAGTGAGGAATGATGACATATTTTCAAATGTGCTGAAAATTAACTTTATATCAAGAGGTAAACTCAAGTAGATAAACGAGCCTATGCAACGTATTAAATAATTCTGAATGTGACACTAACAGACTGACAGCATCTTTGTTTCACTTCTATAAGAATTTGCTGTTGATAAAACCACAATCCTCACAAGAAAAGCAACAACAAAACTCAGACCTACGACCAACAAATTAAAAAAAAAAAAAATCTCCCATGAAGTAAACCAACCTACCACACAACAAATGCCCTGGCTGTCCTGCTGAGTCAAAGTAAACAGTAATTGAGAGGGCAGACATGAAAACCAGCAAACAGAGTTATGTTTGATCACACATCAGGCCTTACCTACATGCTTTCTGCCATAGTGCCATAATCACAGTGCCCCATTAGATACCACAACTGGGTCAAAAGACATAATCAGATATCCAAATATGCACTCCACTTAGGAAAAAACTATTGATCTATGAAGATCTTTATTTACATGTTGATTTTTATTCAATATATAATTTATTTTGTTGTGACATAGAAAATATATAGTTTGTAGCTCTATGATAATAATTTTGCAGCAGGAATATGTACTAATATTGACATTATTACAATTATTTCTATTTGATATATACTCAAAACTTTTGAAAATGGTGTAGAAAGTGAATTAATCAGACAGTGCAATGTTGCAGATGAGAATCAGACATTTCTTTTAGGCCGAAGTCCATTGCAACTATGCTTCTCTCATTTTAAAACGCATTAACAAAAGTATTTCTAAGAACACTGCACACTTTAAAATTCATTGACAATATAGATTTTTTATATATTTCATACTTCAGATTTTAAAATATAGGAATAAATTTACATTCTTTGCTTTGAATATCCTAGAGTCTAAGTATCATTAGATATATCCTAGAACTAGTCTCTTCAGTTTTAAAGATTAGCTCTTGTATAAATCTACACACCCTGATCCAATTTAATAACAAAGAAAGAGATACAGGGCATTGTAGTTAATTGTAAAAAATGATTGCCCATGACTATTTCTGAGGTCTGGGAAGCCACCTGAAAGATCAAACAGTACACAAAACTAGTTACAGTGTATTGTAATTAAGCATCACAGCTAATGGCCCTCTGACAAAACTCTGCTGGAAGACACAGTGATTAGAGGCACATGCAGGTTAATAATTAGAAGCATCTGAGCACAGAAGCAATTAATATAAGAAAACTCCCAGGAGAGAAAGGCTGAGCAATAAACAAAACAAGATTCTTTCAAAAAATCACATTTTAAAATGTCTGTGTTACTAAAGTTTCACAAAATTCAAACTTTTAGTAAAGCATTAATATACTTATATTTATTTTGTTTTGTAGCATATTTTTAAAAATTCACTGTGCTCAATTGTGTTTTCATTCAGTGTAATCAGGAAGGATTGCTTTTATCCATTTACCAAATGAGTGTCAAACAATTTGGAGCTGTTAAGGACCAGGTATGAACCAGTAGTAACAATTTGCTAGGTAAAACAAAGACCACCAACCTTGACTTCATGTTTAAATTTCTAGAATTTTTGAAGGAAAGCCCCCTCAAACTCATTTATATATATATTAAACACCATACTAGCAAGTCTGATAAGTATTTATAAATAAAAATGTTCTATCTTTTAAATTGTTAAACTGCTTTGGTCTTCATATAGAAAACTATGCCATTTCAGGACAGCATTCTTTTTATATTCAGTTAAGTCCCTTGGCAGCACACTGAAATATGTTCAGCTGGCATATGTTCCTCTATTTTATACTGATCATCTTTTAATCTTTATTGTGTGTATGTATATGCCTTTCTCATTTCAAAATTATATCCATTTTAGCCATCTTAAATATGTAATATTCAATTAGGTCCTACTGCTCATTTTCTGTTCCAAGCTAATTACAAAAGTAGATGTTTTGATGGTGTGTACCAAAAGCTAATATATTCCTAAGAAAATGGAAAAATGATAAACCAGGAAAAAGAGAGACATTAAAGGACATTAAAGGACTGTTCTTGCCATGTGACCTAATCATTAAAAAACACTTCCAGGGGGGAAAAAATCTCAAACATTAAAGAAACACGGAGTCATGAATTATGTATAGTCATAAAGGCCCTTGGAAACATGTAAAATTCAAGCCCTAAATCATTAGTTTGAGAATTACTTCCATTATTTTTTTTGTCTTATAATGAATAATTTGCATCAGAATCCCAATGCATTTATATCTTACAGCAAAATTTAGTTGGTCAAATATGAAAGATATTGCATCCCATTTCCAATTTATTTTTGCTTTCACCTTTTAAATAGTATTATCTTTTGTTCATAAGGACGTATGTTGAACAGTTAGAATACAATAATTCAGAATTCTGATAATTATAATCCAAACTGATTATGAATAAACATTTTGGACAAGAGAGGTGCTACAAAATATCGGTTTTATTGTTATTATCATATTATCATTATTATTAAACGAGTGCTTCAGAATGTTTCACTTTGGATACAGCTCTTAACAGGTTTGTTCTGTTATTGTAGCTCTAACTTATTGATCTCATTTGTTAGCTTTTATCTTTTAGACTTGAAATATCCTTAGAGGCCTATGTAGGTGTATTCTGTTTGCTGGGTTTATTCCATTGTTATGTCTTTTTATTGTCCTTTAAATTTTGATATTTTCCCTCTTCTTACTTTTTCCAAGGAAGATGTTATGCTTACTAGAATTGTTCAGTTTGAAAGCTTCTTAAAAATGCAGATTCTTAGACTTCTACCCCAGACATGCTAAATTAGAAGTTTTACTTTGACAAGATCTCCAAGTGATCCAAGTGCATGTTAAAATTTTAAAAGCAATGAAGAAGGCACCAAATAAATATTGGTTTAAGAATGAATACAGTTGGCCCTTGAACAACACAGGATTGAACTGTGAGGTCTACATATATGTAGATTTTTTTTAAAAAAATGTGTTTTGTAATGTAAATATAGTTTTCTTATGAGTTCCTTAATAATGTTTTCTTTTCTATAGATTAATTTATTGTAAGAATACAATATATAATACATATAACCAAAAAATCTGTGTTAACCAACTCTTTATGTTGTCATTAAGGATTTGGGGGAGTCAAAGCTGCAGGGGGTTTTTGGCTACTAGGATAGTTGGTGCCACTAACCTCCAAGGTGTTCAAGGGTCAACTGTATATAATTTTTCTCTTTTCCCTGCATTTCCTTTAACTGCACTTTCAATATAAAAGGGTCAGTTATAAATGACATGGAAATTCAGTAGAACAATGGAAGTTTATATAAAAGTAGAACTAGAGAAATTGCCTGATGGTACTTTTTACCAGATAAATCTGGTAATTGAAATTTACATTAGAAATAAATTAGTTTGAAATACTATTTAATACTATTATTTAATGCTATTATTAAATTATCCTTCGTCACATTTTATTATTCCAGTTGAATATGTTATTATTTATTTTTTTTTCAACTTTAGAAACTGTAACCATATTCATTCATTCTCTTTTCACATACTCAAGTTGAAAAGGGGAGTATGAAATGGATCATTAGGAAATCAAACTGAACATTTACCCCATTATTTTCTCATTAGTAACATGTAGCTTTGAATTGTAAATGATTATGCTACAAGCCATCGAATTCTTGATTTCTTTTCAGCCTCATTTATATATACATATATATGTAATATATATAAGTATGTGTATATATACATATATATAATTTAATTATAGTCAGTATGCAATATTATATTAGTTTTAGGTGTATGATATAGTGACTCAATATTTATATACCTTACACTGTAATCTCTTCACGAAGTCTAATACTCATCTGTCACTATGCAACCTTATCATAACATTATTGCTTCTATTTTTGTAGTATCTTTGGGTACCTGCAAAATGTGAAAAATGATGTGCAAAATGAAGTCCTAGACTATGTCTTCTCTAATTATAAGAAGTTTCTTCTCTCTGCTGAACAAGTGATAAAAAAAATATGGGTAGTTTGCAAAATTTTACTTGGTAATCATGTTTTACAATTTTTAATATTTGTCTTAGATTTTCTTATTCAGTATTACATTCTAGCAATGTTCTGAATGTTATTAAATGTAAAAGAGAGATCATTGTTCTTCTATTCTATACTTATTTCTATGGAAAATGTTTAAAGAAAACCTAAATCCTTTCCATTGTTAGCCAGTTATATATACCATTAGAAAGGATAAATTTTAGTGAAAGAGATCTTGATTTTCCTTTGCTTTTTCTATTCTTTTAAATAGCCATTGATAAAGAAGGAATAATGGATATTTCTCCTTTTTTTACTTTCACTTCTTTTAAGACTAGTTGCTCAATGAAGTTTCCCAAAACCTCAATTGTTAAAAATGCTTTAGTGAAATTATTGTCAGCCATAGTTAAAAAGTTTCTTCAATTAACTTCTATAACCATCTCTTACAAGGTTTCTTGAAGGCTACCTAAATGAAGAAAAGTATTAAGTGCTCAATGACTCATGGGGGAAAAATATGCTGGACTGAATTGTGTCTCGTCAAAATTTATATATTCAAGCCCCATCCCCTAATGTGACTGTATTTAAAGATTGGGCTTTTAGAAGGTCATTAAGGTTAAATGAGGTCATGAGGGGTTGAGATCTTAATCTAAGAGCATCAGAGGCTTTGTAAAAAGAGGAAGAGAGAGATATTTCTTTTCCTGCTCACACACACTGAGGAAAGGCCATGTGAACATAGTGAGAAGGTAGTTTTTTTTAAGCCAGGAAAAGAACTCTTATTACAATGTAACCATGCTGTTACCCTGCTTTTGGATTTCTAGCCTCCAGGAGTGTAAAAAAAAAATTTCATTGTTGCTTAAACCACTCAGCCTAGGGTATTTTTATACAACAGCCAAAATAGATTAAGACAGATTTTGGTACTGAGAAGTGGAGTGCTGCTGTAACAAAAACTAAAAATGCGGAAGCAGCTTTGAAATTGGGTAATGGGTAGAAGCTAGAAGAATTTTGAGGTGCATGCTAGAAATATGGATGTTAAGGGTGATTCTGGTGAGATCTCAAACAAAAATGAGGAACATGTTATTGGAAATTGGACGAAAGTTGATTCTTGTTATAAAGTGACAAAGAACTCTGTTGAACTGTTTTGTAATTTCTTATGGAAGATAGAACTTGTGAGCATTAAAATTGGTATTTAGCTGAGGAGATTTCTAAGCAAAGTGTCGAAGAAGCAGTTTTGTTCCCCCCTGGCTGCTTATAAAAAAAAGATAAAGTAATTGAGAATAAATTAGCAAGCAAAAAGGAACCAAAACTTGAAGTTTTGGAAATTTCTCAATCTATCCAATATTGCAAAAAAAAAAAAAAAAAAAAAAAAAAAAGAGAAGAGAGAGAGAGAAATCATTCATGTTGTGGAGAAAACACGAAAAAATAAGGCTGGACTATCACTTGATAAAGAGTTGATGGAATTATACAGGCAAAAATACCACTAATTCGACCCGAAGGGGATGGAGACAAGATGAAATGAAGGAAGGCTGTATGACTTCTAGTATTTGACAGGACAGAATGAAGGAACTATTCTTCTGTAAACATCTTTAGTCTTTAAAAAGAGGAGAATATAATTCTAAAGGTGAATCGGAGATCATCATGACCACCTCTTTGGTTCCAATAGGTCACATGGCCTCTGCCTTGAGCATTAGATCCCAGCCTAGCAGAATTACAGGAGTAAGACCCCCAGCTAGAGCCATGAGGGTGATGCTGACACAGTGAACCTGAAGGGAAGACATAAAACCAAAGAGGATTATTTCTGAGCTTTAAAATTTAATAGAATTTGTCCTGCTAGGTTTTGGACTTGCTTGTGTATGTTACTCCTTTCTTCCTTCTAATTTTTCCCTCTTGGACTGGGAATGTCTAACCTATCTACTTTGGAAGTAATAACTTGTCTGTTTTCAGGGGTCCACAGATGAAGATGAATTTTGCCTCTGGATGAATCATATTTCAAGTCTCACTCATAACTGATTAAGATATTTAGATAAGACTTTGGACTTTAAAGCTGACCCTGGAATGAGTTAAGATTTTGAGACTGTTAGAATAAAATGAATGTAGTTTGCATATGAAAAGAACATGAATTTTGGAGGCCAGAGATGGAATGCTATGAATTGAATTCTTACCCCAAATCTATATGTTGATGTTCTAACATACAATGTGACTAAATTTAGAGATAGGGCTTTTAGAAGTAATTAACATTAAGGTTAAATGATGTCATAGAGAAAGGCCCCAATTGATAGGATTTGAGGCCTTATAAGATGAGAGAGGAAGGAGAGAGAGAGAGAGAGAGAGAGAGAAAAGGCCATGTGAGAACCCCCTGAAAGAGACCCGTCTTCAATCCAGGAAGAGAGTTCTCACCAGAACATGACCACGCTGGCACCCTGATCTCAGATTTGAGCCTCCAGAACTATGATAAAATAAATTTCTGTTGTTTAAGCACCTAATCTGTGGTATTTTGTTATGGCAGCTGGAACTGACTAGGGAAGCAGATGTTTACAGAACATAGACTGTGTGTCATAGAACTTTTGAAGATACAATGTAGAAAAAAGTGGTTAAAAGCAAAAGAAAGAAAACAAACTTGTCTCATAAATTACTTCATACTGGGAATAAAAGGCTCTAAAGAATTGTGCGCCAACTATACTAGCTTTCTATTTATCAGCCTTCTGCACTGACTCCCCTTCTCCCCCAACTTCACAGTTCTAACACATTTGTTTTCTTTCCCTCTTGACTGCTTTGTATTCCAGAACTTCTGCATGGCCTTGGAGCACAGAACGCAAGATCAATTAGGCCTGGTTTCTGCCCTGACAGCATATTATACTAAAAGAAAAATTAATTCAAGTGTGTATTGTTTGCATGTGACTCAGGCTACCATACTTAGACCAGAATCAAACAATAATAACGACAAAACTCTTTTTAAGCTAACATTAAATTTGTCTGTACAGAGAAACTTTATAATCACATTTCCTGTTCAATGTTACTGCTTTAGCAGCTCCAACTTTCAAATACATATGAAATAACACTAATTTACATTACATGTTTATGGATAAGATATTTGTATAATTTGCAATTCTTGGAAAATATGAAAATGTTTAGGTTTTTTATTTTTATTTTTTTTCCTTTTGTGAAATATATAAAATATCCTCTAGGATTTTGGATTTTTTTTTTATAAATTTGAATGTCTTAAAAATGATAATATCTGTGTTAATCAATGTCTTAACATTTTAGGATATAAAACAGCAACTATTCGTACATTGATTATGACAAATTTAGTGTTCTAGAAGAAAGTGCTAGCGATTTCTAATTTCAGTGAAATAGTAAAAGTTTCATGAATTTTACTTCTTGCATGCAATTATTCTGGTCAGAGCCTTATTCCACTGAACAGTTGGGAATTTATTTTTGCAGAGGTAGAAGTGAGACAGGTATATGCCAAAGAATGCAAGTGACTTCCAGAAGCTAAAAAAGTCAAGGAATGGATCACCTACTAGAGTCTTTAGGAGGAATGCAGCCTTGCTGATAACCTGATTTTAACCCCTTAAAATCCATTTGGACTTCTGACCTCCAGAATGGTAATATGTTAAATTTCTGTTATCTTAAATTGCCATGTTTTCAGTATTTTGTCACAGCAGCAATAAGAACTTAATACACTATTCATAGTAAAGAAGGGATCTTCATGTTCTATCATTAAACAAAACAATTAAACCACAGAGAAAATGAATTTTGTTATGTAGGCAGCCTCTCAATCAAGTGTTCCCACTGGGTCAGGTGATTTGTGTTCTGTCTTAGCTCTGTCTAACAGGTTTACTTTAGCAAGTCATTTCACCTATCTGGACCACGTTCCTCTTCTTGCATCAACTATGAAGAAATTAAACATCATCATCATCTCTCAAATTTTCTTTACTAATTCTGTGTTCCATTCAAGGCTTGTCCCATTCACTATCACTTTCTATTTAGATTTTAATGAACTTTAATTTTGGTTCTTTGAATTATAAGAAAATAAACCCATTAAAGATGTTTTTGTTTGTTTGTTTGTTTGTTTGTTTGTTTTTTAAATAGCCATCATTTTCTCTCTACCCTAGAGCCTTTGATAGGAACTTCTATAATGGGTTGTGGTGGAAGTGGAGGCAGTGTGGCCTCTCTATTAGCTTGAGAATCAGTAGAAGGATCATTCTGGCTTTGAAAATATGATTTAAAACTAAACCATATGTTGAGAAAAAATAAGGTGTACCCTCTGGATTTCTTAGAAAGATTTCTGGACAAAATGAATAATTAATTGATAGATTTAAAAACAAGTCAAAGAATTTGGTGGAAGCTGAAAGACAAAATACCTTGTTCCTAGTTCAGCTTTGGAAGATTCTTAATGTGTGAGATAAAGTATGGGTTGACAAAACAGTTCTTGAAAGTCAAAGGCACTTTTTTTTTATTGGTCTGAAAACAAACAACCAACTTCTTTATAAAGTGTTTAACCTAAATGCTTTGTTTAACCTAATGACACTTAAATTCCTTTTCTCAAATTCCCAGGGTGACTTATCTCCTCAGTCAATCAACTGTGGCTGTACCACTAACCTACTCTTCTCTCTGACTTGGAGGTCTCAGGGAAATTGACATTCTTTGGCTTACTTCTGTTATGCTTCTGTTTGGTTCTTTTTCCATTCTGTTTATCTTAGCTAGTGCTATTCTCTATTTCAAGGCCACCGGGGTCAATAATCAAATTAAGAGGAGACCAAAGCCTTGTCTTTCTGGGTGGTAAACTTCAGAATACCTAGTCTGCCTCTGGCCATTGAAAAGAAGAAATGGAAAGAGAAATTTTTCTTACCACTGGCAACTTTTCTGTCAGATGAACAAATTTTGTGAGAAAGCTTTCAGAGCAAACTATATATTCAAAGTGTTTGCTGCTTCTGCTGCTGTTGTTTCCATTATTTTAATTTCTGCAGCTATCAGTACAAGACAATCTATGGAAATAAGAAGTGCCACAAGTTTCCAGAAAGCAAATTGTTCAGTATGTTCTGTAATTCAAAGAACATATTATAAAAGAAACTGGAAATTCAAACAAAAATTTTGTTTGCTGATTATTAACAAGTTGCTGTTTCTAAGATGTTGATTATTCTCAGGAGTCTGTATTGTTTCCTGACACTACCTAAAAAATAAAATAATTTTCCTGGCTTACAAGTCATCCAATACAACCCTATTCCAATTCTGAAATAATTAAAATATTTAAAGATTTTTTCATTGCTATAGAGCATATAAAGTTTACCTTAGAAGAGCTTAAATATTGACTGATCCATTGTAATGTGACATTTATTAACCTTTGTAGTGGTTAATATGCAATAAAAGTAATCTCAGTTAATGTTAGCCTTCTGAAGAATAAAAAGTTACTGAATATTATTTAGCCAAGTAAGAGTTAAAAATACAAGACTTGTTGTAAATATCTTTTAAAAGATATTTAAAATATTAAAAATCAGGTGCATTCTTTGATTGAACAGAGCAAGACATCACTTTTATATATATCATTCTTGAAATTGTTAGTCTAAGAATATTCGGGATTTTCATGGTGCTATTGTTTACTTTGATTTAACAAGTGTGAATTTTTTTGCTACCCAGACACATTGATGACCCTAGCTTATGTAAATATATAAAATACTTGACATATGCAAAGAAAAGTAACAAATAAAAGCATGTTAGAATTCTTAGTAATAAAAGTGTTTATTATACAGAAACACAAATATATTCCTAACCTACTATCTACAAGTATATTTTTAAACAAATAAACTTGATGTTAACAATGCACTTAGTTTTAATTTAAAACTTGTAGAAAACAGTAAAATTTTCCCAATGTCATAGAATTTACTTCTTACCAAATCTGAGCAGATTGTGGCCTTATTGATTTACAAATTTTATATACCCACAAAGAATTTGACTATTAAATTCCCTTCTTGAAGAGCAACAAATTATTTGAAAATATTATAAGAATCTAAAAAGTATTGATTTGATTCATTTATATAGTTCTTTCTAATATGCAGAGTTCCTTAATTTCTAAACACTAAAATGAAAATAAAATTTTATAACCCATAAATATAACAGCAAAGAATCAAATTCTTTTTTCCTGAGTGTTAGGGTTATGAATAATTTTTAGTTTTATTTTTTTCTGTATTTTTTACAGTTTTCTATAATAAGGTTAATCGCTTTTGTAATTAAAAATTTCAGATTAGTCTACAAACATCATATTTTAGTCATATTCTAAGTGTTTCCACTAAGAACACATTGGCTTCTGCCTGCAAGATAAATTTAAAAAAAAGAAAAAAACTAACAAACCAGGAACATTTCAGTTGTGGTGAATTTATCAATTTATAAATAGTATTTTTGGATTATGTTCTTAAAATTTAAGAGATGAAGTCTTTTCAGAATACAAGAAAATCAAAAGTTGTTTTTCTCTGCTGGTTCCTCAATTAATATTTCAGTGACATTTATGACAAATCTCCAGGTGTCATAATTTTCCAAGTTTAGATCTTTCATTAAAAAAGGACGAAAGAAAATTAAAAAAAAAAAATTATAAAGACTTACTGCTGAGTTGCAGCCCTGTCATTATTTCCACCAGGTTTATATCCCTACTGCCATCTGCAACCACAGCCCTTCAATGCTAATTACATCCATGGTCAACTCAATTGTAGTGTAACCAAAAGCTGATCTCTTTCAGATCTACTGTTGTCATATTAAGTCAGACACAGACTTTCCACAAAACAAGTTGGCTATCATTCATAGGCACAAAACTCCAGATATTAGATAACAATCACAGACGTGTTTCTCAGCTCCTAATCATTTTTGTTCATTTCTGTGAAAACTAGGTTTTATCTTCATTGATTCCACTAATCATTTCCTGAAGTGAGTCAGTAATTGCTTGAATTTTTAGCTCAATAGATTTTTTTTTCAAAGGCAAAATCCTAGAATAAGTTAGATAAAACTCCACATAGTGCAGATGAATTAAAAATAAAATGGAACTAAAGTGTAAAAATCTTTAGAGAATTTTAAAATAGTGAAGACCAAAGATTTTAATAAAAATATTCCCAACTCTTAAGAATAGCAGATTACCACATGCCACAAAACAAAATTAGTGTCACTAAGTCATATATCATTTCACATCCAAAAACTATTGAATAATCTTAATGCCTTGATCATTGCTATTTGTCTCTAAGGGTGTAAGGTTACATAGCTTGATGATGTAAATTTATTATTTTCAAATGATTATGTATTCTGTTCCACTCTAGGAATTTTCTCTTAGTTAATTTTACAATTCCTATACTAAATAAAATGAAAAGGAAATGAATAAATATATTTCATAACTCAATTTTATTTCTTTGTGTGGTTGAGTGAGGGAGCAACTGGCAGATTTTCTTTAAAGTTTCATTATTAAAATGTCAAAATAAATTTATTTCTTATATTATGTCTCTAAAATAGAAAATAAAAAGAAACACCAATTGAAAAGGTAGATGATTGGAGGTTGTGAAAAGATGTAGGGAAGGGAAACTGGGTTATAACAATGCTAAAGATTTTGACTTAGCATCTGGACTCTTAAGATCTTGTGTAACTTGTCATTTTGCCTTACTCTTGAGATAACTGGCATTTTACAAACTAGGCAGGATTCATTTTATGCTATAAAGTGTTTTACTCATGCATTTCTCTTAATTTGGGGATATGAGAGAAATAACACTTTACTTAACATAAGAAGTTATATTGGTTTGCCGGTATATTGAATTTATTAGATTAATATTTCTTGAATACCGGACACTATCCTAAACCCTGGGTGACAAGAATGAGTGAGGTATGTTCTCTAGGAGTTCATAGTCTACTAGGAAACTGTAGTGTAGTACAGAGAACTCCCTTGGTTTCACAACTCGAGATAGTCTACAAAGCTAAGCTCATACAACCTCATGGAAACCTGGGCTTTCTAGAAAACTGAAAGATCATCTGAACATGTTGTTCTAAATAACAGTCTATTGATTAGCTATAGGAGAATTATTTGGGTAACATAAAAATAGAGATCCCTGAGGCTCATATCATGTCTATTACATCAGAATCTAGAGGTGGGGTGTGAATTTATAATCTAAAAAAAAAAAAAAAAAAAAAAAAAAAATGCCCCTAGTTGATTCTGATAAAAATCAGGTTTATAAATGACTGCAAGGTTCACAATATTTTTTTTTGAGGAATCTACCTAAGAGGTAAATTATTTCCATAAGACCTCACAGTTAGTATTACCATTTTCACATGGTTATAAGATCAGTGATATAGAAAATTGTTCTTAATATTATCCAATGATGCACCAAAGAAAAGAAATACATATTAGCACAATACATGTTATTTCTGTGACAAAGGCTTCTGGAATTACTACTGGTCTAAAATCAATTTATGATTTTAGATTTTTCATAAACATAATACGATAGTTAAAAAATATGTTTAGTCTTTGTTTCTCTACTGTGTATTTCTGTGTATCCAAACAGAGTTTATTTTTATTTGTTTGTTTTGGTTTCTTTTTCTTTTTTGTCTCCTTTCATCTTTTATACTTCAGAGACAAGTTTATGTATAAGATAGGGTGGGAAAATTGTATTTGTCTTCAATTACTGACATTGTCTATTTAAAATACTGCTCAGTGTTTAGCCTGCATTGACTTCTTGCATTTGCTTATTTCTAAAGTATTTCCATCAAAAACATCATTAAACTTACCATTTTGTGTTCATTAAAAATTAATATCTTCATTCCTTCATAGTTACATTCATTAGTACCTGTCGCACCCTTCAGCAACACCCTTGACAGAATTTTTTCTTGTTAAATATATACTTATGTATGTGTATTTGATAAAAATTTTAACATATGTCTCTCTAAAAATCTTAAACAAACACTTTTTTTTTTTTGTAGATAACAGCTTACAGGTACATTTTAGAAACACTTTTGCCCCAAATCTTTCTGTACTAAAAGGCTAAAGTCACCTCAGTTTGTTTCTGGGAACATCACAACAAGCCAAATATCTGTTCAGCTTACAACATTGTCAAAGCTGCAGCAACTTGCAAATTCATTCTGAGTTTATCATAATTATTTGGCATTGGGCATGAGGAGGAGGAACAGAATAAAAATTGTTAAAAGACACCTCTAAATTAGAACCAAACAAACTGAAATCAATCCTTCAAAATTTCATTGCTCATCCTTGCTCACAGCATATAGTCTGAAGATATAAATAGCCCTAGTGAGTGGCAAATTTGTCTATGAAGTAACTTTAGTGTTTCAGGATAAATGAAGGTAATAAAATAAATTATTCTTCTAATTCTGATATTCTCAGTTTCAATAATAAAATACAGTATATTAAAAAAATGTTTAATACCTACTAGTCACACACAAAACTTTCCCCTAATACTATAAACATTCATTTGATGCCAAAAAAAAAAAAAAAGTTATTTAACTTAATAGCCATGCAAGTGTGCAGATTCGCATCCTCAATAACAGAAGCAGTGTACACAATGGTTAAAAGTATCTAGTTTTGATTCCTAATTCTATTATTTATGTCGATTTTAACAAGGTATATGAGCTCTCTGTGCCTCAGTTTCTTCATCTATAAAAACATCATAATTTCTATTTCTTGGGATTTAAAGAGAATTAAGTGAGTTAAGGAATGTAAAACACTGAAGAAGAAAAAAACACTTGCACAGAATAAATGCTTAAGTGTTATTATCTCATTTCTCTGACTTCTTTGGGAGGAGGCACATTTATCTATCTATCCTGAACTAAAATATTGTGGTTAGAATTTAAAGTTTCACATAGCCATAATAGTCCTGATACAGATCATTTTTCCTAAGTTTATTTAGTAATAAACTTAAGAGAGGAAATATACGTCAGCTCAATACATATTATTTCTCACAAATGATTTTTTAGTTCCTACTACTCAATCTTGCAAAAGCAAGGAGGAATTTGAGGTATTTCATAAGTATAACATAATATTTAAGATATTTTTCCGTTAGTTCTGTATTGTCATCATTTTTAATTCTTTTAGTATTATAAAATATAATTGGTCTCCAGTGATTTTTTATTGAAATTTTGAGCCAAGGTTTTTATATTCAATTCACTTCATTATTCTAACAACAGAGGCAACTGAGAGTCATCTGATAACTTTCTGAATACAATTTGATAAGATACTATCAGAAACTTATTAGTATAAATTATCCTATTCTAAAAATGGAAAATTGTGATTTATTGTCTTAAGGGATGTCTAAATCTTAAAGTATTAATGAATGTGACAAATACGTACTCAAGAGCAAGAGCTCCATCTCCAAAGAGAGACTCTGCAGCCAGTTCTTGTTCATGAAAATTCAGTGTATCAAGAACAAAATGGAAGATGAGAGGAAGAGAAAAAATTATTTAGAACATAGTCCTTGTGCTGACAGATTATAATTTTGTAATATAAAACCCAAGAACTATAAATGTTTAGGGGAAGCAAAGATCAGAAATTACTGAGGTTGCCAAATAGAATTCACATTGGTAAAAAGAAGTAATTATCCTACAAAATAGAATAGGTATTTGTTTGACTGTGTCTGAAAATTGGTTATATTTATATTTATTCCCACTGACTATAAAAATGTAATCTGCATAGAATACTCCTAAAATGAGGTTAAATGTATATCATTTGATTTGCAAAGAAGAAAATTAGCTTGTATGGTCAGGGAGGAAGACGATATTGCCAAGCCTCTAATGCCATGAGAAAGCATAAATTTTTAGGTGGTAACTAGGAGGGCAGTGTGTGTCAAGTAGAGTCCCTGGCATGAATTACATACCCAATATTTGGATTAATTTGTTTCAAGTATTATTGGCAGTCCTGCTATATCTAAAACTCTATGGAGAAGACAATGTTCCCTCTTCTTGAAAAATTTACCTTCCCTTTCTCATGCAAGGAGTTAATTTACCCCCCAAAATGTAAGTCGTTTTTGAAGACAGAATCAGCAAGTGTTTTTCCCTAAATAAACATTTTTTTTTTATTTTTAGAAATCCCTTCTAATTTGAAACAGTTTCATTTCAAGAATGAAGCTGCTAATGCATTCCATCCGAAATTGATGCCAACATTTTCTATTAAAAGAAAGAAAATGGATGCTCAAGTTCATCCATAATACTTTTCTGTATTGATAAGCAGCATTAAATAAAAGTACATCCAACATTGAGTTTCAGTAATAGTTGGCCTTTTAAAGTTTAAATTTTTACAGGATATTTTTTTTTTAAAATCCAAGCTAAAATTAAAACAAAGAAAGCAAAACAAGCAAATTAAAGGCATGGATTCCTATGATGTACAGAAACTTAAAAAATGCCCTCATCCTGAAGATGATACTTGAGTGTGTATTCTTCATAGCTCTAGACTAGGACTGGCATCCATTTAATGTATAAATGCCTGATTAACCTATATTCCTTACTAAAATGAGAAATGATGCTTTACGACAGCCCAAATGACAAGTTTTTCACTGAAAAAGACTTAGCTGGAGAACAAAGGTCAAGCTGACAGTCCATTATATGCTATTTTGTCCTGTCTTACAAAATAATAGTTATCTAGGCTAGTGTTAATCCTCCCCAACATATGAACACCTAATAAATGTCTGTTGAATTGAACCAATGCCCTTCCCCTTTCCTTGCTTAAAAATAAGTGGCGGTCATGCTTCTTAGTTAAAATGTAGCTCCTATCTTGATGTAAGACAGTTTATTATATATTCCAAGTCATTTAGTGACTTTACCCTAGTAAGTCACTAGAAATGGCTGAACAATTAACATATAGTTCATTAAATAAGTAAGATCAGGCCCTTGAGAAAAATCCCAGGGCACTGGGAAGTAGCAGTTGAGTTGTGCAGGTGCATCTACTTACAGCTAGTGTGAATTATGAAAATTATCCTACTTTTCTTATTCAACCTGATTATGTGTAAACAATCATTCTCATTTTTCATTTTTTATTTGCTAAAAATAAAATAAAATACTAAAATAAAATAACTGCCAGATTTATACCAAAAAAGATTTATAGCTCAAATGCTTGTTTGAGGTTTTAAAAACTTAAAATACTATTTGAGAATTAAATGTAAGGAAAAAATAGAGGTGAGATAATTAGAATAATTAAATGACAGAGAGTCACAAGTATTTCTCTAAATTGGAGCCTTAGATAGTGCTAAATTTGTTATTATTAGTTCCCAAATGGCTTAATTTTGTCTTAATGTAAATTAACGAAACAAAATTGTTGACAAATCATTAAAGTCTGGCAGTGATAATTTATAATAACAACAATAATAATAAACGTGGAGCAAAAATAAGCTAAAATAATATTTAAACAGACTAAGGCTTTAGGCAAAGACTTTGTGATTGTTAATAACAAAGTAAACTTTAAAGTAGTGGTATTTCAAATGCCATGTTTTAGCTTCAAAACATGAAGTTACCTAACTTTATTGCAAAGCTAAACACTATGCACATCTGCTTTTTTTCTTTTTTCTTTCTTTTCTTTTTTGTCCTTTTGTTTGTTTGTTTTGTTTTGTTTTCAATTTAAATTGCTTGTCCATGTGGAGTAGAAAAATACATAGAATATTCTTTACCACTTAGAATCTAGACGTTCTTTGAAAAATTCATGGACTCCTCTTTCTTTGATCAAATTAAGTGGAGTGAAACATGCACCCTCAAGGAAGTTCTGAGATGAGAAAAGATCAAATAAAAGCAATTACACTGTAATTTGACTGGTAAGGCTTAAATAAGGAGGCTATTGAGAAGCTCTTTCATACTTCAACTCCTGCATAAGTAGCCTGATTTTTATGTTTAAATTAATATAATCATGCTGAAGTACCTCTAAAATACAAGGTAGCTATAATTGATCCTAAAATCTTACCTGCAGAAATAAAATGTCTCTTAATTCAAAATGTAACACATCATTTGAACAAGGAATGAATTAGATCAGATCCGTTAAAAATAATTTTGATGGGTATAGCAGGATATTTTTTATAGCTTTTAAAATTTCATTCAATACCTGTAATTAAACAAAATTTTGTTGAACTTCTCTGGGCCAAGTCAATCAATAACAGAGATAGAAATATCAATCCCCTTATTTGGTAATCTAGAATAACATGGTGAGGTCGGTGCAATAAATCTAGTTATGTCCTTGGTGAGTGGATCTACTCTCTTAAACCCACCTGGACTGTTATAGAACATAGAAGATTGACTCAGAGTATGTAGGTGCTAGAGTTACGTGCCAGAGGTTTGCGTTCTGCACTAGTGATGGTGTAAAGTAGTGCTACTTAGATTGTGGTTCGTGGACCAATATTGATCCATAAATTGCCTGTTACCAACCGGTCCACAGAACAAGTACAGAACTTGAGAGTAAGAATTGATAGCAATTTGACTGTTAATTGATGCTGTTGAATCTAATAATAATTTTAAGAACTGGTGGCTTTAACTTTTATAATGTCTTTTTATTTCAATTTTTCTAGTTATTCATTGTTATTGTATTGAACTGAAAGTTTTGAGCCAAAATAGAATGCAAAAGAAAAACAAAATTCCAAACAAAAATACAACTCTTCATCATCAATAATTTGAGAAGAAATCGTGTAGATAATATGCTTGCTTGTCTTTTTGAATACACTTAAAAGAAAAATAAAGGAAAAAGCATAGGGTAGAACAACAATATTCTGTGAGATGTCTTTAGGGAAAATAAACTTTATACTTGACATTTTTAATGACAGTTCCATTATTCCATAATTTAAATTCAGGTTTTCTGCCATTCTAACAGTGCTTTCAATTTAGCTATGCTAAATCTGTTAGTTAGACAAGTATTATATTGTGCAATATTAAAATTTGTCTTGACCTTCAAAAACTGCAAAAACTAGTTCCACATTGTGTTATTTGCCATTTTTAGTTATTTTAGTTCAAGTCCATTAGGTAGTTTTTACAACTCAGATGGAAAATCTTTTTTCTGAAGTTTAGATCATTATGAAGACTGATTTTAGTGGTTTATATTCCCACCTATACACACCATTTGATAATCTATTTAACTAATTATTAATCAATACGACATCATTTTTTTGGCTGCAGCTATCAAATTAAACACAAATTGTTATCATGAGATAGGTAAAACATTTTTTTATTTATGGCAGATTGATGCTTATACCTAAAGACCTACATGTACCTACAAATGTACAGTGATAGTTTTTTGATGAATGTCAAAATAAAGACATGCTGGGAGTAAGAAATTCTATTTTGTCAACTTGAGTTTCTAGCAATTATAACTTAGAGACATAATGGATGAGAAAAAACTGAACATGGGATATGAAATGCAGAGACTAAGAGATGCTCATGATTAGTTCTGTGATGTCTGTGGAATAATTTTTCTATTCATCAAGATCAAGCGAGGGAGGTTTGGTACCTTAACTTATATTCCAAGACATAGCAATTGAAGTGAAAAATTATTCAATCTACTTTCTGTCATATAGTAAGGACTATTTTACAGAAAATATAAGTCAAAATATTCTCAATATTATAAAACAATTAGATCTGTAAACTGAAAAAAAGTTACATAACCATCAAATAAAACATTTTGAATGATAGAATTCCCAGAAATATCTTAAGCATTTATAATTTTTTAACTTATAACCCAGATTCTATTAAATAAGAGGAGAATTTTATTCAACTCAACAGAATGGCATGTACAGTAGTAGATCACCACACCAGAGATTACACAGGACTCCTAGAAGTGCTCACTCACCTAGAAACACTGCATTCTTTTGTACTAGAAAAATTCACATTTTATGATAGTGGAATTCTTTAAGTTTCATCAAGAATGTTTTTATTAAATTAACAAAAATCTTAAACCCGATCTAAGGGAATTATTTAGTAAAAGGTACTTTAACTATGTTTTTCGAGTATAGATTTAGATAAATAGCCTACAATATTTAACATTTTTACTGGTCGAGGCATTAATAAGTAGAGATAGTTATTGCTTGTATAGTCTTAACATGCATTCTTATAATTATTATATAAGCTAATATATTTAATTTAATATATTTAGCAATTCAACAAAACTTTACTGTCTACCTTCAGTTTTGTATCTGTACTTAGGATAAATGCATAAAGCTAATAATATTCCATGACATTTATGGTCTAAGAGGGAAGAGAGACATAAGAAATTCTACTTACAACACAATGGAATAAGTTTCGCACTAGGATGGATAATGCATACAAGATAAAGTGTTCTACAGGGGTATGAGGGTACATGTGGGCAACTCAACCTGCTTAAAAAAAAAAAAAAAACAACGACAATAAGAGAATAATGTCTGAACTGAATCTTGAAGGACATATTGATATTCATAAGATTGAAAGGGAAGAAAAATATTTTATGCAAAAGAAACAGCATGTACAAACCCACAAAGACAAACAAATAACAACAATAAATAGCAAGAGACTGAAAATAATTTAATGTTGCTGGAAGATAAGGTGTAAAAACTGGATCTAAGTATATGTAACTAGGCTGATCAACATTACAGAGTACAAATTTTACTCTTCCTGAAAAAAAAAAAAAATTCAGACATTATACTATGAGACAGTTAAAGGAGAAATTGGAGCACAGGTTAAATGAGTAGGAATGTATTCTAGAAGTCAACTTCATCGGCAACATAGAGACCAAATTTCATAGCTTTTTTTTTTTTTTTTGAATTGATGACATTAAACTAGGGCAGTGACAATGGCAATGGAGAAAAGAAAAATATGGGAAATTGTTAAAGTTACTATTTATAAGGTAACAGATATTAGAGATCATACATTAAATCACAAAATAATAAATATGTGAGGTGATAATTTGTTAATTAACTAGGTGAGAATTCTTTTACAATGTGTGTGAATGTGTGCATCTCAAATCATTATGATGTATACTTTAAATATTATAATTTTACATATAAATTATACTACAATAAAACCTTTATAATTACATGCAATGATGACTAAGTTCTAGGAAATAGAATGTAAGAAAAAATATATTATATTAAAGCTTTAGGGAACAATTTCTACCTACAAGATGGAAGATGTTCTTAAAAAAAATTCCTCCAGAAATTTTGCTGTCATAACTGCAGGTGTGATTGCTGAAAGATTTTTATCTGCTCTGTCAAAGTTTCCATCTTAGAAAAAAAGAGCAGTAAAGTACAATGACTGAATCTCTGTGAGTATAAATGAAACAAATGTTCATGATTAAAACATCTCTATTTTTATTTACTTTTTTAAATGCATTTTTTTTATTTTTCAATTACAGTTGACATATAATACTATATTAGTTTCAAGTATGCAACATAGTGATTAGATATTTATATAACTTGCGAAATGGTCACCCTGATAAATCTAGGACCCATCTGACACCATGTATAATTATTACAACATTATCGACTATATTCCCTATGCTATATTTTACATTCTATGACTATTATGTAGTTACCAATTTGTACTTCTTAATTTTTCCCCCCTTTTCACTCATCCCTGCCAAACACCCTCCCATCTGGCAACCATCAAAATATTCTCACTATCTGTATGTTTCTGTTTGTTTTTTTAATTTTGTTTTTCAAATTCATGTATAAGTGAAATTATATGGTATTTGTCATTCTCTGTCTGACATTTTTCACTTAGCCCTCTAGGTCCATCCATGTTGTTGCAGATGGCAAGATTTCATTTTTTTTTTTAATGGCTGAGTAATAGTCCATTGTATATGTACCACTTCTTTATCCATTCTTCTATTCATCTATTGATGAAAACTTAGGTTTCTACCATATCTCAGCTATTGTAAATAATACAAAGAACACATACATGCACACTTTTTTCCTTTTTTCATTTTTATAAAATATCTTTTTCCATCTCTTTATTTTCATTTTTTGTGTGTCTTTTGATCTGAAGTGAGTCTTTTATAGGCAATATATGTAAGGGTCTTGTTTTCTTATCTGTTCAGCTACCTCATGTCTCTTGATTGGAGCATTTAATCATTTACATTTAAAGTAACTCTTAGGCGAGGCAACACTTAGTTGACCTCACAGATTGCAAGGACCTTGTCAACTTACACCTACAGCACCTGGTCTTCCTAGGTAGTCTCCCATCCAAGTATTAACCAGGCCCGACCATTATTCATATTTTAGATCTTTTGTTTTGTTCCTCTTTTTCTCAAAAAAGTTTCTTTAACATTTCTGGTAATATCAGTTTGGTGATGAAAAGCTCCTTTAGCATTTTCTTGTCTGGGAAGCTCTTTATCTGTCCTACGATTCTAAATGACAGCTTTGCTGGATAGAGTATTCATGGTTGCAGGTTCTCGCCCATCATTTTGAATGTTTCCTGCAAATCCCTTCTGGCCCGCAAAGTTTCTTTTGAGAAATCAAGTGATAGGCTTAAGGAAGCACACTTATAGGTGACTACTTTTCCCTTGCTGCTTTTAAGAGTCTTATGTCCTTTTCCTTTGCAATATGAGGAAAGTTTCCTGTCATTGTTTCCTGAAGTAAGTTTTCAATTTCTTATTATCTCTCTTCTTCTTCTGGTACCCCTATAATAAAAATATTGTTACATTTATTTCCCAGAGGTCCCTTAAACTATCTCATTTTGGGGCCAAGGAAATTCTTTTTTTTTTTTTTTTTTTTTTTTTTTTCTGTTCTGATTGGGTGTTTTCTGCTACTTTACCTACTAAATCCTCTGCTTCATCCAATCTACTGATGATTTCTCCTAAGGTATATTTCATTTTAGTTATTGTATTTTTCATTTGCAACTGGTTCTTTTGTTGTTGTTTATCTCCATTTTTATGTTTCCTGTATCTTCGTTAAAATTCTCATTGAGATCACTGAACTTTCTTATAACCAGAGTTTTGAACTCTGCATTTGTTTCCATTTTATTCAGTTCTTTTTCTGGAGCTTTGTTCTAATCTTTCTTTAGGGCATTTTTCTTTGTCTCCTCATTTTGGCTGCTTCCCTGTGTTTGTTTCTATGTATTAGGTAAAGCTGCTATGTCTCTTGGTCTTTGTAGAGTGGCCTTATATAACAGGTGTCCTGTGGGGTCTAGATGTGCAGTCTTCTTAGTTACCTGTGCTGAATGCTCCAGGTATGTCCTTTGTATGGGTTGTGTGTGCCTTCCTGTTGTAGTTTAGCCTTGGTTGCTATTGGCACATCAATAGAAGGGATTGACCCTCACACTGATGGGTTGTGAGGACTGGCTGTGACTATAGTATTATACTATTATACAGGTGCTGACCCCACAGAACAGGACTCATTTTAGCAGAAATTTGGTGTCTGTCAAAGTCTACCCTTTGGGAGTGTTGTTTTTACCTATTCTGCTGTCTTGGCTGGAACCTAAAGACTTGAGGTCCTTATTATTTGCAATAAAATCTCTTTCTAGTGATATAACAACTAGAAGAGAAGGCAAGGGAAAAAGCAATTAAGACTTCTGGCTTGGATGATTTCCAACTGTAACAAGTAAATAAAAATTATCTTTTGAGGAAATACACTAACAGGATATACAGACATTTGACTTTAAAATACCACAGCAATATAAAAAAATGAGTGGTCCGGTAGGTGGTTAAATATACTGATCTGGAATTCGGGTTAGTGGTTGGATATAGAGATTTGAGAGGCATAAAAAATATATGTGGTAATGTGAGGGCTTAATAGATATTATGGGCCATGAAGAGTACTAAGACAAGTTAAGAGAGTTTTAAAAAGAACTGTAAGGGAATATCCATATATAGACTATAGATGAAAAAGGAGGAGGAACAAGGGGAAGAAAAGCGATGATGGTAGTGGTGGCATTAGCAATAGTAGTAGTAATAGAATAATTTACTATACAATTACTATATGCCAGGCATCACCATAATACTTTACATGTATTAATACTTATAATCCTCAAAACTACTCTATAAGTTAGTATCTAACTAGTAAGGTAAGTACTTTTATTGTCCCCATTTCTAAGGAAACAGGCACAAAAAATTAAATGTCACCAATATTATACCCTTAGTGGTATTGGCCAGTAATCTGGTTCCAGGGCCCTTGCCCTTCACTATTCTACACTATTTCTCCAAAATAGGTGGCGAATTTGAAATAGTTATGAAGAACTCAGAGTGTTATCATGACAGAGAAAGGGTGAGAATTTCAAAATAATGAAGCTGTTAGCAATTATTAATGTTGCAGAGAATTCAGGGAAAGAACACCAGATAGAGGTGACTGGATTTGAAATTTTGGAGGTCACCAGTGACTTGGCTGAAAGTCCCCTTACTGGAATGGTGGTCAGAGTTTTATACAGATGGGTTGAAGAGAAAGGTCATGGTGCTCTCTCTTCTCTCTCTCTCTCTCTCTCTCTCTCTCTCTCTCTCTCTCTCTCTCACACACACACACACACACACACACACACATTTAGTGCTATTTTTAAAAAAGTGAATGGTGGGTGAGGAAATGGAGAGAAAGTACATGCTACTTATTTGTGAATTAAAGTTGAGAGATTGTGAGAAGAAAATAGGGACTAAGAAGTTTAAAAATTTGTTGTCAGACTGTAGAGAGTTACCTATGATTTATCATATGGAGTGAAGAAGTCAGTGGATTGACCGTTTGAAAATGAAGGAGGAAGATGGAAATCTAATGGGCCGAATTGCAAAAAAAAAAAAAAAAAAAAAAAAAAAAAAAGTGGCAAACAATGGCATTCATAGGTCATGTGGCAGGATTAGCCTGCAGCAGATGAATGAAAATTTCCTCATGTTTTAGTAGAATTTAGTGCAAAATAAAGAAAACCTGAAAGTAATACACTCTTAAGTATCTTCTGAGAACAAAGAAAAGAAACAATAATCAAAAAGGACCCAAGGATAGCATCCACCACAAACATAGTATGGGGATAATTATCACAAAGCCTGGCTCCTATTATTAGCTCTGCTACAAATAACTGACAGAACTTACCTTCTTTAGTACTATGGTAGCCTAATTTGCTTATTTGTAAAGTGGCTCTATCAAAACAATTTATATTTTTTTGCAAAAAATTGAAATAAAAAGCCTTTGAGGAAAAAATATACTCCATGTGTTTATTATTATCAGGAGAAAAATGAATAAACTGAAAGCCATCAGGTGGTGTAGTGGGAATAGGTCAACTGTGCCACATCTATGCAATGTTATTTTGAGCAATGCATTCAGACACTCTAAATCTTGATCACTTCCTTTGTAAAATGAGGATAATTGTCCTTAGCTGAAAGACTTGTTTAAGGATTAGACTAAATGAATGAAATCAGTTTATAATACAAATCACTACACAAAGGTAGGCTCTTCTTTTGAAAATCATAAAATATCATTTGTAACTGAAGATAATAATAGCAACACAAAATGATAAACAGCATTCATTTTTACATATCTCAGCAGGGGTGAGCGGTAGACTTGCCACAGATGTCATGTCTGCTTTCCTTAGTTTTCTGATGAGTCGCACCTAATTTTAAACAGCAAGGCAGTATTATGAGCAAAGGAAGTGGTCTAGGGGATCATGATTCTGTTGGCCAGGGAATGGTTAACTGACATATGCTATCCAGCAGAATAGCGGGAAGATGTGTGGCTACCACTCGCAGGGGGTGGAAAAGATGTTGCCGGAGGTTGTGGCTGAGGAAGTTTCAGTTCAGTTATGGGAAATCTTTCTGCTTTCCACATGTGGTCTTGCCACATCCTCACGGGCCCCTGTGGTAGGGCTCTCTGGAGAGATATTAAGTAATAGGCAGGAAGGCAGAGAGGATGATGGAGATGGAAAATGAAGAGGCAAGGCAAGAGGAAGAGATTGAGATCAGAGGGAGAAGAACTCTAGAGAGGCAAGAAACATCAGTATGTGCCACCATTGCACATACTCTGCTCGCACTGGAATAGCTGGGGGTAAGCCCATAGAAGAGGAAAACATTATTCAGAACTCCCACCTCCAAGGCAATCCATGTGGGTGACTAACAATGACATTTCATTTTACATGTGTCTAAAAAATTCGGAATAACTAACATACATGACTAAATACCTATTTCACACAAAAATATCAAAATTTTGGATACTCGTCGTCTTGATAATAATGGCCTTTCCTCTCTTGAAAGTCGTACATCCTATTCTCCGTTCACAATCCTTTATGCTCTTATTTCTCTTTTTCTCTCCATCTGACAAAGTCGATATTCAGTGCTTAGGAGTCAATCCCAAATTTTATTTAACCAATGCTCATGTTCAAAATTTGGGGCTCAGGACCTCAGGAGCACAGATTTTTATTTTTAATTGCTTTAGATTTTCCTTAGTTTTCATTAACTTCTACCTAAACATGTTTTTTGTTTTTTCCCAAAACTCCCATCATCCTTCATGAGACACATGGCTCTCTTTCTCATAACTCTACTTTCAATGGCACTGCCATCACGCTTTTTATCTTGTAGGACAGAAATCTTGGCATTTTCTAGCCCTCTATTCAATGTATCTCTCTCTGGTTCACCAATATTAACACCACATAGATGTGGGTCTTCCTCATCTCACATCTGAGCTGTGACAACAGCTTAAACACATTTTCTTAATTTTCCTAAGTTATTGTTTGAATCGTGTCACTTTCCCATTCAAAACACGATACTAGTTTTTAGAAGGTCCTCTATAATTTGATTTTAGATAGCAAATCTTACTTCTCATTACCCATGATGCAGTTGAAAAAATTTTAAATTAACTTATTAAGTTGCTGTTATATGTGGGCACTATGATAAACATAAATATACATGGCCTAGTCCTGTCCTTCAGGAGCTTAAGACTTATAGTGAGGCAGATGAACAATATAGCTAGTGCTATGCTATAAGTATGTAAGGCATCTAATGAGAATCTTGACAATAGGAAATAGAGTCTAGGGTCACAAAGAAAATTTCCAAAAGAAGTAGGAGAATGACTTAATTTCTAGTTGTCTTTTAAGACAACTAGAAATTAAGTTAAAAAGATAAGGGATGAAGACATTTTAATCATGGGGATCATGAGCATGAGAACACATGGTATTTTAAAGAAATGCTGTTTTTTTTTTTTCTTTTCTTTTCTTTTCGTTTTTTTTTTTTTAATGGCCATAATAAATGGTTTAGCTATAAAGCAAAAGAGGTAGGCTAGGGTCAGGTTATGAAGGGCCTTGTGAACAGGCTAAGAAATGTTCATTTTATGCTGAAAGCAATGGGAAGCTGTCAAAAGCTTTTAAGATAATGAGTTGCATGATCATATTTGTGTTTTAGAAAGATGTCTGGCAGCAAAGTTGAAAATGCTTGGAAGGGAATTAGAGTGAAGTAGAGAAAACAAGTTAGGAAGTCCGGGTCCCATCACATCTTGGGAAAACAATTACTGCTTAAAAACAACCATTACCACCACCACTATCACACAAAAAAGTAAAATTTTGTTCACCGTCAATGCTGAGACCCAAGGAGACAACAGAATTCTTTTTGGTAGTGAACGCATATTAAAATAATAAAATAAATAAATAAATACTTCAAGAAAATATGTGCAAAACAGAGATCAGCATTTCATACATTGCAAGTAAAAACAAATATTTTAGGTTCAATAACAGACTAGAGAAATACCCTCTAATTCCCATGTTTTTTTTTCTTGTAATCTGATATTTTTCTCCTGTATTTTATTTATAGATAAGTAGAATAGATATGCAATAATTCACTGTTACATTATATTTAGCTTTTCAATAGAAAAGTGAAGCTGTGGAGTGCAGATTCTACTTCACAAGAGGATTAAAAAAACATACATTCCTGCTTAGTTTGTAACTCCTTGCATATAATATGTACCATATGCAAACACACTGTGCAGAACCATGATTAGAGAAAACACTTGCTGTGTTGGATTATTAAATGTGTATGTTTTTCTGAACCCTCTTCCCCCATATAATTTTTGAAATCTGTCTGTCATTACAAGATTCTTAATGATTTGTTACACTGTGTTTTCATCTAGAACATTTGGGCATATTTTATAGATGACCAATAGATAATTGACAACATAAAATATTTAAACATAGTGTGAGGGAGCACCATCATTACTAACTAAGGACTTGCTAGAAATGAAAATTATTGAGCCCCACTCCAGATATATGAAATGAAAATCTCTAGGGATATGGCTCAGGAACATGTATATTAGCAAACTTTCCAGATCATTCCTATATATTTTTAACTTAAGAAGGATTGTGGTAAAGAATCAATCTAAAGGCAGATTTTAATTAATTAAAAAATTCTGCTTCTGTGACTGTCTTGACTTTTGGCAGATAACCACAAATATCTACTAGAATTTTATCAAACTTGTGTTGGGTCTGGTTGAATGCATTATGTCTTCTTATTCACACGACAATGAACTTTAGGAAATGGAACTCATTAAGTTAATGTTATCTATTCATAGGGCTCTTGTGCCAACAGGGACCTGATTGGCTCATCCAGCAGGAGATACCAGCACATACCATAGGACATGCATTCAGTAGAGAAAACGAAGGTGCTCAGTGTACAAAATGTCCCCCAAACATAAAGTATACTGTTCAAAATGATTTTGTGAGATTAATACTTAGTCACTTTTTTTTCTGGATATCAAATATTCTTATTTTTAAATTATTTGTTTGATACAGACAATTAAATAATTTAACCAGTGGTAGAATGTACAGAAGCCAATTAGAATGCATTATGAATTAAGAAACAAAGCATTTCTTTTTCTTGATGGAAATCAAATAAAAATGTCAAACTGCTGCAATCAGACATCCTTTATATGAATATTCATTGGCAACTGTTCATGGCAGATTTATGAATTCTTTCACCTGCTGTTAGGAGGAAAAAGGAAAACATTAAGTTGCCAAATAAAGCTATTAACATAAGCTAAAAAGAAAAAAAATATATACACAGATGGATGCTGATCTTGGAATTATGCAATCTTATCAAAAGAGACCTATTTCTTTTATATTGTGAAAACATTTGTTTTATACATGCAGATTGTAAAGGTCTGAGATTTGAACTCAGTAACCACTGGCAGCAACATCTCCTGTGGTTTATGGAGGACAGTGAAACCAAACATAGATCACCTTGCCATGGTAAAGCCATGTGTAAAGATATTCATTGACAATCTAAGTCATACTTAAAATGTCTGCCCCATTCCTTCAGAATCACTTACATAAACATCCACACACATTGGACTATTTTGCCCTAAAGAAAAGATTTTGATTAAATTTAAGGGTATAATTTAAATGTATGATAACAAACTACTTCAATAGATTTGTTTTTAAGGTTTAGTAATGAGAAACCATATAAAATGTTTGCTTAGGCATGTTAGGTTACTTATTTAACCATGTGTGAATTTCAGTTAATTTGTGGAATACAGTTTCATGAGTACTTTTAGTGCTTCCTGATTACTACCAGGGTTGGAATGCTACGAAAACATAACATTTCCTGGAGCATTTTCATTTATAGGCAAGGAAAAGACGCATAGAAGCAATAAAACCACACTTTGAATATTTGATTCTTCTTTCGTACACAATTTGGTTCTCATTTATTTCAGATGTTTTTTAGCTTGCCTTTTAGCCTCCAAAAAGGTTGTTATTTTTGATACAATCTTTTAAATACATGTAAAGATTTTTTCCCTTTATGTCTATAGTTAAAATAAGTGTATTTAATACTAATGGACATTTCTGTGTTAATTATTTTAATAAAATTATAATAGAATTATTAGACCAAGAAGAATTTGGACTTTATTATACTCAATGATCATAAGATTACAACTAAATATTTGACAAAGCAATCATTGCATTTTTCTATAAGATAAGGCATTTGAAGAAACTTGCAGAGATCTGAAACAAGAACCCCTCAGTTACTGTTCTTCAACTATGCCCAGAAATTAAACTAGAAGATTCATCTGCATGTAACCCAGCCCACAGGATTCTGTTGACAATATCAAAGTAAACCGAGCTCAGTCCCAAACTTTGCATAATCACGGTCCTTTATTGTTGGTGAAAATGTCAATTATTAGTGTTGCCTGTAGAGGATAATTTTCTAACATTTGCTATAAAGCGTAATTCATCTAACATGAAAAATTAAATATGCATGCACCATTTAAATCAGCAATTCTACTTCAAAAAACAACCTTTTTTACTACATTCAAAAGTATTCATTGCATCATAGTTTGCAGGAGCAAATGATTGAAAGCAAACAAAACGTCTATTAATAGGGGACAGATGAACTAAATCATGGTTCACTAATACAGTGGATTACTTCCAGACCTTAAAAGAAAGAGAGTTCTATATGCACTATATGGACTGATTTTTAAAGTATATTTTTAAATTTAAAAAGCATGGCACAAAACTTTGAGTGTGCTATAATTTTCATGAAAGACAGAGAGAGAGAGACAGAGAAAATCGATTTCTCTGTTATTTATTTATTATGCAGAAGGGTACTCGAGAGACTCAAAGCAATGGTTTCTCTTCACTAGGCGGCAGAGCGCGAATATCACATTCTAAATCTTTTTGTATTTTAAAAGTTACGAATCATGTGCATGTATCAGGTAAATACATTTTTTAAAAATTTGGAATGCATATAATTCATTCCCTAAAGTATGCTACATTATGAAAAGTATGAAATAATGTATACATAGAATAAATGACAATATTTTAAGGTTAATTTAAGGTTTATTTCAGGTTAATATATTGTACACTAAGCACAGTTATGAAATTTTCTTTCAGTAGCCTTTGATTACTTAGGTTTTTGTCCAGTTATACTTTATATATATTTTAAAATTTTGTGGCCAATGCTACACTTTTAAATTTGATTAATGTTGTAGGCCCTCTCCTCCCAAAATTACTCATATGCACATACCCACAAATTAGGAATAAATCCATGGGACTTACTTATTGCATCCAATCCTAGACTACTATCCATAGATGTTCAATGATCCATGAATCTTTGGAAAGCAATCACTTCTTTGAAATAATTACAAAAATGTAGAAATTAAGTATTGTTCATTCTCGTTCTCAAATTGTGTACAAAACCTGTAATAATCACTTTAAACAAGACTTTAAAAATAAACATATTAGATTGAAATTTGTGATTATGATCTAAGTGCAAGTAACTCTTGCAAAGCAATACAGTTAGAGTCCCAAATGACTATCTTGGCAACTCTTTTTAGTAATTTTGTATTTTTGAAGCATTTCCATCATCATGAAAAATATTTAAAAAATATTAGGGTGAGGGGAAAATCCTAAATGGTAAGAAAATTTTGTTATGTTCCAAGAGTCAAAGAGTGACAATATGGGGGTTATGTGTTTTTATTTTCTTTTAATAAAAAACTATTTGATACTAGTTTCAAGGTTTTATTGAGACCTGATACAATTTTAGACATAAATTTCAATATACACATCAATTAAAAAAATAATTAGTATTGCCTAAAAGAGTCATCACAAGATATTACCTCTGTGAATTTATACAATTCCTTAATAAATACTCTAAGTTGTTTGAGTAGCTATGTATGTATTTCCTAGGGAACAGCTGATAATGCCTTTATGTACATATATGATATTTTTTACTATTATATTTATAAAAACCATGACATCGTTTTAAAATAATAGTAAATACAATACCAACTATTAAGTATGCAGGCAGAATACATGGAATACATATTTGCTAATGTAAACTTTGTAATTATTACATAAAAATGAAAGATATTTAATCTCCCCATACATACGTTATTCTTAATACAATATTACTGTTCTTTTAGACTGGGGTTTGTAAGTTTCCATCAGTTAATTTTATAGATTTGCTTGAACTCCTTATTTAATCCTAAAACACTTGAAAAGTAGTATAACATATCTTTTCTTTGACCTCTTCTGACAAATTAAAGTCTCAAGCATTCATTACCCTTGAGATGACACCATGATCTCAACAACACTGCTAAGCAAATAAACATAATTACCACAATTCTAGAACATATAGAGCTCCTTCTTAGGCAAAGCAGCAGAATCTCTTACTAAGAGGTCGGGATTCAGGATTTAAATTCAGCACTTTAATATCTGGGTAAAAATATGCTTTCCCTTCAATTAATATTTGCAGAAAGATGAAACTATAAAATCCATATTCATAAGATATGATTGGGAAGAATACCTTATAACATCTATTTAGAATATCACAGCATTTACCAAAATGTACATTTCCAGTTTTTATAAAGAAAAGAATGTAGATGGTAAGTAAAGCAAAGCATTTCTTAAAGAGTGTCTCATTTGGGTGGACTAGGAGATGTGTTCATTCATTATCAATCATAGTTTTGCTAGCTCATCTGATTGTATGGCTAGGAATCTTAACTCAGATTTTATCTTAAATGGATTCCAGATGGTTAAGTGAGTATCTGAAAACAATAGAAACAGTATCATTATTCACAAACCCTTACAGAGAATTTACTATGTTCCAAGAACTCTTCTAACTGTTTTTAGATTATTTAGTTCATTTACTAACTTACAGACACCTCATGATGTATATAATATTATTAACTCGTTTACAGATTAGAAAACTGAGGTGAAGAGAGATTTAGTTATTTTGCTCAAGGTCATAGAGCTAAGTAGGTATTTTGAATCCAAACCAAGGAAATGTACACATATAAACACTACTAGACTTCATTAGACATTAAAGAGATGTTTTAAAATCCCTTATATTTTTTTCAAAAGAAAGGTCACGAAACTAAAAGGATGATAATTAGCCATGAATTCATCCAACAAGTATTTATTGGTTACTATTAGGTACTGTGATGGGTGCAAATACAGATATCAATGACAAACAATATAAAACAATACAAAGGTTAGTTTTTAAAGGAATTGTTCTACTTTATTATTTTAAATAGTTTACATCAAATGAGAAAATTAAATATATATGAGACTAACTTTTAATTGTTTCTGCAATTTTCATCTATATATTCTTACAACCGCTATATACAAAGATCTTTAAACATAGTGGTTATAATAATATATTTAAAGGAGTATTAATGGAGCATTTCTAATTTAATTATAATGTATATTTTCTCGTTCTTTCTGTTAATGTAAGTCTAATCATTGTCCCCAACTTCCATGATCTGTTTTTATTCAAATGCTTATAATGCGTGTAACAGTCTACTCTTAAGAATAACCTTCATATTCTCTATCTATCATGAAGTCTTCCAAGAAATGACTTTAAAGTATGTGGTTGGAAATAACCACTTGCTATCAACTATACCCAATCACTTACTGACATTTCACTGAATTTTTAAGATATTATTTCTTGAAAGCTATTTGTCTGATTTAACTTTTATCATTCAGAGGAGCACCGGCCAGTATAATTTTCTGCAATGATGGGAGTATTCTATAATTGTGCTATCCAATGTAGTAGCCACTAGACACATATAACTATTATCGAGAACCCGAAATATGGCTAGAGGGCCTAAACAATTGAATTTTTAGTTTTATTTTAATTTTAATCAGCTTATTTAATCCTAAAGTTAGTCATATGTGGCTAGGGACTACCTATTGAACAGTGTGAGTCCTACAGCGCTGTATGCAGAGCACATATTTAATCAATTTTGCTGTATGAATAAATGAGCAGGTAGGTGCACACACAAAAGTTCTCAGGTTCCTTAAGAAATATCTATCTATACCTAAACTTTCATTTTTAAAGTATTACTAATGATTTATAGAAGTAAATATGTAGGGAATTACAATCTTCAAATCATAAAGTTATCCTTGGAAAAGAATAGATTATTTAGCCTTCTAAACCCTTATTTGACAAATACAAGACAACTGAGATAAGAAAAGATAAATGTCCTTGTTTCAGAGGTAATACGTGAAGAAGAGAGGACTAGAGTTCTGGTGCCTTTGTTCTCAGGGCACTATTTTTCCTATAATATCCTAAAATTTAAGAGTAATTTTAAAAAGCCTTATTCTAACCTTTGAGCATGATATGCCTATGAAATTGTTAGCTTTTTCTCAGAGTCTTGTTTTGGGGTTGCCTGGAAACAGACCCTGAGGCACAGATTAGAATACAGATAGTTTAATTTTGAGATGTGGAGAACAGCGGTAGCGAAGTGATATAGGGAAGGCTAGATAGCAATAAAGAGCATTATCGAGCCAGAGACTGTGGGCCTCAAAGCTTACTTTTTGAAGAAAATTCTGGGATACAATTTAAATGTCCGTACGTCAGAGTTATCCCAGTATGGAGAAGGTGGTGTCAAGTGACAGAGCTAGAATATTTGTCATCTTTCATTACTTTCTGAGCATGTGGAAGTCAGCAGAGCCCAGTGATGAGGCAAAGGATACTGATGGGTGGGACTTTTCCAGCTTCTGTCCTACTTAAACTTAGCATAGAATTAACTTATGATAGTTGCTCAATTAATTTTTAATTGAATATGTATAATGGGAAGAAGGATGTTATGTAGCTTAAAAAATAAGATTAAATATAGGTCTTTTTAATTTCTTAAAATTATAGACTTGATGGACTAAGAGCTTTTAAAGATTAAGATATAGTCATCCCTTCACATCTATGGGCATTGGTTCCAGGACCCCCATGAGTACCAAAATCCATAGATGTTCAAGCCTCTTATATAAAATGGCATAGTATTTGCATATAACCTATACATGTCCTCTTGCATATTTTAAATAATCTCTAGATTACTTATAATACCTCATACAATGTAAGTGCTATGTACTTAGTTGTTATACTGTATTGTTTAGGGAATAGTGACAAGAAAAAAGTCTGGCTATGTTTATTTCAAAGCAACTATTTTAGGCCTAACTACATAGTATACAACAGCAACAATGTGACACTTATTTAATTTTTTTATATTTTCAATCTGTGGTTGTTTGAAACTACAGATGTGGAACTCATGATGCCATACGGACGGCCAACTGTACTTACCTTTGTATCTCAGGAGCTGGCACAGTGCCTGGCACAGAACAAATGGTTTCCAAATTATTGTCATAACTTAACCTTATCAACATAATACACCAAAGACAACATAATATTTTGATACTTTACTACTGCTACTACTCTTAACAGTAAATATTGAGTATCAACTCCCTACTTCTGAATAATTACCATACATTAGCTCATTACTCTTCACCATAATATCATGCTGCAGGTACTATTCATTACCATAAAATCACACTACAATAAAGTGTAAATAGGTTCTTACGTGTGTTTACTTTTGAAAAAAAAACATTAATTTATATTTTCAAATGAGCATTTACAATTTAATGCATTATTTTAATTTCTAATTTGAGAGCTCTTTTATATCGAAATCACTTTAGGTTTTGAAAGTAAGATATGAAAGACTAAGGATTTTGGTTTCTCTTACACATCTCTGTGTTGAAAGTTAGCTGTAAAACTAGCAGTGTTCTGAATGAAGCATATAAAGCAGATGTGGCCATGAAAGAAAATCAGAATTTAGTAGAACACACAGATGTGGAAGGGAAAACAAATGACTTTTCTCCCTAAATTTACTTTTTCAAACAAGAGATTCCAAGACACTTGTTATCACCATCGACAATACACACCAAGAACCCACGAGGGATATTCGACATGACGCCTAAGACGAGCCATTTCCTTGACATTAGAACAGGTTTCTAAGTTATTTCCCTGCTGGGGCATTAATGTCTGCAGAACATATCTAATGTCTACAGTATGGTATAATTTAACTAACCATAGAATAATAAAACAGTAAATATCTTTGTCAAAATGCTATTGCCTTAGGTATAGAGTCATTTAGGAAACAGATGGGTTGAACATTGGGTAAAAATGTGGTTTAATGTAACAATTAAAATAACTTTCTATAATTTCCCTTTAATTTGTTTACATTGGATCTTTTTCATTCTTTTAAGTCCAATATTAATCCTTGATATAAAGTGGAACAAGTTGACATGTTTTTAATAAAGCTACAACAGCGAGATACATAGGGGTAAAGGTTTGCTGAAGCCTGTATCAGCTCAGCTTGTTCAGCTGATGGTATGTATCTATCTTTTCTCAATTCCACACTCACTGAAGAGACTTCACCTTGGTAGCTTAAAATTCATCATGGTGGGATTATTTACAATACAGAAATTGTAGAAGTTATAAATCAAGTGGTCTCCCTACCCATCCTCTTGTTAAACATTTAGCAGCATCATTTATCAGTGTGCCATTACATAGCAAAGACTATGAGGCATCTCAGAACTCATAACTAATTTAATTCAATAGAAGATTTATTTGTAGAAGCACCTCACCTGTGCAATGTGTCATAATTAGGTGACAAATTGCTTCTGGAACAAAAAAAAACATGGATCAAGAGACGAGGTGTTGTGCTATACAATGAATGGCTCTATGGCATGAGAAAGTAATAGTATAGACTGGTTGTCTCCAGACTGAGAATTTGATTTCAATTAAAATTATTTTTAATGCTGGGACTTTAAAAAGCCTTCTAGTTTTTATTTTGTTAATAAAATCATTAGAAATATTGGACTTTCTTTTCTCATCTTAATTTTATGACTGAAAGAACATTCAATACTAAAAATGTTTAAAAAATTAAAAAGATAATCTCAGAATAAAGTACAATACTTTCTAGAAAATAAAAAGTTGTGTTCTTAAACCTTCATCTTAAAATCTTTAAAAAGTATCAGTAAAAGCTTTGTCACAACGTTAACAAAAGATAATGTAAAAAGACTATTCTGAAGAGAATGATCCAGCTTTGTAAAATGTTGAGAGAGTTCGGTTTGCAAGACAGAATTCTCAGTCACACTGGCCAAGGCTATATAGTGTCTACAGCTTTCTTAGCTTAGGATGACTTTTCCAAATTCCTGGCTTCCTTGTCTTTGCCTACTCAAGTAGTTTTCTTATAAGAAAAAAAGTTTTTAGTATTACTTTTCTATGTAGAAATGTATCGCTTTTCATATACAAGTATGTGGTCCCCTTACCAGCTGTCTCATTAAAATTAATAGTCTATTACTCTGATTTATCCATTATTCTCTGTACATTACACTGACCTTGATAATTCCTAAGTATTGATAACATGTAGTTTGAGAATAAGCAAAATGAGGACCCTACTTAGAGACAAGGTAAACTGATTCAAATCCGGCCTGACCAACCAGTTCTGACAGCTGATCTGAAACATCCTAGGGTTAATGCTGTTCCATGAACTTCAAACAATGATAAATATTATTTCATTTTATTTTAAAAATGTTCACTTACTTTCAAGTAAAATTAGGTATCATTATTCTTTATGTAATTACTTCTAGAAAAATATTGTCAATGTATTTAAATGTTATTTTTCTACTTCTGAAAATGTTAAAGGAACAGTGTAGGTGTTATATGACCTCTTCTAATCAAAAGATTGATACATGAGAAAAAACACTTGTACAGTAGCGAATCAACTAGGTAGGCACAACCAAGTGAACATTTGGCATATTTAACAAAGTAAACCAATAGCTCTAAATTAACCCTTAATTTCCTTCTATAAAGGAGAATTAATATTGACATTTGCTGCTGAAGGAGCCAATGAGAGTCAATAACTTGATTGTTTTTCAATTATCTAATTAAGTTTTAGGAAAGATGTGAATCACAAGGTCAGCCAACATACAAACTGATTTATAGAAACAGACTAGTATTTGTCAAAAAGCAGAATTCAGTGATCACTGAGGGAATGATATAAATTAACTCTCTTTGTCAGCTAGTGTATTAACAAATAAAAATGTAGAAAACTAATTTTGAACTTTTGAGTTACAAAAAAAATGTTAAATAAAGAACTATGACTAGTTTAGTGAGTTTAAGCATGTCAAGTATTTTAGCTTCTGTGCTCTCAGAAGAGCCAGTATATAGGTATAAATATAAAGAGTAAAGTTTTTCCAAAACTGCTTCTGGCCCCAACAATAGTGTTGAGTATTTAGAATAACAAGATACCAGCACTAATAGTAAGTTGAAGTACTGACTCTTCAAACAATCATTTAGAGATACAAAAGAGATACTTTTGTATCTTTAAATGATACACAGGAAACAGAAAATTCATTCATCTTTGGGCTTTTAGATTTCTAAGTATAATAATGGGTTTACCATATGCACAGTATAAACATAATTCAACTAGTACAAATGGTAAAAATGTCTGCATAATGAAATTTGGGCAGAATAATGTATTCATTGCAACAAGCTATGAAAAAAATCTACATAAAACATTTTTTTCAAGAACTAGTCACATGCAAAAAGAATAACCATTCTAATTACCAATGCAGAATAGCTACATTCCCAGTAAAGTGTATGTATGTTCTTTATGATCAATTACATCTATGATGGAATGATAAATGTATCCAATCGAGAGAAAGCAATAGATTCAATACAATTTTATTTTATAAAGGTTTTAGATCTGTACTACATGCCAAAAGTCATCAATAAATTGTGATATACTGTCCTATTTCAACCACCATTAGGTCATGGAACAGAGCTATAAGATTATAGTCAATGAGTTGTATTTGATGGGCCATTGCCAAGTTCAGGTGACATAAGTAATATTCCACAGAGGTTAGTTCTAGACTTACTGTTGAGCATTTTAATCAGTGACTTTGATGATCAAATAGTAAATATAATTATTAATTTGGCAGATAATTTAAGAGCGACATCTCTAGCACTTCAGAGGAAAAGAATGAGAATAGCAAATAAACAGGAAATTCCACAAGTATTTAGAATTAATTATAAAATTCAAGAGGAATAAATAAATGTTATTGTACTGATTAAAAATAAATTAAGGGAATATAAAAGTGAGAAAATTCTATCTATGCATAAATATGAATAAAGAAAGTGTGAAGCATTATAAAGTCACTAAAAGTTAAATATGGGGACAAGCGTACAGCAAGGTTAAGAGAGAGAAAGGAACTTAGTTACTTAAATGAAATATACTAACAGCATGGTGCTATGGACAAAGGATTTGAAACAGAAAACCTGGGTTTGAATTCATGTTCCACGTTCACTAATTTTTAGATCTTGGGCTAAGCCATGCTATATCCTTGAATCTCGTTTTTAAAGATGGAGATGTTACTAGTACCTAGTTACATTAAATTAAAAAATTTGGTGTGATTTATGTAAAAATACATAGTGAATTTTAAATCAGCATATAATGTTAATTGTTGAAAATAATTTTAATATAAGCAATACTCTCTTGAATTACAGATATTCTATTCATATTTTATATGATTTCTGAACAGTTTAAAATTTTTCAGGACTTAGATAAGATACTGTTATTAAAAGATATTCAATTGTATTTCAATTTTTTAAAAATTTCTTAACCAAAAAGTACTAAAATTAACGTTTCTACAACATACATGAGAAGTAAGCATTTTAAAGTTGCTGATTAACACAAAAGTTATATTTTGTTAACTATAGTATAACATATTTAACTCTTATTGTAAGCCAAGGTTATTAGGTTCTAGAAGGCTATGAAATATTTTATTTTGTAAGTTTCCAAAGAAAAAGAAAAGATGACTAGAATATTGTTAATCTGGAAATGTTCATATAAGGTCCAGGCTAAAAACAGTTTGGATATTTTCTAAAAGATTTTTCAGAGGACCATCCTGGTTTAGCAGTAGGTCTTCCTCTTCCTCTTCCTTCTCCTCCTCCTTTAATATTGTTATCTCCAATTCATTTAATTTTTCTAGTGTAATAAATAAATATTTATTTTGCTACAATATAGATACTTGGGTTTTTATTTCTCCTTTAGTTTTAGGCAGGAGACAAGAGTGGAAAAGTCAAACCTCTAGTTTGAATGCTGAGCAAGGAAAATAGAACCGAATACAAATAGATGGCAACTTCTGCTTTCCAAAGAAACAGATAACTTTGGTATTATAAAGCATATGCAAATGAAACTTCAAAATTCTATTTTGAATACAACATTTATGGAAATAAATTTGATGGAGTCAGTGTAAAAGTGAGGCTTGGAGAAAAACCATTGAGAAAAAGCAGAGGCTTAAGTATGTAATGTTAAATTAAATAATTTAAACATTTTTCCTTAAAGACTATTCATGGTTTTTACTTACTAATACTTCATGATCTGCAACCCACAACTTTCACATGAGAAACTGTTTCTCCTGATTAAGTAGTTTAATTTGCATATGTGGTTTACTACATACATCCATCTTTCTATATATTCCAGTTTAATGGTGTGAAACTCACTGATCCAGAAGAATTTATATTAAGATTGCTTGGTAATATGAAATCTGTTCAGGAAGATTGGAAAACCTATTTTATTACCAATAGGTTATACTATCATTCATAACATTTACATCAAAACCAACACATATTTGCTCAATTGCAAACAATGTTGCATGAAACACTTTAAACACAGATAAACAAGCTATTTATTCAAGTAATATAATTGTTGGAGAAATAAATCAACAAACAATTTTAAAGTCTTCTAGCAATGACAACAACAAAAAAACAGTGCTTCTAAGGAAATTAACATCACTAAGTCACTAAATTAACCTAAACCTATTAATATTTAATGATGATACAACTCAACAGTTCCATGTTATTTTGTGCACCTGAAAGGATATCAGCTCATTTTTCTCTCTCTTTTTTCTCCTGCAATCCAATTTTTCTTGCTATGAGATAAAGATAACTTAAGTCTTCTCCTAGTCTCACCATATGTGAAAGATATGTCTAGCAAGATCATAGCTTTTTAGTGCTTGTAGTTTCTAGAACAATTCTTCTAAAACATTAATGTATGCACAAATCACCTGGGGAACTTGTAAAATGCAGATCCTAATTCATCAGGTCTGAGGTGGAGCCCAGATTCTACATTTCAAATAAGACACCATATGATGTCTGGAATCTATAGAGGAGGTATATTTTACCAAACCTTTAAACCTTTATGAAAGTTTTCATGTGAAAATCTTACAAATCTGAATAGATCAGTAAGTATTCAGATATAATGCGATGGGAATTATTACTCCATCCTCAAGTAGTAGCTAAGTAAAATGGCACCATTCGCAGAGAGCAGTGCCCCATGTATTCCTGTCAAGAGGTGGTGCTGCTTTAAATTTCTTGTTAATACTCATAAAGTATTTACTATAGCAACAATGTAAGGCACTATAGATGCACTAGTACATTCAGAAGCTCCTTCTGAAAGCAAATTTTGAATAGCACCTAATATTAATAAATACTATATATTTTTAAAAATATAGCTTAATAAATATCATTAAAGACAATTGTAAGTCTGTGGTTGATGGCATTTAAAAAATAAATATAACTAATTATAAGATACTTCTACATGGGTAAAATGGAAATGCCATAAAGATTGATTTATATTCTGCTTGTTAGATTAGTGGTAAATGATGCTATTTATTTTTGCTTTTTTTTTTTAATTTATGGAAAGAATGAATAAATGAAATGAACACTGGATTGAAGAATTATAAATTCTAAAATAAAATTATTATCTGTGTGATCAAAACCTCCACGAGCCTCTGCTTCTCAAGTACTTAAACGGGAATAATAACTCACTGATGCAGAGCTGGCAGAAGAAATAAGATAATGAATAGAAGATAGCGCTGTCTGCTCATGGTTAGCAACCTACAATTACTAGCTTAAATTATTAGTACTATTAATAATTTGAGTTTCTATGAAAATTACATAAATTAGAATATATTTATAAAGCATTTTGTACATGTTAATCCTAATAACAATAATAATATTGATTACCATTTATTGAATGCCTATTTTGTATTAAGCATTATCTAAAAAGCAATAATCTCATTTAATCCTCATATATGTCCAAAGTTTACATTTTATTTAAGAATAATAAAGTCCAGAAAAATGAAGTGTTTTGTCTAAAATCCCTAGAGTTTATGAAGCACAGGTATTCCAGCTTAGATTTCTCTAACCTCCCAGTTCTTGGTCATTCGAATAGGGTAATGTTCAAAACTGTTTCTTGTGATTTTGTCATCTGTGACCTAGGGTTAGTAATGCAGATCACACATACTTTAAAACAACAACAACAACAACAACAACAACAACAACAACAAAACAAATAATGCATGTTGAAAAGCCAGTACAATGCCTTGCACTAAATTAGCAGCCAATTGATAGTCTCTGGATACATTCATAGATGGGTGATAAAATGAATATTAACTCTGAGGTGGGGTCTGGCTACAACAGCAACGGCCATGGTAAGTTTTTCAATTTCATGACTTTGTCATCAGCTTCTACTCTGTCCTCCACAACTTCTATGTAGTATATCCTGTCATGCCATTGATTCTGTTTAGCCAGATTTAACATAACATTATTGTGGCAAAATAAGCATTCTGCCTTTTTTGGATTCCTGGCAGAATATTCTAAATACAACTTTCTTTTTGCTGATGCCGTTAATTGCACAAACGGTCATGTCATCTTGTTTAGACTGTGGTTTCATCCTGTTTTGACTATCATGTTGCCCTTATGCTGGTCTCCCTGTTGACAGACTTCAGCTGGTACATATTGCTTCTTGGTGTCTGATAGGCATCAGCTGCAGCAAATAGACACTTCTGCTTCAGCAAGCTGCCAGATACAAATTTGTATTAAATTGTACTTTTAATTCTCCTTAAGAAAATAATTTAGATTTATGTATGGAAGATGTCTCTTTTTCTTAAGTGTTTAGAGATGTCTAATAAATCCTCTCTTTCCTCATATGTGCTGAATTAGGTGGTATAAAAAATACCAATGGCCCTTTCTGTTATATGTTACTAATAGTGGTGCCTTTTATAGAGCTACCATTTATCTTTTATCAGCAGTGTTAAAGCTGATGGAATTGGATTTATTACATGCACAATATAGGAAGAAGACAGGTATGTCAGAATTAATACTCTCTCTCTCTCAAAAAAAACAAAACAAAACAAAAAAAAACCCCCAGCAATTCACCGGCCCTCACCCAAACAAATTCCATAAAAACTGGCCAGATTAGTGCATAGCTTTTCTACAATATGTATTTCATATCTTCCATCTTGCTTCTTTTTTTATATTTGTGTTTTTAACTTATGTGAATCATAGAGATCAAATTTTAGGGACTTTGAAAAATGCAGAAGAATTCTATTCAGGTGTACCGTAGAGTGCTAGAAATCTGTACATGAAAATTAGAAGCTCTGGAGCCACACATGTCCTTGAATCCACATGTTATCTCCACATATGTGGAGTAGTACAGGTCTGTGATTGTTTCTATCTGGTTCTTCTCTAATCCAGCGGCTTTTACACAGAGCTACAAGATTTTAGTTCACTAAAATGTTGTTTTTATTGTGTTGCAGACTTTTTCCCTTTTTTTCTGACTACCTGAGGTACTTCCCCCCTCACCCCTCGCTGTGTTTCTAATCACATTCCTATTTCTGTTTGAAGAATTATCTTGGCCTCACTGTATGCAGTCATGGTACTGTGGAAATCCAAGTGTCTTCCTTTATGACTGTACCAGAAAGGATCAGAGCTTTCTGCTCACTACTCAGATGTACCCAGGGAATGGGTATGTGGCTTGTATTTGGCCCATTAGACTTTTCCTTTAGGATCTTGGAATCTTGAGGAAGTATTATAAACTTATAAGAAATGGTTGGAGTCTGCTTTTTTAAATTAGAGAGGCCTAAAACAAAAGAAGGAACCCAAAGAACGTATTTATTCTTGGTACAGTTTCTACTTCTCCTTTCCCTGGGGCTGCCCAAATCCTGTCCCTTTTCCTTTCGAATTCCCTTGGAATACTTGAAGTATGACTATCATTATAATATTTTCTTCTGCTTATTTTAGCAAGACTTTAATCAAAGAACTCTGATGCTAACAACTTAAAAACTGTGCACGATATCTTCCTACTTCAAAATGTTTTATTAGTGAGATTGTCTACAGAAAGAAGTATCTGTCCTTTAGAATCTGAATCAGTTCTAATCTCCAACATTGCCAATTACTTTTATTCAAATGATTTACTCAAGTTGGATTAATTTATTCATGTGTGCTTGTTGTGTGTGTGTGTGTGTGTGTGTGTGTGTGTGTGTGTGTGTTTTAATTCCTCTGAATGGAATACCTAGTACCCATCCCTTTCCAGCTTCCTGTTTGAACCTTACCTATTGTCAAAGCCCAAATCAATTCTTCGACTTCCCTATAGTGACTTTTTTTTACTACTAAATCCATGACTATTTTATAACAATTATTGCTGTGTAGTGCTAATATTTAATAAGTTTCCTGAGCATTATAAATTCAATAAATTCTTAATTACATTTTCCTGGGTGCCTTATTTCACCAACTAGACTTTAAACTCTATCATATGTAGGTCCAAGGCTTAAAGCTCACTGAATTTCTACAATGCTCAGCATATTCTCATTAAATAATTTTATTATTTAATTTGTATTTTAGTTCTCAACATTTAATTCCTCTTCCCTTTGGAGAATTTTTGCCTTGAATTATTTTTTTTTCTATTTTCAAAACTAATAATTTAACTACTTTCTTATGCTCAAAAATTTATATGTATTAATGATGTCATTTGTTTTCGTAAAGAGTTTTATATTATGGAAAATATAGATTATATACATGGTGGCTCCTAGACACAGTAAAGTAGTGTTGAAGCACTTAAAAATTACCTTAGTTTGGTAGCTTTATACACTGATAATAGCTAACAGCTATTGAGTACATACCAAGTGCCAGTGGATGCTAAGTGTTTTATATGAACTGAGTGTGAATTGAATTCTCACAAAGATCCTATTGGGAGGTACCATTTTTATCCACTATCTTTTACAAATGAAGAAACTGTACTTAATGAGTTTGAAGAGCTTATTCAACATTCCCCCAGCCAATAAGGAGCAGAGTAAGAATAGTAAAGAAGAGTAAAAAGAATTCTACACTTGGAGACCTAACACTGAACCATTTCTCAATACAAATCAGAAAAGGAAACCAACCAACAAACAAAAAAAATATGCACAGGGATTTTAAACTACCCCAGATGATTATAGAATAACTTAGTGTATGTTATCAACTATACAATGAGATTTTCGAGAGGAGCTTAAAGGATTGACTGCTTGTAAGATACCAGGACATTTCCATGATCAAATGTCCAAAAAGTCTCACTGCAACTCTTTCTTTTCAGAACAGTCTAACTTTTTAAATGGTAGACATTTTTCTATTCAAGAATGTATGTGGTGTTTTTATGCCAAATTTGAAAAAGTGGACTTCACCTAAGATATTAAGAACACTGCACATGTGGGAACATGCTCCAAAGTAAAGAACATAAGGAGACAAAATGGGGGGGAAATACCATAAAATGTATTATTAGGACAATTGGAAAAATTTTAATATGGACTGTATATTAGATAGAATGGCATAATAGTTAAATGTCCTAAATTTGATAACTACACTGTGATTATGAAACAGACTGTATTTGTTTTAAGGAGAATACATTACTTAGAGTAAGGTGATATACTATCGGCAGTTTAATAGCAAATGAGTCAAAGACAATAATAAAATTAATAATACATATAAATATAGGATGTTAAAACAAGTACAGTAAAATATTAACTTGCAAATCCAGGTGAAAGTTATATGTGAGCTAACTGCATTATTGCAAATTTTCTGTAAGTTTTGGACTTTTAAAAAGCATAACAAGTTAAGAAATAATTGTATGAAATGGCCAAAACACTGTTTAAATTTGTTTAACTCTTTGGGTTTTATGAGGCATTCTAAAAATTCCCAACTCTTTCAATATAAATATTTTCATTTATATGAACCAAATACCTGTATAGGTAGTTGATTCTTTGTGAGGCATTTTCTTATAAATTCTTCATGATTAACATAAGTTCACTTATCATATTAGTGAATAATTTTTAGTATATCCATTATCCAATGTCTTAAATATTCTACCCATTTGAAGTGTTTAAACTATGTCTAAACTTCAACATATGGTATAAAATAAGGTTCAACTTTTTCAATTCACTTTTTCTTGTTTTTATAAAGTTGCTTGAATGGTAAACCACAACATGGCAAGCTATAAGACAAAACTGTGCAATACATGTACCTGGTGACATTAACTTGGTAACATCATGATATGAGAAAGGTCATTTGTCATACAATAAAATATAACTTAATATATTATATTACATGTTATATAATATACAATTATATTATTTAATATTCAATTTCATAATTATAGCCAAAGATTTCAACATCTTGCTCTTAATGATTGATAGTATTGATAAAACATTTCTAAAGATATATAAGATTTGAAGAACACTATCAATCAAGTTAATCTAATTGATATTTATAGACCACTTAACCCAAAAAGAGAAGAGTGAATAGTGAAGAAGAAACATTTATTGAGATAGATCATATTCTGGTTTGTAAAGCATGTATAAATAAATTGGAAAGGATTAAAAGTTACAAAATAATTTTTCTGACCACAATGGTATGAAATTAGAAATTAATAAAAGAAAAATATCTGCAAAAACATCAAATATTTGGGAACTAAGTAATGTAACTTCTAAACAACAAGTGGATCAAATAAAATTAAAAGGGAAGTTTCTGGACTCTCTAGGGGAAATTAAGAAGTGTGTGGACTAAATAAAAATGTAAATACAACATAAAAATAAAGATCTTAAAAAATAAAGCTATTTACAAAAAATTAAGTTTCTCCATCAAAGTTTTTTTTTAAATAACTAAAACGCTAACAAAATAGCAAATCAATACACCATTTAAAAGTAATTAGAAAAATATTTATTTAAAAAGATGAATTTGCTAAAATAAACTGTTAAGGCTAAAAGATGGTGGTGGCAGGAGAGGACTTGTTTTCAATTGAATATATCACGGGAAAAATTTAATATCTGATACATGATAAATCTCATAAAATATTTGTTTAACTATTAGGAACATTTTAAAATAAGGAAGTAATAATTAACATACAGAACACTAGGTAGAACTGAAATACAGAGTAAGATCACATAGGGAGGCTGTCATTGATATTTACTCATGTGTAATATATTGAAATCTTCACACAAACTCTCAATTTTCATTGTTTTAAGTCAGTTTTAAAAATTTAGAAGAGATAAATTATCAGAACTTTTTACTATCAAGGAAATATAACCTGTAACTTGTTTTTATGGTTAATTCAATAATATGCTTTTTGAGTATTCATTGTTTCAATTGTATATTAACGATCATTAAAAAAATGGTTTCTTACTATTTATAAGACATAATTTCTTTTCCTTTTGTAAAGTTGTAAAAGCATGGGACTAGTTGAATTTTTTTAAATAGATATTATCTTTTGGTTCACAAGAATTCTGAAAACAGCAACCACAAATTTCAACGAAATGTTCTGTATATTTAACAATTGGGATGGCCTCAAGAATTTGAAGAATGGAATACTTTGGTCAATAAAAAGATTCCATATGTTTACATATATACACACATATACATATATATACATACATATATGTATATATTATGCTATATATTATTTATTTATAATATAAATATGTATTTATATTTATAATATCAAATACATATCTCCCTCTCAAAACATATTTATTTCTTATGGAGGATCATATAAAAAGCACTGTAGGCTAAATTCATGATTTAAATAAATGCCATAACAAAATAACTGGTGAGAATTTGGCTATCTCTACTATGAAAAAGACAATTAGAACAATGTCATTATTTTTGAGCTCCTAAATCTAGCTATTACAAGGACATAGTAGAAGGACATATTACAAGGACAGAAAGAAGTAGATTTGAATCTTATGTTTGCTTGAGATTAACTCTGTCTGTTGTATGCATTTGCATATGTTCAAGAGATAGGAGATAGGAAGAAGGAAATCACGGAAGAGAGGGGCAGATAGGGAGAGGGAAGAAATAGATTGGGGGAGGTGGGTTAAGAAAAGAGGACAGTGAATGAGTGTTTAGCTTTAAGTGTTTATGCACAGTTGATGAACACAGATAACTTTCTTTATGAGTTCATTTTTGATATATTCCCACCAGCATGTCAAAGTATAGTTGACATCTCCATTACAAATATACGTACAATAGCAATCGAGATTTAAATGAAAACTGTTGACTTTTCTTGCACTTTTGTGTTTCCACATAACATTATATCTTTTAAATAGTTCATTTCTTTATAATTCTCAGATGAAATACTATCTGACACTTTAATTTTTCTCAAAATACTGCTTTTTTGCTGAAATATTGGATACCTGATGATAATACACTATCTTTTCCCCCCTTTGGTTATCAATCTTTGCTACGTGTTTCACAACGAGCTAAAGAGGATGATAAAGAATTATTTGGTTGACTTATTTGTTACCTGCAGATTATATATTCTGACTTTGTAGAGATTTGTTTTATACATGAGAGGACTGAAATTTCGAGAGATAAAATTACTTGTTCAAGGTTCCATACTTTGTTAAGAGTTACAAGATCCTAATCCCATTTTTGCACTTGACACGAAAACTGATTTAGGCTAAAACACTTGTATTTGCCTTTTTCTGTTATACTGGATATAAGAAATGTGTTTTCTCCCTAAGATTGAACCTTATCTTATCTTTTTGTTCCCTTTGTTCTGTATCTGTACTTGTATGAGACTAAGACAGATAAATTATAAAAAGGCTCCTGCTTTGATCATGTTTTCCCTCATTAAAGACTATTCTATGTTTATAAATTCTGTAATCCTTGCCATTAATAGGTGTGCTATAATTTCATATTGATTTTAACAGAGAGCAGGAAATAGTCTGGCATAATATTCAACAGTCCTCAAATTTTATACTTAGAGACATGTTAAATTGAAAATTAATTCAACAAGCCTTTACTTTCTTTGGATATAACATAGGAGTATTTTAATTAATTCATTGATTTGTGTTAAATTTCTTTAGTCTTAACATAGAACATTTCGGAGTAAGAGCATTAAATGAAACTAAAGTTTTTAATTAATCTTATTGGTGGTCATTGTACTTGTCTCCCAACATTCATTTTGTCCATTTCCCTATTTTCCCAAGTGTAGCAATTAATTTGAAAGGGATCAATTTCCTCCTTCTCCTTACATTTCATGATATGTTTTGACTGATCTAAACAAATAAGTATTTTGTTTTCCGATTCTGGTAAATTCCAGTAATACTGGCCTAAACCAGTGAGCACATGTTAGTCCCTTGGCCTCAAATCTGGATTAGAGGTGACCAATGAAGTATAAAATTCAGCTAATTTTGTCAATGTATATCTTTTTCTTTTTAGGTGGATGTTCCAGTAAGTCTTCAAAAAGTTTAAGAAAAATTATTTCAAAATTTTTATTAAATATAATTCAAAGCATCCTAACAATAATTTTTGTTTGTGATGCTTTAAGAGAATAATTTGAGAAGACAATAATATTTTTATCTCATGTAGAAAATTTTCTAAAAAATAAAAAGTGATTAAATATAGATAACAAATTTATAAATGTGAAATGCACAAATGACTGCACTGATCTATAGTAAGTAGAACTGTTGAGGAAAAAATAATGTATTTAACATTATTGATAATTTTAACGAACTTAAAAATTAGGCCTTTATTTTTTACTTTGGAAGAAACATTTTATGAATGCCAAAAAATACAGCCCGACACAAATTCACATCTTTAGATATTCTAGTAGATTTTTTACAATAATTCATATTGTTTAAATACAAATCCTGCTTTGCAGATTTGTTAAAATCAGTAAATACGTTTTTGAAGTTCTTTAAATAAATAATCGCATATATTTGATTAGAAAATATTTTATTACATACTTAAATAACATTGAGGGAAAGGTTATGATTGAAAAAACAAAACAAAACAAAACACCCAAATTCTTATTAATCAGCCAGGATATTTTTGATCCAGAATGCTTCTAGATACACATCATATCTCTAGGTGTTATTTTGTGTATACCATATAGTAATTGCACCCAATATCTATTGAGGAAGACTCAAGCGAGTGCCAGGAAGAAGATTAACCATAACATAATGGAAATAAGTTCATAACATACTGGAAATAAGACCCAAGTATACTCTAATGAATGCCAGGAAGAAGAATAACTACAACATAATGGAAATAAGTGTTAGCATACTGGGGTATCCCATGCTGTGACTTTTTATTTGTTTTTGCCTATTTGATTTATTTATTTTTAATTTTTATTTTTTAATTAGAATTGACATTTAATATTATGTCATATTAGTTTCATATACAACCTAGTGGTTAAACATTTATGCAATTTATAGAGTTATCCTCCTGATTAGTACTCATCTGGTGCTATACATAGTAATTACAATATTATTGACTATATTTCCTATAGTGTTGCCAAGGGGTGACTTTTGATCTGGATTTTTGAAGAATGTGTAGAATAAACATGTGAAAAAGAAATCAGCACCAGCAAAGTCATCAAGGGAAGACAATTGTTGAAAATTCTCGGACTGCCTGGTGGATGTAAGACATGACAAAGTCCAGATTTTGGAAAATGCTAAAAATCTTATATTTTATTATGAAAGCAGTAAGAAGCAAATAAATATGTTTTTTTTTGTAGATTTTAGATTTTATTTTGAAGAAGATATTTCATTGGAGTTATGACATATAAGTTATAAAAGAAAAAAAAAAACTAGAAAAGAGAGAATCCTCTGCAAAGAAATTAGAAAAATCTGAGCAAAAATTAAGTCAAAGGACACTTGTAACAGATATTTCTGAGGCAATATTGATACAAGTGATAGAGGCTAGTCTGTTGTGAGGATGAGGAAAAAGTGAATGCTACAGTGACAGGAGTCTGCAAATACACAGATATTTTTTGCAATAATCAAGAAAGTGCATACTGAAGAAAGCGCATGCATAGGACAGCTACTTAACATCTGTTAAGTTCCTCATTTTACATGAAAATGACAGAATGGTTTCTTAGCAAACCAAAAAGAATTTTATATACATATATTTATATTATATTTTATTTTACATAGAGAGTATGTATGAATATAGAATTGTATATGTAGTGTCCTGCTGGAGGAGTAATATTAATTAAAGATTATTATGTTAATTAATTAAATTAGTTAAAATAATATATTAACTCAATATTTACATATTACATGTTATAATTATATAATATAAATGGTATTATATAAATAAAACTAGAAAACATTTTTTGAGCACCTACTGTGTGCTAGCCTTGTGCTAGATAGAGACTTAACATATTTCATTTAATTCTTATAGTCACCCAGTGAAGTAGAAGCTGAGGCTCACAGAAAGGTTCATCAATTAATCTAAAGGCACAAAGCAAAGCTGAGACATGAGTTCAGATCTCTTAATACTGCATGCAGAGTGTTACTTTAAATATAGGCTGTGACCATGTCTAATGACATAATTTTACTGTTTCCTAGTCTAGATATGAGGTAGGTGTAGAGAATAGTTGATTCTTATTTCCTGTCCACAACTCTTTATTTCAAGACCTTTAATTCACAGTTTATTTTCTCTAACAAATAAGTCCAATTTCTTAATGGTCCTCAGTCTTTTACTTCCTCGCTACTTTGTTGGTACTGTCGCTTTATCATTTTTCAGTAATCTGTGAAGTAGTCAAATCACAGCAGTTTTAATTCAAAAGGCTGAATGAACAACTTTTTTCCAAAGTTTCCACATTATGCACTAAGCTGTATGTTTGTGGGTGAAACAAACAGGAAAATAGCCTGCAATGTTGTGCAATAGCACAATAATAAATTTGTAGGAAGTTGCTGAATGACTTACTCTGCAGAATAAATACATTAGTCTTGCTCTGTAGAATAGTACACTAACTAGACAGAATCTTTAAACTGAATTGCAAAAGGGTTTTATCATAAAACTACTAGTCTAGGACTCTGAACACAAAAGTTATTCATGACGTTGCCACTAAATGTGACCCTAGTCAAGGTTCTTAATCATTAGGTGCTGCTGTTTCCTCAAATGTAGAAGAAAAAATTGTCAAACAATCTTTCAGATCCTACATAGTCAATAAAGCGGTAGGATACAGCTCTATTTAATACCATTCTGGGAAAAGGGCTTACCTTAAACTAATGGGTTATGAAGGGAAAGCAAATGAGTCACCTTCCTTTGGCCTTTACATATAGACTAACTTCTCAAATGGCACCTGATGAGAAGCCAGAAGGAAAAAGCAAACACTAGATGTATTTATTCACTCCTTTCCTGACATGAAAATATGAAATATTCTCCTGAACTCAGTTAACTATGTAAGTTCTAAGGGCTTTTGTTTTCCTAAGAAAAGTTAAAATAAAACTCATACTAAATGTCTCAGCACTTAATGCTTCTGTTCAGATATCTTAGTTCAAATCTCTTGTGATTTACTGTCACAAATTATCTTGAACGATACAAAAGCAACTCCACCCAACAAACAAAAAAGAAGCCATAACCGTATATTGTCATGTGCGACAAGTTAATGTGTAGCATTTTCTAGTGCTGCCCTCTCCAAAGGTTCCAACACACAAACATCATGCTGAGTGTATTTAAACAAGCAGTGTTTGAATTCATTCCAGCTTTTCCATTTACAGCAATTTAAGACTATTTGTATTCAGGAAACAAAATAACAAGGGACAGCTGTTTCTTAACTTTACTTTTACTTTTAGGCTATTTGAAAATACTTTGACAAGTTAAAAATGTAAAAGAACATTATCTTTATAATTTAGGGTATGAATGAGTCAGGTACAATTATGAAAACTAACATAAAATCAATAATTTTGTTTTTAAACCAATTTTACTAACAAAAAACTAACGTTTTAGAATATGGGCAATCTACTAGGTATTCAATGTATCACACATTTTCAAATTTAGGAGATTAAAGAACAGAACCTGACCCATGGGTGGTCTCATATACCTTTAGCCCTACAAAGCATGCTCATATTATGGGGCTATACCACTCAAGCCCACCATTAGCTGAGGATCACTCAGCTGATGTGCATGGGGATTACCTAAATATTTACCATTAGTCTTTCATAGTATAAAATATTATGATAATAAATTAATCCATCCTCTGATTACTGAAGGGATATTCTGGGATGGTATGGCCACTCCAATCGTACGTATCGCTGAACCAGTAGACATCACTACACCCACAATCTTAAACATTCTTTATTGTTATTCAGCCAAACAAAAGGATGATGCATAGGGCCTAGAGTGTGCCTCACAATATTCTATCTACATGACCAATTGGAATTCTTTGCTTGAAGAATTCAAATTTCTAGTGCTGGCAGGACTTATGCACAGTCAGAATTTTCAAAGCTGATCATAGTCTATTGGAAATTTACCTTTCAAAACTCTGCATGTGAAGAAATTAGTTTGGAATCAAACTCTAAATTGCTACTTCAAATGTGACACTCATACAGCTACTTAAAAGAAAAAAACAAATCACTGATTGAATGTGCCTAAAAGATGTTCTTTTTTTAAAAAAAAAAAAATCTCATCAACAGATTTTTTCCTGCTTCCTAAGATATGTGAGAGTTGTTTCTTTTCCTCAGATACTACATATGAATATTAACAAAAGAACAGTATGCACAGGAGAAATGCATTTTTTGTAAACTCAATGGAAGAAATGTTAACGGTTTTAGGAATATATTACAGTAAGGGAGTAAGGAGTCCATATGCATGTGATTATATTTAGGTAAGTAAATTACCTTCCAAAGGAGCCAGATGGCTCTAGAAACACATCTGCCGCTTTAGTTTTTGTTTTCTCACTACTCATACTGATAATGACAGGGTCATTGAGGAGATGGTCACAAGTAATCCTGTGAAACAGACACTGCCTTGTGTAAAATAGAACCTCCCCCCCTTTATTTAGCTAAGACTGTAAGAATGTGGAATTCCATTATTTAGCCAATTGTCACAATTTCCCTACATGGTTACTGTTATGGGAGTGAGAAACTTTTTGAGGGCCTTTAAAACACTGGTGTGGGGGCAGGAAAAAATTTGCAGATTGAAGATTTTCCATGAATTAAAAGCAATCATATTTGATGGGGGATTGGGGAACTGTTGTTTATAGAGAGGAAAAACTGACATTTTCATCTCATTCACTTCTAAAATGAGGCACCTTGTTGTGATAAAACAATAAGCACATTACTCAAAACCTCATGGCATGCATGCACACTTGCACCAGCTATCAACTTTTTGTTTTTCCCTTGAAATTCACCCCTTTGTGCTCTGCTTCATGATACTGGAGCGGGATCTGGTAAACATATGTCCATTGCCAGTTGGCAGGAAGTTATGCCTTTTGGTAGAAGGTAGTTGGGGCAACTCTATAAGAGGAAGGAGCTCTCTTTTAGTGTCTGGCGCAACATATAATTTTTTTCTCATAGGCCACAACTGCCAGTGGTGTGAAGGACATTCTGTGATACTCACATTTCAGCAAGTTTCACCAGCTTCCCCAAGGAAAGCTCCCTAGTGAGGTTTGCAAGTTCATGATCAGGCATCTTCTCAGTGAGTTTTAATGGGAGTCCAGCAGATAATTTCACGCTAGCTACCCATGGTCTGCATCCCAGTACCATCCAGTGGTGTCTGCTTACCCTCTTTAATAAAGTCTGAATCTCAGCATTGGTAGAAAAGGTAGGAGTAGGCAGTGAGAGTTCTCCCGAGTTTTTTTCTTCCTTGGGCATTCTTATCTCAACTCTAAAGTGAGTAACTGCTCTCTATATTGCAAAATCTGAATTTTTTGAAGTTGTCTTTACCCCTTGGTGGTTAATATCCTGCTACTACTTAATAATTATATTAATATAGAATCATAGCCATGTGCATGACTGCTCAGCCAGTTTACATTTACCTTCTACCTTGCAGTTATGTATGGTCATATGACTACGTTCTCACTAATAGAGTATGAGTGGAAGTGACACATGCCATGTCCTTCTCTGAAAATGAGAGATCATGAATGTCTCCACTACATTCTTTTTTTCCTTTCTAGTTAGAACCCAGATGTGGACTGACTTGGCATTAACCATGCAGACAAAATTGCCCTAAAGAATGGTGGAGGAACAATTTAGAAGAAACCCGGTTCTTGAATAACTGTGATGAGCAGAGGTGCCCCACAAACCTAGCACACTTAATTCAAACCTGTTTCATACAAAGAAGCAAACTAACAGTTTTTAAGCCACTGTTATTTGGGGTCTCTTTTTTATAGCAGCTTAGTTTTACTCTAACAAAACTGCCAATCAGTTTTGTGCCTCTATCCAACTTAGATGTTATTATTTAGTTAAGCTTGTTTATACATTAAACTATTATCCCCTTATTTCCATATCTAAATGAGTGTTCAATCCAAAATAAAATAATTTCCAATCTCTAGAACATGGTCATGGTCTTCTCTGTCAGTATGTGAGCCTAAAATATTTTTACTCTTTCTACTACTTCCATTTTCAGGACCTCCCATCCTTTACTAACTATCTCATCTCATTCATACCTCTTTTAGACTGGACTAATTTGAAGTAACCTCTACTTTTTATAACTATGAGGCCAATTACTTTCTGAGCATGTATCAATTCCCAAATGAACCCTCTTCCTGTCAAGAACACTTAAAAATGCATTTGGTTTATAACAGAATCATTTTTATATTTAGTTTTAATCTCGTCAAATGTACCATAAATTATTTGAAAATAGAGCAATTTTGTAACTTTTATAAAATCCAATAGATTGCCCTAAACAAAGAAAATCATAAAAAGCTTGTTGCTTTATCTTCTAGTCTCCATTGAAAGGAAGCAGGGTCCTAAGGGGAAATGGATTCATCTTGCAGGTCAAGAAACATAAAAGATGAGCCTGGAACTTGTCCTGGTAGAAAGCAAGGAAGTCAGTAAGAGTTACTAGCAATACATCAAAAAAAAAAAAAATCAATCTGAAGAAGCTCTAAGTAATCAAAACTGGTGCAATTTAAACATCAGTAAGCATAATAATTTACACTGGAGGGATGCACACATATGTTTAATTTTCTCCCCAGGTTATACATAAAGAAAGTTGAGACAGGTACAGAAGTAAATACCTTGTCCAAGGTCTGGCAGGTCATAAGTTCTCATTTACCCACCACCCTTCATAGTTTTATAGGATGAATGTAGAAAAATACCTTTCTCTGCCTTTTTTCTGTTCTAAAAAATAATATCACTGATACTTGAGGGAGAAAAAACAAAGAAATACAGAAATAAAAGAAGTAAAAAAAATGTAAAGGAAATCTACATACTATTTTCTTAGTCTTTAAGGGTCTATGAATATTTACAGAGGTCTCTGCTTTGACTTTTTAACCCTTACTCATTTATTTTTTCTTAAACCCATACTCCACTTCAAATTTCACCTTAGCATAACACATTGTTCTATTCTCTTATTATTTTAATGTTTCATCAATAAAAATAATTTTTCACAAAATAATTTATTTTTTGTAAATTAGGGATTATAGGTATGAAGATTAAATGAGTTTAGACATGTAAAGGACATGAAATACTGGCAAGAAATTGTAAGTATGCAAATGTTAGATACCACTATGGTTGTTATTGATTCCTATTTTGTATTTCACATGTCAATAGCACATGAACTAAAAAATGGAACTCGGAAGTTTTCTAAGTGTTATTTATATTAAGGAAATGAAAGTTTATGTCTATTGAGGGACTAAATGAAAATATTTTTAAAATAACTTTTACTAATAATTAGCTCTAATGTTCAAGAACAATTTATTGTGTATATGCTATATGCCACACAGAAATCAAGATTTTATTGAATAAGGCTTTACTTTTTCCTGCCCTCTTGGATCTTATAGTCTACTGGGAAAGACAGATATTGAATAATTAAAAAGCTTATTTTGAAGAAGAACACCTATGGGAATACAATTAATGCCACATCGTTAATTCTAATTTATTGATAAATAGCTTTATGATGCTAGGTATAAAGTCGTTAAACATGTCTGGGAAGTGATTTATCTGATAAATGCCACCAAACATTGAATTATAAGTGCATTTGTTGTCCAATTGGAAAAGTAAAACTAGAGATTTGTTATTTAAGAATTAAAAAAAAAATATTTGCCTCTGTATCATTGTTTTCTGTAGTTGCATATCAAAGGGGATAGGGCTGTGAGTATGGTTGACCCCATCACAGGGGAGTATTTATCACTGACATTGCTTAGAAATGCCTGTACATAGTTATAGTTAAAAAGCTGACCAACTTTTAGTCAGTTTTATTACTGTTTTAAAATTTCCTGTCAACTACCCAGTATTGAAGTCACCTGGAGCAGAACACTCCTATACTATCCTTACCCATTGTTATGTCACTGATTTCCTGAAATGATTTTGGAATCACAAAAACAATAATGCTATAGAAAATAATGGTTCATTTGAACTTGTGTATTTTATTATTTTCAATTATGTCTATAGAACATTTGTTATATACCAGGCATGGTTCCAAGTCCTTCCCAAATATTAACCAAAATCCCTTATAACAACCTTCTGAAGAACATAAAAATTTTTTTTAATGTTTTTTAAAGTATAGCTCAAAAAACTATTAAGTTAAAAGTCAGGACTGTTTTTCTATGAGCAAAATGATTGGTAAAATTTAAAAATTGTTCTGTACTATAGAATTGAGTTTTACTTTGTAGACTGAAATAACAGCTGCTGTCTGAGAGGGAATTAATTCGACCTCTTTGAAATGCTAATTGAATTCTTATCTACAAACCCAATATTTGCATTGTTGAGCTATGTAAAGGAAATATAAAATCCATAGGCTTGATGAAATGATAAAAGACATTTGTTTAACTAAATCATTAAAGAGAAACACTTTTATTCTGGGTCTTAAAGTTCTGTCCCACATGTAAGAACAAAACATAATAATACCAATATTATTTGGGTTCTTTTGACAATACAAAAAAGAATATTTCATTAATAAAAAGTATAAAAGACAATATGATTACACCTTCAAATAAATGAGTGATTTCAGTTTGATTTCTGTGAGTTTAAGAACTTAAATCTTTCACCTGCTTCCAGGTATTCATTCTTCTAAGTCAAATATCATTTACTTTTTACAAATTCCTATCAATATATTTGTTATAATTTTAATTTAAAAAATTATTAGATAGTAGAAAAGTTTATGGCATAATTTCCAATAGATCTAGTTGGTGGTAATAATTCATAATAGTACACAATAATCCATATGACACTACATATTATGAACAATGAGTGCATATTTCCAAACTCTAATATTACTATCAATTTCAAGAAACCCTACTTTCATAGTACATTAATGTAGTGAATTTCCTATACCACTTATTGGAATTTCCTTATATAAAACAGTTCAGACCAAACGATTACCACCATTTTGAGTAATTCATTTGGCTGTGGATAAAGTTTTCCATTTTTAGATTTTTTACATGAAAATGGAATATATAACAACGCTATCCTTCTCTTTATTATGGCCCTACCATGATTGCCATAAATGAACTATAATTCTATGAAAATATACTTGTGTTATATTTTAATTATCTAACTCTAACTATAAGAAAGAAAAGTAGGTTTTCACTTTTCTATATGTAATAGACTTATGTGTACACAAAAGGACATTTTTTATATTGATTCAGCTACAGAAGTTATTTTCCATTGAAACTAATGCCATGCCATGAAAAGTTTTATAGGTAAAATCCTCTTATGATAAGGTGTATGCATGTTCACATGGGTGTGGCAATGGAAAAGAGTGAGAAATTAAGGGTGCTAGAGGTGTTGATTTAGATGGAATATAATTATACTTGAAATTCTGATGCTTCAAAGCACTGTGAATCAAAATAATGTGTACGTGAGACAAATTGATCAACAGGCCTCCTTTAGTAACTGACATGTTAGCAGGGCAATATTGAATCAGGATTGAACTCAAGTCAGGCTGTCACTCATGATTTACATGGTGGAGCATTTTGTTTTGCGTGATAGTGAGTTATATCTTTAAATTAGAACATGCAGAAAAATAGAGCCATCAGACAAACAGAATAGAAATTGACTTGTTTAAAAACTTCTATTGAACCAAAGTCAGTATTTATCTTCATTCTTCCAAATATAAGCTTACATGACACGGGACCTAGCTGAAGTTGCAGTACAAAAATAATAGCAGAGAATTTGCTATTGCTCTAAATATACTTTAAACTGTAATAAAGTAGCATATTAAATTATATCTTTTTGCTGTTTTTTGTATACTAGATGCATATTCATAAAAATCATGATTAATTCATTAATATTATTATCATTGCCTCTAGGACTGAAGCTGATCTGTTATCCTAGAAGTTTAAAAAGAATCCTCCAAGTATCAACATGACTGGCTCTCAAGAAAAAAAACATTTTCTTTCTTGTTAGTTTCTTAGAGATCATCAAAATGCTCTCCATTCTCTTTCTCTAGTTGTACTTTTTAATTAATGCTTCAGGGGTTTAGGATGAGGAGAGAGGTTTCCAGAGATTTCTGACACCTTATACGACAACACTAATATCAAGAAGTATAACTTTCAGGTAAAGCCCAGTAGCTTAACAGAAGATTCAACTCAACAGGGGATTAGAGAGACAATATTTGTCTTGAAGAAGGTATACAAGGAGAGAAGAGACTCATCAATGGCCTAAATTATCTAACCACCACTCCTGACTTGCCTTTACTAACTGTTACTCATTCTTCAGATCTCAAGTTAAATATCATTTGAACAGACAAATCTTCCCCGACCCCCTGACTAGGTTAAGTGCTTTGTTACACACTCATAACACTCTCCACTTCTGCTTTGTATAATTCATTGTTATTTGTTTATCTTTGGAGCTGTGTGCCCTCGATTTCATCCTAAATTTCCAGTGTGCTGCCCATAAGTAACACTCAAAAATATTTGTTAAAAAAATAAATGAATTAACTGAGATCAGTAAAAGCAGTTACATATTATCCTGGACTTCCAAGAAGAAAATCTCAAATATAGAGTTTGAGGTCGAAAAGTCAATACTGGACTATCTTTCTCTAACACTCATAAATTCTTTCCTTTGGTTTGGAGTGACAGCTCTCAGTTTGTTTTAGCATAAAGAATATAATTATTCCTTTTTGTTTGTTTAAACAAACAAAAAGAAAATACTTAATTTTATAGCATACAATCTACAATGCCATAAATAATTTCACCAGCTTAATAACAGACCACAAAGCAATCATTTGAATCTTCTACCTATTTTTTATGTACTTGAGACCTCAAGTGTTGCCAGTCACTCTGAATTATTTTTCAGAAGATAATGGTTGACATTAGAACAAAACACACATGCTTGAGCATGCACAACAAACATCATACAAAAGTGTTGTTAATATTATAACTATCTTATACATTAGACTGACACTATGCTTAAAAACAATAGAAAAGCAATCATAGTCACTGTTAAACTATGAATCACATATGTTGACTCATTCAATGAAGACACTTATTCATTTAGCATTTCCTAATGATGATTCTGTACTAATTCTACTGAATATTGCTTGACACCAAAATTCGTCATGTAAATTCAGTTTGAACATTAACTAGAATGAGAAAGAATGTATTTTCAGAGGCTGGGCCTGTGGGACAAGATGGAGTTCCTGCAGGTCCTGAAGCAGGGCCTGCAGCAGGTTGGTGGGCACAGTGGCTTCTGAGGCTATTGACGAATTTTATCCAGGGCAAATGATGTGAGGGTTGGTACCTTAGTAGGGGAAGACAAATATGGAAACAAATACTATGATGACAACAAGCAGTTTTTTAGTCATCACCGATGGGTAATATATGCTACTGAAATGAATGGAAAAACCATATTCTGGGATGCAAATGGTAGCATGGTTTCCCACGAATGGTAGCGTTGGCTTCACTGCATGAATAATGACCTCCAACAACAAAGCCACCTTCTCCTCGTAAAGTTCATCTGGGAAAATCATATATTCAATGTGAGTGGCACTCCAGAACAATATGTACCTCATTCCACTACTAGAAAGAAGATTCAGGAGTGGGTCCCACCATTAACACCTTACAAGTAAAAACAATGAAAAATAATTTAAACATGTAAAATATGGGGCTTTTCATGTAATTGCACTTTTACCACTTACAGTTAACTTGATTAAAATTGTTTCATTAAAAAATGTATTTTTATAAACAAATTACTATCTCTTTAGAGTGCCACTGATAAAATTCCCAGTCCACATTTGGTCTTCAAATATCAATGTCCTGTCACTGCATTAGGAACTTTGTTTTTAATTACTCAGGATTTGCTTGCAGCAATCTTTTTCTTTTCCCTTCTCACTCACTTTTTGGATAGCAAAAAGGACAACGCATACCAGGCAGTTTAAAATCTTCCCTGGTGTTATCCATAGGCAGTCGGTCAGAAAGCTTTCTAAGGAGAAACCCTTCCAAACACTGAAAAATATACTTGAGTATTTTGTAAGGCACTTTGTAGAGATGGAAATAAATAGAAAAAGCTAAAGCTATCAAATTCACTCCCCTAATGTATCTTTGCTGTCGTATAAGCAGGATTGAATTCAAAACTGAACACAGCTTTGAAAATTTGCTTTTCTCAAGAAAAGTGCAGCCTTGAGGAGGAAGTAATTACTAAATATGAGTGAGGGAAGGGAACAATGGGCCAAAGCCTAAACAGATTATTTTAGTTGTTACCAGAGGGTTTCAGAGTCAGGAAGAGGAAGAAAATGGTATGTACATGTTTGACATTTTAATATTACATCCTCATTAGCTGCTTTCTAAACTCTGAAATGTTTGACATGTAATTTAACTACCCAGAAGATAGGCCATTTTCTCTAAACCTTACAGAATGATTCTGTTTAAATTAGGAAAAGAATAAAAGAAAAAGGAAAAGAAGAATTAAAAGGCATTGTGTAACTATAATTTTAGACATTTAGAGAAAGTGGTTAAAAACATAATATTCATTACTTAGGACTATCATGAATCACCTCCAATATTTTTTAATAGAAGTAGTAAGCTATTCAGTTGATTTTATAAACACTTTTTCAATTTTACTGGACATCGTTTATTGTCTTGATGAGGGAGAGGATGCAAATATTTAAATATTTGTGCAAATTTAAGTTTAAATAATTCTATTTAATGAGGTCGATGAATCTGTACCATACTTATATAAATTCCAGAGATAAGTTGATGACTTTCAAGTTATCTACTAGAGAAGAGGTGATATTTGTCGATTCTTTGTTGACTATTAGCACATTTCATGCTAAAAAATTCCTGCCAAATTTCTTATAAAAATAACATAATAAATTTCTTCAGCACAAAAATCCTTTACCATAAACCTTATTTTTAGGCAATAGGATCAGTAGCTTTACTATCTTATCAAATGAGTAGAATTTAATAAGTACCCTATTTTTTTGTTTGTTTCTAATTCTAGAGCCACAAAACTAACAATTCATATTTGAAAATCATAAATGAAGAGAAAGTGGGAATATAAACTCATCGAGTGCAAGTATTGTGTGATTTCTTCTCTGAATCCTCAGTACTGGAAGATTCTCAGCAAATGAGGATTTGGTTTATTATTTTTGCTTAGTGGTTTGGTTCAGAAAATAGTAAACTTTTTTATTACAAAGTTCTGACAATTTTTTCTACAAAATTTTCCATATTACGTTTATCCATTATCCCTTTTGGCACAATGTGAAATAAGTTTATTGCGAAGATTGCTACCAGGTGAAATAGGCAAAGTGCCTTTTTAATTTCTCTACTTATAATAGTCCCCCTTTACCCATGGGGGATATGTTCCCAAAACCCCCGTGGATGCTAAAACCATGGATAGCACCAAACACTATATATATGTTTTTTTCCCCCCTATACATACATATCTATGATAAAGTTTAATATATAAATCAGGCACATAACGAATAATAAAATAGAACAATTATAACAATATACTCTAAAATTATGGAATATAGTCTCTCTCTCTCTCTCTCAAAGTATCTTATTGTCCTGTACTCGTGCTTTTTCTTCATGTGATGATGTGAGATGATACAATGCCTATGTGATGAGATGAAGTGGGTGAAATTTTCCATTTAATATTTTTAGACTACTGTTGATTGTGGGAAACTGATATCTTGGAAAGCGAAACTACCGATAAGGGAGCCTACTATAAATGGTTTTCAGATTTGCCTTTTAGTGGTGACTTTATTCTAAAATATATGAAGAGATTATGAATGCATGTTCTGCACAATGAATATTTAATTGATTGATGGGAAAAAAACTAAGTTATCTTTTTATGTTTTCTATTGTTCTAATTTAATTAAAAGAATACATTTATTTTGCCCGAACTAAGTTTAGCTGCTTCCTATTAACCAAAGAGTTTCATTCTAACTCATCATAATAATGGATGCTTCCAATACAATGGATAAATTAACATGTACTACATTTACTCTTCACAATGACAGCTGCTGAAGTTTTTGCTCCTTTGGTGTGGTGGAGACAAATCATAATAGAGAGGGTAGAAAAGGTAGATCCTTAAAACTTCTGGTTTCATTCATGTCTTCTCTCCCACTTTCCTCCCCCTAACATACTTACTCTGCACCATCTCTAGATATACAGAATTCATAACTTGCTTCATTGTCATATTCATCTAGCCTTTGCATTAATATTTAAGCTACCCAGAGTTGAAACAATCTTTTTATTTAAGTAAATTTATACTCTTACCATCATTGCATGAAAATTCTCATTTTTCTCATATACTGACTAAGCTAATAATTTGTTTCTAATTTGCTAATCCAGTTTGAAAATATAATTTCATTTTATGCTTATTTTCTGTTTACCAATGATATTAAATATTATTTTTGTTTACCAAGCATTTGTATTTCTTTTCCAAATGACTTTCTTATACTTTACCTGCATTGCTATTATGTGGTCATTTAAAAATGATTTATTGAGAAGATTGATAGAGTATAATTTTCTAGTTCTCATTTACTTCTAAATGTGTTTATACCTCACTGTTCTTAAATCAGTGCAAGCATATTTTTCATCAAGAACACAACAAATTCCTTAATGTAATCTTCAATTGTCTTCTGCATAGAAAATACTAAAAATACAGAGTCTGAGGAATATATTTATAGGTATAATGGTGAATTTCTCGTGAGAGTTACCTGATAAGCCACTATGAACATTGATATTAGGCTACTTTATTATAGCATTAAGTAAGGAATTATTTAGAATATTTACATGCTTTTTCTTATCAAATTGATTTTATGTTTGGAAACAATTACCTCACAACATCACATAACAAGTATAAATTAATTAAAAACTTAAGCTTCATTTGTTACATTCAAAATTTTTAAGTTTTCTTAAAGCAAAAAGATAGCATATGTTAACGATGGGAGAAATTATTTGTATACAAAATTATTTTTAAACAAAATTTAAAAAACATTGTAACAAAAAATAGATAAAACAATTTTATAAAAATTATCTGATGATATACTTTAAGGGAACCAATACAAACTTAAAGAAATATGTCCTAAGTCACAGGTTTACATTATCTACAGATTAGTAAATTTTTGTGGTACTTTAATTATAGGTTTTTTTGGCTAAAGATCAATCAAAGTTAAAATTTTGAAAAAGTAATGTTATTTAAACATGAGAAGTATCTTCAAATATAATTATTTTAGTCTTGCATATGTATATGCACTTGGAGAGAAGAGCTGTAGGCACAATTTTCTTAATGAGCTATGACTATGCTTAAAAGAGTCTGTGTGCTACGCTAATTCCAATTTCCTGATAGGAATTGTTTTAATATTCTTCCAAGTTCTAAAGTTTGTCCAATGAGTGCCAGTATAAACAATGAGATGTGTTTATTTATTCTGCTCTCTGAGAAGTCTCCTAAGCAAGTGTCTTTTTGATTTGTGTAATATTTAAATGTATTTTGATGATAGGACCCTTTTATTGTGAAAAAAATATATTAAATTGAATTTCCAATCATTATTGTACCTCTAGTAATACTTGCAGAAACATTTTTCTTTTATTAATTAGGTTCTACATGTTTGGCAGCTGTATTTCTTATTTAAAAAGCACCAACTGGGTATTACTGATATTTTATTAATATATTTTAGAAACCTCTACTGTTTTAATTATAAATATCTTCATTTGAGAACTAGTATTTTGTTCCTATGGGCAAGTGAATATTTTCTAAAAGAGAGAATAAAAAGATTTCATCATAAACAATTGATTGATCCATAAAGGTAGAAGACCATATATAATTAGCTCTTTTCTGCTATTCTTTTTTTCTTTCAAGTTATCTCTTTGAAATTCAAGTCAAAGCCTTCTCATTCACTCCAATCCCCCAACCCCAAGTCCTTTTCAGATCTAGAAATCTATTTGATAACTAAGGACCGAAATGCTCAACTATCCACGATCTTTGTGCATGAAATGAACTACAAAAAATCTGTTATTACTTTGAAGATCTTCTATCTTTAAAATTCTTATGATATAAAAAATGTAATACATTTGTTCATTTCAGCATAAGAAATAATCCTGTAACTAACTTAAAATAAATTGGACAGTTTAAGAAAAAATGCTTCGAATACTATCTAGATTTGTATCAGGATTGCTTAGCAAAAAAGTGAAGCACAAGTAAACCATACAAAAAGCCAGGCAAGCAGTCTGGAGAATAGATATAGAGACAAAGTCTTGAAATTACAGCACAAGTTGCTTCTTAATTCTTTTTTGATGTGACAATGATTGATATTTGGTTTTCCAGCTCTGAAGAGCCAGGGGCCTGAACTTGAAAGTATCTACAGGATGACAATTCTCCCAAACTGGTAGATTTTGGCACAACATTTGCAAATAATTTAGATGATATATAACCTAACCAACATTTACAACATGATACTCTAAACTAAATCCAATTTTTCATACATGCTCTGACAAACAGAGAAGGGATGAGGGACTACTCTCCAAGAGCTGTTTGATTTTATCTCAACATTCTAGAAATTTGAAGTTTTTAAGTTCTTAGATAAGTAATATTTTATTGGTAAGAAAATGGAGCATGAAAGTGCACACGAGAGCAATTTCTCTGACTAGTTTGTCTTTTTGCCTAAAATAAACAGTATAACCATTTTTTTCCCTCAGGTCCTTATACTTGGAGAAGATTCATGCTTACCAATGACTATGTACATCTCAGAAACATCTGATCACAAATAGTGGACGCCTCTCATGAGGCTACTGGATTCTGCAAACCTAAAGACAGTCTTTACCCAAACTTCTAATATTATAGATTTTAAGATAATTAAAATCCTTTAAAAAAAATGATGCCTACTTATTAGACATGCAACACTATGAGTTTGTCCACCTCATCATGAAGTCCTCATTTAGTCATGAAATGCTGATTAACACTGATTAACTGATAGATCACTGATTAAAATGGTTCATTAGGGAAGTAACTTGCATCTTATTAATAAACAACCAAATTATCTTCATCTCACAAACTGTCATTAAATAGTTTAGTCTTAGAAGGAATTTCTCTGTCTTCAAATAGTAATGATTTATTTCTTAATACCTTTCTTAATTTTAGAATTCTAGTCTCCTAGCACACTTACAAAATGGAATCTTAAAAACCAAATTAGATTATTTTGGTCCTCAGGTGAATTTTTCACCATTCTTTGGTAAGCACTCAAAGCTGCATGAAAAATACTCAGATAAATGATACTATTCAATAGTCTTCAATCCTTTTAAATTTTGTCTGTGCTGGTATTCATGCTTCTTTCTCCTACATCCAAAATATGAATGTTCCTAAAGGTTCATGTTAAGTTGGTTATCTTCTCTTGGAGATCTCATCTGATAAATGTTTTATCTTCACTCAGTAACACTCAAATCTTTTTATCTAGTGCAGCTACCTTTCCAAATGTCATCTGCATTATCTCTATATCTTTGTTATTTGCTTGATCTATTTATTATATATATTCTTTCACTCAAAACTCACTATTGAAAAGTAACTGTGGTCTGATAAAAACCCATGCTAGAATACAAATAATAATTTAAAAAAAAGGTTTGCTTGAGGTTCTGATTGTGGCCCTAATTGATTATATGACCTTTGTCAGTGTCATTAAATACCTTTTTAAAATATATCTAAAACAAGAACATTAGAATAAAACTTTGTATATTTCTCTACAATGCGATGTCATTTAATGACTAAAACTAAATAGTCATCTTTCTCCTTCACACTTTTTGTTCTTTATGACTTTCTAATTTCTGTAATTTACATCTGCATTCTTTCATTCACCCAGGCTCTTTGAGTCATTTAAAAAATCTCCTGATAATTTGAACTCTAAATCCTGCCAGTTCAAATGCATTTGATTGTTGCATAGTAATATCCCTCATAATCCCTTCCTTCCTGTTTCCTGTTTCCAATGTTTGCTTCATGTTCTAGGTTTTTATTTCTATCCCTCTGATATAATATAAAAAGAAATTATCCTAACTTTTTACCATTCTCTTCTTTTTCATTCTCTAATTACTTTCTTTTCCTTAATTGAATTGTTCTTTCCCATCTTTAAAAATTTTTCCCCGTACAATTATTTTGACCCAAAAAGGATATAAGCTAATATAAAAAGAACACCCTCTCCCAAAATTTATATAAAGTAGAAAGAATGATAAGCAAAATTGAAGTCATAAAAAGGGGTCATATATGAGTTTTCAGATAATAAATAAACATGATCATTTATTAAGAACTGTGAGAAACTAATAAAGCATTCCATTAATTCATTATTTAATTAACAAATATTTTACTTTCTGTAAGAAAACTGTTCTTTAGAGGTTAGAGTGTCTACTCTCATAAGGTAATAATTGGGAGAGCCAAGATCCACCTGGGAAGTGTGACTGAGATTAGTTACTTTGTTCCAAAATGCAGCTGCCTCCCTGTACCATCATTTCCATATTAATCTTCCCACCATACTCTTATTAGTAATTTGTTCATTCTCTAATTGTTGACAATATGACCATACCTTGCTACCTTGGCTCTAATGTTTACACCCAGCCTCACTACTAATTCTACTCAGATACAATGTCTCTCATTACCTATTTACTGTCCTCCAAGGCCCACATTCAAGCCACCTCCTATCGACAGTTTTAATCATGCTTATTAGGATGGTTCTCCTCATTCTTTATAATGCTATTAATTCTTTGGATGAGTTTAAACCTCAGCGATTTTTTTTAAGTATAAAGTTAATAAGACACATCACCATCAAATATATTATATATATTATGTATTTACCTTTTTTATTGTTTATCTTCTCCTTGTAAGGTTTATGAAAATAAGGATGTTTATGTTTAGCTCACCAGCATGCTCCTAGCATACAGAATAGTGCCTGGCACAGAGGAGGTGCTCAGAAAAAAATTTGCTTAATAAACACGCATTACTTATTATCCGTATTATTTATTTAGTATTAAACCTATAAAGCCATATCTAATCCCATATGTTAGGTTATTGTTGTTTAACTTATGGGTGTACACATTATTTCCTCAACGGGATGGAGGACTGGGTTGCTGTGCTAATTTCAATTTATCCCCAGAATGAGGCTAGTGCATCATAATTAATGCAATACAAATCTTTTCAAGGAAGAGAAGAAAAAAGTTGGACATTGTACTTTAGTATTATAACTGTAAGTAGTTTATATATTCAGCATATCATGCAAAGTTTCATTCAAATAAATTATATTTTTAATGATTCAGATTATAATTTTAAATATAATTGCATTTTATTGATTTTCTACAGACAGTAGCTATTAACATTTTGACTTTAGTATCTTAACCTCTTAGATTATTTTTTTTCCTCAGGTAATTTAATGATCTGCAAAACAATAATTAAATGGTTTAGGCATTAATTGTTTTAAATTTTTGAGAGTAAATAATTTGTTATGAAAATGTTTCTAGTAATCACAATCTCATCATAATTTATCTACTCAGTTATTTAAATATTTCTTATAGATTACATTGCTTTAAAGAAGCCAACACCTTTTCAGAGTACATATAATTGGTATTCTAGTATATTATTCTAATCCATATTAAAGATTTTTAAAAATATCATGCACACTTCTTTTCAATAGGATTGATGGTACATTACCTGTTTGTTATTAACATTCTTCAATGTAATGTTATTTAAAAGAATATAAATACACAGAGAACTAACTCTACTTCTCAGGGACTAAATAGTTAGAACCCAAAAGATGATGAAGAGATTTTTAGTGTTTAATTAGTTAATAAGTTTCAAAGTAGGTGGCTAATAAAATCCATAAGTAGGTGTTCTTATCAATGAACACATCTGTAGGGAGTCTTTCATATCATGGTCTGGCAGTAAATGAAAAGAACTACAAATTTTCATTAAATGGAAAATAGGCATTTTTAAAAGGATGTTTATATAGGTTATTTTCATGGATAAACACAGTAGGAAAAAGAAGTATTGAAGCTAAGAACTAATTTGTTGCAGGAACGTCAACTGTAGCATCAATTACAAGCAAAAATCTCCAAGTTCAAGCTGATATAAAGAATTCCATTCCTGCCATTCTAAGAAAAAAAAATAATTTAATAGATAACCATTTGCAAAGAACTCAGATGTATCATTCTACAATAAATCTGAATGATAACATATACAGCTACTTCACATACATCATATACGAGACTAACATTTTGAAATTACAATAATTAAAATAAATCAATGTAATTCCTTTGTAACCAGAAGTATAAAAGCCTTCTTCCCCAATTTTTAATGTAGAGAGATGTAGTTTCAATATATTGATCCTAATTTCTCATGAATCCATCTAAAAACTTGTTAACAAATCACAAATAAGTAACCATTCAATTCTAAGTGTCATTGTGCAGCTCACAATTTGAGTTTAAAGTGTGATAGATACTGAGAAAAGAGAGTTAGTGGTGTTTTCTCATCATATGCAAAAATCACAAATTTATTACATGAAATAGGTAAGGAAAATGTTATCCATAATACATTAATATATTATATTATATAAATTATATATTTATATGTTAAAATATATACAATATATAATAAATATAGCAGGTAGGGTAAATGTTATATATAAAATAAGAACGTTATACATTATTATGGATAATATGTTATTCTATATAGTACATATTATTATATATTATATTATATACTATATATAGTTTATATATGTTAATTTAGAGACATAAACCCCAAAATTTATCATTTGAATACCAGATGTTTATTATTTGAGTGCCAGATATGGTAACTTAACCATTACTTTCTGTACGATAGATCAAAGTTCTTTCCCTACTATCTGTTATCAGGAAATCTATCATTGCTTTGATTATTTCTTTTCCTACTGTGTAATTTTGAATGGTGGATGTGCCAACTATTCTGGCCAGCATCTCTGAGGTACTTTCTTTTAGAAAATGCTACTTTTAAAGTTACGATTTCTAAAATGTTTCATTTTCATTCACGGTTTCTGGCAAACTCCTATTCAACTTTTAAAGCAAAACCCAAGGAATCTACTTTTCCAAAATGTGACTAAAAAGAGATTGCTAAAATATACTTCTTTTACAAGCCTCTGTGTCTTCAAATTTACCTCATATTTTGGAGAGCATTTGTTTACTCATCTAAACATTGTGAGTCTTAGTGAAAGAATCAGGACTCATTCCTGTTCTCCTAGGTGTTCAAAAGGAAGGTGGAAGATATTTTTAAAGGGAGAAATACATATTTGTACATTGTATGTGTGTACATACACACATGAATACATGCACATGCACACATGCACACACACAGACACAGAAAATAAGCAGAACAATACTCTGATAACTGGAGTTAAAATTCTAGAAGAAATAATAATACAGAAAAGGATTTAACATAAGACTAAGATAAGGAAAATTGTAGACAGTAAATATTCAAAGGGGAAACAGAAGGATTTCAAAAGAAACTTCAAAGACTAATTAAAATCACTCAGATATGGAGAATATAGACCTTCAAGCAGAACCATGTAATGCATTAAGAATACAGACAGCTAGAGGAAGAAGACTAGATGTAATCTTAGTACAAGAGAAACAAGCCTCAAAACAAAGAAGGAAATTGATTTCACATCAAGGAAGGGACTGGGGCTCTTTCTTTGGCCTTTAAATGAATACAAAATATAGAGGGAACTTTAATTTAGGACGCCAATGGCTATGGTTGGAAATATATAAGGTTCAAGTTTGAAGATATTTGGTTAAGAAGTGAATTGAGAAAAGATTAGATTTTTTGAATGCAGAACACCCACCACTTCGAAGAAAATATGAAGGAGAAAAATGATTTAACCTTCTCAAAGCATTCCAGCGAGCCAAAAGATGTGTCTGTTGGGGTAGACTTTCTACTGTGTCCTAGGAAACAAAGAGGATCGCAGAGAACAGAAAATGACACACAGGCCAAATATTTAGATTGAGTCTGCAAGACTTGAAGAATGATTGTTTGGATATAAATGCTAACAGTTTGAAATACACTTCACACAAACACACATACACACACAAATATGAAAGTAGGCAAGTAGAATCGAGAAGCTTTATGAGTAAGAAATAACAGAACTTTATATAATACTGTTTTTTATAATCTATGCTACAATACAGCTAAAATTAATATCTAAAAACTATAAAATTTACATACTTATATATGAATAACAGAAATAAATCAAAGTAAAGGCAGTGGTCTGAACAAAAGACGCTTAGTTCTCTTTTCAAGAAGTCTTGGTAGCAGGATGTATTTTAAATGACATAAAGAAAGCACTCAGTGGAAGGGGTAAAACCAATGGTGTTTAAGAGAAAATCCAAGGATCATCTGTTATCAAACCCTGAACTTCAACATCATACTACAGTTGTCTTTCAAAGTAATCTGTGCAAAAGTTTGACTTTGAGGCACAAAGTCCTTAATATTAACTGTTACTCCTATTAATACAAGCATCCTGTTTAGGTGTTTGTGATGCCATTTCTCAATTTGTGCACCTATCACTGTTAGATAACAAACTGCTCTGAATCACTGAATTTCTGTACATAAACATATCACGTTCAATTCTGTCTAAAGGCCTTTGTACTTGCAGTTCCCTCTGTCAAGAATGCTTTTCTCCCTTCAGATCGTCACATGAGTGTCTCTCCTGAGATTTGGGTCTAAACTCAAATCGTTCCCTCAGAGAAGCTTCCTTGAAGCACCCTATCTCATGCCACACAGGCCCCCCTCCAGCACCACCCCTTCTTATCAGCCAGAACAAGTCTTAGCCCTCATCACTCTCTCATTTGTTTACTTTTACTGTCTCCCTGAGAGAATATAACCACTACTCTTATTCACCACTGTATTCACACAAGATAGAAGTTCGGTAAATATTTGCTGAATGAATAAAATGCCTAGGATATTTCCTTATGCTTAGAATGTTCCCCTTAAATGTGAGGTCATTCTCTGCTTCCCCTTTCATATAAGTTTGAACAGAAAATCTGCCATTTGAAGTGAATACATAGCTTTCCTATAGCTTATGTCTTAGCTCTCTTAAATATGTCATTTATGAATATCAAGGACCATCTTCTTACATGACTTAGCTAAAAGTGACTCCATATTCTCTGCTGCTTGCCATAGTACCTTTAGTCATTTTAACTTCTGACATTTGTTTTAGGTATCCAGACTGGAGTCAAGACTATATAAAAAAAGAACAAGATATGGTCCTGCAAGGTATGTAATTTATTTGGGAACCCATAAAAATTTAACAATTAAGTAAACCTAGAGAACTAAGCAAAACTGCTATAATAATTTATGAAAAGTAGAGAAAGATAAGGGTTTTTTGTTTGCTTTGTGTGTTTTCTTCTTCCTCTCTCCCTTCCTCCTTCTTTCTATCATTTTATTCGTCTCCTTTTTGATTAGGTAGAAAAAAAAGGAAGAAACATATTTTATTATCTAAAGGAATCTCCTTTGTTCCAGAAAATGTGTTCAAATTAATCAGAAGAAAGTTAATGGCCTTCCTAGATTTCCTCGAAAATAAGCAGAATCGTGACTAGCTCAGTTATTGCAACAGTCTCTTATCAAGTAGATGACGATTATCCAATATTACATTTGTTATTCACTTAGTTGTATCTTTCAAGGTCTTATCAAAATTGTCTTAATAGAATACTCTATACCTTCATTTCCGTTCCATCTAAAAAGGATCTCTTAACTTGAATATTTATTCATGGTCTTAAAATTTATTTCTTACAGACAATAAAGAAAACAGCTATCCAGATAACTTTCCATATAAATAGGAATCATAGACTTCTGAGTTCTGCTTCTCTACTAGCCTCAGATATCATTTGCCCTTGTCCTTCACCCATGCAGCATATGACTAAATATTTACTAAGCTCACAAAGGTAAATAGTGTCCACATTACTATTACTATTACTATTACTATTACTATTACTATTACTATTACTATTACTATTACTATTACATTACTATTACCATCAGCACTTATTATCCCAAAGAAACATTTTATTTTTTCCAGAGAAACTATTCTAAAGGTAGTATCTTAAGTCCCTCTATGAGACCCAGTATACAAGAAGGCCAGACACTAAGAATGATAGATTTAATAAGTATACTTGCAAGGCAATTAAAGTACTACATAATCAGAATAATTGTTTCCTATAATATATTCATACTGGGAAAATGCTTACAAATAATCCTGTGAGGTAGTCGTTATTTCTATTTTACAAATAAATAAATTGTGTCTTGAAAACATAATTACATTTACCAAAAGTTTTAGATAGCCAGAATAGAAATGCTAGTGAAAATACTTTCACTAGAAGGCCTAGTATGTTAGCATAAAGGGGTAACTTTTATTTTAAATATATTGGCACAGGAACTGCCGCAAGTGATTTAGTCTGGATATATTTTATATTGCTATCCGTATTTAATAAAGCTGTAATAAATTTTAATGAAACCCATTTGCTGTAGGGTCAAAAAATGGCTTAAAACACAATCAGAACATGATATATAGAAATGAATAATATAGATTGTTCAGATATAAAAAACCATTTTAATGATAATAGCCCATCTACAGCTTTATCCCAAATTTCAAAGCACTTGATATATTACCTTTACATATAGTATATTTATAGGATTTTTTCTTAAAGGTAGGAATTCCATGAAAGTTCAATACCCTTTATTATACCCACTTCCAAAACTAACTGAAGAGCCATTATTACCAAAGTGTAAATGCAAGAGCTTCTAAATTTAGAATAAACTTTACTTTTAAAAAATATAACTTTAAAGTACATTCTGACTAGTTTTTTTAGATTCAGTTATTGTTGTTAAATTTGAAGGCGAGAGATTCCAGAATTTATATAAAGTAAAATATGTTCCTACCTAAGTTCTACAATTATTTTTTAATATATATATATATATTTTTGCCTCAATTGTAAGGGAGTTCAGGTTGACAAAAGATAAATATTGACTGCCAGTTAAAACATTTTATGTAAAAATGCTATAATAATTTGAGAATCTCACAGCAGCAAGAATTGAAAAAAGGAAGCAATACAATCATCTAACAGAAAAAATTTATAAATAAAATATAATATACAATAGAAATCCATACAGCAATGAGAATAAATGAACTACAATATTCAATAATATGGTGAATCTCACATATACTATGCTGAGTGTAAGAGGCCAAATATTAAAGACAACATACTACATGTTCTCATTTGCATGAAACACAAAAGAATACAAAATTTGACCATAGCTTAGAAGTCATGATAGTGAGGACCTTTAGAGCTTATGCAGTGACTGGAAGGGACCATGACGAGTGCTTCAGAGATACAAGTAGTATTATATTTCTTGATCTATGTGATAGAAGATAGAAATATAATTGTGTCTCTATTTGTATACTTAATATTATTATATTACCTTTACACATCTAAAAATTCTGTAATTTTGATGTAAAATGAAAATATACAAAAGAATGGAATTTAAGAAAATATAAATATGTAAGTATACATTCTCAAATATCTATATATTATATTCTCAACACTTTAAAAGACTTGTGACATTTGAAAGTATGTGCATTTACATTAATTTTTTATTCGGTCTGATTTTAGAACTTAGCTCTGATTTAGCTATTCATCTCATACAACTTTTGTTTGAATATTTGTTTGAAAAATTTGTTTTTTACAGACATATTTTTTGTTTTGTTTCGTTTTATTTTTCCTTTATGGAGACCAACATCGTCTCCTGATTTCAAACACCTGAATTATATTTTAAACATAAATAGTTACATCATAGCTTCTATTTGAAAAGAACTTTTCCAATTTTAATTATAGTGTTTGCTAAAAACTATTTTTCCTTCTTGGAGAGGCAGAATTACTTTCAATAACGAATAAAAGGAACTTCAGGATGTAGTAATAGAGGACATATAGAAAAATAAATTATAATAATCCATTTTCACATTTAGATAACAGGTTATAGAGTATTAGTTATTTGTAGATTCAAAACAAATTATCTCAAACTTAATGGCTTAAAACAAATATCTCACACAGTTTCTGAGGATGAGGAATCTGGGAGTAGCTAGTTGCATGATTCTAGCTTAAGTCTCTCATGAGATTGTAATCAAGCTCTATAACAGGGCTATAGCCTGTGAGTGCCTATTTGGCTCACTTGTAGGGCTGTTAGCAGGAGGTTTCAATTATTCACTTTGGGGGCCTTGTTATAGTTTTTTTTTTTTTTTTTCCATAAAATGGCAGTTGACTTTTCCCAGAGACAGAAACGGGGGGGGGGGGGGGGGGGGGGGGAGGAGAGAGAGAGAGAGAGAGAGAGAGAGAGAGAGAGAGAGAGAGAGAGAGAGAGAGATTGAGACAGAGAGATAAAAGTAGCAAAGTCTTTTAAAACATAATTTCAAAAGTGGCATCTCATCATTTCTTCCATATTTTATATTTTATTGGTGGCACAGACCAACTTCAGTACAGTGTGGAAGAAAATTGGTAAAAGATGTGAATTTCTGGGGTGCTGGAATAATTGGGGGCTATCTTGGAGGCTAGCTATCACATATAATATCAACATATTTTATTTCTCCATTTATTTATTTTTTTACTTTCACCAAGTCTTCCAAAATTCTGCTCTACTTGTACTTATTCCTCTTGTAATCCATATACCACATCATTCAAACTATTTTGCAAGGTACATTTCTGGAAAGTTTTTCTTCATCACAGGTGAAAATGAGAGCTTCTGACCCTTTAGTCATCAAATAATGATAGTGATTCATGTAAATTATGGTAATGTAACAGAATGTAACATATGAAGAGCCTTTTCTATGCCTTTTACAGGTTTTATCTCAAGTAATCCTACAACAACTTTGTTAGGTAGGAGCTATTATTATTATGCCTATTGAACTAAAAAAAAACCAACAACAACGAAAGAAACATAACATGTTCAAAGTTACTCAAGTAGTAAGGGCTAGAGCTGGAAAGAATTCATAATGATGTGGCATGAGAGCACATACAATTAATGAATGTTATATATTTTGATCTATTTCTTAAAGTTATAGATAAGACAGCTTCAATTCAGTAATGAACTCTTTTGGTTTTGCTTTTATTATCTAAATGTTTATTAACTATGTTATTATTTTCTTTTAAAAATAATGATACATTTTATTTAGGAAATGCATATATATAATATTTTTTCAGTGTAAAATAAAATAAATATAATGGCTTTAGTTTAAAAAGTTTAATTGCACTTATGTTATAGCCTTATGATAAAATAATATTTAAAGAAAGGCACAATAAGACATTTGGAAATTTGATTCATTTAAATTTAACATATTTAAAATGAGAGTATTACTTTATTCTTATTTAGAATATTAATTTTGACTTAATTTATTTGTTATAACTTCCTCACTTTAAACACAATAATACTATAAAACATGTTTCTAAAATACATTAATACTTATCTTTTTTCATTGTCACAACTAGAAAGTTTAGTTGGTAGTAAACCATGTCTTATCATACAAGTATAGATTTGTTTACGAATACTGAATGGGCACCAGCTTTCATTTCTGCTAGTTAACTAAAAAGAGTCTATGACTATATCTATATAGGTCAAATTCAATTATCCAAATATCACCATAGCTTCCACTTAGAAACCCATCATCAATGATTGGATCTTAGTTTATATATATGAGGTAACCAGATTGGCTAGAGAAAATATTGAATAAGGAGCTCTTTTTAAATATAAAAAGTATACCACAAGCTGGTTTACTAAAGCCCAATTCTCTGAATTCATGTTCCACCCAAAGATGATGCCATCAAAATCTCAATTGTAATGAGAGCAAAAGAATTCTGAGTAGGACTAAGTGAGGAGGAATTTGTTGAGAATTGACTTTATGACTGTTTTTAGAGACATTTTATTAAAATGTTGGGAATAAATGCCGTTAAATTAGCACCACTAGAAAGCCACTGTCCTGGCAGCAGTAGTGTCTGGAACTGCACTGACACCATTAAGACTTCTAAAATGTACATAGCAACATCCTCAATGCCTATGGTGTGATGGCAAATTTCTGTAATTGTCCTAAGGGCTCAAAATTGGCTACAATTTCCCACCTCATTTGAAAATCCCAGTTACCAAGAACAACCCCGGGATACTGTGGAGGTTTAGGGTAAACTATCTATCTCTTTAGGAGCCATCTTCATCTTTGATTCAGCAATTTAAGGCCAATCCTTAATTCCGGCTGAACATGTATATTAATGTTTATTTGTCTGTTTTTCCCCATAGATTACAACCAGTTGCTAAAATAAAGATTCAATTTTAGTTTGAACTTCATTATAATCATATAGCTTATAGAAATATCAATAGTTTATACGTGCTCAAATGAACAATTTACTATTTAAACTGTGTTCTAAATTACCTTCAATTTGTATAACTTAGGAGAGTTGTATAACATAGGGAGCTATGGTAGAATCAAAGGTTCCTCATAGACTTGCTATTTTCTTTTGTGAGCCCTTGACTTAATATGTGCCATTTCTTTTTCTTGACATTCCATTCCTTAAATCAAATTTGCTGTCCTCTAAATTGGATGGAGAACTCAGTTTCATTTTGTGTTATGCTCTTTGTCCTTTTTCACTTATAAACTCTCCATTGATTTTAGTAAGGCACTCACCACAGCTTATAAACTTGAGCAGATTCTTTGAAAAAAATAAAAGAAGTTTGCTTGTGAGCCCATTGTCCCCAAGCCCTTAGCAAACTAATTACTGCATCAGCAGTACAATAGCAAGGGGACAGAACTGAACAGAGGTTAGAGAAGGTAATCAGATAGCATGCTTCTCCCTGAACAACATCCTGTGAGCCAGGATGCTGCCTTATCTTGTGCTGATTACCCCTATATATGGCATCTAGGCACCAGTCATTAACTACTTGAAGAACTTCAGTTATAATTAGAGTTGCCAATGTAGGCTGCTCCTTCAAATAACGGCATCCTAGGCCATTAAACAGTAATTTATAATGTTCTTCTTGAAAAAAGGAAGACATCACAATGTTATTTTTAAAGAAGAAAGAGAAAAGAGTAATTTATAGACATAGAGACAATAGGGGATCTGGCTTCTCATAAACAATGGCAAGCTTGGTGCACAGGGAAATAACCACCTCGAATCGAGGGTACAGGATTCTTTGCGCCTTTTGACACTAAGCACACTCTAGCAGTGCTCTAATGAGGTGTTTTCCTCATAACCTATGTGAAGCCACTGACATTTGGCATGTTGGGTAGATAGATCAAAAGTGGCCTACAAGCATGTATAAATGTTTAACACCCAGGTGCTCGACTTGACATTTTCTTGCTATCTAGCAGCTCCCTGATTATTTAAGGATTACCAACAGTCACTGAACATGAAGAAAGGTCCACCTGTACTAATTATTGCTATAATAGCATCAGTGTTCAACTCTCAGGTTCTTTTGATTATCACTGTTAAACTTTCTCTTGGGTCCCTTAGCTTGCTAGTGGAAAAAGACTTACTGAACTGTACTATATCAAATATTTACTATTGAAATATTAGTGGATGTTTTTATGTCCCTGATAATACCTGTTTTTCTTCTTAAGAAGTTCAGAAAAAAAAAATATTTCACTATATAGATGTGTTATATCATTTCTATGGTTATTATAAAATTATACATAAAGTAGATGTGATATAAAGCAATAACTCAGGTCAACCTGCTATAAAATAATTTCATGGTCTAATTTCTTTTTATAAAATTAATACTAAATTGGCAGTATCTGCATTAGAAGACAGTGGAGTCTGTTTCAGTCCAAGTCCTGTCTCTGATTCTTTATCAGATATATAAACTAGATAAGTCAACTTTTCTGAGCTTCAGTTTCCTAGTAAATTGTTAAAATAGGTTTTTTAAGAGAGAGAAAAAGAACTTTAAACAATACATTTGGTGTAATAAAGGCAAAAAAGAGTAGGCTCACCTTACACTCTATACCATTTAGAATTAGAAGAGGGAGGGATAGAATATATAAGAGTATATGATGTGTCAAGTGAAGGTAGATGCTGAAAAGTATCCTTTTTCTCTCAAATATTTTGTTCCAAGTTTATTTTTATTATTAATATTGTGGTTTTTTGCATAATATGAGCTCCATTTTTACCAACACTTTCATTTTTTGTTCCTTCTCTTCTGTTTTATTAATAGTAGAATTAGAATCTTCTGGAAATAAAGAGGAAAATTTGATGAAATTAAAGAAAATGTTATTTTTAAAAAAATTCTATCCTCTATTTGGACTGATTTGAAACGGAAGCCTGATAACCAATTTTCAAATATGTTCTACGTTGTGGTCAACATGAGATTTATTCTAATTGCAATTTAAAGTTGCTACCTGAGCGATTAGTTATGATCTATCTATCTATCTATCTATCTATCTATCTATCTATCTATATGTATATGCAATACTGATATAATGATAGGTTTTTATAGAAAGCAAATGAGATGTGGTTTGTGAAAATATTTTGCTAACAACATAAACAACAGAATATGCTAATTGTTCTTGTTATCTGACTTTGACCAAAGTCCTAAATATCTTGGTTTGGGGGATATTTTTGAACTTTTAAAATATATTTATATCATATATTAGCCAAATCTCTAGCTTAATCACTGTTGGTTAGAAGGCGAGTCAGCAGTTTTCTTACTTCTGAGAGAGAGTGACTGTGTATCCTATTCATAATTGTTGGATATATAAATATATATCAAATAAAATGTATTTAGAGTATTTGTTAACATCAAAAGAGAAATTTGCAGTTGTATTTCAGAATATCACATGCCTTTTATCATTTGAAATTGTGTGGTATCTCTTTCTACATGAGATTTTGGTAGCTCATTAAACAAATTTAAACCTTACCTTCTGGTGAGAATATCTAAGAATGCTACAGTAGGGTTTGGCCAACTATGGCTCATGGGCCATACTCAGCCAGCAATCTATTTTTAGGCGAGGCAACACTTGGTTCACCTCACAGATTGCAAGGACCTTGTCAGTTTATAATCTCTTATTTATTTATTTTATTTATTTTATTTTTTATGCCTACAGCAGTGCCTAGTCTTTCTAGGTGGTTTCCCATCCAGGTACTAACCAGGCCTAACCCTGCTTAGCTTCCAAGATCAGACAGGATCAGGCTTGTTCAGGGTAGCATGGCCATAGACACGATCTGTTTTTATATGACTCACAAACTAACAATGTATTTTTACACATAAAATGGTTGATAAAACTTCAAACAGGAATGCTGTTATCTGACACGTGGAAATTATACAAAATTCAATTTTTAGTGCCCACAGTAAAATTTTATTAGGACACTGTTACATCCATTTATTTATATGTTATCTGTGGCTGCTTTCATGCTACAATGTAGAGTTCAGTAATTGTATGGAGATCATATGGCTCCCAAAGTCTAAATAATTACAATCTAGCCTTTTAGAAGAAAAGTTGATCTATTCCTCATCTAAAACAACATGTAAAACTTTAAGATGATTCAGTATTCTCTTAGATCAAGTAAGGACAGAATATATCTTAGTCATTATGTGTACATTGATTATAGAGATGAACTGGAAAAAAAATGTACATTAAATAAGAGAATACAGGAGACTAAAATCTTAAAAATTTAGTTTCCCAAAAAATTATAAGTAAATAAATGGACAGAATTAAGTTCCAGCTATAAGACTTATGGGTTTTCCAGCTCTGATATAGATCGATATATACAAGGTTAAAAAGGTAAATTATTAGAGCAAGAACTTGATTTGGATTTACTAATTGAAATATAATTGTGTGGCTTCCTCCTTCTCTCCTCTCTCTTTAAACTTGAATCCAATGAAAGTAACAACTTAGAAAAAAAATTAAGTATATATGAAACTACTTGTAATAAGTACATATTAATTTGGATATTAAGACCAACCACCTTTTAAGATAAGGAATGATGCCTCCACGTATAACTTTCATCAATATGTAGCATTGGTCTATAGGTGGTTATTTATTTATTTATTTATTTATTTATTTATTTATTTATTTATTTTAATTATATTGATCTTTTTCCTTTTTATTAAAAATTTTGAGATAACATTGTTAATAATATAAGTAGTAATTTAAAATGTATAATTGGGAATCACCAAAAGATTCTGCCCAGTTCACATTGTGTCCCTGACACTCAAATGTTTAGCTTTCGTCATCTTGAAATATCCACTTTGTAGCAGCCATCTTGACAGTCTGTTTCCATTAAAATCAATTAATTGTTCAGAATAACAGGAGACATCTAGAAACAATGAGATAGAGAGGTAGAGGTATAGTGTAAATGGGAAGAAAGACCAGGAGAAGGGAGACAGATCTCTCTCAACAAATAACTAATACTAATGTTTATTGTTTGCTTCTCTAGTTCTAGACTCTGCTCAGCTCTTTACATACATCATCTCCATTAAGCATTTCAATGATCCTATGAAGTAGGTACTAGTAATATTATCACTGCTACAGAAAAAGGAGCTAAGAAACAGTTACAGATTTTGTTAATCTCAGAATAGTATATGAATCCAGGAGGTGTGTGTGTGTGTGTGTGGAGGAATAGGACAGTCTATTCTACACTTAATCACTAGGTAAATAGGGCCGGGGTTGTTGGCACTCTAGGACATTTCTGATGGCTGCAGAGGAAGAAGTAAAGTACTTAAGAGTATGTGTAATATCCTGTGCTGATAGACTACCAAAACATAATTCTTCCTTCTGTCTCAAAAGTTGGCTCTAAATCTAGGTTATTTCAATTTTTAAAACTACATGTGGTATCAAATACATACTGATTTAACATTAACTTAATTTTAGTCTTAATCCTTTTAAAAAAGAAGTACTATTAAATTGTTCATTGCCATACAAAATATAATAGGAGCACCAGACATATATTATTAAACAGATAAATAAAATGTGTTTACTTTTGGTATATTAGATGAGCTAGTATTATAATACTATGCTTTCAGAGAACATGTTCACAGATGAACTTGAGGAAGCTTTCCTAACAGTTTATCAAGATAGTCCAAGTTCAGTGAAGCCTCTAGTTCATTGATTTTCAGATCCTAAGAATTCCCAGCATATGAACAATTAAAGTACAGCCTAATTCTTATACAATGCCATGTCAGACTTTTAACTCAGTTTAATTTTCTGTTAAGACTAAAATAGTAATGATAGAACAAAGAAAAAGATGGAAGCTTTAAAGGGGATTGAAACTAAAATCAGCCAAGAATAAAGAGGATACAGAAAAGAATAGGTGTTAATGAAGAAAATTTACCTGTGCTGCCTACCATAGACTCACACTGGGCTCTCTGGGGTGTTTTCTTTTAGACTCAGCCTAGAATGATATGAAGGACACAGATTATAGAGCCACACAGACCTGAGTATAAATTCTTTATGAAGCACCTACTAGCTCTATACCCTTGAGCAAATTAGTAGTTCAACTAATCCTATTTTCTACAAAGGTAAACTAAAAAATGGCTATCTAGCAGAATAAATGTTGAGATAATGATAAAGTTTTAAGTGCAGTTCTAGAAATTAGGAGAAACAACAATAATAATATATTTTGTGTGTGTTCTCTATATTGTTTAGGCTCCTCTCTCTTATTTACTAATATTTCTATTTTTTCATACCACAAATTGCCCTTATACTTAATTACAGGAGCTAATAGTAAAAATTGTGATTACTAGTATGTACTCCTCAATCCTGAACAAAGAAATTATGATCATTAATAGGGTAGAAATAATTCCTATATAACATGGATACTTGGACAGTGTGACTCATAAGGCTCCTTTCCATGATAAAAGTATATAACTCTTAGAACTATTAGTTAAAATAAAAAATATTTTGAAGGAAAGACAACATTGACTTCATATTCATTGATTTTTTAAAAATCAACAGATATTTAGTGAGCATCTGCTTTTTTTATCAGATATGAAATTTGCCCAAAAGAAATAGAGTAACTAAGACAGACTTTAGTAAAATAACTATTTTACTGAATATAAAATTTTAAATACAGTAACAGCTTAAATGAGTAGAAAGTAAAAATTCTATGTGAAGCTACAAAAGAGAGAGGATTTACGTGGAAAAATCCAGAAGGCTTTATTGTGGGAGAAACCTCAGCTGACATCTGAACGTGAGGAGAAGTAAGCAAGTGGAGAAGGGTAGAGAAACAAAAGCATAGAGAAGAGTATGGGGTAAAAACAGACATGATGACTCTGAGAAGATGAAAGGAGGGCATGATGACCAGAACAGAGAAATATTACAAGGTGAAACAGGTAAATAAGAGCCATGTTTACTTTTTATAGAACATGAGCTTAAACTTGGAGTAGGTGGTTGACTAAAGCATGATCTAAACTTGTAGATGGTTGACTAAAGTATGATTTGAGAAGTGCTTATCTTTAAGCACTACTACTATCGAAATTCTCTCCCAGATATTTTGCCATTCATTCATTCAGTTAATGAACTATTCCTAATCAGCTATAGGCAATTTCACTTTGCATGTTAGTGCAAGCCTATAAAATGAGCCCTCAAGCAGAATTCATGCAAAGCAATTATACTATCAATAGAAAAAAATTGTATTTCTGTGACTTCAAAAATTTGGTCAAAACATTAAAAACTCTCTTACTGTCAGTTGTAAATGTGTAATGAACTAAAATAGTAACTATTTTTCATTTAAAACATTGAAATTTAAAATATAGAAACATTGAGAATTGAAATATATTGTCTTTTAGTTGGGATAGTGGTTGCCTTCTCATCATAACTTATGATGCAGCGTGAGCAACTTTACTATGCCTTGGTGAATTGTCATACTCCTTTCTAAGTCTCGTCAGTTTCCAACATTTTATCCTTTACACTTTCAATGTCATGAAATATCTCTGAGAATTCTTTTTTATGTCAAGTGTGTTTTTCAGAGTACTTCCTCTGAGATATCTTCATCCTTTTCGTCACAACCATTTCCTAATTTATGTTGATAAGTCCACCTTTTGAAGTTGCTCTAGCTGCATATTTGGAATCTCTTGAATGGATCCAGTGTCACCATTTCCAAGGTGAACTATTTTTTCTGCAACTCCACTTACATTTAATTTTACTTTTAATTTTTCATATCCACTGTTATTACTTCTCATTTCTCTGTTTCATTTTCATCTGTGTTGGTCAATTCCCTCTTTCAATTATCCATTTTGGGTAATACCACAGGTTATCACTGGGAGATAAGGAGTCAACATAAATATATGCAGTACTACTGCTGTCTGCATGCTTACTGAATAACAGTATGTGGTAACCAATCACTGACCAACTTTAAAAGAAATTAATTAATTACTGATCGTGATGTACATCTGCTATTGACGTAGTCATAGTGATGTGTGGACTGAAGAGCTAGAAGCAAAGTTTGTACTTTTTGCAAATACTCAAAGTCAATGGTAATGGGAATTTGAACAGTGATATTAGAACTGGTGTTATTTATGGTAACTGAAATCTGCACATATCAGAACCTTGCAAAGAGAGGATTGCCTATACTCTAATATTTTGAATAATTAAGGATAGATAATAGGCAAAACAGAAAAATGCCCAAATTTCAGCAGCTTACTAATAACTATAATAATAATTATCATTCCTCTATCAGTCAGTACAGCACAAATTATACTTGCACAATAAATAATTCCAATCTCAAACTCTTAAAATGATGGGGTTTTTTTTCCTGCTCTTATTACATTTGTCATGATCTGCTCTTTAAACTACCCAGAGATCCAAGCTAACACATACCTACAATCTGGAAAAGGAGGAAAGAAAGCCGAAGAGTGTATGAGTTAGAATTAAATACCCTCTTTCAGAACTAAAACACTTAGGCCTATGCTCATGGAACTCATACACTGCTCATATACTAGAACTAGTCACATGGCTTAATGAAGGAAAATTGATCTTAGATGTAAGCCAAGTGCTCAGAATGAAGAATAGTAGGAAGCACCTGGCAAACAGCACTAATGAAAACCACATTTATGTGAAGTGATCGCCTCTCTGCGACCCCCTCATATCTTATAGATACACATCAGAGACATATGGTCTCAATGGTGTCCACAGGGAAAGTGAAGGATGGTGGAGGCTCACTATTTCTTATCTGCATCATTCTGACAGGACACACATGATCTGTTTAGCCATTCCTTTGGCCAGAACCAGTTACCTAAGTAACTACATGAAATTAGGCATATACATGGAGGAAAATACATACATGGTAGAATGGTGGTTCCCAAATTTGCTTGGATCCCAAGGTCTATCAGAGGAACCTGAAAGTCTATATTTTGCAAGTTTTTCAGGTATTTACAATGATCACACAAGGCTGAGGCACACTGTTACAGAAAATCACAATTATGAGGAAAACACTATAAGGAAAACACATAAGAACGCTTTAGACTCTTACATATATTTACATTGATATAATTAATACTTTCCTCCACACAAACTAAACTGCCATCTATTATCAATAAGTATGGTCAACCTTTATATAAGAACCAGAGGTATTTTCTATACCCTGTTAATATAAATCTGGGATAAGACATGCATGTAGTTTTTTTCAGATCACCCTTCAGGGAGAAATGCAAGAGACACCACTAACAATCCAGGATATATAACTATTAAACAGGCAAAGGTATACATAAAAGGTTTCGTTTTATGCCTCATTTTCAGTGTCCCTTACATTTCAAAACCAGCTTTGATAATTCTGCTCAATTCAGCAGAAATCTCATATGCACTAACTAGTATTTTAAAAGTGAAGCCATTTATTCAGCAGATGAGAAATTAGAGTTATTACTTATCTCATACATAATTCTACCAGTCATCCTGGTAGCAATCATTTCTCTCCATAATATCTCTTTAAAAAAAAAAGTCAATATCTTTCACAGTGGATAATAACTTACACTGAGAATGTGCAAAGAGTGTTCAACTTCTTTGTGCAATCAACCCAATGTCTTTTGTTAAGTATATATAACTTCGAGTCAGTGTAAAATGGCAGGCTAGCATTTAAACAGTGTGCATTGCTGGATCTAATTAATTCTGCTATTTTATGCCAAAAATTCCATTAGTTCCCATTAAAGGTCTTGATGTAGTGCAGGCTCCTTTATGTTTTGTAGTTAAAACAATCAAACTTCGTTTCAAATTAAGGATTATATTTCAGAACTAAGGGAATGCTAGTATGGCTCTCTAGCATTAAGTTACTCACTTTTAACAGGACATTGAGGACATGAGTTAACTGCAAAACAGTTACCTTGCAAAACATCAACAGAATACTTAAATCCATCCGGGAAAGGCAGTTGGGAAAAGACATTTAGGAACCTACCCTATGCATTATAATTTTATGGTAATTTTATAATCGGCCATTGAAAATGAAAGTTTCACTAGGGTTATTAAAAATGTTGGAAGGAGCACTGTAGCCAAATTTAATATTATTATCTTCCTTGAGATTTATACCTCTGCTATATGCTCCTTTAAAAATGTCATGTACTAATAATTTATCATATAGTTTTGTAGTTCTTTTGTTAAATACTATTTATTGTGTACCCATTGTGAATAAAGCATCACTATCAATATGTGAAACAAATAGATAATTTGTTCACATGCAAAATGAAAAGTGAAATGGCATATTTTCACCCTCTCTCAAAGGGTGTGAAGTAATCAGGGCTCTTTCTAATGGTACCGAGAATGTTTCCTATGTCTAGTTTACTTTTTTTTTTTTTTTGATTGATACCAATCTTCCGTTTACTTGGCCATATGGTCAAAGACAATACTTATTTATGTAAGAAAATCATAATTATAATCTATAATAGATAAAGTTTAATTCTTAAGACCTTTTTAAGTGAAAACATTGATACAGATGCTCCATATGTATATTTTACTGCCATCAGGCTAATTTTTACTAATTAATCATTTACCATCATCAACCATTATATGGAAACCCATTATTAAGTAAGACTGTAATAGTTGGGGCTAACACTAGTATTCAATTATTATGGCTTTACTTATGAAGAGTTTATTCAAGATAGTTTACAAGCATAGAGTCCAAAATTTTGAACATTAGTGCAAACATGCCTACTTTTCTTTTGGGGAGATGATCCACAGCTTTGCTTGAAATCTTAAAATGTATGTTCTGTTAAGGCTGTGAAAATTCTTCTGGAGAGAGAGAGAAGATATGTATACAAAGAGTTCGTACAAAGTATTAAATTGAATTACATGAAGTATTCAAGGACTGAGGGCAAAAGTTCAGAAAAAGCAGTAATACTGTGGGTTGAGATTGTAGAGAAGAGTTACATTATAAGACTTGCTTAAACTCATAAATAGATAATACATACTACTGTCCTCTTGTTTTTGAAGAGATAAATGTATGTTTCCATTTAATACACTATAATGATAACTAAAAATCCTATTGCAATTTTATATTTCACTTAGGTTTAGATTCTTAAACTATATAAAATTATTTGAAGGCCTAGTTAATATGACTGAACAATTAAATAGCATCAACATATTCTATGAAATGAATTTTATCACAAGATCAATATTTTCATCAATACTTCCTTCTGAAAGGTGTTAATGTTATGGATTAAATTAAGTTCAATTGATTCCAAGAAAAAAACCTATAATATCAATACGTTCTATGTTTAGTATTTCTGTGCAACTGTGGTAAAAATCAGCATCTATTGCTAAGTATGGTAAGTTATAAATAATAAAAAACAAAAGACTGAAAGATAAAAATAAATTTTTAGAATTTACTTCATTTTCTTCCATCTATAAATTTTTATCAATTACTTAACTCTCCTATAAAATATATTTAACATGTAATAATCTCTTCAGAAATCAAAGATACAGGTTTAGTTATAATTTATGTGCCGTACTCTACAAATTGGGGGAAATACTTTTGAAAAGTTTAAAAATAAATAATGTTCCTTTTTTGCAGTCTTTTTGAACAGATAATTATGGATGAATCACATGCTCTCCTGCATTTTGAGTCTTTGTGCCAGCTTTATATTAAAATCTCTGCGAATTACTTCATAAAGTTTGTGACTCAAAAGAAATATTTAATTTTACAATTACTATCTACCTCAGAGAAAAAGGGTATTATAATTTCCAAGCTTTTCTTATTTTTCATTAAATGAAAAAAGTATGAAATTCAAGCAGCCGTTAAAAATGCTGTCTTTTAAGAATACAGGAGATTTTTCAAATCAAAATAATTATACCCCAGTCTATGGGAAGGCCACCCTGAACAAGCCTGATCCATCTGATCTTGGAAGCTAAGCAGGGTCAAGCCTGGTTAGTACTTGGATGGGAAACCACCTAGGAAGACCAGGTGTTGTGGGTGTAAAAAATAAAAAAACTAAAAAAACTAAAAAAATAAGGTAAGGGATTGTAAACTGATAAGGTCCTTGCAATCTGTGAGGTTAACCAAGGGCTGCTTCACCTAAAAAAAAAAAAAAAAATTTACACCCCAACTTTGTTATTGGAAATAAAGCCCACTTTCTATGCACCTCTGGTTTTAACCTTCCCTCTGGAAGTTTTACAACCTATCTGATAGAGGGCTATATCTACCAATTTAAAGGAATTCATTAAAATCATGGTTTATATTAAGTCTTATCCTTTTAAAAATGTGATTTATCAACAAATAAAAAGATTTAAGCTAAGATATACTATGAGTTAAACCAAGATATCAAATTAATTCTATAAAGATTGACCTTTCTTTTAAATAAATAATAAAAGTCATCCAATAGAATCATTTCCTACCTCTGATTCTAAAACCATTTTTGCAGTTAAAAAACAGAAAACAATAATTTAGTTGTTATGTCAGAACCACGGAATCAGATCTTGCAAATTAGAACATTAGAATTAACTTATTATTTTTAATTAATTATTCACAAATGCATTTGAAATATAAAGCTGAACTATGAATTCCAGAATTACAATATAAGCTACATAACAGATCCAGTGGATGATGGCTTATTCTTTTCAAAGAAGATATAGTACTCTGAATTCTGTTTGTTTTAGCATCTGGACATATTTGCAGCTTCTCAATTATTCAAGTCCCACTTATTCAGAATTCTCACTGAAAGAATAACTACACTAGCCTAAAAGAAAACAATCAATATTTGTCTATACTTTCTAAAAAATATATATTTATATATATGAACAAATTTCACAGTTTTGATGCTTAATTTGTAATTCATAATTCATGTTATTATGCACTTCATCTTTGACTTGCTTTAAAACAAAATACATCCAATATCTTTGACTTCTCCTCAGAATTATTTTGCAAGAATAAACTTATTTCCTTTATTTTTCATTTCTCTTACAATATCTCTGTTTAGAGGGTATCGATGTAATCTTACTTAAAAATATCCAATTAGAACTAAATATGATATATATATATATATATATGAATATGATTGACTACAGAGACAGACTATACAGGTAGAATGTATGCATGTATGCAATATTTATTTCACAGAAGAAAATTCACTGTATTATGAGATTTAAATAACCGTTAATGTTTTTAAAAATCCTCAAATTTGAAACCTTTACAGATAATAAAATCCAAAAAGAATGACTCAAGAATGGCATATGTTAATAAAAGATCAGGAAAGATCAAGGCAGAAAGTTAAAACATATGGAAATCTTGGAATTAAGTGCACATAAAAGCTAATGTATATGAAGAAAGAATAAACATATCTGTCAAATATGGTAGGTTGACCTAGTCTGGGAAGTTTTTAAAACAAGGTTCTTCATAATACCACAATTTCTCTTCTCAAAAACAAAACAAAACAAAACAAAAACAAAAACAAATATAATTAATAGTTTATAATCTAATCAGACTTGCAATTTTTAGAGAAAAGAATAAAAGCTTTCTTCAAAATAACAGAATTTTGCAAGACTGTTATAATCATGGTATAAATAATGCTGTATTTTATTATTGATTAAAAGAGTTAGACCATGACATTTCATTCATCAGATTCCATTTCTCATTACATGAAAACAATGTACATATATCAAGTATGTGTGTGGCTTCTCACATTTATATTTCCTGCAAAATTGCTTTTTGCCTTAACTTCTGCTGTTTATAGCATTTATTATGATTTTATCAGAATTGCAAAGTCTTTCAGAATTTGAGACTATCCCAAAGATTTTAAGAAAACTATTATGAAAAAGTATGTGCATGGAGAAAATTCAGTCTCATCCCCTTACTGCATTACTTCAAATATCTTTGTGTCAGTTGTTGACATAAGTATAAATCATTGACTGTTAAGAACATAGATTCCCACAAATGAAAATGGAAACCAATTGAATTCTCTGGAAGTGGTAAATCATTCACATGATTCAGTAATAGTCTACTCCGGTGAATCACCATGACATGATGATTATAGCACACTTTAAAACACAGTAAATTGTAATACATCAACAATTTTGTGCTCACTTTACTTCTCTGAAGACTCAATAGGTGTATGAATAACAAAGTAAACCTAAGATAAATCTTAACAAAAACTAAAGCATATAGAAAAATCAAATTATACTTCCTTAACATGGATCTCCAAATACAACTTTAAAAATTCCAAGTCATAATGTGAGGTAAAGGAGAGAGGATACTAATTTATCTAACAGGTGTTCTTAAATATATGTGTGTGTGCACACATGTGTGTATACATATATATACATCCATGTTTTTCTTACTGCTCATAATTGTTTAGTGACTAATAAAAAATAATTCTGAGAAAGCATCTTGCCCTTGTGAAAGTACATATCTCATTAGGTAAGACTATTATAGATTCTAGAGAACAATATTTTAAGTTAAATACAAAAAACTCTTAAAATATAATCTGAAATCATGGAATAAGGCTACCTTATAAACAAAGGCTACATTATATGAGGCACTTTTGCTATCTCCAAAACTCTACATCCCTGGAGAGGGCCCAAAACAGACTACAGTATGCTGATTTCTGCTGCTACTAAACAATGTTGGAAAAGTTCTTTACTATGATAATTAGGGCATGTGTTACACTTTCAAACTGTAATTTTAAAATTAAGATTAAAATATTTTTTTCAAGGTAAGAACATAAGAATTAGTGTTATACTAAGCTTTTTTTTTTTTTTTAGAAGAAATAAGAAAATGTTTAGATATAAAATATCTAGGAAAATGCTAGTTTGAAAACAGCAAATTATCCCTCATTGGTATTTTTTAATTTTCTATAGTACTTTTCCCCTCAATTTTAAATTTATTTTAAAATGAACTTTTAAAAATTTATAAAAAGCATATAATTACTTTGCACAATATTGTTGATTACTGTTTAAGGCCAGGAATGAAAAACCACTTCTCTACATTTGAACGCTTTGTCACACTTAAATAGATTTTTTTTAAAAGTAGATATTTATTTTGAGTCTAACTTAAATATATGTTTTGGGGCAGATGACCATTATTTTGAGGTTAAAGTTTTCATGTTTGAAGAGTTATTTTAGGATTCAGGATGGAAATAAAGATATTGAAAGGATAAAACAATATTAAGCATTATAGAATAAAAGACATAAGGGGGAAAACATTCTAACAATGCTGTCCAAAAGAAACATCGTGTGAGTCGCATGTCGTTTTACGTTTTCTGTTAGCCATATAAAAAAGCAAAAAGAAACAGATGAAATTTATTTTAACAGTATATCTTGCTTAACTCAATATATCTAAAATATTATCTTTTTCAACATATAATCAATCTACAAAATTAGCAATGGCATATTTTCCAATCTCTTTTGTATCCTAAGTCTTTAAAACCTGGTTATATTTTAGACTAACAACACAACTCAATTTAGGTACGTGAGTAGTAGCTGCTGTACTGAACACATAGCCTTAAAGGACAGGGTAGCAACCCTCACGAACCCTACCTTTTTAAAGAAATCTGCATTTAAGGAAAACAACGTACACATGTATACAGAAGATATTGAAAAGTAGAACATTTTACTGTATTATAAATTCAATATTTTCCCCCTTGAATGTGAAAACATACCAGTAGAATTTTCCACAGAAGTGTAGTCAAGGGCAAGAAAGTACGTCTGGAAGAGTAGCTGAAGGAAGTATCCGAGCATGCTTCTTTTATTGGTGCCTTGTATCCAATACGGATTACCGTCATTAAATTGTAAGACAAAAATCACCTCAGTTGGAGGCATTGAGCTGTATATTTCTTACTTATATAGCTTCTGCTTTTATTTTCCTTGATTTAGACTTATGTTATTTGGAATAAAATATTTTTTGAAACAACTTTTTCAATATTTATGTGTTTTAAAGTTAATCCTTCTCTGTCTCCTTTACATTCTTTGTTCCTCTGTAGCTTTTGCAATATGTTCTTGCTAAAGAAGTAAATAAATACATGTATGTTGGGTGTAAGGGTGCATATTTATGAGAAACAGGCATGTGGTGGAGTCACACTGTGAAAAGAGCTTTACTCACAGAGCCCCCTGACCCTTTGAAATACCCTCAGCTGTTCTTAGAACCACAGGAAACCTATTTGTTTATGGAAGTGTGCCAGGTGTTTCTTTTTCATAAATTCATAATTGATTAATCATTATCATCTAGAAAAAAGGGCAACATCATGATGAGAGTCTGTATATTCCATCTGTACATTAAGTAAATAGAGTATTTTGAGTGAAAAATGCTGGAGAGAACAGGAGAGATAAAGGAAGAGAGAAAATATGAATACAAAGTTAGAGAAGTAGATTTATAATTTCATCATTTTATAACCACCTGAACCATTTAAATTTTCAATCTATTTAGTAAAACCTTATGAATTGACAAAATCTGTGAACATGTTATTCTAAAATTATACCTGATTTAGTTATTTTTAGAATAATATTGAGGCTAAAGGAATGAAGTAAAACATAATTGTCATTAAAAAACTGCTATACTTAGTAATATCAGGTAATAATATTTAACTTAAATTATTTGTAAATAAAATAGAAAATTGACACTGAATGAAATACATATTTTAAATGCATTATTCTTCCTTCGAAGATTCTGGTATTTATTTAAAACATAGAAAATTGTCATTTAAAAGAGATGGCAAGAATGAAGAGAAAAGTGATAGCTATTGAGGCACTAAATTAAACCATGGACGAGACAGGGAAACATAAGTTACCAAGTAGATATTTCCTAAAACCAGATTAGTTCAAATAAAAACAAAACAAAAATGAAACTTCCTTAAAAAAAAAAAAAAGTGCCTGAAATGGAGGGTGGGGGAGAATAATTTACCCACCTGGCTATACACTGAAATACCAGGGGTGAATTTTAGCAGGTCTGGGCTCTATGGTAAGAGACAACAAAGGAATTACAGATAAAGAGCTCATTGTGAAAACCACATTTTGAAGAATACAAAATAAACATTAAAAGTAGATATCAAGCATAGCTATAAATAATTGCTAGCTAACAAGCGATGACCATCATCATTTTGTCTCACACTGTAGTTTTATTTTGGCCTTTATCCTCAATTATGATTTACAGGTAAACAATCTATATCATATTTCGGAATAGGCCAATGTAAATCATTGATAGAGCCCTGAGCTGTATAGCTGACCAACTAGCTAAATCAACAAACCTATATGTTCTTACTACTACAAAAAGGGCTGTCCATAGAATACATAATAGCATCATCATTACCTGGGAATAGATTAGAAATGCAGATTTCCAGGCCCCACTCCAAACCTTCTTACTCAGAATCTGCATTTAACAAAATTCCCAAGTGATTTGAATGTGAAAGAATCTAAAAGAGCAGACTCCACTTTCATCAAAAGGTAATGTGTACAAAATAGTGATTGAAAATTAAAATTTAATACAATTTGATAATGTGAACACTTCAATGGTATTCTGTATATACATATCAAAGTGGAGGCTAAAATATAATGTGATGTGCTTCTCTTAAGCACATCATACATACATGCCAATATGGTACATTGGTTCAATTTAGAAGAATAAAAAATGTAATTTAGGAAAAAAAACTATGCTATCACACCTTGGAATGTATTTTTTTTTAAAGTCAACTTTATGCATTTTCTTTATGGCGGTTGTTCTGGAATAAAATAGCACAAAGTAGTAGATGGAAGAGAAAGAGACATAGAATGTATTTATTTTTTTGTCATTTAAATAAAAATTTTATTTTCATTTCTATATTCTTACTTATAATGTTTAGTATTTTATTAATCTATGTCACTCATATGTTATAAATTACAATGTTCATGATGTGTACTTGAAATCAGTCTGAAAGAAGAAGATGTATAATTAAACAAATGAGTTACTTACTAATTATTTTAAGGATCCTGACTGGCTAACCTCACTAATCTACAAACTTTAATAAGTATTTCTGTAGAAGTTATATATTTTAGGTTGTTTTTTTAAATAACAAAGACAATAAAGTATAAAAGTCATTCATTCTTAGGAGATAATTGAAAATATCATCCTTAATGCATGAATATTCTGAACTTCAATCACTTACTAAAAGGTTTTTGTCATACTTGTTGATTGATAAGAGTTAATACAAAGATGATAAGCTGAAAGCAGGTCTAACAATGCCAACCATTTTTGGTGCTTTAAAGCACTTTTGTTTTAAGCTTCAGTGAATACAATTTATTTTTCTATAGTTATCAGATAGATAACTCATCTTTTTTCTATATGTTGATTCATTGATCTAATAAATTTTATAAACAATATGAAATGTGAATAGTCTCACCTTGTAGAAATCCTTTCATATCTTGCATTATGTAGGTTCAATTGCTCTCCTACTGTCATTTAGCAAATTGTTATTAGAGTCAAGATACATTGTCCACAGATCCCTAGTCCTATATATATCTCAGAGTATTCAATTATCCACCAGAGAGCAATGGCAAATATTAACAATGATTTATAGTAAATCGTTAGCTATTGTTCCATTATCCATTTATCCCACTGAGAGCTTTGCTTATTTAGAAATTACTGCGCCTCCACCCACACTTTATTTTTTAAAAAAGATCCATTGAGGATATCAATAAAATCATGATGATTCAGGAGTTTTGGTAAGCACATTGCCCAAAACAGAGAAAGTATGTTGCTATTTTCCATTATAATAGTAACAACTGCGAAGGATGCTACAACTTTGCCTTGGTCATTTTTTCAATGGTGTTCCTATCCGAATCATTGCTTATCTTTTTATTTCTCAAGCATATCATCACTTAAGTTTTCTTTCTGATCTTTTCTTCCACATATTTTACAGCAACACTCCATTTTAAAAGCTGCTAGCCTCCATGCTCACATTGTTGCTTCTTCCTCTGAGCACATAGATTAAAATGCAAAAAGATTATTATTAGAAGATTATAGAATCTTGGACACATAGAGCTAGATCAGACTTTAGAGAGTATCTATCAAATTGGTAATTCTCAATTATAAGTAAAGTGGATCAGAGGTAGAGGTGTATGCAAATGTCTAGGTCACAGTTTCCATTGGCTTACGCAAAATCTGTAGTATGGCTTGGGTTCAAGTTCTTGAACTTGATGCTGAAATGCCTACAGCTGTGACTTCAGGCCACAATTGTAGAGATAATGACAATAATTATTCTGTGATTTCAAATATGACAATTTAGATAAAAGTATTTTGAAAATAAAAGTTATTACCATTAATAGTCTCCACGAGAAAGAATGACTCTCCTAGAGGCATTCGAATAGAGTTGGGACCAGAGCATGGTTGTGATTTTGATTGGTTCCAATTACTATGGCTGTGTAACAAATTTTCCCAAATGGAGTGGCTTAAAATAGTTTTATTTTGCTCCTGTTTTGGGCCTCAGATATTGGAGAAGAGCTTGGCTGGGTAGTTTGCTTGTGGAGTGTCTCATGCAGTTGTAATTGGATATCAGCTGGGGTATCTGCAGTCAATGGAAATTTTACCTTAACGGGACATCTGAAACACCCTAGCAAGTGGAGCTTATTTTTGTCTAGGAGCTCACGCGCGGCTCTTGTCTAGAGCATCTATATATGGTGTCTCCAATGTGAAGGTCTCAGGGTAGTTAGATTTCTGATATGGTGTATGGATTCTCCCAAGTGAGCATGTCAAAAGAATCAAGCGGAAGCTGTATGGTCTTGTATGAACTAGCCTTGGATGCATCCAGTATCATTGCCACCATATTTTATTGGGCAAAGCATTCAAAATTCTTTTCTGATTCAAAGGAAGGTGGCATAAACCCCACAGCTCAATGATAGGAATGTCAAAAACCTTGCGAACATTTTACAAAACCACCACACTCTAGGTTGAGTCTGATGTACCTTGTTATATTATGTCACTTCTACTGAGAAATTTTATGCAAAATTATACCTTCCCATGTCCCTCTGGATGGCCAGAAATATAGTTCTCATGCTGAAACTACAATAGACTTAAACATAAGAAAAGTGTTATATATTCAATATTTAAAATTTAGCTGCATATCTTTCAATAAAAGATCAACAAGATATAACTGAGTACCTCGCTATGAGAGCCCCAAACTTGGGTACTAAAAATACAATTATCAAAATAAATAAATAAATAAATTGCCTTCCAGTATAGCAGGAAAAGCAGAAAAGTCAACTTGGAATTAAAAATAATGTTACTAAGTTGCTATGACAGAAGGATAGACAGGGTCTGCCATAAAGGGCCTTATTGAATAGGAGGTTAAAGGAATGGTTACAGAGGATTGAGGTTAGAGGGACATCTGGAGGGATCTTTCACAACAAAGTGGTCAGATCTCTCCTTGACCAAAGATATAACATTTCAAACACACATATATTGGGGAAGGCAAAATGTATGAACAAAAATTTTGAGTTAAATTTGATAAGGTTATGATGGAAGATATAAATGTGGTAAAGATAAGTGTCAAAAAATGAGCCAGAAATTTCAATTTTTTTTTTTATAGCATGGACAAAGTTTGTGTATATATATATATATATATATATATATATATATATATATATATAAAATATGGTCATTTAATATTAATGATGTAACTCAAACAATTGAAAAGCAAAAGTTGACATTATAAGATTACTGTGGTGATACTTTCTAATAATGGAAACAGTTTAATTAAAATATTTCAAAATAATCAATCTAAATTTTAGAGCTAGAGGAAGCATATTTACAGAAACCATGGATGTTTAATGTAAAGACTATATGAAACATAAATGAAACTGGATTAAAATCAGGTGTTAATTTAACTTTACCATGGCATGGGTTGGATTATGTTCAAATCACCCAGTATTTGCATTTACATATAGTAATCAAGACAAAGCGAGCAAGAAACAGTGAGAACAGATTCTTCGTTTTAATTCTCAAGGGACAAAACACATGGCACTCTCATCAAGTGGTTCCTGTGCTTTTACTCATATGAGCTGGCTAATTAAAGTGAGAGTTTCCTAGATCAGGTATAAAACAAAGGTCCTTTGTAGTTAAAATTTTCTGCACATGGAATGTGTTAAAGTTAGGATAAATATGCAGGATGTTGTTTACAGCTCAAAGATTTAATTATTTATAAGAAGAATGTCTGTTGAAAATAAATGGGATGCAGGAAAATAATTTAAGAGAAACAAATGGGGCTCTGATCCACAGGCTCAAGACAACAGAGCCTTGCTCCCCAAAATGTGCTCTGCAGAGTAGCAATATGGGTATCATTTGGGAGCCTGTTAGAAATGCAGACTCTCAGGTCCCAACAAATCAGAATCCACCTTTTAACCAGATTCCCAGGTGATTCCTATGAACATTTAAACCTTGAAAGCACAGAAAATAAGTACAGGACATGCAGGTTGGAGATGACCTTGAAAACTATAGTGTAGACCTTTGCATTTGTTTCCATGAGTTGATTGAAAGAACACGAGTCATGTCTTGAAGAGGAAGAAAACACATAAAGGAATAGATAAAGATGAGAAAAATTTAAAAGCCAGTGTACGGGTTGTGGTTTGAATAAGTAATTAAGAAGGGGCAAGAATACACACACACACACACACACATATAATTACTTTATTTATATAAAGAGCTGAAATAAATAATGGACAGAAGTAGTCATAGTCTGTTATTAAGTGCCTAAGACAGAGATTGGCACATAGTAGACATTCTGTATCAGCATTAATTGAGTGAATAAGCTCTACATATATCAGTTTATTATATAAAGCAATTTTGCATACATTATATCACTTTGAGTCAGACAATATCCTGGTAAAGTAGGTAGAATGTGTAGTTGGCATCATTAGACAAATGCTTTCAACTTGTCTACTTTGTAATAACTTAAAATCAACAGGTATGACAAACCTTTTAGTGCATGATTGATGTTAAAAATATTCATGCATTAAAGATAGCATTTTTGATTGTCTTAGGATAATTTTTACATGTCACTGCATTTGTTTAAAAAAGATTAAGTTAACTTCTATGTAAATGCTAACTAACTTTGAATAGTAAATTTACTCAGTTTAATTTATCAAATCTTCTTACCTTGTTACTTCAAAGATTTAAAGCAGGGATTGTGAACGATAAAATTTAAAATCTTGAAGGAGAGTAGGTTGGGGACATATCTTACTTTGTCACTATTGAAATATAAATGAAAATAACATGATTCTACAGGTATATCTGAAAACCAGTGGTCACATTTTACATCTCTTTCTCATCGGTGGAGAACATTTGGATGTTTAAGCCCAGTACAATTTTCTTAAAATACTGTGTGTTTTAACAAAAGAGGCATTAAAAAAAAAAATAGGATATTGAGAATAATGAGCCACAGAGAAGTAGCAACTTTTCAAAATCATAGGTGAGACCAGAATTTGAAGTCACTTTCTGATTAAAAATTAAGAAAATGTTCCTCCATAGTAAATCTCATTTTTAATTTCGAATTTGAGACACATTGTGTAACATGAGATCTGACCAAAAGATGATAGTTTGCAGTTAGCACTGCCCATCCACGTAAATCTGGAACATATTTTCAACATAATTTGCCTCTCAAAAAAGCTTGCTCATGTTAAAAGAGCAAATAAAAGCTGGGATTCTTGTAGAGAAAGAACAAAAGTGATTAAGGAACATATGATTGCTTTATTTTATTGGATAAATATTTGACTTATATAAAGATATATTGGATTATGTATTTTATTAAATAAACAGTCTTATTTAAGATATTGAGATATATTATTCTATTTGTGAGAACAGAAATTTGTTACTTGATGATTCAAAGATTTTTTTAATGTAATTCATAGTACAATCTTATTCTTCCAGTATAATATTGTTCATTCTAAATTTGTTTAAATTTATCATAAACAAAACCGTATATGTAAAATCACTTTAAAGGATAATTTAGGCTTTCTGTCTCTTCAATTAGGCCTAATTGTCTAATGCTTAACAATTCATATTTGTTAACCATCTCAACTGGGTGCTTAATCTCTGTAATTAAATAGTCAACCACATTGTAAAGTCTACTTGGTTTACAAAATTTTCTCTGAAGATGAAAATCACACCATTGATATTCATAAGTATACAATAATCTTATCCATTTAAAAATTATAATTGCTACCACGTTTTCTGCACTGTTTATACACCAGGCACTGTCCTGGGCACTTGATATACTATCCTCAATTCTTACAAACATTATTCAAAAAAAGTCATTATCCTCAAATTGTATAAATGGAAATTGAGGCTTAAAGAAGTTAAATTTGCCCAGGTCACACTCAGTCAGGCTATATTCTAAATACTATGTTGTTCCTACTAGGCCATTCTAACTGTTTATTGCATTACAAAAGTTACAACTTTAATAAGATATAATTTGCATTTTCAGAAGATTACAGGTCTTTGCATTCTGTGAATCACTTAAAAATATTCTTTTAGGGAAGAAAACCATGACATATATGATAGAAGCTCTGATCATCCCTCTTGTGACCAAATCAAAGTTGTGACAGAAACAAGAAGCAAATAGCCAGAGAAATCACCTGGGATCTAGATAAATAAGCCTTACAACTAGGAAGAAAAAGAGGAAATCACCCTACACTAGGAGGAGGTAGGACAGGGCAAGGACACGAGGCTGCCAGTCCTGAGTGGCCGAGCAGGACAGAGGCTGTGGCAGTAGCAGCCGTAGACACCTCTTAAAGGGGCTGTGCCCTCAAGTGGACTTTCACGGTGATGGACCTTCTTGCTCTTAGCACCAGAGCTGGATGGGCTGAATAGCGGGCGCCAGGGATTTACAGGGGGACACTGAGTAGTCTGAGTGAGGGCCAAGACAAGACTCACTCTGTACAGAAGTGCCGGCAGTATTCATTGTCCCTCTGTAGAGATCTCCCCACTACTCCCCCCACCCACCCCCACGCCCCCCCCCCCCCCCCCCCCCGCCACCAGTGTGCGGACTTAGCATACCATAGTTGAGACTTCATCAAACTGGATAACTGAAGTCACTCTACCCAGAGTATTCCCTGAAACTCTACCTCCTCTAACTCGCAGCCCCACCTAAGCCACATCTAGTTGTGTCATTAGTGAGTCAGGTGTTCCTTGCTGAGCAGTTCCTAGACTCACAGTGGTGGCAGCTGAATGCGTTTTCTGGCATGGCCTCCGGAGGCAACTATAAGCACAGCATCTGTGGATTGCTTGCTGAATCTTAACAAGTGGCCCCAGAGGGGCACAGGCTGGGGCTAAATTTGGCCTGCAGCTGAACCCCTCTCAGGACTGCCAGTGAACACCAACTACACAAATCCATGCTAATAAGACTGGAAGACTTAGGAGCTCTGATTATTTAGTACATAGAAACAGACACAGAAAGGCAGCCAAATTGGGAAGACAAAGAAACAGAAAGCATATGCTAGAACAGAACAGAGATCAAGAAATAATGGAGGTAAGCAACTTAACAAATGCAGAGTTCAAAACACCGGTTATAAAGATGCTCAAAGAATTTAGAGAAACTGTAAATGAATTCAGTGAAAACTTTAACAAAGAGATAAAAAACATAAAAATGGAAATGGAAATTATGAAAGGGAACCAGTCAGAAATGAAAAACATTATCCAAAATGAAAAGTATGTTAAATGGAATTAACAGAGTGAATAAAGAAGAGGATCAAATAACCTATGTAGAAGATGTGAAAGCCAAGGACACTCAATCAGAAGGCAAGAAAAAAAAGAAGCCAACACATAATAATAATTTAAGGAGCCTATGGGACACTATTAAATGCAAAAGTATCTGTTTCATATGAGTACCAGAATGAAAGCAAGTTGTCGAAGAGCAATTTGAAGAAATAATAATGGAAAACTTCCCTAACCTGGTAAAGGAAATAGATATACAAGCCCAGGAAGTACAGAGCCCCAAACAAGATGAACCCAAGGATATCCACGCCAAGAGATGTCATAATTAAAATGCCAAAGGTTAAATACAAAGAGAGACTCTTAAAAGCAGCAAGAGAAAAACAGTTACCTACAATGGAGCACCCGTAAGACTGCTGATTTCTCAAAAGAAACTTTGCAGGACAGAAGGGCTTGGCACAAAATATTCAAAGTGTTGGAAATCCAGGATCTACAACTAAGAACATCCAGCAAAGCTATCATTTAGAGTCGAAGGACAAAGAACTTCTCAGAAAAAAATAAGCTAAATGAATTTATCAACACCAAGCCAGTATTACAGGAAATGTTGGAGGGACTTCTTTAAGAAGAAAAAAACATGTATCTAAAACAGTAATAAAGAATAATAATAACTGCATTCCTATCGACAAGTACCTTAAATGGAAAAGAATTAAGTGCTCCTACCAAAAGATAAGGAGGTTCAATGGATAAGAAAATAAGACCCCTACACATGCTGCCTACAAGAGACTCATTTCAGATTAAAAGACACATATAGACTAAAAGGAAAGGAATGGAAAAATATATTGTCTTGATGGACCTTGAGGTTATTGCATGGAATGAAATGGGTCAGATAGAGAAAGACAAATACTGCATAATTTCACGTACATGTGGAAACTAAAGAGTAAAGTAAACAACAACAACAACAACAAACATAAATAAACTCATAGATACAGAGATTATTTTGAGAGCTACTAGATTGGAGGGGGTTGAGGGGTACGGCAAAAAAAATGCAAAGGGATTAGGAGGTACAAATGGATAGTTACAGAATAGACATGGAGATGTGGAGTGGGGAAGATGGTTAATAATGTAATAAATATGTAAGGAGGAAGAGGGTTACTAGATTTAGTGGGGTGATCACTTTGAGACTTATGTGGAACTCTGATCACTCTGCTAGACTACAGAAGCTGCATTATTATTATTATATGCCAAGTATAATTGAAAAAAAAACATTGAATTGTACAATGTAAATACAAGTGACTAATTGTATATTATATTTCAATAATTCCAGAAAAAAATACTCCTTTAGATAAGAAGTAATAATGACATTTTATACAATAATTACACAATAACATAATCACATAATAAAGTCTAGTTCAGAGAAAAAAGATATTGTATAATGTTTAAATTAGAAAGAAATAGTGGAAAAATTTTTCATTTTAAAGTTAGCAAGGGCAACCATTTGTGGAATGATTATATGGCATATATCCATGGTAGCAAAGAGATTATATAACTTATTTTCCAAATCTGTTCACTTTTGAGAATGAGAGAGAATAATCACCAGACAGATGGTGGAACTGCATGCTTAAACTGAGACTGTCCTTAGTAAACCGGAATGTATGATCATTCTATACACATGAAGGGATAAATAATGATAAAGTTGAACTGGTGAATGAGAGAAACAGAGTTGAGACTAACCTGTAATGGTGTATGCATTTTATAAGTTTTCTTTCTGGAAGAGATATGCCAAATGAGGGTTAGGAAAGTTTTTCCAATGCTATTTGTTTTTAAGAAACTGCTCCCTACTTAGAGTGACTTGATGTAATAAGTTAACTTTGAAATAGCACTCTTAAATGTATTAGAGACTGTCCCAGATTAGAAAAGAAAGGGAAAGTGAAGTGCAAGGATCATTCAGTTTTATATGTCTTCCTGATTCAGAAGCTGTGTAATTTCCTTTTTAATCAAACTGCACTATTCTTAATCAGATACTTAAAACATTCCATAAAGCACAAATATATATGTGTGTGTATGTGTGTGTGTGTAGTTGTAGAACAACAAACATACACATGAAAAATAAATGTGCAAATACTATTTTTCCATTGTGTTGAAAATAATTTACATAATTCTAAAACTAAAAAAATGGAATTGACTATCCAATAAATTGAATTTTATATCATGTTTGTTATCAGCTAAATAATTCATTATTCTATTTTATATACACACTCTTTAATTAACTTAGCGACTCAAAGGTAGGATGCTGCTAATCCATTCATTTCCACAAGCCCACACACTCCCTCCAAAAAAGTGCAAAATGTATGTGCGTATAAGAGAAAAAGGTTAGGAGTTTAATATGAAGGAATTTTTAATCAGAGGAGAAAACAGCTGGTTGAGGTTCACTCCACCTCAAACTGGAGCTGACAGATTGCATGGTGATTAGTGACACCTGTTTTCTACTAGCCTTTTCCTGAAGCAGGCAAAGCATGAAGTTGGCCATAGAAGTGTTCTTGACATTTCGTTGTACTTTCTTTTAAAGACCACATATATTTTTTAAAGCCAGCTATTTATTTTTAGTCATGGTGTGCCTATTAAAAATATTTGGAGGCTAAATTTGCCTGTGGCAATAGGAAACTATTTTATAAGGGGAAAGAGAGAGAACAATATTTTCAGTAATTTGGAAAGAGTCTATTTTAGTATACTCGTAACTGTTTAATTTTTTTAAAATTCACCCAAAACTTATAATTTTCAATAATATTTTATTATTAGAATCATATTACTTCCATGAAATCATTAAGAGAACTGACAATCTCAGTCTGAATATCACAAATTAGCTTTGCTTTTTATGCCATGTGGCTTCTTCACTCTTTTGCTTCGTCTACCACTTCCTTGGAACTTGTATTCATTTATTTTCTTCCTTTCACATGTCAGAGTTGGAATAGAAAGAAAATCTGGTTCAACTTAGCCATTTTACAGATGAGAATTCTGAGGCCCACACAAAGGAAGTGACTTACTCATATCAACAGCTTGAAGATGGCAGAGCTGAAACTAGGATGTGGTACTTAACGGCAACCCTAAAGAAACTAATATGAATGACTAGGTAAAGATGATTACGGAACCACTGTTGTGAAAACCAAAATTCCTATATTTTTTTTTTACAGTTTATGAAGTTACAGCCTAAGAAAAAGGGGCAACCTCTTTAGGTAGTTATAGCAAAATAGACCAGAATCCAAGTTTTCAAACTCACAGGCCAAGTAATCATATCCAAATACCCCATGCTATGTCTCATACATATAAACCCAAACACAAAAATATCCTGTAAAAATCCTTGATCCCAAGAAATAGACATTTCAGAAACTCCATTTACTGCTTATCGTTTGATAAATTATATAATTGCTTTTTTGTTTCTCCACTTATTCAATGAATATATTTATGTAATGGACTTTTACAGAGTCCCAACACTATGCTAGGCACTGTGGCATACTTTAATGTTTTATAGATACCACTGCAACTGTATCTATCACTTTTATTACCTATTGAATTGCCAACATCAAATGAACATTAATATATGCTTGTTTAGCAGTCCTAAATTTTAATAGCACACTCCAAATAAATCTACGTCATAGTGGTAAGTATTTTATTAAATTCTGATATTTAATCAAATTATGTCACCAAACATAAGAGCTATACACTTCATTAGAATTTAGGGAATGTATAATGTTTAATACAGATTGAAAAAGCTCATTAGAAAAAAACATGAGACTAAGTATTAGAACAGGACTCCTAATTTTAACTTTTCTATTTTCAACTTTGACAATTATGAACCACTTGACTTAACTGTGCTTCGCTTTCTTTATCCACAGGATGAGAAATTTTAACTCATCACTTAATATTCCTTCTAGGTCTAACGTGATTGAGATTTGAAAAAGTCAATATGATTTCAAGCTACAATCTGTTTAATCAATAGTTACCTTACACAAAGGATAGCTCAAGAGATACCGAGCTATTTTGACATCCATTTTAAAATAATAGATGTGATCTATTTTTAGTACACATAGAAAAATACAGGCCCAGAAATCAGGGAAGGAGGCAGTTTTATATATATAATTTTTATATATTTATATTACTTCTTTTTAATAGAAACAAATAACACACATTCATATAACCAAAGCCTTTCTTACTATAATTTCTTTAGTACATGATCTTCATTTTTTAAAATTGAAAATAGGCCACTGCCATTTTGACAGTGGGAAAAGTCAGGGTTTGTGACAGCTGGAGGGAGTGATGGTGACTGGATTACTTTACAGAATAAAATATATTTTATGTCTGCCTTTTCCATTAGAAATGGCCAATGTGCTCTGTAACAGAACCAGACCGATTTTTTATCTCCCCGGATTGTACTCTTTAGTTAAAAGGGTTGCAATTCCAAAGACTTCTCCCCATCAAGATCTTCAGGTTCTGAAGAGTCTGATGTGGCCACTGCACCTCTTGATATATGCTCTCAAACATTATGGCCTGATGAAACTATAGGACGATTTAGACCTCAAGATCATAGAGATTCTAGCTTCCTGAGAACACAGGTTTTGATTGATTGTCAACTCAATGGGACCAGATCATCAAAAAAAAGCCACTTTCCTACAACTTAACCTGCTATTCTAGCAGAAGATTTATCAAGTGAAAGACATGAGTTTGTGATGATGCAATATGTAAATGAATTTCAGAGTAATGATGCACCTGTTGAACAAGAAATTAATGGTGTCTGGCCTTTTGAGCTATGCTTATTTTGCTCAGGCCCACTTCCATGTCTGGAACTATACTTTCCCTTCTAATAAAGCTATTCTTTTCTGATGTAAAAAAAGAAAGAAGAAGAAGAAGAAGAAGAAGAAGAAGAAGAAGAAGAAGAAGAAGAGGAGGAGGAGGAGGAGGAGGAGGAGGAGGAGGAGGAGGAGGAGGAGGAGGAGGAGGAGGAGGAGGAGGAGGAGGAGGAAAGAATAAGAAGCAAAAAAGAAAAAAGAAAAGAAATTAATGGTGCAGAAACTTTGAAAGTGCCAAAGTAGAGTATGCAATCCAAACATGCCCGAAATTTCCGCAAAGAATTTTTCAATCACTGTTTCCAGAACTGACCACAACAAACTCATGATTCTGACTGTAACACAGATAACTAAGAATGATACGACTGTTTGGAGTGAGGAAGTAGAAAACAAAAGAGAAATTCTCTTAGAAAAGTTCATTAATGGTGCTAAGGAAAGATGCCACACTCTTTGAGCTAAAGGCTATTGGGCTGACTTTATTGACCCATCAACTGGTTTGCCATTTTTTGGAGCAACACTCTTTTTGGATCAACACTCTTTTTGAAACAGATGAATGTTATCGACATTTAGGATTCTCTGTTAATGATATTGGCTGCTGTAAAGTGAGTGATCATAGTCTCCAGCTTACCTGTGTGGTTGTAGGAAGTATCTTTACAAATGTAACACCAGTCATTCATATTATGCAGAAATTGAGTGGAAACTAGCAGTAATGTCAATTAATTTGCTGTACTATTTGTACTAAACATTTGGGTTAATCTATAAATACTGTCAAACCCTTCAGTTTTTAAAATTTACTTTTTCTTTTTCTAGGTATTTATTTCAACATTTATGAATTTACAACATTGGCAAATAGTTTGTGATTTTTAAATCTCAAATGTTTATTTACACTGTCATTGAATACATGTTGAGCACATCCACATGGTACAGAATGTGGTAATTAACATGTTATCAGGGTATGCTCTCCTGGAAAAATTTCAGTTTTAATTTTTTTTTTCCACAAAATAAGTCACTCTTTTAGTTATGATGATACTTTTTAAAAAAGTGAAAATACACAATGGACCAAAATGTCTCTGTCAGCAGACATGATAGTATATTGTGTTAAGGCCTATCTCAATCAAATTTCTGTGCATCAGTTTTGACCATGAACATTTCATTTTTTTCAAGAGAGGTGGAATAACCATTGCAACTAATGACAGGGTGATGAGCTGGTGCGATCCTCAGGAATCAAGTTATAAATTTTCAGCTACTTAGGAAATTTTTTGAGGATCAAAGATATTACTTGATTTCTCAACAAACTAGAGATTGCAAAGGCATTTACTTGAAGGGAATTAGGAAGATGAATGGGAGATACGATTGTCAAGAACAAAACCTGAGAAGATCTTTTTGTAGGCTCTATACTATATCCATGAAGCTAAATGGAGCTAGAGCCCTCACCTTACTAGTCGGCTTCATTAATTCTGAGGAAAATTCCTCTGTATTAGCATATGAATGTCTTGCTTGTCTAGTCGTGAAGGTCTCCTACCAACATTTTTATTCAATATGAGACATTTCTGCAATGGATTTCAAACAGAGATATTCAGTGTTTACAGCACTGTAGACGTAGATGTTATTCTGTTCCAATTGAAACAAAATTATTTATGTGATTTTATTTGTGAAAGTTAATTTAGATGCCTTCAGCACAGATGATTTAAGAAGCCATTTATTTGTTTTCATATCAAGTTCCGTTTTAAATCTCCTTTTCTAGTCTGCCTGTAGCAAAATATTAAAACATCTCTTTATTATTTTAAAAATTACCTATTAAAGAATTAATCTGAGCCAGGCAGTATGCAAAATAATGGGATCACAATACCCACTAGAAACTTACAAGGGGCAAACAGAAAAGTACATAGAAGTAAATTAAATTGTTTGACAAAAATAGTTTAATCAGCCATTGGAACCAGTATAGATAGTATTATTAGATGAGTCTTTCTAATGAATGTGACTAGATGATACTGGAAAAATGAGAAGGAGTTAGGCAAATTAGATTGGAAAAGTAGATGGGAGAAGAGAACAAAGAGGCAGAGAATGAAGGTGTTAGTGTAAGAGAGACCGTTTTTCTCTCATTCTGTCTACTTTTATAATTCTGTTTCTCTCTTAAAGAAAACTTACTGTTTTTCTTCTGCATATTATGTTTGTTACAAAAAAAATTTGTCCTTGAAGGTTTACTAGGGAAAAAGCAGACAACCACAACTCCCCTAGAGATATTAGTGAGTCAGGATCTAGTCCTTATCCTCTCCTCCTCACCCATGTTAAGCAAAATCTCTCCTTGACTTAGAAGGTTTAATCACCTCTCTTTGGATGAGTATTAAAAACTTATTTGTGTAAGTACATGTCATTATCATTTATTATGTTTATTTTCTTCTCTCTCCCAACAATTGTTACTCCTTTTATTAACTGTTTTAGATAACAAACCAAGATAAGACAAAATGTAATAGTTTATTTGATCAACAAAGCAACTTGCTTTCTGATTTTAGTAGTATATATATATATAGTGGTATATATATACTATAGTATATATAGTATTATATATACTATGTATAAATATAATATATAAATATTATATATTATATATAGTATATATATTTTATATATTATATATTATATACTATATAATATATAGTATATACATAGTATATAGAATATGTATTATATATCTATATATACTATATATAATATATATGCTCTCTATATAATATTTATATATTATATAGTATATATAGAGTATATATAAGAAGTAAATGAAATATTTAATATAATATTATATATAGTATATATAATATATAGTATATATAATATAGAGATATATAATAAAGTGGTTGGGTTGATGTTTCTCCTGTGTGAAGGTGGAGTTGGTGACTCTGGCCTGACTTCAACTTCATGATTCACTTAGAAAAAATAGTAAATATATATATATATATATATATACATATATATATATATATATATATATACCAACTCCACCTTCACACAGGAGAAGCATCAACCCAACCACTTTATTCTTTTCCTTGGTGACTACACAAATGCCATATAACTCAAACATGGAAGAGGCCTGGTATGGCTAATGATCTGACCTTGCACACACTCTTACTTTCCTTCTAGGTAAATTGTTCCTATCTTTATTACTAGTGATTAATCTGAGTTCTACACCCATGGGTCTCATGAAATTGCCTTTTATAGGCTGTGAGGCCATGTAAATAAGATTAGAATTGTAAGACCTAAAATGAAATCTTATTTCATTTACTTCTTATGTGAATCTGAATTAAATTTATCCCTATCTCCATTTCACATCTACAAAATTGAGACAATCACCCTACCTCTCTTACTGGGCTGTTGGTTAAATAGCATGGCAGAAAAACATACCCTTAAACATGTTGCAAAATCCAAAGCACTGCAAAAATATAAATAATTGCAATTACTTGAGGGTTTAGCAATTTCCAAGGCCTCTGAATATCAATTTGACCAGGCCCAAATGGCTTATGTGTCAAGCTCTATGAACTCGTCATCACTAATGATTTTTTCACTCTCTTCCTTTTCGCTTGGATATATTATGTATAAAACTGGCAGGCTGCTGTTATAATTTAGAGAACTTCATAAGAAATTCCTTCTGTCTCCTTCAACAAGACTGCATGGCCTTGGAATACAGGACCATGTCTTCCTATGAATAGACCTACTTGGGATCTGATCAGGTTAAGATTCCTGGGAACAGCTTGGTGTTGCCTTTGGTCAATAGATGGATCACTCTTGTCCAGAATCCAGTAAAAACAGACTAAGACAAAAAGGTCATTAAAAGTAAAAAACTATGTTAACTCTGATGGACCGTCTTATTTAGTGAAATAATCACAGAAATTGTAGTAACCAAATCCACTAATTTTTTTCTTTTGCTTTATAAGCATTTTTAAATAACATAATCATATGCATTTTCATTGAGTTATGACTGTAGAAGGACTTTATTCTGGTTTAATTTTAAAACATCCCAAATTCAGAAATAAAGCTCAACATAGAATGATCCATTACTTCATACTCTCTCCTGTACAAATATTTTATAAATATTTTATTATGAATTATCATTATTTTATTATTTTTCCATAATTTCAATTATTTCTCATATTAGTAATTGGGATACTTTATATTTTATAGGCAGAAACACTTTTAAAGAGTAAAAATAACCAGTAACATATTTGACTAATCCAGGAGCTTATTCTTAAACATGGCCATGAAAATTCAACTTATAGTTTTATAATGCAAAGCCTATCACTACTAGGTGAATTTAATGTTACTACTAGAATTAAAATTTATATATTCACAGCTAATTAATAAGTGATACTACATACAGAGTATTAAAAATTAAATAAATTCTCAATAATGTTACCATAGATTTCTTACTTCCTCTATTACACTGTGGGTGGGTCGGGTAGCCTCTTCTCATGCCAATCATGTGTCCAGAGACAGGGATACAATAGTAGGGTTAGGGAATTTTTATATTATGAGCTTTGAGATCTTCAGATCTAATGCAAGGCAAATATAAAAAGGAAAAACTAATATTCTCACCATAAATGTAGAGATAAAGTACAAATAGTACCCCAGGTGGACAAAATGGAAATCAGTCATTGTTTTATTCAATCAAGAAGAGAAGATCAGAGTAGAATTGGCAGGAACAGATGTGGAGGTGGGACTGAGTCTTAAAGTCTAACTTGTTTTCTAACAACATTTTATTGCTGCTTCAAGTTTTCTCTTTTTCTTAATCTGAATATTATTATATTACTATTTAAGAGAGTAGATCAAAAGATGAGAGGAAAACTTAAAGCACAGAATTATTTCAATTTGTTATAACTTCTTTTGTTATTATTTTATCATTACTTTCAAGAATAGTAGTAAAAGCAAGAAGGAATATAGTTTTTAAGTAATTTAAATCAACTTTTTAAAATGTCCTGCTTCATTATAGATCCATAACAGAAAGCTTATATGCTATTTTGTTATTTTTAATATGCCTCTATTAGACATGCATGCCTTTTTCTCAAGATAAAATCTGAAAACGTATTTATGACATAGCTCTCCAAGTCCCCATGGTTAATGGGTTCTTATATCACTCAGTGCATACTTCTGTTACACTTATTGGTTGCAGAATAACATAAGGACTGATAAAGCCTCAAAGGTAAAGAATGAGTATGTTTTTAAATGACAGCTTCTAGAACCTATAATGTGCCTGTCCTGTGAAAACTGTTTAATAAATATTCAGTGAACACATGAATAAACACTAGGCACCAAAATAAATTGATTTTGATATTTATTAGAATTGATTTTATTGACAAATTCTTTTAATAAATAATATGAGTATTGAAAAAAAAAGACCAATTGTTTCCAAGAAACATAAAATTAATCATAGAATTTACTTAATTACCTGATGGGTAAATTTGACGAGAATATAGAGAAAGTTTATAATGTGCAGAGATACTGGTGATAAATTTTATGTAATGTGAATATTTGAATAGAATGTACATTTTTTCACATAAAGGTGATTAGTTGTATAGAATACACATTGGATATGCCTGTGCTCATTATTTTTTTTATGAATTTTTAAATTTCTGAACTTCCTTTGTAATTCTTCTCCCATTCTTCCTACCTATCACACGATAATGTCATAAATTAATACCCAAATGCATCTGTATAATGACAAAGTATGAAACTCCTTAATTAGTGCCTTCTTAAATTTCACTCTCTCTAACTTATTATTAGCAATAAACTTGAGGTGTCTGTGAGTGAGTTATTCAAAGGGAAGTCTTGTCCAAGAATACAATTTGAGAACTTGAAGTCTTAACATTTGATTAACAGTATGTTTCTTAATTGGAAATTATAAAAGAAGTGGCATTACCACTAATAATCAGACTTTTTTAGTTATGATACTCAAACATCATGACAGGTGATTTTATTAAACTATTTGGAGCTTCTACAGAAAAGCTAGAACATAAATAAAACACAGAAAAGTAACAAGATGGAGGAAATCACACTGCAATTTAGGAATTGTAAAGTGAGGTTACCCCCCTCCCACCTTCAGTGTAGCAGCTTTAATGCATACAATGCAGTTAACCTTTGACAAATAACGCCTATTCTGTACAGATACTAATGCACAGATCATTTTCATACTTTTCTAAGTACACTTTCAAAAGCCATTTGAGGAAAACTATCCTATATTCTAATTTTCCCAATGACTTAGAAGAAGCTTGCTTTTTTTCTTTAACTAAATTGCTTTCTGTTTTATTGCAAACTGCCCTAAGAAAAGCCAACACTTATTTGAAATCATAGCTATTAATGAAAGAACATTTTTTTCTTCTCTCTGCTATTTCTATTGAAAATTCACTCTTTATCTTTTGAACAAATTTGTCTTCCCTTAATTTGGCTTTCCTTTATCATATCTGTACCAATAAAAAAGTTTACAATAAAAGTTTATAAGATGTGGTACTATTTTTATTAATTTGTATGGGCCTTATATATTGAAAGATTAAAGACAAAGCATAAAAGTAAAAATCCCCAAAAGAATATTTGACTGGAAAAAGAAAAAGACAGTATCTTTTTACTGTAAAGTGTTCACCAGGCTAAATGTGTTTTGGTTATGTTCAGACTGAAAATAATTCCACTGCAGAGAAAATAAAGTTGCCTGTAATGCTAAGAGCAGCCCCTGCTGGTTACTGTCATATAATTGAGACAAGGAGAATTTTAATTTAAAAAAGTTGAAATGATAGAGCAGAAGATGCTGGAGAGGTTTTTTGTTGTTGCTGTTGTTTTTCCCCAGTAACAAATGATCTTTCCTTCAACACCTTTTCAATATGTGACCAGAAATGTTTACAACAAATCACATGTAAATAATCAAATTCTGTCTGAATCGCAAAACTTTTTTTAAAGCAATCATTAAAAATAAAAAAGTAGCTTAAACAACCATTCGGTTGACAGAAATTTGCCCAAATCAGCACCCACCCCCAAAATAAACCTCAGCAATTACTTGAGGAATAATACTAAGGAAGCATTATTGTGGGTATATATTTGTTTGAACTAAAAGTATAACTTTAAAGGATTTACACATTATCAGATCATTATTTTTTAAATGCCTAATAGAGGTATATTAAAAATAACAAAATAGCATATAAGCTTTTAATTATGGTTCTATAAATAAAACAGGACATAAAAATTGATTTTAAATTACTTAAAAACTATATTCCTTCTTGCTTTTACTACTATTTTTTTGAAGTAATGAGAAAATAATAACAAAAAAAGTTATAACAAACTGAAATAATCCTGTGCTTTATATTTTCTTCTCATTCCTTGATCTGTCTTCTTAATTGGTTGCGTCTAACTCTAGCGCAATAGTTCTTTGCTCACATGTCTTTGGCCATACATTTGAGAAAACTATGAAACAATTTCTGTGTGCGTACATGATACATCTACCTTTTAAAAACCATAGTTATCTTGCTTAACTCTTTTGAATCGATAACCAAACCAAAACATTGGTATACTTGTTTAATTTGATACCATAACTAATGTTTCATTGACCGACATTGGATTTTCACATATTCCTTGTCTTTGCATTCTAAATGTTCTGTGTGTTCTGTGGAATAATTGTCCTATAAGATTACTTAAAAGTAAAGACTCATAGAGTCCCTAAAGCCTTAGAAGTTTAACAAAATTCTGCATTTTATATTCTCTTAAAGATTCAGAATGTGAATTAGTACATTAAACTCCTTGTTATGTCATTTAGTAGAGAAACATGTTTAGCTTTCTCTAATCCAGGTTTCACAAAACTTTTTGGTGGCAAGGAATGCCATTTTGCTAGCAAACCCAGAAGATTTTGAAGAACTATCTCTTTGGTGAACACACTTTGTGTAACATGATTTTAATTCTTTAAAGCTAAATACTAAATTACAGTCTTTACATATTACTGCCTCACCTTTAGTGCACCTCAGAATGTTCAAGACTGATTCAGGGAAAAACATATATCACAGATAACTGTTGTAGCTACATCCCCAGGGCTGTCCCTTCTTGAGCCAAGACCCTATCTAGTGACCACCAATCATCCACAGCCCCAATATCACATTTTTGAGCCTCGACTATTGTCTACAGGATAAGTCCAATTATCTTTCCATGACACACAGTTCTATCTATGAGCTGCTATCATAACCTGTACATCTAATGATATACATTTTAATTTTATTTCCATCTCTACAATTGTGCTCATGTAGTTTCTTCTGCCTGAAATATCCATCCTCTATTTCCTTTATGGATAAATTCTACTTGTTAGACTTCTAAAGTTATGTTTATCTCATTCACTCTACTATGAGCAACTTAGGGCTGAAAAAGCAAGAGACAAATTCTGATAGCTTTTATTCTTTCATTTAAATAAGTTTACTTTTAAAATAAATTGATTGATTTTATGACCCATTAGTAAAATGCAAATTGCAGTTTAAGAATAATTACATTGAATCTCATCTATTTAAACTGCAAGTTAAGTGGAATCTAGAGTATGTAGTTGTATGTATACAATTGGAAGAGAAAATTTTTTCTATTTTTTTCTTTTTAAGTAGATTATTTTAAAGAGCAGTTTTAGTTTCACAGAAAAATTTAGTGGAAGGTACAGAGATAGCCCATTAATCCTTTTTCCCCCACACATGCATAGCATCCCCATTATCAACATCCCCTACTGGAGTGGTGCGTTTGTTACAATTGGTGAAACTACATTGACACGTCATTATCATCCAGACTCCATAGTTTACATTAGTGTTCACAATCAGTGTTGTACATTCAATAGGTTTAGATAAATTTATGCTGATGTCTACCCACCATGAAAGTATAAAATAGAGTAGTTTCACTGCCTTTTTAAAAATTATATTAGTCCAAATAATACAGGATTATTATTATTTAGAAAATAAAAAATATAGACATATATAATTTAAATATCTAAAGGTTACATCTATTTTGTACTTTTTTCATTCCGAATCTATGTGTATATTTAATTTTTATAAAACATGTATTATACTATACATTTTACATTATTTTTTAAATTTAATAATACAGTATAAAATATATCTCATTGAATATTCTACTATAGTTAGTTACATTGTTTTTAAAGGAACATAAATATTTTATTGTGAGAAAGTTAAGTCAAAATGTATTTAAGCATTATTCAGTTAGATTTAGATTATTTTTTATATTACAAATTGCAACTTATCGAATATTATATTAGATTTATATATGTATATTTGTGAATATCTCCTTCAAACAAATTCCAAAACTACAACTGTTGGATTGAAAAATATGCACACTTTAAACACTTTTCATGTGTATTTTTAAAGTGTACTTTAAAAAGTTGTAATAATTTATAGCCCTATGAGTATGATTTCTCATAATTTTTTAATATTGGATGATGTACTTAAATATAAAAAATACAAAGAAATACAAAACATTAATATATATGACAGTTAAATTTTAAAAATAAGTGGAAATATACATGGTTTAATTTGTCTTTGATTACTAGTCTATCTGAATTATTTTCATCCTAGTAATTATATTAATCTATATATTGTATCATTCTTATTTTTAATATTTTATTGATATTTTATTTATCTTTAAAAGTTTTTATATTAAGCATGTTATATGTATTAAAACAAATATATAAGTTTGGTGAAAAATCTTTTTAAAGACGCTTTTTTAATGCAGATGTCAAATCACATAATATTTTCCTTTGTGATTCTTATCTTTAGTTTTATGCTTAGAAATAACTTTATCAACCTCACATAGTCTTATTCATCACTTATTTTTTGTCTATTTTTGGCTTATTTTTATACAAATAATACTTTAATACATATTACTTAGCAATCAAATCACTGAGATGATGAGGAGACAAAAATTCAATATCCTGACTTTTAATTTCAGGAACTTCTGTTAATTTATTAACAAAATTTAGAGTAAATATACTGCCACATTAAATTTATATTATCAGGTTTTAGAAATTAAAGATTGAAATTAATAGGAGATCAAGATATTATTTTTAATGGCATCTTAGCAGCCTGTGTAGGCAGAGTTTAAGACATCTTGTTGGGGCCATTAATTCTCTCCTGCTGCCATGTGGAATGGAGTTTCCTATCCAAACCCCTTAAACTACAGAATGCTTTACAGACCTCTCCCTAAAAGTAAACTATTAAATTGAATTGACACTTGCATTAAATTTAAAACTACAAACTGATTTCAGAGGGGAGAAAACACTTAATTTATTTAAACTAGATATAAAGATATCTGACTATTGCAATTGTATAAATTTGACTATTTTTTAAAAAATGCACACTGACAAGCTCTTTATACAGGATATTGACTAGAACTTAAATTATATTTTTTGTAATAGTTAAAAATTTGTTAAGTTTTAGGTTTTAGAAAAGCTTCTTGATAGTAAAATTATAGTAGCAGAGATTAATTATAAAGGACAGTATTCAAAGAAGAAAATTCATGATTCTTTTTATTTACAATTCTTAACTATATTTTATTTTTAATGTAATCAACCACGATTCAAATGCAGTTTCATTTTACCTATTCATGAAAAGGTGTAAAAGTAGATTTCTATAAGTCATATTATTCACACAAATTCCCTCCATTTTCTTTGACCAAACCTGAGTCTTGATATATTATAACTAAAAGCATTCTTTAAAAATTCTATAAATTTAAATATAAAGATCAGTTTAAAAAAATACACATATTCAAATAATGCTTATTTAAGAAAAATAGACTTACAAGAAATTTTTCAAAAAATTGCCTTAGAGTCACTGATGTCTACAATAAAAAATTAGACTGTTCTGCAAATCATTTTTTTCTGCTCAAATAAATGAGCAGGTTCTTCTTTTTACTTACATTTCTAGATCAAAAACAAGCAGACATGTTTTTAGAAAGACTTGACACACATTTAAGTGTGTCTGGATGAAAGTTTTTAGAGACGTTGAGGGGGTCTGCAGAAAATGCAGACAAGACTCAAAGAAAATGTACTATATACCTTCACAAATTTAAAAAAACTTCCATAAAGACTTAAAGTGACAGACTTGATTTAATTGCTTTAGCGCAAGAAGAAGGTTTTGATCAAGTATAGAGATAAGAAATATTCTGAATGGAAATGAAGCCACTTTGATTTTTATCGCCAAATTATATTTTTTTAACTGCTCAGAATAAACATATACATGGTTCCTTCATGTTCCCCATTGAGAGGAAAGACATGAAGTGATCCAATACAATGTCATTCTACAATGATCTAGAATAAAACTCTGCTCTTCAATCTTATCACAACATATCTCTTATAGCTCATATAGAATAGTTGAAGAGATGTAGTACTGAAAAACAGGCTCACTGTTGAAATAAAAGAACCTGAGATAAAAATAGTTAAAACCTGAAGATGTAGATAAATAGAGATTTAGAGATAGAAGATAAACTTGAACTTTCAGTGATTTATTTTATTGCTCTCTCTCTATATGTATTGAGCAGTCAATCTATATATGTATATAGGAAGAACTATGTTCATACAGATTGACAAAGTCAACCAAAAATTTTGATAGCACTTATTTATAAAGATAGATGCCCCCCAATGTTCACTGCAGCATTATTCATGGTGGCTGAGACATGGAAACAAATGAAATGCCCTTCAATAGATTGAATAAAGAAGATATGGTATAAATATACAAAAGAATAATACTCAGCCATAAGAAAATATGAAACACTGCTATGTGCAACAACATAGATGGATCTTGAGATTATCATGCCAAGCAAAATAAGTCAGACAAAAAAAGTTGAGAACCATATGATTTCACTTATATCTGGGACAGAAAAGTGAACACAACAAATAAACAAGACAAACAGGGACTCATGGATGCAGGTAACAGTTTAGTGGTTACCAGAGGGAAGTAGGGAAGTAAGGGAGGAAGATAGAGTGAAAAGGGTCAAATATTTGGTGACAGAAGGAAATTTAACTTTGGGTGGTTGGTGAACACACAATGCAATTTTTTATGACATATTATTGAATTTATTAATCAGTGTCATCCTGATAAATTTAATAAAAGAGAAAGAGATTAGAAAGGTAGATACTTATTTTTATTCAAAAAACAGTTCAAACTAAATTGTTAGAAGCCAAATACAATTAATAGCAAAATGATTAATCTTCAAATATACTTAAGGAAAGATAAATCTTTTTAAAGTCAAATGTACTTTTGATTTCTAATGTAATGTAAAGGCAAGAGACCAGTTTACAGAACATCCATAGAATTAGAAGAGGTCATTGATCTCAATCTCTGGTCTTCTGTCAAGGAAACCTAAAAGTAAGTGCAAAATGAATCATGTATAAAGCTAAATACTTTCACCCTTTCACTAGACTGGAATAAATTTATGCATTATTTTTATATTACAAATTTCATTCAAGTAAGAAATTATACTTCTTTGAGAAAAAAGTAGGACAACCAACTATTTTTAAAATATTTATTTAAATTTGAGTTTTTAATTGAATTTTTAAAAGATATATCAAAATTTAACTTTTTAAATTCTCACATTCTTCTCCATTCACCATCTCATTCTCTTGTGTTATTAAATTATTTATTTTATGTTTATATGATTCTCAGAAGATAGAATATAATTTCTTTTGTCACAAGAAAACTTAAAAAAAAACAAAACAAAATTATCCATAGATGTTCACCAGCAAAATTTCCATACTCTTAGTTGACTTTCCTATCTACGAAGTTTTGATTTCATTATTTTCATTCCATTATTCTTCCTAGAATTTCATTGCTTTAAAATGCCACTGTGTTTCAAGGTTGGGCTTAGCATGTCTCTAGCTTTGATTTGGGACTAAAACAATTAGTGAAATTCTTAGCCCCAGCCAAAGCGATTGGTTAAAGGACTGGCATTTGATTTAAGATTATCCAATCAGAGTTGGATTTGTGTTCTAAATTTGAAGATTTTTGTTCTAAATTTGAAAAATATATTGCTTGGCTTTGCACATGACCCGAATTATGTTTTCCCAGTGGCTCCGGGCAGCCATCTTGTGACATCAAAGAGAGCCTATCAGAAAATGCCTAATATAAGAATTTTCTAAAAGATTGTGCTAATAAAAAGTGCATAATAATTTGCTTTTTAAGCATAATATTGTTGATTATAGAGCTGATTTTATTTAATTAATTACTATATATTCCCTAATAATTAGTATATGTTTATTTGTATAGATTCCATCACAGGGTTAAATTAAGGAGTTGAATGAGGACATTGTGTGTATGTGTTTCAAAACAAATCTTTTTTGTCAAATAAAAAGTGCAAAGGTTCAGTTCTTATTTTGCCACAAAAAAATAGAATAATAATAAAATCAAGATAATTGATGTGGTGTGATGTTCTTATAAAAAGCAATCTAATTTCCAAAGATTTGCCAGAAAAATCAGTCCTATGGTTGTAATTATCCGCAGTAACATATAAATTTCCACATGTTTTTTAATCTTTACTTGGGGGTGAGATAAGTGTAATATGGTGCAATCTCTTCTACGAACTAAACAGAATATGAAAGAGTTTAGAGCTTATTTCTTCACACCATCTTTTCAACCTCTATTTTTCCATTGTGTAATTTTTTAGAAATACACAAAAATTTAGTGTATAAGGAGTACCATGAAGTGATTTTTATGTAAAATATACAGAACATCTATATCTTTGTACACACCATCTCTATCGATATATATTTTTCTGAAGAACTTGATCTCTCAGGAAATTGAAATGGATATGTCTTTGTATTAACTGTCATGAATTCATTTAAATATCCATATGTAAAGAAATTATTTGCTCAGTTACTATTTGGTACCTAATTCAAGAATAACAATAAAAATAATTGTTTTATTCCCCCCCCCCAAATTATGTCACTTATGGAGGGGGAGGGGCACATAACACTGATATAGTATCCACCACTCACAGATAACTCATCTATAACTCTTATGTGAGCTTCATCATACTACAACGAGCCATAAAAAGAATACCATTTGAATTATCACAGCAACCTCTCTCACCCTGTAAGATGAAACTTGGACGTTCAGAAAAAAAAAGAATACAGTCACGAGTAGCATAATAATAATTTGGTCAAAGATGAACTGCATATACAACAGTGGTATACCATATAGCCTAGGTGTGTAGTAGGTATACAGTCTAGGTTTATGTCAGCACACTCTATTATGCTCACAAGATGATGAAGGTGCCAAATTATGTATTTCTCAAAATGTACCCTTGTCATTAAGAAGCACATTACTGTAAGATACAAGATGTCATTCTAAGCTGAAATTCTTAAATTCCAAACTTCTTCCTCTAGAAATAACTTTTTACTATAAAATTGCTACTTAATCTTGATGACAAAGTAGTCATGCTATGAGCTAAATTTTTAGAAAATTTGGAGAAAAATTTAAACTCATAAGTAAGTAAAAATATGATTTGTGCTCAGTTCTATCATAATCAATATTGGTTACATTTACAGGCAAGAGAATTTTAACTTATGGTCAAAGACTTGTAGAGTTCTTCTGGCTACTTTAATAAAGTGAAGCTTTGGCACATACATATTTAAAATCTAAGCACATTAAAAAATACCATTAGGTGTTGGAAATACCATTAGGTGTTTTTTATTTAAATTGATTATTGCTTTATCATCTTTAAACATGTTTAATTTAATTTACCTTCTCTTTAAAAATTGGTGTATTTGGTAGAGATCAAAGTGAATTTCAAATATTTCCCTAAGTGTCTTAGCCTATAAATTAAGTCCCCACCAAAGTCATAATATTAGGAATGTCCTACAAAGAAGAACAAGCTAAATAAAATGAGCTAGAGAAGATTACAACAAATACCAGAACATCCGTAAAATGTCACCAGAAAGATGCCGCATATACAACAGTTTTTCAACTGTTTGTGAATTCAAAAAGATATACTTTTTTAGAAGGCCAAGATAATGAAAGAATATTGATAAATAAAGATTCTATAAACACCCAAACCCCTTTTTATTTATGTGGTTACTTAGTTACCTTTTCTAAAAACAAAATCAGAATTATTAAGGTAAAATATATTTTAAGGAAATTCATAAGAATAGACTTGGAATTGCATGTGATGTATATTAAACTTAATGTTCGCGATTAGTTTGTATTTTTAAAAAGCAGTATATTTTAGATTTCCTAAAAGCTCTGATAATTTAGCTCTCAAAGATTTTTCTATAAAAGGTAACCTAGAACTATGGATAAGATACACAATGTCACTGTTATAGCAATTAACATCCATTAGTCATGAAAGTCAAAGCTTTTTATAAATGTAAATATATTTCACTCTTCCAGGTCAGAAAATAAACTAAATAAGATGAAATTAGCCTAAGAGAATTCAAAGCACTGCTCAAGCTTTTAAAGTGAAGGTCAAAGTGAACATTTCCTTAATTTACGTTCAGTTTTTCCAGGAGTGCGTTACTACTTTCTAAAGAATGAGCCACTGGTATATATCTCTTGTAGAATAATTAGGTCAGAATAGTGGGTAAGGTAACATAGCAGACAGACCACAAATTTCTTCCCATATGTGACAGAAAAGGAAATAACTTACTTTATTTCCTAAATTCCTGCACTCATCAACACATTGTGTCATAATTTGAGATTTTTTTTCATTAAGGACATTTTCTTCTTTTTATATTATTGAACTTGTAAAAATGTATCTTTTTGGTATCTTTTATGATTCAAATCAATAAAGCCATATACAACTCTAAGCAAATTGACTTGAAGTCAGAGACTGTATTGATTTAATGATAAAGTTGTCATTTAACAATATATATTTTTTTACTATCACTTTTGTTTCGAATGTAATGTTAGGCAAAAAGAGCCACAAAAATATTTTTTTAATTAATTTTGAATAGGAAAACTTAAATCGTCTTTTTCTTGTGCTACAAAATCATTACAATTAATTATTTTGGTAGGAAAAAAACTTAAAATGAGAATTCTATTTAGTTTTATATAACATGTATAGTTCTAGCAAACAAACAAAACAAAACAAAACAGAATTTAGATGGTGTTTTATTTAAGTCATTATTTCAAAATCATTGCCAGAGGATTTGAAAGGGAATTTCTGATTTCTATCCATTTTTGAAGCAATGAACGTGAAGTCATGTAAGTTATACTCTACTTTTGTTACTTCTGCATCCTACCATTGTCTTTTTTTTGCACATCACCTTGCTGAAACATCTTCATTCGATGCCACGTCCACTTTTAGTTTTTGCACCAACTATTTCTTCCCCTTTACAGATAATGCGTCTCTAGAGTGTCATCTCCACTTGTCATTGACTCCCTTACATCATTCTAATATTTATTCTCAGCACTCCAATTCAAAATGTGTTTAATGAAGTCATTAATAATCTCTATTCTGCTATATTCAAAGATCAATTTTCTTTCTTCAACTAGCTCAGTGGTTCTCAATAAGAATAATTCTGTCTCCTCTCCTCCCTCCTCACCAGAGGACAATTGGCAATGTCTGAAGACATTTTTGGTTGTCAAAACTGGGGTGTGAACTACTAGTGTCATCTAATGGGCAGAGATCAGGGATACTGCTAAATATCCTATAGTGCATAGGATAGCCCCCCACAACAAAATACTACCCAGCTCCTAAAGTCAATAGCGTCGAAGTTGAGAAGCCCTGAACATCTCAACCTTTCAACAACTTTTAACAGTTGTAAATACTTTTTTATTAACTGGATTGCCTGCAAAGAACATAAGCCTACTAAGGATCATGCCTTATCTATCTTAATTTTCATTATATTGATTGTGTGTAGAAAAGTGACTTGTCCTAGATTAGGTAGGCAGTTTCTGCATTTCTTAAATAATATTTTTGTCACATGATTATTGCTTTAGTTAGCAATCCAGTTAAATCTTGGATTAATGCTAAAATAAATTGTTTTCACTCTTGAAAAAGAGTTTACCTAATTTCAACTCTTCACAGCATAACTTCTCCAGAGGAGTTAAAGGTGAAGTTCTTGTTTCCCACCTTTCCTCCTATTTACTGGGAGATGAGCAAACTTGGAGACTCAAGGCTTTCTCAGAGGATAGAACTCCATGTAGTTAAGGAAAAATAAAGCTCAGAGTATCTTTGATTCAGGTATGTTATTAGTGATATTTATGAACATAATAGGTTATTGCAGCACTTTAGGTTAAATAGGCCTTTTTGAGTCTATTCAATGTTAAGGGAGGCTATTCAAGAATCTCAACATATGTAACATCTTGACTCATTTTTTAAATTGTTTCTTATGAGGAAATCGATCCTAAGTCTCAGAAAATAGCTTCCAAATGAAATGAAGAAAAAGTCTTTTGAACATTGAGAAATATATATATATATATATATATATATTAGAAACCATAATAGGAAATATCAAAAAAAGAAATCACTGAACAATGAAAAGGCCAGCAGTGATAAACTCTGTTCTAGATGATAAACAAATGTGGATTTCTTTCTCACTATAAAATAATACAAATATAAATAATACCTGATAAAATTACTCATATATTAATTTCACTTAGAAGTGAGTTAATTATATTTCAAAGAAAAAGAAGCCACTATATTGGTTTTTAATATGCAAGATATGGTTATAATTATCACATGTAAAAATATTTAATTCATACATCATTTTAAAACCTATATTAGCTTTATTCTCTGTCATTTTCAATAATCATTCATAGCCTGCTCCTTAGAAAGAGTTCACGTATGCACAACTTGGGAATGCCCATAAAATCAGGATGGAGTATGCTGTAACAATGAAATATTACCTTTCTTTTTTGCCTTACATATTTCAGATTACCATTTACTGTCGACAACATAGAGATTTCGTTTAAGCAGTAAATTTTAAATTCTATAGAGAATAGTGATAACAGAAATAATTTTACATTAGAGTTTCTTAAAATTTTTTATGGATTAAACACAGAAAGTACACATTTCAAGTTCAATAAAACAGATTAAATCATACCTTTTGGTAACAAACGTACAAGAGAAGATTCTCAAATGAGTTTTCAAAGCCACATTTACATTAAAAGATGGGGAGCTTTCATTTGTCTATTTATAAATAGGTATTAATTACTGAAGATTGTCTCAGTTTTTCTAGAAGTCTGTCTGTCTACCTGTTTCCAGCCAAACAAAATATTTCTTGGTAAGGAAAGAGAATATTTTTTCTTGGCTGTATAATCAGTTTTGTGTATGAATTTACCTCTATGTAGAGAGAACATTTAGCAACATTGAATAGCCTCCCTTAACACTAAATGTAATGAGTATTTTCATTGTGAAACTGTCCAACACCACAAGAACTAAGTCAACACTAAATTTTACCCGCCTAATGTTTAGTGTCTACTGAAGTGTTTGTACAGGATTTTTTATTTGTGTTTTTATGTCAAAGAGTATCAGCCACAAAATTGCTTTGGCTTCTTGAGAATCTTCTAACTAATGAGAAAGGATGGAGTAAATAAACTCTTCTTATACTTCCACAATATGTGGGGGCTGAGCTTTGTTTATGTGGCTCTTGATGAGGTAGTGTTATGGTATCTTTTCTGAACAGTCAATCATAGTCCCGACAAAATGGCAATTTTGCTTATTGAAGTGTCTAGAAGTGACGAAGAGTGACAAAGGAGCACAACTTCACATGAGTTGTTTACATTGGCAAGATGTCTTCTGAAGAGGACACCTAAGAAAAGTTCCTGGCTGGGTCCCATGGACTAGATCTGAGCCCTAAGAGGAGAGAAAACTCAATTTGCTCAGTTGTTTCACCAAATGATCAGTTTTCCAAAAGAACATCACCAAATTTTTTAATCGTGGGTTTATAACTTTAAAAACTCTAATGGTGATATGACGGAGCTTTAATTTAAAAAGTTATAACATGAGGGCCAAATATCCCAGTGTGACTGATAGGGCTCAGGTTAGACCAGTTTTCTTTGGTCAGTTATGGATAGCACCCCCTTTTACTTTCAAAAGTGTCCCTAGCTTGGAAGATAAATTATGTAAACATTCTATTAAATAGACATATTCAACATACATTACTGATGAAAATAAATACTTTTTCCAAATGTTAATGTGCTATTTGAGAAATTAGCAAAACAAAAACAAAAACAGAAAAAAAAAATTCTAAAATATATGCAAACAGAAATTGGGATAAATGCAAAAATACCTTATGAAATGCTGATTGTTTTCATGTATTGACACGGATAATTAGTAAACATTCCTGTTACAGACTTTGAAACCAGTTAGAGCATAGGTGAATGGCTTGTACCTGTTACTTCTGCTCCTCATCAGTAAAATAGTGATAGAAATAGTATTGTGAAGATAAAATGAATTCATTTATATAAATTGCATCTAACATGCCTGGCACATAGCGCTATATAAGATTTAGAATAATTGTTAATAATAAATTGGTAAGCTTGGCAAAATAGTAGATTAATCATTAAGTGAACTGGCTTTAGGAAAAAGTTTTTCTGGCAAATTTATCTTCTAATACTTGAACTATAGTATGTACAATGTATGCCTAGAGATTCACAGAAAGAATCTGACAAAGTTCAAGGAAAAGGTAACTGTAAAAACCAGTACATGTGAATTTGTGCATTTAATATAACCTCATTTGTTTGTATCCACAGGCTCTTGAGATTTAGGAAAATCAGAGTTTATCTATTGTTCTTCCCTCTGGGAAGGCATAAAAACCTGGTTTTCCTGTATTCACAGAATATTCTTACATGTTCCAATGGGTATTTGATCACCTCCAAGCCAGTGAATACCTCTCTTTCCCTTATAGAAATAAGCCTTCCAGACATTTCCTTACAAATTTTAAATCAGAAAATAGAGTCAAAATATGTGTCTAGTTCCATGGGAAAACTTTCCCTTCTCAGTCAACTACAATGTTATCAATATGCTAGGAAGAGAGCAACTCATGGTCATTAGGATGAATACACAACTATTATGATTTGCTGTGCAAAATCAGCTTTGTGCATGAGCCTCAACATAGGCCTCAGAGAACAAGTGTCAGTGTATATTAGAAAAAAAAAAGCAAACAATTTTTATTGGCCATATGTACAGAATTAAGACGTTTGCTATATTACATTGACAATTCATCTCTAATCTGTCTTTTCCGGCCATCTTATAGCTGATATGTCATTTCAGTCCTCGTCATCACCCACTCAGATTACTTCATCATTTTCTAAGTTCTTTTTTTCTATCTTTTTTCCTTCCCTTCTTATTTCCATAACTATGAAAGAATAAGTGCCTTTATATAGTAAGCATTATTCAAGGACCCAAAAACCAAGTCCATAAAACAGGGTTCTTTCTCTAAAGAATTAAAAACCTATTGGAGGAAATCAGGTATGTCAAGAATTGATCAATGTCCCAGCTGGTTGGTCATCTCCAGTTCCCACCTCCTGACCACTATCCCAGCATCAGCTGTTATTTTTTTAAAACTCATTTTTGCTCCCCGCTAGTTATAAACTTTCAGTGATTCCTCCAGAGGCTTCAAGATAAAATCTAAAGTCCTCATCAATGCTAAGTGAAATAAGCCAGACAGAAAAAACTGAAAACCACGTGATATCACTTATATGTGGATTATAAACCTAAAAGCAACAAATGAATAGAACCAACAGAGACCCATGAACATGGACAATAGACTAGTGGTTACCAGAGGGTAGGAGGCATGAGGAAGGGGAGAGGTAGATGTGGTAAAAGGGGTCAAATATATGGTCACATAAAGAAATATAACTACGGATGCTGAATGCACAATGCAATATATATATATTGACATAATGGTAATATGACAGAGCTTTATACACACACACACACACACACACACACACACATATGCCTTACTGTTAAATTATGCACCTGAAACTTACTGGATTTTGTTAACCAATGTTACTATAATCTATTAAATAAACAAACAAATAAATAAATAAATAAATAAATAAATAAATAAATAAATAAATAAAATAAATAAAATCCTCATCACAGTATAAGGAAACATCACAACCTGTTTTATCTTTTCCAGCCTCAATTCTGCCACGTCAAACTTTGTATTGGCACTCTTCATTCTTCTAAGACTTGAACACACTCTTTTTTTTGGCCAAATTTTTCCTCAGTTATTTGTAAAATTACTACCCATTTTTCAAAAATGAGTTTTGTGAATTTTCTCATGAAGCTTTCTCTGATTCTCCCAGTCACAATAAATGATTTTATTTTCCCATATTCCACTGATGGCACACACTTTTGTTGTGATATTTAAAATAACATATTATAATTTTGGAGTGATGTAATCTTCTCTGAGAGAGAGAACTCTGAAAAACAAAATTATGTCTTGCTGTGAGGATATTGGTTGAATTTCCTCATTTGTGTTCCAATATAGTCAAATGAGTTAATGAATGATACTCAAACTTCAAGCATCGGCCATATGTTATACTTTCCATAAAGTCTTTACCTAAACCTTTCTGTTCTCTTTGATAGAGAGTCCTCATAAACTCGTATTACCCATTCTTTGCTAACAGTTGTTCACAAAGTGTTAGAGAGAATTACATTGAATACCAGGAAATGGTGTCCTGTTCAAGGTCCTTTGACTAGTTAATAGTGAAGTGAAACTAGATTTCAGAGCTCTTCTTCCTATATTCCTGGGCTTACAAGCTCCATATAGGGGTGGGGCTCAAGTAGAGTATTAAGTCACCAATTTGTCCAATAGAAAAATTCACCCAACTTGATTATTCAATGCCAGGCAATAGAGAAGAGTTATATTAACTAACATTTTATTCCTTTGAGATACCACTGAAAAGGGGCTTGAAAAAAAATCATGTTATGGTCCAGAATTGAGGGTTTGAAGTAGAAAAGCAGGGTAAGGTCACAATGATATACTCATCATGATTTTCAGGGGGAAAAGAATAATAAACTTTCAGAAATTCTTAGAATCCTGCAACAACAATAAGAAGGAATGCCCTGGCACCCAGTACTTTTCCCTTGTCATTCATGAGTTAAGAAATTCTTCCAATAAACTAGACACCAAACACAAATAGTAATAGGACACCATTACTGATTGTTGAGAACTCTTATGGCCTCTAGGGTAGGTATTGATCTCTGCCTACTTTCCCAGATCATTCCTCTTCTGAGAACTTCTATTCCTTACTCTGCTTCAGTATCCCACATCCCATTTTGTCCACTCTTCTTGCCCAGTATTGCATGTCCAGGAAACTCACACCAAATTGTTTCCCTCAGGGCTACCTTAACTTTCATTGAAATAGCAAAGGCAATATACTGAGAAAATTCAGATGGCTTTATTGAATTAACATGACAATATTTCAGCTCATATTTTGATTTTTTTATATTTAATCATTTTTATTTTTACTGATGACAAACTTTGATACTTTTCAAATATTTGTTTTATATGCCCAGACTACAGAAATAAGTAAGATACCAGGTTATAAACTTCTGAAGACTACGATAATGGAAGTGTTTTTAGAAATATACATGTACTCAATAGAAAAAAATTTATCACATTTAGAAAGTCTAAATGTAAATATGATCACTGAAAATAAGCCTTAAAATACACCATTCTTATTCTTTTCAATATTTTATTGTTTCGTGGCTTCAACCAATGATAGTCATAAAAACATAGGTATGGTAAATCCCAACTGCCATAGATTTGGGGGTTGATTTTGTTTTAATAAATTATAACTATTAGAGTGATGAGTTATCACGAAGGGGAAAAAGTAGTCCCACATTGCTTTCAGAGTGAATTCTAGGATAATTTTTATTATTGCATCCTATAATTTGGCTCCATTTGAATACAATCAGAAAACTTTTGGTATTAAGAACTGAAAACACTTCTGGACAATAGACAAAATAATATGAAGATCTCTGACAGGAAATATGATTTTAGTAAAGTCAAGACTGATGAGCAAGACAGCAATTGTCACTGAATCACTAGCAAAGTCTACATTTACTAAGAGTTATAAGAAAATATTTCAGTAGCAAAAATAAATAAATAAATAAAATGGGGGAGAGGAAGAAGACAAAAGAAATAAAGAGGGGAGAAACACATTATTTTTAGTGAATAGAATACTTTTAACAATGCTACTCTATAAACCAAAAAATATATATATATTTTTTAATGAAAAAGAAAATATTTTAAACAAAATGCCTTTTGGTACATTTTACAAGTAACTAATAGATTTTTGCATAAGCATATTTTACTGCTATTACCATTTCACTTTCCCATTCACATCTTAGAGGTAGTGTGAAAGAATCGTAGGTTGTAGGGATGAACTTCTAGATAAAGGTTGGCTGTAAAGCCAGTTAACTGTTTTTCCAATAATTACTGGCCTCTAGGGGGACATAATTGAAATATATGAATTTCCAGCATTGTGGATTTTGATGAAAACTGCTTTATAGAACGGACATGACTAAATAAGAAGACACTAATAGCAAAAGGAGACCTCCATTTTTTAATTAATATTTTAAAATAAATAAACAAGGCTTGACAAAATACAATTTGCAGTCAGATCCAATATTATAAGAATTAATTTTAGTAAAAGTTATAGGTCAGTGTTCAGGAAATTTAATATACTATTTCACAGTTTTTAAATTAACCATAAACCAAAATCTTGCTTAATTTCCAAAACATAAAATGTATCAATCTTTAGAAATGTTTGTTTTGGCATAGTAATAAATGACATTATTATTAGAATAAAAGAAAGGTATATATCTATGTATGTATATATGAATGTACATATATAATGTATAAAACTGATTTTTTAAAACATGTATCTTGTGTAGTAAGAGCACATGCATACATTTAGGGCAGATTTCTTTTAATGTCTGATTCTGGCAATTGCCATGTGTCCTTCATTTTTTACTCTTAGCCCACTAGAGTCCAATAGATAGGAGAGATCAATAAATATTTGTTGAATGAATAAAAAATAAATGCAAGCACACTAATGAAAAAGATCAACCAAATAAAGATGAATGATAGTAATTTAGAGTAGCAGCTGGAAAATCAGTACTTTTCAATATTTTCATGTTGATGCCTTTGTCTTTCCTTTCTTTTCCCCTCATTTCTGTGTCCTTTATATTTTCTTACTCACAGTTGTATACGTGGTGTCTCAGAACTACTCAGGCCTAAATCCAACTTTTCCAATTTCAATAACTTTATTCATAGAGTCTAGCAGATAAAACATCGTGGATATAGAAATATATAGAGAGTCATCTTTTTGTACACTAAAAATATTGGCATTTTACTATTTTTAGAGACTATGAATATGTGGTCTAAGCAATATTAAAAAATTAATATCTAATTCTGACAGCGTTTTACTTTTAAAATTTAACATTGGCCAAAGACATGTTCAGAGAATGAAATGATTTAGTCATTTTAGAAATATCTGTTCAAGTTTATGCATGCCAATCATAAATAATTCATCTTATAATCTGAATTCATCACATCTGAATAACTTTATCTACCTTCAAAAACAACAAGCCTAAAAATCACATAAGCCCCTTTTCTGCAGCTGCAAGAGATATCTTTTGCCTCTGAACTAACAGAAAATTTTCTTTAGTTCTGGAATTCTTCCTTTCTCTTTCTTTCCTTCCTTCCTTCCTTCCTTCCTTCCTTCCTTCCTTCCTTCCTTCCTTCCTTCCTTCCTTCCTTCCTTCCTTTCTTTTATTTGTTAGATATGCATGTAGACTCAGTTACATTCTGTGATAGCAATGAATCTCTTGCATATGAAACAGACATGGAAACCACTCTCAGGAAGACCCACACAAATATGTACAATGCAATATCAGTAAAAATATAAGATGATGAGTGATTAGCTATGCTACTCCATGTTACTGCTGCCTTGGCATCTATTTTGTTTCACCAAGAGACCTACAGGGACCTTAAATTGCCACCAGCTCCTCATGCAAGCACATGCCCTAGGTAACAGCCCACAGAGTCACAAGCAAATCTAAGTCCCTGATATGACTTCCCCAACAGCTCTTGTGATGAATAGTCTCTCCTGAATCCCAGCACCTGTATGCCTTAGGCACTCTTTAGATAAGAACTGCCTCCATGTAGTTAACAAAACCCCGCTCTTTTGGTTTGAATTGACCACTCCTGCCCTAGCCTGAAAACCTCACCCACAGACCATAATAAAGGCTAAAGGCGAGTGCCCCAGATCCTACCTCTCTCTTTGCCTCACACATTGGAGAGTTCCCTGTATCCTCTCCAGGACCTATGAACTGTGGATAATGAACTTCTCTGTTTTAATTTCTCTTGTGGTTTGTTGTTGAACTGGCTCACCATCTAGCACCCTGTGATCTACTTAAAATGACTAATTTAATAAAGGCATAACATAACATTATAAACTCACAAATGGGAAGATAAGGGAAAAAGAAACATATGGTACACAGAAAATATGGTTGCTCCATATAGGATCTATCATTTTTACACAAATCTGAAGAAAAGAAAATCAGTAAACCAGTTGGAGAGGACAAAAGATCATGGTATACCAAGAAAGACTACAGGCTGATTTTTTTTTTTTTAAAGCTTCTACTAATTAAATATTTCTGATATACAAATGGTATGGTAAGCGAGAAGAGTCAGGACAGGTAGAGAACAACACCTGCCCTGGAGGCCATAAGAGACCTCAACAATGAGTAACACTTGTCTTCATTGAAAGATCAGCATGGAAATAGTGTGGAGTTATGACAGGGAGACATAAAAAAGCAAAGAGAAGTGTGTCTTTTAATTTTCTGTGATGTAATTTACTTTAATTAATTCATGAAGAACAGATTTGCGTATTTGTGTGTAATGTTGACTCTCACTGACACCCTAAGGATGGTTCATTACTACTTGAAGGAACCCAATCTGAAACACACATTCCCAAGGAAGCTTTACAATCACTTCATATATCACCTCATCTATAGCAAAAGTTTAACTGATAAGCATAAAAGATTAGATATTAAATTGGAGAAATGAGAATGTGTACTATTTCAGATACATGGTTGGCTAGCAAGATTCCATAGGTTCTTTGTTCCTCTGTGAAAACTGCATGAGAAACTAACAATTCCAAGAGCATGCCGCCTTTGGAACAGTGCTCCAGGTCTAGAACTCTGCTGAGGCTTGCTTTCCTCCACTTAAAGAAGAATCATGTCCCTTGATCCAACTAGAAATTTGGCTGCTCCCAAAACCCTATATTACTGCACTGATTCAGGCTGTGGTTCTCATTATAGTGTCTGAGGCGGGGGAACAGGAGCTTGCTGAAATTTCAGAAACATGTACAAATTTTTTTTTTCTTGTTTGCTAATAAGCCTCTCTGTTTCTAGCTGATTTTGGTCTGGTACGTGCTTTCATTGTTACAGACCAGAGAGTGTTTTTAGAGACAGGACTAAGACCCACTTCTTACCCACTAGCTACCAGAAGCTACCAGTATTTACCAAGGAACCTGCTTATTCCTGAAATAATAAAAACTTAGTTTGCAAACAAGGCTATTCTAGAAGGCCATATCAAAAGTCATTTATGGCTCAGCAAAGATAATGGCAGTGAGTCTGCAGAAGGAAGAATGATTTTGAAAGAGACATTAAGCAGAATCAACAGAACTTGATGACAGATTGAATACTGGGGGTAAAAGCAAGATTTTGAATGATATAAAAAAAGTGTCAACTAGTTAGTTGTCAATGTAGACAAGTGACAAAGTAGTCAGTAAACAACAGGATAAATACTAATGGTTCTAAAACGCATCGGATGACAAGGAAAAATGGACAAAACGTTTTGCATGAGGATAAAAGTGGAACGGCATGAGACTTAAAATGAAGGGCAAGGGGAATACCAACTCCATCTCCGGGCCAGACAAGAATAAGAAAATATGTCACCTCTATCTATGCAAGGGCTTCACAAGAGAAGTTTTGTCTTCACAAAGGAGTGAAGGTCCAGATAAAGTAAAGGAATAATCTTATCACTTATGTATATGGATTTATCCCACAAAGATAGCGTTACTCATATTTTGTCTCCCATATCTCCTTGCATATAAAAGGAGCTCAATAAATATTTTTAAATAATATTAATTTATTTTTTACATTCAAGCTTGATATTAAATCTATTTAAAGCTATCTTAATAGCATATTTCATTTCAAAAAACAATTACTATATAAATGTACATTTTTATACTATATACTTAAAAAACTAATTCTAATAATGAAAATATTGTTTTTATTCAAATATAAAACTTTATAACTCAAGAAATAAAATACCGACACACATAAATTATATAATTTTACTTTTAAAACCAGTAATATTCCAGTTTTAGCATACATAATCAAAAGTGATGTAATTTTTAAATTTTATTTATTTTTAGCTCTCTTAAGATATAATTGATGTGATACACTTTTCTAATAAATATGTTTATAGTTTTTTTCCATATTTCAGTCATAAAGAAACAATAAGAATATCACACAGAAGTAAAAACATTTAATTTAATTTTAAAAAGCATTCTGTTTAAAGTTTACAGCAATATTATTAATATAGAAAACATACAAGAAACCCAAATGTCTATTAACTAATGAATGGATAACCAAAATGTGGTATATTTCACACAATAGACTACTACTCAGTAATAAAAAGGAATGAAATGCTGATACATGCTACAATATGAATAAACCTTGAAAATATTATGCTAAGCAAAAGAAACTATTCACAAAGACTACATATTTTATTATTCTATTTTCATAAATGTTTAGAATTGACAAATATATAAAGACAGAAAGTGGATTAGTGGTAGCAGGGGACAGACATAAATCTGAGTGTGAAGGAAAAAGGGAATGGGTAGAATGCTAGTGTATATAAAGCTTCTTTTGGGGGGCGATAGTCTAAAGTTAGTTTATGATGATAGTTGCACAATTTTGTACATATGCTAAAAATGATTGCATTGCTCACTTTAAATGGGTGTATTTTATGGTATGTAAACTATTTTTCAATAAAGCTGTTTAAAAGTAAAAAGCTTTCTGTCTGAGGTCTCCCTCCAGGATAATCTGCAGGCCAATCCTATGACAAGGTCTCCAACAATTTTTCTCTTATATCAGCATTCCCTTTGTTTTCATTACTTCAGGATGGCTCTATTTTTCTGTCTTTAATTTCTATGAAATGTTTCCAGAAGCATTGCTGGTAACACAGAGACCTACTCCATTCAAGTCTCACTTAAGATTTACTTTTTAAATTACTTAACCTTAATTTCTTCATGGCTGAAAGCAGAATGACTTCCTACCTCTTCTCTTTCCCTTGGTAATAAATATAAAACATATTCGGAACATGACTGAATATTAATTATAAAATAAACTTCCAAAGCCAATTATAATATACTGGCTGTCCCAAATCTTCTTCCCAAATACCAAAGTCTGATTTTCCAGGATTGTTAGCATGGTTGAAATCAAAACAGCCTGCTTCTAGCATTTAGTCTTATGATCCTGACAAGAAAAGGAATAAATGCAGTAGAACAGCTGTACATTTTCAAGAATGATAAACTTCAGCTGGAATTTTTTAAACTAAAGTTTTGTATTTGAAGTTTACACCAGCAACTAACTTTAGACAGTCACATATGATCCAGAAATAGGGCTTTGAAAATGAAAGATGAAAAGCAGCACAATAGAATAAGTTTGGTCAAAAGAAGATGTAATAAACAAGTAAGTAATGCAGGAAGTAATCAGATTCAGAAAATGGTGGTATCAAGACCTTAATAAATTGAAAACCATTCCTGGGGATAAATATATCATAATGACAGTTTCTTGCATTACATTATGAAGGTAATAAAATTTAAGAGTCAAAAGACTCATCAGAAACATGCTACTTTATAATTAATGAGAAACAGTAGATGAAAGAAAATTGAAATATGTTTATTTCTCTGATCATGGAAGCCCAAATAATGTATAAAATATACTTCAAAAGTAAAGAAAAATGTTATATGTAAAAATTGTGAGACTTTATGAAAATTGTTATTTTAACTTTTCTGATTCAATATTAGAGATTTTAATTTGTAATATCAAATAAAATTAAGAATCCGGGTCAATTATTTTTGAAAGGTGATAATTTGTGCTAAATGGAAGTTGTGCACAATCTTAGTTAGTTGCAAATAAGCACCTTGACTCACATTGAGGGACTCAAACCATATTATCATTTATGTCAGAGTTTTGAAAATCTTCAGTTTTATTTACATATGTATATATATATATGTTTATATATATGTGTGTGTGTGTGTGTGTGTGTGTGTGTATAAACATTTTTGATACATAACTTGGAATATGTTTATGACATGGTGAACAAAAAATTATTAGTAACCAAATCTCATATTATCAGTATTTGATCACTGTGCTAAAAAAAAAAAAAAAAAAAATCTAGTTGTTAAACAAATGCCCTCAATGAAGTGGATTAAAAATTCCAATATTTTCAACATTCAGTGGCAGACTTTGAAAGCAAGAGAGAGCTGAAAATCACTGGTCTCTTAAATCAGGATTTTAATTAGAAAGCTAAATTATCCTAATCATATATTTTCACCTGAATGAATAGTGTTGATTCTAAAAATGAATTTTAGTTTTGTTGCCCAAGTCTATAGCCTCTTCTCAAAGAAAAAAGTAAAAAATTTAAAATAGGTGTATTGTATTTCTTTGGTTCTGTCTATGGCAAATGTGTAAAGTACATAACATCAGTACCATCTCTTCCTTTCACTGTGTGTGTGTGTGTGTGTGTGTGTGTGTGTGTGTGTGTGTGTGTGTGGTGTGTGTGTGTGTTTTCCCGCCTTCAGGGGAATAGATGCCTCTGAAACGCCAGGCTGACTTTCAGGCATGTGTAGGAGCCTTTCAGACCTTTTCTTCGTGAGTGAACAAAGAATGGCACACAGTGTTTCTCTCCATCAACCTGCTGGGAAGAGTTATGTGTTGAGTGCTTCATTCTCTTATGTGGTTCCCTGCTTAATAAGCTTTCAGTTAAAGAGGTAATTGATGCTGATTTTTTTAAACAGATCAATTTATCCTCTAGAAGGACTTTCACATTTATTAGGAGAGTCTTACTGTAAAAAATTTTTATGACAAAATTTAGGATGAATTTATTAAATGTATTTCATGTAGATTTTTTACTTCAAAATATATTAATATTAATATAAGTAAAATAAAAATTAATTTTAAAAGGCAAGAATGACAATTATAATACAGTTAAAATTTGAATAAATAAATTAGTTAATATTAAAATAGATGCAATTAAACATTCCATTTAACTAATATTTTTAATGTCTCATTTGAGGCAAAAAAATCATTATAATATTTAGGCAATTGAAAAAGATAGCCAAGCCTATACATTCAAATAAATTATTCCTTCTATGTCAGCTCTCTACATTAGCAATGAATTAGCATTAGCCATAAAGTTTCGAGTACACAGTTTCCATTGTAAGTAAACCTAATATAGGCCAAGCAAAACCTAGGAACCTATATAAAAATAAATCTACTTTAATTTATACCTGTACAGTTAACAAAGTTTGGCCACACTAAAATTTCCCATTTGTTTCATATAGAGAATGCTTATGTAATTTTAAAAAGAGTTAAGAGTTTTAAAAAGGAATTATGGATAATATAATGAAACAAAAAGACCCAAAGCCTGGAATCTGTTCATGTTTTGTTGAATGTGTCTATATTGAGTATTGCATTTTGTGTCATTTGAAAGGACACATGTTCATGAAATGTGAGGTAGTTAGATAAACATGAGCAAAGGGAAACAAAGAAAGGAAGGCCCAGCCCAGAGACCTTCCTTAGGACCTTTCTGGAATACCCATTTTATAGTTATAAATCACCCCTGCATCCTGAGGAACAAAGGAAAAGAAGGGCCATAAACCTATACCTGATTTAATCCAACCACAGATGCTTGCACAGTAAGGACTACTCTGAAGTTCTTTTCACCTGGCTTTATTATACCATCATTATAATAGCATGCCTATGCCCAGAAGTTCATGTATCTAATTATAACAAGCTGAATTCTGGGCAATCTCATTCCCAGTAGGCAAAGAATTGCATAGCAGCCAAATGACAATCAAAATGATTTTGCATTCCAATTATCTAGCACCGCCCCTGTAACCACACATCAAGGCCACAATATGAGGTTTATTTCCTAAATTCTATGCTATTACAGCTCTCTTTACTGGTAACCCACACCTCCTTTGGAGTAAACTCTATCTTTTGTTTTTTCACCTCCTACATTCTACAGGGCTTCAGCTTTCCTTGGAATGGCCTGTCTCCTTCTAAAATGTACTTTCAATAAATCTTACTTTTTCTAAATCTCGCTGATCTGTAATTCTTTACTGACTCATTGGGCAAGAACTGAGGACCACCTCCATGCTACTGGGGAAATGGAGAACTTCACATCACTCCATGTGGTAACAGAAATAAGAATAAAAATGTTTATTAATAAAAGTGACTAAAATGTTCTAGGCAATGTTTTGATTATCAGATGAATAAAGCCCTTATTGTGTGACTTTTGTACCACGAGTACATTCTTTCAATTTACATTTTTCTAACAGTAAATATAAATGCTCAATATCTGTTCATGAAATAGCATTGCTCACAAATCAAAGCCTTAAAAAGGGAATATTATTGTTATACTTCTTGAGATGATGAGAGCTCTTCAGACCTACATCTCTAATGTCTTGTGACTATAATCATAGAGAGGCTTTCTTAATTTAATAATGTTTAGGGTTAATTTGATAAAATTTGCAGGCCCATTCATGAGTGTACCCTTAGTAAATTGTTCTGGGGTGAAAATTTAGAATAACACTGTCTACCTGTCCACCAGGGAAAGATGATCATAGTTATTTGGGGAATGTGTTAAAATGACATTGGTAAAAGGAACATAATTTGATGAAGCTATGGCTATACTGACAACTAAGGTTTAAGGTTAAGCTGATATAACTGTAACATTCATCAGGTCATCAGGTAAGATGGTAGTAATCCTGGACTATTAGTTGTATTAGCATATGTAACCTGGCCTATAATTTCTAATGCTAAACTGAATGGTAGGAATAGCTGTTCTTCTATAACTCTCAAGTTTAAGCTTGTATATGCTCTTTATGATGATTAGATGGATGTCATAAAAATTCTTTAGCAGAAACCTGTGGTCAATTAGTATATTCATATAAAATTGTTATAGAGATTATTTTATCTGTCACAGACACTTATCAATATCATTCATTTATTCACTTCTTTAAGTAATGGTGAACTACTATCCAGTTTGGACAGATTATATAATGCTAGTACAACTAATAGGCCAAAATTGCAACCATTTTACCTGGTGGATTTTATTATTACATTATATGAAATTTAAATCTTGGTGATCAGAAGTAAATATGTATAGGAGCTACTAAATATTTTTATTAACATTTATTATCTAAGAAGCTTTCATTTTAAAATCATTTGGTGGATTAAAAATGGTTTTGTAATTCTGGTTTATCTCCAAAGACTGTTAATTGTGGCCAAATAAAACATATCTAGTAAAGCTATTTGTATTAAAAAGTTTGCTTTTGATTCTTTTGATAGGACATCAAAGCTCTTACCTTTTGACCATATTTTAATTTTTTTTGAATCGAGTCGATATATACTAATTTAGCGACCTATTTAATGCACCAAATTCAGTAGATGGTCCATGATACAAATAGATATTAGTCATGTTAACACTATCTACAACTCTTGTTAGGTTGATAGTGAGGATTTTACTCAAGCTACCTTTCATAAAGAAATTGTGGATGGTATTTGTGAAAAATGTGTATAGTTAGTCATGAAAACAAAATAAATATATAGCACTACCATGCCCATCAGTCTGCTTGTGGCTGTAAGTCTTATTTCAGACATTACCCTCTTATCAACAAAGGTGAAAATGCATGCATAAAATGAATGAATAATATTCTAAATGTGGCAGCGATTTTAACAAACAACATCCTTAAAATAAACTACAATGTTATATCGATACATTTTCATGAGAATAGACATAATGACTGGAGGACGTTAGTCACTCAGAGAATTTGCTATAGTCAGTTAATATGGGGCAGAGCTAGCCACTGGCCATGCCATTAAGTAATTCAGAGAATCTCCATAGGCAAATTTATTTACACAATATCTGTACTCAGTCATGGAAGTCAGAAATGAAAACAGATTCCACATAATGGTTCAACTGTTTCATTTTTAATGGTTATTATTGACTTATAGACAAGGCTCAACCTGCTAGGTAAATAAACAATTTGTTTGTTTTGGGAGTGTAAACAAGAAATAATTTATTCATTTCTTAATTCCTTTTTTGCTTTAGCATATTAGGTTGTATTTGTTTTCTGACATATGTAATCTTAATCGAAACTCTTCTAAACTCCAATTTTCTTCAGAATCTTCAGCATTTTCTTTTATTCTTTTGAATAACTTCAGTGTGAAGTATCTGCAATTTCTAAAAGCAAGGTAGATTTCTTTCATTTTTTTAAAAAAAATAAGCCAACTCATATTTGGAACAATATCTGTTATCTGTTACAAAAGTATGTATATATAGTGTGTGTGTATATATATTTAAAATATAAGTAAATGAATGACTAAATAAAAAGATGGGTAAGTAAACTAAAATACACATCTTTTTCTGAGGGGGGTTAAAATTCAAGTTCACTAAAGCAATAATGCAAGTTTTCCTTTAGTTAACAAACTAACTTTAATAACAATTTAAAAGGAACAGATATTAAAATAGTATTTAAAGCAGAATTACCTGAATGAATATATAATCAATGCATCTATTTTAACAATACACAGATCATAATAAAATAAATCAACTGCATTTCTTCATAGTCACATCTCATATACAAAACTATGATAAAACCAGAATAATGTAATTCCAAAAAAATACATAATTTGAGTATGATAAATTCTGTCATTAGAAGCACTGTTTACAAACTTGGCCTCTGTAAGAATATAATTCTGATAAAATCTCTTAAATTAAATTTCTAACCAAAAGTCAACATATAATTGTTTTGTGGCCAAAGCCCAACTTTAAACTCTTTTAGAGACAGAATTTGACAAAATATATTGTGGGCATCTATGTCTCCTTTGCTGTATTTTAAATGAGGTTTGTATATGAGCTAAGCCATAGATTTGGTTTTTATTCTCCAGTAAGAGAGAATAAAAGGGTGCTTTGGATTGAAGCTCTCTGTGTATATTTCCCTTTTCATTTAGATCCATAAAGAAATAAAATTGGATTAAAATGGCTAAAAATTCTTTGAGCAATTCCCACAAATGCCAATAATTATAGATTTGGGTTTCTTTGGTTCTCATGGCTCTAATCTTCTGTAGCTTATTACAAGGAACAACACAGCATCAGATACTTTCCACATGACACACATGTAACATCCTCACAAAACAGACCATAGGCCAAGATTCTGGTTCAAATTCAACTATGTTTCAGTGATGCAGTAGGAACCATAGGAAATGTGAGCACTGTCAAATACTGCACTGTTATACTACTGAGATGAACTGCACCATTAAGAGGCCAACCTTTACGGCTTCCATTTTCATATCACCTACAATTCTAAAGTAGGCCATTGAGTCAATATTTATTGAATGTGTATTTTATTTTTTTAATGTTTAAAATTTTAAATATTTATTTATTTAGCAAGACAACCCTTGGTTCATCTTACAGATTTCAAGGACTTTGTCAGTTTACAATCCCTTATTTTTTAAGCCTACAGCACCTGCTCTTCCTAGGTGATCTCCCATCTAAAATACTAACCAGGCCCTACCCTGCTTAGCTTCCAAGATCAGATGGGATCAGGCTTGTTCAGAGTGGCATGGTTGTAGACTTGAATGTGTATTTTAATGCTAGGCTACAAAGGTTTTTGGTTATTTTTGTTGGTGATGGTATTTTTAACAAAAGCATAGCACAAACTACCTGGCTTACGATTTCAGCAAAGTTGTTTGTCAGAGATTCAAATAAGATCCTGTGAAGAGACTTATTAATCTGGGGCTGAGTCTCTCGTCATTTATAAGATTGAAGAAGAAAAGGACCTTTTCTTTCTCTGTGTTTAATTATGCATTAGAAATATATTTTATCTCTAATCCTCATGTGAATACAAAGTGACATCGGATACTATCATTTAAAATAAACAATTCAAAAGCTTAAAATCTTTCTAGGCTGGTATCAAAATGAAAGAAATAGTGTTTATGAGCTTGGGGTCACCTATTGCAAATTAAAGTTTAAAGATGAGGATTTAACTCTTTCATTTATTTGCTTAACACATGCTTTCTAGGCACTTCTAACAACAGGACAAAGTCTTGAATAAACAGTTAGTTAATGGAATCTTTGGCATAACCATAAATGCCTATATTTCAGCCAGGTGCTGTTTTAGGCAAGAAAAATATATATTAACCCATTTCCCATTTAGGAAAAAAAAGTGCAGCTCACAGCCATGGTTAATTTAATTTTACATAAGCACACTCTTTGAGGCTGAAGCAAATCTGCCTGGGTTTTAATGTGAAAATGAAGTATAAAGCCTGTTCTTGGAGTTTTTTCTAAATAGAACTCTTCTCTAATCCTAATGTAACAGAAATGTATATGTAAATCAGATTCATCAAATGAATCTTTGGCTAACAACTGTTTGAAAATGATGTTAACATCACACATAAGGGCACTAAGCTTTCTAGGATTTGATATTTTCCTCAGTTGAGAATTCCTATATTTTGTAAATGGAAAATCCACTACTAAAAACGGAATGATGCCATCCGTTTCCAAAGACTATTGAATTACTAGAGTGATGTGAAAATCATAAAGTGAGGTATTTCATGGCAAGCTTTGTAGATAGACTAAGACTGCAATGCGCAGTTATCTTGGGGTAAACGCCGCAGCAGCTGTTGTGCCCAGATTCGGAACCCCACGAGCCGCGAAGGAAACAACTGCCAATGCAATCACACAAGGGAGTTTGTTAGCGAGCTAGCTTGGACCCAACTTCATACACAGCCAAAGCAGTATGCAGGAGAAGGGCCCCTTCCTTAATCTTACAGATATATTTAAAGGGAAAAACTGCAAGCTGGAGTGACAGGTCTTGGCGTTGCAAGATTGGTAAATCAAATTTGACCTTTACAGACATTGGTGAGCAGGTAGCCGCAGGGGGAGGTCTAACTAGCAAACAAGAGAAGGGCAGGGCCATTCTTACAGGTTGACTTGGGGCGGGGGGGTGGCTACTTTCTATAGCGTCCCCATAGTGGTGGTTACACATGCATTCACACAGTAATTTCCAGGAATGGCTAAAATGGAGGCCCGTCACGAAATGGAGTTACTTTGGTTCTTCAGCAGCAAATACCACTGGTGAGTATTCTCGGGGTAAATGGGAAATAGGTTAAAAAGTTCCCCCAATCATTGCCATTGTCAACATATCCATGTATTATTTTAATATATATATATATATATATATTTATATCTTACTTCGGTCTAGTGCTAATTTTGGAAAACTGTACTGTGCTGACTATAGCAGAAACTGCACTCTCAACTCGAGTTATCGGAGTCTCCAGAAACTGACTGTACTGCACGATGATGTTATAATCTGTTAGGATTTCTGCCTTGTGAAAGGTATCAGCTGGATACATGACATTCTGCAAGTGTATGTCCTAATTGGTTTTCTTGGCCACATGTTCTCAGAATTTTCTTTTTCAAAATGAAATTTGTTTAACTTTTAGTTCTATCTAATATCAAGTTTGTTTGTTTCAATATGTTCAAACTAAATTTTTGTAATGCTACTCTTAGACACAGAGCACATCATTTCATGTCTGAACTGTGATTAAATCTACTTTTCCACACCCTTTGGAAAATTACATCCAAAAGCAAAGACCTCATCCCATTCCCTCCCAGTGAACATCAGCAGCAGCGCCACTTACTAAGTTCAGTCTTGATCTAGTTTCTAAGAAGGAAAAGGCATAAACAGTTCATGGTAAAAGTCTCTTTCCTAATATTGCAAATTTCTATTCAAGCTCATTTTATTCCATGTTGTAAAACAAAATCTCTGAGTATCAAAATACTTCTTTCCTTTAAAAAAGATTACTCTATTTCTTAATATACTGGCTTTAAGTTTTCTGTAGAGTTTTCTAAAATACAATTTTCTATATTTTTCTTAACTCTTAAATTTTTTACTTTAAAACTTCAGAGTTCAAAACCTATCACTTAAGAACTATCCTGATTTAATCTGCTTAAATGGAGTCTAGTCTACTTGCTTCAATTTATGTTGCCTTCTAGTCACAATAGCTTACAATGGAATTAGAATTCCTCCACACCTCATAGGTGCCCTTGAGAGCTGAGTCAACTTACTTTCTATTTTAAAGAACATTTTAAAGCATGTACTTAATTTGGAAGAAAGATGGCTAACTAAATCCTACCAATTGATTGGAAGAAAAATAAAACAGTAAAAGAGGTAATTTTTTGTTCAAATAGGTTAACACAATGAAAAACTATAAGCTTTTCTTAAGAAATATTAACATTTTATAGTCATTGAACCAATTTGCATAGAGTTAATGGGTCAAAAGCAAATATATATTTTTAATGAATAATTTATTTCTTACCAAACCACATTTGGTATTCATTTGGATGTTAAACCACTTCCAAAACAGTTTATTGGAAATATCTTAATAATATAGACAGACAATTCATCAGTGGAGAAAGACATAACTAAATAACTAAGATAAAATCTTAGAACAACAAAAATCTTCTCAAAAATGCATAGAGGGATCAATGTATGGGAATCACTGATTAAAACTAGAAGAAAAACATTTTATTTAATTCAAATAAGCATAACTAAATAATTTATCTGATTATCAAAAGAAACATTAAAATAAACAAGTTTAAAACAGCATGAAGATTTTGAAGTCTTTGTCTGAAAGATTTTCTCCATGCATTATAATAGAACACTTTCCCAGCGCTTGTTAGATAGAATATTCATTCCATAAAATGCTTACAGATATGATGCTAAAACAAATTCAAATCAAGTAACTTCAGCAAAAATCACTTTTTAAAACACAAACTACCAAATTTCTTTATTAAACAGTTTATTAGGTTTAATTATTTTAGGGCTGTCAGAACATTTAATATCTTATATACCTTGAGAATCTGAGGCAACATTGCTATTTTAGGAGTGTCCCATGGACAGAGGTCCAAAGATCAGATTAAAAAAAAAAAATCAACATGACAGATGTTTAATATGAAAAAGTCACTTTAAAAACTGAAAACCATAACTAAAATAACTTCATTCTTATATAAGAAAGGAAAAGGAATTAGAGAAGTAGTCAGTCCCTTTCAGTACAGAGATGTTTTTACTAATTTATAATAAATTGATTTTACTTTCTTTTAAACACAATTAATCTGAAAACTATTCTGTCTCTGGAAAATTTAGAATTAATACAATGAACTCTACAGCAAATAACATTGCTGAACTCACTTTCTTTCTTAAAATCTGTGTCAGACACTGAAATTACTATCCATTCACTCCTTTATGCAGTCATAATCCTTATTTTGTTGGGGCACTAATGTGGCCAGTCAAAATCTTATTTTCCCTGGTTCATTCACAGATATATATTGCTATTCGACCCAGACCTGGCCGATGAGACACAAGTGGAAAACTTATGGGAATTCCAAAGAAGCTTTTGCTTTCCTGATGAAAAGAGATAGACAAGACTCATACAACTGCTTGCCCTTTCTTCCTGCAGTGACAGTAGCTGTGATGTCTGGAGCTCCAGCAGCCATTTTATAACCACACAGTGGCAAACATGAAGCAATAGCCTAGAAAATCAAAGCGATGTTGAATCCGACATTGTTGGACTGTTGAACTGAAGCCAATAGCCACAAAACTCCAGATCTTACTCAGGGTTTGTGTTACATATAGTTTTGTTATTAAATATCTTTATTTCCTCTCCCTCTCTAGATTTTCCCTAGAAAAAATGTATATCTAATTTGCAATGATTCTTTCATGCCTGTATTTTCAAGGTACTACTAGACATTTCTATCAACATATTTCATAAGATCTTAAACTGGATATAAAAACAGATTTGCTGTCTTCACCCCTCAAAATGAAAAACAAAATGTCTGTATTTTTCTGTTGAGTTAATTGTACCATCATTTACCCAACTTCTCAAATGAGAAACCCTGGAGTCATCCTGACTGCCACTGCCCCTGTAATTCATACATCCTTTCACTCACTAAGTCCTGCTGCTTTGATCAAACTAATGACTCTTAGGTGTTTGCCCTACTATTCCTTCTGTTATTATTTAAATCCTTTGGTTGATCATCAAAACTTCAAATTTGACTTCCTGTTTCCAGTTCCCTCTTTTTATCTATATATTGTGTTCTGTCACAATGATTTTTCTAAAACTTGGATATAATCCCTTCATTCTCCTCCTTGAAAACTTTTAGATCTCTGTACCTATAGGATAAAGTCCAAATTGCTATGTATGGCATACAAATTGTCATGATCTGCGATTGTCTTTCTGTTCTACTACATCTTTAACTAACACCAGATTAAATGACATGACGGCTGGGTGACATTCTGCTGTCTTTTTTTACTTGAAGTTTATTATGCAAGTTATATATATATATATATATATATATATATATATATATATATATATGTATATATATGAATTCAAATAAATAGAGTCAAATTCAAAAGATATTCCTAAACTTTAATTCCTCTTAACATTCCATTTCATAGAAATAATATCGATCAAATGCTGAATGTGAATTCCACCAAGTTATCTTACCTCCTGATTCCTATGTCTCTGTTTCTTCTGCCAAGAATTGTTTTCCCCTTTTGTGTGGTGAACTCATCTACATCCAATGGTTTAAGCTCTAATATCAACTCTTCAAGAGATTATTTCCTCAATTATGTGAAACTGTAGAGAAAATATATTCTCTAAGCTTAGGGTATTCTAGGCAAAGAAAATTGGTACCTTGGTTAAAAGATATGTCTTGAAAATTAAGTTGTTATTGAATAGATAGCAATCCTCAGAGATATATAGAGATTTATCTCCCCAGGGCTATGTGCTTCTGTTTCAAGGAGGAATGAAACCCAGGAGCCAACCACTGACATTATAAATTCAAGATTACATTATATTGTAAAATATTTGTGAGATAAAGTTTTTTGTCTTCTCTCAAGAGAAGAGGGAGGCAGCTGTAGAGCAGGTCCTACATAAACTTCAACATTCATAATTTTGGAGTATCTCTATGATGGTATAAACCCTTTTACACACACAGGCATAACCAACTTGCTCTCATCTCTTTGACTCAATGGGAAATTGGGGTTTAAGGAAATAGTCTGTTTTGAATCCTGAAACTTCATATATGCTTTAAAAATAATATAAATAAATAAATATAGATATTAGAAATTTATCAAACTGAGCAAATTAAGGCTTCCTACTTTGTTCTCCCATGGGTACTTCTTCATTTCTCTAACAATGAACTTACCATATTGGTTTATCTATTTAAAAAAAAAAATTGTTGTCCTTTAAATGTTACTTATAAGATAGTAAAAGCTGTCATTTATTTATCTTTGACTCCCAAGTTACTTGCTTGTTTCTTACTACATTGGAAATAATAAATAATTGAACAATAAAAAGATACAAATTACAATATTCAAGTGCAATTTAATTCCTTAGAAATATTCTACAATGCTTCTAAACAAGAACAAAGTTGGCATTATATATCTTTATAGCCTATCATTTTTCCCATAGAAAATCAAAGTTTATATTGAATTTATATTAAATCTACTTGTAACTGAAGATTATATTGAATTTATTAGAAATTTTCTTTATAAAATTCAGAAAAAAAGGAATCCATCAACCATGTGATATTCTTTAGTACTGAGCTAAAATGGAGTATTAGGGAGCTAGAGGAGAGTCAAGATAAACCGAAAGAGACAGAGAAATTCCTACCCCACTTTAAAAGTCAAAATAGGATGATATTTTTACTTTTCAATTTTGGGTAGCAGAAATAGAAAGATTGCACCTTTTAGACAAAGTAAAGGCTCACATGATCACTGGAACAAAGTAATTATAAACAATATAAGAATATAACAAGTATTCCTTCATATTGTTTATTTTTCCATATTCAAGTGAAAATTTCTATTTTATTTTTACGCAGAATGAAATCAAGTAGAAATAAGAGTAGAATCATTTTTTCATTCTATCTTGAGGTGGTTTTTGTGATACTTGAAATCAAATGCCAGTCATGACAAAATAATTAAATATAAATATTATTATTACTTTTATAGATTCTTACAAAAATTTAACATATTTTCACATCTGTAATGAGAAAATAGAGTGGATTAAGAAAGTATGTCAATGAAATCCCATCCCATCCCCCTTCTTTTTTAATAACTGGACTCTCCCAGGGAGAATGAGTCATTGACTTTAACACAGAGATTATCAGCAAATTTGTGCTGCTCACCCACCATCCTAATCATTATTGTCAGTAAGTCAATTTGAGATCACAGGTCACAGCTTTAAATTCAAGTATAGCAAAGGGAATTTAATCAATAAATGTATGCACACAGAAAAAAAAAAGATGCTGCAAGCAAAGCTATTTTAGTAATGCATTTATTTAAACTGGCTTAAAATTATTCTGGAAATATGTTTAAGTAAAGGTAATATTTGGGTCAAATGCATTTTAAATTAACCCGGAGTTTAATATAAGAAAATCTTTTATAACTCATCATTAGCAGGCCTAAATATTTTTGCATTTTAATTTCTGCTTCAATGATTCTATTGAAACTATTTCCTTTAAAGTCACCAATAATCCCTTAATTGCCAAATACAACTGCCTTTAAAAAAATTTTTTCATCTTCTTTGACATCGTTGCATCATTTGATGTTCTCATGTTCCTTTCATTATTCAATTTATACTCGGTCATGAAATAAAATAAATTTTAGATATGCATTCCCTCTAGATGTTCCTCACTGTGTGTACTAATTTTGTCCTTTTAGAATCTTTTTAGCAATAAATGGAAGCATAAACTATGTAGAGTTCATGAAAAGTTAAGTAGCAATTGTATTACTCAGTCATTTTGGATGTCCCCTTTTTAAATATGAACAATTGTAGAGGATTGATTACAGAACTAAAAGGGAAACTCCCACAGAGTTAATGGGTTAATAGGATTGACAAACTATACCTATGGCCCAAATCCAGTCTACTGCCTTTTTTCTATAACTAAAGTTTTATTTGAACACTGCCTTGCCCATTCATCTACAAGTTGTTTATGGCTGCTTTTATGTTACAAGGGCAAAACTGAGCAATTGCCATAAAGGCCAATGTCATGGAAAGCCTAAAATGGTACTATCTACCTTGATGCAGAAAAAGTTGACAGACCCCTAGGTTAGAGAATTAATTAAATGACCTGAGAAGGGGACCATCATTTTTTTTTTTTTTATACAAAGAAGAGGTATCACTATTGTAAAGCTTTATGCTAAGATCGTAGGATGGTGTGGAAATAATTGTAGTCATAAGATTTTTCTAGAGGTGCCTATTTAGATACGAGTTTAATTTTTGGCATCTTTCTTCAAGACTAAATGTGTGGACCCAGCATAACTGGTCACCTACAAGAATTCTAGAAGACCTCATACCACCTCGTCCACTATTCCAGCACACAGGTGCGCACAGAGCTTCCTCTGGGGAAGGTGCATTATCCCTAAGACTCAATCAAGAATGTAGCAGAAAGAAAGGAATGAACAGTAATGTATGATGCCTTCTCCTATAACTAGTGTATCCCAATAAAGTAGTCTCTGTTTGAGAGTCTGTATGTTATGAGTAGAATCGACCTACTTTATGCCAAGAAGGAAGGATGCTGGAAACTTTGCCAAACTAAAATTTCTGCAAGCCTTGTTGCTCTTAATTTCTTCTTGGATTCCATCAGACCTCTATTATCCTTATAATAACCAATTCTCCCACCCAACAATTATTTGGGCTTGTCTAAGTGGTTTTGTCTCCCTTATAACTATTTGACTTAAATGAACTTCCACTGACACTAAGGAAACTGAAGAATCATGGCAAACTTTTGCATGGTCCATTTTACATGAAAGTATATCAGAAAAAAGTTAAAGAACCCAAATAAAAGTTTAGAATATTCATATTTGTCTTAGTCAGACCAGGTAACAAACAATAGACATTTATTTCTCACAGTTCTAGAGGTCAGGAAGTACAAGATCAAGGGGCCAAAAATTAGATTCTTGGTGAGGGCCCTCCTAGTGACTTGTCGTCAGTTGCCCTTTTGCTATGTCCTCACGTAAGTTTTCCTTATTGAATGTGTAGGAGAAAGCAAGATCACTAGGTTCCTTTTCTTATAAGGGCACTAATCCTATCATGAGGGCCACACCTTCATGATCTAACCTAAACCTAATTACCTCCTAAAGAGACCACCTACAGATACCATCACATTAGAGATCAGGACATCAACATATAAATTTGGGGCAGGAGGATGTAAACATTCAGCCTATAACAACATTCATGTAAAAACTTTGATTCAATATCTATCATCAGAAATATTTAGATTTATATAAGTTAAATCATTGATGTTATTCAACAAAATAATGTTTTTACATGAAATTTCTATGGCCCAGAAGTAATATCACATTAGAGATTTTTCGAGGGCTTGATTTCATGTTGAATGTTTAGTTTCATGTTCATGTATACATAATTGTAATATGCTTCTAAAAACATGTTTTTAAAAATTGAAGTACATTAATTGTTTGATATTTTTTAGACAATATAAACCCAAATATTCTATATCTGTAGCAGACTGGTAAAAATAGAATTTTTAAAATAATCCAATTTAATAATTCACTTCACTCTATGGGACTATATTCTCCTTATTCCTGTGTATATATTTGAAGACTGTTCTTCAATAATTGATATTCAAACTTATAAAAAATAAGTTGGAGCAGTCAAATATATATTTCAGTTGTATATTTAACTAGCTTATGACCATGGGCACTACTCAGAACCCACAAGAAAGAGGCTTACTCAGCTATCGACTGAAATAAGATTATTTCAAAGGTCCTTTCAAGCTATACTATTTCATGATTGATAGAAGACTTTCCTCAATGATCTGACCCTCAAACTTACTGTTTTCTGAAGCTTGTTATATAATTTCTTAGTTGACATCATTAGCAAAATAGAAATAAGTTACCACACTCTAGTCAATCTTCTCACAGCAATTCAAATCACTGCCCTCTAAAAATTCCTATATTTTGAGCCTCTAATTTAATAAAAAGATAAAGTTTTACTAGGTTCCAATATGTAATATTTCAAGTGGTATTCTATGCACAGCAGTCATTGCTGTGCATCATTCCAAAATGCACAGATTTGAGTTACCATTGGTTAATTTAAAACTTCAGTCCCCCAACCACATGGTTCAAATTTTAGTTCTTATGGTGTATTAACTATGAGTAAATTCATAAACTGTAAATTGTGCCACTAGTTCTTTAGCCTACAATTCACTACATAAACAAAAGTTGTGCATCATGATCAATGACTATTTATGTCACTTCTTCAAAGTCTGTCAGATTGATCCCTGTGCATTTGTTATTTAGTTCATACACAGCAAGTTTGTAATTGTGTTGCCTTGTATTCTAGTGATAACTTCATGTATCATTTACAAAAATGAATAATTTATAAAGAAATCTGGTCAACAAAAATCACTCCATAGCTGTCAGGATTGCTATTATCAAGAAAACAAAAGACAATAGATATTGACAAGGATATGTAGAGATTGGAACCCCTGCACACTATTGGCGGGAGTACAAAATGGTGCACACAATCATAAAAACAGCATGGAGTTTCCTCAAAAAGGTAAAAAATAAAACTATCATATGATACAGCAATACCACCTTTTGATATTTATCCATGAGAATCAAAATTAGGGTCTCAAAGAGATATTAGCAATCTCATGTTCATTGGGTTCATGTTCACAGTAGCCAAAAGATAGAAACAACTTAAACGTTCATTGCAAGATGAATGGATAAAAAAATGTGGTATATACATAACATGACATATTATTTAACCTTAAAAAAATAAAGGAAATTTTGCAATATGCAACAACATGTATGAATCTTGAGGACATTGTGCTAAATGTAACAGGCTACTCACAGAAAGACAAATACTAAATGATCTACTTATGTAAGATATCTAAAATAGTCTAATTTATAGAAGCAGAGAATACAATGGTGGTTGTCAGGGGCTAGGGAGAAGGGAAATGAAGAATCGTTGTGCAATAAGTATAAAGTTATAGTTATACAAGATTACTACATTCTAGAAAAGTGCTATACAATAATTTACAATAAAGTACTGTACACTAAAAATGTGCTGAGAATAGATATATTTAGTTTTTTTTTTTACTACAATAAAATAAAATTTAAAAGTCAAAGTGCAGTAACAAGTTTGAAAGTGATGATGCTAGAAGTGAAATTTAAATCGAACATTAATGGAAGTTGTAGAAGCAATAGTGTTAACATCGACATTGCCTCTCTCCAAGAGACGCTAGCTATGCAGCCAGAGGTACTTAGTGAAGGCAAACTTGTTGACATTAATGAGGAAAGTGGTTGTAAAGAAAATGATGAAGGTGTCCCAGAGGAAGTGATGCTGGCAAAATATTCCACGTTAAAGGAAATTTCACAGATATTTCATTACACTGAAAGCACAGATAATAAATTGTTGGAAGCTAGTCCAAACTTAGAAAGAAGTATGTTAATTTACAAAGGCAAAAGAAAAATGTTTGTTCCATAGCATAACATATAACAAGAAAAAAGCAAGAACTGTTTATACTACTCTATCAGCTTTTTATAAAGAAATAAAACACTTTAATTCTCAATGTTTATGATATTTAAAATAACAGTGAACTAAACAAATATTAGTTTTATTATGTTTTAAATTCCCTTGTTCATTTATAAAAAACGGTAAGGGAATTTTTAATGTTTTAATTAAAAATATTAAGTGTCATGAAACAATCATAATTTTTCCAATTGGTTATTAAGATTTCTATACAATTTCAGTTTGGTCATTTTTAGTCCTGCATTCCATTGAAAAGTGAGGATTGCCTATGTTAGTTTCAGTAAATTTTACTGAATATATGCTGTAGGAATTTTCAACACAAATACTAATAATATTCCATTATATATTATTTGGAGGGTAGAAAGGATTGAAGAGAACTTCTGCCTACAGTTGATCTATTGGATGATTTTCATATGATGTTAAAGTTCTCCGTGCTCTTTTAACTGCATAAGAGGTTATCTCTTTGAGAGGCATAATAAAGTTTAAAAGTAAAAGAGCAGGCAAAGAGCTCTAAGAGATCGAATAAGCTAATTATTGTTTTTGTAGCAGTTCTTTTTAAAGTTCATGGTTCAAATGACTAGAATTCTAGTATCTGAACCTTCCTCTCACCTTCAGTACTCTAGCTTTTTTTGGACTCTAATTTTCTCAACCCCTTCCTCGCAAGTCTCATATTCTCTTTCTCTTTCTCTTTCTCCCCTCATTCCTTCCCTTGACTCTTTTCCACTGAGAATAGCTCCACATCTTTAGTATTACTTTGATTTAACATGTATTGTGTTTTTAAAGAAAACTGTAATTCAATATATTTCATCATAATACTTTACACTTCTGTTCAGTATATTTACTAATTTCTAATTTTCTCTCTCCCTCTCTTCCTCCCTCACTCTAGACACACACACACACACACACACACACACACACACACACACACCCCAAAATAAATAACATCTTGGAATAAGTATTTTTCCTTGTACATGACCCTCGGTTTATATTTTCTCCTATGTTTTCACGGTGCTAGAATTATGTGCCTTAAATTAAACTCATTCCACAGTATTAACTCTCCAATACTTAACAATTCTCTTATACACAGGTTAGAAAGATCTTAATTGCCTACATCAATTTGGGTTCAATTCATCACAATTTCCAAGTCCTGCACACATAATTAGCTTCTGGGAAGATGCACAATATTAACTCTCTAAAACAATTCACTTTGTATTTGGGCAATTATTTATCTAATTTGTTAATTGAAAAGATAAAGAAATGTAAAATTTAAACATTAAAACACTAAACATTGAAAAGCTAACTATAAATTCCATTTAAATATATAAAATGTTATAATATGTGGTCCTATATTCTAGGAAAAAAAATATACCATTTGTTTGCTAGGGCAATTTTAAGGGGGAGGAACACCTTGCATGATAAATTGATAATATATGTAGAAATTAGCCCAGAAAAATTTGCATTTCATACTCTGGTCTATATTACTTGGAGCCTATTTTTGTTTGAGAAATGAGGAAATAAACTTTAATGGTATTTAAAATCTCTTCAATTCTTAATATATATTTGTTCTCTGAACAACTACTTTAATTAATCATGAAAATTATCTCCCTCCCCCATCTCCTACACACTACCTTAAGTACTGATTATTTTGATAGCATACCTCAAATCAAATCTAAACCAAAACTCTAAAGCAAAATACTTCTAGTTCATTTCTCCCTTTTAATATATCTTATAAAAGAAACTTCTTTTAATCTAATGGTCTTCTTTAGGTTGTATTCTATTAGAGAAAATTAGACCAAAATTGATCTGGGTAGTTAAATTTATCATTACCCACAGAAAATGGACAATGAAATGTGATTAGGCTACATGTGCCCATCATTGCCTTTTTCAGGAGCATGCCTTGAATAGAAAAGCCAGGATTCAATGAATCAATAACAGTAAAAGCAAAATTGGAGGGCAGTCAAATCAACTTAATTCCTCTCTTCTGATCAAGTGGCATCCAATCACCTAAAGCACAATACTAATAATCAAATTAGATTGTTTTTGACTCCTTTTACTCAGAGTCAATACACACATTCGACTGTAACATTTTATATACTCAACTTTGAAAAGCCACTAACATACCGATGTATACTAGAAATAAATGCTTGTTGTATTCTCAGGATGAGGCAGAGGACAAAATTGCTTTTGATTATGCTCTTAAACTAAATGGAACAATTTAAGTAATAGGTTGCATTTATCCATTCAACAAATATCTTAAACCTAGAGAACTTTGCAGGCGTTGGCATATTAATGTGGTTTATCCCTTTAGATGACATTTCTTTTACAAAAATCAGGTATTTTTTACTTTGCTGCTATGTAAGACCTAAATAACATTCGTTCAATCAGATCACACTCTTTGCCACCTGGCATCTAGGTGTCTTTTTTATGGATTCCCTTAGCAATTTATAACACAACCCTTATTATACTGTACAATAATTTCCTGTGTATAACAATTGAGAGGAATCGTGACTCAGTATTCTTTCAAATGTAAATGTCCAGAACAATTTATTGAGTGAATAAATGACTATAAAAAGATTATGTTATGGATATGGCTCAGACTGTCTCTGTAAAGATAAGACTGGCATTTGAGAAAAAAGTTATTTTTAAAGTCTTTCTTAAGGGAAGAATTTTTTTCTTCGCAAGTATTATAGGAGCTATAACCAATGATCTGACTGAGATTTCACTACATCACATTATTCAAAAACAACACTTCATTCAAGAAGTTGGTCAAAAATGCCCTTGAAGAAGCAGTTTCCAATGCGAATTCTAGGGAGAGACGGGTGTCTTAGTAAATAAGGCACTGCTGTCTTCACGTTGTCAAAATGAGCTAGCTCATCAAGATTGTTGGAGCCCAGCCTGCCTTCAGAGTTTTCCTGGCAGTAAGAGGGGAAACAAAATGGCGCAGAGTTAAAAATTTTTCTTTCCTAACAAAGACACTTATGCTTGTAAATATCTGGACAGCTTTTCAGCTGGAGGTATGCATGAAGTTTAAACAAAATAAAGGATGCCTGTGGTCAAATATTCAAGGTGAGGGAAGAAAAGAAAAGAGAAAGAGGTGAGTTAAATAAAATGTCTGAGAAGACATCTTTCTACATTTGGATAATTTAAAATGAGATAATAAAGTGACAACACTATCAAATAGAGTCATAAGTGCAAATTAAGCCAGGAAAAAAACATGAAAGAAGATAAGGAGAGAAAAGACAAAAGTAAAATGACAAAAAAAAAAAAAAGAAAGAAAACAAGGAGGGAAATGAAAGTTGTGGGGAATGAATAGACTATAAACTAACAATATTGAGAAGGGGAGAAGACATTACTGTGTCCTTATCCCAAAAATAGTTTCTCGTTGAAGCATTTACAAACCACCCAGCTTTAGAATCAAGAAGTGCCTGAGGCCCATTATCCTTTTGCTTTTATTCCTTCCAATATTCTTACAAAACATGATTCACTCTAAGGAAACATGAGGCCCGAAGTTACATTAACTAAGCTCTATCCCTTGATAAGAGACATTGGTTTAGCAATGCCGTGAAGGAAAATACATTTTCTCTACCCTTCTAAACTCTCTTGCCTGGTCTAATAATTAAATTGACATGAAAGAGAGTGACAAGAGAAAAACAACCAAATTAAATTTTATACGTATGTGGGCCACATAGATATGGGACTCCAGAAGTGACCAAAGCAGGCTATTTATTTTATATATCTTTGGACAAAAAAATAATTATTTGTGAAGATTTGATGAAGAGATTTTTGCTTAGGGTAGCAAATTAATGGAGAAGTAACAAATTTTGTTTATACAGCTTTCTAGGCTTGAATTTCTCCATCTCTGGTGGTAAGGATGCCTTCTCTCCTGATATAGGAAGGATACTTTCACATGGGAGTTTTATTTTCTGCTTTGAGTGTGGGAAGCAAAGGAGGGTCAGAGCATTCTTGCACTGGTTCTTTTAAAAGTAATTTTAATTTAAAATAATCAATATGCCAAAGTGGCATATTTTGGGGTGGCCCGCCGTAAGCCCCAACAGCAGTAATATCAATAATCTTCTTCATCCTATAGTCCAATGGGCTTTGATGTGAAGATATCAATGGCAGAACTCAGCACAACTTCAAGCCTTCAGTTAGCTACAAAACAATTAAAGTGGAAACAGAGGGAAGAAGGCGGGTGTTAGCTACCAAGTTAGAGAATATGTGTATGGGCATTGGGAAGTGATCAACACTTAAAAGGCATCATTGGCTCAGGGCCAAAAAATGATGTGCATTGCGCATTAGCATAACCTAGAAACATATTTAAATATTTGAAGGTGGAGCAGATGGGACAAAAAAGAAAACTACGTTATTCAGATTACACTGTTGTATTCTGGACACTGATCTAAAACAAAGGCAAGGGTTAGGAGGAGATTTAATGTCAGTATGTGATCTTTTGCACAGATGCACACATCTGATTTAGTAGGGACCAAATGGAATCTAGATAGCAGAAAGTCTAAATAAAAGAGAAAAAAGTCTTGGTATGAGGAAGGCCTGTAGAAGCCTAATATGAGATTAAAAGACTTCACTTTTCATAAACTAACCTCAGAGTGAAAGATAACTGAAGAATAAAGCACTTTTCTCAGATGAAGAAATTTTGTTATGTAAATTTTATTTATTCAAGAAGATCTGGATAAACAGATCTGATTAGTCCTTCAATAAAGGAAATATCATGTCTGCTCCTGCTAAGGGGTTTGAAAAAGTTCTAAATACAGTAACTAGGATTAAGCTTCATTCTGATGATAAAAACTGTTAAAGTCTTTATACTTCGTTTCATTGAGACTCAAACTGACAGCCTAGAAAGTAAATACTTAGCAAATTTAAATTACAATTATATTTGTGTTTAAATTTCTGTAGATGTTATCTGTGTCAGGTAAGAACCCTACAGAGATATCCATAGGGATCTTATTTCTTTAATTTTACTTAAGAGATAAAAACTATACACTGGACATCAACCCCATTATGGAATCTAGAATAAATTTTATTTTTATTACAAGTACAAAATATAAAAAACTGTATTTTTAAAATTCATCTGTTAATAACAAAAAAAAATATTGTTGGGGGGATATTGGAAAAAGTTCTAAATTCTGTGGCATTCGGAGAGGTAAATAAATGATTTTCTACCATGGTTAAAAGTAATTGTGGAGTGGTCTCCACACAGGTATACCAGATAGATCTTGGAAACATCATAAGTCTGACAGAGCTTATAGGATAAGTTTAATGAATGACATCAGTGCATTGGAAAATACCACTCTCAACCAGGGGTCATATGGTTATTTTATGTCAAGGAAAAATCTCCACCCCTTTAAGTGCATTGGAGCCATGTCACACTGGCTTGGCTTACAAGAGCTGAGTATGCACATTTATTCCCAGTTCTACAACTTGTGTCATCAGGTTGTATATAAAAACCAGGTTCTACGAAAAGTAACCTTACAAGGTAATCTGATTATAAATATCTAACTGGTCAGCTACTTCCCAGGCATATGACCTTTTTAGTAAAAGGTTTATCTTTGCCTTAAGTAAAATCTGTCCATTGTTTCTATGCATCTAGGTTAACACACCTTTGAAATAAGCATAACCATCCTAAAGAAAGCATATGCTCTGACAGCGTACATTATTATTACTATATTATTGACTACATCCCCATGGCTTATTTATTTTATAACTGGAAATTTGAACCTCTATTCCCCTTCGCCATTCTTTCCCCTTCAGATGGTTACTAGACTTATCATGGTGATCAGTTCTTTAGGTATATAAATGTTGAATAACAATGGTGTGCACCTGAAACTAATATAACATCGTATGTTAGCTATATTTCAATAAGAAAGAGAAAGAATTCATAATCTCCATTATCTCTCTTGTAATCCAAACCCTGCCTTGCTTTCTCTCATTTCCATGTATTCTTTCTTATGTTCTTTCCTTATTTCAAATACATAAAAGAAACTGCAAAATTATCATTCTGGGGAGAATTTGAGATCTTGCTTCCTAGCAGTTCTCATCAGTTTTGGCTCAATAAACTCTTATAAAAATTCCCTACAGGTTTGGATGTTTCTTACAGCAACAAGGTTAATGATAACTTAAAATTAGCCTTGGAAATTGGCAAAAGCTACAAAATGGGGCTTCTCTGAGTGCCAGAGAGTCAGTTATTAAACATCTACTAACACATCTCTGTCATTATCTTCTCTCTGCTTTTTATCATCTATCTGAACAAGTGTCACAGTAAGTCATTAACACTTTGCCAGGGAACTTGTCAATAAGACAGTGTGTCAATGGTCAATGTTGATTTTCATTTTCTGCACACAGCCCAGTACTGTGCCTCAGGGATTCCTGCCTCCATTCTCACTGGCTTGTTCCTAGAACTGACTCCCCGCCAAACCACAGGCTGACTTAGTACAGGCGGAAAGAGGCCAACAAAGAAATAAAATAGTATAGCTTCCAGAGGCATTCTATATCCAATTCTTTCAAATTTTTGAAAGTACTATTCAAATTCCACTTTTGCTGTGCGGCCTTTCTCAGTCTCTTCAATTGTTCTTTCTTCTTTGCTCTTTGAAGGTGGCTTATATTTCTATTATGCTGGCTGGTTATTTCATTCAGACTCTTAATATAAGATTGAATCATAGAAAATTCGATTAAGGAAGTAATTTTTTTGAATAGCAGCGATTTCATATAGTTTAATCTAATAAAATTAATTGTTTTGTATTTTTGTTCTCCACTATAATGTAAGTTTTTTTTAAGGGTTTTGACTATATCTCATTCATTATTTAAATTCCTACCTGGATAAATAGCTCACATATGAGTACTCATTAAATTTTAATTAAGTGAATAAAAATCAGAAAAGATATGATTAAACAAAGAACAGTTTAAGAACCTACATATTTCAGATAATAGTAAAATATTAATAACACTTAGCTATCCTTCTATTGCTTTCTTATGCATTTGAACACACTTGATAGGTATGGTTATGACAAGCTAACAATACATTTTCTCTATTGAGATTCATGTGGGTAAGTAGATTTACAGTGTATTTATTCTGTCTGATAAACATGAAGCTCTTTATAGCTTCCATGACAGTCTAGCTATAGCTCAGAGTCTACACAAAAATGCTTACATGAGAAATTTTAATAATAAAATGTAATTTATATTCTTGGAATTAACATATCATAGGTAGATACTTTATTCAAATCCAATTTCTCAATTTAACATTGCTATCCTACAAATTAGCAAAACTTTATATAATTGGTGGTTTGCTTTTTTTTATTATCAATATAACCAATCTACTTTTTTCAGGTACATTTACTTCATTGAATTAAAAAAAAAAGAGGAAGATGGTACAAGAAGGAAACAGAAAAATTATTTAGTATATTTAAATATAAAATAAGTAGCAGCCCTGTGGAAGACCATGAAACAGAAGAAAGGCAATTAAGAATTATGCTTTCTCCCTCTCAACAATTAAAAAGGTGGCCTAAAGTAGAAATTGACAAGCCATGCTCTCAAATTAGCTGTTAATATATCAATAGGTGTTAATCGCAATAGGCAATGCTGACTTTAATTGGAAGATCCCTATTCTAGCTCTGACTTTAATTTTGAGATGTACAAACAAGAAGTCATCATATTCTGTCACTTTATATCATAATAGAGATACAGGGCAACAAGTTCAAATAAGTCAAATAGGATATAAAGTGTCACTTTATCTAAGACCTCCAAGAAAGTGGTTAGGTATATTCACCCAATTCAAGGCAGGAGCTAATGATTTCTAATGGTTCATTAAAGAGAGAACTTCATTTAAAATTGTGTTTAGTTGACAGAAAATGTCCAGGAGTATCTAAGATAAACAAAAGGAGAGGCAGAAATGAACAAATATTGCCTCTTAATTGATTAATAGTTAAGTCCCTATACTACAGCGTGTCTAGAAAAAGTCCACCATAATTTTTGGAAAGTTAGACTGGTTAATACTTCTCTATCCAAGCCACTAAATAACTAGATCATAGGGCGAAATCTAGGCATTAGATCAAAATTAAAGATATGGGAAACTAGAGGAAAGCAATTTGATAAGACTTTTTAAGGGAAAAGAAAGTGAAAAATTTCAATTTATCTGTGAATTATATAACTATAGCTTCTATACTCTAGAATGTAGACCACCTAAGCAGTAGGAATTTGTGAGTGTACAGAAAGCATAAAGTTACTGCAAAAGATCAGCAAATTAAATGTGTACTACTTTATGGATGTCTCTATCTCACTTATAGAGGTTGGGTAGCATACTGATTAGGCACATGGACTGAAGTTGGACTATCTGAGTTCAAATCCCACTTTCTTGACATGTTACTTGCCAAAGGTACATAAAGTACTCTGAGCCTCAGTGCTCTTGTATATAAAGAGAGGAAATGAACAGTAACTCCCTCAGAACTGTTATAAAAACTAAATGAGCTAAAACTAAAGATTTTGGAATCATACTCGGAACATAGTGAATATGACACAAATGTCTGTCATAGGACAACTAGCCATCATAAAATACAATAAAAATACAAACTAATAATAAAATATAAACAAATTTAAAAACATGATTATATTTATAGTAGCTTGTTCTCATTGTGCATCATCATTCACAGATACAGTACAACCATTTTTAAGAGGAAATTCTTAATACTTTTTCAAATTAAAAACAAATAAGCCTGAGAATTTTAAAAGCAAAACAATTAATCTTGAAGAAGGTCTACTAAAAAACAAATGAGCAAACAAAACAAAAAACTTCGCTCTCTTTATCTGACAGAGATGCCAGATAAGCATAAAAACAGCTCTCAGTCTTTGGTTCTCTGAGTATCACCTATCTCCTCTATATACTCTTTCTTTACTGACTCTAGAACACTGATGTTCCCAAGGAGATGGATAACTCATCATTGCAGAGGTGTGGGGGTTTATAACTCGTATCAGAACAAAAACTCAGACCCTGGGTTCTTAACATGATTAGACTCACCTATGTTTTAAAAAATAAGTATTGATAAAACAGAATTAAATAAAAAAATACGAATACTAATTGTAAAAGGCCAACACTGGCAATGTTCATAAGAAGGAAGAAAGGAATCATAACTTACACTGTTCATAAAAAGGTTATGTCCCATAACACTGCGTGCCTTGCATAGATTAGAACTTATGTTCACTGAGTTGATAAAAGCACATTTTACAATGAAATGGCTAATAAATATATTTTTTCTTTACAGGTTAGGAATTTTTTACTCATAGTGTTCCTCAATTAAACAAACAGGAGAAATTCTTTCAAAAATACTGTTAAGTGTCTACATGAAAATAATAGGGTTTAGTTATTGAGAGACTTTGTGCCACATACTGATTGGTGAGAAAGGTAATAAAGCTGCACTTGAGTAATAAGAAAATGACCTCTTTGGGGTTATTTGGGCCCTTAATATAACAGTCACTGAACTAGCTAATTGGCTTGGCACATTTTCAAGCTATTGGATCCTAGGAAGTGATAGAAGGCATCTCTTGGCGAGAATAACCATAACTCATCTTTTTCTGGGAGGCATTCTAGTGAAAAGGACTTTTAGCAGCTTTTTGATCTCTGTTACTGATTTGGAATAAAGAAAAACACCCATTTAATTCATCATGATAATATTCAGTGGTGTGCAAAGCATAACAAAGAGACAGAAATGTGTGATCTATGTACGTGAGACATTAGGGCAAGCTATACTGTATGCTGTTATCCAGGTAATATTCCCTTTCTCTTCAGATAAATATTTTGGAAAGCTTTATATCCAGACAAATTACATTAGCATATGGAGGCAAGTTGAAAGCCCTTCATAATCTTCCTCTGTCAGAGACTGTATATAAAAATACCCTCAAGATGACTCAAAAGATAGATTTTAGACAATTTCACTTGTTTTTTTCTCAAAATTTGGATACTTGGCTTAGTATGTTTTCTTTTGAAAACAAGGGTTCCCAAATATGTTGACTACAGGCAGAGAAGCTCTTTGTCAAGATCACTCAGATATCTAATGTTCCTGATTTGTGTATTTATAACTGAAAATTAGTAAATTGACTAGCTCAGAAGGTCTATAAATGTGGTAAAATTTGTTGTGTCAAGCCATTGCCTCGCATGGTAGAACTGGTAAGTACTCATGATGAACAAAAAATGTGATTCTTTAGAAGCCATATTGGCTTATGTCTGTACTTGGTGCCAACAGTCTATGCCTGAGAGGGTTAATGCCTTTGTTACCATCCTCAGCATACACATATCTGGCCTGTGACCAACATGGGGGAAAGTTTGTGCTAGGATTTCAAGTCTAGAGTTCACCCAGTTCACGTAAATTTGACTCTTCCAGAGGGACCAGAGTCTCCTCAAGTTCTAATCCTAGAAATTTTCTTGGGAGTGACTATGAATAGTCTAGGAAACATTCTGAGAGATATAAAGTGCCTGCTGTCCTTTCTTCTCTGATCATTCAGTGGGATTGGCCAACTAACTCCATTTCTCTCAGCCTCGTTATTTTTGGTCAGTGTCAAAGTCACATATCTCTCTTTCACTCTTACTCTCCATCTCTATTCTTCTCCCAAATGCTTCTCTTTCCTTCTCTCCCACCTTTCTAATTGTATCTTCTGGGACAAGGCTTAACAAATTCTCCTACAATTTTGGCTACTTCTCTGAATTTCTTCATCAATTTTTGACTTACATGTAACTTCCTTCTCCCTGAAAATATCACCCTACTGTATTCACCACTGGTGATGGTTTATTACCAGACTCTGTGCACCTCAGGTTTGAAGGCTTGTGCTTTATTCACAGCTGCCACCAGCCCAAGTCCTGCTATCACACTGAAGTTATTGTGTTCTCTCTGTTCACTGATCTCGTGATCTTCAGAGACATTCACTTCATGTTAGCTACCCCTTCCTGCGCCCATGCCCTGGATTTTATCAATATTATCAAAAACTGCTTCACATTTGAATCATTATTTTTACATCCATCCATACTCTCATAAAATCTCTTTTTCCTCTAGCTCTACTGTCCCTCTCTTTCCAAATCTCCCTTTCTCCAAACTCATTAATATCTTCAGTTCCTTTGCCTGTTATTTTCCTTTTCAGTTTCCATCTATTCTTGATGACTTTTTAATAAAGATTACCTCATCCATTACTTCATCTATTTCTCACAATGCGCTAAACTCTCTCGTCCCACTCGCATATCTACCGGCAATGTTTCACTACTGGATATATCTACTGCTTTCACAACTACGTCTAGAGCTTAATTCCACAGTTAATTTACTATTTACCAAAATAATATTTATTGATTAATTCTAAGTTCTAGGTACCAATTAGGTATTAGGGATACAAAGCAAGCAAGCCAGTCGTGGGTTCTGCTGTACAGCTCTCTCCAACTAGAGGGGAATAGAAGCTCTGATTAAATAATAACATAAATACATATAAAATGCAAATATAATAAGGCCGAACCTCTTAATATGTCTCAACAAATACTCCATGATGGTGTATCTACTTACCATTCTATGTCCATGTGGAGTCATGGTTTTTTATCCTGTAATTCTTACAGGATGCTTTCTCTGCCTAGAAAATGTTTTGTCTGACTCATACTTATCCATTTGGTCTCCTTGCATTTCCATGTAGATATCAGGTATCACACAATGTATTCTTATGGCACTTAATGTCATCTACTATATTGGCAATACATTTTACTAACCAGTTTGCTTTCAAAAAACAGGCAGTGAAATGGAAAATAAACTACACTTCTAAAGGAGGGTATGGTATATGTTGGAAATATGAAAAGAAATTTTTAAAAAGTTCAGAAATTGGAAGAAAAGTGTGCTAGAGGATTAACTACATACAGAGAGAGGAAGAGACTGGCTATACAGAAAAGAGGAGAACATTTTAATACCTGCTACAAATGGAAGAATTTGGAGAAAAGGAGAGATGCCGATAGAACTACTGGGAAGCTTTCTGTATGACATTTGTATAACCCCCCTTATCTGTTTCTGTAAAGAATGCTGTAATAAAGACATATTATTTTTGAAGGCTTCTGGTAATTGAATCATGTCTCACATTTTCTTTTGGGGGGAATAAGAGGAGAGGAGTTTTGTGCGCCAAGGCAAGTTGGAGGGATGAGAGCTACATTTTAATTACTTGGTGCTTAGTGCATTATATTACAATTATTCATTTCATCGCGTGTTTTCCTCATTAAATTTTAGGCTACATGAAAACAGGAATCATAATTAACTTGGCTAGCACAGTGCCAATTACAGAGTGAGTAAGTGATCAAAAATATTTAGTATTCATTCATTCTAAAAATAGATGAATAAATATATGAAAGAACATGTTATATATTATAACGTAATTGAACTTGTCAATATAATACCAGAGGCTAGCAATTCAAAGTTGTATAATAGCTAGTAGGGGGGCAGTAATTACAACTAATTTTAATTCTTCTTTAGGAAGAAACACGAACATTTTAAATTATGTATTATTTTCCAATTATTTGATTATAAAAAGATATATCATTGGAATATTTTATTAACTTAAAACCAAGAAAAATCATATTTTATTACTCTTTGAACTTACAAGATCGTATGTGTATACAATAAAAAAGATACAGTCAATAAATTCGGTTTTGGGGTCACATTTTTTAAAAGAGAAAAAAGAAAGAGAGAAAGAGAGTGGGAGAGAGAGAGAGATTAGATATTGGAAAGAGAGACTACGAAACTAGTTACAATTCCAAATAGCGTAAAAAGTATATAAAATTGTTAAAGAAAAAAATTGGAAAAATGATTACAAGGGAGTAAAATAGCTTGTTCATAGGAAAATAATGAATTAGGTTTATTTTTATAATTATTTTATTTAATAAGTAACTTCTAAGGGCTAGTACTGCCCAGTTCTTGCTTCTTGTACACATGTGTTTGCACATAGGGACACACTCACACACCCCTCCAAAGCTCTTCTAGTCTACAACAAAAACTATTGCCTTTTCTTATCTTCCTTCTTCTCCCTCTATGCATACTAATGATTAGTTATTTCAAATTCTAATGCTAGTTACTATTTTCAACATTTAACTTGATTATCCTAGAGAGGAAATTGTCCAGAACCTTCTAAACATGACAATGTGCTTCCTTCCTTAAATAGCCTATTGACTCCTAACCATCTCCTGATTCAGGTCTGGACTCCTTTGCATGGCTTGTGTGACTTATCAAAATCTTATCTAAGAACTATCTCCGCCACAGTTGCATTTGTAATTAATTCTCTCCAACAATTATGTCATAATGAACTTTTCGTCATTTCCTGAAGCATGTCTTGTCTTTTTCTTAATGGGTGCTTAAAGGTAATTTTTTCAGGAAGTTAAAGCTTTTTTAAATAAACTTTTAAGTTTTTTAAAAACTTTTTTAAAATTATTAATTTGAAAAAAAATTACTAGTAATGTTGCCAAAAATTGCCTCTTTAAAAAAATGTCCTGCTTTTTAAAGCTGATCACAGGGATGAAATCTAATATTTTTAATGAATCGATTTTATTATTAACATATTATTGTTCTATTATGTTAAATAATGATACCTTCAGAGGTCATTGAGGCATTTAGGGCTATTTTCCTTAGTCTGTTTCTTGAGTTTTTTAAAAGTTCATTTTGGTTATTTGTAAATCTTTCTTTTGAAGCATGACTGTCATCTTTTAAGGCCTAGGAAATGTTCATACTTATTTATTAATGATGCTGAAGCTGCCAAAAAGTAAAAAAATGATAGAGATTTATTGAATGCAAAATATGTATAAGATATTTTTCTGAGGTCTTTATATGTATTAACTCATTTACTCCTAACATAAGGTTATGTCCATTTTACATATGACAAAATGGAAACAGAGAGAAGTTAAAATATTTGCCCAATATCACATGGCTACTAGAAATTTGGCCCTAATAGTATGGCCTTCTGAGCCTGTGGTTTTCATCTTTGTGCTATGATGCTTAGGTAAATGTGTATTGAAAATTTTAAACTATATTATGAATGTGCATAATAATTAAGAGCTATATTAAAATTTTATAAGTCAAAGGATATGTAAAAAAGAAGAGAGTTAAAACCAATAGGCATCAATTTAACATGCATTTATAGCGCAGTTAGGATATATCAGGAAGCTTTAAATGCAATGGGAGTAATGCAGACATTTTCATGCCCTCATGAAACTGATAGTCTAATGGGCAAAATAAAAATGACTTGGGTATTAAAATGCAATGTTAGAAAAGGGAAAATAAAAAGAATCATGGAACATACAGCAGGAGAACCTATTTTAGTCCAGCAATAACCACTATTAAGATTTTAGATAATAAAGTTAAAGATTTCTATCTTCTTGAAAAGTAATCACATTTTATACATTCTCTTCAAATGTGTTTATATTTTAAGTACAATTTTAAAACGTTCATAATTGTAAGTTTTGCAAATGTCTTACATTTCAGTTACTCTTCAGTTATATCTACAAAGAGTTAGAAATTAAAACCAAAACAAAATTTTTGAAAAAGGTTTTTTAGATTAATCTGAATAACTGGAATGCTTTTAGGTTAACTCCTGTGGTTTAAACTTTGGGATCAGGACTATTATGACAAGCCGTGGATTCTTAGGGCCACACAGATAAAAGCACAAAGTTGAATGCAAAATGAATTGAAAACCTACTAAGCCAAATTATACATTTTCATTTACTTATTAATTTTGCTGTTCTGTTAAATAATCACTTGGGGAGTTTATCTGATTCTTAAAAATACCTTATTGGTTTGACAAAGCTGTAGCTTTTACATTACAATGTTTATTGCAAAATAGTTTTTGGTGTAGAGATTTCTTTCTTTTTCAATTAGTATTCAAATATCAATATGATTTCTAAAACAAATAGGGTTTAGCAAGTCTCCTCATCAACTTTATAGAATTTAGGAAGACATTGAATACTAAGCAACTTTTAGTATGCTTGCTTTTTTGAAAGAGAGGATCCTAGGTTTAAAAGATTCTCAGAAAGATCTCTCACCTGGAAAATGTTAGAACAATTAGTCTAAGGAGCTTTATGTCTTGTTGCATTTTACTTTTTGATGGATTTTTTATAAGTAAAATATTATCTGATGAAATTTATGTGGTAAGCAAAATTACTTTCTTTATTGAAAGAGTAAACTAGGAATTTGGAGATTAACACCAAAATTTGAGTTTTCTAAATGATAACTGGAAAAATATACTGGAGTTTTAATGAGTTTTAAAGTCATCGTAATAACTTACTCTTTTTTTAGTTTCTTTCCTCCTCTATCTAAGCTTACTGATTCAACCAGAAAACTAATAGGGAACTTTCGTGTTAAACAGGTTACAATGATATCTTCTCATTAAACTAAAGATCAAAGGAATGGTCCTTTCCTACACAACTGAGATCACTACCACATGCTTTCAGAGATAAGGAAATGAAAAACCAGATTTTTGGGGGTGGTGAAGAAAGGAAAGTTCATTGTAGCTCTAGTTTTTCATTAACCTTTTGCTTACTCTTTCAAGGCCATTTGTCTACTTTGTGTTCAAAGTTAAGCAATGCCACAAAAGGATAGGTTTTTCCTGTTAAAACTTGCAAACCAGAAAAGATAAACATTAAATTATAAGTCATCTCTATCATTTAAATAAAATAATACTTTATTATTTATTATTAATATACATTAGTATTCATTTACCTCCTCATCCAAGTATTTATTGTAAAGGAACTATTCAGGCTCCAGTTACAAATTCAAACTTAGCATAAAACTTCTATTTTTAGGACAAACTTGAATGATTTTCTTTTGTAATAAAGAACTAGTTACATTTATAAAAAATTCATTGCCAAATGGATCCCATACTTCAATTTAAAAGAGTTTTTAAAGAACAGATAAAAACATGAAATTCATAAAATAAAACTACAGAAGGAGAAATAGAATTGTCATCAGAAGTCAATAATGTGTGTCTGTAGTTTTGAAAGTCAGAAGTAAAATTCACTACCATATATTGTTCTTTACATACTTTTGACTGTTTCTCCTATTTTATTAGAAAAAAAAAATTTCCAGCAAATTTAAACCTTTGGGCTTTATAAAAAATATTTTTACCTTAAAATTTGAACTTATGATAATTTGAACTCAATATCAAAATTACAGAACAGAAAATATCATAACATTCTACTTTTCTTGAGTATACACTGTGCTTTAAAACCTCTCTGGGACTTGTCTTTCTTTGTCCCAGATACTTTTTGGTACTCATTAAGCTAAAATTACTGGCAAAAACAAAAACAAAAACCCATAAATAGTTTTGTGGCTAGGTGGTCTATGATTCCAAGAATTAGTTATGGTTTTACTAATTAACTCCTGTGATTGTTCTATACAAGCTTTATTGGGAAAATGTCCTGTGTCGGGTGTGGGAACATTTTTTTTTTCCATTTGTGGGTGAGGAGACTGTTTTTGTAGTGCAAATGTTAAAATTTATTTAAAATACTTTAACAGAATTTTGCCTGGGGTTTTAAATTTTATTTTAATCAAGTAATATTTAAAATAAATATACATACAAGTAATTACCTGATAACATGGCAAAGAGTATAGAAAGATAAAGTTATGTGACATTGATTAAGTGACAGGATTTTAAAACAATAAAAAACTTTTTAAATTAATGCCAACAGTTTTGCCAGCATAAAGGTACAACTTTAAAAAATGTTTTTATCTTATTTTGTTTTAAATGACATTCCTGGAACTAGAGTGTAGTTCCACTTTTTTCTTCATGACAGAATCTCTATATATGTTCATAGAAACCCTTGTTGTAATGTAAAATTTATATAGAATTAAAACAAAATTCAAAGAAACTAAGGAATTAATAGACAATTTTCTCCCTTGCTAATACTTACCAGTTACGAAACTTAGTTTTTATTGCCTTCTTTCTCCTTTTAACATCCCCTACAGAATTATCCCTGCGGACTTTGAGTAGAATTAATATACTATAGACATCTAATTGAATAAGTCTTTGCCTTACATTATTCACAAATTTGAACATTCAAGATTTTTTCTTGTCAAAAGTCTTTTAGGCATTTTCTCCATATATCAGCTTTTCTTGAACCTTTGGCTATGTCATATAACTTCCAAACAAGAGAATGCAGAAAAATGAAAGAATAAGGTGGAACAAAGGGAAAGATGGGCTGGGCATTTTTTTTTTTAGCATGAAACTCTGTGATATAGTTACTTGTTTGTTTGTTTGTTTGAATAGACCCATTTTTTTCTTCTCCTAACTAAAACTCTTCTCTTTTGGAGCCAGATTTAATGATGCCTTAACATACATTCCTTCCCAATCATTCAAATAGGCATCCGATTTCTAAACAGTCTTTGAAAAGAAATTCAGATTTGCTTAATCTTTTAAAATATACATCCTTGAAACAAGTTAAAATCCAATAAGTTTTTTTTATGGGAAAAAAATTAAACATTTAATTTTTTTTCAAATAGAGACTAAACTTGATTCTGATATTGCCCAGATCTTTGCTTACTATGTGATAATTTTCTTATTTAATTCTTATTTTCTATTTAATCAAAGTAGTTAAATAAACAAAATCCTTCAATATTCTAGAGAAGAGGCTCTCACAACCATTAGAGCATTGGAGACATTAGCCAAATTGAAACATTCCTCCCTTATTTCAAGTCCAAACAAATGTATAAGGGCTTAAGACTATTTCAAAAATATGTTTCAGAAATCCCAGTCACATGAAATTATAGGAGATGTATGTGAATGAAACATCCATAATTAACTGGAGAATCATGAAGTAATGAATATGAAGAAATAACTGTAACCTAATGCTTGATAGATAACAGATGACATATGCATGTGGGTTTTCCAGTTTTGGGGAGGTTATTTTGAAAAATGATTTTATTATCTAAATCTATATTAAACAGAATCATATTATACTGAAGAAAATGGAACTTTAAACAGTTTACTCTCTATAAAAAATTCAGCAAGCTAAAAACTGAAGACTTATTTGTAATGTTAAATTGGAATGTTTTTTGATCAAGAATGGGTTGGTTCCAATTTCTCAATATGTATCTAGGTTATTTTTAAACTAATTAAATTACCAAAATATTACTTTACTTTAGTTTCATTTTCTTTGGTAATCATGTTTTCTGAATTGAAATTCTTAAATATGCCTCAGGATACTACAATTTCTGTTGCTCATTTCCCTCATAAGATACATATGAACTAATGTAATTTTTATGAAATATTTGTTTAGATTGTTCATCTAAAAATGTAGGAGGTTCTTTAAATCTCGGATCTGGGCCTTCCTTTCTTCCTTAGTTTCTCTGCCTCACTCATTTCATAAAGTGGTATTTAAATTCCTTCGTTTTACTCATAATTCCCAAATTGAGATCCTCGGTCAAGACCATTCTTCTGAGCTCCAATGCACAAATGCATGTGCTTACTTGACATGTTTTCTTCTATGTCCTTCAGATATCTCAAACCTAACACGCCAATAATGATACACTTAATTTCTACTGTTACAACTCTTACCTTCTTCAGCATTCTTCATTTCAGCTAATGGTATCAGCTTTGACTGAATTAGTCAAGCCAAAACTTATTTCTTTTTTTTTGTTTGCTTGTTTGTTTTAACCTTCATAGACCTTATTATTTATTTTTGGAGAAATTTTGGATTTATGGCAAAATCGAGTGAAGGTGCAGAGTTCCTATAAACCCCTGCCCTCACTCACCTTCCCCATCATCAACATCCCCCACCAGAGTAGTACAATTGTTACAATTGAGAATCTACATTAACACATCATGGTTACCTAGTTTTCATTAGGGTTCCCTCTGGTGTTATATTTTCTATGAGTTTTGATGGATATATAATTGTCATTGTTGATTTCTCCCTTTTCTTCCCCAACTCCATTTCTAGTTCAAATTCATCTACAATTTACATATATTGCACCTATGAAAATATTTCCTGAATTTATCTTTTTTTAATTGATACTTTCTATTACTTCACATCTGGAATAGAATAGTAGCCTCAAAGTTGCCTTCCTACATTCACTCATGTTGGCACACACCCTACTCCCAACAAATGTATTTTTTAAGTGTCAACTGAATCAGTTCACTTATGCTTGGATGGCTTTCGATTTACCTCAGAGAAAATCCAATCTCTTTCCATGGACTACATGCCATTGCCTAGATCTCTGACCTCTCCTTGCACCACTCCCTTCCAAATGCACAGCTTTCCAGCTGCACAGATCCTCTTCTTACTACTCAAGCCTCCCTACTCTTGCCTGTGCCTGCACCTTTGCACAAGTTATTTCCCTTCTGGAGGGTCTACCATTCCCCATGGCCTTCATGTGACCAGGACTCTCTTGTCTTTTGATTTCAGTTTAAATATTTGTTCTGGAAAAAAGCCTCCATTGATCATGTGACCCAAAACAAGGTTATAAGCCATACTCAAGTACTTAACTAACTTTAGGCAATTTCAAAAATTTATTCGAGTCTCTATTTTCTTATCTACAAAATGAGTAAAATAATAATAGTATGTACTGAATAAGGTTGTTGAGAGGATCTAAGTGATTGATGCATACAAAGTGCTTAGCACGTAGTAGCTGTTTACGGTGAGCGCTCAGAAGTTATTACCTTCTCTTTCTCTTTCTTTATCTTTCATCAACATATTTGGATTTTTTTTTTTCTCAATTGCCCTTAACCAACAGCATTGTGTTTATAGTGTTGGGTTTTCTAATTTTCCCTCCATATTCTTCCCCAACACCAAAACACCTCTTTTTAAAATTTGATTTTAGATTACTTTTCTTTTCTGATACCATTATCATCACTTGGAAAGTTCCAGATAATAAAAATCTAATTTATTTAAAATATAAAATATTTTCTATTGAATGGTGACAGGGTCTCACCATACTGATTACTATCCCCAGGTTAAATTTAATATTGATAACAACCATATTTTTAACCTTATCCTTAGGGTTCTAAAAATAAGATACTAAGAAAATACAAAAATAATCCATATCACATGAGAGACTGAGACTATTTTATGTGGATAATGCAAAGGAGAAGCTAGCAGCAACTTAATTATCTATTTATGCCAAATATATTAGCTTTGGCATTAACCTACCTTTTCCTGCATTTATCAACATCCACATTTCTAATAATACTATGATAACCACAATGTCAGAAAAATAAAAAAAAATGGTAAATTTTAAATTGATAGCGTTAGAAGAAAAGAAATTGAAACATAATAAACAGGAACTTAAGTCTGATTTCATTCCTCATATGTTTGTTTTTTAAAAAACTATATGTCTATTAAGAAGTATATAAGACCATTCTACAACTAAAGTGAAAATATTAAAAAAAAAACACACAAGTTTCTAAAATATTTAGATAGTGCTTGAGCTGTCAGAGTAAAGATTTAACATTTTACAAAAAATAACAATTTTGAATATTTTGTTGTATTTTCCAATCAAGAGTTTTTTATAAGTTCTCTAGTCTAAACAGTTTTTTTTTTTTTAATATAAAGAATGTGAGGTTTTAGATGTCAAAGCAAAGCTGGATTTCTTTGTGAACTGAAGATTTCTAATCATCTTTCTCTGCACAATATTCAGCTTTAATTACCTTAGAAAACATACCAATTGTACACAGAAATAATTTTATACTTATGTTGACAATAGCTTAACTATGCTCAGAGCACCACAAAATCCATCATCTCTAATCCCAATGGCACTGGAAAAATAACAGTAAAGACACATCAGCTTAATTTAAATCTGTAATAAGCCAAAGAAGAAACAAAGATAACTATCCCCAGATTAGCATACATTCTAACAATTTTTAAGAAAATAATTACTACAACTTTCTTATGTGGAATTGCTAATTTTGCAAGGCACATTTCAGATAAAATAAAAGACAAAAAGAATTTCATCATATAATTATACTGTACCTAATGTAGCAAAATCTTTTACTGGATTTCAATGCCTGCTACCCCACCAAGTGGACTAATAGTGTTATTTTTTTGTTAATAGTGTTTAAAATGAAGTATCCAAATTGCAGGCTAAAGAAGCAAAATAAGTTTCCATCAGAAAGAAAAGGTGTTTCCATCCAAATTTAGGTTTAGATTTTAGCACTAAAATGAGAGCAAGCAACATAATGCGTTTTTATATGTGGTTTTAAGTATATGTCACCACACAGAAACACACAAGCACACCTTTCTCTGCAGATTATGATTTTAGTATACAAGATAGCTCAGTATAACTAGGATCAGATATTTAAAAAGAAGAATTGACTATAAAAAGGACATTATCATATATATAAGATGTTATGAAATAAGATAATATAGCATTTTAACAATGTGTATTTGCCACTGGTAATTTAAAACATTTTTTCTTTATTTCTTAACAGATAATTTAATTGATCAATATTTTCTAGAAGCAAAATAGAAAGATTCAAATGATTTATAAATAAGGGTACTATTTAAGAAAAGAAAAAGGAATAAATAAAGCTAAATTATCATAGAAGAAAAGCTAAAGGTTTTGGAGTCACAAATACCTCTGTTAGAGTTCTAAATCACCACTTACAATCTTAGTGATCACTGGCCATCTTTGTCCCATTTGCCAAAAAGAGTTAATTACACTTAATAGGTAGAGGTGTTGCAGTAAAGTCTATAAGACTTGACTAGAGCTAGCCTGGTTATGAAAACAATAATTTTTGGGATAAAAGTAAAAAACAAATAATCAGGACTTGCTCTATGCTAGGTACTAGTTTAAAGGCTTTCATAAATTACCCTATTAAAAACATATAAATTATTCCTTTTAACTCTTATTATTATTCTAATTTTACAAACATGGAAACTGAGTCGCTGAACAATTTAAGACTTGCCGAACTTCAAATTGATGTTAATGTCCAAGGAAAAATTCCAACCTAAGTGCCTGCCTCTGGATTTCCTCTTTCAAGCACTGAACATGATAGTTAGTAAGTATCAAATATTTATTTATAAATACATAAAATATTTTTTCAATGAAAGACAAATCTTTAAAACAAAAACAAAAATCAGAGCTCCAACAAGTGTTTTAATTTAAAAGATGAATAACTTTAAGTGAAGAATTTGAAACATGATCATCAATGTACCTCCACAATGCCTGTCTTCCAAACCACTACATTATAGAAAATAATCAAAGTTTCCCTTGTACCAATTCTTCTCCTATTCCATTAACTCCAAGTTTATTATAAAATAAATCCAGAAGCAGATAGACCTGAATAGACTTCAAATCAAAGTAAAAGAAGAAGAAAAAAAACACACACACTAAAAGTATGATTCTTCCTCTCCCATTGAAAATACGTACTATAGGTTAGTAATGAAAGGTCATGAACAAATGGTTGTTATAGGGAAGTCCACAGAATCCCACCTTTGTAAATGTGCTAGAAGCTAGAAGCCATATCTTATATTAGTTTAAATCTAGGGTATGTCTTACAATAGCTTATAATCGTAGTATCAAAGAATCATTTAACATAATTCAAGTTTATATATTTTTTGAATTAAAAAAATAGCTTTCCCTTCTTATCACAAAAGTACTATATGAATAATATACCTCCAGCTATTGCTTCGCAAAAAAAAAAAAAATGATAAATCTTTCACTGTTTCCCACTCTGGGCCATGTGTCTTGCAAAACTTTTTGGGGTTATTGAAGCGGCTAAAGCTAATCTGAGGAAATCTGAACTTGCTTATCACCAAAACTTTGGTCCTAACATCTTTAAAATCATAAGAGTTGGAAAAGACAATTTCAAAGTTTTCTGTAGGATTATAGTGGGAGATTTGAGTTCATTTTTGATCGACTGGAGTTCTACTGTGTGGAGTGGAGAGGTAAAGAAGTACTGAAAACTTCTGGAATGAATACTATTATAATAAATTGTTTTGTCAAACAAAAAAAAATGTGTTGTCCTTGAGAATAGGTTATTTCTGTGGAGATTATTTTCTTAATTTGTAGGTAAAATTCGAGCTATCAGTTTTCAACACAGAAGCACATGTGAAGCTTAAAGAAATGTTTATTAAATAAATTTTATTTATTTTGGTTAAGGTAGGCAAGAGATTTAATAATTTTAAAAAACTTCTCAGAGGATTTTCTTGTGTACTTGGGTTGGGGACTATTGCCTTAAACTAAGTATAATGGAGTTGTTTTCTTCTTCTTTCCCTCCCTGTCTCTCCCTCTGCCTCCTCCTCTCCTTTTTCCTTCTCTTTCTACTCCATTTTCTGAAACCAAGAGATGATTAGGGGTCTGGATTTTCCCTGGGTACACTGTCCGGGTACATGGTCAATGACATTTTTATTAAGGAAAATTAAGCTATATTTTATAAACACTGGAGAGATAAAATCTGGGTGCTGGGGAAACTTAATAATTCAAAGACTACTGTATACAGTGCCAGTTTCAAATGTTCTTTTCAATATCTTAGCTCTTTTCTGCTATTTCAGGGTATCGATGTTTTATTAAGTGATACATTAAAATTAATCTGTGTTGTGATGAAGTCTCCAAGAGGCTTTGTCTAATTTGAGGCAGAGTGATGTTTACATTGGTATGGGGTGATAGGCTTGAACTCAGTGAAGAAAGCCGAGATACAAAGAAAGTGACCTGGAAGAAGTTTGAAGTGCCTTGAGCCGAAAGTTCGTGAAGGTGTTGGGAGAAGAGAACATTTAGTTATTCTGAAGGATCAGATAATTAAAGTATATGAGAAAGATTAACAAGAGGAAATGATTGAATGTAATTATGTAAAATTATATACGTACATCCGGTATAAATATGGGGATTTTATAAGAATATGGGGTCCGACGACAAATTAGTCAGTTGAGGCTTATATGCTATCTTGCTATAAAGAGAACAAAGACTGGAGTGGTGGTAGGGAGCATGTAGTGGTTTGGAACTTCAAAAGGGAGAAATGCATTTCACATGAAGATGGCAAAACAAATGTTTGATAAACAAACCTTTGCTTGGCCATCTTTAACAATGGAAAACAGAGGATTTTGATCAAAGGATTTTTTTTTTTTTATGATGATAGTTCCCTTCCTGGAGCCGGCTTTTTATCTAAATTCTTCTAAGCAGCTAGGAGGAAAGTCAAGGTTCTTCATGAGTCTTCCAATTCTTAAAAATAAACAGCTTATAATAATCAATATCCCTAAGAGGCATATTTTGGGGTGGCAAACTCTGCTCCCCTTCAGGTGAAAAATTACTACCAAAATAGATTTATGAAACATGTCAGACATCTTCAGAGATTTTAAAAATGCACAATAAGCAAACACCCAGCACATGAAATGAGAAGTCAGAATATTGGACAATAACTAAGTTTGAAATCTGGAAAGAATAAGGCTATCTATGTTCCTTCAGTTCTTTTAGAAAGACAAGCATACACATAAACACACACACACATACACACACAAGCCACAGGAAAATGAAAACACAACTTTATCTGCAGAGATAGACTTTTTTTGGTAATTCAAAGATTTAACTACAACCTACATTTTGGCTTTCTAAATTTACCTTTTTAAAACTTAACAATATAGTACATGTTTCAAATATTTAATGTGTAAATAAATTTACTACATTCATTTAACAGCAAGGGTGTCTTATAAATAATAAATTTAAAACAACTAAAAAAAATCACCATATTTTAAAACCATAAATTAAAAAACTTATGTTTCTTTCAACCAGGATCTTGGAAAATTTCCTTCAGTAAATGCTGAAACAAGCATAAATTTATGTCTCCCTCAAGATTTTTGCACTTTTGAAATATTAAGAAAAAATTTCTCTAGAGGTATTTACATTCTTAGTCTTAGACAAAAGAAAAAGAGGTTGTTGTTTTCATTTGTTTTTGTTTTTATTTTTGTTACTCCCTTGAAATTCGATTGCATTTTTTTAATTAATTTATTTTTATTATGGTGACATTGGTTTACAAAATCCAATAAGTTTCTAAGTTTTAAGAGTACACTTTAATAGTAAGGTGTGTGTGTGTGTGTGTGTGTGTGTGTGTGTGTATACACACACACACATATATATATAAATAAAATGGGTGTGTGTGCATACACACATATATGTGTATGTTTGTATATATAGATATAGATATTACATTATGTATTCACTGCCCATAGTTAGATTTCTTTCTGTCACCATATATTTGACCCCTTTTTCCCAATCTACCTCCCCTCCTCCCCTCACCCTCTGGTAACCAATCAAAAAATGGGCAGAGGACCAAAACAGACATTTCTCTTAAGAAGACATACAAATGGCCAATAAACATATGAAAGGATATTCAACATGTCTAACTGCAAGGGAAATACAAATCAAAACCACAATGAGATACCGTCTCACACCTGTTAGAACAACTACTACCAAAAGGATAAGTAACAAGTGTTGGAGAGGATGAGAAGAAAAAGGAACAACACTCATGCACTGCTGGTGGGACTGCAAATTGGTACAGCCACTATGGAAAACAGCATGGAGTTTCTGCAAAAGCTAAGAATTGATCTACCATATGATCCAGAAATCCCAGTACTGAGTATTTACCCCAAAGACTTGAAAATTCACATCCAAAAATATTTGCACACTGATGTTTATAGCAGTATTATTTACAGTAGCTAGGACATAGAAGAAACATAAGTGTCCTACAATAGATGATTGGATACAGAAGCTGTGGTATATATATATATATATATATATATATATATATATATATATATATATAATGGAATATTACTTAGCCATAAGAGGAGATGAAATACTGCCATTTGCGACAACATGAATGGACCTCGAGATAATCATGCTAAGTGAAATTAGCCAGACAGAAAAAGTTGAAAACCACATGGCATCACTAATACGTGGGATATAAACCTAAAAGCAACAAATGAACAGAGACTCATGGACATGGATAATAGACTAGACTATATATTTTAAAAACCTTTATTCTTAGCTTTTCTGTAGAATATGGTCTGATTGAACCCAAAGTTGATCTAAACTCTCATAGGGAACATTATAAAACTGAGTCTTGTCCAAGTTTGTCAATGCAAAGCTCTAGCTTAGGTAGGCTTCAAGTATGAAAGACTCTAAACTAAGGTTAGCTTGGATGTCCATGTAAAATCTGGACTTCAGAGTGTCTATGAACTACATATAGTAAATATAAAAAACTTTGCATATGTGATTTTTTCCAGGGAGAAAATCATTGTTCTTAAAGGAAGCAATAACCTAAGAAAATGTAAGGAAATCTGTTCTACAGCACATAGATTGCTTTCGGGTACTCTTTGATTTCTACTTGGGAATTACTCATCCTAGAGACTCTGCTTTCCATGCTAGTCTTTGCAAGATTAGGTGAAATGGGTTTTAGTAACCCTTCATATCCTTCAGAAAAAATGTTTACCAGAAGAAGTTCAGGGACCTTTGCACAAGTAGAATGAAATTCTCACTTCAAATGGACTGAGAACTAACCTTTAGATTGTTACTACAGATTGGTGGATGTTGTGCATTTATATTGTGAACGATACTCTGTGGTTCTGGGCCACTTTTCAGTCCTCTTCTGCTTGTATCCTCAAGGAATAAGCACAACAAATATTTTATGGCACTCTCAAAGTTATCAAGGTTTCCTTTAAACAATACAAATTTTTATTTTTATTTTATTTTATTTTATTTATTTGATTTCCACTCAATCTCTAAATCAAAAATTTAAAACTCAACACATAGTGAATTCTGATACACACACACACACACACACACACACACACATATATACATATACACACATATAAATAGCCAGACTTCCTCAGGCCTTGCTATCTTGAATATGGTTCCCCTGTCATCTAAAGTGTGGTTCCTCAGCCTGGAGTAGTCCTTAGAAACAGTTGGAAATGCAGAATCTCAGGTTCCACCCAACTACTATTAAGTCAGAATCTGTATTTTTAACAAGATCATTATCTGATCTGTATGAACATTGAATTTGAGAAGCACTATTTATGCTATATAATTAAGTGTGTGTGTGTGTGTGTGTGTGTGTGAGAGAGAGAGAGAGAGAGAGAGAGAGAGAGAGAGTGAGTTCTGGGAGGTGGCATAAAATTGGGAGGCATCATCATTCTCTACCAGAATTTTCTCACATTTATCTTTGTAAAGCTTTGACATTTTCTTGATCAAGATTTGAGTTACTCCTGTCAATTGAAATTGAGGATCCTACTGTATTCCCTTAGGTAAAGGATGACAGCCAATGACTAAAAGTTGTGAGGTCCATAATTTACATGGGAGTGGGGTACACTGGCAGGGCCAGCCCTATAAATGTTTTCACTCACCCCTGCCACCCTACGTGCCCATTCAAGATTAAGTGTCTGTTGGATTGCCCTGTAATTTTAAGTAAGGTGTAAGCTCTTTATATTTTGTTTCTTTAGGATTTAAATTTTTAAATTTCTTTTAGAAAGACAATGATAAGGATGTGGCTTTAGCTTTGAGTGTAAGCCTCATTGTCTCTTTTGCTTGTAGAATACCAATTGGAATGTAAATATCTGGAAAATACAAAAAAAAATTAACACTGATTAAAATTTAAGATTGGCCAGAATATTTAAAATAGCACTGTAAAAACTTAATATTTAAAGCCATTTTTAATGGAGTAGTTCCAGTTCTGAATGTGGGTAAGATTGCGTTGAAATCAGCTACTAAACTTTTTGTATATTATATTCAAAATATTTTTAAAATCACCTATTCCATTGCATTCTATTTTATAGGTCAATTTGTAAGAATCTAAAAATAATGAATAGGTTATGTTTATTTTCTGGTAATTAAAGAAATATATTATAAATGAAAAACAATCTGAAGTTAAAAGGAACCATTTGCAGGCAATTTTTTTTATTAAGTTTATTATTTATTGTAGAGTTGCACAAACTAATCTTTCCATTTCTTGCCTGCTTCCATTTTTGTGTTGCTCAAAAAACTATTCTATTGGGTTCCAGAAAGCTATAATTTCGAAAGCAAATATTCTATCCAGAATCTGAATTTTTTCTTAATTAGAAAATGAAGCCAATGATAGCTGCTGTATAATTCTGTTGAGTATTTTTTAAAGTTAATGTTTATTGATTATTGCTTACTACATGCCAGATACTTTTTTGAGAACTTTGCAATAAGTAAAAGTTTTTCAAACTTAGGGGATATGAGATGATTGATATTCTGTACCTACTTTTCCTTGACTATAAAATGGCCACAAGAGTCCTGTGAGGATAAACTAGTGTATTGCTAACTATTTAAAAAGCAAAATCTCAGATCCCATTCCAGAAGCTCTGGGGCTAGAGTTCAGCTCTCCAGTTTTACAAGCTCTCCTGGTGTTTCTGATGCATGATGAAGTGTGAGAACCCAGGCTCTACGTAGAATCTGTAGGAATTGTTCACCAGAGATCTTTAAGTAAAGTTTCATTGGGGAGCGAGCACAGTAACCATATTTCATGGAAAAGGAAAATACTGGAGTTGAAGAAGTGTCAAGAACACATTACTGTTTTAGTAAACAAAATTGAGAATGAGATAGAAGAGAATACTAGAAGTGAATTTAGGAAAAACTACAGATGATTACTTGCTATTTTCCCCAATAATACTTCATATGCTTTATTATTTTTTTTCACTTGCACCACACATGTAGTAAAAAGAGAATAGACTTTGCAGTCCAAGAGAATGGATAACATTCACACATGAAGAAACATATCACAAATAAATTTAAAGGTTTCAAACTTCCAAAAATTAAAGATATATGTATCAATAAATGTGTAATACTTTTAAATTTATACTTAGTCAGTTGTATTTTTTAAAAAATCTAGTATAACACTCAGTATTTGTGAAGATGCAAAGATATGAGTATAATCTATTTACTGTTGATGGCCATGGAAATTGGCATACTCATTTATGATGAATGAATAACAAAATGTATGAAAAGTCAAAGATTGTCATTATGTTTAATTTAATAATCTTACTTCCATGGCTCTACCCTAACAAAATAATCCAATGTAAGCAAATGTCTATATATAAAATTTATTTATATTTTACTCTGTTTACTTTCAATTGTACAAACACTCTTGGATATTTGAACTTACATCCATTTTACTCCAAATATACACCAATAGATCTTTTCACATTGTATGTCGTTCTATTTAGGTCTGTGGCAAGAATCCTTAAAATTGATTTTCTCTTTCTTTCAAAATAAATAGAACCTTGTTTTCTTTCAATTGGACACATGTTCTCCCAGAATGAAAATATTGTCTAATAGTTTTTATGATCAAGTGTCACCATGACACCTATGACACCTGGTCAATGGAAAGTAAACAAAAGTATTGTGTGACAGTTTGATGGAATCTTTCTGAAAATATGCTGACATCTACCCTTTGCCTTTGTCATCTAGTCTGCTACCTAGAAAGTAAGTGTGGGGTAGGGATAGACCATGAAGAGGAATGCCACACTCTAGGGATGGCAAAGCAGAAAGCCAGAAGCTGATTTAGCAACACTGACATTTTTACATACAGACACTTATTTGAAAGGGAAATTTCTTCCTTATGGAGGTAATATTTTTAAGATCACTTATTCACAGACAGTCCTAATCATAAATTATATAAAATATGTCTTTGTGAACTGTTTGAGGGAAGAAACCATAGTTTATTCACCTTTGCCCTCAGTACATGTTACATAAAACAATGTTGCATAAAATTGTTTTTTTTTCAATAAACCATAATAGATTTCTGAAGTGTTCTTGAATTAAGTCTGCCAAATATAAGTACATTACAATATTTACATGGGATATAACCTTATACTAAAAAAAAATTATTGTTTATCCAAAATTTCAATTTGACTGGGTATCTTGAAATTTTGTTTGCTAAATCTTGTAACCCTAAATTAAAGCCATTTTGAAACACTACCTTTACTTCCTACTTCCATATTATCATTGTATTAAAATCTAAATTAACATTTAAAGTTTTTAGAAAGTTTGAATTATACAAAAGTTTGTCCTATTTGGTTTTTGTAGTTCGTTGAAAATTATTTTTAAAATACAAATATACATATATGTCTCTTACTACCTACACAAAATTTCAAGTATTAATTTCAAGATTATTTTAAATATTTTCCCAAATATCTATTTCTAGATGAAATATTTATATACTAAAGTTTTAGAAACATCAAATTCTTATAAATCTTGCATGCTTTTTAAATTTTACTTTTGAATTTCCTCTTCCACATCTCAATATTACATTATTAAGCATAGAAATTTCATATGCAATCTTAAAAAGTCTCATAAGTTTCAACCACAAATGCACGTTCTTTCACATTTGGTGCAGGTTCATAAAATGAGTAAATAAATAAATAAATAAATAAATAAATAAATAAATAAATAAAATGCAACAGAACCAAAACAATATACGGACACTTAGAAAAAATAAAACTGAACAATCAACTAAAAACAATAATAGAAAACCTGTCTCAGGAGACAGGAATCTTAGAATATTTACATAGTATCTCGCTATGCAAAACTGAAAAGTTAAATAGACCATATGATTAATATTATTTGAAGCATGCCATATCTTGTGAAGGTGACTGACAAACGTTGAGAGTTATATGGTTTTTCGTCATTTAGAATTATAGAAATAATGACATTTTTTTTCTTCTTTTCATTTGGAAAACCACCCCAAACAACAAAGAACCCAAGAACAGACAGTAAGGAGCTTCTGCTTTTACCAAATAAATATATATGGCTATGAAAGATTGGGGAAAAAGATGAATGACCTCACATGAAAGAAGAAGGTGGAATCTCAGAGAAGGAATATTGATCCAGAAAATCTTAGAAATTCTCAAGAATTAGAGATACTAAAGCAAAAATTGGAGTGAAGAAAAACAGATATGATTTTAAAAATATTTAAAAAGTCAATTAGAACCTCAGATACCCAATCTCACCTTCTCCCACTATCATAAGAGCCTTGCCAAAACATCATCAGTGAAGTTACAGGTGCAAGTCATGGGTACAGGGGGTGAGATGAACTGTAGGATTAGTTGAGAGGCTGCAACACCTTAATATTCTCTCTAGGTAGTTTTCCTAGGCTAATATCCAAGCTTAAAGCTCTTAGGCAGGAGATTAGAGGATCCTTCTGAGAGAATCTGAACCATTCCTTAGAAAAGACCCAAAGATACTGACAGTTGGGGAGCTGGAACCAAAACCAATTTAGATCAGAGTTACTGGCTTAATGAGTCTATGGAGCCTCTATTGCCTTTACTTCTTGAAAGAAAATTTAAGGACAGAGTAATTTTAAAATTACAAAACAGTGATTTTAACAGGATTAAATGCTTGTGATTTTCAGGTTTATGCTTTAAAATTATAAGGTAGATGTCCTGAGAAGTATCGTGTGACACATGCTGTTCAAATGACAATGTAAATGTTAAACATATCCGTATGAAGTGAACAGCTTTTCAAATCAGCAGGCATTTGGGCTAGTGCTTCAATATCAAATAAGAGGTGAGTTTCGGTTTAGGTTTTATATTCCACTGAGTGGAAGGCAAACATTAATTTCTGAGTAGCCATAAGCACCTACTTTAGATATTCTGGATGGTATAAGGGGAAAAATAATGTCTTCCCAAAAATAATGTTTTCCACTTATTTTTCAGGATACAGTTGTAATGGAGTGATCTTATGTAAATTGTACTAAAAGATCCTCAATTAGATGTTTCCATTAAGTATTCTTGCTTTACCTGACCATTAAAAAAAGATACATCTCTTAATTGTTCAATGTTTTATGGCATTTCTTATGTTTTCATTTCTTTATTCTAAAATTTTCAACAAGTGTATAAACTGAGAACAAAAAAGATATATTTCCTGTGAATTACTTATAGCATGTAGAATACAGCCAAATTGAATTTTTAAAAAAGTTGAGTTCATCTACAACAAATCATTTAATTTTGGGGTTCATCAGTTAAACAAATAAATTCACCAATTTTAAACAACAGCACAACAATAAAATCATCTATACAGATTGAATATAATTGTAGAAGGAAATTAATTTATAAATAAGAGCATAAAACACTCATATTTTTAGTACTATAAATACATGTCTTCTTTACAGTGAAATACTTTTATTCATTCATCGTGACACTGTGGAAGATTCCAGTTACAGAGTGGTGAGCAAGACAGGAATAGTCACCCCTTCATGCCCTTTCATCATATAATACATCAATATGAATTAAGGATGCAGATTTAGCCAGGGGGTAGAAAGTATAGTGAATGGAGCCAGAGAGCTTTGGGTTTAAATCCCTGTTTTGACAGTTGCTGACTGACTATTATGTAGTACATTAAATATAGGTGACATTTCTGGCAGCCATACCAGAAGCTATTTGATCCCTCATACTTCAGAAACTCATAGGGTGAGGGAGGCTAAATAATTTGACCTTTTCATTGCAAAACTAGCTTACAAACACACCTGAAAGAAACCCCTACTTAAAAATAAACTACTACAGCATTCATACAGCTCTTACCTAAGAAAAAAAAATCATTAAAAACATGAAAATTTGCGAAATATATAAAAGCCAAAACACATAGAACACTAACAAAAACATTAATTAAAACTAACTTGCATGCAAGTTTTATGAAGATCTTTTTTAACCATTTCCTTAGGTGTATGTTTATATATTTAATTATATGAGATATTTTACATAAATGTAAAGAAGTGACAGTTATTGAATGCATATAAAAACATAAAGTTGTAACTTCAACAATTTTATCTCGCATAAAACAATCTATCATATTCAACCTTAATTATATTAATAAAAATAATAATGTGCATATAATCATATGAAAAATATAAAGCAAGTTTTAGAAATTATTATATGTTGAGTAGTGTGAGAGAGCAAATCTCTTTCAATTAAAGACCCTATTTCAAATTAAGATCTACAAGATATAACAATAAAAATGTATGCTGAGAAGAAAACTTGAGAAGTTAATGTATTGATAAAAATAAAAATTTAATTAAATTCATAAATATTATGAACAGTAATAGTAATAGTAATTTAGCTCCTAACAGCTCTGGTTATAGCATTCAGCATGCATCTCATTGTTCTTACATAGACCCTAAGAGATATATGGTCCCCGGCTGATGGACCAACATCGATTTACTAAAACCAAGCTAAAAGTGTATGTTAGATAAGAAAGCTTTTATCACTTCTTTTATAAGGGAAGGGGTCTGTGGAGGATGGTATGAGTGGGTCAGCAGTGAAACTAACCTGGCCAGGTATGTGTCCAACAGATTCTTTACACAGGTTTTCTTTTTCAGATAACCTTTATCTCCCCCATCCCTCTTCCTCAGAGCACGGATCACCTCACCCATGACTCCCTGCTGTGTGTGATTTACCTCTGAAGCTCTTCGACAAAATGAAAGTTATTTTGCAAAGTTAAGGAGGGAAAATGTGTTCTTTTAATGATTTTTTTTTGCCCATAAAAATATTTTATAAACGCATTTGAGTAGGAGCAATGTAATGAGAAGTATTTTATCTTCCCCAAAACATCCACAATGTCCTCTCTTTTCCTCTACTCTCACCCCATCTCATAGGAATTTTAATAGAACTGACAGATTTCTGTCAGACACAGCAATGACAATAAAATGGAATGAAAACAGTGCTTCTCATTTCTCAGGGTCAGAAGAGACTGCTTTCATATTTTTTAACATCAAGATCCAGAGGTACTGAATTTAGCAGCGTCTTCCTGAGGGAGGTGCTTCCCCAACTCTCTTTTCCTTGTGTTTCTCCTAAGAGAAAGCCATCACTTGTCAATTTCCTGTTTAAAGTGCCTTACATTCTATATCCCAGGATAAGATTTCTGGATCTATTCTTCTTAGTCAGCCTCTACCACCAGAGAAGAAAGAAAGAAAACCACCCTAAACTCTGCTACCTGCTTTTTCACTTTGTTCTCCAACTATACTTGAAAGTTTTCAGAAATAAGCCATAGGTGGTTAGACAAGGTTAATTATTATGACCACAGTAATGCTAACTGCTTACAGATTTTTTTTTCTCTGATTTTAGGAGCTCCATGCTAGTTAGAATTCAATTTGTTTATAAGCAAATCTCATCCTATTTGCAGAAGTATTGTGAAATCTATGCCCCATTCTTCCTAGGAGATTTTACTTGGTAGATCGAATAAATCTTTCATCAAACTTTGTGTAGAAATAAAAGAGTTACTTGAGGCTAGACCGAGGCGTAGGATATACTGAGCCAAGTCACAGAATAGCCCCTTTGTGCTCTACCAGCTGCACAGGGATTTCGTTTGGCTTTTTTTTTTTTTTAATTTATTTTTATTTTTTTAATTTTTTAAAATTGAATGTCTTCACTTGGGGCTTAAATTCTCCAGATCTATCAGGTACTACTAGTCAGGTTGTCTTCCACCGGAAGCTTCACACATATAAAACACCTGTTTGACCTCTGAAGGTATTTGAGTTTGCAATTACCACATTGACTACTAATAATGCTTGGTCATCAGGAAAAGAAGAAGAGCATTTTGGCCTATGTCAGGCTTCCTCAAATTCATAACTGACAAAGTAGTGGAGCTAGTACAATTTATCTTTTAAATTCATTTTTAGTGGAAATAAAATGCTCTGGAGAATTACAAAATTTCATGTTTGACAAAACCCATGGATAAAAATTTTACATATATTTTTTTCAGATCAGGTATAACTTATGCAGTCATGTATAAAATCATGTTATAAACTATTTATTATAATTATGGTCCTTTTATTTCATTTCATAAAATATTTATCCTCTATTTTTATTACAATATATAAAAAATTATTTCACATATTGCATACCAGAGTACATAGTCAAACTGTGTAAAGGATATATGAGCAAAAAAGCCCACTGAAAAACTTGCCCTAAAATAATAAGGAAAATAATAATAGTATGTAAACATTAACAAAAAGTGCTTATCTTTTATGCTTGATTACTCTGAAGCACACTAATCATTATATGTTCAATGAAAATGTAGTCAATTAATTATGTTTTTTTCTAATTTGAACATTAACCTGCTTATTTTTCATTTTAGTTTCAAATCTATCACTAAATAACACGATGGCTTTTTGATTAATATTGCTTTTGGAGCCAGTAAAGGAATAGGAGGCTGTAGTACAGGAACCAATAAAAAAAGCCCAAACTCTTTCTATGTTTTGGCAAACATTTTTAATTGGGATTTAGCTTTCAACAACTGCTTTTATAGTAATAGGAAAAGAGAATTATTATTTTTGAGAATCGTGTTTGTATTACATGTGTTTAATATTTCAGTTAAATTGTATTCCAAGTAGATTGGCAGTTTGTCATCAGTTCTTAGGGTTTTCATGATCATCTATTAATAACTAATCCAAAAAATATTTTAATTTAGACTTGTCCTCTTTACATAAGTCTAAAATCTAACTGCTCTCACCTATAACTACTCCATGGGACATTTTATGCTACAAAAATAAACATACTTTTCAACACCTTTGTTAGTTTCTCACAGTATGTTACAGAAATAAATATCCTGTGAATGTTTGCTCTATCCAAATTATGCAAATGAATATATGTCATTTCCTCTGAGTTAAATGCATTCTGAAATGTTATATATGCCATGTCCATAAAATAGAAATATTATTAGGGAACGAATCAATAAATTATTGATGAAATTATGTCACTGCTGAGGATAAAGACTTTCTAAATCCTTATTAGTTATTTTTTGAACAGATCAACAAGATTCAAAAACAGAATTAATAACAGAATTGATTTTAGAAAAGTGTGCTTATGGGCTGATAATAAAGCAAATAGGAAGTAAACTTCTTTAATTGAATTTTTGAGGTAAAAAATGATTAAAATAAGTTTAAAAGCCAGTTTGGCTTCGATGGTGGAAAGGTTTGACTGTTTTTTTCACTTTTCAGTAGACTGTTTAAGCCCTGGAAAACCCATGCTCAGAATTAATTAACAATATCCCACTGTTAGTGCTTGCATTTAGCTTTAATTCAGGACCTCTTGCTTCATGCTAGAAACTTCATGGTTGTTCTCAGACACCTCAACTTCACTAATGTGGTTATTGTGCAATTAAATATAAAACTCTGTCGAGTTAGTTTGATAATATTTTGCAAGTTATACCTGAAATAAGTATCATCAGCCAGGACATTTGGGTCACAGCGAACAAATCTTACCCAATTATAACAGTTCAACTGCCCATTTAAAATTTGGTCTTCCCTGAGAACTTCAGCTCATAGTCCAATTACACAACCAGATGAAGTAATTATACTTAAAAATTGTTAAATACTAATCATGTAAAAAATTAACCCCAGATACTCTGTAATTATATTATACATAAGAATATTATAGAGTAAAATCTTAATAGTTATTTTTCTTAACAGTCTTAAAAACATCTATAATAGCTGTATTTACAGCATTAGGAAAGGGAAATAAAATAGTTCACTCGTGGAGAACACACACACGCACAAACATGCACATATTTGGCAAATGAAATATACTTAGGTTTAAAAGCACTTAAGTGTTTCGGAGCTTGGTGATAAAGATGTGTTAGAAATTATATCACTAATTTATAATAATATAAAAAATAATTCTACGGCTTAAGCTCAAAATCGTGGCCATCGATAGTATCAATATCCAAAATCAGTAAGTGACTTCTTTATGAAAGGGACATGAAGATAAGGAGTTTCCCTCTTAAACCTTGAAAATATTTTACGCTAAATATGTTTACCAGCACTGGCTCACTATTGCTCTAAAACATCCGGGCTTTTGAGATTTGGGTGGAGCGAGGCAAATCTGGGGAACACGAAAGAGTGGTGTGTGTGATTGAGGACTTTAGGACAGGGAGGGCACCATGTTTGGATACCCCATTTGACATCAAGCATGATTAGGATCTTAGCTCAATTTCTTGTTATGTAACCTTTGGTATGTAATTTAACTTCTTTAAATTCCACTGTTTTGTTTTTGTTTTTGTTTTTAATATGTAGAATGGGACAATGACATCTCCTTTGCTGTGTTGTCTTGAGGGTAAAAAGTGTATATATACACTTCCAACTTAGGCAGACTATAGTGAGAAATGGAGGTACGGATGCATAATCTGGAATAGAAGAATCAGATATAATCTATCTTTGGCTCTTGCCGGCATACTGGAAAGAAAAATGATTCTATCAAATGTCATCTGTGACCCCCTGATCAACAAATCCAGTACAATGCCTTCGATGCTCACTCAACTCATATCTGTACCATTTGACTGTGTTGACCACCTTTCTTTCTAGTAGTCTCCTGGTTCTCTTGATCTGACTTCACCTCAGTTCAATCATAGCTCTGATTTCTTTAATTTTTCTTAAATGTCATTACTTTTTCTTCAAATATTTTGTTCTTGGCCATCATTAAGTTTTTTTAAATTATTATTTCAGTAAGCTCAACTATTTTAATATTCATTGAGCTTATTAATGTGCAGCACTGAGCAATACATGGGAGTTTGGGAAGGGTGTGTTTAAAGATATATGAAACTCAGTCTTTGCCCTTAAGAAAGTTTTATTTTAGTGGCAGAGACAGAAAATCACATTTTTTTTCTTTATGTTCTCAATCCGGGTGAGTTGAAGGTTTTTAAAAGCATTTAATCAGGCTAAGTTTCATATATTTATCTTTACTTTTAACTTCTATCCCAAACTACAGAACTCAGATTCCAAATGCCCTCTAGACACATCCCATGAATGTCTCACCAGCTTTCTAAATTAACTAATTTCGAATGTGATCTCATTATATCTCCCACTAAACAGTAAACAGTAGTCACATGATTCTTCCTGTTATCAAGAAGAGAAACATTCCATTTTTTTCCTCCCTCACTTTAAATCAATCCAAACACTTTCAAAATTTTCCTTTAGGAAATCTCCCATTTTTACTCTCTGTTCCATTACCACTGTTCAGTTCCTAACACCAGATGCTCATTATATCTCAAGTTAGACAGTTAAAGAAACACAAATAGCTTATCTAATTTTTACCAGTCCTTTTTATTCAAGTTGCCTGTTTAATTTTTGCAGAGTACAAATCTAGTCATGTCCCTCATTATTCAAAAATTTTTCATAGGGTGTGGCTTATAAAGTAAAATCTGGTCTCTTTTTGTGGAAATAAAATGCTTCATCATTTGGCCAAACTCTCCCTTTTCAAACTCTTTTCCCACTTTCTCTACATGCTCACTATCCCAGTAACAACTGTCAATTCAAGGTCTTTCACAGCTAAATGCCTTTGCTTATACAATCTCTTACCTCAACCTGTAATGTCTTTAACTTGCTCTATATAATTACATCATAGCTGTTTTAAAAGGCTCAGCTCAAATTCCCCTTTCACTTGGAGAATCCGCCCTCCCTTCTTACAGAGTCAGAATTAACAGCCAATTTCTTTCTGTCTCCTAGAGATTTATTCTTATCTTTATACAGCTATAAGTTATGGTCAGTCAATTATCTGTTATGTTTAGCTCTTCCAGGTAAAGGCAGAAGTTGTATATATAGGAGTGTGATAGACATTTGTTGGTTAGGATAAAACTAGAAGGGAAGACTATTAAAATGCTAAATAATCTTTGGAAAGACCTGCTATAAGAACGTGATATGCCCTCACCTATTAGTTTTACTATTCCTGAGACAGCCTCATCTATAGTCAAGCCTCCAATTAGCAGCCATGTGTTGGGAACAAAATACATCTTGGAGCCCAGAGCTCTTTTCTGAACTATGCATTCCACCTGAATATTATATAGGCTCTGTAAATTCAACCTGCTTAAATATGAACTCAGCTTGTTCTTCCCATATTCTCTCTTTCTCACTACTCTCTCTTCTGATGGTACCAATACCCAATCAGCTGCCTAAAGAAAAAACATGGATCTGTTCCCAATCTCTTCTTTCCTTTCATCTCTCACATCTTGCATTCTTTTTTATCTCTTAAATATTTCTCAAGCATGTCTATACCACTTTACCACTGTTACAGACTGAATGTTTATGTCCTCCTCTTCAAATTCATATATCAATCATGATTCTAACCCCCAATGTATTAGGAAGTGGAGCCTTTGTGAGGTAATTAGGTCAAGGGTGGAGCCCTATTGAGTTGGGTTATTATGCTTTTAAAAGAGACTCCAGAGAACTCTTTTGATCCTTGAACTCTCTTGACACCATTTGAGGAAACAGAAAAAACAGCTGACTATGAACCAGGAATCACACCCTCAATAGACACTGAATCTACTGGTGCTTTGATCTCTGACTTCACAGTCTTCCAGAACTGTGAGAAAGAAATATTTGTTGTTCATAAGCTACACTGGCTATTTTGTTATAGCAAATTGTCTAAGAGAGTAACTGATACGTTTTCTTAGTTAGGTGTTCTTTACTGTGTACTTGGTCATCTATAAGTCCACACTTCTTTCCCCTGATCCATTTTCTTTAAGATCTCTTTTATGTAAAGCTATACTGCTTTAAATAAAATGCAAATCTGACCCTTACTCACCTGTTTTAGATTCTTCTGCAGCTCCCTATTTCTCTATGGAATTGAGTCCAGTTTCTTCAACACATTTCAAAAAACATTCCATGTTCTTTCTTTCTGGCCTCTCTAGACTCATTTCTGCTAACTCTGTGCCTCATGTGCTGTGCTTCTTCTATTCACTGCATTTCCCTCTCTCCCTTGATCCTTTCATTTTGCCTTGAATATAGAAGAGTCACTACATTCTCAGGGAAAATCTACAACTTCCTGAAATTGGGTTGTTCCACACCTTTCTCCTATTAGCATTACTCTATCTTTCCCCTTTGACTATGTTTTTTGTTTTGTTTTGTTTTGTTTTATTTGTTTTTTAACTTCCAGAAAAGTCTGAGTTTTTTAAGGGCAGGGAACATATCCTAGCTATCTTTAAATTCATAGTGCCTCAATAAATAGGTGTTCACTAAACATTTATTGGGAGAAAAAAAAGAAGAAGAAAAAAAGAACTAATGAGTTGTTCTATGGTGACATGGTCAGCTGGCTTGTTAGAAAAAAAATGTCCTGGCCTCAGAGTAGAGCTGTCTATACATTTTTATACTGTAGATTATTTGAGTGCCCTAAAATTTGACATGTTAACATTCTGATTTAGCCCACTCAGAACCAAACCTTCCAGAAATTGGAAGAAGCACTGAATCTACTTCAGAGAATTTTCTCTTAGTCAGTTTATGCTAACCAGATGGATTCAATTAACATGTAAGAAGAATTGATAATCTGAATGACAAGATTGTTATAGTTAAAAGAAGTTGTTACCCATTTAAAATAGTTGTTTCCATGGATAATCATTCAGTCATATATCTTATTAGCTGAATTGAGAAATTTTCTGTCTCCTAAATCTTTAGAAATGCTCTATAATTCTTTTCGTATTTTAATATTTTTAAAGAAAATAAATTATATATTCTCATTCATCTCAAAGATTTCTACACCAGAGAAAACTTTAATTGATGAGAAAAATTAAGTGCTTAAAATGAAAAAGTCCATAAACATTCAATAGCTATAGATTCTTTTCAAGCATCAAATGTCAAAATAGCTTTGATTTACATAATTAAATTTGCCAAATCATTAGCCTATAATGTAATGGCTCTTGGTATTATTCAGGGGGAATGCAATGACTAAGCTCTTAATGTTCTAAAATTGACTATAATACTGGAAACAATTTCCACATAATTGCTAGAAAGAGCTAAATAAAAATGATTTATTGACAATACATTTGAGTGGGTAACAGCTTCTATAGGTCTCGCTTAAAAACATCCAATTAATGTTCTATTTGGTGCAGCAATTGTAACAGTACCCTTGGAAAGTGTTGTAACTCTAACTGAGCATATAGTACAAACTTCAATTATGCAACCAGAATCACCTTTTCATACATCTGTTCATTCATCATTTCATACCAAGAGTAAGATTGACTTCTGGTATTCATTCTTGAAAAAGCTGAATGTTTACTTGAGAATTGTGATTTTGATCTTAATTTTTTAATTCACTGTAGTTTATGTACACTTCTCCTGGGTCATCTCTAGCACTTCTCAAACTATCCATGGTAAAAGATGAATCACTTTCTTTTAAAAAAATTTCCGTTTTTTTTTAGATTATATTTTGTCAAATACACTGAAAATGAATTGCTCAAAAACAAAATTAAAAATTAAAAGACAAAATACATATCTACTCTTTAAATTACTTTTATTGATTTCACAAATATGAAATAACTGTCAAGTTGCCATGAACTCTTCTTAGGCTTACACATAATTTCTGTGTTTATTTCATTGCTGACCAGTAACAAACTTCAACCAGCACTGATCTATAGATCATATTTGAGGATCACTGAATACTTACATATTCAATTCACAAAGATAAGTCTAGAAATGGGAGTTTTTGTGACTCAGTTTTCTAAAGGGTCCTTGAAACATACTGAAGAATAAAATTTTTCCTAGCACTATATATTGACAATGGCTTCTCGATCCTTTTCAAATCCTCTAAAGACAGGACACACTTCTGGCCATAGTTTTCCTAACTCCCACTCACTCTTAAAAATTGTTGATTAAAACTCAGGGGTGGCAAAGTTATTTGTTTGTTTGTTTGTTTACTCTGCTCCCTTAAGGTCAAAATACGTTTTTAATTCATAAAAGCTTTTTGTTTTCTCAGCCAATTCTTTAAAGAAAGCATTTCCTGAATTTCCTTAAACTTTCATTTCAACATCTAAATATTAGGCTTAAAAAAAAAATCATATATTGGTTTCTGCTATAGGACTTGTCTATCCTGATTAGCTATTAAGTAGAAAAACAAAGTACCACAACTCAAAGAAAATGACAGAAAGAGAAGGCACACCAGAATGAAAAAAAGCACATGGAAAGGGCAACTCAAAACAGTGCTGCCTCATGCCCATTGGCTGAGAGAAATTATAGTACAGAGTGAACCAATTCTCAATGGCCAACAGTATATGGAGCAAAATGTTGTCTTGCTCATGTGTATGTAGATATATAAGTATATATACAAAGCTTTGCAGTGAATTTTATGTTGTATTATGTTGTATAGATATGAATTATGTATCAAATGTGCATATATATTTTTGTGTAAAAGACATCTATATGTGTAAATATATACAAACATGCATTCACATACATGCTCTCACACTCCCCCTCCCTGGAAAATACATCAGAGACAAATAGCATTTAATAAACCAGCATGGTATAGATTAGATGAAATGTATATCTTAAACCTAGATCACTTCTCTGAACTTCATACTAGAATTTCAAATGCAATTCTGTACTCAATGATTCCCTTAAATTTTTCTAAGAAAGCTAAAATATCAATGTGTCCAAAATTGAACTCTTCATTGGCTTCTCAAACCACATTTTTTAAAATTAAGCTTATGTCAAATGGCCCCACTCTAGGAATTTATCTTATGGAAATTTGTAGTCAGCATGTCTTTCTTTATGATAGTATAATAACTATTGATAAAAGATTAATTAAATAGCTGAACAGCTATTCAATGAAATATTAAACTTTTAAATGAATGAAATAGGTTTTTATATCCTGGCTTGGAAAGATATGATTCAAGGTATATTGTTAAGTTAAAAAGGCAAATTTTGACAAAATGGGTAAAGTATAATTAAATTTTGTTCGATAATAATAGTAATACAACCTGTTAACATAGACATAGATAAAAACATTTGTAAAAACACATGCAAAAGAGTTCATAGTGGCTATGTCTGGGTACTTGAATTATAGGAAATGTGCACTTTTAAAAGTATTTCTATACTATATAAATTTTTAATAAGCATTTTTTGTTATTTTAAAATTAGGAAAATTAAAAGTTTTAAAAAAGGGAAAAAAAGACAAAGAAATGAAGTGGCCAGTTGAGAAACATAGGAAAGAGAAGAGGAATCTAAGACAGAAGACCCACAGTGAAGAAAAAGAAAAATTGAACAAAGTGGTGCATAGAGATTTATCATTCAAATTGTGCCTTTCCCAAAGAAAAAGCCAGGCAAATACCAAGCAGAGCTATCTCAAGGCTGCTATTTTTTTTTAAATTTCATGTGAAATGAAAGTTAAGTAATTATTTAAAATGATTAAGTAAGAAGAGATTTAATGATAATCCACATACACTGCAGACTTCACTGATTTCCTGAAACCCTAAGGCACAAGAGCTGTGTCTGCTACTTCAAGATGCCAAAATGTCTCAGAGGTATGAAATTTTCAGTGAGTGAAATAACAAATGATGAACCTTCAGTCAAAGCTCAAAGTCTCTAAAAACTTAAAAAAAAAAAAGAAAAAAAGAGTGATGAACGTTACAAATTGCCCATAAAATAGGCTGCTCTTTTCATCTGATTCTATACAATCATTGATTGGCTGCTCGTTAATTTTGGAAAGATGGCCTCATTTTTTTGGCCAATTTTAACTAATCTTTTTAAATGATGTCTTCAAAATAAGTAAAGGTGATGTGTATGGTAAGAGAAGACATTAATAATAGCATGTCGGTATTTTTTGAGAGTTTTTTTGTTGTTGTTTGTTTTGTGAGAGATGTACTGCTCAGGGTACTGACTTCATTTTAGGGAATAAAAGATATAATAGTGTTTTGATGGGAACACAAAACAGCAAAATTGTTATGCCAATTTTAACCATCTTTGACCCTTAAAAAAAGAAACACAGAATGTTTAGCTACTGACAGCCGCTGTGGAATTTCTGCTGCTATAAGTGATGTGACATGGAGGGCACAAAGCAACCAGCCCACCACTTGAACGCCTAGTCATAAAGAATTTCTTATAAAACTACCACAATCAGCTTATTGTACCCCTTTTACTACATTTGATTGTTTACTCTTAGCTGCTTTTGCTTAATATGCTTAAAATTGAGCTGAGTACATGGAAGAGTTGTTTAATAATCCAATCGACATGTATTAAAACAATGCATCAACAATTTTTATATCAAAGCCAGAACAGTATGCCATCATTAAACTAAAATTTCTAAGAAATTCTGTTTATACCTAAGGCAAGTCTTTTGTATAAAAATGTTATAACACCATATAATAACAATTTATTTTTATTTTTAAAGAAATTTGTTTAAATAATTGGATTAATCACAATCTCTGACTTATGACACATTATCATTATTGAATGATGACCATCTGTCTTCCTTCCTTCCTTGCTTCCTTCCTTCCTTGCTTCCTTCCTTCCTTCCTTCCTTCCTTCCTTCCTTCCTTCCTTCCTTTCGTCCTTGCTTCCTTCCTTCCTTGCTTCCTCCCTTTCTTCCTTCCTTTTCTCTCTTTTTCTTTTTCTCTCTTTCTTTCACTCATCACTTTTAAAAAATATAATAAATAACAACGAACCCATACCCTAACTCAAAAACCAAATTACCAAAAATTTAAGTGGCTGTACATACTTTCTTTCTACCCCTTGTTTGCTCCTTCCAACCAAGATAATTAATATCCTGAATTTCATCATTATTATTTCTTTCCTTGAAGAAAAAAAGTCAGCATTTATTATAAATGTAGATATTCTAATGTAATCTGTTATTTTCTTACAAAGAATTTATTTTTCTAACAAATGGCATGCAGTTGTGTAGGTCTTGATTTTTTCATTCAACTTGTTATCATGGACTGCTTGTAGTTAGCTGTAATTCATGGTTATATATTTCATTGTTGAATAGACTATAACTGATCTCTTCACTCTCTTGTTGAGGGACTTTTGAGAATTCTCATATGGTAAAAATCCAGCAATTCTACTGCTGGGACTATTAATAGGAGCATTTTTTGCAGATGTGCACCAAATATGTTCACAATCATAGCTAAATCAATTAATTAATTAATTAATTAATTAATAAAACAAATCCAAACTCTTGATTCTGAACCCTAACCCAAGGAATTTATTTATCAGACCTAAGAATCATATGTATGTGGCTGTTGTAAAATCATGTGAATATAAGCATCTTTATTATTATTTTCTTTAAAATTTTTAATAGAAATAACTGATCAAGAAAAACTTTTTTTAATGTATTTACTTATCTTCATCTATACTACTAACACTACTATTACCACTATTCAAAATAGATCCCTGGTAATTCTTTAGCTCTGTTTTAATCCCTAGCATTGCACTTCTTGACTGATATTTTCCTTCTATTTGATGATTTTTCATCCATTTCCAACTGAGCAGAGATCTTCTCACATTTGGACAACACTATATCCTTAACACACTGAACAGTGCCTTGTACACAGTAGATGGTCGGTAGATAGTTGTTTCATGAAAGAAGCCATGACCAGTGCAGTGTGGATGTATTACAGTGGCCAGTAACTACACTTCAGTGTGTCTGAAGAATGTTCATTAATTTAGGACTATAGATGCAGTGATTAAAACATGTTCTGTGGTAACAGTATGTTTTAACTTCATCAAATATAGGATTCTTGTATTCAAGTCTGCTAAACTGTACATAGAAATTTTTTATCATTTATTAAGTACTTCTATAATTAACTCCTTTCATAATCTGCCAGGAAAAAAAAGTAATAACATTTTTGCTGGAAATGTAAAACTCAACCAAAAATCAGGCATCTATCTATTTTAGAGGCCTCGTGGTGATGATTGTGGCCCTAATTAACACTGGCTTTCTAAAGCAAGAGGTAATTGCTGACACACACAATGCAAAGGGTTCAATGAGGAAAACGAGCAGTAATGAATATTCACTGTGAAGCTGGCCTGACAGAGTGCTTAGATTACAGAAAGTTGAAGAACTATCCTGAATATGGCTGATAAATGAGATTTCCCTCATGACCCTCACTTCCCTTAGTACTTAAGCATCATCACTTTTAATGTTTCAGTTTAGGGGCCTTGCCTCTAAAAGTCAAAGATTTATGGTGAGTGAAAAATGTCCATATTAAAGAGGTAAGAGAAGATCCTGATGATATCCACTTTTGACCACTATAATTAATAGCTGAATCTTCAGTGGTAACTAATTGAATGGAGGTCAGTATGTTGCCATGGTAATGTCCTAGCCAAGCAATTTTACCCATTTTCCAGTCTGCTGCCTCTTTGCATAGCTAAAGTTATAAAATGCTTTAATTGCAAGATTTGCAAATGATGCAACATCTGGGCTCTAATTTCCATATAAAGGGAGAAGTTTAGTGGAGTTATTAGCATATCTATGTGAATTCCTCAATTTTATATTTATATTTTTATATTTTATATTTAATTATGAAACCTGCAGGTTCGCCAATAAATTCTGTGTATAATAGAAAAAAAAAGCAGCACAGTTAGATATAAGAATTTTCAGGTAAGTTTTCATCATTTCATTTTAGGGAATACAATCTTTTTAATGGCAAATCTTTACTTTGACTTTCTCTTAAATAATTTAGGAAATTCAGTGAATGGCAGAATTCACTAAAGTCTTAAAAACCTGCATCATTCTCATAACTCTATATGTTAAAATAAAAAATTTTTAAATGTATACAGAACCTGCTTTAGAAAATTTAACAAATACAAAAAACAAATGTTAACTAATGTAACAAGAATGTAATAATATTATTATTTAATTATAAGAATGTGATAATTCCTATAACAGTCTTTTCCTGAGGGAAGAAAATAGAATGCATAAGTTTTACACAATTAATTACAAGGTAACACAGATAAGTGATTATTTCCATAACACGATGTTTCTGAGAGACAGGAGTAGGTTATATGGGTTATAAATTTGGCGTTATCGGCATTTCATTTTTTCTATATTTTACAAGCATCATTGAGATTTCTAGTAGTGTTTTATACTCGAGGCATCTTTTCCTATCAAATCCATGACTTTCAACTGTATTTTCCAGGATCTGAGATTTCATACCTCTAAATTTCAGTGTTGTCAGAAAAGTTGAGTTACAAAGAACACAAAAAGAACTAAAAGTTTAATATAAAGTTTAAACATAAAAATGTAAATTTAGGCATATATATTATATTGATAAATTACATTTAACATATTCTTTGTATTTATCAAATACTGTGTTTTAGAAGTTAATTAAGAAAAAAATCTCACCTAAATTTAAGGTACACCGTAGAGCACAAAGATAAAGAGCATGGGACCTGGTGTCTACAGAGTTAGATTGAAGGTTAGCTCTCCCCTTATAAACTGACTGAACTCAGGTAAATTGAGCAACATCCTTACACAGCTTCTGCATCTATGAGGTGGAATTGATAATGCCTACTAATCGTCTTGTCATAGTAATTTCACAATTCAAATAAAATTTTTGGCAAGATGTCTATCGAAGTGATTGAAATTGGTCAGAGTAGGATAAAATTATGGCTGACTGGTAATTCTGAGTTAGCCTATGGTCTTCTAATGAGAGCATAGTTTTGCTAACAGCCAATTTGTTGAAAATGAGGCTGTTTAGAAGTCCCATCTAGGCCCATATTTTTTCATTGCCATACTAAATTTCCTTGCTGCTAGGCTATAAAAAATCCTGCAGGGAGCATCATGCTCCCTTTGGTAAGAAGACAAAGATAGCAGAAATGTTTCCTCCAGGAAAGTCTGTGAGGAACTGTATTTAGCAGAGAGAAGGAGGTGAATAGTTGAGACCAAATGGTAGTTTGAAAGAACGAGTTATGAGAGTGAGGGAAGGAAAAAGCCAAGGAATGGTAGGAACAAGGACCAATATATGTGCAGATGGTCTCACGGTAGCTAGCGGCCACACGAAAAGGAAGGCAAGTTCTTAGTGTGAATGTCAGTAACATTAAAAAGAGGGAAACAGAAAGAATTAGATTAATACATAAAGTGTTCTAAAGAAAAACAGTGCAATGCCATTTTTTTCAAGTGTAACTAGCTTTTACCTTCAGTTATACAATTTTACATTCTCCTTGCAATTTTTTCAATGTTTAAAAATAACTGCCTAATTTAAACAATAATATCTCATCGTTAGGGCTTGAAGACCACTCTCTAAATCTACTTTGAATTGTTAGTCATAGCTCTCCTTTAATACAGAGGAAACGAAGACCTAAAGAAATCAAGCAATCCACTTAACAAATATAAATTAGGTTACTTTTTTTAATGCTAACCTGTGAGTATACAAGTACATATAAGACTGAGTACTTGCTCTCCTGAGACCTGTAGTCTCTTAGGAAGTGGGCACAAGAGCCAAGCTGTGCCAATCTGAGCACCTCATTGGGAGTACAATCATTCAAGGATAGACATTCTACTCAAAGAGATTCTTCTCTTGATCTTTTTCAGAATTATTGGGATAGTAGAGCTCTTTTTCTTCTAGATCTTAGAACTAAAACCCTGGAGTTTCTAGGGGGGCATCATTGCCATCGCGTGGAATAGTCCTTTTCAAAAACAATAGAGAAGTTGAGCTGAGAGTTGAAGAGGTGTAGATTCCTAATATTTTGAGTGTCTGAATATACATCTATGGATGAAACCATCATATTTTTAGACTATCAATTATGTGAATGTTCAACACCTCCTCTTCCTTACTTAAGCCATTTGTGATGGGCTCTTCAAGTAAAGTAAGAGTTCTGACTAATAAAATTGATTTAGAATTTGTAAGGGTGGAAATGTACAGACAATCACAAATTAATTTTGTTTAACAAAAGCCTTTTAACAGCTAAATTTATGATCAGGTTAATGTGTATGTTTTTACTACACTTTAGCCACTATTAAAGTCTTAAGTTTAATCTTTTCCTGTATTTTCTTGAAATTTAAAATAATCTAAGTGCTCCAAAAACAATATTACTGCAATTGATCATGCTATGCTATTTCTTCAGCTACATCTGAGTATCTTTAGAGCTTGAAAAATGCTTGCAATTTTGGTGGTTATTTCTATTCCAGAATTCTACTTAGACACAGTTTGAAGCCACCACTCTAAGCCCCATGCCTGTATGTTTGTAATAAAAATAGAATTTTTGCAAGCAAAATGTGATGGCTTGGAAATAACTGCTACCTTCTTGTACCTTCATGTTGCAAAACTGTCAGGTAATTTAACCTTTTAAATATCAGCAAATAGAGCTTAGAATCACTTCAGTAGGAATAGAAACAACTTCCCTTGGGGAGAGAGAGAGAGAGGGAGGGAGAAACAGAGACAGAGACAGAGACAGAGGGAGTGAGGGCAAAAACTAGTGCAAGGAGAGAGGGGGGTGGAGAAAAGAAAAAAAAAAGAGAATTCGGTTCCTGGTAAACACTCAGTGTCAAAAAAATAAAAACAAAACAGAAAAGTCAGTTCGTAGAATTACAAACACAAGTGGTAAAACTATAAAGCAAAGAAAATGATAAACAGAAAATAGTTTAGTAGTTAGCTCTTCGAAGAGGAAAGAAAATGGGATGGAAAGAGCCACGCTGGTGGCTTCTAGGGTGATGAGATGTTCTATCTTTAAAATAGGTGAGACACAGACAAGTGGTCATTGCATTAGTAAATTTATATCTAATATATATTTGTAGTATTTTTATCTCAGTTTCTCATTGCTTTTTGTTTTCTTGAATTCTCTTTATTTTCCTAGCATACTTTTTTAAAAAAATAAATCTCAATTTCCTTTTAAATATGTTTATGTTTTCCTGGGAATGAGGATGAGCAAAGAGCTTAAAATATAATAGATAATGTATATTTCTCTGGGTGTTAGACAAAATATAACATAGCTACCTAATATTTGCTGAGGGAAATATTAATACTTCAAATTATAAATTCTTAAATGGAAATATGTGACTTAATATGTGATCCGACAAGTGGTAAACCCTCAATTTGTTTTTATTCTTGATGTATTATTACTAATGGATTTTAAATAGTTTGTTAATGTGGTATTGCAGGAGCACTGCCTTCCCTATTTTAAATTTTTATTCGTCTTCTTCCCACTGAAAAAAGAGACTACTCTGAGAGCCATTCACGATCAACTTTTTTTTTCATATACATGTTTCAAAAATAATTTTCAATCATGGCATTGATTCAATATTAATATTTTTAGTAAAATGGTCATTTATTTTTAATAGATAACAATGGCTTATTGAAATAAGCAATGAATTACATCAATATCTAAAAATCATGCCATCATGATAATGTTTTTAAAATTAATTAACCTCAGATATGTTTTTAATATAAATGTATTTAACCTTAATTTAACTGTGTCTTCTACGGCTGGTTTTGCTGTAACCCAGATTCCTTTTTGGCGTTAGTGTTATAAATACATAAATAAACAAAAACACATTCACAAAACTATTTCTGAAAATATTTCTGAAAACAATTTTATTTTACTCCACACATATGACAGCCCACAGAAATTTTTTTTTACCTTTACCTGAATCTTCTCTCTTGAAGTTCTCGCCCTATGACAATTGCCATACCTCTCCCTAATTTATCTGCTTCATCCTCTTAAACGAGTTTCCTCTTTTCTCCCCTGACATACCCTATCCCCCAAATCCTGTTCACTTGCATATCCTACTCATAAAACAAAAAAACAACCAAATCCACAACACAGAAGTCTCCACCATGATAGCTTGATAGCTTTAATCATACTAAAATCCCTCCCAAATCACACACTTAGTTGAGAAGATGTCTTTGATATTTTCTTTTATTCTATCCATTTTTAACATTATTTTATTTTATTAGAGTGTGTAAGTTCTAGTCTCTAAGCTCCAGACTCAACTTTCTATACTCTGCTTTGTGATATTTGAACTACAACTCTGGTGGCCATATTTCTGCTTTGTCCACTCTTCTCTGACAGGTTTGGCAAATAAGACTAGAAGACTGGAAGGATAGGGGAGGAAGAAGCACCTTGTTCCTTATAATTCTTGGGAGCTTCTTCACCTGAGCAGCAGCAATTTCTTGCCATAGCAGCAACTGAGTCCAGATGGCATTTTTTTCCTTACAGTTGCAAGGTGTAATGTCATGACCCCTGCTCGAGACAAGGTATGTTATGCTCTCTGCTCAGAGAAAAGGCCGCTAGCTCTGTAGTGCACCCTCCTCAGAGGCCTGGTTCTAGGCCTCACGGGACCCCTACTCTACTTCAGAAACACCAGAACAAGGCAAGCAACACCTGCTTCTCTGAGGTCTGAATTCCAACTTTTCTAGGTTCGTATGTTTTAATAACTCCGGCCTCTTTACTCCTCCAGCTATAAACGTAGTAATGACTTGCTGAATTGATAACTCTGTAACAGAGGCTTTTTTAGTCTTTTCAGTTACCTGGTTAACAATTATTTAAATTATAGTCTCTTTATTTAATTACTTATTGTGATTATTGTATCACTATTGGATCCTGACTTATGTAACTGTCTTTTACAATCAGTCCATAACTTTAGAGTGGCCCCTTGGCAGTAATCAAGAAGTTGACAAAGTTACTGAGCTCATGTCAATATGTCCACATGTATATCAAGGAACACAATAACCATTTATTCAGCATTTACTGTGTGACAAGGATTGTGCTAAATGTTTTACTTACATAATCATGTTTTATCCTGGCACTATTACTGAGAGGTATTATTCACACTTTACAAGTGAGAGAACTGAGTCTTATGCAAATTAAGTAGCTTATTGGTCTATAGTCTTGAAGCTGGTTAAGTGGAGGTGCTGAGATTCTTATCCTGCCTGCAACCCAGATTCTTACCCTGACTACAATGCCTGTGCTTTAACCATAAGCCTTACCAAACAATGGACCTTCTATACTATAACCTCAGAATATCTAAAATTCCCACAAGCAATCCCTCAGTAACTTTCTTTTCAGCAACATCTCTCTGCATCAGTATTGGCCTCCTTTTTGGTCACTACTTCACAGATGAAAAATCCTGTCTGGTTATATTTTCCTTTATGGATCAGAAACTCTGGCTTTTCCCAGGACTACAAGGGTACTGCCATATCAATGAAAACTTCCTGTCTTATAGCTCCTCTTTAAGATATACAAATCTACACAAATTGATTCTAAACCGATCATTTCATTTTCCTTCTTAAAGTATTCGAAAGATCTGTTACTATAGTAATTAAGTCTAAAGCCCTTAGCCAAGCATTTCAAACCCTCTGTGACCCTGACCTGACTTTTTCTCCTTCCAAGCATTGAGTACTCTTCATATCAAATTATTGTAAACACAATTTTAACATGGTGTCTTTTTCTGTTATTTTCTTTCCTATATCTTGTGCAGTTTTGGGTACACAGTACATAATTGGTGTATAAATGCAGGAATGATTAAAACCCATACTGTAAACATTATTGAATGGATTCCAAGCCTCTTTTTGGTCCCCTAAACTTCTCTAAGTTCTTGTCTCCTCTGAATTGCTCTCTCCTCTTAGCTATAAAGTCAAATGTCTCATTCTTATACTCATTCACTTAATCTGCAAATTTATTAAAGGCCTTTAACTGTTCTCATTCTTCAACAAGAAGGATTATGTTTCTAATCCTGTAGTATTTCTTCCAAAAAGCCAATCCTGAAATCTTTAGGTAACAAATATCTCCCTACTTCTCTTTCTTTCTGTCTTTCTCTGTCTCTGTCTCTGTCTCCGTGTCTCTCTCTCTCTCTCTCTCTCTCTCTCTCTCTCTCTCTCTCTCTCTCTCTCTTTCTCTCTCTCTCAACTGAGAGTTCTTATTATACTTTCCTTATAGCACTTAGCACTTAGCTTAGTTGGGTCTAAGATACTATATTCCTCAGGAGATAATGTTATGGTTGCTATTTCCAACTCATCTGTAATAAAAAGGTTAGGATTCTAAAAGGAAATACTAAGAGAAATATAAACTTTTTGAAATCATTGATATTCTTTAATGAAAGAAAAAGATGTTAGATTTTCAAATAGCAGAGAATATTCATGATCATGAAGCTATGGAATTTTAAAATAAATTACCAAATTATTACAAAAATTTCAGAATAAGACTTGCCTATGGCCTTCAGTTTTTTTATTTTTACCTATTTACTGAGAAGAATGGAACATAGACCCTGAAAACTTAGATTCTGAAATCAGACATATTTTGCTTTTGAATTACTGTTGTCGTCTCTTGGGACTGCGTCCTTAAAATATTATTAAACCTTTATAACCTGTAGTTTCCTCTTAAATAAAATAAGAAAATACTGAGTACCCATTTCATTGGGTTGTCATAATGATTGACTAGATAATGAACATAAAATGTTTAGTATACTGCCTTACATATAAAGACACAATTAATGTAAACTTTTAAAATATTATTAATTGCCCCAGAATCATCCAGTCCATATAAAACTCTCTTTCTAGCTATGAATGTGGTTAAGAAACAGGAATTCAGTTTCAGTACAATATCAGCTCTTGAATGAAAAGTGTAGAGAAACAAGAATCCATTATATTTGTGGGATGGGAGAGGGTAGAGATGAATTATGTGGCTATCCAAAATATTAATTATCATGAAGACTTCAGGTTAGTCCTCGGGGAAGGTCAGTGCAAGTGGGGATATGGGTTAGTGATCAGGGGAAGGCAGAAATACATTCATGAAGCCAGTGATACTTTTTGGGCGGCAGTAGTTGCTATAATATATGGAAGGCTAAACACACAGGGAAAACCCTGAGGGTTTTTCTGGTAAGGCAGGTCGGTAGCAGAATGTTCAGGGAAAAATCAAGAGTGATCAAGATGAGTGGGGTTGGTCAAATGCAAAACTAACTTTAATGTCTAAGTTATTTTGTTTTAGGCACTTTCGTCTTTTAACTTCATTGTCTGGTTGTCTTGAATGGAATAGAATGGCTGTCATGCTACTTACTTCCAATATGTGGATAGAGTTAGTCACACATAGCAGGGTTTTCCAGTGTATACTAAGAGGATGTTCCCATGGCCTCAGCAGCCTTGGTAAGCATGGGCTACAAGCTCTTATAATAAGGATGGCGACTATCATTATTGACCTTAATGGAAAAGAGCAGAGGAAATGTGTTGTTAGCCAAAGATAAGGTGAATAGTGTCACATGTAGTTTTTAATATTTAATGAATCTGTATGGGCACAATCCATTATGTGACAATTTAATTATATGACAAAAAAGTTTGATAAATAATATTGTGGTAGGACATCTAATTCATTATTTAACAAAGAAATCAATACTTTCATAAATCATAGTTCTCCACAGATGTACTTTCCCCACCCCCACCCCAACCCCCAAGTGTGTAAAAACTCTTATTCAGAATCCATAGGCAATTTATTTTCTGGTCAGGACAAGTTTGAATGGAAGTTTAATTGGGCCCAGGACAGACATAAATTCTATTTACTTCTTTTTTTTTAACCATTACATGGAAAACCTTTCGTTACAAGTACTTTTCAGGAAGCTTTAACCATATCTAGATAACATTTTTCTATAATGTGTTTTAAGAGCAGAAAATGCTGGCAGCCATAAATTATGTATTAAGCTATCACAAAATGAAATAACACAAGATATTTTTATATATCCTCCTTCTTCCTGGTTTGACTTTATATATATATATATATATATATATATATATATATATATATATGTTAAATAATATTTTTTCTTACTTCAAATTTTTCAACAGTCTTAGATTTGTAAACATCACAGACGATTATTTATTTATTAAATATATGTTTCCAAATCAGTACTAATTTTAATTGTTTAGATGTCATGTCACCCAGAATAAAATTATTTATTTTGTAATCTGGGAGATATTCCTCTCTCATTCAGCTTAAACTCTATCTTATTCTGTAACTATCATAACGTCCTTTCACATAATCCGCATTTATCCGGTTTGTAATTTAACAAAAATTTATGCTTATTTTGGCCGAATTGCTATACATTACCAACTTCTCATTCTAATTATAAATAATATTGAACAGAACACAATCACATAATACTTTTTTCCCCCTACTTAGGTTGTTTTTTATTGTTGATCATATGTAAGTGAAGTATTTGTTTCCTGCATTCCTCAAAAAGATTAAGACTTTAAAAAACTATTTTCCAATGATAAAAATGACCTCTTTTGTACAGAGACCCAAACTACTAATTCTCTATTTCAAATTCAGAATCAGGGTGCAGCCATCTAAAGCCCTCTTTGCATGTAATAAAATACATTATTTGCAATTTTTCATCTCATTTTAACAACTTTATTGCATTAGTACCTGTCTGTCATTGTACATGTTATTATTAATGATTTTTTTTTTAAAGTATTGAAGCACAAAAGCATTATGGATGCATTTCGAGGTTTGAATGCAAATATTCTCATTTAGTTATTTTGTAAGATCCCACTTAATAGTTCATGGTTTGACATTTGGTTAAAAATTACTGAAGGAGAATAAAGTTTTCTTATGTCACTTAACTTTGAACATAGTCAAATAGAATTTCTTTTTCTAGAGTTATGTTTTATGTAATGATGTAGTAGCCTAACAGATGGCAAAGCAGAATTAAGAGCAAGTATAAATATTTCTGAACTAGCTGGGCCTCAGACCACATAAAACCATGATGGTTAAGATCTTGAACTTGAAACATGGCTCTACAATTTTCTAAAGTGGGGATCTGGGCAGTTTATTAACCTCTCTGTTCTTCGGTTTCTTCCCTGTAAAAAGAAGATAATAATGCCACCTTTCTTATAGTGTTGTCAGAAGACTAAAATAACTTTTAAATTTTTAATTTGGAAATAATCTTAGATTTAAAGTTACAAAAATAGTAAAGAGTTTATGTAACCCTATATTAGTTTCCTGTAATGTTAAAATGTAAATAACTGTAGCATAGTTCGCAAAGCCAAGGAGTTAAAATTGTAATACTATTAACTAAGCTAGAGACTTTATTAAATGTTCTCCCCGTTTTCCTCAAATGCCTCTCTTTTTTTTTTTCAGCATCTAATCCAGGGTGCTACATTGCATGTCACTCTTATGTCTCTTTAGTCTTCCTCCCATGTGAGATAGTTTCTCAGGCCTTCTTTGTCCTTCATGATCCTGGCTCTTTTGAGAGTTGGGCATATTACAAGGCTGATATCTTAATTTAGATTTATATTATATTTTCTAATGATATTGGGTTTATACACTTTTGATAAGAACTCTGCAGGGGTGATATTGTGTCCTTCTCTGCTGGTATTTCTTATATGCTGTTCATATTAAACTTGATTATTGAGTTAAGGTAATATCTGTTGAGTTTTTTACCTATAAAGCTACTACAATTCATTTTGTAATAGATAAATATCTTGGGGGGGGGATATGTTAAAAAGATACAAATGTCTTGTTTCTCTTCAGTTTTACATCAACTGATTTGATTATTTATCAGTGAATTTTGCCCGCAGCCAATATTACTGTGTTTTTTGTCTAATGGCGATTTTGAATTGTCTTTAATTCTTTCATATTTATTAATTGAAGTATTTTTAGTATATGTGCTGTTGAAGCAAGCACAGTTGCAGTATTTTTATAAGGAAGAATTTTCTGTTGTTAATTTATACATTTTGAGTTATTAATTTATATTAGACTCTTGGATATTTAATCATATCATTATTTATTTTGCTGCTCAAATTGCCTTGGCTTTGGCCATTGGGAGCTCCTTTGGCCCTACTTTTCTGTCTTTTTGACATGCCCTGATCCTTTTTGAGTATTTTCTTACTGTCTGGAACCCCAAGATGTTCCAAGCTCATATTGATTTTGTATTTTTCTGCCCCAATGCTAGAACTAACCATTAATCTAAGAACCCCTGGTTTCTCTTATTAGAGAATTATGATTAGAAACAGATCTGGATGTTAGGTATGTTACTTACTACTAGGGTATAATTGCTTCTAAACAATCTCAGCCAACATAGCTACGTGTGCACATACATTTATATTTATTTCTATGTCTATATGTTTATTACATATTCAAAACTAAACTGATAGTTCTGATTCTAATTTGACACCCCAAGGTTTTGTCTGGGCTTTTCTTTTTCCTTACTTATAACACCTTTCTCTTACAGTAAAAAACCTGCCTCTCATTATATATAATATAGTCACTTATCTGTTCAGTCCTAGCTATAGAAAGAATAGTTTAAAAGGTAGTTATAAAATTGCTAAATATCAGGTAGATATAGACTTGCTAAATCATAACCTTGTGAGAAACAGATCTAGTTCCTAGAGTACAGTAGTTTTGTGTAGTTCCTTTAGTCTTTAGCTTTATAGTATTGAGTCAATACACTGCTATGCCAAGTTAGTTAGACTAGCTCTGCATTATCTATGTATTATCTGTTATTTTTGTGAATTGATTTTCCTAAAACCTTTTAAATGTGCCAGGGGAATTTTTTCTTTTGTTTAAGTTAGGTGGTGTGCTGGTGGATGAAAAGTCTATCTCTAAACATGTTTGAGTATCAGCAGAAGAGCACTGTGGATCAGAGTTAGATGACTTCTGCGGCTTTACTACTTTTATTCATCTGGCCACCCCACAATGATTCTCCCTGAGCTTTGTTTCCCTTTAATTTTTTTGTTTGTTGACAAAATAGAACATACCTTGGAAGACTGTTATGGAAATTAGAAATAAGGGTATAGATATTTGGTAAATAATAACTATAGACTTAAGAACTAATTTTATATTAATAATTTATTTTCTAAATTTGCATATATATATTAATTTTACTGAAAGTAGAATACCTTTGATAAGTCCAATGTGAAATAAATGAGTAGTGCTTCGGCTTCCATGTGAACTCAAGAGAAATATCTGCATAGCTGGAATCTTTGGAATTGAAGTGCCAATATATTCAAAAGATAAGAAGATAATGGAGGGACCTAAAACAGTATAGTATTGATATCATTCTGGAGTACTTGATAATTTGAAGAATGATCATGGGAAATAGCAGTATTGGTTATTATTCAAGTTTAAAGAAAGAAAAGCAAAGAATTAGCCATATCCTGAAGCTGAAATAGAAAAATAAACAGAACTTGTCATATATATATGATATATACATTATACACACACACACACACACACACACACGAACACACACACACATATACACATATTCAGAATAAAAACCAAGCCTAATACATGTTAAAACATGACAATAGAGAGAAAAGTACTTCAGGTTGATAATATGCTAAAGAAGAGGTCATCTTTATCATTTTGAATTTCTTTAAAGATAGCAAAACAGTACCAATTATGGATGATTCTAGAACTCTATGCTATTGTCTTAAAAAACAAATTCACTAATACTTTTTAACCAATGATTTAAATTTTTCTAATAAATAAGAATCTTACTGTAATTGGTAATAAAACTGATACAAGTCTAGTTTAAATATTCTTATTCAAGTTAAATATTTTCTATTATTTTTCTTACTTTGCCAAAAAAAAATTTTAATATTCTGGAGCTAGAGTTAATAGGAATTGTGAAGTACCATATCCTTTTGAAATATCGACCAATTTTTTCTTTGAAGTTATTTTGCCCTTCCAATATTTTAAATATTCATGTTCAAAAATGGAATGAGCAACAGGACCATCAGATAATCAAATTACCATCATATCATGACTAATGATAGAATTATCTCTTTCATGAATTATCAGTGATTCATTTCACGGTCACAAAAACATTTAAATGCATTTATGTGGGGTCTCCCGTAAGTGGATAAAAATGTCAGAAGGTTATTTACACAGAATTCACTAAACAAAGTTGAAAACCTAAGACTGGATCAAATCTATGTGAGAATTTCTTCATGCTTTCAAAAACTTCTTAAAATAATTGACATTTTCTAAACAAAAAAAAATAGTCTTGTTATGCTACTTAATACTATAAGAAGATATAAACTGTCAGTTCTTTTCAATTAAATTCTATTTTTCACAATTATTAGCCATTTCTTTATAATATTATAAATACTCTATAGTGCATAAAGAAACCCTGCTATAATTCTACATAAATCTGCTTGGTCACAAATCATGTGTTCTATGAATTTTGTCAGCATTGTCTTTTATCAGGATAAAAGCTTAACCTTTCCTAGGTTAGTCTCAAGCTAGAAGATAGTATAAAAAGCTTTTTGAAACCATGTTGCTATGCAGTATGGCTTATATAACAACCAAATATTTTCTTATTATCACTCAGTGGTTCTTCTCTAGTATTTGAAAGACTTTACTCTCACTATATAAGATAGTATGTACGTATAGAAGAGCAGACTTATTTCAAATTTAAAAATAAAAGAAAATGGACACATGCATGTGGGAAGAACTGTTCTAAGATTATAAACTTTAAAGTGAAGATTCATCTCCCTACTTCTCCCCTGTTGCCGCCCTCTATACCACCCCTCCTGTCCCAGAGCATAAACAGATGTAATCCCAAGTGTATTTTTTTCAGGTTTCATTTCTAGGGCTCTATAAAAACAAAAGAAATACAGATTCGCAAAGCCTTTGAAGGAGTTCCATTTTGATAGAGTATAGGCATCTAAATTCCCTTCTGTCCTCCTCTGAGTCCAGGTCAGTTCAGCTCAGATCTGAAGGTCCTGGAGCTCCTCAGAGAACTGTTTCATTTCTTGCTGGAGGCTTCCTCCTGGTGGTCGTCTCCAGTCTTGCAGCTACTTTGGGCTCCTGCCAGTGCCACTGCTTCAACTATAGTAAACACAGTATATAGAACTCCCCCTTTCTGGTTCCAAAATTGCTTTTGAGGCTGAAAAAGATGTACACTCTAGAGCTCCATTCATCTCATACTATTGCACAAGCATTTTGTCTATGTCTTGTCCATACTTGCCTGCTCACCCAATCTCAAATCTTCCTTGGATATCACCATGGCTCGTTTTTTCTTGAAGTCACTACCACTCTTTCCTCACTATTAGCCTGCCATAGCTCTGCTCCTCCTGCCTCGTTCCTATTCCCCAGACCTGGAAGATATCAAAACTACCACTGTACAAGACTTTTGTGGATCTTAAATCATCCTACCAGGAGACAACCTAAATCTCTTGCTTCTGTCTCTATTCCTACAATCTGCAAATATGCAATGCCAGCACAACTCTGAGGTCACCCCTGGTGCCCTGGGAGCTGCTGTGGCTACCTGAAAGCTGCCTCTATGCACCATTTCTAACTTGGATTAAAGACTGATTAGAAATTTGCCCTTGCGCTCTACCTGACTCAGATAACTCCGGGTCAACTTTGCTCCCATAGCGTTGTCCATATTATCGCTCCTGGATTTCCTTGGCCCCCGTTTGTCTTTGGATAAAGGTTGCTGAATTCAGATTAATTTAGACCATTGTCTGGAGTCATGACTGAAGACTCACAGTGTATAATGACAGTGCTCCTGGCTGCCACTGGAAGCCATCTTCCTGGAAAAGTCTATGCTGTGGTTCTGTGAGCTCCTTTTGTACAATTCCCCTCAATCTGGGGAACATGCTGGGTCCATAGCACTATCCCATATCATTAATTGCAATGTTTTTACTGATGGCCATTAGGGTGGGCTCAATCCAATATCCTTATAAGAGGAGATTTAGACACACAGAGATTCCACAGATGACTGCATGCAGAGGAAAGACATGTGAGGACACAGTGAGAAGGTGCTGTCTGCAACCCCAGGCAAGAGGCTTTGGCAGAACTCAAACCTGCCAGTATGCTGATCTTGGGCTTTTAGCCTCCAGGACTGTGAGAAAATAAATTTCTGTTGTTGAAGCCACCCAGTCTATAATATTTTGTTATTCAGTGTTCCTTCCATAACATTATCTTTTTTAATTAATAAATCTCATTTAAAAATGGTTTTGTTAGACCAATATTCTGGAAGAATATATCTACTTGTAGGCATCTGGTGATATGTAGATTCTTACTTATTAATGTCTAAGAAGGGTCACTGTAGCACACTGGATAAGAATGAAGGTTATGGACATGAAAAGCGCAAATCCCAGTTTTGCCATTTACCAGCTGGTTTTCCTCAGTCAAATTTCTTAACCATTGTATGCCTCGTTCTTCATTTATAAAATGGGAATGATTGTATCCAACTCATGAAGTTATGCAAGTTAAACAAATTAATCTATGTAAACATTTAGGACATTGTGGGTCCCAGGCCTAGATGGTGCCAGGTTTGGCTGTGATCCAGGCTCACAGCTAAGAATAAGACCCCAGATTTAGAATGTTACATTAGAGTAGTAGGACCTAAAATATGTAAACATAATTCAGCTTATTGTATCATGCATGTGTGGCCGAAGGCCACTATTGTACTCTGATATGTGTAGAGTCATGCAGTCCCCTGGGGAGCAGAAGGGGAGCACAAGAAGGGGAGCAGAAGAAGAGCAAAGCAGAAGTGTGCACCCCATGATAGAACTGCACTCCCTGCAATAGAAGCGCACTCTCCACAAGAAAGTTGGTGCCTGCCATTTCATTCTCATGTCAGCCCCTCATGCTTTCTTCCAACCAGGCATCTCACCACCAAAACCTTCCAAAACCTTCCCTTCTTAATCAGCTTGGCGCTGACACATAGTCCGGCCTAGACTGTTTATGTACATCTCATCGGGGGCAAGGGAGAAGGTGCTTGGGAAATCATTTTCAGGGATGTAGTCACTCCAATCAGGCCATGTTCCCATGTCGCAGTCAGCCTGTTTGATTAGTGATTCCTAAATGGGATCCTTCAAGACCCTAATAGCACTTACCCTCCTCATCCTCTTTCTCTTTCTTTGTTAACCTTGTCATTATCCTTTTCTTTTTGTGAATGAGGAGTAAGTGGATCAGATCTTCTCGATGGCCATTTTATTTCCTACCTACTTTTTAACAAAAAACCAAAAGTGATTCCTTTGTCTCTGACTCACAATTTATTCTTAAAAATATTCCATACAAGCATCTTCTGAAGCGTTTGTATATTGGTTTCATGTACAGAGGAGGGGTGATAAATAAAACAAATATTTGTTTGTATTGCTATGCATTTTATAGCCTGTTCTATAAGTCATCCTTTTTTTCTTCTTTTCTTTTTTTTTTTTGATACAATACTACTAAAAACGGTAACTGGTATTGATACACTTAAGATATTTTTTCCTTATTAGTTTCAAGCGATATTCCCATTGAAATTTGTACCTTGAAAAGTGTGGGTTTAATTCAAATTATAATAATCCTGTAAACATGTTGTGACATTATGCCCTGTGGGCTAAGCATGTAATATTCACCTGAAAGCTGCAATGCTATAATGAATTTTTCTTTGTCCTTTCAGCAAGCTGAATAGAAAATGTATTTCTCACAACCTATTCAGCTAGAGATTTGATTAACACATTTTTCATTGTATTGTTATCATGACAGCAATGGCTCTTCTAGCAGTTTAACGTAATAGATGAAAAGATGGTCGTTCAAATGTGTCGGTCATTTTTACCTATAAGAAATTGAACATCCACATGTGTATGACTTTATTGGATATATTTTTAGTACATATTTCATGTGTGTTTTTGAGATTTTTTTACATGAAAAATCTACTCTTATGATTGTATTTCTAGTTTGTGTATTACAAAAGTTAAAATGGTCTTTAAATAATCTGAATTCACAAGGTGACAATGCTCTTCATGTGACTGGTGTATTATTTCCAGCTTCTAGTTTTTTTTTTTTTTTTCATTTTAAAGACTTACTATTATTTTCCAAATTTTATTTCCTTGATTCTATAACATTTGGTAAGGATTCTTCTCTAACTTATCTTATGTTGATAAAAAAAATCTTTAAGCACCATTCATTAAACTCGGGTAGTCTCATATGCCAGAGAAATGAATTAACAGGTAAGGCTGGAGGCACTTCCTAGATGCACTTAAACTAGCTAATGCACAAAGGTGAGCATGATGTGTGACAGCTTAACGATGACAAAGGAACTGAATCTATTGTTTGTTTCCCAAGGTCTATTTGCCAAGTGCTCCTCCAGGACTTATGGATAATCTCACAGAGGAAGACATTATAGGGTTTTACTGGTGAGGTTCAGTGACTACTTTAGTGTCAGGTTGCACATTAGTTATTGACAATTAGTGTTTACAGTTCACAATCCCACTTTGAAATTCTTTGCTAAACTCGCCAAGTGATTCAAGTTTCTAGGGCAGAGAGTATGTTAACATCTCACAGAGACTGGAACAATTAAAATGTGTCACATACATAAATGAATAAATGCATAAGAGAATTTTTAATTAAGTAGTTTGCTAAACCACTCCTTGATAACTATGTAACTATATAAGCAATCCTTTGTTATTTTTACTCTTTGTTGCGCAGAGTGAAATTTTTTTCTGAATTTGGCTGATTGGCTAAGTTATTTCTAAATTCTTAACAACTTTATGCACTCACACCCACACAGAAGTAGAAAGGACATATAGGTCATGATCTCCTAGCAATTAGAGTTACACATTTGCTCCTCTGGGGTAGACTAAGGGAGGTAGAATGACTTACCAACTGTCTTAGTCCATTTGGGCTGCTATATCAAAAATACCATAGACCAAGTGGCTTATAAACAACAAATATTTATTTCTCAGTTTTTAAAGCTGACAAAGTCCAAGATTATGGAGCATGCAGATTCATTATCTAGTGAACACCTGCTTCCCCCTATCTCCTAATACCATCGCATTGGACATTCGATTTCAACATATGAATTCTGGGGGAACACAGATATTCATTCTGTGGCACCGACAATCCGAGAAGCCAGGTTAAGCAATAATTGGGTGTTTCCCAATGCCATGTAGCCAATAGCCAGTAAGAAGAGAGATCTGACACCCTGACTGTGCTCCAAATCCATGCACAAAACTATTCTTTCTTTTTTGCTTTACACACTTTTTTCAAACCTCCTCCTGATATCAGAGGAAGCCAGGTTTATTATTTTGTCTTATGTTTACAATGAAAGATTATTTTCTGCTTTTCTAGTCTTGACATTCAGACCTTGGGTAACATGTGTTTGAACACACTTTAACACTTAATCCCTGGCATGCCCTATGTCCTTGGAACTCAAAATATTTGCTCCCCACTATAAGCTGGAGAATGGAAACTCAGTTGCTATTGTCCAAACAAGGAAAGCTTTACCAGAGCCTTGTATATTTACATAATTACAAAATATATTAATTTTCTCCTTAAAATGTGTGATTTGTTTCTATCCTAAGCTGAGCATTGTTATATAAACTGGTTTTGCTATTTGGATATTCATTTTAACAATTAACATTATTTCATTGAATAGAATTGAAATTAGATCTACTATTTCCCTCAAGAAAAATGAAATGTATTATAGCATACTTTTTTCTCAATTATATTTATTATTTTACCTTATTTTACAGCAATTCTAGACACAAAAAAAATGTTTACAGATTACAGTCAAAAGAACCACTAACTCTTTGCTAAAAGATCCAGCTAAGTTTATTATTATTCTCATTCTTTCTCCTCCCTTCTCTACTCTCCCCTAACCATCACTCCCTCTCTGAATGCAGTTTCTTAATTTAAATTCAGTATTAAATTTATATATGTATTTAAAACAAATGTGTTCTAGATTTATGTTTCCCATTTGCCCTTCCTCTTCATTCTTTTTATATCATCTCTTGATATAAAAAGAAGTCATTGAATTTAATTTAAGTTTTAGGATAAACATTTTTTTAAGAATTCTGTAATAGAAAGGTAGAGCCGGCCACAGATATTCTAACTGCACTCAAATTAACTGTGTTTTTAAAACTATATTTATTTTTTTAAGATATTTATCTTATACCTAAAGATGTCACTTTTAACTAGCCCCTCAAACTTTCTAATCTTTGTCAATTTCTTTGTTGACTACACAAGTGGCTTGGGTTAAAGTTTCTGGTACTAGAAGAAGTGAAGGATAGAGAGAAAAGTCTCCTAAGGCAAGAGGCAGCAGCAGAAACTGATCAGGTGCCCAGAAAATTGGCACCATCCGTTTGTAAAAAAAAATTAAAAAAATAAAAATAATAAAACTGGAGAAAGATGACGAAACACAAAAAAGAGGCACATCAAGTATATTATCATGGCAATGTCAACTTCCAGAATTTTCAGACAAGGCCAGTAATCTTCTTGGAAGGGAGCAGTGGGTGATTTGTCTTGAAGGTACAGTTGTATAGATACAAGCATGGTATTTTTACTTAGATTAGATATTATTCAAGTTTGTTGATAATATATTTATTCTGGAAAGATGCATCTAATCACATTCTACCAAAGACTGAGAATAAAATCAGCTGTGTATAATAAAGAAAATTGCTACTATATTTGGGTGGCTCTGGAGAAGAACAGTACAGATTTTAGATGAACTTTTCTCACCCTCCTAGTGATTTTGTTTTTCTTTTATGGGGGGGATTCATCTATGTCATGGGTCACAACCAGATATGCTGCTTACTAGGAACTAGTTAGTTTCACATGACTCTACATCTTTTACAAAAGTATCATGTTGGTTTCAACGGGCTTCAGATGAAAGATGTATAGTTAATACATTTATATCACTAATTCTGCAAAAGACACTCTGTATTATGTCAATTTTGTACATGTTTAACACTTCAGAAATGGTAAGTACCAGGATACAAGTTCTAGAATAAAGATTTCACCTACTGAAATAACTTATATTAGGTTTGTTGAATTGTTATTAATCCTATTTCAAAAACTTCTTAAATAGACATTTTCCTGAGTTTTGCTTGTGAAGGAAATTATGTAAATTACAAATTATAAACTAAAAGAAAAACAGCAAAAAAGAGGAAACCAAAAATCAGATATTTCTAGATGTGAGCAAATAAAATTTAAACATTCCGTCTGGAAAAAAATAATCATTTTTGACTAGATTTTTACAAGCGATTAAATTTATTTAAAAAGTCTTAGATAAAATAGAAGCAACAACTTTTAGATCAGTTAAGAAAATATTTTCTTTTCAAAGAGGCATGAGATGACATAATTGGTACAATCTGCTTTTTTCTTGAAAATTGAATTGGAAAAATGTGAATGTTTTAATCTTAATAGTTGACAAGAACTAGCTGAGAACTGAAAAATCACAAAAGATATCTCTAACAGGTGAAAGGATTACATATCAAGTAGAAGGAATAATTATTCTACTTGGATTCATTTAAGGTTTAGAAATTATTTCAGATCGAATGCTAAAACCAAATCTTTATTTCTTCTATCTTATGTTAACTCATATAACGTGTATCACCTTTTTAAAATTTATGTTCCAAAGAACTTGAAACAACCACTGTCATAAGACATTCAAAGTAATTAATTTATGGTCGTCAATCATCCCTGCCACTTTTTAGTATCTATTTATGTTTCTGAACTTAGTTTTAGGATTATAGCCAAAATTCACACACATTTGCAAAGAAAATTGAAAAAGGAAAAATATCTTTAAACCACATAAGGATTAATTGCATGTTCAGAGACACCATTTGCTACACTCCCACTGCAGAAATAATTAATATGAGAAATGAGCACGCCCTAAGATATGCTTCGTTTATACATTAAACTCCTATTACGTTTCTCTTTCTTTCCAAATATAGTCATTCAGTGTTTAAACCTTAACATTCCTTATCAAGTTTTGAAAAACCAAATAAAACAAACCTTCAGGGAAATTGAAGCTTAGAAAATGGAGATTTTATTAGTTATGCACAAGGATTCTTAGCTATGTATTAACAGTTTAAGGGATTAGAGAGCTGTTTCATCTTCTTATAAATTTGAACTGCTGAGATATGGCAGTCGATGTGAGACATTCCTTAGCAGCTGTCATCTGAATGCTAAAGCCGGTTGCTTTCATATATGAATAATATGCCAGTCTAAGGGCATGGGTAAGCGGTTATCTTTATCCTTTACATCGTGAATATGTACAATACTCTTGCTCTCTCTGGAACTGTTAGACACAATCCATTTAGATTTGTTCTTTGAGGTGAACTACAAAGCTCAAATGAAGATTTCAGACCTCAATGACTGACACTCGAATGTAGAGGGTTAGGTTACAGTGTAGAAGGGCTTATATTAAACCCCCTAAGTTAGTCGATATATTCAAAAGAGGAATGTAAACTAAGTAAGAAGGAGGTAACAACCAAATTATGCTTACCTATACATTTTCAAAGTTGGAAAAAGAGAACCATTTTACACTGATAAAATGTGCAAGTTTTAGAAAGTACATGGAACTACCTCTAGAAGTTATTTTGAGATCTTTCATCTCCTTGAAATAAAAACATGTTCCTTAAGAGTCTAAATGAAAATAAGATATAAAAAAGAATGCACTATTTCCTAAGCTGGATAATGGGTAGATGTGTTGGTTTTATTTTTATTATTTAAACTATACATGCTAGGTACACCTGCCCTTGGACCTAGTAGCAGCATTGGCCATATTTGATCATTTCTTCCACGAAATAAATTTTTCTCTCTCCTGATTTTCTTTATACTTTTTTGATGGCAGCCTCTTTTGTTGATCCCATGTATTTTCCTATTGCAGAATTCATTTCTCAGACTTTGCTTTACTATTTACCCTCACTCACTAGACGGCCTCATTCAGGCTCAAACTCTAAATGTGTTTTTTATACTGGAGATGTCCCAGTTTATCTCTTTAGCCTAAATAGCTCCCAAGAACTCCAGATTTCTGCTCACAACTTCACTTGGATGTCTAGTGGGTATATCAAGTTTAATGCATACAATACAAACTCCTGACTTCCCCTGCAAAACTATTCTAGTTGTACTTAATTCACTAATTCTGGTGCTTAGAATAGAACCTCACATAATATCTTAACAAGCTATCTAATGAGTATGTTTTTTTATTTTTTAGATGTATGTTTCACAATACAGATTTCAAAAAAGAAAATAAATATAAAAATAGGTATAAAATAAAAAAGCAGTGGTTTCTACACATAACCTGGTTTAAAGGCTTTATTATTTATTTTAATAAAAATCAAATTCCATTACAAAATGAAGACTTTGATTAAAATTAGTGCTTTATAACAAGTGTTTTGATATCATTTGGACAAACTAGCATATCCAAAATTAATGGATAAAGTTTATGTAATTTCATTAGAAAAGAGATGAGGCAAGGAGATGGATTAGGTCAACTTCATTAAATAGATTATGATGGAAGAAGATAAAATTTTGATTAGAGCTACAGCATTAGAAATCATTTGGCATTGCATTGGCAAACTTGAAAAATATTCTACTTTATACTATTTACTATTTATTTATCTTGGTGTTAGGACTAATAAATGAGTATTTTTTTAAAATATATTTTCCAGACACTACAGTTTTCTTCTACAAAAGCACTCTCATGGGCATTTTTGATGCTTTCTGAGCGGTCAGCATTTTGTAATGCCTTTCAAATTGTTGGGAAGATTCCATCATTATGAATGAGGACAGAAGGCAGAAAACCTGGCTCTCTAGTTATTGTGGAGGCCGTCATTTGACTTGGTACCACCAATCAGAGTCTCCCATACATGACATTGACCTGGGAGGGACTGAGCTGAGGAAATAAGTACCACTTGTCAGGATCTGTTTTAGGCCGAGACTAAAATAATAAATGAATGTTAAATGAAAGTGGTTTCTATATCTTAAATTGCTTATTGCAGTTTATCACTGTATAATCACTTATAAAACTGTTTCATGTACTGGTTAGAATGAAAGAATTAGCAACTCTTGTATACTTATATCCATAGTCTTTTTTAGGTGACAAAATAATCGCTTTTTTGTTTAATGGAGAAAGCCTGTGTCTTATGATTCATTATGCAATCAGTAACCCATTACACAGTCCTGGATGCATAGGTGTTCAATAGATAGATAATTGTTGACTAAAACAGTATGTTACTTTATAATATACTTTATAAATGTATTCTTTAGACATTAAGAAGTGAGAGGCCCCATCATCATAAAAAGAGCAAATTTCAGAGTCACCCAGCCCTATTACATGACCTTGGAGCTTTCCTTAACTGCCCTTTGCTTCACTTTCTCCTTCAGTAAAATGGGGATAATGCCTACTTTGTAGGACTGAGATAATTTAATCAAACAATACATATTAAAACAATTGGTACCTAATAAATACTCAAGCCAAATGATAATTAGTGCTTATAAAGTTAAGAGATTTCAAATAACCTATATTCTGGAGGTACAAACATAGTCCTGCCTGTTTGAGGCTGTAGAACATGTCATATCTAATTACCTGCAAAGATACTCCAGAGTATAAATTAGACAAAATGTCTCAGGCAGCTGTGAATCCTTACGTGAGGCAAAAATTGCTGCTGTATATTAACAAACACTTAAGGACTTGGACATAAATGTTTCTAAATATATTAGAACATAAACCATGTAACAGAATGCAACTATTTAACAACAATTTAGTCATGATTTTCAGAGTAATAATATCTATTTCCACCAAGGTTACTCTAATTAGAACCAACGAGACTCATTAAAACTCAAAACATATCTAGCGCACCAATGCCATAGCAGCCAAAAATAAAATTGAGCATATGTGAGATGGCTCTTCTGTTCTTACTTACCTTCAAATAAGATGCTTATGCAGTGTTTCTTTAGCAATTCGCATCCTTTAATACATTCAAATCTGTGTATAAAAATGTTTTAATCAATGCACATATTGAAAAAATATTTAAGCCAAAATTTTTATTATTGTTTAAAGTGTAGAGGATCACGATAGAAAAGCTGTAATTTTATTTTATGCCTGAAGGATTTTAGACAGTATATGAATTCATGCTTCACTGGTTTTTCAGTGAAGAGTGAACTGTACCAGAGGACTGAGAGGAAAGGTGAGATTTCAGGGATCTGTGGAGCATGGCGGCAGTGCACAATGGGGGCGAACTGAGGGTAGGCTCTTAGCATCAGAGAAACCTGTCAGAGGATATCAGGCCTCAGCACCTGACTGGGCTTCAAGAGTAAGATTTTCTTTATTGACAGGTGCCTGGAATGAATGTAGCCTTCCAGAATTGTCATTTGAGAAGAGAAACCATATCACAAGCCAGGTAATTAATGAAGTATACATAGAAGCTTGACAGGTGGACAAGATACAAACAGATTCTAGGCAACAATGTGTGCAAAGTTCTGAGGTTCAAAAGAGAATGACACATTTTGGGAACTGCTAGTGGTCAATCGCTGGAGCAAAGAGGACATTAAGAAAACAATGGGGAATGAAACTTTGCAAGCCAAGCATTCTTGTTCCTTGGCTTTTTGAGTAAGTGTAAAATGATGGGTGATATGGGATAGGACTGTCGATAGACATCATCTAAGAATCTTTGTTTCTTTTTCTTTCTTTTTTATTTTTTTAATGGAGAGGGATGCGGGTACAGAGGATAAAGAAATTGGCTAGCGTAGGCTCAAGGAGGCTAATGATGCCTCCTTTTGAGATGCTGTATAAGTGGAATAATAAAGAAAAAATGAGAGGGGGAGCATATCAGAAACAAGGGTGCATGTGTGGATGACACAGACCATGATGATGTCGACTTGTATATTTGTATGTGTAGACATTTCATTAGGCAAACATTTCAGTATAATGAACATTTTTGTTTGACATTTCAATATGCGTTACTGCAAACTGCGGAGTGATTTTTTTTTTTTTGTATATAGTCTGTCTTTGTCTTAGAAGACAATTTTGTAAGGTAGATTTATAATAATTTTACTTTAAAAACCCATTTGAATAAAACTAGTGATCCTAACAAATACTTATATAGCACTTATTTTTTTCAAGCACTATTGTTTTAAACTCTTTATAAATGTTAACTCATTTAAAACTCGCAATAACCTATATGAAGTGGTTACTATTATTTTGATTTTACAGATAAAGAACTCAGAGAGTTTAATGAATAAAATAGGATTAGAATTGGTCTCTAAGCTTAGTATGTAAACTAATTAAGAAGTTGTAAATTTTGTCATTGGACATAGAAGTATTTATATAAATATGTACATATAAAATAAATATATTTTATTTCATAATTTTGATGGCTGACCCATTTTAAAAAGGTAAATATTAAACAAAGAAAAAACAGTATTAGATAATTAAGTGACACATTTTATTATCTTTGCTCTCTCTTGCATAGTTTTATACTAAATTAGGAGCTGAAATATCCTCTCATGTAAAACAGTAACTACAAACTCCTAAACTGTGCTTTAGATGAGAGTTACATCCTCAAATATACTCTTTTTTTGCTTTACAATAAAACTTTTGTTTACAAATGGGTTTTCATTATCCATAGAAAATGCAAATCGTGCAAGTAAAACTCATTCAAGATTAATTTTCATTTGAGAAGTACAAAATTTGTTGCTCTTATTTTTTACAAGCAAATATCCATAGCATACATTAATGTTTCATGAGAATAAATGGCATATTAAAGGAATATTCATTGAGAAATGGCATTTAGTCATATCATATACAAATAACTCTGACATTTGTTGGGACAAAGAAACATCACTTCAACATTACTCTTTGTGCAGATCTTAAAATAAAACATGAGGTTGTTCTTTTGTTTCATTTAGAGAAATTCACTTAGCAACATTATAAGTGCCCCTATAACAAACTGATTACAATTTTATTCACAAAAGTATTTAAATGTTCAATTTCCTTAACTGAGAATGTTTTATATTTGCAAGACTTTAGCCAAGCACCACTGATAAGAATTTTTATTATTATTCATTTTTTATGAGTTTTGCCTGGGTTTAAGTAAGATAATATTCCTTGGGAGCTTCATTAGGTCTTTCATCTGAATCAGAAAAAAAAAAAAAAAAAAAAAGAACTGTTTTCTTTCATTGTAAATAATCACTGAGAGCTCCAAGTGATGTTAGGTGCCAGTCATGGGGTACGAGTTCACCTCAGCTCAATGATTTAACAATTTTGAGTTATAGTACACAGGAGGGCTGTGATGTTATGAATCTATCCTCCTCAGTAGGTTTTGCAGTTGAAACTCCTGTCTAATGATGTGTGCTAATACATAATGATAATGTCCTTCACCGAGTTTCTCTCTAATGGTGTATGTTACTTTATAATGATAATATGCTGGGGTAAGACAATAATGTTAATATCCCTACTTTGCTGAGAAGAATATACTCCAAATAATACAGTGCTCATGAATGACCTCAACTACTGGCTCTTTCAAATTGGAAAACAGAATAAAATGGAGGTGGGGGGGGGGTGGACACATAAACCCAATATCTCTTTTTAAATTCATCACACAAGAGAAATAGCCCCATGGTAGTTCATTAGGATACACAGTAGTTTGAAAGACTAGTGGCAGATTTTTTTCTTTCCCTTTTTTCTTGCTCTCTTTTAATAGAGATGCTCAGGGGCTTATGATTACTTAGTCTCCAAGTGGCCCTTGAAAATGATTCCTTTTTAGTGGAACAGATGTTAAGGGAATCACCACGCTGAATTATCCTGGGGTGAATGAACTTTAGATTTTCTTATAGATTCTCCCACCATTCTATTTAACTAATACAGCAGCATAGTAAAAGTAAAAACAAATTTATGCTGTTTTAAGCAAAAGTATTTAAAACTTTATTTACCATAGAAAAGTTATCTAATGATAACATTCATATCTTTACTTCTTATTAGGGTTAGTCAATTTAAACATGATATAATGTGGGTGCCTAATACATAGGGAGGAATCCTCTCTTATTTTAAAAGAACATATAAATAAGAAAGCAAAACACCTATTTTTTCCCATTAGAGCATTATGTCACAGAAACAACCAAGTGAGTATGGAGAGTCGGATACTAAACTATTAAAAATTATAAAGTATTTATACTAAAGTATAAAAAAATTTTATATAAATCTATCCAATTCCTAATTTTCTGACTTTTCAGTTTTAATTTTTTTGTGTAAAGTATCACAATACGATTAATAAAATAATGTTTGTGAAAACCCTTATAAACAATAAAGTTTTATTATAAGTAGTAATAGTAAAAAATAATAGCAATTGAGCATTTATAATGTGTCAAAAATAGAGGAGTACTTTTACATTTATTATCTCATTAGATTCTTCAAAAAAATCCTATGATATATATAAATCCATACTATTCTTGCTTTTATTTTAAAAGTTAACATGCCCAAGTTCAAACTGACAGAAAGTAAAATGTGGGTAACAAGCAGCTTATCCTGCATGTCTCTGGGTTGTGAGTCCTACTTATGAATGAAGACAAAGTAAAATCATCCCTCCAGTAAATTTTGTAAATTGTCTTTGAGGCTCATTTTGCCACGCTTCTTGGAAGTTAAATGGTCTATAGATCTGTTTGTCATTCTTTACTTATACCAAGTTCACAGACAATGTCTTGAAATAGAAGGGTTGAATAAACCAAGGAAGCTCCCTAGCTTCCTAGATTAGTTCATGTAGTGGCTGTCTTCCTATTCATCCTTTTCTATTGCCGATGTCATTATTGCATGAAAAATTAAAAAAAGGAATAAAGTATAATATGAGATATACTGAACTCTCTTTTAATATAATTGTAGCATAAGAGCAATAAAACCACTTCATAAAAAAATGTAATATCTGAACAGATATAATCCTTACAAAGTTTCAGGCAGAGGTCTTTGTCTAGGTTATAAAAACAACTAAGGTAATAAAATAAGTATTAAACGAAAAGTAAATTTTAAAGCAGAGTCTCCCCACTGGTGACATATTGCAAGGAAAAATCCTCAGATCTTGTGAAGTAAAGGGTTAACTCTGCAGGCTTGGGGTGTTCAAACTGCACAGTCCACAAAAGGATGGGAAATAACTTCTAAGCCTTTGGAATATTCTTCTTGAAAAGAGTTTCTTTTTACACCTGGGGTTTGGGACCACTCAAGGTAGCTCATGCTAATAATGTGATTTAAGGTGAATGCTTATTTATCTATCTATCATTTATCTTCTATCTATCTATCTATCTATCTATCTATCTATCTATCTATCTATCATCTATCTATCTATCTACCTAATTAAATTTATGGGGGTAACATTGGTTAACAAAATTATATAGGTCTCAAGTGTACAATTCAATAATATATCTTCTGTTTATTTCATTGTGTTCACCACCCAAAGTCAAATCTTCTGTCACCATATATTGACTGCCTTTACCTTTATGTACTTCCCTCCCACCTCCATTTCCCTATGGTAACCACTAAACAGCTGTTTGTGTCTATGAGTTTTTGTTTGTTTATCTTATTCATTTGTTGCTTTCAGTTTTATATCCTACATATGAGTGGAATCATATGATTCTCAACTTTTTGTGTCATTTATTTTGCTGAACACGATAATCTCAAGATCCATCTATATTGTCACAAATCACAAGATTTCATCGTTTTAATGGCTGAGTAATATTCCATTGTATATATGTATTATTATAATTATTATTTAGTTTTAGTTTTTGTGTGCTTTTTCACCTAATGCCTTGGGTCACACTGTACTGATTAGACTTCAGGAGGTGGATGGGGGCTGGAGACTGAGTAGCACACAAATGATTTGTGCCTATGTGATTGACTCCCCAAAAACCTCTAAATTCAAGACTTGGGGGAGCTTCCCTAGTTGTTACTACTTCATACATAGAGTAACATATGCGTGCTTAGAGAATTAAACACTGTCCTTGAAATTTCAATGAGAGAGAACTGGAAGCTCCAGATTCCACTCTATGTGCCATAGGATATCCTAAATGAGTAACTTAATTTAAAGAGACCTGGAGTCTAGCCAATGCTCAGCAATTTCTTAGCTTTAAATTGGGGTAATAAGAAAGTTCTGATGTATTTAGGAAATGGGAGGATTAATCTTAGTCCCAACTCTGGCACTTGACAGTTTTGTAAATCGATGAATTCATTTACATTTTGAGCTTCTGGTTTCTCATCTCAAAAACAGGGATACTGAATTACATATCACATATATGATGAAGCTCAAAATTGATAACATATGTAAATCTATTTTATAAGTAAAATAAAAATATATACAATTATTATTTTTAAATTAATGAAGTAAAAATACTTGGTTTACTTGAGCAAATTATTGTGAGATTATGAGGTATGAAAGCATTAACAGGTTAAAGCATGTATTCAAACTTATTGACAAAGCTGATTAAGTTCTACCTACTCCAAAAATTCTGTTTGGGTTTTTGCCCACCTCTAGATATGATTTCACATAGCCTTTGTTTGTATTTTTCTTGTGAACAATTATCTTACTTTGTTTTTCAATATTGTCACTTGTGTTCCTGTGTATAAACTTCTTGAGAAGAAAGGCTATCTTGGTAATCCTTTTAGTACCTAGAACTACTTGCTCAAAAGACATGCTCAGAAAACTATATGTTAAATGGAACAATTATTCACATTAAATAATTTGATATCACTGTCTAAGTGAGATCAATTAATTAAATGTGCATTAGTGACCACAACTTTGTAGTAGAGCAGTAATTCTCAATAAGGCTTTCCACTTATAATTGCTTAGGGAGTTAAACAAACAAACAAACAAACAAAACAACTTGACTAATTTTTTAAAAAGCAGAATAATAATAATTGTTGTTGTTAGTATTATTATTTTGTATAACAATGAATTATTATTTTTATTGTTATTATTATTCCAGGCCAATTTATTCAGAATCTTTATGGATGAGAAACAAAGCACCTGTATTGGGGGGAAAAAAGCTCCTAGTTAATTGTAATATGTAGAAAAATCAAAGAACCATTGACCTAGAGTCAGAATTTTAGTTTAATCCCTTGTTGGTGAAATTATTGAATGTTGAAATAATAGATTTACATTAAAGGTTAGAAGTATATTTGAATTATGATTATAGCTTTGTAAACAAGTAGCAATTGTTTTTGAAAAATATCTGGTCTGGTAATAAGGAGCTGAGGAAGCTAGCTTTCTTTAACATTTAGCAGTAAGTGAAGTATCATAGTTTCTAACTATGTCACCCAGATATGTTTCAAATTATTTATGCACAGACATAAATAAGCCATTATTTAGTACAGTTAATAACCCATGACAAGTTTCCTTAAAATAAATAGGTTCTCAAAATTCAATTTTATTTATTAGCCAATTTGAATTTTTTGCCTAGGCATTTATCCATCAAACATGGCACTGTTATTGCACATGCATTATGCAACATGTCAAATTAAACCATTGTTGATAAAACAAACATTAGTTATTGAAATGATCCAAATGCCAGTTTGAAATGCTGTGTTGTAGCTAATAAATATGCCTAACTTCCAGTGCAGAAAGAGTGGGCAAACATTATAATTTAATTTCTAGGCCCGTATTTTATAAAAATTAAAAAAAAAAAAAACCTCCCACAATGAACAATGGTTTTGTCTTCTATTTAGTGATAAGCATATGGTGCTGACACGAGTAACTAATAATGGTAACAAGTATTATTAGTGATACTAACAAGTTCTTTAATTTTGTTTCTTTATCTAAAAACACTTATTAGCATCTTTAATCATGTGAAAGCCTTTCCAGTGCTCAGTTTGATATTGTTTCTAAGGCTCATATTTCCTAGGACAAGGTGGATGGCTTGAGATACAGAGATTTAGATCCATTATTAAGGAAGGGACCAAATTCCAACATTTTTATTACTTAAGAAGTAAAGAATGTATTTATTATAAGCAAATTTATTGAACTCAGGCCAATAAGCTTATTCAAGGCTTTGAGTTTGACCTTGATTCTGTATTCTAGTGAGAAGTATTTGTCGAAGAGGCTTTAAGCAATCTATGACAATATGCCCAGGCCTTAATACAAGATAAGCTAAATTTAAAAAGGCGGCTAGAATTTTTACAAACTATTCTATTTGCTTAGTATTTAAACCCCCACCTCAATCCTCTACACACCATCCCCTAGTGGAACTTGCCATAAAAAAAAAAAAAAAAAAAAAAAAACTTTTAAGGGTACTGTGAAGCAGGGGTCCTCAACCCCCAGGGCCACGGACCAGTACCGGTCCATGGCCTGTTAAGAACCAGGCCGCACAGCAAGAGCTGAGCATTGGGAGAGTGAAACTTGATCTGTGTTTGCAGCCTCTCCCCAGCACTAAAATCACCATCTCAGCTCCACCTCAGATCATCAGACATTAGATTCTCATAGAAGCACAGGTCCCTGGTGACAAAAAGGTTGGGGACTGCTGCTGTAAAGAATCTAATAAATTAATAATATCTTCACTTAAAAAAATTTAATTAAAACATATATTTTGGCTAGAAACATGACTCCCATTACATAACTAATTGCAGAAAGTTAGATTTAAGATATTATTACCTTTCTCTCAACTTTTATAAAGCATACTTCTTAAGCTGAGAAAATTATTTAAAGGGATGAATTTTTTAAATTAATAATTGAAATGAATTAGGCACTTTACCTAATTTCCCTCTCTCCCTCTCTTCCTACAAATGTATATCACACTCCTACTGGGAAACAGGCAATGCTCACTGCATAGGAGATAGTGAACACTACGAACTTGGTCTCTGTCCTTCAGAAGCTTGTTCTTTGACCATGAAAACAGACACTTAAACAAATATCTACTATTAAAAGAATATTTATAACAAGTGTGTGACTGTGGGAGGAAGAGATTGCTATGGATAAATATTTTAAAAGCATTTAATTCAGACAGGGAAGATCAGAATAGGCTTCCTAAAGAGAGCAATATTTAACCCGAAATAAACAGAATAAGTAAGATGTAGCAGTTCTAACCTTGGGGTGGGGATGAGGGGAGTGATGGAAAGGGAATGGGGAAGGAGTACGAGAAAGAGAGAGAAAGAGAGAGGAAGAGAGAGAGTTTCAAACACACATAAAAACATTTGCAAAGAACCGAAATAAAGAGAAAGTACATAATGTTCGAGGAATTAAAATATAGTTATGTTTAATGCTTAGTGTCTGTAGCAGGGGTCCCCAACATCTCAACCTTGGTACTATTGATATTCTTTGTTGTGTGTGTGTGGGAGGGTGGGACAGAGGGATGAGGGCTCATCTTATCCTATGCATTATAGAATGTTTAGCAGCATCCTTGACCCCTACCCACTGTACACCTGTAACACACCTATCCCCAAGTGTGACGAACAAAAATGATCCCGTGCATTATTTTCTGGAAGGCAAAACCACCTGGTATGCTGGTCTGCAGGTAAGAGGCTTGAGACTGAGGTAGGTGTGTATGAGGCAAAAGATGAGGCTGCAGAAATTAGCCAATGTGAATACCCCTCCACCACACCTTATTTCCATTCTGTCTTGCCACATTCAGTCTAAACCTTTTTGCCAAGACCTAGTTCTCCACAATCCTTTCCTTCTTTCCCTACTCAAGCCTGACATAATAGTATGACACTCCAAAAAGACAAAGCATCATTGCCCAAGTCAAAGAGGGAGGGGTGAAAGAGGAAGGTACTAATGGAAGCTTGATATGTTGAGGAAGTAACATTCATATGGCAAAGTGACAGTAGATTGAGGAAGTACACAGAAATTGGATTATGAAATAGCTTTGATCACATATTAAGAAATTTGGATTTTATCCACAAGTCTGTAGAATGGTACAGAGAATTTGTAAACAGGGACTTTCTCTTTGAAGAGAATCATTCTGACAGCTTTTTAAGAATTTGTAAGGAATTTGATGAAATAGGAAATAGCAGGAAGCAAGAAAACCAGTTAGAAGAATAGGTCTACAATCTTAGACATGTTTAGGACCAGAGATGACCTGTCCTGTGTGTATGAAATAATAGATTAGAAATATTTTTAATAGATAGTATCAGTATTTGTTCATCACGATGTTTTTTAAATGTATTTATTTAAATTAGTTTCAAGTACACAGTACATTGGTTATACATCTATACAGTTCATAAAACAATCCCCCCAATTTCTCCCTCCCTCCCCTGGCCCTCCACCTAGCCATCATTAATGCTAACTTATTTCCCCCTGCTGTGCTCCCCATACTGGTGACCAACTATCTACTGCTAACATGTACTTCTTTAACCCTTCACCCCATTCTCCCAACTCCCCAAGCCCCCGCACTTCTGTCCATCACCAAATTGTCCACTATATTTGTGAGTCCATTTTTGATTAGTTTGTTCTTTTTGTTTCTTAGATTCTGCATACAAGTAAAATCATATGGTATTTATCTTCCTCTGTCTGACTTATTTAACTCAGAATAATAACCTCTAGGTCCATCCATGTCATTGCAAATGATAGGATTTTATTTTTTTTAATAGCTGAGTAATATTCCATTGTATATATGAACCATAATTTAATTATTCAATCATCTGTTGATAGGCATTTAGGTTGCTTCCATATCTTGGCTATTATAAATTGTGGTGCCATGAATATTGAAGTGCATAGATCTTTACCAATTATTGTTTTGGTTTTATTTGGATAAATACCCAGAAGTGCAATTGCTAGGTCAAAAGGTATATCCATTTTTAATCTTTTGAGAAACCTTCATACTGTTTTCCATAGTGGCTGTACCAATTTGCAATCCCACTAACAATGTATGAGGGTTCCCTTTTATGTTTTATATGTGGTGAGGAATATGTAAAGATGACTTTCTGACATTATCTGGTGATTAGTGATGTTATTCACCAATTCTGAGAAATAAGTTTCTGTAAATGTTAAAAGCTCAAGAAATGTTCTATAATGTGGTAGACAGAAACTGAGGTAACACAGATCATTCAATCATGTATACATGGGACAAAGTGTGAATCAGAAAGAGAGCAAGAGTATTATATATATTCACAATGTAAGGGATAAAGTTAACTGCCTTATTTGAAAGAATCTATGAAAATATATTCCAAACTCAAAAATTACTATTTTAGTATAATTATAGAATAAAACTTTATGAAAACAGCTATCTTAGTGTCATATTATTTTCAATTTTGTAAAACAAAGTAAATACTTAGCGCATTTATCATAGTACATATCTAAAAGTAAAAAGGATTTTAACTTCACAGAATTTCTAAATTTCCCATGATTTACTTGGTTTTTAATACTTAAATGATGTTATTATATTTATTACATATTTAGGTTCATATGGAAAATCATGAAGAATATATTTATACTGAATAGGGGTAAGAACATAAATTATACATCACAATAATTCTTACTGAAAGTTAATATTTATTCTCTTCAATACATGAATGAGTCCAGTATAACAAAATGAGACCTTCATAAAAGTAGTAGATATTATAACATGAAATTTGAGATGAAGCTTTTCTTAATTTCCTGACTGCTCTCTTCTTTCTCTCTTCTTTCCCTGTTTCTATATAGTCTTACAATTTTATATTTACTTTAAAAAAGAAACAAATAAAGGAGAGACCTCAAGACACAGACACAGAGACAAGAAGTTAGTATTACTGTAATAGTTAAAGGAGTCACTATTGTTTTCCCTAAGGTATGTCAGACTGTACTTTAGAAAATGTGCCGTATGATACATATCTTCCAGGCCCTAGAGGCTTTTGAAATAATTACATTTAGGTTGCCCTTCTTCTATCAAGAGGCTGAAGATGCTATCAATCTATTTCTGTTCCACAGAGTTTATAAACCTTCAGTGGAATCTTGAATGTTTTATGGCAAATATCTTAGAGAAAACACACAGCATAAAAATGTTTCTCCATTAATCTTTGGAGTATTCCATTCTGTTTTTTTCATCGTTCTTGTGATGATATTACAGTGTGTTTACTGTTTGAATTGTAAGTTCTAAAAACTGATCTACAGTGTAGCAAGGGATATGGTAGTTCTATAGATTTAGGACAAACATAGATTATATAACACAATTAAGTTAACTCAGCTTATATAGAAGGGAAAAAAAGATTACTCTTATCTTTATTAAAATTGTAATTCTTTTATTTCTCTAGTAGAATCAACTTCCTTCATTTCCAGAAAACATATTTTGCCACAAGGCACAAAATATATAAACCATATATAAAGTACATCTTAGCCTTTAGATGACTGTGTTAGAAAGAATTTTAGATGATATCTAGTCCAGCTTCTCTCCAAATAATAAGATTCTATCTACAAGCATTTTTGAAAGACAATGATCCTATTTACACAAAGCCTCAGTTCTACTGTTGGACAATTCTAATTAAGATGAGTTCTTTGAAGTGAACAAAACCCTACTTCCCAACTTATATTTTTTATTAGGCTTCCCTATAAAACAGGAAGAGGGATAAAAATTTACTTCCATATAAATATGTACTTTAAACAGTTGAGGGCAATTAGCCTATCTCCTGTTTTTCTTTAATTGCCTGGGCTAAATATTCCCAATTTTCTCAGCTGTGACTGTGATTTACAGATCTCCACATGATCTCTAGTTATTTTCTCTGGTTGATCTATTACTTCAGTCTTACTCCTAATGAGTGGTTCTCCAATCTGCCCACCAGACTGTCCTATGGAAGAAGTCTGCATATTAGAACATCCAAATTACAGCTAGTTCATGTACTGCTTGTATGGAACTAGAAATTCTAGGGCTTTTCATATGATTAATCACTTATTTTTGACACTCTCATAAAAAGATTTAATTTTTTTCCAGCTCAATTTCATCTTGGTTTTGAGGCTTGATCCCACTTACCACTGTTATTTAAAATACAATTAGAAAAGTTATCAATAGAACCATGCCATCCTAGATTTGAACCTTAACTCTGAGTTAAGAGTTATGTTCTAAAAATCTACCTATTTATCTATGTATTCATTGTCCTGATGTGAAACTTTGATAAATATGTTAAAGATAAAAATAGAGTATTCGTACAACTTTTATACAAGCATTTTAAAAAGATTAGTTCTGTTATTTAAAATGCTTATGGCCTTTAAGTTTTAAATTCATTCAAATATTTTAATCATATATTTTAATATGTGTCCATATTATTTGAGAGCTTGCAATGTGATTTGTAGAATGCCTTGATAAAGCACAATTGCACATATACATGAGATTACACTGATTTGTTAGCCTAGGGAATCTTTTCAATTTGACAGAGCATGTTTTTCCTGAGCCTATGCTGTCTCCTTCTATTCAACTTTTGCTTATAACAACATAAAATCTACCTACTTGATGATTTATAATCTTAAGTAATTAAGGATGAGCTTCAAGGCCTATGGCTTTTAAAATGTAACTGTCCACGCCTTCAGCAAGCAGGCCAATTCTCTAAGTATACAGTGGTGTATTTGTATACTCTCTGTAGTAAACTGGATGTGCAAAGTCACGATTCCTATAAACATACTTTCATGTAAAAGTATTGAAACAGCCCAGCATCTGGGCAACATGACTGCCATTAAGATTAATTGGAATAGGCTGGTTGACATTCAATTATTAAAATGTTTGTTTAATAAAAGTATTTTGTATGAAATTAAATGTGTGATGTCTTATTTTAAAAGGAATTGATATCCAAAGATAGTCACACAGAAGGCCAAAGCTTGGGAGTCTTAAGATTAAATTTATTCATTGAGTATTAAGGTATAATGTTTAATAAAAAAGAAAGGCTTTATTATCTAGGTTATGTTACTTCGAAAGCACAATTATACACATACTACTTTTTAATTTCAAAATGATGTCTTCTTGTCCTTATTCAAAATGTCTTTATTTGTGCTACAATCATATAGCCATTTCTTCCCTATCTTCCTCACCCTCAACATTCATACCAAAGAGCTATTTATTTAACAATAAAACCTTTATGAAATAGTGAGTTTAGGTAGATGAAATGAACCACAGAACTTAACATCTCTTTATAGAAACAATCTACTATTATACCATGGCCCTTTACACAGGCAAACAATTTTATTTTAGTGATGAGAAAATATGATTTATATCTAAGGCCAGTTTAAGCTGCTGCTGCTTCTTCTTCCTCTTCCTCTTTCTCCTTCTCCTCCCCCTTCTCCTCCCCTTCCCCTTTACCTCCTTCCCTTTCCTCTTCTTCTTCTTATTCCTTTTTTTCTTCTTCCTCTTTTTTATAACTGTTAATTGGACTAAGACTTTCAGCACAGTGTGTAAAGTCTCTAAGACATGCTGTATTTGTCCCTGTTTAATTTGGCCAGAAACTATAAGAAAAATTCAGATCTTATAAAAAGGTGTTTGCTAGGTGTGCCAGTGGCCATCTATACCAGAGTTGTACTGATGGGGCTCCTATTCCTCTCTAGACATGCCATCTCAGACAACTAGAGAAGCACACTTGTTATTAAGCAAGCACTACTTAGATGGAGCAACTGAATTCATTCAAAGGATCAGACCAAAAGCCTCTATAAACAGCACTCATAGCCAAATTAAGAACACATTTCTAGAGAATATAGTTTAAAACAAATTGCAGGGCAGTTTTTTTTACCTCACTTAATCATTAAAGTAAAAAAGGCAATGTTCAATGTAATTTTCATTTAAGAAATTTAATAGGTACATCCCTATTGTCTAAAATATTTTCATTTTGATATTTTGCTTAATCATATTTTCTAATTTAAAAAATTGGGCAAATATTTGTATAATTAAGAAATTTACATATTTTTACTCATACTCTTAACAGAAAATAAATGACTTTCTGGTGATCTGTAAAATATTTACTTTGGTAAGTTAAAGTATTTAAAGTGAATTAGGCAGAAGACAGAGAGGAAGAAATATTTAAAATATTCCTGTAACTTGTAATATCACTCTATGTTCTTAATTTGGAAAGGATGAAGAATGTACAACGAGATTTAGTAAATTTGGTAAACCATTTTAAAATTATTAATATAAAGTGATTTTTTAAAATATATTTTTATTTATATAGATCAAATGAGTAGGTCTTACATGTGAAGAGGTTGTCAGTCAATTTTGATTCTTTAAAGTGTTTAATGACAGCCAAATGTACAATAATGAAATTAGAGATAGTTTTCTGTTGTGTTAAAAAAAAGCTTCATATTTTCTTGATTGTCGTTGCTTGGTCATGGAGAATAAAGTATTTTGAAATATTATGGAGTACTAATTGATAAAAGGAGTTTTTTAAGAACTAGGAATTATTGCATTGCCATTTTATTTTAGACATGGTAATTCACAGTCTTCCCACTTTTTTTCCCATCATGATATTAGATCCCTTCAATTTTATATCAACAGCTGTCTGCACAAACAAAACTTCACAATTTACTTTAATAATCCAAATTATTAAGACACTTGTAATTAAAATTTTTATGGAGATAACTATAGTTTCACATGCAGTTGTAAGTAACAATACAGAGAGGCTCTACATACCTTTTACCTAGTTTCCCCAATGGTAAATCTTATAAAACTATCATTCAGAATCACAACCAGGATATTGACACTGTTACGATCCACTTATCTAATTTGGATTTCCTCAATTTTACCTGCATTCATTTGTTGTGTATGTATCTGTATTAGTTCCACACAATTTTATCACAAGTTATTCACTCTCACATGCAACAGTTCCATCTTCACAATATTCCCTTGAGTTGCCCATTATAGCTCACCTCCCATGTTCCCTCTACTAATTCTTAAACATTAATAGGCAAATTAATCTATTGCCCATTTCTAAAATTTTTACATTTGAAATATGTTATATAAATAAAACTATACAGTATGCAACTTTTTGGGATTGGCTTTATACATTGACTATAATTCCTAGGAAATGCATTCAAGTCACTGCATCTGTAAATAATCTGTTCCTTTTATTGCTGAGTAATATTTCATGGTAGGTATGTACAAGAATTTAACCATTCACGCATTGAAGGATAACTAGGCTAGCTTTGGGTTATTATGAATATTTCTGTGCAAGTTTTTTATGTAAATACAGATTTGTTTTTCCTCTGGGACAAGTGTTCAAGAGTACAATAGTTTGATAATATTGTAATTGTCTGTTTAAATTTACAAAACATTGCCAAATTGTCTTTCAGAGTAGCTGTACCACTTTTATATCTTCAGTGGCAAAGCAGTCTCTCCCCATCCTTCCAAGTATTTAGTATTCTCTATTTTTAAGTTTAGTTGTTATAAAAGGTATGTATTGATACCTCACTATGATTTTAAGTTGCATAGCTCTAGTAACTTAGGATATTGAATACCTTTTCATGCGCTTATGTATCATTTATATGTCTTCTTCCGTGAAATTTCTGCTTATGTTTTTTGCCTATTATGTAACTAGATATTTTTTGTTGAGTTTTGAGAGTTTATGTATTTTATTCCTAGGTATTTTATTTTTTTGTCACAATTGCAAAAAGAATTATTTTTTCTACTTCCTTCTCTGACACTTCGTTATTAGAGTATATAGGGATGCTATGGATTTTTGAACATTAATTTTGTATCCAGAGACTTTAGTGTATTTGCTTATTGTTTCTAAAAGCGTTCTTGTGAAGTCTTTATGGTTCTCTATATAGAAAATCATGTCATTCGCAAATAGTTATAGTTTGACTTCTTCGTTTCCTATTTGGATGCCTTTTATATCTTTATCTTGCCTCATAGCACTTGCTAGGACCTCCAATGTTATATTGAATAAAAGTGTCAATAGTGGACAGCCTTGCCTTGTTCCCAATCTTAAAGAGAAAGTTTTTAGTTTTTCACCATTAAGGATGATGTTGGCTAAGAACTTGTCATGTATGGCCTTTATTATATTAAGGTACTTTCTTTCGAAACTGATTTTGTAAAGTGTTTTGATCATAAATGGATGTTGAATCTTGTCAAAGGCTTTCTCTGTATCAATTGGTATGATCATATGATTCTTATTTTTTATTTTGTTAATGTGGTGTATCATATTAATCAATTTGCATATGTTGAATGATCCCTGTGCCCTTGGGATAAAGCCCACTTGATCGTGGTATGAAATCTTTTTAATATGTTGCTGTATTCGGTTCACTAGTATCTTATTTAGGATTTTTCATCTGTGTTCATGAAAGTATTGGTCTGTAGTTTTCTTTTCTTGGGTTATCTTCACCAGGTTTTGGTATCAGAGTAATATTGGCCTCATAAAATGAGTTGGGAAGTATTGCCTCCTCTTCAATTTTTTGGACGAGTTTGAGGAGAATAGGTATGAAAGCTTCTTTGAATGTTTGGTTGAATTCACTGGTGAAGTCACCTGGCCCTGGACTTTTATTTTTTGGTAGGTTTTTGATGATTGTTTCAATTTCCATACTGCTGATTGAACTATTTAGATTTCCCAGATCTTCTGGATTCAGTGTAGGAAGGTTGTATTTTTCTAAGTACTGGTCCATTTGTTCTAGGTTATTGACTTTGGCGTTATATACTTTTTCGTAGTATTCGTGCATGATCCTTTGTATTTTTGTGATGTCAGTCATAATTTCCCCTCTTTCATCTCTTTTTTCTTTAGGGAGTCTAGCCAGGGGATTGTCAATTTTACTATCCTTCTCAAAGAACCAGTTCTTTATTGCATTTATATTTTCTATTTTTGTTGTTGTTGTTGTTTGTTTGTTTTCAATTTTATTTATTTCTTCTCTAATTTTGACAATTTTTTCCTTCTGCTGACTTTAAGCCTCATTTGTTCTTCCTTTTCTACTTTTTAAGATGAAGAATTAGGTTGTTTATTTAGGCTCATTTTTGTTTTTGGAGATAGGCCAGTAATGATATGAACTTTCCTCTTATGACCACTTTTACTGCATCCCAAAAGTTTGATATGTTGTACTATCATTATTATTCAGTTCTATGTATCTGTTGATCTTCCTTTTTATTTCGTCTCTGACTCAGTTATTCTTCAGTAGCATGTTGTTTAATCTCCATATATTTGTGGTTCTTCCTGCTTTCTTTTTACAGTTGATCTCTAGTTTCAAAGCATTATGATCAGAGAATATGGTCGCTATGATTTCAACCCTCTTATATTTGATGAGGCTATCTCTGTGTCCCAGTATGTGGTTTGATTCTTGAGAATGTTTTATGTGCACTAGAGAATAATGTATAAGCAGCTGTTTCAGGATGGAAGGCTTTGTAAATGTCAATTATATCCAGTAGGTCTAATGTATCATTGAAGGATGTTATTCCCTTATTGATTTTCTTTTTGGATGATCTGTCCATATCTGACAGTGGGGTATTTACGTCCCTTACTATGATAAGTGTTTTGATCTGTTTCTCCCTTTATCTCTGTTAGTAATTGTTTTACATATTCCGAGGCTCCCTGATTGGGAGCATGGATGTTAATAAGTGTTATGTCTTCTTGGTGCAAGATTCCCTTTATCATTATGAAGTGTCCCTCAGTATCTTTCTTTATCTTTTTATTTTGATGTCTACATCGTCCAATATTAGTACTGCTACTCCTGCTTTTCTCTGAATGCTATTTGGTTGAAATAACATTTTCCACCCTTTCACTTTGAGTCTATATTTGCCTTTGGAGCTAAGATAAGTCTCAGCTTATGGTTGGGTTTTGTTTTTTGATCCATTCTGCAACTTTGTGCCTTTTTATTAGTGAGTTCAGTCCATTTACATTTAGGATGATTATTGAAATATGAGGTTTTCTTATAGCCATTTTATTTTTTGCTTTCTGGTAGCTTGTGTTTCCATTGCTTCTTTATCCTTATGTTTCTGTTTTCTTTATTTTCGTTGGCTTTTGTGAGTTTTGCCTCTGGTCCTTCTTGTTTTATGTTATATACTTTGGTTCTAAATCTTTGGCTTGTGGTTACCATTACAAATCTGAAAAGGATAGTTATATATATACAAATTTAATAATTTTATCTTTTTTACATAAATTCTTGATCCATTTGGACTTCTTGTTTACATAAGGTGTGAAATTTCAATGAGTCCCCCCCCCCACCCACCGCTGACTGTGGATATTCAATTACTACCATACCATTTGTTGAATGGCTAAGATGTTTCTGTATGAATTTAGGGTAAATATTTATCTCACTGCTAAATGATAGTACAGATAAAGTCACTACCAAATTGACAAGAAACTTTAAATACTTTTGTTACATTTTTATTCAGAGCAATTCTTTTTATATGATATGTCAATCAAGCCATAAACGAAGCTTTGCTGTTCTACAGTATTGGGCATTATGATGGTGGCTGTTAAAATTGTTGTCTCCTATACTTTAATTATTAATAGGCCATCACTGTAAATAGGTGAATAGATTGTATCTTTCTTTTAAAAAAAGCAGAGCATTTAATCCAGTAGGGCTAAGGACTGTGTCATCCAAGACAGAATGTGGTCCTCACAACAGTCTGTTGATTGTTTAGTAGTTTAAGTTAAGCTCCAATGGGAATGAGGGAAAAATTTATTTTGAGGACCATCTGTGTTTTCTCAGCTTGTGATCTTTACCTGAATTTTACAAATGATGATGCTAAGGTTGAGAGAGTTGAAGGATTCGTCCCACACTTGTCTGATCAGTAAATGTCAGAGCTAATTCTACCTGCTGCCAAATTCCTCCAATCTTTTCACTGCTTAAAGTGCCTGTCATTGGATCCTTTAATGTTTTTCCTAATTTCTAGATGAAATGTGCTTTGTCATTAGTCTAACTATATTCTTAAACAAGTTTTCTTATTAATTATGAGGAAACTGGTTTCACTGAGTGTAATTATGCAGTAACACTCTAAGTATTGTCCCATTTTAATTTATTTTTCACTAAGATTATTGACAATAAACAACTCCATATGGATATTAAAACACTACAATTCTAAAAGAGATCAATTAAAAGCAAATGCAAGTTTTTGCACTTATTCTTAGGTTTATAGTTCTCTTCTCTACATAAATACTCATTATAACAGGGCTTTACTGTTCTCTCCTTTAAATCTTAAAATGATGCATATTTTATTCCTAACACATTTTCAAGAAGTAAACATTCTCTGCCAGAGCCCATGTGTTGGCTTTGAAGGCAAGCTTTGTGTATATTACAACACCCAGCATATTAATGCTGATTACCAACCTGAGCTGCCTCTTCATAATTGCAGAACACAGTCAGTGCCTTTCTGATTTTATGTATTAAACATTCAGAGATGAATGAAATATGTGGCTGAGATATACAGTGCAAAGCTTGGTACTGAACTGCTAAATTTCAAATGGTTTGTCCAAACTTAGAGTGGATAGCTTGCCAAGATATTGATGGAATGTGTTTCTTTGGGCTCTTTTATGCTATTAATGCACAAGACCTGCAACAACATTCTATTTTGACTCAGATTTAGAATTTTTGTATTTATAAAAAGGTATGAATAATTTTACAAGGAATTATATATCAGTATTCTTGGATTCTATGTGTGATACATGAATTTTATTTAACTTAACTTGCTATCATTCCATATGTAATTATAAATTATGTTCAAGCTTAAATTATTTACTTTGTGAATATTTAGTAAAAAAAAATGTTACATAACTTTATACTCTTATGACACATTGTTATCAAATGATCCATTTTTTACCATTCTTAGCTTCCTCACTACTAGAAAACAGCAGTTGGCATCATACAGGTATGAGTGTAAACCTTGTGATGGAAACTTTCATTACCTAAATTACAAAATTCAACTATACTTTTCGTGAAAATGTATACTTGCACACAAAAAAAATGTAATTATGTACATAATAAATAATCCTCATTTTATATGTATACATAGCATTCTAAATCCTTTCCCAGTTTGTATGTATCGCCCCAGAACTTTATCTATATATAGAGATATAACTATATATTGTTCTCGCATAAGTATATATTATTATCATTATTGTTATTATTATTAATTATTATTATTATTATTATTATTATTATTATTCTGTGACTATTTTTTTCATTGAATATCAGCTCGGTTGCTTTTTATCTATGATACCACACAAGTAACCCAGGTTATCTGTGTTTTTTATTTGTAAAAGTGAGTGAGCAATATCTATATCAAAGCAAAGATGGGAATAACATTTACCCAATCAGAAAATAACTAAAATTTATTTATGCTTTAATTTACTGAATTCCACTGTTCTGATCTCATGGACTTTACATTCTAATAGAGGTAGAGGGGGTTGAAAAGAAAATCACCAAAATAAGCCAATTAATAACTGAAAAAGAAAGTAAAATAAAGACTAGAAAGTGACCTAAGGAATGGACAATGATAATATTTTGGATAGGGCTCTTTAGAAATTATGTCAAATATGGGAGCATAAGAATTTAGTAACAGGGCCAAGTACATATTTGTCACTCCATTAGTATTATTTTCTTCTCATCTTCTTTTGCTCTTATCCTTTGGGTTTAAGCTCTCATAATCATTCTGATGACCCAGAATGATTATGAGAACTTAAATCCAAAGGATAACATAAGTTCACCATCAGTCTTAAACTGTCACAAGTGATTTGGTTCAAATTGGTACTTTTGGAGAGTGAGAGCAAAGAACCGAAGAAATAGAAACCAGATTATAAACTGATCTTGCTCTCAACTAGCTCTGCAATCTTAGAAAAAGAGTCTTAATATCTCAGCTTATTCTTCTGAGAAAGAAGAACTAGAGGTTCTTAAGTATTCTTACATTGGATGTTCTTAAGTAGTCTCCCTACTCTAACCTTAAATGATTCAATAAAACAAAACTATGTCCTGCTTTACTATAAGATTTCTGATAAAATGTTTAGAATACTCTTTATTGTATAATATGCTACCTTCTACAAAATATTTGTATTATGCCTTATCTTCTCTTTCTTTTCTTTCTAAAATAAGTGTTCATTTTTATGAAAAAAATGACGTAGTTTAATCTTTGAACCTTAGTTCTCTTATTTGTATTCATTTCAAAAATTATAATAGCAGAAGTGGGAAACATGGGGAGAGTGAGAGGTGTCTTCAGATCTCTTCCCTTGAAACAACAATAAGCTGAACATCTAAAACTCAACAACAACAACGAAAACACTCAAACTGCACACCAGCATGTCTGAGCATGGAATCTGCATATAAGAGCTACCACAGGTCAGAACCCTGGGTGTCGGCGGTGAACTTGGAGAAATAAGGAAAGCTGTCTCTCACAGTCACCAGAGCTCCTTGCAGGAGGAGGGTGAGGAGTGAAGGTGCCATGACTTCTCTAATCAGCCTGCCTGAAAGTGCCAGAACTTCTAGCAGCTGACAGCACAGCCCAGTCATCAGGCCTAAAAGCAGAAAAGTGGGATGGTACTGCAGAGAAACAACAGTTGATTTTTACTGGCCCCAGTTGCAAAACCAAGGCTGAGCCACAGTCCCCTCTTCCAACCCAGAGGGCCCCTCTCCCCATATCCTCCAAAAACAAACACCATGGAGACCCAGGGGAATCTGAGCAAACACTACTGAAACTGTTGCTAATACTGACAGGGTCTGAAACTGAGAGTAGCAAGTGTGATTAAATAACTACGAGAAAATTAAAAAGACATTTAGGCTTTATATAAAGCAGGGATCCAAGAGGTTTAGATGCCACCTACTGGAAACCAAAAGAAAAGTGTCTTCTTTGCAGCAGGCTAAAGAGAGACCTTTATATAATAAATCTTTCTGGAAAAATAACAGAATAACTGTCATTAATGCCCAAGTGAAGAAATAGCTATTAAATATCATAAACAACTGAGGTGACAAGGCAGCTTAGAAAAAAAGAGAAAAATCTCCAGAAAATAAGCTTGCAGACATTGAAATATGCAACTTAAATGACAAAGAATTCAGGATGGTACTTTTGAAAAAACTCAGTGAGATCTGAAATGAATTAAATCGACAATTTCAGGAACTGAAAAAACAACTAGATGAGCAGAATGAGTTCTTTAGCAAGGAGATTGAAATCCTCAAAAAGAAGTGAAAAGACCTTCTAGAGATAAAGAACACACTGCAAGAGTTGAAAAATGAAATAACAAGCTTAGGAAATAAAGTCGACCAAATAGAGGAAAGGATCAGTGATATCAAAGACAGAAATCTAGAAATAAATCAGAAAGAAGAAGAGAAACACCAAAGAATAAAAAACACTGAAAGAGAAATACAAGAACCAGCTGATACCATCAGGAGAGAAAACATAAGAATAATGGTCATTACCAAAGGCAAGGAAAAGGAGCAAGGACTAGAAAACATTTTCAGACAAATAGTGGATGAGAATTTCTCAAATCTAAGGAATGAGCTGGAGTTTAGAATTCAAAAAGTCAACAGAACTCCCAATTATCTCAACTCTAAAAGGCCTTCACCAAGACACATCGTATTAAAGTTATTGAAAATCAACAATAAACACAAAATTCTCAGAGCAGCCAGGGAAAAGAAGATGGTAACTTATACAGGAAAACCCATTAGATTATCATTGGACTTCTCAGAGCAAAGCCAGAAAGAAATGTAATCAAATATTTAAACTATTAAGTGCAAGGAACTACAAGCTTAGAATAGTGTATCCAGCTAAACTCTCCTTTAGATATGAAGGAGAAATTAAGACCTTTCCAGACATACAAAAATTTGGGGAATTCTCCACTTCAAGGCCTGAACTACAGAAAATACTGAAATGTGTCAGCTCATCTAAAACAAAATAACAAAACAAAACAAAACAAAATTACATATAGGAGTGAAGTGACTATCAGGCAAATAGAAGCAGAGGAGTGCAACCCTTACTAAGAACAGGGCATTATAAGCTTAAACAATAAGAAGAGAATCGCTATAGCAAGATAGTAATGAACATTCAGCATATATAGGGACAAATTGAGATAACAATGACTGAAAAAGCAAAGATTCAAAAGTCCAAATTCACAAAGGGGAAAAGAGATAAGGCATTTGCCTAAGAAAATGAATGACTGTATATATACATAATCGTCCTTTATATATTAGTAATAGTAACTGCATACCAAAAGATGCAAGAATACAATGAATTTTATCTCCAAAAAAGAACCAGAGGCAAAACCCAAAAAGTCAACCAAAATAGAGAAAACAGAAACATAAGGACAAAGAAGCAATGGAAACACCAAGCTACCAGAAAGCAAAAGATAAAATAACTATAAGAACACCTCATATTTCAATAATCACCCTAAATGTAAATGGACTGAACTCACTAATAAAAAGGCACAGATTTGCAGAATGGATTGAGAAAAAAACAAAACAAAACAAAACAAAACAAAAACATATGCTGACTCTGGGAGACTTATCTCAGTTCTAAAGACAAATATAGATTCAAAGTGCAAAGGTGGAAAATGATATTTTAAGCAACTGGCATTCAGAGAAAAGCAGGAGCGGCAGTACTAATGTTGAACAAAGTAGACATCAAAACAAAAAAAGTAAAGAAAGATACTGAGGGACACTTCATAATGATAAAGGGAATCTTGCACCGAGAAGACAACACTTATTAATATCTATGCTCCCAATCAGGGAGCCTCGAAATATGTAAAGAAATTACTAACAGAACTAAAGGGAAAAACAGACCAAAAGACTTGTCATAATAGGGGATGTAAATACCCCACTGTCAGATATGGACAGATCATCTAAACAGAAAATCAATAAGGAAATAACATCCTTAGATGACACATTACATCAAATGGATATTTATAGAACCTTCCATCCCAAAACAATTGCTTATACATTTTTCTCTAGTGCACACGGAACATTCTCAAGAATTGGCCACATACTGGGACACAGAGATAGCCTCATCAAATATAAGAGGGTTGAAATCATCGCAACCATATTCTCTGATCATAATGCTTTAAACTAGAGATCAACTGTAAAAAGAAAGCAAGAAGAACCACAAATACATGGAGATTAAACAACATGATGAAGAAACTATGAATAGTTATGAATATAAATAATAATGAAGAATAACTGGGTCAGAGAAGAAATAAAAAGAGAGATCAAGAGATATATAGAAACAAATGATAATGATAGTACAACATGTCAGATTTTTAGGACACCGCAAAAGCAGTCATAAGAGGAAAGTTCATATCATTACTGACCTATCTCCAAAAACAAGAATGAGCCCAAATAAACAACCTAACACTTCATCTTAAAAAACTAGGAATGGAAGAACAAATGAGGCTTAAAGTCAGCAGAAGGAAAAATATTGTCAAAATTAGAGAAGAAATAAATAAAATTGAAAATAAACAAAGAAAATAAAAGAAAAAATAAATACAACGAGGAGCTGGTTATTTGATAAGGTTAATATAATTGACAACCCCCTGGCTAGACTCCCTAAAGAAAAAAAGAGAAAGGATACAAATATACAAAATCAGAATAAAAGAGGGGAAATTACAACTGACATTGCAGAAATACAAAGGATCATGCACAAATACTATGAAAAAGTATATAACACCAAATTCAATAACCAAGAACAAATGGACCAGTACTTAGAAAAATACAACCTTCCTACACTGAATCCAGAAGATCTAGAAAATCTAAATAGATCAATCAGCAGTATGGAAATTGAAACAATCATCAAAAACCTACCAAAAAGTAAAAGTCCAGGGCCAGGTGGCTTCACCAGTGAATTCAACCAAACATTCAAAGAAGCTTTCATACCTATTCTCCTCAAACTCGTCCAAAAAATTGAAGAGGAGGCAATACTTCCCAACTCATTTATGAGGCTAATATTACTCTGATACCAAAACCTGGTGAAGATAACCCAAGAAAAGAAAACTACAGACCAATATCTTTCATGAACACAGATGCAAAAATCCTAAATAGGATACTAGTGAACCGAATACAGCAACATATTAAAAAGATTGTATACCATGATCAAGTGGATTTCATCCCAGAGGCAAAGGCATGGTTCAATATGTGCAAATTGATTAATATGATACACCACATTAACAAAATAAAAAATAATAATCATATGATCATATCAATTGATGCAGAGAAAGCCTTCGACAAGATACAGCATCCATTTATGATCAAAACAATTTACAAAATCGGTATAGAAAATATCTTAATATAATAAAGGCCATATATGACAAGTCCTCAGCCAACATCATCCTTAATGGTGAAAAACTAAAAACCTTCTCTCTAAGATCGGGAACAAGGCAAGGCTGTCCACTATTGACACTTTTATTCAATATAACATTAGAGGTCCTAGTGAGTATTGTCAGGCAAGATAAAGATATAAAAGGTATCCAAATAGAAAACGAAGAAGTCAAACTTTCACTATTTGTGGATGACATGATTCTCTACAAGAAAACCATAAAGACTCCACAAGAACACTACTAGAAACAATAAATACAGTAAAGTCTCTAGATACAAAATTAATGTTCAAAAATCCATAGCGTTCCTACACTCTAATAATGAAACATCAGAAAAAGAAGTAGAAAGATTAATTCCTTTTGCAATTGCAACAAAAAGAATAAAATATCTAGGAATAAATCCAACAAAACATATGGAAGACCTATATAATAAAAACTACAGGACTCTATTAAAAGAAATTGAAGAAGATATAAAGAAATGGAAAGATATTCCATGTTTTAGGATTGGAAGAATCAACATAGTATAAATGACTGTAATATCTAAAACATTATATACAGATTTAATGCAATCCCCATCAAAATCCAATTAGCATTTTTTAAAGAAATAGAACAAAAAATCATCAGATTTCTATGGAAGCATGAAAGACCCTGAATTGCTAATGCCATCCTGAGAAAAAAGAATGAAGCTGGAGGCATCACTCTGTCCAACTTCAAATTATACTACAAAATAACAATAATCAAGATAGCATGGTATTAAACAACAAAACGGACACATGGACCAGTGGAACAGAAATGAGAGTACAGAAGTAAGCTCATATTTATATAGACAAATAATTTTTGGCAAAAATGTCAAAAACATACAGTGGAGAAAGGAAAGCTTCTTCAATAAATGGTGCTGGGAATATTAGATGGGCACCTGCAAAAGAATGAAACTAGACAGTTGTCTATCACCACGCACCAAAATTAACTCAAAACAGATTAAGGACCTGAACATAAGATCGGAATCAATAAAATGCATAGAAGAAAACATTGGAACTAAACTCAGGGACCTTGGTTTTAAAGAATATTTTATGAATTTAACCTCAAAGGCAAGGGAAGTAAAAGCAAAAATAAATGAATGGGACTACAATAAACTAAAAATTTTCTGCTCAGCAAAAGAAATCATCAACAAGGTAAAGATACAGCCATCTGAATGGGAAATATTTTTGCAAGCAAAACCTCCTATAAGAGCCTAATATCCAAAATATACAAAGGACTCATATAATTCAATGACAACAAAAAAAGTAACATCCAATCAAAAAATGGGCAGAGGACTTGAATAGACAGTTTTCCTCAGAGGGCATACAAATGACCAACAAATATATGAAAGGATGCTCAATATCGCTAGCTATTAGGGAAAGTCAAATCAAAACCACAATGAAATGCCATCTCACACCTATTAGAATGGCTATAATAAACAGGATATGTAATAACAAATGTTGGAGAGGTTGCAGAGAAAAAGGAAACTTCATGCACTGCTGGTGGGACTGAAAATTGGTACAGCTACTATGAAAAACAGTGTGAAGTTTCTTCAAAAAACTAAGAATTGATCTACCATATGATCCAGCAACCCCACTATTAGATATTTACCTCAAAGACTTGAAAATCCATATCTGAAAAGATATTTGCACACCAATGTTCATAGCAGCACTATTCGCAGTGGTCAGGATATGGAAGCAACCGAAGTGTCCTACGATAGACAATTGGCTAAAGAAGCTGTGGTACATATATACAATGGAATATTACTCAGTCATAAGAAGAGATGAAATACTGCCTTTTGTGACAACCTGGATGGACTACAAGATAATCATGCTAAACAAAATAAGCCAGACTGAAAAAGTTGAAAATCACATATTACTTATATGTGGGATATAAACCAAAAGTAACAAGTGAACAGGACAAACAGAGAGTCAGGAACATGGACAATGAACTAGTGGTTACCAGAGGGTAGGAGGTGGTGGAGGAGGGTGGACGTAGCCAGGGTAAAGGGGGTCAAATATAGGGGTTTTGGCGGGGGTGGGGGGTGAAGTGGGTAAAGGGGATCAAATATATGGTATCTGAAGGAAACTGGACTCTGGGTGGCAATCACACTATAGAATATATAGATGTCAAATTATAATGTAGACCTGAAAATTATGTAATTGTATTAATCAATGTTACCCCAATAAACTGTAAAAAATAAAAAATAAATAAAATAAAACATAAAAAATAAATACAAATTATAATAGCAGCCACCCTATGCTTGCTTTTAAAAATAATTTAAAATATCTGGTAAAATAGCTTCAGAATATATAAAAAGCAAACATTAAACTGTATAGATACAAGGGTACCTGAGAGAGAGTGATTCAACTATACTTTTAAGTTTCCTAATTCATGTTTATTTCTTTAAATATTTCTTTTTAATATATTCTGAAAGAATACAAGACAATTAAGCACACTAATTTATCATAATATCTAAATAATTATGTTAATTCTGAAAAATTTGATGAAACTACTTAATTTCTGAAAACCATTAGTAAGCTTACATGCTGATCCATAGCTCTTGCCATACATAGTTTGCATGTTAGGCTCATCCTTTTCTAGGTGGTTAGCAGTAAATTCAATTGTCTGATCTGTTTGTTTAGTATATAAAAAAAAAATCATCTTTTTCCAAATTCCTGGAAATGCCATCAAAATCCCGCCACCTTAAATATTTCATAAGGGTCTTGTGATCTAAATTGATGGTCTCATTTTTTAGGCATGCTTGGAATATTCTCATGTCCTTCAGATTATTATCCAATCTCGATCTATCAGTGTCTAAAGCCACCAGCTTTGGAAGGAAAAATGGAAGTAAGAACATTCTCAATGTCATATATAAAAGATATTGTTCAGTGTGATGATGTGCTGCTGTAAAATAAGCTTAGTTCTGTTTTATAAAATTAAAAGAACTGTATTATTTATATGTATTTTCAGCATCCAGTGGCAAATGGCATATAGTACTTTCATAATAAAGTCTTGAACTATGATCAGCTGTTTTATTTGTTGAGTTTATTGCTTACTATTATTAGTAATCGTGACATATTTGTAAACTAGGCTCTTGTGAAGCAATCACTGCGTGTTTGCTAGTACACTTACAATGTTAGGATAATAAGTGGTATAAAGCATCATTCAATAACTATTTGTTAATAGAGTTACAATCATCGTGTGTTTAATAGCATACTTATAACGCTAGGATAATAACTGATATAAGGCATTATGCAATAACTATTTGTTAATAGAGTTAGTGACTGTATACAAAATAGTTTCAACATCTTTTTTTTTTTTAACTCTTGGCTGAGAGCCATGAAGAAAACGTGGATCTCATCCCTATAACCACAAGCAACTGAATTCTGACTACTATCTGATGCCTTTCCCAGAGTCTCCAGAATAAATCTCTGCCTGGTGAACATTTTGGGTGTAAAATCTTGAGTAGAAAAGCCTGTGAACCTGCACTAGGACTTCTGATCTACAGCATGATGAGATAATAAATCTGTGCTGTTTTATACCCCTAATTTTGTGGTAATTTGTTTTGCAGTCATAGGAAACCCAGAGAGAATTTTTGAATGGCTGGGAAATTATTTTTTGGTATTTTGATAAAAAAAAATTTTATATAATGTTGATCTTGTTTATATCCCAAAAGTATTAACCAAGAATCACATTTGGTCTCTAAAATCGTGTTAAGATGGATTTAACAAATCTTCAGTATGAACAGAATAGCTAATATGCTTGAATGGAACATTTTTGTTATTCCTTCTAGAGGTGTGCTCTCTTTAATCTCATTGGGCAACTGGTTTAAAAGAGCAAATTAATTATGCTAGAAAAACAGCTTTAAACTGGTATGGCCTCACATCTTATTCAATACTCGAAGGATGCATTTTTTTTTTATTCCATCATGCAAAGCAGATTTTAATTTAATCTAGAAGTAAGAAAAGGAAAATTATATAAAGTATACATGTACTTTCAATTTTTTCTGTTTTTTTTAATGTTTTCATTTTCTTTTAATCTAGTCCTTAAAAATGTGACATCTTCCTGTAAAACATATTTATAGAATGTCCTAAGCTATTAACTGTTTACTGCATTCTCCATGTATAAATGCAAATATAAAACCAATACAGCAGAATATCAAGCTCTGTGTCATACAGTTTGGAATGCTAAATCCTTATGTCATATGGCCTGGCATTTTGATTAATACATTGAATTCCAAAACACTTAATTTCCAGAACATGTTTATGCAGAGTCAAGGTACATGAGGAAAATGGTAAAAATAAACTTAAAGGAAAATTAGATTACAATATAGTTTTTAAACATTTTTCTACATTATTTAATTAGGAAAAATATTCCAAACTATTTTACCTGATAAATGCTGAGAAAAATGCACAGTGCTTATCTGAAATAATAGCTCGATTCTCAAAAGAAAAACAAATTGACTCTGAAATACAGGCCTTACTCTATGATAAGAATTGTCAACCTTGGGTCCATAGGCCACTAAGGAGTTTGAAGATAGAAATCGGGGTTTGTGATATTGGATAGGGAGAGGAAAAGCATCCTTATTTTCACCAACTTCCGTAAAAATAGACAAAAAGCTACATAACTAGTATGAGTACCTATAGCTTAGATATCATAGATATTTTCTTATTACATTACAATTGTCACACATATCTCAATATATTCTTTAAGATCATCATTATTTTAAAATTTTGTTAGTAATTTATCCTTCCACTAGATTTTGGCATTTAATGTATTCCATGTAGATGATACCACATAGTTAATCATATAATAATTTGATAACTATTTTTAATATAATTTTTGCCTGAATGTATTTTATTTTACATATTTTAAAACATTATCTTGATAAGGTGTCTATAAGCTCTACAGGATTTCCAAAGTAGGTGATAGCCCATACAAGTAAAAGGTGAAAAATTTATGCCGTCTGAAGAGAAACCAGAGGATGGCCCATACAAATAGAGATTGAATTCCTTGGGTATTTATCGAAAGGAAACAAAAACACTACCTTGAAAAGATATATGACTCCTCACCCCATATTCATTATGGCATTATTTAAGATAGCTAAAACATGGAAGCAACCTGTGTCATCAACAGATAAATGGATAAAAAAAAAAAAGTGATACATGTATGTATACAATAGAATATTATTCAGCCATAAAAAAAAAAAAAAGAAATCCTGTCATTTGTGACAATATGAATGAATCTTGAGGGCATTAAGCTAAGTGAAATAAGTTAGGCAGAGAATGATAAATAGCATATGATCTCACTCATATGTGGAATCAAAATAAAAAACTCTGAACTCATAGATACGGAGAACAGATTGGTAGTTGTCAGAGATGAGGGTTAGGGAGTGGGTAAAATGGTTAAAGGGGGTCAGAAGGTATACATTTCTAGTTATAAAATAAGTAAGTTCTGGAAATATAGTTATGACATTGTGACTACAGTTAATAATACTATATTATATATATATATAATATGAAAGTTGATCAGGTTTTAGTTCCCATGACAAAAAAATTTATAACTATGTATGCTGATGATATTAGATTTATTGTGGTGATCATTTTGCAATATATAAAAATATTGAATCATTACCCTATATACCTGGAACTAATATAATGTTATATGCCCATCATATCTCAATTAAAATTGAAAAAAAAGAATTAACATTCTGTGTTCTATGATTTTTCCCATTAATTACCATAATTACAACATTTTTGATGGGGTTCTCAAGAGGTTTCTACAAAAATCACAAAAATATATTTCCCTTTGGTAGATAAATATAATATAAACTTTCATCCTCAAAAGTTGAAGTTCTTTTTGGAATCAACTCAAACATTTTACCCTGTCATTTAGTTGATGTGTTGCTATGTAAAATGTTGATTGATGGTTGACAGCACTGATGTCATAAATTATGCATGCCAATTTAGTGAACACAATTAAACTGAGGCAGTATGGGTAATTTAAATAATTACATGTATAAATAGTATTATTAGTCTTGTCAAAATCTGAACCTATACTAAATGTCAGCATTTAGTAGCAACAAAGAGTATTAAGGATTCAGGATTTTGCATCAGTATGGTGGGAGACTGATTTCAAGTTCAATTACTTGTTAAAATAACATTAGCATACATTTGTTTGATAACTTTTGTTTTTGACTTTTATCTACAGTTTGAGAAAGAATATACACTACAAAATTTGGTTATTTCTATTAAATTTAATGGCACACAGAAATTAAAAATCAGGCATTTATAATACATGGGGAAATTCTTTCACTAGAATATATCTATATATTTTTTCCAAATACATCACAACTACATTTTTAAAGAAACTTCTTAATGTGGGTCATTATTGTGAATCATGTGTTTCAGTTTTAGGGTTATTCCCCTGGGTAGATAGATTGTGTTGGCTGGCTTTTGGATTTAATAATATTTTGGAATGAATACTGAAGTCATCATATTAATAGAATACTCTTAAAAGATTATTGTAGCATTTTTATAATCAAACAGTTGAGTAAAAAGTTCAGAGAATTTAGATAATATTGTAATTTAGCTCTATTTATCTAGAAAAATCATAAATTCTTCTATTTCAATACTATGCTCTTCTCCCATTTGAGGGGTGTGTAGAGGACATTGTTTAAGTGACTATTGCATCTCTACTCATTCACTCCACTTATTCGAAGTACTTAGGACAAAATTCTTAGATGGGTCTTGTTTGGACTATATGTTCAAGAGAGAATATTTTAATGTTTTAAAAGTATAGATTTACTAAAATTAGAAACTGACCTCAGATAATTTGGAACTCTAATATCCATTAGTTTCACTCATTCATCCTGATGAACGTCTCTTATAGTCCAAGAAAAGTTATATATTCACTTGGGTAAAGAAAATTCACTTTCAAATTAGGTGACTTAATATGTTATAAGAAACAATTTTAATCCATTTAATTGATACAGAATGCCAAGTATATCTTCAACTCAGACATACGTAGTCACAGAAAATTCCTCTATGCAAGATATTTTAACCGTAAATAATTTAAAATATAACATTTTTCAAAATATTTTAATCAGAAATTTTTTGAATATTATTGTTTAAATATTATATTCTTTTTACCATGCTTTTGAACAGTTTATATATACATATTTTTAATTGCAAAATAAAAGTTATGGAATCAGTTATGAAAATTATCATTGGCTAATATGTCCTCTTCAAGATTTTAAATAAGTATGATGATGAGAACATTAAAATTCTGAATCAACACTGAACAAGTTAGAAGACTATTTGAAAGGCAGAAACAAATCCATTAAATGGGAATTTATTAGATTCTTTCCTTAGTCATGGCTCTAAATTATGCCCATCAGGGATTTTCTGCCAAGTTGGTAATTATACCTATCCACAACAGAGTCACATACTGTTGTAAACTTAAATACAGTTAAGTTTTCAAATGAATGATGGAAAGAGAAAGCTATATAGGCTCATAGAAGAGAAAGAGCAAATGTAATCTGGACACAGGGATGATCCTGAAGATGGGTAAACTTAACAGGAAGAAGGAAGAGAGAGCCTTTTCTATATAAAATCTATGCATGCTTACACACACACATGCACACACACACACACACACACACACACACACACTTTAGTATGTTGGTGCATTTCTAATTTTATAAATTATAATATACCATAAGTAATCATTCCAACAACCTATGAAGTAAATAAAGTAAGTCATCTCCATTCAGTAACTAATTTGGCTAAAATATGGAATTAGGTGGAATTGCCCAAGGCAAGTGAGTAGGGAAAGGATGTCTGTCTCCACTATGTACTCTATGTTCTGTATACCATACAATGCCAGAAGAAATATGGAAAAAGAGAACAGGTAAAGACTATGTATAATAAAGGCTGTGTTTTCAATGGATGACTTGGAGGAAAATATTTCCTGACTTCAAAATAAACTCATTTAATTGGGTACCTACCAGTTGGCAGCAAATATATTAAGAATACGGCCATAATTTGGAAAGTTGAGGAAGTCTCAAATATCATGAGACTTATATTAAGTGGAGAAAAACAAACAGATAAAGACATAAAGAATATGATTTTGCATAGTAATAGTTGCCATGAAATGGGTATAGGGTTCAAGGGAAGCCATTTTAGAAAAAGGTAATTAAATTAGCATAATAATAATAAAATCTTATAGAAGTCCATCCACCGTCCTTCCTTGCTTGGAAGCAGATGTAAAAACAATTGTATCACACAATTAAACTCAGCAGTTTAAAAAGAAGCAGACTTTCAGTTCTACAAAACCATAAAGCTGTCTCAAAGACTGTTGAAGCCACAGGGTAAGGCTTGTCAATACATATGTCTCTCCCGCATCTGATCACTAGCTTCTGAGTTCAATTTCCCAGCTGTTCTCTGGGTACATTGTCAGTGTGTCAAAGCCTCTACAACCTGGGACCATTTCTTTGCATCTGTAAATGGTGCTCCTATTTTAATAAGTGTACTTTTAGTTAAACTAAAATATCTCCTCATAGTTCATTACAAATGCTTACAATTTTCTTTTTAAGCAAATACAAAAGAGGAAATGATACATTCTAATACCGTGCCATTCAATATGGTAGCTACTAGCCACATGTGGCTATAGAGGACCTGAACTGAGCACTCTGATTTGAGAAATGTTACCACTGTAAATACACACTATAATTTTAAGACTTTGAAAACACTTAAATAATTTATTTGTTTCTACTCTTTCTTTAAAGTTATGAACTATTTAAAATTACATATGTGACTCACATTAGAATTCTACTTGATATCACTGTTCTAAAGGGAAGGGATTCAAAGGCTGAGAACTGTTTAATACCTAATAACCCAGACCATGAATGGGTCTACACCCAGAAAGAAAATTTTGACAAGAGGTATCTAGCCATTTCAAAATTAAAGAACTCAACATTATTCTGTTAACATTACTGTGAACTACACATATCTTTATGGCTAAAACACGTCATCCACAAACTACGACCTGCATAAAAATTCTTCAGTGACCATTTGAATGTATCTATTGCCTTAAACATAGTTAAAGTGTTTGAGCTATATACTTTTGCTTTAGAGGATTAATGTTTTTCTAAGCACCACTCTCATTTTGCAATTATCCTGCACACTGTAAAAAAATATCGATACTGGTAAGGAATATCTTATAGCAACAGTTCGATCCTTTTGAGACACCTCTAAATCACTCTTGAATACATAAAATTCAACAAGTATGTCTGTATTACTTTTTCATATCCAGTTAAGGACACTAGGGGGAGCCTCAGAGAATAAAAAGTTTTGAGAAAATTATGTCTGTTAATATGAGGAAATTTTAACATTTTGCTGTTTATTTTTTCCATATTTGAAGAATTCATTTAAAAAATAAAAGTGCTCCATTAGATCCTTGAATTTATGCATAAAATTACTGTTAAGAATTATTTTGTGATATAATATATATAAATACACAAATATGTAATAATAATACATACACAGAACATATGCACATTTTCCCAAATAATTGATAAATTTTGGAAACATATCTGAACTAAAAATAATCACATATGTACAGCACAACTAACAAACCAATCCTAGTGTTTTTATTTTTTTTTCCTAAGTGTACCAACTAATTGAACATTTAGAATTAGACATATACTCTTGTTTTCTTTCCTCCCCTTGGAAGTAATGACATCTTTTTGGAGCATTTTGTCAGATTTGAGAGTTCTTACTTAATGATCATGGATTCAATCAATGATTCTCAAATGTAGTCCCTACCTCAGCAGTATCAACATCATCTGAGAATTTCATAAACATTCATATTCAGTGCCCCCTAACCCACACCAACATATGGAATCAGAAATTGGGAGTGGGTTCAGAAATCTTTTTTAACAAACCCTCCAGTATGTTTCTGCTTTTTGCTAAAGTCTGAGAAGCGCTGGATTAGAGAAAAGTTCATAGTGTGACAAATTGCCTAAAAATAAATTTTAGAGAGCTAAAAAGATATCTGCATTTATAAGGTTAATGTGGCATTGAAATCCACAATCAAAACATACAATATGCTTGAAGAACATCGTTGCGCTAAATTTTTTTACTGAGGAAATAAACACATCACAGAAAAAGAAAATCTCCCTCGATTCTACTTTTCTAATTCTCCATCCTTGCTCAGAAGAGGTATTGTCTAAGTCCATGAATAGAAAGACGGCAAGGCCAGCAATTCTATCCATGCTTGGAATAGTGCCTGGCACATAATAAGCATTATATAATTGTTAGCTACTATTATTATTTTCATTGTTGTTTTTGTTGTTATTGTTTGCTAATGGCAAATTCCTAAAGGGCATTCACAAGGTGATAAACAAATTGCTGTTGAATGAGGAAAAAGGTCTTATGATGAAGTATTTTTATTTCCACAATATGTTTACCAATGGTTTAAACAGTAGGCTCTGAGAATACTGAGGATTAAAATTCTACAAGGCAACAGCTTGGAAATTTCCCCTGAGGTGCCATTTGAATGGTGGAAGAGAAAAGTGGCTCCTACACAGACAGCATATCATTAGCAAGGCAAAGTGATTAACTGTGTCTTTGTGCATGGGTTGTAAAAATGGGAGTTGTCTTGGTTTCCTAGGACTGCCATAACAAGGTACTGCATACTGGGTAGCTTAAATAATAGACATTTATTGCCTCACAGTTCTAGAATTTAGAAGTGCAAAATCAAGATGTTAGCAGGATTGGTTCATTCCAAGGACTATGAGGAAGAATCTGTTCCAAGCTTCTCTCCTGGCTTATAGATGGCCATCTTTTCGCTACGTTTTTTGTTTTTGTTTTTGTTTTTTAAATATTATTTTCTTCTATGCTTGTGTCTGCATCCAAAATTCCCCTTTTTATAAGTACACCAGTCATAATGTCTTCATTTTTAATTTTATTATCTCTCTAAAGACCCTATCTCCAAATATTTTCATTCTTACTGAGCTACTGAGGATTAGGACTTTTACACATGAATTCTGAGTGTGGGGGCACAATTCAACTCATAATAGGAATGGTAGATTTTTGGGTAAAATAGATTGTACTGAGATTATATGGAATCTTATATACAATGCCACATTTATATCTTTTTTTTTTTTCTGCTGATGATAATGAACCTTATCCTTATTCTTGGCAATAAGGATTGGAATAGGAGAAAACAGATAGTCCAAGGCTTGAGTCAGTATTCACATCAAAAGACATTATTGAGTGATACACTTGGAACTTATTTGACTTTGTTAATCGGTCATCCCAATAATTTTTAATAAAATAAAAGTATTTTATGTTTACAAAAAAAAATAAAAAGCCTGATTAAAGACTGCTTAAATACAAGTGAGGAGGAGAGTCTAAAGAACTCAGAGTCAGGGCATTCAAGAGCTATCTAAGATAAAGAAATGTGTTCGAGTGTTTTGTTGTTGCTTTGTTTTGTTTTTAATTAATGGAAGAAAGAAATGGAAGTTACTTTAAAATAACCTCTAGGATTTTAGTTGGACTCAGTATTGGATGGTGATAATAATGGAGAAAAGACATGATTAGGTAAATCATATATGGATTTAGGTGTGGAATAGAATTTCGATACAGTATGCAGTTAGAAATAAAGGGGATGAGAGGAGGTGGATTAGAGGAGGTTTGGGGCTAGGAACATCAAGTTAGAACAGAGAAAGTATAAAAACCATTGGGATAAATATGTGCACGCAGAAAAAAGTGAAAGTAAGGCAGGAGAAACGGGTTTAGCAGGACACTGATGAAATTTTCATCTAAGGAGTAGCCCAAAAGGAGACTGGGAAAGCCAACAAATATGGTAAGAAGGAAAAAGGATTATAAGAGAATTGCATCATGAAAACTCCAAAAGGAGAATAGAATCTAAGAAACTAGAATGTTAGATGTTAAGATGGTATGAAATGTCAGGTGCTTTAAAGCCTGAAAAGAGGCTGCTTTATTTGGTAATTTGAGTTCTAAGGACCGTAGTGTAGAATATTCTGGTAGGTGCCTGTATAAGAGTTGTGTGTGTGTATGTCTGCATGCATGTGTGTAAATGTATACTTACATCATATACTAGAGCTACATAATATTTTGGGGAAGAGTTCATCTCAATAGTCCCTATTCTACTGCAGGACAGAGCTGTCAACCTCATTTGCTAATTTATTTGCTTGACCAAATATTTCATAAGCATATATCATGAGCCAGACACTGAGATAATCTCTGGAAATACACAGTTAAAATATTGCAGACTTTATCATCATGGAGCTCTCAAATTTGTGTGATATTTACATCAATGAAGGGGTATGTAAGGTTCTAATTTGTTGCCTCCTGGCTCTCTGAAAAATAAATGTGTTTTTTTTTTTTTTTTTTGCTTGCAGCTGAGTTCTAAGCTCTAGCAAACAAGTCAGGTGTTTTTTGAAATCTATCCCAAGGTAAAATTTTATAATAGATTGTTGTGACTCTTCTTGACATTTTAGAAATTACTTATTCTCCTCTGTAGTGAAGAAGTAGATATAAATAGAATTGTTATAAAATAGCAATCTACAGGCTACCAAATCTCAAAACAGATCTTACTCAGTGTTAGGGAAAGTTTCTAGCCTCTGTTGGTGTTATCTAAAGTGGCTTACTTAAATTTCGAATATGGTATTTCCCAGTTAATCTATATACTACTCTTACTGCTGTCTTAATCGTGATTCTAATCATAATGATAATGACCTCCATCACTACTATTATTACAAGTTAAAAAAAAAACACACACACAAATATAAGGACTCAGATATCTCACATCATGAATTGAAAAGCATCTTTTTAAATTTGTTTATATGTACTGAAGTGAATCAAATGAATTCGACCAACCATTCTGGTCAGATATAGTTTTTAAATTTTTTTCTATTTTTTTTTCTTTTCTTTTCTCTCTCTTGTTTTTGATTTTGTTTTTGTTTTTGGAGGGAAGACTTTGAAAAATTTACAAGGAATATCATTAACCATGTGTACAATTATGGCCAAATGTTTTAATTAAAAAAAATATATTGCATGACATATTAGTGTTTTTAAAACAAAAATGTTTCTGAAAATTGGATTGGCTTGTGCAAACTTGTAGAGTTCCTTATCCCTGAATATACATCTGTTCATAAATATTACAAACAGGACAAAAAGCTGACATTTAAATGTCATTACTATAAATAAACTGTAAAATCTTATGCTTGACTTGAAGGGTCAGTGTTATGGAGTAACTAGAGAAGAATTATTTTGAAGGAGAGGAGTGATTTTGGATTTATGGTACCAATAATTTCTCTTTTTAAAGAACCCCAACTAATTTAATTAAAGTTTAAGAATAAAAACCAGGTTAATTGTGTCCTCAGGAAAGTCAACGACACCATCTTTTTCCTGGTCATTTTGGCCAGAAATCTGGGAGTCACCTTTGACTGCTGTCATGTCCTATCATTCACCAAGTAGTATGTTGTCTTCTTCACAATGATTTATTTCAATCTAGTCCAAGTCATATCCATCTTATGCCTCAATTACAACAATAATTTTAACATAAATTAAAACTAAGCAAATTTCATAATACTTCTTAAAAATCATATCAGATATTACAAAACTTTGCAAATTTAATATATATATATATATTTTTTTTAACTGATTTTTCTTCATTCTCTTCCAGTAGATCTACTAGATTATAATGACTCTGCATTGTGCATGGACTTAGTTTAAACTCCTTGGCTTCATATTTAAAACAATAGGTTAGCTGCTTTTATCTTGCCCAACCAACATATTTTTTTTTTCTTCTCTGTTACTCCCCATAGCTAATTCTCTACTTCATTCAGATTATTCTTATACTTCACTGAACCTCCCCCCTCACTGTTTGGGTACTCATTTTGCATATCCACAACATATGCTCATTCTCTCCTTTTAATTTCCACCAAACCATTTCTTATACTTTAAAAAAAAAATAAACATATTATGAATAAGGTCTTCTTGTCTAATCTCAGCCTATCACATGATTTCTCTTTGCTTAATACAAATGTATTTCACACAAATAGCACTCAAATCTATATTTTATTACATATGGTTTTCTTGCTCTTTCATGCATTTATGTTATATTCTCAATACTGGACCTTACGAGTACCTCAAGGGCAGTGACCCTAAACACTGCCATGGTCAAAAACCTCATTTGTTATTTTTTTTTATAATGTACATATTTTAAAAGCTGTGTCTAACCAACTATATTCACTAATCAAATGATACTTTTGTTTTTGCATTAGATAATCAGAATTATCATTGGTACTGTTGGTACTATTCTAATCTCAGGGAAGGACTCATGATGCTTTATCTATTAAACTGGCAGAAACACTAAAACTATTCCAAGGACTCCCATGTTTCATCTTTTAGAACTCCTAAGCCTTTGGGGCCACTGCTATGGGTAAAGGTCACTTCTTATCTTTGTTACAGTCTCATCAACTAGCAAAATTTCAGGTGTTCAGTAGAGGTTTAATGCTCTGTCTAGCTTAATGATTCTTAGTGGGAGCTAAGAGGAAGAGAAGAAACCTAAAATTTTAGGGAGCAAAGGTGATAAAAGAAACATGTCTTTCAAATGTGGACCTAAGTTTAAAAAGCTGAGAAGCACTTGCTATTTTGCAATAAAGGGCTTTTATTTTTCTGATAATGACACATTTACTGTTGAAGTCTAAAAGGGTAGCTGTTGAGCCAATAGGAGGGAAAAGGTAACAGTAGACTCTACAAAAGAGAGTAAAATATTTAAAGTGAATTACCTGATCTAACAAAGGTTAGCAGATAGATTAAATGGTACAGATAGTAACCCATCCCCCTCCCCCCCAAAAAAAACAAGTAGCAAAAAATAAAATAAATGTAGAATTGAAGATACAATAAGGACGACAAGAGAAACGGCAATCAGACTAACTTAAACAGCCATTTATAAAGCCGAAAGTATAATAATCTGACAGATGACTTTGAAAAGATGTCTGAAAAAAAATTGACAAAAATGATATAGCACCAGCCTCAAGAAGAAATCTCATATTAATGTCCTGACTAAGAGTAGAGTGGAGAGGAATTGAGTGGGAACCTGAACCAGCTTTCTCAGTTACTCTCCCTGTGTCGAGGGTCTCTGCAGATGGCCCCAGAAGAGAACTCAAGAATGAAGGCTAAAACAAGGCACTTAATGCCTGAGAGAAGGCTCTGACTGAAAAAGGTAAGGAGGTTTGTTTCTGAGTTTATGTTTATATCACATATAATTTTATACTAGCTGATTATGTCACATATAATTTCATGCTAGCTGATTAAGGTAAGTAGTATTATATTCACTTTCTGTTTCAGAAAACAGACTCATAGTTATTTGTGTGTGTTTGTGTGTGTACATTTTAAAGCTCAACCAAAAACACACATTTTCTTAGAAGGTGAAATAAAAAGTCATGCCGCATTTTATCAGCTATCAAGTTCATACATAGACTCTAGTTGACCTTCATCTGTTTTAGCAGGTAGACAAATCAGATATAAAATTCCCCTCAAAAACATGAACCAAAAGTTTAAGTATTTACAAATATTAAGATAAAATTCCATTCTTTCTCAGGTAACATTTGCAGTATGGCATACTTGATAGCATTCACTGTGGAATAGTTTGGAAGTTTCTTTCAATCATTTATTCATCCTTCAAGAAATATTTATTGAATTAGTAATGATACAGATTTAGTGGAAAAAAAATGTTCTTCAATTTCATGGTGCTTACAGTTGAAGAAGAATGTAATTAAAAAAATAAAAACATAAATAAACATAGTTATAAATTTTGAAAAAAATCACATGACACAAAAAGGTAGAACATACTTAATTAGTATACTAGAGAAATATTCTTTAAACAGGGAAAAAGAATCTTTGGTAAAGATGTTATCTTTCATTTATTATAGTTGCATTAAGGAGTCAATGGAATGATTTTGTACAGGAAAGCAATATGATCAATATGATTCCATTTCTATTTTTAAAGATTATTTTGGCTGTTTGTGGAGGAAAGATCAAAGACAATAGTTAGCAGAATTAGAAAGAGAGGAGAAGAAGCAATTGCAGTGTTCAGAAAGAAATAACAGAGGATTGGACTATAGTTAAAAGAATGATGCTAGAGAAACTTGAATGCATTTCGAGAAATGTTTTTATAAGAAAAATTGCCAAGCTATGGTGATGAATATTACATGACTGGGAGCCACAGGAAGAGGATATTGGTTCCAGAAACTCTGTGTATGGAAATGCTACTTACTAAAATGAATAAGGCTGGAGAGATTGCAGGTTTAGGGAGAAATATCAGTAGTTTGAGCTAAAATACTAGATGCGAAATGTTTCTTATTTGTCTAGTTACAGATGCTGGATAGGCTGATGGATATATTGGTCTGAAGCTTGGGAAAAGAGAAAATAGATTGTTGATTTCTTAAGTGATGGGATTTGTGAGCTTGCTATGGTAAGTAGATGTTATGAGAAGGCAGGAGAGGGACAGCATGGGAGACAGAAGTGAAGTGGGTGGGGGCAAGAATGAGATGTCATAGAGATCAAGAAAGACAGATCAACTGTTCAAAATGTAGCTTAGAGGGCACAAAAGCTGATATTTGAACAGTCCATGTTGACCATAACAACAAAGTGGTTACAAATAACACTTCTAAGAGCATTTCAGTAGAATGGCATTGGGGAGTAGAGAGAGGATGGAACAGTCAATGAGAGGCAAGAAGTGAAGCCAGACTATGTAGACAACTTTTATGGAAGCTTGATTGGGAAGAAGAACAGGCACATAGAGTAATGTGAAACTGCGTTGTAATTTAATGATATATACTATAGCATATATTTAAATGCTAATGAGAAGGATTTGGTAATTATAAAAAGTAACAAAAGCTAATGTCCAAGTGTGTCCTATGTGCTGGGAATTATTCTAGATGTTCATCTATATAGACTTATTAATACTTTTGACAATCCTATGAAACAGTTATTACTATTTCATATTTATATACAGGGAAACTGGGGCCCAGAAAGGTGAACTTGCCTAAGGTCCTAACTTGGTAAGTGACAGAGTTAGGATTTAAACAGTCTCATTATAGTTTTAGTTGTTAATATTCTAGAATACATTAGCTTTCCAACTAGAGAGGGAAAGTTGCAAACTGAGGAGAGGAAACAACTGATGAAGTCCATGTGAAGGCTGAAGAAAAGAGAATCTAAAATATGGAGAGATTGGACATTATTAGACAAAGGGCCCATTCTTTGCTGGACTTCGAAGTGCCTTATTGAGCCAGGACTTATTTATTATATCTCATCAACCGTGACTCAATGAAACCGGATATTAATGATGGTAATCCTTTCTTTTGAGAAAAAAAATATATGCAAATTATGACAAGGCTTATGATTTCCTAAATAACTGCTAGTGATTTTTACGTTCAATATCCAAGTAGCAGACTTCAGAAATTGAAATCCTCAAACCATATGTCTTCTCTAGTACTCCCAGTAAGTGCTAAATTGCTTCTAATTTAATTAAGTATAAAAGTGATTCTGTGGTATTGCTGGCTACATTTCAGGTGTGGTTGAAGCATGTATAAAGTGCTTTTGAATATGCTAACTCAACAGTGTTAATTAAAGACAGTCTTGGATTTGGAAGGTTCCTGCTAGGATGGTGTAAACACTGATACGTACAAAAAAATTTTTGAGGATTTTTCTCAGCAGAATTTGTTGGTTTCCATGTGAATCCATGTAATTTCTGGGCTTGTAGAAATAAAATTCTTATAAAGGTCTATAAAATTATTACAGCTCCCAATTTATGGAGAAGATAGGTATAGAGGAAAAAAGGAAATTATAAAGAAAATAAAATCTTTATTTACTGATAGAATTTTGAAAGGATTTGAAGGTATCAAATCTTCCCTAAAATCATTTTTTTCTTAAAAAGTGAGATACACTTTAGTATAAAAAGGTAGCATGTAGTAATATAGAAAAATATATAAGACACATGGAGTTTATTTACTAATTATAGTTTACTCTGATTATAGGAAATGTCCCTAACAGATAATCCATTCAGAAGAGAATTATATCGATGTTTCGTTGGAAAGAATAGCAATAGACTGCTTTCCGACTTCCTGGAATGGACAGAAAAAAATCATGTGTAATTTCCTTTTCATCTACCTCCCCTCTTCCCTTTACCCCTTCCTTTCTTCTTTCTTCCAAGGACAATTACTACAGATTTACAAGTGGTAATAGCCTCAGAAATGTGAAAGATCCAATTCTTGATTTACTCTTAATTACCCTTGAAAAATAATTATCAAAAAATTGTTATAGAATTTTAAAGAGAAAAGAACGATTACTCTAGTTTTCTACATAAAATAATCCAAAAAGTGTTTAATTGGAAATTTATATTCAAAAATAGATTCCCATAACTTCTCTTGGAGTAATAAAATAGATGAGAATATGATCAGTGTAATCTATTACTGCCTAAATTCCAAATGAAAAGGTATGGGAATTCTTGATATCTTAAGATCTGTTCATCCATATATTTTGCGTTACTATTTAAATGAAAATGAAGACAGAAATGCATAATAGAAAAAAAGGTGCAGCCACCAATCAATGGAGATTTTAAAAGTACTCATTCATAAAAAACAATAACATTCAATCATAAGAAATAAAATTGAATAAAGAAGGAATAATTTGTAGATCCAATGTGATAAGCAACAAATCAGAAATACTAGATCATTCCTAAAGAATAAAACGTTTACTAAGAAACTAAAACCAGATTACTTCATTACATTTCTGTGAGAATGTTTCTGCCATGACCCACTCCTGCAATGGAAACCATTTGACAACAGAACACCCCCTCACTGAACCTTATTTATTCTAGGAATTTGAACATTGACCAATTCTTCTTTGGAAATGTTCCCAAATTGCTTGTTTGCCCCCTTTGTGGCTAATCAAAGACTTCCAAATGTATTTGAAGATCAATTAGAAAGTCTCCCCATTTCCAAACTTTCTTCCTTAACAGAGGACTTGCCAGTCAGAGTCTCCCAGTGTTTCCTTCTTTTACTCTATGCAACCAATTCCCTTTAACTATAAAAGGTGTCTTGCTTGAAAACAAATGAACAATTTCAAAATCTAATGTAAGGCTTTGATCTCTAATCCCTCCTAAATATTTTAACTTACAGAGATATTTTATCTAGATTATTAAATCTGACCAAATCAAATAGAACTAATATTATATAATTGACTATTCTAGATTCCACTGTGAACCAAGATAAAAATGAGTGAAAAAAATATATCTCACTCCTAGGCTAATGCCAAGGCTTGAGGTAAGGATCCTACTGATGCTACAACTATTTGAAAAGAATTTCTTTTTTTTTTTTTTGGCCTGGCACACCTGGGGCCTGATCCATGGCTTCACCTGGGGTGTGAACCCAGGACCTTCTGCATGTAAAGCAGAGGTGCTAACCATTACACTATGGAGCCACCCCTTTGAAAAAAATTTCATTCCACAATTTGACAGATACACTTTAAAACCCAAAGGCAGAGTTGAGTCCATAGCTTAACATAAAAAGTTAAATTCGCTAAGTGTAAATGCTTTTTTTAAACTCTAATATTGTGTGTGTGTCTGCACATATGCAGATACAAACATGGAAGAGAGAGGGAAAAGGGAAAGAAAAAGGGAGAGTGATATTGGAGGTCTGTAAATGCTTTTTTTAAACTCTAATATTGTATGTGTGTCTGCACATATGCAGATACAAACATGGAAGAGAGGGAAAAGGGAAAGAAAAAGGGAGAGTGATATTGGAGGTCTTTAAAAGGGAAAAATCTTGAGTAGATAAAATAAAGGGAGAAAGTCTTGCTGAGAGGAAATATGCATCTATAAAGGAACTTATCCAGAAAAAAAAATGAGAAATTTTAACTTTGCTCTGGTTTTGGGTGTGTCTCTTTTCACTTCCTTGGAATATTGCTTTGGTCTAGTCGCTGGATCCCTTCTGGCTACCATTATGACCTTTCGATCAGCCAGAGTGTTCTTTCTAAAACTCAGACTCGACCATGTATCCTCCTTGTTTAAAGCCTCCTTTAATGGTTCCCAATTGTTCTTAAAATAAACCTACTTCTTGTCCAGCCTCTCACCAATACCCTCTTCCTCTTCGCAAACTTTACCTTGCTCTTTCTTGCTTTTGGTGTCTACACCAGCTGCTTCCTCTGGTTAGAATAACCACTGACTCCATTTGCCAATTCCTTTCCCAGCAAAACCTGATTATTTTTTTCAATTTACTGCTTAGAAACTTCTTTCTGGAAAGCATCTTACATTTGCCTCCCTCTATGTAATTTAGGTGTTCCAATAGCACCCTTCAGTTCCAAGCTCCTGCTTTATATGACACCCTATTGTATTTGTTTGTTTCCTTGTCCATTAGATCCCCTTAGATTGTGAGCCATCTGATAACATGGTCTGGTGTCCATCCCACTCCTCTTTAAACAACTAATATCCAGCAGGAACCAGAGTATATATTAATTAGTCAATAAATATTAAGCCAATAAGTGAATAAATCTGAAAACAATTTAGATAAACTATAAAAATAAGAAAAACAGTATATAAAGTATAAAGGATTACAAATACTTTTAAAAAATGACTCAAAAATAACCATATCGTTAACCGGCTTTTGAAAGCTTTTAAGAGCCCAATAAAATATAGCTTTCCTGACTTGTGATTATTCCGGTAGCATACCAATGATATGTGGTAAGCTGACAAAACAGAATTCTTTGCAGAGTTAGAAAATTAGATGAAAATAGAACACTTTGATTGAGTTTAAAGATTAAACGGGGTCAGAGTCTTAAGACTCTTGCATTCAAGAAGTGCCAGAAGTGGGAGTATTATATCATGCATAAATAAATCCTCCATGTAAAGAAGTACATAAATGCTACGAGCCAGGCTGATGCTTCTGCAGCTTATATCTTCTAAGAAGAGTTCACATCAATACCTGATGCCGCTAATGCATGTCACTGCATACTATTTACATGCTATATATAGGTTTCCTTAGTAAGTCAAAAGGGCAATAATATGGAGAGTGCTGCTTGCCATGATGGGTACTTTTCCAATAAAATAATTCCTCCACTCAAACATAACCTATACATGGATTAAGTATAACTGTACGGTTAGCACAGAAATGACATGTTCTAAAGAGGTAGAATTCTAGTAAGATGACCCTACATATACTTAAATAAACTCCACTTTATGTTGCAATTCCTCTCATTTATAAATTAGTTTTAGCATATTTTGAATTTTTCATTTATTGAACTGAGAATTTGAAAACATCTCATTTAAAATATATATGTGGCATGTTCTAGGTAAAATGAAAAGCAACCTTTAAAATCTTTTCATTAACACACACGCATACTAATTTTAAACATTCAACTAAATTAAATTTTATCAAAATTTTTACTGAGAGAATTATTATAGAGATTGTTACAGAATTAACATTTTCCAGGTTAAAATATGAATTTTAAAAGAATCATCACAAACATACAAAGATTTTGGGTTGGACAAGTGAGTTATCGACACGACCCTAAAGGAAATATTTAACCTTGAAAAAAAAAGATAAAAAGCGAATTGTCTCTCTGTAAAGAGCAACTTATATCTGTTGGTTCAAAAGGGTGTGTGTGGGGAGATCTCTCTCAAACTTCTTGTCTCTTATACTTCTTTTACCTCAAAAGAAGGAAACATATCTGCCTATAATAAATAAAATGTCACTTTATGATTCCCTGCTGTCTAATTTGAACATTCCAAAAGTTAGATAATTACCATGGTGATTACAGGTGATACATGGTTAGCTGTTTTAACATTATTATGGAACATACACATGTGATTTTGAGTGCTAAAAAATAAAGCATTATTTACTAACTAGAAATATTAATATTAATATAAAGAATTATTTTATAGGCATAGAAGAGGAGCAACAGGGGTTTGCCTTTAAGAATTTTTCATTTTTAAAAGACCTTCTCTGATGCACTGAATATTAAAGATGTATAAAACTGTGAAAAATAGAAATTATTAAAGGTCATTATTAAATTATCACATTATTAAATTATTAAATAAAATAAATTGTTAAATTATTTACATTATTTTTTAAATATCAGAAATAAAACTAATATCTGTAAGATATCTTTTTCTTTCATTTTCATTGATCAAGACCTAAAAATTTTTTTTTTAACTCCTATCAAATTTATAAAATTACAAGGCCAAATTTTGAAAGGTTTGTTAGTAGCAAACCAATCTCTAAAATGAAAGTCAGTTTTTAAATGGCTTTTCTATCCCCTTCATCCTCAAAATACGGTCCTTGGACCAGAGCATTGGCAGCACGTGGAAGCTTATGAGAAATGCAGAATCTCTCGGTGCCACTCTAGAAACTAAATTAAAGTCTACATGGTAACAAGAATCCTAGAGATCTGTATATGCATTAAAGTTTGAGAAGGCATATTCTGTGATATCATTGTCTATAATTCACACATTCTCTAAGCTCAAGGAGATTCAGGCTCATACTCAATATTTCTCTATATAGGAAGGGAGTATGTTTTAATTTTATCGACAGAAAAAAAAGTGTGCATAGTGATGTAATTTACCACATATTACACTGTCATTAAGGATAAATTTGTTGATGAGCAATCAATATTAGAGTCATTTCTTTATATTATTCTATAACTTGAAGCTATAAAAGACATAATGTTTGAGGTAATAAAAACAGACTCTTGCTATCATCCTTCAGTTTTTATGCAATTAGAAGTTGTATGCTATATAAGGAAAACAATCTCTAGAATAAATTTACTTTCTGTTATTTTTCTTCTTAGGCTATCAGTAATTATATAGCTTTATAAATCTGTGTGATTGAATAATAAAATAACCTCTTTACTTTTTTATTGTTTATAATTTACTTTTGATTAATTCCATGATTTTATTATACTATACCTCCAATCAGAATAATTTTGCTATTTTAATAACTTTAATTGATTCATTTCATTGCTTTCCATGCTTAATCCTAATAAACAAATATTTATTATTCTACATTTGCTAGAGCAAAGCACAGTATGGGGAATGGTGTGTTTTAAATGATGAATAAGATACAATCTCTGGTCTCAAATACACTCCAGTTCATCAAATAGCCATAATTAATTTTCATGACAAAGAAAATGCTATGGGAACACAGAGAGAAGTCACTTCTGATTTGTGGAATTAGTTGACTTTCTAAAGGAGAAAGAATTTAAAAATAGGCCAGAGAGGATGGCCGGAACAATAACAAGAAGAAAATCTTGTAAAGGACATTTTGTGTGTGAAGAGAGCAAGAATTTTTTCCTTGTGGTAGATTATTATAAGAAGTGCCTGGAGAATGAAGTAGCCAAATAATTTTTAAGCACTTACTTAGCTACTTGTATTAAAGTATACAAAGTTAAAAATATGACTCATAAAAGTCTATATAATGAGCTCTTATAGTAGATTAAAAAAATTAATGAAGTAACAAAATGATGAAACCAGTTCAAAGGAAAATAAAATAGGCTGCTCAACATAACAGTCAGTAGGGAAGAAAAAATCTCAGGAATAATATTGCAAAATTAGATACCTAACTAGTTAACATTTTACAGGGCAATAAAAATGTAACGTTTAAGGTTTTCTTTTTTAGTGGACAACAATTATATATTATTTATCAATCTTCTAAAAGTTAACATCTAACTTTACAAGCTGGCTCTAATCAATAGTAAACCAAACTAAATTTCAATTCCCTAGGACACCAGCTAACTCTTAGGAGGACTGTTTAACAATGCTCTCATAGAACTTCAAAAGGGTACTTCTAGATAATTTTTGAATTAATTTGTCAATACCACCCAGTTGAGTAGCTATTATCAAACCCAGTTTATAGAGGAAACTGAGTCTTAGAGATATCAGACAAATTATCCAAATCACAGATGATATGAAAGAATTTAAACCTTAATCCAGATTTGTTTGCTTTCAAAGCCACTGGCCTTGAAATGCACAAAAGGAACATACAGTTAATATTTATCCTGTTCTATGCAACATTTAAGTGTTATTAAAATTAATTTAATATTTAAAACAAACAAACAACCTCCTCCCCCACCAAGCCATGAGGTTGTTGGATTCCTATGGCACAAATGAAGAGACCGAGATCCAAAAAGAACAAGAGGGAGAAGGGAGGGCGATGCATTCAGTGGGGAAGGATCTGGGCAAGAAGCTAGGACTTCAAATTTAAGATCGGATAGCATATTCACAGAATAGCACGCTTCAGTGTGTCCTGAGGATAGGAAAGACGAAAGCTATTGTATTAGGTAAGTGTGGATGGAGATTCTACTTGCAACACCCCCTTAGAGAGCTAGAATTTTTTTTTTCCAGTTCTTAACCATTTTTGTATCATACATTAATCTGTGATTCAGGAGGAAGTTATGTTATCATTCTGAAATGGGCATATCTGTACTATGCACACAATTTTGTATACCTCTTTACCTCAGGGTTTATACTCTTTTTCATAAGGATACCAATAGGTGGGCAGTGAGCATTCCTACAATCTTTTCAGATATCTGATTAACCTATTTATATATGGCTTAAGCACACTATTTAAGTAAATGGGGTTTTAACTAAAACATGGAAAATTAAAATAATGCAAATCTTATCTCCTTCCAGTTAGGACCAGGACTAAACCCCTTGTCCAGACTGTTTCAATTTCAGCCTCACAATTTCATTAAACAAACAAAGAAACACTCAAACCGACTAAACCTAATGACATTAACAAGGACAAATACCTCTTTCTAGGCAAGATTAAAGAGATATGAGCACAATGGAGTAATTAAAAGCAGACTCTGAAACCAGATGCCCAGGTTTTAATATCAACTTTCTTCTTTCTAGCTGTGAAATTGTAAAACTTTTTTGTTTCAATATTCTCATTTGTAAAATAAGCACAATGATAGAATATATCTATTATGAGGTTTCAATAAGGTTGTATTTTTATTTACAGTATTTAAAGCAGTGTTTAGCACATAGTGCTATGTAAGCTTTCACTAAATAAGTGTGCACGCCCCTAACTTTTTCCTTTTCTTTTGCTTAAAACATATAGAAAGTATGTCTATCAAATACCCAGACCCTGAAATATCACTTATTAAGGTCTATAACATTTCTACGACTGTATTTTAGAAGATATAACTCCATCTCTGGGCTTTAAAAAGTCTTTAGAATATGTAAATTATACTCACTGATAATTTAAAAAGATATCAATCTTCTGAAATCTAGGGAAAAAAAAAAGATTTTTCTTTCTGTTCCTAAAATGGAAATATCAGCTATAAATTACTTTTTCCCTCAATGGGCTAATATAATTTCACTTAAAGTTTCCTAGTATTTCTTGACTAATTAATTATGTAATCTTAAATATGAGTTCATTAGAGAAATATGTAACTAATGTATATTATTAACTGCTAAGTTTTATCTTATTGAACTTTGTCTTTTAAATTACTGAATTCATAAACTCTACCATTATCTTAATCGTGGCTTTACACCTTGATAATTGTATTTAATGGAATTAATTATCATTTTGCTTTTCAGTATCTTGATACGAAAATCTCCAAGTCACATAGCTACTCTTGGTATTTTACTGAAGATATTTATGACTTTTTATATTTTAATGTTAGTGATTTAATCACAGTTGGTATAATTCTATATATTAAGTAATGAATACTCTGAAATCTATATATTACCCCAATAATTAGAAATTTTCCCACTCACTATTAATTCTTATAATGAAAACTTTGTCTTTTAATATCTAACTTGACCGAGAGCACACAAATTTGTCTTTGAATATATATATTTTTCCTTTTGAGGATTAATGCTCTATTAGTATTTCTGGATTTCTTTTCACATTTCTGAATGTGAGTCTTCAAACATTCTGTAGGTAAAAGAGACCTTACATAATTTTACATCACTTGTGCAAACATGATATATTATTGTTCGCCATCTGAAGTTATGAAGCACATGAGCACATGACAATATTTTAAGCCTTCTTGAATTTCCACTATGTAAACTTCAGGATGTTTATTATTATATTATTTATGAGATAGTTTTGTCATACATAAATTAAGAAAATAAGATATTTATTGATAAAACAGGTACAGAGGTAGAATTTTGAATGAGTGTATTTATGTACCTATTTCTTCCACTACAAATAGATTTTTATTATTTGAGAAGCAGGGCCATAAAACTGGATATATGACTCTACATGTATATCAAAGGAAATTCACTGTTTCGACTAAACATACTATACTTGATCAGATTATAAATATATCTTCAGCAGGTTACATGTTTCCTAACCAGATTATCTTTCTTAATTTCAATGAGCATGTTCATAATTGAACAGTAGAGGGAGCTCTAAAAAAAGCTTAGTAAATAAGTGAAAAGTTGAGTAAAAAATTGTTAATATAAGAATGTAAGTAAAAATCACTAAAATTGCCTGAGTCATAAACTAATAAATTAATTTTACTTTCAAAATTATGTGCTCTTTAAAATCATTTAGAGGGTTAATAAGCACTCATTATTTTAAAAATCTTTAATAATTGTTTTTATATTTTAGGTCCTAGATATACAAAAGAAATTTGTTATTGCATTTGCATCCCATTAAGTTTATATATAAATGTACTTAAATATATCAGGGCTAAGTTCTTTTATGTGACTTATACTCTCCATTTATGCATACTAAAGATGGATTAAAAATTTGAGAACTGATACTATTAAGTCATCAAGAACTTCACTGTTCTAAAGGTTGGCTTCCTGGCCCCAGATCTAAATCAGATTGAAATGGAATAAACACAGCTCCATAAAAACCCAGCACTATCAAAAGACTGTAGATAGTTGACAAACAGTTGATATTTACTGAATGTTTATTGAAACCTTGCTACTATTGTTGGTACTCTAATAAATATAAAAAAGAATACAGAATCGGATAGCTATATGGGAGGAGAAAAGGATTTAGGACAACAGTTTGATTCTCAAATGTGTGGAAGGGGGGGTCTCTATTTTTAAGAGAAATAATTTTATTCAGGTATAATGACTCATACATCCCAGGCCTGATTTGAGGATTATGTGAAAAAATCAAGGTAAATTTTCTTAAACTATTACTGAACCAGAACTGTTCAATAAATAACCCCTTTTTTCATTATTCATATTTCCAAAATCCCAAAATTTCTGAAAATTTATATTGTTTTTCATATGATTCATTTTGTGGCAAAATGTAGCCTGACCCAAACCAATTTGCCAACAAGGTATGACCTCAATTGATATGAAGTTAAATATAACAATATATTTTATATGTTATCTACCCATCATTTTGCTAAACTTTAACATCTTTGATTACCAGATGTTCATCCGGAACCCCATATGGGGTTATATCACATCTAGTATGTGCATCCCATTATTGTTGTAGATTTTGGAAGCTTCTAAACTCTAAAACATATGGCTGCAGGATTTTAGATGAGGGATTGTGGCCTTATTGCCTTCTACCAAATTGTTTTCAGTATATGTTAATAATTATGTTTAATGTATGAGGTACTTGTAATGCAGAGAAGACCTAAACAATAATCTATCATGAGGTATGCTGTTGGATTGAATCTTTGCGTCCTCTCAAAATTTATTAGTTGAAATCCCACCTTGCAATGTGATGGTATTAGGAGGTGGGGCCTTTGGGCAGTGCTTAAGATTAGAGAAGATCATGAGGGCGAAGCCTCATGAATAGGGTTAGTGGGCTTAGAAGAGTTAAAGAAGAACTTGTGTCTCCTCTGCTTTCTGCCCTGTGAGGATACAAGAGTAGCTGACAGTTTGCAACTTTGAAGAGGATCCTCATCTAAACTTGACCATGCTGGCACTCTGATTTCAAACTTCTAGACTCCAAAACAGTGAGAAATGAATTTCTGCTGTTTACCAGTAACCCAGTCTATGATACATTGTTATAGAAGCCTGAACTAAGACACAGGCCATCATATATGCAAAGATTTATGACCATATTAAGCCATTTCATGATTGAGATCTAAATTATCTAAACATTATAACCGTGTTATGTGGAACCATTATGCATTCTTGCTAATCATAGAGGCTACTTTTTCAAGAGATGAAGACGACCTATTTAGTTGCAGATTTCTCTCATCATTTTTGGTATATATTTACATCATTTAATATAACATTGAACGTTGAGGGCCCACATATCATGAAATACTATAAAATCTATCAATAACAGGTAAAAAAGTGGAAGAAAAAATGATTCATAATAATTGTAGAAAGAAGGGTGATAATACAATGATTTACAACATATCTAATAGATTTAAAAAAATTGTCTTAGTTCTGCACTAAGAATTTGATGGATGAGATGGAAGAAATACTACCAGAATTGCTCCTAAATAAATGTAAATACTGTATTTAAGAACAGCAATGTGGAGTATTTTTTATTCTCGAAAATGAAACATAAGAAACTTGGAGAAAGTAAAATTATACATGCCGGTAAAAGTAACGAGTTCAGACTTTAGGAAAAAAAGGTTTTTTCAAGTAGTTTAGCATTATGCAGGTATTCTATTGGCCAAATGTCTTTAAAATATACATCAATAATTTTTGATATAGCATTTATACAACCTAGCATGTACATACATATATGTCCATAGGAGATCCTTCCCTTCCCAGAAGTTTTCCGTGGTGGCCCTAAAAGCAAACCCTGAATTCAGTTTCAACCGCTATGTAAAATATAAGTAAGTAAGTAAGTAAGTAAGTAAGTAAGTAAGTAAGTAAATAAATAAATAAAAACTAAAGAAATAAATGAAAGAAATGAAATGAAATGCATTTAGATTCTTAGATAATGATAACAGATAATTCACCAAGATACAAACATTTTAAAATATGTATAGCTCTGACAAGTTATGAAATAGAATGAAAAGAATGGCTTATTAAAGGAAATCTATGCATAGGTGTTCAAAATCGCAAACACAGAATCAAATGTTTGTAAGTAAACCAACATGCTGAATAAAAATTTTCTCCTAAAAGCACAATCATGCAATTTTCAGGAAATATAAGAATGTAGTCATTTACAAGCTTACCAATCTTCTTCTTCTCTTTCTTCCCCTTCTTCTTAATGATAGGCTACTTTTGTCTTTATCTTGTCTCACTTTCTTCTTTTTCCCACAGTGGGGCTCGTTTATTTGCTAGTCACAGCTTTATTTTGGCTTTCCCTGCTGCATTGGTGTTAAAATAAATTAGTTTAATATATTTCTTAAACGGAGATGATTTAATTTTTTTCTTTCATATGGATAAAGATATAAATGGTTTAATACATTTCTTTAAGGTAGTTGAGTTTTAGTACCTCTGTGACTTACTTCCCACTGAGCATTCACAGTGTGTCACAGTGCAATATTTTGAAAGATGATTGAAGAATTGATCGATCGTTTCATCAGATCAGTATATGCAAATCTTAGAAAGATTTCTTTCCTTTTCCTTCTTCCTCTCTTCTTTTCCTTTCACTCTCTCCTTTTCTCCTTCTCTATCTTCTTCTCTGTCTTTCTCTCTCCCTTCTTCTCCTCCCTCTATTGCGCTGATATTTAGAATGCTATTAGGATGTATTTTGTAAATATTAATGACTAGAAGAACATCCTATGAGTAAAAACACTTGTGTGAGTCTTTTCCTATTGTACATCATTTCTTTTATGATACAGTTATTCTCAGTAAATATTATATAAGTTTTTAAAACTGATCCATATTCTTTAGTAAATTTCTACTTCTGATGAGGCTGACTTGGGAGTTTCTCAAGATAAAAGTGGTTTGAGCAAAGGAAAATAGATAGGAGAGATTCTAGGCACTCTTTCAGCCCAAGGAGCAAGAAGCCAGAGGAGTCCGCTGGCCCAGACAGCAAGGACGTGGAACTGAGTGACAAACCAGAATACGATAAGGGCTCTGCACTGTACTTCATGCTGCTTCTTTGCCTATGCTCTCATTGTGGCCCAAGTGACTCCAATTTTAGAAACCCCTATTTGTTACACTTCTGTGTTGAGTGAATAATAGGCACTCCTTGCACAAATGATTAGGAAGATTCCTGAGGACATTGTACCATGTAAGACCTTTCAGATTCATTCCTTTGGAAAACCCCTTGATCTCTAAACCTCTACTGTGTCTACTAGTCTCAAAGTTCTCTTGGGCTGACCTTAACTCAGAGTCCACACTTATAAGACAAGGTAGAGACCTCAGGATCTCCTAATACAAGTAATTTACTGCCATTTCTATATTTCAGTAGAAACTTGGTGGACAAAATAATCTACATATTCTTGAGAAGAAACTTTGATTTCTTTTTAAGTATGTGCTTATAGTGACAGAGATCTCAGTGACCAGTGTAGATGGTAAGCAAATTTTCTCATGTGCCTGGTAATGGCCTAGGAGCACGTGATAGAGACAAATACAATAGTGATGAGTCTACTATGGAAGCTGACACAGCCATTTACTTTACTAGATAATCTGAGATCCTAGTTGACTCTTCCATAACACTGTATTTGACTACTAACTTGGTAGACCACAGGAAATACCTAAAGATGTGTCACCAGTGTATGGCCAATCAAAATATATCTTTTATTATTTATTTACCAGAAGCAAAGAGACAACAGCAAAAACAACCTTTTTTGTTGTTGTTATGAGCAAGTGTTATAGACTGAATGCTTGCATTCCCCCAAGTTCATATGACATCTTAACACCCAAAGGGAGGGTATTAAGAGGTGGAGCCTTTGACTTTCAACACACAAAATTTAAGTGCCAATAGACAAATTTACTTTTGTTTGTAAACTCTAGAAGGGGGAGGAATGTGTAAATTTTGTGCTCTAGCTACTTTGCGGGCAAGTATCATGAACGCTTTATTAAACTTGATACCATGAAACCAGAATCTAAAAGTCACACTATTTTAGAACTATTATCTTAACTTTGGATAAATGTTTATAAGAATTTTCAGGATTATATGGCTATTGTATACCAATGCCTATACACAGATATCTTATTTTTGCGTTAGTATTAAATATTTGTACATATTAATACACTATTTCTATTGAAGTTTAATTATAATCCTACAAATATAGAAAAGCAATTTATTTCATAAATATATCAAATAACATCAGTTAAAACATGTAATAATATATCAGAAATCAATGTGAAAGTTTTCTTTGCACTACTCTCAGACAGCTTAAGGCATTGAAATCTCTTTAAAGACGATGAATTAATAGCAGTGTGAAGGGGAGCCACCTTTCTCGTCTGGCTAATTTCAAGTCTATTTGGGTTCAGATGGCTTATTGCTACAAGCAAAGGGTCAGTAGATATCTCAGCTTGCCTGAGATGGTCATGGTTACACTACGATCTGACTTAATTTTTAGTACTTCCTCTCCTCTTTCATTCTCAAAACCCCCCAATTTAGACAATGCAAGGTAAAGTCACCCTATATGTGTGATTCTTTTTTGCTTATATAAATATAAAAGAAGTTGTAAGGCATATATTAAGTCTCTGAGTAAAAAGCAAAATATCACACTGCCAACATTGCATGATTTGAAAATACAAGTGAGAAAAACAAGATCTGTTAAATAAGTACATTTGTGTTGTGAAGATGAATAGAGGGCATCTATCAATTTTCTGCATTTTTCACTGTGCTATAATTTATTGTTGATTTGGTCTACTTAGAGCTCGTAGTAAAAATGACAACTCTTGCTAGAGAAATGTGAACTGTGAAACCTAAATCTAATATGTTCCCACCTCTGTGCATTTGGGAGATGAGTTAATAGTTCTAGGCCAGGAAGGTTCCATTTCGGTACACTCAAAAAGGTGATGGCATCACACAGTCTGAAAAGATTAACATGCATTCAAAATCTGAGCCATTAACTTCTTGCTCTCTGACTGACATGTGGGTCACATAAATACAATTTAAATAAAAATGTAAGGACAAAATTCTTTTGATGGATCTGAGATTGTCCCTCTTGTTAAAATTATTCCATGTTACCACAGGGTCATTGCAGGCTAAGAGAGGGGTGGTGAATTATTGTAATCAAACATGAATAAATGGAGCCCAACTGTCCATCACAAGTAAGATGCTCTTCATTTATTGGTATATATGATTTTTCTTGGGCTCGTCAAAGCACTTAAGATAGTCTTTAAATACAAAATAAAAACAGAATTTTCTATGTAAAAAATGTGCTAATTTGGAATATAAAGATGCCCTAATATTCAGATGATAGCATACTTTTAGATTATATTTACATTTTTAAAACTTTAAAAACAGAGAATTGTTTGCTTATAAACTGGATTTTAAAAACTCCATGAATGTATATCATTATTGAGGTACACTTAAGTTAAAAATATATTGCTTAAGATACAGTAATTAATAGTGTACACACTGAGCACTTACTTACAATATAGGAAAATAATTAGTTTGAATTCCAAGATCAAAATTAGCCTATCAGTAAAACAATTTAGCATTCAACAAGCATTCTTCTGTAATGGACAAGAATAATAATTTTTAAAAGCTCAACTTAGTTCTTATGGAAAAAAATCGAGATAAGTATTTTAAAGGTTCTGAACAAGCAACAAACATGTTTTGAGTTACTTGACATGGGCAAAATATGGCAAATTAGTGATCTCAAAATAATCATAGATACTATCTCCTTAAAAGTCATTAATATAGTCAGCAGCATTATTAATAAAAATGACTAAGAAGTTATGGGCAGAGTGTGTGATGACAGAGCTTAAATAACAATTCTAATATAAAAATAATTTATTAGTTGACTCATTATACCATCCCCAAATTTTCTAAAGTATTCAGCACAGCTTAATAAAAGATCCCCAAGACAGAGGAATGGTAGGCAAATTTTAAAGACCATGCAAAGTTTTTTTTTACTCCTTCCCTTGTGATCACCTACTCAAGAAACATTGATTCAAGTGTGAACAAAAATGTAAACAAATCTTTGAGGGGAGGAAGGAATAAAGAAAGAAAGTAGAGGAGAATGCTTCTCACAAAGTTAATCAGGCCCTCCAATAATAACATATATTATTAATTCAATGAATTGAAGATCTTCATTGAAAATATGTATTTTATCACAGAGATAGAAAATGAGTAGAATTAGAAGATCATGTTTTATAAAAACCTTCTTCTCAGTAAAGAGCATAAAGGAAAACATGATAAATGTTATTTTAAGAATGATATACTGGGAGACATAGTCCACAGGACAAAAGAAATTTGCTTAATCAGAATTGTTTTAAGTTGAGAACGGTGACTTTTATTCTCTAATTGTGGTTTTGTAAGGACAGAATAAGAACAGTTGAGTGGAAAGAGGTATTTGAGACTGAAAAAAAGAGATTGGACCAGAGATAGTCCACACTGCATGAATCTTGATAAAAAACACAAGGAGGAGAACACAAAAGACTAAAAAAAAAGATATATGTGCCTTATGAGATGCATCAGGAGGAAGTTGGAAAGACACGAAGTAATTATAAAACATTCATGACCAACATCAAAAAGTGCATTCATTAATTCTCATAATATCAGTGGGTACCAATTATTAAGTGTCTTCTATAAGCTTGGCATTATAGGAAATATTTTATATTCATTATTTAAAATGCTACTAATAATCCTACAATGAAGATAGAATTATGCTCATTTTATAGATAGAGAAACTAAGTCTCAGAGAAGTCAAATACCTTATCCAAGCAAAAGCCAAAATATGGTGAATCTAGGATTGGAAATGTGATCTGCCTGCCTCCACTCTGATATGTACCTGTCAGCCTTTTTCTGTGACTAGATGTCCCAGGTAGTCATTTAGATGCAAGGCTCAAAAGATAAATAAGGCTTGTTGTTAAATCTCAAGAGATTTACACTTTAATAGTTGTGAATAACTAGCACAGATTTTGCCAGCTCCTGTCATATATAAGAGGAGATGCCAGCAGAAGAGTTTTTCCCCAAAACTGTGAGTTATTCTAAATTATGGAGAAGATATGGCAAACTAGAGGGAAGTGAGAATTAACAGATATAGAATTTCAGGTAGATGAACAGCATGGAGGAAAGGCTTGACAAGCTATTATGAAAGGGAATGTAAGAACATTTGCTTTATTTGGATAAGAGGAGACTATATCAAGGGTAATACAAATAGGTGTTAATGAGTAGGTAGAATTTTTTAATGTAAATCACAATCTCACTTTCAGAATGCCTGCTTTATCTCAGCCACATCAGAATGCTTTTATCCTCTGAGCTGAAGGACTTTCTGTGTCTACCGCTTGCTTCCTTATTCTATCTTTAGATGCCTGTTGACCCTAACTAATCAGAGACTATATCTCATACTATTTAATATTCTAAGTTCTGCATATAGTAAGCATTTAACAACAATCAGTTATTTATGATGATGATAATAAAGCAGCGGCATTTTCAGTTAGATTGATCCTATTAAGGCATGAAGGAAAGATGTTTACTTAGTTTGTTGATAGGCGATACTCCCTAAAAGTTATGAGCTTGAGGTAATGAGAGTTTAAAGAAAAATATTATCTACATTGTTAACATTTTCTTATTCTATGTTTCTGAGACAAGAAAAGAGCTTGATTGCTTTATCCCTCAACTGTATCTTCAATCTCCATGGATTAAATTAATTTACTTTAGAATCGAACCAATTCTTTGCATAAGTATATGTATTATTACTATACATATCCCCACCACCACCACCACCCAGCTTTCATTAAGACATGTCATGGAAAGAGTGAGCGATAATGGTTTAAGAAAAAGTAATGTCAAAAAACTAGTTATAAATAGGGTCGGTCAATTAATTGGTTTGGTGCATTTGCCAGAAAATGTTTGAAAGTGGCAGAATGATGAAAGTGCCTGAAAACGAGGTTTTCTGGCATTTTGAAGTATAATTAAGAGAATCCATAATATCTTTTTACAAATTATAGTTGGAGGTTAATCATGTAAATGTGTGCCACCTGAGATGTCAGAACTAGGTCTGATGCAAAGTATTAAGGGCAGATAGATTTGGGTTCAATATAAGGACTATTCTGAGAACTGCTACTTACTGAAAAGAAATCATCAGCGTCCAAAGTACTAATTTGTATTATGGGCTATAAGACAGTTGTGCATTGTGATCAATTGGTATGTGTCTATTGAGTATGCAATATTGACCAGATGGGAAATTCAGAAAAGAATAAGTATTACAAGAGGGAAAGACACCCATCTTAGCTTGGAAATAAATAAAAGAAGAACCAAATTAGTAAATTAGGAGAGATTGCATAACTCTTGTAGAGAGAAAAATCCACTAAGACAGAAAGCAATCTGACATAAAGGCTGCATCAAATCCTTCTAAAGAATTTAAAATGTAGAATCATCTTGGATAATTGTACACAGTCCATTCCTAGGTATACATATAAGGAGAGTACGCCCCTGGTAATAGCATTACAATGAGAAAGAAATTGAAATAAACAGTAATTAGAGGGAAGCTCTAGCATGATCTTAGATAAAAATCTGGAGAGAAGTTGTGAAAGAATTTGTTCCATGGCAATAAAATGAAGAGACAATGAGATTTAAAAATTATATACAAAAAGCGATGTATGAAAAAAGGTCAAACCAATTCATAGTTGCTTATCCATGTTAAATCGCCAGTCCTACTGGTTTACATTTCACAGGAGAAAATCTCAGGAACCACAGATGCACTAATGCTATTATCAGTGGGCATAGAATAGCAGGAATTATTATAGCCTCTGCTTATATCACTCTTCCTGCCCTTGCCAGTATCCTTCAGGCTTTGGCCAAGAGCTGGGGATAACAGAACATGAAGTAAACTCTGTAATAGCCAAATGGTTTTTAAAATGTTTGTAAATGACTTATTAAAAATTTACATATGTATTGCTATTTCTAATAACCCTGTGATTATCACTCACTGACATATAAAAATGTATACACCATGCAGCAAAATCTAACAAACATTTCTGCTGGCTTTAAATCCCTGTGCCTAGCATTACTAGGTGGGGAAAGGGGAAGGAGTCAAAACTGCATGTGCCCATGAGAGTACCCTGTGTGTAAACATCGTGTTTAGTGTGTTGTTTTTTACAAATAAGTACTGAGGATGCTACCCTAGATTCATAGTCTTAAAAAGAAGAGACTTTGCTCTGTACTCTTTATATATTTTTAATTAATTTATTTATTTTAATTAGTATATATTTTTGACAATAATCCAGAGTCTAGGAAAGCAAAAATCTTCAACCTGACAATGAAGTTTTGTTGAACTTGAACTAAATCCATCTCTGTAAGTTTTTAAGACGAATCTTGACATTCTTGGCAGGAAATATTCTCAGAAGTTAAATTTGTTTCTTTCAAATAAATTTGGATTTATTCTATTAATCAATATAGTATGTCTTTGTAGTGTTCATTGTTGTGTTTCAAAATTGTTTTAATATGTCTTATTGTCATCTTAAAGGTATGACTTGTCCAAAGTGAAGAAACTTGCTTACATCATCTCTAAAATGTTTGGAGAGATGCAATCAATTCTTTATCACATTTTAAGAAAGGCTTTTGGAGGAGAATCAAAGTGAAAATTCAGAATTAAGAATTTAACTATTTTATTTTCTATAAAATCAAACAATTTAGAAAAGGCAAAAGGGCTCATTTTACTTGTAAGATTGGTTTTAAAGAAGGGGCATCATTACCCTAATGGTTCATTGTGCTATTATAACATAAAATATTTCAAAATTGGTATTTCCATAGCTTGAAGCAGCTTATAATTTCATTATGACATTTTCTTCTTCACAACACATGCAAAAAATATATATATATATATATGTATCTATATTTAACTTAAGTGATTTTAAAACTCCCTGAATAGTACTTGAAGATTTTCATGCTTCTTGGAATAAATTATGTTCATCTATTCCTAAAATATAATAAAATTATTCAGAAGTGTCAGAAGAGAAGTAAAAACCCTAGGGAAGCTATTAACAATTTATCATTTCCAGTTCATATGGGAATGTGAATTCCAGAAAATGCAACTATCATAACAGAGAGAGATGATCTTCTTAGATGGATTTATCTTGAATGCATTATCTTAAACAGCAGAAGAGGACATATTCCTTTATATTTTTGGTGTTTTTAAGGCAATTGTTATCAACACTCACAGAAATTAGTCCAAATAGTGTCAACCTCCCCATTATCACTGTACCAGTTATTTTGAAGCTTTGAAGTTCAATTGTTATACTTACTCAGAGTAAACCTGTAGATTAAAAAAAAAAAAAAATCTAGCAAAATAAAGCTAAAAATCAGGAATGAGGAAGGCAAAAAAATATAATAGTAGAAATAAACCAGTAATTATTTATAAAGAAATTTCAAGATGACAGAAGAATTGAACATTAGTCCAGAATACTATCAGTTAAATTAGAATAAGAACTCCAAGAAAAGAATCAAAAAGACTCTGTATTAGTTTCAACTGGAAGATTATCAGTTTAGAAGCTAAATGGTAAATACATTTGTTTTTGTTTGTTTGTTTGTTTTGAGTAAGAAAAATAGTGCCAATTATAAATTTAAAAATCAAAAGCCTTCCAGGAAAATCCTATTTCAAGTTAGAACAAAATGATTGAGGTATGATTTAAGCAACTGATGGTATATGAGAAAAATAATTTATTTGACCTTTATATTAGCATTCTTTGAGTGGTACAGGGATCATGATATTAAGCCCATAGAGAATGAGGCAAAATCTTAGCACACTAATTTGCTCTGTAGAGGAAATATTTAAATGGTTATAAGTCTCTGGCGGCTTTTAGATAGATTTCAGGTTTTAGATTTAAGCTTTAAGATAATCTCTGCAAGTTTAATCATGGCTACTGTAAACTATAAGATGTTATCAACATTGACAATATAAAAGTAAGAGTGTACTACAAAAGTTGGAAAGTAGAGAAGAATCTATGAGATAGATGGAATGATGAGATATTAATAGCGTCATCCTACATATTGTGTTGTTTCAGATACACAATTAAAAATGGAGGAGACAAAAATGTGTGGTCTTCATTGTATTATTTGAAACTACATAATAATCAGTGGAAGGACTATAAATATTGACATAAATATGACAAACTGAGTAGCAAATGGAAGGTGGAATTATAAATAAGCTAAATCCTCATCTTTTAACACAATGAGTCACATAAATTCAGTAATAAAAGCATTGTATATTGTTTAGAATTATGGAGATAACTGTGAAAACAAAAATAAAAAAGTGGAAAAATGGTTTCTACTGGGAAGGATGATGAGAATTTAGTCAAGGCTGTTGTACAATTTATTTATTTATATATTCATGATCTACTTGATGAAAATAAGAATTATACATAATAACAATAAAAAATAAATTAGCGCACAATATATATCTATAACATACATGTGTATTCAAAACATACCAAAGCCACCATCTTGATTATTTTCTTTAGAGGTGACAAACTTTTGAAAAAAAAAACATATTTTTTAATTATATGGGATCATAATATCAGTAATAGAAATAATTAAATTCACAAAAAATACATTTGAGTAGAAATGCTTAATTAAATCCTCAATCAAACATCATTCATTGTCTTTATTGACAACTTATAATATGCATGTATATCAATTGTCGCAATGTAGATATGTTCATTGAATCACTTTTGGCTTTCTTTCTTTCAAATTTAATAATCAGAACACTCCACCCCTTTCTTTTTATACGGAGCAACTTAGTGGTTTTATTTCTTTCATTTCTCTGACTACGTAAAAATACAAATCCCTTTTCTTTCTGAGAGTTTAGAGTTACAAGGTTACATACTGACCTGCCTTCCAATTTCTTCATGCCCAAGGGAGAAAACAAATGAAAGATAAATTTCTTCTTTAATACTTATAGCTTAGAAATATGGTACTAATTACAGTAGTGAGAATTCCCAATAGGAAATATTAATGTCTCCTGAAGGTTACAACCCGTGGAATTCTCTCTTAGGGTGTTAAACAGAACTAGTCTTTCAGAAACCCTTAACAAATTACTGGCTGCCTTGATCAAACTGATATGGTAATGACTTTTAGAAAATTAATAGTATCTTAGGTACAAAAAATAGTCCATATAATCTTCATTTTTAAATTAATGAGAAATTTGCAGAACAATCTTAATAAACTACAATCTTTTTATAAGTTGCTCCTCCAAAAAAATACGAAGCCAATTGACATCAAGCACCCTTCACCCACTATATTTCCATTTCTGGCCATTTACAACCAAAAATGAGAGGAATCTATTTTATTTATTCATTTATTTATGTTGGCAACATTTTCTTGGGTACCTCTTCATAAATCTTTTTCATGTGCTAAATTTAGAAAACTCACATGATCCCTTGATATATCATTATTCAAAAGTGCTCTGAAAAAGTTGCAGACATTTGTAATCCTATCCTACTTTCTTCTTCTTTAAATTGTTTGCATAGCTCCTGGAATGGGCTAGGTATTTTATATCATTTCAATTAAGTTTAATCTATTTCTTAGAAGATGTAATAGTGCTGACCTTGATTTATTTATTGTTCATTTTGAGTAAAGATTTTTATAAAAACATTTTATACTTTTTAAATATAGTTCATATTTGCTGGTGACAAAATTAGATTTGAATCACCTGCTTGTTGTGTGCAAGCATCAACATCAAATTCACAATTCATCATGCCATAAATACTCATGCCTTGGGAATGTGCCAGACACATGCCTTTTGCAGTAATGTGATTTCACCCTGATTCCCCGCTATAGAATTTTAACTCAAGGAATCAGTCAAACCATTCAGAGCAGGCACTTAGAAATGTGCCTTTTGATATAAAGACGTGCGTAAGATCAAGGCTCTGTTCATTTTTAAATAAAATTAAATCAATTAAATTCTCAAAGCCTGTCATTATATAAAAGCAGTTTCCCTACACAGTTGTCAGTCTTATTTCAGGTGAATACGGATGATGGAGCTTAAGGAAAGTGGGGCATACTGCAAAGAAGAGGAAGATAAGGAGGCAGCATTTAAGCAGTTTACACAGTGCTGTTTGCCTTTAGACACACAATTGAATATAGGGCACCAAAGTGGGACATACAGCAAGAGGCAGTGAGAGATGATTACAGTGCTTAAATAAAAGCATATGTTATGAAACATAGTTTTTGTTTCTATATATTTGTTATTGCAAAAATAATATATATTCATGTTAAAGTAAAAACAGCAGAAAAAAACTCCCTGTACATAATTAAAAGCCCCCCTGCTGTAACCTACATCCTCATATCTACTCTTGAAAGTAATTATTTTTAAGTTTTCTTCCTGACATTTGCTGATATGTGTCTATATAATTTTTTTAAAGTGGAAAAAAGCTGCTCATGCTCTTCACCCATTTTTTCAAATACTTCTTTATGTTTTGTAATAGATTTAGATCATTCTTTTATATGTTATAAAATATTTTATCATCTGGGTCTACCAATAATTTAGCAAACCCCTTTGAAGAGATAGATTGGCTAATTTCATTTTTTGTGTGTGATTATAAATCACGCTAAAATAAAACATGTGTGTTCATGTTTTTTCATAAATTGTGCGTTTTTTTAAATGCCTGGGTCTTCTGGTATTCATGTTTTAAACTTTGCTAAATATGCCCAAGTTCGTATACTAAGAAAGCCTAACTGCCCCATTGTACTGCAGGACCTGTTTCCCACATCCACGATGATAATAAGCATTACTAAATATTTTAATATTGGCCAGTCTGATATAGTATTTCATTGCTTAGGTGAATAGAAAAAACAACTTTTAAGGTATTCAAAAATTCAGCAAGCTTTATCACAACCACCCCCCGCCATCTAATCTATCGCTATAAAGATGAAAAATACCCTCATATTTACATTGAAGCAGAAAATTCTTAAGATATCTACAGACTAATTTGCCAAAGGTCATAGATTTATTCTGATAATTTTAAATGTCTGAGGATCCATAGTGATAAATGATTTTTAAATTATTTCATATAAAGGTAATAAGACTTAAAGTTTTCAGAATCCTGGCCAATGTCAAATAGTTAATTAATAAATTAGAATTTAATATTCAATGTCTCTTATCTTTACTCGGAGATACTTTGCTTCAGAAACTTAACACTACACTGAAACTCCAAGTTCACGATGAACTTCCTGTTATTAAATCCGTTGGTCCCTTTTATACTCATGACAATCTGGGTAGCACGTGACACTAATTTATTCTCTTCTTGACAGCCACCTGCTCTTGCCTTCCAGGTTCCACATTTTTTATTTTTTTCTTGCCATCCTGGCTGCTTCTTTTGGGATCCCATATAGGTGCTTCTTTTCTGTCCATCTATAAAATTTTGCTGCTCCTCAATGCTTTGTATTTGACTCTTTAATGATTCTAATTACAATTTCTGAAAGACTAGAAATGATCTTTCAGTCCTTCATTTATATTTATATGTTGATGACTCTGATTTATATTTTTATCCAAGTTTTTCTCTCTCACTACCTTGAGTTTAATTATGTCCTATATGTTTTCACATTTAACCTTCCCCACTGAATTCATCAGGTCCTTATTCCACCTCTTGCTTACTCAACCACTCACCAAACCTGCTACACAGGCAATCCAGATTCTTTTTCAAATCTTTTTTTATTTTTAATTGCAAACATCATTCAATGGTTCCTATTGTTTTTAAAGTCCAAAGTTACTTAATATGCTTTACAAGACCCATTGTGATCTGTTTTCAAACTAATCTCACACATTCCCATTACTAAAACTCTTAGTAATAAAACTAAGCAGATAGAACAAAATGGAACTGTTTTCAGTACTGTTCTTGCTCTGTTTTTTCCTTAAGATAAAATTGGGATATCACCTCATCTGGTATTTACTCAAATATGAATAGTATGTTCCACATGGGTCACAAAAGAGTTTATTAATATGATAGTTACAATACTCTATTATAATTCCTCATTCAAGAGGTCCCCCTCCCTAAATAGATTGTTAAGTCTGCTTATTGTTTTTTAACTCTCTGCCATAGCATGAAGCACAGATGAGTTGTTCAATAGTTGGTAGTAAATTAATTACATGAAAAAGAAGGTTGAAGCTTAACCTCAGCACTATCATCTCATAGTTTTTGGCTACTTCCTCTACTGGTTACTCCCTACATACATCATTCCATATGTGCAAGACTACTAGTTTAAGCATCGAAATAAATTTTACAAAGTAAATTCTAACGAAGACAATTCATATCTAGATTGCTCTTTATCAATTTTTTCAGTACATGCTAACTAGAAATATTCAGATGATATTCTCACAGAAATATATTATTGCTCAAAATTTAAGTTTTTCCCCTACCTGTAGGCTATGGATGAATTTTTGAAAGACTGTATGCATTAAATATGTGACACACGAAAGGAAACTAGCATTTGAATAAACATTGTGTAATGACCTTTACACAAGGTCATTGTATAAAGAAAAAAGATGGCAAATATTTATCAATCACTATGATGAAGATGCATTGTTAGAAATAAAGTAAGACTAAAACAATAAAAAGAAACAACAAAAGAATCCAGGGAGGCTACATCAAGGACTTTATAATTACTGTCATATATGTTGGTTATCTTATTTATATTTAACATTTAAAAAAATCCAGTTATATTGTCAGCTAATAGATGACAGAGAATGTACTAAAACTATAATAAGAAAGAAGGGAGAATCATCTTAAAAGTAATAGGAAATGAATTTACCTTTATACATATGGGGTTTGATGATGGGAATTGGTGTTTTCAAATATTTGATAACTGTCAGGTAGATGGATAGGAGTAATGGAAGAAAGTTTTAAGAAAACAAATGCTAATTGAACCTAAGGAATAATTTTCTATTAAATGAGTCTGTTTGAAAATAAAACAGACTTCCACTGGAGGAAGTGAATTCATCAGCACTAAAAATGTTTCAGTGCATTATTGATGGCCACTTATCAAGGTTGATACAAGGAATAGGATAGTTATAGGAAAGTGTGAATTGATGGGATGTTAAAGTACAAGGCTATTTCCTGCTCTACTTGTTACATTGAAATATCAACTTGATTATAATCCCTAAGTAATTTAATTTAAAAACTCTGGAAACAAACAAAGCCTTCTTAGAGGAAAGCTGATGGCTTCTTTCTTGCTGTTACACTGGGCATTGTCTCAGTAAAAATCTCTATTAAGGCTATGGGATTGCAATGCATTTCTAATAATTATATCTAGAGATAGTAAAATTTATATCACTACTACTGTGGTCCCTGTGGTATCAAGATTATAGAAAATGATGAGGACTTAGATAAAAGACTTTGGGGGCAAAGAGTTAAAAAACCTGGTACATTTGTCATATGAAATTTAAGAGATGGAGCAAATTTGTATTTTGTGAAAAATTTTAAAAACTTACAAGAAAAATGGTAATAAAAATGTAATCTCATATTTGGCATTATTTTATTTTAAGTATCAAATTCCTATTTTTTAATATTTTTCTTGTACCTCAACCCCAGTAGTATCGTGAGACTAAAAACTACAAAATTTTCTAACAATATGTTAATGTTAGTCATCAATATTGTCATAAACATCTGTAAAATTTTTTAGAGAACTTTTAAATTTATTCATGTTACTCTACCCACATCGCAATAATTCTATACCATCTTATATCATATGTTACTAGCCTTTTTCGGCATTAAGAAATTGAGAATCACACAAACTGTAGATTTGTTCCTACAGCCTATATTCTTATCCATAGAGAATAGATAGTACTTCCTTGACAGTATCTTCTGGCAACTGAATGTTCTTATTTAAACACTTTTTTCATCTTTCCTTTGTTGCTGTTGTCCTGCCAGCCTACCTGCTTACTCCTGACCCCCAATTTTTCAGTGTACACTGACACCAAAATCCTGGCTATGGTGAGAAATAACTGCTACTTGTCCTATCTTACTCCTAAACTTTACTACTTTCTCCTTGGCTTTTTCACTCACTGTTATAAAAACCTCCCTCCAGTTTTTAGCAATAAATATTATAGATGATAAAATATTTTCTATATTTCTCAATATTTCAATATTTATTTGTCAATCTTTTCTTTTGAAATGCCTACTCTTTAACACTGTCATTAATAGACATCTGAGATTCTTATGTTATCTCTGTTTTTCAGTGGTGTTTTTCTTTTGCCTGCTCTCTAAGACAGGGTGCGTGCGATCTGTTCTGTGTTCCAACTCCTAATGTCTGCCTCTCAGCCCTCTCACCCATTTCATTTCATTTTCAGCTATGTATGTCCAGATTCAATTAGAAAAAAAATAGAATAAATATTGACTACAAAATTTTATTTTGTTGTCAGCACATAGAAAGTGCCAGACCCATAGTAAGTTCTCGGCGAATATTTCTTGAATAAATTAAATGTGAATAAACACTCTTCTCTTAACTACTGTTTCTCTCCTCCTGGGAGAAGAAAGAATCAATACCAATTAAAAGAAATATTCTGAACATCCAAACATGGCATGATAAATTTACTTAGACCTATAATAAAGTAGTGATATTTATAAACACACCATTCTGTAGAAGTGAAAAGGTGATTGATTTAGGAATATGGAATGCTATTAAAAAGATACTGATCTCTATCATGTGACTTGCTTTGCATGACATTAAAACAAATAATCCAATCTTACAGGGACTATAACAGCAATCATATGATGTCCATCATTGTAGATGTGCAGTTCTTATCCCCATAGCAACATCTGTAGTACTTATGCTAATCACTTTAAATTAACCTTGATATGAAAAAAAAAAAAAAAAAAAAAAAAAACCATACCCTAGGGATAATGCTGTTATTGTGGCAGTTCAGATGAGTAACATGATTTTCTAATAAAACTCAACAGCAAAAATTAGGATAACAAGATCCTGTTAGCAAATGTTTTTAATATGCATTGGTTAAACCATAGCATTAGTGCTAGCATAGAGGTAATTAGAGGTATCACAAATAATGAGCTGCCTTATTGATTTTTGCCCTTTTGTAACCCAGCAGAGTTCAAATTTTACATTTTTAACTTTAAATTTCAGTATGAGTTTTGTGCTCTCTCCTTTAAAAAAAAAATAGAATATTTTTCTAGAGTCAGCAGAACATAAAATCCATGACATAAATCCATGACTTAAAAAAAGACTGTTTTGTAAAATATTCAGTACTATACAAATGAAAATACATAGACTTTAGAGCAAAATCACACACTTTTATCATGGTTCCAGTGATTTAAGATAATGTTTTAAATGTAATAATTAAGAGTTTATTTGGAAGTTTATATATAAGAGAAAAATAAGTATGCTATTAGATTTTGCAAAATGCCTAAATGGAAGACAATTTAATTTTAGTGCAAGTTTTTGGAATTTCGTATTGAATATTATATTTATTTTTAAATATATTTTAAGCGTACATGTTTTAATAAATATAAAATAATTCAAATAGTGTGTAGCTGAATTGCAGTAACTAAATTAGAAGAGTATTTTCTGAAAATAAATGTAACTGCATCTGTGCATTGAATTTTGAAAATTCCCTAGAGTAATTAAGTAATTAGGTTTTGCTTCTGAACTGAATTGCTTAAATATGAGGAAGCTAATTTTAAAAAAATAAAAATTGTGAATCCCACTGTTGCTTGGCCCAAGGGACTAGCACTTGAGATGGAAATATCACCTTTGGGTAGCCTGAAATTGGCCCAGATCAATATACCAAAGACATCAAGACAGTGATGTAAAATTTTATGTAGATTAAAATTAAGTTTAGAATTCCTCATGGTAAAAATAAAAATATTCACTGATAAACACTTAAGATAATGGCGACATAGGGCTGGGTAGTATATTTATTTTTTATTGCTGCCATAACAAATTACCAAAACCTTAGGGACTTAGAACAACAAAAATGTATTATCTTACAGTTCTGAAGCTCAGAAGTCCAAAGGGATCTCACTGGGCTAACATCAAGATTTCAGCAGTGCTTCATTCTTTCTGGAGGGTCTATGGGAGAATCCTTTCATGTCTCTTTTCTAGATTCTAGAGACCATCAACATCCCTTGGTTTATGACTTAATTCCCCCATGTTCAAAGTAAGTTACGTGGGAGTATTCCTTTTTATACTGCCGTCTTCCGTTTTCTCTTCTGCCTCTTCTCTGCCTATTAAGGACTGCACTAATTATATTCAGCCCACCTGGGTCATCCAGACTAGCTCTCTAAATTCAGATGATTTAACAACCTTAATCCAGCTGCAACTCTAATTTCCCTTTGTCCTGTAGCCTAATTTATTCACAGTTTCTGAGAATTAGGACATAGACCTCTTTGGGCAGCCATTGTACTGCTTACTATGATATAATTACCAAAAATCACTGGGCGAACAGTGAAGAATTCATGGAGTGATTTGTTTTGCTCAGACAGGAAATGATATAATTATTTTCCATTGAACTAAATTCCATTTGTAGAATTATATTGAGTTAAATTTGCAAAACACTATTTGTCTAATAACTATTTAGATTTCTGATGGAAGAAAAAATATTTTCAGATTTATGATATTTATATATAACTTAGTGAATGGACCACTCTTGAAAAATATGCCTAATTGAGAATTTGGAACCATTTTACCATGGAATCTCTAGATACATTCAATTGGACCGTAATACTTTCTTGATAATAAAAGTATAGATGAAAACTTAGCCAATAGCACTCACTTTACTCTGTGAAAAGTCAGGAAAACAACAAAATAACCTCTCCTTATGTGTACTTTATAATCACCTTAAATACCTTTCAGAACATGGAAAGATATTGGGTTTATAATAAATTGAATTTTGCCTTAACTCAAAGGATTTAACTTGAATAATAACTAAGTGTATGCATACATATAATTAATATATTAATAGATAGAACTAGGCATTAATTTGAAAGAAGAAAACATTTAAAATAAAACTACACTTTTTGAAGAATAATAGAATGCATTAGAAAACATAAAGCATAAGAAGATCAGTATAATCTTGGATAATTAAAATAATTTTCTATTGTGAATTTCAATTTATGAAAGTACAAGATATTTTGTAAGTATATATTTCACTAGAGTCAAAGTTAAGGCTATAACTAAACGCGATTAGAACATAAAAAATTAACAATGCTAGAATCATTAACAGGAGGGCTACTGAAGACAGCACATATAATTCTTAAGGCTTAAGGAGAATCATTTCAGTTTCACCAGTAATTACTTATGAGCCTTACCTTAAAAAAAAAACAACACATTTTTAAAGGAAAAGGTATATTACTTTGACACAAACACAAGAAACTCTTTTTTCTAAAACTTTTAGGTGATGATTTAACTGACCAGTAAGCAGTGTTAATATTTTCTATAATCATAGCCAAATCAGGACTTTATTTATACTACGTAGATAAAAACAGACCCTAAATTTAATTTTACTTCTCAGAGAACAACATGCATTTTAGGATGTAAATTATACACATATTTTTGCTCAATCATTTTTCAAACTATACATATATTTTGCTCAGTCATTTTTAGGCGACCTAAAAAAGATCAAAATATTCACTTAAATTGTATCTCTCTGCTATGGACTCTTTGTAATTGCAAGATTAAACAACAAAAAAGAAAAGCAGATGGGTAAGTTCAATCAATGCTATTATTTAAAACAGCGCAGGGAGGAAATATCTAGTTTATTTGTTAGTTTGTTTTTTATTCTTTTCCTCATATAAGGACAGGCCTAGGCCTTGATATCTACTCAATGTGGGGGTTATGAGATAGGCATCACCTGTTCGTGAACGTCAGACAAAGTGGATTTGTACAATCGTGTATCGGGACGTCAGGACCACAAATAGAAGAAATTGTTTGAGTTGACAAAAGGGTGGCAGCAAAGGCTTTTAAATTAATTTTAAGACATTTTTAATTTGTTGAATTTTTACTACGTGCCAGTCACTCTTCTAAGAGCTTTGTATCCTTTAACTAATCTCATGGTCACCTTGACACTGTGAGGTTGCTAATGCGGAAACAGAAGCACAGCAGATTGAATTATTTGCTTGCAATGACTTAGCTGTTAACAATAAAACTGGGATATGAATCCAGAAGGCATGACTCCAGAATCTATACCCTTCTTCACTATGTGCATCTTGTGTGAGCCAACAAATATGTGGACAGAACAATTTTATAAACATTACTATTTCTAACTACATAAAGTTCTTTTCCAATATACAAAAATGTAGAGATCTATTTAGAAAATACACTTGAATTTAAAAAGCCAAAGAAATGGCTAGAAGGAAAACATATTTTTAATTAAACTTATTGGAATGGCATTGGTTAATAAAATTACATAGGTTTCAAGTGTACGATTCAATAATACATTATTTGTATATTGCATTGTGTGTTTGTCAAAGTCGAAACTCCCTCTGTCACCATATATTTGACCCTCGCCAGCGTTATCTACCTCCCCACCTCACCCCTTTCTCTCCGTAACCACTATATTGGTGTCTGTGTCTGCGAGTTTTTGTTTGTTTGTCTTGTTATTTGTGCTTTGTATTTTATAATCCACATGAGGGAAATTATATGATTCTCAACTTTTTCTAACTTATTTTGCTTAGCATGATAATCTCAAGATCCATCCATGTTGTCACAAATGAGAAATATTTCATTTTAGGTATGTACCACATCTTCCTTATCCAATCATCTATTGAAGGACACTTCAGTTATTTTCATTTCTTGGCCACAATGAATAATGTTGCAATGAACATAAGGATGCATATATCTTTACAAATAAATGTTTTCAATTTTTTTTTTTTTTTTTTTTTTTTTTTTAGTGTAGATACCCAGAAGAGGAATTAGGTCACACAGTAATTCTATTCTTAAGGTTTTGAACACTTAAGGAAAAGTGTTGAAAGGAATGTAAATTCGTATAGAGGAAAATTTTTAAAAGCATACTAATTGGACTTAAATAATACAAAACTTTTGTTAAAACATTTATTTTAACATAAATGCCTAAATTAACTATCTCTGACTTTATCTCTCTAAGTATATGTGTGTGTGTGTGTATTTCATTTTTTAAAAGATTAAATGTGGATGGATCAACATGAAGTGAAAGAAGCCTTTAAAGATGGACTATAGGGCCTTTCAATATTTTTCACTTACAACTGACATTTGAACTAAATTTTTAGATTAGTTATTATTTTCTAGACAGAAAAAAATCTGGGAAAGCTGTTGGCAAACAAATGGTGGTTGAAGGAATAGAAAAACTGATCGTATTCTGTAAAGTTGAACGCGATCCAGTCTGTGAAATGGTCTAGTGTCAATGTCTAAAGGCGAATGAGAGGCTATTGTGAGGATGAGATTTTTAAAAATCTGTATACAATGCTAAGAAAGTTGGATTTCTTTCCCTTGTAAGTAGTGGGAAAAGTATTTTTAAAAATGAGGAAAATGTATCCAAAATTTCTCCTCAAGACAACTCTAGCATCTTTTCTGAAGACAGATTGAGGGGGATTAAATGATTGATTGAAAGAAGATAGAAAAAAGAGATCTTTCTATACAAAGATGACACAGCCAAGGTGACTTATAATGAGTTCTATAATCAGTTAATAATGATAGCAGGGATAGAAAAAAAAAAGATCTAGACATGAAAAAGTTTTATAAGGTTTAACTGAGAATATGTAGTAATGATTAACCATGATGACAATGATGATATAATAGTTAACATTAATAAGTTATCCTTTGTTGTTAAGTATTCTATTTCTTCTAACAAACATGAGATAGATGTTTCTATTATCAACATCATTTTAACAGATGAGACTTGAACATTAAATAATTTTCCATAATTATAGAGCTAGCAAATAGCAAAATCTAAATACAGACTGTCTATGAGCCTATATTCCTTATCACAAAGCTACAGCTTCCTTCCTTTGTTAGGTATGGGAACAAGGAATACAGATGGCTCTAGGTTTCTAATTTTTTTCTATTGGATGTATAGTGAGGTTCAATAGTTTTTCACTATGTCCTCACATGGTCTTTCCTCTGTGGGTGTACATTCCTGATGTTTCTTCTTCTTACAAGGTGTGAGTCCCAAACCCAGTGGGTCCCAGGTCCGGCTGTGATCTAGGTTCATGGCTAGGAATAGGATCCCGGATTTAGAATGTTACATTGGTGTAGTAAATGTAATTATGTAATTACATTTGTAATTATGTAATTACCTGTGCCTAAAATATGCAAATATATTTCAGCTTATCACACGTGTGTGGCTGAATGCCACTATTGTACTCTGATATATGTGGATCCTATGCTGTCCCCTAAGGAGCAGAAGAGCAGAAAAAGAAGCAGAAGTGCACTCCCTGCAATAGAAGTATGCTCTCTGCAATGAAGTTGGTGCCTGCCATTTCATTCTCATGTCGGCCCCTCATGCATTCTTCCAACTGAGCATCTCACCACTGAAAACTTCCCTTCTCAATCAGCTCAGTGCTGACATAAGGGTATCAATCCTGTTGGATAAAATCTCAACTCCTCATGACCTCATTTAACCTTAATTACTTCTTTAAACACCCCCATGTGCAAATACGGTCACATTGGAGGTTAGAGCTTCAGCGTAAAAACTGGAGGAACGTAATTAAGTCAATAGGAGTCATTGTGGAACAATTGAATTCATATGTCTAGTACAGAGATAGCTATATAATATTGGTTGAAAAAAATTGGAAGTAGGGAATTAGACTGTGAATTATCAGCAGTTGAAATTAGGGACACTATTATCCAAGAGGGATATGAGTGAGAAGTTAATCAGAATAAACACACAATTCTGAGAAACACCAATGTTTCAGAAGGAAGGAAAAAAGATAAGATAACAAAGGAAAATGAGATATAGTAGAAAAATTAAGATTAATTGATCCCAGGAGTGAATTTAATGACTTGTGGTGTTGCAGAAAAATCAGACCAGTAAGAAACCAAACACCACTCGGAGAGTTGGAGAACTCAGGTTATTATGCTAGCAGTCGCAGAAGAGCTAGTGCTCTGAAGATCTGGGCCCTGAGCTCAGAGGTAAACTTGCTTTTATAGGCTTATCCATGCAGTTACAGTTGGCATGAGCCGATTAATTAATTTGTCCTCAGGCGGTTTCATAGTGCAGGAGTTGTGATGGGCTACGGGCAGTTACTGAACATGAGATTCTCAGATAGGAATTTAGGCAATACATTTGTTATTTAGACAGAACAAGCAAAGGGGAGGGTGATTTTTCAGTTGATCTTGAGGTCACCCTGCCCCACGGCCTATGCAGCATGTCTACAGAAGAAGAACAAAGAGCTGATTACAAGGTTAGCCATTTGAGTGGAAAATTCCTCTTCAGTGGAACTGTCAACAGATCCAAATGCTACAGAGAAGTTAAGTACAAGAACAGAAAATATCATTTAATTTGGCAATTTGGAAGTCTTCAATGATGTTAGCAAGTATATTATCAATAGAGTCATTGAGAGAAAAGGTAGGTTGTATTGGATAGGTAGTAAACAGGAGTTGAGGAAGTGGATCCAGGAAGTATGGACTATCTTTCTGAGATTCTTGTGAATGTAAGGAAAGGAGAGAAAGGAAGTATCTTGATGGAGACGTAGAAAGAAGGTGAGTTGATCTAGCCCATGAAAGCTAGTCCCAGCTCACATTGAAAGAGATGAAGGCTTAATTCAGCCTTAGATTACTTTTCTTTAGGTTTTCTATTTGGCTAGTAAATAGCAAAGATATACATATATATAGTCAAAAGATCCAATGAGTAAATGCTTCTCCCCAGTAATGGTCTCAAGATCTAGTATAAAGAATCTGCCAAGCAAGAGGACCCCGGAGCCAGGCAGGATTCACTGTTTTAACAGGTTAAAGCTGAGGGGGACATTATGGGGTGGGTTGGAGCAAGGATGTGGAGGAGAAAACCAGAAAGGTCCACTCTCTCTGTATAAGAAATAAATGCTGGTCACCATTATACATTCTTGCATCACTGAACCCTGTAAGAAATTCCAGAGCAGCAGGCCTGGCATTTGCCTAGCATAAAAGCAGATTTATTTTATTTCATTCTTTTTAGTATAGAAATGACTTGAACTTGTTTATATATCAAAAGAAAAGTAAGGGGAAAAAAAGAGATTGAAGTATAGGATAATAAATAATCTCCATTGAAGTTTTTGAGATGAATAGAGATGAGATTTGACCCTCAGATGGGCAATTTAGTCTGAGAAAAGAGGGAAGAAGAGATGGAGCAATTGGTGAAGGTAAATATTGAGTTAAAGAAGAGGAAGGGGTTTGAGAAATTTCACATCTTCTAGTCTTTATTTTCTCAAGAAAGTGTTGGCAAAATAATCCCTGACATTGTATTAGTGTGCAATAAATGAAGTGGTTCATACAAACTGGAGACCACTTGAGCCCTATCTCTTCCAAAATGTGCAAGGTGGGAAAATAATGACAAGTAAAATGAAAACCCAAACCATGGTAAGAGAAAGAAATAATGAGAATCCCAAATTTCTAATCCTGTGTAAATTGCTTAAAATTCTCTTAACTGTACTTCCATCTGAGTCTGAAATGACTTCTACCCAGGGAGGCTATGACTCTCCTACATGCCTTACACAATCGATGGGATCCAACAGAATCACAGATTCACTGGACTTACTCCCCCTCCTTTCTTCTCTGAAGGCCACTGGCTCTCCTAGGCCAGACTCTGCCTTGTCTCTGTAACACCGGCCTCTCCCACAGGGCCACCCTGGCACAAAATAGGTCATGGGACAAGTGGATGAAATAACCGAATAAACAAATAAAATGCTCACCTCTTCAACAAATTAAAGGATTTAAGGTGTTTTATAGAAGTGGCAACGTTGGTCCTGAGGATAAAATCGGCCTGAGAATCAGAAGTTTTGAAAATGTTTATTGTTTTCATTGGAGAATGAAACCTAGCTATGTCATAAATTCTCACATATGTTTGAAAAAGATCTTAAGTAGAACTAATCTAAAAAGTATTAAATTTTCAGCTCTCTGAAGACAAGATGTCTTATTTATCTAGTCTAACACACAGTAGGTAGCTATTTGGTGAATATTTGTTGAAGGAATAAATCCCAAGACACAGTTTCAGAAATAAGAATATATATGCCATTTTCAAATTAAGCTAAATGAAAAGCTGAATAAAAATATTGTTAAAAAGAAATTTTCTTATACTCATTTATGATGGCAGATTCTATGATCCTTTGTATTTCAGAATTAAAAGAAAATAAGGAAAATGAGAAGAGAAGAGTGATATGCACTTCATGGACTTGCCTTAGCCTCTAACTTAATAGAAGCTTTTCTTAAAAGAAAGATGAAAGATATATTTTAAGAATAAAAAGTGGTTTAGTCTCTAGGTGGTAAATTTACAAAATTTTTAAATTTCTCAATTTGCTTTTTGGTCTTTACCAGTATTTCTGTAATGGAAGTAAATGGTAAAAAGTAGTTTAATATTTGTAAATGAACAAAGGACTACAATAAAGTAAGTTCAGCTAAATCATACCACTGCTGGGGTCATAAACAATAAATGATTCCCTTTACCTACTGCATCTCTAGGCCAGCTCCGCCCTCACTATTTAATACTTTTTCTCATGCATTCGCAAGGCACAACTTTGCTCCAATTACGTGAAGACCCCATTAGCCTCTAGTTCCCATGTTAGCCTGTAGTTACGGCATTCAGAACCCATTTCTCTCAGCCTTCTTTGATCCATATTCTTCCCCTCCTTCAAGGTCACTGAGGTTCCACTTGAGCTCCACCTCTTCCAAAAAAAAACTTTTTTTTTTCTTTATGCGTACTTCAGTCTGTGTTACCAAATGTCATTTCAGGTGAATAAGTACCATTAAAGATTATGCTGTTTTCTCAGAGTCATTTAAAAGGGAAATATCTATATTAAAAATCTTAGCTGAAATACAAGGTTAGCTGCTCCCCAGCAGGACCTACAAATTGGGTATAGATCTCCTCAGGTATACTCAGTTTTTCATGATGCTTTTCATTACAGTTGGGCATTTGCTTGAATGCCTTATACCAAATGATCCTCTTTTCTCACCTAGATGCAGCATTCTCTTTTCTTCTGGATCATTGGCTTCATCATTGAAACTCTGTCAGGAAACTTTTGTTGGTTAAATTTTAATGCTATAAGCTTTCTGACATATAAAAGTAGAAACGCCTTAATAAAAAAGGATGAGAATAGGCAAATCCTGTTACTGTCTGACCTACTCATCTGTCTTTATATTTAGACTTTTTTTCATAGACTATTTCTAGTAGAATTCTTTTACCTCACATTCTTTGAGCAAAGGACAAAGACAGATAGTTCTAAGTTTTTACAGGTTTAAATATCTAAACTTTTACATTTTACTATTACATGGGATGGGTAATGCAACTCAAACATTTTTGTGTCAGGAGAAAAGAATTTGTGAAATGTCACTTGATTTCCTTAGTCTTGAATTGTGGTTTTAAAATTAATAGCACCCTAATACCTTATAACGCTTATTGTGGATATTAAAATAAAAGATTGGTTTTCATACCAAGGAGCTCATAGTTTCATGGGTGACACAGGTTTTACTCATGTCCTACCTCAGAAGATAAATCATAAGAAAAGAACCAGAGTTAAACAGTAGTATGTAATGAAAATGGATACTTGCTTTAAAATTGTATTTAATTAAAGTTCTAAACGAGTGGCATAGGTGATTAATATTGTTAATTTAGAAAAGGAAATACAAATATGTATGGATTGAAATTTTAGACAGCTTCATCATGGAGGTTAAAAACTTATCAGACACTATAGAAATTGCTTCCAGGTAAAAGAGAAGGAAGAAGAAAAAAAAGTATTGAAAATTATTGTTTTCTGTGAGCTCGTACACAGGTGAGACAGAATCTTTTCTTTTTCTACATATAAAGACTCACCCACGTGTGTCTCAATATAGTTTGTGTGTATATGTGTGTATGTGTGATTTCCCTACTCAATATGCTTCTGTATTTATTCATACATTAAGTACGAAATAAAATATTAACATGATATTCAGCTCTCTTGAAGGAGGTGTGAGTGCCTTTTAGTTCCAGACATATACCTGTGGCAGGTCCTCAAAAGAAGTACTTCATAAAAATCAAGGATAATTAATTTTAGCCTATTTATTTATTTTTATTTAAATTATGATGACATTGGTTAACAAAATCCAGTACGTTTTAGGTGTACAATTTAGCAATAAGGCATATTTATATATTTCATTATGTGTTCACTATCCATAGTTAGATTTCTTTCTGTCACCACATATTTGACCCCTTTTACTCCATTTACCGCCTTCGTTCCCCCTCTGCCCCTACCGTCTGGTAAACACAAGTCTATTGTACATGCTCATGAGTCTCTGTTTGTTTGTCCTGTTCATTCATTGCTTTTAGGTTTACATCCCATGTATAAGTGATATCATGTTGTTTTCAATGTCCATCCATGTTGTCACAAATGGCAGTATTTCATCTCTTCTTATGGCTGAGAAATATTGTGAGAAATAGATACAATGCATGGCAGACAATGTAAATTCAAGAGGATGTTTATTTTCTTCTCTTTTACTTCTTTGAAGGCAACTTCCCAACTCAGAATACACATGGTATGTAAATTTTTAAAAATAAGCTAAAATTGTACAATTTAAAAGAGAAGAAAACAAACGTTCTCTTGAATTTACATTGTCTGCCATGCATTGCATCTAATCCTCACATCCCAACATGATGGCATTTCTCTTTACCCTTGTCTAAATATTGTGGCATCTGCATGAGTTAAACAGATTTATGCTTCAAAAAATTATTTTATTTAAAAACATGCATAAATTAAAAGCATGGAAATTTATTATCTAATACTCTTCCCTCTGCTGAAATCCTCTCTTAGTAGATTTTAAATATTTCTTAAAACATTATTTAATATAAAACAAGATGAAAGTGACTGAATGTCTCTTAGATGAATAGGGTGAATTATTTTCTTTCAACCTATATCTAACATTTTTAATAGCTTCTTAGTTTCTCAAACATATATTGCAGTTAAAAAATTACTTCAACTGTATCTTTATTCTGAGAAGCTAAGATTAAAAAAAAAAAAAAAACTATCCTCAGAGTTTATAATAATGTACATAGGGTTGGAATAAAAAAATATATATATTGACTCTTTTCCTCAGAGTTATTAACGTGAAAAATTTTTCCCTTAGTTTTGTAAGAGCCCAGAGGCCTCCTTGTTTATAACATGCATCTTTTTTAATGAAAGAGAGATATCCTTTTCCACATGTCAATTATATCACAAAAATTACTTTGACTTGCCAAAATAGTTGCCTAGTTTTAAGAGAAGAAAATCACTTGTCACTACTGACAGGAAATAAAGGTGGGAAGGTCATGATTTAGGTTTTCCTTATAAGGCAAATTGTCTAACAATGGCAGAAAGTTAACGAATTACTGAAAAAACTTTAATGACAAATTCTTGCTATTTTGATCATACCAAGGGCCAGGGCCATTAAGAGCATAGATGATCACAACCACATAAAAACAACAACAACAACAACAACAACAACAAAACAACCCTGCTAGTTTCTCAGTCTTAGGATGATGATGGTCAACTTGCTTATATAATTATTATGGACTTAATATTTGTGTTCCTCCTCCAAAATTTGTATATTTTCAAATTTAATCATCAATGTGATGGTATTGTAGGTGTGGCTTTTAGAAGGTACTTAGGTCATTACATGAAAACTTCATGGAAAGGATTAGTGCCCTTGTAAGTAGTAGTCAGAGAACTAGCTTCTTCCTTTTCCATCACATGAGTATTTAAGAAGTCAGCCTTCTACAATCCAGAAGAGGGCTCTGACCAGTACCTGATCTCAGACTTCCAGAACTATGAGTAAGTAAATTACTGATGTTGATAAGCCACCCAATTTATAGTATATTTTATTATAGCAGCCTGAGCTGATTAAGACAGCAGCCTACAAAAGCAAGCATGTGCAGTAAAGGACTTAATGTTTTTAGGATTGCTAGAAAGACATGTCCTGACTAAACTGGGCCACAGTATTGTGCTGTATGATTATTTGTTTTCAACTAATTTGGAAATCAGGTAATAATTCTTTTCACGAAAAGAGCAATAAATTCAGCATTCCACTGTGAGGCCAGAGAAACTGATTGGTGAGAAAAGAGAATAAAAGGCCTATCTGAGAGAAGGAAGGCATGGAACAAGGCAACACAATTAGACAAAGCCGTATCTGGTTTAAGTGAGGTCAGGTGAGGCAGTGTGTTAGAAGGAAACAGTACTCTTAGAGTCTGGGTTCCAGTGTTACAGAGAACTGGGTTTAACTCCTGCTCAGACCCTTACTAGCTATGTGATCTTGGTCAAAGTGCTTAACTTCTTTGATCCTGTTTCCTTATTTATAAAATAGAAATTGTGATAAACCTGCCTTAGGGGTTTGGAAAATTAAAGGTGATAATGTGGATAAAATTCTACACTGTAGAATGGATAATATGCAATGGTAGTGTAAATGTTTATTATTAACGTAAGCCCTAAGCATTTGAATATTTAAAAGTTAAAAAAAATAGTGTTTATTTTCTTTTTCACTTTTCAACAAAGCACTAAAAACCCTGAAATAATATGCCGCTACTCCATTAGAGTACCGTTGAATTACCCAGTTGACAGAATAACTAGTATACTAAAGAAGAAATAGCACAAACAAATATCAGAAGTAAAGAAGAAGATAAGAAAGGCTATAGGGAAGCTGTTTTATGTTTTCTTGATGCAGGCTTTGTGTCATATTTAAAAATTAAGTCATATTACATATTAACCTATTAGAACATATACCGGGAGAAATCTAATATTTTTTAATATGTATGTCTTGTAAAGAATTTGGCTTCTAATGAGATAAGAATAGCAGAGGACACTAAAAGGTATCCACTGAACCCAATTCAAAGCAGGTCAAAATCTTTTATCACTAGGTCCTTAGAGAGAGAAAATGAAAAATTCTGTTATTAAAAGCTCACTCTAAATATCCATCTTATCCTGTATATGCATTTGGTTTAATCACTGAATGACAAAACAAACAAACAAACAAACAACAACAACAACAAAAACCAGTTCTCATTTTAGAGTAAACTTTCATTATTCTCAAGAAATTTTTCTATCATTTTTTATATCTAAAGTTCAACCTCATTGATATACATCTAATTCTTTTTCCCCAAGTCAGGGCAAAACCACATAAACAAAGAACCTGTCTCATATTCATTAGAATTCTTAAATTTCATTTTCTGCAAGGAATCAAATTGTACTGAGAGGTACAACTTTATGCTTCAATAATTATTTATACCTTTGTATAACTGAATTTTTAAGCTCTTATAGTGAAGAAATACAAGACATAGATGTGGGGAATATAAGCAAAGGAAATGGAGACTCCTCTGGAAGAAAGGGAAAAATGAAAGTATTTTACAATAAAAATGTAGACCAGCCCTATTCTATCTGTATTCATTCAACAGGATAATATATTTTGAAATAGTATCTGCTATATATTTTATTTCTCAAAATTATAATTTTCTCAAGCTCTCTGCTATTCGAAGCTTGTATACTCATTAGACACAAGGAGGATAGAACCAAAAATAAAAGAGAGAGAGAGAGAAATCAAAGTGAGCTCCACTTTTAAAAATAAGGCTTTGCATGTACCCAAACTAAGGATCATTTTTACAAGAGCCAAGTCCTTGAGAGGAAAAGAGGATTTCAGAGATCTAAACTCTATGGAGAATTGACTGTAGACTAAGTTACGATGTGGCAATGAGGAAGAAATCAGGACGTGACAGAAGGAATGACCATGATGACTAACATAAAATAAATATCCGAGTGTGGCATTTTTAGCCAGAAAGAGGGCCCTGGAATGGTGTTTTTAGTTATCTGTGGCCCAGTGTGACATGGGTGAAATCTAGATGGTGGAGTATCTACCAGGTAATCATCAGAAGAGTTTGTTAAATCTACATTGAAAATACTCAGAATCTGAACACTTTCCATCACATTTAATTCTACCTACCTGGTCCAAGTCACCATCACTCCTCCCTGGGTTATTGCAATTGTCTTTTACTGTGACCTCCTACTAGTCTCTCCACCACCACCACATCACCGCCCTGCCAATACACACCACATACAGAATATAACCTATGGGACTTCTGGTAAAGGCAAGTCATATCAAGTTACTCCTCCACTAAAAACTCTCCAATTGTATACCATTGCTCTCAGAGTAAAAGATGAAGTCTTGGGTTTACTAATATATTTTCAGTGACTTGAATAATTAGTCACCAGGAAGTTGCTAAGTATTTGCTGGATGACTTAAGAATAAATATTAAATTCTTATCTTATTTGAAATAAAACATAAAGACCTTTATTCTTGGCTATGAGGCTTTAAGGTTCTGTTCCTCACATCTCCATTTCATATTCAATCTTTCCTTTTCTCTCTCCTCTTGGCTAGAAAGAGTATTCCCCAAACTTAGCAGTCACACTCTTATCTCCTTCTGGCCATTCCTTCTTCCTGGAATGTTCTTCTGCAAGATAGCTGTGCGGCTTCTCTACTATCTTTACTAAAGTGTTTGTGAATCCATTCTTATCTTTTTAAAAATTATAATGCATACATATCCCTTTTATATGCTTTATTTTCGATATAATAATTATCATTGTATGCTATATATTTTACTTTTTAATAAATCCCTTTACACCCACACCAAAATGTAAGTATTAGGGTAGTGGGTATTTTCATCTTATTTATTCATCCCTTTTCCCTTAATGCTTAGAACAGTAGTATTGTTTGGTATATAGTAGACATTCAAAGAGCATGTATTAATATAATAAATGAATCAATTAACGATATAAGAAGGCCTAGTTTGGGTCATAAAGGAGCAGACAGAGGGTGGAGAAGAATAAATTAAGAACTCGGTAAGAAAAGTTGGAAATAAATGCATTCAGATGTTGCTCCTAAAGTTGCCAGTACTGGACTATATCATCTTAAAATACCTCTTGTACATTCATTTTATCATTGCAATTATTCATCTACAAGAAAAAGTTGAGTAAGATGTTCAATAAGATCCTTGTATATCTGACCTTTTTTTATTTTCAGGACAGATTTTATAATCCAGTCTTTGGTCCTATTTCAGAAAATAGATATTTACAATTATTTAGGTCTTCATGTGTCTGTATTAGTCTGGCTTTTGTAAGGATTACATGCTATACAGCATTTTCTTTTTTCCCCCCACAAATATAAACATAGCATTTGTCAAAAGTATTTTCTATTTTTTTCCAAATATAAACAATTACAAAATAGATTTTATAAGTTTTGCTGTTAGGATTTTTAAACTAATAATGACATGAAAGGAAAAAATACAACTCTATACATATATACATCTAAAATTTGTCCAAAAAAATTATATATATATATATATATATATATATATATATATATATATATATACGGCTATCTCTTCATCTTTTCTCGTAGGCACTTTTCCCTAGAGAGTCTAAGGACACACATCACTTTGGCTTCTAAATTTTAATTTACAAGGAACAAATACAGTAGTTTTATAAGCCTCTAACCATTGCAAAATCTAACTGATTGCAAGGCCTGTCTCCTCAGAAACTAATCAAAAGGTGACATTTTGTTAACTTCCCATTATACATTCATAACATCATCTTTCAATTCAATGTCATAAAGAATTCATGTAGGACATTAATCATGCAATACCATTAAATTGTTCTCATTTCAGTGATAATTGTTTACTTCTATAAATGGTTTGAGTTCCAACAACTCAACTGAATAAAATATATCCTTCACTCACCTATAGAGAAAAAACAACAAACTGCATATATAATATGACTAGTAGAAAATTTAAAATTTTGAAGAGCTCTTCTCTTTTTAATAACAAGGACCAACGGCATTGAGGATAATTCTGTGGTCTCCAATAAAAAGAATCTTAAAAACAAAATTCGACAGAATAACAAAACCATATACAATCAGCAAACATGTAAAAACAAATGCAGTTTAATATCTACATGACCGTTGACTCTGAAATAAGCTAAAGTATCATGTAAATTAAACTCAATATACCTTGCTAGTCAACAAAGCTAAACCTAATTAAAGGGTGTCAATCATTCGCCAGGAACAAAAGAAAAGAAAATCTAATGGTAAATTAATTCTGTAATGCCTAGTGATACAGGCATGAAAACTGCCAGTTTAATGACCTGACTTCTAACCCTAAATCCACTAATGCTTCGATAACCTTGAGATCGACACCTAAACTCCTGTTGCAGTTTTCTCATGTGTAAAATGAGAGGGCTGAACTTGATCATTTTGTAAGTATGTCCTAACATTACCATCATATGTGTCTATAAAGAAACTTAGCAAATCAAAACTTTTCTTACAAAAAAGCATTGATTTGCCATCTGTTTTTAGATTTCCCCACTGCCTACTGAATTAAATAATAGAATCAATTTGAGACAGTCCTTCCAGCCCAAGGGTGCCATAACTAATGGCGCTGTCTATTCCTGCTTTCTAAATGGAACCCTATTATATATATTTTTTTTCCCTGTAGTGAAGTGTCTACTTTATGAGCATAATAAATAGCAATTGCCCTTTAATGGCAACTTTAGCTGTGACCATTATGGCACAATTTAAATGCTTAAAAACACTAATGGGAGTGATACAATGTTAATTATACTAAGGATATGAAGGCTGTACACAAGAACTCCTGCAATATTAAGTAAAACCCTGGCTAATTCTAATTACAGTCTGCCTCGAAGAGATAAGAGAAATTAAGCACCTCTTTTTTTCACTGCATTCCTAATATAACAGCACTATTTGCCCACATTGGTTGAGAAAACATTGTGACTCAGAAAAGTGGGATTCTGAAATAAAAGATTTTTTTTTTTTTTTTTTTTTTTTTTTACAGTTTAAAAGAGAAAAGAAAAATGGTGAATTGCTTCCATGGAAAATGCATCTTTACTTGAAATAATGCTTACTTTCTTGCCTCTAAGCCTAAGGTAACCCATTTTTAAAGAGCTTACTCATTAAGTTGTCAGATACAAATTTATATTCTAATATAAACTCTAATGTTTTTTTAAAATTTGTTTATGAACTATCTAGAAGAAATATATTTTTAAAATGATACCATGAAGATTCTCTACCTTAAATCTATAGAAAATGTTTTTTTTTTAAATAAAGTCATTTTGAGTATTTTTGTTTCTTTCCAAAATATCTCTGACTCTGTCTTCTTTTTAACTCATTTATTGAATGCCTACTATGTGTTAGCACTGGGCATAAAAAGATGGGTAAAATAATCTTGCTGCCCTTAAGAGGTTTATAGTCTAAAAGAAACAGACTTGTAAAAACAAAATAGCAGTTCATGTTTACAACTTAGCATTTATTATTGAATATATATTGAATATATATAAATATATAGTTTTCCAGCCTAATTTTTTCTTCAATTCTCTTGCTTTCCTAAGTAGAAATTGATTTACACAGTTCCTTAACTGAATTGAACTGGAGTAGTAGAAACCAAGTTATTGATTTATATGATTTTAATTATTTGTCAGAAATAAGCTCATAGGATGTTATGAAAACCCTCTGCTGGAAAGCCTGGTACTATTCAAAGTGCTATCATTTTAAAACTAAGGCAAAAGATATCTCATAAATAATAAAAATAATTGTGTGACAGCCTATAATTTTCAATATATATATATTATTTTAATGTATCATAAACAAATTAAACTAGCAAGAGGATATGAAAAATCCAGTCATTTAAAAAAATGACAGTCCTAAACCAAATGAAATTATTTAATTCCATTGATAAGTATCTCATAATCTCTAAATTATAGGTATTTGTAGGTTAACCAAGATAGTTATGTCAAATATCTAGATACTTAAAAATTATCATCCTCACCTTAAATCATTTATTATTTATAACAGACTTTCTAATTATCTGTATATCTAGTTTCAAGTGACACATATAGCATATGTCAAATGTCTGCCTTGGAAAGTTATGTGTCATTTAAGCAACACTACTTTTATAGCATTAGGGTAGTTTTCATGACATTTAATCTGTGTTCCTTTTTAAAAATAATTATATCAACTATAAGACACTTTACACACTCTGGTTTTCTAATATTTGCAGGTCCCCATTTTCTCCTCTTGCCAAGTCAAACTGAACACAAAGAGGGTTTATACATAAATCCAAGATCCCATTGACCTTCTTTAGGATCATTTTCTAAAACTTCTTTGTTTTCATCATTTAAAATTAAATTCTATAGTAAGACTTTAAACATGGGCATGATTTTTCATTCTCTTCAGATTTTTCTGCGATTATTCTTTGTCACACACACAGAGTAAATTCACTAAGAATTTTTTTCCCATTTTTATTCACAGACTTGCAGTCAATGTTTTTCAGATTGTTCCTTCCTGGTAAACAACTGCATCTAATTATATTTCTTTAGCTATTTGCCTATCTTCCCCATACTAAATGCCATCATTGTAATCATCCATCTTATATGTTCAGCCTCTTTACTAATAACTATAGCATTTTCTATTTAGCATTGTCAGCATTTCTCACTAAGGTTATTTATCCTTCTGTTAGATGGTTACTCTATAGGAACATTCTTCCCTTCACCAGAAAATAGATTAAAAACAAACAACTTAGAGAAAGCATCAAGGACAGAAAGGAAGATAAGATGATGAGAGAATGTGTAAGCCACACAAGAATGGATAGTGTTGGAAAGTGAAAATTCATATCAATGAAGCTCAACAGAAGAAAGGCAATACTCCATCACAGAAGTTTGAGATGTGGCCATGGAGATGGTAGTTGGCTGATACAAACACTATGTGACCTTGGGACAGCCACTGAATTTCCCTAGTGCTGTTTCTTCATGTCTAAAACAAAGAGTTCAGTACCCTTGGAGGATATTCCCAGAAGAAACAGAGGAAAAAGGCAGAAATTTTCATATTGAGAAAGATTGAGGAAAAAGATAAAAAAATGCATAAAAATTGAAAAAAATGTTTTAAAAACTTTATTCTATAAATAGTTAACACTCACCAAAATCTTTTATAAAAATAAAATTATTGGTCACTCAGTGTTCTTCTTTTGAGAGGCATATCTCTTTCACACACACATCAGGATAAAATTATGATAAAATGTAATATATTATTATCTTTCAAAGTTCTATATAGGCTAGAAAATTTAAGGTACTTGAAATTGGTCCTCTATAAAATAAAGAAAGACAAAAATATTTCACCAGTAGTATTAGTTCAATGTTAGATCCAGAATAAAGGAAGGAAGGAGAGAGGAAGAAAGAAAGAAAAAGAGAAAGAGAGAGAAGAAGGTAGAAAGAAAGAAAGATGATTACCTATAAGAAACCAAAATAGAGCCAAAAACTCTTAGATATATCTTCTGAGAGAGAAAAGTAATGGGCACCTGGCCTCTAGTCACCATCGGAAATTAATCCAGTTTAGTTTGTATTGGGATAAAAAAAAAAGAGACAGAGATTCATGGCAAGAGAAATATGACACTGGATAATCAATTCTTGCAATTCACTAGCTCTACTTATGCTAATAAGTAGGATAGTGAGTGTAGCATAGATATATGAATTGTCCCAGCTAAACGGAGATGGTATACTTACTGAATCTTAGTTCAGTATACCACATTGGTAAATCATTTGTCTAAACATATAGTTTCTTTTGGGTTGTTGTTATCAAGGTGATTTTTTGCTTGTTTCTCTTGCACTTGAAAACACTACATAGCTATCTTACTTTTAGAATTCTTTTATGAACAAGAAGAAAAGCTTATCTGATTACATTTTTAAACTTAAAATCTCACTTTTTAAATCTATTAAAATTAATTTATTTTTTTCAGATATTGCCTTGATTTTCATTCTGGTCAGATACATTTTACTAAGTAGAGAGAAACTGAGAGTGATAGACACATGGGCCAACAGTTGGAGCTAGGAAATAAGCAGTGTTGTGAATAATCCCAAAACATTGGGTAATTACAAGGAAATTTCCATTTGGCTCTTGAATACACACAATGAGTTGGAGAGAATAGATTTACTAATCTAATTACTCTATGTTGTACTTGGGCCAATACTGAAATGACTTTACATACCCTAGGCGCACACCAAGTGTTGGCAGTGAGAAGGGACCTATAAACATACTGGATACAGAGGGGAAAATATTTTTTACATATATTCTACAATGTAAAAATGCCATTCTTAGAACTGTGCCAGAATTATGACAAAACTGGTCTTTTTTTTTTTTAGTTCATATGAGAAATTAAAGTTCTCAAAAAAAAATCAAGTTAACTTTTTTATATACTGAATTGATCACTTCAGTCAAAATAGCTAACTTCAAAACCACATGCAGATGTAGATATAGCCAATGTAAGAGCAAATTATAGAGCCAAGTGGCTTATAAACATTGATCATTTTCCTACTCTATAAATAAATACAATTGAAAAATGAGTTGTTTCATATTTGTAATTACTTTCTATAAAGTGATACAAATGTAGAAAGGTCGATGTTTTTAAAGGTCATTGTCAGAGGAGAAATGCAGACAAAGAAGGAGAGGGAAAATAAAACATATATTTAGCTTCCATCTTTCCAGCATTTATTAAGTGCTGAACATGGTGGCTGTCTATAAACAGTTTATTAAAACCTTCAAAACAATCTCCAAATGTAGGTATTGTTACTGTTATTTTCCCAATGAGAAAGTTGAGGCTTGAAGAGTTTGCAAAACTTATCTTAAATAAAATACTGAGTTGGTAAGTAAAGGCTTACTAATTGGAAATAGGACATGTCTGTTTTAAAGCCTTACTTCCCCCCATTACTCTTTCTAAAAAAAGAAAAAAAAAAGATGGGGTGGGGAGAGGTAGTGACAGAATCCATTGTTTTCTCTATTATAGTGGGGACTCTTCCAATCAAAGAGATAGAGCAGACTGTATCTGAAAGGTTACATTCTAAATCCTGAAGCCAAAAATCGAAACTAACTTTCTTAAAATTTAATATTGTTCATTTATTTATTTTAAAAGATGTGGGCTACTAGCATACTATATGTAGAATTTCCTTGGAATTGTTTGTATTATGTCAGTTTTACTTAAGAAAGCAGAAGTTGGGGAGAATTATAGAGTATCTAAGTTCCCACAGTAGATTAGGCCTAGACTAACTAAAATCTAGGTTGCATTACCAATTTGGACCTGGGTTTCCTCCAGGGTAAATGAGTTTTGGACTTGATGACTTTTGATATTCTTTTCAGTTATAAAATTCAGCAAATGGAAGCATCCTGATTCTCAACCCAATATTAGTCATACTACTCCCAATTCCTTTTTATATTAACATACATTCCTCTGATATTCAAGTAATGATCAATGATCTAGTTCATGGAGAGTCGATCAGCACAAACATATAACAGAGAAAGAGAAGCAACCATTTTTAGTTTCTGTATGTCTAAAAATGTATTTATATTGTGATTATAGGTGACGAAGGATCTCTATTTGAATTGGCCCTCTGAGTCTGTTCTTATGATTTTGGGTTGACCTACTTATTTCGAGAATATAAGTTTCTTGATTCCCCCTTCTCCCTTAAAATTGCATTGCTATGTTGCATTGTACATCTGTCTGGGTTGTTCTTTCCTTGGTTTACAGTGAAATCATACTTAACTTTCTGAGTCCAGATCGAATTTCATTGCTAGGGAGCTTTTCTAGTCTTTTCCCATGTTCAATCTCCACTTAGAATTCAGTTATATCTTCCTTGTAGAGCAATCAGTTCTTAAATATATTTAACATTATGTAAAATGACAAATTTCTTTCTTTCTTCTTCATCAAATTGTAAGCTTTTGAGAGATGGATAAACCATTATTCATCTTTGATCCTTATAAACAAGAACTGAGTAAGGTTGTGATTAAATATTCAGTAAATGCCTGTTCAACAAATGAACTAGGGAGTTTAAGTTCACCATTTTCTACTTTATAAGAGAATTTTATCTTTTTGAATTAAAAAGAATATGATGACATAAATATTATTTGTTTATTTAAAAAGAAAACATGATACTTAGATAGATGTGAACTGATGTCATAGCCATAGAATATATATGTTTTTTTAACAAATAGGAAATTTGAAGATGTCAAAGCATCATACAGTCTTAGATAAAAGACCATATTGCACAGCACCCCTTGCAGTTAGGTGCTGCAAGGTAACTAATTTCTAGCCAACAATGTATGAATAAAAAATTTTGTGTGGAACCTCAAGAAAGGCTTCTTAAAGAGACCTGACCCAGCTATAAGAAGCATCTTTCTTGCTTTTTTACTTGCCCCTTTCATTATTTCTGGAATGCAGAAATCATGAGTCAATTCTAAGTGGACATCTTGGAGCAGAAATACAGAAGATACCTAGTTTCTTAATGACATATTGGCACTTCTGTTCCTCTTACGTTCTGCCTTCCTCCAAAATTCTTTCACGTACCACTATTATTTCTGGTCTCAGAAGCCTACCTGATAATATCTAACTGATACATTGCTATATATTCCATTTAACATTAAGTAATTTCAATGTGTTCTAAATCTTATGCCACAGTATCTTTGCCAATGTAGAAACAGAAGAGAACCACCCACCCCATGAGTGATAAAGAACATAAGGGTGGGGGCGGGGGGCGGGGGGGAAGAGACCCTCCTTGTAATAATAAAGAAGATAACATCAGGACTTTCCAAAATAACAATGAATTTTTATAAAACAACAGCAAAAATTATTTTAAACTAAAATAACAATGTAATATGTGAACATGGACCTTTTTTATCTCTCTCAACAAAACTATTTCCCATATCAGGCAAAAATGTCGGGTATTTGCCATGGTGGGAGAACAAAATCTATGTAGATGGTAAAAAACCATTTAGGCTTTAGCCTGTTTTGATTCTTGGATCTGTATTTTGCCAAATATGTGATTTTTGATGTTTTTGTGCCCCAAGGTGTTTTTCAGATGGTTGACCATGATGAGGGGAATAGGGTACCCACTTTCTAGGAGTACAGATAAGTGATTTTAACTACAGAGTGAACCCAGACCACCTGGGTTTGTATCCTGGATGTGTCATTCTAGCTGTATGCATTCTAACAAGTTATATAAGCTTCTAGTGGCTCCAGGTTTCCTATCGATAAAACAGAAATATCAGTATCAAACCTATTGAGTTCTATGTTCATAAAATAGATTTGTTTATGCAAAATATTTAGGAATAGTAAACACCATTTTACTTTTAGCTGTTTTTTTTTTTTTTTTTTTACCACCAATTGGAAATTGGATTTTAGCAGGAATCCATGCTCCACTTACCATCTATGTGACCCAGGAAAAGAGACTCTTATCTTCTCTAAAATCTCAACTTTTTTTTATCTCTAAGATATAGAGATATTAACCTCTTAGTGCTATTGTGAAGATTATTTAAGATATATCTAAATTTACTGACTCACTGCATGGTCCATGGTAAGCACTTAACATTTTTTCATCCTTTTACTTTCTGTTTTCCTCTTAGGTATTGCTAATTATTGCCCCCTCTCCCATCTCTATCTCTAAATAGGCAACTATATATTAGAATGATGAAATTCTTCTAATGAGCAGATGCATTCTTTATACAAATTTACTCATATGTATGTATATTGATAAAAAAAACATTACATATATTTATTTACATGTATTCATGCTCCAGTAAACACTGTATCTGCCAATATTTTATTACAGATAAATTGTAGAAAATTATATAAAATTATATATATTATAAATGTATACTATATAATGTCATGCACACCTATTTCTCATTTAATGCTATATACTTAGACACATAACCTTACTGAAAAGGTATTCTATATTTCTGATCTCTGTTTTTTAACTGTGTAAAAAAATTCCTTGACTCTTTAGAGCAACATTCTCCTTTAAAGTGAGGAGAGAAAATATGAACTTGACTTGGAGATCAAGCAACGAACCATCTGCCAAATTACCTGCAGGGACTTGCAGACTATTTCAGAATATTCTGCCTGGAAAGTTCTCCTTCTACCAACATTTATATTACTTCTGACTACTGTCAAACTATAAAAAATTGAGTCTCATTTCTATCTCTAAAATGAAGAAAATGGAAAATATGATCTGTCAGGGGTTTCTAGCTATAATTTTCTGTGATTTTATGATTTTCTTGAGATTTGTTTTACTAAAAATGGTTGACAGAAAAAGTGAAAGAAAAAAATAGGGTGCAGAAAAGAACACTAGTAAAATTTAAAGTTGAGGGAGAGCCAGGTTCACAGTTCTCTAACACACTGAGAAAAATCTTATATTGCTTTATCGCTATTGTCTATACAATAATGAAAGGAAATCTCCAACTGAGTATGAGAATATATTTTCAGTGATGTTTTAAACTTCCAATGCACAAATGCAACTTTTGTGGAAGCTTCTTAAAGCTGTGGGAAGGAGAACACTCAATGAGATCCATTCTTGGTTTGAGCAATGATTGGTGTGGCCATAAAGATAGGATGGGAAGAAAGAACATTTTGAGGCACCTGGTAGAATTTCAAAGAGCCTTCTAACATCTCTCTATTTCTGATAGAGTCCCAGCTATATATTTCTACTATGAAGAATACTTTATTAGCCAAATATATAGATCAAGATGGTGAAATAGCCACTCCTCACTGTATATAAATTACACAGAATAAAATTCTGACTTCTGGAATCCCATTAAAAGTTGCACACATATTGCACAAAAACACTCCAAATAAACTGATATCTATTAGATTTCTAAATGTAGCTTTTTCACCTTTGACTTTCTCATAGCAACTTTGTGTATTTTTTACTTTTTACTCTCTTAAATGCCTTAGAGCTCTCAGTACCGCATACATTGGCCAATATAAAACCTGTAACTAAAATTGAGAGGAAATTGGACGTAAATGAATAATCAAAAAAAAAATGCACATATTCTTTTGAAGACATTTTAGTTTTTCTACTAAGGACAGTTGGAACAAATTGTGATTGTTGAAAAAAAGAAGGGAATGGATGTTTGACAGACACTGGGTTTCTTATTCAGTTGTTAACTCTTTGTAGCATTTAACCACATTAAAGACAAAACTTGTTTCTCTCTCCCTGTATTCCTAACACTTAGCACAGTGTCTGACACAGAATAAATGTGCAATAAATATTTTTAGCTGTTGTTAACTGAAGGAGCAAAGAACATCTTAAGTTTCATGTGCAAATATATACAATAGAGAGAAAAAAACACGTGGTCACATTTGGTTGGATAAGTTTAAAACTCCCAATAACCAATTTTGTTTTGAAAAAAAAAAGTATTAAAAGTTTTTATTTTTATTTTTGTTTGGTGATAGTTTGGAAACAAAGGAAATCTATTCAAGAATAAAATAATAAACCCATCAATTTCTTAAAGTCGAAGTAGCCCCATGAATATGGGGAAAAATCAAATTAACATAAAACATCATTGTTTTCCTTTCATCAAACATTTTGTTGAATTATAAAGATGATTGAATAATAGAAAGTCACAGAGGGGGAAAGTGAGAGGTATGAGGAAATCAAATATAAAATTGGATTTAGAAAAGAACTGTAATTAGTCACAAAATAAGGAAAACCACTTATTTAAACATCCCAGATTAGAAATAGTCAACATCAAAGAATGCAGATTAGCTATTAAAACTTTATTATTGTAGAACAGAAGTTCAAGGAAAGAGGAATAGCACAGCGAAAAAACAAATTTGAAATAAGTTAGAAATGAATAAACCATGAGGAGAGAGAAAAGGTGTTTTTATAACTATCACTTTCTTAGGCAAAAGGAAAGAGAGAGAGAGAGAGAAAGCAAGAAAGAAAGCAAGAAAGCAAGCAAGCAAGAAAGAAAGAAGAAGAAAGAAAGAAAGAAAGAAAGAAAGAAAGAAAGAAAGAAAGAAAGAAAGAAAGAAAGAAAGAAAGAAAGAAAGAAAGAAAGAGGAAAGAAAGAAAGAAAGGAAGGAAGAAAAAGTAATAACACCACCTCTGACTTGGGTTTGTCTCAAACTAAAAGATGACTGTGATAAATTAGTCAGCAGTTGCTACTAAAAATCACTGAGGAAAAGAGTTAAGAAAAAAGGAAGGTTAATAGTCTCATTATGATAGTTAACTATACTCTGGGTTTCTCAGTAATAAGCAAAAACAAATCTTTAAATATTCTCCCTTACGAGAGAGAAAAGAATCCTTAAGTCAATCTGCTTGCTGGAGAAACTAAGTTGGAGGTAAAATATCAGGGAAAATTGAAATTCAGAGAGCTTTATGTGAGGTCGCAAGGCAAAAAGAAATAATACTTAAAAAGGATAAAATGGACCCTCCAAAGGTATCATAACAATCATCTATGATTTTTTTATAATGAAGATTCAAAAGTCAATGATAATACTTCTTCAAAAATATATTCAATATCTTAATTTCTATCATTTTTATGAATAATATTTTCTAAATAAATATTGATTAAGATAATGAAGACTATCTTGACACAGTAATAAAAGACAAGTATGGGCTTTCTTGCAGACCCAACTGAATGAAGGGCAATTCTTAGTTGCTTCTGTGAATGTTATCAATTTTTTCTCAGGCCTGGGTCTGCATCTTAAGCAATGCTGAGGTTGAGGAAGTGAGAGAAGAGCTTCGGGTAAGAATAGGGTGGGCTATAACGAAGAGTATGAACTGTGACTGAGTGTGTGGTAAACTGGGAGAGAATCTTTATCCAAAACTGGACAAACTTCTAGGTGTAAACCCAGTTTATAAAAAATACAGGAAACAGGAACATGTTAAATGATATCACAGGGATAAAATTATCAAAATCTTGTGTGTGTGGAACAGCATGACAAATGACAATTTTGTCAACAAATAAATTAATTTTTTAAAAAGGGGAGGGTGACTAATAAATTTAAAAAGACAGCAACTTACCAAGAAAATACAATAAGTAAACCTTAGCCAGTAATTCAAATAAATACTAATAAAACATTTGTGAGACACTTGGAGAAATTTGAACACAAGGTATTTCATGACATTAAGAAATGATTTGTAGAAATGATTAATATTTGTAGAAGTTTAATAATATTATGCTTATGTTTTGAAAAGTTCTTATTTTCTGAAAATTTTAAGGATGGAATAATAACATGTTTAAAAATTGTTTCAGCATTCCCTGAGATTGGAGGTAAAGTGGGTGAGGTTATAGATGAAATAAGATTTTCACAGTTGCATAGTTGTTTAAGTTGAGTAATGGGTACATAGAGTTCCTTACACTAATCTTCCTACGTTTTGTTTGCATTTCAAAATTTTTCAAGTTAAAAAAAATTAAAAAGTCAGTGAGAGTTGTTAAGATGAAGTTAATGAAATAACTCACTCCATGACATACAAAATTATATTCAGATACTTGACCTAGATATAATTTTTCTAGTTTCCCTATTTTAAATAATTTATAATAACTTAAATATATGTTACTTTTTTTTTCAGGAGCACAACATTTGAAGATGAAAAATAGGAGAGTTGTGTAATCAGTGTTCAAGAAGAAATTAAAACCATGGAGTCTGCCTCTCCATCATATGCTTTCAATTCCTCTTAGTATAATATTCATAGTTCTATGCTCTTGTAAAAAAACTCCTGACCTACCCCTGGTTACTGTTCAAATTGTCACAGATCTCCCCTGATAATCCTATCTAAAGTGGTAGTATCATTACTCTCCACACCTCTGTCTGGCTTTATTTTTCCTTGTAGCATTATCTCTAAATTAAATTACATTATGTATTTCTGTGTTTATTGGTCTTCTTATTCTCTCTCCAAATTGTAATATTCATGATAATAGTATTTTGCTTTGTTTGTGGCTATAACTCTAGATCTTAGGATAAGAGTTAGCACATCTTAGGATAAGAGTTAGGCACTGAATAAATATGTTCTGAAAAACATAAGTGTTCGTGAGAGAGTTTCTTGGGCTTTGCTGGAATAATTTTTGTGTTGGGGCACTCACTACTTCATGAAGAGTACACTCAGTCACTGACAGCAGTGGTTGTTGAAAAGCGTTGCCTCCTGTATTAGCATTAACATTTCTTGTTCTTTCCTGTCATCGCTCTTAATCCTCCCTTCTGGTGCTATGTGAATATGCTATCAACTGCCATTGAATAAGGAAGAGCTGCTTTCTTCATGAAGTTGGTAGTTAGTGTGGCCTTGGAACCCAGAGCTCCTCCTTGAGGAAAGAGCATATGATTTTGTCAAGTTCTTTCAGAAAATCGAACTCACGTGTACTGCATTTTACCCAAAGATTGCCACCGCTTATGCTGTTTATCATTTGATTTAAAGATCAGATTGCATAAGGCAGTTATTGATAATCTGGAAAGAATCACTAGTTACATTTATCAAAAATAATTCTCAATTCATTCATCATACTGCTTTTTCGAATCTGATTCTTATCTCTAATTTCCTCTTTCCCTACCTCCAAATCATTATTTATCCTGTTTTCCCATTCCTGCCCATTTACCACACACAGAGATAAAGCTCAGTGTCAACTGCAAGCATAATAAATACATATGGTTTTCCATCTTCCAAGTTAATGATGAAATTGTGAAACAATACTGCTCCTGGTACCCTAAAATAAAGGGTATCATCAATGGCCATATTAGTAGCTAACCTGCCCTAAACAAACTGTTTCACAATTTAAACTGTATTTTCTAAACTTATTAATGAACACTTAAGGAAATAATCGGAAGTGATGAAAAATTATGCCTACCAAATTTTAATCTACCAGAACTATTACTTTCAAATATAGTGAATTGATTGATGAGTCTCATAGTTCTTTACAGTCATCAGGTGCTGGCCATTACTTTCTGTATCATATTCTGTCTCTCATTTTCTAAACTATTTATGCTTCTTATCAAATCATAGTTGATTTTTTTTGCCATGGATGTAGCATACTTGTACAAGAACACAACCATATAGTGAACACTGTAAACAGTTTAAAACATTGTTTTACATATATTTTAAGTGTTCTTGGTGGCAAAATATTGTAAAGCAAAATATTTATGCTATGCATATTTTTATTAATGAATATTCTAGTCATAATTTAAATCATTGTCATTTGCCAGATTAGTGAATGAAGAGAGAGAATAATGTTTAAAAAGGACTCTTCTATTTACACATTATGGAAAATCATAATCATTTATTTTGAATAAGAAACAGTAAATTTAAGCTTAATTTTATTTTTTAACATTAATGACTTTCATGATCCATTTGGACATAAAAAGAAGAAAGAAACAAAAACTAGGTGTATTTAATGAATTATTTGAAAGCTAAAAATTTTAAGGAAACTGTTAGATAATATACTGCAATTAATCTCCCATATTTTACTGGCAAAGTTTGTCATTTTTCAGTAGTTGGTTTAATTCATTTTGTTGTAATTGTTTGGAAGTCCTATATGGCTTTCAAACAAAGGTTTTGTTTTTCTTTGCAGTTATCTGCATACAGAATCTGTTATCTTGTTAAAATCATAGCGCTTTTATTTTTGAAATATATGAAGCATATTTCCATTGTTTTCCTAAGTAAAATGTCAATTTTAAATGATAGTTTTTATTTTATCTATACAGATAGAACACTTATTACCTTTATCACAGTAAATAATTTTACACCAATAAGCTTCAAATACCTTAATTCAATAGTTCACGGGAATTTACATTTTAGAGCAAAGAAGAAAAAAAAAGGGCATTCAGCACATATTGCCACAGATTTGTTCAGGTGGAACAAGACTGGGTGACATAACAGTCAGGCAGCAGGCATGGTGTGACAGCTTATAGACAGACAATGAATTGGAACTTTGAAGAGAGGAGCAGCTGTAATCTATTGTATCCTGCAATTAAAGCTATTAAAGCAAAAGGAAGTCATCTTCACTTCCACCTCCTTGATTCTGGGCTATCTCTCTGCATTGTCCTAATAAAGTCTGATGTATTATATATTTTATTATGAAAAAACATAATTAATATCATGAGCATTGCTAAACTATTATTGTTTAATATATGCCTTTAAGAAATCCTGTATTTATTATTATAAATATTCAAATACTTATTGTCAATGATATTGAAGATTATGAATATATTTTAAATGTTCTTAGTGGCAAAAGTAAGTCATTTTGAAGATTAATTTTCTAATTAATTCCATGATAGCTGACATTTCTAGTCTCTTCCAGAAACTAGTTATGAAAGACAAAACCACAATAATTCAAAAAGTGTTCATCGTTTGAAAGCCATTTCTATTTTTATAAAAATTATAGTGTAAAAAAGTTGGGATAAAGATGGTTATAAGCTACATTTAATCACCTAAGTATACATATCTCTACATTTCTCCTCTGTGCCCTGTTAACATAAAATATTAGAAAAATTATAGCCCTATCTTTAATTAAAAGGTGTGTGTCTTTATAAATAAGCATTTTAAGAGAAAATATATTTAAGATAAAGAAAAAATAATATGCAGACTGAATTCTAGGCAGACTGGCATTCAAGTTCTGGTTCTGTCATTTATCCGATGATTGACTTGATTCAAAATGAAAAGATTGTCAATGTTAACTTTGGGGCAATTTTTCCCACAACTACCCCAAGTGCCAAGAACAGTGTCTGGCACACATCGGACACATAATATTTCCTGTTGAGTTTGAAGAATGAACAAATGGTTAGCCGTTGGAAGAGATTAAGAGTGACATTTGTAAACTTCTTTGTGTACAGTCCTCTCTGGCTTTGATTCTTCATATCCCTTTTACTTTCCACAGTAGCAGAGGGTACGATATAATGTACTGAAATGTAGTGAAGTATTTAGGCTCAATTAAATTAATTGCCCCCTTTTAAGGCGCAAACTAACAGTAGAAATATTTCTCTAAAATGCAAACTATATAATCCCCCCAAACTTCTAAAAAACTTAAAATAGTTCATATGTCTTTCCAAACTAAAGTTAAATTTTATATTAATAAAATGTAGTTTAAAACGAAAACTAAAAAGTTCTGATACATAAAAGTAGAGTGAACAATATACAAATAAGTGCAATCATAGCTTTTGTTTTTACCCTCAATCAAGCCTTTCTGATATTTAGCCAGATAAGATACTAGTCTTATGATGAATATGATCCCAACCCTCCCTATGGTGTCCAGCCAGGTCAATAAGTCATAAGCCAGCCTGGAAATTGCTGATTATAGGGCAAATTGAAGATGATTCACAGTCCCTACAGAACAGCATTTCTTTTAAGGAAAGTTATGCTGAATAGCTACCATTTTATTAAAAGTTCATACTGTTTTTATTGGTTCCTTATTTAAGAAGAAAGAAAAAGTCCTCAGAAAATTATAGTCTGAGCAACTTTGAACCATGGAAGATATCCACCTCTTAACTTTATCTTCCAGGACTGAATCTAATAAAATAAAAATTACCTTTTTCTCATAGATTTTGGAATCATGAACTGAGATTTTCAGAGCTATCACACTCTCATGCAAAACTAATGTCACTGCTTTTGTGAAGGACAAAGCTAACATAGTCCTTCCATCTCCCGCTGTCGGCAAGTTCACACTTTACAGAAAAGCAGAGGCCTTGATGCTAACTTTGTTTTATAGGGTTGCTCCCATTTGCTCTAAGCTAATTAGATACTTTAAGAGTCACCTTACAGCTGTCTTATATAGCCATATGTTTTCAATATTTTCTTCTAAAATTAAGTATTTTTTTAATTAAAAAAATAAGTAATTTTCCACCAGGGTGTAGGTGACTCTCATTCCTGGATTGAAAAGAAAACAACAAAACTCTGAGTTTCCAAAACTTTGTCCAGATTTTTGAGTAAATAAGGTTGTCTCTGCTTTTCAACAAGAACATTGTGTCCTTGTTTTTTGATAAGGTCTTGTAATAAGTTATATTTATTTTTATATCAGTAGACACCTGGGCTGAGCTGGAAGCCATAGTAAACAAAGGAGAATTCACAGCCAGCAATGCAGTGTAAAATTCTGTCTTCATTGTGAATTTGAAAGATGATTTCTGGGGAAATTGTTTCTTTTTATCAATACATGAATGTATACTCTAAAATGAGCATTGAACGTGCATGCATACAGAGACATTTGCTAACTATGTCTCCTTTCACTCAGTGTTTGGTCTTATAGTTACCCAAAAGAAGACGCCTGCAGGAAAGATAAAAAGGTGCATATTCATTTAAAACTAGTAAAAATATCTCAAAGGAGACTAACTGGGACATTCAAAGCTCACAGCTGATATCTTCTACATAATGACTATCTAGATTAATAATTTAGGACTTGAGTAATGCACTGCTGAAAGTCATGGCGTTTATTTTGTAAGAGTGGAACGTATTTCCAGTTGACGATGAGGTAGAAGTTCGGACATTAGGATAGAGAAGTAAAGCTTAGGAGTAAGAGCTGTCAATAAGGGGACTCCTATGAAGGATGTCTTTTTATTTTCTCCCATTTTCTTTGGACTCAGGGAACAATCACATTTAGAGTGCAGATTTAAGTGTTTTTCCTCCTATAGCGTATTTTCTCCCACTTTTCAATACAGCCCATTACCCACACAAAGCCCTCTACTGGAGGGAAATTGAGGGAAGGGGCAGTAAAGGCTTGTGTGGACATCTAAACATCAGTGCTCTAATAAGGTCAAGAACGTGCTTAATTTTTGAGTTTCAAGTGATGGTCAGAAGTAAAGTAAAGCTCAGGTAAACCTACGAGTGGCAGAAAGAACTGGATAACTAACATAGAAATGAGACAAACTCTCTTTGTTTTCTAATTGTACTACCACTTGGAAGGGGGAGCAGACATACACTTGCTTACAAATAAATTTTATTTATTATTATTTTTATTTATTTTTCAACTTTTTTGAGATATAATTGACAACTAAAATTGTATATATTTAAAATGTTTGTGATATGATATAATATATACATTGTGAAATTATTATCAAACTCAAATTAAATGAACATATCCATCATCTCACATAGCTACCATTTTTTTGCGTGTTGGGTGTGTGTGGTAAGAATACTTAAGAACTATTCTCAGTAAATTTCAAGTATATAATACAGTAATATTAACTATAATCACCATGCTGTACATAGATCTTTAGAATTATTTATATTATAAATGAAAGTTTGTACCCTTTGACCAACATCTCCCCATTTATCCCATGACCCAGCTCTTGGCAATGGCAGGATAAAGAAAAAGTGATGTATTTCTATGTGTTCATTATCTTATTAGTCATAAAAAAAGGAAATCCTATCACTTGCATAAAAAGGCATTTTAATGCCTGATAGAATAACATTTGTTTCAAATAATTACAACTTATAAAATTTCAAAACTTCTGTGCTTAGTCATTGATCATTGAAAAATACATTTGAAATATATTTTTTGGAAAATATTTGTCAAGGATTTTTTCCATGTACCAGAATTAAAATTGTGAACATTAAATTGAAAATTGTATTTTTTCTTGAACAAATTGAGGTGGTAGACAACAAAAGAGTAAACAAAAAAATATAAAATATAATTTGAGGAATGATTAGAGACATGAAGAAAACTAAAACAATTAAGGAGATAAAGAATAAATTAATAAATGTTCTCTAGAGAAACATAACCAATAGAATACACATATATGTTTGTATGTATGTATATATGTATGTTTATCACACTATTTATGTATTCATTTATCTATCTATCATCTATCATCTGTCTATCTATCAATGATCTATCAATCTCTCTAATCTATTTATGAGAGACTTATTTTAAGGAATTAAATTGGTTCATGTGATTGTGGGACTAGTAAGTGCAAAATCTGTAAGAAAGGTCAACACACTGGAAAATGTGTCAGGAGCTGATATTACCATCTTGAGTCTGAATACAGTTGAGAAAGACTTCCTCTTTGGGGACTTCATTTTTTCTTTTCTTCACCTGATTGGATGAAGTTCACACACATTATACAGGGTAATCTGCTTTATTCAAAGTCTGCTGATTTGAATGTTAATTACGTATGAAAAATAACTTTACAGAAACATCTAAACAGGTTTTTGACCAAGAAACTGAGTAGTATATAGCCTAGCCAAGTTGACAATCACAAAGAGAAACAAGGGATATTATTTCAGAGAGGGGTGTCAGAGAATTCCTCTTAAAGGATGAGACATTTAAAAAGAAACATGAAAAAAGTGAAAATATGAAGAGTGAGGATATCTGAAGGAAGATCTTTCTAAGCATAGAAAAGAATATGTACAAAGGCTCTGAGACAGGAGTAGCAGGCAACGTTTAAAGAACAATTTTTATGATGTTCAGTATGGCTGGAGTGCAGTGATCCAGAGAGAGAGAAGATAAGATCTAGGAGTAGTAAGGGACTATTTAGCCTTTCAAGAACATTGCTATTCATTTAAAGGGCAATGGGAAGCCATGTAGAGTTTTAAGCAATAGACTGCATGATCTAATTCAATCATTAAGTTCATTTTGGCTATTATGTGATGAATAGACTACTGAGGGGGAAAAAGTAGAAGCTGGAAGACAAGCAAGGAGTTTGCTGAAACATTATGATGCACTGGAATGTAATGGTAACAGTGTGATTGGTCAGATTCTGAACATATTTAGAAATCAGACAAGAGATTTGCTGATATTTTGGGTAAGGGTTGTAAAAGAAATGGAGAAATCAAAAATGATTCTAAGGTTTTGGGACTTAACAACATGATAAATGGCATTGCTAATTAGTGAGATGAGGAACACTGGGAAAGAGGCTAGGGCGTCAAAATTCCAGCTGAAAATATGGTAAATTTGAGATGGTTATTAGATATCCATATTGAGAAATCAAGTAGGCAACTGGATATAAGAGTCTTGGGAACAGAGGTAATTTGACAGTTGTTGACATTTAGAGGTATGAAGACTTTTGCAGTAAATTAAATCATCTAAAAACAAATGAGATGGAGAAGATAATAGGTGTGAAAAAAGAATCTGAGACATTAACACATCATTTATTCTTTTATGAAATTTACAAAGATTATGGTGAAAAAAATGAATTTTCATTGAAAAAGTATTAAATTTATAGATTAATTAGGGCCATTCTGTGTTTTTTAAATTAATCTATTATTTTCCCTCAAAACATGATTATATTTAAATTGGAACTTAAAGAATGAACAGTAAAATTTGTCAGGTGAGGATGAAGACGTAGGTACAGAATTAGACAGTATGGTAGACACTTTCATATATAAATTTGTGTAAATTGTTACAATAATCTTGAATTTGGAAATTATTCCTATTTTATAGATAAGAAATATTGGGAGCTTTGTGAGGTAAAGCAGCTTGCTTAATGTCACATAACATTTTTCCTGAATATAAATGCAGACTCCAAAGATAATTTTGGAAATGCTTCCATTATACAATGTCACTCTACTGACCTCAAGGACTTTATAGAATGGCTGTTAAGGGAATTTATTATGAAATATTAATAGACATTTCATGAAACACTCAATTTTCATAAAAACAGGAAACCATGGATAATTGAGTAAGAAATGCCCATAGCTTTTTTAAATTCTTGATACAAAAGTAAAATTCAGCAGGCACAAGATTTATTTAACACATTGGTGTCCTTCTTAAAAAATATATAAGAGAACTGCTTTACAACCCTGTTATGAGAACATTTTCACATTACTGTTGAGCATATGTTTTTCTCATATGTTCGATGATGGTTTAAAAGAAACAGAGCATATACCATCTAAGGGAAGTTAAAAATGATCTACAGCCTAAATGATCTAGAAAAAAAATATATATGTATAACATCTAACACCAGAATGAAAAGATTTATGATTGTCAGTGAACAAGCAATTAATCATTTAATCATATCTAAGTATGATTTTAGTGGTAAGACATTTAAGTTTTAATCACTTTTCACTTATTGAACATAAGGCTGGTTAGAGACATTACGACATGACAGGGCATGTTTTAGTGGTCCATTAATACACAACTCAAATATTGTCAACCACTTAAAGCAGGTATTAATTAAACAATAAAACATAACCTAGAGCAACTGAAGGCTATTATGTTCTTTTTGCGTCTTAAACTCTGGAATCAGATGGAAAAAAATGACGAATAATTCAAAGTACTATTAAGACAGATTAAGGACACTACTAAAGAGAAGATTCCATAGGTGATATTTTATTTGTCTTTATTTGTTTACATATGTTGTTCCCAAACACATATGTGAGCATAATTTTTTTCACTTTTAAAAAATTGAGGTGAAATTCACATAACATAGAATTAACCATTTTAAGGAGTAAAATTCAGTGACATTTAGTACATTCACAATGTTTGGAAGCCACCGCCTATATCAACTACAAACTTCAAAAAAAAAGTGTATTTATTAAGCAGTCACTCATTCTCCACTCCTCTTAGCCCCTGGCACTACCGATCTATTTTCTGTCTCTATGAATTCAACTATTGTGTATATTTCATATAAAGGGAATCATATGATATCTGTCCTTTAGTGTCTGCCATATTTCTCTTAGCATAAAGTTTTCAAGGTTTTTTTTGTTTTTTGGGTTTTTTTCTCATGTTGTGGCATGTATCAGTACTTTGTTTCTTCTTATGTCTGAAAAATATTATGTTATATGTATACACCACATTTTTGTTCATTCATCCATTGATGGACAATTGGATTATTTCCACCATTTGGCTTCTGTGAATAGTGCTGCTATAAACATTCATGTACAAGTATTTTACCTGCTTTCAATTGTTTTAGATATATACCTAGCTAGGAGTGGAATTGCTGGGTCTTATGGGTGTAGCAGATTTACCCTTAATTGTGTGTTAAGTATCTCATATTTTTGGATGTTTTTTTATTTGTGGGACAAATTCAAGTAATCGAAGTTGTAATAAAAAAGAAAAATTAAAAATGATTTTCTGTTACATAAACTTTCCATGATAGCTTCAAAGTTAAGAAGAAATAGGCAATCCATTCGGTGTCTTTCAATGGTACAGGACAAATTTACTTTGGCAGGATGTCAAGGCCAGCAATGGAAGTTTGTGCTCTAACAACTTCACTAGTTTAGGTTATAGAATATGGGTTAGTAGATAGATACAAATAGAATGAAAGAGTGTTATAAAGAGAAAACTTGAAGGCTTCACATGACATAAGTGTAAAAATAAAGAATAAGGAATTTGAAAAGGCAAGGAAACATAGACAAAACAAAAATATATATAATATTTAATGGAGAAGAATGGATTTTCCCAAAAGATAAGGATATGGAGAAATGAGACCAGGATGACAATTTGAATCTATCTTTGATATTTTGATATTTTGGCTTGACAAAGATTTCATTGTATACTTTTATTACTTTAATTTTTTTTTGGTCTATATATTTATAATTTAGATGTAAGATATATTAATATTAACACAGGTTTGTTTGGGAGAAATAGTGCCAAAATAAAAGATATCAAGGGTCGAGAAGAATTGTGTTGATGGGCGAGCTTAGGAACTTGAAAATATCCATGGAAACAAAAGAAGAAAGTAAAGTACTATGATTGACAGCAATAGTCAAGTAGTTTCACTCACGTGTAAATATTAAAATAGACACAATACCACATAAATGTGCAACAACATGCCCCAGACATACTATTTTTTTTATTGCCTGTCTTTATTTTGAATGTGGGTATCTCTTCCAATGGATGCAAATACTCCAAATTTAAAGTATTATATTTTACAATTAAGTTATTAAGAATTCTAGATAAAAGTATAACAAAAATATAGAAATTTAAAAAAATAAATTATAAAATTGATTACATACAATTGAAAAATATTTAAAAATTTAACAAAGTAATTTTCAAAATGTATAACTATAAACATAGTTATGTATTTATAAAGATATAGTCATAAACATATAAACATTAACTAACAACATATCAAAAATGTGTATAACTAGAGAACTGGGCAAAATGGCATAGATAATAGAAGCTTCTTTCATCCCTTCTTGTGATCATATCAAAGTTGAGATGGAAACACACAGCAAACAGTAAGCAGAGTTGCCTGAGAGTCTAGATGAACAGAAGCCCCACATCTAGGGAGAGAAATAAGGAATCACCCTGCAACAGTAGGAGGTAGGAGGGGGCGAAGATGTGAGACTGCTCAGTCCCAAGCACCTGAGTGGGACAGAGGCTATGGCCACTGCAGACATTCCTCCTAAAGGGGTTATGTCTGCTACTGGACTTTCATGGTGACGGACCTACTAGCTCTGAGCACCAGCACCAAGTTGGCTGCTTAGAGGACACCAGGGACTTACAGGGGACATTGAGTTGTCCGAGTGAGGGCAAGGGGTGAGGCTTTCCACCAAGCAGAAGTACCGGTGGTATCCGTTGTTCCTCTGTTGAGCCCTTTCCACTCCCAATGCTCAGACATAGCCTACGCCAAAACACACATCGTAATTAGAATGCTAAAGGTTAAATATAAAGAGAGAATCTTAAAAGCAGCAAGAGAAAAACAGTTATTTATCTACAAAGAAGCACTCATATGACTAGCAGCTGATTTCTCAAAAGAAACTGTGCTGGACAGAAGGGTTTGGCACAAAATATTCAAAGAGTTGGAAATCCAGGATCTACAATCAAGAATATCCAGCAATGCTACCATTTAGAGTCAAAGGACAAAAAACTTCCCAGACAAAAATAAGCTAAGGGAATTTATCAACATCAAGCCAGTATTACAGGAAATGTGGGAGGGATTTCTTTAAGAAGAAAAAAACATGTATCAAAAACAGGAATAAAGAGTGATAATTAACAAGTACCTCAAATGGAAAATAATTAAATGCTCCAACCAAAAGATAGGGAAGCTCAATGGATAAGAAAACAAGACCCCTACCTATGCTGCCTACAAGACACTCATGCAGACTAAAAAGATGAGAATGGAAAAGGATATTGCCTTTATGGACTTGAAGGGTATTGCACTGAATGAAATAAGTCAGATAGTGAAAGACAAATACCACGATTTCATATACATGTGGAATCAAAAAAACAACATAAACAACAACAAAAATGGAAACAAACTCCTGAATACAGAGACTATTTTGAGGGCTATTAGACAAGAGTGGTGCTAGAGGAGACAGTAAAAAAGAGCAAAGGGTTTAAGAAACGCAAATGGATAGATGCAAAATAGTCATGGAGATATAAAGTGTAGCATAAGGAAAATAGCCAACAATGTTGTAAAAAATATGTAAGGGAAAGAAGGGTACTTGATTTAGTGGGGTGACCACTTTGTGAGTTATATAGATCTCTAATCACTATGTTGTATAATGGAAACTAATATATTATTGTATGCCAACTATAATGTAAAAGAAAAAAGAACTCTTTAAATTGTACAATGTGAATATGAGCAACTAATTGTCTATTATACTTCAGTAAAGCTGGGGAAAATGTGTATAACTATAAAATTAAAAAAGTCATTCAATTATATGCTTTCTCCAGTGTTTGTTCATGTGGGAGGCAAAAGGCAGACAATTGATCAGAAAATCTAAGTCGATTGAATGGAGATCCTTTCTTCACTCTGAGGAGAAAGTTGTCTGGTAAATAGTTATGGCTAAATTATATAGAAAAGTTGATATGAACATGCAGGAAGAGTGAAAGATTGAGAATTTAACCAAATGACAGCGAAACTCAAAAACATAAAAAATTTGTAATGATTATTTTTTCTTCCTTTCTCTCTTTGTGTCTTTTTATGAACAGATGTCAGAGTTCTTGTCTGTGACAATCATGCCATCAAAGACAGACCATGTACAATAAATTTCCTGGAAACCTGAAGTGAAGAATGACTACACACACACACACACACACACACACACACACACACACACTTATTATTTTTTATTTTATTTTTATTTATTTTATTATTACGTTTATTTTATTTTATTTTTTTAAATTATAGCTTCAGAAGCAGATGGACCAAGAGCAAAGTTGTGAAAGAACATGAATGGTCTGAAGAAGTGAACACATAAACAGTTTACGCATAATATCTTTAATATACCAAATGTGTACAGTTAATTCTCATCTACCAAATAGAATTGTTTTGATCAGCACGGTTAATCCTCATCTATTCACAATAATAAATATTGGAAAAAGATTGGTAAAATCTTTTTAGGTTAATATGGCCAAAAATCAAAACCACTTTTATCATTGAGTGTATATTTTAAAAGTACTAAATACACTTAAAAACACTGCGTTAAGTTTTTCGTTTTGTTTTATTCTTTGTTTTCAGTCCCACATCTGACCAAGTACAGATAACAGAGAAGAGAGGGAAGAATATGAGAATATCATAATTTGGAAACTCTGGTTCTCATTTCAGGAAAGAACAATGGTTGACTATAATGAATACATTATCTTGAGTAATTTTTCAATATAAGTATGTGCATAATCCCTAAACAATGACCAAAAAAAGGTAGACTATCATTCTGGTTAATGCTATGTATACAAGGAGTTGCTTAAAATAGTCTATATAAGCAATGTATTTCTGAATTATTTTTCATCTCATTCATTCTGTATTTCCAACTTATGGCAGCTAATTCTCCAGAGATTTTCAGGTTCCATTGGCTAGCTCAATTGCTCTCATCCAACTTAATATTAATTGATAATCACCTTAGATTTTTACATGAAATGTGTGAGTCCATGTGTGTGTAAATGAAGACTTACAAGATGAGTGGAATCCTTACACCATGAGTGGGCATCAGATGGGACATGGGTGGTCACATACTAATATAGTGGATACATATCTCACATGACTATTTATTAATGGTACATATAACTTGGTTTTGATTATTGTTTACTGATGATCAAATGAATTAATTCTATGATTCTATATTTATAGTTCATTTATAAATTAGATTAGGATATTTGTTCTATTCAATATTCTTTTATTTTTCTGATACTTTCACTATATCTGTTCTTAAAGTTTTAAAAATCTTAAATCAAAATAGAGACTACAGAGAATAAACCATGCAATACCCAATAGAAATACACACTGATGCCACTGAATTTTCAACTCTTTCTTCAGTTAAATCTGACAGTTCCAGCCTGCAGCCCTCTTTCTGGAACTCTCTTAAATGTGTGGTTGCACGTTTTTATATTAAAAATTACAAAAAGAATATGTCCTTTCTCCAAGAATAATTTTAATAGAGGGATATATTAGGTTGGGAGAAGTATACTTTTGTCATTTTTCACAATTTTAAACAAACTGTAAGCACTCCAAAATAATTCTTGAGCTCAGTTTAGTGATTTTTTTTGGCAAAACTACATTTTTTCTTTTGGTAAAATGATAAGCATTTTGTTTGTTTTAAACCTTAGTAATAGTAGACTTTGTAAATCAGGAAACCAAGTACAGACTTATAAAAATCAAAACTATTGGGGTCTGATTGGGCTAAGAAGAGACAACTATTGATTCTGTAGCTAACTCTGTCAAAAGTGTTTGACGCTGATCTGCAATTGAATCAATAGTGTCATGAAATTCCACTGAGAAATGCCTTAGGTTGTGCTGTGAGGATGTGCATCAATTCTGATTTTTTTTAACCCTCGTGATGGAGATCCAACTGTAAGCCTTGAGAAAAAGAGATAAATAATTTCTTTCTTCATAAAGAGAAGGAAGTGAAAGGTACAAGAGAATGTGACATTCTAAGAAAAACAAGTCTCTTGATGCTAGAAAAAATAACTCAGGTAAAAGCTTATATTTTAGGAGAGCATTTGGCAAGCAAAAAAAGAAAATCTTTAATCAGCAGCCCAGGATGCTCACAGATGAACAGGAGAAATAATATATGATTGTTTCATTTTTAACTACTCGGTTAAGTTTGAGGTATGTCCTACTGTGTGCATTTCGAGGTCCTTTAAAAAAACCTGTTTATTGAAATTACTGTTTCTGTTTTTATCAAAGAGTTTTCAACACTTTGAATATTTTGTGCCAAGCCCTTCTGTTCTGAAAACTTTCTTTTGAGAAATCAGCTGCCAGTCTTATGGGTGCTCCCTTGTAGATAAATAACTTTTTCTCTTGCTGCTTTTAAGATTTTTCTCTTTATATTTAACCTTTATCATTTTAATCATGATGTGTCTTGGCATGGGCCTCTTTGGGTTCATTTTTTAGGGGACTCTCTAAGCTTCCTGAATTTTTATATCTATTTTCTTAGCAAGGTTAGGGAAGTTTTCCATCATTATTTCTTCAAATATATGTTCAAGTTTTTGTTCTCCTTCTTCAAGTACCCCTATGACATGGATTCTGTAGGCTTTTATAATTTTATTTTATTTATTCTAATTTTTTTATAATTGAATAAGTGCAAAAATATCTCATTAACTATAATATTTAATTTTTATTAAAGTGACTTAGATTATATTTACATTTAAAACATGTTTATATACTTTTGGCAGTTTTTATTATTTTTTTAATTCATGTGAAATTACTAAGGTAGAAATAAAACTGTAATTTAGTACAGAATTATTTTTGCTAAAACTAACACTAACTCAAAAAAATTTGAACTAAATTACCATGTAAAAAGTTATAAATAAAATGATTTGTTTATTAATCATGAGATTGTGCATTGGGTCCTACTACTGCTCATAAATTTGGTGAAAACTTCTTTCTGAGGGCCTAGTTACTTTACTTAGAATCACAAAATTATAAGTTTCAAATTGAAAGGGAATTCATAATCATGTGATTTAACTGTATAATTTTACAGGAGAGAAAACTCAGAAAGGTTAAGGTTCTGCCTACACATCCACCTTGATCAAGCCAACGGGATAAGAACTCTCCTCATCTAGTCCAGTGCTCTCTCTGCTACACCATTCTGGCCTCCATTTATCATGACATTGTTAAGATCAAGTAATTTCTCATTTTAGCAATGGACAGAATCTAGGCTTTTATTACTTATAAAACCCATTAGTTACTATTCCTTCCTTATAGTCACTGAACCTTAAGGAGCCAAATTCTTCTCTTAAATAAAATAATATAAAGTCAGTATTAGTGTTATAATCATCAGATTTGCTGCCCTCATCAACAAAGGAAGAAAAGTGAGGACTGCACGAAAATAGATATCATAAATTCATCCTTCTAGATAACAGAAAAACGGCTATAATTTCTGTAGTGAACTCAATCTTGTAGCTTTAAACGTAGTTGATTCCAATAAAATCACTTCTAAGTCCTTTTTAGAAAATTTTGACATTTATTTCTCATTCTCCTCTAATAAAACAGTATTGCTTATTGATACTATGGTAGAATGCATTCTAAGTTAGTCCCCAAGGTATCTACCCCTAGTGTACATACTTTGTATAATTTTCTCCCCTTGAAGATGGACACAATCTGTAGATATGATAACACATTACTCATTACTCCAAGAATTTTGTTACGTTACTTGGAAAAAAAGATTTTGGAGATGTAACTAAAGGAAAATTATTTAGGTAAATCGAACCCAAGCACATAGTCTCTTGAAATCTAGATCTAGAAGGCAGTGACAAAGATCAGAAATTCAAAGTTACTGAGACATATTCCTCCTAGCCTGGAAGAAGCAACTGACACATGTGACACATGGAGAGGCACTTTGGCTCCTCTAGGAGTTGAGTATGGCTATCAAGAAAACAGGAACCTCAGTAAGTCTTGTTAACATCCATTGCCACACATAGTCACGATATTTTTCTTGTGATGGAAACTTTATAAACTATTTTCTACACCTAAAACTAATATAAAGTTATATGTTAATTATATCTATTAAAAAAAAAAAAGGAAAGAGAAAGGGAGAGAGGGAGGGAGGGAGGGAGGGAGGAATGTGAAGGAAGGAAGAAGAAGGAATTGAATGACGGATTACAGGCAGGCATACATCCAGCGATATAGACGGAGATAGACTCTCTCTATCGATCTCAGCACACCGCAAGAAAGAAAGAAAGAAAGAAAGAAAGAAAGAAAGAAAGAAAGAAAGAAAGAAAGAGAAAGAAAGAGAAAGAAAAACAGTCACCTCACTCCTTAAACCACAGGAAATTAAGTCTTGCCAACACCCTGAATGAACTTGAAAGGGTTACTATGAGCCTTAGGTAAGCTAATAGCCCCTGAGGACACCTTGATTTCTGTCATGTAAACTCATGAGCAGAGAACTGGGAAACACTATGTCAAATTCTTGACCCACAGAAACTAAGGTAATAAATGTGTGCTTTAAACTGCTAATTTAGGGTTATATGTTAGGCAGCAACAGAAAACTAATGCAGACCTTTTCATTGTCATGGCAGACAGACCCTAATTTGACAGACCCCCAATGATCCCTGGTTCCTACTTCTTATGACTTTGTGTAATCACTTCCCCTTGAGCATAAGTGGGGCCTGTGATTTAGCTTAAATTATAGAATACAGCAAAGGAATTGGGATGTCACTCCTGTGATTACCATACATTATATAGGTCTCTGTATTAGCAAAGTGAAATTAGAGAGACTACTCCTTGCTGGTTCTAAAGAAGTAAGGTACTATGTTGTGAAAGGGTGTATGGAGAAGACCCAGAGGAATTGCAGGCAGCTTCTGGGAGCAGACGGCCACATGAAAGTGGAAGTGAGGACTTCGGTCCTACAACAGCAAAGAGATGAATTCTGCCAACAGCCTGAAGAACCTTCACCAGTTAAGACTATCATGAGACTATAACCCACAAGTGGCACCCGGATTGCAGCTTTCTGAGACCCTAAGCAGAGGACCTAAGTATGCTGTGCCTGAACTTCTGCCTTGATGATATAAATCAGAAAGTGTGACAACTGCTGGTGTTTCATGTGAATTATTTTCTGGACCTCTGGGCTTATTTTAAAAGCTGAAATAAAAGTCCCCTTTAAAAAGTCTTACTAATAATATGTAGCAAAATTCATTTCTTATTAAAATTGGAAAAAATCTATATATCTGTATCAGAATGTTTTTAAAGATATTAACCTATGTTCTTTTTGTTTCTCTTGCTATTTTCACATTTCTCTTTTGCTTTTTCAAGCACATACATCATTCACTGAGATCCATTGCCATATAAAAGGATGTGATAGAACAGAAAGTAAAAAGAAATGTGGGTTTTCCCTGAAGCTTTATTCTCTTGAAATATTTAGAGGGTTTAAGGCATAACAATTATTTAGGAAAGATATCATGAAAATATGGAAATTTTAGAGAAAGGTAACCACATATGCCTCAGTTGTATCTTGTCCCTGGCCCATTCATTATAGGACTAGAAAGAGAGAGGGCAGATAGAAGAGGAGGAAGACAGTAGCCCTTGTCTTTTTTCCTAGGATATTGATAGATAGGAGGTAGGACACCAGAATTTGAATGAGGGCATGTTGTGTATTGCTTTATGGTCCTTAGACAGTTTTGAAGATATTCACATGCCCTGGCATGCTTTTGATTTAGCAAAAAAAAAAAAAAAATGTGTTCTGTCTCTTGATAGTGCATAGAAGTAGTCCAGAGAGCTTAAGTCCCATAAGAATCAGGTTAAAGAAATGACAGAACATCTTCATCATAAATTCCATGGACATCTAACCCATTTTTTCACTTTGGCATTATAAAAGGATCTCAGAATATATAAACAATCTCAGAGAAAGGTAGGACATCTCAAAGTCTTTTCTTTTTATTTTTTTTGCAAGAAATACTTAATGAGCATCTACCAATTCTAAGTACTATACTAGTTGCTGAGAATATAGTAGTTAAAATAAATTCCTTGTCTTCATTAAGCTCCCATTCCTCTTTGTGGGTGTGTGTATGTATGTGTGTGTGATAGTTAAATAGTAAAATGTAAATATATAGTCAGATGGTGATAAGTGTTACTGAGAAAAGAAAAGCAGAGTAAAGAGATAACAATAGAGTACAACACTCCCAGTAATTTTAGACTCATCAGTCTAATGCATACTTAATATCTTTCCATGAGTGTCTAACAGATATTTCAAACTATTTATAGTTGAACAGAATTGGAGATACTCTTCCTACCTTGATATTTCCTTGCTCAGTAAATGGCTACATTACTAAGCCAAAAATCAAAATATTATCCCTGTCGATCCATCAGCAAGTCTCATTGAGAGTACTGTTAAACAAATCCCAAATACATTCACTTCTTTCCATCTCTACCATCTTAGTCCATGCCATCACTCATTCAACCCAGTTGTCTAGTCTTTCACCCTATTTCCTTAATTCTAGTTTTTCCACAGCAACTCTAGTCATCTTTAAAGAACGCTGATCAGATCACTTCACTTAACCAAAGGCTTAACACCTTTGGTGGCAGTTTTACAACTCAGAATAAAAGCTGCACTTCATTCCCTGGCTTATGAAACCTGAGGCACAGGGTTCTTGTTGACATTTCATACTTCATCTCATTCTGCTCTTTCTCTCCCTCTAACATGGCAAACTATTTCTTGCCTTAAGGTCATTCCTAGACTGTAGTCCCCTTTGCTTTGCTAATTACTGTCATTTAGATATCAGTTAATTCTGATTATCTTCTCAAAAGTAATCACCAGGTAACTCATCCTGGATTTATCATACTGTCACCTCCATCTAGCTCTTGTCCTCATGTCATTGTTCTTTTGTTTCTAGCACCTCCCACTTAAGAAACCCTCAGAGTAAGGACTTTGTTTGTATCCCTGTATTTTCTGTCCCTAACAATGGTTGGTATAGTCCATTCATACTCAGTAAACATTTGATGAATGTATAAACAAAAGCTTGAAACATTATTAATAATCACGGAATTGGAAAACAGAAAAACATATCTATTCTTTTCCTTCCCTTCTCCTTCTTCATTTTCATTCATCCAAAAGTCTATATTTCAGATTCTTTCTTGGGAATAATTTTCCTATAACTTTGCTTTCTACTTTATGAAACTATAGACTTTTCCCTTAAAACTTTTATTTTCAGAAAGCATACTTCTCTCTCACCATCACAACACACCGTAAAAGACTTTCTCAAGTTTTTATAGCCAACATAGACTCTTATCTAACCAACCTCTTCCTTCTCTCATCATCTTACCCTCCTCCCTTCCTTTTTTTCTCCTTTCTTTCTAATCCTCACACCTCTCTTTCTTCCTATTTTTATGGAAGTGACAGTCATCCTCCTGAGACTCAGGTCTGTGCTCCTAACTCATCTCTTTCTGTCTCCCTTGCAATTTGTTCTATCAATCACCTCACTCCTAATTCTAACTCTTGCTATCTGAAAGAAAAAAAAAATCAAATCCACATGTCAATAATGAATCAAATGCAAATCTTCCCAATCCCAAATTTCTTTTTATTTCCTTCCAAATCTCTCCCTCTCTTACTCTATCATCTGCTCTCCTCTCTCTCTACTTTTTCCCCCCCTCTATCACTTACTTCTCAATACATCATTTATCCCTACACACATCACACCAGGAATATATTTGCTAAAGTTACAAAAAATCTATGTCTCTTCACTCAATGGGAATTTCTCAATCTTTATTTTCTTTGGCCCAAAAACATTTGGCATTTATACTAGCACTCCTCTCTGGTTGTTGTACTTTCTCTGGATGAAATTCTCCATTTTTTTGTGGGTTCCTTGCCTCTGATTAGAATTTTTATTTTGGTACCTACATCTTCTAATCCTATACACTTTTATTTTGTAGGCACATCCATTCCCATGTTTCCATTTCCAACATGCTCTTATGCTTTATCTATTTTATAAAATAAATATTTATATATTTAATTTTAAAAAACCTGTATATTTTCTTGAATGCCACAGACTTATACATGCAATAACTTTCTGGGGAAGTCGGCATTCCTTAAAGCATTCTTAACTACTCACTATCCCCATCCTGATATCCAATTACTCTGTGAACTTAACCTCATATAAATCTCATTCATATATCATCTTCTCCATCCCCTTCAAGAATCACTCGCCATACTTCTAATTTCCTTCTCCCTCTAGTCTCTCCTTTCCCTGAGTTTTCAATGTGTACATGATAATCTCTTAGAATTATCAATATCATTATTTTTCTTCCCTGATTGAAATTCTTCAAAATTTCTTGTGATAAAGTTCATGTTCTCCCTTGTGACTGAAGTTTTACATAATGGCACAATTGTACCAATAATCAGACTTGTACTCATTTCTTTGAATTAATGATTAAAATCTGGAAAACTCCTAATGTGTTAATAAGGTTTCATAAGTTTTTCCCTTATTCTGAAGTGAAATGAATGAGCTTAATTAGTATGTGCAATCATCACTATTTGAACACATAAAACTTAGAGGCATAGATCATACATCAAATAGATCCCATATCTACTTTTCATAAGCTAAATATATTGCTGTCAAAAGTGAAATACAATAGTGTGAAAAAATAATATTAAACATTTTGTTTATAAGGATAATAAATAGTAACTATCATTTTGAGATTCAGAAAACTGATAAATAACAGGAAAATGACATCCTTTAGAATTTACCCTCACACGTTTATTTTGATTTTTCTAATATTTGGGAAGATTCTCACTGATCCTTGTTAAATGTCATCATAAGACATTTCAAAGATATATGAGTTTTCATTATCACATAACCAGAGATTTTCTGAGTAAACATTTTTTTGAAAAATATTTGTTAGAAAATCTGTCCAAAAAAACTCAGCAGCCTAACTCCCCTTACATAAAGGACGTATATTCCATCCAAGCCACCAGTGCAATTCAAAACTGTCATACTCAGGGTACTTCAGTTTTATATATGAAGGGCGAAAATCTCTCCACATAAGCACACATCATTATCATAGAAAAGGACATAAAACTAACCCAAATAAACAAATCTTACAGAATCACTTAAGAACTACCTATATAAAATCTAGAACTTGATATTTATTTTTCCAGACAGTTAAAACTATTGGAAACAGTTTCTAATCGGATGTTTATTTTATAACTCCCAAGTGGTTAATTCCTTTCCAGAAATAACTACAGCCATTTATATAATATTGTAAAGCAACAAATGAACAGGACAAACAAACAGAGAGACTCATGGACATGGACAATAGACTAGCGGTTACAAAAGGATAGGGGGGAGGGGAGAAGAAGGAGGTAGATGGGGTAAAGGGGGTAAAATATGTGGTAACAGAAAGAAATCTAACTATGGGAAGTGAACACACAGTATAAATATAAATATATATACATATATATATATGCTTTACTGTTATGGTGTACAGCTGAAACTTATTGGATTTTGTTAGCCAATGTCACCATGAAATAAATAAATAAATAAACAAATTAAAAAGTTGAAATTAAATAAAAATAAAAATAAAAATAAAAATAAATAAGTAAAATAAAGTTCCTGAAACAGGTATTATTATGCCACTAGGTGCTCCCTTTAGCTCCTAGTGATAACATACAGAGGGCTTATTTTTGCAGTTTTATAATTAATAGACAAGAGATGTAGTGAGACAATGACTGGTACAAAATTATGTTGTTGGAGAGTGACAAAGCTAAGGCTCAAACCAAATCTTATGAGTGGCATTCTATTATATTGTTTCCACTTTTTCATGGTTTGGCCTGGTGAAAGAATACGAAATTGAGTATGATGAACCAGTACAAAAGAGGAATTGTATATGCAACTTCAGTTCCTAACAGTTTTACTTCAGTTCGGACATCAACCCTTAACTCTGAAAAGCATTTTAGAAGGCAGAGATATGTAATTTTTGGTCAGAGAAATAGGCAATTCCCATTTTTCAAAGCAGACTCAAAAGACTCCTGAAATAAGTTAGAACAATGTAAGGGGTGAAGACTTTTGCATGTTTTGTGGCAGGGTACTGATATACTGTTTCATTATGATAAGTTGGCTTGACTAAATGATTAGATAGGGTACAAAGATCAAAGAGAATGGGTAGCTGACCAAACAGGGCCTCATCAAGACACATAAGTGGGGGGAAATCTAGTTAATCAGACAGAGCTTAATAATCAACATCAGTAAAACTGTACTTAACATAGAAATTTTTTTTATCTTTTTTCTTTCTTTTAAGCATCAATAAATTAGAAAAAAAATAATGTTTCCTTGCTAGCCTATAAGGATATATCAAATATAAAACTCACTAACACTTGAAATAAGCTAGAGACATGGAAGTGTTGGGGACAATCAGTTGGCAAAAATCTAAATTAGATAATCTAATACAAATTACCTAGTTTCTCAGCACTGCAGGTATTTTAGGATGTAATTATGTTCATAGTTTTAGAAAATTTAACTTATACTTATCCAAAAACTAGCATTCACTATTTTCAGCTTCTCTGGGGGAGAACAGAGTGTTTGATTTTTAATTGTTGATTACTGCTCCTCTGTCAGGCTTTCCATGATGCAATGAAAATAACTTGACTGTGAGCTCATCGAGAGTAAGGGCTGAATTGTCCTACCACGTAACATGATTACTGGTTACCAACACACAGCAGATACTTTGATAGGTGTTTTTGGATAAGTTCAAATGTGTGATGTAGGATTTGACTTTCCGGTAGAGATAACATGGATTCTGTATATGCTGGTTCCATATGCGGTATCTATTTGTCAGTAACACATGTGATTTGTTCAAAGAAGCTAATGTAACTTTTTTTTTTTTTAACTAATAATGAGAGTTAACTTTACTGGTAGGAAACAAATCAAAAACAAAAGAATTATTCTATAGAACTCAAAATTATGTCATATCTTTCAGCAAATTCTGGCTAAAAACAATTTTAAAATATCTTTAACTATACAGGGCCATAAACACTATAGTTCTTATTACTTTTAACTGTTGTAAATTTTTAAAAAATAGCCAATAGTGTCAGTTACAACAAAGTAACTTGAGAACAAAAACGCCACTATGCATATCCCCTTAAATGAAATTTACCATTTTGAATATGAATAATTTGTTTAATAAAATACGAATTTGAGAATGTTGGACAAAACATGGGAATTATTGCTGAAAATATCACATTAAGAAACTGAATTTGTGATAAATTCTACATAAAATCCAGCTAACCTAATTTTGCAAATTGCTTGAAATTACAGATGAAGATATTAACAATTCTTTTATTAAAGGATAACTTGACCGTCATACCCAAGGCAATACACTGATTAAAGCAGGTGCAATGGAAGATAACCCATAAGCTTCATAATTCCTTGGATAATAGATCAGCAATTCACTGTAATGTGCTTATTAAGCAGTATGGAAAATTGTGTCAAATTAGACAGTGAGATAGAGTTGTTCATATATGACATGGCTTGCCATGGAGACAATCAAAGTGACATTTCTTAAGCAAAGTCTCTAGGTGAAATACTTGGCATCAAATTAGTTACCTAACCTTTCGGAAAATCTATGGTTGCAATCAGTAAAGAAAAATTGCATTAAAACCTGCAATTGTGATACATAGTATAATTGTAGGAACAAAGTTTCTTTCTAACAGTAAATTGAAACTCTGCTTTATTGAAAAAATGAAGGTTTAGAAAAAGGCACTAATGGTTATTTGTGTAAAGTAATATACCTAACTCACTTGTGATGTCTGTTCTGGATGGCAGTGATAAACTCTAACATTCATAGAAGAACAAGTCCTTAGAGGGCCATTGTGAGAATCTAATAATTCGTAATATCAATCATATTTTTCTCAGTTTTTTCAAAATAGAAATGTTTAATTTTTCCATGAAGCAAAACATTTATTTTGCTTTGAAAAGATGACAGGAAATAAAGGCATATCTGCACAGAGTGATTCTACATTGGATAATAATTAGGGTCACACTCAGGGAAACTTGAAAGCAGTTGTTTAGCAGTGTTTTTCTGGGAGACTTCTGAGATTTGGCACTTCCTACACAAATATAACTGTGTAATAAAACCTCTTCTTGTTCAATCACTAAATTCAGCTAAATTTAGTGGGCCTTAAATATAAATCAGATTGATGTAATCAGTTTAAGTTTAGGTGACTGCCATGTGAGAAATGCACTGGTCTGATTAGCTTTTTGATATAAATGTTTAAATGCCTGAGGGGGCTCAGCTCAGGTAGGCCTCACTAAATTCAATGAGTCAGATTCTGAAACAGAGTAGGCTTCATACATAGCCTACTATGTATGTGTGACATGCTGAAAATCCTGAGGCAACCAGATAGTTTCTGAAGGTACTGAGATACATTTGCTGAAGGTACATTTGCTAATAGAAACTTTGCATTCCATTGGATGAACAAGAACTCACCCTCTTGGGGACCTTCAGGATGTTTGAATGATGCCATCCTAATCCCACTGTTTCTCTGTACCCTCGGATCAGTCACTTTCCTGCTCTTGACTTATCTGTCTCTGTGGTTTTGACTTGAGCCTACATCAAAATCATCAGCAGGGCTTGTTGAAGCACAGATTGCATCCATGGAGTTTTGGGTTCATTTGAATAGGAGTGAGGTCCAAGAATTTACATTTCTAACAAGCTCCCAGGTGATGCCTATGCAGACTTTGAGCACCATCATTCTTTCACGGCTAAACTGAAATCATTTTTGATTATTTCATATGGTTCTCATTTATTTATTATTTTATGCACATCGCATCCATTAAATTTTATATAAAAATACAGATGTATTTACAGTGAATTCTCTAATGATGTACTCTGTAAGGGACATTAAATAACAACAGATCTTACAGTCTTTTCCTGTTCCAGTTGTCCCATGCCTTTGTGTTGCTCTAAACTCCCAACACAGTGACGACTCCCTCCAGACCTTCTGCTCCCTGGAGGAAATTCAATTTCAAAATTGTTCCTTTACCCAATTTTTCATGGCTTTCATTTTGCCTCATGCAATTATAATTTCCATTTACTCAATGCAGGTGATCTCATTTATGTGAATGAAGAAAGCAATCTACTTAAACTAATACATACAGATGTTTGAGACTTGGTTTGAATGTTCACATTGTAGATAAAGATGCTTCTGAGCCAGCATCAATTTTAAAACTCATGACAACATGAAGTGAAAACTGTCAGATAGTTGACACGTGTTTGCTCTTTCATACCTCTTGCCTTTAGACACTCCTAAGGAACACTGCAAATGATTCATTTGGATACAAGGCACTGGACAAAATGAATTGGTTTGGGGGTATTTGAGATATTTAACAACTTTGGAGAAACTATATACAATTCATGTTTTAAATAATGTTTGCAAATCCATTCAACCAAAAATCAGAAAGTTATAAAACTCTCATAATAACCAATACATCTGACTTAACATCTATTCTTACTGAAAATGTTCCAACAGGATATTTCTATTTTTATAAGTATTATCCCATACGTCAATGGTTCCCAACCTTTTTGGCACCAGGGACCAGTGCTCCTATAAGAATCTAATGCCTGATGATCTGAGGTGCAGCTGAGGTGGTGACGTGCTTGGAGCAGCTACAAATATCTCCTGCTGTGCAGCCTGCTGTGGGCCCAGGGGTTGGAAAATCCACATTTCAAGTAATTATATTATAGTGTTTCCTTCAGAGGTATACATAAGAAACTGAAAAACAGAAAGTCAATAGAGCTAGAGAATACCCAGCTCATCCATCCAGAGGTAGTCAGCAGGACTGAGCTTCAAGATGCATTTTCAATGCCAAGCCATCTTATTAAGACAGATGGTTTAAGAACTTACATGAGAAAGACGTCACTGGCCTAGGAGAGCAAGGAAAGAAAGTGAATATGTAATTGAATAAAAAGATACTCAGGAATAGAAGGAAAAAGGAGTTGGAAATTATATTGAATGATGGTGGCCACAATCCAGAGGAATTCATAAGTCTGAGTCTTGTCCTCTGAGCTGTTGCTGCTGCAGCTGCTGCTGTTCTTTCCTGCTTTCTCCTTAACTTCCTTCTTCTTTTCTACCTCTCCTCTTTATTCTTTTTATCTCTGTCTCCTCATTCTCTTGCATCTTCTTCTTATATCTGATTTTTAGCCTTTATTTTGACTCTGTCCCCCCAAAATCTATGTATTCTCCAATTGCCAACTTTATTTGCTCATTTGATGGTTTTAGCTAATGCAGAAACAATTGAAAATAATCATACATGTAATCACAATTTTACTTTTGGCACGCTCCTTTAAAATCTGATTTCCACAAGAAAGACATTTTGTCTAAAGATGAATACTGTCTGTTCCTAAAGGTAAAACCCTGGACAAGCCACTAAGGACTTCTGGGTCTCACTTTCATCCCTTAGAAAATAGTTAGGTTAGCCGATTTCCAGCTCTGAAGCTTATTATCTAGCCCATATTTTCTATGTGGAATGTCCATTTTATATTTTTCCTCAGTTATAAAAAAAAAGTATCTTCTGCTGACTACACACTACTCTATAAATGTTTGTTTTCAGCACTAGCACTTCAAGCAATTTCTTTTACAAGTGGTTACTTCAGTATAAACTGGAAATGCTTAAACAGAACCAGCCATGCAGGCAGGATGTGAGAGATTTTTCTGGTAAAATCTCACACAATGTATTTCGTCCATTTACATTCTCTCATTGAAACTTAGAAAGCAAGAGGAAAGGCAGATTTTCACATTTCCTCAGGCAGAGGTCAGAAGTAACTTTCAGAGGGAACTTGAAGCTTAGGCAAAAATCCAAACTCGTAAAAGCACAGTCATTTCAAAACCAGTAAAATGAACTGTTACTTGGTATAGCAGATGGCAATATTTTATGAACCATTTTGTAACATTATAGAATTCCCAGCATCTACTAAAATTCAGCTTCATGAATACCATTAAAGAAGTTATGTTGCTTTTGCACATGGAATTTTAAAGGGAAATGCTTTGCAGTGAACCTAAATAAGAATTTCTTAAGATGTTTAAGGATTGCTTGATGCACAATGGCAGGCGAGAACCACCAGGTCATTGCAATACAAGCCAAGGACATTTTTCCATGCTGTGAAAATACCATGATATTAAGGTTACTATATTTCTGTTTTAAAGAAACTTTATAGCTAAAATGTATAAAGTTAGAGAAATCCTAGTTTATATTAGAACATAAATTTTTAACGGATGCTTATCCAATTAGTATTTAATCCTATGTATGTTACTGCTAAGGGAAGCTTTAGAACTAGCAACTACTTGATTGGGGGAATAAACTTAGGGAGAGGATGAGAAGTCTTTTGAATCAAGAAATGACGTTTACTGTGAGAGTAAAACTGCTAAGGCACGATGCACTACATATTTGTAAAAGTCCTCTTTATGTTTCTGCCAAATAATATGTAAGCACATGGAAAAATTCAGAGGAAAATTTCTTGAAAGGCTTTAAAGATTTTCTTCAGTAGATATAAGAGACAGCAGCAACAGGGATGTTTGATTAAATTTAATGCAACCAGTCACCAGGCAGGAAGGAAATTGGGGTCTTTGAGCTTTGAAGGGTTTATATGAATTTGAGTGAGAAAAGGTACCAATTTTAAAATAAAAATTAACAATAGTTAATTCTTACTTTGTTTCTCAAAAATTAAGAAAAAAATGTTATTAATATAATTTTAATAATTTTCAGATATACTAAGGTTATACTTTACTTTTTAATAATATAAATATTAGTTTGATCATTCCATATTGAATTTGGTTTCATATATGAATCTACATATTTTGTTGTAAAACTTTAGGTTTGTTATTTCTATAGCATTTTAAGTGCCACATTCTAATATATTGATCAATGTTTCATAAGCTATATATAGAGTAGGGTGCTGTATAATCACAAGAAGACTTATAACCATATCCTATTTAATAACTTGGAATGAGTGGTGCTTATTTTCATCACTAACTGACAGATTAATAATAAAAAGATAATTTTTCTCCATCATTTAACTCCTGGCCTATCAAAGAATCCTAAAAGTTATTCAACATATTTTTAAAAACATAGAGGTGTTATTGGTTAATATTTATGATAAAGGATCAGCAGTAAAATAAATTATCTTTTTTGAGAACTTATTTTACAACAAATAGGAGAATAGGCATCGTGCATTAATTATTGTAGTTTACTTTCATAGAAACTCCCATAAAGTAGACATAATTATTTGCATTTTTACAGCTAAGGTCGGGCAGCTTGATTAAGGTTATATGGCTAGTAAACTGTGAGGCCAAAATTTGGACCCAGTACCACACAATCGCAAATTCCCTCAGCTTTCAATGACAACTCCATCAAAATTCAAACAGGAAAGAAAGAATCAGCTCAGGTGCTGCTGAATCACTCACAACTAAGTTTCAAGCAATTGTTCCCATGTTAAAATCCCCAGTCTCTAGATTTAGGAATAAAAAAGGGCAAGAACAAAATCAAGAAATAGCTTTGAAAGATTTGAAGAATTCATAATAATTTTTTTTTAAGGAGACTTAGATACGGCAAAGTTGACTAAAGAATAAAGTGGGAATAGTTTTTCTTCACCTCTGTGAAAGGATTAATTCAGATCTAGTATCTGAATCATTTCTTTAGTAACTTCTTTTAAATTAGTTTCTTAATTAGGTTACTCTACATGTTCATAGAAGAAAATAAGCTAAAGAAAAACAGGGAGTAACTTCATAAACAAATATTTATTAATTTATATTTTGAGAATAGCAAGGGTCCAAATACATATCACATATAGTTCATGTTCTCCTCATAAGGTTACTTTCTAGATTATTTAAATAGTAAAATAGCAGAATATGTTCAATGCGAACGATTCTAAAATCATTGCTGGATTGATCCTAATTTTTAAGTTTTAACCAAATAATGTCAGTCTTTTTTCAAAATGCTTTATGGTGTCCCATCTCTCTCAGAATAAAATCCAACAACTTCATACAGCTGCAGATGATCTGATCAGTCTCTCTTCTTGACCTCACTGCCTCTTTCCCTCCTTCACTCTTATTCTGCTTCTTGTTATACCTGAATCAGAAACACTCGCTCTGTCTTCTGAAGCTTCTATTCTCTGTTTTAAACTTTTCTGCCTAGACATTTCCATGCCTTACTCTCTCGCTATGTTTCTCTGCTCAAATGTCACCTTACCAATGAATACGGTCCTGGTCACCCTTTTTAAATTAACATCCCTATAACACTCTACTTCCTGATCTGATATGATAGGGTAGTCATTGTTCAAAAAAAATTCACTCCCCTTTTTTGCATCTTAGTGGTCAAATTGTTTCTCATTCCTTGGCTTTTTTACTTGGTTAGGTGGACTTAATATAGATAGAGCTTTCAATGCACTTTCTAGTTGGCTTTGATCTCTTGCACTTCTGATATTGCCATGTAAAGGATTTGCTTGTAGCCTGGTGATTTCAAGAGGAAGGTAAGAGAAACGTGGAGCAGAGACATCCAGCCCAGGCATCTTAGTTGAGTCTAGCCTCTAACCTTCAGACCCATGAGTGAGCCCAGCTAAAATCTGCAGAGCCACTCAGCTCAAAACTTGGCTGACCGCCAGGAGACACTGGACACTTAAGCCAAATAAATGTTTATTGCTATAGGACACTGACGAGATTTTAGTGATTGTTAATATAACATTTTTATGAAAATGTATAACTGATACATTTTTTGGTACAATCATCATACCACATATTATATATATATATATTTATTTGCTTATTGTCATGTTTCTCTTCTAGAATATATGCTCCTTGAGAAGAGGGACTTATTCTGCTTATTCCTATTCTCCCACCTCCAAGAATGAGGCTTAGAACTCAGAAGTCTCTCAATAAATATTAGTAGAATAAACTGTCTACTGCGTGTTGATATATTATTTAAAATGCATAGGAATGTAGGAGTTAAATGGACAAAAAAGCTTACTCTATGCCATCATAAAATTATAATCTAAATATTTAAAAAATATTTTAATAACTATTTTATATTTTTTACTTTACTGGGATAAAATGTATAAATATTTTTATATTTTACTAGTATAAAGTATTGTATCATTGAACTATGATTAATCTAGAGTCCCAAGGTTATATTTATAATTTTTTCTATAGTAGCATCAACAAAACAAAACTGCCGTTATAAGAAAAATATTTTCACTTACAACATTTCCTATAAAATAACATCAATTATCTTTATTTCTATCATCCTATTAAAGTAAACTATACTAACACATAATTGGCCTAGAGTAATTTATAATTCAATTTTCTTTTTTTTATCCTCTCCAGAGCTCTGCAGATCAACTAATTCTATAATATTCTCCCATCCTTCCCTCCCATTCTTTCTTAGTCAAATATAAGTTAAATGTTTAATATTGCAAAGCACTACATCAGGCACTTATGTAGTTAGTGAAAGATATAGAAAAAGAGTTAGTGAAAGGTACAGAAAAAAAAATATGGTAAAATCTTAAGGTTCTAGAAAAAGAATAATTATCTTAGAAGATGAGATATCCACCCCCTCACCTCAAACAGGGTAGAAATGTTAGCAAGTAAATATGGCCATCTGCAGCTTGTTCCAACATATATCTGCAACTTACGTTCATACCACTCTCCTGCCTAATGAAAAATTATATTAATGTTTTCTAAATATCCTATTCTTTTTCATACTTCTTCCTTTTGCCTGTGCTATTATATCTTCCTAGATAACCACTCAATAAAAGTGTTACTTGGAAAGCATCCTCCACCTCCTCTTTCATGGTCTTTATGATTTTATCCTCTAAATTTCTGTGATAAATATTATGTCAATATATTTTTCTGGGGAAAGCCATTATTTCTGGCCCTTATTTTAATCCGATTTTCAAAACAAAATGTATGTCATTCGCTAGAACGTAACCCTTTTAAAGGCAGAAATCCTATCCTATTTGTTTAGCACTAGAGTCTAATAGGTAGGTATTTAGAAAACATTTATTGAAAGTAGAAAGATTAATTAAAAATAATTTAAGAGTAAATTCATTAAATGTCAAAATAAATCATATTAAATAAACATTATTTTATTGGTTCAAAGAAGAAGCACTTATGCTGAGTTGTTACACTCAAGTAAAATCTCAGAAAGAAGCAGAAAGAACTTGAACAGGGCCTGGAGAGTGGGCAGAAATATCAAATTAGGAGTCAACAGCAGGCTAAATAGAAGAAAATGACAAATCAAAAGGATTTGGGGTCTGAAATGAATTTTGAATGCTTGCGTAAGTCAGTCCAAACAAATCTGGAGTGCTGATGTGTGCTCCTTTAAAACAAGTTGAAATTCATCAGCTGTGCTCATTGTGAAAACACAGGAAGACCTCTTTTAAGCTAAACCTTAGGAAAGCTGCATTTGTGGATACGTAAACACAATTGATAGTTTTCTCAATGCTTTGTTTGACCTTTAAAAACTTTTATTTTTAAGACTCTGACAACATTGATCACCTGTGTCTGTTCAGCGTTTTTTTTTTTTTTTCATGAGACTGACATACTATTCCAGTGCTCACATCTATCAAAATCTCTGATTTATCAGATTAATAACAGGAAATCATTTGGTAGGCCAATTCTATTTTGCTTGAACACTGACCTGTGACCTCAATCTGATGATTTTCAAGGTTCTTTGTTTTTCCATATAAAACCAATTAAATTGAAGCATTTTGAAGAGATTATATGATTTTAAAAAATCAGTTAAACATTTAAAATTAACTTTTTTCTAAAACATAAAATATGAAAGAAAAAATTATTTTAAAATCATCAAACAATTACTTCAATAATTAAAATAAATGACTTACGCAAACTAAGAACAATCTTTCAAATAAACATAGTGACTGGAGAGATGCACAAGTCCAGTTTATATCCGATTCTACAAGTGAAATTATATTAAGAACTTTTATAAAACTACTGAATTTAGAAAAAAGTATGTCTCTGAAAAAATTTATATCAATGCAGAATATTTTACTGATCGCCTTATTACAATAAAAATTAAATAGTAAATAATGGCCAATTATGCAGATTATGTGATATATATATTTTCCCTATCACTTAATTGATGACTTGACAGCTTTATAAAGGGAGCCCTCCACATACACACACACAATCATGGGAACACACTTACACATATTGTAACAAATCACAGAAGGTTATATTTTCAGACATATGATACATTAATTTGATGAGAGCTGTCATATGTAAATTAAAGTGATTTGCTTTAAGAATTTTTGAAAATTATGCAAAACTTTCATTTTATATATAATGGCATAGAATGTCATAAAACCATGTAAAGAATCTCAGTATTTAGCTATGTACATCTTTACTGAAATTATAGAGAATAACCTTCTTGTCAGGCAATGAATGCAATATGTTACTGATAGTTATCAGGCTTCTCTTGTATTTTATGTATAATTCAAAGCTTATTGCTAAGCCATTTGGAAAAGAAAAATGCTCATTTAATGAAGTGACACATATACTAAAAAAGACTGAAAATTAAATACACCCTGACCATCTTTAAAAATGTGTATAGCCTAGAAAAAAAAAGCAGTGGTTTTATTTATTCGGTCATCCATGAGAATTTATTGGTTGCCCTACTATCTGCCATGATCTCTTCATATAAAATTGGCTAATAAATAATTAATACCCTTAAGTAATTTTAAATTATTACAGTATCTGAGAATTATAGGTTGCACTGAGGATATAAAACATCTGGAGAAGTATCAAGAGAAATTCCTCATAAAGGGTAAGAACTTTTTTATTTGTATTCTAAAGAATGAGACAAAGTTAGATGAAATGAGCAAATATAAAGCAAGCAAAACATCTTGGAGAAGAGCTTATGGGAAGGTATAATGCCATAAAATCGTATGCTTACTATAATCAGAGAACTAAATTCATTCAATTGAGAGTTTATATAAGCAAATAGAGTTGGGATAGGGGTTAAGGGTAAGACTCAAGGTATAGGCAAGAGCATGATTATGAAGTGCCGTTGATGTATGTTATGTGAAGCTGTGGAGATTGTAGAGGTCTTCAAAGATGGCCCTCAAAAGAACCATCATTTCCAGTATTCACATTCTTCTACCAGCCTTTCTCATTACATGAGCTGGCTTGGTGACTCCTTTCAACTAACAGAATATGGAGAAAGTGATGCAATGGTCCTTCTAAAGTTGAGTTGTAAAGAAATCTCATGGCTTCTACCTAGATTTCTTGGAGAGCTAGCTCTTGGTATACTTCTTCCTAGAATCCAGCGGCCATGGTTGGAGAAGCCACATGGAGAAGTCATCATAAATGACCCAGTCAATAGTCTCAGCTGACCTCCCTGTTACAACAGTAACTCATATGGTGTGTGATTTGGGGTTGTTCAGCCTATCAAAGACTTCAGATGACTAATTCTGGCCAATAGTTAACTGTAGCCCTATACAAGACTCCAAGCACGAACTACTCAGCTGAGTCATGTCAACCTACAGAATCATAAAAGATAATAATAAAATTTTTAAGTCATTAAGTTTTGGGGAGGTTAGTTACATAGTATTAGATAACTGAAATAGGATCCACTTAAAGGTTTTAAATCTGGACCATGTTTTAGAAAAATCACCCGTTTTGATATGAATAGTAAAACAGCAAAAACTGAGAAGCAGCAATGCCAGTTATTGCAGCAATTTGAATGAATATGATGAGGGCATGAACTTAAAAAGTGGAATAGAGAAAATCTAAAATATATAATCTACAGGCCCAAATGTCTTGGTTTGGGGTGTGGAAGAAGTGGTAAGCAAAGAGAGAAGTCTACGTTGATTGACTTGCAAGAAAATACTATTTTCTTTCATTCTGTTCTTTATCCTTTCATCCAGCAGATGTGCAAAAAAGGTGAAAAAGGGTGAGCAGAAAGAGCCAAGCTGTCTGGTCTCATAAATCTTACAATCTAGTGCAGAAAAACAAAATTAGTCACATATTCTAATTAAACCACTGAAGTAACTATTGCAAAATAAAGGAAACTGTTAGACACGTATGGAACCAGATCTATTCATGAACAGCAGGAGGTTGACAGAAGACTGAATAGAAAGAGCACAAAGATGATTAGTACTTTAAGTTGAGTCAGAGAAAACAGACACTCTATATTCCTACATACACACAAAAAGTAAAAATAAAGATAAATTACATGTTCACAGAATTAAAAGAAGATAAGAGATAGAGCATAATATAAAGAGATAAGAGGGGGTGACAAATCAAGACTCAACAGAGGTAAGTAGGAGTAAAGTCTTGCAAGCCTTGCCAGCCATGTTTATTTATTCTAATAACATTTGTAACTCATTAGGTGGGTTTGAGAAGCAGCATGATACATTCTCTCTCAATTATATCATTCTGACTTTAGTGTGGAGAATGAGCTGAAAAATGAGTAGATACCTGCAAGTACACTATCACAGTACAAACCGTGCAGTACCTGACATGTATTAAGTACTCAGGAAATCAATAAATGTTAGCAGTAATTATTATTATTATCGGCATAATCATTGCCAGTGTTATCTTCAACTAGGTTGATAGAGACTAAGAATAGACATATTCAAGATACGTTTTGTGGTAATATTAACAAATAAAGATAGTTTGACTATGGGGTAGGGAAATAAGTGAGTAATGGGTCAAAAATGACTCCTGGGTTTCAGAAATATGCAACAAGATAAAAAGCAATAGTTGTTTTCGGTGGGAGATAATGATGAGTTCTGTTTGGGACATGATGATTCTAAGATTTCCTTTAGAAATAATAAGGAGATATTAAATAGGAAATTGAGTATTATAGATGAGAGACCATGGTTAAAGAGGGAAATGTACCATGACAAACTAAAGCTATAGGCCTGATAAAATTACCCAGGTAGAGAGTAGGCAGTGAAAATAAAGGTTGAGGAATAACTCTTGAGGAAATTCAGTACTGAGTACTAAATAGAATAGATTTAACTTATGTAGTTTGAAAAGAGGGAACAAGGTAGAGAAAAAACAAGCACATGTGATGACAATGAAGGAAAAAGTTTTCAAGGAGGGAATGATTCACACTATAAATGTTGCTGAGAAATAGAAATGTGGATATTGTTGAACACAACAGAAGAATGTGGCTTAAAGGAAGAGGACCGAAGCTGAACTGGAGAAAGGTGAGGACTGTGTAGGACATAAAAAAGTGGAGAAAGGTTCAAGCATCTTTCTGCTATGAAAGAGATGAAGAAGGGAGTTGAGTAAAGGTAATTTAGTTGCTAGTTGTATCTTTTTGCTGGTACTCATTTTCAATATCAAAGAGTGGGTTAAAGGGTTGATAGAAAGATTCTATGTGAAATGTAGTGGTAGTTGAATCAACAGGAGAATGATGGACTAATTTATTGTGAGTGTTCAGATAAATTATAGCCTTATAAGTTCTAATGTTAAATATAGTGTTGCTTCTAAGTAGTGACAATGGATTTAGTCTCAGTATTTAAAGCCTCTCTTTGCCAGTTGCTCTTCAATGTAGCCTTGGACAAGTGATTTAACCTCTTTGAGACTTCATTTCCTCATGTCTAAAACAGGCTTAATAATAGTCTCTATATCAAATATCTGCTTGTAGGATTGAATGAAATAATTTAAATAATGATGTTTTATAGAACTTGACACATTAGAGGCTTTTTGTCAATGACGGTTGCTATCATTATTTCTTCCTACTAAAAACTGTCAGTGACATAGCTGGCTATTTCTATTTTAGTTAAGCTTACATTTGAAAGAAAAAAAATAAAAATACTACTTATGGCACCATAAATATATTGCTATGGAATGCTAAAAATGATAAGAAACACAGAATCTACACAGACACTTAAATGCAACATGTAGTCACCTTAGACATGACTCTACCAGATATTATTAACATAACCTATACCACAAGAACTTTATTCACTTGTGATGAGGATAGTTTAATTTTAATATTTTAACATACCAAAAAGTTTGTTTTTTCTTCATAACTGATATAAAGCCCAATGCATGCCAAGTGTCCTCCATCTTGAAATGACGTCAACTGCACACAACATGAGGCTGTGAGGTCACTGTGGCAAGGGAAGTGAGGAATGCAGAAAGCACACTAGAGCTTAACTAGGCTGGCCCTGAAGTGACATCTATTACTTCTTATGGTCTTTTTGCTGAAACTGGTCACATTGCTCTAACCTCACCTCAAGGAGGGAGTGGAAATCTAGGGGAACATATAGAATATTTGGTGAGAATAAACCATCTTGTCCACATTTTAAATATTTATTTTATTGTTTTACACATTTTTAAATGGTAGAGAAACACACAAAAAATACTGGCAATATTTGGAGATCTCATTCTTGATATATTTTATTTTTTAAACTTTTCTGTACTGAACATATTATATACAATCGTGAGGGTTTTTTAAAAAATAATAATTACATATGGTTGTGATATAACATAATTGGAAATCAAATCTACAATGGTTGTATCATTAAATTACTTTCAAAAGGTAAAGAACAAGCCAAGTGCCTCTTCATTTTGATTCGCCAACCAATAGCCTGATCAAGCAAATGGATATGTAGATTATAGATATCTAACACAAGTTCTCTTGGTATTTGTATCTTATTGAAGGTGATAATAAAGAATATGCTTTCCCATGTCAGTCCTTTTTTGCACATAGCTATTTAGGGTGTCACATTATTTTTCAGCTATCCTGAAACTTATTCATAACTACTTTTTCTTTTTATCTTTTAAGATGTTATTGTAATATTTCAGCATAATGGTTTGTTTTCTCAACAGAAAAAAATTCGAAGCTGTACATGTATAAAAAAGTATTAAAGCAAATTTTATTTCATGATCACAAATGATGATAGGAGTTCAATGCTGTAAATTTAATGGCTCACAGAGCAGTGAGAAAAGGTCCTTATATATCTAAAGATTAGTCACAACAGAGGGTCTCCAATGATTTGAATGTACAAGATTCAGTGTTGGTAATATGACTTTCATATCTAACACACAGATTCCAGGGATGAAACATGTTACAAGCCAGCCTGAACTTTCCCATAGTAAATGATGAGACACCAAAGTATAGTCTGTACGAGCTTGTAAGAAAAATATCATAAGGTAATATAAATAAAAATATTTATCAGATTATAACATTTATGAGCAATATTTTTGGAGGCAACATTATTAATTCACATTTCTTCATCTTAAAAAATATTTCTCATGCAATGTAAAAAAAAATACAGCATAGCATATAATTCTGATACTGAATGAAACAATGACTAGTGTGTTTGATCTTTCTGAAAGGCTGAACTTCCTGTTTTGTAACACATTTTATCCTGAAAGTGGCATATATCACTACAATAAAGTCAATGTAAGTGTTGCCAAGATTTAAATTAACAATTTAGTATATATTCAGTATATATATATATATATATATTTAGTATATATACATATATATACTATTAATTTAGTATATAGAAAGATAGATAAAAGATAGATAGATAGATAGATAGATAGATAGATAGATAGATAGATAGATAGATAGATATAGATATGGAAATGGACAAGCCCAAGAATTAGTACTTCATCTTGACAACAAATATGAACTAATATTATAAATGCTAGGTCAGAATATAAATTTTTACCCAGCTAAGATAAAGATATCTGATGTCATGTAGTTGGACAGTTTGGTATTCTAAGGTATTCAATGGTTGATATTGTTATTATGTGTATAAACTATGTACCTTGTTCCAAAAATTTTTTAGAAAATATTTTCTATTTTTTTTAATCTAGAATATTTTAGTGGTGTGGACTTGAGGAGATGGATAGGGAGCAAAAGGAGAAAATGTGTATTAGAAAAAAGGACAAATGTTTTCTTTCTTTTTCTTTGTTTGTTTCTTTGTTGTTTGTTTCTTTCTCTCTCTCTCTTTCTTTCTTTTTTCTCTTTCTTTCTTTCTTTTTTTTCTTTCTTCTTTTCTTGTTAAACTAAAAGCATCTGGCCTAACTTATATACCAAAAATTACAAGAACAATGAAATATATATATATTTTTTATTTCACTCTCTTTTAGTCTGGCAACAGTATTCAGAATACTTAAAGGTTGATAGTGTGACATTGATGTACCAAGCCATGCAAACAACACATCTTTATAACAATGCAGACTTTCCTTGAAGTGGATTGGAAAAATATGATGGCATACAGGAATTATATTACAATGAAGGTCCTTCAATCTGATGAAAACCATGAGTGTTACTTTCTCAAAGATACCATCAAAATTAGAAACATTCATCTTCAGCTAACTCCCAACTTTCTATATATAGATTATTGACATTGTGGCTGATCTGTTGCAAATTTAAATTTTTGAAGAATTTCTTCCTTTTATCCAGTACTTTTTGAAATAATCAACCAACATCTCAATAATAAATCAAAAACTCAATAAAATGAAATGCAATGAAGTGTGGAATGAGCTGGTGTAAATAAATGCTTCATCCCAAATACCAATGTAAACTTTTTACTACTCAATATTTTGTACTATTCACAATATTTGTTCTATAATTGGTCAAAATATTAAATGTGAAATTACTTTTTAATATAACCTGATATTTGCACATGCATTCACATATACTTTTGACTAACGTAAATCCTTTCTGTAGGAATATATTTTAAAATATCTGGATAGCAACCAAAAAAAGGAAGGGGAATCACTTCTTTAATGTCCTATACCCTCAAAAACCTCTGTTCTCATGCTACAACAAAAACTACAAAATGTATGATCCACATATTAAGTATTTATTGAGTTTTTCTGTGTGCCAAACACTAATCTACACTCTAGAGATTCATGTACTTGTAAACCAAACCAATAGATTACCTTTTCTCAATGAGTTTATTTGCCTTTAGAGAGAGACTATAAACACATGAGTGTATGAATGAATGAATGAAATTTTAGATACTCATAAAGATTACATATATTATTATATAGAGATTGATGGAAGAGATGATTTATCTAAGGTTGTCAAAGAATAATCTCCTCAGGAGTAATATTTGGAAGACTTGAAGGATTAAAAGAAGATGGTCATGAAAAATTCCTATTTAGAATATTCCAAACAGAGAAAGACTCTGAAGCAGATTATTGAAATAATGTGTATATATATGTATATATGTGTATACACACACACATTTGTGTTTGTGTGGTTGTGTACTAATTTTTCTATTTAGACTAGGATGTCTATTTGATCTCTCTTGGAAAATAAATGTTCTTTCACTTCTAGGAGGTAATAAGGCAATGTGTTTCTAATGGTTGGTTTCTGCCAGGGGATGGGGGAAGTAGTTTATAATTGTTGCTATTTAAAATTCTTAAATCCAAAACTCTTTTTTGAGATTATTCTAATGAACCACTTACCCCTACTGAGGTAGAAAAAAAAATTGAATGGGCCCATTTTTGAGTGTGTGTTGAGGTTATTCCTAGAGACAGAGTGGTTGTGATTCTTAGGAATAGAATTCAGAAAAAGAAAAGACAAAGAAAGCCAGGTGGTGGATTCGGCAGTGTGGGCCTAGTTCCTGGGGTGGTTTTGTTCCATTCCTTAAAAACGCTGAAACAAAAGACTTGAGAAATGTTTTCAGATCAACTTCATATTTTAGGAGTAGAAGTATTCCCTTTCCATGTTTCTCAGACTTCATATACTACTCATCTAATATCCATATGAATGACATCAATAACTTCTAGATGAGAAATAAATTCTGTATGTCAAAATATTTTTACCTTCCTTCAAGAAAATGTTCCTATTAAACTTAGAATAATCAAAAATCTGAATCTGTACTTTGTAATCTGGGACATGCGAAAGCCCCACACTGTGAAATGCATTTGAAATATGAACAAGACCCATTTGCACTTCTGGCGATGCCTATTTCTCCTTCCAGCTCCCATTCTTTTCCTTCTCTCTTCCTCTGCCTCTTTCTCTCTCCAGTCCCCCAGAAAATGTTTCTGTCCCATTTAATCACTGCTAAAGTGCTAATAAACAACTACATTTGTGGGGACTTAGCCAACAGAGGTAAATTGGACAGATGCTTACTGAGGGGTTGCTTCCACTAAGGGTCATAGTAAGGGTTCTACTGAGGTGAAAATTACAACTACCACCTAGCCCCTTTGGGTTCCTCAGGCCAGGAGATCACAGACAAAGAAAGGGGGTACATATTTGAAAGTTGCTAATAGAGTAGATCCTAAAAGTTCTTATCACAAGGAAAAAATGTAACTATATGAGGTCATGTATATGAACTAAACTTATTTTGGTAATCATTTTGCAATATATGCATACATCAAGTCATTATTCTGCACAGTTTAAATTGTGTTATGTGTCAATTATATCTCAATAACTGGGGGAAAAAAAGTTGCTATATTAAATGAGGCTTTCTGACTGCCATTTCACAATGGGGGGTATTGAGGAGTGTGTCCAGGACTCAGGCCATGCACTGAAACAACCTTGGTGGTGCTTTTGTGTCCAGCAATACCAGTAAATGAGCAATGGCAGCCGCCTCAGCCTGACAAGGAAAACGCAACAAAGGACTCAGGCTTCTCAGGAAGAAGGTCTAGATCATAGATATTCCCAGGGGAATGAGACCCAAATCACCAGAACTTCCAGGAAATGACTGGGGAATCTGGAATAGATGATGAAGATGAGAGATGATAAGTGTCAATTACAAAACTAGGATTAGCGATAACACAAAAACTGTAGCTTGCTTTCCAAAACCTCAAATTACCATTGTCTTTAAGGATTAAAAATTTCCTCTCCTTTCAGGGAAGAGATGAGGGTTTCTTGTCCTCATACAGGATTCAAATACCATAAAAAGGACACAAGCAGATCTGAGCCAAGGGGGTGGACATTATCCTAACCAAATAGTAGGATGCCACTCAACCCTGCCTATACCCTTGGGCCTCAATTGCTATCATTAATTTCTCAGCTCGAGCATCCTTGGCAATGGGTCATGTCACATCTATGATAATAAATCTGTAGCCACTGTTTCTACTTTCCTGCTGTCACAGACGAAGGAGACCCATGCGTAGTGTTAACTGGTAGATGAGGGTACCTATATACTGGCCAGATTAGGCCTGTAGGCGCTGAGGCTGAATCACAACCTCGAATTAGCCTATTTGCTTGGGCTAAGTAATGCAAACATGGCCCAAAGAGCAAAACCAGGAGGGGCAAAGAAAAGGACTATAAAAAAATAGCCCTAAAATGATAGAAAAAAAAGGAAAGAACTTTAATGGAGGAAAATTTAATCAATAACTTTCAACTTTGCTAAGACTGACAATGGTAAATTTATATCACACTGTAGTATAAATATATAATACATTCAGACATTCTTATATATAAAATTAAGTATAAAGTATATATGAAAGAAACAAACAATATTTACCCTTACTACTCATGATCTACTCTGGCATTTTTCTTTTATACCTTATTCTATTTTATTTAAAATAATATTACTGATTTTGTAATCCCTAATTATATAATGAAATAAATTTAGTAGACTTTGATCAGTATTTAAGAAATTCTAAATGCATTGCTCATAATGGCTTGACATTATTTTGTGAATTTTTGTTTTAGTCATACACAATGTATATTTTTATGTATGTATGTTGAGAATATATAATAAGTTTTAATGTAATGTTAAATGTCAAAAAAATAGGATGAATGTCTGTGCTCTATACTATTCCACATCAAATTAAGAATTGAGAGGAAAAAATTTAGGTCAGTAAACTTAACCTGGGACTGCACACTAAAGCCTAACATTTATCCATATTAGAATTTTAAAAATCAATATTTGGCAAATATTTATTATTATGCTTTGGCATAATTGTTACTTATCTGTCTTCATTTCTCCTGATATTGATTAAATATTGATAAAGTCATATTGGGAAATTCCAAGTGGCTTCAGCTAAACTGAGAAAACAAAGAAAGCTATTTTAGTCTTTCTAGGCTAATAAAAATGTATAGATATTATGTTTGTACTCAGGAGTCTAGATGTGATTGAAGTTTTTGATACCAAAGGAATGGAAGAGGATTAAATAAAGAAATGAAGTCTACAGCCATGCTCCCCTGAACAAACCTGATCCTGTCTGATCTCAGAAGCTAAGCAGAGTGGATCCTGGCTAGTACTTTGATGGGAGACCACCTAGGAAGTCCAGGTACTATAGGCGTAAAAAATAAAAAATATAAGGTCCTTGCAATCTGTGAGGTCAACCAAGGGTTGGCTCGCCTGAAAAAAAAAAAAAAAGGTGAAAAATCTGAAGGATTTGAGTCTGGTTCCTTTCCATGTTTACTTAATAATTTTGTTCTTATTTTTAAACAGAAAGGCTCATAAACTGTAAAAGTGGAAAATTCTCCAGTAAGCCAGTCACAAAGACAAGACAGGGAGTGATATCTTCAAGCGCCAGCTCCCAAGGAAAAAAAAAGCAAACAACATCACTGCCAGGATGCAGATAACAGAACTGTCTACCAGGCCCTGTTTGCTATAAGATTTAAGAGTCCCCCAGAAACAACATTTTTGCACCAGACGATAACAGCCAACTTCTGCTTCTATAATCTGCTTAATGTATAACTAGGGTGTAGTTCTAGGAGATGTCCTGTGCAGATATATACAAATGGCTAACTTCTGCTTCTGTAAACCTGCTTGCTTGTTTGATGTGGTTTTAGGCTTTATAAGCTACCTCCTCTGAAAGCTCAGGGCTGATTCTCTAGTGGGGAGAGTCAGTCGCCAGCCAGCTAATAAAGGCTCATAATTAATCTCAACTGACTCTGTGGGTCTTAGATTTGAACACACAACAAAACAATTGGAATGGCACAAATACACCACAGGCCACAGGAAAAACATTACAAAAATACAGACAGGATTAGTGACAATGATTATAAATTTATTTACTTTTTCCCTATGTCTAGGTCCATCCTGTTTCTCAAATAATAGCTGGTAAATTTTATTATCAGATTATAATGCTCTATTTACCATAGTCTGAATAATTTGAAAATGAATTATTCTAAAATATGTTCAGATAATTTTTAAGCTCAATAAAATAATACTTTTAGAAATACCATCTTGTTTTAAAAATGTCTTCCTTTTCCTAAATCTATAAAGATATTTACTTCTGTTTTCCTGAAAATTTTAAAGCTTAATTTTTTAAAATTTTAAATATTTAAGCCATTAGATATTTTTATATATGCTGTGATACAGGAATCCTATGTTTCTTTTTCATCAAGTTTTCTGAATTATTTCCTATTGTTCTACAAATCTGCCACATATTGAGATTTTATTGATGCATGTTTATTTCCAGATTATATGTATTTATCAATTCCACAGTTCTATGTATTTATCAATCTATGGCTATCACAGTCTTAATCACTAGAGCTCAGAATGTCTCAGCATTGGGATGTGGTTCCATAGTGTAGTGCTTAGTATACCTGCTTTACACACAGAAGGTCTTGGGTTCGTGCCTGAGAGAACCACACAGTCTATAGTCTACGCCCATGCCATCATAAACAAGCCCAATGTCTGATCTTGGAAACTAAGCAGTGTTGGGCCTGGTTAGCACTTGGACGGGAGACCACCTGGAAAGACCAGGTGCTGTAGGCATATATAGTAATAAAAACAATAAAAATTAAGTGTCTTGATTTTTTTTTTTTGCTAATTATTTAAAGCTAAATAACAGATTAGAATGTAGTGGTTTATAACAACAACTAAACGTTTACTATCTCTCACATTTTGTACAGTCAGGACTTTGAGAGTGGCTTAGGTGTGCATTTCTGGCTCAAGGTTTCATTGACATAAAGATGTTGGCCAGAGTTATAGTCATTCACAGATTAGAAGATTTATGTTCAAAGTGACTCACTCACAAGGCTGGCAAGTTAATGTTGACTATTGGTAGAAAAGGGCTTGGTTCCTATCCACATGAGTTGCTCCTCATGAATGCTTGGGCATTCTTGCAACATATCATCTAGGTTGTCCAGTATGAGCAATCCAAGAAAGAAAGATAGCCACATGGAAGCTGTACTTTTTATGACTTACTTTTGGGGGTCACAAAGCATCACTTCTCCATATCCTATCTATTAGAAAAGAGTCACTAAGTCCAGTCTACATTCACAAAGAATTTTTACCACAATATTTACTGTTAACTCATATTTTGATATAATCATATGTTTATTTTTCTTTTGAATAAATTAACATAATGACTTACATTGACAGGTTTTCTGATGTTTTACTATTTATAGGTTTATTCAGATTTCCAATTTTTTGCTGTTACACGTTGGTAAGTAAAATCTTGGGAGAAATGATGTACTATATCATTAGTACAAAGCTCTTAGTTTTTTTACAAAACTGTAAATATGTTGTTTACAAAAATGTATTTTGTCATACACAGAAAAATAAGAATAAACATAAGACCAAAAACAATGGAAGGTAATTGGAGAACAATTTTCTTTGTGTTACAGAATGAGTAAATATATTCTTTCTAAAATTTTTCATTCTTTTTAATTGTAGTCTTATATTCATATATTATTTCCAGGATATAAAATGATTTGATATACCATCTAGTTTTTTTGTTTCTTCATTTGTTAAACAAATCATACATTTTAATAAATTATTGTTATTGCCAAGTTATAGATGAGAAGACAATTTGATAGCAACAGTTGACTGGAAGACTTTCAAAATAAAACTATTGAGTGGGTATATGGTAATGTTTTACCTTACTCTTTATTAATTAGTCTTTATATTAATCATAGGATGCATTCTAATAACTTCTACTATTTGTAACTGGTCAATTTTGATCACTAGTATGTATGAAAAGTATACCACATTAGTGATTTTATATGTAATTTAATACCAATTTGTTATTTCATATCAATAACATTTAGTATCAGTGCATGTAGTACCAATTTGCTACTCAGCAAATTCATTCTAATATAAATGTTAAGGCTGAAAAAAGCCTATAGAAGTTACTGTAACCTCTATTAAAACAAAAATGTAAATCACTATATCACTGCCTTCAAAAGAGTTGCATATAAATTTAGTACTTTTAAATAACTGATAGATAGACACAAAGATATATTTGGATAATTTTTGCCCTGTTTTTTCTGCTTTTTGTTGAACATCACAATGTTGAAATTTTAAAAATTATATATCATAAATAACAATGGGATAAGTAAACTAGGTCAAATTTTGTCCATACTATACTGAGGTATATTTATTTATAAATCTTTTCTGTATATTGCATCATAACCTAATACATTTGAAAAAAATTGCATCCCAAATCTCACACACACACACACACACACACCAAAAAGTGCAAGCAAAAAGAGATGTTTTGGTACATGGATACTTATAGCAATGATATAGTTAGAAATATTTAAACATTTTGAGCTCTAATGCAAGGTACTTTTGTTTCTCTTACGAATGAGATATAGAGCCCAAGCTCCATTTTAAGAAGGCTATTCAAGTTGTTCAAGATTCTGTCAAAACTCAGGAAAATTGCAAATAATTTTAAAGTTGTATGAAATTCACTTAACTTGTCATATACTTATTTTGTCTTCATAATGTGATTCATATGCTAACTGGTAACTGAAAACTGACCACTGTCTTAAAAATATACTTTCAAGACATAGGGCCCACAGTGAGTCACTGAAGTCAAGTATCTTTAATACTTGTATCTCATCTGTGATGCATTGTTCTCCCAGTTTGTAAATTAGTTAGGTCAATTTATAATATCTGATGTTTAAACAGTAGTTATAATTCAATAGCATATTCAGCCATAATGAACAATGATTGATGGTATAATTAGAACCATAAGAAAACATGAAGAGAGCTGATTATTGTTAAATTCTTACCTGAGTTTATCTGAAGCAGCCTGAACTACGTAACTAACTTTCACATTTAACTGGATTTTTATCTTTGCAGATGTAGTATTTATCCATTAACAGTTTATTAGTAAAATAATTTTAACATTGCAGTTCGCAAGATTGGAATGCCTATTGCTAGTTCCTAGTCCATTTACCGAATCACATATTGTTTTCTTCAAAAAAGCCATTGATAACTATCAATATTCTACAAATGCTTATAACTCCTATATAGTTTAAACATGATAATGAGAAATTTATTTTCTGATTACCCGCACAAAGATACTCCAACCTTTTTGTATATTCATGGAATCAAATAGCAAAGATTATGTCTCTGGGACTTTATTCTTTACATGCATAATGAATGATGCTGCTGTCAGCAATCAATCTAAAATAGCATCAGTATAATGTACACCACAACCAGACATGATACGCAGACAAATAAAAACCAATATTCATTTCTTTAATGAATTTATGAGTCTACATGGACACTAGTATGTTAGAATTAGATAACTCCTATCTATATGTTTGGTGTGTGTGTGTGTGTGTGTGTGTGTGTGTGTTTCTTCCTCTAAAAAAGAATGCGAATGGCAAAGAGAACTAGTCAATAAGAATATAGGAATGTTAGGCGTCCTTTTTAGAATTAGAGTAATGCATTACATTTACTAAAATAACTATAGAGGAAAGATAAATTTTACCTAATTTGATTAATAGGCAAATATATAAGAGATACTGATTTTTTAAATTACTAACTATATATTAGGTCTTAAAAATTAAAATGAGGACCAAATAAAAAAATACTGTTTTTTTTTCATTTAGTTTCAAAATAAAAAAAAAGAGCATGAAAACTATAAATTTAACCAAATGGATAACACCTCATAGAGATCCCAGCAGCATTCTCTGAAACACTTCTCCCAAAGTGGCAGTTGTTAATCCTCAGCCATAGTCATGGTCCAAAACGTCAGTGAAGAAGGCCCCTCCACCCACATGGCCTAAACCGAATGACAGCACCTGCCTCACTCAAGCAGAGATTTCTGAGCAGCCAAGCCATGGCCATGGTTGCGCAGCAAGCGCTCACCTCACCCAAATCCAGCCTTAGTGTCCAGCCTGGATTCCTGGCTGACCTCAACAGAAGACTGCAATGGAAGTCCATCACCCGGCATGGCTGGCTCTCCTGCCGCATGTCCAGAGCAGAACCCATTCTTAAAATATATATAGATATATTTTATGCATGCTGTTGAAATAAATACAATGTAATTTATTTATAAAAGAAAATAATGAACATTTACAGAAATTTAAAAGGGTGACACTAATAATACTAAATAAACAGCCTTTTATTTTTCTTCCAATATAATGAAAACAAAAATTCAATTTTTTTCTGTTTTCATTATATAAAGATGAAAAATCGGATTTGTAACCTGAAAATATTTACTTATTAAAACTATATTAATGCTTTCATAAACTACAAAAAGATGTGACAAATATGCACATTTATAGAACTGCATGTCAGTCATGCTGGATCCCTGTGAGTTATAGCCATTGGTTAAATTTCTCTTTCCTATGGTGGTTTAATTTTTGTACTGCCTACTACTATAAATGGGTTGGATAAAATAAAATATGTAAAGCGCCTAGCTCAGGGTCAAATTCTAGCTCCAATTATAGAAAGCGGCAAGGCTGGATAGGACTCAATGTCTAAGGCATGATTTTCCAAAGTATTAAGAAACAATAATGACATGAGATATTCCACATTAAAATACATTCTAAGGGGAAATATTGTACAGCTCATCTCTTTCTTAAAGGCTGGGATAAGTCATTCTGTAAAGAAAAAAAAATAATAATAATAACTTTAATTTAATCAGATTTCCCTCAAATGTATTACCATAAAACTTTTTCCATATTAATTATTAACATTCTACCATATTAATATTTTTGAATACATTTTTGTCAAAGAGAAATGATGGGTAGATTCTCAGACCATTTATTTTTCAAAGTGTTTGAAGATAAGGTTAGATAGTAAGATGGTTCTAGAATATTGAATAACTTTTCCCTGTTACATAATTATTTGAACAAATAAATACTACTGTTGTCATATGTATTTTTATACATATGACATACAGCTATAGTATTTATATATTCTGTGTAAATTTCTAAATTGTTGATCATTTTATTGTAGTTATAGAAAGACGTGATCTTGAAGAAGTTAATTGATGTGTGTTTTCTATGTGCCTGTCACTATACTAAAAGCTTTACAATTTTCTTTAATTAAATCCTCAAAATGAATAATACTTGATGAAAGAATGATCCTATTTTATCATGCAGAAATTGAAGCTTTTTGATGTTTAGTTGCTCAAATTCAGCTATGAGTAAAGAATGGAACTAATATTCAAACCTGATTTTAATCCAAGCAAAGCTCTAACCACCATGTTTTCCTGACCTTCAACCACCTTTCAATGCCACAGAGGTTACATTCTGTTCCAGTCCCATTTGCCTCATTCCCCCACCTGTTGTGATCATACACCCCTTCACCTGCCTTAATAATGCTTTCTTTGGAAACAGATGACATCCATTTCTTTTCAATTTAGCAACTCTCAGTCCTTTTTTTTTTTTTTTTTTTTTTTTTTTTTTTTGCTTAAAGTAAGCTTTGGCTAAATAATTTTTGCAAACTAACAAATTATCCACAGTCCTTTCCATTTGGTACTTAGCACATCTGACCTGTTTTTTTGTTTTTTATTTTTTGTTTTTTGTTTTTTTTTCCTAATCTCTGTTCTTATGTGAGTTCTTGAAAGCAATGACTATGAATTAGGTAGATTTGAATCCCCAGAATTTGGTCTCTGATAAGTACTCAGTAAATATTTCTTGAGCAAATAAATGGATGGTTGAGAGAATGAATTAATGGTTGAGAAAGAATAATCGACTTTTCTGAAAGATCTCTCCTTTTCAGTGCCTTTGAAGAAACACACATTAATGTATAAAATGTAAGAGCATGGCCCAGATGGCAGTAGATACGTACACATAAACTAATGGGCTCTGCAATTCCATATAAAAATGTTCTTATTTCTCTAGGCTTTATTTTCCTAATATGCAAATTAATCAAGTCAATCATATATTGATATATTAATAAATTCATTCTTTTCCATCATGCTTTAATTGAAGAGCTATTTACTACCAAGTACCTTAATAAATACTGACTATTAAAGCACGTGTTGTAAAACAAAATACAAGTTTACTTCGTGAGGGGCCAATCATACTAACACTGTTTTAGAGAGTTTAAAGGTGCCTAACTGCGTTCCTGAAACTTGTTTGGCAGGTTGCTTTACCAACTAAAAACATTTATTTAAATTTACAAAGTTTTTTTTGAGGTAGTTCCACAGTGCAGTGGTTAGCATGTTTACTTTAGACTCAGAAGGTCCTGGGTTTACGCCCCAGGTAGAGCCAGGGACCATGCACCAGAGGGTGCTGGATGAACCAGGCCCCAGGTGCATACACAGAGCTCCTGGGAGGAGATGCCTCGCCTTCAGAGATCCAGTTCTTAAGGGGAAATAGCAAGAGCTATAGGTCAGGCGTGGAAGTGGGGGTGGGGATAATTATAGAGGAGGGAAAATAAATAAATTTGCAAAGTTTTAAAAAAGCTGTAAAAGAAAAACAGTTAAAAATATAAAGATTTCTTAGGTTTAATAGAATAACAATAAAACATTCTCCCAACAGAGACTGGGGAGTTGAGGGGAATATTTAAGCCAAGTCAACTTTTGCCAAGTTTTGATTTTACCCTCAGCTGCATCAGACTGTAGTCAGAAAACAAACTTCTTCATTCTAAATAACTTTAACTATATCAACACGAACCTATCAGAAAATAAAGGAGGAATAATTTGGAGAGGTAAATTCTCAAAGAAAAATTTTGAACAGGGTTTCCTCTTTCTGGCTGACCATATTAAAATCTTCTTTCAGCTGAGAGGAGCTCTTTCCACTTTATGAATCATCTCCCTCTCATCGTCTGTCTGCTCATTCTCACACCTTATTACCTACAGGAAAGAATTTTCTTAGTCGTAAATGATATTACCTCTCTGCTATTATTATTTTTAATTTTAAGCAATGCAGACTGAATCTAATGATTTAGAAAGGTAAGCATGGTATTACAATAACCTATTGATTTATAAAGTGTCTTTCTCTGGCCTAAAAGTGCTTAAAGGAATTATAAACTCTTTACAAAGTTAAAAACTACCATCAATGTCCCCCATTTACCTGGAACCGCTGCTGGCAGAGAAACAGGTATTGGTTATGCCCAGAAAATTTCAAATAATTCTAAGGATAACATCTTAGGTCATGGTTTGATGAAATCTTCCACTGTTATAAATTCCACAGATAGCAAAAAAAGGATAGTCTTGAAAATTAATGACTGAATAGTTATATAAGATTTTTCTAGGAAAGAGGCAATCGATGTCTTCTTTTGGTCATAAATTTTGTTTCTTATTTCCCCCATGATTTTCTAGTAAATAAAGTGCTAAGTTCTGTATAATTTAAGAGAATAACATTGTCCAAATTTTAGACCAGCAGCATTTTGTGGCAGATACCCAATGTCCTTTTTTAAAAAGAATATCAAAAGAAGTGATATATTCCTGTTTAACCAAGTGTACAAGCAAGAACAAATAATGCCATGTTTGTTTGCATGTGAGTAGACTTACTAGTATTCACCAGTATTTTGTAAAGATTTGTGTTATTTCCCTCACTGTGGCCCCCGCTCCCATTACGCAATTGACTGAAACAGCCTGGAACCCTGAGTGACAATGTAGAGACAGTCTCCCTGGAGAGGAATATGGGACCAGCGTGGACTTTGCATAAGAGATAAATGACCCTTTATGTTATTAGGCCACTAAAATTTCGTAGTTGGTTATTACCACAGCACGACCTATCCTATTATGAATAATATTTCAGGTATTTCACAAATTTGAAAAAAAAAATCTCTAATAAAATTGTCCTGACACATTTTTTAAAAGCACTGGAAACAAAAAATATATATCAAGTGCAAGTATTTTAGAATGACTTAATTTTTGAGTATTTCATGATGTTTGTAAACCTTCATTTAAAAAGTAACTCAACATTGAATACATGAAATACTACCATCAAATTTCAGGAATTTTTAAAGTTTAAACTCATCATAAAGTCATTTGTTTACATATTCATTATTTTCTTCTTCCAGATATAAAATCTTTTACTTCGAAATTTTTAGGTAAAATGTTAATGAAAATAAGTTCTAATGAAAAGACTGGGTAAATTTTATTACTGAAAATTAATCACAAAATCTAAAGTCGAAATATTATTCATTTAATGGTGATATAAAACATGTTAAAAGTGTTGATTCTTTGAAACATTACACTCTTTGAATCAGCTGTTTAAACTTTATTTTGACCATCTACTTTTTTGAACAATTCTTTATTCTCAAACTCCAGTTTCCCACCTCTATTAGCATGGAAAAATATAAGACAAAGATCTAAGAACACATAAAAAGAAAGTTATTCTTTTTCTAAATATTTTGATATCTTAGGTGTTTTTCTTATCTGGCATTACAAAAGAAGCAATGTTCATGATGTTGAAGATTATTTCAGTAAATGACCTTTCCAATTATCAGACTCCTCACTTCACTCTGGTAATTAATGTTGTATAAAACTGTTTATTGCTTCTTTATTCCAGGGTCAGAAACATTTTTTTTTCCATCTCTACACTTGCAGTACTTGTGAGAAGGTGGAGTTTTTTACTATGCTGTGGGTATCCAATATACGCAACAACCTCAACCTTTCTAAAATGTTTATTAGTGACTCCTTTACGAGCAACCTCATAATGCTGCACTAGTACTTAACGACCATCTTCAGAGTACTCTATCCAGTGTTCCCTAATTCAATTTCTCTTATCCAGAAGTAAAATCTAGAGATTATATCATAGTATAATGTACAACATTAAACTCTATTTTTGTCGGGGACAAACAGAACTGACCTTTGATATGTATATAATTTAAACTGCAAAGATTGTATCTAGAGAGTTTCCAACCAGCCAAGAGCATTTGCCAGCTCTAAAAATAGAGAAAATCAGTTAAATTAAGTCTGGTTAAGAGACTTTTAACAAGACTATGAAAATTAATAAACAGAAACCCCATTTAAAATGAAGTCAGGAGGATAGAAGTGAGAACTCTCTAGCATGTGTCATTCAACGGCATACTACTAACCCCAACAGGAAGGGATGTGCTTTGTATCTCTCATAGGAAGGGACACTGCATTAGTACCTCAGCAAGAGGAAGAAAGGATTCTTCCTTGCACAGTAAAAACTCAGCCAGTGGGAGACTTTCATAGCTCAGCCAGTGAAAAGTCACTACATTCTGAACTTTCAGTTTCCTCCAATAGACTCTTCATTTACAATAGCCCATCTGAAGTCCATAAAAGAAGTTCCTCTCCTTTATTTCTCTGAAAAAATGCCTAGTTTCACCATTAGACCACATGTCCCAATTGGCAATTTGTTGTTCCTGAATAAACTTATTTTACTAGGAAAATATCTGTCCGTCTATTTCCTGAAAGTCAACATTATACTCACATGTAGAACCACCTCCCCAGAGATTAGTCTCCAGACTTAAAAAAATATTTAGCAAATTTCAGAAGTGAACTATTTCTTTACATTCACCAATGATTAGTAAGTCTTTCCTACTTGGAAGGCTTGTTGTGAATGTATAATGTAGGGCATGAAAAATGATCTTTTGAAAGAAAAGAGAGTAAAAAAGAACTTTAATTTGAGTCATATTTGAACCCTTTAAATATGCAGTTTTGAATATAATTTATGATAAACAATTTTTTATAACACATGTATCATTTATTTATAGTTCTGAATACATATATTTGGCAAAATCAAAACATTTTTATTGATAAGAGAACATGCTCAATAGTTTTCAAGTCACTGTTCTATTATATGAAAAGTCAAGATATTCCTCATTATGTATGAATGAAAAATCCATTCAATGATACATTTTAATTAAAATTTATAGTTCCATTGTCCTTTGCAATTTATAAAATACTTTTGCAAGAACATATTCCTTTTATGAAACATACTCTACCAAGGCTGCTGTTTGCTCTGGGGACCAGGTTAGTAATAACATACAGGAATGTAGTGGTTAAGATTTACATTTCATTAGTGATCGAATAGCTCACTACCTGCGAATCCTGGTACTTTAAATATTCTAAAGTTGAGTTTTTCATCTGCAAAATAGAGATAATTAAGTTTACCTTTAGAATTATTGTGAGAAATACATGAATTAACATATGTAATGTCTGATTCAAAGTAAGTGTTGAATAAACTTCAGCTAGAAGAAAGTTTCAGTTGGTTGCAACAATTCTAAGTACCTCTCCTTAAAAATGTTTGAAAAGACTTTTGAAATCAGAATTTTATAAGAACTATGAAGGAATTAGCTATGAAACTATAGTTAAGTAACAGTTACTTAACTATGAGGCAGATGATAACATCTTGGTAAGACAACAACCTAATTTTAATCAGTAGGAAGGACCAGCACGAAGACTCTGTCCTTGGGGAATTGTCCTTGATGCTCATTTACTCAGATGCGCATTCTTTTAACAGAAAACCAAGAGCACACTGGTGATGTTCTGGTCATTTCCTAGTATTAAAACTTAGCAGTTGCATGAGATCTCAGCATCCAATATAGACAGAGTAGATCTTTGAAGTACACAGGTCTGCTCCCTCGACACAAACTCAGTGGGCATACTTACATTAAATATCTTGTTCATTTAAATTTGCTAGCACACATATGCATGCACCAAAAAATTTTCTAAAAAAATGGCTCACCTTGAAATCTCCTTTCAAAACCCTTTCAGCTTGGGAAATTATTTTTACAAAATAGAAGAATATATTTTTAAGGTTGCACTGGCTTTAAGCTATATATAGCTTACTAAGTCCTTCATCTTCCTTTCTTCCCCTAGTTTTGCTCAAGCTGGATTTCTCTATGCTGGTTTCCTCTCTCAATTTCAAATTGCTATAACATCTAGAGTTGAATAATATACTCTTTCCATTAAATTTTGACAACCTGGAGTTTTCTATTTAATTGTTCATGCTCACTGCACTGGACAATTATACTTTAAGAAAGTTAATTTTAAAATATGATTTATGTGATATATTTCAACCATGTAATAAAAAAATACTTCTATTTTTCTACTAACCTAAAATCTGCTATAACATCGTGGAATTGTAAAGAGTATATCTGCTATAACATCATGGAATTGTAAAGAGTATATAATGATATTTTCATGATTTTAGAGTAAATGAATGTGATAAAGATACTAATTCAGAATTTTTAATATTTCTCAAAATGTTGAAATAATCAAAATTAACAATAGAATTGACAAAATGACATAAAACCTGTAAAAATATAGAATAATTGTGACTCCATTTCTGTGGAAAGGATGTAGATGAACCTTGGACCAATATTTAGAGTGTTAAGTTACTTTTATGTCTTCTGATTACAGATTAAGATTTTTTTCATTTGTCAGTTTTTAAATATAAATGTAATAATAGAAATAATAATAATAATAATATAAAACATATTTTGGAGAAATGTTTGGTCATATTGGATATATGAACACTCTACCAAAAGTTTCACCTAGGAAAGCTAAAGTCACATAATGAAAAGACTATCAGTTCTCCAATATTCCAGTGAATAAGAAACGCCTAGGGAATCAGGCTAAAATGGGGATTCCTAAGCCCCGAATCTAGATTCTGATTAACTTAGTCTAATGTGGCTCCCAGTAAGCTACATTTTTAAGGAGTACTTCAGATGATTCAGGTGTACGTAACTAGTAAACAAACAAATAAACAAACAAAAAACCTGGATTCAGGAAGACATTTAAACCGTGCTTTACCTTTTCCCACTAATTATGTTTTACATTGTAGACCATAGCGTATGCATGCAGAAAAGGGTATTTTTATAGGGAAAAGCATGCTGAACTAAGTTTTATCTGAAGTTTTGTGACACAGTCAACTGATTTCTAATAGTAGCAGTAGAAATAATAATAGCAGCTAATCCTTCCATAGCACTTACTCTATAAAAGGCATTATCCCAAGCTACAAAAACCCAACACAATAAAAATAATAAAAAATAATAATGTCTGGTAAGTAGTTTTCAGTTCTGCACTATTTCCACTAGGGAAAAAAAAAATTTAAAAAGGCTGAAGAGGTCTTAAGAGAGCATCTGACTACACTATGAAATGTAGGAGTAAGTTACTGGTGTGGTTTTTGACATGAAGATTAACACAGTATATTCTTAAGTCATTTTATTCTATACTAATTCGCAAAAATTACAGCTCGTCTATAAAAATTGCATCAAGTTCTAAGGTATTTGTGGAGAGCGTTGCAAGCTGACAAAGTCCTTGCAATCTGTGAGGCCAACCAAGGGTTGCCTCATGTCCACAAGTCCTCCTAAGAATGGGAAGTAGGAACTGATCTGAGAACAATGCGGGTGTTGAAATGCAAATGAATAGCAGGCTGTGTAGGGTGGGGGTTATCCTATGGAAATGTAAATTATTATAGTAGGATGTGGAGGCTGGGTGGGGATAATCTTATTTTAGCCAGCAAATGTATGCTCCTATATAAAAGTGACGTGAAAAAATAAAATTCTCTACTCCATCATCTGTGGGTAGTGGGCCTTGCAATCCCAGCTTTCTGTCTTCTTTCTTTTCTCAATCTCCCACCCTTTCCACTCAGGATTATTTTCCAGTGCCGCACTGGACATGGCAGAATTTACCACTTGATGGACACTGCAGGTGTTCTCTATGCTTCCTGAAAGTACTTGTAGTTCAAATCCTCAGTTTGTGGTTTACCCAGACCCCTTATTTGTTTTTCCTCCATCCTATGAGAAAATGGACTTTGGCCATTTCATTCTCTTCATTTCTCCTGAAAGTCGAGTAGAGAGTGGACCCTGCCAAGGCAATTTCCAGATGCTCTGATTTTTTTTTCTTTCTCTTCTCTTTCTCACTCTTCCCCTGGACCATTAAATATAGTACATTTGCTAAACTTAAGCCAGAGCCTAACACAAAGTTTTCAGTTTAGGCTGTAGAGACCAAACGACCTAGCAGCTGTGAGTAAATTTTAGGCAATCCAACCTAGAGCAAGAAACTTCAAACTATACCTCTTATTATTAACATAAAAATTGGTTTGACATTTAATTTGCTACATTTCTTCACCTCGCTGGCTACAGGAGGCAAGAGAAGAATCGGATACAGATACAAATTGGCTCACTTGCTTTCTCACTTGAACTTGTAAGTTCACATTTTTTTTTTCAAGGACCAGATGGGATGAACATGGACATACTGAATATAAAGACAAAGGAACTTACTGACTCTCTCCTGAACCTTGTTCTGCAGGTGTTTAATTCTTGGGTTGTCGAGCTGCTTCTGAAACCTACATTTCTGTCCTCTCGTTTTTAATACTCAACTTTGCAAGAATAAATGATTTTCTTCTTCCACATATCTAAGATTCCTTGACTAACAGTTCCTTTGTAAAAGCTCTGAACTAAACTAGGAAATGTGTCTCTTATATTTCTGCAATTTCCAATCAAATTGTTTTAAGTACTGATGTGTATTGCTCATAAGACTTTTGTAAGGCCAGCGCTCCCGGAAAAGTCCCCAGGGACAGGTCCCCACCCCTAGCTCCCGCCTGCTAGCCACCTGAAGCCCATAAACCAACCTGCAGGCGCCAGGACTACACGTTGTGGCGCCACACCGCTGCACCAATGAAAGAGCCTCGCGCTATGCTTTTTGCCTTTTTGAATCTTCCCCTTCCCGAACGTGACCCTTAAAACCTTACCCTGACGCCGCCTGGGTGCGACTTCTCTGGCCCCTTTCCTCGGGACCAGAGAACCTCACCTGGGACCACTTGGCTTTCAATAAAGGGCACCTGTTAATCATGAGTCAGACTCGTGAGTGGCCGAACCTTACAACTTTCTCAAAGGACATTTGCAAAGGAACAATAGCACAACCAATACTCTAGATTAATTAGAAACTCTTCTTTGTTCTCTACCCAAGAAATTTGAAATTTATATTGAAGCTATACAAAACATCTAAGCACTGGTGTTGTAAAAATGAACAGCATTATACAAATTTTAGTTTTGACAGGATAAGGCATCTGAACTAGTTTCTTTGGGATAAAATGAATATTTAATTTGCAACACAGTGTTTCAGTACTTAATATTTACCAAGTCCATTGAATACAACACAAAGCTTTTCACAAAAATCAAATTTGAAATTTAATATCCAGTATGTATTTCATTGTCCATGTTCTGTTGTCTGTGCTAGATCATAGCCCAGAGATGGGATAATTGGCTGAAACAACATTGCTACACACTTGGGAAGGTTACATTTTGTGGTAGAGGCACACTGCTCAGAGCTCTGCCATATGCAGTCAGCACTTAGCTCTAACTCCAAAGGCTGTTTACGTTGAACACCTGGTGACTCTACATGCAGGTCAGTTGTTCTGGCCTGGAGGCAAACTTAGCTCTTGTTTAGGGTAAGCCAGAAGTACCAAAGTTATTGTTTTTGGGAGTAGCCTTCCCTCAATCATGGATGGAGATTTGGTGAACACATAAACAATTTATACACTTGGAGAGGATAACTCTCAGATGTGTTCTTCCCGGCTTCTCAGACTTTCTAAAGGACTTGTGCCTCAGTTGCCCTCAGTGGTAGTCAGCTCAGTAAAGTACCCTTTATAGATTTTTCTTATCCTTGTTCTATTTCTTTATTCACTTGACTGAAAGTACCTATATTCATATCTTTATTTTGAACTTAATCGAAATTATATATCTGAGGTCTAAGCTCTTGCTAAATTGTCAGTTTTCCTCTGAGTAATCTCACATTCTGTCCCCCTCCATGTGTTCTCTCTATCAGGAGAGTCAGGCATCTTACAAAGCAGTTGTCAAAAATAATATAAATGGAGCCACTTTAAAATGGAATCAGAGTTGCCATCCCAGAGAAACTGTCATCCAGAGGAACTTTCTTACGCATCTTATTCCTCAAACCTTTGGAATGTTAAAACAGGGCAAAATAACCTTTGGACTGGGCCTAAAGCAAGTGTTTGTAAAGGTAATATGAAAGCAGATATTATGACTACCAGACTAAAAATTTACAAAACAAACATTATTCAGAATCAGCATGTGCTCCCAGGCCTGGCTGTGACAGGCTCTCGGCTAAGAATAAAACCCTGGATTTAGAAAATTACAATAGTATAGTAGGGTGCCTGCACCTAACATATGTAAACATAATTCAGCTTATTGTATCACATATGTATGGCTGAATACCATTATTGTACTCTGATATTGTTAAGGTTGGAAATTTTTCAAATGGTCAACTTCTGCTTCCATTGTTTAATGTTAAACAGGGTGTAGTTCTAGGAGATATTCTGTCCAAAGATATGCTAATATTAAGGGTGTAGTTATCCTGTGTAAAGATATGTTAATGTCCAGCTTCTGTAAACCTGCTTGCTTGCTAGAGGGGGTTTTGGGGCTTTTTAAGCTACTCCTTCTAGAGCCTCAGGGCTGATTCTCTTGTGGGGAGAGTCAGTCGCTGGCCGGCTAATAAAGGCTCATAATTAATCTCAATTGGCTCCGTGGGTCTCAAATTTAACCGCACCACAACAATATACGTGGAGCCCATGTGGTCCCCTAACGGAGCAGAGGCAGAAGCGTGCTCTCCACTATAAAGCCAGTGCCTGCCATTTCATTTGCATGTCAGCCCCTCGTGTATTCCTCCAACTGGGCATCTCACCACCGAAACCTTCCCTTCTTGATCAACTTGGCGCTGACACAGCATCACTATGTTAGCTTATCAGCATTTACAGAAATGTCTTCCTTCTATTAATATACTTGTTCCTCTTCCCTTTCTCACAAATACCCCCTTGCTTTTGTATTCTTATCAGAACACTATTTGGGTTTCTGCCTGAATTGGTGCTTTCTGAATAACTACTTTTCAATCTCAAATAAATGCTTGTTGCCTCTCACTTTGGCCATTTAATTTTTAAGTTAACACAGTTCATGGTTCCAAAAAATGCAAACGTAGAAACTGCTACTTTTTAAGGCAAAAGCCTAAAACTGAAATAGTGTCACTCCTATCACATTCTATTAGCTAAAGTGATCCATAGAAACTGCCCAGATTTAAGGAGCACACACAACATAACAATATAGATATGAAATTTCTTGATAAACTGGGGCATAAAAATGTATCCTTCAAATCAATAGCATAGGACAAAGGGTAGGAAGAAAGTCTAACACTTAGCACATGATTTATTTAACTCTTATCACTCATTGACAGGTAGATGTTATAAATAGACCAACGATTATTACTTATGCTTTCTACTTTTCTTTAATTTCTATACTCTATAAGAAACTGTGTAGCATCTCATATGTGCCCTAAATTTTGTTAGTCACCGTGGGAATACTTGCCCTCAATGAGTGCAAGCAATTCCATTATTTGGTCATCTTTTTATTCTTGGCATGGCCCCTATGGCTAGAATACCTTTTAACGTGCTGTTCTCCCTACCTGGATATTGCTTAGCTCTTTGATTCATTGTTACCTTCTATTTGATCTTCCTAATTCAGAGTTCTTTGTACTTTTTTTTTTTTTGCAACCTTTAGCAGAATCACATTTCTTTTTCACTTTTGTTTCAGTCTCTCAACTAGTTCTAAATTCCATGAGAATAGGGACCATTATGTCTTTAGAGTCACCATATCCTAGCACCTGGCATAGCACCTGAGACACACTCAGTACTTAATAAATATTTACTGGATGAATTGGTGATTAAATGAATAAATAAACCTTAATGGTGGGTCCTGGTAGTTATAGGGTCTATTTCTTTATGGTTATTTTCTGGAAATATACCTTAAAAAGTCATCCTTTCTTTACTGTCATTTTTTTGCAGCAATATATAATTACGAGTCAATAGTCAAAGAATATAAAAACAGCCAAAATCCAGAAGTTGTCAACATAATTTTAAAAACTTGTACAAACCACAACTTGAAATGATTCTCTTTTATTCCAGTATCTTGAATTAAGGACTTATGCTATTTATCTCTATACTATATATGTTTCATATAGATTCTAAATATCTGTTGATTCACTAAATGAATACATTTAAATGTCAGTTGATTATTTAACTAAGATTGCAATAAAAATAGTTCAAGATGTTTCTGCTTTAAACCTAAAAGTTAATAATTTAACATCCAATTATTCCTGCTAAATATATACTATAAAATTCAGTTACCCCAAGGACACAATTTGGCATTTAACCTTTTAAATAAATCCCTATTTCCAAGTCTTCTCTAGCTATAACCATATTCGTTTTGTTTAATTTGCCTAATCTATGACTGCAAAATTAGACATATTAGTCAAAAAGATGAACAGATTTTTTTACAGGTTTACTTGATGTAAAATATGTGTCACCATCAAATACATACACACACACACACACACACACACACACACACACATATATATACAGACATACATATATGTGTATATATGTTTTACATATATTATATATATATTATTTTTGGTCGAAAGAGTACATTTAAAATTAAAAAGTCAAGATGGCCTCAGATACAGACTACATAGCAATTGATATATCTCATACATATATTCCACATATAATTAAATATGGCACAAGTTAGAGTTTACTCACTCTATAAAGAATGCCCCTCTAGCATTTTATTGCTACAATATCAATTAAATATGAAATATAAGTAGCCAACATTTATATGATTTTCAATGGGTAGGCTTTTTAAACAAACTTCTGCTCAGTGTTTGCCAGATAATATAAATTCTTTCTTAAGAAAGAATATTGCCTGTCTTATAAATGCTGTGGCTTGCACAAAAACTTGCAAATCCAACAGACTTTTAGGTCCTTAGTAGACATAAAATTTGTCATTTCAATCCTGGGACTGTATATACTTAACCTTTCGCAGTGGGCTTTATGTCCTTGAGAATTATCAGCTCACTTGAGAGCACACTTATATTTTAGTGTGCAGCAGTGCCCTAACTATGTCCTTCCCAGGCACTGTATGTTTGAAGGTGCAGAAAAAGCTGGCTGGTATCATTACCTAGTCATTAGGCAGGAATATTGATGGCATTATTAAAAAAAAAAATGATAATGATATCAAAAAGGAAAAATATTTAGCAGCAGTAGGCAATATTTTAGAAGCAATATTATATTTTTTTCTTTGTTTCTTTATCACTATCCATTTGTTTATGTGGAGTATAAACAAAAGTAAGAAAATACCACGTAAAGCTTCCTCTATGTTTATAGGAGGAAATTTCTGAAATTTTAAGTCGCAAGTAGATATAATAATTTTAAAGACATCTCAATTTTTTCTATTTATTAAATCACTAATAAATAGAAGAACATTATTAATATTTTTCTGTGTGCTTTGAAATTGACATTTTAATTAAAGGAACTGAAAATACTTCCCAAATCATTGGCAGGATTAGGGACAGTGTTTGAAATTATTTTTAAAAATTTTCTTCTGTGCCATCTGTTGATTTCCTTCCCTTTAAATATCAATTTCCCTGCTTTGAATTACTTAAAAGACTAACATTATTTCTTTCCAGTTGTACAAAACCCAGGCTGTGGTGATCGACTCTTATTAGAAAGCAGTATATTAGTATCTTTTCATTTATCTTTGTCATCATTCTTAATGCCCTATATAAACTGTTTTTCTTTATAATACTAAATACTAGCTCTATTCTATACATGATCTTATATCAAATCATATATTTAAAGGAAATTTTGAAGGAAATGTCAAAAGATTCATTCTATTTTCATCTCTTTCTTACAGATTTTGAAATCCAAAATTTAAAACAGTGATTCAGAGTCTTGTTTAAAGATCAGATCATTTTCTTGCACAAACTCAGTTTTGAATTGTACATTTAAAAAAAAGCAGTTAAATATTTAAATATTACCTATGATAGCATTTCACATATTTATTTGTGGTTTTGGTTTGATGGTATATTGCTAGATTAGTATGCACAGAAAAATAAATTGGCTGTCCAATTTAAAATCAGTGATTCCATATCTCGCTTGTCTTGGCCACAGTATCCCACATGTGACTCCTCACCCCCACTCCACCTACTTCAGAAAGTTAAATGCACCTTCCATATTGGATAGATGTGCACTACATAAAAGTCAATGGGCAAGTAACTTTAATAGATGATATTGTATAATTATTTCCCTGAATTCAGCTTTCTGGGATCTCTCTTGATTTTCTTCTAAATTCTATTGGAATAGCATTGCAGTTCTCATCTTAAGATGACAAATTCAACTTAGGAAAGAGTACAAGGAAAATAACCAGCAAACCTCAAAGAAAAGAGATAGAGACATAGGAATACTATGGTTGTCATTATGTCTTTAAGGTTTAGAGATTTCCACAGCCTTAAAGTGGTCACATCACTGGTTCAAATCAATCTATAAAATTGACCACAGAATTCTAACTAGAATTGGAAACTTGGTTATCATGTATGTTCTTAGACATAGATCACAACAATCTTACAAGTAAACGCAGAAACATACATATGTTATTCAATTGTCAATTCATCCTCTTGTTCATGTTTAGGGATACACATGCTCACATGCACACATATCCACATATACACATTAAATGGATAACAACTATGGCTGTGACTTATTTTCTTTGTTTCTTGGATATGCTTATTCTGTTTTAAATAGATGTTTATGCAGCAAGGATAACATATAAAAGGAAAGAATTTATACCACCTGAAATTTGATTATGTGTGGAAAAAAGGTAGCTTAAGAGCTATTGAAGGTAGGGTTGCCAGATAAAATACTGACTACCCAGTTAAATTTAAATTTCAAATAAAGAGATGTTATTTATTATATGGAATATACTTATACTAAATATTATTTGTTGTTTATATTAAATTCTTATTCGACTGAACAATTTGCATTTTTATTTGCTAAACCTGGCAACTGTAATCTGAAGTCATCATTTAGTGGTAGAGTTTTAAATTTATAAATATCATGTAAGTACCATACAATTTACATCGCTTTTGGAAGGCACTCTTATTTTAATAGTCAGTTCAATAAAAGATAAAACATTCTGATCAATTAATTGCTAAATATGAGGACCCTAGTAGATCGTAACTATTTGACTAATTGCTAGAAAGATCAATGCTTTTAGCAAACTTTAAATAATAAAATGTTATTTTTGAGATGGTGGTCATAATTTGTAAAATGTGAAGAAAATATTGCCAAGATTCTTCAATAAATCTTTCTTGCTTCCTTTTTTCCTTCTGTTCCTCCCTCCCTCTCTCCTCCTCTCCCTGCCTCCTTTTTTTTCCCTCCCTTCCTTCCTTCCTTCCTTCCTTCCTTCCTTCCTTCCTTCCTTCCTTCCTTTCTTTCTTCCTTCCTTCCTTCCTTTCTTTTTTCCTTTTCTTCCTTCTTCTTACTCTCAATGTGATAGCTAACCTCAAAAATGGTCCCCAATGGTGCCCAGCTCCAGTTAACCCTTTGAATGACTACAGACCTGGTTAACATCTTAGCGTGACCTTTTGAGAGACTTTGATCACCCACTTAAGGCAATCTGAGATGGCTAACTCCCAGAAATTGTGTGAGAAAATAAATGTTGGTTGTTTTAAGTCACCAAATTTTGGAGTAATTTGTCATGTAGAAATAGATAGCTAAAGCACTTAGAAAATCTACTTTGAAAACAGATTTTTTTAAAAATAAAATATTCCATACTAATGTCTTCATTTCATCAAAATATTTTTGAGGCCATAAATCTCTAGAACAAGATTAATATTTTTAAAACATAATTCCATCTGTTTTTAAAAGATTGTACTTACAAACTGATCTAAATCTTGCTATTCTAACCACATGTTTTCTAACATTTCATTCCTCTTTGAATATTAGGAGTGCTTTGTGTACTATTTATACAAAATCTAGACCATTCATCTTGTCTTATTTGAACAAAAGTCCATATAACTGTAAATATGCTGATACACAACTTTATAAGAGACTAAACTCCGTACAGCATGAATAACACACTCAACTTTGATGATTACCATTTTGTCACATCACATATTTTCTTTTCATAGGTGAAATCCTAATGATCCTAAGCAACAAGCCTCTAAAACCTACGTCTATAAGTAATTGCTATATTTCTCATTTTGATTGTGGTCTCTACCCCTTGATCCTTCAATGAACCTAAGTTAAAAATTATCATTTTTTTATGAAAAAATAAATATATTTATAGCCCTCTTTCATTAATATAACAGTCAATTTACAAACACATTAACATGATGTTATTATTTAAAATAAAAACAAGAAACAAACAAAACCAAACTTCCTTTATTTGGATCAAGGCAGCACATAACTCCCTCTCTTTTTACTTTCTAATTTTTCATTTTGATGTCATACAATACTAATTTGGCATTAACAAAGTTCTTTTTCATTTACTGATTCTTTTCTTCCATGAAAGATCTCTTTCTCATGCCTGCGTTTCTACTTGTGTATACTTAAGACTATTGGAATACTGCATCACGTTATTTTTTCCTTAAAAGCTTAATCTACCAGCATTAATGCTAACAAAGTGTAGTCGCAGATATGGAACTCTCAGATTTACTGTATTGCCTGTGTTTTATACAACCCTTTATACTATAAGTAGAATTATTTAATAATATATAAATTAATGGCTATTATTCTATTAGTTTGAGAAAAGTTAATTCAAAAGTAAGAGTATTTTGTCATTTCAACAATAAAAAGAAAGGATTCTATGAAATGAAGAATAGAAATATTTTAAATACACACATAAACTTTTAAGACTTCTTAAGTTTTCCTTTTTAAACAAAATACACAAAAGATATTTCAGCTAGGTTAACTTATTTATTTGCCAAACAATGATTTAGCACTTACTGTCTATGTTATAGGCACTGTTCTAGGTGTTAGGGTTGAAAGGTTAATGATTATAATTTATTTTTAGAGATTTTGATAACTGAACTAATATAAATGTCAAAACAGGGATATAATTGGCCATTTAAAAGTCATTTTATCAATTAATCTTAGAAAAACAAAATGAGAGGGCTAGTAGAATTTCCTTAAAATGAGTCTGAGAACACTGAAAACAAGAAGCTTCACCTACCAGTGTAGTGAACTTTGGGGGTATATTCCATAATGTAAATGAGAAGTTGAGGGCACATGATGAGGGTCAGGCGAGTGACAACTACTTCTGAATTCTAAGAAAATATAGATCTAGCAAGCATGAGCAAATATTGTCAGAAGGGTTTAGTATCCATGCCTTATTATTCATGCCTGAATAACCATGTCATGTCAACTCTTCCTTCTGTTCAATCAATATCAGTTAACAATGTTCAGTACAAAATTCTGTTAAACACCAATCTGAATATGATGTTCAAGTTATCATCTAATTACTTATTATGTGTATGACACCTAGTTCATCATAGGTCTGTAATAAATATTTAAAGAATAAGATGAATAAATATCCAGAGGTAGTTCATCAAAAAAATTAAATTGATAATATCAGAATTCTGTTGCTCACTGAAGTAATTAATTATATCATGTCTTATAGTTAATAGCTCTTCAGAATGGCCCAGAGGTATAAAAAACACAAAATTTGTTGTGCAGGCATAAATGTGAACATTTTTGTGATCTGTAAAAACTATTTTAATGTAAGAAAGAATGGTGACGATTAGGCAGGAAATCCCCATGCTGCTCTGTCATACAGTGTAGTGTCGCTGACGGTGGTACTCTTGCTTCCCTGGACATTAGAGCTGCAGAAAACACTCACTTCTTATTTATAACTACAGCTTCCTACCTTTGACCAACATCTCATTTTCTCCTCCTCCCTGCCCATGGTGACCACCTATCTACTCTCTGCTTCTGTGTACTTGATTTTTAAAGATTCTACATAGAAGTGAGATCACACAGCATTTTTATTTTTCTGAGCTTGGCTTATTTCACTTAGCAGTATCCTTCAGTTTCATCTATCGATGCACTATGCATACCAAAATACCATGTTTTGCACCTTAAATATACACAGTTTCTTATTTTAAAAAAGCGATAAGTAAAAAACTAAAGACCATTAATAAAAGAAAATCACGACGTTAATGAAACTACCAAAAAATCACTAAAAGCGTAGTATTTCATTAAAATGTATTAGTCTGTTTTATAATAACTCTTTGATTAATTTAGTTAAAATGAATAATATATCGAAAAAGGACAGAGAAATTATCTAGAATAGTGAAGTAAATATATAAATTATATACGTGAGTAAAACTAGCACATGATATTTCTCATACAGTATTTTCTTGTGAACCTAACTTGTAATGATATGGTTTCCCCCAATGTCCCTAAAATTCCAGGAGTTAGCACCTATTGATATGGAATATAATTCAATATTACAATATGCCTAAAAGTGCATTAGAAATAAGTAGGAGAAATATATAGGTTTCTGATAAAAAACATGGAGTTTGTAGAAAGGTATAAATCAGTTTAAAACCAAATGAAATCTGTGGAATATTTTGAAAAGGAAAGGAACTATTCAGCTCTTACATAGCGTTTTGATCACTAAAAGACGTTGTTTCACACTAAGTGTGACCAAGAAGACCAAATAATTTTTTATTTCATACTGATATAATAAGAAAAGGTCAAAAAGTGACAGTCTATTATGGTTACAAGAAAACTGTATTACTTACCTGTTGCAGGTAATAGGTGGGAAGTTGGCTGCATCCTAGTGAAGGAACATAGAAAGTATTTGAGACAAACTGGATGCATATATGTCTTCAGTAATTAAATATAAAAAGACATACCCTCTGCCTGGTTTTTGCCATTAACCAGATTTTTTCAGTGCATTAAAGAAAGGCTCACAGTCCTAGTGACATGGACAGGTTGGCCAGGAATCTGAACAGTCAAGGTAGATAGTTATTTTGATTGCTTTTCTTTCTTTTACCATCTTCCAAAGTAATAGGGTTAGTCTTGAGTTGGCAGCAGAACAGTCAGGTAATACCTCTGTCCTGTACAGTCTGCTAATGTTCCAAATTGGTGAGATGGCCATGTTAGTAGATGGCAAAAACAGATCTCTGAAAAAAAATAAATGTGCCTCCTGATTTATAGTCATATTTACTGTTGAAGATTGTTGAGGTTGCAGTTTCTATAATCCTTGTGCCTCTAAGTTTATGGGGACAAGATATTTAGTTCAGCTAAAAGTTCATTAAATTTAAATTGGACCAAGAGAGTCTGTGATGTATCTACTTAGGTTGATTTTAACATTTACTGTTTTTGTGGAAAACCCAGTAGTTCTCCTGGAAGGTTTTTCTGATGTGTGCCAAATTGTTACGTATTTTGTTTTCATCATAGCATACTAGAAAATCAAGAATAAAAAATTTAGAATGTATTCTAATGGGTTTTCTATAAATGTTAGTTCTTTGTCTCTCTCTCTCTTTCTCTCTCTCTTTCCCTGCCCCCTGCCCCCCACTCTCCAGGCAAGGATAAACACCGCCTTCTCTCTATCCCTAAAAGCATAAGTCTATAGATTGAACATAACATATGTTACATTTTATTGTTGTGAAGTGTATATTTATATAATGTTATATATGTAACATCTATATATAATACATTATATAAATAACATTATATAATGTTATATATATAATATCTATATATGATATATATTATATAATTATTTATATACTTATAGGTAGGTAGGTAGATAGATAGATAGATAGATAGATAGATAGATAGATAGATAATGTTATACACATACACAGGACTGTGAGCCCTGAGAGGATAAACCTTTATCTTATTTATTTTTGAACCCACAAGAACTGACATACACTAGACATATATTAGAAAGTCAGCAAATGTTTGTTAAAGGTGTGATGATATTACTTTATTATCTTGATCCTACAGGGTATTGGAATTTGGAATTGGATCTTCTAGGCTGAGGTTTGGGGTAAGAAGTCAGAGAATTTGATCTATGAACTGGAGAGACATGACTTTAAGGCGATTCGAGGATTGAAGTGATAGAGTGACTGGTGCCATATGAACATTACCCTGATGATCACCATAGGCAGCTCAGGAGGGGTGAGATCAGGAAACCAGCTTCAGTAGGTGATACTTCCCTCATTATCACCATCATTTAATTCAGCTCAAGAGAATATTAAGCCCAAAGTTCTGTCTACTAGTAGTAGTAGTTAAATGTGAAAACTAATCTATTGTATAGACTTAATTTATTGGAGATTTTATTAAATTTATTTGTTCTTAGGAACTGAACTGATATTTAGTCCCTATAGGAAAACAAAAACAAAAACAAAAGCAAAAACATAACAAAAACAAGGTAAAAACAAAAACAAAAACGCTATTGTTATTCCTTAGCATCTCTGTTAGAATATAAAGTAGAAATAAAATATTAATGTTAAAGAAGCAAAAAACAAACATTTTAATTGCCAAAGCATTTTCACAGTATCATGAATCTAAAAAGTATTTGTTGTCTGTCTTTTTCTCAATTAAAACCTACATTATGTTTACCATCCCAAATAGATGAATAAAGGTTAGTAATCTTTTTAAATTTCTCAGAGATTATTCCTAAACTTTTCTTAAGAATTCTTGTAAACTTCTCTTTAAATCATTTTTCTCATTTTCTCTAAAATATGAAAATATATAATACAATGATTCCATCTCTTGTTTTTGTTTTTGTTTTTGTTTTTCTCTCTTGACGAAATCCACAGGATTAAATAATCATGTTCTTTAACCACTGTTTTTATGTGATGCATTCATTATAAAGATGTCTGGAACCTATTGGAAGGAAATAAACCAGGTATTTGGGCAGATGAAACTTATAAAGTCTTCTATGCTTTAATATTTTCTGCTGAATAGACACTGACTTTCAAAGCAGAAACACCACCTGGTTTCTGATTTCATACCATAAACATAAACTAGTGATATTTCACATCATTAAAACTAGTTATAAATTCTAAATTTATGATAAATATTGCAGACTCATTTCTCCAATAATAGAGTATTCATAATTTTCAAACCTGAAAATTCTAAAATCATAAGTAAAATATTCACTTTCAAGGTTGGGCTTGCAGTATCTAAAGCTAGAGAAGAAAGGTACATATTAATCAGTATGACTGATAAAGAGATTCATGATAAGATATTCACCTAAAAGTCAGATTCTTAAAAGAAATAGGTAAAGGAGCCCTATTCATTTTAAGATAGCTTTAAAATCAGATTACCTTGCAACAACAACAACAACAGAAAACAATTGTATAATTAAACAACAACAATTACAAGTATTAATCTTAATTCATGGAGGGCAGCAAAATATATTACTTAAAAATGATTGTCAATTATGTGGATTACATTTGATAAGACACATTTTCTTCTTTTAGTGGACTGGCAGTCAATAGAAATGCTCTTCTGATATTATAATTGAGAACTATTCTTAAGTTTCCTTCACAACTCCTAAGATCATAACTTGACCCAGGCCATACTGTTTTGCAGCCACAGGTCTATTTCTGGTAACTCTGCTTTGCTGTCTTTACATTTGGTGTAAGCTTCAAAATTCAAAGTACATCCATCAATTTGCCATTGTCTGTTCATCATCATCTTTTTTCTTGTCCATTTCATTATAGCACTTCCATCTTAGATCTATCATTTTTACATCTAGCATGATATTGTTCCCCTTTCCTCACCTCTGTGGTTCCTGGCACTATCAGTTGCACAAATTTGTTATATATTAAGGGCAAAACTGTTGACTAGAATGCATAATAAATGTCATAAAGTGAGAACACAGTGGTGGAAAAGGCCTCCGATGCAAAGCATATGTTACGGAGAACATATAACATTCATGAAACATTTGTAGCTAAGGGCATACACATTACGGTGTTCACTGATCAATTTTGAATAATACAATCAAGCTGACAGTATAGAACGACAGTCAGGCAATGGGAAAAATATATGTTAGAAGCACATCGTAACATATTAATGTGCATGTGTGTACATGAGTGTATGTTGTTAAATAAATGATTAGAGTAAGTACACATCCAGTGTACACATCCAGTAAGTACACTTCTACTCATGTCTACCCTTCTCTCCCATAAGACTATATCTTGTCATCATTCAGAAATTCTCTGCTTATAAAATTATGAAAATAAAATATTTAATCATCTAGTCATCAACTTCTATCTCTCAGTTTCTTTTACTTGGTTACTTCTTTTCCTATTTTCAAGTTTATCACATCAATTTATTTCTGTTCTCACTGTTAGCCCATTTTTTTGTCTCTATTTCTTCTCTGTTTTAAATCAAGCTGCTTTCATATAAAAAGCTTCAATTTTTACTTTTTTCCCCTCCATGTTATCGTTTTATCCCATTCATTAGGCAATCTCAGTTCTCTACCTTTGCCAAACAATACCCTGGCTGCTAAGTGATCCTGGAGAAAAATGTAACTGTGAATACCAGTGGCACTACTACACCCAAGTGCCTCCCACCCAAGCTAGGCTTGCAGTGGTTCTTAGCAGTTCTATGTTTTCCTCATCTGTTCTCTCTTCTGTTTTTCTGAGCAATCTTCTATATCATCCTCCTCTCCCTTTCAACTTGCTAATTATCACCTTAAGATTTTACTGAGAATATAGAAACAATTAGATGATAATTTCCTCACTCTGTGGTCAAACCTACAAACTCACCTGCATTTGCCACTATTCATTTCGATTTCCCTCTTGTTAGGATGGGAGACATGGCTCACTTCTTAAGGGCAAATTCTTCACATGTGGGCAAAATTTTATCTCCTCTCACACCCTTAGATATCCTATTATGCTTATTCTCACCACTCTTTCATGGACCTTCAGTAAAAAGGAAAGAAACCTTACCTTTTTCTGAGTTTGACTTTTGATATTTCCCACCAATTTCTCCTCCTCTTCAAAATCAAATTTCGAAGTGGGTTGACTAAAATTGTCTTTCATATTTCTTGTGTCCCATTAACATCTATTTTATTTTTAAAATAATTTTTCAATATCAAAACATTTGAAGAAAAAAAAAAACGATTTCTACATAAACTACACCATCGCTTCTCTCTTAAGGATTTTAAGCATGTTTCTGATTCCCAGACTAATGCACATAAGTAAATTTATTTCCTAAATCAGATGAAACAACTCTTTTATAGCCCTGATCCCATTTACAAAGAGACAATGCAATTTACTAAATGGTGCCCCAGTGACCTGAAAGGTTAATTCATATCAGACGTGCAAGTAGTTTTTAATCTTTGTTGGAAGTTGATTCACTGTCTAATACGTGAACTCTTGTGACCTGCATCAGGCCCAGGTCTACCTACTCATGTAAAAATTGTTAAATTTATACACATTCTCTTTCAGTAATTCTCTCAAGCTAAATTTGAATCTAAATTCAGATCTAAACCTTATTAAACAAGGAGCTGAAGCCAAGGTATGCAACCACTTGATAGGAGACTATCACAAAACTTTATGTTTAGGAGAGGCAAGAATGAACAGTGGAGATCACTGATAAAAAGAAAGAGTAAGCCTATAAAAAGATTTTGCTCTGCAATATATGTTCCTTTCCTTTCTAGTCCACACTGTTACATGTATTAGTCTATCATGCCAACAGGTATTTAAATAAATAAAATTAAACTATTGGGTGCTCAATCTATGTATTTCAGAAGCAAAAAGTGGTTATAGGAATATGGAGAACTGGTAGAAAGAAAAGCCAAAAAAAAAAAAATCTTCAGAAGGATCACAGTAATTATATGCATGGTAAAATCCTATATTGTCATTCCTGGCTATTAGTACTTGTCTCAATCCCACAACTTTTTTCTTTTTCTTTTTCTTTTTTTTCTTTTTTTTTTTTTTTGAGAATCATGTTGCATAGACAGATTACCAATCTTAAATCATATTATTTTTAAGAATATGCCAATTTTATTTTTCATTAGCTACTGATGAACTCAAAACCCCCACAGGTTCTATCATTTCATACTCTCTGTTATGAATATTATTTCTACTATAGACTTTTTGGTTGTGAACATCAAAATTACTGGTGGAGCTTTTAAATAATGAAGATGGCCAGGTCACTCATACTTCACCCAGTTAAGATCTGAATTAATTGGTTTGGTGTGGGACATGGATATCTTCATTTAATAAACAAACATACAAACAAACAAAAATACTCTTTAGGTAATTAGAAGATGCATCTAGCATTGAAAACCACTGCTGCTTTAAAATAAAAGTAATAAAGACTTTGTTGATATCCAGTTGTGATATAATAGTCTTGATTTCAGCTCTGATGAGTGATGCACAAAACTACTTTATTAGCATTTTAAATAGGGTTTTTTTTTTTGCTCTATTCTTGTTCAGTCTTTCCCTGCTTCACATTATACATGCTCTTAATAGAAGTAAACAACAGTCAAAAACAGATATCTCTGGAAACAATCTGTTTGAAATCTAATAAGAAACAATTAACCTATTCAATGGACAAGTTGAACTTTCTTTTGGATGTTGTTCTCAGCAACTACAGTTGAATAAGCACAAAATTCACTACAGAATATAAACTGCTGTCCATCTAAATAAACATTGCTGACTATTGAATCCTCAGCAGGAAATTTTCACTTATTATTATAACCAAGGTATAAATAGATACAAAATATGGGTAGGGTTCAAAAAAATAAATGTTGAATATCTTTGTTGCAATATTTTCTTAAATTTGATGTTTATCCTCTCAGCTGGAAAAGATTCAACAATTTAATAGATGTTTTGCACCTAGCTTTGGTGTGAAACTAGTTATGCTCCCAAATAATCTCATTGCTTTCCTGCTGATAAGAGCTACTAAATATCAGCATGAGTTTCTTGACCAGCTCCAGGGGTTGAGAACAAACTATTGCTTGCCAGTTTCCTACTTCTTAAATATATGGAACATCCTTTACTCATTGGTGATAGCTTTTATGTACTTAAAGAAATAGACTGAAATGACAGTTTTCTGTGGAGATATAATTCTGATTTACTATTTAAAAAAATAACTTCTATTAATTAGAATTGGTAATATTCTATTTGAGAAAATGTGAAATTCTACTACAGAAAAGTTATTTAATTTGAAAGTGTTGAAATTTCTTGGAGAAAAATACAATTTATTGAAATATACTCTTCACAGCTTATTAAGAAATGTTAATATTGTAATATTGATGTAAAATACCATGTAGCAACAAAAAGGGCTTTATGTGAATTATGTGTGTGCAAATGTCTATACTTATTTATTGATTAGTGGATAGGGCCATTTTTAGTGCTAATTCTTGTCTTGAATGCATTTTAGAATAATCTATTACTAAAAAATATCACTTGTAAATTAAATTTTGTCTTCAAAGTTTTAGACTAACATCATGCAGAAAAGAATATCAATGTTGGCATTATTTAAACAAACACATCAGGTTAGAAATTTACTTCTACAATGTAGTTAGACTTTTTCTAACTAGCACAAATTAAATAGTTAAAAATTGCATTCTTAATAATGAAATGATAATATTCAAAGGATTTCTCAAAAAGGACCAAATAATAAATGAATGGCATGGTATAGAGTCATCTACGGTAATTTCCCTCAAATAAAATAATGAATGCTTCAGAGAGGCAGTGTTTTAAGTACTTATCTTATTATCTATCAATAGATGAGTCTTTTAATAACATGCTAAAACAGGAACTATATGTGGTCCAGAGAGTTACAGGTCAGATTATAAAGAAATGGTTAACTTAAGCACCGATTGGGATGTTTTCTTGATTCCAGAAACAAAGACCTTTCCACCTGCTGATATATCACTATTACTAAAACAAAAACCCATTAGAATTAGCCGTTCTACATTAAATATCAAATTTAATCATATAACATTGGAAGTACCTATTCAGTACAATTTGCCAGGATTTAGCTACATGATTCCCATTATCATTAATAAAATATGAGGCTAAATCGCCTTGATGGATTTGACCCTACTTTCCTACTTTCAGGGGGCAAAAAAAATCTCACAACAATATACAACTCTTCCCTTAATAGAAAGAGAGAAGAACATCTTTTCACTGTAACACGGTGTGATCTAGTTTTTAGTTTCTTTTATGGAGCAAAGGAGTGATATATAGGTAGTTCATTTAGAAAATTTTGATTGACCTGAATAAAAAATAGTTCAATTAATAAAACAAATCACCTTCACCTGTTTTCATTGCTGGCAGGTAAAACAACAACAACAACAACAACAACAACAACAACAACAAACTGTTGGTAACAATTCCATTGGTATTTGTATTAATTTTGAACAAAAGTATTATTTAACTTAAATGTACACAGATATAGGCAGCCACCCATTAACATCATGTTGGCTGTTTATGCTCTTGCCAAGAGAGTGAGTCAAGTGTCAGAGTTCCTGTAGGTCCTGCTCACTTTTCTGGTTTTCTGGTCTCTTGTTTTCTTCCAAAACACAGGTTTGATGTGAATATTGTTCTGGGCTTAGAAGGAACCCAAGAAACCTGCAGGATGGCATTTGATGACATAATGATAATATATTTCTTAGCATGTATATTGTCATGTTATGGTAATTTTTCTGTTTATTCCTTAATACTCTGTTTACTACTCCCACCAAACCTGCTCTCAGTAAAGTCTAGAAAACGAAATACATGAAGTTGGAGAATAAAAATAAGAAAAATGATGTGCTACTTTTCCTGTTATATACATGAGTTTGCGAAAGTCTAAATTAAATATAATTTAAATATATCTATAACTTAAATATAGTTGCATAGATGCTTTGCATAGATATCAGACATTCATAATTCTCATAAAGAAAGCAAATTATATTGCAAGAGTTACACTGACCATGAGGAGGAGTTGAATTAATTCTAGCTCATAAATGTTTCTTTCATCAGTATTTTATGTAACTAACATAAATTACAAACTAATTCAATAAACAATTGACAAAATGGACTATATTTAGTAAAAATTAATTTCTTTGAGAGTTTTCATCCATTCACATGGCTCTGTTTGGAAGATCATTTTGGTATGGTATGTGGTAGAATACATATCCTTATGAGATTTTTTTTTAACTTGATTAATGGGAGTTACAGAAAACTCTCATATTATGGTTTATACAAGGATAAACTATAAAATCGTCTGAGGTTTCTTTTCACCTTGCTATCTTTTTTAACTTAATAGGTTGGACATACAGAGCCAGTCTAAGTGAATTTGTTTTTCTCTTCTGCTTGGGAATTATGTTGTACCAGGCCTGTCTTTCCAGTGTGATGACTTGTACCACATTTTGATCTTTTGACTTGCTCGTACTATAACTGTACTTATCAAAGTGATTTGAATTAATTTATCTTTTTTTTTTTCACACTGTTAGGCGAACTTTTTTTTTTTTTTTAATATCTTAACTAGTTAAACTTCTTATATACAGGAGAGCATAAAGGAACTACAATCAGAGGAGTTCATTGCACTTTAACTCTATAACTAGTAGGGTAAACCCTCATCAAATTTATTTTGCTTTGTTTTGTTCCTTTTTCATTCTTAGTTCCCTCATACTTTTAGAGAGTAGAAGAATGGCAACAGGATATCCTGAAATAAACATTATAAAAAGAGCCACCAAATCTCTGTCCTGTACCTGGCTTTTCGGGTAACCATATGGCTTGGTGCAAGACACCTAAACCTTTTTAAGCCAGAGTTGTTTTATATGCTGAATGAGTAGATACATTTAATTGATTTCTAAGGCACTTTTCTGATGATGATGTTTTATAACATGCAGTGGTGAGCATACATACATTACAGGTAAAAAGAACTTTTTTCCTCTAGTTATTTTTGGTTTTACCATCTATAATGATTATATAAAAGAAAACCATGTCTTTAGATAGTATTTAGTGTTTATGATGTTATCCAATTATGGTTTGTTATGACCACTGTATTGCCAGAACATTAAGATCAATTTTAATTTAATAACAAATCTTTTAATTTTTTGTTATAAAACTAACATTTTATATGCCTAGAATATTAATCATAACCTGGATGTCTTTGAATAACTTTTCTTTCAATGTTATTGTGATCTTTTAAACACCATACAAATAAACTCAAAAACAAAAGGAGAAACATTACAGCTGAAACCACAGAAATGCAAACCATGACAGGGACTCCTACGAATAATTATATTCCAACAGGTAGGATACCCTAAAAGAAATAGATAAATTCCTAGAAGCATAGAACCTACCAGGATTGAATTATAAAATGCAAAGTTTGATAAACTTATAATTAGTAAGGAAATTGAATCAGTAATAAAAAATCTCTCAACAACAACAAAAAAGCTCAGGTCCAGATGGCTTCACTAGTGTATTCTATCAAACATTTAAAGCATTAATGCCAATACTTCTCAAACTCTCCAGAAAAATTGATGAGGAAAGAACACTTCCAAACTCATTATAAAAGTCTAGCATTACTCTGATACCATAACCAGAGAAGAACACCATGAGAAAAGAATATTATAGGTCAATATTCCTGATGAATATAGATGCAAAATTCCTCAACAAAATGCCAACAAACTAAATTCACAATACATTAAAAGAATTATACACTGTGATCAAGTTGAATTTATTGCTGAGATACAAGAATGTTTCAATATATGCAAATTAAGAAATGTGATATACCACAATTAAGAATAAAGAATGAAGAATAAAAGTCATATGATATCTCAATGGATGCAGCAAAAGCACTTAACAAAATCCAATGTCCTTGCATGATAAAAACTCTCAACAATTAGATGTAGAAGAGAATACTTCCACATGATAAGGTGACATATGACAATCCCACAAGTAACTTATATTCAATGGTGAAAAGATAAAAGCTTTTCTTGTAAGATCAGAAAAAAGGCAAATATGCCACTGGCACTACTTCTCTTCATTGTAGTACTGGAAGTCCTAGCCAGAGCAATTAGGTAAGAAAAAGAAATAAAAGGCATCCATATCAGAAAAAAAATAATAAAATTATCTGTTTGTAGATGATACAATATGTATAGAAAACCTGATGAGTCTACCAAAATCCTATTTTAACTAATAAATAAATTCAGTAAAGTGTCAGGATACAAAATAAACATACAAAATCAGTTGTGTTTCTATACACTAACAATTAACTATTTAAAAGATAAATTAAGAAATAAATCTTATTTATAATAGGATCAATAAAAATAAAATACTTAAAAATAAATTTAACCAGAGAGGACTTCTGGTCAAGATAGTGCCATGGGTGGATGCTATGTTTACCTCCTCTCATGACCTCATCAAAATTACAACTAAACAGTGGAACAACCATCATTAGGAGTCATTTGAGGTCTGTAGAACAGAAGTTCTACAACTGGGGACGTACGGAAGAAGCCACCTCAGGACTGAGAGGCAGAGCCCTAAAATGGATTTATCCCACTACCATGTGTGGTGGTAGAGAATTTTGGGAGGGATATTTTGGTTTCAATGGTTTCCTCGGGGGAGTGAGGGGTCCCGATCCCACACTGGGCTCCCCATCACATGGTTCCAGTGCTAGGAAAAAGAGTCCCCACAACCTCTGGCTGTGAAAACCTGCGGAGACTGTGGCTGACTGAGACAGAGGGCTAAGAGAGTCACAAATGTTCCTTTCTCTTGAAGGGCCCATGCACAAACTTACTCAGCGACAGACTCGCTTGCCCTGAGCTCCAGTGCTAGGGCAGCTGCTCAGGGAGCACCAGAGACACATAGGGAGGAACTGGGTTATCTGGCTTCAGTGTGAGGGCTGGAGGGGTGGCTTTCTCCTGAACAGAGTGCTGGCATAGTCCATTGTTCCTTTGTTAAGTCTTCTCCATCCCAATATTTCTGAGTTTCTATTAACCTAACCCAGGATGTTCCCCCTGGTGATTCCCTGAAACTCCTCCCCTCCCAACTTGTAGTCCCACACAAGCTACCTTCAGTGGTTTATTTCCATACAAATGCCCTGTCTTGGCTCATGCTGTGGACTTTTCTAAGCAGCACCTGGCCTTGGCATTTCCTGTACTTCCTGCTGAGCAGCCCCAAGCCTAGCACTGGTGGCAGCCATCTACAGATTGCCTGGTAACTCTTTCCAAGTGACCCTGGGCAGTGCACAGGCTACAGCTGAACTTGGTCGAAGTCTTGGCCCCTTCAGGAGACCTTTGGGCTGGCATGCCTGGTGGCAGGCTTCAGCCAGAGCCAGACCACCACCCAGGGCCCTGACAAAATGCATCCTGTTCCATAGAGTCAGTCCCTCACCAGCCAGTCCTCACAGCAAATTAGCCTGTGGATCTGTCCCTTTCACTGACATGCAAATAGAAACCAAGTCTCAACTACAACAGAAGGTAAACACAATCCCTGAGCACCCAGCTTAGGTGACCAGAGAAGACTGCCACTGGGCATCACAGGACATCTATGGCATTAAGCCACTCTACTAAGACCAGGAGACTTAGGATCCCTAATACAACAAAACAAACACAGGAAGGCATGCAAATTAGGAGACAAAGAAACATGTCTCAGATGAAAGAAAAGAACAAACTTTCAGAAAAAGAACTAAACAAAATGGAGACAAACAATCTGTCAGATGCAGAGTTCAAAACACCCATTATAAGGATGCTTAATAAATTTAGAAGAGTAGATGAACTCAATGAAAACTTTAACAAAGAGATATACAACATTAAAATAGAGAGAGAACATTTTTAAAAAGTCAGAAATTAAGAAGACAATAATTGATGTGAAGAATACATTTGAGAGAATCAACAGATTAGAAGAAGCAGGGACTCAAATCAGTGATTAGAAGATAAGAACAGAAAACACTCAATCAGAACAGCAACAAGAAAAAGAATCCAAAAAAAGACAATAGTTTAAGGGGACAACATCGAGCATACTAACATTGATTGGCATCATAGGCATACCAGAAGGAGAAGAGAAAGAACGAGGAATTGAAAATTTATATATAAAAATAATGACAGAAAACTTCCTTAATCTGGAGAGCAAAATAGACATACAAGCCCAAGAAACTCAGAGAGTCTCAAACAAGATGAACCCAAAGAAGCCCACACCAAGAAACATTATAATTAAAATTAGATTTTAAAACAGACAGAATCCTAAAAGGAGCAAGAAAAAAGCAGTTAGCCGCCTACAAGGGAACTGCCATTGATTGTCAGATGATTTCTCAACAGAAACTTTGCAGGCCAGAAGGGATTGGCCTACAATATTCAAAGTGACAATCAGCAAGAACCTACAACCCAGATTACCCTATCCAGCAAAGCTATCATTTAGAATCGAAAGACCAAAAAAGAGCTTCCCAGGCAAGAAAGACCTAAAGGAGTTCATCATCACCAAGCCAGTATTATAGCATTTAAGAAGGGAATTGCTTTAAGAAGAAAAAAAAATGTATATGTATCAAAATATGAATAATAAAATTGTAAAAATTACATATCAACAATTACTTCAAATGCAAAAGGATTAAGTGATCCAATCAAAAGACAGAATGGGTGAATAGATAAGAAAACAAGACCCTTACATATGCTACCTACAAGAGACTCAGTTCAGATCAAAAGACACACACAGACTGAAAATTAAAGGATGGAAAATGATATTTTATAAAAATGGAAACAAAAACAAAAGTTGGGATAGCAATACTTATACCAGACAAAATAGATTAAAAAGAGAGAGAGAGAGATTTAAAATGTCAAACTCATAGAAACACAAGGTGGAATAATGGTTGCCAGGAGCTGAGGCAGGGAGAAAAGAGTAGATATTAAGTATTTTGTCATCCAAACACACACATACAAAAGGTAACTATATGAGATGGTGGATGTGTTAATTAATTTGATCATGGTAATCATTTTATAATGCATATGCCTATCAAATAATCTTGTATACTTTAAATATATACAGTTTTGTTTGTAAATTATACAATAAAGCTGAAAAAATAAACACTAGATAATGCAAGGTTTTATATTATTGCTTATAATATTCTGTAGGAATTGGCAATTCAAACTTTCTATCACCACAAAGAAGTGATTCCTGTCAAAGCAAACTACAGAGAAACAAGAGAGGTTGATGGAGTAGACAGTGATGGGGCAGTTGATAAGTATTAGCAGTATCTTCAGAAGCCTTAGTCCAGAGAGCCTGTCAAAACACTTTGTCTAAAGTTATATAAGGCTTTATGGTCATCCTTTCTCATATATCATTATACTAAAATGCTTGCCTAGAGGAGAGAACATCCTAGTGCGTCTCTGATTATGGAAACACTGGCAAAAGTGAACATTGCAAAGTTGTCATCTAGAAATAATCTACTAATTTCTTATCTTAACTACTTAAAACATTTAAAGTAATTTTAATTATATAGAATATAATGTTCAAGGTGCAAATCATATGTTTACTTTTTAACGTCTTCTAATGTAAACACTCTTTTGTTATAAAAACACATGGAATGTAGATCAACGTTAAATAAAAGCATAGAACCACATAATAGTTTCAAGAATACTTAAAACTAAAAATTTTAATTTCCATTAAAACGGAAGATAGGACTGAAATGATTGTGGCAAGATGACTCAAAAGTCACAAGGTAATATGCTAAAGAATTTGTTAATTAAATTACATATTTTCTCATTTCATACATGCAAGGCTGAGTTTTTTTTAATTTTACAAAAAAGTTTTATTATTATATTTTTTTTACCACAGCATATATTCTGATTTAGTTTCTTGAAGAGTAAATGTTTCCATAGCAGAAAAAAACTTAACATATTGCTTCAGTATGATAGAAAAATAGATCATTTATCATTTTGTTTTAGGAAAGTTCACAGTTCAGCTCCTGTATGCTATTTGTGTATGAGTTTTCTATACTTTGCATTGCTAAATAATTGAGAACATTAGCTCCCAAACCATGAAAAATTCATTTTAACATGATATATTATTAATAAATTTAATTTAAAATGATCTGGAAAGTTCAAATTTCAATTGTGATGCTTGAAGATAAAATCAAGCAGAGGTTAGTACTTATTAAAAATGTGTAACTCTTTGTTGCCTGATTTTTAATTTTTTTTCAAAAGTGGGTCGAACTTTAATATAGGTGCCATTAAAAACTATAGGCTAACTATTTTAATCTATAAGTTCATTCATATATATATGTGTGTGTGTATATATATACATATATATATGAGAAAAAACTATAACAAATTTAGTCAGTCAACTCTTCATTAATTAGCAACATTGTGCTGCCACTTTTAAATCCTATGTTAATATACAGACACAAGAGTGTATAATTTGGAAACTATGAGCAAGTCCTTTCTTTTTCCTCACTGATGACAATTCTGGCTCATGTTTTGCCTCCCCAGTTTAATATGGATTGCAAAGCAATTATTAAAAACATTCAGTGCTTTTGAGATAATGTTAGAAGGCCAAATGATTATTTATGTAGCTCCTGTGTCACCAAGCTATACCCCTTCTGAGATTTAAAGTAGGCTCCCACTGACATATGAACATCCAAAGTCATGGTGATTGCTAGTCTTTTTAAAAATTTTTCGGATGTTTCTGAGAGTTGTACACGTTTCCCACATATCTCTTATCCTTCACTCAGCAAAAGTCTCATTTTTGTTCAAGGTCCCGTTGCTTCAGAACTAGCAATTATGGGGAGCCCTTGCCTTGAAGCCTTGGAACCTTCATTGAGTCCCTGTGACCATGACGCTTTCCATATATGAGAAAGGAGGGAGAGTCTAGTCATTTTTTATTTATATGGAGTCCAAATACATACCGTTTTGTTCCCTAATGACTTACAGAGGAGCAAGACAAGAAAGACAGACAGAGACAGAGACAGGCAGAAGCAGAGAGACAGACATATTGTGAGAAAGAGAGAGAGAGAAACAGGGAGAGAAAAAAAAGAAGTCTTTCAGATTTTACTGTCATGTAATTCTCTCTCCATCATGCCCTCGACCCCACAACAGTCATAATGCTATGAAACTCTGGCCCAGAAACATTTCCAAATGACAGGCAGGACTCTCTCTTCAACAACACACCCATATTCTCTAACAATAAGATGCTTAACCTCTACGCTTAACCTCTGGCTTTAAGATAAGTTTTTCCATGACACTTAAACATTTTGTCTGGAAACTCCTGGAAGATTCAGCTCAGTGGGCATATGCCCAACAATCTGAACCCCAGCAGTAAATAGAACTCTGTAAAATACAATTCGAAAATGGGGACAGTGAATACTTGTTTTGTAACTGTTTAAACTAAAAACAAAATATCCATTTATATGCATAGAGACAAAAAAAAAAAAAAAAGAGCAAGATAGGCAATTTGAAGCAAACATTCCCATGAAATAAAAATATTTTTGGAGAGGGCAAAAGAGAGATAATGACCCACTGCTAATGGGTGTAAAAAGCATAACATACATGGCCCTGATAAGCCCATTATCTTCTGTCCTACTCCCAGGAATATTCATATTCTATACAGTAGCATTTGTCAATATTATCACTATAGGTAACAGAGTTAAACACTTCTGACTTATTTTACCTTTCTCTTTCCTGTAAGTCATTTGCCCACCATTATTTATGTTACCTGAATGAAAATCAGAAATATCCCTTGTAACAGTGATAAGCTAAAAGATATTTAAATGTTGGAGGAAGTAGGAACGTGTGAACCTGTGTGGTGAAAGAAATGTCTCTTCCCTACAGAAGATATTTTGCCTGAAGTATTATGGCAGAGGAAAAAAAAAAAACTAGCAACAGTAAGGTTCAGTGGTGATACATTTAGAAAAAAATAAAAAAAAAATTAATTGCAAAGAATAATACAGAATGAAAAAATTGGGAGATCTTTTCTGTAAAACACACAATGGAAAAATGTTTTCCACTAGGATTTTAATATCTAGGCTACTTCTATTTATTTTATATGCTTCTATTACTGCATATATTATATTTATTTTTCTGTTTACACCTGTCTCTATAGCTAAGTCATTTGCTTCTAGAGAGCAAGAGCCATGTCTTACCTATCTTGGTATATTGCCTGGCCATGATAGAAGCCTTTACCTATGTTTGTTGAATTAAGGTGAACTTCAAAGTTGCATCTGCTTATTTGGATTTCTATACTTCAGCATATTAGTTATTTATGATTTGTGCTCTTCTTGGGTTTAAAGTCTGCCAACTTTCATCCATGGACAGTGGACTTTGCCATCCAAAAGAATGACTCAACACAATGAAATGACATGCATGCAAGTACTATTCATTCATGATAATTTAATTGTCATTTGTTAAAATATCCAATTCCCTGGATTAAAAAAAATAATTTGTCATTTGTCCCTTCTTAAGCAGAAGGCAATTTTACCTAACATATAATGTAGATCAAAGAGGTGAAATTCTTGTCTACACATAAATACAAACACAGATTTGTATTTATTTGTATACATAAATACAAATTCAGTTTCATATTTTAAATATTTAAGCCTGCTCATTTTATTATTGATGTCATAATCTTCATTATTTAATAATTTAATAGTAATTTAATGATCATGATCCTTTAGATTATAACTTAATCTAAACTAAATTACAATCCTTTAAGATAGACACCATGTACACTGTCTGTCCTATTGTGTGCTATGTCTCACATATAGCACAGACTGCATCTGATGACTGGCAGAATATGTCATTTAAATAATTATAAAGAACAACAATGGTCTGCATAAGATTCCAAACCCTCAAGGCTTCACCGAATTTCAGGCAGAAGAAGAAAGTAGAGCATTGCTGGAACATTTATTTTTGCCAATAAATTTCTAGTTGAAACAGAACAGCCTAAGAAAAAATACACTTAGATAATGATTTTGTCTAAACAGTGACAAAACATGTATTTGCAAACCAAAATTTTGTCTTTTGTCCAGTCTTTTTCACTTTGAATAAACAAAATGACAGACTCCTCTCAGAAACTGATGTAAAATGAGTAATTTTAAAAACAAACTGCAGTGAACACATGTTTGGGGGAGTAGCACTTTTGCTAGAGATAGATCTGTACTCTATCACACATCTTCATCAAAATCCAAGAATTAAAAAAATAATAGCTATTTATTTTGTTTATTTCAGGTATATTTTTATCCTAGTACCATCCTAAGTTTGTTGTTGTTGCTTTTTATTTTGTTTTTAATATAGTCCTATTATTATACACTTTTTATTAATGACAACAATAAATTCAAAGGGTTTTGTAACATGCTCAAGACCATAGCTTACTAAGTAATGGAGCTTGATTTGAAATTCAAAGTTGTCTGCCCCAGAGACCATGACCCGCATTAATGTATCTGTTCCTTCTCAAAAAATTATACTACTTTTATTTGAGCCTTAAATCAGGTGAAAACTTACAATGTAGGAGAGTTTTGTTGTGATGGATAAAGAATTGTCTGATAAATCTCTCTTCAGATTACTATTAAATATAATGTAAAATAAATTACCTGGAAAAAAGAAAAGGTGGGTTATGATGAAACCATTTTTAGGAAAAAACATTAGCTCTATGGGGCTTTCATCCAAGATGCCATTTCGAAATTAAAGACATTCTGTTAGATGTGGAAGCTAAGGAAAAAACATGCTTCACAAATTACCCATTGCCAATCTTTCAGTTGGATCTAGTCATTATTTATCTTGCTACTTGTAATTTCATACTCCAAGTGCATGTAAAGATTTATCTAGTTAGAAATGCTTGCATTTTTCAATGTATGCTTAGTTTTGTGCATAACAAAAGGTTCTGAAAATTTCTACAATAAAAAAGTAAAAAAAAAAATTAAAAAACTTTTTACATGTCAACTTAGTTTCCTATGCTCATTTGACTATAGAACTTTCTTTTCATTCAATACATATGTCTATGAGTGCTTAGTCCAGAATTTGCTACATCTTCATGTGTTAGAATGCATGCTGAATCTCTGCGATCTCCCAACTGTTATTCAAAACTAACAAATTGCATGAAAAGTTAGTGATTTAGAAAAAAAAAAAAGCAAATCAGCAAAATTTTATTCCAAATAATCAATATTTATATATTTTAGAATACTTACAAAGCTAAAAATATTCTGTAACCACTAATTAACATAAGATAAAGAATAGATTATTAATGTACGTTTATCTCTTTGACTTCATTTTTCCTAAATTTCTCAATTATCTTCAACTTTCATACTTTTTCATCATTGCCTTTTCTCCAATTAATCATGATTAACTTACATTTGAAATATATTTGCAAATATATTTACACATAGATATATATAGCAACAATTTTTTCACTTATATTTTGAATTTTTCTCTTACAGAAAAAACTTAACTTTGCTAATTATCTTTAGTTTGAATTTTTGTTAAAGAAGATAGTTTTTGTAAGGTTAATTCTAAGTTAAATTAAAAGGATTAAGAACCTATTCACTACCCTTGAATAAAAACCACAGGCTATTTCACAGGCTTGACATGAGTTGAATCTTTTGGAAGCTATCTGTATTTGGAGCAAAAACAGGCAACTGGTAAAGACAGATAAAATAGAATTCTGTCCATGAATTTAATGGCAAAGAAACAAAACAGTCTTCGTGTTGTTATCCATGCCAGCTGAGCCCACATTTCTCAGTTCTTTCCAAATATTACCAGTGGGAAACTTATCAAGGGAGATTGATATCAATGTCTGAAGTAAGCAAAATGTTGATTTCAGTGAGTCTGGTATTCTCGATCAGATGTAGACTAAGATAGAACTTCAATGGTATGTTTATTACTTTCATTTTGTTATACCTTTAAACATAGCAATATATGCCTGTCCCATCATTTTATTAATTCTAGGTCATGGTTTCTTTTTTAGAAAGATCTTTACTAATTAAACAATATAACACACGTTCCTTTTATAATGCTTGGAAAATATAATACACACATGTGTATATGTGCATAAATAAAAAACAATAAAACATAATTCCTAAGGACAAAGATTATGGCTCGTTTTTCATATTTGGCACAATAATTTACCACCCATTTTCCCAATGATGTCAGTCACCTGATTTTCCTCATTCTTACACTTTAACATTTTTCATAATGTCCTCCATGTCTCTCATTAGAAGGGCTTGCAGTACTGGGAAGATGGGCCCTTTTAGCCATATTTACACATGCATTTTCTTCTATCTTTATGCCATTTCCACTATTCCGTTTGATTCAGCACACTATATTGACTCTAATCATGTGTCAGACACTTGTTTGGGTATTGGGGATCCACTATTATAAGCATAATGGGGACAGTCTCCATTCCGAGTCTCATTGAGGAAAAGGGGTCAAATATTCAGTGACAGAAAGAAATCTAACTTTGGGTGGTGAACACACTGCAATATATATGACATACTGTTGAAATGTGCACTTGAAACTTATTGACTTTATTAATCAATGTCACCCCAATAATTTTTATTTAAAAAGCTAATTTAAAAATAAGAAAATGAGAAACACTAAAATAAAATATAAATTTATAGAAAATATTTATATAGTAATAATTGCTATGCAGAGAAGTAATGTAGAATGTTTCCAGAGAGAGATCAGGAGACTACTTTAGATTAGGTAATGAAGAAAGATATCTCTGACAAAATATAGACTTGAGACCTGAATATTAAGAATGAGTTGACTATGTTAATAAAGATCAGAGAGGAAAAAGTAGTTCAGGGGGAAGAAATAGATAGTGCAAAATCTTTACTGCAAACAATGTAATTGGTGTATCTGAGGAACAGAAACTGCATGAGGAGCAAGGGGGAAAGTGGCTCAAAATATATGGAAAGAACTGGGGATGGGCTGGCAAAATAGGGTTTTGCAGGCCAGGGTCAAACGTGGAAATTATAAGTGCAATAAAAAGCAGGTTGTACATGTGATGAGTGGTTTTTTAGAAATTATTCTTGACTATAAATATGCAAATTAGCTACAGAATATGTTTTGCAAAAATATCAAAATTTTACCAGACCCACAAAAAAGAGAAAATGTTTAATCTCTGTATTTTCACACAAATCCCTTATGGACATAATTTAATTTATGCAAACAAATATTATTATTACTAGTAGGATTATTGAGAAACTAGCTTCGGGCTAGGAATCCGAATATGGATATTGAGATTTTCTACTTGTGTGACCTTGAGTGAAACACTTTTCTAGAAGACTTAGTGCCCAAATCGGAAAAGGTGGACATCACATTGGCTCACCTTCGAAAATTCTACCAAAAAAAATAAAAGCCCTTTCCTCTTTTTCTACCCCTCTTCAAGTTACTTACTTGTGAACTATTTTTTAAAGAAAAAAGATGAAATATAAAAGAACAAGAATCAGGGCTGTTCATGCTTGTTATTACAAATAATGCAAGAATTTTCCATTCTCAGTTTTGTTTACACTATTGGTACAAATTGAGTTTGAAAAATAACTAAAAAGAAGTTATCACCAAAGATAGGGTTTCTGTAGTGGCAAAATTGTCCAGAAGATAAATTTGTTTATAGATGTCTAGCCAAACTTACTTGCTTATTAAAAAACGGTTGATTCTATAAATTCACTAAATTTTTACTTTTTTTATAATGTGCTACTTCGGAAAAAAAGAAAATTAATGCTGTGATCAGGAGATAACCTGAAAAGCATTCTGATTTAAAATACTCAGGGAAATATGAATAAATCATATAAATGATTAAAATGAACTAATATGAATAAAATTATGAAAATATATAATAAAGAAATATAATCCTTTACTACTGGCAGATATAATTTTTCAATGTCACAAATGTTAATTATCAGATACTGGGGTCTATTTAGTCACACCAATTCTTAAAAGACGTACTAAAGGAGCAAAGCACAATTAGCTAAAGAGAAAAAAACAAGATACAATAATTACACAAAGAATGCCAAGAACCTACAATTTATTACAGAAATGCACCAGCAAATCATTTTCAAAAGGCATGATTAGTTTTCAGATATAATTTGCCCATATGTACCACCTGGCAAAGGAATGAAAAGTGATTCCCCAACCCCCCGATCTCTTTTCCCATAGCTACCCTTGTGAGTTCTTGCCTCCTCAAGGCTGCTTTTGACATTAAGGTTGTAGGAAGAAGAAAAGGAAATAGAAAAAGTTGATCATATGGATTAGAGTCAAGAAACCCATGTTTTCCAAATCTTCACAAGTGTAGTTTTAATGATTATTTCAGATACCTATGTGCAGTAAAGACATTCTGCTGTTTTTGAGAAAAGAAGTAAAGCAGGTTGAGAGATTTTGCTAAGTGAAAGAAAGAATAATGAATTGATTAGCAGTTCTTCCAAATTGAGTCAAAATTTTAGTGTAAATTTGTGTATATTCCTTAGTTATCTGAGCTTCAGAATCTTCATCTACGAAATAAAGGGATTTAAGTAAACTGCATTTCAGTTCTTTGTACATTCCAAAATTGTATGTATCTAGAATATATAATGCATTAAGTCATATAATAACATTTATTGGCCCCAGCCTTTCTCTATGACTTCATCTTTAACCAAGTACTCTTTATCCTTCAGCCACAGTGACCTTGCTCTTCCTGGAACAAGCAACCTTGTTCTCATAACAGAGGCTTTAAGCATTAAATAACTTCTGGTGGAATATTCTCTATGCTCACTCCTTATCATTATTCAGATCTGTTCCCAGTTATCACCTCCTCAAAGTCACTTTCCTCAGTCACTCTACCTAAAGTACCTTTACTCTTTCATTCTTTTTAACACTTGTATTTCTCTTAACATTTTTCATTCTCACCAGTTAATTACCTCTCCACTTCATTCCTGTCAAAGTGAGAGCTCCAGAAGAGTGGCAAGGATTGCCATTTTTAATTCTATGCCAATGAATACTATCACATATGTAAGTATTCCATCATTCTTCAATAGACAGAATATTTATGCTTTATATTCCATTGTCATATTAGACTTAGTATGTTCAAAATCAAACCATTAAAATTCTAGATTCTTTTAACATTTCCAATTTTCTCAGTTTTCTATATTAAAAATCTTAGAGTGATCTGTAATGTCTTCCCTCACCTTATCTCTTCAAAGTATTCTATCAAGTACTGTGATAGTCATGTTTCCAAGCCATCATGCCTGCCTTTCTATACCAATCTCAAAACAACTTTCATAACCTCTCTTTGTTTGCCTTGAATGATAAAGAGGAAACATGACTAAGACTAGCTTTATGTTGCTCCATGCAACTATAAATAAACTAGTTTTCCCTGTTAACCTAACGGATTCAACCTAAACATCCTCTTAGTTTGCAAAGTCTTATGATATATAGTTCACCTAAGCTTTCTAGTTTCTAAATATCAATCATTTCAGTTAGATCGATGGCATTACCATTTTAAAAGCTAATGGTGGTAATTTCTCCTTCCAATGGCTTTTCTGATAATTTTCTTATGCTTTGTATAATTCTTCCACATTAACTGCTTTGCTCTGATTGATCCGAACTCTACACATTTTTCAAGGTTTAGCTCAAGACTTCCTTCCCCATGTCTAACATAATCCACTAAATTCTCAATGATCTCACTCTTTTCTAAATTCCAACCACACTTATAAAGTAAATAATATATACTAAATATAAATTCAATCCTGTCACTTCTTGTGTAACCAATTGTTTTATATGGGTGTGATTTTCCCAACCAGTTGATACAGTGTTAAGAGTTGATGCTGCACTCTATGCCTCTTGTGTAGCACAGATTAGGCATTTAATAATGGTATTTAATACGTGGATATATAACACAGAGATGAAAACCATGTTGTTTAAAACTCCTTTGTCTGAGGCCAACAGAAGTAAAATAAATCATCTAGGGTTATAATCTAGGTAGTAGCAGAATCAGGGCTTATACACAGATCTCTTAACTCCCAGTCAGAGACCTTGTCATCTCAAATTTTCTAATGCATTTAGATCATCTTTTATAAATCATTCATTTGGAGTAACAAAGTATAAAAAACAGTAATGCCGAAGGTCTAAAGAAATGCTTAAAAACATGACACAGCATATACATGTCCACAGAGAAAAAAAATAGCATTATTTCAAAATAAGTGTTTTGGATGAAAGGAAAGTCACAGCTCTCAAACATTAGTATACATTGCAATCACCTGATACCTGGAATCTCCCCCTTGATACAACTATGATACAATAAAGACTCAGGTCAAGCAGGTGTGTATTATTTAATGTACTCTACAGGTGATTCTAATGATCATGGACTTTGACTCACATACTGACTGAACTAGTGAATTGCAGCTAAATCTCCTATGCAATGGGGTGAAAATTATGGTTGAGGTAGATGTTGAGACTCCTGGGCATGTCAACTGGGTATAGCTTTTTGGAGAACTTAGTCTGGGTCATGTGGTTCTGAAATCTTCCTAAAACTAGCAAATACAGTGAGAAATTTGTCTCTTGTTCATAATCTGGGAGAAAAGAAAGACATTCTTTTTGTAAACAGTTTTTAAACATAGATTATTTGATAATAATGTAGAGAACAATTTTTAAATTTCAAGTGTACAAATATCTGTAACATACTGATTTTGCCAAATTAAAAATTAAAAGAAACTCCTTGTTATAATCTAGTTTCCTCACGTACTGAAAAGAGTATAAAGAAATCTTTTCACTGGCAACACAGTAAATGGCAAAAAAGCATGGTCTGAAAACATTGATGAATAATCTCTTAAAATATTTCTATCTAATGTAACCTACTAAGTCTAAAGGCTTCTAAGAAGCAAACTCTTAATTGCTTTGGTAGGCAGAATAATGGTCCACTTAACACATCCACCAAATTCCTGCAAGCTATAAGTGTTTTGTTATACATCTTGGCAAGAGAGACTTTGCTACTGTGATTAAAGTTAAGGACCTTGAGATGTGAAGATTATCCTGGATTACCTGGGCGAGCCCAGTCTAATTACACTAGTCCTAAAAAATGGAAGAGAGCGGAAGAAAGGTGGGTCAGAAAAATGCAAACTGAGAAAGATTTGATGTCTGGTTTTGAAGAATGAAGCAGAGCAGGGATATGACAGCCTTTAGAAGCAGCTAATGGCTCTCAGTTTATATGGCCAGCTAAAAAATGGGGACTATGGTGGTTAACATCATGTGTCAGTGTCACTGTGCTAAGGGATGCCCAGATCACTGGTAAATTTTTTTACTGGGTGTGTCTGTGAAGCTGTTTCTGGACGAGATTAAAATTTGACTTTGCAGACTTAATGAAAAAAATAGCACTCACCATTGTGGGTAGATATCAACCAATTCCTTGAGGTCCTAAACAGAACGAAAAGGTAGTGAAAAGGCATATTTGCTCTTTATGCTTTATCTGGGATATATACCTTCTCCTGCCCTCAGACATCAGACATCCGAATTTGGAGTTCCTGGCTCTTGGGCCCTTTGATTCAGACCAGGATTTACACCATTGGTTCTACTGGTTCTCAATATTTTGGATTTAGAATGAAATCACATCACCAGCTTTCTTGGGTCTCCAGCTTGCAAGTTTAAGGTCATGGAACTTTTTAGCCTCCATAATCATGAGTCAGCCCCTCATAATAAATCTTTTTCTATCTATCTATCTATCTATCTATCTATCTATCTATCTATCTATCTATCATCTATCTGTGATCTATCGTCTATAATCTATTGGTTCTGTTAAAGAGAAAGTCACAGTCACTTGTGCTAAAGCCCATGATACCAAACCTAGATTTAATTCCTGACCTAGTTGCTGTTTCTATCTCTCCTAGAAACATAATTTTAATCAACCAGTCTAGAATTTTCTGGTCAACACCAATGAAGTCATCTTTAATGTGGCCTTCCCCATCCCCAAAGAAAAAAGAGGCAATCTGCATGATAAAAGCCCTTTTTCTTCCCTTTTCCCCAAAAGAAGATGTGCTGTTCTAAAAATAATCTTTTCTTTTGTTAATAGCTCCCTCACGCCATCCTTTTTCCTATTAAGGAAGAAAAAAAAGAAAAACTTCCATATTGCATAACCACCCAGAGAGCCCTTCTAGTTGCTAGATAGGATACTGCCTGTTTTGTGAACTGCTTCACAAAGCTAATTAGATTTTCAAATTTGCTCAGTTAAATTTTGTTCTTTAAAAGTTTTGTTTGTTTGGAGAACTCTGACTAATACAAGGATCTTGGGCTTATAAGTCCAAGAGCTAAATTCTGACAAAAATCCAAATGAGCAGGAATGAGTTCTTCTCTAGAACCTTCCAAAAAGAATGAACCCTGATAACAATTTTATTTTAGTTGAAAAAGACGTGCACCAGATTTGTGATTTCGAAAACTGTAAGAAAAATTTGTGTTGTTTAAGCCTCTAACTGTGCGGTACTTTGTTACATCAGTGATAGAAAACTAATATGCTCACCTAATAAGGATGTCAGTAAAAAGAGTATGTAATTTTCACAGAAAGAAAAGAGATCTGCTATGCCTGAATGCACAATTACAAAAATGGCTCCAAGCATCATCTCCTGCTCAATTGCCAAGTTAAGAGTATAGATCAACATATGGAAGCCCAGCATTTACCACTGGGGACATGAGATTGATAACTGTGATTCCATACTTTTAACTGAAAAAGTAATTAAATTCAAGACTAAGTCAGGACTTAAATAAATATGCACCTGACAATTCTAGGCAAACACAGAGAAATAAAGAAAAAAAGTCACAAACAAACAAAAAATTATTCTTAGTATATAAGAAGAGTTGTTCTAAGTCATAGGCAAGGGCCATCTAGCTCAGTATTCTCTTTCAGGGGCACCAGGGGTGATGATGGTTGTGGTGGTGGTTGTTCAATCATTTTTAACCTCAAAACTCAGAAAACTCAGAAGGTCCCCCCCACATAGTGATCAAATTATGAACCTACCGTCAAGGAATTCATATGGAATTTTCGAAAAATTTTTCTCGTATTCTAGGTTATAATGATTTTACTCATTTTATTACAATTGTAAAACTAGAACATTTAAAAGATTTTACTAGCTTGCTCTAGTACACAATGATCTTGCTAATGGTTTTTTATTTATTCCAATTAGATTCTTAATGATTTTGAACAGTTTTAGGATAATATATTTTTATTGTTAAATTCCCAAGGTATAGGTTTGATTTTTATTTCCTCCTCTGTAAAATACTTTATAAATTTGTTGTGAGGATTAAACATGGTAATATAGGGGAAGTACATAGATCAGCACCTGATAATTGTAAGACCACCATAAATTTCAGCTCTTACTGTTATTGTTTTTAATCGCTTATTCAAACTTAATCTTTTATCACTTTCATTGACTTTTTAAAAAGTTATTTTCAAGATGCTGATATTATATGTTACAATAAATAACATTTATATATCATTTATTCAAATTTTTCATTAACCAATAATCTATATGCTAGGTATTGAAGTTAGGAAGATGATTTAAACACAGACTTTCCTTACTTTTAAAGTGCTCAGAGTATCATGTGTTCAAATTAAAATGGTAACTAGTCACCATGCAGTATAACATTATAACATTCAGGCTAATATAAGTTTACTTAAAAAATAAATAAAATAAACAACAAAAAAAACTTCCTCCAAACTCAATATTTTAAGGTTTAAAATATATAGTTTATTTCTTTCCCCTGCAAAGTTGGTTATGGGTCCTGTAGACCATGCAAGTTGTTGCCGATAGCTGAGTGTGACCCTTTCAGGAATGAACATGTGCTCCAGGACCACTGCAGTAGTGGTGGAGAAGAGAGAGGTATATAAATATATCTGCTTATGTTTTACTGACCAATACAAATCTCACAGTTGTGCCAAAATTCAAGAAGGTGAGGAACTATAATCTTTCATGTGCCCCGCAGACCCAGAGATATCAGTATATATTACTACCATCTCCCTCCCATATATACTTTTACTTTTGCAATGAATAAATTCTTGAACAGAGATAGTAAACTGACAGGCAAGGGCTCGAATCTTCTGGTAGACTTGGTTTGTATGATTCATATTTGAGGACCATAGAACATTGAATTGTCTAAGTTACTTTAGAAATTGATAGAACTTCAGTTTCAATGATTGTGAATACAAATAAATCTAATAAACTTAATTTTATAAATGCCAAATATTTACTGGATATGTTTCATAAATAAGTTATACTTTTACCATACATCAAAATTTATATTTTCATTAAAAAGATTCATTAAATCTTTAATGATTCATCCTTTTGACATCTTGTTATAATATTTATTGTTTATTTTCTCAAAGTTAAAAATAATCACATAATATTAAAGCAATAAAGAATCTGGCTTAAATAAATTTCTCTGTAGTATATATTTCTTTAAAGCATCTACACCAATTATAGAATTTTTGCTAAATTCATAAATTTTAATGTTCTGCAATTAGCTAAGGTGATATCCATATTTTGAATTTGTATATTCTATCCCATTTAACAATCATTTTGCTACATACATCGTTTTCTTCTTTTGGATATGTCTCACTGTTAAAGAAGGAGAATCTACAAATAATTTCACTATCTCAGTGGCAAAATGAAAATATTTATTGAAATTTAGGCTGATTTCTCCAGTTCAATAAGTATCTAGAGATCCTGGGATAGCACTTTAGTGTAATTTCAGATTTAATTTTAAATACTCCAGTGAGTCTTTCAAGTATAAACTTCTTGTAAACTATTAAGGTACCATGAGTACAAGCTATGAAGCAGCACATTAATGAAAGTTTTCAAGTTCTTGAGATTCCATAATTGGTATACTTCAGAAATTAAGTGTATTTTATAAATAGGAAAAATAGCTACACTAGTCCTAATATCCATTCATTCATTTCCCACACCCTGAGTTATAAATAACAGCAATTTAAAAATGGATTCATTCATTTACTCTGATATGATAATGATCTGTGTACCAATTCTCCACTTCAATCTCCAATAATTTACTGTGATATGATAATGCTCTGTGTACCAATTCTCCACTCTAATCTCCAATCAATAAACTTAACTTGACTCTTCTTCTATTATTAATGAAGAAAAATAAAAATACTAGAATAAATATGTCCATGGATAAATATGGTAAGTTCAAAAATCTTTTTTTTCCCATTAAGTTCAAATCATGTTTACTATAAAATATTATAATAGTATGAGCCTGATTTATCAAAATATACTGACCCATGAGTGCTCTTTAGGCTATTGTTCTACAACATAACTTTCATGAGTGGGGAGATTTCGAGTTGGGGGTTATGAGCTAATTCACTTCACAGTATCAGTTATTTTATTGGAAAAGTCGTACTTTCCCAAACCGAATGTTATTACCATAACATCATATTTTACCATTATGTATAAAATAGTGATAATGTTATTACCATAACAACATATTTTACCATTATGTATAAAATAGTGATAATGAATTTTCCTTCAAAAAGTTCCTCCCTCAAGGTGCTATCATGAAGTGTAGGTAATCCATTTATAGAGACAAAGTAATAGCTACTTGTCATGTTTATTTCCTTTCTTTACTTATTTTCTTTACTACTCAAGATGACTTTCAGCTTTGTATCGTCAACAAATACAAATTCAATGGTAAGAACTTTGGGCTTTTTTTTTTTTTATTTCTCTCATTTCTCTGTGATATGATTTAACTATTATAAAATTATATTTGCCTATGTGTTTAATATAATATGTGTACAATACGTATTAATTTAAATAAAATGCTCTACAGAGTTATATGCTAAAAACCATGTAAGCTGCTTCTTTGTGGGTTATTTAATTGATTTTAAGGCCAATTTTTATAATGAGATATTCTTGACTTATAACTTTAGCAGCTAATCTTGTGTGACTTGACTGTACCATCCAAAATGTTCCTATTTATGCTTGCACGCATTTTCTTTCCTCTTGACAGCCATAGCATACTTGGACTACTCTACTTCCATCACCTTGTGCATATTCCCTCACATCTGAATACCTTCTCTACTCTCCTTTGCCTATTCACGTTTTACTTATTTAAACACTGATTTATTTCACCTCTGAATTCTTCTATTTTTATTTGCATTGCAAATAAACCATTTGGTTAAATAAGGCATTCTATAATTTACTATTGTGTTATGTATATAAGTTTTGCCTTCAAAACTAGATTATATACTTACACGTGTTAGAGAGATATATCTTGAAATTTCTTGCATGCAACATCCTAATTAATTAAATAGGTTATTAATTTAGGTGAAATGTCTACTAAAATAAATACCCTTACTTTTTTATTTTGCTTTGCCTATACATCCATTACCTGTCTGTATCCCTATTAGCAAATCCAAACATTTCCTTAAATTTCACACTTTTATTTATTGCATTATAAAAATACAAGTAAAATTTGACACCATATTGCAAGGTGAAACAAAAAACAGCAAAATAAAGTTGATGCTGAGGAACTAACATGAGTCTTTAACACTCAGATACACTCCCATCCAGAGCTGACTCACCAAGTTTCACTCTTTTTTCTGTAGACCATTGATTTCAAGAAAATTTCTCCCCTTGTTACTTTCTTACTAAGCCAATTACACTGCCTCTCCCTCCTCAACCTTCCATAGTATTTCTCAAGACAAGAATATACCTTTTACTTTAGAGGGTTATATTTCTGATAAACAAAGGAAATCAAATAAAAGCATCTCAAAACACATAACATAAACATAACAAATGTTTAAAAATCTGATAAAGTTCTTCACAATGATTATTTAATTCCTCATAAAACTGTCCCTTAACACATAACATAAACATAACAAATGTTTAAAAATCTGATAAAGTTCTTCATAATGATTATCTAATTCCCCATAAAACTGTCCCTTTCATTATTTTGGTATTGTATACTCTGTAATTTATTTATTTTTCTATACTAGAACTTCATTTATAAAAATATAAATAAAAATTTCCAAATTCTTTGTAAACTATGATTGTATTTCTATTGTGGAGACTCTTCCCTAATAATCAAGAAACTTATTGTTTTAGTAGTTCTGAAACAACTTCAACAACACTTGGACTACTTAAAACATAAAAGGTCCTTGGGTTCTGTACCTAGAGATTCTTATTCAACAGGTCTGGGATGGTGCCTAGACATCTATCTTTTTAACAAGCTCCCCTGTGATTTTGATACACAGCAGGATGCAAGATCATGGCATTTTACAGTTATTATAGAACAATAGCTGACACTTGTTTGACACTTGACAGGCCCCTATTTAAGTTGTCAGCTCAGGGGACAACTTCCTAACAGCACCTACATCTTCATGTCCAAATTTATGTACCTAAAAATGTGCATTTAAACAAATCTGTTTCTGTACCAAAATGAATTCAGCCAAAAAGCATAGTTCTTCTTAATAATTTAGCAAGAATTAGATAGCAGTGCTGTGATAACACTAAGCTACTCTGTTCTTCAAACAAGACAAATATTTATGAAGGACATCAAAATTCAGTTAATTTGAGGTGATTTTATCCTAATCTATATCAAAAACAGAACTTTATAGATTTGATTCGTACCTGGTTATCATAAATTTTAATTCAGTGTTCTAGTCCTCCAGGCACACCTATCTTCTATAAAACATAAAATGACTATTGCTCTTTATTGTTTCATGATTGGAAAAAATCGGCAACTGTTGCTTTATGTAATAGTTTTCGAGAAGCTACTAAAACTCTGAAGTGGTAAGCAATCCTTTTGTAGTAAAATGTACAAAGAAAGCTAACATTTTATCAGGTATCTTGAAATCTATCCAATATATAGTCATGATTCTCATTTTTTAAAATAAAGAATATGTATATCAATTTAATACAAATTTATTTACAGTTATTAATATCCTACCTTTTCTAAAAAAATCATTTATACAGGAATTTATACTGTATCATTCATAAGTTTTTAAAGTTCCCTATTTATTGTTTATGAACAACTAAGTTCTAAGCCACATTAGAGTGTAGAAAAAACTGAAAACAATTCAAGCAAAACTCAAGATACCGTAAAGGTTAACCAAAAAACCCTATTTCATAGAAAGCCATGGTAACAATGTAGCCCAAATAGTACATCAATTCTCTAACTTGTCAGTAAGATTTACATTATTAATGCCAAGTGCATTATTGGATATTTAGGCATAAGTATATACAGAAAAGAAAAATTTTATTAAATACATTGCCATCTAGAAAAAAATCAATAATGTGGTGAGAAAATAATCTAATAAAATTAGCTCTAAATAAGAGCACTCATATATGTTTTTACTTCTCTATTACAGTGCTCAAATAAATTTGCAGTCTACTGTCTTATAGATTTTATTTTAAAACAGACTTGTAGCATTACAATTTTTGTTTTAGTTGTCAAGGAAACAATTATTGTCACTATTTTATTATCCTTCTTACAACAAATGCTTCTATCTGTAGAAAGTAACAGAATTATGGAGGAAAATGTTATAAAATCACCAATAGAAAGACTAATGTAAGAAAATATTATAAAAATATTTTTAAAAGAATAATGGAACAATGGATATATCAACAATTTGTTTCAGACTAGAGAAACATTGTATACATTTAGGGTTTTTATATTTCATTTAAATAAGTATCTTTTTAAAAAAATATTTATTTAAATTAGTTTCAAATAAATAAGTACCTTTTCTATAGGTATATCATATATGTGAAATGCATACTGGGTTTGTGAATTACAGACATTATTAAACTATATAACACACTCATACCCAGACTTAGTCTCAAAATCGTTTTCAACAAAATAGAACAGGCAGCCATTCATCAACTGAGTTTGACAATTGTTATGAACTGAAATCTATGGCTAGATATATGCACCCTATTTAATCATTGAGAAACAACTGCTCCATCAATAATAGTGAGAATCTGTCTATACCTGGGTCAACATGCAAATAATTACTGATAATAACCTTTAATATTTATAATATTAATTAAAACTAATATTGATTGATTGCTATTTACTAGGCATTATGCTAAAGACTATATATGCGTTATTCAACTGAATTTAAATAACATTTTTATTATCCCCATAGATTTTTCTGTTGGTCCATATTAGCAAGATAACTAAAATTACCTTGCTTTACTTACTGTACAGACTTCACTGCATTTGTCAGACTTTAGAGTATAGACATTAAATATCATACAGAACACATATTTATCTTAGAAATTTTAATTCTGATGTTACATGGTTAATTCATTAATATAGTAGTAGCATGTGGGAAGGTTGGAAGAAAAGGAAGGATAAAACAAGCATTTCTTCAAAACAAAGTGATAATCATTTAGAGAAAAGATGAGACATATCTGGATTCATACTTCAGTGATGGATTTATAGAGGAGTAGAAAGCTAAGGAATGAGAATGCAATAAAAAAGGAACAAGGTAGGCCAGGGATATGACCCTTAAGCTTACTACTTATATAGACTAACATAACTCAGACTTCATTAATAAAATTCTAATGAGTTTCATCTTCAATGCATTGTTTACCATAGTAGTAAAAATTACAGCTATAATTATCTCGCATGAAGGAATGAAAATCCCCTCTTTAACATATATCTTGTTTACCCTTAAGTTAAAATTATAAGATAAAATTTTTATAATAAATTGGTTTCAAAATATATACACAAATACATGTAGGATAGCTTACATAGTAATATAATTTTTATTATAATTTCAATATTTTGAATGGTTTAAGCATCAAAGAACCTTAATATTATTTTAAAAAATAAGATATTATAATGATAGTGTTTCTGGATTTAAATGAAATGTTCTTAAATCAACCTTGTTTGTTTTCAGTAAAGGGCACATTTGAATGTTTTCAATAAATGAGTTGTTATTTTAATAGTTATGTTATTAAGGTATGGCCTAAATAAATATAATAAGTATTGTCTTTAAAATGAAATAGTCCTTATTTCAAGATAATTATTATTTTAAAGTCTAAAACACTGGGAACTTCATAGAATGTTTCTAACTTTCCAAAGGATGTTTGAGCCTAAGTGAAGAATGAGTACAATTTGCTTTCAATATAGAATATTAAAAGCAATAAAGTACAAATAAATGTAACTATCATTTTCCAAGATAGATATAAACTGAAACAAAAAAAGTAATTTTCTTAACTTTGTAATCTATGTTTAAGTAAAATAAGTTGAGAGGCTAAAACTCATTGCCAGATGTAATTGATGAAAGTTAATTTTAATGTAGATATATAACAAAGGAAAATGGAAAGATGAATTACCAAGTTACTTCATAAGAAGCTCTTTTATTCCTTGTCCCTATAGTTGTCATACAAACCACCAAATTTGAAAACAGCCTTGTCTCACAAAAATAATGTATATCTTTTATTAAAAAGATAGAGGCAAAGAATTTTATGGATTTCTTTTTTTATCTGTAATGCTGAACTTAAGATTTATAAGTACAGAGAATATAGGCTGAAAAGTGCATATACAGTAATATATTTAGAGAAAATGAATCTCAAAAAGAAATCATAGTCTAAGATGATATCCTTTTATTGTTTTCAAATATCCTATTCATAGGCAGCAAATTATTTTCATTCAAAATTTATAGTGGTGAATCTAATTCAGAGTTCCATCATATACCTACCTAGGACTCAGTCATTTAAAAAAAAAAAATTCTGTATTCTTACCACTTGGTAGAATTTTTTTTTTCAAAATATGTTAGGTAATTTCTCTGCTACGATTTTTGGAGTGCTCCTAATGGTATTACTTGTGAAGATTTTTGATTTGAAATGGCAGCTAATACCACACTTAGTAAGTTTGTATTGTTCATATTTCAATACAAGTTTCCTGTGCATATCATTCTCTGACCTGCACATTGAAAATCGATTTATGATAAAACTCAGAATGATATTTGAGTAGGATTTTACTAAAAATATTTCCACTTTTAAAATGTTTTCTAATTCAAAGCAATAAAATTTTCATGTATAGTTTTTGAAAACATTTTTATATAAGCTAAATTGTTTTTGCTTTCTTAAATTTTACTAGTACTAAAAAAATTAAAATAGCTTCAGAATAATTATAGTTTTAGGTGAAAAAGTCCATTAAGACAAATGCACTATTTAATAAAAATATATTAAATAACATGATATTAGTTATCACTTATTTATATAGATATAAAATATAAAGCACTGTTGACTAGAAGGATATATAAACAGAAAGATGCATACAAATATTCAGCATAACTGTCAAAGCTAGGATTATCAATATACGTTAACTTTCCTTAAAAAAAATCTGAAGCTAAGATGCAAAAAATTAAGGCACATTCTCAAAACTGCAAGTAGTTCAGTTTACCTAGAAAATCAGTTGTAATGGGGCAAAGGGAGTTTGAAGAAAGTGACAGTAAAAGATGCAAATAAGATTTGATACATTTCAGTTACTGAGTTTATGCAATTTTACATGGCAATGATCATTTATAATAAGTATTTTCCTTTATACATTTCGATCACTTAATTTCTAAAAGTTAAAAGTAAATTGCAAGAGTGATGAGACATAAAGGGACAAGTCACAGGTTGATGGTCCAGCAATTACCAAAAAAAAAGCATACTAAAGAAAACATTTCTCATGAGTCTCTCTATATATACTGTAAGAAACCTTTAACTGGTTTTGCTGTGAATTTTTGCCTCCTTCAGGAAATGTCGATAATATTTTTAGACTAATCTTTCTAAGGTTAATATCTCACCATTCCTTCCTCCTACTTTTTTATATGGCTTCCCATTTCCTTAAAACTCACACATCATTGGAAGAAATGCAAGGACCTTCAAAATATAGCCTTATTAAGTCTTTGTCATTCTGCACAGATTGGACATGGTACTTGATCATCTCCCAAACCTTCACTTGTCTACAGGACAAACTCTAGAACTTCCCTGCTTATGCACTCCCTTAGGTTTACCAACAAAAAAAAAAAACTTCATGATTTTGAAGTTTTTAATATTTTAAGTTGTTTAATTGCTTTTAAAAAAATCTTTAAGAAATTCCCAGTTTTGCCATCTGTGAAACGAGAATGACAATTATAATAATTTCCTCATAGACTTGTTTTGGGACTTGAAAAATTCATAACAATTCATTAGTAAAGTATCTCGTACATTCATTCAATAAATATTTATTGATTGACCTTGATGTGCTACATATAATTATAGATGCTTGAAATATGGAAGTAAATAAAATATAGGAATAATCCCTAATTTCATGAATTCTAGTAAATATAATTATTAAATAAATATTATTATTGCTATTATTAACAATAATTTTTCAAAACTTAGCTTAATCATTCTTCCCTCCAGGAAACCTGACCTCACTCTTCCCTGGTCCACTAAGGTGACCCTCCTACCTGCTCTTTTTCTACTCTCTGTTGTAAAACCTCGTACTCTTCATTGTTAGTGATTATAACTTATTGCAGCTGTCCTTCAGGAGAACAGAATCTTTTGCTTGTCTTAGTCACTGCTGTATCCCCAGAACAATAGCTACTTGCATATGGTAGGTATTTAATAAACATTTGTGGAAAGAAGAAAAGAAGGAAAGAAGGAAAGAAGGAAGGAAGAAAGGAAGGAAGGAAGGAGGGAGGGAGGGAGGGAGGGAAGGAAGGAAGGAAAGAAAGAATATAAAGGTGTGGTTTGCTTTATTAAGATAACTTGTATTTTGAGTATAGGTAAAACTAAGAAGTATACCTATGTGTTTATTAAATATATATTTATAAATATAATATATGTTATAAACAAATATAACACATATTTTATTACATGTATACTTTATATTTAAATATGTGATTTGGCTTGTTATGGCTTTTATTTAGAAAAATATTAATATTTCATCTTAAATTTAAAGACGTACTCGTTTAGAATCAAAAATCAAGGGTGAAACAAAGTTCATTAAATCATTAGAGTACAGCTGACCCTTGAACAACATGGTTTGAACTACATGGGTAAACTTATATGAAGGGTTTTTCAATAAACACTGTATAAATATATTTTTCTTCCTTATGATTTTTATATAATTTTCTTTTCTCTAGCTTACTTTATTTTAAGAATACAATATGTAATACCTATGCCATACAAATATGTGTTAATTGACAGGTTAACGCAGGCTGTTATTAGTTATGTTTTGGGGAGAGTCAAAAGTTATATTTGGATTTTCTACTCCAAAGGGGCTTGGCGTCCTCAACCCCTTACCCTCATTTTCAAGGATCAACTGAATCAGTTTGTTCAGTCTCCAACCTTCCACACATTTAGCTGATAGTGGCTTGTGTTACGTTGGCTATGATAACTCACATATCTTTATGTATAATAGATGCAAACCTATAGGTACAGAAAAAAGAGCAGTCACATTGCAGAAGTGAGATGTTAATATATGTAATAAACTAAATCTCTTCACTTAAATCATTCTTTGCTACTATTTATACACAGAAATAGATCCAAATATTTAGATCAAAATTTGTGTAAGGGACTGAATAACAACATATTGAGGGGGAGGCAGATAGAATATTTTACTGAAGGACTTGACTCTAAGAGCCTTGAAATGGTGTATAACATTATTATGTATCTATGCAAATTCTATTTTCGTATATGACCAAATTGTTCCATTGCTAGTGGGCTTTCCACATTAGTCAGACAATTCTAGATGCCAAAATGTTGACCAGGACTCTCTGCTTCAAAATTTGTAGAGGTCAGGTATGTAAGGTTATTTACCATTCAGTAACTACTCAGTTTGACTATGTCAGGCTAAAGCTTCAGCCAATTGTCACCATCAAAATACAGGTCCATTTTGTTAAGCATGCAGATTTTTGGAGAGAACTGAAGAAATCTTGTTTTTATATAAAATCTTCTATTTTTAAATATTTGAAACTAATTGATTTTTTTAAAAAAGAGAAAAAAGAAACTGTAGGAAAAATAATATGGAGCTAGAGTACAGTTGTCTCTGGCCTGGACTAGAAGGGGACTGAATGTGCGCAAATACAAACACTGAAATTCAGATTTCAATTTCTAAGGCTTAACAGGTCCTCCTGTTAAGAATAAGTCCTTTGAAGTATAAGTTTTATAATTTAAACTAATTTATTTCTCTGTTTTTCTCCTCTGAAAGCTTCTCATGACTATAGTAGATCTTCAAACGGTTGGCTTGGATGGTCTAGAAGGCTGAATATGAACATATATTCAGGAAGCCAATAATCTTGTTCTTGTCCACAGAGCATGAGCTAAAGTAATTATTTAGAAGAAGTAGCATAGTACAAAGTCAAATTAAGAAGTATAAGAACATATATCTATGTATAATGTGCACCCAGGTACAATTTTAGTAACAATTATAAGAAAATTACTTCAAAAAAACGTTTAAGTGTAATTCATTTACCCCAATTGAAATCACTATGCTGTTAGAAGAAAAAGCATTTTTGTGTCTTTGATTAATGTGGAAGATTTATTTATAATCTGTCCACTGTAAACAAACTATCTATTCTCTCCTTTAGCTTTATCAGGGATACTCTTCTGCTTTGCTGCCTGGCCTGTCTCATCACATGCTCTGACATCTGCCAGTTTTGCAGCAGACTGCCACTGTGAAGTCTAAGTTTAAATTATTTCATCCTCTGGAAATACCCTGAACAGAAATTTATCTGACACTTAGAAAATTCAAAGTCTCTAGTGAAGCCTTACATAGAGTTCACAAAATAAACTAGCCTGTTTTTTGGTCACTTATTCTCATTTCCTGCATATCGTCAGAGATTTATTCAGTTTATCCTAACCGAATTTTGTATGTTTTTTTTTTTTTATTATGAATGACCTATAACAATCACATAGCCATTTGAACTGTTTACAGCTGCTGTAAACCAGATATATCATCAATTCTCTCTCTCACCACACATTAAAAGAAAATGCAATCTTTATACATTCTTCGAAATAGAATATTGATAAGTAATTTAAACATCATTCACAGTGAAACATATAGAAACTTTTTCAGTTTCAAATTAGATTGTAAAAATGAGAATATTATGACTGTAAACTCAAGCTTCTGCCCAGTATCAAAAATAGAAATATATTCACTGAAGTGAAATTTAGCCTGTTTTGATTCATGTATGTCATTTGGAGTTTGAATATGTTTGCTAAGCAGTTACTACTGAATATATTCTTTACTTTTCCACTATATAGTTTTATAAAGAGAACAAAGTTGAATAGATAAAGTTATGTGTTGCATTTCTTTGAACATCTATTAACATCTATTGTCCTTATTCTTCCCATAACAACTATTGCCTAGGAGGAATGACAACACACTTTAATTGAGCCTTTAGAATACTTGAGCAGTCTTTATTCTTTTATTTTTAATTCTCAGAACAAAAACATTGCTTTCTTTCCAGAATTAACCTTTTTCTAGTTCACTTTATCCCATCACTTCTCACATCTTTCAGGATATTGCCAAATCACTTTTTCATTTGCTTACAAATTTAAAATTTCTTTATCTGATCCTCCTTTTGAAGTAATGCTAAAGCGTGACTATCCTTAAAAGAAAATTCTTTACTCTCTCATGGTAACATCTTTACTTTCTTCTTTCCCTTTAAACTAAATCTATTTGAAAGAATCATTGGTACTTTCTCACTTCCCCTACATCCTCTAAAACTAGAACCACCCTTGAAGGCCACAGGAGGCTTTATATTAGATCCATTGGCTTTTTCATTATGTAACATCTGCAAATAGTATTGCCTTCCTAGAAAGCTCTTTCTTTCCTTGTTCTCTTCCTATCTAACTGTCTCTTCCCTGGCTTTCCTTCCTTTTCCATCCAATGTAGATATCCCCATTACATTAGTAAGCTTTCATTCATTAGTATATTCATTTACTGGTATTCTTCATTTTTTATAGTATTCTGTATTCATTAGTGTTCTCTTTATTTGCCTTTCTTTAGTGGGTTCAACAATCACAGATCATGAAGTTGATAGACATTCTAGGTATGTCTGGACTAGTGACATAGCACTGTGTTTAAGGGTAGAGTTTCCAGTTTGATTTTAAACTTACATTTAAATTCCAGTATTGCCTTTTATTAGTAGAGAGACAAAGGGCAAAATATTTAACTTCTCTGTGTCTTAGTGTTATCATCTGCAAAATAATAATAGCACCTGCCTTATTGTTTTGAGAATGAAGTGAGTAAGTATAGACAAAAAGATTAGAATAGTACTAAGGATATCATAAACATTCTATATATAGTGTATGTTTCTGTTACTTATATCCTTCTTTCCAAAATTGGCCTTTCTCCTAACTCTTGATTTCCTAGGGCCTAATTTAGTCTGCCTTCTCTAGGCTTGGCGTGGTAGCCAAAGTTTTCATGAATATTAATTCACTCTCTTGCTTGAAAACTTCCAGTGAGGGTTTGTTTTAATTAGAATAAAATACAACACCTAAACCTGATCTAAATTTTGTCTCCTACCTTCCTTTCTAAACTAATTTCCTCTTATGATGCTCTGTGTTCATTGACCATTTGTTAGGCAATGGAACTGGCTGTGCTCATTATCTCTAGATGGTCTCTGAATAGACCCAATTTGGCCCAAATCTCCAGATAAATGCTTCTTCCTCATCTTCCACTTCTTAACTCAAATGCTACCTTTTTGAGAGGCCTATACTGTCCACCCAAACTACAGCAACCTTCTCCAACACACACAGTCACTATCAATGTTCATTTTCCTTCATATAACTTCATACTGAAACTGTACTATTTATTTGCTTATTTATCTTTAGTCATCTCATGTAGACTGTGAATTCTTTGACAGCTGGAACTCTAATGTTCTATTATGGTAGTCTACCACAGTTAGAATGCTGCCTGACATACAGTAGAAGATCAAAAATATTGCCTGAATATGTAAAAAAATCATTTCATGATATCCTGATAGAAATAATCTTTCTTTATTCCAAACAACCACAATACTTCATCTGCATATCTTTTATGATATTTCTCATCTTTTATCTTATATGGAGGCACTTTATAAATATGTCTTACTCTCTACCATTAGACTCTTAAGATCCTTGAAATCAGGAACCAAACATTATTCATCTCTATGTGTAATTTTTTAGCAGTTTGCAAGTACTTTTTCACATATTCAGTATCAATAAATATTTGCAGACTAAATGAATGAGTAAATGCATGCCAAACCACTCTCTCTTTGTAGCTAAGTGAATATCTAATTGGCATTAAAAGACGTTAGATATCCAGAGTTACAGTTAAATATCTTCTAGGAATTAGACCTTAAAGCACTCAGATGTAGACTTGAAATAAAGCATTGCATTCCATAAAATCCAACAAAAATTTATTGGCCACCAAGGCACAGGGTATGCATTAAATTTACCAACTATTTTTTTCCTATTAGGTACCAGTAATAACATAAGAAACATGGTACAAATATCTACACAGCACATAAATAAGCATCAAGATGTCACATAAATGAACAAAAATAAATAATAAGCAGAATAGAATGAATATATGAGACAAAAGATAATAGAAGTAATTGTCTTTAAACCAAGAATAATTATAACATAGAAATGTCTAAATTAATGTTGATCAGGATAATTAAAAGCATTTTATTTTGTTTTAAAAAATAAAAACTAACCTGAATCAAAAAAAAAAAATTGAGCTTGAATATAAGAAGTCAATTGAAAAACACATCAGAAACATAATTTTAAAACCACATGAAGCAATATTCATCTACACAAACTTAGCCTCTCAACTTATTTTACTTGAACATAGATTACAGAGTTAAGTATTAGTTCAAATCAAACAGAGCTGCAATGTTATTAATACTCCAAAAAGGTATAATCTCAGTCAAAGGAAACAATGCTTATTATTATCATCTTTAGTGGAAAATGACAAAATAACCTCAACAAAGTATTTACAAGTTTTTTTTTTTGATTGTCATAAAGGCCTTGTTCAGAAGAAACTACTTTGAAGTAATTATATATGTTTTTTAAATTTTATCTTGAAATAATACTTAGAATTTTAACATCAGAATAAAGATTTTTCTCTTAAATACTATTTTAGTGACAATTATTGTAAACTGGTAAATTTGATATTTTTCTTTTTTTAAAAAAAAAGATTTCCATTAAAATAATTAGAGAGATTGTTTTATAAACTATATGAATGTCTAGCTAATGTACTATATGCTTGAAACTAATAATAAAATAAAATTTAAAAACATATAGCTAACATACAACTGACTTATATTTCATGGCATCGTTTTAGTGAATATGTTAGAAATGCTACAAGAATAACCCAAGAACACTTCAACAAAGAAATAGGAATGAATACAGGGACATTTAGGATAAATTTAAAAACTCAGATTTTTTATTTCCTTAGGTAGAAAAACATTTTTAAAAATAATGTAAAGCTTTTTAAAAAAAAAAAATATTGAAAAACATTTTCTCATGTAGTTGTAGGTAAAAGTGTGAAAGTGTAGATTTGAAGTATGGATAATTTTTCATTTAAAAGTTTTCAGTTTGAAATCTTTTAGCAAGCTTATATGAGACACTTATTCCACACAAATTCAAATCTGTCTTTTACGTATGCCATGTAACTTAGAGTAACTATTATTTCTTTTTTTATATATATCCCCTGTTCTGTCTCTCTTCAAGCCATAACATCTCTTTTATGTACTGTTCAAACAATATCTTCATTTATTAATATTCACCCCTATGCTCAGTCCCTTCTATTTCTGTCCTTATCACCTTCCACCATTAAGCACAGTGTGCTCACAGCTCTATTATGCTGTTTCATTACTTTGTAAAGGCATAAAATGACTTTTCACCATTGCCTATAGGATAAACAGTCATGCGCTACACACTGACATTTTGGTCAAAGACAGACCACATATACAACAGTGGTCCAGTAAGATTATAATGAAGCTGAGTAATGAACTGTGTTAACACAGTAAGACAGCTACAGGGTCACTATTGCCAGTGACCCTGTAGCTGTCTTAATGCGTTAACACAGTGCATTACTCACGTGTTTGTGATGATGCTGGTATAAATAAACCTACTATACTGCCAGCTATATAAAAGTACAGAACATACAATCATGTGTAGTACATAATACTTGATAATAATAATAAACGACTATGATACTGGTTTATGCATTTACTATATTATACTTTTATCATTATTTTAGAGTGTACTCTCTACTTATTAAAAAAAAAAAAACCGTTTGCTGTAAAACAGTATGCAGTGTTACGCTGTCAGAAGCCTCACAAATCTCATGTTTACCACGTCCCTTAATTGCAACATTTTCTCTTGTGCTTGATTTAACCTTGTGTTGTTTTGTACAGTAATGTGCTGTACACTTTTATAATCTAAGAACAATAGGATATATCATATAACCTAGCTGTTTAGTTGGCTATACCATCTAGGTCTGTATAAGTGCACTCTATGATGTTAACATAAGACAAAATTGCCTAAGGATGCATTTTTCAGAATGTAATCCCATTGTTAAGTAGTGCGTGACTATAATAAAAATTGTCCTATCATTGCATGCAAAGAGATCATTTGCTGCAAATGTTTGTAGTACTTTGTTCCAACAATACTAAGAAAACTTGATAGTTTTCTAAACATGTCAAGTAATTTTGTGACTCTGCTTTTCCATGTTCTGGTTCAGTTTTTTGAAATGCCTTTCACCACTTATTGGTTTGGCAAAATGCTACTCCTTCTATAGAACCCAGATGAAAATTGAATTTATTTATCAGAACTCCCTTGATAGATGTAGGCAGAATTGATGTCTTTGTTCCTTGTGATTCTAAAATATTTTGTATGAACTAACTTGTCTTAGTCCATATACTACTCTGTATTGTAATTATTTTTAGTCTTGTGCATCCTAACAAAGTCTGAGCTCCCTGAAGTCTGGTAATACATCTTACTTCTCTTTGAATGCTTGTTTAAGAAAGACGGATAGATGAATGGATGCTATTTGATGTTTGATTTTAATGATGGCATTACACATTTCTTATAAGTTAATACATTTTATAGAAATCAATACATTAATAAATCTTTAATACTGTTAGTATAACTTGGCACATCAAGTTCTACAGAACTTGAAATAACTGACAGGCTAGAAACTAATTTACTTCCTGATCTGTCACCATTACTGAGATCAACTTAATGATTTTCTTTGAAATGTGGATTTAGAAAGACACACAAAAACAGTGAGTAAAGAATTTTATTTTTCATTTCTTTGTAAGGTTTATTTGACTAGTATTCCTTTCACCTAATCTCAAAATAAAAGTTAAAAATTCTTTAACTATGTTTCTGGTATTTTTATTTTACTCCTGGAAGACATCATAAATTATGTTACAAGCTGCCACAATCTGTGGCTTTTCTCTAGGTATATTTCCAATAAAGAAACACTGACAAAACTGAAGTGACAGAGGGTGACTTTAAAGTCAATCACTCAGTCACAGATGTGCTCCTAGAAATGCATTAGTGTTCAGAAACCAAATTACATGCCATTGAGTTAAATCCTAGCAAACTGATACTGGTAATAAAGTAATCAACTGAAAAAGTGCTACAAAGTTGGGTCATCAATGATTCTTGAAGTCATAATAGCAGCATATTTCCATTAAAAAAATACATATAAAAGAGAGCCCTCTTTCTCCTCATAGAAGAAAAAAATGTAAGCAGCTTGCTTGATATTTTTAGTATAACACTGTCATGAGCGTGTTAGACAAGAGAATAGTAAACAGCTATGAACTTTGGTCCTCAATTTTTCTCACATAGGGAGAGCATTTACTGAAGTGTTAAAAGGAGAAAATAAAAATAACTTCAAAGAAAGCTGAAAGCAAGAAGGCCAAGAGATTAACAAAGATTAAAAAACAACAACAACAACACGAGCGAATGCCTGCAACATAACAACTCTTGCAGATCATATCAGTTTTTCCTAGTTAATATTCAGTAGCAATTTCATAGTTTTAGAACCCCACTACCTTTTTCTGTGTGCAGTACTCTTGATCAGAAAGCTATAACTTTTGAAAAACAGCCATCGTGCAGTCTCTTTTGACAGTAAAAGGCAACAATGCCTAAAGCACGACATCTAAATATGCCTTAAATCACTCATGCAGCTATTCCATGAACGCAGCCATAGAACCTTGTTCTGTGTCAACATTATGGATTCCATTGTTTAATTTAAAATAGATATTGGGAAGCTCTCTCATGAGTTATTTCATGATTATTATTTTCACTAAAACCTTGCGTGTAATTCCACAGATACTAAGTTTCTGAATGTGGACAAAGAAATATGCTACACATAGATTTTTGATGAATTAAATTTTCTGAACATTTTAGCAGATTTGATCCACCATTCCTGATTACTTGGGTTTTCACAACTGTTGAAAGTTGAGTAGCTGGAAGACTTATACAACTCTACATCTAACTGATTAAAAGCACATATATTCGGATAGTAAAAGAATGGTGGAACACAAACAGGTGTGTTTAAATAAGGAGAAATCCACAGTATTCTCATCTAAATGGCTCTCTATATTTGGACAAAATCTGGTACAAATGACATTATATTAGGATCCTTGGCCACTTCTGTACATTTACAAAGCTCAGAACTTTTGCTGAATTATTGGAGCTAAGTGACTAATCTAGAACGAAGTGAATACTTTGTTCTAGTTCAAATTTGTTGGTTGAGGTTATTAAGAGTTTGGGACAATAAAATAGGCTCATTAAAAGGTGGGTAACTAGTTTAAGACTAAGATTGGGAAGAATTGGGTAATTTATAAAGAGTAAGAAAAAAGAATTCAGCAAGTTCTTTGTACTTTTCCACATGAAAGAAAGAGAAATATAAGACAGTTTTATCCTCAAGATTAAAGTCAAGTAAAAATACACATACTAAGAAACCATATACATGAGTCCCCCTTTAAGTGTAGTTTTGCTTTCTGAGGGTTTGGTTATCTGTGGTCAACCATGGTCTGAAAATATTAAATGGAAAATTCCCAAAATAGGCAATTCATACATATTAAATGGTATGTCATTCTGAGTAGTGTGATGAAAACTTGCGTAGTCTCACTTTGTTCTGCCCAGAAAGTGAACCATTGAATTGTCCATGGAATCCATGCTGTGTATGCTACCCACTCATTAGTCAGTAGCCTTCTCAGTTATTAGGTCAACTGTCACGGTATCATGGTATTGCAGCACTTGTGTTCAAGTAATCATTATATGTAGTAGCCTGATGCTGCATCATTCACTTCACTTCATCTTATCACATAGGTATTGTATCATCTCACATCATCACAGGGAAAGGGTAAGTACAGTTCAATGAGATATTTTGAGAGAGAGAGAAACCACATTTATATAACTTTTATTATAGTATATTGGTATAATTGTTCTATTTTATTATTATTTATTGTTTTTAATCTCTTACTCTGTATAATTTATAAATTAAATTTTATCATATATAATATATATACATATACATACATATATATGTGTGTGTGTGTATATATATATATATATTTATTTATTTAGAAAAAGCATAATATATGTAGGGTTTGGTATTATCCGTGGCTTCAGGCATCCACTGGGGGTCTTGGAATGTTTCCCCTACAGATAAGGAGGGACTACCGTAATACAGTAAAAAAGTACCAGAGTCCAAGTACATATGAAGGGTATAGGAGATAAACCATTCAACTATGATTCAGGAAGAGTGGAGTGTGTGATATACTCAATACCAATGCCTGTACATGAATTAATACTTTGAGCACTAGTAATTCTGACTCAGTAACATTATACTTAAATAATATTATACTACAATATAGCTTACACTATAGAAAACTGCACAGTATTTTAATTTCTCAAAGACTAAGTTACTTGAAATTGTCGTGCTATGATTTGCATTATTCACACTGCCTGAAATCTGCTTTACTTGTGAATACTGAATTGTCATTATTTTTTTATGTACTGTCTATATTATCTTCCCTATTAATTCTCCTACAGCTCTCCAAGTAATATTTAGTTACTTTCCCTATTTCCTACCAGAGACTTTATATTTATCTCTACTTTATAACTGATCGTCAACTTACTGTAGGCTTTCTTTACCAGGCAGTATAATTTCTGAGGATAAGAATGTACCTCATTCTTCTGTGTAATTGCCTCAGTGCTTGATATATAGGTACTCAATAAATGTTTATTAAAGAAATATATGACTCCATGCATGAACGTACTCAGGATTATTTAAGAGCAGTTTGTGACCTCTGCGGTATGACATGAAGGTTCCCATCTTCATCCACCTGCATCACTTAAATATATTTTTCCTCATCTTAAACCTATTTCGACCTTTGAACACTTTCTATAAAAATTATTCAAACATTATCAGTGACAATTTTAGTGTAGATAAACAATTTTCTGAGACAAGGCAGAATGTAAAATTTAAGATAAGTCATGGGTTACCATGAAAATGTTTTACCAATTTTACAGTTTTACTAAGACCTAATACTGAAATCAATCTTATCTAGAATTTCATGTTCTCACTTACAATGTTTAGTGTTTATTTTAATGACATCTCCAATATGTCTTTATAGGCATCATCTAACACAATGATTCTATCTAATATAGCCCATGAACTCCTAAGGGGTTTTTATAATACTTGATACTCTGGACCACTGGCTTAAAAATCAAAAAAAGAAATAGAAAAAGAAGAAAAGAAAAAAGCCTATGATAGTCACACTATTGAAGAAGGCTGAAAGAATGGTCAAAGCTTTCTTTTGTTGAATCCACTTCAGAAATGAGCTATTATTATCTGAACTGCAGTCTTCTTAAGGCTGGGTAGAATCAAGATATAAAATAAAACTAAAATAAGCCATAAATTCAGGTTTACACCAGGCTACTGAAATTTCCAGTTTTTTTCAAAACAGCTTTCTATAAACAGGGTAGATTTTTTTGCTTAGATTTTTAATTCTATTGGTTCTCTCTAGGTAGACAGAGTCTAAGAGATTGTACAATTATAATAATAGGGAGAAAATGTGTTTTATGGGGAGAGAGTAAAGTTAATAATTAGCATTTAAGTAGGTTTCTGAAGGGGACTCAGATCCCAAGCAGACAGAAGGCAAAGATGTTAATGATGTAGTTAATGTCACAGGGAAGAGATTTCAGATTTCATAGTAGCTTACTCTCGTGTGACCTTCAGAATGGTTTATTGTTCGTGGCAAATTTCGAAAAATGACCACAATAAGTCTGAAGCTCCTTACATTAAAATGTGAGAGGATAGGAATCCTTTCCCCACCATGTTGACTGATTAAATGAATCAGAAATATTACTGGGCTTTTAGCTAAGGCCTCAAGAGAAATATTTTTTATTAAGTTCTTAGAATCCCTACAATCTACTGTAATGTGAACAGCTCTGCCTAGAGTGTTGAATGGTGAGAGACATGTGATATAGTTACCTTCATTAACACAGTAGCCATGCTAATAGAAAGAAAGACACCAAATATGAGAATAAGAACTATTAGATATCATCATACCCCATGGCCAAAACCATACTTACCACAGAAGCATGAGTAAACCCAAGATAAGCCTAGTCTGCCCGGATAAGCAGGAATATTCAGATAATGAACAGATTCATGAAGAATAATAATGGTTATTGTTTTAAACACTAAGTTTTGAAGTGGTGGTTTCATATCAAAAAATGTGCTATGCATTCTTTATTTTCATATTTAATAACTATTTATTGAGTACCTACTTCATGCCAGAATTGTATTAAAAACTGGAGAAACAAGTGAACTAGTTATAGTCTCTGGCTTCAAAGTGTTCCCCATATTTTGGAAAATATCCTCAAATAAATAAGAATTTTAACAGAACAAAGTAGGTATGTAATAAGGACAATCAGAGGGTTCCATGAACCATCCAAGTGCTCAATTTAAGAAATGTCCATATATAGAAATTGTGCACTTATAAATGTGTGTGCACTTCTAAGAATGTATTTTCATTTAGTCACTTCTATAAAGTCAAAATAGTCAGACTAACATTCTGTTCAAATGCAGTGTGCTGAATCGGGGTTAGAATAAAAAGAAATACAATAAAATCATATTCTACCTTTCCTGGGTAGCAAAAAAGGAACTATTTATATTCAAACAGGGCCAGAGGAGAGCTGAATCCTTCTCAAGACCATAATGCAGGTATCTAGTCTCACAAAAAAAGGCAAAAATCAAAACTATGTTGGTGGAATTATTTATTCTACTTGGTCTTAGACTCTGTAGTTCTCAAGGAATAAAACTATTTCCCTTGGGTAATGGTCTTACTTCATAATGATTTAGAAAGAAAATTAGAAGCAGCTTTCTCTCCTGTGAAAAGTGAACTCATATTGATGCTCACATGTGGAACTAGATCTCATACCCATACCCCTCCATTCCCCTTTAACAAACTAATCATATTTATAGAGAATCTCATTGATCTTCAGGGAAAATATCTATATTCCTAATTCATGGTCTAGTGTTTGGTCTAATGTTTGGGGGAGCTTGAGAAGGCATCATTGGCGGGATTGCAGGTTAGCTTTATCTGTTCTCAATCATGTTGATGGCTTCTAGTGGAGTATGTGCTAGAGAAGCAAGCCTCCTCCTTCCTTCTCACTGGATTATTAAGTGGCACCACCTCTAGCTTTTGAAAGTGATGATAAAAGACATGTGCAAGCATCAATCCACTCTCAAGTTATGATGAATCATTATCAATGATCATCAATCTATAAATGTGGGGCTTCGATTTACTTGGTTACACAGGGGTTTTATTTTTCTGCCCAATATTTGGATTTGTTGTCATCAGGTAATTTAAAGCAGAAGATATATTTTATATACATCAATGTAATTTCAGAAAAGATTGTGTTCTTGTGATTAAGATATAGTTTGGATATTTGGTATTTCAAATATATTATCATATGGGAACCATTTTCAAACAAAGGTTAAGCCCTCCCCTCTCAGTTCATTTTAACTGTTTTGAACACTGTATGTAAAAAATTCACACCAACTTCTACCTCAGGTTACTAGGTCTATATTATCACTCAACCTTGGTAGCAATAGTCTGTCAGGAGAAGTAAGCATGAACTTAAGAAACTTTTTAGCTTTTTAGATCTGTACAAAAACCACATAAAATGAGGCATTGATATTCCTAGACTCTGCACATATGGATTCTTCAACACAAATAGGAAATACAAGCACTTGTTTGGCTACCCCTGGATGTGGCAACATTACTATTTAAGATAGAAATTAACAAAGAACAAAAATAATTTTATCTAATTTTATTTGCACAAAAAAAGGACTGTCGAGTACCTTAAATACTATAATTAAATATGATATAAGTAAAAATAACAATATCAGGAAAAAATAATGTCAGTATACTTAAATGTGCCATCAGTTGACAATAGAGGCTTTCTAACCTAGTAAGGTGACCCTCTTTTAATTACAATTTCTCTTAAGCAATCTCTTAGAGTACTCACTCCATTAAATAGATTTTTATATTATTCCTTAATAGCCAAATCATTTGCCCATATTATAGGAGTTCTAAGGAAATCCTAGAGGCTTGATATAAGTTATATACATTCTTGAGTGAGTTTAGTAATATATAGTAAACCACTCTAGTTTTTGGAGGTTAATATGGTCAAGTAACCATCCAGGAACCAGGAAAGTTTATGTAAATCTTATGTTTTGATTGATGTTGATATTTTACATAAACCTGAAGAAATCACAGGAAAAAAAAATCAACTTGAAAAATATGTCTTATTCAATGTGCAAAGATTGAAGCAAACATTTGATATGCAGCTAATTTCTAAGTTTCTTGTTTTGCTTTTTCTCACATCAGCAAATGTGTAGTCAATACAGTATGTGCAAAACTTCAGATATAATTATGTATGTAACAGATTGTAAATAGCCTTTCAATTTTTGGTGATTTACATATTTTTGTGTGCACAAAATATTCTGGTGCATAAAACACATGATACCCAAAGAAGGTTAAAGATAAGAATAGATCATCTTTATTTTAATGAAGCAAAATTCTTCTTGCATTTCTAATTCTTGTGTTCAAATTAAATAGTAAACCAAAGCATTAACTTAGCTACTTTCATAAATTTACGTACACACACACACGCACACCACATACTCAACATGCTTAGATTCACTATTTACCATATGTCATCTCTGTGTCAGGAAATGTCTAAGATACAGAGGGTATAAAGATAATTAAGTATCATGGAGCTCATGTGAGAGATGGATCCTTTTCTTAAGGGATTGTGATGAGGGAAATATACAAAAGTTATCATTGGCAACCTGGGGAAGAAATAAAACTCAACTTATTAGAGAAGAGTTTGAAAGGAGGTGTCATACGAGTCAGCAAACAGCTTAATGTCTAGTTAAAATAAATACTAGAGAAATGTTTGTTTTGTTTTGTTTTGTTAAGTAAGTTGATTATTAAAGATGTGTAGAAGCAGTTGCTCGTAATAAGTATGGACCATGCACAATCAATTATGTTGCTCCATTTCAGTTTTTGTTGCTGCCCTAGGAAAGAGTATCTTTTTGACGAGTAGTAAGGGTGATTTTATTTAATACTGTAATTCGCTTTACTTTGTATTGTGACCAATAAAGAGCTCCTAGCAAGACTAGAAGTGGTAACTCCAAAGTTCTCTATCATCTTATAAAGGTATCTTCACTTCGTGGTTTCTTTGCAATTACTTTTTAAGCAACAGATCTATTGTGAGGGTTAGTTTATTTAAATTTCTGATAATATAACCCATTAATTTGCTTAACTAGATATAGCAAACTTGTCATAAATAAAAAGAGATTTTTAATAGTGAAGACATCATCTTTAAACCTCAGGGTAGAGTACTTTTTCTTCCCTATGAATACCTCAAACATGGTAAATTCATATGAATTGGTTTGACACACTGACTGAAATACCAATTCTCATCTGATATTGAATATAATAAAAGTTCTAGTTTGTAAGTAAAGGAAACAAAGAGAATAGACATATTAAGAAAGCGATATGAAATCAAAGGAGAGTTATTTTATTTATTTATTTTTTTGATCTGTTTTGTTTTTATTTTTGTTCAATGGTAGACTGAGAGTTTTGATAATACATTGAGAAAGGGACTAAGAATGACAAAGCATTCTCTAGAGTAATTTCTTACTATTTTTATATAAAATAAGTAGACGTTTTAGGTTATCTTTTCTCCCTCAGTTTATTATTTTGTGCACTGGCAATATCAATATTCCACTGCCCTAAAATAAAAACATATTCATTGCTACCCAGTATACAAACACACATATCTGACACAATCAAGGTAATATTCATTCTTTCTAAATGTAATGCTCTATAACTTTCACATAATATATTCTATTTCATTAAAAACATTTATCGTGATATACTAAATTAATTTTATAACTTATTAATGGATAACTATCTACAGTATTAAAAGTATCATTCTTGATAATGGAGAGATATTGAAAGTGTAGATTTGTGGGGTTCATTCTGGTATCTGAGTGGACATAAAACAAGACAAGGCAACAAATCCAAGGCAGTGCCACTGTTTCTACCAAAAAATAATATTATCCAAGTTAGGGGAGTGTTAGTAGGAATTGAAAGGAAACTTCTAAAACACAGAAAATATTTTGAAGGTTAAATCAATAGAATGGGCTAACTTAAGGATTATGAGTAGTCGATAGGTTGGGAAAGGGTAGGAAGAAGACAAACCAGAGATAAATCCCAGTTTTATAATGATTGATCTGATAAATATTGATGTTGCCAAAAAGATACAGTAGATATCAGAGGATGATCAAGGTTAGACATGCTTAATTTGAATTAGTTGTAAAACATCATGTCCAGCTGGCTTTTAGATGTTGAAACTAAAGTTCTTGTAAGAAGACTGAAAATGATATGACTATGTAAGTCATCAGTACATAGGTAACTATTCCCATGAGTGAAGAAAGTTGAAATCATCCAAAGAGACTTCATAATGAAAATCACAGGCCCAGTGGAAGAACTCTGGAGAAAACTAACATCTACAGGCTAGACAAAAAAGGAATATTAAGAGAAGATAGCGTGAAACCTGGAGAACCAAGATTTGTGATAATTCAGAAAGCCACTGAATAATTTTCAGATGTAAGACTTGATCAATAGTATCGAAGGCAGCAGAGCAGTCCATTAAGACCTGAACAGTGAATGTTTATTGTGTTTGGAATTATAAGGCCATTGATAAAAAGAGTGGAAGATATTTCTATAAAACATATGAGAGAGAAGCCACATTACTGTGGGTAGAGAGTCAGGCATGGAACTACTGCTTGTACAGTACTCTAGTGTTAAGTTTGTGAGTGAAGAGAAGAGAAAAAAATAGACATAATAAGATAATGCTGTGGAATCAAGGAAGAGTTTTTAAAAATTTTTTGATAGACTTTTGTTTTAATTTTTGCTAATGGTAGACTAAGCATTTTGACAATACATTGGGAAAGAGAATAAAAATGAAAAAGCATCCTCAAGAAGCATTGAGAAAGACATTTTTACATAACAAAAAATATTTCTTCTGCATCTCATGATTACCTTCAAGGGAATTTTAGTATTAATAAGAATTCCTGACTTACATTCAGACACATATGATATTAGGGAAAATAAACATGACAAATTAAAGATGAATAAAAGTCCTTTGATAATTTTTCCATCAAAATTGGGTTTATGTTATTCTCCCTTGAATCTGATGGACTCCAGGAATTCTTCATTCAATCTAATATGGTAAACAAGAGAACATGCTGGTTTCTGTGTCTAGGTCTTAAAACAGGAAGCTTCTACTTCCTGTCTCTTGACACATTCTATCTAGGAGCTTTGTGCTATATGTGAGAAGTCCAACCACCCTAACATTATCCTAATATTCTCACACTGCAGTGGTCAGGTGTAGCCACGGTGGTCAACTGGCCTAGCTAAGTTTCACCTTGCAGTCATTTCAGCCAAAGCATCAGACATATGAGTGAAACTACTTCCACAATCTATATCAGCCCATCAGACTGCTCAGTAACAACCACTGACTCTAGTAATTGACACATGGAGTAGAGTCACCCAGATGAATCCTGATCCACAAAATCATAAAATATGATAAAGCAACTCTTGTTTTAAGCTGCTGTTTGGGGTTATTTATTATGCAGCATGTCCCTGAAATATTATTTTAAAAGACTATTCTATTTCACACTTTCACATATGACTCAGATTAACTAATTTTATAGACAAGTTATGAACAGCTGCAAAAAGCATGTCCCATTCACCCCTCAACAATTTTTCTTTTTGCAATTATTTACTTTAACTCCTTTTTTACAAGCCACCTGAGGGAAAATCACAATAAAATTTTTGAGGATTTGACTTTACTTCATTCAATAAAGATGCATGATGATTTTATAAAAAGTTTAAAATTTGTATCAAAAAAAATTTTTTTAGATATTTAGATATTATACCAAAAAATCATGATTATGACATTAACACTATTTTTAAAATCCATTGTCTACACTTTTAAGTAATACTCCTTATAAAGAATAATGACTACATATCACTGTGTGTAAGTAAATATTATCCGTTGTTGATAACACATACTCCAAGTAGACTGGTAGAAAAGGGTTGATAATGTAACTGCACAAAATTATAGTAAAATCTGGTTAATGTTTTTTTTTCTTTTTTTCACACAATAGTCATTTTGGAAAAAAAAAATCTCCAGGTAAGAGCTTTGATGTTCAAGGTAAGTTATTTAGGTATTTTTTTCCTCGTGGAAATTGGAGCCACTTGTATAATGTAAATTACATAAAAAGCTCCATGGAGTCTATTTTCTTTCATTTTGCATGATTTCCTACAGACTATAATAATCAATTGTTTTATGACTTAAATAATGTTGAGTGTGAGCCTTTCACTATGGTAAATTCAGGCACAAACCACAGGAAGTACTGATGCAGTAAATGGAATTTTCCCCATTGAGTCACTGTTATCTCTGATATTCCCCAATATATTTGAACTCATACTGCTGCTGGCATGAATTCTTTTAGAGAAAAGCAGTAAAAACAGGTATATTTATTTCTTTTTCCTCAAGTTGTTTCCATTTCTTTCACCATTGATGATGAAAATTTGGATATGTTACATGCAGGTAAAAATGTTATAATTTTTATAAAAATATTTTATTAAAAATTTATGAAAAATATCTTCTGACAGATATGTAGATAGGTGGGTAGGTAGGTAGATAGATGATAGATGATAAATAGGTAGATATGTAGATGATAAATGATGGATGGATGAATAGATAGATAGACAGATAGATATGTAGATGAGACAGTCCCTTTCTACAGCTATTCAGAATGTTATATGAAATATGAAATTATGAATTTTAACTGGTGACAGGTAAATTGATTATTTTATATGAATATAATGAATGTATATATATATACAACTATCTTCTATGATCAAAGATAGTTATTTTGACATCAAAAGGAGCTACTTTAGAAATTAAATATTTAAAGAAAATATTACATAATATTGCTTATCATATGTATTTCTGCTTAACTTCTATAATTGGTGCACACTAATTTTGCTAATAACATTACATGATTCTATTATTTTATTAATAATAGTTTAAAGTAAAATATGCTTTTGAATGTAATTTTCTTCGCTTGGACTACAATTTTTAAAATGCCGAAAGAGTAATGTTGTCTAAACCAACCTTGGACAGAATTGTTGTTGTTATTAATAATCATTTCTCTGCTTAACAAAAACTAATTAATGTTAAGTGCTATTTGAAGAGGTATTCTTATGTGAAAGTTTAGATACAGAATATTTTTTCAGCATATGATTAGCTAAAAATTATCTGTGAAAATAAATGTTCCTAATACTTGCTGTTTATACAGTAAAATAAATATTGAACATCAAGGAATTATATGAAACAAAGATATTTTATTAAAATTTAATATTATGTAAGTAATTTTGACAACGGAATTATTATAAAATGAAGGCTGATCTCTAATAATTCATATAAAAATTATTACTGTATTCTGTTTCATTAGTGAATGTACAATTAACTGATTTAGAAAATCCCAAAGATAAAGGATAATAAATCATTCAGTGGTAAGATATTTATTGAGTACCTAATATGTATCAAAAATAGAATCATGAAAAAGGTCCAAAGTTTTTTGTCTTGGGAAAACTTACACTATAAATGAAAAAATACAAAATAAATAAATACAACATAGTATGTCGTATTGTAAGTATTAAGAATAATAGAGCAGGATAAGGGATACAGAGTTGATGGGTCTGAGGAGAGGAATGTCCCATTTTAGGTAGTTTAATCAGGGCAGACCTCTCTGAAATGGTGCTCCTTGAGCAGAGCAGGATGAGATGAAGGAGTCATGTAGATACCTATAATATAATAAAGACATCCCCTGGCAAGAGACCAAAATATGCAGAGTTCCTAAGAAAAGAGGAGGCTATACATCACAGCCAAGAAGCATAAAGAAAGGTAGAGCCAGCCACTAGCACATATAAACAAAGGGACAGATTGAAAAGTGACCAAGTGAAGACTAGGGGTGGAGCAGGTGAAAATCCTAGAGGACCTAGAAGGCCATAATAAAGTTGTAATTAATTCTCAAGAAGATGAGAAGCTATCTCAATGTTTTGAGCAGAAAAGTGACATTTTGTCTTTGGTTTTGAAAAGATTACTTTGCTGTTATATATAATTAGATGTATAATATGAAATTACATTGGTTGTTAATAACAAAGAAAAGTAAATCCAAAATTTCTCATGTTATGAATCATTATAAGAGTGTAAGATAATTTCAGCTCAAAGGTTCAATTTAATAGGCAGTTTTAAAGATATTTGCAATGCATTTTATGGATCTAATTGTTCTCAATCTTGAGGTCTCATCATTATTATAAGCCCTAATGTCAAATATGAAAATTAGAATTTCTCATTAGGGAATTCTGAAGAGTTCTTGGGTGATCTTCCATTAGCCTCACTTTTACTTCCATTTATAGTCTTGCATGTCTTTCAAGGCCTAAATTACTATTCATCTAGCTCTCATCCAGCTATGAGTAATTTCTAATAGACAGATCCCCAGTTAGCTTCGGCATAGCAAAAAGCATGTGATGTACTAATTGAATCTCAATTAGCTTACATCATATCCCTTACAGAATTTCAAAACATGATTGTTATCATATTAAAGGTTCAGAAGAAGGAGGACAAATATTTTTCTTTTTTGTTGCTGTGAAAAGGAATCTAACTACTTGTATAAGACTCATTGTTTTCAAGATATCAAATGTAAAAAAAGCTTATAAATAAAAGGAATAAGGTGCTTTCTTTTATGAGCTGTCAGAGAACACCATAGAGCATGGGATACATTTACTTTAGAGTACAGGTTCAGGTTGTGCATACACAAAAAGCAAAACCACAGGCTCTCTTCTTTGCTCACCTGTGACACTGTGACATGATCCAGTTCTAAAAAAATTAGAATGAATTGCGCATTCTTACTGGAAAACCACTCAGCTGGCTTATTTTAATCTCTCTTAGAGTTGCTTCACAAATTAAACAACAGAGTAGCACTGAGGCTTACAACAAAACAGCAAATAAGTTGGGGGCAAAAATAAAGCCAAACAAATTTATACTAAAAAAGGCAGAGACTCTAAAATTAGATGAAATACAAAATGATTGCAATTTGCACAGTTGGTTGTACTCCCTGTTAGAATTTCAAATATGATAGTTCTTTTAAAAGGTACTATAAAAGGAGAAAGTATTATTAAGACCAATGATCTACAAAATTTTAGAAATTTTTAAAGAAAATAGACTTTTGCAAGCTTTGGACTATTAATAGTTATTTCTTCATTTCCCCCAAAGTTTTTGGTGAAATGAATAGAAAATTCTGCTCTTTGTATGAACAATCAGGTATCTCTCATTAACAAAATTATTCACTACTACAAAAGTAATAAAACAAATAATAAAAGTCCAAGTAGAATTTAAAAATAACTCATGAATAATAGCTTTATAAGTTATTCAGAAAATGTGAGATGAAGAAAGGATTTCCTAACACCTACTTTTTGATTTAGTATATATACACACATATATATTGAATAGCTATTATTTGACAGGCATTATTCTAGGTTTTAGGAATAAAGTTTTAAATAAGAAGCATTTGCTTTCATGAAGCTTACATCTAATGAGAAGAAAATGATAAACAGATAAATCAATGAAAAAAGAATATTTCAGAGCAATGACTACTACAAATAAAAATACAGAGTCTACAGATAATGCTACCCTGACTGTGCCTGATCCTGTTTGATCTCAGAAGCTAAGCAGGGTAGGCTCTGGTTAGTATTTGGATGGGATTCCACCTAGGAATACCAGCTGCTATAGGCATTTAAAAATAAATAAATTAATTAAAATAAATAAATAGTTTTTTAAAAAAATAGAGAAAAGTGAGTAAGAGTTATTAGTTGACTTAGGTCATACTTTAGATTCAGGAGTCAAGAAATATGTTTCTGAGATATCAATTAAATTGAAACAATGAAAGGCCAATACAGAGTCATCAGGCAGTATTTTAGGCAGAGGATATGGCAAACACAGGACTCCAAGGAGAGACAAAACTTGAAGCCTAACGAAGCAGAGTAGCTGGAACTCAAAATGTTAAGGAGGCAAAGGTAGGAATTGATTCAGAAAATGTAAGCAGGGATCAAAACTTGAATTTTATTTTAGTGTGATAAGAAAATATTGGAGGGATTTAATTTTAGATGAGCTCTGATTTGATTTATATTATAAAATTTAATCAGTTTGAGCTCTATGTGACTAAGGTTGAAGTAGAAGAAGTTATAAGTTAAGGGGCACAGTCCAGATGAAAGACAATGATTTCTTGGGCTAAGAAATTTAAATAAAGTGTCCGGAGAAAACATTTTAACTGTAATAAAGAATAAAGATTCGAAAAACTCCTAAGTACTTTAGAACCATCCACTAACCACATGTGTGGTTGATGTGCTAATTACAGATCATTCTCAGCCTTTGATTAATATTGGCTCCCTAAGGAGTCTTATTAAGCAAATATTTGTATCATGAAGACTAATTGATTTTCTGTTATACATACAGGTTAGTGCTTTTTACAAGCGAATGCACCAAACATAAGAGAAGAATCATGTAGAGAATATTATCTATCACAGTTATCTAGACATTATCAGAACCCTGGAAACTAGGAGCAAAACATATTCACAGCTTGATATGAAATTAGAACTACCTGCCCTTGACTTTATCTTCAGTAATACTTAAGAATCTTATGATGATGATGATGGTGATGATTGATAATGAAGATGCTGTTATAGTACCTTTTAGACAGAAGAATAAAACTACTGGTTTAAAGTGTTAAACATCTTCATTTTTGAATTATTTTGTATTAGCAGTGATAGATTTAGGCCAATTCATCCATCACTTTCCTATAGTCTCTCTTGTGATGAATTGCCAGGAGCTGTTGTGTTAGGAGTTCAAGATGAAGCCAAGGAATAGAACCATAAATTTAGTGGAGACCATGATCCTGATTCTGTGTGTGTGCGTGTGTGCGTGTGTGTGTGTGTGTGTGTGTGTGTGTCTGTGTGTCTGTGTGTGTCTACATGCACACTTGGGAATTGACAGGTGAGATAAAGGGAAAGAGGCTATTAGAGATTTTACCAAGGGCTACTCTATTGCACTCTTTCTTTACCTACTTATGTCATTTGATCAGAATCTTCCAAACACATCTACCAGCCCAAGTCAAAGATAGTCAGTGTAATTGCTAATCAAATTTCAAACTCTTAAAAAGAAACATCCAAATAAAGGTAGCTAGTGTGTCATCTTCTAACTCATCTTATAGTTTAACTTTAGCATACAAAAGAATGACTAGTAAAATAAATATTTGTTAAAAGAGTTAACAGAAGCAGCCCTCAGTCAAAAGATGAGTCTGTCTGAGGCATGTGGAAGAGAACTACCTCAGTCTGGTTGCACACTAGAATCTCTCTAATAGAAGTACTAGAAATAACGGAAAATTATAATCACTGGGTTATGCTATTTCAAGGACTATGGGTCAGACTCTATAAAAATGGTGTCCATAATTTTTTCAACCTATAATTCTTAGAGAACATCCACAAAGTTTTAGATCTGAAATATACTTAAAGCAATACATTTAACACATATAGTATCAATTAATAAAGATTGATGTGTACTTAAACTTTTTCCCTGTATGAATGAGAAAATTGATCTCATGAGAGAGGTTATTTGCCTTACCTCAGCTACCACACCTGGTTATTGACACCTGGAACTCATGACTTCAAGTTAATAAAACACTGTTTATACTACCCTAAGCAATCAATTACTACCATGACCGATATAATTAATAAAACAAGGTGACTATGTTAGATAGTCTGGCATGAGTGACAGGAGCCAAGGCCCAGCTCTGAAACCAGAGAAACTTCTCTTGAAGATCTTCCTTAAGGACCTCCCAGAAATACCTCCCTTTTAGGATTATAAATTACCCTAAATCCTAGAGCACAAAGGCCATAAAAGTTGCTGGCCTAAACCAGCTACAAATGCATGCACAGAAAGTACTGCGCATAACTTCAGCCTCATCGTACTGTAATTATAATCTCATGACTATGCCTGGAAGTTCATGAATCTAATTATAACAGACTGAATTCTGGGTAAGTGCATGCTCAGTAGGCAAAAAATTATATAGCAGTCAGGTGTCAGTCAAGGTGACCTCACATATAGATCATCTAGGACCTCCCATCACATGGCCCAAATGTAAACAGACCTTCCCATTTTTGCCTTGTTACAGCATTCCTGGCTGGAAACCCGCCCCTCCCTTTAAGGCATATTATCTTATCTCTTCCATAGGGTTGCAGCCTTCCTTAGCATTGGCCAACTCTCTCTAAAATGTACTTTCAATAAATGTTACTTTTTCTAAATCTCGTCAACCGGTAATTCTTTATTGTATCAGCAGGGAAGAACTGAGGGACAACAACATACAATACCATCATCCACTGTCCCCCATGCTGCTGGGGGCACACTGGATTTCACATCACTCCTCCCCACCATCCTGATTACACTTATAATGTACTGTGCATTTAACTTATTTTATACATGTACACAGATAAAATACTCCAATACTTTAAAAAAGAATGAATATTTTTGGTTTTTAGCAAATAGTACAGAGTAATTTAAAATATTAGAATGTCTACACATAAACATTAATTCTAACACTGTTTTCAATAATAGGCTTTTAATTTGCACATTCTACTCTTTTTAAATATCATGAAGAGTAGCCTTTCATATAAAGTCAGTTTATTTTTGTGATGTTATTGATATTAACAAATATACTTTCTTTATATTTGCTTTGAATTTTAAGATAGTATGCTGAATTTCTTAAGGAGATAATAATTTAAGAGTCAGGTTCCTGTTATGTTAACTACATAAAGGTTGTGCCTTTCTCACACCATATTTCTAGTGTGAAATCAGAGAATGATCTAGAATGTTTAATTAATTAAATGATATTGAGTAATTATTAATTTGGTATATTTTCCCAAAATTATGGTTATGGACAATATGCAAAATTTTTGCTTTCTAAAGAAAAGACATTCTGCTTTCTTTTATTTTCTTTTCCCACTTTGTTTCCAGCTTTAAGGTATAAATACAATAAAAATTTCATCACCTACAAATAGTTCAAATTTCCATGAACAGAGAACACTTAGATACAGCAACAGCTAAATTGGGATAAATAGTAGATGCTGTTATTTTCTCAGCAATGTCTCATGGAAATTATGCTCAAAACTGCAAAATCATTAAAGCTAGAAAAATACATGTGGTACCCAAGAGGCTTTCAAAATCCTCCATAAGAAGTGTTGTTCAAGGAGTAGGCTCAAGTAAGTAGATCATGTTGCATCTGCTGGATGATATTGCAGAACACTCATGTGCATTGTCAGGACTCATTATAGATTGTTCTATTAACAGTCTTTGAGGTTCCTTTATCAAGATTAATTTTATCTCCAGCATCTTTCATATACTGTATTGGTATGTTGAAAACAGTTCAAGGTACAAAATAATATAATGTATAAAATTCTGTATTGTTTTCAGCATATCAAAAAATGTTAGAACTTTCTTGTTTGTATTGAGATTGTGTCCATTGCATTACTCAAGCAACTACATTAACTCCACCAAATAGGATTTATTTATTTTTTTCAAGATAAAAAGAATCTCAAGGGAAGCAGGTTAGACCTGATACAACAGTTTCACAATGTCATCACAATGTCTTCTTTTTACTTTCAACCTCACTCTTCATCAAGTTTGGCATTTATCCTCATGCTCGCAAGATAATTGCTCAGTCTCCAAGCATTATATCCATACAGGGGAAAGGGATAAAGAACAAGGGCAAAAAGCAGAAAGCAGATTCCAGTCAATTCTTTCTCTTTTCAAAAGCTTTGCACAAAAGCCCACCATGTGACATATACCTATATCTTGTTGGACAGAATTGGATCATGTGACTATGCCTATTTTCAAAAATGTTTAGGAAGATGAGCATTTTAGCTGAGTACGATGACAAGCTAAAAAAAAATTCCATAATAAAGGAAAAAGATGCAAATGACATTGATAGAATTTGTTTCCTTTTCTTTTTTAAGGAAATATTTTTGAAATTTAAAAGTTTAACTTCTTTATTATAGAAAATTTTGATATTCCTATACATATAGTACTTGTAGCTTTTCCAGATCTAGAGTTAAGTATTTTACCCATGATTCCCTAATATATTCCTTTCTCTCTTTCTCTATGTCTATAGGTAAGGGCACCTCCTCGTCTAAAATAAAACTGCTCAACAATAATCTTGATTTCAATACAGGGAGTAGGAATACTTTTCTGAAAAATGGAATGAAGAAAGAGCCTTTTTATGTTTTCTTTATTTGGGCTAGTATATTAAGCTTGAAAAAAGCAAGAAAGATTCAAACCCTCGCCAATCACATGGTTGGGTCAAATTCAGAAGTATTATCTATTAGCTTCTCATCAAGAAGCAAAGTAGTTCTTTTATGAGTGATAGAATATGCAAATCCCCAGTCCAATTATACACATGTAATTTCATATAGAACTATACTAGTCATAAGTGAGGATTAGCCATAGCAAACTTCTCAATCAATTAAGAGTCAAATACGGACAGCCATAGATTTATGAGCAGTATGATTTGCCCTTGCATAAAATTGGAAGTCAGAATTAACTAAATGTAACATGTTTCTAGGCTACCTGCAGACTGAATATAAAATTATAACTTTAATAATACACTGGTTTCTCAGTATATTTCTCTGTAAAAGGTGGGAATTTTCAGGATTTATTAACGTAGAAACATATCCTTATCAGTATGCTAAAGATATTTTATGGAGAGATAATTCATAACAAATAGAAAAGTCAAATACACAACTGTTAAGGAAGATAATTGAGGATAATCTTAGCAGTCATTCAGAACTGAGTTTAATTTGAGACTTGGATACTTCAGTCGTAGAAAATTTTTGATATCTATTTTCTCATTTTTAGAGTGACATAATAATACTTGCCTCATATGATTGTTTCGAAGCTTGAAAAGATAACAAACAATAATGCCTGAGACAATACTGGCATAGATTGCATGCTCAATAAATAGTTCCTGGAATTAATAAACTAAACTGAAAGAGAATGAAAAATGGCAGTCTTCCAAGTTTATCTATATTTAGGAGAAACTATAGTTTTTAAAAATAATATTATTTTCCACATCATTCTCTTAAAATGTGTTTTGATGCTTTTTTAGGTATTCTGAATAAAGTCCTATGAGCAATTGAAAAGCATGAATGATCAGTAGATCATTTTATCAAAGCAAAACTAATCTATTTAAAGAGTATGAACACTCAAGAGAAAGCTAAAAGGAAAATAAAGGAAGAAGAGGATTGCCAAAGAGAGTTATTAAAAGAAATATACGAATACCAAAGAGTAGTAAATATCTTTCTTAATATTGAAACTATGCTTAGGACAAAATGATGTGAGCCTGAAAAATCTACAAATAAAGCGTGCTAGGGCATCTTACTGTTCTGCATATCAAGAAAAGGGTCATGTGAACAGTGAAAAGCTTCAGTAGAGCACTTGAGGGTATTTTTTATGTTTCATTTTATGCCATAAAATGCTTTCGGCACTTGTATTTGCTATTATAGGACTAGAATAATAAGAAAAACTTAACACAAAACAACATGATAGGTGCAGGTAATTCCATAGTAAGGAACATACTTGCACAAATGAATTTTGTTTCTTATTAGATCTCAGATGTAAGTCTCTTTCAATTTTAAAATGTTCTTTCCAGCTAAAAGGACTCATTCAATATTTAAACAGCATCTACTTTCATCTTAAAAAAACTGCAGATGCTAAAGCCTATTGTCTGAACCTAGACAGTTTCATGTATTTTGAGGAATATATATTGGGCAAATATACATGCAATTACTCATTGTAGATTCTTCTGTTGTCCCTTTCCAGATAATCATAATTTGAATCTAAAGGAAAGCTATACAACTTATTCTTTAAGTTGAAATGGATGACTATTACAATATGCCCTATTTCCAATATAATTAGGTATGTACATATAAATTTATTATACCTTCCATGGACAAAAACCAATGAGAACTTTTCTCTACCATCCAGAAGCTTATGTTCTATCAAGTGAGTGAGTCTAAATATTATGTTACTATTGACTAAGAAACTAATCATACTAGAAAAAAGCTGGTGTCTTTTTGGACTGGAGAAGAAGACAGAAAATCTCCAGAGCTATAACCATGTAAAATCCCAAGGAGGAGAAGACTCAGGTAAATAAAGCAGATTCCTATGAGAAGAGGGAAGAGTGTGGTTATGCACAACTAGTTTCTAGAAAAGATGAGCTGTTGAACTATCCATTTCCAAGGCTTTGATATCAGGCTCAGAATATCGTATAGCTACAAACAAGAAACACTTTGCATCCTAGACAATAACATTGGGTGTTCAGAATATGAGAAAATAAACCATAAAGAGTTATTTCATAAAATAACCACTTAAAATATATGGAGTGACATGATCCTTTCCTTTGTGGGTAAACACATTTTAACATCTATGTATTTTTAAAATTTTGGATACATTGATATACAATTTGTTATTTGATTTTTTCAATCTATTCAAATTACATTTTTAATAATTCTATTTTCTAATTATATATTGTTAGATTATATAAATAGAATTACTTTTGTTTACTGATCTTATATCCCACAACCTTGCTAAATTCGCTTATTCTCATTGAATTTTTGGGTAGATCCCATTGAGATTTCTTTATTCACAATCATGTCATGTATGAATAAAGACAGCTTTACTTCAGTTAAGAAATGTTCAAGTTCAATGAGTTTTGTCAATTGTATACATGTAGCCAACATATGGAGTAAGAGAAAATTTTCATTACTCCAGATAATTTCATTTTGTATCCTTCTGATCCTTAACCCCATTTCCCCTAGGGAAGTAAATATTCAGATTTGTATTACCACATATTTGTTTGGTCTGTTTTTGTAATTCATATAAATGAAATCATACAGCATGTCTTCTTTTGATTCTGTGATCTTTTTCCTAAAGACATGCTTTAGGGATTCATCTATGTAGTTGTATATTCCCGGAATTAACTCATTTTGTAATGTGGAGCAGTATTCCATCACAATTTGTTGGATTGTGGGTTGGGTTGATGGATATTTGGGTTGGTTCTAGTTAGGGGTTATCATAAATAAAGTTACTATAACCATTGCTTACAAATCTTTCTGTGAGCATATATTTTCAATTCTCCTAGGTAAATACCTAGGGATAGAATTGCTTGGTCATAGGGTAGATATAGATTTGATTTATAATAGATTAAATACAGTCCTCCAAAGCAGTTATATATTTTACATTTCCCATCAGCAATGTATGAGCATTCCAATTGCTCTATACCCTCACCATTTTATTGTCAGTAGATAATAATGATATATCCTTGTGACTTTAATTTTCATTGCCCTCATGATTAAAAATATTGAGTGATTTTTCAAATATTTGTTGGTCATTCTTATACCTAACTTTGTGAAATGCCTGTTCAAGTTTTTATTCTTCCTTCAATTTGGCTGTTCACCCTCTTTTTCTTCTTTTTACTTATTTATAGAAATTTTTAAAAATAAGTCCCTTTTCAGATATATGTATCGCTAATATTTTACCCCAATACAGCATTTATTTTATTTTATTTTATTATTTTATTTTATTACATTCAAGTATACAGTATATTGGTTAGAAATTTATATATTTATAAAACAATCTTCCTAATTGCTCTTCTTCTCCTCTGGCTCTCCACCTAGCCAATACATTAATGCTAACTGAGTTCTCTATGCCATTGTCTTTAGATGAGCATAAATTTAAAATTTAATAAACTCCTGTATATCATTTATAGTTAGTAATTTTTTTTGTACTTAGTAATTTTTGAATCCTATGAATAAATCTTTGTTCACCCCAAGACGTTATGCATATATTTACATGTTTTCTTCTAGAAGCTTTATAGTGCTAGTTTTAAAATTAGATCCATGATCAATTGGAAGTTATGTTTTGTGTAATTTCTGATGCAGGGTCAAAGTTCATACTTCTGTATGGATATTTGCCTTACCTAGCACCATGTGTTAAAAAACTTTCTTTTCCCTCATTGAATTGATTTGGTGCCTTTGTCAAAATTAGTTGACCAGATATGCATAGATCTATTTTTGATCTCTCTATCACATTGATCTTTCTTGTTCTTACTGCTATAGTTTTATTAGAATTCTTGAAATCACATAGTATAGGTCTTTCAAATATTTATTTTCAAAATTGTTTTTCCATGTAAATTTTAGAATAAGGTTATCAATTTCTTTAAAAACTAGAACTGAGATTTTGATCAGTATTCTGTTGAATTCATAAATCAACTTATGGAGAATTTACATTTAACAATATGACTGTTTCAATCAATGACTATTTACATCTTCATTTATTTCCACTTTCTCTTATTTTTCTCTGTCACTTTTGTTAAATTTATTCTTAAGAATTTAGATTTTCAAAATTATTATAAATTAAAAATAGACTATAACACTGATGCCATGTGATTTCTTATAGAATAATTATATTTAGATATAGTCTATATAACTCGATTTCTTACAATTTATTGGGTCTTATTTTATACTTAAGAGTATGGGCTATCTGAACATTTACTATGATCTTGTAAAAACTCTTCATTATGCAGATGTACAATGGGTAATATATAAATACTAATAAAGTTGAGCTGATTTTTTGTTTGTTTGTTTACTTGTTTATTTTATTACAAGAGAGGTGTGTTAAAAGTCTCCAACTATTATGGTTGTGTCTATTTCTTCCTTTATTTCTCTTAACTTTTGCTTCATGATTTGAAATTTCGTTATCATGTTCAAATATGCTTAGAATTGCTATGTCTTCTTGATGACTTAATCCTTTTATCATTATGAAATGCCTTTCTTATCTCTGAATGTATTCTGCTTGAAGTATATCTTATTTGAATTTCATATAGGCACAGTGACTTTACTATACTCAGTTTTGTATTATATAGCTTTTTTTACTCTTTTATTTAAAACCCTTAGCGTGTATGTGTATATGTGTGTGTATAGTTAAATTTTATTACTTATGCATAGCACATAGCTGAGTCTTGCTTTTTTATTACCCAATTCCACATTTATCTCCTAATTGGCATGTTTATTCTATTTCCACTTAGTGTAATTATTGATATGGTTATATTTAGGTCTATTTTTTATTTCACTTTTTTCTATTTATTCCATTTGTTCTTTGCTTCTCTATTTCTCCTTTTCTGGTATCTCCTCAATGACTTGAGATTAGTTTTCATGTTCATTACCTCTACATTTTAGCTATAATCTCTTGTGTTTTTATATGCTGTTCTAGTAAACACAATATGTGTTTTTAACTTATCAAAATATTCCTTTAATTACTATTAGAATACATAATAAACTATAGTATATTTCCATTTATCCTGTTCCATCTTTTGTGTTCTAGAGTTCTTACATTTTGCTTCTCCCTGTGCTATAAACCACATAGAACATTGTATCTCGAGCAAGGATACATTCTTCTCCTGTCAGGCTGCTAACATCAGGGAGGCAGAATCGATCTAATCTAGAGTTGTACTATAGTCACACTTTGTTGCAGCTTTAGTTAGATTCCACTCACCACCAAATATTAATTCTAAAAGCCAAAATAAGCCTTAGAACAATATTTTCTGCATACAATATATTCAAGGTCACCCCTCCAAAAACAACAACAACAACAAAACAGTCTCGAATTCACCTAAATGTTATCTAATGACTAAAGAATGAAATACCTACCATAGAGTAAATACTTCTTTTATGGTCATGTGTCATTCATTTTAGAATTTATTTAACTTTTCTTTACCCAATCACATTAGATTACTATGTGGATATTCTAAGTAATGTAATCCTAATGACAGTCTTAGATAATTTTACTATACATACATTTTAATAAGGAAATGAATATATGCATTTGAGCATTAGCAAAATATAACATGGTTCTATAGTCAGCCCATCTTCTTCCTATCCTGATATTTCCAGTTCAATCTCTGACAACTTCCTTTATACCTTCTAAGCCTCAGTGGCCCGAGCCAAAAATGAGGATTATTAGTACCTATTCCATAGTATTGGTTTGATAATTAACTCATAATAGCAAATATTATTCAACTCTTGGCTCTTGTCAGGCACTGTGACTTACATATAACTTACTTGTGTTAACTAATTTAATTCTCGCTATTATCTGTTGATAATAAATATAATGTACCTAGTACATTGCCACATTTTTAAAACACCAAAATTGTTATGTTGTAATTTCAAAATCCTAAAGTATGATGATTTACTTAAATGAGTTAGAAACCATGTCACATTCTTAGCCAGGGAGTAGTTAAATATCATAACATTACCAGCAGACATACAATCTCTTGTGCGCGCGCACACACACACACACACACACACACACACGTGAGCACTCACACACACAGACACAGAAGTCAGTACAGCACTTTTGGATGTTTGGCAAAATATCTCATTTGGTCCTAACAGTTCTGCAAAATGGGAAAGTTGAATTTATAAAATTACCTTTTAAATGAATAAAAGGAGGCACATCATAGTGTAGTGATTTACTAAAAATCTCATGAGAAATCCATGGCAGATATCAGACATATAAACAGACATCTCTACTGAAAGTTCTCCTTTCTCTTAATTACACCCAGCAGTTTTTCCTATATGAAGAAAATAATTTTCCTTCATAATTTTTCATTACAGTCCTCAAAACCTCTCTAAAAATATCACTTTCCTAGAATGTGTGACAGTGATTGGTGCCACTGAAAATTCATCACTTTCAGATGATTTTTTTCTACTTCATATTAGAATGGAAATTAGGGTTTAACATATTACTGGTTTTATATATAACCCTACAAACAAAGCAGTAATAAATTATTGTACAGGCATAATAAGCAACTGAGGGCTTGACTATCTTCACTATTAGCATTTTAATAACAATTTATAAAAACATAATGAAATTCTAATCAATCAAATGTACACTATCAAAAGAGATTTATTCTTGTAAGGACTTGCCCTAGCAAAAGTAGAAGTTATAGTTTCAAACTTCACGAAAGCATCCCCAAAATGTTTTATTAGTATTATTATTATTATTGTTATTATTATTTAGGAAAACGTTACGTGAATGTATCCAGAGTTGTGGCACATTCTTCTGATGAAGAATAGAAAAAGAAACAGCTGGAATTCAAAACATTTAAAAGCATATCTTAACATATATGAACTACTCAGTTTTTCTCAAGTATTTTAATGGTTGTCTATTTAAAAATTAGTTATCTTGTAAAATGAAGCTACTGAATTTTTGATAATCATATGCTTTGAATCGAGAGTATGCTATTCATTATGATTTAAAGTGCTTCGTCTATGTAGAGTTTTAAAACAAGTAGAAAAACAGATGTCAGACATCTAATGTTGCTTTTCTCAATCAGAGATCATTTTTAGTTTAACTGTTCCTCCTCTCTGACTGTAATAAATTTGCTTTCACATGCATTTCTGGTCACAAGAACTGCAACCCTAAAAAATGTGAAGCAAGCTGAGATTTGCAAATGCTCTAGAGTTGTTATGCAAAGAAAGTCTCTGTCTCGCCTAAACGAAAGAATTTAGGTGTTAATTAGGAGCGTGTTTGAGAGTTCTCTATATTCTAAGAAAATATAGTTTTTTAGAACTCTTCCTGAAACCAGCAATTGAATGCAATGTGGTGCTCTTCTAAAACAGGTTGAAAAATGTAGTAATGACTCAATGACTATTCTTTTGCCTTTTAGTTACATGTTTGATAAATACATTTAATAAAAGAAAGGTATAGCTTTTTTTTATTCTCAGCTTACGCCTCTTAATATCTGTATTAATTTTAACTTTGATAAAGAATGGGGGTCCAACAAGCATGAGAAGTGTTAGGTAAAGTAGCAGGTGTGGCTGAATGTGCAGTGTAATTCATTAAATTCTACATAAAGATTCCAGACTTCCTTTCTACAGTTTTATTACAACTATTCTCCAAAATGCAGATTGAAGAAATGAGATATTAACATAGAAACATTGTTCCTTTAATTCTTTCAAGTTGCTCATTTCTTATTAAAATACTATTAGCGCTTAAAATACTATTAGTGTAACTGTACAAAATCATATCATAGTATAAAACATGACATAAGAATATTTCTCTATAATCCTCAAGGGAATTTAGTTACTTAAATGACTAGAAAGATTGTATCAGGACAATCCTGCCTATAACATTTGCATGAAACAGAGATCCAAAGCAATATTTTATACATTTCCATTGCATATTTCATTTTAACCTTGCTTGTATTTATGTGCATCTAATAAACAAATCCACGTACACTAAACAAGGTCCGACGAATAACCACAATGCTGACAGTGACTGTTAAGAATTGTATTTCTAGAGGAAAAGGCATGCTTTTGAATTAAAATATTGTTTAATATTTACCAAGTTGTTCTACACCTTTTTTCTTTTTCTTTTTCTTTTTTTTTTTTTTTTTTTGGTAACCTCTCATCAAAAGTCACATGTGCCTTGCTATTTTCACAATAAACTTGTAACAATGGAGTAATCTAACTGTTACTTATTTGGTCATAGCCATCTGTGACAGGCCAATTAGAGAGTCACCTAGAATTGGGTTGAAGCACTTGTAAGGCACAGTTTATTTATAACTTGATATTTATGGGGAACTCAATAGTAAAACTCAGTCTTATAAAGGACCAAAGTTGCTGTTTCTGCAATTCACAGTATATGTTGCTCATAAAGGCTGCTTCTTCAGTCATTCATGAACACAAGAAAAAGACTCAAATTTTCAAGAGCAATTTCTAAAAGGCATTTAAAAAGTAATAGAAACAAGTAGTATATTAAAGAAAACAGCTCAACTCCTTTTTGTCCAAATTTGGATAGGGATCTAAACATTGAATTAACTGGGTATCTTATAATTATTTCAGATATAAAAAAAAAGTTTTTAAATTGTTTTATCAAAAATTTATCTGACCTGTAGCTAGGATTCTACCCCTCAGTAAAACAAAAGCACACACCAGATTGAGAACAAGCAAGGAGGGGAAAAAGCCATGAAGAAAGAGCAGCAGGACAAGGGGATGGGTGTCTATCTTGACTCCCTGGAAATAGTAATAGCCACCTTATCAATCCGAGTGGATAGTTTCCTCTCAAGATAGAAGCTTAACTATGTCTTTAATTCTGCAGACACTGGTTAACCTATAAATATAGTTCAAGAGGTCAGTACACTTTTGTAGGATTATTCCTTCTTAACTCAAGGAGCAAAACTAGACTACAGGTAATGAAACACTTCCATTTACTAGTTTGACAACTATAACATATCTATATAGGTTTGATATAACTATTGCCAATGAGATGTTGTAAATTTTCAAAAGACATTCTGTTAGCCCTTTGTGTCAAATTATTAATATGGTATTTTTGATGAAATATAGATATGATATGATACAACTATTAAAATTCATTGAACATCAGCTATATCCTCAACACTTTGATTATATTTTCTAATGAAGTTCACAACAAACCTGAAAGATTTCTGTCAGTTTACCCCTTTAAAAACTGATAACATTGAGAGCCTTATGTTATTTACTCAAAATCACATAGCTAATAGTAGGTAGATGAGGAATTTACACTCGAGCCAGCTCTTCCTAAAAAGTAAGTATATAAATAATACATATATTACATACACGCATATGAGGCAATAAGTACGTGCATTTGCAAATAAAAATTATGTATGGAAACCTAAGCTTTGTGAAATATTGTTGTTCTCAGCTTACACACTATGGATCCCAGGTATGGTTGTGATCCAGGCTCACGGCTAGGAATAGGATCCCGGATTTAGAATGATACATTAATGTAGTAGGGCGCTGGTGCCTAACTTATATGTAATTCAGCTTATTGTATCACGCATGTGTGGCAGATTGCCACTATTGTTCTCTGACATGTATAAAGCCCATGCGGTCCCTGCAACAGAAGCGTGCTTCCTGAAATAAAGTTGGTGCCTCTCATTTTATTCTCATGTTGGCCCCTCGTGTGTTCTTTCAACTGAGTGTCTCACCACCGAAACCTTCTCTTCTCAATCAGCTTGGCGCAACACACACCAATAAACCAAAAGATTATAATGCAGAGGCAGGTAATGAAGACAATTCCTAAATGTGCTATAGGTTAAAATTAATATTCAAGGGCCCTATTCCATGTACAGTAAATCAAAATATTCAAAGGACAGGCCCAATATTTTTTGGAGTTTATAAAGTGATTCTGATGTTCAATCTAGCTAATGAAATCACTTGACCCAAATGTCTCAAAAGTCTACTAGTTTCCCTAGTCTTTATATTCTGTAAGACTACTATATTAATCCCTAAATTTGGATAAAGTTAAAACTAGAAAAATGATTATTCTATTTGCAAATTATCTTTTGGGAGAGTAATGTGCAAAAGTTATAAATGTAGACTATCGTTACTTACCACCAGCATAAAAAGTAAAAATTCAGGGCCTTTGCTATCTATGTTGTAATTTTAATATTACTCTCTATTTCTGTTCCCTTCAGATGACTTAGAGATGAATACCATGGCTGCTATTCAGACACACGCGATATTCATAAAATTATATAAATTTTCTATGCCTCAAATTCTTTATCAAAAAGGCCTCATGCCATAATGGTATTATTATTGCACTATGAAGATTGAGGAAAAATTTTTATGAATATGCTTGGTTAAACTGAAAGGTTAACCAAGTTATGACTATTGATTTATAATAAATAATAAAATTTAAAATATATACCAACTTTATTCATATTTCCAAGATATATACTTAAGTGCCCTAATCAGCTTCTTCTAGAGTCCTTTTATAAGAGGACTAAGATAAGAATACAGGCTTCTTCTGATAATAATGAATTTGTTTTTATGAACAAATTTCTATAAAAATTAAACAAACCAAAAAGAGATGCTAAATACTATCTCATGTGTTCCTATTTGCTACACTTTAATCTTGCCTTTTTTCTTTTTTGGCTTTGGACAGTAAGCTATTCTTTCAACACTTTTTGTATTTAAGTATATTTTAAATTTGAGATAAAAACATAAGCTTTCATTAAAATAGCCAATGCTTTAAGGCTTCTAGAATATCTATCTACTTCCAAATCATTAATAATTATACCAATTATCATATTTTAATATTATCATTTATATGAAACATTATCAAATAGGAAGAAAAAGTCAGTTGGAATTTATAAAGAAATTAAAACTGAGTACTGCTTACCAGCAAGTCTTAATATAAAATATCACATAGTCTATGATGGAAATAGAGTAGTCCTTCTAAACCAAGGAAAATGTCAGTTATTACAGAAGATATATTTCAAAGTGCAAAGCCTTGGTATCCATTAAAGAGGATGTGATATTCTCTATGTGTTAAAAAGATGAAGGAAAGGAAGAGGGGACATATAAACCGTGGAAGACTTAAACAATCTAATATGAATACCAAGAAAATCAATTATCTTTTGTCATATAAGTTTTTTGGTGATTGGCAAAATAATACTCAAAATAAAATTTCAACATTTGTCATTTTCATGACATTACTATTGATATTGGGATTTATGAGGTCTTATTGGGAGAGAGTTGTCCATGCTCTCTCATGTTTCTGCATGTCTATGAGGAGAAGCATAGTGTTATTTGTTTCAGAATATCTTTTCAAGATGTTTGTATTGTGAATAGCCACTGTAAGCAGAAATAGTCTATTCCTCTGAGCAAAGGATAGGGTTGCTTACACTTTTTGAAGTTAGAAATATTCTCTCTCACTGGAGCAATGGAAAAGCACGCTTTTTGTCTAGTATGAGCACAAATATTCCTTTTCTATAAAACAATCCATTAAATGTTCAGATGTTCCCTGAATTTCTTCAGGTTATCCTGTGAAATTTGTAGTCCCATAAAACTGACACGAAAAATCATAATGTCCCTGCTATTGCTGTAAGAAAATGTCCTTTGTTTCTGATCCAGGAGTCGCATGCCTTCTGCTGTGACACTATGGCAGGCTATCTTGTTAGCTTAAAGGTAGGATGAAATCTCAGAACCTTCCCAGTTCCTGACACATTTTACAGATAAGTGGAACTTGACGCCGAGGAATACTTAAAAAAAAAAAAAAATGTGAAGCTCACACCTCCAAAGTAAGATTTTCCAAATGTAAATTCAGGCTTTACCAACTAACTATTTGCTGTATGGTCTTGGAAAATCGTATAATCTCTCTAAAACTCACTTACATTATAGGGGTAATAATGGGGAAATAATGTTTTTCTCATTTCTTAGGATTGTTACAATGAGTTAAATGAGTAAATGTAAAGTACTTAGAATAACGTCTCACATCTACTAGATGTTAAATTAATGCTGGTTATAATTATTATTTATTATTTTTATAAAACTGGGGGAATAGGAATAATATATAGGAATAGGAATAATAGGAATAAAAATAAATTATCCATAAGTTCACCATCGATTTTATATGCTGTTTTCTTTTTTAGTACTTTTTTTGTGTTTTGTTTTGATATTTATTTTCATAATTATTGGCATGTTTAGAACCACTCTCCAAAGAAAGTATTTTAAAAATACATTATATAAGTTTTATTTATTAGGCTCATTTGGCTTCAAGATATAGAGGTTTATTTATGGTTTAAATCCTAGCTCTCTACCCTTACAAATGAAACAAAGATCTTACACAGTAAATAAGATCATCAGGATGGCCCGCAGAAACTAGAAATTTGGAGAATGATGCCGTATGCAATTTAAATTATGGTATAGCAAATCTCCCTCTGGTGACACTTACCAAACTCCATAAGATTTACATACTTTCCATAAATAAAATTCCCCAATCATATAGCTGATTCAAAGTCTTCACTATCCATTTTTCATAGCAATTTAAATTTGTGCTTAGATGGAATTAGATGAAGAGGGGAGCAGTTGAGCTGTTACAACTTCTTTATGGACAAATTCCTCCAGTGGTAAAAGCAGGAAAGAAGAATGAAAAGGCAAATATAATACATAATTGGTAGTCGGTAGATGTGGGATGTGACCCTGTTCTCTAACTGAATCTAGTTTACTCTGGTACTAATGGGCTTCCCATAGATAGTGGGCATGTTGTCCTTGGGGTAATCTTAAGCTTTACTGGTGCTCATCCTGATGCTAAGGAATCTTCTTAAAAAGAAGTAGCAGACTGATTTCCCTACATGTTTTCCATTACTAAAGGCCACTAATTCTCCTTTCTGTGTAGTGGAAGTGAGGTTTGGCAATTTCTGCATTTTAACCTATATTGCTAAGACGTTAATTAAAATGTCAATTTTTTTCCTATTTAAGGTAAAATCTAAGAGCAGTTCTATAACGACAGCTCTCAGGCCCCCCTCCAACTTAACCAGACTACTTCTAGACAAAAAGATAGCTGCTCCCCTCATGTACTGTCCTCTCCGCAAGATCAATTCGATTTTCTTTCCTCCTCAGTCTTTTTATAGACTCATATTGACTATGTGGGGTACTATGGAGTGATAGTGAATAGTGTTTGGGCAGATTCCGCAAGTGTCTGAAATCTCAAGGGCAGTCGTTCGCAACATGTGGGTAGTTTAATGCTTTTTGGTTTTAGCTTTCTTCTTCATCTGTCATTCTTGAATAGTTGAGAGTTCAACTTAACATTCTCTTACAACTGTACCACATTAGTGATATTATAAACACTATTTTAAACATTGCATCTTTCAATAGATAATACGTTTGCTCCACAAAATATACTACAAAGAATTTCCTATTGTAGCTGATTTTCCAGACTTTTCAATCAATGACCTGTTTTTGTGCTATCTATCCCTACATGGTCCCAATGCACATGGCCAAGACAGGGTGGGATGTGACAAACATACTGCTTTTTCTGTTTGCTTATTATTATTTTATTTATTTTTAATAGCAATAATAGCACATTTATTAAGCTCTTGCTGTGATAGGCATTTTAAATCCATGTAATTGAGTCTTTATGCCAACCCGAGATACTTTTTTTAGTTTTTCCAGTTTTATTCGAGATATAAATTGGTATATAACATTCCTTAAGACATACGAAGTGATGATTATATATACATATATATACACATATACATATATGTGTATATGTATATATACATATATATGCATGTACATTATGTATATACACATATACATATATATGTATAATCAACAACAGAATATAGTAACTACATGATGTGATAAATTTAACAGACTTGAATCATTTTATTATATGTATATAGATATACATATATGTATATGTGCATAGATATGCATGTACATTATGTATATATACACGTATACAGTATATGTGCACATATATGGACATTATGCATATATATACATATATATGTATATGTATATTTATAGACATATAGTAAAATGATTCAAGTTTGTTAACAAATTTATCGCCTCATGTAGTTACCATACACTGTTTTGGGTGACTATTGGCATTTTAAACCCGCAACTCTTTAAAAACTGTAAAATTATGTTTGGTAAAATAAAATTAAGTAGGAAAAAAAATAACACTGAGTGTTTCAAATTAGAACAGTAGATTTGACCATAACAGGTAAATTTCAAGCACACAGTTCCTTTGTTCTGAATTATTGCATCACATTTCACACCAGATTTGAATTCGTAAATATGAAATACATATCTTCATCATTAAAAAATAAGAATGCATACCCACTTCTATACGCATACTAATGACATACATAAAATTTCAACAGAAATTTTCTAAACACTTTAGGGCTAACATAAGTAGAATAAATAATTATTTTCCATGAAGTAAGAATCTTCTCATCACAATTTTTTTGGCTGCTCTTTGGTACCAAAGGCATTGACTCATAAATCCTGAGGTAAAAGAAGTAGAATCTATGCCTTAGAAATTAGAAACATAGGTGACAGGAAGGCGATCACAATGAAAAATGTTTATCAGAATATGAATCTGTACTTGAATAGTCTGCCTTCCACTTATCTTACTAAAACATGATATGGATTTAAAATGCTTATCACAGAAAGAGCTTAATTAATGTGATATTATTGCTATTAAAATAAATAAAATAATCAGTAAGCAAACAGAAAAAGCAATATGCTGGTCACGTCCCACCTTGTCCTGGTCGTGTGCATTGGGACCAAGTAGCGAAGGAAGGACACAGCAAATCTCAGCAAGGACTGCTAATCGTAAAAAAATATAATCCATTTTTCAAAATTTTTTTCTGAATGACATTTCTCCATGGGTATTCAGCAACAAAAAGCTATGAACCTTTGGTTCTGATGTAGCTCCAGCCTTCTTCAAGCTGTGCTTGTATCTAACAAACTGCATCGTCCTCACATTAGGGAGTATATCATTATGCTTTTATTTCCAATTGATGCAAAGTGGCCCTGTTGTAATAAGAGGCCACAAAGGGATTTTACCAAGTAATTTCTTTTGCTTTTATGTTGTCACTCTGTGAGTATATCAGGCAAACTCTTGTCTTTCTGATTGGTGAAGAGATGGGTGAAAACTCAAATTTCTTAAGATATAAAATTCCCTTAGGAAGATATAAAATGTAAATTCTTATAATATGATTGACTTTGAAAAAGTTATCTTCAAACCCCAAAGGAGTGAACGTGATGAATGAGTATCTGTAAAACATTAAATAGTTCATAAGTTGTCTGGTAGCTTTGGACAATAAAATATGTCTTTTTGATACACATTGCCCATGTTTCTAACTGCTATATTATGCAACTGTCGACTCCATGTCATTAGACATGATTTTGAAGGCCAAGAGAGTAATATTTCATAGAACTAAAAACAGAAAGTAATTTAAAAGTCAATGACTCCTGCCCTAAAGTAATTCTGGACCTCAGTTTTCAAAAAATAGGAGGAATACCTTAGATTTATCCCCAATGCTCCCATGTAGGGGCTGTTGTCCATATGTTTTTGTTTTTTCTTAATATTAAAAAAAAATTCTCAGTGAACTAAAAATGATTGTTAGAAACTTGGGGAAATGAATAGTATTTCCTTCAGAGATTGTTAAATTCTTAAAGAAAAATAAGGAAACAAAGAATGCTTCTCATAGAGATCCCAAGAGGGAAGTCTCCAGAAGAATGAGCCTAATCTTTCCTGTGTTTCTCCTTTTGTATGATCAAAGCCTGACCTAATTGGCCTGTAAGGAAAAAGCCTGCTGCCTCTTAGGACCCCCATAGAGCCTGCCTTATGGAAAGGGGTAAATAAATAGATTAAAGAGAAACTGAAATCTCTTGAAAACAGAGAGTGACTGTTTAAAAGGAGCACTTTTACATTTAAAATAATAAAGTACCTGATAATACAAATTTAAAGTTCGGCAACACTTTGCAGTGGAAATGTTAAAGCAAATAAAATTGAATCACAGAATTACAGAAAAATTGTATGAAAGGAAATTTCATAAAACTTTCAGCAATTAAATAATTTAAATTGAAGTAGGAAAATTAGACAGGGACTAGAAAACCTGGCTTTTTTGTTTTAGCGCTGCCATTTACTCTCTGTGATATTTTTAGGCTCCAGAAGTTATTTTTGGTGTTAACCTCAGGGCAATAATTCAATCACTGAAACTTTGTTTTTCTCACCAAAACAATGAAGTCTCAAATATATTTTATTCTTCAGATATATTTTATGTTAAAGATTTTGGGAAACATCTCTTCTGATCACATCTAGGGAGTCAAGTCCAAATTTTGGCACCCAAAATAATGTCATAATTCAACCAGGACTTAATTTTCTTATAAGAATATTTCTCCTGTTTTGAAAAATGATACTCTGCCCACCCTTGATACACACTCACACACTTACACAAACACATGCATTCACCTCACATTTACACTCACATTTTGGAGAGTCTGGTTATAGAGAGTGAAGGAAAAAGTGCCTTCCTTGGGCCTCACACAGCCCTTTCCCATGCCTTGGATCTCCTGAGATTCCTGACAGTTTGGTTCTACTTGACTTTCTGTCTTGGTCTCATTTACATGGACATGTCCTTCCCCACACACTTCCTTGTATCTTAAGTTCTTTTTTCTTTGATCTTAAAACCCTTGCTCATTATCTCTGATTTCTGCTACATTCAAAGTTTAAATTGTTATCCTAAGAGGTGGTAGTTTTGGGGGTTAAGAGTATGTAGGCTTTGCAGTTATATAGATATGGATTGAAATCCATGTCTAGAAATAACCAAGTAGCAGTTAATAAATTATTTAAATGCTCAAATTATTGATTTCACATATAAGTATATACAGGAATATGAATGTACACACATATATGAAAACCTGCAACTTTAGAATTAAAGGCTTACGAATAACAATACATATAATTGTCCCTCAGTATCCATGGGGGATTAATTCTATAATCCCTAGAATCTGTTGATGCTCAAGTTCCTTATGTAAAATGGTAGATTATTCGCATATAACCTGTATTTGCATACAGGCTACAGCAGGATATATCTACACATCACTTCATGTGGGTGAATACAGCGTAGTGCTCACTGCATGGCACATTTAAGTGTTGCTTTTGAGATATCTCTGGGATTTTTTTCCCAAACATTTTCAATCTGTAGTTGGTTGAATCCTTGAATGCAAAGCTAGTAGGTACTGAGAGCCCACTGTATTAAACATCCCACATGGAATCTAAAATGCAAGTGCTCCATGAATAGCTGCTGTTATTAACACATCTCGACGTCTCTCAAATCATCAACTTTTAATCTTTCTCTCAACCCATTTTTAACTGTCTTGTGGACATTTAACTTAGACTGAACAAACACATCATTTCCTAAATGACATTTATTTTCTGACTTTCTGGTTTCAGTCCTAAACCTTGAGAGTATCGTTTTCACTTCCTTCTATCTTTCATTCCTTCTCTTTACTCAGTGACCAAGTCATAGAGCATTTACTGAAACAAGTCCGCATTTGACATAGACTACTATAAGTGCTTTCTATCTGAACTTCAGATTTTAGGGACTCCTTGACTTGTAGTCTTGAAAGAACAGTTCTACTTTGACTGAAAAGTTCTGATGACCACAATCACTACTGATTTTGAACAGTGGACATCATCCACATTTTTAAAGTCTTCATGAAATCTTTCCTTAATCTTTCCTTATGCTATGAGCAGATAGAATCACCTCCTCACTTTTCTTAATTCATTTGCATCACACCTTTAATTCGATAATTTGCTTATTTGTGTTATAAATGTTTGATGACTTAAATGCACTGTAAAAAGCTGAATTCTAAGCACTCCTAGATGCAAAAGTAACCTGGAATACCAGCCTATCAATTTGTAAAAGGTTCTTTTCTCATAGTCAATTGTTTTCATTCAAACAAATCAACTATCTTCCAAGATGATTATCTTAAAAGTTTAGTTAAGAAATTATTTTTAATAGCTTAACAATTTATTTATATATAGATAAAATTAATAGACTTGACTCATACATTCTTATAAAAAAGAAAGAATAGCTGAAAATGAATAAAGAAACAGAAAAGTCCAACCTTAAAAACAGATACAAGGTATATGAAAATGCTAAGTAAAATCTAAATTTGCTTAGGCTTAAACAACTTTTGGGTACAATGAGATCGTAACAGAAGTAATGAATCAGATTTTGCATTCTTATTTTCCTAAAGTGAATGCTACAAAATTATACCTTCTCCAGATATATCTGAAGGTCTCAAGGGCTTTCTTATTAGTGCTCAGAAAAAAAAAAAACTAAAATAAAAAAAAATATTTCTACAGGTTCTCTGCTACACTGCTGGGCACAGCAGTTTCACTTCCAAGGCCCTGAGATCTCACCACACCAATATTATGTGATATCATTTTCCAATCTATGTCTTGCTTTGTCACTTAAGTAGCTCTTCAACAATATACATGTCAATTGTTTCCAAAATAAGTTAAAAAGGGCTTAGGCAAGTATCACAATGCCTAGCTTTCTAAAGCATCTTTTTCTCTCAGATTTCTGGTTATATTCTGCAAGTACTAACAGGCAAAATTACATTCTAGATGGTCTCCATGCTGCATGCAAATCAACATATGCAGATGGACACCTGTGTACTACCAGTCACTCATTTATCAAACAAATATTGAATTGCACATTATACTCAACTTGGAATATCCTTCTACAGATGAAGGCCCCAAGCAGTTCTATCAAGTAAAGCAAATAAAAATGAAAGAATTATGCTTGCAACATATCATATAGATTGTTTTCATTTTGCTTCTTGGATAGAGAGCACCAATATAAGTCATTTGGTATGTGAGAGTTTTATGAATCAACATCGTAAGTAGTGATTTATATATTTAGCTAGATTCCAGCTTGAACAAGTCCACAAGTAAGAATTCTAAAATAGAGAAAAGTTTCTGGTAAATGATTAAAAATTATATTTACTGAGGAAAACTTATATGTGCTTATCTGTAGGATTCTTAAATTTGAATACCATTTAATAAAATTGAGTCACAACTATGGTTGCTTACAAGACAAACTATTTACATGTTAATACTATATAAGAATCAATTTTAATAAAATTCAGTAATTCTGCATTTACATAAAGTTGGCCTGGCAAACAACTGTGTCACTACTAGAAATCAGGATTTCAATTTTCTCTCATAAATGGCAAGTATATATTTTAATTAATCTACCTAAATCTCTATTAAATGTGCCTACAATACAGACATATATATTTGCTGGAAACTTTTTGAAAATTTGTAATCTAATGACAATAATGTCAGGGAAAAGTTCTCTAAGAGTGAGTCTCTAATGATTTTCCTTGTCTTGGCACTGTGGCACCGACTGCCCTTTATGAGAGATTATATTCATGAGGGTGTTTATAAAGCAAACATAGAATATAGAGAGAGTTTTTCCCTCCAGTGCACAGGATGCATTTGCTCATGACCTATTTCCTTCCAAAGCTAAGAGCAGGCATGCTTAGGGCCACTTATAGAAGACAGTTTCCCTGGGCTCCCAGTTCTCTTTAAATGCCACCCATCATGTGTGCAATTATTTATCTGGGCCCATCCATGTCACTCCCGTAGGACTTAGGTTCAAGGAGAATTGATGTAAACATGTATATTTTCATAATGTTTGCTGTACTATAACAACTTTTGTTTTCTGACCCAAGAGTCATATTTCTTATACCAGGATCTATTAAACTATGATAGTAAAATAGGTAAAATCTAAGATCCTTCAAAGTTCATGACAGCTTTAAGGAATGGGACTGGGAGGCTGACAGAGACACAGCCTAAAAAAGGATCTCATAGGGTGAATAACAAGATTTGAGGGAAGTCCACAGAGGTTGATAGTGACTATGTTGTTAAATTAATTAAACAAAAATATCATTCATCTGATGTAGATTATATGCCATGGTGGCCAATATAGCAAACAAAAAACTAAACCTGTAAATACCTCATGGTTATAAAATCAAAATGCTAAGGACAGCCAATCACAAATAGACAACAGGTTTTAAACTATAGCCAATCAAATAATTTTCTTTCTTTGCTTCTGCACTTGTTCCATATGTCAGCATAGTACACCCAACCACTTCCAGGTTCATTCTGCCCAATTTAAATTCATTTTTGTTCACATAAACTCTTAAATATTTTAATATGGCTTATCTGTTAATGATGTTGACCAAATTATATGCTCAAAAAGGCAATAAATACTCTTTTACTTTATTACTTGTAAGCAAAGAGAAATTGGAAAGTGGTTTTAGTCTTAACATAGTGGAGTAGATTCAAAGACAGTTGCTAAAAATAGTACACCAAACTATTGATTTATGTTAAAGCCCCTAACTCACTGTAAATGAATAGGGAATTAAAATTCACCTGGATGACTAAAAGGAGAAAATAGCATAGATTACAAGTGCCAACCATACTGAAAGAGTCATTCCAAAAACTCTTTCAAAATATAGCATTATATCATGTGTTGCAAAGGGTCGTTTTTTGTTATCATTTAAATGTAATAGAGACCAGCTAGTTATTTTTCAGACTACTTTTCTTTTACTTTTAAGTATTTAGCTCAGTCATGTCTCTCAGCTTTCCTTTAGTTAGGTATGGCCAAGTGACTGAGTCTGACCAAAAGAATGTTGGTGAAATGATAGATATGATCTATAGGCCCATGAAAATTTCTAGTAAATTTCCCAGGCATTTTTCTCTTTGCTCATGTTAGCTGGACTGATGCAAATAATCCAGGACTCCAAAACACTAAGGAAGGGATCAGCACATTTTTTTATGAAAAGAGACAGATAGTAAATATAGGCTTTTCAGGATACATAAAGCCTTTAACAAAATATTATTTTCTTTATTTTTTACAACCTTCTAAAAAAGTATAAAACAATCTTAGTTCTGGGGCCATACTAAAAAACCAAGGCATGGGCTGAATTTGACCAAAGGTAGGAGACGATGAGGAACTAGAGTGAAGGAACCTGTATGAATGCAGGGAACAGAGATTCAGCACGAGGCTATAATGTGAGCAGGTGATTCCTTGAGATTTTGAGGTTATTTTTTTCTTATAATAGTCTAACTAATACTGTTATGATAATACTTCTGACAAGTTAAATTTGATTAAAATAATTCCTTAGATCATGAATAATTTGCTTACTCGAAGGGGAATGTAAATTAAAATTACAATGATCGTGACTTTTAGAAAACATAGCAATATCAAATAAAGAACAGATAATAATTTTTAAGAAGATAGAAAACATCTAAAAAATTCACAATGAAACCAAGAGAAACTGATTTTTTTGCCTTTATTTTACTGGCAGTTCCAAAATGGCAGATTTGTACGCATGTATTTTTATTAAGTTGTTTCTCCAAGCTAATTAATAATGTTTATAATATATATAACAGAATATATTAGCACTGATAGTTGCTTATTTTGTATTTAAAACATGGGAAATAATACATCTTTTAGAACTAAAAAAGATATTTACATCTTTTCTATTCATCAGCTAAAGGTAAGAATAACTATTAATGAATGACTTAGTTGCCTGGCTCTCCTAACCATTAAAAAAATATTTTTCTAAAAATAGGAAGCTATATAATATTTAAAAAGCAAAATATTCTTTGTGACCTAGGATATGATTTTTCTAAAAGTTAAATGCTTATAAAACATTGAGATACTCCAATATCTTTAATTCATATTGTAAAGTAGTATAAATTTGGGTCTTCAATACTTTGAACTTCGCATTATATATATTTTTATACTCATAATAATCTGGTTAGAAATAAATCAGTTAAAGTGATAAGATGACATCTAGGATAGGTTAAAGCATTATCCCCAAGACAAATTAGCTTTCTGGAACATGGTCGAGGAGATGAAATATTTAGATATTGTTCTATCCCACAGGATTACAATAATGCGAAAGATAAATGAAATTATATTCACTGAAAGCTGAGGAAGAGCAAAAAGACAGCTTGCCAGCATGAATCTTCTCATTAGGAAGATATGCAATTGCTTGGAACTCATCTTCATATTTTTCATCATGTCCATGTTCTAACCAGTAAAATTGACAGTCAATGTTATTGTGCGATTCTTTAGCTTTTGACTACAGAATTACATTTCTATACACAAGTTTAGTTTTTTTCCCCTGAAATTAGTTGACTTTGTTAAAATGTGCATCTAGTAATTTATACAATAGAGTCTGAAGAGAAACTTTGGTGACATTAATAACCAATGATTTTAATAAAGGTGAATAATATCTGTATATCAAACTTTGCCAAATTTCTCCTATGTCATATACAGTAGGAAAGATATTTATTGAAGAATTATACATACATACAGTAATATAAGCATAACATGCACAAACATTACAACCTTTGGATTTCCTATGAATTAACAATCTTGGAGATATGAATGGATAAGATTATTGTGACTGTTAACAAATATATACATGCCAAGAAAGAGATTATTGATTTGAGCCCCAATCAATCTCATGTTAAAAATGGTGTGGACGCAGCATGTCTTAAGTACTCTTAGAGTATAGGAGTTGTATGGAATTTCAGATAAAATAACAGAGACTGCGATTTACTAAGGAGAATAACCATGATGAGTAACCTTTACAGATATATCATGAGGATAAAGAAATTAACACACAAATGCTAGGTGTTGTCTCTAGCTCAGAGTTCTTCAAAGTGAAGGATAAATTCCCATGTCAGTCAATCTATGGTTAGATAATATAAACTCACATATTCAGAACAGTTGATATATCTGGGAACAATGTATGGATTTAAATGTATCTTACTGCTAATATTTCACTAGAGCTTGTGTCATAAACTCTAAATGTATTTTGTAGGTAAAATGGAAACTCTTTAGCAAACATTTAAAACATATAATTTAAATCTAATCTACCGCCTAAGTAGCTACTTAGCAAGAATAACCACAATTTAGTCAGTATTTACTCTTCACTTTATTAACAAACATTCTATCTGAAAATATGAAATTCATGTCATAAAAGTCCCAAAAAATCCAGTTGAAATGTAACATTTAAATGAACTCAAAGAATATTTAAAATGTCATAAATAAAAGAAATTAAAATAAAAATATTGTTACTTGACTAATAAATATTTAATAATAACAACATTAAACAGAAATAAGGTTCTTAAACATTCATTTGTACACTTAGATTTTACAAAATAGCAACAGATTTCCAGATTTAAGTTCCAGGCATCTTTATTTAAGACACTCAATTTAAAAATATTGAGCGACATGTTATGATTGTCCAGGAATTTTTCTATAGGAAATACTTAATTTTCTCTTTATCCTTCCAGATTTTCATGGAGTGGTCCTACTTTGGTGAAATGAACTTTGTTATATGCATAAACATAGATCAGAAATTCGAATCAATTTTTATTTGCCAAATTGCCTAAGAACTAAGATAAGTGTGAATATTTAAATGAGCAAGAAATTAATGGAAAAAAGAAACTGAAGATAAAGTTAAAACTTCAAACTACCTTACTGCAGAAGTATAGAAAGGAATGCAAGAGATGATGTCTGCTAGGCTGCTTGTCACATGTGAGAAAGGAAAAAAGACATGAACTCACACTCTATTACACTGACTGGGTGTAATGAAGTTTAGTTGAGAGTGGAGGAGGGACCTCGGTTCACTACAGCTATGTGATCAAGGGCTCAAAACTTCTATAAAAGCTATTAGGCTTTCTTTTCTCCCTTGGCATATATTTTTCCCAAGTTATTAGGGAATGAATTGAAATCATCATCGTGTAGTTAGAACAGTACAAGTAATATATAATCATATAACAACATGTTGATCTTTTTGCTGATTTTAAAATACTGTTCTTCAATTTACAGAGATTTTAATAATAAGTCAAAAATAAACCTCCTATGGTTAAGTATTCCTTCAAACATTATTTATTAATTTTAAACTTTGTATTCTTTTACAATACCTTGTACATAATGACAACAGACTAATACTGGGGTAAATATAGCAGATTAAATTCAAAATTATTTCTATATATATATATTTAATAAAAACACCAAATTAAAACTATCCAAAATATTATCATTTTTTACTTTTTCTCTTTTTTTGATTCTATTCTCTCCAAATGCTAACATTATGGCCTCAACTTACAATGTATGCAATGGGCACTGAGGTTTTTCCTATTGCAGAGGAAATTTCACAAAACATGCAATCAGTGTGATACCCAAGTATGCCATAATCAGATAACAGAAAAAGGGTTGTTGTCATTAAAGGAAGGTTTTCTATAAACACTTAAACAAAAGAAACATTAATTTTTTTTATCTGTTAACTCTCTTCATCTTTAGCTGTAGCTCATCTATTTTACCCCTTCTATGGATCTAGCAATTGAGTTAAAAATGACTCTAAAAATGTTTACATATTGTCACTGCAGGGAAGAGTTCTTAAATATTTTCTGGCATATGCAGAGGTATTTTCTCTATTTTACTTGAAGAGATTCTACCACCTGTCTTACTGAAAATTTGTGGATGGCCAAGGGAATTCTGTTTAGGAAAGATGACAAGTATTAGCCACGATTTCAAAAGCTAACATCCAGACAAAGCCAAAGGCTTAAAATTGAAAGATCTGAAAGGACATGGAAGGGTCTTAAATGTATTCTACTAAGTGAAAGAAGCCAGTCTAAAAAGGTGTGAATCTGTGTGGGAGAGAGGTGAACAGGCAGAGCACAGATTCTAAGACAGTGAAAATACACTGTACGATACCAGAATGCTTGATATATATCACTATACATTTGTCCAATCCATAGACTATATAAGACCAAGAGTGAACTATAATGTAAACTATAAACTTTAGACGATTATGATGAGTCAATGTAGATTCATCAATTGTACAAAATGTACCACTCTGGTGGTGATGTTGATCATGAGGGAGTTCATGCATGTGTAGGGGCAGGGGACATATGGGAAATCTTTTTACCTTTCTTTCAATTTAACTGTGAAACTAAAAATACTCTTTTTAAAAGTCCTTTACAAATCCATTTTTATATCTCAAACATTAAGGTCCTACTAGAAGTAAAATAGCTATAATTTTTTAAAAAATAATTGTTGTTTAATTTTTAAATGGTATAGTTACAAACATGCTTGATAGACACTTTTTTCCCCTCTACCAAGCCCTAGAAAAGATAGATTTAGTACCATTTATTTAATAATACCTACTAACTTTTTTCAGTCTATTTTAAGAAATTATAATTCCAAACACTTTTTGAGAATTTGAATTATATTTTAACTAGTTGTCAATTAAGTATATATAAACAATGAGAAAAAAATGTTAACTATGCAGTTTACTGTCGAATGTTCTGATCAAAAAAATATCTCTTGGATTACATTAATATACTTACATTATAAATTTAAAAGTAAATTAGCCTCTAATCTCAAAGCAATTCTGGCCTAAAATAATTTAAACAATGTTATAGATCAGAACTTTCTCCAAAATATTTTGTTTCTCATTCAGCTTTTCACAAGTCACGAATTAATTAAATATTTAACTAAATATTTTAAAGTATATCATTTAAACAAAATAATAGATACATTTTGAATTAGACCATTAGTGTTTTTCAAAAGCATATTTAATAATGCCTTAAATTCAATGTTTTCCACAAGATACTTCTAGACCAGCGGGTGTGAGAAACTTGACTAGGCATAGCAGAAACTGCTATTTATCTGCTACTGTGCATTCTTTCAGGGTTCCACTGTGATAGCATTTTAGCTGGACACTTGATGCCATCCCTACTCATCCCTACTAAAGAGACTACATTTCCCTCCTTCCCTTACTAGGGTGGTTATATAAATAAGTCTTACAGGAAATAAATGAAAATATGCAGTATTTCTGCATTAAACCACTACATTTATATAGTCATCTTGAACTATCAGGGCAAAAGGACACTGAACCCATGATGGCTTCCAGAATACAGCCAATTAGTCTTTCAAACTTTTTAGTGAAAGAGATATAAGTATCTATCTCATTTAAGCTCCTCCTTTCTGCATCTCTGTTATACACAACAAAGTAATCTCTTACCTAATATGAGTATATCCTATACTTACATGGTATTCAATCGAAGTATTTAAGAGGAAAATATTTAAGCCAATTATAGTGTCCCTGTACAATGGAGTATTATGTGGCTATTACAAATTCTATGTTTGATATAGAAATACCTTGTAATTTAAATGAAAATGCAGAATATAAAATTAATTTTATAATATGATTTTTAATGTAAAAATACACAGAAAAAAGGATGGAAGAAAAGCATTTTAAAAGTCAACTATATATTTTTTACATGGTAACTTTTTAGATTAACTATTCCAAATAATCTCAATAGATAATAAGCAGGAATTATTTTTATAATTAGAAAAATTAACTTTTTAAAAATTATCTTTTTTTTCCTCAGATAGCTCTCACCTTTATTATACCATTAATTTTCCTAATATTGGAATATTAGGAAAACAAAATTATCATGTCTACTTCTCTGTCTTTAGTGTCACCAAAGTGAGCTTCCACATGCTATATTTAAACATTCAGTTTAGTTCAACAATCCTACCATTACTAGAAATACCTACACTAAGATATATACTTATCATTGTCCTCTTTTCTTTAATTTTTCTCTGTTGGGTAAAGGTTAATACATTCTTCCTCTTTGGGTAGAGTATAATACATAACTCCTGCTCCCCTTTCTCTTTGTATCTCTCAAAATAACCAGATCGTTTGTAGATCTTTAAACAAAGCTGGTTACATTTTCTTCTTGATGTCCTAACACTTAGTGTTTTCCTCCATCTAAGATGTCTTTCTCTCACTTAGCAGCGTGGTTCAAATGCTTTCTCCTCTGTGAAACCTAAGTAAATTTTCTTAAACAGAACTCCATTTATTCATTTGTTTAATAAACATATATTGACCATTATCTACATTCCAAACATTTTAAGGGGCTGAGATTCAATATTAAATCAAAGAACAGATCCTTTCTCTCTCAGAGTTAAATAATAGTGAGAAAACACAGATTTGAATAAACAAAATAGCTGAAGTAAAATAGGGTTTTTAGACTCAACTAATGTTATTTAGTTGAAGGGGGTAGGCTTCTTTAAATTAAGTGGTTAGTGGAAAGGGATTTCTTTTTGAGGAGGTAAAATTTGGGCTAAAACCCCAGTAACAAAAGAAGTCATTCTATAAACAACTCATTATAGCAATTATTGAACTAGACTTCAAGCTCATCAAGATCAGTAACCAGGTCTTTTCTTTATTATATTCTCAACAACTAGAGCAACACTTGCTACCTATGAGGTAATAAATGGTGTTCAGTGAAAAATCATACATGACTATGTATTTTTTTTTTTAATTTACTGAGAGCTAGTCAAACAGAGGAACTCAAGAAACTTTTTCCCCTCACTTACTCAGCATGAGAATCATGACATACACAACAGTGCATCTGCAGTTGGGAAACCAGTTAAGAATTATCACATAGCTAATATGTGCCAAACATTGCCACTGCCAATCTATTTATAGAATCTCAATTATCACAACTACTTTCTTAGGCGGGTACCATGATTTCCATTTTACAAACTTTAAGACGCTGGTTCCAGAGAGGTTTTGTAAGCTATCCAAGATCACAGGGCTGTTATGTAGTAATGGCAGAATTTTAAACAAGACTCTCCTTACTCTAAAGATCAACTTTAACATACCATTGGTTCTCAAAGTATGGCCCTAGGACCAACAGCATCAACATCACTTGGATATGTGTCATAAAAGCAAACTCTTGGGTCTCACTTCAGACTTAACGAATCAGAAACCATGAGAATGGGACCTAGCATCCTGTTTTAACAAGTCCTTCAAGTGATTTGAATGTACACTGAAGTTGGAAACTGTTTCACTCTACGATAAAAAAAGAAACTACACAGAATTTCATACTCAGCTCAGAATTTTCCTCTATTACATACATAACTTACTTGATATCCATTGTAAAATTTTATTATGTTTATTATGGAAACAACAACTGGCGTGAACTAAATATATTTTCAAGGAAAAAAAATTTAAGATTTACCCTCATCTCCATTCAAAGATCAAATTAATATGATGCAGTTTCAGAAATTTGTAAACAGCTTTTACCCATCCAGATTATGTCTATAAGAAAAAAAATTAGAAATATATTTCCTAAGTTCTGTGCAAGAGATAAATCTCAGGAGACCAAACAGAAATGTGATTAAATGGAATTTAGCAGTCTTAAAATATAAAGGTAAACACATTTGAAATTTTTAATAATTCTCCTCAAAATTTTGTATCATTAATAAAAAATTTTAGAGTGATTTATATTGAATTTTTAAAATGCTGTTTGCTCAAAATAAAGAAACAATGTGAGATGGTCTTATTGGGGTCAAAAGACACCTTGATTTACACATATATGTTTATAAATTTTTTTAAAATGTATAAAGAATCAGTGTTATACAGCATTATCACAGGCTTTCATCCTTGCTGAAACCATGAGTCCCTCTCACAAAGTGACCTTAGTCAAGGAACAAAGAAGTCAATTGTCTCAAAATTTCTTCATGCATTAAACACAAAGATAACTTCTAGTTTTGCCATTTATATTAGAAATTAATAAATCAAAATATAAAATATGTTTCTATTTATATTTTTTGTAGCAATTAAGATAATCTCAAGAGTTTTCTTGGTCCAGGCAATGTTTAAATGACAGCAGATATTCTATTTGTTAAAATAATCCAGATATCAATTAAATAGACAAAAATATTGGATGTCAGTGTTTCTCCAGGTGTGGGATTGCAGACAGGATTTTGATGTAGAACGGTTGATGCAGAGATACTTAGATATAAATGAACATTGATCATGGGCTGACAATGTCAAATCGTGCTGTTAAAACCAGGCAGCAGGGAATCTCAATCCATAAAGAAAAGAAGAGGCAGATGGGGATAGAAGACCACAGAAAAGAAAACAAAATGGGATCAAGTTTAGACTTAGTAGCAATGAAATGAGATCATTTATATACTTATATATGAAGCCTGTGGTTAAAAGACAGTTTCAGAGACAAAGCAGTTAGAGTGGCCGTATATAAAAATAAATATATATATATATATAAATAATAAAAAAATGAATTATTCAGAAAAGCTAGAAGCAAGATTTCTCATGTGATTTTTTAACAAATAAATATTTTTATATTTACTTTCATTTTAATTATTTTTTCTAAGAACTCATACTATAGAAATATACAATTTCTATGTTTAGAAACAAACAAAAAGTTTTAAAGCCACATTTTATTTTTATTCTTCAAGATAATTTGCTTAATATTTACTTTGTGACTGAATTTTTGGTACATTCCCACCAAAACACTTATTCAAAAATCTATATCTTAGTTTTTCCATTTGAAGTGATAGAAAAGCTTCAAAATGATAAATCTTATCGAAGGCAACTATAAACAATACTTGACTCATATATAGTGAAACTTGTTTTAAGTAACGAATGATTTAGATAGAACACATTTAGCAATGTCTAGCGATGAACATTTATTATGGGAGTATCAGAGCAGATGAGGCCGTGGTAGATAGTAAACCATCAATCAGATGCAACCCCACAACAAATTGTACCTCATCAACTGCTTTAATATGTCATGAAGCTTCCAAATAGACATCACTGAACCATTTGTTAAGCCCAAACTACTTTTTCACTGACAAAGCAAAAGACATTTGGTATTTTCATTTATATGTAATATCAAAATGAATTGATGGGATCTAGTCATCCAAAATAGAATTTCTATGAGGATGGGCCATTGAAATTCAGACCTTAGTTTCTTTACACAAATTACTCTTAAGGATGGTCTATTATATATACACATATATTTATAAATATTATAAGAATGAGGATTGCATTTAGATTCTGAAACTCTAAAAAAGTCAACATTATTATATTATTTTTAAAAATATGTTTTTATTTAAGCAGAATGGAAGGAAAATGTCATTTCCATTTATATTTTTGTTATAAAACTAAGTATTAAGATGTTCCCAAATGACAATTCAAGAAGAGCAAAAATAAAAATAGCATAGTTGAATGCTCATGTACTCACATAAGCAAGATAATTACACTATCAAGAAATGCTTCTTTGTGTTACAAAAAAATATTGCAAAAAAAATCATAATCAAGTCTAGCCTCCTGATATTAAATACTCCCCTTTATTTCTTTGTCACATTGATTATTCCTCTGTCACATTGATTAGTAATGAACTTTGTTTACCTCTCCAATTAATTGGGCTTATTTCTCTCTCCTGCAAATATGCATAATTCTGTTTTACTTTCTGTCTTCCTTAGACTATGATTCAAGGTATGGAGAACCTGCCTTATATTGTTTCCAATCCATAGTGTTCCTCTCAGTTGAATATACAATTCTTATGTGGGTTCTATTGATTTACAATCATCTTTCAAACATGGGCTTTAAAAAACATACATAGCTATGAGAAAATATTAATACTAATATTAATCAAAAGTATGATTTTTTTACATTCTTATAGTCAGATAAGTGTTTTGGAAATATATATTTTGAATAATAAATTTGATTCCTGAAAACTAGATTTTCTTGCTAGTTATACCTTTGAAAATGTTCCAATGTGGTCAGAAGGAAGACTAAATTACAAGATATCTTAAAGAAATGTATGGCTGCTCCTGCTGTAAAAGCAAGTCAAAGAGACTTTGCAGAAGATTTGGAAAGAAGAGCTCCAGAGTGGATTGTTTTTTCTCCCCAGTCAAGACTAAGTTTAACTTGACAAAAGCTTTTTTTTTTTTTTTAATTGGATTAAAACTTTTTATTAATTTTTAGACAGTCTACTATGAAGCTCATTTCTTGTTAGCCTTTGCTTGTTTATTCATGTCTTTTGGAGTCTTTTTGCTTATTGTCAATTGTTATGAGGCTGAATATCTTTTATGACAATTAATGGCATATTTTATTTTTTTAAAAAAGCTTTTTTATAGTAGGAAACTAACATACTAGTTTAGAGAAAATATTTCAAAAGCGAATTTTGAAAATTATGTAATGTTTCATTGTTTGCAAATTTTCCAACTAAGACAATAACAGTCTGTGAATATTTTCAAATGATTTAATAGCATATTTGGCAAAATGCCGCTTCATTTTTATTTATATAATCATACAGTCTGAAGTTGGATGGAAACAAAGAGATAATTTCTCCTAGCAAGTGGCCCTGCATGCTCTCCTCACATTTCTAGTTACAATATATATCAATGTCCACAAGACAGAAATATCATTTTCAGATGATTCTAGTCCTTTGAACATTGCTGTTTAAATTGATCTGAAATCTGGGGCTTCTTAATACATCAAATAATTTAGCTAAGGTTTATTTTCCTATATCCTTTCCTTTTTTTTTTCCCTTTTTCTTTTGGAACACACATATAAGCATTAGAGCAACTCTTCCCTTTCTCTTTGAAGGATTAAACTACCTTTTTCCATCTTTTGGCCTAACTCTGAAAAAGTTATCTTATTCTTCATTTTCAGGCTGATCAGCCTATGTACTTTTTTTTTTTTTTTTAATATTCTTCATAGAAAATTGCTCCAAACTCCTCAAAACCTTAATCACCATCATCCATATATTTTTAATTTAATTGTTTCAAAAAGCATCCAGACTATTTCCTTCCTAAAATCTGCATATTACATGAATATAAACCAAAAGTGAATTTATCTTTTTTGTAACATTCACATCACATTGCATGCTTAAATTAGGATAGTTTTCATATAAAATGATGCCAATTATGTTTAAGCCATTCAGAATTAATCTAAATTGTTTACATTTATGAAGTCTAGATTTTATCATGCTGGGCTCTGGCCTTCATCATCTACTTCAAATATATAAAAGATTCTTATTAAATATTGGTTAGTAGGATTGAGGAATAATTTTAAATTAATTTTTGCTTTTTATGATATTGAACAGTGACACTGTTGATCATCACTCTTAAATTTAAAAGCACATTTTCAATAAATTGTGCTGGGGAGCTGGACAGATAAATGCAAAAAAAGAAAGAAGAAGAAAAAGAAATTAGAGCACGTTGTCACACTGTACACACAAGAACAGACTCAAAATGGATTAAGATTTAAATGTAAGACCCAAAACCATAAAACTTCTAGAAGAAAACATAGGCAGTAAACTCTCTGATATTTCTAACAGTAATTTCTTTTTGGATATATCTCCTTGGGCAAGGAAAACAAAAGAAAAAAACAAACAAATTGAACTATATCAAACTAAAAAGTTTTTGTGCGGCAAAGGAAACCATTAACAAAAACAAAAAGACAACTGACTGAATGGGAGAAAGTATTTGCTTATGATATGTCTGATAAGAGGTTAATATCCAAATTATATAAAGAATTCATACAACTTAATGACAACAACAAAAAAAATGAGCAGAAGATCTGAACAGATATTTCTCCAAAGAGAAAATATGAATGGGCAATAGATATATGAAAAGTTACTCAACATCACTAATCATCAGAGAAATGAAAATTAAAACCACAATGAGATATCACCTCACACTTGTCAGAGTGGCTATTATCAATAAATCAAAGAACAAGTGTTGGTGAAGATGTGGAGAAAAAGAGAACTCTCATATACTGTTGGTGGGATTGCAAATTGATATAGCCTCTATGGAAAACATCCTGAAGATTTCTCAAAAAATTAAAAATGGATCTATTTTTTGACCCTGCAATTGCACTTCTGAGTATTTATTCAAAGAAAACTAAAACAATAATTTGTAAAGATCTATGCACTCCTGTGTTCATGGCAGAACAATTTACAATAGCCAAGATATGGAAGCAACTAAATGTCCATCAACAGACGATTGGATAAAGAAATTATGGCTTATATATACAGTGGAATATTACTTAGTCATTAAAAAATGAAATCTTATCATTTGCAACACCATGGATGAACCCAGAGGTTATGCTGAGTGAAAAAAGTCAGACAAAAAAAGATAAATACCATATGATTTCACTTACATGTGAAATCTAAGGAACAAAAAGAACAAACTAATCAAAAACAGACTCACTATATAGAGGACAGCCTGGTCATAGCCAGATGGGAGGGGGTTAGAGGACTTGGAGAAAGGAGTGAAGGGTTGAAGAAGTACAGATTAGTAGTTCATAGATGGTCACAGGGATGGGGAGTATGGCATAGGGAATGCAGTTACCATTAATGTAATGGGTAGGTAGAGATCCAGAGGAAAGAAACAGCAATTAAGGAGATCGTTTTCTAAACTATATAAATGTCTAACCAATGTACTGTATACTTGACACAAATAATAAAGTAAAATTAAAAAAAAAATAAAGGCTATGGAAAAGGCAAAAAAAGAATATAGATTTATAGAATAAAGTTAATTGTGCTTGAGCTAGGAAAACATTACCTCAAGAAATTAGAAAATCTAGAAAACTTTCAGTTGTATGTTATTACTAAAATTTGCAAGTTTTTATTTTTATAACTGATAAAATAATTCCACCAAAATAAAATCACATACAGGAAAAATAATAAATAAATAAATAAATAAATAAATAAATGTGTGTTTTCATGTAGTTAAGTTGAAAAGAAAATTTATAAAAATATGTTTTTCTAATATTAAATTGAAGGGAAAGTCATAAAATGTAAATTACGCATAGCTAATGAACAAGTATACATACATATAAAAATTCAAGTACACTACTAATAAATTTAAATAAGGCAATACTATATTTGTATATAAAATTGAAAAACAACATTTTCCTGTACTTTTAAAAGTGCATTACATTAGGCATTCAAATGCAGTTTGGTTCAGCATGTAAGCTGATACCCTTTTATGCAATGCTTGTTGGCACTATGAATAAAGATCCTTAAAATAATCCTAAAACAATCATATTTTTGGAGATAATACTTCTACTTCTAGAAACTATGCCAAGGGGATGATCAGATTTATGTTCAAAGGCATTTATAGCAGAATAATAGTGTAAAATTGGACATGATCTAGATTTAAGTAAAAGAAAGTAAAATACAAAATACATGTGTAAAATAATTCTGTATATATATATTCTGCATTAAACATACATATGTGCATTATATAATATAATGTACATGTTTACTAGGATATGTATGTACAGGTATATATGTTTTATATATTTTTTCTTGATGTTCATATATATTTCTCTTGGTGCGTATATATGTGCATATGAACACCAAAAGAAATGGCAAAAGAAATACTTGGCAGGATTAAAGTAATTATTCTTAGGGGGTAAGATTAGAGTAATTATTCTTATGCGGAGGGGCTATAGTAATTTGGGGTTTTCTTGAGCGCTTCCCTCATTCCCAGCATTTCTATGTTGACCATGTGTTATTGTTTAAATTAAAAATAAGTTGATCTGAGCCTTTAAGCTTATCCAAGAGATAACCTCTGTTAACATGCTATGATGATTACTAAAACTTGTAAACAACTCTTATTTTCCAAGACCAGGAGTTTCCAGATATTGCAGAATTAAATATTCAGTGTTACAAAAAATTCAGCACCAAAGTATTTTTTTCTTTTTTTCAAAATGTTTTGTTCTTAGCTACCTAATGTCTACAAAATTATCTTTAAAGACACAGGATTTATCGTTTGTTTCTAAACTAGTTAAAAATATATTTTTTGCAATACTCTCAGATAAGAATAATTGAATCCCAAATAAAAATCTGATGAATCATAATTTAAAGCCACATAGCTTTTATTCTGATAAGTATTCAAACTAACATTATTCCTTTTTGGTCAATGTACAGTTATGCTTCCTTCCCAACACCTTTCCAACTGCTGTAATACTAAATAAACTCTCAGGAACTTGATTATTACTATGTCAAAATAAATAATTTAATTTTTTTATAATGATGTCATTATACCTTAAGTAGTATTCAAGAAAAAGCGAGTGATTGAAACGTATTCCACATTAACTGCTTTGGCCTATTGACTGACTAAAATGCACACAAAGGTATATACAATCCAGCCTACAACCAACCTCCATTTACTGCTACAATCTGATACCTGAGATTCCACACATCTGGAAGGTAGTTTTAAAACTACTTTTTAATTCAAACTAAGGGGCATTTTGGGAAAGAATGACATTATCATACTTCCTTCTCAACATATTCATGATTTCATTAATTATTTCCGTTATCTAGAAATGCATACTTAGCAAACAATAAATTCAGTTTATAATATAATGACTATAAACTTTTGCTAATTGACTCTTTTTGTGTGTGTGTTAACGCTATAATAGTGGATTTTCATAATGAAGACCCTAAGTCGCTGTGATATCCTTAAATATGAAAACATGAGAGTTTGCAATGTAGTATATTAAATAAAATGTTGCATTTAAGAGTATTTGGGATTATTTCATAGGTTTTCATATTCAGAGTGATTGATCTGCTTATAATATTTCTATTAACATTAAAAATTCATTTATCAGATAATCATTCTCAGATCAAAACAGTTAAGAAAAAAACTGCATTTAAAGTGTATTTTTTTCTCCTCAAATAAATGGGGTAACAAAAGCATTTTGAGGAAAAAAGGTCTCGCTTGAAATCAAACAAATTTTATTTTATCAATTAAAGACTCCTTTTTCATGTGCTTCTTTAAAACATTCAGATTTACCTGGACATTTGGGTATGACTTTAAGTCTGCAAACTCTATGTAAATTACTTAAAGCTCTCTGCCTCAAATAATCAACCCATAGCAAACATGCTATTAGGCAATTTAAAGGATTAAAGCAATTGGCACCTGGTTAAATGAGAGAGAAAATCCCAGTCCATTTTTCTGCTCTAACAATTTTCCAAACATATCCACTTATAGTGTTGTTTAGAAAGCATTCTAACTTAGTAGTTGTACAGCTTTTTTTATTATTATTTTTATTGCCTATTTAAGGTATATATAAGCAATCCTATTAACTGAGTTCTGAGTGGAGAAAAAGCGCACAGCTTCAGTTCCAGAATAATACCATCTGTTATGTCTCAATAGCATTTTATTCATCCCTTGTGGTTCTTGAGGCTAGAAAAGTGACCTTCTTTCTTTCTTAGTATTTAACTCTTGACACCTTAAAGTATTTCCGTGAGTATCTATGTTTTCCCCTTCAATTTTTTCCCTTAAATTGGATTCTGATGGGATGAAAAAAACATAAGACATTGACACTGAATATTTAGTATGATATGAGATTCAATGGTTTATCAAACTTATCTGTTGTGGTAACAACAGATAATTTTATTGAAGCTATGTTTCAGTCCTCAATAGAATTTCTCCTGTTTCCCCAAGTTTATGTATTATTCAGACTACTGGTGACCCTGAAGTAGAAAAAGCTTCTTGTCTCTTAAAACTTTTATTGAGAAGAGTTCAAAATGCACACAGTTAAGTGCTATTCCGTGTGCATTTAACATAGAGTGAAAAGCTGTTTGGTACCCATTTTAGATTCACTGGCAATAAGACAGACAAGAACGCATGTGCTAGGAGTCATGAAGATATATATGAAAAATTAAAAGTTTAAAATTAATTTGAACTTATAATGTAATGTGCCACGTGGAAATCTAAAAATCAATTCCCAAATGGAACAGCTTGAAACTTTTTCTTGCCATCTGGTTTTGGACCTGGCTCATTCAATTCCAATTTTGCCCTTGTGAATACTCCAATTTTATACTTACTATTTGGGAACGATAATCGACGTGCCACCTACACATATTTTGTTGAATTTCCTAAAAATATAGCATTTTTCCCTACATTATCAATATTCCCCAGATGCCCTTTTAATTAGGGGTATATTTGTCTTTATTTTAAACCAAATGTGACATTGGTATTTTATTTTTTGACATTGAATAGTGACTGCATTTTATGTAGCTAAAATTTACACACACACACAGACACATCTAACAGTTTTACATCTTTAACAAGCCTAAAATACAGATTGATGAATTCAAATGAGGAGGATATTTGAGTCGTAATGTAAGAAAAAAGTAGGACCTAATACGTAGACATAGGATTAAATAAAATTATGCAAGGAAAGCATTTACACAATGCTAGCATAAAACAAGTGCTCAGTAAATGCTAGCAATTAACCTTTAGGATTTTCGGTGTGTGTGTTTGTGTGTGTGTATTTGTGTAGTGATAATGATTAATTAAATTTTTAAGTATATTGAATTTTTTCTGGAGAAAATATTTATTGAAAACTGTAATTAGTTACTTTACACATACTATCTATTTGTTCCACTCAAAATAACACTCTGAGAATGCTGAGAATTACAAAAGTCAAATAACTTCCTTTACAGAAGTAACCAGAAATTTGATTTCTTTGTTATTTCTTTATGACACTTTCAAATAAGTCTAGCAAACGTGAGCAACCATCTCACAAATTTGTTTTATGTGTCTTTTAATGTATCTGTAAGATATTAAAGCTGAGACTTTTCGTAATGAAAATTACAAGAATTTAGGCTACAACAAGGTTCATAAGAATGCATATCAGTATATCCATTGATCATTTGGTTCTTAATAATCCAGTCAGATCTAATTGAAAGATGTCAGTTACAAGGAAAGCTGACTTCCAGTAGCTTCATATCATGCTTTAAAAATTAATTATTATAAGTTAAAATTTTTACTGTAGAAAATGTTACCAACTCTCAAGTTATGTGTCCATCCACTTGCTTAAATTATTCAAACAGATGAATAAAATCATGTTTATATATGTATATATATGGATAAGGCATTTCAAATTATAAAAGTAAATCCTAAAGATCATTCAATAATTTCATTATGATATGAAGAACTCTTTTTAGAAAATGTATATTGAGGATTTAAGCTACATAGTTGTATGTCTATGAAGCTCCTGTTAAAATGTATAACTTATAACTATAAGTTACATAACCATGTAAATTACACTCAGTAAAATGCAACAATTATTTAAAAAATGACTATATATAGGTTATATTTACACATATATACATGTATATAAATATACATGAACACACAGAAACAATTTTTAGCAGTGTTAATACAAAATCACTTAATTATGTAGATACAAAGTATTTTGAACCATCAAATAAACCACTTAAGAAGATACTTTGCACAACATATTATATAAAGCAAAGAGTTTTCAGTGAAAATTTTGCAGTAACAGTGACATTATACATGAAATTCTTCACAATGAGAAAATACCAACATCATAAATTGAACTACCATCTAGTGCAGCTGTGTCATAGCCTTTGTTTTTAAAGTATCAAAATATATATCTTGCAAATGTACTGAGGCAAGAGTTCTACTGCATGATGTGTATCTGCAAAATTACCCAGGCAATCGGCACCATGCACTCCTTCCTAAACATTGCAGTCGTCATATGACTTGTCTTTCTAAGTTCTACAATGGCCCCTTGTTTCCAATTTTATAAATTCTAGTTGACCCTGCCTGATTTTCAAAGCTGTATTTAAATTATTTAGTTTTTCTTTCCCCCTACTAATTCTCAACAAGCTGCCCCTCAGAATCAGGCTGTTTACTTTTCTCACAAATGTATCACACTATTTGCCTGGGTTGGGTGCCTGGCTCAAAAAATATGCGTATGACAAAATGAGGTTGAGAAAAGTTACTATACCTTTGAATGGGGTTGATTCAAATATTGAATTACAGAATACAAAGAAATTACATAACACAGAGCCTGGCACTGAGCAGCACTTAAGAAGAAAAAGGAGGGGGAAGGGAAAGGAAAGGAAGGGAAGGGACCCACTTAACTACAGATATATGGTATATAGTACATATTATCATTTGAAATAAATTTTCCTTTTATATTTACCTACTCAGAGCCTTAAAAACTAGAGACACATAATTTATAATTCATATATATTAGTTACTTTTCCAAATGTATTTTTAGGCTTCTCTGATCATTTAAATTATGTTTCTCTTGGGAACATTTAATACTTATTAATTTGAATGAATGAATATATATTTTAGGTTTACTACCATACTTAGAAGAAGAGAGTATGGGGATACAGTAGATGTACATAAAAATGTTTTGCTAATAGTAAAATATATGGTGTTCTGGTTTGAATGTACAAATCATCATCATAATATTTGGGGGGCTTTCAGTGGAAATGAGTGATCAGCAAGTTTCTCTAACAGTGCATGAAGTTTCATACATCACACTTGGCAATCAACAGTGCCAGCCCCATTCCTGCATGTCTCTGCACTGGTCCATGTAGTCCCTAAACAGGAGTGAGAATTTCTGTTAGATAAATGAAAATCTGTGCTAGTTAGCCAGAAGCAATTCTCAGGCCCCTATGGATTCTGGAAGGCATTTCAGTTACGTTCCGGACTGCCCTAAAATAAATCCTTTATTAGCTGCCAACTATTACATTAGAGATTTCATGATGTGTTCCTGTCTCCAGAACATAATTTGGGATTTTGTCCAGCTTGATAACTACTTCTTTGATGACAGAGTTCTTGACACTGATATGACAAGGATTCTATCAAGCATATGTAGGGTTTATCCTAATAGTCCATGTGGTGAACTCTTTATAAATTGACAGAAGGAACGAATTTCTACACTTATTCTGGCAACATATCAAGAGCTATAAATTGATAGTACCAAATTAACTCATTAAGCTTTTATATTTTCCTAAATAATAACACTTTCCTCTAGGGGAGACACACCAGTTAAAGGGAAGAAATATCCCCTTCCTCACCAACCCCTGCCAAAATAAAAGTCTTAGAATCATAAATTATAAGTTTCTAGAGGATAGAAATATGAAAATGTAATAGATTTTTTTATGTGTGTCTTTGATAGACTAAGCTTTAAATATCTATGTAACAAATCGCTTTTAAAAGCTCAATGTGAAATCGGTAATGATATTCTTTTCTTTTGTGAAGCTACGTATCACCTTTAGATAACCAGTTAAAGATTCTATATCTTTGATTTGATTTTAACATTGTAATGCTACAATCGTGGTCCTTTAGTTACTTTTCTTAAATTCTACTCCTGAACAAAGATAATTCTAAGGAACGATGTGGCTAAATTACTGAAAGACAACTTTAGATAAAGCCATAGGCCCTAATAAAAGCTCTGGTCTCTGAAAATATAATAGTCTTCTGATACAATGTACTTATTGTCTTTCCTTTTCAGAGAAATATTATCTCTTGTTTGGATGACCTTGGTTTCTTAATCAAACAAAAATCTTTAGCAGATAAAAGATCCCCAGTCTTGACTGAACAAGGTCAGCATCTGATTTACAAAAAAATCTTCAATTGACTTAATCAGACCTTATTATAAACTCTCATTATGTTTTGAATTTCTATTTTAAAATTTTAATTCTTTTTAAGTAACAAAGCCTCTAAACATAACTATGTTTTGCTCTTTTTAATTTTTTTCTTATACTCAAATAACTTTGAAGGTTCAAAGTTTAAATTTGAAAAAAAAAAATGAAATTGCTCTTAGACCAAGGCTTAATGTTAGCCATGATCCACCCTGAAGCAAAAATTTTATGGCTCAGTTGTAAACCCTTTGAAAATGTAGCTTATAATGGAAGTGCTGACACACTTTAACTAAGAATTCATGAACCCCAACACTAATATATCTAAGGCATTGCATTACTGTCAATTTATTTCATTTTTTTTAAATTAAATAACCTCGTCAAAACTCTTTATTTTCCTTTGCATGCCTAAACAAAGTTCTTTTTTTAATGTAGAATTTAGCTGATAAATTGTCTCCCTGGATTAAAGAGGGTTGCAACTGATGAACACAAACATATAGGAACTTGCTCATATACTTGATAAGGGTGGCAAATATTCATACATTTTCAGATCATTCATTCCATAGGCACAATCTGACTTTATAAAGGTTGCATAGATCTAAAAATTACATTCTTCAAAATGGGTCAGCACTACTTCTAGGGCAAAAGTTTTCCCCATTTTTGATAAAAATATATATTTTATTTGTAGGTTGAATTCAAATAACTTCTTCTGACCTATGTTCTAGTATTAACACTTCAAAATTATTTTTGATTTTTCCTACATCAATCATCTAATAAAAAAAAACACATTTTAGGTAAATATTACATGAAATCTCAGGGTGTTTTAATCACATGGCAACAAACACATTACATTAATAATTTATAGATAACTAACATAAAATTTTGAGGTTAAAAACAAAATAGTGAATTTGAATAAAGGAGAAAAGTGTTATAAGACACACTCAAGTAATAATTACTAAAATTAAGAAAACTCGATTATTCTCAAAAACCACTTTTTTTCTTACCAGAATCTCACATGTATTTTGCTAAATTTATCAAATGATATTTTCAAATAATACTAGAGAACACAAGCAAATTTTATAAGATATCTTTATATGGTTGTTAAGCATATTTCCTGATTTTTGTATCTAAAAATACTGATAAACTTTTGATAGAAAAAAACGTACTCATTTAAGACTTGGCTTTGGAATTTACTCTTCAGTTGTAGGAAAGATAAGGTATTAAATCTATTTATTGCATACAGATGGAGATTAAATAATTTAAACAAATGAAAAACAGAAGTGGTAATTATACATGGTACAAAGAACACTTGACATTTTGTATGAATATTCATATAGTTCGGTTTCCAGATTCATACTCTTACATTATAAATTACTTTTGAACAACATTGCTTTCTCTTTTTCTTACTGCACTACTCCCTACATGAGTCTGCCAGAATTTTCCAAGTTTTATAATACTATAAATACATTCATATATTTCTATAATTAAAACTGAAATTTAATGAAGTAAAAGTATAGCGATAAATATGATTTTCCAGCATTAGGAAGGTAAGTTATGGCACATAGTTAAAATTAAGAAATATGTAATTAACACCTAAAGTCATAGATATTTTGTAATCAGTCTAATTATTTATATATTTTATTTGTCAAATTATTAAGCAGGTAACAGATGTAAGACTAAATGTTAACCTATGAGAATCAAAGACATAATTTCTCTTCAAATAACTTACAAAGTGTTCAACAAATAAAAAATAGATATAAATAATTAAATACTGTAAAGACTGACAAATGTCTCCTGATCTAAATAAAATGCCATCGTTAGGTAAAAGGTGGAATATTGCTTTCAGCATGTGGTTGAGGAACATTTAATTTGGTGGTTAGGGCCTGTGAAGTGGTAAAGGAGCATTCTAGGAAAAACATCAGACAAAATGATCCATTTGTGTTTCTTGTAATCGGGAAGTTTAAAAATGTTTGGTATTTGTGAAAGAGTAAATCATCAGCATTCGAATTTTATTAAATAAAAAGTTTATTTCTTACACAGTAACAAAGAATGTGAGAGATTGAATTGTGTGAGGTACTTGCTAAAACAAGGTAAATTCTTTACTAGCTTGTGTAACTAGGAAAGATGTCAGAAGTGATAATGTAAAAATGGCCTTATAGGTAGTAGAAACCGGCATATAGTTAAGATTTCTTTTTAACTTAAAAAAAAAAAATGCTTCAGCAATTTTTTAAAAAAATCTAAATAATTGTCAATTTATTATATGGGATCACACAAATAACTACATAAAATCTAAAATGGCACTCTAAATATTCCCATGTCGGTGCTTCAAAGTACCATAAATTGAAACAATATAAAGTTATAGTATGTGCTCATAATATTTTGGAGGGTTGAGATAACTGCCAAAGAGGTCTTTCTTGTTTAGCAAAGATATACATGGACAACTGGGTGCTTTAATTTATAGGAGGAAGCAAGTGTGAGTGTTGTGAAAGAATTTCTGAATTGCCAACAGTTTTGATAACTTCATGCTCTATGGCCATGGTTTAGCTCTTATGTCACAACTGAGAAGCTTGAATGACTCAGCAGACTCTTCCAGGAGATTTAACGGAGTCAAGGTCAAGCGGAAGAGAGGATATGGTATTTATGACAATAGGGGTTGGCCTCTCCCCTTCGGTTTGATCAGTGGGAGCTCTCATTGGTCAGTGTTTGTATTGCAAAAGGTGTTGAATGTTTTGACCATCACCCTTAGTGCCAAGCTTATCCTTTTATATATTTTACACATATTTTTTTTTCTCTATTTACCTCTCAGTTTCACCTTTAATAGCGACTACTAATATTAACTTTGCTTAAATTCTAATTTTTAATATCAGAAATTTTATAAAACATTTTATATATTTAAATCCCCTATCCATTATATATGTTGATCATTTACAATGAAAACTTTTCTGCAAAGTTATGCTCATTGGAATGGAGCTATTTATAACTTTTAGACATTTTTCCTAGTGAGAGTAAGTGAATGCAAAATAATTAGGTCCTTTAATCTTAATGAAGATGATTTCAGCAATGTAGTTTGGATTTCTGGTTGGTTTATCATGAATGCAAACCAATGATCACTTAAACTATGCGCTGAACTAATCAGATGAGACACCTGCCTTTCCTAAAGGAGTTCATATATTGTGATTAAATAGAAAAGTATGTGCCTAAGGGACAACTTGCTGGCCTATTAACCTATATTTGAAATTCATGTTCATTGATGAGCTTAAAAATCCCTTGATAGCCAAAAATCATCAGCATTTTTTCCCAAATGTTCTAGCAAGTCAGCTAACAGATACTTGTTTTGAGCTGCCTGGCCACTTGCTGTCTGTACCATTTCTGACCAGCCACAGCTATTCAATCATCTATGACTACCACTCCCCAGCCCTGCCCTGTTAACCTCTTCTCTCAGAATGGTGGTTCCTGTTAATACAACAAAAATGGAAATTGTCAGCGTGGGCAGGTTGCCATATGGAGGTTGACAGCTGCTCAATCAAATTAAGACAAATGCACACAAATGATGTGAGTTCAAAAAAAAAAAAATCATTTCACAAGAAAATTCTCGTTTAGTTATTACTTTTTTCAGGATATTTAGAAATAGAGAATCAGTTTTAAAGATCATTCTGTAAAGCAGATAAGCTTGAATCAGTATTGATATAAGGCAAATTTTTAAAAAGTAGTTAAAGTAACCTGCATTAAAATTTGTGTTTTGAACCTTGATCCTCTTTGCTTCTGGTTGGTGTTCAATTTAAGTATCCTCCTCACCCACTCCATAGTACCCTAAATTTACAAATATATACCCTTGCTAGGTATCTTACAAAATACTAAAAAAGATTCCTGCTTCCTTAAAAAAAAGTTGAAAAATTATAAAAATGTGCTTTAAAAGACTGTATAATATCCGAAGAAAAAAGTAACGGCATTTTACAACCCACTGGAAAGATAACACACAAACTTCAGTAGCCAAGTTCATGAATAAATAAATATTTAAACATGTACATATGCATATCAAGGTAAAGCTACTTTGCAGGAACTCAGAATCTATGGAAAAAATTTATGCAATGCATATACATTGACAAAAAGTGGCACTAAAAAGGAAATAACTTTAAAGAACAGTCAACACATTTAAAGTTTTCTAGTAATTCCTCTGACCTCTCTAAAATATGCAAGATTTTTTTTAAACAACAAATGAAATATGTTGCTATGATTTCCTTTTCCTGAACTTGACAGAGTCATATCATTGTTGTACAGCAGAGCCAGAGAATTTCTAGCTGAGCTAGTTAGAGTACATTGGAAGTCTTGTGTTCATAGATGAAACATTTCAGACCTGATTTGCAAATAAAATCCAGTGAATCTGTATTTAAAGCTGTGTGGAATGAATAAATGCCTAGGAACACGTGCAAGCTTTTTGAAATAAACCTTCCTACTAGGTTAACAATTCTTCTAAAATCTTGCAGCCATGCAACTTTCTCACTGGGTAGCTAGCTAGAGCTCCAAACTTTACTGCTAAAGTTTATCACAGGAAATGATGCCTTTACATGCTAGAAGTGCCAACTGTCTTTGAAAAATTTATATAGGAAATACAAGTTAACACTCCTGACATCCCCTAGAGTCGATAACACCATATATCTCTAGATCCCAAGCCACCAAAATGCTGCCATGCAGGTTAACATAAATAACAGCTTGTGGTTTGCAAGGGGGAAAAAAAATCATTGATAACACTGGGAAATACAGTAATGTGGTAATATAATTTACAATGCCCCCAAATAATTTGCAGCTCCACTCCTTAGGGGTACACCAATCATCTAAGCTAAGTGTCCATTAGAACTTTTCCCTTGAAGGTACAGTAGGTAGAAGATTTGTAATATCATTAATGCAACAAAAGAAGAAGCAGAAAGATCAAACTGAAGGAGCTTGTATATTTAGAAAATCCTGCTTAGATGCTGTAATAAATTCTTAAAATTATTAAAACTTCTTGTTGCTCATGCTTCTCTTCGACCTCACATCATAACATTGACAGTAAAGCAAAAGTGGAGAAACACAGAAAACATTTTCAGAGCTGAGATAAAAATATTAGGTGAAAAGAATGTTTCCGTAAACCAAAATTCTCAGATATTCTCCATGAAGATTTTTCCCAAAACAAGCACACACTTATGGGCTATTTCTGAGGTATCCTTTTGGCTTATAGGATTCACAGAACAGATACCCTAATAACTTGTGTTTAGTAGAAATAAATGACTTTCAGGAAAAGCAGTATCAACTGAACTTTATAAAATGGCAGATTCACAGTATCAAAAATTCTCTCTCATCATAGTTTTTCAATAACACAAGAAAAGGGATTATAGCATTCCATAGTGCTGAAAGGCTTGGTCTTACTCAACAGATTTCTTTTTTAATAAAGTTAATGCAATTTATCTTTATTAACACATCAACACTGATAGAGTCAGCCAGAAAATCAGTGTCGGCAGTGCTGCATTTCATAGCCTACCCCTTCTCAGACATCCTTCTGATCATTTCACGAAATCTGCTAACAATTCAGAGATCTATCATAATTCAAGACCCATTTCTTTTTAAAAAATAGTGTAGCTTCTTAAGAATATCACACATTATCCTTGAACTAGAGCAGCATGCATCTGGCCCTATATCCTCCTTCTGGGGGGAAAAACAAATCCTTGTAATGCTTTTGTTGTCTAGAAAACCAAAAATTGTAAAAATATATTTATATGAATAACAGAAAGATTCTTCTTTCTAGTTACCTAATACAGAGACTCTCTTTTCTAAAATAAAAATCTGATTTCAAACAAAACAGTCTATCTTTTGCTGTCCTCAAGTTACCATTGATTAGCCTTGCTAACTCCATTTAGATGTTTAACAAGAAACTTTCATCACTTACCCCCTTTCCAAGGTTTTCCTTTCCAGGGAGTCCGAGTCAGCTTGCTCAGAGTTGGTCCAGAGAAAAAGAGCATCAAAACGAAGAGAAGTTCAAGTCTAGTAATTTTCTCCACTTTCTCCGATGATAACATTTCCACAAGTTAATTTCACAAAATTTCTCACATCCTCTTCCCTCTTGATTATTGAAATAGCATTAATCATTGAAAAACCTGAGGTAGGTGTTGTTTTGCCATCTTTAACAGCTGAAGTTGCAGCTCCCTGCTGTAGCCCTGAGCCAAGCTACATTTCTCACGGATCTGCCTCTTCTCAGCACGCAGCCAGCACTGCTCCTGCTACAGGAGCTATAAAATAATTTCTGATCTCCACTTAGCTTTCAGTGGGAATATATTCCTCAGCGTTCTGGGTGAGCTTGATTGAAAATGATAAAAACAGTAATGTCTGTGTCCAGCGGAAAAGAGAAAAGATGTCAGGATTGTGTGAAAAAGATGAGAAGCAGTTGTACTGACAGCTTTCAGGCTGCTGTGTGATCCTAATAGCCGTGCAACCAACCAAATTGCTCTTTTAAGAGTAATAAGGCTTCAGTGAAAGCTGGTGTGACTGCCACTTGGGTGGGTAGTGCTGGGCTTGAAAATCACCCAGGAACCGTCACAGATAACGACTGCTTCAGTCCTGCTTCAGAATATTAAGGGCTGAGCAAAATACAGTATGCACTGAGGGTAGTTAATCTATTGTGTGAGTAGACGAGGATTCTAGCAATGTAGTAGGAAAAGACGCAGAACTTAAAAGGTATTTTATTTTTCCTTTACTTCACCTCATGGCATTAAAAGGGGATTGCATCTGCACTAATTATTTATAAAAGGATCTGAAATATTTATGAGAAGAACAACTAAGTGTATAATTTTTATCTCCAACAATAAAACATGCAGGGCAAGTTTTCACTAGTTGCAATTCTCTTCTGTATTAAAGTCAGCTTATTTGGGCATTTCTGTGTCACCTGAATGAACCTGCTATGAATGTTGTAAGCAAACTTTTGGATACCAAAACAGACTCTATCAGGGCTCTACTAATCACACATTAAGAAAGCACATTTTTTGTTTTTGTACATCACCATGGAAATATAAAAAGCTCCCTGAGTCAGTCTTTTGTAACTGTATTTACAAAAACATTACTGATCAGAAGGTGTGGTTATATTTAACACCTGGACACAGGACTATACCCCTGGACGAAGAGGAGGTGGGTGAAAACAAAATAAAATAATCTGTCTTCTACAGCCTGAAGTGAATTAGCATGATCAAAATATTCTAGCCAATATTTGAAGTCTACATTTTAGGATTATCTATATGGTCACTTATCCCTTTAATCAGTGAACCACAATGCATGAATTATGCATTTATGTACTTTAAAGTAATCAATTGCTATATAATGATAACCACCAATTTTATGTTAGCACTTCAAAATGGGATAAATTGCCCTTTTCAAATCATGTTATTGGAAGAAGTACTTTTAGAAGAATAGTTTATCTTGTTGAGATAAGCTATATTAAATTTTAGAAGACAGTTATTAAAATGTGTCTTTATATAAAAATAATGTTTATCAAAGATAAAGATGGGATACACAAAGCAAACTCTAAGATTATCCCTTGGTTTAGAAACAATAATCAATATGTATTCAACTTTGAAAACTTCCTAGGGAAGTGAGAAAAAGTCATATCATATTTATTGCATAAATAGTAAATTAAAAATTCTTTCTCTGTATATTTTAAAATTGTAAGTTCAAATGCAACTCAGAATTCTATTTTATTTCTACCAGTCATTCTTCATCGTATTTATCTGATCCTTTCCTCTCTCCTCAGAAGCACGTAAACAGAAGTTAATAAAAGGAATTGGCCAATTCCCTTACCATCACATTCTAAGGAAGATTCTAGAACCAAACTAACTTCTTGCCTATTGGCTCCATTCCTCTTGAAGGAAAGAACCCAAACTTTCATACTTTCATAATTAGTGAGTTTTTTTTTTTTTGTAATTATATGGGCCTTAAGTGGAATAGGAAAGTGTCAAATAGGTTTAAACATGACAAAAAGATATTGGTAGGGATGTGAAACATCCCTTAAGGCCCTGCCCAGAATGAGGTTAATAGGAAAAACACTTTTTCCTCAATATGGGATACAGTTGGCCAGGTCGACTGTAAGAAAATTTCAAACTTACATTCTTAAAATTTGCTTTCTTCTTGAGGAGTCCCAGTAAACAACTGAACATGACTCTTTCTGGTGGGGAAATTGAACTGGAATTGGAGGAATTAAATCATCATTGATCATGGAGGGAAGGCCATTCTCTTCTAGAAATCATCTGGCTGTAATGTGTAGTGCTACTTAAGCTTTCTAGATACCAGAAGAGATAAAGGAAAACCTCAGATTGGTGGGAGTGCCGAAAAGAATGAATAATGGTGGAGTTTTTTGAAAAAGAAATATTGAGTGGAGAGGGAGACCACATGAGACTTATTTCTGATAGATTTGAGTGTACAAATGCCTTCCCTCCTAAGTTAACAGTAATAATAAATTACCTAACTTATTAAAAGTTCTAAGTACTCACTTAATCCTTATAAAAACTCAATTTAGTAAGAGTAACAATCTCTATTTGATACGTTAAAAAACTGAGGCACAGAGGCTGTAAGTCACTTATCCAAGTTCATTGAGTTGTTTTGAACTCAAATAGCTCAGCTTTGAGTCTTTGCAAATCACTATGTTATGCTGTTTATTAAACTGTTCTTATAATCTTAACCCTCTGAGCTAGCTTGCTCTTAAGTAACATTTTTATCTTCATATAAAAAAAAGCAAATAATGATGGCACACTCAATATATGCCGGGTTCTAATTAAGTGCTTTACATATTTTAGTTATTTAATCTTCACAACAACCTTGTGAGATGAATCTATTATTATTCATACTTTACAGATAATTACTTGTTCAATATCACATAGTGAGTAAAATGACAGAGCCAGAATTCAAACCCTGTATGTTTTCAGTGTTTGTCATTCTACTTCTGTTTTCTTGAGCATGATGCATGGGTCTGGAGAAACCAGACAGGGCTCCAAGGGGGTTGGAAAAGTAAGAGAACTGACAAAAGGGTGTTCTTATAGTAACTGTGAGATGGAAACGTTCATGGGTTGTCATCAGCTAGTGAAGTATAGGACTAAAAAGGTACCGGAGAAGGTCCCCTGAGAAAGCCAATCGGAATAAACTTTCTTACCATCTATCTGCACATTCTCAAAGACACGAGAAAAGAGAAAACCCCAGCAAGATCTGACCTATGTACAGTTACAATACAACACACTAAATGCTTTAACGTAGGTCATGGAAAATTATTAGGAAGGCTGAAGAGAGGGAGTACTACAAAAGTTGTACATATTAAAACAAAGTGCAGTGAAAGGTAGAAGAAAAACCTGGTACAGCTAGAACATTCTAGGCAGAGAAGATGGTTTTTTGACTAAGAATCAAGTGATGAGTATATATTTTAAGAGCAGGTCAAATAAGGCAAAAAGCAGAGGATAATCCAGGCTGAAGAAACAGCATGAGCATGGTCACAGAGATGCAAGAAAGCCTGACTCCTTCCAAGAACTGCCAGGAAGACAGCATGGCGGGAGTATCTGAGCATATGGGTGAGTAGTGGGAGATGAGGTAGCAATAGTAGGCAGGGGTTAGATTAAAATTTTAAAATATGCTTACTGCCAAAGGTCTGAGGTTGTTTTCTTGATGATAGGGAGTTAATAACAAGAAAATTGCATGATTTGAAATGAGTTTTTTAAAAAATATATTTGGCTTCAGTAAGGTAGAGAGTGAAACTGAAAACAGAAAAAAATAATTTAGAAAGATATCTATATTCCAAGCAAGATATATTTACAAACTGAACTACAACAGTAGGAATAAATATGAAGGGATTAATTTGAAATCAATTATAAGATTTAATATAATAAGTCATTAATTCAACAAACACTTAATAACCACATGTTTTGAGCCAGGCTAATTGCTAGGTCTTTCAACATAAACGAGATGATGACTATTAAGACCCTATCATCAGAATGCTTATATCCTTAATTGTTTGATGACAAATAGATACAGGGACGAATGGAACATGGTTTCAGTGTTTTGCTCTTCTTTAAATATGTTTTTATGTTTCATTTTGCCTAACCTGCTAACATTTGCTCCAACTTTGACACCATTAAGATTTAGGTATCTTAGCAATTATATTCATTTTTATTCTAATACTACAATTTATTCTAATGAGACTCCTTAACATCTTACTATTTATGCACAATAAATAACCATGTTATATTTATTTTCTTAACAACAAAAAAAAACAATTTCACTAATCCCCGATACTAGGTAATAATGACGATAATAATAATGGTAATAATAATAACATGAGCATTTCCGATACGCTTTTAATGATTGAAAATGTACAAGGTAAAACATCTTATTAGTTTATAACCAAAAATGTTATTAAGCATTTCAAAAGAATTAGCTGACTTTTGTATTGGTATATATATATATATTTAATTTTAAAGATTATACTCATTTCATTAGATGTGGTTGCAGACTGAGCCAACCCTTTTTCTAAAAATTCTGTAAGTTTGGTCATTAGATAACAAGGTGGTTCTTAATCGAGGATAATTATATATTCTCCATAGGGGACATTTGGCAATGTCTGGAGACTTTTTTTTTTTGGTTGTCATATGGAGAGATGGTGGTGTATGGGAGGGTGCTACTTGTATATACAGTATGAAGAGGCCAAAGGTATTTCCAAACATCATATAATGCATAGGACAGTCCCCATAGCAAAGAATAATCTGGCCAAAAAATGTCAACAGTACCAAAGCTGAGAATCTTCAGCTTGTCTGACCATAAGATGATTCCTCTAGCCATTGTTTTACTTGAGTATAGTCAAAACAAGTGTTTTTGACTGAAGTTCATAAGATAAGCAAAGAAAACTTAGTAAAAGCGTGCTTTCTTATGACGCCAACGTGAAATGTCCTATTTATATTCTTATGCATCAAAGGAAGCCTCCTATTTCTCCTACTGTGATTAACCTAAAGCAATCACTTATCTCCCTGAACTCTTTGCATTAGGTGAAAGAAGTAGTGGATTTACTTGGTAAGAGTGCTGAAAGGGGCTCAGTGATATACATCTGTATATGAGTAAAAACCATTGTTGTCCAGAAAATTCTCAGCGTCCCTCCACTGCTCAAAACACCAGAGAAAATGACCAGGACAAACTCAGCTGTCTGGTTCTCTTAACTACTTTCCCTTTTCTTAACCTGACAATGATTATTCTCTACTAACTATGGGTTGTATTATTATTATTAATATATTTTATACACTTCATTAATAAGCCATCAGAATAAAATTTTATCTGGAATTTAATCAGAGTTGTAAATTAGCCATATTATTAGCTCAACAACTCTTGAAATACCAAAGTTAAATTCATTAATACATGAATATACATACATATATACATACATACATAGTTGTCATTAATTACTTTGTTTTTGCTTTCTAATTCTTTAGCATTCTATCTTAATTATGTAAGCTAAAATATAAATCTGAATATTTCCATATCATATTAATGTGTTTTTTTCCTCTGTTTTTATCATATTTTTCTTAAACAGAAACGAGGTATTAGATATATTCTTTCTATCCCAGTCTGCTATAAATACAAATTATTCTCAGGCTAAATAAGAGAAACATTTCTGTTTTTTTGTACAAATTGAGGTAATATATAATATATATTAATTTTATTTCCAAAGTGAAATAGGTACAGTTACATATGTACCAAGCCAAATGTGTACTATAAATATTTCAGTTATAGTATGGCTGGAAAATTAAGTCTGGTTAATTGAAATATCTACTTAGCTAGAAGAAAAAGTCATTTGTTTTCATTGTCATTGGGTAATATTTAGAAATATTTTCATTTCGTTTGCCAGTGATTTTTACAGAATGAACATTCTTAATCCCTCTGATTTAAGACCCTGCAGGACCTAAGGATCTGGGCTGCAAGCACACCAGTTCTCATCCTGTTAGCCTGCATTTATAGGAGATTACAAGGTAGGACTGAATCTGTGAGGAGATCAGTGCAAACTGGTAAGTTTAATTTTCAAATGAACTCCTAATATTGCTTTTTATTTTTATGTTGTTCCTTTTTCTTCAAAAAGAAAAAAAAATCAAACAGAACCTTGTATATCTTTATTCGATGGTCCTACTTACGGTTTTACTTCATAACGTGCTTTTAAAAACGTCCCTGAGGAATGCAGCTTGATGTTTTGCTCCACGTAAGCTTGTTTTGAAGAGCGATTCTATTTTTATTTTTTAAATAGCTCCCAGTAGTTGAGAGCGTACCCAAAGTACACCAAGACCTGGGACACCGATGCGGGGAGATCTCGGTTAACACCTAGATTCAGGCTAATTGAAAGCCATGACGAGCGATTCTAAATATTGGCAAGTCCGCTTGAATCACCTGGAGACATTACATGGCCTTAACTAGCTAGCTACAAAGGAAGCTGCAGAATGGTGTCTGTTCTGAGTAGCCACATGACCAACTAAAATTTGGGGATTCCATTCTTTTTAGAAAAAAGGAGTTAGTAGGACACAATTCTGTAATTTTGGTTCAGCAAGTCGTACATGGAGCTGGGTACATGTGTTTTGTAAAAAATCTCCTCCACGTATCTCGGAGGTATACCTTATTCCAATGTTCAGCAACTACCTTGAAAGGAAAAACTTATATGGGTTTGCTTATAACACGTTGTCCATTACATTTATGTATATATTGAAAAAGTGTCAAATTTAATTTTTTTGAATGAAATTTAGTATATTTGAGAATTTCATGAGAAAAATTTAATTAATTTCTGGCCTAAGTTAATTCATATTCAACCTAAGTTGCAAATGATTACATGATTTCTCTGTAAAGAAGGCAGGATATGGGTCCTGGAGAGATGCCCTAGTAATTCTTTAAAGAATAAGCCTGGGAATCTAGTCAAACATGCTTGAACCTATAAAACATACTTTTTTTCTTCATTTGAGATATTTTCTTGGACTATACAAAGTTCATTTAAAGGACAGTGCTAGAAAGCTTTCCATGGCCTGTTGGCTGTGCTATGTCTATTACATAAAATGTTTCATATCTGTGGGAGATATCAATAGGATGTTTGTTTAAAAATATTATTTTAAAAACATTTTTCTAATAAATTTACTCTAACATGGGATATTCTTTCCCACAATGATATAAAATCTAAATAGTCTTTCTAGCTATTCAGACACTAAATTATAATGTTGCAGAGTCCCATGAGGATGTCAGTAGAATATTTATTAATATATATGTTCAATCTGCTCTTGTTCTCCCCAGCATGTTCTTGAGACCCTAGAAACACTGTGAAGTTGTTTCAGTTTCTAGTTGAATGGTAGATCTCCCAAGGGTAATGTCTGTATTATAAATGTTGAAGATGCCAGATATAACTGTTGCACAGCTAACTGCTTTTTTGAAAAAAAGCAAATAAATTATAATTTTCAGATCATTCGTGACCTGAAAACCAGTATAAATTTCAAACAAATTAATGATAATATTTAAGACATGTAAAACTGAGTATTTTTGCAATGTCTACCTTCTGTGACAAATTATTATTATTAATTAGGAATTGTTATAGAAATAGCTATAGTTCTATTACACAGCTATATATCAGTGTAGAGTTAAGTTCTAAGAGTCAAAGGCAAAAAATGACAGTAGTATAAAAAATAATTTAGTTTTCTCTTGGAAGAAGTCTGGATACAGACAACTGAATTTTGCTTCATAAAATTCTGAGAGATTCATCTTATCTTCTCTTTTCAACTTCATGAGATATGGATGACAATTATATATATATATATATATATATATGTAGAGAGAGAGAGAGAGAGAGAGAGAGAGCATATAACTTGGATGAATTTGATATATGTGCACATTGTAAAATATTCGCCACAAGGAAGCTAATTAATGCATCCATCTCCTCACATAGCTATGTGTGTGTGTGCGCGCACGTGCGTGTGTGTTTAGAACACTTACAATTGCCCTCCTTCTATCTTGTTTCTTTATCAGGTATGGTCTTCATTTTCAAGACAACTGAGAACCCAAGAAGTTATCTCCATCTGCAGACATCATGTCATCAGGAAGGACAAAATAAAGTGGGGAAAATGACAGCTACGAAAGCAGCTGTCTCTCAGATTTAGGGAAATTGCCTCATGTCATGTTTTCTTACAATATATTGGACATAATTTTGTCTAAGCTAACTCTAAGGGAAGCTGAAAAGTGAAGTCTTTATTCTGAGTTGCCATGAGTTCAGCTAAAATTTTAGGGTTCCATTCCTTTGAGGAAATGAGAGAATAGGTTTTTCGGAAAAAATGTTAATCTCTGACATAGGATACTATGATAGGAAATGATAAATCTTCGGAAAAATTTAGTAGTTATTTTTATTTATAAACACAATTACACTTGCTACTTTAGAGATTTGAAGAATCATATGTAATGAGATCAAGTCTATAATAAAACTAGTTTATATCATAGGCTCATAGAATCTCAGAGTCAGATCAGGCTGAAAAATCACCTAGTTTATAAAGAATAAAGTGCAAACACTCTTCATCAGTTCTTTCCTAGCTTTTGCTTAAATATGTCAAGTAGAAAATTCTGATTATTTTTTAAGCAATACCATTCTTGCATAGATCACAAATGTTTTAGATTTTTTTTAAATTTACAATCATTCATCCTAACCCTACACTTTAACATAATGCTATACAAATATATATTTTTTTCTTTATCAGGGCAATTTCTTGAATACTAGGAAATACCTTTTTTGCAATTTGAGTCTCACTCCCACTATCACCTTCAGGCCATATAATCTACTTTCCTTGAACACAAATTTTAGATTCATGTTCATCTGAGTAATATCCTTCCTCCGAATTTCTGGATGATATTAAGTTTGTTAAAGTCAGTCTTAACATCTGATTAACAATATTTATTTATCCTAAAGCATAAGACATTCTTTATTCTTCTTCCTCCCTAATTCAAGCTGAACTAAGCATAAAGGAAATGATTTGGCAGCTGTTCACCATACCCGCTGCTCCTTCCTATTCCCACCCACCTAGTTTCTATTACTTAGATGGAGAGGATGTCATATGACAAAAGCATGGCTCACAATTGCTTCTACAGTTCATTTGTTCTATAAACTCTAGCATTAAGACTGATGATTCTGACAAGAAAAGAGTCACCTGGCTCTATTTCCTTTTCTGTTGGATGTCAATTTAACATGCCCATGCGGACTATTCATTATTGGCCTCTGAAACTTCCAGGAAGAGACAATTTCTTTGGTTTTATTTCAAATCATGTAAAACAACCTGAAAATATTTAAATAACTAAGCCTAATATTGTAACTTATATGTACACATTAATATATTTATATACGTATAGATGAATATGTGCATATAAATAAGCACTAATTCTTAAGCAGGAGAATTTATTAATATATCATCCTTAATAGTAAAATACCTTTCCATTAGTCGAACCTCAGTTTAATCAATTCACCAAATGATGAGAATATAAGTCCTGGTGCTGTCTTCCTAACTACTCACTATTCCACCTAGAAGATATGCTTAATATATATCTCATTGAGAAGGCTGGTTTCTGCTTTTGTAGATGCTAAATTTTAGCGCAGATATGATAATGTTTTTTTTGGAATAAAATATATTAAATGCCATTTTTCTTTGATGTAGGCCTATTTAAAATTGGTAAGAAGAGTGACCACATTTAGGATTAAACAAATAGGCAACTTAAGGAGCAGCCACAGTCTGCCAATGAGGTCGAAGCAGAGTTCATATAATGACAACCAAATATTCTAGCAAAAAAGTCCCTATCACCACAAATATGACATTCTAATCAGATATGCCCAATAATGTGAGTCATTAAAAGGTTTCATTTAGTTAATTTTTAGGGACTAGAAATGTCTAACCTTGTGCTAGCCCCCCTATTTGCACCCTTGGCTGAATATCACTCAGCAACTCACTTCGAATCGCCTTAGGAGAATATGGAAAAGATAAACATTAAGGCCTTAAGTACTCTACAAATCTAGCTAATAGCGTGTCCTCTAACTCCAGACTCATATATACAACTGCTTATTCAATATCTACGTTTGGATGGTGGTGAGCATTTTAAGATGACCCTCATGATTTTTACTGTTTCATCCTCTTCCACCACCCATGTTACTTCGTGTGTTTATGTTCTTATATTGTAAAAAGGAAGATTATCTAAGTGAAACTAATCTAATCACAATAGATCTTTAAAAGCAGAGAGTTTTCTTAAGCTGGTGGCAGAAGGGGAAGGCAGATGGAAAGAATCAGAGAGATTTGAAGAAAGGTATTACTGTGTTTTACAATGGAGGTACTATGAACAATGACTGGACAGTGAACTCTCTCATAATAGCCAGCAAGGAAATAAGGAACTCAGGCCTATAGCCATAAGGTGCTGAGTTTTGCTAACAACCTGAGTGAACTTGGAAATGGGTTCTTTCCCAGAGCCTATAGATAGAGCGAGTTTATATGAGGTCTTGATTTTGACATTGTGAAACCCTAAGCAGAGAACCCATCTGCCTTTCTGACGTAGAAAATCATGATATAATAAGTAGGCATTATTGTAAGCTGCTAAGTTTGTGGTACTTTTTCATGCATCAGTAGACAACTAATACAGAATTCTTATATGTATCTCGAACTCAATCTGCTGGAAAAACAAATTCTGGTATTTTCTCACAGTCATGTTTCTGCTGCCTTTTTCGTTTATTTAATGGGAACTTTATTATTCCAGTTTTTCAGGTAAAAAAAACACAAAGTCATTCTTATATCCTATTTTTCTCTCAAATACATATATAAAATCCATCACAAATCTGTTTAACTGATGTCTATAAAATATCCAGAATTGAATTACTTCCCACTCTTTTAAGTACCTCCAAGCCGATCTGAGCCACTAACTTCTCGCACATTTTATTGTGAGAGTGAACTAACAGATCTTCTTACTTCAACCCTATTCTACTTCTTTCTTACATATTTTATCTACACGATAGGCAGAATAATCTTTTAAAAGCTTAAATCATATTACATCTTTTCTCAAAATTCTCCATCATTTCCCCATTTAACTCAGAGTGAAAGTTAAAGCCCAAGCAATGACCTGGAATGTCTTTCATGATTGGTCCCTTCTCTAACCAATTTGACCTTATCTTTTCCTATTCTCTACTTCAGTCACCCAGCATCAATCATCCTGGCTTCCTTAACATTCAAAGAATCTGAATATGTTTGCCTTAGAATGTTTGTTCTAATGGCCCCTTTATCTCTGACTTCAGCTTCATGAAATCCCTTACTTGCTTCAGGTTTTTGCTCAGATTTCACCTTCCCAATGCCACCTACCCCGACCACCAAAGTAGCATAATCCCCACCCTTACTCTTAGCACTCTAGACCCTCGTTATCCTGCTCTGGTTTCTTTTTTTTTTTTTTTTCATATGTTTATTAATTTTCAGTATACTATTTACTTTACTTCTTTATTGTGTTTTTTTATTTATTTCCCATCTTCCCTTAAATAGAATGTAAGTTCATTGAGAACAAGCATTTTTGTTAATTCTATTAATTTATGTATACATCTAAAGCACCTAAATATTTATCTAGCATACAGAGGAGATCAGTAAATATTTGTTAAATTAATGAAGTGCAAGAATTTGGTACACGGATCAAAGGAGAACACTGCCTACAGATCTGAGGCTCTAAGTTGCCCCTGTCAGAGGCATGTGCAAAGGGACACTGAGTTATGATAATGAAATTAGAATTACTTTAAACACATTAATCTAGCCACAAACCTAATTTTAGAAACAATAACAAAGTTTGATATTGCATTTCTCTTTGGGAATGTTCATGATAGAGATAGAAAGAATATGCATTCCTGGCTCAACCACTCACCAGCAGCGGGGACTTGGGTTAAGTTATTTAATAATTCTGTGTATCATATCCCTCAGTTCTAAAATTGCAATAACAATATGTAACCTATGAGGTTGCTTTGAAGTTAAATGAGATAATAGATTGAAAGTATCTGGCAGGGAGTATAATAATTTCTCACTTCTGTGCATTCTTTAACTTCAGATTGTTAAACAATTCTCAAGGGGTTGAATACATCTTAATGATGCCATCTGAATCCATGTTATTTATTTAGGAAACTTTTTAAATACTCTCCTTCATCCTGATTCCCAAATGGGGCTCAGGTTCCTAGAGACATAATTTTGAAAACTCACCTCTAACATAACTCTCTTAATTTGGAACCTTAAGTTCCCTGGTCTATACTTGATCCAAACTCATTCTGCACACCTCCCTCTGATCTCTACTGGCTTCTCTCCCTCTCTATTTTCCTGTCCCCTTTTCATCTTCCCCCATCCTTGTATAATCCAATCTAACTCACCCCTGTAACTCCTACAGAACTCGGAACAGGTCTTTATACAGAGTATTTTTTACTGCATTTTAGTAAACAATTACATAAGTTAGGAACTGACACAAGTTTATAGTTCCTTCATCATAGCCTATCTTGAAGAAGCCTGTATCATCTCAGGAATTTTATTCCTATGTTTCAGGCCTTAGATTAATGAGGCTTTTCTCAGCGAGTGCTAACTCCAGTCTCTGATGCTGTCCATTTGGGGTGAGCACTTTAGATACATCTTAAAACCACATCCGTTCTGTGTGAATAAAGTCAGACAACTCATGTGACCATTTCTGTCCTTTATACTTGCTCTTCTTTTATGGCCAATAGCCCTTTGAAAAATATATGTTACAGCATTCAGAAAAAAAAAATCCTAAAAAGCTAGAGCACTAGATGGAAACACAATTTATCTTCTAAGCACACTCTTTCATTTGTTTATCTATTTTTTTTTCGAAAAGCTCTATTGGGAATTAAATATATATTTTATTAAATAAGCTTTCTTCTTTCCAAAGTACTTTGATCTTTTTCTATTTCCCCCCCTAAATACAATTCCTGAAGCTGAAGTTATAAACAATATTTTCCTCCCTGGGAGAAAAAAAAATAATTTGGTACCATTTTAAAAAGAGATTTTTAAAGGAGGTATTTCAGCACAAGTATGCAGTAACTGATGTACCTTGACATAGAGGTGCAGTTCTAGATATGTAGAACTCTAGTAAAGCATAATTATAAATACAAGGAGGCATTTCCATATGATAAAAATTAACATTTGGGTGGTCCAATAGTGTCTCACTCCTGCTTTACTTAGAGTTCAACAGGATGACGTCGTGTTTTAGTACAAGAATGGCAACGGGAGTCGTTTTTAAAAGAGGATTTAGAATGGGCAATTTCCTCAAACAGATGTGTTAACCTTTCCTCTTTTAGATGATGAAATCATTTCAGGGAGGCAGTGACTTGCTCTCAAAAATTATGTGGCTCTTTGCAGCCTAATTTCCTTATCTGTGAAAGGACAGTTGTCCGTGTTTTCTCCACAGCATTAGAAAGCATGAAGATTTGGATTCTTGTATCCGAGACCTTCTTGTCTACTATCCACATGCGCAGTATGTTAGACAACAAACAAACATCTGTGACCTGACTGAAGTGCTGAAGGAAGTGTAACACTGAATAATTTATTCTGGCTCATGAAATTCTGCTACTGAAGGAAGACATATTCCTTAATGTTTCACATCTTACCCCAACTCCCACCTTTCCCTATTATTAAAGATTTTCTTTTTTTCCAGCTGTTTCAGGTCATAGCCAAATTGAAAGGTACAGAGATTTCCCAAATACCTTTAGCCCCACACATCCATAGACAACCCTCCCATTATCAACATCACCCTTCAGAGTGATACATTTGTTACAATCATGAAGGTACACAGACACTTAATAATCACCCAAAGTCCATGGCTTACTTTAAACTTCATACTTGGCATTGAACATTCTAAGAGTTTGGACAAACATATAATGACATGTTTATCATTATAGTATCAGATTATTTTTACTTCCCTAAAATTGCCCTGTGCTCCATGTATTCATGATTCTCTCACCTCGAACCTCGGCAACCACTGATCTTTTAACTGTTTTGCCTTTCACAGAATGTCAAATAGTTGGAATCATAAAGCATGTAGCCCAGATCATTTATGAATCAGGTATGATGTAAAAAAATTTTTTTAAATGTGGCAATTGTTTTTAGAAACATTTAGTTAATTAATGAAGTATTAATGTAATTGTAGTATTTAAAGTTGCTTCTTAACCTTTTCTCTTTTCCTGTCACCCTTGATCCATCAACCCATCTACTCACCTAATTTTAAGACACTGGCTCTGCTCTGTAAAGTGACTCCACATAAGTAGCCAAATATTCAAGAGGTTAGTCACTGGTACTATATGTAATTCCTCAAAGAATGGCTCTATTCCAGCATTAATGGGTCACACTTGCATAATTATACAGGAAATATTTATGCAATGCTGATTCTGTTTCAGTAATCAGGTAGGCACTGAGGCAGAATAGGAAGGTAAATAGTGAAATATTAGAACTCTTTTAAAGTTATAAACTAGCATGGGAGAAAGATGAAAGTGAGAATAATCATTATTGCTTGGAGTGTGAAGAGCCAAAAGAAGTGATATTGAACTAAGAAGTGATACTGAAATAAGTCTTCTGAGGGTAGACAGAATTCTAGTTTGTGTGAATGAAGAAAAGGAAGAGAGGATTAAACAAACAAAGGACAGAGATGGTACACTAATTTTCTGTGACTGCTGTGGCAAATTATCACAAATTCGGTGCCTTAAATCAATGGAAATTTACTCTTTCACAGTTCTGGAGGCAAGAAATCTGAAATCGAGCTACCAACAAGACAGAGCCATACTCCCTCTGGAGACTCTAGGGGAGAAGCTTTCCCTGCCAATTCTAGCTTTTGGTGGCTGTTGGCTTGTTTAGGCTTCCTCGGCTTGTGGCCACATCATCCCAACTTTTATTTTTGTCGCCACATCATTTTGTCCTCTGTGTGACTGTTCTCCTGGGTATGTCTCTCATAAAGACACTTGTCATTGGATTCAGTGCCCACCCAGGTAATCCAAGGTGATCTCATCTCAAGATCTTTAACTTAATTACATCTACCAAGATCCTTTTCCCAAATCAGGTAGCATTCACAGATTCCAGGAATTTGAGGTGGATATCTTTTGGGGGAATCATTTTTCAGCCTATCAAAGATAATAATGTGCTTTATGAGTGGCTACATAACTGTGTTTGTGTTGGAGGTTTGATAGTGGGGGTAGAGTTATGCTCAAGGTCAGTCAGAGCAAGACAGTCCTTGAAAGACCTTTGGAGTCCATTATTACACTAGCATCCTTACCTTGATACTGTTTTGGAATTAACTAAATTTTTAAGCTAAAAAAGTTTGTTTATTGTAGAAACTCAATACTTTTTTTTTTTTCGTTAATGAGGTAATAGGCTCAGTAAGGTTAATTTAGTCAAAGTCACATTCTCAATTAAGGGTAGCATAAGTGGCAAATTTAGAATCCAAATACAAGACATTCAACTTTTAATGTCTTCTAAATGTGAGCTTTTAAACTGTATTTTCCCTTTTCCCTCAAATTATTGAAGACATACAAATCACATGCACACACTATGCACACAGAATTCTAACATAATGGTGTGCACATTAACTTCATAAGTGAATCCTTAAAGCTGGAGTCATAAGGAATATCCTTTTATAACTTCATTATGCAGTGGAGGCTTTTCACCTGTGGAAAACAAGAATGCACATATACTATGGTACAACATGCTTTAATTCTTTGTTTTAATATGTGCTTCAGAGAAATTACAACATCTTGAGGGAAGAGATTATATAGCAGCAGTGGCAAAGTTTGCCTCCATATCCACATCCCTTTAAAGAGACTGTGCCTGAGCCTAGTCCCGGTGGCCATTAAAACAATAGATGACTATTATCTCCCCACCCCAGTGCCTGAAAATGCCACTGACTGGATCAGAGGAAGGCAAGGAAAATTAATCTATAGTTTAGATACACCTTTTTGAATAAACGGTTTAAATAAAGAACATTAGAGTCAAAGTCATTGTGCCTTGGTCATGTTATTAGTAGGGTACATGTGTCAGAGTCAATGAATTCTCATTTTGAGATCCTATGAGCTGCCCAAGTATCCTTCCTAAGTGCCTTACTTGAGCTAGTAACTTAAACTTGACTTTATTGACAGAATATCTTCCCTTGTGATTAATGAGAATGTCCTATCTGGATTAATGGCCTCATGAATTCCACCTCTGATCTTCAGCAAGAGAGAAGTTTGGGAAATGTTACCTGCCTATAAATAATAGGTCTTAGGGGTACCATCATTCTTTGGGGGAATAGGGCAAAAATCACTCTTTATTAAGGCAATTTTTCACCTTTACTTTATTCTTCACTGGAGAACAAAATTCATAACCAAGATACAAATGCTTTTGTACAGATTCACCTGACTTTTGGCTATTACGTGCAAAGTTAATGACTAGGTAAAAATTCAAGAAAAGTATTTCTGAGTCTATGTATGTTTTATAGACAAGTATTCCACCTGTCACAATATGCCACTTTATATGCCTCAAAATAATATAATATTGTATGTCAACTGGAATTGAAAAATTTTTAAAAATTAAAAAAAACACACAATATACCACTTTTGAAAAAAAAAAGTCTATCTCTGCAGTAGCTGTGCAATATTATGAAGTATCACACCCTTATGTGTTAGATCAGGCACTTGGAATTACTAACTTCAGTATGCAAAAGAAAATACAAAAATCACAAAAAAAGCATCAGAGAACATTATCTAAATGGGAAGTGACATCTGTCTAAAAACAACAATGGCTAACTGAGGCCACTGAAAATAAGTAAAGCCATCAGCCTGGTGATGGCCCTCTTCAATCTATTCCATCAAACAGACCCATCCTATCACATATACATTTTTCATAGTCTCTGCCCAACAATATTTGGTTCTCTCTGTAAGAGACAATAATTTCACCACATATTTTGCTTGTCGTCTGTATGTCCTAGGCCTTTGGAAGTTGAGTTGGCCAATGAAATGTGAGCTAAAGTGATATGTATCAATTCTGGACTGAGCAATCAAACGTATGTATAGAATGCTATACTCTTCTCCTGCCACAGGGAAAATAGAGGCTTAGTATTTTAGAGAGTATAGCTGTCAGGTGGTGGACCTTTGGCTACAAGGGATCCCTGAGTAATGTATAAAGCCGAGCCATCTGCAACCCCTGCTCATTTATTACCTATGCGTCATAAGCAAAAATTAAACTTGTCTTGAGCCACTGAAACTTTGAGCACTTTTCTTCTAAAATGAGTTGAATATGTGAAAGTAAAGTCATGGTAAAAGAAAACCTGAGAGTAATAGAATATAGGCTCAAAAACAAAACAAAACAAAACAAAACAAAACAAAACAAAACAAAAAACAAACAAAATGAAAAAAAAAAAAAAAAAAAAAAGCTTGTACTTAACCTTGCAAATACAAGGAAATTCTAATCCTTTCCAAGTTTGGAAAGATGATCCTGAGATCCTAAAAACGTTTCTTCTAGTCTTGGACCTTTGAGCAGGCAAATGTTCACATCCCTACAGATCACAAAAGCAACAACTGCCGGCTAATGATCAATCAGCCAATCAATCAGGATCGATAAGAACAGCAGCCGCTGCTCATCCTTTTCTCCCAAACACTGTCTGAATTTAACATACTTTTTTGCTCCTTATCTTTTTTGCATTCAGAAACCCTACACACCAAATGAATTGTTGTTTCTATTCACTGTTTCATTCAACATGCCTTCTGACTAACCTACTGGCATAAGGGCCTGCAGAGTTTACAGCTCATTCTGGCCCCTTTGGCCTCTAGTGTTATGTTTGCCTAGCAAAGGAGGAGCACCCTCCCTGTGCTACTCAGTCATTTGAGGGATTAGATTCAGTTACTTGATGAAACGGTCTGATTTTTCTAAACATTTATTTTGCCCTTTAGAAGGGCTCTCTTTCTAATTCCCATAATAACACATGCTAGCAGACAAGAATTAGCTTGACCACTGAGACCTTTTGGGTCTCAGGGGATTCTAGTTTGTATATTATGCCTATTCCTGATTGCCTGCATTTTAACACCCTTGTGCCGTTTCTCTTTCTCCAGTGAGAGAACTGTAATGCCACAGGGTTTTTTCCTCTTCTCTTATTATTATTATTATTTTTGTAATCTAAAGATGGCTTTTGAAAAATTTAGTGTCATAACAAACCAAAAACAAATATTCTTCGAAGAAAAAAATCTGGACACTTTCTGAGATATGAGATTCAGATCTCTTATCTTCTAAAAATCATTAAATAGTATTTCTATTCACCACGGTTATAGGTAACAAAAAAGCTTTGTTATCTTGTTGTAAATCGAAATAATTTGAAATAAAATGTGATGTTAAGCTTTCTTTGAAAATAAAAAAATGGGGAGATTTATATTTTCTATCATATTTTAAAACAATTAAAATTTCTCTTCATCTCATTTTATATTTTAAAATAATTACAATTTCTTCAAATTGTATAAAGGGCTTTTCTTTTTTTGTTTAAAACATGTAATTGATCCATCATTCCTTGCACTTTCATTTTAAACTTGCTACTCAGATAATTATTTGGATAAAGCACAGCATCCATTTTATACACCGCCACAGAAGACCCTCATGGCTTCTTCTCAAAGCACAGTGGAAATTGGAAGGAGACAATAGGTGAACCAAAGAGCCTACATTCTTTAAAGGCAAAGGTACATCTTAAACGTTTGTTTTGGATCATGCTTGACAGACTACTCCATCCATTACGGCTTCTTAATAAATACTTAATTGAAATGTTCCCTAATAGTGAAGAATAAAGAAGGGTGAATAATTTCCTGAGAGTCGACAGTAGCCTTCAGGTATGTGGTGGAGAGATGGTCATTTTGCTGAGTTAATCTGTATGTCACTGACAATGTTACCTGCCTACTAACGTCACATTCACAAGCCTGCTTGCTTCCTGATCATTTTAACTAACATTTAACTAGACTGGTTTTTAGAGCAGACCAGTTAAAAATATGTATGTAGAGTTTTCTGGTATTTCTAAATTTGGATAATGAGAAAGGAAAACAGAGATATAGAAAAAAATATCTCCTATGGTTTAGAAACCTTTTAATAAATTATTATTATTATCAATTATTTTCAGAAGAACCATTTTCAAATGGCAACAGCTAACTCTTGAGTATTTTTGACTGTTCTAATTGTGTTTTAAGTATTAACTCATTTAATTTCCACAATTTAAGAGGTAAGTGTTATTATTCTTCCATTTTATATATGCAAAATATCTGGTACCCAGCTAATTAATACTGGGATGGAATATGACTCCAGTCAACATGATTATGGTCCATTGCACTGCGATGCTATCTATATTCCATCATACTTGGAACATATATACAAAAAAAGAAGAACTTTACTGAAATCGATTTCAGGCTTAGAGCTTCGTGCTCTCTCTCTGTAGAGGAAGATTCAAACTTAGCAGAGCTGACTTTGATAACCTGCTTTAGATCAAACCACATGGCTTCCCAGAGACAAGTATCATGTTAGAGAGATGTGAGAAGCCAATAGGCAATGACAGAAATTTAGAATACTGGATCTATCAAAAGGAGAAAGAAAGCCAATAGTAAGAGAATAATTTTCAGTAGTTTTCTAGAGCATGCTCCATCAATAGGTTCTTCCTTTTTAATTAGTCATCTGACAGTTTTATGGTTTTATTTGCTCAAACTTCATTTTCAAAGAATTGTTTAGTCTTAAAATAATTCTTCCATATCTCATAAAGACTAGGTGTATACATTACTAGGGTTAATAAACACATCAAATTTTAAGACTTTTTATTCCTATAAGGTAATTTCACTTTAAAGTAAATGCTAAAAATTATTCTCAGTAGAGTCATTTTCCTCAAAAAATAAGCCTGGACATCTATTTACTTATAAACCTCAGTGGAAAGGGAAAGATCTTACAAGCATACATACCTTCATATTTCACCTGCTTTCTGAAAGGATCTAATTATGTATACAAAAATAGTAAAAGTAACATTACATAGCGCTTACTATGAACCAGGCACTCTTCTAAGTACTAATATACAATTACTTTAATTCTTACAACAATTTTATAAAGTACATTGTTTGGTCATCTTTATTTCACAGATGAGGAAACTGAAGTACAAAAATAATGAGATGACTGGGATTCAGACACAGGCAGTGTGATTTTAAAGAACATACCTTTAACCACTAAACAATGCCACCCTTCAACAAATAAAACACCTAGAAAAGGATAATTAATTAATAGAGAGTAATGAAATGGAAATATATCTTATGAGTTCTATAATGCCATAAATATAAGGGCCTCCTCAAGGCTCAGTCTCAACCTGTCCAAAACTGAATTAATCATTTTCTCTGCAAAGCTTCCCTTTTAGTGTTACACTCCTCTGTATCAGTCAGGATAGATTAATTTATGGCACAGTAACAAATGACCCAGATAGCTCAGTGGCTTAGACAAAGAAGCTATATTTTTGACCAGTGAAGCCTTCGTTGCCTGTCTTCTTGATTCTAGGATCCAGGCAGGTGGACTAATGTCCATTTGAAACATTGCCAGTCCCATGGCAGAAGGAAAAGAAAGCATTATGAACCAAGTGCCTACTCTTAGAACTTTCTCCTTTCAAAGAGACATGGCACCCTTACCATGTCTGATGACCCAAAGGAAGTCTCATGGCCACAGTGAATCAACAGGTTAAGCAAATAAATTCACTGCAGAGAGAGGAATAAATTTTAGTGAGAAGCAATATATTCAACAAAAATCTCCATCTTAATGTATTAGCATCACCATCCAAAGAAGCTTGAACCGTTGAATTTATTCCTAAATTATATGTCTACAATACCTTCTATAAGTAAATAACACCCAAGACATATTTAATCTGAATTCTAAACATTTGTCTCAAACATTCACTTTCCTCCTTCCCGGTTTTCTATGTCAGATCTCAAAATCTTTCTCCCAGACTTAGCAATAGATTCTTAACAGACTTCTTATCCTATTTTCAGCCTCATCCCTTTTCAATCATTATCCATACTCTCACCAAAGTGATATTGATAAATAAAAACATAATAATGTTCCTCCCCTAATTACATTCTTATAATGATGTCCTATCTTCTACATAATTGACATAAGAAAGCATCTCCTTGTCAAGACTGTTTTCATACTACCCTACCAATCACAACAAGTTATGCCCTAGCACTCTACCTAGCTCTTTGCAGTTCATGAGCATATCATGACATTTTGTTTTTGTTCCTTAACTTAGGCTATTTCATCTATAGAGTTGTCTCCATTCTGTCTCTTCCAGGCAAAATTCACTTTAATAAATCTCATTTCATTTGTGAAAGGTCTTCTCTCCTCTCTCAGTGGTTGTTCCCAACTCTGTACTGCAACACACTCTGAATCGGAAGTGGCATTAATTTGGTATGCTTGCTCTGTCCATTATTTCACATATTTTTATATAGTAATTATTTCTTTGCATGACTATAACTTCTATTGGCTGTGAATAATTTGAGGAACATGTTTATGTATTATTCATTTTTTTTTATCTGCAATGCCTACCACAGTGCCCAGAATATAATAACTACTCAGTAAATTTTGAACAATTAATGAGTTCTCATTAAATAATAATAAGAGAGGACTGAGAGTGTGAGTGAAGAGCATAATTTAAAACAGAAAAGAATATATACAAGTGTGTGGAAAACATGACAGGAAGTAAACTTAATGGGGCAGGAAATGAAAAATAGAGAAGAATATGCTTAAGCTATGCGAACAATAAAAGGTAAAAAAAATTTGGGAGAAAGGTTAAGATTAATGATTAATTAAAGACTAAAGCACAAGTGAACAAATTTACAATCTAGCTTTAACTTTCTTATACAATGTGACAATTATTTTTCTGTTTTTTAAAGACAATCTCATACTTCCGCGTCCTTCCCCTTAAAATAAGGTTGATATAAAGGGAAGTATATTTGGTTTAAAGTGCAAATGGCCTGTTTCATTGGAATTTTATTTTCTTCATGCTCCTGGGGTCTTTAACATCAAAATGTTGTTTAAATGTTTGTAATAACGTTAAAATGCTTATGTTAAATGTTAAATATTTATAATAATCAAACACATTAAATCTTTAACTTTTGGACTTTATATTCTCTAACTTCTGTACTGCTGATGATAAAGAATTTTGATGTGTTCTTCTTTATGTAGATGCATAGAAATAAAATTGTCACTACCATTATAATTGGTAGTGACAAATAAAATTGAACCACCATTATAATTAAGTAAATGTACTTAAATTATTTATAATTATGTGTTTGCAATCAAATCATTTCCATACAAACACTAGAATAAATGTGGGTGAGGAAGGTTATAACTCAGAAAATCTGATATATTACGTGTGTATAGCATCTATCCAGGGAAGAACTACTTGAATTTTTCAGTAGGATTTACAAGTAGGAAATAATCAAACTTTAGTTCTGAATAGGGACAGTTCTCCCTGTCCCACGGGAGTTGAAATGATCCCTTATTAAACTTGATTTTTTTTTTCAGGCTCGCTTCGAGACTCAAATATTATTTCTCCAAACATAAATGTGTAGGAAGTGTGATGAAATAGAGATAGGTTTATAGGACAAAAATGATTTATTAAGCCTTTGAAAGGAACAATAGAAAAATGAAGAACAAGTTTCAACAGCGAAACTGGATTATGTTGTGATATAGCTGGAAAAAACTTAAGTCCCCACCTCCCCCCAAAATCAGTTTATTCGTGCAACGTAACTATAGCAGATAAGAAAATGTGCCAGTTAGAACTCCGTGTAAATGCCAATGTGCATGCTGAGTCGGAATCAGGTAAAGAACTGAATAATAATAATAAAAAAGAAGCAGTCTCTTTGGAAAAGGTTAAAATATAAAGCCAAATCTAAAATAATAGAGAGGTTACAGGATTTTATTTTTATCTGCAGGATCTGATGACAAATTATATTTTTGAGAAAGCAATTAAAAAATTGTATAGAATCAGACCAATGTGTTATTGCACATTGAAAGAAGCTGTGAATTAATGAGTCAAGAAGGTGGAAAATGAATGAAGAATCCTCTTGGTTACTTCATAAAATGAATGGATTGTACCTATCAAATATACATTGAAAGAAGACAATGGAAGATGCCTTTAGGAAGTCAAGATGATGTTTATCTCAGAATTCTTTAAAACAGTAGTGTTCCCTGGAGTGCTCTGTACCCTAAAGGAATGATCAGGAATAGTATAAACACCCAGGAAAAATCAAAATCTTATCAAGATAATTAAAGGTGAAATTTCTCAATAGAAAAGAATCTCTGATAGCTTTATTGTTAATATTAAATAATCCTAAAAGACTTTTTCTATGTCTATATACCGCTTAATTTCAAAAAATGTTTAAAAATATTTTAATAAGATACTCAAACACTTACAAATTTATAAAATTTTTTAAAAGGTAAAAATATACAGTAAAGAAACTAGAAAAGTGAGGATAGAAAATTGAATCTTGAATGGAACTAACATAATTAGAATGTTTAAGTCATTTATTTGGTTTTAAGTTTTCTAATGGTCAACGAAAAAGTGAGAAACAGTCATTAGAAAATTCAGGTTCCATAAAACAAAAGCTGAGCTATTTGCTTCGAAGAACTGATTCTAACAAGAAATATACCTCTCCGTAAGATGTTCATAAAGAAGACCCCATGTAACACACTGAAACATTTTCTAAACATCCTTAAAACCAAAACAATCAAGTTTTGTAGAGCAGCGTTTTATTTAAAAATAACTCTAAGCACATGCTGATGGCATTGTATAAAACTGTGTTTCAGTGATATAGAGGCCCACAGTACATTTTAGCATTCTGCATTATAGCATTTCTTGAGGAACAGGTGAACCACATATCCTCCAAGAACTCTCTCATAAAAGCTGCTTCTGCCTATTAAATTTTAAATGTAAATTGGGTGACAAGAAATTCAGAAATGCACTCTTTTGAAAGCTTCTCAAGCGTAGCTATGCTATGCTGCTAGATGAGTGATATTCATATATTATAGGTAAAGGCACACGCTTTGAGGTGAGCTTCTTTAGCAAAGCTGATTGGTTTTTACTGAAGTCGGGACATCAAAATGCTGCCAGAGCCCAAGAGACAACTAGAGAATATGTATTTTGAACTAGGGTTTGAAGAGTAGGCTGCTGCCTAGGAGAATGTTAGGACAAATAATTATTTCCTGAGATAATTCTTAAATGAGCAGGTAACAAATCCCAATGGTTTCTTAGTGTAACTCTAATTAACTTACTGGTAAAATAGGCAAAATATATCTGAATGCATTATTACGATCTATTACCTCCTCTTAAAAGGGTGAAATATTGTATGGCAGGGGTCACAAATTTTTATTTAATTTTAAGGCTATTTTAAATTTTGTAATGAACAACTCGGCTTAGATTTTATTCTTTTCCTTAACATGTCTCAATCAGAATTCATTTCAATAAAATAAAACTATAAAAGCTAGACTTCTACCTTATTATCTCTCACCCTAAGGCTCACAGTAAAGGTTGTACTGGAAGCATAAATATGTATGTTTTCTACTGAGATTTTTGCAAAGCACAGCATAAACTTAAGCTGGAGATGTGAAATAATCTACCATGTGATTGTTTATTGCTACTACCATCAGGCTTGGAAACTAAATGTAGGATATGATATCCAGCAAGAATTATCACTCATCAAAGGCAGACCCGTTACTTGGTATTAAAAATTGTTTAATAATGTTGAAGACTTCCCAAGTTGCAATAGAAAATGTTTTAAATGAAAATGCTAAAAGTGATTTAATTAGCACAAAGTTTAAAATTGCATTGGACAAGAAATCATGGATAGTAATTATCATGAAAGTAGAGTAACCCTAAACAAATCACATTTAGAAATATTATGCATTTATAATGACTAGTTATTTTTAAAGAAAATTAACAATTTCATAGCATTAATGAATTTCAATTTTCATTAAATTCATCTAAGAGAATTTTGACAATTTACTATGATTCTTAAGCAAATCAGCCAATTCGACTGTGTCACTCAAAAACTGAGAATAACAGTCTAACAATGCAAAACTTCTTTCTCATTTATACTTTCATGACTGACAATTTAAATGGCAAATATATTTTCTAGAGAGTAAAAACATAGAACTATATTTATTAAATAGTATTATAAAATACAGAACAAGTTGGCTATACTCTTGAGAATAAAACTACAACTAAACAATAGTTTAAAATGCAACTGCAGTTCATGTGTAGGTAAATAATCTCTAATCAATATGCCAAAATTACTTTTGAAACAGTTATGAAGAATTCATAACACTCTTCTTATTGTAAAGTCAATGTAACTAAAATGAGGATATAAAGAAGTCAAGCTTATATAAGTGAATGTTCACTACACAGTATAACTTTAAAGGTAGATCTTGAACAGCTTCCAGAGTCCATTGATTAAATATTTATTGAGTGCCCTCTAGGGGTTTGTCATTAGAAATAGTACTCTGGAGGAGTACAGACCAGAGAACACATAATCTTCGAATTTTTGGATCAGCGCAAGAAACGATTCTTTGCTCTAGCAATCTCATGCACAGTAGGAACAATCTTTTCATACCCTTCTTATTGTATGTGAACAATGTTTGTTTCTAAAATAAAGTGCTTCCCTAAAATGTGTCATAAAAAGGAATCATATTTTTTGAGATTAGAAAATTTTGCTGATAATAGTACTTGTGTCTGCAGTCTGAGTAATAGAAGGAAGATAGTCAGTTATGTAAGGCAATATTGTATTTCCCAGTAAAGAGGAGCGGTGACAAAATCATACATAGGGTAAGTTAGAACTCAGAGCTACCTTAAGCATAGTAAGCAAAGTACTCTGACACTATGGTAGGAAAAGAAATCTGATGTTGTATAAAAGTCTTATGAAATCTCTAGTCAAAACGTTTTTAAAGCATAATATTGTTTTCTAACTTTATAGATATATTTGTTTATTTTAAATTATCTGGAAAGAGATGAAGGATAAAAGATGAAAAAATTATTGCTATTAAGATTCCTGTTTTGTATTTTATCTATAAACACTCACACACATAAATACCCTCCTAGTTGTAGAATCATTAACTATAGAGTTATATTATGCATACTTGTTTAATTGTATCATCAAAATTTCTCAGATTATTAAAAACCTTTTGTAAATGTTCTCTTAGTGGTTCCACAGTATACCAACATGTGGCTTGCCATAACTCCACTGGCTTTTCTCTATGGATGGATATGTAGCTTGATTTGTTATTTTCAGTTTATTTTCAGTGTGACAGACAATCTTACCTAGAAAATCCTCTTGGTATGATTGATTTAGGACAGATTTCTAGAAGTGCAATTATGGTACCAAAAGACAAAAGTGTCTTTAGAGCTTCTATCACAAACTGTTAAACCTCTCCAGAAGGTTTGCTTCAGTACATACTTAAACCAGCAGAGTATATGAAAATCCCCTGTACCACACTTAAATGTGGAGGAACATGTCATTAAAGAATCTCTGCTAGATTAGTAAAGGAAAATATCATCTGTTTAAATGTGCACTGACTTGATTAAATTTTCAACCAGACATTAAAGGAAAAAGGCAATTTTGGAAAAAAACTTTAAATAAAGTGCCGTATGTTTTAGATAAAACTCATAAAGAAATTTCTCAAAAGATATTTGAGAAATAGATCTGAACAAAATAAAAGTAATCATTTAAACAAGACCATTTGGGAGAGATCTAGAGAGGAATCTGAATCCGGACTTGGAAAAGAATATGTTGTCATCAGCTCAGGATGCCATAACAAAATATCACAGACTGGGTGGTTTAAACAACAGAAATTTATTTCTTTCAGTTCTGGAGGGCTGGAAAGTCCAAGATCAAGGTTCAAGTTGATTCAGTGGCTTTCTTCCTGCCTGCCTTTGTGGATGGCTGCCTTCTACTATGTCTTCACATGGTGATGGGGGTGGGGTGGGATGGGGTGTGTATGTGGGGGTGGGGCGGTAGTGAGAGACAGCATGAGAGCAAGCTGCCTCTTGTTATAAGGCCACCGTCCTATTAGGACTCCACTCTTATGACTCCATTTAACCTTAATTATACTTCCTAAAGACCCTGAAGACTCTATTTCTGGATATAGTCACATTGGGTATTAGGGCTTCGACATAATGAATTTGGGGAGGGACAAAATTCAGTCCATAGCAGGAAGGTACTTCTTACTAAATATGAAGAAAAAATTTTATGAGTGCCTAGATAAGCATAAATAGCCATATTACTACTTTTAACAGGAAATACAGACTATTTTTTCAATACTCATGCTCATTTTATAATGTTCTATTACATACGAGGAAAGGAGCTCTTATATGACACAAAAGCAGTGAGGGTATAACATGAGGGATCCTTAAAACTGGGACTGTAAAGTTGTGAACCAACAAATTAGCGATGTTATTTTACATCCCAAGGTTCGGTGAGATACCTGAAGCAGTAGCAGAGTGACAAGTCAAAAAGCCTGAAAGTAAGGCCAGAGGAGCTGTCACAGTCAGGCAATGACTAAATGTGTTGCTAAAATAAATCCTAAAATTATGATCGAAAGAGAGGAGGCCCACTGTAGTTGAGATCAAAGACAAGACAAAAACGCCAAACGTATGAACTTTTGTTGTCATCTTTTTTTTCTTCAATTCTTTATCTAAGTTCCTTTCCAAGTCGGGGAATATTTTTGACCTGTTTAGGGTAAACTTCAGTTTATTGAGTCTAAAACAGAAACTACTGGACAAAATTAACTTAGTAAAGCTTGTGTCATTTTTCAATAAATTTAAGGCTTTTAAACTTTGTTGTGTTTATATTTGTTGAATTTCTTATTTACCTCTTTTAGATAGAAAACCATTCTGCTTAAAAAGTGTGGAAATATCAAATGTACTATGTTCTAGGAAGCTAAAAAATATGCTTCTTATTCTTCACCCTTCTAAGGTACCTAGATAACCTCATTTCTGAGACATGATAACCAATTTGGAGGTATATTTTCAGAATATAATCCAAGCCTGAGCAGTACCCCATAGTAGAGTATTTTAAGGTGATGCAAGAGAATGGGCTTGTGTAGAATAAAGAATATATTATAATAGAGAGGTAAATACTGAAACTATATTTGGGTAACTGATCTACGCAAGCTTAACTTATTTTGAAGTCAATCTATCTAATTAAGTAGAGACTTGCAGGAATTTTGCCAAAATCAAGTAAGCTTTCAATGGTCATTCTATACCCATATACATACACACAAACACCCCAAGTCATATACAGACATACACAGACATATGAATTATATACACATATTGTATATATCCATATCTATATATATTTAATGTCTATGTATATTCATAATATACATATTCATAATTAAATATATATTTATACTTTTTATATGTGTTAGCTTCAATAACATATTAATATTTAAATTTATATTGGATAAGAGTGGAAAAACTTTTCTGCATCTTGTTTTCGGTAAGTCCAAAGCCTATGTATATCCTACAGTATCATCTTTCTGTCCCAGGCATTGGATAGGAACGGGATAGTGTCTCATAATGAGGAAGGGGTTATAAGGGTAGCAGCTCAATCAGTAAACCTATAAAAGGAGGATTAGTGGCATTCACCTTCTCTCCAGAATAAATCAGTGGATTTCCTTCCTAATTCTCCAACCACATAAGTCTCCTATTACTCCTCCTAAAATATCTGATGACAGTCAGATTGTGAACACAGAACTATTTCTGTTTCTAACACGTACATGTGTCTCCTTGTTCAGATCTATCATCACAGAATGACAGGTTCCAAATGATTTCTAACTTTTACTTTGGGGGAAATCTTTTCAAATAAATGCCAGGACAAACTCGTATTTTTCTCTCACTGTTTTGTTATTTTATTAGTTCAAAACCTTTTGTCCCCATGTCTACTGACTTGACAAGACAAGATGAACCTTAATAGTACCTAAGAGAAACTGAGGATATTAATTTGGGGGCAAATCTATTAAAATTCTGTTTCAGAAAAAATGATTTATACAAGTATAATTGCTACCATGAACAACATCCAATACAATAAGTTAGACGAAAATGTACCTGTGGTTTTACAATTCAATAGAATATAAAACACTAATTACTCAAGGTGTCTATAAGATTATGAGTATTATGACTGATATACTAGAATCCATTCTTTATTATAAATGAACAACTTTCAGAACTTGATCTTTAGATATATGTCAAGCTAAGCACAATGTCTTTCCTCATTTTGAGACTCAATTCTTTTTCATTTCAAATTCTACTTTTTTGATCCAATTACTCTTGCTCTGTGGCAGATTTTATTAAACCATAAAAATTTAACTTTATCATTAATTAAAATGGAAACTCTGACAATATTACATTTTACCCTTTACCTCTTAATAATTAAGATGAGCTGTGCTTTGATCCCGTAATGTCTATACAGTACCAGGAAAGGACTGCACAAAACTGAGCTACTGAAAAGCAATATAGGGATCCAATGAGTTTCCTGTTAGAAAATGTAACTTTAAACCTGAAAGAGAATAAAATGGTTTCGACTTATTATGCATTTACTCATTATTGTAGTTGGCGGTGCAGAATATTCATCCTAAGAAAGCTGATGTTAACTTTTACTTATGTTGCTTTTGATGGACTTACTGGGACAATAAAAATTATCCTATAAAAATAAAATTTCTCACCTAAGATGTTCATTATTGGACTGAAGGTTATTTTTTCCAAGGTAAGAAGCATCATTTTTACACCAAGAACAGTGTTAATTTTCTGATTATTTTTACTGATGAAAGTAACATTGACTTTTGGTAGTAGCATCAAAGACAATTGCTTGAGGACTTTGTAATTCTCTAATATTTTCCTGATTAACGGTGGTTCTGTCCATCCTTTCTTCTTTCATTTCACATGGCTGGCCCTTTTTTTCTACTCTTTATCAACCAGTATGTGTGAAGATACTAATTTAAGCATAATAGACATGGTAACGTCACTAAGGATATGAAAATGTCTTGCTGCCCTTGCATCAATTTTTGCCCTGCACATAGTGAGACCTCCAACTTCAAGGAGGTCTTTCACTTTCTCACCCATCCAGTACTCTCACACTGGCTCTCACTCTTTGTTACACACACACACACACACACACACACACACACACACACACTCATTCTCACATAAACCTCTTTTCCATACACTTTGCTTCTGAGAGCATTCTTTCTTCTCATTCCTGTGTTCTTCCTCTGCATTTTCTGGTCAATCCATACATATTAAAGTCTTAAATTAGATATTTCCACTGGAAGTCTTCATCAACACTCTGGGTTAATTTTTTCTCTTCTGTTTTTGCCAAAGACTCTGAATGGAATTTTTAATGTAGATGTATTTTGCATAATATTGTATTTTTGTTTCTTTGTGTAACAGGAAGTTCTCTAAGAGCACACAAAATGCCATGCACCACTATACCCTATCATTTGGTGCTGTACTCAGCACCTAACGTGCTCAGTAAATATTGTTGAATAAACAAATGAATGTGTGCTGATTTGAACTGTATATACCTGTGTTGTCTAACATGGTAGCCATGTGTCTTTTGAGTACTTAAAAGGTGACTAGTCTAAAATGAGAAGTACCAGATTTTGAAGACTTAGTATCAAAATAGGTTAAAAATCCCATTAATAATTTAATATAGATCAGATGTTGAAATAATATTTTTGCTGCATTGTCTTAAATAAAATGACTATTAGAATAAAATTTACCTGTTCTTACTGCTTTCTTTAACATAGTTACTTGAAAATTTTAAATTAATTATATGGGTCATTTTAATGGCTTGCACTGTACTTTTATTAGACAGCTACAGTATAAATCACACAGATTACAGACATAAGAATGTCATCAGCCCATTATTACAGTCTTCTTGTCATTCAGTGTTAGGCAAAGCATTTTCCCATTGTTACTGAAATTAAAAACCAGTCATATTTTAAATTTTATCAGTAAATCTTCCTTAATGTAAGCCTTGCGATTAATTAATATTCTGTTGTCTCTAATTAAATAAATTAGATTATTGGAATGATATAAATAATCTACAAGTAGAAATTTTAAACAAATGTATTAAAATTACAATTCCAATATGGAAACATTCAGAACATGTTCTCATTTTAGAGCTCATGAAAAATGAAAAAGAATGACTCTAGACCAGCGCAGTCCAATAGAACATTCTGCATGGATGCAAATGTTCTGTATCTGTGGTGTTCAGTGAAATAGCTACTAACTACATGTGACTATTTAGGCAAATGAAATATGGCTAGTGTGATGAATGAATTCTTAATTTTCATTTAAATAGCTGCATGTGGCTAATATGTATCGTACTGGACTTTGTACCTCTAGACAGAGAGATAATTTCTGTCCTATTTCTAGCAGTACTGAATTTCAAGTAGATTTATCATGAAATGCCATACTAAGAATATTTCTATCTCACCTACATCCTGAGTGACTAAAACCAAAAGTTTAACAAACTTAAAATAATTCACTTTAGAAATACATTGTCAATTGGGTACTAAGAATGTTTTTTTTCTTATAAAATAAAGACGTGCATATTTTAGTTACCAGCAAGATCTACTTGTTTGTTAATTATCTGATATCAGCGTCCCTTCATGTACTTAAATTATACACGTTTGATTTTTAATTAAAATGAGAACATCCATTAAAAAAATTAAAAATATATGCCCCCTCCCTGAATTCCTTTTTGTTTGTTTTTACATTTTAGAAGTATATTGCTTTTGAAACTCTATGTGAGTAATTAATTCAGGATAACCTAAATCTCTAGAAGTCATTTACAGGAGGGCTTTATTGTACAAAAACAATTTCTAATTTGGGATATGCAATATGAATGTATTTAAAATGCTTAACCTCATTCTTCTGATTTGTCTTCTGCTGAATGTCCAGAAAATGGGTCTTTAAAGAACAAGTATAATTAATATTTAATTTTAAGTGCTTTAATTATGAGTTAATGTCTGATTGAATATAAAACATTTCTGCCTGTGGTTTTCATCCAGAGAAGTATTAGAATCATAAAATCTTACACCTGTCAAGGTTCTTGTCCAAATTTTTTATTTTGTACATTAGAAAATAAAAAGTCACAATTACATAGCAGAGACTTATTTTTATGAACAGGTAAAATAACCATTGTCATTAAAATGTCATCATTTCTTTTAACAAATGTTTATGTAACATATCTGTATTCCATTACCCAAGAATGCCCCGCATCTGCGTGGTCATAATGGAGAGAAAAGAAAACTAACTTTTCACTAGTACCTGCTCTGGTTTTGGAATGCTTGACGTCTTCATGCACTGTTACTTCCTGTGATCTTCCTATCAGCCTTTCACGGGGCTGGTTAGGAAATGAGGAATCTCAGCAGTTAGGAATAGGAAAATTTATTCCTGCTCAAAACACTAATGAGAGCATGGTGAGGGGCAGAGGACAGAAAGATTCAAGTCCATATTGTTCTTACAATGGTCTGTGCCTTTCTACATCACACTGATTCTTCTGAGAAACTCATATATTTTATAATCTTCTCTAATTTAGAATAGCAGAAAAGTGTAAGCCAATGTTACTTTTTGGAAATGTGTTTAGAAAATATTTGTTATCAAGTGCACACAATTTTATTTGTTTCTTTTAAGGCTTCATAGTTCTTCCTCTAATTAAAATATGATGGTTTGATAATTCATTTCATTTAGGTCTCTTAAATAATTATGATACTGAACAAATTCATATAAACATAAACATTCTTTATGGTGCCAAAAAACTTCATTGATTGAGCTTTGTAGATTTCAAATATTTTTGGTATAGATAGATTCCCCTCAAAAACTCTGAATTTAGTTTCAGTGAAACTGCATGTAGAGGTAGGGAGAGAACATGGTATTAAAATACTATGACATTCTGATTTTTCTTTTGCTTTTATTTTGGTGAATGTGAAAAGACTGGCTAGTACTAGTCATTGGTCTTGAGGTACATTTATAATATATTAAAAACTGTAAATGTGTTTCTATATTTTTTTTCTGGATAACGAATTACATTAAAATGAGTCAGTGATGAAGAGCATGGTTTCCAAATTAAGACTGACCTGGTCTTGAATTCTGACTTGATCACTTATTTTAATTGTAACTGTGGTTTTGCTAAATCTCAGATTATTCACTTATAAAATGGTAGCAATAGTTGCATTTATCTTATATTAATATAAGTATAAGACTTAGCCTGGAAATTTTCAGCAACTTTGTAGTTGCTCAATAGTTCAATTATAATGGAGTGAGTTAGGGCAGTTCTTTTTTATATTAAATAACTAACCAAATCATATATAAAAAGAGAAGGATATATGTTAGAATTCTTTTGCAAGTGCCAATGGCACATGTCCTAGTACATAATATTACATTTACTGAACATACATAAACTAATTAGATAAAATAGTATCTTTATGGATATATTTACATATTTCTTTAAATTTAGGGTGCTTGTTTTAGAAAATATTGAGTAATAAACTCTATTTCACAGAAAATCATAAACTTAATATTTTTTAGTAGATACACAAGATATTTATACATGTTTAAAATATGTTATAGATGAATCTACAATGAATCTCTTCAAAAAGTTTCAAATTTAAAAGTATAAGGAAATATCTCCCTTAAGTTCAGATCAACTTTTAAATATTTTTATTTTTGTTACTAAGTGAAAATCCACAAAAAACCTCTTAGGCATATTACTGTTAAAAATACAAATAAAATTATGTACTCCTGAGAGTTCTCATCTCTTTATTCTAAGTAGCTTGAAAAAAATATCATCTCCTATTGTTGCTATCTCACTGACATGTCAGAACTGTATTGAGAGAGTCCCACTGTAAGAAGGATGCTCTGATTTTCAGAGAGCTCTAACACATGTAAATTTTAAAAAGTTGAGTTTCGAAATAGGAAAATATGTTTTTAATTCTTTATTTTTAATAATCTCTGGTAATCCAAACTTTTAACTCTTTTTTCCTCACATATATTATGTAGGGTACTAAATCAAGAGGTAAAGAGATGGCCCTACCAAGGCATAAAAAAAAAGATTATGGCAGGGGTCATAGTGTTTGACAAATGTTAATTTATCTGAACATCAGGATACATCATTTACTTTGAAAATCTCTGTCCTTGAGAGTCAACATTATCCTCAGGCATTGCAATAAATATCTTACTTTCATATTTTTATATCAGAAAAAAATATATTTATAGAGCACACATAGACTTTTAAAAAGCTCAACACAATTATTAGGAATATGGATGTATAGAGCACATTCTAACTTTAAATTACACATATTAGTAAAAGAAACAACTAGAATGGCAGATTAAAAAAATAAAAAAATCAAGACAGGTTTTTGTACACAGAGCTGTCTCACTGGACATAAGCAAGTTAATCACTTCAGAAATATTTTAAGAGCCAATATTTACTGAGTGTGACTTTATCATTAAGTACAAAGATTGAGTAGCACATCTCAATGGAATAAAGGCGATGTGTATTAAAGAGAGAGAGAGAGAGAGAGAGAGAGAGAGAGAGAGGGAAAGAAAGCAGTGGCTGGGGAGAGAAGATATGCTATATGTGTGCTGCTCCATGTGCTATAGAGTTGACATATTTTAATAGATGCATATATGCATAAATATATAGACTTACTGGACATATTAAATAAAGGAGATCGGAGGTTCTGCCTATATTAGGCAATAAATATCAGCATATTCCTTGACTCCATTGTTTAGGTTGAACAAGTTCTGTAATGACAGATCCAACTTATTCACTTAAACTTACTAGATGCTTGGCCATTAACATGCGTGATCTGCAATGAATGAAGGCTAGATCCCTATCAGAAAGGGGGTTATTACTTTCAGGAATCATAGGTAATCCCTGGTTCTGATAGTCTCTCAATCCTTTTATATTCCTTTGTACCAATTTCTTACTGCAATATAGAGACATAGCATTCAGCAAGGAGCAATGATTAAATGTCAAATATATAATAAGTTAATGTTACTCTTTGTTTTAAGTAACAACTCTCAGTGTCAAAGAACATAATTCAAAAAGTATTCATTATCATATTTGGTTTTGTTTTGCTTTATTTATTTATTTTTTTGTACTTAGATAGTTGGATAATTTCCATATAAATATAAAGATAAGTAAGCTGATTTAAAATAATCAGTCTGATAAGCCATCTACCATAGCAGTAGCTATTCAAGATGCTAATAAAAAAGGAAGCATAGTCTGAACACTTTACATAAGTAGAAAATCTACCAAGTGTTTCAAAGTACATCCTTAATTCAGCAAAATAAAAACTCTTACAAGCAAGCAAAGTGGTTGTTATTATCTTTGTTTCACTATTTATGAAACTGATGTCCTCGGTTATAAAGAAAATTGATTACCTAAGATCTCCAAGATTTCAAGCAGCATATTTAAACTAGAATCCAAGTTTATGTACTCAAAGTCTAGTATTCTTTGAACTGTGCTACAATAACTGAAGACCAGTAATGAAATTAATACTATTTTTCTTCCTCCCTCTTTCTCTACTCCCTTTCTTTCTCCCTTCTCTGCATATTTTAAAGAATACATCTAGCATCATTTATTCATTATTTAATTTACTCATTTATTTAACATTTATTATGTGTCAGGTAGCTCAAAAAGTCTTACTTAAGTAAAATGCTGAAAAAAAACACCCCACAAATTTTGGCTATGTTCAGAACAATCAGCAGAAACTCTTAAAAAAAAAATGGGAGAGAGGAAGGAAGGAGTCATAATCTAGGATAATGGTTTCAGTCTATGTGGTGTCACTCAATTCCATCAGCCTATTATGACTTCATTTTCTCTCAACTTGAATGTGGAAAATTATACAAAACTGGAGTACATCATTTATTTTTGCTGCTACATATAAACTGGGGTTCTCTATAAGAATGTTTCATGCTTTTATGTGCGGTATCTATTATATTCGTGGTAAAACAACAACAACAACAACAACAACAACAACAACAACAACAACAACAACAACAACAAAACCATAGTTCTACACAGAGGAGAAATCTGTTTACAAGCTGGGTTGTCTTAAGTCTTCCCCACGGCAGCCAACAGAGGTGAAGTACCTAAGTGCAAGTGAGCTTCCTTGAACCACTACTGCAATGTTTATACAAGTGAAGTGAAAATGACCTTTAAGAAACTACCCAGGACATATCCTGACTTTAATAGGCACTAGTCTTAAACTCTTTCAGTAATTTTATAATCAATTCCATTTTTAACCATATCTAAGGAAAGGGATTGTATAAAATCCAATAGTATCCTTTTCAATTTGTAGCACAAATAATTTCTTGCAACATCCTTATTACTATCTTTAATCATCTAATTTCACCTAGACTGATTTCTTTTAATCTCAGTGTGAATAGAAAATAGAAGATCAATCACTTTCAACAGAAGCCCCAGTTGGGGCGATCATAGGTTAATAGTCAGTGTAAATTTACCAAATACGAGAAGGACTTGCAGGTAAGTGTTGATTTTGATAATTTGAACATGGTCAAAGTGTGACACATACAATAAAGAAACTTAATAGATCTTACTATTGAATGAAAACTTGGAAACACTGGACTTTACAAAAAAGTAAGGAGATTACAAGCATTGGTTTTTAGGTCATTTGAAAGATTAGTGTGCTTTTATATTCATGGATTTATCAATATATTATTTCATTTACTCAGTTTTTTTTTTTTTCAATTCAACCATAACTTAGTGAGTATATGTGCTAGAAAAAGTACTAGTTATGTGGTAGTGATACAAAAGACAGATAAACCATGACCACCCCTTCAAAAGCTTAGAGTTTTTTGGGAGAGTTTGGTTTACACATGCCAGCATTAAATCAAAATTTTTAAAAGGGACAAGTAACCTGTGAAGGGGATGTCATGAAAGCAAGGGCAGAGTTTCAAGAAGCAAGAGGTCAACACTGCAAAGTTTCATTTTGAAAATGGGATGCATTTATTTCAATACTCCTGTGAAGCAAGTAATATAACAAATTTTTGAATTCCTGCCAACAGATGGCTGATAGATTAACATTATAGCCTGTGGGAGCAAGAATCTAAGTATAGATGGGTGAAAAATTTTATATGTGTGTATATTTTAATATATTAGTCCAGTGTTTCCGATTTATCAAAAGAATCAGGGTTATGTGTTACCTAACCACTGAATAAACTGAATAGTCAGTCAAATTGAAATTTATACTTTAAAAAAATCTTAAAGAGAGGATAAAATTATAAGTAATACTACTTTGCGTTGTGGATTGAATTGTATTCCTCAAAAATTTATATGTTAAACCTTTAACTACCAAAGAGACTGTATTTGGAGATGGAAGTTGAGTTGAATACTACACTTCATTAAGGGAAAACAATTCCAACAAGTAGTTTATAGCACTTTCTTAATGGTTATTGGTAACAAATATTAAGCACTTGCTGGTTTTCAGGTCATGTATTTAGAACTTTATGAGCATAATCTCATTCCACCCTTCAGACAGTCTGAAGAGATAGGTACTTCAGTGATGCCATGGTATAAATATGAGAAGCAGATAGATGTAGTGACTTGCCAAAGGTCAGCTAGTTAGTAAGTCATTGTTCCTAGGGGAAAGAGCATAAAATAACCCTCATTAATATAGCTTTCATTTTTAATATTAAACACATATTTGCTTGAACGTTAAGAATCATTAAAATATTTTAACATTACATTTATCATATTATACAAACAAATAAAAATACAAGTCTAATGAAATTAAAATACTAATGATAAAAGTAAATTTATCACTTGCCACAACTCTGTATTTGGAAAGAAATAAACAGAACGGAAATGGGACAAAGAATATTACAAATATAAGTATTAAATTTAATGTTTGATAGCATAATCACACTGCAAAGGCTTAGTTACTATTTAAAGGTCAAATTATATGAACCCAACACTAAAATTTAAAACCTACAATATTCTCAGATAGACTTGCTAGTGATTAAAAAGTATATATCCATGAACATGAAAGCTTGAAATGTAATAAGAGCCCAAATGAGTTAGTGATGGCTGTCATAAAAATCTGGCAGAGCATTCTATTTACAATTTGTAATAAAACTGTCACACATTGAATTTATAAAAGCATTTATCTTAGAAAAATAAATCTATTTGCCAAGGGCAAGTTAATAACCTCTACAGTTCATTTGAATATATAGACAAAGAGATAGTTTGACTAATAGAGAATTTTCAGAAATGTATTGGGGAAATGTATACGATGCTGACAATGGAAACATTACTCAAAAAGATTCGATGCTGTGAATTAACAGCAGGAGTACTTTCTACATTATCTGAAATACAAATCAATACTGTTAACTATCAACTGAAAGAACATACACACAGAGAAAATTGTATTCATGTGTTCTGGTTTCAGAAATAATTAAAAATATTTCAATTTAAGTACCAAAAGAACATGTGGATTTTTAAAATACCTAATTGAATGCACAGCTATTTCCTGAAGATTAGATGTCATTCACTTATTTGAGGAATCTTAGGGAAGAAAATGGTATTTAATGCATAGGTTTTACAGATACTCAGAAATGTAAACATACGTAATTTTTAATAAACTATTCCTTGAAATTTCTGACAAGCTTAATGGGAGTATGGAAGACAGTGGTCATACGGTGTTTAAAATAACTATAGTGATAGCACGGTATTGTTACACAAGCTCCAGCAGTCACAGTGAGCTTGAACAAGTCATTTAGACTTCTTATGGTTTGTGTTTTTCAGAATGTTCATGAAGCTTCCCAGTGTTACTTTGCATTCCCCTTAAAATGCAAATATAATCTTGAGGGAAGAATTTTAGGACCATTTACATGTGTGTATTTTCTCCAAATGTAATGCTGAATAAAGAGAGAGGACATGTAAGTTATAAAGCTTTTTATTTAGAACAATGTCAGCAAACTTTTCCTTAAAAGGCAAATACTCAACTCTACTGTCGTAGTGTTATAGACAATATATAAATGACTGGTATGGCTACGTTCCAAGAAAAATCTATTTACAAAAACAAGCAAGAGATGTGCTTTCATCAATGGGCCATAATTTGACAATCATTTGAAAAAAGAATTCTTTTCTCTACTTTCTTATTTTCTCTTTAAAAAAAAAATCTTTTAAAAATTGCTTTGAAACCCATCAATTTCCAGTATCTTATATCTGGTTTTCTTATAGTTTCTTTTTATTGAAAAAATAGATTGTACTTTTGAAGAGTTTCTTGTTGAACAGTGTATTTTTCTTTACTTTTGATCATTCCATAAACTCACATATTCTTTGTTTGTTTTCATAAGTGATAAAACAAACAAAAATAATCCTACAGGTTAAAGAATTTGAAAAGCAAATTGCTCCACTGGTTCTGTGAAAAACATATTTGATTCTTCTATGTCAAGAGCACTTTGTTTGGCACTGCCATGTTCAAATTCTAGCTCTGGCCCTTTGCTGGTTAACTGTGGGCTTCTGCCTTCATTTTCTCCTCTGTATGATGGGCCTCATAACAATATTTACCTCAGGACTGTTGTGAAGCTTAAGTGAGTTAATGGATATATAACACTTTGCAGATGTTGCACATATGAAAAGCATACAATAAATAGTAGTTATTGTTATCACTGCATTTATTAAAATTAATAAGTATCCCAGGTCTTTGAATAACAGGGGTAGTAGAAGACATGGAAGAAATAAATACATAAAATATTACACAGTGCAACAAATAAGTATTTTATCACTTGTTCATATTCAAAGGTTGAGGAACATGAAGTAGACAAATTAGAGAAGTTTGAAGAAATTTAAATGAAGAAATTTAAAAATTTTTAATACTTGCACAAATTTATGAAACCTAGATCTTTTGGATTCCAACCTGACTGCCCTCCTCAAAGGTAGTCAACAACCACTGCAAGTTAAGAAATAGTGTGCCAGAACCGAACAGTATTTGTTGATAATTTTTGCAGCGTGTGAAATTTACTGAGAAAGGAGAGAAAAAGGAATTTTACTGTTCCAGTTGTGCAGTAACCAAGAGGTCAGTGCTTAAAGAGGGCTGAAAATGTGGAGTTTCATGGATGACTGAAAAATAATGTTCAGGAAATCTCTTAGGCCCTGATCTTGGTGTCTTGGTGACTTTGAGTTTGGCATGCAAATTTAGCTTGTGAAGGTGGCTATTGCTCCTGCGGATGTTAACTCTAACTTAGTTGCTCACATTTAACTGTCAACAGATTCTGCACAAAAGTTGAACTTCCAGGAGTCCCGACAAATTCTGGCTATGAAAACCAGAAGAGATTGTGCCTGATTGAGATGGAAAGCAGCTGGAGTTGCAGATGTTCCTCTTAAGGGGCCTGCGCATGGATTTACTCCCTGATGGACATACTTGCTCTGAGCTTCAGCGCTGAGGCAGCAGCTTAAAAGGTACCAGGGACACATGGGGGAGGAACTGAATTGTCTGGCTTCAGGGTGAGGGCTGAAGAGACAGCTTTCTCCCAGACAGACGTGCTGACAGAATCTACTGTTCCTTTGTTGAGTCCCCCCACTAGCCCAGCGTGCAGACACAGGCAGCACCACATCTGAGTCTCCATCAACCTGGCTAACACTGGTCACCTTACCCTGGTGATTCTCTGAGACTCTATCTCACCCATCCGCTTCTAGTAGATTTTCCATACAAATGATACGTTTTAGCCTATGCTACAGACTTTCCTAAAATCTCTCAAAGGTTCATAATCCTCAAACAAGCAGTGTTCGGCTTTGGCATACCCCATATCTCTTGCTTAACATCCCCAAGCCTGGCACTGGAGGCAGTCAGCTTCAGTTCATAGATTGGCCTCTAGAGGATCCTTCAAGCCCAGCACTCCTGCCAGCCATGTGTGGGTTGCTTGGTGACTCTTGCCATGTGGCCCCAGGCAGGGCATAGGCGGAGGCTGAACTTGGACTGAAGTGTGGCCTCTCTAAGGAGGCCCTGGGGTAGTATGCCCAGTGGCCCTCCTTGGACTGAGCCAAAGCACCACCCAGGGCTGCATCAAACAATGACATACCTGAAAGGCAGACTGGGCAGGCACCAGAGTCCTGCTAAAGCGAATCCTGCTCTGTAGTGTCAGGTCCTCACCAACAAGTGTTCACAATCAATCATCCCCAAAGGTCAAATCCTCCCAAAGGTCAAACCCTCCCATTGATGTGCTAACAGCAACCAAGTCTCAACTGCAACATGAGGGCACACATAAGCCATATAAGGAATATACCTGGAGCACACAACTCAGGTGACCAGGAAAGACTATACCACTGGACCCCACAGGACACCTTTTACATGAAGCCTCTATAGTAAGACTGGGAGACATAGTAGCCCTATCTAATATATAGAAGTAAACACAGGGAGGCAGCCAAAAATGGAGAAACAAAGAAACATGGCCCAAATGAAAGAAGAGCAAAAAGCTTCAGAAAAAGTACAAGCAAAATGTAGACAAACAATTACCAGATGCAGAGTTCAAAACACTAGTTATAAGGATGCTCCATGAATTTAGTGCAAGAGTAGGTTAACTTAGGGAGAACTTTAACAAAGAGATACAAAACATAAAAATGGAGGTAAGTAATGTAAAAAAAGACCAGAGGGTAGAGAGGAAGGGGGAGAAGGGAGGTAGATGGAAAGAAAATTAAAATCATTTCTTCAATTAAAAAAATAAAATAAAATATACTTTTAACGACTAAATAAATAATAAAAATCTTTAAAAAAAAGTCAGAAATTAATAAAATGCCAAAGGTGAAACACAAAGAGAAACTCTTAAAAGAAGCAAGAGAAAAGCAGTTAGTTACCTACAAAAGAGTTTTCATAAGACTGTCAGTTGATATCTCAACAGAATCTTTGCAGGCCAGAAGGGATTGGCAGGAAATATTCAAAGTGGTGAAAAACAGAGATCTACAGCTAAGATTACTCTACCCATCAAAGCTATCATTTAGAATCAAAAGCCATATAAAGAACTTCCCAGGCAAAAAATGCTAAATGAGTTCATCACCACTAAGCCGGTATTACAGGAAATGTTGGAGGGACTACTTTAAGAAAAAAAATTTGCATACACACACACACACACACACATACATACATATACATACACACACATGCATACATACACGTGTGTGTGTGTGTGTATAATCTCAAAAATTGAAAAAAGATTAAATGCTCCAATCAAAAGATAGGGTGGCTGAATGGATGAGAAAACAAGACCCTTACATATGCTGCCTACAAGAGACTCACTTCAGATTAAAAGCACACACGGACTGAAAGTAAGAGATGGAAAAAGATATTTCATGAAAATGGAAACACACAAAAAAAGCTGGCATAGCAATACTTATGTAAGACAAAATAGATTTTAAAACAAAGGCTATAACAAAAGATAAAGAAGGACCCAGTAACCCCACATCTGGGTATTTATCCAAAGAAACTCAAAATAGTACTTTAAAGGGACATGTGCAGCCATATGTTTATTGCAGCATTATTTACAACAGCCAAGATATGGAGGCAACCTGGTGTCCATCAATGGACTATTATTCAGTCGAGAGAGAGAGAGAGAGAGAGAAGAAAGAAAGAAAGAAAGAAAGAAAGAAAGAAAGAAAGAAAGGAAGGAAGGAAGGAAGGAAGGAAGGAAGGAAGGAAGGAAGGAAGGAAGGAAGGAAGGAAGGAAGGAAGATAGGAAGGAAGATAGGAAGGAAGGAAGGAAGGATGAAAGAGTGAAATTTTGCCATCTGCAACAACGTGGATGGACCTAGAGGGTATTGTGCTGAGAGGAGTAAGTCAGACAGTGAAAGACAAATGCCATATAATTTTACTTGCATGCGGAATTTAAAGAACAGAATAAACAAACAAACAAAACAGGAACAAACTCATAGATACCAGAGAACATTTGATTATTGCCAGATATGAGGTTGTTTAAGGGAGATGAGTGAAAAAGGGGAAAGGATTAAGAAGTACAAATTGGTAGTTACAAAATAGTTATGGAGTTGTAAAATGTAGCATAGGGTATATATACAGTCAATAATATTGTAATTGTATGTAGTGTTAGATAGGTACTAGATTTATTGGTGTAATCACTTCGTAAGCTATACAAATGTCTAACTAACATGTCGTATATCTGAAACTAATATAATACTGTATGACAACTGTAATTGAAAAACAAACAATATGTATTGAAAAGGTTGAACTTCCAAATTTGAACTTTTCAGATCTGGCATTAATTTGCCAGAAGTAGGCAGTAGCTATGCTTCATGAAGTGTAATAGTGTTCTTGCTTACAGGAATTCCTGATTACATCCTATCGTTTTTCTCCTTTCTTTTTTAAACCACATTATAGAGCTTGTAGTTAATACTGTATTGGATTCTTAAAAATTTGCTAAGAGGGTAGATCTTATATTGTGTCTTCATTCAAAAATTATAATAAAGAGAGTGATAGGAAACTTTGAAGATGATGGATATGTTTTGGCATAGATCATAGTGATGATTTCATGGATGTAGAATTATCTCCAAAATCATCAAGTTGTATACATTTAATGTGTAGATCTTTTTATACATCAATCATACCTACTGTTTGTTAAACTTGATCTTTTTCATATAATTATGTTACCTTTCTGACCCCTGGAGTCTTCTGAGTTTTCCAGACTTGGTTTAGAGTCTGAGTTTTTTAAAAAGTGTAAGAGTATTTTTTACCCCTTTTCTGTCATGAATTTTCCAAAATATTACATGTGGGAGAAGATTAGAAAAGCTAATATCCAGCTTTAGGAGAAACCTTAGTATATAAAAGGTGGAGAAAAGGTTACAAAATAGAGAGTAAATGGCAGTCACAAAAATTAAAACCCAGTATTCTACCAAAGCCAGACACTCAACAATGTCAAAGTCAGTGAATGAACACTTTTCCAGTTCATGTCATTTTGTAATTTTGTTTATCCAGAAAAAATTTGATATCTGTTCTTTGAAAAAGTAGTTTACTGAAATTCAAAATTTGTTCATGTGTGATCAACCTTTTGGCATTACCTCAGAGTGAATCACTTATTCAATAAATTGAAAGGGAAAAAAAAGTGAAGCTAGATAAGTTTTATTCAAGTCATCAAATGTTCATAATATTTCACAAGGACAAAATCATAACATTTAATATGCATTAAGTGTTGTGATCTTAACTCTTAAATACAGCAGTTCAGTTCATGGTAACATAAAACATTTAAAAAAGGCATCTAAGAGTAGTAGATGAAAAGGGGTCTCATTTGCCAGTATTCTGATAATTAAAACAAGATTAAAGCCATGTGACAGGATTCTAAATGTGACAATAGACATGTCCTGAATAAAGCCAACTAAATGAAAATAACTTCTAAAATTAGCATTTGATTTCAAAAGCCAAGCTATACATCACCTCCAGTAATAGTAGTTAAAGTAGATTCAAAAGAAAACTACTTTTTCTATAAAATATTTTCATATCCTTTTCCTTACCAATTTGATAGTGGCCTTCCTCAATCACTATAAAATATAAATCAAGCAGTATATCAATAACTGCTGATTTAAATAAAATATATCAATTCCACCATACACGACCACACAACTAAAAAAAAAAAATACATAATACATTTTTTCTGCTGTGAAATAAGGATTCATTTACTATAATGACAAACAGAATAATCAAAATACTTTTAGGCTCATTTTAATTTCTTATTCTTTCATGTTAAAACACTTCTGCTACTTTAATTTTAATTATAATTAATTAAATTTTAAATTATATTTTATTCCTATACATATATGGAATTTAACTTGTTGCATATGACCATTAGGTGGATTATACAACAAAATAAAATAATAATATAATAAATCTTAATTTTGAACATAACTTCAAACTCTATGAGCAAGTATAGTTCAGGAAAAACTGTATGTGGTATGATCTGATGATGAATAGAAATTTGTAACATCTTTAAAATTATATAATAAATTTAAATTTGGTTCTGAAAAAGGCCTCATGGCTCCATAAGTAAAGAAGTTCATGCAGAAGCACCCTAGGGTCTTTACTACTTCCAACAGAAAGGATGTCTGTATATTCTATGTCAAAATTCACAGGAAGCTTTTATTTGCAAAAAAAAAATAATAATAATTGAAAGAAAAGTTTAAGCAAAACTAAGCTGAGATCCAAACTCCCCTTATTGTTGATAAGAAATTCATATTGAAAATTGAATTAAATCTCAACTAATACAATTATTTAACTGTTCTCTTCCTGACAGTTTTTTTCTTAGTATAATATATTGTAAAATTAGTCTCAATGCCTTACATATTTTTTCTGTGCTCACTCCCACTGTGTCCTTATAGCCTACCTTAAAAAATAAATGTGAAAAAAATATGAAATGGAAAAATAATTACTAAATTTCCTTTCTAATGGTTCCTTCAAGCTAATTTCTGGTTTTCATTTGTTTTGAGCTATTTTATAACTCTGGAGTTTTATAGTACTAATTAATGTAGATTTTATCTCATGGATATGTACTTGATTATTGTCTTGTATATATTGACTGGTTATGCATCTGTTTGTAAAATTCATTTCAGCATTCCAGTGTGGTCTTTTGAAATCTCCTTTGAACTAGTTGTGCCTTCTTACCAGCTCCTTCCTCAATTAATGAATTAAATAATAACTTTGATTTGTGTCTTTTATATTTGCATAAACCATGATTTTATTTTTTTTTAATAAATATTTTTTGATACCATTTATTTTGCAGTCCATTCCATTCAGCTTTTACTCTTACCTCTCAACTGAAACTGTTCTTAAAATATTTTAAATGTTCTATTAACCAAAGCAAAGGCTTGTTCCTGTTCTTTTTCCAATTTGACCTCTGGATTTTGATACTCTTACTGATTATTCTAGAGATTCTTTTCTCTTTTGACTACTAGAATGTCACTCTACTACTTTCTACTTCCATGGTCACTACATCTTGTGCCAAATAACATCAGCACTATGTAATTCATAGAAATTGGATTTTATATTCAATTTTTGCATTTATTAACCTTACTATATCTATATTCTCCCCCACCCCTTCATGTCATGCACACCTAACTTGTCAGCACTCGCGTTCCACATGTAATTTTCCTTGGCATTCATCTGGACCATCACACTTTTCTGCCAAGTGATTCACTCCATGGTTTCAACTATATACAGAAAATTGCTAAATATATTTTCTAGCTGAACATTTTTAGGAATCCAGAATAATTACATTATTTATTTTAATCATTAAAGTTCTTTATTGTTCACCACATCAGACCAGATTGTCAAGAACTTTGAAAGGTTTAGATTTTACTTTGTTTACAAGATATTGTTAGGCCAATGGAGATTTATAAGCTGGCAGAAGACACAGACTTTTGAGTCAGAAACAAAGGACTTTGTTACTCATGGTACAGTAGAAAGCATATCTTTCCTATTCATGAGGGTTCTCCTTATTTCCTAAAACCTACGGAGGGAAAAATGTGGGTTTGGGCATTGCACACAGTAAGTTTGCATCACAACTAAGAATATCAAACCTAGGAAATCTCAATCTTTTACAAAGGACTGCAAGAAAATCTACCCAACATTTGTCCTAGAGAGAGATTTTATCTTTATTATATTGAACAGTAAGTCCCCTGCTCACCAGAAACTTCCAAGGTTGTTCACTATCTTGAAATTTAATCCAAAATAAAAGCTATCAGTGTCTCTGCTTACAAGATGTGCAGAAACATGAGAGAGCTATGTAGAATTGACTCTCAAACAAAACCAAAACCCTGAAATAAACATTTGTGAGCTTTTAGCAACTGGACCCCATTCTATTTCTTTAGCACTGTGTCTGCCTCAGAGCATGCAGTGAATTAACTATACACTTCATATGTATGGGATTAAATGTAGGGAATTAAAAAAAAAAAGATTAATGACTACCACCACATTGATGAAGAAGTAGAAATTGAAATTAATTCATTACAGCTTCTTATTGTTCTTTTAGTTGACACACTCTCCCTGCTATTTTTCCTGAAAGGAGGAGAAATTTCAAAAATGAAAATACCAACATCTTCAGGAAACAAATGGCAATGAGATTAGGGTACCTATCTGAGAATACAATAATAATTATTCAACTTTTACACAAATAGTATTCAGTCTTAGTTGACAGATAGGTAAATATGCCTGATATTAATGCTCACAGCCTCTTTAACTAGATCATGATCATTAAGAAAAAAACAATTGATAACGTGATGATTTTCCCCTTCAAAATAAAGCGTTAGTTTTAAGTTACAATTCCAAGCCTACATTATACCTTGCATTTAATTAAAGTCAGAGATTTATTAGTAGGAAAGAGTAAGGCAGAAATAAATCAAAGTAGGCCATCCAGATTAAGCAGAGATGTTTCAAAAAAGCAATTTTTTGGAGAATATAATGTATTCAGCTATATGTTGAGAAATACCCATGGTGAGGAAGATAGTCATAAAAGAAGAGCTAAAGTAAGATATACATTTTTTGAAAATATCTGAAAGATTTTTTAAAAGGAGATTAAGTAATAGTCAATGAGCAGAGCAAAACTAATATAATAACAATAGAACCATAAAAGAAAAATTGTTCGCAAATGACATCATATCTCGCATTTGTAGTGTTTAATGTTAAAGAAAAATTTTTTTTTTTTAGTTAATTCAACTTTTATAATACATTATGTTAGTTGAAAGCTTAAATGATTTTTGGTATCCAGAGTAAATTTCACATTGAAATTGATAAAAAAAAAAAAAAAAGAATATAAGATTGCTTGGCTTTTTAAAACTAAAACTTCCATAAAACAGTTGCCTTTTAATATAAAGTTTGATAAAAATTTATTGCTTTTTGAGGATTAGTGATAATAAAACATAGAGAAGAACCTAAAATAAACATTTGTGTTAACATAAAATATCAAATATACAGCTTAGAGAATATTAAAATTGATCCAAATTAAAATCATGCTAATATATTACAAAGATACTTAACATAAATTACAGAAACTTTAACGGTAAAGAAAAAAGTATTTTACTTGGATAAGAAGCTTAAGAAAAAAAGAAAAAAATATTAAAGTTGTATATTAAAATAAAGAAAAACAAAAGGGTTCAATTTTGAGTCTCAGATGATTTTAACCTAAGTGTCAGTAATGTGAGAAAATGATTCATTCTATCATTTCAGGAAGTTGCTTTTAATTGCATGGGGATTTACTATAGAAGATATGACTTTAAACATCTTATTAATTAGAGAAAAAGATAGTAGTATTTTTTGTAATTTTTATTAGACACTTGAATTTAAATCTATAAACCCCTTCCCATTATTGCAATATATTTTCGGACCAACATCGATCTTGGGTCTTTAAAAATTCAAATTGTATTTTGATACCACAAAACGGTGGCTATTGGAAAATGTTTTAAATTTAGAAATTCAGGATCAATGATCAGAAATTAAAATTTGCAACCTTCCTCAATTTTGGAACCTGGTCACTGAGAACTGAGTTTTGTGGAGAAAAGGAAAGCAAAGAGGGTCTTGGTGGAGAAAAGGAAAGCAAACACCATCCATTACAAACAACTTCACTGTGGACTAATGGATGATTCAATGAAAATACTAAGAAAAACGTTGTATGCCTTTATTTGATCTTTGTAAGTTTTCATGGACTGCAGTTTCCCTCTTTTCAAGATAGAGCTAGATCTCTAAAAGATTTGACACAAACAGTAGCAGGCAATCTTATGCATTGGCAAACACTAACTTTTTCTAATGACTAAACTCTGTATCACCGGTAGAGATTCTTTTTTTAGCTCCATGCCAATTTATTTAGCTACCAATGAATGTCTCCCATAAAAACCAAAACCTTCCCTCAAATCTTTCATCTTGTCTTTTTATGACATTATCACCATTTGTTCAGTGTCAAACTGAAACCTTCCATCCCTGCTGCTCCAAAAGCACACCACTTACCAAGTCCTGTCTGTTATTTAGATAATTGCACATTTGTATGCAATTGTAGGAGATAATACAGAGACTCTAGGTACACTTTACCCAGTTGTTTCTAATGATAACAGTTTACAAAATTATGTCACAACCAAAATTGATTGGCATTGAAAAAATCCATGGATTAGTTTTGTTTATGGTGTGTGTGTGTGTGTGTGTGTGTGTGTGTGTGTGTGTGTGTGTGTATTTAGATCTATACAAATTTCTCACATAGGTCCATGTATTTACCACCACAGTAAATATATTAAATAGTTACATCACCACAAAGATCTTACTAGTTTTTGTTTTCTTTTTTACTTCTCAATTTCTCTCCTTTTATTGTCCTCTCCAACCTCTCACCTCTGTATTGAAATAATCTCCTTGCAGGCATTCCTGACCCTAGACTTCCAGTCCCTTACAATGGATTTAAAAAATGCAAATCTGCCCTCCGGGCAACTCCCAGGAAAGCCAATTCTCTAAGTCTCTGACTTATTCTAAATTTACACAATGGGAAAATGCTGCACATTTTTAAAACATAAAATTCGAATAAAAAGTTACTGGCATAGTTTATTAGTCATATGAAGAAGAAATGAAATATTTTTTGCAGCCTGTCCTATTAATATATTAACTGACAATTAAATCTTATTTATGGATTTGGTGGTTGTCAGTCTCTCAACTGGAAAATGTTGTAAGAAATTGATAGAAACTCTATATCTGTTTTTATATTTAGAAATATTAAAACAAGTGGCCTAACAGCTTTTGTTTTTCAGATTCATATCACTCTTACTTTTCAGATTGGTATCACTCACAGCCCGGCAACTGAAGCAAAAAAAGTCAAAGAGGTAGATCTTGGAAAGTAGAATTACTGCTATTTAAGATGAATTTTTTGAAAACGCTGTTATAATATCAATTTATTTCACAGGCAGCTATAAATTGCTAATAATGATTTATATATTGATTAGCATGACATATCACATTGCTTCTAAGAGTATGCTGCTTTGCTAATAATAATTTGTCTTATGGTTTCTAGAAATTTGCTCACTCTTCCATTTTTCTTATCTCAAGGTAAGTGTTCTCCCGAGAGTTAAGCATGTAACTTACTAAAAACTTATCCAAACTACTTCCTACCTAAAGTGAATTTTGTAGTATTTCAAACAAGTTACTAAAATTACTGAAAGATATTACTAAATTATTAGAATGGATAAGTCATCTCACTTTTATTTTTCTATATGTAAATTCAAATAGATATAATATTGATGTCCATACATGCTAGTACTTACCTGGTCCTGTAAGAAGGACAACAAGTACTGGTTAGAATTTTTTCTGTCTCCTCTCACATGATAGCAGCATGACTCTTAGAAGCTATAAACATGGCAATTAGAAACTCACAGATACAGAGAACAAACTGGTGGTCACCAGATGGGGAGGGATTTGGGAGATGGGTGACAAAAGTGAAGAGACGACGAAGTACATATTACCAGTTATAAAAATAGTTATGAGATTGTAAAATACAGCATTGGGAATATAGTCAGTAGTATTGTAATAACTACGTATGGTGCTAGATGTGTACTAGACTTACTGGGGTGATCACTTTATAAGGTATATAAATATCTAATCACTATGTTGAACACCTGAAAATAATATAATATTGTATGTCAACTATAATTAAAAAATACATTTAAAATATGGCAACTAATTTTCTTCTTAGATATTATTCATTTCATTTTTTTTTAGCCACATTATATACATGAACGTACCTGTCTTTAAAATTCTTACAAATTTCTAATGAAAACACCTGTCTGGCAAAGAGTCTGATCTCTTTAAAATATTGTGATGCTTAGTCTTACATGTCAATTTAGCTATAGTACCCAATTATTTAAACAAACACTAATCTAAGTGTTGTTGTGAAGGTAGTTTGCATTTGCAATGTTTGATTGCAAATGTAGTTTACATTTGCAATCAGTTGACTTTAAGGAGTTTACCAGTAATAAGTTTGGTGGGTCTCAGAGGTCTTAAGAACAAAAACTGAGATTTCCTGCATAAGTAGAAATTCTAACATCAACTTCTGAATTTCCAGCGTTTAGACTCTGCCCTACAAATTTCAGACTTCCCAGCCTTCACAATCCTGTGAACTAATTCCTTAAAAGAAATCTCTATTCTTACTCTATGGATGGATAACTAGATATTGATATTGATATCTACATAAAGACATATAGTGGTCTCCTATTGGTTTTGTCTCCCTAGAGAATTCTGGCTGATACAAATAAAATTAATTATATAAATAGCATTGATTAGTGAAAAATGCATATTAAAAGCATATTAAAACCATCCTAATAGTTTTAATGGGCAGTAATGATTGTCTCCCTAGTGCCATTTATCCTTCTTTTATCAAGCAGCACCCAATAGTTTAGTTGATCTGTTGGAAATGAACCAACCCTTGGTTTTAGTTAGGTTCTGATTAGTCCAAACCAGTCTGCATAATCTTGGTATGCCCATCACCATTCATATTTATATGAATGGTGGTGGAGATAAGTTATCTCACTTTAAAATGTCTATTTTTGAATGATTCGGTCCCACATTAAAACACAGTCAATACTTAGAACTTACTCATTTACTTCAACTTTCTGCTCAAATGTCACCTGATATGTGACATTTCATCACTGTATATAAAAGCACCATAAGTGCCAGTCCTCTAGCTCTCTCGATCTCCATAATTTGCTTCTCATTAGCAATACCATACCACAGTTTTATATGTTATTTTTCTGTCTTCCACATAGAACATACTCTTCATGATGTTCACCGCCATTTTGCTAGGGTTTATAATGGTGCCTGCCACATACATGACACTCAGAAAATATTTGCTCGATGAATAAAGAATTGCAACTAGTATCATCTTTAAGAAATCACATTTTAAACTCGTCAATTTTTTAAGGCATTCACTGAAGATTTTATTCTACTTCCAAACTACTTCAAAGATATGGATAAGTGACTATTCCTTATCCATATCTTTGACTGCTTCCTCTAATTTCTTTTTCTTTGCAGCTCTTATAGAAAACAGTTACATAAGTGACTCCAAAAGAGGATGCTCATGACTTTTTTGCCTATAGTTGCTGCTAAAAATAAGATTTGCTTTGGAAGTATTTACACAAAAAATATGACACTTTGCTAGAGAATTTACAAGTATGATCTGGTACAGAAATTGACCATTTTACCATCAAACCAAGTGTTATAAAATGGAAGTTGTGAAATCATACCATCTGGGTATAATTGTAAATTTGTATTAATTTCATCTAGGGCATAAATGTGCTTTTATTTTTTCCCTTCTTGCCTGGGTGTACAGATGTTCACTGGTAAAGGAAACCACCTCATCTCTCTGGCACCTGCCTAATTCATTTCATATCTCCTTCACACCTTCCTTCAATTATCTGAAGGTAGATTTTTTTAATGATACATTGGAAATTATAAGCACAATAGTAGTTAATAACTCTTTCAGCCTGATGACAAATTTGGTCATCTATTTTCAGTTATGAGAATACAATTATAGATGGTGTTTAGATCTCAGCAATTTAATCAAAAGGCTATGGGGGTAAGACAGGTGTCACTGATAAGGTCTCTTCACTTATCATATTGTGCTCAGCTACAATCTATCAGGTAAGAATATGTTCTGAAGGCTGAAGCTGAAGTCAGATAGAAGCATGAGTATCTCACTACCTTTATATTTTCTTAAATTTACATAGATCTTATAATCCAGGTGAACTGTGAGAATAAAAGTTTGTTTTATTTTAACCCCTACAGTCAAGGTTTCAAAATAACTCACAATATTATGTGATATTTTAAAATGTTGTAAACTTTGACCCATGAAATATGCTTAAATAATGAATACTCAAACCCATTGGAGAAAATGGGAGACATTAAAAATATTTTAATCTTTCTATATTTTAGTTAGTGTTTATTTAGGACTTACAACTTGCAAAGCATTGTTTCAAGGGATTTACCAGAGCTGTTACCTCATTTTTATTCTCAAAGCATCCATTTTAGCCATGAGTGAACTAAAGTACAGGGATGTTAACTTGCTCAAGGCTAGAGTCCTTCGAAAAGGCAAAGTTAGAACAGGTTGCACTGGTTCTATGGTGGATGAAGATAGGGCAAACTCACACACTTCTGAATGCAAAACTAGTTATTAACTGCTTGAGCACTGTAATTTCCTTAAAACATGTTATATTTGAAAATTTCATTCCCAGTATTTTTGTTGTATAGTAAAAAAAATCAAGTTTATATAAATCTAATTTTAGTGTACAATAAAGATGCAAAATGAGATTATACAAACTAGGTATTCTATTTGTTCCCAAAAAGATTATCAAGTAATCTTTGCAAAATATTACTTATGTCCTGTTACACAATTCTAAATATTACTGTTTATAGATTTTTATCCAGACATAGTTTCGAAGCAAAAAATAAGTGTAACTATATAACATCTTTATATTATATAACCTATAACAAATTTTCTTAAAACGAGTGCCATTATTCATTGATCTCAGGAGATCCTCTACAGTGTAAGAGTATCTTGCCCCCCCCCAAAAAAAAAAACATGGTAATTTTTATTTGTTTCATCCCATAGCGGGACATCTACAACATGCCTTAATATGTTAAAGACTCTGAAATGCCATGAACAAAAGCAGAGCGCCTGTTGAACATTATTAGTTTGTTTTCAAATGTATTTGAAGACAGACTTTAGTACGGTATCTTGAAGTTTCCTTCAGAGGCAATATTCTTCAAATCGTTCTTTGAGATGAAGTAGTCTAAATTGGAAAACCTATTTTATCAAATATTCTCTTTATCTCATTCTACTTTTCTGTTAGTCGAATATGTTTTGGAACTGTTTTTTTGTCTCTCTTGAAAAATATATAGTAAGATAATTTTTGTAGTATAATAGCATTCTATAGAAGAATTGCGACCCCCTCATTAAACATGACATAGCTAATAGAGTTAATAATTGAAACCATCTATGTCAACATGACTTCATTGTTTGTATCAGGAAAGTTTTGCCTAGGAATAGTACTATCATAAAATAATAAATAACTTCACTCTTTGCTTTTAGGCAGTTTCTGCAAATTCATTTATGAAAGATATCATTCTGCTCACCCAGGTATACAATTCGTTTATCACAATAATTTGATAATTAAAATAAAATGTCTAATTATCAAAAATTATGCCTTTCTATGTACAGCAATTCTGCACTGTTATTTCCTAAACTTTTTATTCCTGATCAGTTGCCCACCTTGGAAAACCCATCTTAAACCACTTAAACATTTATTTTGATTCCCAACTTCTGAGGAACTGCTAAGACTCTATCACAGTGATGTGCTCTCTAACTGTTGCAAGTTTTAATGCATTTAGCTTTGCTTTATTAACAAAGTGTTCAGTAATATTTTGGAAGTTTCAACAGAGCTGAAGTATAGTTATTAATTAATTATAAAATAGGGGTTACATCAAAGACATGTACACATAAACCAACAAGTATTTCAAAGAATTTCCAGTTTTAACATCCATTTTAAATCCCTTTAGTCTCAAAACAAAACCATCAAATATATTTACATTTTAGATAATCAATCACTTAAGAAAATTTAAATTTAGAAAATTGAACATATATGTGCTAGACCCTGAGTGAACTGCATAGATGTGGTATGTGCCTTCATGTAGCTTAGAGGTTGGCGAAATGACAGCCTTTTAAAGAAACGAACACACACATGAAGACAAAATTTATCAGAGCCATGACAAAAAATCCAAAGCAAAATAGGAAAAAGAGTCAATGGAAGATCCTGTTAGATTGTGGGAGTTTGAGAAGAAATCCCTAAGGAAATAAAATTTGAGATAAGATTTGAAGAATGAGTAAGAGTCAGCCATTTCAAGACTAGAGGAAAGAGCATTATAGCAAATAAGGCAGCATGGGTGGAGGCCCTGCGCTTTAAGAACAAAAAACAATATCCATCACAAAGCCCTGGTATACTTAGGGAACCAAAAGAAAGCCAAGGTGTCTAGGCATGGCACATAGGACAGTTGTACAGTTGTGGGAGATGAATTGGGATGGTACAAAATTTGGATTTTTTAAATATAGAACAGCATAATTTTGATATTTTATCATTAGTGGTAAGATGGTGATATTTAACAAGAAATTAACATAATCTGATTTATGTTTTCAATAGCAAATTATAGCTACTGGGTGGAGAATGAATTTTAGACGATCAGGAATGAATGTGGGTAAACAGATTAAGAGACTACTGGAATTACCCTGAAAAGATACTATGGTGGCTTTGATTGGAGCCATGGCTATGAACACAGGTAAAGTGGAAGCACTAACTCTCAATAAATTTTATGTTAAAACCAACTGAATGTGACAGTAGAATGAATGTGCACCTAAGAAGGAGGAAGGAAAGAACGATTCTATATCCAAGTAAATGGATATGTAGAAATATATATTCCTCTTCAATTAATTGACATTACAATGGTCCATTAGAACTGGAAACTGGTGCACCTGATAGCTTCTCTCTGATAAGATAACATCATTTTATTTCACCTATTCTCTTGGCATTCCTTAAGCACCACTGTTGTGTATCATGCCTGGTGATTTATAACTAAGATGGAATAATAAGAATTTCCAGGGTCATCAATCTCATCCTGTCTCATAATTTAAGAATTTTAAATGTCAGTATAATAAAATGAAAGATTGGGCTGAGAAATCAGTTAAACTCTAATAAAATTACAATAGTTCAGCTCTATAAAAAGAAAGAGAGTTACAATAGGGCCCATTAGAACTTTTTACGGAGCAGTTAATTAAGACTGATTAGAAAAATAGATGTCTCTTGTCCAAAGTTTAGCATTTCCAAAACTTTTACTCAAAATGAACCTTTCTTACTTGGGTGGGAAAGTAATATGCACAGCAGGGAATAAAACTATTCCCTAAACCTGACTTTTAACTGGGAAAGTCCACAAATTCAGTAACAATTACAAAGTATCCATACAAGAACTACAAACCAAAATGCAATAAAAATTTAGAACGTATTTAACACTAAATTTTAACTAAAATTCAGAAAAAAAAATGATAAGCAGAAAAGTGCTGAATAATTGGCCATGGAACGATTTTTTTTAAAAGTAATTAGTTTGCAAAATCTACATTAACTTTTCTGTGTTCCAGTTAACTTATAAGGTGTTGCCTTATGACTTCAAGTTACCAGAAGGTATGCAATCAAATTATACCCTATGCCTTGCCTACCACTTGAAAAGCACTGAAATCATTGCAAATTAAATGACAAGTAGTTCAGTCAATATTTCATTTACTGCTTCACAGCTGTTGCAAGAGTTACTCTTGTGAGCTGATATGCAGGTAAGAGGAGTCAACCTCATCATTTCTTGAACATTAAAAAAAAAAAATGTTTTCTGGTTTGAAAAAAGTTCTCCACTAACAAAATATACATACCACATATCAGATTTTTTTCAATTGGTCCTGCCATGTTGCTGACATATACTTATATAACACATGAAAAAAAAAAGCACATATATATATATATATATACATATATATATATACACACATACATTTTTAATATGGGTATTAAAAGCTCTTGGGAACATCCTAACTCTCCATTTCTCTTAGAAAGAGGGAAAACTCTCTAGAATATAGTAATTTAGCGTGGCTGATGGGATGGAGATGAGCCAATAGCAGTAGCAGAATCTTGAAGTGTGACTTGTCTGAGTCCTAGAGAACAAGCATCATTCAGCAGATCAAAATAATTAGTTGGACTTCTTACTCAGGGACATGGCTAAAGAAAAGAGAGTAATTTAGAAAATTTGATAAATTGGGCAGTAGATGGAGGACTTGGCATAATTTCTTGGCCTTTTAAGAATAGAGAAAACATTTAAATTGAAAATTATGCTAGAAGATAAGAACAATATATTAAGATTAAAGATTGGTGATTATAGGAAATAACTAACACACAGAAAAAATAAGTCAAGATTATTTATTTTTTAAATGGATTAATTTTTGTATGACTAAATAGAAACTCTTTTTAAATGGGGTGAGTGTTACAGGATCTTTTTTCCAAGGACCTTTCATGGTGGGTAGATTTTATCAACAGTTGATGTTAAACATCGGTTCTCAGTGCAGTAGTCACATTCATTTCCCATTCATTCGACAAATACATATGGAACTTCTACAACATACCAGGCTCGCTGGTGGCCATAGAGAATACAGCAGGTACTGAAACAGGTATCAGGCCTGTCCTCATGGGTGGATTTTCACACTCAATCAGTGTATTTGAAATCTTTAAAATATTTTCCAATACAGAAAAAAATAAAAGAGTAAATAAAAATTTTTATTTACTCTTGGACCACTTATTTGTCACAGGAAACATGAATCCCCTAATTTGAGGATGAGGTTACTGTAGACACATTTATTATTAACCATTTGTTAATAATATGTTTTAGGTAAGCATCAAAATTCAAATTTTGTTATGAAAGTTAAAGAATTTGTAATTTCGATCAGGTAGAGATCATCATGACTCATCTAAGAAGTACCTTTAAATCATTTAGAATGCTTCCATTTGTACTCAAATGAAACTACAGGTTATATTCTATAAATTATAGTAGATGTGAAGAAAATTTTGATGTTGGCCTGAACACCTGTTCATCTCTGCACAATAGAATCATTTCTACTAAATAATTGCTTGATTTGGGCCTATACCTAGATTCACCAAGATGACTTCTTTTTAAAAAAAGCATGTGTGTATGTGTGTGTGTAAACTGATGAATACACATTATACATATACATATTATATACCCATATGTATACTTACATATACAAATATCAAGGTGCATTATGTACTATACATACATATATAAATGTGTATTATGTAAAATCATGCCAGATAATTTTGAATTTTTCTGTTAAATGAAATTATGTAGTACTATCTATTGGAATCAGTCCATTGCTATAGTTTACATTTGACATTACAGTATTTATTGCTGGACTCACTTAAAAAAAACCCTCAAATCTATTTAAACCTCTTCATCTCTAAAACTACCACTCCTAGATTAGAACTGTAGTGAGCATCAGAATTACCTTGAGGTTTTGTTAAACCACAGATTAATGTAACTCTGGGGGAGAAAATGAGCTGAAACTTTGCATTTCTAGCAAGTTCTCAGATGATGCCGATGCTACTGGTCCCTGGACCAGACTTTGAGAGATCCTGGAATAGACTACTACAAAAGGTTTCTAATTCCATTATTTAAAAAATTAAACTCTTCTGCAATCTTCTCTCTAAAAGTAGAAAGTGAAATCTTTTGAAAACATAAATCTAATTATTTTTCTCCATTGCTTACAATCTTTCCCTGGCTTCATACTTCAGTGAGAATAATATCTAAATTCCTTAAAATGGGGGGTGGGGGTGGGGGGTGGGGGAGGGAAGCTGTATTTGATGCTCCTTGGATCTTTTTGCCACAATAGAAAAGGGTAATATTTGTATGGCAATAAAAGAACAGAGCTCCTTGATAGCAAAGAAAACCAGACCCCCAAGTCTCCGGCTGGCCCAGGACCCAAACAGACCACACAAGAGTAGAAAGGCTGCATACTAGGTATGCCTTTAATCTTATCTCAACCTCAAAGTTTTGGGGAAATCAGAACATCCATAAAGTGTCCTTAGCACTGAATTGGAAATACTTGATTTTGCCCCAACTTACCTCTCTATTTGTCATCCTTTTTCACATTCATGTTGTCTACTCACATTGTCTTTTTTCTATTTCTGTTTCTGGCTGATACCAGGCTTGGTCATATGTCAGTAATATCATCTCTTTCATTTATTACTGTATCCTCCTAGAACCATGTTGATATTAAAAAATACTCAACGGTTATTAATAATAATTGATAGTTATTAATAATACTAAATAATTAAATAATAGTTAATAATAATAATTAACTAAACCAATACATTTATTGATTTATTGGTCATTTGTTAATTGCTTGGCCAATACATTTGAGCTGCTTCTTTAGGTCACTATTAGAATGTAAGAGTGAGGAAGTACATGTAATGATTAGGTAGTGTAAAGGATGATGTTTATCTTCCTGTTTGGTATGGCAAATATCTTATTCTTTCAAGATTCATATCAAATTATCTGGATGCATTGTGTTGTAAGGAATAATTATATTACTTAAAAATGGGGATTTTTGATGCTTAGTATGGTGCAAACATGGAATAACACCACAGAGAGGCGTATGAAAAAGATTTATTAATATTACCAGGTACTGGAAGAGGGAAGCATGACAAACATGCAAGGGGTTATATGGGAAGAGCGCCCAGAAATTAGGCTTAAAAAAGTACATGGGGAGCCAAGAGGGAGGGAGAGGTCCATGGGCAAATGTCTGTTTTGGATGTCACAGTGGATTACATAAACTAAAGGCAGGGGTGAATTTTGTCGGTTCATTTGAATGTCACCAGGTCACAGTCTGGGACAAGCAAGAAGGAGAACTAGTGGCAGAGGCCAGTCTTATCACACGATCGCACCTGGTTGCCTGAGTGAGGTGCTCACAACCTATTTGTGGGCATGTTAGCATTAGGAAAATATGAAGTTTAAAAACTAACAATATATGTATCTTCAAAGAGAGGGATACTAAGATATAGCTTGTTTGGAATTTGTTCTACAGAAATTAAATTTCTATTGAATGATTTTAAGTATGATGTTTAGATAAAGCATGTAAAGAAAAGAAACAGGTGACAATCATAGCTTCGCTTATTGTTAGGTTTCCAACGATCAAATCCTAGGTAATGTAGATGTTCTTTCATAATTTCGCTAAGAGACTTTGAAACCAAAATTTCTAGATGTTTTAGTTTTATATTGCTTATGTGTGGGAGGTTTAATTCATTTGCTTTAGAATACATAATTAATGGATCCTGTAATTAAAGAGATTAACTAAATTTTACTATCATTTATCCAGTTAAAGATTGAAAATGCTGAAAGTTACTGCTTTCTAATTATTAATTATATAAACCTTAAAAGAACAATAACATGTTCAATTTCAAATGAGCAAAGTGGCGTTCTATTAACAAATATACATGACAACTAAGAAATTATACTTTAAATAGTTATTTAACTTTAATAAAATATTGTATATAGAAGAAGAATACATTATTTACACTATGAGTATATTGTCTTTACCAAATCTTACATTAACTAGTCATTTTCTATTTCTCACTAACTTAATTATCTATTCAAATAGTAAAGGCCATTTATAAATCAGAAAACTTTTATTCATATGTTGTTCTCCTTTAAAAAATTAACCTTTAATTTTCAAAAATTTTGAGAAAAAATATATGATTTTAATTTCCTACTCTAATATTCACAAATATAAACCCTACACTGTCTTGTATTACTGTCTTTTGCAAGGTTTATAGAAGTTATTAAGAAGCACAGAAGAATCACTAACAAAGTACTAGCTCAAGTTAAGAGGACAAGTACTTAACCATTGTTCACACTTCTCCAATTACTTTTGCGAGAACCTCTGAGATTCTCTTCTTTGTAGGAATAGACTCATAAGAGTTCTTTCAATCTGGACTTTAGATATGTATTTTTACAGGAAAAAAAGAGGTAAAATTACATGAGAAAATCCAGGTGAGGACAAAATTTGGTATAGTTATATATATTCATAAAAGCAGATATTTTTAAACACAGAATATACAGTAATAATTATTAGAATGCTTATTTTCAGTTATTTACACTCTAAAGCATTTAATGCATACTAAGTATGAGTAAATATATACCTAGGGGGGAAAAAGATTAAATATAGGCAAATAAAATAATAAATTAAATAATTTCTCTGGTTCCATTTATAACTATAGTGAATCCCAATTACCTAGAACAACAACAACAGAAAAAAACACCTCATTTCAAAGTAAGGTCACCTGAATTGGTGATTAACATTAATCAAATAGGCCAGAAAATTAACTGTACTCGGTTGATTTTCCTAATGTCCACTGACATAATATGAAATGTCCGATCCATTCATCTATGCTCATACAATTTCTTTTAATGAAAATATGATCACTTTCTGCTGTTTTTTTATTTTTTCCCCCCTCTCATTTTCTACTTTTTTAGTCATCCATCTCAAGACTATGAAACACCTTTACTGGTTGTTCAGCCTATTGTGATCTTGTCCCTCCAAATTGCTCCAACATTTCACCAGGCCACTCTTTAACAACTCAATGTAATTAATAGCTGAAAAATACTAACACTAACAACCATACTAATGGGTTCTATAAAATACCTCATATATGATTTGATATTGAGAAAGATAATGCTAATTTTCTGAATTTCCTCTCTAAGCAAATGTGACAAGTTATAAACATATAAAAAGATATGAGTTCAAGTGCTCCAAATTTGGAAAGATACCCTTAGGGTTGCTTTAAATTTTCATGTGTCTCTCTTAGCTGGGTTTTTATCGTACACTTGTTCAATGTTAACTTTGAATGGACTACTCCAAATAGACTAGCAAACTATTAGTTTTCTAAGGCAACCCTAACAGATTACTACAAATTGGGTGTCTTCAAACAACAGAGTTTTATTTTCTCACAGCTGTGGAAGCTTGAAGTCTGAAATCAAAGTGTCAACAAGGCCGTGCTCCCTGTGAAAGCTCTAGGGAAGACTGCTCACTTGTCTTTCCTAGCTCTGGTGGTTGCTGGCAATCCTGGATGTCTCCTGCTTTATATCACTCCCAGCCTCTGCCTCTGTTGTCTTATGGACTTTTCCTTTCTATGTCTCTGTGTCTCTGTGTCCAAATCTTCCTCTTCTTTCTTTTATAAAGACAGAAGTCGCTAAATTGGGGCCCACCCTAGTCTGGTATGACCACATTTTAACTTGATTTAACTTGATTATCTCTGTGAAGACCTCATTTCAAAGTAAGGTCACATTTACAGACACTGGAAGTTAGGATTGGAATATAAATTTATGGAGACACAATTTAACCTTCTGTTCCCACTCTCCCAAATCCTTGTTCTTCTCCCATGCCAAATGCTATCATGACATCTCCCAAAGTCTTAACCCATTCCACCATCAACCCTAAATTCAAAATCTTCTCTTCTGAATCACCTAAGTCAGGTATGGGTGTGACCCATTCCGGATAAATTTTTTTCTTCATCTGTGAAGCTGTAAAATTAGAAATAAGTAATCTACTTCCAGAATATAATGGACAGGCCCTTGGGTAGACATTACCATTTCAAATGAAAAAAATATAAAAGAAAAGGGATCTCATCCCAAGAAAGTTCCAAACACAACAGGGCAATTTCCCTTAGAGTTCTATGCCTCAGAACATTCCTCTGTGGCTCAGTGCTCCCACTTCTTGACACTCAACAGCAATGTCCTTGCTCTCTAGGCTCATGATGACGGAACAGTAACAGAAAAAGCACTTACTTGAATATATCTTTAAATAAATTCATTTAAAACATAATAATTTTACATTTATACCAATATTTGATGTGACTTAATACACATATCCATATATAATTAGAATGGAAAGTTAGGAATTAATAGTATACTTTCTTTTAAGTCAATATCTCCTGTTATTTGTAAATTGCTGGTAAAACTATTAAATACAAAATTGAATAAGCAACAATAACAACAATAAAATAAGTAGTAATAAATCAGTTAATAGTTAAATGAATTTTATTTTTGTAAAATGGAATAATATACAGCCTTTAAGATAAATATCAATGAATGATATTATAAAATAGTCTAAAAGATAAATTTAGATAAGACAAATCAGAAATTAAAGCACATGTTTTAATTTATAATGCTTATCTGGTTTGTGAGAGTATGGATAATTTAAATTTTCTGTATTAATTTTTTATATTTTAAAATTTTTGAATGTGAATACATCTTATTTGTATTTTAAAGGGAAAGACAAATGTGGGTGACCCTTCAATAGCCTTTGCCAGTTCCATTCTCCTCATTTGCCTCTTATAGAGGCTGTATGCTAAAACCTTAAACTCAGTTCCAGTTATCCAAGCTGTTGTAGCTAAAATGTTGTCAGTGTGACCAAGTTATCTTAATTAGAGACAAGGAAAAATAGGAGTGCTTCTGAGAAGTAGCTGTCTTCCTGCTAAAAGAGAGAGGATGGAAAGAGTAGAGGCCCTTGCGCTGCCTGGCTGAACCCTTCTTTCTGCCTTCGGTATAGCTATATAAAATGCAACTTCTAGAACAGACCCAAAGCCCTGACTTTAAGGAGCTGCTATACCACCCTTGCAAATGTCCGTTTCACAGACACATCTAATGATTAGTGTAACAATAAATATGTACTTTTAAATATGGCTAAAATTAGAAGAACTATAATAGTAGTTCAGACCAGAGGTCACTGCTGCAGGTCAACTGTTTTAATAAACTGACTTCTTTATTTAGGGAATTAAAATACTAAAAGTAGTCCCTATGAGGAATACCTGAAAAATTGCTACCTATTATCATTTATTATAAAGAAAAACAATTCACTAAGGTAATATAGAACATTACCAGGACATTTTCACACTTAGATGAATTCATTAATTTATCAATTTTTTTCTGTTAACAAATGATTATTAAGGCAATAATTCAAATATGGGGCATGGAAAACTGTCTATAAAAAGCCTAAGTCACTTTTATGTAAAACAAACAAATAAGAAACTAATAACCTATTACTCAATTCAGCGAGAAATTTTAAGTAAACATATTTTCTTTTAGCATTAAAAATAATTCAGCTCATAAATTTTTTTACTACATTTTCCAATGGTATTATATTATTTTTTGTTGGGTCAATATTTATATTTTGAGCATCTATGATATATCGAGCATTTCACATATTACTATGATTAACAAATATGCATGCTGTTGAGTTGGCTCTTACTCCCAGAGACTCTGTGAATGAGTGGCATCCACAATGTCCTGTCCTCAACAGCCCTGCTTAGCTTCTATAGACTCATGCTTATGATTTCTTTCATGGAATCAATCCATCTCATATTTGGTCTTCTTATTTTCCTGTTGCCTTCTATTTTTCCCAGCACTACTGTCTTTTTTATAGAATACTGCCTGCTCACAATGTGTCTGAAGTAAGTGTCGGGAGCCATTTTGAGACATGCTGGAAGCCATTATGAGGCACTAAAGAAGTCACGTAGCTAGAAGCCATAACATGGCTACTCAGTTTGCTTAAACAATGGTTCTAGGAAACAAGAAGTTGATTTACCTTGGCGAGCCTCGTAAACTCACCTTTTAAGGTAACAGAATGTTTTACAACCATGGAGATGAGGATGTGTATGATCAGATGTAATTGACAATCATTGTTATAGATATGTATGGCGTGCTTTGCTATGGTGATTGATTATGATATTCAAAAATCACATAAAAAGGCTATGCTAAATAAACTCCGGGCTGCAGCTCTGATTGCATACCCTCCTGGAAAGATCTTTTCCGTCTTCTCTTTTTTCCCTTAGGCTTCACTCCCCTCTTTCAGGTGCTGTTCGATCTCAGCCGGCTGGCTCCAGCAAGTAAGACAGCTTCAGTTTTGTCACTTTTGTCTACAGCAATATTTCAGGTTTAATTTGCTCTAGAATCTACCTGTTCATCTTTCTGGTGGTCCAGGGTGTCCATAGAGCTCTCTTACAATCTCATATTTCAAATGAGTCGACATTTTTTTCTATCAGCTTTTTTCAAAGTTCAGCTTTTTCATTCATTCACAGTAACTGGGAATATGAGGGTATAGATGATCTTAGCCTTGGTCTCTAATGACACATCTTTGTCACTGATGATCTTTCCTAATTCTTCTACTGTTGTCTTTCCAGTTCTTAGTCTTTTGTTTTTTATTGGTTGCAGTCTCCATTTAAACTGATGGCTAAAGCAAGGTAAGTAAAATCTTCAACAAATTCAATGTCTTCATTGTCTACAAGAAATGTGTACTTCTGTAGTTATGATTTTTTATTCTTCGTGTTCAAATACAGTTCTGCTTTGTCATTTTTTTCTTACACTTTCATCAGAACTTATTTCAAATCATTGCTACTTTATGCCACTAAGATATTGTCATCTGCCTATCTTAAGTTATTGATATTTCTTATAACAATTTTCACTCCTCTTTCCTCTGAATTTAGCCCAGTTTTTCATATGATATGTTCTGTGTACAGATTAAATATACAATAAGATAAAATGCACCCTTGTCTGACATGTTTATTCTATCTCTCTGTATTCTGTCCTGACAGTGGCTTCCTGTCCACAATACAGGTTATGCATCAAGATAACCAAGTGTTGAGGGATGCCCATTTTTTTCACAGCAACTCACAACTTATGATCAACAATGCCAAAGGCTTTACTATAATGCAAACTAATATGAAATTCAATGGAACACTTTCGCACATAAGAAATTTTTGCAATTGATCTAGAGTGACTAGAGTGACTCTTCCTTTTATGGATCCAGCTTGAACATCTGGTATTTATTGCTTTAAGTAAAGTAGAAGTTTTTGTTGCATCACCTTGAGTGTCATTTTATTTATGTGGGAAATCAGAATAATGATCTTATAGTTAGTACTTTCCTTGACAGCTCCTTGCTTGAAAATTGGGATGTATACTGAATATTTCTAATCTGTAGGTTAGTGTTTTGTTTTCTATATAACAAAATGTACAAGGATGCCTGCTCTTAGAGAATTCATACTCTATAAGGTAAATTAAAATGATACAACTTGTATTGTTAGTGAATTACATATGTAATTTGTGGTATGAAGATGCATGGTTTGGGAACGTGTGGGAGGATCAGAATAGATAAATGCCTACACATAGTAGCATTCAATAATGTTGTTTATATCAAATACTAAAGCTGAGAAATAAAAATGAGTGTGGTTCTACAAATAAATTGTGTAGGATGGAGAAGAGAATTCTCAGTAGAGAGAAAAATTATAGATGGGAAGGGTCAATATAGTTGCTGCCTAATAAGGGAGATAGAAAAATGATAAGACCTGTGACTAGACAAATGAGTCAAGATAATGTAGGAACTTAAAAGCAATGGGAAGCTCCTAAAAAGTATTAACTGTGAGAGTGATATGATCAGGTGTTTTTATTTGACTTAGTTTGGTATAGTCCCTGTAGAAAACAAAATAAAGAAAATCAAACATATACTGAGAGAACATTTAATATACCATAATCCTTGACATCATTATAGTGGCTTGGACAGTTGGGGTAACACAGAAATTAAAGATTAATGATTAGCTATAACTGCTTTCATGTAGAAAGTGAATATGTGGTACATTTTAAATGTGCCTCATATTTCTGGATTAAGAAAATTAATGAATTAGGGCCATGTTTATGGTTAAACAGGAAGACTTTTGAAATTACTGAGGTTAATGAGAAATATCATGCACTGAATATTAAATGAGCAAATTTGAGGTATCTCTGTTCTATCCAAGTATGGGTATTAGAGACTTAATTTGACCTACATGAATGGATCTGAGAGAAGAGCCTTGGGTGTCAGCAGTTCAAGATATTAATTTAGGTCACTGGTATAAGAATATGAACAGAGATAATGTAACTTAAAAGATAATAGAACTTGATGACAAACAATTAGAAATAGTAAAGAATTGGTAAGAAGAGGCAGGCATAAAAAAAAACTGAAGTAAAATGGCCAGAGATATAAACAGGTATCTTTTGTTTTAAAGAGTGCTTACAAAGTAGGAACTGTTTTGTTTCTATTTAAATTTTCGTAATATGCTGAAGATAAAAATCATGTTGAAACTAGTTTAAAGGTAAGTGGACATATTTGAGTTCTCCAAAGCAGCAGAATCGATAGGATATAGAGAGAGATATACACAAAGAGATTTATTATGAGGGATTGGCTCATGTAATTAGAGATGCTGAGAAGTCTAAGGATCTGCTGCCCAAGAAAGCCACTGGTATAATTCTAGTCCCAACATAAAGGCCTGAGAATCAGGGAGCCAATGGTTGAGTCCTGGTCTGAATCTGAAGGCCCAAGAACCAGGAGCACCAATGTACAAAGGCAGGGAGAGATGGATGTCCCAGTTGGAACAGAGAGTAAATTTGCCCTTCCTCCAGTTTTTGTTCTGTGCAGGTCTTCAATAGATTGGATGATTTCCATTACTCGTGATGAGAGTGATTTTCTTTATGTAGTCCATGGATTCAAATGCTAGTTTTTTCCAGAAATACCCTCACAGACACACCTGGAAATAATGTTTTACCAGCCCTCTGGATAGTCCTTCGGCCAATCTAGTTGATACATAAAATTAAATATCACAGTGAGGAAATGAGAAAATGAAGTGTGTGAATTTAAAAATCCCTTAAAAGGGATTTGAAATGGAGAAGAAAAATGAGACATAAATGTGCGAAAAAGTAGAGTTAATGTGTAGGTTGTTTTTGTTCTATTTTAAATAGGAGAGACTAAAGCATGTGTACAGGCTGATGGAAAAGATCTGGCAGGTACTCCATTCCTAATTCCAGTGGACCCCACTAGGTCGTGAGCTACCTGAGGGTGGGGACCCTCTTCAACTGCACTGTATTAACAATTAGAATAATACCTAGCAGTGAAATTTGAATGGCTGAATGAAAGAATGAGGTGTGTGTGTGTGTGTGTGTGTGTGTGCGCGCGCGCGCGCGCGCGCGCATGTGTGTGTGTGTGAGAGAGAGAGAGAGAGAGAGAGAGAGAGAGAGAGAGAGAGAGAGAGAGAGAGATAGGGAGATAGAGAGAGAGTGAGAGAGAGAGAAAGAGAGAGAGAATCCAGCAATGTGATCCAATAAAGTTAAATTTGAAAACTCTGTAGTGACTAATAATCAATGACATGAGACTTTCAATAAGGCTTGTAAAGGGTAGAGGACAGTTCTTCCTTTAGATAAATAGTGAAGGCCAGAGATTCGTAGAGATATAAGTAGGTTAGTCAACTTGGTAAATGGTGACTAAGCATAATGCTCTTTCCTCTGTGAAATAAAGGACTGGGCTATATAATAGTGTGAGATGAGAGGAAGCAAAAGGTTTGAAATATTTATAAAAGACCTGGAAAATAGAACTCATCAGAAGGAAGCGGTAGGATTGACAGACGGTATTGGAAAAGCCTGAAAGAGAGACACAATCATGAAATATGTAAGAAGGCTTAAACAGCATTGATAATTGTTAACCACATTAACACTTAAAATTGAGTTACTGTTTAAGTGATCTGTGTGTGACCTCTGAATAAGAAACAATTCAGATACAATGACTGTCTTTGATACGTGACCTTAGTTGATATTTGTAATCCATGCACTGATACACTGTTTGAAACTGCATCAAACTTACCCTCTTTCAAATAATTATATTCAAGTACATCCCCTTTCCAGGATGAAAATTCCAAACAAATATCTTACTCATGCAAATGAGTACAGGTTCAAATATATTGCTGTTGTTGCTGCACCAGCTGCAGAAAGTGTTAAATTAGTTGATCTGCATTGAGCATGCCTTCAGAAATTAAATTTCTAGAATCTGGAACCATAGGCTAAGATGCATCCAAACATCCTTAGTTGTGATCTTCTCATCCTCTAATTCTCAAGCCTTCTAGTCTTTATGAGCCCTACAGACTGGGATGCTTAAAAAGCTAATATCTATGGTGAAATTCCTGAGAATTTTGCTACTTTAAAAATCTTAAAAAAAAAAAAATAATTAAGTTCTTTCCTTAGTGATGCTTCTGAGCACTTTGTACCTACAGTCTATTCATTTTATGCTAATGCTCAGTCCACAACATATCAAAATGATGCTTGGGACCACCAGGATCGATGATGGATAAAATATTTATTATGTTAGCAGTCTATACTGAACAAGTTAGCATTTAAATCTCTTCACTTATTTTATTAATGAAGACACATTTTTTTTAATCCTGCATAGAGAATAGCTAAAAACAAAATTGCCAAGTACTTTTATTAAGTCAATAAATTTCCATATTGTTCATAAAAGGCATACAGGTTTTGATTTAGAGTTAACCTGTTTTTCTACTTGTTACTACTTAAATACCACACATCGTATTGCATATTTTTATGCATTATAATAATTCTTCACCTGTTTTTAAGCACCAAATCCTTATACAGATTATCTCATCCTGTTTCTTAGACCTGAAATCAGATTGCTTGAACATGTAACTACACAAATGTTTATTGAATTAAATTGAATAATAAAGTCACTAATTGCTCTAGGCCAGCCACTGTGTTAGAGGTGAAGGATGTAGAGATAAATAAACACCTTCCCAAACTCAATCTCAGAATAGACACAAGCAGAAGATAGTAAATAAAGCTATAGATGGATGGACAATTGAGAAAGAGAAGTCAAGAAAGTTATCACAGAAGAAATAAAACTTGAAAAGGCTTTTGTAAAACAAAAGGCCATTACTTCTCAAGAAAGAGGTAGTGGGCATTACAGACAAAGAGTTTATCATTTGTTTTGCTTTTGAAATGATGATACATACTGACACAAAATCAATAAATGAGTCATTTTGTAATTTTAGTTTGAAGAAGAAACATTTAACTTAGGATATTTAAAAATAGATAGTTTTCAGTTTCAAAAAAATGAGTTCAACATTCATTTATTCTTTTAAGGATACTGTGAGTTACTTAATTCAGCTTCAAAATCTAGACATTCTCATCAAAGTTCCACAATAGTTAGTAACCTAGTTTAAATTGGAGACTTTACATTTTCTAAGACAAAGGTATAATTAACTTAAAGTATTGCAAAAAATAAAAGGGAAAAATAAATTCTAGTATGTAACACTAATATAAAGATATGACTAAGAATAATTTTTCATGAATATAAAAACATTTATTTTTTCATAATGCAATATTAAATATAATTAGTTTATACTTTTCTTCAATTATTATGTGCTTTCTTCCCAGAAAAAAAAAATTGTAATGTGCTATTTGAAAGTTATTAAAAATCTCACCCAGAAAAGCTAAAAGTACCTAAAATTTAGTAATCTATGTGCAGAAATACTTCAAGTTTCAGGCTGACCTTGGAAGAAGATGTAGCACAATCCCTGAATAGACTATTTATAGAACTATTCTTGGTGTCATAACCCCTAAAAATTGCACTGTCATAACCCATTTGCTGCCTTATATGTGGATCAGGAATTGTATATAAATTGAATCTTCATAAATTGAATTATTTTAAATGAAACAGAAAGTATTATGAGGAATCTTTTGGTAGACTAATAAAGGTGTTCACCCAACAATCACCTGATATTTCACACTTTCTCTACATCTATAATTTTTTTTTTCAAAATCATATATACCTAAGAATTTGAGCTCAATTAGAGGTCTTGTTCACCATGAAAAAATTACTACATAAATAGTCTTGATATTATGCAAGATCCTTAGTCAATACTTTAAAGAAGTAGGAAGTATTCTTCGGAAACTAAAAATTCCCTACAAGTTATTTTTTTTATATAGAGTATATTAAACCTCAGAGCAAAAGTGGTGATCATATCTTTAAACAAAATCTAAAAACCATGTAGGCCATGGTTTGGAGGTAAATATAAAAGCTCAACATTTAAAAAAGTTATGAGTTTATTCAAAGGAATTACTAGAGCAGTGTTTCTCAAATATTCACGTGCCGAAGAATCACTTGGGGATGTGTTAAAGCAAAGTTCTGGGGTGAGGCCTGAGACTCTAAAGTCTAACAACCTCTAAAAAAGAGTTGACCCTGCTTGTCTGAAGACCATATATTAAGCAGCAAAGTAGGAGAGATTTAGTTTATCCTTGGACCAGGTGGAAGCAGTTCTTGGGAATAATATGTTTACTTCCACAATTATTCAACAAACAAACAAAAACTTATAGACACAAACATTTTAATGGTTACCAGAGGGAAAGGTGGGGAGGTAGATAAGGGTAAAAGGGGATCAAATATAAGGTGACAGAAGGACATCTGTCGCTATATTGCATTGAGAACAGAGAACAGGAATAGAGAAACATGGATCATAATTTTGAAAACAAAGTAATACAAGTATCCTGTACTTGTACTCTTATACTCAGTACTCTTTACATTAAAGGAAAAACAGCAAAGAGAACAAAGCCAAGGACAGGTAAATCAGTGATGTGTTGGCATCTTCAACAGTTCAGAATTCCTAAAAGTTTCTGATCTCTTTTGCATTCACCAAACATACTTCCAGAAAGAGAAAAAGAATTGTATTTTATGAAATTAAGTCTATAAAAGCCATTCCAGAATCAATCTAGTGAGCTACTAAATTATTGAACACCAGATTTAGAATAAAATAGTGACACTGCTGAACATTGACTCCAGGCCTCCTTAATTGCTTACTGATTGTAGACTTGGGTGAAGATGCATAGACCTGAGGTGAATAGAATACCTTCTGGACTGCCATGGGCTTTCACTGCTGTGAGTATATTTATTTTTATAGGTGTTATAACAGATAGTTTCCCATTTAACTTTGTCAAATGTATGCAAGTGACAGACATTAATGCTATAGGAATATATCATTAAATTGATTTTTAAGCTCAGATTGCTTTTCAAAGTTATCAAGACCTAAGGCAAATGGTTTGTTCACCTCCAGAGAGCAGAAAATGACAGCATAAAAATAAGTAAAAAGTGAAGAAGTCACATGAAATAGCAGAATCAGCACCAGTGTTCCATCAGAAATCACCAAAGGGACATTCTTTCTTTCATCTAGACTGATTTTAGACTCATGCAGTAAGTCAATTTGAGAGAATAAAGACATATGATAGCTAATTAAAAAAAAAAAAAAACTGTTTCAAACTTTGCATAGAATTGTTAGAACTGTAGCAATTCTAAGATATCTCTTAGAGAACCTGTAGTTCTCCTTACTCAATTTTCAGATAAAAGATATTTAGAAGTATATAATAATTATCAACACAACATTCCCCATTCCTTCACCACCACTCTGAAGAGGCAAGGCTCACACCAGTAGCTAACAAAGCATACATCAGATCGCACACATGCACACACATATACGTACATACACACACATGTACCCATCTCACAACCCTGAAAAATTATGTAGTACTAACATGATTTCATTATTTGTTTAAAATTACATATTACATGTACAAATTTTCCATCATCACTAAATTATTCCAAATACATCTTTAATATTAATGATATTTATTTGTTTCTATCATACTAAATAGACTTCCAGACTCATTTTATAATCAGAATAAACTAATGTTTTTGTAGTCTTCATTGAATTTCTTGTTATTACTAAGTTATTTTAAAAAAAAGAATCTGAGGTTTGCTAAATTTGCTTTAAAAGCTTTAGTGCTCAGAATGAGCTATTTATTTTAGGTGTTTATACTCAAAATGTTATTTTGAATAGTAATTCTAACTGTTAATTCTGGACAAATTTACTTTAACTCTACAATTAGACAATTTAAAGCACATTTTCAAGGTTAAGAGGAAATGTCCAATTTGAACTTGATCCATATTTTCCACAATCACAGAATTTTTAAATTGGAAAAAGAATTTAGAGTTTATATGTCTTGCAGATGTGTTGTTTTTTGTTATTTGAAATTATAAGCTTGAAAATTTTCAATATTTTGAGACTCTTTTCCATGATAAGTCTAAGTTTAGTTTTAGATTTAAGAAATTATAATGAACAGAAAATGAGGGAATGAATAGATGGATGGGAGACACAGAAGTTTTAGGGGCAGGGAAAATACTCTGTATGATAATATAATGATAGGTACACGTCAGTATATTTTTGTCCAAAACGATAGAATGTGCAATGCCAAAAGTGAATCCTAAAGTAAACTATGGACTTTGGGTGATAACGACGTGTCAATGCAGGTTCATCAATTTTAACGAGTGTACCACTCTCACGGGGAATATTGGTAATGGGGAAGGGTGTGCACGTGTGGGCACAGGGGTTGTATGGGAAATCTTATACCTCACCCTTAATTTTTCTGTGAAGCTAAATTGCTCTTAAAAATACAGTTTTTAAAAAGTGAGCTAGAAAAAAATTAATTCAATATGTTAGAAAAGTAATATGATAGAAAAGTTACTTCTTTTTTTAGCAATGGGCTATAACATAAGATATTGGCTTTAGTGTAAAATACTATATTAAAATTTTGGTAGGTCATTGAAAATCTGACTTAAGTTTAACACTTTCTTGACCTTGTAAGATACACAGTCTGTTTTTTATTAGAGACTCTTAATGACTTTTTGTTGAATAAATGACACTATTAATTTCTCATTAACTACTTAATTCAAAATGACTTGGAAAAAAATTTATATTCACTAGTTATCATAGTCATATAACTGGGTTTTAAAAAAGTACAATTGCTACCTTTTAGATGGAAATAAGAAAATTTACAAAATAGAATCACTATGAAGCATATGGAATTTTTAATTTTTTTTTTAGGTTTAAGTGTATCATTGACTCTAAAACAACATTGTTGGGAGTTAATATTTAGTTAGACATTACTGGTCAGGGAAGGGGGAAACAAGGCTGTGCATTAATTAGTAGCCTAATGTTTAATCCAAATCAATAAAAATGCCAAGGTGATTGAAGTATTTTGTACTGCTGATTGAGGATGGTGATTGGAATGAAAAAGCAGCTGAGCCTAGCAAATGAGAACTGGAATGTGCTAGTTTAGGGATTTAAAAATGAATAGATTTGAGCCATAGAAAATTTATAAATTAGGTGACATTGTTCCCTATTATGAAGAAGCCAATATTGCTAGCCTACGTCTTTTGCATTCCCCTGAATTACTAAAGCTCAGGACATGGTTAAATTAATACCTGATAACATATGCCTAATAAGAACTCAACATTCAAAATCAAAATTTTAAAGCCTAAACTTTTTTTGACTTTATATACTAAAGACTGGTTTTCTACTTTTATGTGCTTTGTTTTTATAGATTTTTTAAAACTCTGTGATTAAGTCAAAATAAAAGCAAAACAGTTTTAAAACTGAAGAAAATATCTTAGTGCTTTATTTGAAGATAGCGTATGAAGGTAAATCAACATCGATGACTTTCCTTAGAATACTGAATACAGTATATTTTTGAAATTACTTTAATATTTTATATTGAATCATTCTCTTTTCTTTAAATAATATAAGGTTCAGAAAAAAACATTAAGGCCAGTTTAATATTGGTAAAATAGTTTTATCCTTTTAAATTTATATTTCCATAGCCTTCTTTCTAATTATTTTAACCCTATTTCATTAAAAACACAATTCAGTATTATATCAAATCATTTCTTCTAAAAAATATTTTTCCTTTCTTCTCTTACTCCCAATTTTCTTTTTCTTTTTTATTCTGTTTATTTCTCTGGAACTAGATATCTCTACCTCTAAGGCTTGATGAATTTCTTAGGTTTCATTTGCTTTAAGGATCCTGTTGCCAACCAAAAATCTTTCAAGAAAACTCTCTCCTCTGTATCCACTGAAATTCTATCCACATCCCACATTTCCCATTATGGTAGATTAATGGTGATTACAAATTCTTTGGCTCTCCTTCCATCAAGAAGTGAGTCTGTATCCACCTTGTGACTTGTTTTGACTTACAGAAATGTAGTAGAAGAGACATTGTTTACCCTATAAAGATCCGCCTTTATAAGGCTCTGCAGCATTCGGCTCCACCACCTGGGCATCTTCCTCCTCAAAGTCAAATACCACCTGAAAAGTTTGACTACCCTAAGAACACCATGTTGTGAGGAAGCCCATGGAAGCAGTGGGGCTCATGGAGGAGTGGCAAGTGCCTGACATGTGAAATCCAAGGAACTGATATTGAAGAACACAGGGATATTTCAGCCTAGTGGAGAAGACGGTAGAGGAACAACAGCAGGCACTGAATGGTCAGGGTAAAACAGGTGGCATAAATCTGACGATAATGAATCAGAGTTAATTACAGAGTAAATAAATGCTACTAAAATTATAATTTACCTAGGGTTAGTGCTGATCTTGTTGCCTAATGAATGATACTACTTAATTTACATCTACTTTCTTCTATACTTTAGAAAAAATTTATATATTCCAAGATAAAGACCAATCTAATTCCTAAGAAAATTGAGGCTTTAGTTTTTCCTTATAAACTAGAACTTAAGTTTGAATATATATATTTTTAAATTACATTATCAAATTCATAGTTTACCTTGTAATAATGTTCTGTTATACTTAGTCATTGTCCTCTTTGTAAACAAATAGAAATTCCAATACTAAAATGAGGTCTTTACAATTATATTCGGGTTTTCCTATTTACTTATCTGTCTTCTCCATAAAATTGAAAATTATTCAGGAAGGACTATGTTCTATTTATTTGTGTGTCCTCATTAATTAGTAAAATGCTGAACACAAAATTATGTCTAATTGATTACAGTTGAATAAAAAGATCAAATAATCTTGTATAATTCATATACTGTATACTGTTAGAAAGTCCACCTGGTTAGCTTATAAAAGGAGCACAAATAATTTTAATAATTAGCATTTATAAATATATACTCATCATAGTTATTCCAGGTAATTTGCAGAAACTTGGAATGCATGATTTTATTTACAGAAATCTACTTTAAAATTAATCATAAATCTATTGGGTATGAAATTTCTTGTTAATTCATCTTAATTATAGTTGCTTTACTTACTTTACTTTAAAAGGGGTTTATTTAAAGCAATTCATTATCTTTTACTAACCAGACAAAATTCCAAATGCAGTTAATTTTCAACCAGATTGATACCCCTTAAATATATCAAGTACAAGGTAAGAACAATCTCAAATTCACATAAAAAGCTGAAAAAATACATTTTGTATATACTTTTGAAAGATAAAGTTTTACATTATGGAATGAAACTGTATGCAATAAATTTATACACTTCAGGAAATACATTTTTAAAGTACTCCTCAACGTCTCTGTGGTATATGAGTTTGGACTTCCAGCTTCTGTAGATAAGCACTTCATTAGTCTAATTATAATTTTTCTTTTACAAAACCAAAAAGCATTGCTTCCAAAGGATTTCTAAAATGAACCTCCCTCCCCAATCATTTTTCACCAAATCACTTTTAGCTTGAAATGTCTATTTCCTAGATATCATCTCTAAAAGTTAAATTTATAATCCTAAAATATTAGGTCACAGCCCTAAAAGGAAAATTTATTTTTGTTATAAAATACCATCATCTATTATCTAAAATTCTTCCATTTATATTTCCATGCTTAATTTAGATGAGCAAATTTTTTTATTTAAAATCAAACACTCTCTAAAGAGGAAAATGACTATTAGTTATTCACCCCTTGAATGAGATCTTCTAAGTTAACAAACTGAACTCTAGTCATTCTTGCCAAAACAATGACAATTTTCATAGAAAGGGGAATTTGCCAAAGCCTTTATTGCTCATGAGGCACCCTAGAGAAGAAGGGCAAGAATTGTTGTTGTTCTAGATACATGTTGGAGTTTGGCAAGAGTGTGTATGTAGCTACAAGCAAATAATTTTGAATGGAGAATTTGAAGATGCAGTAAAGTTGATATCAGAAGATTTAAATTATTGTTTTTTCTTTGCCACTTATTGCATGACATTGGGTAAAATACTTTGACTTCTCAAAGTTAATTTCTTATCAGCGAATGCTGAGAATGCTAACTCAGTGTCTGGAACAGAGAATTGATTTGAAGGTCCAAGCAAAACTGTTATAAAACTTTAAATGATACACAAAGATTAGATATAATAACTGTAAAAATTCATCTAGGGCTCACCCTGATAAATAAATTAAAACCCTGAATCCTAAAGGGGAAAGAATAGGTTTAGATTGCAGTTGGCATAATAGGCACTTTATAAAGACTTGATTATGATATTAATCATACTGCCTACTGAAAATAAAGTAATTTTTTTCTATTCGCCCTTCTTTTCATTTTTTCAAAATCTAAAAAAAGTAGATATTTAAACCTAGGTAGAATATTTTAACCAAAACAGCATTTATATTTATTAACTGTTTTTAAACATAGCACAAAGAAGGAAGTTCTTAATCAGGCTAAAAGTAAATTTGGTGTTGATTTGAGTCACTAATTTTCTTATACTTAGTAATAAAAGGCACACTATAATTCATTTTTTAAGTTCTTTAAGCCAATATACCTTAAAACTTTTGAAAACAATTTATGCTTAGCAGACAAATATATCAACTATGGCTCAGTAATTTTACGATGCTGTGAACATACTATTTTTCAGATGACTAGAGGTCCATTGAATATTGAGCTTTTCTTCAGGAGTAGTTTAGAAGTTCAGATAGCTTACTAACAATGCAATATGCTTGGAAAAGGATAAAATACAAAATTCTCACAATCTGTCATCAGGCTACCTTTTTCAGGTTCATTGCTAGCTAACCACTTTTCCTCCCATGTCCACACGTGGCTTATTCTGCAGCTGCTATGAACTAATTTCATAAGCATGTCATGCCTTTTTACACTTCTGTATTCATTACACCTTTGTGTAAGTAGAATGTCCTATTCTTAAGGTTTTATTTGATTTGAACTCTCTTCAGATATAAATATAGATATTGTCCCTCCATAACGCACCACAATTTATCTTCCTCAAGAATTCTTAATATTTTGTACATACAACTATGATACTGATATATAACAACATATTTTTCCTCTTTATGTGATACGCCCTATATCACATAAGAGAGTATTTGATATTTGTACAATGTACTGGTTGCTTCTATTAGGACTAAAGAGAGTCATACTAAAAATGGTAGTTATTAAAGCTACTAAGCTAACACTGTTAGAAATCTTGGCACTTGCTGATGAGAAATTAACTTGGAAAGGTTAAAGTGTTTTTACCCAAATTCAAAAACAGGTAAAGTAAAAACTCTCATATAAATATACAAATACATATATGTCAAAGATTTTATTTAACTAATTAATTAATGAGTTAAATTTAGCTGAAAATCACATATAGTAATGCTATAAGGTACTGAATAACAAATTGATGTTCCCCAGAATAGTTTCACAAGATACTCTCAGGAAAAAAAGAGAGGAAAGTTCAAAGTATGAATTTACCATTAGTTAGAAAATTGACTTTTTCCATTTTAAGGGGCATTAATTGCTCTAAATTTACATGTTTAGAAAAAAGATCATGTGTATTGTTATCTAACAAAATAGAGAGTTGAAATAGTTCAAAGACAATAGAAGTTGTCCAAAGGATAATCTGGAAGGGTACACAGATATTCAGTAATGTCTTGTTTTTCTTTGCCCATTTTTAAATAGTTCACAACTTTTCCTGAGGTATTAATAAAAAAAGATTTGACTAAAACTTATATTTTACAATACAGTATGCATTAAGAGAACAAGGTGCAAGAGTAGGAAAATTATGCTCTACAAAATGCTTACAGGACCCTTGACATTATTAACTGAGGACATATAGGAAAATTTAGAGTATTTTTGAAAAGTCTAAAAGGATGAGTTACTCAAGAATAAATAATTATTTAAGTGAATTTCTTACTAATAGATGAGGATTAATTCTAAAGTTAATCAGAGGCAAATAATAGGTTGTTTCCATCACAAGAAGCAAATTCCTCCTGGAATTTTATTCCAATCCTGACTACTCAAGAATGTTATTAATTTTCAAAACTTGACTCCAGTATCATCTTTTCAATAAAACCTACCTCATTAAATGCAAGAGAGATATCATTCTTTCAGATGCTTCTATGAGAGTATAAATCCACTTTTAATCCTTTTACGTGTTGCCTATGTCACCATTTTTAGACACAAGCTCCTTGAGAGTAGGCTCTGTGCGTAATCTATCCTTGTTTCTCCAGTAAGTCACAAGTCTGTCACACACATGATTTTTAAAAATGTTTGGTAAATATCTGGACAAAAAGGAATAATACTCAAAAAAGACGAATTCATCTTTTAACAGATTGAAGTCTTCATTCTTACTTTTTTAGTAAGGGGATTAACATATCAAACTAACTTAAAGAAAACAATGATGCAGACCAAAGAAAATACTAAAATTGACATAAATTTATGAGCTATGTGTACCTACTACTTGCATCTCTGAGCTCATCTAGGTCATGCCATGAATTTATTTTTTTCAGACAGTGTTAATCTACAAAAAGAATTTGTAAAGAAATAGAGTTTAATATTAAGATAAAACTAAACTCACAAAACAGTATTTATTTAAAGTACTTCCCATTCCTTGTATTCCAAAACCATCACCATGTGCCATATATTGTAGATGACAAAATGTGAGTGGCTAGAGATGGATGTGCATTGATATGTCTCTAAATAACTTCTTCCCAGAAGTACTTGTGTGTGGTTGGTGAATCTGCTATTTCAGATGACGCTAGACATTTTAGTTCTATGGTTTTGTGCCTCTTTTGTTCTTGAATAAAGAAGTCAAAAGAAAAAACCACATTATATGTCTTATATAATTACAGCTTACATTTCTTATAGTAATTACACAATTATATAAATATTTTCTGAATCAACTTTATATTAGCTACATATCAGCTCCTTAAATAAAATAAACTGGCTTAAAGCCTTGTCTAACTTATTGTTTATTTTCAGCTCATACAACATCTGGTAGAGTATGTGAACTAAAGTTAATTATTAGTGAAATTATTAAGACAAGTTATCATGACTAAGAATGGCTCTAGTTGTTACATCCAGAATTTACATTAAGCTAAGCTCTCAAGAAAGAAAAAAATATATATATTTTTTCATAGACATTGGGATCATGCTGCTTTGAGGCTGTGAATTTGACTTCACGTACAGCCATAAAGATGCTTTACACATTACCACATTCTACTCTCATAACATGCTGTGGGAATACGTAGAGTATCTTTTTTTTTTTTTTCCTGCTTACTTTGGGTTTAACGTACTCTAGGGAAGTGCAAATCAAAATCACAATGAAATACCATCTCACACCTCTTAGAATGGCCATTATCAACAGGACAAGTAATAACAAGTGTTGGAAAGGATGTGGAGAAAAAACCCTTATACACTGCCAGTGGTACTGCAAATTGGTACAGCCGCTATGGAAAACGATATAGATGTTCCTCAAAAAACTAAGAATTGATTTACCATATGATCCAGCAATCCCATTTCTGGATTTTTACCCCAAATACTAGAGTACCCTTTCCTAAATGAGAAAAGTAAGGCTCAGAGAGATCAAGAATATGTTCCAGGAAACAGGTAGTGAATGCCCAATCAGAATAAGCCCAACATTGACTTTAAAACTCTCACTCAAGCAAGGAGGGAAGGGGCTTAGACCTCTGACACAGAAAGTGCCTATATAAATCTTGGAGTCTAAAGCATTTTGTGAAGAAACTTTACTGACTTTTAGGTTTTGCATATTCATATTTGAGAATCAGCTTATGATAATTAATACATTAATTAGAGATAAAAATTTTCAAATCAGCCATGTAATGTGACATAAAATGGCAAATACCAAAAAAAGCAGAAATTGATATTAATTAACATTAAAAATAAATGTTATTAAATTATTCAGAGAATAACATTAAATGATGACAGTTATTAGACAATAATGTAAAATAATAATTTAACTAGTAAAAACAGCCCCTGTATGACTTTGGGGTCAAGTGAGAAGCCCTTGCAAAGGCTCTGTACTTTATTAGGATACAGATGATAACAGACTCCCTGAGAGTGGGAAACTATACACCCCTCTCTAGAGAGGGTGGGCAGCTAAACGATAACTGGGCTTCAGGGAGATTTGGGTTTGAACTACCCCTTTCTGTCTCTTTATTTTGATATCCCTTTTTCCAGATACAGAGCCGGTAGTCAGGAGGAGTGCACCAGTAAAGCGTAGAACAGTATGAATTTGTCTTCCAACTCACAGCTAATTAGCAGGTTGTTATGCCTGTTCCTGTAATGCTTCCTGGGTAAGTCAGTGAGCAGTCAGAAGAGATGGCCTCTTCAGACGGAGGTGGTTAGAGATAATGATGAAGGGGATACCCTCAGAGGTACAGTATAAAACTTTCAATCTCTCAGAGGTGGTATATTATTCCAGGAGTTAGGAGGAATAGATACCTCAGGAGAGCTTGTGTAAATTCTGCTATATCTTTGGCGATAAAACTATTATATGGGAAGAAGCTGGATAGTGAAAGACATGGAATCCGAGCAAAGCAAAACAGCCTCCTTGCAGATACTCTATAACCAACATGATCTAGAGAGTTACTTTTTCATCTCTCAAGAGTAAATTTTGATTTAGGAGATGCCTGTTGCCTGCTCTATTTGTACTGTTGAACCTTCTCTTTTCCAAAGGTATCATATCGACCTTTTCCAAGCCTTATTTCTTCTTACCAAAATTTACTCTTCCTATTTGAAAGAGAAAGAAGCAGCACTTTTGTTGAAAAAAGGGGTATAAAATAACAAAATAACAATAATTTTTAAGTCTTTATCTCATTGAATCCTCAGTACAATCCTAGGAAAAGTATTGGATCATCTTCATTTCACTAGTGGGTAAGGAGAGAAGATTAAAAAGATTAATTATATTAGTTATCCAGGCTTTTATCAAAGTTATCTAAAAACAAAGGTGACTTCCTATCAGCACAATTTCCAAATAAAATTTAAAAAATTTTTTTACACACTTTGCAAAAATTAACCAACTGACCCAATATATTTCCAACTAAACTGATCTGAAGAATGGCTATCCTTCTCTGTCTTTTCTGAAAGACCTAAAAAAAAATAAACCCATAGTAAAACACACAGTTTTTATATAACATCTTTCAGCCTTTTTTTTTTTTTTTAATGTCTCTGCCTACATGTGATTCTGTGGCACATAGTTGTATGTTAGTGGGTTGAACTCAGATTGTGATATGTAGTCAATAAAGGACAGAAATGCCTAATTTATAGGCCATATAACAATATCAATTTCCCATTGGTTTACATGGGATTCACCTTGTATCTCATTACACGCAAACACGAGTGAATATACCTTCCTGCTGAAATGTCAAAGCATTCTATTCTGAGAAAAGGAGGATTTGATGCAGGTGGCTATTGAATTAGCTATTAACAGTTGATTAGGAGGATATATTTCAGAATGTTCTATTTCTCCCTAGAACAACAACAAAAAAGGCAATGTTAAACAGACCTCTCAGCTTCTAATGTCTGATTCCATCATACTATTTTGTGAAATAGATCTATAATTCAAAACTGTAAGTTAATGGAGTTTGACAGGAAGGTACACATCACATTTTGCAAAAGAGCTTTGATTACCTTTGGTACTTCCTCTTGATAATAAAGCCTTGACAGCTTCCATTTCTCAAAAACAACAGCTTTATTATTTTCCCTCAATTCTAAGTAGTTACTTAACTTTAAAATAGTTGCAAGTAAACAAAATTTCTCTACTGAAAATAAAGAAAAAAGCATGTAAGAGAAATTTCTTATCCAGTTTCTTCCAATCTTCTAACACTTAAGAAACCTAAAGTAACAAATGGGTGTAATTTAAAGCTTTGAATACTCTAAAATGTTTTAGTTATCACTTACAGGCTGTATCAGTCAGGATCCAGACAGAACATATGGTATACAGTCAAAATGGGTAAATCGAGGAGGTACTCAAATTGGGTAAATTTATTAAAAGCACTACAAAAGTTCAGGTTGTTGTATAGGAAAATCATAATGAATAGTTTAGTATTCTGGGGATTTTAACAGCAGGGCATCTCAGTCTATCTGGGACTGAAGAGGCAAAAAGAGAGAAATCAGAGTACTGGCACCAGGACCGGTGATCTTTAGTTGAGGGAAGCAGTCAACCTGAGATAGCCTTACAGAGAAATTAGTACTCTGGATTCTCTTAATTCTGCTTTCTGACTTTTTGGTGGTGGTCCGCATTGGCCAAATGAACTGGGAGCCCACTGAAACAGTCTATATCAGTCAACCTCCCTGAGTACAAAGTAACTTAGAAAGAGTAGAGTTGATCTGGAAAGATAAATGGAAGATATCCAGGGGAATATCCTTTTAGGAAATTATTTAAATTATTTCAATTTATTGACCTTTGCTATTAAAGGGCACGTATTTTAGCTAGTACTTGTAATTTCTAAGGGTCCTTCTGCAGTCAGGTTATATTCCAGGTAGGGATGACTGATCTAGTTTGTGCTCATGAACCATGTATAGTAACCAAAGGTTTTCAACACCGTAAGAGAGCTGAAAGCAATGTTTACTGTCTAAAATATCAGAAGAAGATCAGAGAAGGTAGACCAACAAGTTCTCTAGTACTTTAGGCAGAATAATCGACCCAGGACATCAACCAATTCCAGAACAAATAGAAACAATGAAAATGTACTGTCTTGTCTATAATCCTCACCGCTGGTTAATTTCATCATCATCATTTACATATTATTTCTTTTCTAGAGCATGCATGTACAGCAGGCATTCTGCAGAAATTAGCAACACCCTTTCAAATATGGACACTCAAGGGCACAACTGTCCCAATAATTAGTCTACAGTTTCACCACTAGTTACAAAGTATATACACTTGGTCTTCTCTAGTCTCTCTGCATCTATGACACATTTTATAAATTCAACAAATATTTATTGAGTGATAGTATATGAACAGCAATGTTCCATGGGCTGGAAATAAAGCACTGAAGTAAAGTCTTACCTCCACACAGCCTACCAGTCAAACTTTGAATCACTTTTGCAATCATAAGGACACCAGACATCTCAGGGACAATATATGATTTAGTTAAAAAATATTATTAAGCAATTGATTGAATAAATACACATCCATAATCTTCGATCAGTGTTTTCTACAGTCTTATATTCATATATTTATTTCATATATGTGCAGAGTTATGGTTTTTGCTTTTAAGAAAATTGTGTTTTTCCAGAAAATATACACAAGCAAAGGCATTACATTACTATACACTCTTTTTTTTGTCATTGTGTGAATTTCTAAAATAGTAGACAATGTTTCATTCAAGTGAGGTAGAACATTGATAAGTGAAGCATAACAAGATGTATGTATAAAATATTTGTGAAGATATGCAGAATAGGGATGTAGATTTGCATTTTATTTTTATGGCAGGGGAATTGAGATGAGCTGTGTTACACACACATCCATTGAAGCAGTCACCGATGCATGAACGCTTCCCTATTTGTTTCACTTTCATCCACGGCAGTGCTTTGGAACATGTTCATGTTTGGTATTTTATTAGCAGGAATAGTGGTCATCTGGTTTGAAGAATACAGTTCAGGGTTTCTTTAAGTGTGTATGTGGGAGGGGGTGAGTTGTTTTTTTTTTTTTTTTTTGACATTTCTCATTGTATTGCACCATGTCAAGTAAGCATGAACAACTGTGTACAGTATATTGAATTTTATTCAGGTAGTTCAAAACAAATTAATTCTCTGCCAACACATCATCTAAAGTACTAATTCCCTGTGCAGCCCAACAAAATTCAAGCTGTACCTGTTCAGCATTTAAAGTTAAGGCAGTGCACCATAAACACCTGTTAAAGTTTATAGCCATCTGTTTCCTCAAGAAATCTAAATTCTAATAATATAAAATTAACAGATGGGAGAGAGCTGTCACCTCAGCTCTGAAGAGGGTAACCACAACCTTTGAAATAACATAGTGCCATTTTGCTGGTAATTGTTTGCAATGGCCACTGGGACATGGTTCAACAATAATGGCCCATTAATGACATGCTTTGTTTTTATTCAGGGCTAGTTTGGATAGAAAGCATTTCTTAATGATTTTTAAAATTCCACATTAAAGTGAATCTTCGTCTTCTCAATGAAGGAGCAAAATAATTAAGATATAATGAAATGTGGTTTAACATATGACAGTCCTGAGGGTAATCAAAAGATACCTTTGAGACTGGAAATGGCAATGTTTTAAATAAGAAATTAAAGTTGGTTATGATCTACTTATATAAAATAAAATATGAAAATTGGATGTTGAGAGGAAATTCATAGCAAACTGTGTGGATTCGCAGAAACTAGTCATCACTGTACTCACAAATAATTGAGAAGACTCTTCTTGTATGAAGGCCAAATCAGAAAAAAAATATTATAGACCTCAGGGTTTTGTTTTGTTTGCTTTGCAAAATTAGAATGTCTTTGTGTTGTTTTCTTTTTCTGATTATAGAAGTAGTGCCTACTCCATATAAATAATTCAAACTATACAGAGTGCTTAAAGTGGAAATGGAAGGTGGCCATAATTTCATGCTCCACAAACCTGAGGAACAAACTTCAATAAATCTCTTTTATTTTTCCGATTAATGACTTGAGAACCCACATGCCAGTTTTGTAAGGAGTATAATATCTACTTCGTGTGGCTGGTCCCAAGCTGTTCACAATTCATAAAAGCTAAGTAGCCCCAGTCATGATCAAGCCACAAAGTAAGGAGAATACCTAAGCTTGAACTGATTGGTCCTGTGGTGCCTTGTCCACCCCTCCTATGGTTGAAATCTGGCCTTCTCTTCACTGCCAAAAGGGCCAGGCTTCATCATAAAGATAATCAATGGTATACATCTCTGCATGGCCACCGTAGCCTCTGTTAATAGATCCTACCCTGCCCTGGCAACTTAGCTTGTCCACGTTGCCCCTCACACTGTCTTTTGTTGCTGCCATGACAAATGTAGAAATAAAAAACCATCCACATGAGTAAAAACAAAAGATATTTATTCAGAGCTTGCTATAGTGAGAGAATTAGCCACCATCACTTGGGTTTGGCAGAGACTCTAAGGCATTAGGTGACTGTAGAAGCTTTATAGTGAAAAAAAAAAAAAAAAAAAAAATGGAGGCTTAACATGTGCCCTGACAGGAATGCTGGAGGAGGGTTAATTCGAAATAAGACATCTTATGTGTTTGATAAGGGGATATTTTTTTTTTTCTGTGGCTGATCCTAAATTGATAGTGGGGACAGAAATTTGAAAAGCTGAAAGTTACTGATTAAATCCTGGCACTTTTGGGTCAATTGCTACAAAGATTGTATTTTGGTTTTCGAATTTGGTTTCTTACACAGGTTATGGGTTAGATTTCTATTTTTATATATGATCTGGTTATTTCCCATTTATACACTCAGTCTCTCATAAAATTATCATAAACTTAATGACTTTGACATACAAGGTCATTATGTCACAGTTCTGTAAGTGAGAGCTAAAATCGAGCTGTCGGCAGGGGTGTTTTTTTCTGGAGGTTCTAGTAGAGATTCCATTTCCTGTTTACACAAGTTATTGGATGAATTCAGTATCTTGTGGTTACAGGGCTGCATTCCCAGTTTTCTTGCTAGCTGTGAACTAAAGGTGGTTCCCAGCTTTCAGAGGCCATTGGCTCTGAGTTCTCTTCTTTTAACTTCAAAGCCAGTAATGGTGGCTTTTTATTGTTTAAGCTGATATGATACCAGTAGGAAACTAATACAGATGTAAAGCATCTGTAAGTTAACAATAAAAACAATACTTATTCTCATATTGTCATAATGGGTGTGAAATTCTTAGTATAGTGTCTGGTAAATACAAGGCATTCAACTGCTATTAGACAATCTTATCGCCATCATCAATCAGCATCAAAATTCTTATTGTGGTTTATATTATTTCTTCTGTTTGAAACTTTTTAGCTGTTTGGTTGTGAAGACCTGTAGGATATGAGAATGAGGTCACCCAGAGTAGCAAGAAAGAGAAGCATTTTTAGGGAACTTTGAGCTGTTCCAGGTCCCAGCTACAAAGTTTGGAGTCTCTAAGTCTGCTTTGGCAATGTCATAAAAATCCTAGTATGCCTATGATGTGAGAGGCACCTACTTAAAGCTCACACTTTTGTTCAATGCACAACTTAAATGACTGTATCCACATGCAGTGGTTCCTTGCAACCTACATTTCAAGCATCACAAATCTCTTGGATTTGTTTGGATAACAGCACTCTTTTATGTCTCTACATTTCATGTTTTTATCTCCTAAGCATGACTTTCATCCTTTATCTGCCTATTGACCTCTGTCAGACATACCTTTCTGCACTCAACTCAAGCATCTTCTCTTCTCTGAAGATTCACCGGGTCTAACCAGGCACAATTAATTATATTTTCCTTTAATCACCATTGTATATACTGCACAAATATTTTTAAACTCACTCCTATGAGATTGTCAGTATCCCAGCTCTTTTTACCTAAATAATTGGCAATCTTAAATGTTTGATCCTAATAAAATTACACTAATAAATTATTCTTCAAACATTTGTTAAACTGTCAGATAATCTGTGAGTTTCTCATGAATAGTGACCATGTCTTAATTAAAAATAAATAGCTCTATTTTGAAGTAGTTCATATATGTTTGCAAGCTCTCTAATAATTTTTAGCTGTAATCTAATCCTTCTATGTCTCTATTTGTTATCTGAAAAATAAATGACACAATACTCAATTTTTGCAAGCATTAATTGAGGTAACATGTACTAAAGTAAATTCTGTTTTCAAACTTTACTCATTAGGGCTTTAATTCTTTATGACTAATCCTGTTATTGTTTTTTCAGTGAGATTAAGATAAATTACCTAAATAATATTTGCAGTTGTAAACATGGAGCCTTCTTCAGACAGAAAAGAAAACACTCCAATAATACATTAAACACAATATGGATAAACTGGTTCTGTTTATTACCACCAGCCTAATGATTAAAATTAGACTTTTAAAAATCACAGCAAAGTCACATCCAAAGTCCTTAAAGTATTAACTTATTGTTTTCTTTTAATTCATACAGTTTCCTAAAAAGAACTTAAAAATATATATGGCCATGCAGACAATAAAAAGACTCTTGAATGATTTGTACTCTCATCTTAAGTGAGTGCAAGAATATATACACAAAGAGTCAGAAAAGACACCTGAAAAGGTAAGATATACACTAAACAATAATGAAATTAGGAAAAATGTTGTTTAATTAAAACAGAAATAATAATAATAAAAATGAAAATGTTAGTCTTCCACTGAAAGGAAGAACACCACTACAATAAAACTAAAATGAAATAAATGCAGAATTAAATTTGTATCATCAGGTAAATGCTTTCTTTTTTTAAAGTTATTTATTTTTAATTTTTTAGTTACAGTGGACATTCAGTATTATTTTATGTTAACTTCAGGTATACAGTATAATGTTTAGACATTTATATAATTTAGGAAGTGATCCCCTTGATAAGTCTAGTATCCGCTTGGTACCATATGCAGTTATTACATTATCGACTATATTCCCTACGCTGTATTTTATGTCCCTGTGACTATTTTGTAACTACCAATGTGTACTTCTTAATCCCTTCAGCTTTTTCACCCAGACATTCATACCCCCTCCTATATGGCAACCATCAGTGTGTTTTCTCTGTCTATGAGGCTGCTTTGTTGATTCATTTGTTTTGTTCTTTAGATTACACATAGAAGTGAGATCATATGGTATTTTTCTTTGACTTACTTCATTTAGTTTAATACCTATTAGGTATTAGGGCCAACCATGTTTTCACAAATGATAACATTATATTCATTTTTATGGCTGAGTAATATTCCATTATATATATATATATATATATATACATGTACTGCTTCTTTTTTATCCGATTGTCTATCGATGAGCATTTAGGTTGTTTTCATACCTTGGCAATTGTAAATAATGTTGCAATGAACAAAGGAATGTATAAAAGTAACTGAAAAACTGTTATTCTCTGGAGCATTTAGATCTTGTTCCCTGGCATGTGGCATTAATTTGGCTCAAATAAACTTATAAAAATTAAAAAAAAAATAAGAAAAAGAAAAAATTTCAAAAACCAAAATATTGCAGTGACAACTCATTAATCTCTACATTCATTACTAATTTATAAATAACTTTCTCTGTTAAGTTATACCACCAACTCATTGCATAGTTTCATCAACTAATGGAATTTAAAAATGGAAAAAATAAACAATCAGATCAGAATAAAAAATCTATTCTTAATATAAAGAATTAATTGGAAGAATTAATGAATCATCCATCGTCTAAGCAAGAAATAATTGTGGCCTAGAACAAGGTAAAGCTGAGGGAAATTAAAACAACAGGATTTAGTGACTGAGGAATTTATGCCATGCCCGAGTTTCTGACCTGGACAAGAATGGATGGTGATGGCATCATTCATTGAAAGAATGAGCTCAAGAGAAGAAAATTATTTGCCAGTGTGAAGCTCAGATATAACAACACCAAATTTCAACTGTTTGAGAAATAATCAAGTAAATATATCCAGTAGCAAGTTGTATATATACAATGAAAGAACAGAAATATACCTGGAAGTGGATATCATAAACTTTAAGGACACTAACTGAAACCATGAGAGAAAATAAGAGCAATTTCATGTAAAAGTATTTAGAACAGAATTCTTACAACACCAATGTTTAACTTAAGGGTGAAGAAAGAAGAACCTCCAAAAAATGGTTTCAGTGCATAATTTAATTGAGTAGATTATGCTATAGGAGCCAATGCATGAGAGTGCTTCAGTGAGAAAATGGTGCACAGTGAGAAATGCTACTGAGAAGTAAAATAGGAAAACATTGTATTTACCAAAAAAAAAGCAAATTATTAGTGACATTTGAGAAAGCAGTTCAGCAGTCCAGTAGGAGATGAAGGTACACAGCAAAGTTGACCTAACAATGAAAAATAAGAAATAGAAATAACAAATGTAAGGGGCTCATATAAATACCTGACGGTCAGTGGAGGAAGGAAAAGGAGGCAGAGCTAGAGAGAGATGGATTGAAGGGTTTTTTCACTTGTTTGTTTTGATAAAATGGAAAAAGTTGCACATGAGTAAATGGTGACAGAATGGCACCAACAGAGACTAAAGTTATACTTAATTCAGAGACAATTTATCTTGTGATAAGGAATGATATCCAGATATGGAGAAATTATTTTTAAACAAGAAGAACAACTTCTAGTTAACAAAAGAGAAAAAAACAAACATTTTTTTAGGTGTGTGGAGTATAGGGGACAATGCACCTGAAGTTCAGAGAATTCCTGAGGATTTTATTTTCTCTGTGAAGGCCATTCACTGATAGTAAGGAGGGTGGTGCTAGAAAAGTTTTGAAAAGAGTGGAGAAGGTTTGAAATAATTACCTTAAAAAGTAGGAGAGCATTAATTAGAGAAACTACAGGATTTCTAAGCAATATTAAGGGTCATTTTGCTGTTGACAACCAATAGCTTTTCTAGAGCTGCAATCAACAGTCCAGTAATAGGCCTAAGGAGATGAAGAGAGATAAATTCAGAACTGGAGTTTTGCCCCATACATGCACCGGCCGGACAAGGACAGGATAGAACTGAAATAATTGGTGTGAAAAGGCTGGAGTAATGAACCACTGGATTGGAAAGGAAATAAAAAAAGAAGATCTGACAGACATGAAAACTTTTCAGAAAATCTAGAAAGGGTGTGAGAAATGCACAGAAATAAATATTTGAAACAAAAGGAATCACACAAATGCTAAGTTCAAAAATTAAAAATGAAAAATGAAATTCTAATTTCAGCAGGCTGTGGATCCCAACGAAGGATGTAAGGGGGAAAAAATCACAGTTAGTAAATATATTCTCTTAAAGAAAGACAAATTAGAAAATGGACTTTTTAACAGAAAAGAGAACTAGAAAGAGTGGATAAATGAATAAAACAGAGGAATATAGAGATGAGAGTTGTTAAATATTATATAGTTAAATAAGGAGAGCTAAAAAATATATTTCCTGACAAGCTTTAACAACAGGATGTCCAGGTTATTCAGATGATCTAAGCATGTGCCTTGCTGGAAAGCAGAGATAGGCAGGATAACCTCCCAATGTCCTTCTCAGTCCAAACATGGTTTATAAAGCTATTTACTCTCTGCTGGTCAGTTGTCAATTGTGAATAAATCTGGAACGTTTATTGATCACAAAGGGAGTTTTACACCTGGAAGATATGAGGCTATGCTGAATGATCTTTTTAGGTAACACATGTATATTAAGATTTCAATGTATAATATCTAAGCCTAAAGTTATTTCTTAATTTTTCAATTCATTTTACTTAATCATATTTTTTTAAAAAATTGTATTTGCACTTATAGATTCTCTTTGACCTATGGTCTAAACCTGACCATTAGCATCACTTAACAGTTGTTAAACAGAATGGTATTCACTTGTTGCTATCTTGATACAACTGTAATGCAATATTAATTGCTCTCAATGTGCTACTAAAAATCCATACAAAGACAATTTCTTAAAACCAAAATATGGAAAATTTTACATTAAGTATTCAAAATCTTTGCATGCCTACAGAAAAATATAAAGAATAAAAAGTGATCAGCCTTGGAATTTATGAAAAGAAGCAGTGAATTAACTATCTAATGATTGAGCAAATGTAGTTTCTCTCTTCTATAAAGGTTTAGATGAAATTGAGATTAGGAAATGAAGACAAAATTTGGTGCAGCAATAGGAAGCATGTGACAATCTTAGAGATTTTATTGCCCATAACATTACTTGTTTTCCTTATAATGGTAACATAACATTATAATGTTATGGCAGCCTCTTTCTTAAACATTTAAATGAATCTAGTTTACAAGGTATAAATATAGGCTAAATAGGACAGACACATTAGCATAGTGTCAAATGAGTTCATGTGAACCATTTAAAAATTTTATGTCTAAGCTTTTATTACCTAATATTGATTTAGATAAATTAAAGCATTAGATAATTGCACATGCCAATGCCCATCCTAATAATAATTGCTGAGTAATATAATTTAAAATACTTATAAAATCTGACTCAGCCTCGGTGTTAGCTATTAGGGCCACCTAGAACAATACACGCTTCATTTTTATTGCTATCAACTGTGGAAGGCATTAAGTTTTATTAGTTTCTAAATGAACGCATCAATATTTATTTAAAAGAGATTCACTATTACCACGCATTGCTTAGGAACAGATACTAGATATAAGGAAACTGGAGATTTTATTGCTTAGAGTATTTTTTCAATCATTCAGTTTTATTGATACTAAATTTTAGGCTCATTATTTAAAAAAAAAATCCATGAAATAGGAAATTGTCAGGAGTATAGATTGAATATTGTGGAATAAACTACAAAGCCTATCAGACTATTTGAAAGTCAGTCAAGATATGGCTTATTACTGCTCTTATAGTAAAACAGTATTTTTTAAGAGATAATAAAACCTGAAAAATACAGCTTAATATACAACTAAAATTTTCTTTTGAGAAGTTGTTTTGTACATCTATTTCTGCAATAACACAGAGGTTATAGCCCAAGGCTCTGCAAACAAGCAGACATAATTTCTGCAACTTCTTAGTGTGGCTTTGGACAAGTGATCTCTCTCAACCTCAGTTTTCCCATTTATATGATGATACAAAATACATCTATCTTTTTATGTTATTTCAAAGCAAAAATTATAAAATAAATGTATTTAAAAACTTTAATACAGAGCCTGGCATAGAATAATCACTCAATTACCATTAGCTCTAGTATTAACAGAAAAAAAAAAAAAAACTTAATAAAAACAACTTATTCATTTCTCGCCAGGAATGAAATACATAACAGGTTTAAAGTTGGGTAGAAAATTGAGAACAAGGGCTTTATTATTAAATATAAATTACATATGGCTTAAGACAAGAGAATTCACTTTAATATAGCCTTTTTTACACTGATTTGTACATAGAGAGGGAAACTTGGATCTGAAAATATTTACAATCTAGTTAGGGAGGTCAAGATACGTTCAAAAGAGTAAATACAAAACAAAAAGCAAACTAAAAGCCACACAATATGAGGCTCTCTATGACACTTTCAGTATTTTCATCAGTATTGCAATTTATTCTTAGTTCTGAATAAGAAACTTTACAAAGGCATCTATTCTTTAGCCTTATTATTGATTTTGGTTTCTCTTAATTTTTCAAGACCTCAGTTCAGAATAGCCCTTTTCCTCATTCCATTGAACTCTTTTTCTTCAAAATTAGAACCATAAGTTTCTACTATCATTAATAAAACTACCTTCGTGTTTGAATATTATTTTGCCATTTTATTTAGATAGAGACCCAAAGCAAATTCAAGCCTTTGCCTTGTTACTCCTCCTCTTTTTACCACCAACTTTCTTTAAAGGGCATGCTGCATCCACCACCTAAAATTCTTCATTGCTGACTCTGTGTTTAGCTTTTATAATGTGGTTTCTGCCATACCCATTTTCCTGAAACTGCTCTCTTAAAGGTTACTAACTGCTTTCACAAGATTACAAAATCCAATGGCCTTTTTTTTGCTTCTGATTTCATCTAATGTTTGACATTCTTAATCTTCTAATGTTTACGACCACCCAATAGCATATGTGTACTTCCATTTTATAAAATAATCAAGGGTAGAGAAGGTAGGTGCCTTACATGAAACTATGCAGCTAGTAATGAGGAAAGCTAGAATTTGAACCCTGTTTCTCTGATTTCAAAAGCTTTATTCTCAATGCTTTATATTTGTGTCATTGCTCAGCATTTTAATTTTTGCCATACTCTCCAAATTATTTCAGAAAACAATAGAAAAGAATTTTTTTTTCAGTAAAAGCAATTCCAGCTACAAGTTTCCGTATTATTACTAGTGTGTATTCTTAGTTGTTCTTGAAACTCATTGATACTTTTTATGTCTAATACCAGATATACTTCTCAAATGCCTTATATATTTGACAAAAAAATTAAGTAAGTGATACCTGATTATATAACAGTACTTTGTTTTCTTTGGAAGAATATGTTGAGAAATATGTTAAATTGGGTAGAATAAATATTTAAATTTGACTGTGTAGTTTATTCACCTGGAAAAAAGGAACAAATATAAGTTACGATTTTGGTATCCAACAATAACTTGCCTTTTCAAGAAAACCTGGACTTAATTCTGTCTGTTTATACACACTGAGAAGAATTTAACCCTAGCTAAATGAAAGACAAGTGCTGAAGTAGTGTGGTGAGCAATGTTGATGTGTTTAAACTAAATTGCTATTGATGACATTTTGTGAATATCTTGTTTATGAATATGTTGATTAGAAAATACAAGGCTTGATCACCCTGCTGGGTCATCTGGTAAGACAGTAGAGTAATTTATTTTGTGTTTCTTCCTAATGTTCCTTTCTATTTTTATTTTGGGCTCATCACCTTTTTCTCCTAGCAGACTGAGATGTTCTGTTCTACATAATAACTGCACCCTCTCCTCCCCCTCCAAAGTCAGCCAGCTTTCTTTTACACCTTCCCTGCCAGCTGCAAGAGAGAGACAGACAAGATGATGTCTTTCTACTGTTGGATACCGACAGAGCAGAGAAATATAGACATATGGATAACAGATAGTAGGGTTCTAAGTACCCTACAATTTATTGAGGCAAATAGAGGAGAGTTGAGTGGCAAATTACCTACACTGTTCACAAACCAGCAGGTCGCCCTGTTTGCCAGCTATCCAAATTGTTTCTGGGTAATTTGGCACATTTCTTCTTTGTTGTGTTACATCTGAAGGTATGACTTTGAGTTTTGAAAATCCCCTGTTGTGAAAGATCTGCCTAACAACAAGCAATATCTGGCATGCTATTTTCATGGAAATGCATGCACCTTTAGTTGATCATCTGGAAAAAAAAAAAGATTTAAGGTTTGATCTTTTAAAGTATTAAGAGAAAGAAATAATTTATATATGTAATATTTATAGAGTTTTCCTTTTTATTTTTAAATATCATCCTAGGAATTTGAATTTGATGATGAGATTGATGGATCTCAGCTACAGAAGTTACTATTCAAACCCACATTTTTTTTTCACCCTACAGCAAATTTAGACGAAAATCACATAGAGTAATGCTATAAGCTAGTGAATAACAAATTGATGTTCCCCAGAAATAGTTTCACAAGATACTCTCAGGAAAAAAAGAGAGGGTGGTGAGAAGAACTGGAGTTTAAACTGGTACAGGAGAAACGATGTTAAGCAGGTATTTATACCCTAGGTGTTTATACTCTAGAGCCCATTACATATCATCATTTGTTGTGAATCTCTATGAAGGGAACATGGAAAACTATTTTTCTCAAGGAACCATAATTTTGCCAGATACTGTGACCCATAGAGTACTCCACTGGATAAGTGTCATAGAAAATATTTTGGCTCAGTTGCATAGAAAAAAAAAATCTCTTCCAAAGGGATCCTTGTCCTCCAGAGCTTTTGTGTTCACACTGAAAGTTTCGCTCAAACATAAAGAATATTTTGACTTGGGAAAGTTATTATTATCACTATGTGAGGATAGCTATTTTAAATCAAATATTTTCTAAAATAATTCAGAGCATCTAAAATAATTTATTCTATTAATAAAACATAGTTTAGATAGCCTACTAGATATCAAGTGTATAATAGGCACGGGGGGTGTAACAACATAAAAGTAGTCATTAGCTTCATGGGCTCTCCAGTCTAGTTAATATATTATCACAGTTTACCTGCTGACCTCAAAAGCATTAAAATGTGAAATGCTCCAAACTGAAGTAATCATCTTCTCCTCCCCTAGTTAAAACCCATTCCTCTCCCAGCATTCCATATTTTATTTTTCCTCAGTGTTCCATATTTCAATAAATAGCATCATCATCTATTGAGTCACTGAAGTCAGAAAGCTGAAGTAAACTCGACTTTTCCATTCTCTTCACCTCCCACTGTCAGTCAATTATGATGTTTTATTAATTCTAATTGCTAAGTACTCGCAGTTTCTCAATCACTGTCTCCATTCTAGTACACCACTAGTTTTTCTTTGGACCATATCTGTAGACTGTGGACTTATATTTCCATATTCAGTTCTTCTCCTTCCTGTTCAATATCCCAATTCTAACCAAGGGTATATTTTGATATTATTTTCTTCTTTGCATAGTTAATATGTAGTCATTCCACAGTTTTTAGCTGAAATCTCACTTTCTCAGAGATGTTATACCCAAACTTGGTATTTGCTATATTATATTCACACACTAACTCAAACGTCTTTTTTTTTTCGTAACAAGGGTATATTTTTCATAAATTGATGAATGTCAGTCTATGTCGCTAGATTATAAGCTCCTTGAGGACAGAGTCCACCTTTGTCCACAGCTCTAAAAACAGTACATGCTTAAATTAATGATATATAAAAGTGTCTAGAAGTTATCTATGCATTCTGTCATTGCTTCCGCTTCTCTTTTCTAACTAAACCTCCATAAATTAAATATCTATCCTTCAAGATACATATGAAATATATTTCCTTAGTGAATTCTTCCATTATTGCAGTTCTCCTAACATGTTCAGAATTAACCATGCCACAGATTACTTTCCCCTCTATTTATCATCAGTAATAATATTTATCTCCCTCCACAGAAACACACAATGATAATCTTTTTTAAAGCAAATGTCTTGCAGAGTACATTTTGTAAAGAGAACTTTCAGTAAGAACTTGTTGAATTGAAATCTGTTTTGGTAATTCTGACTTTATCTTATTGTGCAAAAGTAGATCTTTCTGTGTCCTCCAGTCACACATATCCTACTGCCTAATTTGATGTCGGCAACTAAAGAGTCTCACACTTAAAATATACAAAAGAGAATTCTTTACTCACACCAAATCTGTGTCTCTTGAATTTTCTTTCACTCATTAAATGGTACTACCCTTCATTTTCTAAAGTAGAAACTTTAGTATTATGTGTCTTTGGACTCTCACTATCTCTCACCAACCCTACTCTTTCTGTCAGATCTAACAAGTTCTGTTAGGACTCACTCCAATTATTTGATTCAGTGTGGTTTTTTGTTTGTTTGTTTGTTATCCACTGCAATCATCTTTTTTAGGCCATCATCATTTCTTCCCTGGCATTTAACAATAGTTTTCTAAATAGTCTTCCTAAGTTTGCTTTCACACTTTACCAATCTACTCACTATATAGAGTAAATGTAATATTTTTAAAATATGAATGAGATCACACAACTCAATTACTTCAAAACTTTCAGTGGTTTTCCATATCACAAAGAATACAAGAAAAATGTGTTGCCATGCTACAAGGCCCTGCATCATACGATATGCAGTAGAATGTGAAACTTCTCTTCAGCAACCCCCGTCCCCTGCCACCCCACCTCACTGAATTTCTTTCAGCTCCTGGCACAGGTCAACCTTTTCCAGTGTTCGCTCCTGACACTGCTGCCTGGAATGTACTTTTCCTACATTCTACGTGACCAGCAACTTCACTTCCTTCAGGGTTCAGCTGAAATGTCAACCTCCCTGGATTGCTCTGGCAATACTACTTCAATATCTAAAACTTTGTTTTCATCATAGCCATTATTACAATTGGCAATTATTTTTATTTACCACTTATTTGTTTGTCACCTGGATGCACTCATGAAATGAAGGAATCATAGGTACACAAGCAATGTCTATGTTTTCTACAGTGCCTATGAGAGCTTTATTTATCCCAGCCATTCAATAAATACTGCTGAATGAATTAAGGCATTTGAATGAAATAATTAATATTATTTTACATAGCATAAGACTAAAAGTTGTACAATGAAAAAGTAGACCCGGGTTTGAATACTGTTTTGGGAAATTAATAATCTTGCAATCTGGGCAAGTTATGCAAATATTCAGAACCATAGTAATAGTTCTCTTCCTTCTGAAATCAACCTGTAGATTTGTTGTAAGAATTTTTGAGGTAGTCTATGTAAAGTACATAGGACAAGGATTCTCATGTATATAGCAGGAGCTCAATAAGGAAAGCAATAAACAGTAGTTGCAGTAATAATAGTATGTGGACTTTTTGCCTTACTGAAAGGAATGTAACAATTAGACCAATAGGGGTAAATAAATCAGGAAAAATAATTATTAGTTAAGTTTTGTCAGAAAGAAAATCAAGATTTCAGATTTTTGAATGTTAGATTATTTTTTTTAATTTTTCTTTAGGCTATAATTGTATAGTAATATACCTAAGAATATATCTGCTTTTAAGAATAATGAAAGGAAAGAAAATTTAAATGAGTTGACAGAGTAGATTCTGCCATGATTTCTAAAGTTTGGCTTTTGCTATAATGAGAAATTAGAGCTTTATAACTCTCTACCAACTCCCATGTTTTTAAAACGCAATCCAATCATCCCTGAAATGTAATAAGCAATGTTCATTTCTGAAGATGTGTCCCTTAGTGTGTGCTAATTACATTTGGGATATTTCCCATGCTTCAGATAAAATATTTCGATGACTTTTCTTTCAAATAATCACTTAGGTTCTACTGAACTATTTAGAAAAGGTTAAAAACTTTCATTCTCTTTATAATAGTCATTTCCTCATTCTCTAGCTAGCTTTTAACCTTAGTGCCATTTTTGACAAAGAGATTAAAAATATCCTGCACCAATCATAAGATGTTTGACCTTTTATATCTTAAAAGAAAAAGATATAGAAGATGATATCATCTGTAGTGGGAATATGTTCAAATCCATAAAAAATCTATGTGTGCAACATTTTTATTATGTAGCTTTGTTCCCAGACCATTTTTCCCCTGTGTATTTCTGTCACAAAAATGTTTTATTCAATTTTATGTATTTGTATGTCTCTTTTTATTTCGAACAGTAAGTAATGATAAGGAAAGATTAGAAGTGAATTTTTAAGTTTGGTATGTGAGAAGTAGAACATGTATAGCATGCTTAGTATAAAATGAAGGAGAGTCAGGAACATTAGATGGTTAGATAATTAGTCACAGTAACTTAAAGCCTGATTAAAGTATTTTCAAGGAAAAAAAAAACCAATAGTACTTCCTGTGAACCCTCGGCAACTCATAACCAGTGTACATTGTCCTTTTGTAGTCAATTTGTACAATTTTTTGTTTATTTAGCCAATTAACATTTATTTCATGCTTTGTGGTAACCTTCCTGAACACATACATTCTTTAATTTATGATACAGAAAACTGAAATGTGTTTTTCTCTATACTTCTTTCTCAAATAGTAGAAATAAAACTATCAGCTTAATTCAGAGGCTGTGTTCAACTGAAGTTTTCTGGATCTGGAATGTGATGGATTGAGATGACATGAGAATTCAGGATTAGGTCCTATTATCCTATTTAATAATTATAACTTCTAGCCCCCAATGAAATATCAATTAATCCCTGAGTACTCCCCAGGATGCCTTCAAAATGCCCTGAAACTTGATGGTTCCATATGTATGTGCTCTGTAAGTCTTCTCACTTGTCAGCATTGCTTATCACTCTGTTACCAGCCAATACTCTTGGAATGGCTATAGCATAGCTAAAGCTAGGGGTCATAAATTAGTGATTCCAAATTAAAGTTCTAGCTCTAATTGCATACAATTCTTTTTGGAGACAGGGCACATATCCCAAAATGATTTTGTTTTTTTAGTGGTTCGAACGAAAAGTTGTCTTTAATTTTTAACTACCACCTGTCCTTGGAATCTATTATTGTATAACAAATTACCTTGAAACTCTTTCAATAAACATAATAATTATTTGTTATCTTATAATTTTGTGGATCAGGAATTTGGATGGAGCTCAATTGGGTGAGTTCCATTTCAAATGATGTCAATTGCTTTGCTTGGTGGTACTCAGCTGGCAAATGGGCTATTTGAGTGTCTAAGAGGTGTCACTTACATATGAAGTACTTCTGCAGTAAAACCTAAAGTCTAAGAGGTGTCACTTACATATGAAGTACTTCTGCAGTAAAACCTAAAGCCTAGTATGTCCATAAGTGGTATATCCAGGACAGGAGTGTCAGGGCATTCAGACTTCTTTCAGGGCAAGTCAGAGCTCCTTCTGTGTTTGAAATGGTCTAGTAGAGGTTGCAAGACTTCTTATGACATAGTCTCAAAATCCTAGATTATTACTTCTATTGGTCAAGCAAGTCACCAAGGCCAGCCCAGATTCAAGAAAGAGGAATTCATTATACTTCACCTATCAATGGGAGTAATAGCAAAGAACTTGTGGTTATCTTTAATCTCTCACATTGTTTAACTCTGTTAACCATGACAGAGATCAGGTCTACCATACTTTAGAATCATAAAAGTAGCAGGATAATAACATTGGATCAATTAAAAATTTAGCTTCTTTATTATTTCTCCCTCATTCATATTTCCATTTGTTCATTCATTCAGCAAAAATATTAAATGATGACCTATCATATCCAGGCAGTGTTCCAGGTGGCAGGAAAACAGAGCTGAATCCCTCATTAAACTTAAATTCTCGTAAGGGCAAATAGAAAATTTACAGATATGTTCTACATCAAAAATTCTATTGGCTGAATTTTGCAATCTTTATGACAGACTCATAAGGGAGATGCTCATAAGTTATGCTTAAAATTCAAAAATTAGAAAAATAGAGTTCATAGAAGTTAATCTTGTTCAAGTTGACACAACTCAAAATTAAAAAAAAAAAAATCAGGTCTGTCTGACTCCAGATTTCATGTTTGTACATTAGGAAGATTGATTAATTTGATTTCAGTAGCAATTAACTTTTTATTGTTTTCTTATTACAAAATTACCAGTAATTTCTGGAATAATTTAAAAAATACAATGAAACTGAAAATGATATTAAAAATCACAGAACTGTATTTCATGCTATCCCCAAAACTTTGTGGCTTAAAATAACAACCATTTATTTGGCTTGTTAGTGTATGAGTTATTGATTTAGACTGAACTCAGCTATGCTGTTCTTTCTTCTGGCTTTGCAGGGGGCTTTTACATGCTTATATGTCCAGCTCTCGGTTAGCTAGCCAACTCTGCTTCTGGGTATTGGCAGTCTGGCTGCTAGGGTGCTGCAGTTTCCTCCCACATTGTCTCTCCTGCTATAACAGGCTAGGCAGGGCTTGCTAACGTACCAATGTGGGGTTCAAAGAAAGAGAGCAGAAATGTACAATGCCTTCTGAAGTACAGACTGCCATATTCGCACAAAGTAAGTTACAAGACCAGTCCAGATTTAAGGGGTGGGGAAATTAACTCTAAATCTTGATGGAGGGAGATGCAAAGTTATATTTCAAAGGGTATAGACTCAGAAAATAGTAAAGGAGTATAGCCATTTTTTCAACCTGCCATAACTCTTCCATTTTTTTTTTTTGGCTTTTTATAAGTAAACACAAATACAGCTAAGTGAGATTTCCATTTAAGCATATATAATACCTCTCAGTTTTATATTACAGAGGTGAAAAGGAAAAATAAATGGGATAGAAGAATTTTCCTTGCCTAGGAAGCATACTATTTCATGAGGAAATACATGTGTTTTTGGCCCTAATTTTTGAGACAAATCAGCTGTGGAGGTATTTTTTATAATGGGTTTGAGTAATAAAAACACCTAGGGTCAGAATTTTCAAATAAATACAGATTTGTTTCACACAACGCTATTTTTTGTTGTTTGTTCATTTTTGTTTGTTTTGTTTTGTTTTTAATTGACCGTAGGGAAAACCAAAACACTAGAACCAAGTCAGGTAAGAGCAATTTTAGGAATCCAAAAGGCATGATTTGGGAATATAACAGTTATACAGTATGGAAAATGTTCTCAACCACCTTTCTCAAGCAGAGGAAATTATAATACGTTGCTGTCCATTTCATTAGAAAAAGGATCACATGGTCAAATAATTTTTAGAGAAAATGCATAACAAATTCTCTTCTACATGCTAATTGTTTTAATCAAGCTTTAGACTAGAACCATAATACAGGCTAGAACTTCACAGTATGATTTAGGACTAAGACGCTAAAAGTTAGGAGAATTAGCATTTACTTTGTCCATGTCAGATATATTTTGCTATACTTTTATAAATGAATATATTATTTCATTTAATCCTTACAACAACTTATGAAATGAAGATAAACTTAAATTCAAAGAATGTTTTACCTCATACGTAATCACAGCCAGATAGATATGCTTGAAATGATATGTATATATTTTCTACTATAATGTTTCTCACTTTTCCACCATGTGGTTCTTCTATTTCCTTTAATGAATTTTACATAGTTGGTTCAGAGTCCAATATTACACATGCATGATTTCTTTAACTGAGGTCCAGCCATCTTATCTTTGCTTAAAGCTTTCTTTTTATTCATGTTTGCAAGATTCACTTACCTTTCCTCTCTTAACTTCATTTTATTCCTGAGTTTACCGAGCGATTTTTTAAAATTTTAAATAAAGTATTTTTCAATACTAAAATTTCTGTTCTTTTAAAGTCTTTTTTTTTTCAGTTCTTTCAAAAGTGGTCATCTTTTCTTCACAAAACATGGTTATAATACTACTTTCTAGTCATTGTTTGATAATTCCCACATCTGGGTCATTTAAGGTTAACATCTGTTTACTGTCTTTTCCCTTGCAAATTGTCCCCCCCCCCCCACCGGTTGTTAGTATGTTGAATAATTTTAGATTGTATTATGGGCATTATGAATATTATATTTTAAGACTTTGGTTCCTGTTAAATTTATGTAGAAAATTTTGATTTGTTGTTGTTGTTGTTGTTGTTGTTGTTGTTGTTTTTGGTTTCACAGGCAACTACCAGGTTAAGTTCAGACTGTAAGGTTCATTTAGCCTTTTAGTGGAAATTGGTTTAATCAGTTTAATTTTCAAAGCTCTCGCTATGTTGTTTGTGTCTGCTCATCACAAAAGCCTCTGAGGAGTTGGCCTAGGGTTTGAGTGGATCTTAACATGCAGCTTCTCTTCTCGAAGCCTCTGCTAAATGTTTCTTTGGGTGTGTTCTGTCCAAGCACAATTTGGGGGAGGGGGGAGGGCAGGGTTGACCTTGAGACTTGTGTTGGTTGATTCTCAAAATTAGGGGTCCCTCCCTTCTCTAGTTCTCTCTTCTTATAGTTTTATCCACACTCTCTGACTTCTGGAGTCCCCTTTTTGTGATTTATCTGGCCAAATATAGAGCTCTTTAGAGATGTAGCCTTCTGCACTCCTGCACATATCTGGACAACTAGAAGCAGAGAAGCGAGTCAAGATGGAGAGAGAGCAAAAACAAAACATGGATCCCCTTCCCCAGCACATAGCACAACAGGGGTCCCTTTTCCTCATTCCTCTACCTAAAGAAGGGGTTTTCTCTTGGATCTTACACACTTGTAGCTGCTGCACTAAAAGAATACAGCTACATCACTGAGGCTGGTTTCGAGTTAGTGTGGGAGAGAAAAAAATGAGAACTTTCTCCATAGTCTAAAGCTCACTGAGGCAGATATTTTACTGATCTTCTGGCCAGGTTTTGGTGAAAATAATCAATAAAAATTTCCTGGTTTGGTTTGCCCTCATTTCAAAGCCAAGAGACAAAGGCAGAAACATTTAAAAACCAAGAAACTCATCACTATTATTATTAAAGTTTTGAGTTATCTTTTCTCAGTGTTATTATTTATTTTTCAGAATACTTATATATGTATGTACATATGTATTTATTTTCATATTTTGTACAAAGTGCTTAGTTTTAGTCCGTGAGATAGTTAAGCTGCAGTGGGCTCACTTCGTCTTCATGAGAACCAGAAATCCATCCAAGAGTTTTAATGAGAAAACTTGTTAAAGACCAAAATTTTGTACCAGAAAGAATGGCAATAATGAGTCTATGCCCTAGAATAGTTCATGAGTGAATACATGTAATAAACTTTTGGGGCTTTGAGGAAGAGAGTAGAATTTTATATCAGATGGGCAATGGCATAAATTTCAGTTTGGATCTTTACAAAACATCTCTCAGGGCAGTTATCTTATCTGCACAATGGGATAGTAAACCCTACCTCACAGAGGTTTAATGAATAGTAAGTGATTGAATATTTAAATTTACATATAGCACTTAATAGAAATATCTGACATAGAGCAGATGCCTAATGATTATAACTACCTTCATACTAATTATTATATTAGAAAGTGTTCTCTAAAGAAACATAATTAATAGCATAGATAGATAGATAGATGATAGATAGATGATAGATAGGCAGCTAGATAAACAGATAGACAGAAAGAAAGAAAAGAAGCATAAGGAATTATCTCATGTGATTAAGGAAGCTAAGAAGACCCACAATCTGCTATTTGCATGCTGGAGACCCAGGAAAGCCAGTGCCGCATAGTTCAGTCTTAGTTTGAAAGCCTAACAGGCAGGAAAGCTGTAGATAAAAATCACAAAGTGTAGGAGACCAATATTCCAGCTCAAGGAACATATTCTCCCTTCTTTGGCCTTTTGTTCTATTCACACTCTCAACAATTAGATATGCCTACTTACACTAGGGGGAGCAATCTGCTTAACTGGGTCCACTGACTCATATCCTAATCTGATTCAGATACGCCCTCACAGACACACCAATAAATAATGTTTAGCCAAATATTTGGGTATCCTGTGGCCCAGTTAAGTTGATAAAAATAAAATAACCACAATTATTATAGAAAATCTAATTTTAGGAAAACCATAACTTAATGTGCTTACCAAGATACACAAAGTTCAAAATAAATAGAAAACTACCAGCTTAATTTTCTACTAGCATTATTTGGCCATAATCCGATATGTTGGCCTCATACTAATTTCTTTAAGTGAATTTTATTACTGAATTCTCCACAGCAATTCCATAGATCTTGCAACCATTATTATCCTCATTTTACAGGTACAGACAAAAAGTTTTAGATGGGCAAATGTTCTTAGGATAACTTGCCCAAGTTCAACCTAGTAAGTAGAAAAGCTTGCTTCAGAGTCTAAAGAGGTACCATTACATCTTTTGCCTATTAGTCGTGTCACCATAATTGATGTTAAGTGACCTGATATAATATATAATATTACTGGTCAGTTTTTATTTCTTCTTAAGGAAACTTCTAGAATTGGAATGTAGGGCCTTTTCAACAATATATAAAGCATATTTTGGGCTCCAAGACAAGAGCATGTATTTTTTATTGTGTCTACAGTTTTTCACAAGATGAGCAAAGCTATTATAAGTTAAAATTTTACATCTAATTTAACTATTTCAATAAAAGTCAGTATGTAACTCTGCTGTTAACAAACTAAACCATATAACAAGTAGATTTTAATAGACAACAAATTAATAATAATGCAATTTTCAGTTTTGCTAGAGTTTATCCTTCTAGCAAATGCATGAATATAAAGATTTTGAAGAAATGGACCCTATATTCCCATTATAAATAATAATTTCTCTTAAAAAGAATCAAAGAAAATGGGATATGTGACAGTGAGTGAAACATAAAATAACTCAACTATAGTAAAAATATCTAATCTGGTAAAAGGGCAGGAAGCCATTAACATATTATTAGTTTAAGTCAAACAAATTCACTATACATCAATATGTGTATTGATGGTATAACCCCCTGTAATGCAATAAAGTCAAATCAAGTGACAGATACTTATGCATTCACCTGTACCTGAATAAAAAGCTTTTATATTTTGGGAAGAGAGTTAATTTTCTTCTACTGAAGTACATAATCAAGAGCTTTTCACTAGGTAATACATTAAGATTATCCTTACAGTAACAGATTCTCATACTGCAAACACATAGAAGATCTCCCTGTCACTTAAAGACCCATGCACAGTAACTGTCAGAAAGTGTCATTATTACCAGACAAGCTAATGCTTCTGTTATTGCTGTTTGTGGGGGCTGAAGATCAAACTGCCGATTTTCATAGGTTGTATTTTAAAGAGTACTCAAGGCTGACTTAAGAAATCTGTTTGATTGCCCAATTGTCTGATCCTAGACAGCTTGTTTAGCCTCCATCTGTTTCAGTTTTATCATCTATAAAGTGGAAAAAGAAGGAAAGGGATTGCAGAATCTTGAAAAATACGGCTTCTAAATTCCCTTCTAAAAATAAAATCTATGTTTCTATGAAATTTTCTTTAGCAACATACATAGTATAGTAGATCGCATGCTATATCTCAGGAACTTTCTAGATTTTAAAGAGAATGAATATGGACTGTAATTTTAGATGGTACTTCAGAGAACCATTGTTAAAAAAAAATGTATTGTCATCTTTAAAAACTTAGGAAATCAATAAAAATAATCTGCTCTATAAACCCCTTGAAAATAAAGACATGAACTTATATGTATTTTTTTCTCCAAGTACCTAGCAGTGTCCTATGAATAGCAGATAGACAATCAATATTCACAATTTACATTATAGCAGAGTATTCTTCTTCTGACCACTGAAGAAGTCCCAATTTTCAGATTACATTGCAAATATATTTTATTCTTATTTCTATTTGCAAAACATTGTACTATAACATAAAAAAAATACGTTAGTAAAAATTTTTATGGCCTACATTTTTAGCTAAGGTGCTCATGGTAACTTAGAAGAGTGTTTACTATTATATTTGTTGCTATTATATTTGTACTACTGATATTGTAAAAAGCACTACAGATAAAGGAATATAGGTGCATTTTATGAGGATATCTGGATTTGTAAAAGGTAATGAGGCTTAATTATAATAAAGTAAGTTGTAGCCAGAAACTCTATTTTCCATACTAGAGAAAATACTACTACCTGAGGAGCACCGGCATGACAATACAATATAAATAAAATATAAATAAAATACAAATAAAGATTAATATAAAAAAATAAGAAGAAAAATCAAGTATTATTGGCAAAAGTGAATGAGAGAAGAAAAAAAATAAATCAAAATGCAGGATATAAAAAAAATAATTATTTCAAAGATATTTTCTTCTCTAGGAATATTACCCATTAGAAAGAAGAAATTGTTTAATCTTGAAATAAAATAAGAGCAAAAGACTCTGATATGTTAATGTAAGAATTTGGCAATGAGATTACATAGGTTTTCTCTAAATGCCTTTTGAATTGTTCTTCATGCTGAAACAGTGACCCTAACTATGTTTTAACTTACATTTTTTTCTCCCTAGGTTCCTTTCTTTTCAGCAGTTAATGAGTAGGTTGGCAATAAAGAAAAAGAGCAAAGAAATAGAAAACAGCATGAGTTAGTCCAAGGTTGACTGGATCATCTACTTTGCCTAAAACTGTTAACGCTGAACCAGCAGAGCCCATAGCCACCACCAGTGCTTCTTCCATCAGGTTTGGAGCCTCTCTGGTAACTAATTCCCAACCCACCAGGAATCCTCTGCTCACACATTGATGCAGAGAGCAGTGGTGCTACATAAACAGAAAAAAAGTAAAACTAAAACCCTCACAAATATATTTGTCAACCTATTTTGGAGCTCCAGTTTCCTTGAGAACACCCATTTGTAGTTATTATGCAATATTTTAATTTTACTTTTCAAATAAAATATGTAGATAAAGTCAACATTTCAGAAATTAAATTATTTTTATGAAAAAAATAATATCATAAAAGGGGAACAATACTATAAAGCAAAATAGATGAATAGGTACTGGTTTATAATCTAAATTCCCATTGACCATTAATAATGAACATGACAGACATTGTTTGAGGTACTGGGGATGCATAGACTAAAAGTTTCTATCTTTGAGGTGTTCACAGATTAGAGGAAGATACAGAGAAGTAAGCAGGCATGTGTGAAAGGTACAACATGGTATTATAAATGTTACAGTATTAGGATGGGAAAACAAAGAAGATGTAATTAATGCAAAGGAAGTGGTCAGGGAAGGCTTCACATAATGGCTAGTTCTTAAACTGAGTTTGGAGGAGGAAGAGAAATTTAATAGCAAAAAATAACGCTAAGGATTTCCAGGCAGAGCAGGCAACTGAGTAAAGCATAGAATTGTGAGCAAGCAGGGTGGATCTGGAGAACAGAAATTAATTTAATAATCTTTAAGTATAGTGTGTGAAAGGAGTATGATGCATTAAAATTGTAGACTTAATCAGGGCACATGTAAGTCCAGGTTAAAGAAGAAAATGGTGAATCACAGGAAAATTTTATTGAGGGAAGGCAGCTAAAGCAATAGGAATTAAAGAAATATGTTCATTCATTCACTCAACAAATATACTATGGGCAGGAGTACAAGAGTCGACAAGGGTCAAAAATTCTTGCCCAACTTGAGTTTATACTCTAGCTTGCTCTTGTGTGTATTATATTTGGATTTATTTATTTATCTATCTATCTATCTATCTATCTATCTATTTATTTATTTATTAAGTAGCCTTGAAGGTTCATTTTAAGTTTGGCTGGAAATTCTCTGAAGAGAGCTGTGATTATTTTAACTGCCTGAGTTTTGGAATTAGATAACTGCATGTTGGGCTAAATTTAGATTAGTTTATGGGTTGAGGTACCTAGCTATAGTAGGATGGTTAAGAACATTTTAAAAAGCAGTGATACTGGAAGACAATGGATGATTCAAAGAACCAGAAAATTAGATGATGATGAAGATAAAAATATCTTCCTGAGAATAAGAAAATGAGGATTGTGTGAAATGAACATAGTAGTTTAAAATGGATGTATTAAAGTTTAAGATTTTAGAAGTTGACCTTTCAAGTTGTATTGGAATAATCCCTGTCCCATGTATAGGGACGCTTTGAAAAATTCATAGTTCATATTCCAAATGTGAAATGACACCGAAGCCAAGACAAAAAACACATTTTATATAATACAAAGTATATAAAACATATATATCAATTATACATATAACTACCCAAGCAAATTTTTAAATAAAATTAATCTCAATACCACATTATAGTTATATCATATCATTATTATGTAGTATTATTATTATGTAGTATTAATAAGAATTCAGATATTTTCAGTATAAAAAATCTCCATCATATCAATAAGTCAAAATTCCCTAAATTCCCTAACCTAATAAATCTAATCTTCTTGAATTAATATCCAACATTATATTTAAGGGTAAATACCAGAGGATTCACCATTAAAATTTGGAAGAAAAAGCTGAGAAAGACTATTGTTTCTTTAATACTTTAAATAACAGAATTTCTAGGCAAGGTAATAAGATGCAAAGAAAAATTTTAAATATTATAAAATGATTATCATTGTTTTCAACTAATCTGATAATCTATGAAGAAAAACTCGAAATTGTTTAAACCAGTAGGAGATTTCAGCAATCTTGATGAATTTGTGTCCTTATGCTTAAGTGCTTTGACACAAATGTGTCATCTAGTAATCTATTCTGCAGAAGGAATCATTAATGTGGTCAGGTATTATAGGCAAATATGTTTTTTAATAGCATTACCAAATAAAAAATTTAAAATAACCTAGAATTTCAATAATAGCAGAAAAATAAAGTTATCAACATATTTTTGAAGTCAATATAATAACATGAAGGATTAATACAGAGAAGTAAGAAAAATATCAATATCCAAAAGTACATATATCTTATGGTCCCAATTTTAGAATTGATATGCATATAGAAGGAGAACAGTTGAGAATAAAGATTCCAAAATGCAAATACTTAAGTTTTATTTGGAATATAAAATTATAAGTGATTTCTATAATTTCCAAATTTTCTATAATGTAGATAAAAACCATGGAACACAACAAAGTAATTTGTTCATGCGAAGAAGGCAGGTTGAATCAAAGACATTTCACTCTCAAGTTCTTGCTCTTAACTGCTGTGCCAGATTGACGGTATGCCACTTACTCATTTTCTATGCACGTCTAACACACTGCCTGACACACAGCATTTGTCTGATAAATATTGCACATTTGAGCTATCATGGAAGGAAGCACTTCTACCCAAATACCCCACACAATTTCTGTCCAAATTAGTTAAAACTTGACTTTTTCCAGTAGTATCTTATGGTTAAAGTAGGAACGCAAGCACATGAAACTAAAGACTATATAAAATATTATCAAATTACACTATTAGAACCACAAATATTTCTTTTTAAATGAGATAAAAATCAGATAAAAATTTAATTGGAGACTTTAATAAAACAGTGAAGGTTACTCTTTCATTTAATGTGTTCTAATGCACATGAAGTATCAAGAACTATGACAGATGCTGAAACAGAAATGAATAGAAATCAAGCTCTTAAGTATTTCATAGTCCCATAGGGGAGAAGAAGCAAATTAAAAACTCAGTGACACATGACAAATTCTACAACAAAGTAAAACCAAGGGCATGTAAAAGCACAGGGAAAGGCATCATGCGAGCTTCAATTTGGAAAAAAGGGGAAAATATACTAATATCCTTGGGAGAGGTTAAAATAGGTATTCTCTGAGAAAAAAGGAGGGTGAGAAGAGAAAGTCTACATCATCTAGAGAGAGAGGTGTGCCATGATTCTCCAAAGATCTTTACTCACTGAGCCACATAGGATTAAATAATCAAGGTCCTTCATGTGACTCACTGGTTTGGAGACAGGTTGTGATGTTAACCTGAAAATTCAACATTTTAGTTCACATTCAGATATGCTACTTTACTTTATTGTGGGAAATGGTGTATTTTAGAAACTTTTTAAAATTAATACACAAATGTTTAAGAATATGCATAATAGAAAATAAAACCCTACTCTAAGACACAAAAATAGTTTAAGAATAAACAAAATAATAACATTTTATAAAAAGTTTTTTTCTTTCCCTTAGGGATCAGATTTGATTAGAAACTTTAATATAATCAACTAAATTTGCTATTTACTTTTTCACACATTTCTGCCATCAAAACTACTCTATTTTTTAAAGAAAATATTAACTTGTACTGGCTAAAAATAAAAAGTAACTTTAATACTACCCCACTCCCCTCCGAAAAAGAAATCTAACTCTGCTTTATGAAAAGATAAAACTGTGCAACTCCTATCATAAACAAGAAATGGAAATTTTAATGTATTTTCCTTTGGATTCACATAACTCACTAAATACTCCAATAGTATCAATTATAAAGTAGTCTTACATAAATTATATTTAAAAATGTATTTAACATGTCGAAATCTTTACAAGACTAAAGTTTCAAAATGAAATTCAAATGTTTATGTAAGACAGTACAAACTCAGGTTGTGCAAGTACTTATCATGTCCTTCACCTTGATGACCTCCACATCTTTGTGGAAACTTTTTCAGGCTGGGGCCCAATGTCTGACACAGGCCCTTTAAATAAGATTCTTAAAGCTCTAAATGGAAAAGTGCTGCAAGTGACAGTCTAAAATTGTCAAAATGTTTTTCTTGTTTTCTCAAAGCTTACATGTTTTTTTCAGATTTAGGGTAAAATCCTATGCGTAGAATGCTTATGGGCATTTAAACCATCATTCCTTTAAGATAGCTATTATATTTCTGGAGGAGAATGTGAGATGTGAAATGAATTTTAAATTGTTCCTATTTTTCTTCATGATTAACTTCATTTAATCTAACCATTTACAACTGTTTGTCTTAATAAAGGTTAAAGACGGAATTTGTGTGATAAAAGAGAGAGTAGAGTCATAAAGCAACTAAACTAAGATTGAGTTAGAACCCCACCTTTGTTATCTAGATTTAAACGTTCATATTCCCCTAGATTCATATGTTGAGGCCTAGTCCCAATGTGATGATATTAGGAGGTGAGTTTTTGGGAGTTAATTAGGTAATTTTGATGGGATGTTGAAGTTGGAGCCCTTAAGATGAGATGTAGAGCACAGAGCTCTCTCTGCCATGCAAGAATACAGAGCAAAGACTGTTTCCATGAACCAGAAAGATCCTCACTAGACATCAAATCTGCCAGTGCCTTTATCTTGAACTTCCCAGCATTTAGAACTATGAGAAATAAATTATTGTTTAAGCCACACAGTCTATATTTTTATTATAGCAACCCTGACAGACAGCTGTATTTCCATGGGAGCCAAGCAGAACTCTTTTTATTCTTTCTTTGAGTCTAGTTTAGCAGTTTTCAAACTTCATTGTGAATGAAAATTACTACACAGAATTTTATAGGTAAAACAATATAGGATATATTGCATTTTATGAAATAGATAATAAGTATTCTGACACTAACTTTATAACAGAATGCTCCAAAATAAATTAACTTGGGAAACTATCCTTGTCACAAAAAGTATCCTAGATCCTCCAAACAAGCATAGTTTATTTGTTTCAAGTCTTTTTCACCATACTGTCAGTTCCAGAGAGGAAGTGAAAGAATGCAGGGCTACATGTCTTAAGCCATCTCAATATATAAATGTTCCCATCACTCAATTGCCAGCAAACCCTGAAACACTGTACTGCACCCACCCACCTCCATTCAAAGAAATTACCAACGCTCGATCATTGATCAAATAGTTTCAAAGAAGACTGAGTGGAGGTAGTGCAAATGCAACTATAAGAGTTTATGAAGAGTCTAGGTATAGTATCCATAAATATGTGGACTTTGATCTTTTGAAGTACCCTTCACCTCAATCTGAAGATTGCTGGTCTGGAGACTGGATGAGAACACAAGCTTAAAGTCAGAGAGAGGAGTTAAGGGGCCTGGGCTAAGGCAAGAACAAAGAGGTTCGGGGAGAAAGAAAATTAATGAGTCAGAACAGACCGATTTGAGGAACAGGTTTGATAGAAGATAGTGGGGTCAGTAAGGTGAAATAGGTGACTTCCAAGTTTCTTGTTTAGGTAATTTTGTGAATAATTCTATCTTAATCTTAGACTGAGAGTACACTGCCTAATATATTTTCTTTAATATAAAGCAAACCTCTTACTGGTTAACTTTTGTTTCCCATGGTCCTTAGATAATTAACATATTTTGGTTGGGAGATCTTTTTTGAGAAATTATATATACATAAAATAAAAATTAAATGTGTTTTCTGATATGGGTAAGGGAAAAATAAATTTTGTGTTAGATGTGGTAGATTTGAGGCCTCACCAGTCCTCGGTTTCTAGAAGAAGAAAGGAGACAAACATTCCAGTAATAGTGAAATGCCTTTCTTCTAGGAGAATCTATGAATTAGAAGTGGTAGTTAAATCTGTGAGAGTACAAACAAGTTTTTCTGCACCAAAAAATCATAGCCAATACTATAAAGAAAAAATATTTGAAAATTAGAAAGTGCCAGGACAATGATTTTTTTATAATACTGTGGGCTCCTGGAAATTTAACTGTGTTATACCCACAAGAAGCAGATGCCTGGAGAGAAAAATAGGCCTAACTGGCCCCTAAATACACTTCTACTATGATAGGTACCAATGCCACAAATATTTAGAAACAGGAATCTCTTTATAACTAATACAAAGTAAATTTCATTTGAAAACAGATTGTAATAATTCTTGACTATCTAGCTACAGTTACACATACTGTGACTTACAATGCTATAATAAATATTTCCTTTTTTTTTTTTTTTACATTAACTGATTCGTTGGCATACAATACTCTGTTTAGCCTGAAATTTCAGCCTGGCTGAATTGACTGACAATTTCTTAGGTACCCTAGAAAAGCTCTCTATAGGCAAAATAAAGTACTGCCTCAGAAAAGTCTGAACTAAAAAAGAAGGTTCATACAAATCAATAAAGAATTATTAACAAATTTTATTTTAAAAGGTAGAGTGGACATAGGACCTTGTCGATAAGTTGATAAGACATTAAAGAAACTCAACAGAGTGGAAAGAATTGGATACCTGAGCCAAGAAAAATGACCATTCTTTGGGCTCTGAGGATACCAATTTTTTCTGCTCACAAACAAGAATTTTATACGTGTTCACACATGCAAGCAGGAACACTTTAATTACAGCTTTTTTTTTTTTTAATTCATTAATTCTATAGTTACGGAATACTACCTGCTTAGGACTGTTATTGTGTCCAAGGTCTAACATGCAATAAGGTCTTTACATTGACAGGCACATCTGTCTTTTTCACTCCCTCCAACTTTACACTGAGAACAGATGGGGTCTCAACTCAGTTTTATATGCCTTTCTTAGCTGAGTCAGTAACTGTTTTATATTTATAAATTCCCATTCCGGAGTCCAATTTAGAATGGCCTGTGTAATAAGGAGTTTATAACATATCTACAAAGAATAACTGCAAATATATTATTTTTATTCAATTTTGTACCCGTGTGGCTACTTTTGCACTTTGACAAATAACTTCACTATGTGGCCTAGACAAATAACCTTTGAAATTCTTTTTTTCTTCTGTCACTTTCAACACCTGGAAGAAATCTTTCCCTTATTTTTTTTAATTTTCTTTAATTTTCGGTGTATGTTTTTCTTACAAGAACATGGCTACTCTCTTCAAAACCTGATCTCTGTATAATATTTAATAGAATACTTATGATGTTCTGATTCAGAAAAACAAGTAATCCTAAAGGACATTTAAACTAGGAGACAAGGTAAGGCAGGAAGAAAGAATATTATCAAAATGACAGATCTGAAATTTAGAAACTGAGAAAAGAAATAGGCTGTGAGAAGCAAAATGGTATCATTTGGCCTCCTAGTAAAATCAATATAAATAAACAGGAAAATGTAACTAACTGATTTGACATGAAAAGCTAGAAATAAAAATTGTCTGCAGTGAAAATGGTTAAAACACATACCAAGTAATTTTACCATTAGTTTTGCTTTGCAATAAATTCAGTTGCCAGTTAAATCTAGTCACAGGCATCTTTGTTTAATGTTCCAGAGGTTTTCAGATATTCTTTACACTGAATATTTATTAAATGTGTTTTAAAATGTTTCATTGTAAAATAGGCAAAGTAAACCACAACAAAAAATATGAATAGCTTAGCAAATTACTTCAAGATGTATGAACTTGTAACTATAGTTCATGTCAAGATAAAACTTTACTACTCATTCTAGAAGCTGCTTCCAGGGTCCCATCCCCACCAGAAGCCCTTTTCTCCCTCCCAAAGAAACCATTTATGACTTTTATTGTAATCTCTCCTTGTTTTAGATTGATTTATTACCTATAGTAACATAGGCACTAGAGTTCAATTGTGCCCATTTTTAGTTTGTTTCTTCTTTTAAGTCTTTTTCAACTGTTAGTGTCTTTCTTTCTCTTCCTTTTCTGTCAGTCTTTGCCATAGTCTGGATTTTGCTAGTTACAATCTCATGGTGCCACTCAATATTTCCCCCTGTTTTCTGTATTCTTTTTTTTAATTAGCAGCTGTATCAGATTCAGGTTTTGTCTCTTTTGTGAGACTGTAGGTGGTGGTACGTTCTTTCGTCGGGAGGCACAAAAGTTTAGTAGTTTATCCTTTTGTGATATTAAAATCCATCAATAATTGGGTCTATCTTTCTTAATTCATTAGGGTTTACAAAATGTGATGTTCTAATTTTAACATTTCTTTTTCAATTTATTACCTGTAATATTTTTACAAAGATGCATTTCTCAGTTACTATTTAGTTAATGGTACAGTTCATATAGGAAAGACAGATAAACATTTCCCTTTACCAGTTTTTCAGATATCTTTATTATAGCCTTTTGCAATAATTCTATTTAGATTTTTTTCTGTGTTCTCAATTAAGCATGACTTGTTCAAGCTATCAATCATGAGCCTGAAATAACTTCAACATATATCTGTCTAGAGAGTATATTGCATAAAATCAACCAAAATGCCAACAGTTGTTGAAAAGAAAATCAATATGTTTGTGTCCTTATCCCTAAAAAATATTTCCCTGCCTAGAAAAATTAATGTTTACTTGTTTTAAAATAGACAAGAAGAGATGGTTAAATGTCACAATGTTTTCAGACTATTTCATGACTAGTTACAATTTAGTGGTAAATTTCACTTACTTATCCTTGATGACCTACTAAGGGGGTAATTCTCTTTTTATATATAATAGAAAGCATGGAGAATAGTTTGAAAAAAAAAATGAAATCAGATTTACTCAAATATCAATTCTTCTCTTGCTCTTTAATAATAATCCAATCTGGAAATGGCTCAGCTGGCAAAATAATTTCTAAACAGCCGTCATGCCATCAGCAATGAGAATGTTCTCTTAAATCTCTGTTTATTTTTTCTTTATAACAGTTCTGCTTCCTTTTGGTATTATATTAGTTATAGCTATTGTGCTTTTTAAACTTTTCTATTGAATCTTTCAAAGTAGTGCAATCATACTAAAAATCACTGAAATTTTGACTGACTTATCCCACTAGTGCCTACATGGTTGCACAAATATATTAGTTTCAGCCTGACGATTTTAAAAAATACACCTGCAGTCTTTAATTCATCTCAGCTTTTTCCAAAGATAATGAATTTAAACAATGAAAGAGTAGGCAAACCAAACTTATATCAAATTCTTTCTTTGGGGGTGTTGCTGCTGCTTTTGGGAAATATTACCAAGGCAGTGTTCTGATTTGGAAATATATATTTACATATCTCCTCCGACCTCCCCCTTAAAATATTTTCTATTTTCTCCTTTCAACTTAGAACATAATATCAGCATATATTTTTCTTATTTCTAGAGAAAACTCTTCCTACCTATTTAATGCTATACCACTCAGTTTCTGAATGCACTGTAATGGCTCAGTTATGTGTCCAGTTCACCTAGGAATGTGTATTTTGTTCCTGGCAAGAAGAAAGAATCCATTAAACAAATTCTTGGTGAAGTGTGGCACAGACTTAAAATACTATCCAAAACACCCATATGCTCCTGTACAGGTACCAGCTTCCTGTGCAGTTGGGTTGCAACTATTTGATCAGGTTCTTGCCAGTGGGATGTAAACAAAGGTATGTAAACCATTTTCAGACCTGGTACACAAAATCATTCTACATGAATCTCAAGCTCTTTGATTCCTCATTGGGGACTTTGGAAGCTTGGTCTCCAAATGACATAGCTAAAAGATAGAATTTTAATCACAATTTGGAGGGAAAAGATCTGATTCACATTGGGTTCTATGTGAGTAAAAAATAAACCTATTTTGTGTTAATCCAAATTTTGTATTGCAATTTGTCTTGTGTAATGCCTAGTATCACTCACTCCAACTAAGACAAAAAAGTGACTTAATAAATGCAATTTCTATTTTAAGAAAAAAATTCCAGAAGTTTTGCTTTAGGGTACTTTCCTTGGCTATGTTTTTATTACATCTCCAAAATACAACAAACATATAAAAAGTCATTTTCCCTAATTAATTTTTGGCTCTCTATTCATTTGATTTCAGATGAAACTGATGCCAAACAAGTCATTTCTTCTGGTATCAAGAGAACTAGTTTACAGAGATGGGCACAACATGTTTGAATTTTACCTCTGCATTTTTCCAGCTGTGCAACTGTGAACAAGTTATGTAACCTTTCTGGGACATAGCTTCTTTCCTTTACATTGGAAGTAAAATATTTTTTTTTGAGTACTGTGAGCTCTATCAAGAGTATACTAATAGATATAATTTCTTTCTCATATCTATTTAGTCTTTAATTGGATTTTCATAGGAGTAAACTCCACAAGAGATTCATATAGTCACTATTCATATTATCTACTCATAGTTAACTAACAAAATATTCTGAGATTAAATCATCATATTATAATCATTACTGCCCAGCAGATTCTCTAGTATATTAAATGAATAGCAGTTGCTCAATTTTGGGATTTAGAGTAAGGTTTGCTAAATCATATTGGCAATTAGTAAAAATTTGTGAGGTTTTGTTTTTTTCAAATGAAAAACAGTAATAAAAAAATAATATTTACCTAAAAATTATACTGAGTAACTAAAATTTAATTAAAACCAACTGGCAACTTCTTGGAACAAAACAGAGGTTAGTTCCCTTCCCAAAATTGTACAGGTATTTATGAATTTCAAAGATCTGAAGAAACCTTCCCTTATTTATCACTGTTAGGCAATACCGATTTGTAAGAATTCACTGGAGAGTAAACTGATATAGCAATTTATCACAATAGAATCACAGAGAACCTTAATTAAATATACTATTTCCATTCACAAGCATTAACAGATACATACATTAAAAGAACAATCCCCAAATCCCTATCTAAAATTGAAAAAAAATTAAATGGGTATTCACAAAACTTTTAAAGGATTCCTCTGAAAGATTTAATAGTTCATATAAAATGTTCCATTTAATGTTCCATTCTATATACTCCATCAATCTTTTGATTGACTGACTTTGAAGCTCTATTAATGGATTTTACAGTCAAAGTTTTAATGGAGTTTAAGGAACTCATCCAAATCTATAATAGCATATTCCCCCTAAATTAACTTATAACCCACAAGTTAATAAAATAAATGTAGCTACCATTTACTCAGAGGGAGTCAAAAATGCAGAAACCATCACCAGGGAGATAGCATAGTGGCTTAGCTTCCTTCAGTTCAGCCCTGGGACACCATAACCTGGAGGTACATTAAGGATGCTACTAAATCTCCATACATCCTTTAATAAGACTATTAGATACCAAAGAACTTAAATGACATTTTAAAGTTCATAAGAATAGTCAGCAATTGCACAAATGGAACCAAATGTTCAAGATCTGTGGCAATGTCGTATACCTGTTTCAATCTTGGTATAGTGATTTATACTTAGCAAGACACCTCATAGTGCCTAATAAACAAATCAATAAACACGTGCTATTTTAAACAAACTTCAATTAAATAGTTAAGTTACTAAAATTAAAATTAGCAGTCAACGTATTATTCTACATTCCCCTCCCTGAATTAAAAATCCCAGAAATGGCTACGTTGCCCAGAAAAGATTTTGTCCTCTCTCTTGAGTTCAGAAGTAATCAAGTGTTGGGAAATGGGTCATTTGAGGAAAGGCTACAGAGCTGAATTTATTTACAACAGTGAACAGAAGGCTGACAAGTGTATGGTGGAGGTGCTGGAAGCTGAGGGATTTACAATTTTTAACTATAAAAAGCAATAGCATATGGGAGATGTTAAGCAGCTGTTCTATTTCTGCTCAGGAAATAGTTATGCTTAGAAGCCTCAGCCAGCAGAAATAGGACCGATGGATCAAAGATACAGCCAGGAAAATACCAGCTCATCATATAAAAAGAGCATTTTGAAAACTGGAGCTGTAGGAAATTGAAATAGGCTGCCTTAGGAGGTAGCATGCCCTGGTGGCTCTGGTGCTCCTTTGAGCAGCCAGCCTTGGCATAGCTCTATAGCTCTATTACAGTGCTATCTCATTTTAGAGTAATAAGGAGAGAGAGAAAGAGAGAGAGAGAGAGAGAGAGAGAGAGAGAGAGAGAGAGAGAGAGAGATTAAGACTGTCACATGAACATTATAAGAAACCATCATAATTTTTGCTAGAGATGGAAGACTTTTTGTTTACGAAGGTTTCTTAATAGTGTATTTTAGTTATATAAATGAAGACTTCAGTAACTAGTCTTGAATGATAAATAATTTTCTAATAAGGCTGCAAGGATTCTGGAGTTTTTCTCTGACTATGGAACAGAGGAAAGAGGGAAGAAAAATGAAGAGGGAAGATGCAAGAGAGAGGAAGAGAGATCCAGCAACACAGTGAGGTTAAGAAGCTTGGAAGACCATGGCCTTCAATTTTTAGGAGTAATGGTGTATGATTTTTAATTCAAAGTAGTTTCCTATTCTATGCTTTGTTAAACTCTATTATTCATTTATTCAGAAAATATTTACTGGTTACCTATGATGAGGCAGGTAGTTCTTCATGGTCTGGAAATTCAGCAAAGGCCAAGATACCTTCATAGACTTCTGTTGTAATTATGAAGACACACAAACAAGTAAATTGATTAATACATAATAATACTGCAAGTAGTAAAAAAGTGCCATGAAGAAAAAAATCTAAATTGATAAAAGTCTAGACTTTAACTAAGGGGAAAGTAGTATTTTAATATCTGATTAGGAAATGGTTCTCTGATAAGGTGATATTTGAGCAGACACTTGAAAAATAGGAATTGGACATGTGGTAACTCAGTGGATAACTCAGTGGTAACTCAGAGGATGTGTGTTTCAGATGGAGGTAGCTTTCAAAGGCCTAGAAGTAAAAATGTGCTTTATATGTCCAAAATCAAAGTGATCAAGGAATAGAGAGATAGAAACTGGAGTCACTAAGGCAGCCAGAAGCTAGATCCTGCAAGGCTACTGGTCTTGCATTTTATTATGTCTGGGGTTTAAGCAGGGAGTGATAATGTTCTGATTTGCATTTCAAAAGTATGACCTTTAGGAGAAAGGGGTATGCGGGTTCAGTCCAGGAGAGAATTTGTAGAGGCAGAGATTATTCATCACATCCAGGTTTTTTAAAGGAGAGTTGACAAACTTTTGATAACACTGGCTATAAGGTGGAAGGAAAAAAGGGAATCAGATTTTTATCACAAGAAATTGAGTGAATGTTGATGCCACCTAAAGAGATGAGAAAAACATATTTGAGGGGGTAGAAAATCAAGAGTTTTGTATCTGTTAAAACTAGAGCTCAGAGCTTAGAGATAGATATGGATGTCATCAGCATATAAATGGTATACAAAAAATGAAAGTAGGGGACTGAATGAGATAATTTAGGGAGTGATTATAGATAGCGAAGTAAGGAGAAAGACAAGCATTGAACACTAGAGGAATACAACTTTAACAATCAGCCACAAAGTGGAGGATGCAGTAAAGAAAACTTAAAAAGCCAAGGAAACAGAAGAAAATGAGAAAATGAAGTATCTTAAATTTAAGTAAAGGATATATTTCTTAGAAGGAAGAAATCAACTCTTTACTTCCTTATTAATATAAGGCAATGAATTCAAGTAAAATAAGGCTGAGAATCAAACAGTGGGATTGGCAAGATAGGGATTCTCAGTGACTGAAGAGGAGGGCTTTAGAAGGTTGGTGCGGATAAAGTCAGATTGGGCTAGGCTAAAGAACGAGATTGGCAAATTAAACAAGACCATTTTTTAGATTCATTTGAGAAATTTTGCTATAAAATAGAGCAGAAGAATAGAGGTGTGTAATGAAAGGAAAAGATTACTTCTGCTTTTTGTTGTTTGTTTATGTTGGAAGACATTACATCATGTTAGTATGCTAAGGAATTTATCCTGTACAAAGGAGAGAATATGGTTTACAAGAGAGCTGAGATAATTAAAGTCTTCAAGTAGATGACAGGTGATGAGATAGTGTACCTGTGAAAGAGTTGTCCTCAAGAGGAACAGAGGTAGCACATCCATAGAAAGGCAGGCAGTTGTGGTTTGTTTGTTTTGGAGGAGAGAGTACATTTTCAATGGATTACTTTTATTTTTTCAGTGAAATAAATGAGATTATGAAGTGTCAACACAGTCGAGGGGTTGTTGATAGCTTTAAAGACATAGAAGTGAAACAGCCAACTCTGAAACTCTCTTTTCTAATTACATGGACATAAATGAGGGTATATTTATATTTTAGAAATATTCAAAAATGTAAGAAACAAAATATGCATATATAGATGCATATTAAAATTAAAAGTTAAACATGTTCATTATATTCACTCATTTCTTACATCATAATACCTCTATGTATTCTACAACTTTTAAATGTAATTAGGAATTATGAATTCATGGTGTGAACTCAAAGTAATTCAATTAACTATAATTATTACTTCCTTTACTCAAATTTTTTCCCTTTATCTTGGCTAGTGGGTGTCTATGTTAAGGGCAGAACTCTAAGCTAAAATTTCCAATCATTCCTCCAAACACACACACACACACACACACACACCCTCTATATAATCTTCTCTACTTTAATGGGAATGAGGACTATGAATATGATGGGATATTACTTCTATTAGTTTACCCTGCTAGGCAAAGGTAAAGGGATTTTGTAGACACACAGCTTCTAATAAATTGATTTTTAACTAATCTAAAGAGTATTATCTAAGTAGGACTGATCTAATCAGGTGAGTTGTATAAAAGAGGTCAGAGACATTTGAAGTGGCAGAGATTAGAGAATTGGAGAGGAGAAAAGTTTTATTTAGAGAAGGAAGGATAAGGACCTCGAGAAAAGAGTTGAGATATAGAGGATTTTGCTGATGACAGACCCTGATTTCCAGAAAGCAGTCTGAGAAAAGAAAAGATAGGAAATAGCATCCCAGGAGAGGGGAAAATGTGAGCCTGCAAAAGAAAACACTACAACACTTGAGATCCATGTTCATGAATTTAAAGTAAAAGCAATCAGTCTTGTTGAGTAATTATTTTAAAGATTTTTTTTTTTTTTTACTGTTTGGATACAGTTAAGGAAAAGAGTCTGAGTGCACCAGAGATGGAGTTTTGCCAGCAAGTAAGATGGAGGAGAATATGGTAAGAAAATGGGAGTAATCCTAAGGTACTGATGACAGTAAATATGAATCGAAATTATGTAAGGTATAAGCCAAGATTAAAGCTGATGAATAGAGAAAATGAAAGAGGGGGAATAATGGAATTAATGTTTCAATTAGTTCAAATATTTTTTGTCAGTAGAAGTCCTTAAGTAGTGTATAACAATATAGACATCCATGCTCTCTCCACTCCTGAAGTAAGAAAGACAAAGAGGCAACAGCTTCCACCTAGCAAGGGAGCAGAGTTAACTTCAATGACAGGAGTTCAAGCCAGCATTTGAATAATTGATTGAGACTATAAGTGCTGGTTGATTACAAAAGTTCCAGAACCTATAGTAAAATGAAGGGAAAGGGAAAGAGTGAGGGAAGGAAAGGAAGACTGGATGGTATAATGTAGTTTGTTTTTGACTTACCAATTACCTCTGGTCAATTACCTCTGGCTTATATAGTTGCCAATAAATTGTGCTATAACCTGAAGGTATTTTTATTACACTCTCTCTGGAGCAGAGCAACTTCTACTCTGGATCTGAGGTGAAAACATTCACCCATGTCATGTCTTTCTCTTTGTAACTCCATTCTGGATATCCTGGATGCAGCAGCCTTGGTTTTGTTTAACTCATTATAATCTTATATATTTTGATACATTAAATTAGACTTTGATTCCATTTCTTTCTCCAATTTAAAGAACTATTAAATAAGTTTTTAGAAAAACTATGGTATTTGATCCAACAGAACAAGTAGAGTGACAAGTATGTCATACCTTTATTCTCTGAAAACTTGATAAAGACAGGGAGTCCTGTGTCAGACTATTAGTTATCTATTCTACAACTTTCCCTAAAAATTTATTTCTTCATAATCTGTTAATGTCTTAATTAAAAGATCCCTTATTTTATTCAAGATGAGAGCAAACCCAACACCAGGGCATGACTGGTGCTTTTCAATATGGAAAATGAAAATATGATTTTAGCCCTCTTTATCTGGGTATATTTGTCAATGTCTAAAGACATTTTTGGTTTGCACATAGAGGAAAGACCATGTAAAGACAAAGCAGCAAGAAGATGGTTATCTACAAGCCAGAAATAGAGCTCTCACCAGAAAGCAACTCTGATGACATCTTGATCTGGGACTTCAAGCCTCCAGGCTGTGAGAAAATAAATGTCTGTTGTTTAAGCCACCCCGCCTGATATTTTATTATGACAGCCCTAGAAAGCAAATATACCATACAACCCAGTCTAGTTCAGAAGTTGCAAGAAGTGTGCTAAAAAGATTTCTGGGAAAGCTCTTGCTTTTTTCTTTTCTTTTCTTTTCTTTCTTTTTTTTCTTTTTTTAATAAGAGGAAACAAGAGTGTCTGGAAATTCCTTTTCTCTTCTTCCTTTTTCTTATGCTGATGTAGAGCCATCTTGTACTCCTGAGTTGGCAAGCAAATATAGTCTAATCTCAGAAAATTCTGAGACTTCATTCCTCCCATTGTTATATTATTTATTACGAAACCAATACCAGAAGCTTTAACTCTGAGTTAAAAAAAATAAATAAAATAAAATAAAATAATAACCTTTTTTGAGTTGTAAAATTAACCAAAACAAAACCTAATACATGGAAACAACCAAAAAGTTTTCTGCTGAAGTGCAATCTGGAAATTTCCAAGAAATATCCAGTGTATCTTAACACTGAAATAAATAATTTCCAGGTCTGAAAATGACAGCAGATAGAAAAAAAGGCTTAAGATACTGGAGAAAAAAAAAATATTTTCTATGTTTCTGGAGGAAAAAAAAAACAAACATTTTCTGTATTCTGACAGGAAAAGCATTAAAGCTATTCAAGTTGAGTTATAGTTTGATTTCTATCTATAGTAGGATTAGACTGAAAAGTCGAGCTTTTTCTCTTACTGGTTTTAACTCTTAGTTTTTAATTTGACATTTGTAACCACAAATTATCAGTAGTATATAATTCTGAATTTTTAACATGTACATATTACAAAATTTATAACGTAGTTCTGATATGTGCTTATATTATTTAAAAAATGACATGAAGATATGTGTCTTTCTGAGCCTCTATCTATGAACATATTTTAATTTTTTTATTTTCTGATAATAAAATTTCAAATCTTTATTTCCTCTGGTATTTTTTTACACAGATCAAGTTTCCTAAATAAACTTAAGCTTTAGTTTTTCTGTTTAGAGCATTCTCTGTGGAATACGTGTGTGTGTGTGTGTGTGTGTGTGTGTGTGTGTGTGTGGAATGTCTAATTTTCCCACTCCATAATAAAATAAATGATGAAAAATTAATATCCAGGCTATACAGTATTTTATTAACACATTTACTAACAGTAAGGGCAGGTAGTCAGAGAAATACTTAGAAATGTCCAACATACAAAAGACTCAAACATTATGATTTGGCTTTCTAGTCACAAAGCAAGCTTGATAACTGAGAATCAAGAAAATCTAATGTTTCATTGAATTTTTTGTTAGAAAGTTGGCCATAATATTTATTTTGCCTTAAAGAACTTCCACACCTTTGCCGAAGAGAAGTTAGTCTAAAATTGGATATTAACTCATAGAGAGTCTACAGCACATTCCATGACTCTAAAAAGAAGTTTAGACTGAGTATTGTTTTCTTGACAAATTTCTATGAAGTAAATAGAGACTAATAAAGCCTTTAATTGTACAAATCATTGTTTACAGGTTTTCCATAAGTACAGTAGATTTTGCCCCAGGCAAATGATGGAAGAGAGGGAGGAACAAGAAGAGTAAGATCAGAATCAGAAGGATGGGAAGCTGCCTAAGATGAACACACACACACACACACACACACACACACACACACACACACACACACACACACACACAGTATTTGAACTCTGGTAATACCCACAAGGGTCTTTCTCTGCTAGGACCTGTTCATCTTAGGCAGTTTCCCATCCTTCTGATTCTGATCTTACTCTTCTTGTTCCTCCTTCTCTTCCATCATTTGCCTGGGGCAAAATCTACTGTACTTATGGAAAACCTGTAAACAATGATTTGTTCAACCATTTGTACTCCTATAAAGTAATAATCTTATTTGCACTGACTTCCTTGTTTGGATCAAGGTATCCATTAATTCTTCGATATATAACTATATCATTTTACTTTTATACTAACAAATAGAAGGAATAAAGAACATAAAATAATTACATTGCAGATTATTGCCACAATTATGACAGTGTGCAATGACAGGAAAGGGAGAGGATAGGAAATGAGGAGGGAAATAAGAAAAGGTGAGATAGTTTATTTTTTTTTTATTTTTTGCAAAAATGGTAACAAACATCCATAAGGGATGTGACTTTGTTTGTTTTGTTTTGTTTTGAGGAGGATTATAAACCATTTTCATCTAATCACAGCTAATACTCTTGTAATTTAGCATGGAAAGTTAAAATACGTATCATTGTCTACATTCGAAAAATGAAGAAATTGGGAACAAAGATAATGAATGAAATGGCATAAGTCTCAAAGTTTAATGAACAGTCTAAATGAGACTTAAATGCAGGTATCCAGCTCTAAAGCCTTATTCTTTTCCCCAAATCACACTGTACCTAGAAGACACTCAGTTGCAGTCTTAAAAAAAAAATGAGTAAAAGTTAGAAATATTTCCTTCCTTTCCCAACCCTAACTTCTTTGTGCCACTATTCACAAGTTCCAGAGATACAAAAATGTGAAGATTAGCATGTGAAAGTAAAATATGGACAGGTGATATTTTTGAGTAAACAGAGTACTGTCTATGTACCATGTCTATGGGGACTGTCTTTTCTGTTAAGTACCAGCAGTATAGGGGTGTCTAATTCATTTGAAAGAAATAAAGTATTGTTTATTTTAATACAAAATTTTACTTCACTAAGAAGAAATATAGATTCTTATTCAGAGAAATAAATAAAAATAAGTTTTCTTGAGTTCTATTCCTAATGAATTATATATAATTCATATATAATCTATCTCTATACATAAATATATAAATATAAAATTAATATGTAAAATTTTATGTCATAAAGTACAATTTCTCCTTGACATTAACTTATTAATTTTGTATTGAAAAAGGTAGCTAATCACAAACATCAAGACAAAATTCAGAATAGTCAATTCATTGGAGTTATGATGAATTACTAATCAGACTGTTCTCCTTCATAGTTTTCCCCTGATCTGTATAATATTTCGGTGACTGTTTATTTTAACATATTTGTATCTGAAGAGGGCATTGCAGTTCAGAGCCCTGGGTTATATATTTTGGTGGGCCTGTGCTTTCCCTTATGCCTGTATTTCTAAATTAAAAATTCATGAAAACGTATGTTACAAAGGTTTATCAGAATGTAGAAATTGTTATTTTATTTCTATTATGTAGAAAAAAAAAGGCATAATCTCAGGTCAGAAGGTCCTTTTTGCCTATTATATAAAGAAAACCATTTTTTCACCGCCTTTCCAAATAAAAACCTTCAAAGGCAGTTTTTCTCTTCCTCACAAGTTACCAAATCAAAGTACCTCAAATCATGTACCACAAGAATTGTATGACTGTTTTGATATTATAACTAAATAAAGAAATTTTGGAACAAAATCATTCTGTGTAAAATGAAAATAAATGTTTAACTTTTAAGCTATAAGCTATGTGACAAGGTCATTTTCACCAAGTCAAAGGTGCATAAAAAATTATTTATTTTGAAAGCCAGCTTATAACTGCAGATAATGCTCATCTCAACAAGAAAATCTGTGGGCAGTGAAAGAGATCCTGATGAAAGCCATAGAAGTTTTCCCTATTAAAATGTACATATGGTGGACACTTTCTATCTAATCTCAAAAGAGTCCTAGAGTCCAGTGAAAGTTCATCCATATTCTTCCACAGGTTAAAAGGCCTGAAGATGAGAACATGACTGCTCTTCAGTGTGGGGTGGCTAAACTGTGAAGTAAATGAACTACAAGTATGGCAATAAATAAGACCACTCGAGGAAATGTTCATTTTCTTTTCTATAATTTAAAGATCTTCAACATGCATATGAATATTAAAAGTCCAATTGTGTCTACAACCTGTAATTAATTCATGTAGGGATTGATAAATGAGTCTGAGTAAAATGGCTTTACCTTAGTTTCTTTTTATAAATCTGATTGAAATGAACCCAAGTACTTAGTGATAAGTACAAATCTATTTTTTGTACTTTTTCGGAGACTTTTTTTTTTTAAATCTGATGAATTCTCGACTCTTGCTATAATATATTCACAAATGAAAGTTCATGAAATTTATAAATAGCTTAAGTACTTCAAGTATTGAGGTCTATCATTTTTTTCTTGGGGTCTCTAACACATTCCTCCTTCTACTGTCCATTTATAGGTAGTTAGAAATATCTTTTTAAGTCTGTAATAGTTGTGTGTATTCATTTATTAACTGTCTCTATTTTTCCACACTCAATGATTCTAACTCCTTGCATTCCAATTCCATTTTCTACTTCTCTACAGAACACATTTTTTCAAATACCAGTAATATCATGATTGTTAAATCCAAACATCTATTCTCAGTATCCATTTTGTTTAGCTTTAGAATAATATATCTTCATGAATTTGATATCTATAGTCATAGGAAACAAGATTTTAATATCAACTCTTTCTCGTATCAGCCTTATATAATAACAGATTCTTTTGAAGGTTAAATGAAACAATGCACACAGAAAGTGATAAAAATGTGAGATGGTGAGAAATTTTTTTTTCTTAAAAGTAGCTTGAGTTTTTTGACAAATTATTTCAATTGTGTTGTTTTTCTAGCCATTCTATTTTCTGTTTCCTTTTTCTACCATCCCTCAAATGTTTATATTTCTTTGAATTGATCTTTTAGTTGTCTTTTCATTCTATATTCTACATTTTACCTCATTCTTCCTTGATGATCTCATTTATTTGCTTGTATTTAATATAAGCCTTGAAATCCAAATCTGTATCACAATCCACAAGTTATCACTCCTGAATTTAATCTTGCATTTATTATCTGTAATTATACATAGATGTCCCTCAACAGCTTCAGCTCAGAATATTATAAATAGAATTCACCTGTTTCCCAGCAAATCTGTTCTTCCCTATTTAGTTAATGGCATCAGCATCTTGCAATTGAGTCTTTGGTCTTTACCATGCTCTCATCTTCACATCCAATTAGTTGTCAAATCCCATGAGTTCTACCCTCCCAGTCATTCCTGTGTGGCTCTCCTGAGATTCTCAATAAACCCTTAAGTACACTCCCTGCTTGTGTAAGTACTCTTCAGCCACATCCAATTCATCTTCTACTTTAACCATATTAATCCTCTTAAGCCCACTGTTAACAATGTGATTGCTGGGATTTTTGTATTGTTTTGGATAAAGTTCCAGATTATTCCTTAATTCAACCTATATTTATTAAGTGCCTATTATGTGTCTTAAGTGTTATAAATTCTTATCACATGTTGCTTGAAAACCATCTAATAGGATTGGATATTTTACAACTTCTCTTTTCATGGCTTTTCTGAACATTTTACTGAATCCATTTTTTTTTGGTCTACTTGTATTTTACATGTGATCCTTTGAACTACTAAACACTCTTCCTGTTTAGATATTTATTAATCCAATTCTTAAAACTCTTGACCTTCTCAGTCATTCATTTAACCAATTGTTATGGGTGGACAATTTTCCAGTAAGACAGTATTAAATATTTACTTCTGATTCTGTTAACCAGGGTGTGGTAATCTGATCAAGGAGATGCTGTTAACCAGGGTAATCTGATCAAGGAGATGCTGTTAACCAGGGTAATCTGATCAAGGATATGCTAACGGCCAACTGTTAACCAGGGTGTGGTGATGTGCTCAGGGATGTGCTCGTGGCTATACAAACTGCCTCTTCTGGGAGCTCGGGGCTGATCTCTTCTAACCTTGTGTGGTAGAGAGTCAGTTGCCGGCTGGCTAATAAAGGCTCACAATTCATCTCAATTGGCTCCCTGGGTCTTGGATTTGACCGCACCACAACATAATGTATATTAGTGCCTACTGTGGAACAGGCACACTTTTAGGGGAAGAGGATATGAAAGTTGGCAAAATTAATAACGTTCCTGCTCTCAGAATTCTTACATTCCACTGGAAGTCACATTCTCGAATATAATTCACATTTGTCTCTTTTATTTAGTTTTTAAAAATAACATTTCAGGAAAAACCTGGATGAGATAAAGCTACTCTCCCCCTACTCTTCACCAAGCCAGCCTTGAGATATTTCATTTAGCCACAGCTAATCTCTCACTGCTATCACTCAGATACTACTCAACTCTAAAAATTTAGTGTATCCTCCTGCTTATCAGATCAAACCTAAATACTTTGCCTTAATTTCCAAGATTAGACATAAGTGGATATAACTTAACTTACTTTCCAAATTATTTCCTACTAATTCTCTTCCCCAACTTGAGTTTTTACTAAATCATACTTGTTCCTCCTCCCCAAGTTTTTTTTACATAGTTTTCTGTGATTAGAGTTTCCTCCTTTCCCAAATCTACTATTAAAATTATACACATTTTTAAAGCCCAGATTGACTATCACTTCTTTTATAAATTATTTCATAATCAGTAGAGCCAGAATTATATATATCTATGTGTGTGTGTGTGTGTGTGTGTGTGTGTAATTTTCTAAGTTAATTTTAAAAAATATTTTGTTTGTAATAGTCTTGTCTCTCACATTATAATATAATTGTTCTGTTTTTCGGCATTATTAAAATAGACAATTAGTTGTTCGTATCTACATTGTACAAGTCAATGAAGTTTTTTTTTTTTCCATTATAGTTGACATACAATAAGATATCAGTTTCAGTTGTACAGCAGTGATCAGATCCACATAATTCGCAAAGCTATCACTCCAAAAAATCTAATACTCCTCTTCCCCTTACATATTTATTACATTATAAACCATCTTACCCATGCTACACTCTACATCTCCATGTCTATTCTACAACTATCCATTTGTACTTCTTAAACTCTTTTCCCTTTTCTTGCCATCCCCCCAACCCCCTCCCATCTAGTAGCCCTCAAAATATTCTCTGTATCTATGAGTTTATTTTTGCATTTGTTGTTGTTTATTTTGTTCTTTAGATTCAACATGTATGTGAAATCATATAATATTTATCTTTCTCTATTTGACCCATTTGATTCAGTACAATACCCTCTAGGTCCATCAAGGCAATATCTTTTTCCATCCCTTTCCTTTTAGTCTATATGTGCCTTTTAATCAGTATATGTAGGGGTCTTGTTTTCTTAACCATTCAGACACTCTGACTTTTGGTCGGAGCACTTAATTCTTTTCCATTTGAGATTCTTATGGATAGGAATGTAGTTATTACCATTCTTTATTCATGTTTTCGATACATGTTTTTTCTTCTTATAGCAGTGCCTCAAACATTTCCTGTAATACTGGCTTAGTAATGATAAATTCTCTCAGCTTATTTTTGTCTGGGAAGCTTTTTATCTGTCCTTTGACTCTAATTGTTGGCTTTGCTGGATAAAGTATTCTTGGTTGTATATCCTGGGTTTTCATCATATCAAATATTTTGTGCCAAGCCTTTCTGTCCTACATGGTTTCTTTTGAGAAATCAGCTGCCAGTCTTATGAGTGCACCTTTGTAGGTAACTAACTGCTTTTCTCTTTCTGCTTTTAAGATTCTCTCTTTCGAGTTAACCTTTGGCATTTTAATTATGATGTGTCTTGGTATGGGCCTCTTTGGGTTCCTGATTTTTGGGACTCTCTGAGCTTCTTGGGGTTTTATATTTATTTCCTTCACCAGGTTAGGGAAGTTTTCCATCATTATTTCTTCAAATAGCTCTTCAACTTCTTGTTTTCCTTCAGGTTCCCCTATGAAACAAATATTTTTACCTTAAATAGTGTCCCATAGGCTCCTTAAATTATTATTACAGTCTTGGCTTCTTTTTTCTTGCCGTTCTGATTGAATGTCCTTGGCTTCCCCATCCTATATATCAGTGGTTTGATCCTCTTCTTTATACACTGTTGATTCCATCAGATTTACTCTTCATCTCAGATAATATGTTCTTCATTTCTGACTGGTTTCCTTTTATAATTTCCGTTTCTATTTTTATGTTTTGTATCTCTTTGTTAAAGTTCTCACTGAGTTCATCTATGCTTATCTTAATTTTATTGAGCATCTTTATAATCAGGGTTTTGGACTCTGCATGCATTAGATTTCTTGACTCTCTTATCCTGGATCTCTGTTCTTTTGTCTCATATGATTTCTGCTTCTTTGTCTTCCCATTATGGCTTCCTTTCTGTGTCTCTTTCTTTGTGCTAAGGCTCTTAAAGCTCCTGGTCTTATTAGTGTGGATTTATGAAGTAGGTGTCCAGTGGCACAGTCCTGAGAGGAGTTTAGTGGCAGTCCAAATTTAGCCCCAGCCTATGCCCCTCTAGGACCACCTGTTAAGATTTGGCAAACAATCAACAGATGCTGTGCTTATAGTTGCCTCAAGAGGCCACATCAGAAAACATGGTCAGCTGCTAACAGTGTGAGTCTAGGCACTACTCAGTAAGAAGAACAAGACTTGCTGAGGACACACCTGGATGTGGCCTGGGAGGAGCCATGAGTTCGCAGAGTTTCAGGGAATCCTCTGGGCAGAGCGACCTCGTTATCCAGTGTGATGATGTCTCAGCTATGATGGTGCTGCATCCAAACACTGGGAGTAGGGAGGACTCAAAAGAATAACAATGGATACCACCAGCACTTCTGTACAGAGCATGTCTCACTTCCGGCCCTCATTCCGACAACTCAATGTCCCCCTATAAGTCTCTGGTGCCCCCTGCACAGCCAACCTAGTGCTGGTGCTCAGAGTAAGCAGGTCCGTCACCACGAAAGTCTACTCACAGACACAGTCATTTTCAAAAGCATCTGCAGCTGCCAGTTGCTGCTGTCACAGCCTCTGTCCCACTCACCGCTAGGGACTGGGCAGCTTCAAGTCTTTGCTCTGTCCTATTTCTCCTGTTGCATGGTGATTTCTTATTTTTCTCCCTAGTCGAAGGGTTTGTTCACAGATCCCAGGTGATTTTCCTTGCTGTTTGCTTCTTGTTTCTGTCACAACTTTGATTTGGTCACAAGAGGGATGAACAGAGCCTCTGTCATCTATGCCATTTATCTCTCTCCTATAACTGTTCTTAATAATTATTATTTCTCTTGCAGTCCATTTCATAGTCCTTGCATAAAGACAAATAATGAGGATGTGACATTATAATCAAATTATCAATTCATTAATCTTTCTCTTCACCTCAAACCCTCAAAGGAGAATAGACATCTAGATATTGAAACATAATACAAAAAACAAACAAACAAACAAACAAACAAAAACAAATACAAAAGAAAAACAATAAAATTGTGAAGTGAAAAAATGTAAGTACTCTCCTTAGGATCATAATTAATTAGCTCTATAACTTTGGACAGACCTTTCAACATGTAGAATTAGGGAGGAAGATATCTTGTTAACAGAGAATGATCTGATAAAAGGCACAGATAGTCACTGACAGGGTGTATATAATGTGGAAATTTAAGAATGAGCTATAAAATAACAGAGGATTTGAGCTTTGATTTTTAATACTTAACTATTAGTGTTACCTCAGCAATTTTACCACTTTGGCCTTGACTTCCACATCAGTAAAATAAAGGTAATAACAGGATAGCTTGAGGAATAGATTAGTTAATGCAAATAAAGCAAATGAAATAGTGCCTGAAACACAGTTGCCTAACTATTATTATACTTAAGCTTTATTTATTTCTCACCCACAAAACTGGAAATTCTGTAATTAATCCTGGATTACATTATTTATTCAGCTCCTGTACTGTAATGCAGTAATATAAAAATAGAATTAGTCTATTCTTAATATTTGATATCTAAGCATTTCATAATTATATAAATGTACTTCAGCTTTCACTTATGTTCCCCATAAGAAATTGAGATACTTTTATTTGATTACTGAATGTCAGTTGATAAAGTAAAAAAGCTATCTGATCAGGGTACAATAAAAAGTAGCTCATTTTATTACTAGAGGGGAAAAAAAGCCAAAATGATGCAGTAGGTTGGCGATTTATATCACTTTTATTGATCAAATCATTTAGAATAAAATTTAACAAGACCGACATATGGCATTTTACTCTTTACTAACCATGAAAAAGAACCAACAATGGTAGTTTTATAATAAACTCTTAAGCCTCGGATGCATATCTAGCTGATGCTTGGGAGAATATAGCCATTTTTATTACTTCTAATGTAAGTTTGGAAACAAACTTCTCAATGTTTTATCTGACATTCTTCTGTTAAATTTAACAGAGAGGTAATAAACAATATGGGTTCTTGGTGCAAAAATGCTTCAGGGACACTTTATCTTTTATAACTATATATTTTAAAAAGCATTCTAAAGTTTTTATAAATGCTTTTTACTTCACAGATATTTGAGGCTAGAAGGTATCCTGAAAGGTTATCACCCTGCCTTAAGGCAGAGTGAACCTAAACCCTCCTAGAGAAAAAAAGATGAAGAATTTAAGAATTCTACTACTCCTCTGTTGGACTGCCCTTCTCGACCTGCTATCCCCCAAACCAAATCCACCTCAATAAAGGTATGCACAGAAGCAAAGCTACCCTTTTTTTCTTTTTTAAATTTAGACATTGCAAGCTTAGGTGCAACGATTAATTTAAATGCAAACAATAATCTTCTAAAGAAAAAGTTCGTCTCAATATTTTAATGCTTATTATCATCATCACTAAATTCAATTATTAGTTTTCAATTACAATTATTTAATTAGGCTTAAATATTTGTGAGTTTTGAATTAGTAGATATACTTTTAGGTAGAGTGATATCCTCAACATTTATTGCTGTAACAAAAAAGAAAATTTGCTTAGCAATAAGAAAGAGAAAGGCTGAAAAATGCATCTCAAAAGCACATTGTAGTCAACCATAAGAAGTCATAGTAAATGATGATATCTAAAGGTATGCTCAGAAGTGGAAACTCAATGAGAAGAGATTTCCTATTAGCTTTAACAGCGGGATTTGTTATCATTTAAATACACGCTCTAATACACTTACTGTTTTGTGCTACATTTAACAAGATTAAGTGAACACAAACTGTTTCAACTCAAATCTTTATTGGAAATCAGAGGCAAGCCTCATTGCTTGCCAAAATATTCTCTAGTGGGTCATTCTTAGAGCAAATTCCACGTAAGTAAATCTGTTTACCCAGGTGGACCATTGATCAATTAAAGGATTTTCCTTTCAGGTAACTCTTTGCTTTGAACTTTGAAAACTTCATTTGAAAATTCTAAAAAAAAAAAAAAAAAATGTATCTGAGAAGTGTTTATTGCTGTAATTATAGACTATAATTTGCAATAAAATGAAAATGCCATTTGAATACAGCAAAGCATCAAAAGAAAATCAGAAGGATTAGCACTTAGAATTCTTACATGATTTCACTGTAATGTTATAAGTAATTAGATTCTGAGGACAGCTAGTAAATATTAGATCACCTACCTATTTCACAGTCCCATGCATGAATTTTTTCCTCTTTGATCGAAAAGTTTGAACTGCCTGAAGTGATCTTCCAGGAACATTACAAAAAAAGTGCCTAGATCACAACTTTCTGATAACCTTATTGAAAATTCTAAACTGTCATGTCATTCTACACATAAAATTCTCTTTTAAAGTATAATACCTTCCTGGTTTCTTGCATTTTATATTATTTTATGAGGCATTTCTCCTTGCATTCATATGGTGAGTACAAGTATGTATGTTTAAAATCTAAATCAACATAGTCTTATATTTTATAAAATATTTTTATGTTTTATTATTCTAGCTCGAGTTCAATAGGCATTTTTTTACAACTGCTACGTTTTTTTTTTTTTAATTTCCCACATCTGTAAGTAACAAAATATTATGACTGTCTTGTAGGTAGTTTAAAAATCCACAGGTATTTGGGCATTACATAACTTGATGAGTCTTTTAGCATTTTCGCTTCATTATAGTGCCCTATAAAAGACTAAAACCTTTAATATGTTTTTGTCAATCATCTAACAGTCAATAGTAAGCTAGCAAGGCCATAATTATACTTTTGTGGTAGGCACAATAATGTCCATACCCTAATCTTCTGTCTTGTGAATATGTTAGCTTACCTGGCAAAATGATTTTGCAGATTTGATTAAGGATACTGACCTTGAAATGGAGAGATTATCCTGGATTACCTAAATGAATCTAATCTAATCAAATCTTTAAAATTCTGGCTTTGGTCAGAGAGAAATGTAAAGACAGAAGAATCAGAGAGGTGCAATGTGAAAAGGACCTGACTTGGTGTTGTAGCCTTTGAAGATGGAGGAAGGGGTCCATGAGCCAAAGAATGAAAACAGCCTCTAAGAATTGGAAAAGGCAGGATAACCTATCCTCCCCTAGAGTCTCAAGAAAAATTATAGCCTTGCCGACACTTTGATCTCTTAAACCAGTAAGACCCATGTTAGACATATGACCTCAAAAACGGTATGCTTATAATAAATTTATAAAATTTAAGCCATTGAATTTGTGGTAATTTGTTCTGACAGCAATAGAAAACAAACTTTGAGGAGTCTGAATTTTTCCCCAAATTGTTAAAGATTAATTAACTTCTTTCTTTGAAACCCTTTTAGCAAATTTTTCTATAGACTTGTGTTCCCCCGCCCACATTATAGATTTTAAGGATGTTAGTTCTAAGACTTTTCTGTATTCCTTTTCTACATTAAATTTACTCTTGGATTTATCTTGTGTCGCAATCACCTTTTCCCATGTCTTACTTTTTTCTCAACCACTCATTTCAGTCTTCTATATTTTACCACGTATATATTTTTTTAGTTTGGCATGACTCCTGCATGAGATATAAATAAATAAATAATTACATGCTATGATGGGTATATATATACACACACACATATATACATATATGTGTTTGTGTGTGTATAATACATACAGATAGATTTGCACCTTCCTTCTCCACTCCTACTGGGATATTTTTAGATGTTTTCTTTACCTACCATCCTTCCAAACTTGCCCTCAATCAAGAAAATAACAAAAGAGATAGAAATAAGTTTATCCATTTCCTAATCACTATCAAGTTTTTCTTCCCCCTTCATTTTCTTTGTTGTCTCCAGCCTCTAGATAATTTTTATTTTAAGCCATTTTCTATAATGAAATTGTTTAGACTGAAGGATTATTTGAAAACATGGAAGGGAGCTTTTCTTTTGAATTACCAGAATTGTACAGAGGCAGAAAAAAGGTTGAGTTTCCTTCTTTTCAGCACTACTCACTTTAGAGATTGGGAATCTAATATTTGAACTCTGTGTAAGCCACCAGCAAGTATTATCTCAACAATACCTCCCAACAATGCTATCAACAAAGTATTAGTTTAAATTTATACATAAGAACACTAAAACTCAGTACATTTAAATTTATTTCTCGAGGTCTCTACATAGCAAATGGCAAAACGCAAACCTGTTTCTTCCCATTACAGTGATTTTAAATATGACCTATTTAAGTACCAAATAAAATATCAGCTCCCTATTTTAAACTTTACATTATAGTATTTTTTTGTAAATAAAAAACTACCATAAACATATTCATAAATGGCACAAGTTACAGATATCTGTAAAGTAATATTTTCTCTTTAACATACTCCCATACACTTCTCCTTGTTCCTTTGCCCTTCCTACCTATTGAAAGGGAAACTCCAAGAGAGACCTTAGAAGCCAAAATTTGGAGATAGCAGAGCCACTGGATCCCTGGGGTCCTGAGCACCTGTGATCCAAGCTCTCCTGTTGCTGTAGCACTGATGATGATTGTTACATGATCAACAATCAAATGATTGCCTTCATATAGGTAAACTACTGTACGCTTGGGTCTTTTTGTCATCATAGTTTTGAACAACCAAAGTGACTCCATCTTAGGTATAAGACTCCATTTTAAGCACAGGCCAGTTTCCAAAAAAGCCGCAGATAGCGAGACAATCAGCCCACCCTAGACTCAGTCAATCAGAGCAACTATGGAAAGTAACTCTCCAAATTCCCCGCCTTGTTCCTTGGCGCCATCGCCCAGCCAATCCTGCTAAGAGACAAGCTCGTTGTACCAATCCTGTAACGCCAAGACATTGCTCCCCATGCTTACGATTTTTCCCTTCAAATACCCCTGAAGCCCCATGTTTGGGACCGCCTCCTACTCACTGCTGCATCGGTGTGCGGACTGCGGTCTGGACTCGAGTCTGAAATAAACTCCCTCTTGCTCTTGCATCGCTGTCGGCTTCTTGGTGGTTCGTGGAGATACCAGTCGGGGCATAACAGTTCATTCTACCCTAATTATTTTTTGTGAGGTGTAGAGGCCACCTAAATGTTTCTCAAAATTTAATAAATGTGCTTATAGTGATCTTATTAGTTTTCAAGTGCTGTACAACAAATTACCATAAGTTTACCATTTTAAAATTAAATATATTTATTACTTCATGGTTTCCATATGTCAAGAGTCTAGGCAAGCCTTCAGTGGGTTCTTTACTCAGGGTATTACAAGGTTAAATCAAATTGTCAGCTAGTGCTGAGGTCTCTTTGGAAGCTTGTGGTCTTTTTTTCAAGCTCATGTGGTTCCTTGCAGCTGAGAAACACATGGCTGCTGGCTCCTTCAGAAGGACAGAGATTCTCTGATCTCAAGATCCTTTTTCAAAGGCTCATCTGATTGAGGCAGGCCCATTCAAGATAATCTCAACTCAAAACCAACTGATTAGAGAATTTAATAACATTTGAAAAATCCCTTAATCTTTGTCACCTAACATAACATAATGTCACTCCCACCACCTCTCTCACATTCTGTTGGCCAGAAGAATTTACAAATTCTACTCGCTCTCAAGGGAATATTCATTAGGTTTCAACCTAGAGTGTCTCTGGCACAGTTTTCTATTTTGACATAGTGATCAAAGGAAACAGAAAGAATCTTCCCTTGAAAATTAGAGATAAAGAGAAAAGGTGCCATAAGAAGCTCAAAATAACTCTCAGTGAATTTTGTTGGTTATATCAGAAAGACTGGGCTGAAATAGTTCAAGTCTGAAAATTTTTGACAACAAAACTAGCAATTTAGGCAGTAGGTAATGAAAAGAGATTAGAACTACTTTTAATGAACTAGAAAAACCATAGAAACACCACAAAGTAACATTAAATAGCAAGTGTAAGGATTAAAATAAAATGCAGTGCAGTAAATATGCTAGTTTTACTAGGTATTTTGTTTTATTTGTACCTTGCATTTAAAACATTTCATTGAAAGGGTGGATGATCTAGAGGCGTAAGGAGTTAAATAATTCATTTGCCAACTTACCAAAACAAAACAAAATATGATTTTCTAAAGAAAATGTATATTTGAATGGAAAAGCTCAGGGTATATTTGATTACTTTCAGGAAGTTTTCAGTGTTCTTTTGGGAAGAAGACAATAGAGAAAAAAATGAAATCTTAACTGAAATTTGCACGATTTCTGTTTCATATTTCCTAAATTACTGGCATGTCAACATAAATTTTTACAGCCTAGAGTAAGAATTTGAACTAGTCATATTTTGCATTACTGTTTTAAAGAAGTGACTTTTAGTTATTTTATATCATTTAATTTTATATTATAAACACTAAAGAGTGAGACTTTTACTATATACGGGCTTTGTTTAACTATATTAGAAAAATCAGTTTATTTCCCAAAAGGACTATGTAAAGCAAGTGCTCTTTAGTTTTGTCATTGAGGAAACAGAGGCTCAGTCAGGCTAAGTGTCACAACCAGACTGTCTCCAGTGTCCATGCTTTTAACCCATACATAGTGATGTCTCTTCACATGGCTTATTTGCTTCCACTACATATGTATGACTCTTAGTGATGCTCCTTCTCTTACCTTTACTCTTCTCATTCACGCAGAAAGAATAAAGCATAAAGTCATGTTTCTTATAATTTTCATGAAATCCTTCTTTTGTAGCTTCTCTTTCAATGCAAGAAGTGACAACGTTAAGTAGGTTCAGCACTGAATAATGTAAATGTCTTATCTGTTGTGGATGAACAGGGTGATATGATCATAAATTCCTATTTGAGCATGTTTTGGTAGGTAGTTATGGCCCAGGCAGATAACTTCTTTAGTAAAGGCTTATCTTGTCCATTGTTTCTGTGCCTATAGGTTTACAGATCTTTGAAATGCCTCTTTTCAGATTCCTCCTTCTAAAACATGAGGGCACAGATTTCCCGGTCAAGATGGCGAAGTAGGTAAACACTGTGCTTACTGCTCTCATGACCACATAAAAATTAAAACTAAACTACAGAACAACCATCAATGAGAATTGCCTGAGGTCTAGGTGAACTGAAGTCCAACGACTAAGAATATACAGAAGAAACCACCTCGAGACTGATAAAAGGGTCAGAGACCCAGAACAGGCTGGTCCCACACCTGCATGAGGCGGTTGAGAATCACGAGGGATATTCTGCTGTGGAAGTCCCCCCAGAGATGTGATAGATCTCAACCCACACCAGGCTCCCCAGCCTAGTGCTCCAGTGCCAGGAAAAGAAGTCCATACAACTTCTGGCTGTGGATACCAGTGGAGATTGTCACTGAGTGAGATGAAAGTGGCTGGAGTTAAAGACACTGCTCTTAAAGATACTGTGCCTGAACTTACTCCCTAATGGATTCACTTGCTCTGAGCTCCAGGACTTGAGCAGCAGGATAAAAGGAGCCAGGTACATATAGGGAGGAACTGCATCGTCTGGCTTCGGGGCAAGGGGTAAAGGGGCAGCCTTCTCCCAGACAGAAATGCTGGCAGAAGGTGTTATTTCTTTGTTGATCCCTCCCACTTTCTGACTCACAGATGCAGGAGGGCACCATATCTGAGTCTCAATCAACTTGGCTAACACCAGTCACCTTCCCCTGGTGATTACCTGAGATGGCAGCCCACCCAACATGCTTCCTACTCACTTCCAGTGTTTTTTTTTTTTTTCAAACAAACACACTATCTTGGCTCATACTGCAGAGTTTTCTATAATTCTCTCAAAGGTTCACAAAATGTAAACAAGTAGCAGCTGGCCTCACCATGCTTTATACCTCTTGATGAGCAGCACTAAGCCTGGCACAAATGGCAGTCAGTCTTTGGTTAATGACTTGGTCTCTTGAGGTACCTCCAAGCTCAGCACGCATGGCAGCCCTCTTTAGATTTCTTGGTGGCTCATGCCAGGAAGTCCTGGGGCTGGCACAGCCAGTGGCCTGCTTCGGACTGATCCAGAGCACCACCTGGGGCAGCATCCTCCTGCCCACACCCAAAGCGCAAACTGGGCAGGCACCAGAGCCCTGCTATAGCCAATCCTGCCCTGCACAACAGCTCTTCTACTGTAGCCAGTCCTTACAACCAATCAGCCTGAGGATTAATCCCTCCCATTGATGTGCAAACAGCAACCAGGGGTCAACTACAACAGGAAGGCACATACAACCCACAAGAGGGACACATCTGGAGCACCCAGCACATGTGACCAAGGAGATGGTGCCACTAGGCCCCACAGGAGACCTACTACATAAGGCCACTCTTCCAAGACTGGAAGACATGGTGGCCTACCTAACACATAGAAACAAACACAGAGAGGTAGCCAAAATGGGGAGACAAAGAAACATGACCTAAATAAAAGAACAGAGCAAAACTCCAGAAAAATAACTAAACGAAATGGAGACAGACAATCTATCAGATGCAGAGTTTAAAACACTGGTTATGAGGATGTTAAATGAACTTAGAGGAAGAGTACATGAGATCAGTGATTACTATAACAAAGAGAAAGAAAAAATAAAAATAGAGATAGAGAACATAAAATGAATATCAGAAATGAAGAATATAATAACTGAAATAAAGAGTATATTAAAGGGAATCAACAGTAGATTAGATAAAGCAGAGGACTGAATTAGTAATTTAGAAGATAAGATAGCAAAAAACATCCAATCAGAATAACAAAAAGAAAAAAGAATTAAAAAAAAAAAAAGGATAGGACTTTGGAGAAACATGGCAGAGTGAGAGACATCCCCTGATCTCTTCCTGAAACAACAAGAAGGTGATGATCTGAAACTCAACAAAAAATACCCAAACTGTACATCAGCACAGCTGAGCATGGGATCTGCATATAAGAGCTACCACAGTTTAGAACCCTGGGTGTTAAGCAGTGTACTGAGAGAAATAAAGAAGCTGCCTCTCGCATCCACCAGAGCTCCCTCTTGGAGGAAGGAGAGGGGAAAAGGTGCAGTGACTTCCCTGAATAGCCCTGCCTGTGAGAGTTGTGAGTTCCACACAGCTGGGGGCAGAACTCAGTCATAAGGGAAGAAAGCAAAGAAGAGGGGGCGGCAGAGAAACAACAGTTGATTTTTACCTGCTGCAGTTGTAAAGCCAAGGATGAGCAGCAGCCACTAACTCCCAACCCAGAGGGCCCCTCCTCCCTCCTCTCCCCATTCTCTAAGACCTATTATTGCTGAGCCCTAGGGGAATCTGAACAAATGCTACTGAAACTGTTGCTAATACTGACAAGAATGGAAACTGAGGGTAGCCAAAATGGTAAGACAAAGAAAATAAAAAGTCATTAGTAAGGCTCTATATAAAGCACGGATCCAAGAGGCTTAGATACCACCTACTAGAACCTAAAAGAAAAGCATGTTATTTCCAGCAGGCTAAAGAGAAACTTTTATATAATAAATCTTCTTTTTGGAAAAAAAAAAGTAGAATACATTTCCATTAATGCCCAGGTGGAGAAACAGTCCATTAAACACCATGAACAACCAGAGTGACAAGACATCTCAGAAAGAAGAGAAAAATTTCCAGAAAATGAGTTTATGGACATAAAAATATGCAGATTAAACAACAGAAAATTCAGGATGGTACTTCTGAAAAAACTCAGTGGGTTCTGAAAAGAGTCATATCAACAATTTCAGGAATTCAAGAAACACTTACATGAGCAGAGAAAGGAGATTAGAAATCCTTAAAAGGAACAGAATAGATCTGGAGATAAACACACACACACACACACACACACACACACACACGCACACACACACTGCAAGAATTGAAAAATGAACTAGCAAGCTTGGGAAATGGAGTCAACCAAATGGAGAAAAAGATCAGTGATATTGAAGATAGAAACCTAGAAATAAATCAGAAGGCAGAAGAGAGAAACTGAAGAATGAAAAATAATGAAAGAGAAATTCAAGAACCAGCTGATACCATCAGTAGAGGAAACATAAGAATAATGGGCATTATCGAAGGCGAGGAAAAGGAGCAGGGACGAAAAGCATGTTCAGACTAATAGTTGTGAAAATTTACCAAATCTAAGGAATGAGCTGGAACTTGGACTTCAAGAAGTCAATAGAACATCCAATTATCTCAACTCAAAAGGGCCTTCACCAAGATACACTGTATTAAAATTATCAAAATTTGAAGACAAACACAGAATTCTCAGGGCAGCCAGGGAGAAGAAAACGGTAACTTACAAAGGAAAACCCATTAGATTATCAATGGAATTCTCAGCGCAAACCTTACAAGCCAGAAAGGAATGGAATCAAATATTTAAATTATTAAGTGAAAGAAACTACCAGCCTAGCATAATGTATGCAGCTAAGCTCTCCTTTAGATACAAAGGAGAAATTAAGACCTTTCCAGACATACACAAATTGAGGGAATTCTCCACTATGAAGCCTGCACTACAGGAAATATTTAAAGGTGTCAGTTCATCTAAAACAAAATAACAAAACAAAACAAAAATACATAATCAGGAGTAAAGTGACTATCAGACAAATAGAAGCAGAGGAGTGCAACCCTTACTAAGAACAGAACATTATAAGTTTAAACAATAAGAGAAGTGCTATAGCAAGATAGTAATGAATGCTCAGCATACATAGGAACAAACTGAGATAACAATGACTAAAAAGGGAAGGATTCAAAGATCCAAATTTGCAAAGGGGAATGGAGATAAGGCACGCACGGAAGAAAACGGATGACTGTGTATATTTTTATATATATACACACACACACACACACACACACACACACACACACACACACAATGATCCTTTACATATTCATAATGGTAATTGCACACCAAAATTGAGAACTATATATAAGCATATATAAGAAGTATATAACATAAACCAAAAAGAACCAGAGGGAAATTGACAAAAGCCAACCAAATTAAAGAAAACGGAAGCACAAGGACAAGAAAGCAATGGAAACATTGAGCTACCTGAAAGCAAAAGATAAAATAGCAATAAGAAGACCTCATATTTCAATAATCATTCTAAATATAAATGGACTGAGCTCACCAATAAAAAGGCACAGAGTTGCAGAATGGATCGGACAACAAAACCCAATCATATGCTGCCTCCAAGAGACACATTTCAGTTCCAAAGACAAATATAGACTCAAAGTGAAAGGGTAGAAAATGATATTTCAAGCAAATGGCATGCAGAGAAAAGTAGGAGTAGTGGTACTAATAACAGATGAAATCAACTTCAAAATGAAAACGATAAAGAAAGATAGTGAGGGATACTTCATAATGATTAAGGGAATCATGCACCAAGAAGACAACACTTATTAATATCTATGCTCCCAATCAAGGAGCTCTGAAATATGTAAAGCAATTACTAACAGAACTGAAGGGAGAAACAGACAAAAACACTATCATAGTAGGGAACCTAAATACCCCACTATCAGATATGGACTGATCATCCAAACAGAAAATCAATAAGGAGATAACATCCTTAAATAACACATTAGACCAACTAGACATAATTGACATTTACAGAGCCTTCCATCCCTATTCTTCTTTAGTGCACATGGAACATTCTTGAGAATCGATCACATTGTGGGACATAGTGAATGCCTCAACAAATATAAGAGGGTTGAAATCATACCAACCATATTCTCTGATCATAAAGCTTTGAAGCTAGAGATCAACTACAAAAATAAATTAGGAAGAACCACAAATATATAAAGATTAAACAACATGCCACTGAACAATAACTGGATCAGAGAAAAAATAAAAACAGAAATCAAGAGATACATAGAAATGAATGATAATGATAGTACAACATATCAAAACTTTTGAGACATGGCAAAAGCAGTCATAAGAGGAAAGTTCATATCATTACTGACCTATCTCCAAAAACAAGAACGAGCCCAAATAAACAACTTAACACTTCATCTTAAAAAACTGGAAAAGGAAGAACAAATGAGACCTAGAGTCAGCAGAAGGAAAGAAATTATCAAAATTAGAGAAGAAATAAATAAAATTGAAAACAAATAAACAAAAATAATAGAAAAAAATAAATAAAACAAGGAGCCGGTTCTTTGATAAGTTTAATAAAATTGGCAAACCTCTGTCTAGACTCCCTAAAGAAAAAAGAGAAAGGATACAAATGAACAAAATCAGGATGAAAGAGGGGAAATTGCTACTGACAATGCAGAAATACAAAGGATCATGCACAAATACTATGAAAAAGTATATAACGCCAAATTCAATAATCTAGAAGAAATGGACCAGTACTTAGAAAAATTTAATCTTCATAGACTGAATCAGAAAGAACTAGAAAATCTAAATAAACCAATCATAGTATGGAAATTGAAACAATCATCAAAAACTTGCCAAAAAAGTAAAAGTCCAGGACCAGATGGCTTCACCAGTGAATTCTACCAAACATTCAAAGATTTCGTGCTTATTCTCCTCAAACTCTTCCAAAAAATCAAAGAGGAGGCAATACTTCCTAGCATATTTTATGCGATCAATATTACTCTGATACCAAAACCTGGTAAAGATAACAGAAACAAAGAAAACTACAGACCAATATCTCTCATGAACACAGATGCAAAAATCCTAACAAATATACTAGCAAACTGAATAGAGCAACATATTAAAAACATTATATACCACGATCAAATGGGCTTCATTCCAGAGGCGCAGGGATGGTTCAACATACACAAATCAATTAATGTGATACACGCATAAAGAAATTAAAAAATAAGAATCACATGATCATATCAATAGATGCAGAAAAAGCCTTTGACAAGATATAGCATCTATTGATGATCAAAAGACTTAACAAAAGTGATATAGAATGAAAGTAACTTAACATAATAAAAGCCATATATGATAAACCCTCACTATTATACTTAATAGTGATAAATTAAAAACCTTCCCTCTAAGATCAGGAACAAGGCAAGCTTGTCCACTATTGCCACTGTTGTTCAATATAACATTGGAGGTCCTAGTGAGTGCAATTAGGCAAGAAAAAGATAGAAAAGGCATCCAAATAGGAAATGAAGAAGTCAAGCTGTCACTATTTGCAGATGACACGATTCTCTATATAGAAAACCCTAAAGATTCCATAAGAACACTACTGGAAATGATAAGCGAATACAATAAAGTTTCTGGATATAAAATCAATATTCAAAAATCCATAGCATTCCTATGCTCTAATAATGAAGCATCGGAAAAAGTGGGAAAAATAATTCATTTTTCAATTGCAATAAAAGAATAAAATACATAGGCATAAATCTAACAAAACATGTGAGAGACCTATATAATCAAACTATAAGACACTACTGAAAGAAATAGAAGATACAAAAAAAAAATCGAAAGATATTCTGTGTTCTATGATTGGAATAATCAACATAGTTAAAATGGCCATATTGCCTAAAGCATTATACAGAATTAATGCAATCCCCATCAAAATCCCATCAGCATTTTTTCAAGAAATAGAAAAGGTCATCAGATTTGTATGGAAGCACAAAAGACTCGAATTGCCAAAGCCATCCTGAGAAAAAGAATGAGACTGGAGGCATCACTCTGCCCAACTTCCAATTATACTACAAAGCAACATAAATCAAAATGGCACGGTATTCACAGTGAAATATACACACGAACAAGAGGAACAGAATCAAGAGTCCAGAAGTAAACCCATGTTTATATGGGCAAATAATTCTCGACAAAAAGCCAAAAACATACAGTGGAAAAAGGAAAGCCTCTTCAATAAATGGTGCTGGGAAAACTGGAAAGCCACCTGCAAAACAATGAAACTAGACTGTTGTCTATCACCACACACCAAAATTAATTCAAAATGAATTAAGGACCTGAATTTAAGATCTGAAACAGTAAAATGCATAGAAGAAATGATAGGAACTAAACTCAAGGACCTTGGACTTAAAGAGGTGTTTATGAATTTGACCTCAAAAGCAAGGGAAGTAAAAGCTAAAATAAATGAATGGGGCTACATCAAACTAAACACCTTCTGCTCAGCAAAAGAAACTGTCAATAAGGTAAAGAGGCAACCATCTGAATAGGAAAATATATTTTTAAGCAACGCTTCCGATAAGTGCCTTATATCCAAAATATACAAAGAATTCATACAACTCAATAACAACAAAAAACAAATGTTCCAATCAAAAAATGGGCAGAGGACCTGAACAGACACTTCTTCCTAGAGGACATACAAATGGCCAGCAAATATTTGAAAATATGCTCAACTTCATCAATTATTAGCGAAATGTAAATCAAAACCACAATGAGATACCATCTCACACCTAATAGAATGGCTATAATCAACAGGATGAGTAATAACAAATATTAGAGAGGATACAGAGGAAAAGGAACTCTCTCATTCACTGCTGGTAGGTCTGCAAATTGGTACAACCACTATGGAAAACAGTATGGAGGTTCTTCAAAAAACTAAGAAGTGATCTACCATATCATCCAGCGATCTTCTACTGGGTATTTACCCCAAAGACCTGAAAACCCATAACAGAAAAGATATTTGCATACTGATGTTCACAGCAGCATTATTCACAGTGGCCAGGACATGGAAGCAACCAAAGTTTCCTATGATAGATGATTGGATAAAGAAGCTGTGGTACATATATACAATGAAATACTACTCAGCCACAATAGGAGATGAAATACTGCTATTTGCGACAACATGGATGGACCTGGAGATAATCGTACTGAGAAAAATAAGCCTGACTGAAAAAGTTGAAAATCACATGATATAACTTATACATGGGATATAAACCTAAAAGCAACAAATGAATAGGAGAAACAATCAGAGACTTATGGATATGGACTATAGACTAGTGGTTACCAGAAGGTAGGGGGTGGGAGAGGGGAGAGATAGATAGGTTAAAGAGGGTCAAATATAGGGGGTAGGAAGATGGTGAAGTGGGTAAAGGGGATCAAATATATGGTAGTTGAAGGAAGCTGGACTTTGGGTGGTAAACATACAATAGAATATACAGATGTCAAATTATAATGTACATCTGAAAATTATATAATTGTATTAACCAATACTATCCCAATAAACTTAATTTTTAAAAGTTAAAGAAATTTTTAAAAATGAATGAATGAATTAATTATATTATTTAAACCCAATTGTCAGATGAGAAGACTGAGGCTTGGAGGGCTTGGCCTTCTCAAAAAATAAAAAAAAATTTTTTTAAAAATAAGGTTATTTTAAGGGGCCTCTGGGACAACATCAAGTGTACCAACATTTACCTCAGAATGTTGGGGTATCAAAAGAAGAGAGCAAGAAATTGAAAACCTAGTTCAAGAAATAATGACAGAAAACTTTTCTAACCTAGAGAGGGAAACAGACATACAAACCCAAGAAGCACAAAGTCTCAAATAAGATGAACTCAAAAAGGCCCATACTAAGACACACCATAATTAAAATGTTAAATGTTAAAGACAAAGAAAGAGTCTCAAAAGCTGCAAAAGAAAAGCAATTAGTTACTTACAAGGGTGCTACCATAAGACTATCAGCTGATGTTTCAATGGAAACTTTGCAGGCCAGACGAGATTGGCGGAAAATATTCAAATGATGAAAAGCAAGGTCCTACAACACAGATTACTCTACCCAGCAAGGCTATCATTTAGAATAGAACAAATAAGAGCTTCTCAGACAAGAAAAAGCTAAAGGAGTTCATCATCACCAAGCTATAATATAAGATGACAGGAAAAATGGCGTACATGATAGAGGCTTTATTCGTCCCTCTTGCAACCAAATTAAAGTTGTTACAGAGACGCAAAGCAGGCAGCGGGCAAGGTCGCCTGGGATCTCGATGAACAGAAGTGTTACAACTAGGGAGAGAAATAATTAATCAACTTGAAATGGTAGAAGGTAGCAGAGGGGAAAGACATGAGGCTTCCTGCTCCCCAGCGTCTGAGTGGGACAGAAATTGGGGCAGCTGCAGCTGCAGATGCCTCTTAAAGGGGCTGTGTCAGGGAGTGGACTTGTATGGTGATGGACCTATTCACTCTAAGCACCAGTGCCCAGTCAGCTGCACAGAGCAGGGCAGGGGTGGGGGTTTAGGGAGTAGAAGGCAGCACCAGGGACTTACAGGGGACACTGAGTTGTAATGAGGGCTGGAGGCAAGGTTCTCTCCCAGGTAGAAGTGCTGGCAGTATCCATTGTTCCTCCTATCAAGAAATAATGACAGTCTTATATTAGGACTTTATATATATATAAAGTCCTAATATAAGAATTGATAAGCTGGAACTTGATCTTGCATCCTCATCCTTTCATAAATTCACTGCAATAAAAGGACATCACGCTGTAATCTAATAGCATAATAATCTATTGTAGGTAGATTTTTCAATGTCAAGCGGTTATGCAAAAGAAATAGTAAAAATTAATCTTTAAATTTCGGCATAAATGATATAACATACTATATACTATATAATTCTATGATTAAAAAAATATGACGACTATGGACCAGAAAATTTCTATTAAATAGTAAGTTAAATTTCTCATTTGCAAGATTGTGTCTCCTCAGGGTTATTTAATCAAGTATTTTTTGAGTGCTTTCCACATGCCCATCACTGAATACTCTGAAAATATGAGAGAAACATTAAACAGATGATCTCTGCACAAATCAGGAGGGGGTTTAAGGGGAATAATCATCACTAAATATTGAAAAAATGGAACGCTATTCAAGAGATTGATTTACTAATGGCTACACATTATTGACTGCTTAAATCTTTTTTTTTTTTTTCACACAGAATGCTCATTGTGTTTGGTACATAAATGCATCATGATTAGTTCCAGCCAATGACAATAATCCTCTGCCTCTTTCGAAGAAAGTTGATTTTGCTGGCTCTTTTCTAAATAGGAATGGCCATGTGATCTGCTCATGTCCAGTAAAATGTAAGAAGACATCAGCAGGAGGGCTAGTGGTGCTACTTTTTTGTTGATCTTTCTTCCCTGAAAGCAGATATAATACCCAGAACATATTTGTGTGTGTTTGTGCATGTATGTGTGTATGCATATATATTTCTGTATATGTATACTTTTATATATATATATATAGTATGTAAGTTCTTTAAACTTACATAAACTATATAATATCCTATGTAATATACTACACCTTTCCTTTTTCATTCAACATTTTGAAATCTCTCAATTTTTTTTAATGTAAATATATGTCTTTGCTTTCAACTGAGAAATATGCAACCAAATTACATTATAGCAGTAAACATGTTTCCATAGTTTTGTTATTATAAGAAACAGGGCAATAAATATCCAAATCCCAAGTCTTGTTCTTGTGGGCAAGAGTTTCTAGCGTGGGATTTCTGGGACACAACCTAGGTATGTGTTCATTTTTTTTCTAGATATTGACAATTAACTCAGCTACTCTACAGTCCCACCAAACACACTGAAGGTACCCATTTCTCCACATCGCTTTCTAAATGGATACCACCTATTTTATTTGTTTTTCAGTCTGGAGGTTGAAGATATTTTGCTGTCATTTTAATATATTCTCCAGTGACTAGTCTCTAAGAACCTTCTCATATCTTTCTTTAAAATTAATTTCTTAGTGTATGTTATTTTTACATTTCAGATACACCAGGTGTCTTAACATGAGAGCCTTACAACTAAAATATATCCAAATAATCTAGATATATAGGGCTAAGATATGAAAATATTCTTGTGCTAGGACATGGATCATGAAATAACTAATTCTCTGTTAATTGATATCAAGCAGATTTAAATTATCATTCTAAAATATTTCTAAGCATTTGAGAAATGACTTCAGTCCTTAATGTCACTGGCTCTAGAGGCACGTGTCCTAATATTTTAAGCTAGTCTCTGTTGTCATGAAAGAACCATGTTTTTTAAACACATAAACCTCTACAATTATGGGAGTTAGCAGCCACAGTGCCTCCTCACTGAGTAGGTTTAATCGCTTTTCAAATGGGCTTAAGAAAAGCTCTCTTTCCTAAACGCAGTTCAGTCTTAAATATCAAATTATAATGTGAAACACCTATGTATATTCTAAAATGCTACACAAATATAAGGCATTATACTCATTATCTTGTGTTATTAACATTAAATTCTAGGCGATAGAGTAGAGCATTTTAATTGGCCTCCGATTACAAAGATACATCAGAATACAAAAAGTGAACACCATTTCTTTACAATATGAATACTAAAGCAAAATCCATACTGGAATTCCTCTACATGAAATGAAAGTTTAATTTTCCTACAGTGTATGTCATCTCATTTTTTAGTGTGTAGTAGCAAATTGTTTGTTTTTTACTTTGGTATTTCGTGTCATTAGAATAGAGGCTTTGGTCATCATTAGATGGAAGTGTGAACTACACTTCCAAAGTCACAGAAAATGCAACTATGGAAATCATACTTTCAAATTTCAGGGAGGAAAAAGCCCCAAGATCTTGAGATTATTTTTTAAATGATGTATCTTTTGTTTTCTTCTATTATTTGTTGTCATAGAGTATAACTTCACACCAATGAATTTATTGGTATCTCAGAAGTTCAGAAGACCAGAAGCTACAAACTATGTCTATTCATAAGTTATTGCTGTACATGAAAACTCTTAAATCACAATTGCAAGAGTTACTCCTCTTTTTATTCTGAAGAAAAGGATGCAAATGATTTCCAAGGAGTGACACACATCTATACTTGAAGCACTGAATGAGTATTTTTAAATTTTATTTTTTAAATAAATGTATAATGCAATAGTGACTATTAAAAGAAGCAGCAATTTATAGTCCTTAAATAAATGTCAGCAAGTGAAGAATTTTGGCAGGGATCACCCAACCAAAAGGTTGTATGTAGATTTCCAACATGAGTAAGATTCTCTTCCAGGGAATCCATAAAAACACAAACACAAACATATTCACACTCCTATACACATGCAAACATAAATATCCTTGAGATAGCCTTTCCTTCAGGGAAAGAATGAGCCGGTAAATTAACTTTCTTTAGACACAATGATTAGTTATTAAAGATCTCATATTTTCAGCTAGATGAGTTACTTTCTTATAAGGTTAACCCAAAGTATATTTTGAATCAGAAAATAGTAACTATAAATTAATATAATGTCACTAGTCTGAGGAGAAAGATTTATGTTTCTTCCTCCAAAGGCTAGAGACTGAGCAGCTCTTTATAATTGTATTGATGGCACTCACTTCAGTGTCACTTCTTTACTCTTTTTCTAGCATAAAAATTCTTCAAGAACATGCAGTTCTTTAAAATGATCATTTTATCCTCCGTGCTTTTGAAATTACCCAGGGATTTTGTTTCAGGGATTTTCCAGTGGTGTAACATGGCAATTTGCATCATAATCTGTATGAAGTTGTATTTGAGGGGAAACAGAATATGTGACCCCCAAATATGCCACAATAGCATGTGGATTATTTCTACCTAAAGACAATCAAAGCTCAACAGACTTAGGAAGAGATGTTTACTTTCCTCTTAACTGCCTGAAGGAATTTAGAAAGCCTGAATCAGAAGAGAGCTAATATCAAAGATAACTTTTCATCAGAAAAACTTATCTGTATGACATAGCAAACATTTATTTCCCAAACATTTGCTCTTCTCATGTTCCTATGAACTGTCTTCTTCCCTTGTGAAACCCCAGACCTCTACTCACTTCTTCTTAATTCAAGATGAAATATAAACCTCAACTGACTGTCTTTGGGTCTCATGTCTTTAGAATTTCTGTATGGATGAAATTTATTTTTCTCCTATTAATCTGTCTTTTGTCAATTTAATTATTAGACCAGCCAAAGAATCTAGAAGATAAGAAGTTTTCTGCTCCTATCTATTTATAAACCTAAAACCTATGTAGAATGAAGAACCATGTTCACTGATTGGTTTTCTTCTATTTATTTCAATGTACTATTTTGGTGTTATTTTTTATGAGTTTTGTTTATTTTTACATCGAATTATAACCCAACAAAGCCTATAGCTATTTGGTTATAGGATAAGGAATATTTATTTACTTTCCATGTAAACTTGTCCAACTGTACCAGAAAAGTCAAACTGTTCAAATATTTATATTTTGAAATATTATATGTTAAATAATAGTTTATATCTTACTTTATTCTACATTTTTCAGTAATACAATCTAGTGACAATTTACCCAGATCCTTTCATTGTAATAATAAAGTGCTGCTAAATTAAAAATAAAAACATATCTCAAAAAACATTTTCCTATAAAATGAGCCCTAATTGTTGATTTTATAGCTTTTAAAGAATAAAATGATCCATAATTTTGTGAAAAAGTCTGTGAATAGATTTTCTAACTTCTAGAAGTAATCCCTAGTTACTGTTATAGAGGTATATCTCATATTGTGATTGGGTTAATCCAAAACTTTCCAAAGACTGGTAAACTCTCCCATAAGTAAATATAATATCATAGTAACAAATCATCTTTAAGGAAAAATTTGCTTGAAGAAGTCCTGAGTATCTGAGCTCCTTCATTATGACCCAGAATCTTTGATGATATAATTTGACCACCACAGAGACCCTCCTCTATTCGATCTTAATCATATATCAGTCATTATCCAGAAGTAAATCCAGAAAAGGCAAGAAATTGGCCTATTTACAGTATATTAAACAGATGTTCAGTCCCAAACAAATCTTCTGTTTTCCCAAATTAAGGAAATTAGGTAAATAAAGATTAATATGTTTCAACCACTCCAGGTGCTAAACTTGAACATCTTTTATTTTATATGTATAAATAGAAGGCAAGTAATAATGATTAAGTGTAATGAATATCCATTAGTAGATCAAAATTTAGGGATAATTTACATGTGATGCTGTATTCCCTCGAAAGTTAGGAGATTATGGTTTCTAACTCCGCAGAGTATAGAAATTATATTTCTATTTCAACATTTCTCAATTAAACTTAGTTTAGTAGGTGCCAGGAGGCACAACTTTTTCGATAAACAAAGTGATAATAAAATTTAAATATTTTCTTGTTTTGAAGCAAACCTCCTGCAACAATTACAAATTACAGGCTAGTCTATATTGACTTTCCTACTTTCCGATTATTTGTTTGATAGACATGTAGACAAAAAAAAAAAAAAGTTCTACAGAAAGTAACTTCCTAGGATGATCTGAACACAAATTCCTACCTAAGCAGGTAGTGGTAGATAGTCATGCGTCAGGCATATAACTTCTTTTAAAAAGGCTTATCTGTGCTTACAGCTAGTCCTGTCCATTGTTTCTGTGCATCTAGGTAATAACCCTTTAAAATGTCTCCTTTCATGCCCTTCCTTCTAACACCTGACTGCCTTTCTAGAGCCCTCCTTCTAAAGCTTGACCACCTTCAAGAGTATATAGTCTTAATTAACCTGTAATTTGAGCCCACCTTGTTTTATCCCACCTTCCTGCCATCTTCCTTACTTTCCCTCCTTAATCTTAAAGGCATAAAAGAAACTGAAAACTGTTATATTAAGAAGCATTTATTTCAGTCTGTTGAGGTATTTATCCCAGGTATATCCTCTGTTTGGCTTAAATAAATTTTTATAAAACTTCTCTACAGGTTCGGACATTCCTTTTTTTTTTTCCTTTTTCTTTTTTTTTAGGTTCAGAGATAATAGGACTTTTTAACCTTAATAACAAAGAGCTTGACCTATTGTACTCTTCTTTTCCTTGGTAGTAAATGGTGACAATGTTATTGTTTCCTATATAATTATTTTTACAGTCTAAAATATTATTGTAATAAATAAATCATTTTGTTTAACTGAATACCTAAGATTATTAGAGGGGAAAATCACAAAATTGGTAATGCAACAAAGTGTAGATCCCAGAAAAGAACTTCAATTATAAGTTAAAAATGTTTCTGTGTTTAGATAGATAAACTTTATTACAAATGCTTGCTTTAGAGATTTTTCTTCAGATCAGAAAAAATATATATATAATATTAAACACTGGGTTTCAATTGTAAAATATTTTTCTAGGTTCATGTGAAAAAGAGTTCACTTTGACCCTACTTTATTGAACTAACTTGATATGTCTTGTTACAATCTCATGTCATAGAACTCTATCTGACACTCATGAACATTAATACTACTCATCAAAGAACTTCTAGATGCTAAAAAAAAAAATGTAGAGAAAGAAAATATCTCCTATTGACTCTGGTGCTGCATGAATATTATGTCAATTAATGAGTGTGTAAATTTATGGTAAGTGTTTTCTGGTCCCCAAGTTAATGTGTAGGATAGGCTATGAATTTGCCCTGTTGGTTTTATGCCCAAAACCTTAGCATAGAAACAGAAATAGTTCCAAAAAGCAAATCTTAAGATGTAGTAGGAATATAGAGTATCAAATGGACATTATGAGATAAGTAATGAGTTATCATAAAATAAGTAATCTGAGTAGACCTCAATTATAAGTGTCATTCAAACTAACAAAATTAAAATGCTCCCTTAAAGTCAAGAAAGAATACAACAGAAACATTAGTTGTATACAGAGGAGTTTTTTAAAAATCTGAATGATATTACTTGATTTCCCTGGATAGTTTCCACAGTTTTGAGTTAGGTAATTTTACTTTTTTATTCAAGAAAACTAACTCGGCTTTAAGCATATTGGTTTTCTTATACACCTTTCATGACATTGATCCACTTTATTTTTAAAGAAGAAAAAATAACTATCTTTAAGATGAATCTCATTAAGTTTATGATTAGTTTTCTTCAATGAATGAGTTTTTGCTAACAGGTACAGCAGTGAATATATAGGTTTAAACATTTTAGCATAAAAAAAAGGTTTTGTAAGAAGTCATTCAAAGGAGCAACAAAGGGGGGAAAAAGCCATTTAGTATTTTGGGAAAACATATAACAACCCAACTCCTTTCCCTCTATAGGCAAAAGTGCTGCCAAAAGCATCAGGAATAATGTAGAAAAAGATGTAGAAAGAAGCTAATATATCAGGGAGTATAAACTAAGCAGGAAGTATCTTAGAAGAAAGCAAAAATAAACTAATTTTCTTTCTCTGACTTTTCTCACTTAACAATGTTCTCAAGGTTCATCTGCGTCATCACAAATTGTAGGATTTCCCTCTTCTTCATAGTTGAATAATATTCCATTGTGTGTGTGTGTGTGTGTGTGTGTGTGTGTGTGTCTCACACCTTTGTTATCTATTCATGTGTTGCTTGACACTTAGGTTATTTCCATATCTTGAATATTATAAATAATGATGCAGTATACATGGGTGTGCAGCTATCTCTTCTAGATACTGATTTCAATTCCTTTGAATGTATATTCCCTGGAGTGAGATTGCTGAATCATATAGTAGTTAAACACAAAACATTTTTACAGAGTTGGTCTGTGTTCCAAGTACAAAGTTACCAGGCACACAGTTTGAATATGGACAGTTGCTATGAATCATTCTTTAAGGATATACTACAGGCTAAAATCCAGATGATTCAAGAATAATTAGAAATCTTAAGTCAAAAAGCTCTGCTTACATTTAACAGATAAAATATGATGGCTAATATTCTAAATATTTCATGGAACAATCTCATACTAAAATAAAATTTTGTATTTATTTAAAATTTAAATTTAAGTGGATATCTTCTATGTTTATTTCCTAAAGTTAACAACTCTAACTACAGAGAATATTGAAGTTTTTTAACTACACAATGATTGAAAGAAATGTAATATTAGGGTTCCAGAGTGAGTTTTATCCACTTAGCATTTTGAAAATGGCATAACAGAATGGAAAAACAAGGCAAAAGAAAAGCATGTTCACTGATCCCCTAACCTTTAGTAGCTAAAGTAAAAGTACACCAAAAAAATTCCCAAGTAATAGATGTGAAAATATATTCAATGCTACAAATGTGCACACTAAGACAGCTAATAAAATTGGTAGAAAAGAAACAATGAAGAAGAGATACTACCTAAAAACAGATTAACAATTTACACAGAGTTCTATAAAATTAGAATGATAAAGCTAAATTTTAGAACAAAATTACAACTCTAAGTAGAAAAACAAAAACCTAATTGAAAAATACCATAAAACATACAATAACACACTGGAGCTAAGACCAAACATAACTGTCATACAATAAATAAAAGAATTCCCTATTCATTTTTCCCAAAGTAAAACCCAACTCTAGGCTCTACCAGAAATACACCTCAGACAATATAATTTATAAAACTGAAAACCAAGTTGTCAAAGAAACATTTTTTTCGTTATAAATTGCAGTTCACAGTGAATATTATACCCATAATATCACAGCATCAACAGGCATAAAGCAAACTAGAGAAAAAAGACATGCATTAATCTTCTCTCTCTACCTGTTAAAATTAAAGGGATAAAAATAAGTAAGGACCTAGAAGACCTAAATAGCATAACTAACAAACATCCAATAGTATATATCAAGATCTATATCTTGAAAATGAGGACAGAACATAACCTGCTCAAGTACCCATTGATTATCTACAAAAAGTGACAATATTTTAGGCCACGAAGAAATATTAAATAAATTCCAAAAAGTAGGAAAAGACAGGATACATTCTCCTATCACTCTGCAAGTAATAATAATATTAACCACCATGACGACAAATAAAACTACCTAAAAAAAAAAAAAATACAAAACCATAGAAATCTTTCTTCATGGGTCACAGAGAAAATCTCATAAAAGATTAAAAAATATACAAAAAAATTAAAATAAGGAAACCCAATATATCTTCCCAGACATAATCCACAAATCACTTCCTAGAGTATAGTATTGTTTCCCTTATTTTACATTTGGTAACATTTGAAGTAAAAAATCTACATAGCCACACAGCTAGTAAGGAGAGGATTTGAATTTAAACTCTCTCGATTGATTCAAAATTTGTTCTTTTACATTAGTCATCAATACCTTTCAAAGCATCAGAGCCTTTCTTCCTTCATCTGAAAATAATGGAGTTGAATTAGAAAATAATATCTAGTGTTTATTATATTTTGCTTACGATGGGCCATATAATGTTATAGGTATTTTTCATGCATTCATATTTAATCCTCATATCAATTTTATGAGGTAAATATTATTATTATTATGCCTAATTTAAAGAAAAATAAATTGAGGCACAGAGAGTTAAAAAACTTTTCCAACTTTAACAGCTACTACATAGTCAAGTCAGAATCTGAACCCAGAAAGTCTGGTTGACTGAAGTCTTAACCACGTTTTAGAGGTAGTCTGCCTTTAAGGTACCTTCTACCTCTAGAATTCTGTAAGACACATATCTTAGTATTGATGACATGAATGTTTTAAATAATTTATCACAGAACACTGCACAACTCTCAGTGAATTATATGTGGATAACAAGGATAACTATTCAGATGAGATTTTGGCAAGGTAGATAAAGTGTAAAATGCTAGGACCCAATTATACACACACAAAAAATCTCTAATTGTTAGCGAAACAAAAGAATTGTTTCAGTTCTGTAGCAAACACATGTCTCAAATAAGCTTTTTGAACCAACGCAGATGGTGTAGGTTTGATCCATAGCTGTTACATAAACAAGTTAGTTTATAAATGAAATTGTCCAACCTCAATAACAAATACCCTTACATCTGCTTAATAATCATTTCTCTACCATTTTTAGAACAGAGTACTGTAATTATTTTCCCTGATTATAATAATTTGGAAATGAATCGCACAGTTGCTTTGCTATTTACAGTTAAATGCTTATTTTCCTCCTTCCACACTGTCCAATAATATTTATTGTGTTAAACCTAAAAAATTGAACTTGAAAAGGTAAATCTGCATTGATATACTAAGGATAGTAATCACCCAAATTACTACTACTGAGCAAATAATTCTACCATAGGAATTCTGTTCTATTCATTGTGAAATCGATGCTCTGATTAAAGGTATGCTGGACCCTTAGTAGAGTAACCACAATTTTCCCCTCTTAGAGAAGCAATAATTTCATTGCCTCTCTTTCATCATTAGAATACAAATATTACCTAATAATAGAATGTTCCATCTTACCTTCGTCCATCTCATTTATCATTGCTTTACTGTCTTCAATCAGACTCCTCACAGAAGTTTAGGTTATTTACTATATAACTATCAATCTGGTAGGTACTGTAGAGGACAAAATATAAGATATAGTACCAGAGAATTAAGTATTTGTATTGCAGTTGAGTATTGCTATGGTTTGGATGGAGGATGAGAAAAACAGAATTGAGGAAAGGAAGTATATATTTTTAGAAGGAACTCATGCGTTACTTTACATACCACAGGAGAATAGGAGAAGTATTATAGAAGTTTATCAGGGGTTAAAATAAACAAAATATGTTGTTTGGGAGATGCAGAGTAGGTAGAATTTGTTACAAATATATAAATATACAAATATATAAATATACAAATATATAAAGAATGCTTCCTATATGACTAATGTGTGGCTAAGACCTTAGGGTAGAATGGTCCCTGCTATGTTGAAATCATAGAGGAAAAGAGACATTAAACCATTAAGTAATTAAACTGAGTACTTCCAATGAGAATTAAATGCATGTGAATGTATGTATATAAATATAATAGTTTAAGTCACATAAAAATAATTTAAAGAAGTACTTGAACTACATTTAATAAATAAGCCATGTGTTTAATATCAGAAGCCAATTACATAGCAGAATAAATAAGGACTATGGAATTCTGCAAACATAAGTTTGAATCTTGTCCCATCACCTAAATCGGTGACAAAGGAGCACTAATAATGAGATCTGACAGTGATACACATCAACATGAAAGAAAGAAAAGAAAGAAAGAAAAGGTGGTGCATACATGGTCTTTAAAATCACCTTCTGTTCTAAGACTCTAAGACTGATGATATCTACTCGATTCTTAGAGAGTATACTGATGTAAAATACAGTTGGCTCTTTATTTGAATGTTGTTTTCTTTCCATGATAATATGACATTTTGCAAATGTTAAAAGTACAACTGTTAGAAAGTTAACCCTAAGTTTGCCTCTGAATTCCTATGATCTTCATACTTATATGAAAGCTTTATATTCTATTGAGTTATGAAACAATTATGTATGCTAATCAGCCTGTACGTCGGACAAGATAAGCTAAATTCTAGTAATTGGGAAGAGTTAGTGGCAAAATTAGGAATATTTGTAATCGTGTTGGCATTATGGCCATAAACATAAATAAATTTTTGTAAATTAAGTAAACTATAATAAAAATACATAAAAATTATGCACAGACCAAAAAAATATTTTACCTACCATTTCTGTTTAAATTGAAGAGCAAACAAACCATTATAATAGTGCAATATCTAGTTGATTTGACCCATCCAAAACTGATTTGGTGCATGAACCAACAGCTTCATTTATTATTTCAGAAAGCAGTGTAATAATGCTATTTATTCATGAACCAAAACATTTCTCCTACTTTATATAAGTAATTTAACACTGTTCATTTTGTTCAGGTGTACATGGTGGGAAACAATTTATATACATTATATTTTTCTTTCTAGCTGCTACATTTCCATATTGAACTTATTTTCCAAAAGCAGTTTCTTTCAAAAAAATCTGAAGGAGATTCTTCTCCATTTTCCCTATATCCAGAAGATTTTTCCATATAAAAATAAATAAATAAAAATAAAAGGAGATGCTAACATAAATAGTTTTGGTCCTATATTTTGAAAGATCAAAGAACCCTAACATTCTCTATATAGCACAGAAACTGGCACATTTTTTCAGTCAAATGTTATCCATTTTTATAATACTGTTGTTATTGATAGTAGTACTAGAAGTATTCATGCTAATAATAGGAACAGTATTGCACTTGACATCTCTTTACATTAACCATAAATTCTTCTTGTTAAGATTACAAAAGAGTTATACTTTCCAGAAACTTACGTGTTTATACTTAGAGGAAGTTTTAAAAAAAGTTAATAAACTTCCTAGAAATGAATACATAGAAATTTCCTTCTTTGCTACAAATTTATTGTGCATCCCACAACTGTCTGAGCAAAGTGGGATCCAATAACGAGAAAGGTGACCACAATCCTTGTTGTTATGAAGTTATACTATGCTTCCTCATCTCGAAATCTTTAATTTTGAAAGGGCCTGGAAATTTCATTTCCATTATATTTTGATCAGTCTTTATCATCTAAAGAAATAGCCCATGATCATTCCATATGATTTAATGGGTTTCTTTCAAGCTATAGAATTTGCTTATATCACTAACAAATAAAGCAGTATTTTGATACATATCTTCTTAAAACCTCAAATTGAGTGAAATTCTCTAGTGAGACATTTCTATCATTTACATAGAGGATATAACAGATAACACTTGGGAACCATTGCTACAGGTAATTGATAAAGTTTGCTGGAGTATTCTTCAAGCAATATTCCATTTTACCTATAGTCGAGGTCGGTCTCTCTCTCTCTCTCTCTCTTTCTTTTCCTCACTACTTGCCCCTCACACACACCCCACCCACACATCAATAGACTGTAAAGAATAATGTCATCTACTTTTCTATTTACCTATTTTTATGGAAATAAAAATTTTGGTCTTTCTTAGTATTCTTCTTCCAGGTCTCAGATAAATTTTTCCTGGCTGCTGAGACTATGTCAGTTTCCTCTTTTAAAATGAAATTTATCATATATTTATAAAATTTATAAAATTCTTATAGTTTTCATTAAAATGTCTTGGAGTCCTTTCCTGTTGACATCCATCTCCCCCACTAGAATGTAAATTCATCAAGAGCAGGGAACATAGAATTTATTACTACATTGAATTGTGAAATCTAGAGCATCTATTATTTGTTGAATAATGACTATTTTGAGACTAGTAGAAGAGGGAAACAAAATACCTTAACTATAGAATACAAAATTTTCTGTATGAAATGAGGACAGGCTATTAAGATAAAGTGCTTGACTAATAGTCTAGATTTCATAAGTATAAAATATTATTACTGATTGATTTTCAATGGAACCTATGGAGATATTCTTAATGAATTTGGTATTGCATAACTTCTGCCTGGAATCAATAACTATAAGCAATCTGTAAGCACTGAAAAGGTTTTACCCTAATTAAGTTAAATAGATTTTATGTGTTCTTAAATAGAGTAAGGTCAGACTTGAAAGAGGTTAATTCTTTTAGGCAATTTATTGTTTTGTTAAAATAGCCATAAAATGAACTAGAAAATTGTATGATATTATCCTCATGACAAATAAAACTATGAATAAGTAGATATTTTCCAGAACGTATTTCACTACACACTACATGTGCTATGACATTAGATCATACCTGTGGAGCTTTTTCATATATTTTAAGTATTTATCTCAATGTCAAATACCTGCTTATATTTCTACTCTACACTAGATTTTTTAAAAAGTTTTAGTTTATAGCCAATTATTATTATTAAACATGCAAATAGTTTTAAAAGCAGCATTTTAAAGCAGTTCATTATCATATAATGTTCATAATATATTTCTCTTTATTTTTTGAATTGCTAGCATAAGCCTCAGAGACTTGTAGAAGAAATCTACCAGCTACGATGATTTCTTAAGGACAAAACTTGAATATCTGTGAAAGAAGATATTTTTACTAAATTTTTACTAAACTCACATGTTATTAAGTCAAAGAAAAATAAAGTTCCAGCTAAATTAAGGGTGAGTAAAGTGGTGGCTGAGAACAGTATGACATTTGTGAAACTATTTAAAAAGTTTATGGATGTTACTCAAATGTCTGTGGTTTCAAAGAAAGTGAAGGTCAAATCAATGCTAGCATATTATCTGTGAATGCTCAAATCCAGTAACAGAAGGATTAAGATCTGGGAAACCGAAACATTTATAAAAACAGTGGTGTCCCAAATCTTTCCTACGTGTTAAGACTTAGATAAAGCTATGAAAATAGGATAAACTTAGAAAGTGAAAAAAATATATATGTTTACCTCCTGGCTCTAAATCTGTAAGTCTATATCAGGAAAATGTAGACATTAATATCTCTGAAGTGGTTTACTAATATTGAGTAGAATAATGCAGAAAGCATATGGCGAAATTACTGGAATGTTAATCCATTCTATTTCTCTGAGGGTTCTATTAAGATCATCTATAAGGAGAGGGAATTAGAAGGATACTTATTTGATCAAAAATAACAGCAAACATACACACAGTGCTTGCATTACACCTTGTAGTCTTGTTCTACATATTTAATATAAAGACTACTCATTGAATCCTAGCGAGTTGTTTGAAGCATTATTATGAGGAAATACGGGCACAGAGAATTTTAGTAACTTTCCCAAGATCACATGGTAAGTGAGGGGCAAGGGCAGGATTTAAAGAAAAGCTGTCAGCTCCAAAGTCCATATTATTTTATTTCTTTAAACTCTAGACCTGGTTCTGACACTACTCACTTGTGGACTTGGTTAAAATCAGTGGAATAGATATATGTGGATCTTTAAAAAATCTACAGTTAACTTTATGTATAATTTTCCAATAAATTTGGAGTCATTGGAATGGTGTAATTTAAAATCTATATGCTATATGGTATAGCGTACTTGAAATCCTGTGTTGTGCTCCCTGACGCCTCCTCAAAGAGATTGGCTGTCATCATCTATAGCAGCTGATGCTGTTACAAGAAGATGTCCATGTGAATGAATTAAACACACAAGAACAGAAGTGCTGAATTGGATAAGAGCTCCTTCTCATGGCTAATGTTATAAAGAGCCATTAGGGAAACAAACACGATTTATTTATTTATTTAAAATTCCTAGAGCAATGTTGGATATACTTATATTAATGATACTAATAATCATATTTATTTGGCTAAATACTTTATATATGGATTACTTTTGCATCTCAAAATAATTATATTAAGAGATCTATTTTTATATCAGTTTTATATAACAACAGCTGGGGATGAAAACATGGATTTTCTAACTCACACAGCTAATAAACATTAGAGCCTGGATTGGAATCCAAATCATCACCAACAAAGTCTATTTGAGACCCTTTCCATGGTGATGAGGTTGAAAACATTTTAGATAATTAAAATATGAAAAATAAGAAAGCAGAATTAATTGTATTGCACAAAGTGGATTTGAATTATTATCACCTCCTGTTGTCACACTGCTTGGTACCTATATTTGTGCAAGAAAAGTGTCTTCTTAGAAGTAGAGATGCTAAGTCAGGGGCTTGGAATAAAACATATTATAATTGCCTCTTTAATGGTATTTCTAAAAAAGTAGTTTAATTCAAACATAGTGCTCTTATTCTTTACAAATCTAGTGGTGATTCAAAGTTGAAGTTTCTAACCATAAGAACTTTTACAGATCTAGTTTACTGTTACTGCAGAAAAATCTTTTCTTTCAAAATGAGATTCTTGAAATCTTTAAACTATATGTCTACTTATAAGGACTGCTTGTTAACAAAAATAGCATGTGGAGATCACATTTAAAGCTTCTAATACTAGTATTTGTAACAACCCATCATTATCCAGCAGACAACTCCAATAACCATCTACTAATATGAAGGCTGTTCATAAAACATAGGCAGAGAACCTACAAGTAGGTTAGTACACACAGGTCATGCAGAAGATTTGCTAATCATTCCAGGAACAGCAGTCTCCAAAGATGAACACTGATTCTTTGCAGGAGACATGAAGTATTAGTGTAGAAGCATGAATCACGTTGAAAGAATGTCATTTAAAATCCATATGAATAAAATCCAGGAACCATCATAAATCATAACCTCACTGAATTGAAAGTCATCTTAATTAGTCACATAACAGCAGAGCCTAAGATAAGTGTCAAACTCCAAGTGCTCAGGCTGTTTGCCTTTAGATAGTTCAATATCTGTAGTAAAATTCAAATGATCATAGTACCCTTTTATAAAAGAACTGTATAAAACTATTATTTTAATTAGTAAAATTTAATTTAAAAAATGCCTAGAATTCATGACCATAAGAGAATATACCAAAATAGTTGTATTCAGGAGTGACCCTTTTTTTATCCTCTTTTTTATACTCTCAATTATTCATATTTTATAATGTGTTGGTGTTACTTAACAATTAAAGCAAGTATTTTATAAACATTGATATCAACCTTACATTCAAACTAGGCTCGAGACTTCAGAGAGAAGTGGAATACATGTTGAATGTTGCTTTATTAGTACCTACTCTACCTATTTCACCCAAAAATAAGTCTTCATTATTCGATATGTGTGTGTATGTATGTGTGTGTGCATGCATGTGTGTGAAAGTATGTTCTTAATCAGCTTTGAAGTACTATATCTCAGATTTGTAATTTATCAGCACTAGAGCTGTGCTATTGCCTCATGAAGGTGAAAGTTGGGAGTAAAAAGTGAAGACGCAGGAGTAATTAGCTACTATCTCACAAAGACTTGCTAATACTGAAAATTAAAGAAAGCATTGATTCTTCTCTGGTTAATAATAACTGCAGATGTGTCACAATAGTCAAGCATAACAAAAAGAATTTAGCACAAAAAGTCTTTCTTGGTGAATGAAAACATTCATTTTAGCAACAACAAACAGAATTCTCTAGGAAAAAAGTTTAGAATAAAATTTTAAAAAACATTAATAGTCTCTGTGTAACGTGTCTATACTTATATTCATTCCTTTTCCAATTTAACTTTCAATTTTTTTATAAGCATACAGTAATTTTAAAATGTTGGAAAATACAATTCTAAACTTCAAGTACTTTGATTCTCCTATGACTCAATATTAATACTTTCATTCCTTTTTTAGTTCCCAGAGTTTGCCATAACTTTAAACATGATTTTCAGATACATTTAGAATTCAGCTCTTTGGACCTCTGTTAATCTATATTAAAACCTTTTCCATATATCCATTTATTAGACATAATGAAAAATAATTGTATAAATCCTTAATAATTAAAGCTGTTTTTCTATCAAGAGAAAATAAAATTTATTTTTATCTTTTTATTTCTCATGTATTTTTAAGTCTATGAGCATAGCAATCCAGCTATATTTAGTTTACAACATTATACCAGATTCATGTGTACAATATTATGACTTAACATCTGTATATATTATATTGTGCTCACCACTAAAAGTCTAGTTTCCATCTGTCACCACACAATTTGACTCCTTTTAATTATTTCACCCTCCCTCCACTCCCTTTCCAGGTTGATATTTAGAAGACTTTTTTGTTTAGTTTTCCAGTAGTTGGTGCTACAGTATAAATTTTTTGTTTATTTTATCTGAGTTGTCTCTAGTTATATTTAAGAGCCATTCTTTTCTACCCTCAACTTACTCTGCTAGAGGTTACTGCTTGTGCCTCCAGGATTGCTGGTATCTTGGTGCTGCTGGTGTCTCTGCAGTCATCATGGGTGTTGCCCTTGGTGCCAAAGGATGGCAGACGCCTCTGCAGTGTCCACTGTCATGGCTACCATCACTGCTGCAGTCGAGGAGGAGTAGAATGGAGTGAGAGCTAGGGTCATGGGCACAACTGTAGATGGGGGAGCAGGGGTTGCAAGTCCCAAGAAAATGAAAGGCTTTAATGTTTATCGAAGTAAGTGAGATTTAAACACAGTATTTTTATTATTAAGACTATTTTCAAACCAAGAAAAATTATCATTTCTTATAAATTTATTTTTTATTTCATTATTTTTTTCAGTTCTCTTAAGCATACCATATTTTTTCAAGTAAATTGATTATTTTTATGATATACAATATTATAATAACTGTATTTATGACAGATAACTATATTAGGACATATTAAGTTCTTAGAAATTTCATATATTTCTGAATTGCTTATTGCAATGACATATATCACATGCATATATAACTTAAGAAGGTTAAACATGACTTTTTATTTGAAAATGTTATGTATGAAATTTCATATGTTAAATAAGCCTAAATAAATTAACAACTCAATTTAAGTAAACACGATCTCAGTAAAATCTAATCGTAATTAACAAATTTAGAGATGGTGCAATATGACTAAAATAAATCTCAACTTTAAGTATCTCAGTCAGTCCCATAACTACCTTTTCCATCTATATTTTCAAAGTTTCTTTTATCCTAATTCCACACTTCAGAGATTAAAGACAGCTTCAGTCTCTTAAATTTCCATAGTTTATAAATAGAAAACTGATAGCACTTACTTTCCTGTTGGACTTTTAATATTAAGTCATCAATATCATTTTTATTTCCATTTTATGTTTATATAATTCAATTTACCACACACAGTCATTAGACTGTTCAAATTTTATTTCGAGTAAAAAATTATATGCTAAGCAACAATCAGGCCTTGTGTGGTGGTTAAGAACATGATGTAAAACAAGAACACATGGTTCAAATCCCTGTTCTATTATATCCTTGCTTTGTAATACTGATCATACTATTTAACTTTCTATGCCTTATTTTCTCAAAAAGGGGGATAATAATAGTGCCTGCCTGGTAGAGATATCCTTAAGATTAAATAGGTTAATATACTTAAAACATTAGGAAAAATGCTCGGTAAGACAAAAGTGTGGTGCAAAAATAAACTTTTATTACTATTAATATATAACCTGACAGTGAAATACGATTTTTAGGAAGCTTCCTTATCTATTTAGTTTGAGATAGATGGAATGGCAACATAAAAATGGATCCTGTTTCTGACACTTTCTAGCCATGTGAGCTTAGACTAGCTATGGAAATTCTATTCTATGTACTCAATTTCATATTCTGCATATTAGGACTACTCCATCTCATAAGAGTTCAAAAAATTTGGATAAAGGGCTCAGAGGAATATTTGGTAAATGATAAGCTTTCAATTCTAACTCCTTCCTCCTTCCTTTCTTCAACTTCATTTTGGGGTCTCAGGAAAATAAACTGGAGAAGTAGAAGTTTGGATGACTGAAGACCAATTTAAAAGCTATTGCTTTATCAATAGTAACATGAGAAGAGAGCTAGATAAAAGACCAGTAGCAAGGAGAAATGGAAAGCATAGAAAGTAGGATGCCGTCAACACATTCTTGATAAATGACTACATGAGGAATTAATGAGAAATAAATGAATGAGTCATGGTACAAGGGCTTCTGCAAAAGAAGGTCTTTAGGGTGATACTACTTGGCCATGCATATTTTATAACACAAGTTATGTATGGTATTATTATTAGTACCTTAAATAGTGCATTTCTCTACCTTTCAAAATCTTCAAACCACATACTGCTATAATTTTATGTTTTTTTAAAAATTTTATTCCATTATTGTACTCAATTTTGTTGCTATCAAGCAGTCATGATTTTCTCTGTAAGTTGAGAGAAGCATTCTAATATAAAAAAAGCATTTTTATCAGGGAAATTATTATTATAAAACCATTTATGAAACACTTGTCAGTAACATAGCTTATTATACTGCAGGCTCTGTTATGCTTATGAGTTTGACTGTGAGTAGTAAGAGAACCCTTTGGCGATAATTTCAATATTGCTGGTTATTTGAAAATCAGTGATTTTGGAGAACATTTTCCCCATGTCAGTTATTACTTATGAAAGAAGGTATAAGGCAGTGCTTTGAAGGATATAACATATATAAGTAGTAACAATTATTACTATATTATCTAACATAACTAAAATCAAAGAACAAAATATATATCTATAGGTAACCTAATCAGACTTCTAATTCTATTTTAAACACCAAATAACACAAAATACAAATAAAAACAAAATTCCCACTTAAAATTAGTTAAATTTTATCAGGAGAATTTGCTTGGAACCATACAGTAATTTCTATTCAATGAATAAAAATTATCCTGTTTTAATATAAAACATTTTAAAATTCTATTTATAATTTTATTTACTTCTAAATAAAATAATATTCTGTTATTATTACTTCATTAGCCACGAATAATTGTTAGAGATTTCGGCTATTTAAAAAATTTACCTCATTGTTTGTTTGTTTATTATTTTTTAAATTTTTCCCCCTGCCTCTGTCCTTCCTCTCCTTGGTCCCATTCCATTATCCAGAAGTTTGAGCATGTAGCTTCTTTGAAAGAAAACCCCTCACCAGCTTCTGGTTTCGGTAAGAGAGAAACATGCTGCCCTCACCATGGACTTGAATCCATGTTTGGATCCACATCACCTCCTCCTGCTCTCTCTCCTCATGCTTACTCTGCTTTGGCTATACTGGCCTTGGGCTGTTTCTTGACCAGGTCAAGCATGATTCTGCCTCAGGGTCTTTGTACTTGTTATTCCCTCTGTCGTGAACCACACTCCTCCCCCAAATTCTCTGCCTTGTCACCTTGTCAGTGATGCCTTTCCCAACCTTCCTTAAAGCTGCAAACTTCCTTTTTCTCTGGCACATCCTGCTTCCTTCTTTCAGCTTTATTTTTCTTCAAGAAGGCATCACCACCAACACACTATATATTTTATTTTTTTATTTTAGTTTTGTTTTATATTTCACAGTTTAAATAATGGAAATAACCATGATATATATAAATCAAAATACAGAAGGATAAGAACATTTTGATAAAAACTTCAAAGACTAGAATCTAAGGTCTAAATAAAACAGAAGGAAGTATTGATATGAACATAAGAATCATAGTGATGATATTCAAGGTAACCTACAAAATTTGAATTCCAATTTTTTTATGAGATTAAATGAAAAATTATACTAAATTAGGACAACTAAATCAATTTTTCATTAAATAATTTAAGAATATATAATATAAAAGAGATTAAAAATCACTGAAGTCTCGATTTCAAGCTATCAGATTCTAAATTTATAAAAGTGTTGTTCTAATTTGGAGACTAGCATGGTAGTTCTGAACAGAACCCAGTAGATGGCAGTAGGCTGTTACAATGTGATCAGGAAAACTAAGCACTAAAGTATACATTACAAATATTACTTAGGTACACAGAGAATTTAATGAATAAATTATTTTATTCTTTCTAATATAATACATCCCTAAATGCATTATATTATATCCTTGTTTTGTGGTAGTAACCCATACATTTCTGAACACCATAAACATATTTTTCTCAAACAAGATGGCAACAAATACTCTAAATTCAATCTCAATAAAATCCAATCAAAATTAACACATTTAGAGATGGTTCAATATCAGTAAAATAAATATTAACTTTAAGAGTATCTAATTCATTCAGCGCAAGCTCTACACACATAAAATAAAATAGTGTATATAAATTAACTATAAAATGCTGTGCAAATGTAAAACTATTTTCTTCAACATGGAAGTCAAAGACAGGGAGTTTTAAGGAGAGAATTTGTCCAAATTCATCAAATGTTTCCGTGCAATCAAATAAAATGAAGCCTGCAGAGAAAAGTCACTGGATTTAGTGCTTTTAGAGCTAAGAGTATGTCTTGAATAAAATGGTAAATATACTTTGACATGGATGAAGAATTGCCTTCTCATTGCTCCTATCATATGGTGTAATGGTTATGCACACTGGCTTCAAAGTCAAACCACCTGGGTTCACTTTCCAGCCATGTGACCTTGAGTAAATCGCTTAAATCTCTGTGCCTCTGCTTGCTCATTTCTATGAAGGGAATGATAACAATAATAACCACCTCAGCTTAAAAAATCCCTGTCAGTTCCTCCTCTGTAAACTGAAGGTAACATCTACTCACTTTATCGTGAGGCTCAAAAATTTATATAATGTTTATAAAAGCCATATAGATATAATGTGGTAGTCTGATATTTCAATATGATTTTTGATTAATTCTACTACCTATTTTGTCTTATAATGATGAACACATAGCCAGGCATATTTGCAACCACACAGAGGGGCCACCTAATTCTCAGATATCATACCAAGAAAAGCCAGGTTGCATCAAAAATGGCCGTATGACAGCAAACAAGGGACAGACTATACATAAAACATAGCAAGTCCTTTGGCATTTTCCCCATTTCTCAGACAACAAGGATTGTCCTATTATCCTCCCACCATAAGTAGTTAAAAATCATCATAAAGAGTTCACAATTCTGTTATTATCCTAATGTCCCTTTTCCAAAATATGAATGCTGTTATGTTTTCCTCAAATGCTTATGGATTTGTTTGGTTTATCTTGTACTTTCTCATTCAAATTGTGATTTGAAATGGCTTTTCAAGTTTAAGGTATTATTTGAGACCATGGAAGAGAGTAAGTCTATTTGATAGATATGGAGGTAAATAAGGAATGACTCAAAACATTTCACTGGCCCAATTAAAGTAATGATGAGTGGTGTGGAAGCAGAGGGAAAAGGAAGACTTTTTATTCAAATTATGTACATCATGGTAATTTTGGGACATATATATGTATATATTTTTATTTTGGATTAATATACAACCTACATAAGTACATACTTTTTTATTTTGAATTAATATACAAATATATACTTTTAAACAGATTGAGCTTATTTTGTTTTTAGGTTTGTGGAGTTGCTCTTGTTACAACGAATAAATATGCTTGACTCTAAGTTATCTAACTGAAACTTGTAGCAGAATAAGGCAAAACTAAAATGCGTAAGACAGAGTTTTTTCAGCAGTCCTACACATTTGCCTTTTCCAACTCCAGGTTAATGAATCTTGTCCATAAAAGTCAAGCACTGTCCATTCAGTTTACTAATCCAGTAATAAAACACTATCTCAAAAAATTTTTCATTAGGATTTTCTGAATACAAATAATGATTAAGCCTAAAACCTGAAATAAAATTCTGTCTATTGGAAATTCATGTTAGACATAAATTTATGCAATAATTAAAATTATTATACAGTAGGACTGTGAAATAAACTTTCTCATCCTCCTTACTGGAAATAGGTGGTGATAACTCTAGTTAATTATGGGCAAAGGATTTCCCTGATGATTTCCATGTTCTTTCCTTGGTGTCTGCAGATAGTCTGCTCAATGCTCTTTCTTTTTGTGAGTTTGCTGAACTCACAGAGATAGATGCATTCTGGTCTACTTCTGTGGGCAGTATCATTTACCTCCACAGGAGAAGGCAGCAATTCTTCTGATTAAATTACTCTAATTCTGGAATTCAGAACTCAGGAGTGCATTGTTTCTGTACAACTAAGTCTCACCCTCTAAGCCAACCATCAAACAATACACATCTACCTGATGCAATCTATTTCTCAATTGGTCCTGAACTTAAACAAAGAAAATGGTTGCCATTTGCTAACTCCACCAATGAAAAAACAAACAAACAAATATACTGTTTAAGAATACATAATTATGTAGCAGAAATATAAAGATATGCTTGAGAATAATATACTCTAACCTTGAGCATTAAAAAGACCTCAATTCTGTTTGTAATGTTCTATTTCTTAAGCTAGACATCAGATACACAAGGATTTGTTAAATCATTCTTGAATATATTTTTGCAATTTCTTTATCTAAGCTGAGCACTCTCATTTGATTCTGTTTTCCCTGCTGTTGGCAGTTCTCTGTCAATCTGGAGTGAAAGGAAGGTTTATATCCAACAAATGTTGGCAATGAATAGAATAGTTTCTTTTTTGATGTACACACTGAAAAATAGATTTTCCATTGCTCAACACCATGAAATTTCTCCCATTACAAGAAGCACAAGGCTGTTAACTGCATAAATTTTTAATAACTAATACTGAGAGCTTGTGATCTACCTAAAAGCTAGGTCTCTTGCTTTTCCCCTTAACTTCAGCTATCACATAGAATTGGGTCATCATTGTTTCAGTAAGTTTGGAAGGTGTTCTAGAATAATGTATAAGCATTTACTTGGTCCTTGAAAATGCTTAATCTCTTTAACTCATTCCCATAGCACAGATTCAAACAGCGGCCAAAGTTAATAAGCTAATTATGGGTAAGATTCAAGTGTCATTCCTTATTAAATCAATGCTCTAAGAAACCTTTCTAAATCTCCTAATAAGTAGACATGAACAATTAACGGCTAATTAGTTATCTATCATCCTTGCTAAAATGTTTTAAAAGGAAAATTAAAGAGATTTCTCTCATAAAAATTTCACTGAAAATGTGTGATACTGCCCATCTCCACTTACATATTCACTATCTACTATCTAGTAGCCTACGTAGTAAGAAGATTATTTTTAACATGAAACCTATTAATTGGAATATTCCAATAACATTCAAAAATGCCATCAGTTTATGTCTCCAAAAGATCTTATTGACAATAAATTGATTTTATAGAGGAGGACACTGAAACTAATAGAGGTTTAACTTGTTGAAAAAGCCACAGTTGCACAGTACAAGGGTGAGTATTTAAGGCCAGGACTCAAGGCAATGTTCCAACTACCCACCTTTCTTTCATTTATAGCTTTAGAAGAACATTTTAACGACTTCAATCTATTTCATAAAATCGCTGTTAGATATTTCTGTTATGTGCATAAAACTACCAACAGCTTATTTCCACACTGATTCTGGCTTTAGCAAATCTGAGTAACTTTAGCAAATCTGAGTAACTTAGTAGGTACAAGCTATGGATCTAGAGTCGGATACCTGAGCTCAAATCTCAGTTTCAGAATTTGTTAACTGTGAGACTTTAAGTCAGTTTCTTAAAATCTCTGTGCCTTTCTTTTCTCATTCCTGAAATGAAGATGATAATACTACTACAGCTGCTGCTGCTGATGATAAAATCTACCCAAAAAGTTGGTTTCAGGATTAAATAAAGTAATACCCTAAAATGATTATATCAATCTATGGAGGATTGAAGAGCTCACTCAATATTATGAATTCAAAATATAGCATCTCTCAAATTTTCTCCTTTTTCCTTCAAATTCATTCTCTGGAAGACAATGCATATATTGACTGATATTAGAATGAGAACATTGTTCAGACAACACAGTTCCTGGACTTTGTATGTTCCCACCAGGTCTGTCTAAGACCAACAGAGAAGATGTTTTAGCAGGAAAAGTGGGACATACACTAAGTAAGGGAAGGGGAAAATGAGAAAAGTCTAACCATTAAGTCATTTCCAAACATTAGATTGTTTTCATATTCATTCAGGCTTATAGATAGCTTGGTCCTGGTAGACAACTTTGGCATTTGCATGGTTTCAAAAGCACCAACTTGACTATGACACATTATTAAAATGGAAATTTATAAAATGATTTAACTTAGTTAGGGCCTAGAATAAAATCATTATGGATATTGAAAACCCCAGTGATAACAACTGCCTAGACTTTAAGGAGTGCAGAGGGAAGGCAGCTAGGGTTTTGTTCATTTCTTTTTTAATAACCCTTTGACAAGTGCTACCCTGGTGTCAATATATTTCCACTAAGCTTCTCAGCTTCCAGTGGTTTTGGGCATCCACAGGATTTGCAGTATAGTATTTACATATGAAAACGCAATCAATGTATTAACATAATGGTACTAATGTTCCTCTTTTCTTTCTTCCCATTGTGCAGTATGTAGCTCAAAAATCCTTTTTTCCTCTTTAACAAACATATCACATTTAAGAACTGTTCATTGTGATCATAATCTACATAGCAAATTTACATACATTCAACATTCGTGTTTTCTTCAAGTAGTAAATATATTTTGAAGCTATATTACGTATGGAACACTTCATAGTGAGTGCTGAAAATTAGGCAAGAAACATGCAGTATTGGATAATATTTTTATTATAATTATTATAATGTGAATTATAAATGCTACATGTATAATTTTAATGTTCTAGTAGCTCCATTAAAAATGTAAAACAAACAAATGAGATTAATTTTAACAACTCAATATTTTTGAAATATCAATTCGACATGCAATCAATATAAACAGTTATCGAGATAGTTTACATTCTTTTTTTCCTGCTGAGTGCTCTGATAGGAGGTCTCTCTTACTCTACTTTACAAAATTTAATATTAACCATTATTTCTACTTTCTCCTATATCTGAAACCTTTCCTTCTTTGCTAAATAACTAACTCTCTTAGCTTTAAAATATGTTCAGATCTCTTCATATTAAAACATGTTTCTTCATTTCACTTTCCCTTTATAACTAAAGTTTTAAGATTTGTCTGTCCTAATTTTCAAATTTTCACATTCAGTTTGTTCATCAAAATTTAGAAAGCTGGCTTCAATTTATCTCTCTCCAGCAAAATAAATGTCACTACCTTCGTGAAAATCCCTAGTCTCTAAATCTAATGCACTTTTAATCTGTATCTGTATCTTTTTTGACTTCTGAGCAATACTTAATAAAGAACACTTTCTCTTGAAACACCTTCTTTGCTCTTAAGTATTATTTTTCGCTTACTACTCTGATCACTCTTTTACATCTTTTACAGTTAAGTATTCTCTACCAAGACATTGAATATTTGATTTTCTCAAAGCTCAAATATCGGCACTTTTTTTTTTTCATTATACCACCGCTATCCAATAAAAGTATAATGTGAGTTACAAATGGTACATGTATAATTTGAAATGTTCTAGTAGCTTCATCAAAAATGTAAAAAGAGAAAAATGAGATTAATTTTAATAACTCAGTATATTCAAAATGTTATCATTTCAACATGCAATCAATATAAACAATTATTAAGGAGATATATTATTTCCGGATAAGCTTCCTGCTAAGAAATATGGTATAATTTCAGTCTTAGACTAGCCATGTTTCAAGTGCTCAGCAACACCATATGCAGCTAGTGGTTCCTGTATTAAACGATGCAGCTCTAGACTTTTAAGAACTATGTAACATCTTTCATCCTCGTGACTTTAATTACTACTTCAGAAGAACCAAGATTCTAAAATATCTATCTCTTATCCAGATCTCTTCTGAGTTCTGTATATTTTATATCTCTCCTTTGGTGTCTCAAATTCAATGTGCCTATGTCCAAAAGCATGATTTTCAACTCCCAACTTGTGCTTGCTCCATTTTCTCTTATCTTAACAAGTGGCACTACTATTTATATAGTTTTTCAGGATGGAAACTAGTTGCTATCTTGATAATTCCCTTTCACATCTATGATGGTGATTTTTTTTATTGTTATATCTATATCCAATTTAATATTAGACCTAGATAATTTTATTTCCTTTGAGAAGTAATCTTACTTATTATGTCTATCCTCTTTCCTAATTCAAGTTAACTTTATTTCAAGGATGGCTAGACTCTGGACAAAATCTGGTTCCTTGTATATATTTCCTTGATTCCCTATTACTTAATAAATGGCACTAATCAAAATTTCTAACTAAATTTTGTTAGCTTACTGACAAATTACTGAGTTGTAAATTCAATGAGCAAGAACCATACCTGTTTTGCTCACATCTATATCCCATGATATTTAGTAAGTACCTGATATATTGAAGGTACTTAATAAATACTTGTTAAATGAGCACCTAACCCAGAATTAGAAGGATAAGAAAAATAAGAAAGTAATGTCTTCTTTACTGGGGTGTCTTTTCCATAAAGCAATTAGGTCTTATCTTCTTAAATTAAAAGTGCATTTGTCTTTGATCCAAATTCTGCTTCTAGAAATAATAATGACTCTGCTTCAGGGCATATTTTGTGCCAGAAAAATAATTTTACCCCTATTACTTTATTTAATCTCCCTAATAACCCTGTGAAATAGTTATTATTTTTTCACTTTATACAAATAAACAAAAAAACAATGTCCAAAGAGTTTAAATAACTGACTCAGTTCACATACTGAGCAGTGAGGTCAATAATTAATTGACTCAGGCAACTGGACTTCTGTAATCTGATTATTTTTTAACTGTTAACCTACATTGCCTCATATTATATATAATAGCTAAATACTTTTCGTTAAAATTTCCACAAGTAAAGAAATGACTACATGTCATATACTACATTCATGCCACGGAAGAAATATAGTGATGCCATTTAAAAAAGGCAAAAAACAACAGAAACATTAGATCCACAGAAATATTTCAAAGACAATACAAAAGAGCAAGTTGCACAATAAGTGAAAAGTGAAAGCAGAATTTGACCTCCATGATTACCTCCCCCTGGTGTTACTACCACAAATATCTTTCCTTACATGTCAAAAGAAACTTTATAGATGTAATTAGTTCATCTTCAACTAGAGTGATTATTCTATGTTATCCAGGTAGGTGGGTCCAATGTAATCACATGAGCCTTTAAAAGCAGAGCTCTCTCCTGGATATTTGGAGCATGAGAAGAACTTGACATACCATTGCTGCTTTGAAGTTAGAAGGGACCATATCAAAAGATGTGGGTGGCCCTCTGTAGTGGAGGGCAGCCTTTGCCCACTAGCTAGAAAGGAAACAAAGATAACAGATCTGAAGCTGCAAGGAACTGGATTTTGCAAACAACCTGAGTGAGTTTAGATACAGATACTTCCTCAAAGCCTCCATGTAAGAGCTAAGCCTAGCCAACATCTTGATTCCAGACTCATGAGACCTAAAAGAGAGAACCCAGTAGAGCCATGCCAGATCTTAGATCTAGGTAACTGTAAGCTAATAAATTTGCCTTGTTATAAGCTACTACATTTGTGGTTAATGTTTAAGCAGCAATAGAAAATCAATATAACAAACAATATGATCTTATTTTTTCAGTGCACAACACTAGCTGTGTTATCTTTAAGGTTTATAAATGCACAGAAATAGGACTGGAAAAATAAACACAATATTACAAAAAATACTTAACTCCAGAGAGTTCTGAAGTTGCAGGGAGCAGATAAACAGCAGTTTTCACATTTTTAATTCTATATACACATTTATTGGTTGACCCCTTTATCAGCATAATATATTTATATATTATTTATAAAATATAAAAGGTAATGTTTTAAAACATACAATTCCATTAAATTGGAAATCAATCATGATGCTTCTCTTTTAAACTTGTATTCTAAAATCAGTCAAGACACAGAATATCAATCTGAACCAAGACACTAAAACAAATCAAGCTGAAAGAATTGCCCAGAGAGCCATGGGTTTCAAATAACTGAATGATAAACAATTACGGAAATCTGTTTCAGTTCAACTTCTCAATACTTTTTCTGGTGGTTAAAATACACTCATGACCCCATGAGCCCAGTGCTGTTTGCAAGCCTACATAATCCAGACACTTACAAAAGAAAATAAGGACCATCATCTTCACCTACAAATCTCTTACCTACAAATGAAAACTACCCTGACGATATTGCTGAAAGGTCAATGTATCAGTGAGAGAATCCATGGCAACATGACCAAAAGGATATAGAAGCAAAGCAATTTCTACAGTTGAACTCAACCAGCCCTAAGAGTTTCTTCTTCCCTCTTTCCCTTCCTTCCTTCATTCCTTTCTCCCTCCCCATCTCTTTCTTTTTTTTCTTTTTATACTTCTCTTCTTTTTCTGATGAGTCGTTTTCTTAATCATTTGAGTAAATGCAAAAATCTATTTATAGAATGACAATCAAATTTTATTGAATTTGAACAAGTAAAATATATCTTTTTGATATGAGTAGGAAATTCACAGGATCCTCTAATATAAAGTTTATAACATTTAGATTTTTTTACTGTTAGATATTTTATTGTTTAGATTTTCTCTAAGCATTCTAACATTTTAACTTCAATATTAAATAGCCACTGATTTTCAGTAAAATTCAGCAATTTTGAGACATTTTCTATAATTCAGCTTATTCATATTTTAGAAAATCTCACAAGTAGAAAATACATGACTTAGAAAAAAATAGACGTGTAGCGATTTGGTAATTACATTTTTTTCAGCTCAAAATGAAGATCTACGGACTTCACTTAAAACATAAAATGGGTGTTTAGAAGTCAAAGAGTCCACAGAGACACCACGAGGGCTAAATATATTATCCTTAAAAACTAATTATGTCATTTATGATTCACAGCCAGCTCCTTAAGTAAAGTTACAGATTTTTAAATTATCCTATTGAGAGAGATAGAAGTGGAAAAAAGGAAAGGCCAGACTCACATCTGTCTCTGCAACCAAGGAGTGGCAGTAATAACCAACTTTCTCAGTGGCTTCCAGAAAATGCTATTTTCATCTGTGTTTTCTAAAAGCACCTCTTTTGAAATAAATCCTCCTATCATTTTACTTTACTGGATGCTGGAATAAAAAATTAGATGCATACTGTCAGCCAGCTATATTGATTACGAGTGAAAATGTGATCATTTTGCATTGACTTGCCCGAGAGCACTGCATTCCGTCAAAGCGGCAGAAGAAAATTAATGTTTTCGTACGAGCCTAAGAAAAATATGAAATTCTGTTCACTCTGCCGTCTAGACAAAGAGGTATGTGCAATAGCTGAGAGGTAATAGCTTTCAGAACATGAACTCTAGACTTTTATTAAAATCATTATTTAATGCACAAAAAATAATGAATCCACTGCCATGGCATTTAAAGCAGCCATTTGTAGTCATTACCTCTTAGATAATAAAGTTTACGTTGATAAAATCCTGTATTTCTCAAATTAAAAGTATGCCTTTCTTTCATCTACATTATTTGTCTCAAGTGATAACTTCTTGTACATACATATCAATCAAAAAGTATAAAAACTATGAATTAGTCATGTCAGATATTATTATTTGTTTATATTTATATGACTCCTATTTTTACCATAAAGACTAATGATCTTACTAGTCTTCGTAGGACTCCTATATTGGGCCAAGCATAAATATTTTAATATATATAGCTCTATATATGTTGGCTTGTAGAATGACTTAATTTAATATTTCACTAGTGGTTACTACAAAACAGACTTCCACTTAAAAAAATGTAAAGCAATTGCATTATTAAATAAAAAATTGCAAGTTCTAAATAGCAAAATCACATTTATAACATGTAAAAATCTAAAAACATAGTTTCCCTTCCTGTGAATTTTTATTTTTGAAAATGTACCTGGTTTATTGATAATATTTTTCATAGAAGTACACATTTATTTCTTAAAACAGAATTTTAAATTTAATTCAAATTCATTACAGCAGATATTCAATTTCAAATTGGTAAAACAATGTAAAATTGGAGACTATTTCTTTTTAATCATAAATATTTATAATGAACCAAATGTGATAATATTAATCATACATAAGTATATGATGATACTGGGCCAGTCACACATATATGAAGATAGTGAACCATCCTCTGGAATGTCAAAATTGTTTACTCTTAATTGAACCATGACTTTACCCTGGGAAACAAATGGATAACTGTCAATGTGTCAAACAGCGTTTTGTTCTTCTATGTACCAACAAATGCTTGTTCTCATTGAACTTTGGAGATTTTACTTCTATTATTCAGATTTTCCAAATGTCTGAGTGGACAAAAAAATAGGCTTAAGTCATATCTTCTAGATTTCTAAACCCAACTCCCCTCTTATTAGCTATCTGACTTGGGGAAAACATCATTAATATTTTTAAACTAATATTTATCAAGTACTGAAATACACTCTGGAGAAAAAGTGGGGAAACAAAACAGTTCCAGCATTCATCAAGCTCACAGTCCATGGACTTTGTATTCACTGTTCCCTGTGTCCTGCATTTGATTTACTCCTTACCCTTTTCATATATTTTATAAAATGTCACCTTCTTTATGAGATCCTCCCTGACACACTATTAAATTATCTTTTTGTTTTGATTTCCACCGCTATACCTCCACTTTTTGATATTTCCTATCTTTCTTTTCTAATCAAAACATTTATCTCCATCTGCCATACATACATCTCACCTATTATAATACCCATTAGGCAGTCTTCTTAGATTTAACTCAATATTCAGACTATGATATGACACAATAGAAACCCATCTATGCAAAAAGATATTGAAGAACCACAGCTGTCCAACGAGGCCTCATCAAGAGCTCTTCTCAGTAGGAGGTTTTGCAGCAGTTCCTAGAACAGGCCACACAGTTGTTCTAGGAGGAGCTGAGTTACGGGATCTTCCCTAATAGCCTTATATCTCATAGAAGCAGGGACTTCTTTTAACAACTCTGTGGCCAAAAAACATAGGGTTCCCACAAGGTACATAATCCTTTACAAGAGTCATTACACTTGGGAAAACCCATGATATGTTTATAGTTTCTTTATATTTCCTACCAGTCTAGATACAATTACCAAACCTGGGGTTATTTTTTATTTTTATCATAAGTAATGCTTGAATTATACAGTTGACAATCTATGCTTATTAGGTTTCCAACAGGACAAAACTAGAGTGTTAACCAAAGATCAGACGCTCATGTAGCAAAAAAAGTTTTATCAATTGTCTGTCCACAACTACTTTTTTCTAATGAGTTTCTCACTTAGACTGGAAGTATCACACAAGTACAATGGTCATCTGTTCTGTTCATGCTGCATGCTGATTAACTGGTCTCTGAAATAAGCCTGAGACATAGTTGAATTGTCATATAAATGAAAAAGTCTCAATTTTCTTTTCTATAAGATGAAGATAACAGTACCTATCTATCAAGTATTAAATGAAGTAATACTTATAAGACATTTAGCACAGAGCTTAGCATACTGTCAATGTTCAATAAGTGTTAGATGTTATTATTTTTACTATTATTGTCAGTAATCTGTGGAAATTCAAATAGACAAAAATCTAAAACACATCAATAAGCAAAACCAAAAGTAAATAAATAAATATGCCCCAATACATTCATTTTTATTCTTGAGTCATGTTAAAAATTCTCAGATATGTTACTAACTTTTTTGTTGTGGGTAATTTAAACAAGATGATATGATCACCTTCTGGAATAATGAAATAATTTTCCCATAAAATGCATTCCATTTGGGTATTTTTTTTTTAAGATTAGTCTAATATTTTATTTTTATAGTGCTTTTCTGTTGGACATTTTTCTCACCCAAGTTATGTTCACTAGTTTATGATTCTAAAGATATTCATGAGTTAATTATCCTAAAAATTCAGGTGAGGAGGGTCTTCTTAAAACAATTGATCATAAGGTGGGCCAGGTAAACCTAAAATCTGTAATATAAGATGGCTCAGAATCACAAGATTATCAGAACCTTAGGACTGTCTGTGAATAATTCAGCCATCAGGTGGTACACATGGGGAAATAATCACAGTTGGAGGCCAGTGAGTAAGGATTATTTTTAGCTTCTTGGAAATAAAGATCATTTATTATACTATATCAAATGAGAACATTCTTTAACACCTTTTAAACTTTCAGTTAAGCATTATAATTCAATATTTGTTCAGCTCAATGTTCAAATTTATTAGTTTAGTAATATACCTGGAAGCTTTTTATTTTCTGTATTTTTGTTTATGTGGCTTTCATTCCCAATTTTACTTTTTTGTGTGTTTTTCTTCATTAAATTTAACAGATGATTATTTTGTCTATGTATATGTGAAAAATAATCTGTGTGTGTGTTTATATAAGATAAGCCTACTATATGTCTTGCATATCATTCATAGTCTATGTGTCATATTCATACAGAGATTAAGGCATAAATAGCATACACTGTACTCTGAGTGGAGTTTTGTTTTTATACAATAAATTTTGATACTCAATGGACCCATTATCTGAGACCCTGTATAGCTAAGACTAGATCATTGCTTCATTCATACATAAACAAACACTGAGTTTTATTTTTTTATTATTTGGGTAATCATTTAAGTTAAAATGTTAGTGGTTAGTTCAGTATACACTTCTCTTATTTAGTACTGAAGAGGCATTTATAAAAATCTTAATTCATTTCTTTTTTCTTTCATTTTTGCTTCAGTGATAACAATTTTTTCTTTATCATTAGAAATAAAAATTGTTTGTTTCTCTCCAAGACTTTATTATTGTTTCCTCTTATGCAAAGGGCTTTTCTAATCCACAACTCATAGTGTGTGCCTAAGCTCAAGCTTTCTTCCATTATATCTTTATTATTGCTTATATTCCATGTGTTCTGATGTCAGCTCAAGAGAGTTAGATATTTAGACCTTCCTTCTCTGTCTACCTTGTTATCTTCTACTGGTGGATATTTTGCACTTTAGTTTCATCCCCACTCTCTTAACATTATAGGAGACCTCTTTAAGCATGCTTTCTACATCACCTCTTCCTACAATTTAATTCCACCTATTATTGCTTCTGATGCTGGCATTAATTCTATAATTATTGCTTATATTGTATAATCCTTATAATCTTTATTGCCACCTAAACCATAGACAGCCCACTTTTTTATATCAGTCTGTTGTCTTATCTCATTTATTCTCTTCCATGAACCCCAACTTATCTGAATTTTATTGATATTACAAAGCACCTATAATTTATTTTCAGCAGACAGATTTTCTTCAATCTTAAAGGCTGTATTCTATGTTTTAAACATGCTGGTTGATTTTATAGTTTCCCTTTCTCTCCTGTTTATTCAATGAAATGACCAATGACTATATAATCTTCTTGTCTGATGACAGAAGGTAAATGGATTCTCCTTCCTGGAATTTCATAAGCTTCATTTCATTGTGTAAATACTGGCTTGAGAGAGCAGGGTATCACTTTACAGTAAACAGTATATTTTATCTTTGGATTGTCCAGAACAGACTTAATTCTTCTCTTGCTACATAGAAACTTAAGGCATCCTTTATCTACAAGTTTTTTTTTTTTAAGCCCATTCTTTTTCACTATTGACTTTGCATCTCTGGAAATAAAACTAAATCTTTAACATATTTCTAATTTAGTGGCATTGTGTTGTTAGGTACTTGATCCAGAGACTTATTAATGTGGGTTGCTGGCAATGGACGATTATGACTGTTATGCTTTATCCATCTGGTCACTGAAAGGCACATGCCTGTAAGGCAGGTATATATACAGAATTAATGACTTTGAGGAAATCACCTTCTGATTTTTTGATGGATCCATTTGTTTATTTCTTTCTTTAGATTGTGTGTGGTTTACATTTTCCGGTGCATTTCTACCATTCTTCCTCAGGCTTTCACATGCTTGTGGATACTATAAATTTTTTGGAGGCATCTGGCATATATTTGACCAATAACTTTTAATTTTTTCACAAATCTGAGAAGTGAAAGCAGAGACCTTTTGATTTCATATAACTTAACCAGAAAGTCCTACTCATATTTTTTATTATATTATTATAAATACTTATACATATGAAGCTGACCAGGAGAATCTATGAAAAAGATATTAACCTTAAAAATTGATAAAACAAAAATAATAAAATGTAATAAATTTTCCCCAAAATTATCACTATCACTGTTTCTACTATGTTTTTATTCTATACGGTCACTTATGTTTCTAATGTAAACATTTGTACACATGAAAGTCCACATTATAGAATTCCCCTCTTTAACTAAAATAGAGAAGCCATCATGAAATAAAGCACAACTGGATATTTTAGGACATTAACAGTTGAAAAAAGTCTTATCTGAGTTCTTAAGAAGAATGAGGTTGAAAGATGTTTATCTTTTAAAAAAAAATACTCCAAGAAGCATATATATACATATATATCTATATAATAATGATATATATAAGAATATATTATACATGTTATATATTATATAAACATATATACAATGTAATTATATATTATAATATAGTGTGTATAATGCATTATAAATATTATTTTTCAAGCAGACTTCTATGAGTGTTCAAGAAATATTTGCTATATAAATGTCTGACAGAAATGAAATCCTATGAATAACCAGTACCAAAATCTTTCTTATGGGACAAAGATAACTTATTTTAGGATACTATTCTAACATCCATTTATTATAGAAAAGAAAGGGCACACAGGACATAGAGCAGGTAAATCCAAGATTATTCACATATAAGAGTAAATGAGGATGCAGGCTGATGACATCAGGGACTTTTCATGTACTAAATTTTATGATGGACAGAATGTCATTTACATAAAGGCAATAGAAACACAATGATGATTACACAAGGAGACAAATATAAAGACTAGAAAACTCAAATCAACTTCCTTTGTTCAAATCAAATTTACATCTAAAAAGTGTCCCAAAACAGACATAATCAACCATGTTTTACTCAACAGAAAAGGAGGAATAAGCTTTCTACATTTGGGCTGTAATGCAAAATACCTTCATAAGTAGCATACTAAATAAAAAGTGATTTGAGAAAGATGTTTTTATGAATGCAAAAATGAAAGTCTTCAGTGATTTCTATCAAAAAAATACTTTAAATTGCTCTTTTGTCAAGGTTGCCTGAATTGCTGAATATGTTTGCATTTTTTGACTCATTCTCAAAATGAGTAAAGAACTCTTAATACCAGTTCTTTTGGAAATAGCCTCACAGATTAAATATGAGCTGATAAACATTCTTAAACAAAGGATGATCGCTAAGATGAAATTTTATAAAGTAGGTAGCTGAAGAGGCTAGATCTACTAAGAACAAAGAGAATGATCTCAATAGAAACAAGTTCAAATGGTATTCATCTCATTAGTGTACTGGGTAACTACCTGTGGCACCTCGATAAACCCTAATGGAAAGGACTGGAGGTAATGAGGGTATGAATCACAAATTTCCTAATTCTTTAATGTATGGCATATAAGCTATGCCAGTAGATATCAGCTTTGATCTAAAGTATCAAACCACATAGCTATTAAAGAGAAAAAGGGTTATCAGACTTCATAATGATTAATACTGTGCTGGTTGTAGAAAAAACAAAGCCCATATAAGCTGGCTTAAGTAACATGGTAATTTTTAGCTCATGTAACTGAAAAGTCTACATGTGGCTAAATGAAGGCTTTATTAGAAGCTCTCAGTCCTCTTAACTTCATATTTAGGTTCTTACTTTCATGATTACAAGATGGCAGCAGCTTTCCCACATTTCTCAGCAAAGAATTAGAAAAGATGTTTGTCTTTTTTCTCAGAAAATCCAACAAATTCTTGCATATTATTGGCTTTGTGTGTGCATGTTTCCCATCACTCTTAGCAATCACTCTTAGTCCCCTCACTAATAATAGAATAAGAGAAGGGATTAAGGGAAGAGATAGTTTCAAGGTGTAAGTTGGAATAAGCTTCCTAATAAATTGGTGGCTTCTAAATGTTCATTTAATAAGCATTCAGTAGTAGTAACCATCATATTGCTGTTAAAGGAATGTTCATGGCTGATTTAGAGAAGAGAAAAGAAGTATGCACTTGAGAAAGGCAACCTGTTAACATGAGTTAAAGAGAGATTAAAAGTTCAATTATTTCTATGTTGAAACATAGAGAACCATACTTATTTAAACAGGAAATAAGTATGTAGAGAACAAACCATAGGAAGGATAGGCTTCAGAAACAGGAGAAAACCCCTTCAGATGCTGGCCCTAACAGGTCACTGGTGAGAGACATACAAGCACTATATAGATATCATCATTTTCTTATTGTCACACCAAAGAGACTGAGCTTAGTTGTTATTCTAAACATTTTTGAGATCTAAATACTTAACATTTTCCTCACTGTAAGATGCAAAAAACCCCCCAAAAAAACAAAAAACAAAAACAAACAAACAAAAACACCACAAAACATGCCAACAAAAAAAGTAATGTTTTTCCTTCTCATACTGTTGCTTTAAAGAATACAACAAAACATTAAAAAGATTGTACACCATGATCAAGTGGGCTTTATCCCAGGGGCACAGGAATGATTTAACATATGCAAAATTGATTAATATATGAACATATCAATAGATGAACCAAAAGCATTCAACAAGATACATCATTCATTTATAATTAAAACACTTAATAAAATGGGTATAGAAAGAAAGTATCTCAACATCACAAAGGCCACATATGATAAATCCTTAGCTAACATCATGCTTAATGGTAAAAAACTGAACACCTTCCCTCTAAGATCAGGAACAAGACAAGGCTGTCCCCTACCACTATTATTCAATACAGTATTGGAAGTCCTAGCTAGAGTAGGAAGGAAATAATAAATAAATAGAGTAGGAAGATGAGAGAAGGAAATAAAAGACAACCAAAAAGGGAATGGAAAAGTCAAATTGTCACTTTTAGCAGAAGATATGACTCTGTACAGAAAACCCTAAAGATTCCACTAAAAAATATTTAAAACAATAAATAAATAAAGTTTAAGGATACAAAATCAATGTACAAAAACCCATAGCATTCCTATACTCTAAAAATGGATTTTCAGGAAAAAAATGAAAAAACAATTTCTTTTGCAATTGCAAAAAAAAAAAAAAAGCTAGCAATAAACCTAATGAAGCATGTGAAGGATTTATACACTGAAAACTGTAAGACAATATTAAAAGAAACTGAAGACACAAAGAAATGGAAAGATATTCCATGTTCATGAACTGGAAGAAACAACATAGTTAAAATGACCTCATTACCTAAAGCATTATACATATTTAATGCAATCCCAATTAGAATCCCAAAGGCATTTTTTAAAGAAATAGAACAAAAAATCATCAGATTTGTATGGAAGCACACACACACAAAATCACATAGCCAAAGCCATCCTGAGAAAAAAGAATAAGGACGGAGGTATCACTCTACCTGACTTCAAATTACACTACACAGCAACAGTAATCAAAACAGCATGTTATTGGCAGAAAAAAATGACACACAGACCAATGAAACAGCAATGAGAGTCCAGAAATAAACCCCTATATATATGACCAATAATTTTCAACAAAGGAACCAAAAACATACAATGAAAAAAGGAAAATCCTTTTCAATAAATGGTGCTGGGAAAATTAAAAAGCCAATGCAAAAGAATTAAAATAGACTGTTATTTATCATCATACACCAAAATTAACTCAAAATGGATCAAAGACCTGAATATAAGACCTAAAACAATAAATAACATAGAAGAAAACATGGGTACTAAACTCACAGACCTCAGATTTAGAAGTTCGTGAATTTGACATGAAAAGCAAGGGAAGTAAAAGCAAAAATAAGTGAATGAAATGATATCAAACTAAAAAGCTTCTGTATAACCAAAAAAAAATGTGGATAAGACAAAGAGGCAACTGTCCAAATGGGAGAAGATATTTGCAGACATCTCTGATAATGGGCTAATATCCAAAATATATAAAGAACTAATACAACTCAATAATAATAATAATAATAACAACAACAACAACAACAAACTAACAATCCAATTAATGGGCAGAGGACCTGAATAGACACTTCTCCTAGAAGACATACACATGGCCAATAGACATATGAAAGGATTCTCAACTTCACTAGCTATTAAAGAAATGCAAATCAAAACCAAAATGAGATACCACCTCACACCTGTTAGAATGGCTAGCAACAGGACAAGTAATAACAAGTGTTGGAGAGGTTATGAGAAAAAAGGAACTCTTACGCACTGTTAGTAGAAATGTAAATTCACACAGCCACTATAGAAAATAGTATGGAGTTTCCTCAAAAAATTAAGAATAGAATTACCATATGACCCAGCAATCCCTTACCCAAAAAACTTGAAAACATTTATTTGCAAAGATACATGCACCTAATGTTCGTAGCAGCATTGTTCACTGTGGCCAAGTCATGGAAACAACTGAAGTGTTGAATAAAGATTAGGTACATATATACTATGAAATATTACTCAGCCATATGAAAAAATGAAATATTGCCATTTGTGACAACATGAATAGATCTTGAAATTATCATTCTGACACAAAAAGTTGAGAACCATGTGATTTCACTCACATATGAGATATGAAACCAAAAATAACAAATGAACATGGCAAATGAACAAAGACTCATGGACATGGACAGTGGATTAATGGTTACCAGGGGGAAAGGGGAATGGAAAAAAGTAAATAGGGGTAAAAGGAGTCAAATATTTGGTGACAGAGGAAAATTTAACTTTGGGTGGTAAACACACAATGTAACATACATGTGACATATTACTGAATGTACATTTGAAATCTATCTGATTTTATTAACCCCTGTCACCCCAATAATTTTAATAAAAAATAAAAATTATCAGTTTTTTCCTACTCTTAATATTTTCTTAATGCTCTAAAATTTTCAGAATTTATATTATCTATCTATGCTCTTTACATGACTTTCACCTTAGTGTCTTCTTTCTCTATCAATTTTTGATTATTTATGTCTCTACCTTAATCTCAGATCTTTCTTCCAAATCTCAATACTATAATTCTATTGGCCCAACTGTTGTTTAACATGTTCTATACCGAATTCATTATCTCCATCTCAAACCTGTTCCTCCTACTGCAGTTCATCTTAGTAATCATAACTCATTCTGTCTCTCATGCTTGGACTTGAATAAATCTTATCCTTTATTCTTTTTTCCCTTATCAGATCTACTATATAACCAAACTTGTTTTGTAGGTTTTAATTTAGAAAAAGCTTCTTGATTCTCTTCTCTGTATTGTATGTCTATAGTGATTGCCATAGTTCAGGTCTTCATAAACTCAGATTAAGAAAATTTATTCATTTATTCAAAAAAGTATCTACCAAATAACTATTATGTCCCAGATGATATTCTGGTCACAGAAGCTATGCTAATGAACTCGACACACATAAAATCTATATTCTGCTGGGAAATCTTTATTCAACTGTTAATTCAACATTTTTTAAAAGAAAAATAAAAAATGAAATGGGAATAAATAGTAGCCAGAGCTGTTATATAAATAAGATGATCGGGGTATATCTATGTAGAGTGGCAGTATTTGAACAGCGAACTGAAGGAGGCAAGGACAAAAGCCTCGTCACTCCTTTCAACTCTAATTAGTATCTGTCAACTTGTTACTCCCTCTTGAACAATCTCTTTCATAGTAACATAAAGATTATTTTTTAAAAAGGTGAGATTCAATCAGGTAGCTCTTCTTTTAAGAGCTCTCACCGGTAGCATAGACCTCACCTTTTTTTTTTTTACCATGGCCACTTACACTCTTGTCTGCTCCTCAGTCCTCACTATGCATCTGATACTCTCATCCTCTAACTTTCCTATTCTTCTCTGGAGATATGCCCTTTTATGCCTTTACACAAGTTGCTTAAAAAAAAAAAATCTAAAAGGAGCTTTCTATACATTGAACTTCTTAATATTTAAGGACTCACCCCACCTCCTCTTGTTAGCCTTCCCTAATGTGTAGTAGTAACAGTACTCACACCATCTCTTATACCTACTTTGACATGGCATGTTACACAATAAATTAGAATTCTGTATTTTTTACATCAGTCTATTTTAAAGTAGAGAGTGGCTCTTACTTATCTGACCATGTAGCACAGGCTTTGCAGACTATAACAATTGATAAATGTTTGTTCACTGAATCAATTAGCTTTAGGTAAAGAAAGAAAACTAATGTCTGTGAGATCAGTTATTTTCATTGGTCACAAATATTAATGATTTGATTCTAATTTTATTAGGAAAACAAAGTATGTTCTACACGTATGTGTATTCCTCTCCATTTGAGTTTTTTTGTTGTTGCTGTTCTTGAGATTTTATCTTTTCTTTTAGTTTTCTGGTTGTGTGTGTGTACGCACACGTGCATGTGTGCACGTGTATACCATTTTCTATTCTGTGGTAGCAAAGTAGGGAGAGAATAAAACCCATGGAAAAGAGAATTTAAAGTTCCAGCAGCCTCAGATTTGACATGTTTTCTATTGGTGTATTTCTGTTTCAGCTGAGTAGAATAAAGCATACCTGATTAGTTTCCGCTTCTGCTTCTTTATAATAATAATAATAATAGTTATAATTATTATTACTATAATAGTAAATATTACTATTATTATTATTATTACTACCACCATTCATTGGTCATTTAACTTTGTGAGGCTGTACTAAACTCATAGTATCAAATATTACTCTTTCCAATATCTCTTTATTGAGGTATTATTTTCTCCGATTAAAGAAAAAAAACAGGTTCGGATAGGTTCAGTTACATGATCATTCATGTATCTATTAAGTAGCAGAGCTGGGAAAAAAAATTTAAGTATCTATATTATGTTTTGGAAATATTGATTGCTAATTTCCATCAAGTAAGCATCTGAGTAATGTCTGCTTCAGAAAGAATGAAGTTTGCATATATTATAGAGTGGTCATATATGGACATATTTCATTTTATAAAAAGTATAAATAAAATTTTAATAATTCACATGAATTTTCACTTAAAGTGTTTTGAAAGGGACTGTTAACACTCGTTCTCTGATACATTGTTCTAAAAAGGCTTATTTAAAAAAAACTATAAATTTCAATGAATTGTTACTTTTTTCATAAATAAACCAGTCTTTCCAGCACTAAAGAATATTTTTAAAAAGAAATATTAATAGAATGAACTATAGGCCAATTGCATGTAATATTGAAGAAAGCAAGGGATTAGAAATATTCTCTAAGGATACTATAAATATGGCAATTCCAGTACTCCAAAGAAAACAAATGACCTGTTTTCTCTGCTTTATTTGCATTAAGGGCTCTATATCATAACTACACATTTTTGGCCTATTTAGATCTATTCTAGATGGTTAAAACCAAAATTTAACAGATAACTTGCCCCTCAAATAGGTGAAGTGATGAAAATACAGACTGAAATTCCATCTTACTTTCACTTATAAATGTGACCTCTGAATAGACAGTAAGTTGACATATGTGACCCAAAACTCTGTAAACAACTATTCAAAGCAATTTTATGATAATTTGATTAGCAAATGGAATAGATATGAACCCCAATTATGTCAGAAATTAGCAACTTCTTCAGAAATAAAAAAAAAGATAATGTAATATATTCTAAGGAAAATAAGCTCCACCACAAAGGCCGAGATGTTTTTTGCGATATAATCCAGCCTCTAGTTCTTTCTCCTGGAAAGCCTTGCAGAAGCTATTTGTAGAGGGCATTAGAAATGATTAAGCTCAAATCTTGTATCATGACTGTATGGTAAATGTCTTTGCAATTTTGCTACGTTAGGAAAACTGATAGCCACTAGAAATAGTGTTGATACCAAAAGTAGATCCTGTTTTCTGATGGTTGGTATAAACTGGGCATAAGCCTGATGGCTAAAAAGGGTTGTTTTCATCAGTATTCTGGCCAAAGCCAGAAAATCCCAATAAGAATAGCCAGACTTCATTACATAGTTTGTGAGCTAAGAGCTGGGTCGCTTGCTTCCTCTACCTATATTTTATTTCACCCTAAACATGACAAATCAAAATGTGCCATGTTTCTATATCAAAGAAAAATCATTTAAACATCATGTCTGTATGAAGATTAGGCTATATGACCTCACTCTAGGGCATCCTTGATGTGCAATGTTTAAGGGCAACAATCAGGCATATTGGTCCTATTTTCATTCTTGCATTTTCCTGATGGCAGTGTTTTTGGTGAAGCCAATATTTAGGACTTTTTGTAGAAATTTTCTTTTCTTGTTAGCCCCTTCTTTATAATTTGAGTACTCCTGGTCAGACTTTATTTTAAAACTGAATTGAGATCAACCAATATTTTACCATAAACTCTTTATGGTTTCATTTTATCAAACATAGTTCCCAAAACTAAATTTCTAATCACACAAGAGCATCATCAATTATGATATTTAAGGGAAAAAAATTTATTTGTAGGATAAAATTATTTAAAATAGAATGAATAAGGCTTTAATTTAAATATGAAATGTGAAAATAAAATAGTTCACTTATCTCTAAAATAGTACACTGAAAGTTATTTTCAGAATAGATTGTCTACTCCAATTACATATGTCAAGATCTTTGTGTTTCTAACCCTTTAATGCTGTACTACACTAGCTAAGGAATTAAACAAACCAATAATTTTACCACTGAATCAAACGCTAAGATTCTGTCATGCAAAAAGTGTCTTAAATCCTCCAAATATATCCAAATTTATTTCTTTAAAATAACTTTATTGTTTAAGTAATGGGACAATTAAAAAATATCAACTCAGACCCTTAACAGAAGAAAATGACCTAACTCAGAACCCAAAATGAAAATGTAGGTTGTTATGATACTCTATCTATAAACTCTGCCATATGAATATTGCATTAATTTTTCCCTATCTCTGCTAAAAGGAAAAATATTTTCCAGTATTGTTTAATTTTGAAAAAGAAAGCAGTGTTCCAAGAGAGGAGAGTGAAGATGGAAGACAGAGATATAAACAGTAAATCTGCATTGGTTATTCATTCTAAGAAATGGAGAAATTAGAATCTTTTGTTTTATTTTGGGGGGAGGCAAGTATGATTATCAATGAAAATTAGTAACCAGTGTTTTTCTTTAATTTCAAATAAAAACTCTATTTACTTTTATCTCCTGCCAATCTACTTTCTTGATTACTTCTTTTCTGTCCTACCTTTTATTTATCAGATCTCAAAATCAAAGGTTCTTTTAATATTTACCTTTTTTTGGTTCTTTCATCTAAAAGTCTTTTTAAATTTTAGTGTTTCATAACCATATGATTTTTCTACTCAATCACTTGTATAATATTTCTATTTTTTAAATAATAACTCAGGGAAAATACTACCCAAACCATATGAAGTGATTCAATTTAGTTTTTCAAAAAAGATCTTAATATTGAAAATTCATTAATGTTTTAAAAGTTTATTAAACTTACATACAAATTAAGAGTACCCTAATCGCTAAAAAAAAATGTTTGCTTTCTATACATAAGAAACTATTTAAAATATAATCACTCCATTCATGAACTTAATTATTTAATTTGACATTCATACCATGTTTATCACGTACTGCAGAAAATTATGACTTTTGGGTGATTGGCAATAACTAAAATAAAAACAAACAAAATTTATTTTCCATTGCCAGTAAATAAAACATTGTAGTACCCAGGTATGACCAGAATTAAACAGAGAAATATAGTCAATACTCCAACTTTGTGATAAATTCAACCTAGACGTCAGAGCTGCACAAAATACCAAACGACAGTTATAATTTACCAAGGCTGGTTTGATAGTACAACAGTTAAAGTCACCCAAGTTGTAAACAGACAATGTATGGCATCTCTTTAATTAGAGTTTAAATCTGCTCATCTCGATGCAGTAATAAACTGAGAATGGCAGGTTATGCGCTCTTTGGAAAGACGGTGATTGTACATAATACATGTGGCCCTTTCCAATTCATGGCCTGATTCTTGGCTCCTGCTTCTGAAACACAATGTTTCATTTTAATGAAAAATACATTACTGCCGTAAGATAAGGTCATCAGCTGTTATGTGTAATGCAATTTCTGTAATAAAATTAATTTTATAGCCTGCATAAAAGACTTTATGTGGGTTAAATACTTTAATTACAAACTAAATTTTGTTTTTTAGAATGTATAAGTGAAGCACCTCCACCCTCTATAAAAAGAATACATATACTAGAAAATGTCAATAGGATTCTAATTTCAATTTTTTGTGTTATGTTAAATGCCAACCATAGTCAACTGTGGGCTAATATAGCCTTTTTTTTTTTTTTTTTTTTTTAGTCAGAGACAGGATTTACTTGCTGGTATGTTGACTAAAAACAGTTGTGCCTGCAAAAGCCCCATGCAATTACCTCATAGGTCAGTTATTTTTGGATAGCAATTCAGACAAAAAAAAATCTGATACATAGGTAACAATCTATATTCCCCAAATTAATCATTCAGCAAATGGATATGTTTGATCTCAAGCAGGTGCTGAATAAGAGTAAAGGATATGCAAACCGCACTTACAGACAATACTGGAAAAACATCCCAATGCAGGTAAAATTGTAGTCACAAAAAGACAACATATTGGTAAAATATGGATGGTAAGCATTAATTCAATAACCTATTTGTGAAAGTTTTTCATTATGAGGTGTTTTTAAAATTATTTCCTAAGGGTAAATGATTTAGAATTGGCATAGAATTTAAAACTGGACAGCTTTGAATTTGAATCTCTAGCTCTTTCACCAAGTAGTTATGTAATATCCAGGGTAAGTTATTTAACTGTTCTGATCCTGTTTTATTATCTTCTCTTAAATAAGAATAAGAGCCATTTGCCTCATAGCATTATTAAACATAATAATGATACAAAATTTCTGGCACTAAGTCTGGCCTTTATAAGTATGAAATAAATTTTAATTTTTCTTTTAATTTTACTTTCTTTCCATGGACTCATGACGAGTCACTTAGAGTAGAGATGTGATCAAATTTTACATGCTCTTTTGTTTGTCAACATTATCGGGCTAATTTAGAGAATCACTGAGATAAAGGAAGTGGAATCTGGTTTAAAAGTTCAGTTGAATTATATAAAATGTTGTATTTCAGTTATTATTAGTAAGAAAGTATAAATTGTTTTGGAAGTATCACATATAGGATCTGCGATGCTTGTTATATCTAAGGGGGCAACCCTAGCAAGAAAATAGAAACTGTCCTCAAGAAATCTGTATTTACTCTTTTTCATTTAACTCTGGACAGGATTTAAAAGTAGAGAGACAGCATTCAGAAATTCCTAGTTGTGTAAATGATGCTCAGACATTCTCTGCCCCAGTCTTTTTGCATCCAGTCTGCATATATAACCACCTTCCCAAAGTTCACTGATAATAAATCCACATTCTTCTGTCTGCACTGGTTACTTTCAGCCATGGAAGCTATACCTTTTTGATACTAGATGAGCCACCAGGAGGTGGCACTAATTAACACCAGCAGAGCATGATTCCATGAGGATAGAATGAGATAATAGAGGGAAGATACAGTGTTTCAATAAAGAATTCAGTAGGATAAGCATGACTAAACTCACAAATTTGCACTGGTGTTTGAAAACCTATTTTTGTTCATATTCACTCCCTTTGGTTTAGATCCCTCCTCCCACATGTTCTTTTAATGAATATAAAAAACTCTATTGCCACGTATTATTTTTACCTATACAGAACTGTCATCATTTAATTAACCTTTACTTGAAAGAGCATTTTTATTTTAGAAATCTTATAGATGTTTATTTGTTTGCCTTGTCATTTTTTTTTTATTATCAGCTTATTTTTACACCTTCTTTACATATGTTTTAAAGGGCCACATCTGACGTAGAATATTTTTCCCTATAAAAAAATTGCTGACTTGGGCTGTTTGCCTTTGTGTGTGATTTATATTGACTGTTTTACTAGAAACAGTCCCATATTTTACTTCGTAAAAATTCCTCTAGATTAACAAGTATTTAAACTAACATATTAATATATCTCACTTAATTTATAGTTTAACTTCACTTTATTCTCTTGTTTTACTCATACCTTATTTTTCCTGATGATAAATTAAGATATGTTTCTGTTTCTCTGTCCTTCTGGTTTCCAATTTCTTTCTTCATTCCTTTTAATGAAGGAGGAAACATTAATATGACTGGTTAATACATTACCAATACATGGGCTTCATTAACTAGTGGCGGGCTCAGTGTATATTAAAAAATCATGGGCAGCAATAAAGATCTCCTTCTCTACTGTTTCCTGCCATTGAGAAGAAAGGAGCTTTCCTTGGCTTATTTTCTTTCTCAATGAAGCAGAATTAAAATGTTGAGCTAGGGCCTGACTTTTCCCAACAACCCCTGCCATTTTATCTGATGACTTAGAAGAGTAAGAAATACTCTATTCATGGGCTTGAGCCTCAACTTCACATGTTCACCTGGCTTCAACAGAGAGATCATATTGAAGAGCAAGTTCAAGGCAATGTTAAAAATATTTTTAAAAAGAAAACTTTATTCTCATTTGTCATGTCACTGCTCATCTTTCTAGCTGAACTCATATAATTTATTTTTATAAGATAATAATACATAAAGACTCTTAATGTTGTAGCTACCAGGACTCAATACTAATTCAGGCTCATGTATAACTAATATCTCAGGTGCCTTTGACTAACTCTAATTTAACTGAATATTATTCAGCTTTAATATAATTGTCCTCTTTCCATTGTACTTATTTTTAAATTAGTTTAACATTTTAATGAAGAAAAATATTTATACTATTTTACAAATTGATTAGGCTTAATTTTTAACTCTCTCAAATGTTTGGAAAATATTAAAGGAATGTATATGAAATAAAGATGTTAGACTTAATTAGGAAGAATAATCTCCTTTATATTTGAGCAAAGGTATTGGAACATTAAACGTATTAGTCCTCTTACCTTGATCTAAATAGTTAATTCAAGTGACTGGTGAAAGAATAAGGAAAACAAAACAATACAAAATATAAAAATAATGCTTTACTGTGTAACATTGAAATTTTGCTATATCATAGTATAAGAATGTTTTATATACATCACATCATTAGTCTTGGAATGTGCCTTCTATTGATGAATCCACATGACAAAAGAGGAAATGGAAGTCTGAATACATAAAGAGACAATTGTCAATTCTCTGCTTCTTAATTCTAGCTGCCTCTGAGACTGGCCTACATTCCTACACCAATAAAACACTGCTTGAGACCATGGGCCATGTGTCAGTCATCTTTTATGTTTCCTTAGCTCTTTACCAGTGAGGAACTTAATAAATATTTAGTTGAATTATATTTTCATTTTAAGAATAATATATGATATTAAGAGCATTTTTTCTGACTAGCAGCTTAAGTCATAATTTGAAGCTTTCCGATACCGGGGTCTAAAAAAAGGGAAAAAAACCCTTTCATTTAGTCTAGATTATAGGTACATAATTTATAGAAATTTATAGAATTTCTAGGTTATGGGTCCAAGTTTCTAAGCTGTCTCTCTGTCTTTATTAGTAAAAATGATTTAAGAGTGCAAATAAAGAAAACATTGCATAAATGGGTTAATATACCTCTAAGTTTTGTTTCATATACACTCTAACATAAAAAAAGAAATCAACTGAGAAATGCAGTATTAGTTACCCTTTGAGACATTTACTACAAATCGAAGAAGAAAATAAAAAAGTTTTTACACAATGTTTTGAATTTCTTTTCCTTTATATTTAATGGGCCCCAAGGAGAAAAAAAATCCAAGAAAGATTTTTCTTGAAAAGAACGACTATCATCCAGCCTCAGAGATTAGATTTAAAAGACAAGAAAAACTTTCTTAGATTGTAGTGTTACAAAACAAACCAATCTTTAAATCCACCAAAACACCCCTAGAATTCTAAAACACAATCTATGTGAACAAAATCACAAGTGGTTTAAGAAATATCATTCTTTTTTTATTTTATGTCCTAACCCACTGGCTTATAAAGTAAAAAAGGATGTGATCTAATATGGATTTGAGAATATATACTGTATAGATGACTATTAGCAGGCTTTCTTTGACATTAAAGTGTGTTACCTAAAATTGTTCTTTTCTTTTTTTCCTGCACTGAAAAAAAAATGGATAAAGCTAAACTGAACTTACCAGAATGAGGTAACAAGTTGACATTAAAAATCTAAAAATCTACATTTATTTTCATTTTTAAAAATTAGCTTTTAATTAATAATAATAATAATACATTGTGTTCCATTTTTACTAAAACATTTTGGTTTGTTCCCTAAACTTCTAAATCACTACTAGTGTCACTATCAGTATCTTCCGATTCTCTTAGTGAATTTAAATGGCAACATCATTCCTTAACTTATCCATGATCTCAAAAATTCCATTAGAAAATTAGCAAATTGCTCACAAGGCAGACATAAATCAAAGCAGGAGCTTGCATTTTAAAAATATCGAATCTTGACTAAAATAAGAAATATTTAAAAATATAAATATTTAAAAATATAAATATATCCTAAATGTCACAAAGCACATAAACTCAATTGAAATATAAATTTAAAAGGGCAACTACACACTATGAAGCCAGATAACTTTACTAGTTCATAATATTTTATATTTAATATATTATAAATGAGATAGTTACTGATGAGATAGATAATGACTTTTACAGGAAACTCAGTAGTAATTCAGGAGGATGCCAAAGCAGTAAAGAGGTCAAATCAATTTCAAAGTTCTCCATTCATTTTTAAAAATAACGGGGGAGTTCCAACTACAAAAGTGTTTTATGAGAATCTAAAGAACAATTTTTACAAATGTAAGATCTTAAAGGAGCATTTATGATAAAGCAACTTAAAATAAACAATAATAGTCAATTATTAGAATCAGTTGATATTTATTTGAAGATTTTGAATAGATTAAATTATCAACTCAGGTAAATCAGATGTCCTATAATGCAATTATAAATAAAAACTAGTCAAATGTTATGACAAAATTAAAATTTTAGCAATGTAGAAATTATGAACCATTATCCTACCACTGACCCAGGGAACGCAACACTTAATTAAGTGGATTATTAAAACTGGGTGGCTAAAATACATATAAGGTTTCCTCTATGCAGAATCCACTTGTTTTTGTGACATCAAGATTCTCAAAGAATTCGAAAACCCAATAAGGCAGTAGCCCTCTTCTCTGTGAATTCAGCTTAGACTTTCTTTTAGCAAATATTTCCAAATTTGTTCTTTGTTCTTCAGTAAGATCTCACCATTGAAAATTATTCACAAGAAGAAATTTCTCCTAAGATTTTAGGATGTTTTTAATGATCATAAAAAACAATACAGGTACTTTTAATGAAGTAGCATCATATCTAAGTTAATTATATAAGACTCACGAAATAATAATAATCTTTCAGAAAGAAAAAACTAGCACTAAACCTGTTATTTAGGTTCATTTGCTCTTAATTAAGGGACTCAGGTGACAGGAGATTATGGCAATATTCCACTGAAAACTGAGGGTGCCTTGCACCAGTGGAGTGTCAGTGTAAAATACTTTGATTCTATATTTAATTTAAAAGAAGACCTTCAGGATTTCCTGATAAATTGATATGAGACGAAATAAAAATAACAGTTAAAGATGATTTCATGGGTTTTGGTTTAAATAACTGAAATATGAAATTCATTTAATGAGATGGTCAAAATCATGGGAGTACTAGGTTTTGGGGAAAGGTCAGAAGATCAATTTTGCAAATAATGTTGAGTTACTTATTAGAATTAAAGTGGAAATATCAACCAGGCTATTGAATATACAATTCTAGAATTCAGCAAAGAAATAAAGGGTAGAGATAAAAACTTAGAAGTGATATACACATGAGAGTTAAACATGAGATCAACAAGGGAATGAGTTGGAACAGTGGAAATAGTGCCAGAATTTAGATCTGTTGTTCTGCAGTTTAGAAATCAGGAAGGTAGGGGATCAGCAAAGGAGCCTAAGAAGCACCACTTATTAGGTAGGTAGAGCCAAGAGTATACTGTCCTGGAATCCGAGTGAAGAGAATGTTTCAAGGAGAAGTAAATGATTACCCACATTAAATGTTAAGAAAAAATCTGAGAGCTGAAATATATGAAAAGCAGAGTTGTCTTTGGTGAAAACCAGTTTCTTGAAGTAGCAAAGGAGAAGATAAACTGGAATGGAATCTCCAAAAGCTATGAAGAAAGGATGTGGAAGCAATGGGTGTAGACTACGCAACCTCAGTTTTGCTCTGGTGATAACAGAAAGGGGGCAGTAACTTGAGGGGGTCATATGATTTGGAAAGGTGTTCTGTTTTAAGAGAAGAATTATTGTTGCATGTTTTTATATGAAGAAAATTATTAATTAAAAAGAGATGATGATGCAGAAGAAAGGGGAAAGTTGGTGGAATACATTCCTGAGTTAGGTAAGAATCTAGCCCACAAGTAGAAGGCTTGGCGTTTCCTAGAACACACCATGGCTTCTCACAGCCTCTTCTCCATAGTACCCAGAGTGATCCTTTATGATATAAGCCATGATGCATGTCTAGTTAAAAACTCGCCAGTGGCTTTCCATCTCATTCAAAGTAAAAGTCTTAGATGTTACAAACAACTGCATAATTTGGCCCTATTATCTGTCTACCTCTTTCTGCTCTCACTTCCTCGCTCGCTACAGCCCTGTTACACAGAACCCCTCTAACACATCAAACACCTGTAAACGCCATGCTCTTAAACACTATACTATGCTGCATGGCCTGTCCTCACTTTCACTGTTGGTTTTTCCTTGAATGTCACCTGCTTAGTGAAGCCTTCCTTGACCACACTATTTCAAATCGCAATCTGTATCCTCCTACCCAACATATATATTTTTCCCCTTGGCACTTATCATATTATGTGTTCTGTTTTTTTTTGTGACTATGTTACCATAAAAAAGTTACTTTCTAAGAAGACAAGAATTTCTGTCTATTGTTCAGTGCTATAGCTCCAGCATCTAAATTATTGTCACATAATAGAAGCTTAAGTTTGTTAAATAAAGAAAGAAAATAATAATTTAGGGCTTAACCCCAAACACTGACATTTCACTCCTTTGAAAATTCTCAACCTTCCTAAGTATGAAAATCTTAAAATACTATGTGCTTAATAATATACAATGGTGTACACTTTTGAGGGGTTTTTTTAGTTGTTTCTCATAAGACAAGAATGGCAAAAGAAATTTTAGTAACTGGCAGACTGGAAGATTTGTAAAGCTCTACAAAAGAAAGACACATTTCATCCTTTTTTAATTAGAAGAAACCATGTCCTCTAGATTTTTTTTTTTATAACATGAAATACAATTAATCATTATAGAATAAGGGCGAATATAAGGAAAAAAAACCTTTTTTTTTTTTTTTGTAAATTGTATGTAACCTGAACTATTTATGGGTATTCAAAGTAAACCACAGTTTTGTTTTTTGTTTTGTTTTTAAATAACTCCAAGGCTCTAGTTTGCACCATAACTAGGAAAAACAAAGAAACTAAGGCATTTCAAAGATGTTTAAGTTCAGTTGTCAAGTTTTACCATGTTTTCCAAACATTTGGTAAAACAGATTCCTCTTACTCTCTATTATTATTATGAATAATAGCTACTATTAATTAATATTTGTTACATAGGCATTGTCCTTTGGTCCTAATATTAACAATTAATTTAGTCACAAAACAAATCTATGAGTTGTGTTAAAGTATTATCTTTCTTTTTAATAGTAGGGAACTGATTAAGAGACTACATAACAGATAACTTTGATCAAGCTTCTAATTTGTGGCACATCTGGGATTCAAATCAAGAAGGCTGAGCATAGGATCTACTCCCTTAAGCACTGTGCTCAGCTACTACTTTGGGGTTCCTGGTTCAGCCACATACCTTGGGTATCCTAGATTCATGATAATATTATAAGTTGGAGATATCCATGGAAAGTATCTTCATCCATTTGGGATGCTGTAATAAATTGCCATGGACTGAGTGGCCTATAAACAATAGAAGATTATTCCTCACAGTTTTTGAGGATAGAAAGATCAGGGTGCCAGCATGATTATTTTCTGGCGAGAACCCTCTTCTGGGCTGCAATTTGCTGGCTTATTGTATCTTCACAGAGCAGAAAGAGTTCTCAGTGGCCTCTTTTATAAAAATACTAATCCCAGTCATTAAAAAAAAAAAAAAAAAAAAAAAAAGGACTCCATTCTCATGACCTAATTACCTTCCAGAGGCCCCACTTCCTAATACCATCACATTGGGTGGCTGAATTTCAACATATAAATTTTGGGGGAATATGAACATTCGATTCAAACAGGAAGTGTTTCTAATTCACGAGAGTTTATGAAGAATACATTTTAAAGCAAAAAAAGAGTGTTGAAAAAAGAATTGTTACCCTCAAATATGCAGCCAAAATACTAATAGTTGGACTTCAAAAGATTCTGCTACCACCTAGGTTAACTTGATTGATGTTATGTATCAGCTTGTTTATCTTTTGATGTTTATATAAAATATTAAATCTTTAAAATTCAATAAGTGAATTTTAAAGATAGTAAAAATGAAGAATTTTGCATAAATACTGAAATAGGTGTCCGAAAATCTAATTTCCAACACCACTTCTTAGTCTGATTGCATCCCTTAACATATGCGAACCCATTTTCTTGTCTAAAAAGTATCAAACCATATTTCTATATACTTTCCTTTAGATTTTAATTATTAAAAGGTTTTCCATCAATACAGCCTTGCAACAGGAAAAATGTTCACCAGACTTTTCAGTTTGCACGGTTTTATTAGTCTTACACCAATTGTATTACTCATAATATAGTTACTTACAAAAAATAATTACTTGATTCTGTACAATTAAGCAAGTTTATTTTGGCAAAATATTAAAAAAACAATTAGATTTAGTTTTAATCTGCATTAATCATTCTAAGGTATGTATAAATTTGTGCAAGACTATAGATTTGATTAAGAGACTATATGCTGATTCACCATTTTGATGCAAGTTGACAGAATAATTTTAATACCTCCTAAAATGGAGTGATTTATTGGTATGTCATCTTATTTGTTGTACGATATGATAAATATAATATGATTCACCATGCCATTTGATAAATATTGCAATGGATTATTAAAGTGATAAAATCCAGTGGCAGAAAGATAATAAAATCATGTCACATTTGTATAAAAGCTAGATGATATATTGTGCCTTTTATAGAGGCTGTTATAACCTTAGAAGAAACTAACGTGGGGCTTCTTGGAGTAAAAAGCAAGAAAAAAAAAAAACAACCTTAAATATAATTTATGCTTCAATTAAAAACGCTGATTAAGAACACTTGTTGAGAACAGACTAACACAGAAATATAGGATATTCCTATCTGGGCTCTTATATGATGGACAGTTTTTCATTAAAATACTATTCTTGAATAGTCAAAATATTTACAAACAACTTTGGAGTAACTCCATAAATGAATTAATATGTCTAAAATCTCAAATATGTATCATACATATAGGCATACATATATTTTTAAAAATTAGTATGCATATGAAAATTAGCATCATGTCATATTCTTATGTTTCAAAATAACACTTTGCCAGCTAATTTCCATTCACACTCTCATACTATGAAAAATACATCACTTCGAAGAAAGGTTATTATTAGAGAAATTTCATTCTCTAGAAAGATGCTTGTTAGGTTTCTGATGCTTTTGTATGTAGAATTTGCTAAAGATATTGTTTCTTATAGTTGAGAATATGGTAAAATTAGTGTCTAATCACCTTTATACAGACTGAAAGTTATTCAATGAAATGTTTATATCTTTTTAAAAACAATAATAAAAATGATATGAGTATACTGTTTTTTAAAAAGCCACTTCTGTAGTTATCTTTCCTTTAATTGTCAATTGGTCTCAAATTATTTATAATATTCTAGAATAAACTAATAACTATTGTACAATTAAACAAAAATATTTGATATCTCTAAGATAAGCAAACACAATAATCTATGTAAAGTACTTTTGGAAGGGAATTTAGTTAACTTTGACAATGGAGATATACATAGCCTATGGCTGTCAGATTACTAATAAAATCTTCATTGGGCCATATATTTTTTGGTTTTCCATACTAATTTCCCATATTATATTTAATATTCACTTCATTTCATTTATATCTCAAAGTTGTTTTAATTTATCTATGTAATTTTGATTAATAGCTGAATACAATAATTTGGAATGCAAATTTATCGACTATATCTCTTATATAGTCAATATATACATATATATATACATAGATATGCTCACCTATATATAGCTATACACTATGACAAAGACATGAGACAAATACGAACAAAAAACACCTATTTATCTGATAACAACATAGTATATTTAATATGAAATTTTAAAAAATTAGGTATTTAGAGGTATATATACCTTTTAAATATCCTAGATCTATTGTGATTTTATATTGTACTATTATTTCAGACCAAAACATTGTATTTTACATAAAAAGAAATCTGCTTAGAATAAAAGAACCTGTTAAAAGTACTGGTTAGAAGTAACAAAACATTTTTCTTCTTATTTTTTAAAAGGTTAGAGAGCTAGCCATACCTCAGTATTCAGCTAAATTCTAAAGCATCAACAATTCACCTTAAAATTGGTTGTCAGAAAACTAAACTATAATTTTCTAATGGTAATGGTATCACCCAATAGCCTTGCCCAGTATGAGGGACCTGTGACAGTTCTAGACCTATTTATTGCTGGTTCCTTTCCTTTAGAGGCAATGATTCAAATAGAAAAGACCAGAGGCTTTGCAGTTAGACTTCATGCATAAAATTATGTCCTCGGCCACTCGTCAGCTGTGTGACCTTCATGATGTGTATTAGTTTTCTCCTTCTACATAATAGATTCCACAACTTAGAGGTTTCAAACAGTCCAAATATATTACCTGTTTCTATGGGTCAGAAAACTAGGCACACTCTGCTGGGTCCTCTGTCTGAGGACTTAGAAAACTGAAATCAAAGTGTCAGCCAGTTGTAGATCTTGTCTGGGGTTTAAGGTCTTCTTCCAGGCTCGTTCAGGTCCATGAGAGAATCGAGCTCCTTGAAGTTGGGGAAAATCAAGTCTTTATTTCCCTGTTGGCTGTCAGCAGAGCCTCCTCACAACTCTTACAAACCTCCCTCAGTCTTAGCCATATGGTCCTCTCAAAATATGGTAGCTTACTTCTCTTCAGTCAGCAAGAGAAACTCTAATTTGCTACAAAGGAGTCATATAATAAAAAGTTATCATAGGAGTGACTGTCCAATCACCCTTGCCTTATAACTTCATATAGTCAAATTCCCACATGCCCCATCTCACCAAAGGGTAGGATATTATGTAGGATATGTCCACAGGGGGAAAGACTGTGTAAAATTCTTTACTACTCTGCTACAGTGACTTTTGTCAAGTTCTACCTCAGTTTCCTCATCTGGATAATTATGGTGCTTATGTAAAAAATTTGGTAGAAGAAATGTTAGCATACATAAAGTTCCTAGAACAAAATCTATGTTAGGAGCTCAATGAATGGTAGCCATTTTTAGACCTTGCCTGAGTAACTCAAAGGGCCCCATGCCCTCCGCAAGATTATTTATGTTCATGATTGACAGTTGAAAAATTTTGCACAGTTACCAAATTAGGTAGCTCATTTCCTCTTTGAAGAATTCAGTTAGAATTGCCTTGTATAAACCTAATTAGAAATTAGATTCTCAATGTTTAAATGAACCTATAGGTGACAAAATTTAACCAGGCTTCTAGAATGATTCAATATAATATTAATCAAAAACTGACAGCAACTGATTTCTAACTTCTGGATAGAAAATCACTTAATTGAACTGATTATTATTTTTAAAAAAGTCACAGATACATATTAGTATTAGTATTTGGCATCAATTTCTCCTTACCCCAATTCTAATATACATAATTTTTATAGTTTTGCATCTCCCCTATTGTTTGTCCTGCTCTTTTACCATCTTAAGTTACATTAACTTGTGGACTAGAAGCCACTATCTGAGAAAACAAATAAACAAACAAACAAAAACTATGATTTGCTAGGTCAAGAAATGATGATGATCTGATAGCTTTATAGTTAACATTATTTATGCTTTTCCTTTTATTTTCCTTTTTTAACTGTATTTATTGAATACTTTCCCCGGATCTGAGAAAAGTTTCACCTTAGAAACTTTAGAGTCAGGAAGGCCTGTAGAGGGAGCTCTTATGTTCTACCACTCTTTGATTATCCCAAAACAAGAAGACATCAATTCCCGTGTCAGTTAATTCCCTTACAGGCCCCAACAGGAAGAGTCCACCTCACACTCCCAAACAAGTGCAAATACTTTACTACTTCAGCAGGAGGAGGGAAGATTTTCTTTGCTAGCAACAAGCCTGGGCAATAGAAATGCCACAGCTTAATCCATGAGAAGCATTATCACCTGAACTCTTACCTTTCCCCCATGAATTTTCATTTTTCCTTGCTAATGACTTCCTTGTCCCTCTTTTGTTTCTTTAAAAGCCTTCCATCTTGTATAACCCCTCCCAGTTACTCTCTGCTTGCCAGATAAGACAAGCTGCCTGATTCATAACTTGTTTAATAAAGCCAATTAGATCTCTAAATTTACTCAGTTAAATTTTGTTTTTAACAAGTTTCTCCTCTAGAGCAGTCTGGTGAGGTTTGGCACTGTTACTAGGTGCACAGCCTCCATGCCTGTTTCTTTGTACCAAAATAAATTTTGTGGGAGGACCTAATATCCTTCAATATTTTCCTCCTAAACTAGCTAGAGTTAAGTTAGGTTGGGTAACTAGAAACTCTAAATGAAATAAGCTCCCAATGAGATGATCGAAATCAGTTAAGCAAAAAAGATGCTCAACACAGTTTCATTAATATGATCCTTGTGGCCAAATCTGTATGTAAGCTTATAGGTGGGGAAGTATTAAAACAGTAGTCCCAATCTTTTTTGGCACCAGGGACCAGTGCTCCTATGAGAATCTAATGCCTGGTGACCTGAGGTAGAGCTAAGGTGATGATGCTAGTGCTGGGGAGCGGCTGTGAATACAGATGAAGCTTCACTCACTCTCCCACCGCTCACCTCCTGCTGTGCTGCCTGGTTCCTAACAGGCCATGGACTAGTACTGGTCCACGGCCCAGGGGGTTGGGGACCCCTGAGGTAAAGAACCTAGAAATAAACTCCAGTCCCAGTCATAATACCAGTATCAGCCTGTGTAAGTCTTGTCACTTCTATTTCATTTTCTTCAAGCCTAGGATGTAAAGCATTACCTAAAAATTACCAAAACTTTATTCCATGTTCACAAATCTATAGATCTAACTTTAGGCCCGAAGGCCAACAATATAAGTGTATGTTGCTAATCATCTTTTGAAAAAAGAGTGCCTGGTAAGGTTGAGTGCTATGGAACAGTCATCCTTTAGTCATCCTTCTCATGAGCACCACCTCTCTGGTAGAGGAAAAGAGAAGCTGGGGCTTCAAGTCATTCATTTTAAAATTGATAAAACCCAATACAATTTTTCACTAATGTTCTGAAACTTTACATGCTTACAACTATCACCCTATTGGGGTTAAATCAGTGATGTAGTGTGACACCATAAATTCTGTTAGAGTTTCTGATAGAAAATTATGTTTCCATTTAAATATTTTAAGTTAAATTTTATTTTAGAAACCATTTTAAAGTTGTTTTTGATTATTTTATTATTTCCATTCTACTATTGCATCCAAACAACAGGCCTTTCAAAATTTATTTTAAAAATTGGTTCCTAGACCATCTGAGATCTTGCTCCACAGCACATGCCATAGGTTTGGTTCAAATAAACTCTTATAAAAATTAAAAAAAAAAAATTGGTTCCATTCAGAATAACAGCAAAGTTGACCGCCTTCCCATGCCCCATAATATCCTTAATTCTAATCTTAATCCTAATTTCTGAAACCTGTGACTATGTTCAATGAAGGAGGAATAAGGTTGCAAATCAGTTGACTTCAAAATGGGAAGATTGTGTCAATTATCGTAAATAGTAAAATAGTAAAGCACAGGGAGATGCTATGTTGCTGGCTTTGAAGATAATAGGGGGCCATGGGCCATGGAATGTGGGTGGTGTCTAGTAGCTGAAAAATAAAAGAAATTCAGCCCTGCTGATGTCTTGATTGTAACCCAATGAGACCTGCATTAAACTTCTAAACTATAGAAACATAAAATCATAAATCTTTGGGATTTTTTTTAGCCACCAAGCCACTAGTGATAATTTGTTACAGCAGTTTTAATGAACTAATACTTGAGTATGATTTTATTTTGTCTAGGAAAAAGTTTTTGGTGCTTCAGATTGCATATTGAAAATTATTAGGCATATAAACCATCTAAGTAAATAAGCTTGTTTACAAATTTATCAGAACACACTTCTAGGGTTAAATGATTCTGTTAAATAATAATTCTGAGTTAAATATAGAAAACATAGGCAAACAATAGCCCATTTTATTTCTGTGTTCATGATTAGTCACATAGACAGCAACTACAGATTCATTTAAAAGTAAATAATACATTTTTCAAAAAAAATCTTAACCTGAGCAATGAGGCTCAGGTTTGAACATAGTATATTCAAACAACTGAATTATAATGTGACCTTCCCTAATTACTAACTTGGTTGGTGACCCTAAGAAGCAGGATACAGGTGTTAAAGGGTAATACACATTTTATCTGCATTTATTCAATAAAACAATTTATAAATTAAAGTTTATAAAACTAGTTTTAGCAGCAATCAATACTGGAAACATTTTTAAAGTTTGCCATTAACTTGATGAGGATTTGCAGATGTATTCACCTCAATACTGAATTTTCATAACTTTATAAATAGAGTAACATAACTAACAAGCATGGCTTTTTCTAGGTGGCTGCAAATCACTGGGGAAAATACACCTCCCCCCCCCCAAATGTAATGGAGTTTTGTGATAATCCCTTCCTTGGGGTAAAACTGTAGCAAGAAGATATTTCTACAACTTCTAGTACTGAAACATTAAATGATGTTCAAGATGGGAGCACATTAAATCAAATCCATGGATGGAAATGGTCATGAGACAGCAAAGTTCAAGATTTCTTATTTTGTTTTATTTCCCTATTCATAATAAATCATTTTCCAAAGCTAGAAGTCACACACAATATCTTTTAATTATCTTTCATACAGCAACAATAAGAAAGAAATACCTATTCCTGACTTGAGAAAATTTGAATTAGTATGTAATAGGTGTGATACTTCAATCAAGCATAAATCTCAGGAGTAGTTATTTAAAGTTGTGAAGGGACCCAAATTAGCCAGCAGCAGTCAAATTTTATTTATAATTCCTGTTATTAGGAATGAGAATCCTCAGTGGCTGTCGGCAACCAAAAATAGCTGCCGGCCCTCAAAATGACCACCTTCTGATAAAACAAACAAATAAATAAAAATAACAAGTACCTACAAAAAATAGCTGTTTTTTTCCAGAAGACAAACGAATTCAAACCAAGAAGTCCAATGCTGATCAAAACAACTTACTCTAGTGTAATTTTATAAAACTTAGAGCTGCAACAGAAGAGTTTTATCATCTACTGAAAAGTAAGCTATCCCTTAAGGCTATGGTTATGGATATGCTTGTGTCTTCACTGTATGTATAAACATAATATCCATATTGCTTTTTTTTATATTTTGGATACACAAAAATATATGACTATGAAAAAAAGCTATTCTATTTATATATGAATAAACACTCCATATGGCTATAATTACTAATAAGTATTCCACAGTTCTCAGAATGTATTATGAATAGAACTTATAGTTAAAGTACATGATAACATTAAAGTATTCAAATTATGTGGTCTTACAAGAAAAATAGTTTTCTAGCTTATCCTTTTGGAAAACACACCAAAGTAGTTTGATATGGTAGTACTTTAACAATGTACATTATAATAGTAAAATGTTCCTGCTTTCCAATCTGTGATATTTTATATATAATGCTCTCTAACAAGTGGGAATTATCACTATTTCAACAAGTAGGTTGTAATAAACTTTATAATTATAAAGTAGGTGCTTTATGCAAAAAAGGCAATGCTACATTTATAGTATAAACTATTAGAAGCTTTAATTATATTGAGTAACAATTAGTACTGGATCTGTTGACCTTTTTTTTAGAAAAATGATTAAAATGATTACAAAAATGAGTACAATGATTACAATTCCTAACTTTCTAATACTGCCCCCCAAAATAATCTTATTATTTTTCTACCTCACACATTTCCTTTTTAATTATATCCCTTCATAAATACATGATAAATCCAATGACTTATTGTACTGGATTTTTAACTACCTGTCTACATTTATGTTTTGCTATTAAATCTATCATTTCAAACAAATACAGCTAAATAAAACCATTTATTTAAGATATGAGATTGGGAACAAAAATCAAGAAAAAATATGTAGAATAAGGAACAATCTGAATTTTAAGACAGAAAAATCAAATTAAATTGTTATTTCAACAAGGAAAGACAGGACAAAGGACACTTGGTGAATATTTGAAGAAAAAAGAAAGCTATTCTCATTGGTCGGCAGTAGTGATATACAGCTCTGCATAATAGGCTTCCAGCCCCATAAATCTGCTCTATTCTGTAATACTTTCCTGAGAAAGTGATATATTTCTAAAATTTCCATCTAAATGTCACCCTGAAAGCTTACTAAATTGAAGATCATTTCCGATGCACAGAGTACATTGGAAACCTTTTTCAGTGACCAACAGTGACTTAAATATCAACCTAGAAAATGTTTTTAAAGTGAACATAAGAAATATTTAAGAATTTTAAGGAGAATGTCTGTCTCCTTAAGAGAACCTTTAACTTCCAAAACTTTGGAATGCTAATATGTCTAACAACAGGTCTTTATTCCTCCTGAGGGACCAGTATGACAAAGACTGAAGCAAATACATGGGTGGGGGTCTCTCATACATTTAAGAAAATCCTGCTATGTCTCATATACTGCATAGTGTGAGGGATACATACATGACTAAGCCTGCATATATCTAGTACTGTATCAAGTAAATATGAGGAAAAGAAGACTGTAGAAGCATTGAGGTAATGATAACTTAAAACCCTACACACAATGAAAGGGAATCCAGATTCTCATGATAGAATATTTTAAGATCTCCTCTTGATTCTAATTGGTCTCAGAAAATTAGGGGAAACCCAAAGATAAATAGGAAGAATAGTTAGGTCTATAATATAGTTTAAAAACACACACCATTATGAAAATATAATTTCTATCTTTTTGTTTTGTTTTGTTTTAATGTAGGGTTGGAATTCCTAACATATTACATGTCCCAAAATTGCTATTTCCTGCATCTTATATAATACTTTCCTCTACTATAGGCTAGTCTTTAGTTAATCGAATTGCAGATTTTAAACTGTTCTCATTACCACCTCTTAATTCATATTTTGTTTATATATGTTTAGGGTTTTTACTCCTTAAGTTATCAACTCTATTATTATAGCTGTCCTCCAGAATCTAACATATTAAAGATATGCTAAACATATTAAAAGAAATATTTTTAGTGCCAGAGATACATTTAAGAACTTTTTTCTTTCTAACTACCCCTATAAAAAGGTACCAAAGCTTCAGTATTTTAATTGAGTATGCCTTTTCTATTTTAGAGACTCTTTTAGAACATAGAGTTAAATATATCCAACATAATTCTTCCTTTAAAAATATCACAAATTTTGGGGTAGATACCCAGAAGAGGAATTGCTGGGTCATATGGTAATTCTATTAAAAAATTTTTGAGAAATTAATCTCTTTTCCATAACTGTTATACTAATTTACATTTTCACTAATATTATATGAGGGTTCTTTTATCCCTACAACCTCTTCAAACATTGTTACTACTTGTCTTGTTGATAATAGCCATTCTAACAGGTGTGAGGTGATATCTCATTGTAGTTTTAATTTGCATTTCCCTAATAGCTAGTGAAGTTGAGCATATTTTCATGTATCTATTGGCTGTTTGTGTGTCTTATTGAGAGAAGTGTCCAAGTGTTCTGTTTCTCTGCCCATTTTTTAATTGGGTTGTTTGTTTTTTCATTATTAAATTGTCTAAGTTCTTTATATATTTTGGATATTAGCCCTTTACTGTAGGCAATGTTTGCAAATATCTTTACCCATTCAGAAGGCTAACTCTTTGTCTTGTTGATGGTTTCTTTTGCTGTCCAGAAGTTTTTTAGTTTTATGTAGTCCCATTTATTTGTTTTTCCTTTCATTTCCCTTGTCTTTGAGGTAAAAAATCATAAAATCCTCTTTAAAACCAAGATCCATTAGTTTAACACTGATGTAGTCTTCTATGAATTTATTGAAACAGTCCTCCATAAAAATATATGCACCCCAATGTTCATAGCAACATTATTTACTGTGGCCAAGACATGAAAACAACCTAAGTATTCTTCAGTAGATGACTGGATAAAAAAGATATGGTGTATGTGTGTGTAATGGAATATTACTTGGCCATAAGAAGAAATGAAATACTGCCATTTGAGACAACGTAGATGGACCTTGAGATAATCATGCTAAGCGAAATAAGTCAGACAGAAAAAGTAGAGAACCATATTATTTCATTTGTATGTGGAATATAAAACTGAAAGCAACAAATGAACAAGACAAACAAATAGAAACTCAGACACAGATAACAGTTTAGTGGTTACCAGAGGCATAAGGGGAGGGGTGAGGTAGACAAGTGTACAGGGGACCAAATATATGGTGACAAAGAGATTTGACTTTGGGTAGTGAGCACACAATGTGATATACGGATGATGTATTATTGAATTGACACTTGAAACCTATATAATTTTATTAACCAATATTACCCTAATAAAATACAAGAAAAATCACAAATTAAAAAAATACCCATAATTTAAAGAATATAGGTTTAATATTATAGTGTCAATACTAGAACAAAACTGTGTGCTTTTGTCTAACAATATATATATTTTTTGCTTCAGACTAACTAAATATGTTTTAAATCTCAAAATGTTAAATGAGTCACAAAACCTGAAACTCACTAGTAAAACAGTCAATCAGCTTTGAATTGACAAACCATATTCAAAGTGATAAAAAGAAAGGACCTACAACCAAGATTATTCTACCCAGCAAAGCTACCATTTACAATAAGACAGATAAAAAGCTTTCCAGACAAGAAAAAGAGGAAGGAGTTCATCACTACTAAATCATTATTAAAAGAAATGTTAAAAGAACTTCTTTAAAAAAAAGAAAATGAAAATAAAAAATATGAATAACAAAATGACAATAACTACATATCTAGCAATAATTACTTTAAATGTAAAATAAATTAAATGCTCCAATTAAAAGACATAGGTGGCTGAATGGAGAAGACAAAACCCTTACATATGCTGACTATAAGAGACTCACTTCAGATCAAAAGACACACACAAACTAAAAAGGATGGAAAAAGATATTTCATGAAAATGGAAACAAACAAAAAGCTGGGGTACCAACACTTACACCAGACAAAATACACTTTAAAACAAAGGCTAGAACAAGAGACAAAGAAGGGCCCAGTAATTCTATTTCTGGGTACTTACTTGAAGAATCTCAAAACCCTAAATTGAATAGACATTCATTGCAGTATTATTTACAATGGCCAAGATATGGGAGAAACCTAAGTGTCCATCAATAGATAAATAAATACAGAAATGGTACATATATGTACTCAAGAATATTAGTCAGCCACACACAAAAAAGTGAAATCTTGCCATTTGCAACAACATAGATAGACCTAGAGGGTATTATACTAGATGAAATAATTCAAAGAGAGAAACACAAACACCATATGAATTCACTTATATGTGGAATCTAAAAAACAAAATAAATGAATAAGCAAAACAGAAACAAATTCATAGATAAAGAGAACATTTTGAAAGTGTTAGATGGGAAAGGGGTTGGGATGATAGATGAAAAGAGGAGGGGATTAAGAAGTACAAATTGGTAGTTACAAAATAGTCATGGGGATGTAAAGTATAGCATAGGGAATATAGTCAATAACATTAATAATTGTGTGATGTCAGATGGTTCCTAGATTTACCAGGGTGATCACTCTGTAAGCTACACAAATGTCTAATCACTATTTTCTGCTCCTGAAACTAATATAATATTGTATGTCAAATATAGAAAAATAAAATAACATTTTTTTAAAAGGCTAGTGGTAACAATAAATGAGGTAGGCCTTCTTAGAATATGTACCCAGGCTCTTCACTTCCTCAAATTTCAGCTCAAAATATTACAAACAAAAGGACATGTGAAGTAGCAAGCTCATGCATAAAGAAGTATAGCAAGATCACTGTTGATGAACTGTAGGCTCTTCCACTCAACTTTCCATGATGAAATGTGCAAAAAGGATGCATTTCAAAAGTCCATGTTTCAAATTATTTTCAAAATAGTTATCATGGATCTATACTCATGAACCTTTAGGCACATAAAGTAAAAATAAAAGCATAGTAATCTCACAGACAAAATAAGCAGATGTTAATTTTGATAGAAAAATGAAAGCCATATTTGAAACAGTGAATGACAAGGGTATAATTTTTGTCTAAATTCACTCTGTGTATTTTACTTTTAGTAGTTTATTTTTCAAGAGAACTGTCTTGACATCTTGGTAAATAACACTTTTCAAGTACTGGATGTGGGGGTGGGCAGAGGACACTCAAATACAAGGAGTGCCTTTGCTTTAGTTTCATAGCATTGAGAAAGCATTTCCTGGAAGAAATGCTATTTTGGTGGGAAAAAAAAATGATTACATCTAATACTGTAAATATGCCATTCTATTCACTGCAATTTTTTCAATTATTTAATACAAGAATTTTGTGTTAAATTTAAAAATGCAACTTTAAAAACTGAAACACTCAGTAAAGACAACCTCTTGTGTGTCAGTTCTGGAAATTGTAACCACTGCTAATAATAAACGATTTATTGTAATGTTTCCCACATTATTTTCTATTGCGGGAGCTCTCAACTTAATAAATGTCTTCTTTAAAGAAGACTTTTGAAAATATTTCAGGGAAAATAAATGCTTCAAATAAGAGTTTACTTTATAATCTAGCTTCAAACATGCCCTCTGGCACAATCTGTTCCTCTGGTTCAGCAAAAAGGATTTGATTTTAAGGATATTGTTATGGTAATTCTGATGTATTAAGTCAATTTGCCAATTTATCAATCCCAGGGGATCTCACTGTAAACACTTGGATTTTTCTGGGCCACACTACCTAATATGTGGAGATAACTTTAGATTGTGAAGGCGGGTTGAATACATCTGAGTTGAGTGTCACCTACTAAATTACCCACTAAAATCTTAAGAATCACCTAGAGTCATCGTCATGATTTCTCTCACTAGCCTATAGAACTGAATTCAAATAAAATATTTTACACCAATTTAAATGACACTAATATATTTCAACTTACCAAAATAAGATTTGATTACTATGAAAGTTGCCCTATTATTTCAATTAAGTAATAATGTTTAAAAATCCAAGCAAAAAGTATCAATCAGTTTCTGAAAGTTATTGTTTAAAAGAGGAGTCCACAACCCCCGGGCCTTGGACTTTACCAGCCTGTGGCCTGTTAGGAACTGGGCTGCACAGCAGGAAGTGAGCGGTGGGCTAGCAAAGAAAGCTTCTTCTGTATGGGCAGCTGCTCCCCAGAGCTAGCATCAATGATTTAGCTCCATCTCAGATTATCAGACATCAGATTATCAGAGGAGCACTGGTCCCTGGTGCAAAATGGTTGGAGACCACTAGTTTAAAACATTTTACATAAAGATGTAAAACTTAAAATTCCATGTCATAATGTTTGTTAATTTCTTTAGTCAATTTAGTTTTATTTTATTTTATTTTTTAACTTTATTTTAAATTTTAAAATGTTAGACATTTATACAATCATTGTATAAATGTTAGACATTTATACAATGAATAGTCAATTTAGTTTTAAATAGATTAAGTTATTACAGAATTGATACAGGTATGTCAAATAAAGCCTATAAATAAAGTCTTTATATTTAGAATGCTTGCAGAATATTTTGAGAAAATAGGTAAATGCTTGTCTAATGATAAAAAGTTCCAAAAACCTATTTATAAGTTATACTGTATCTGTTAGCCCATTCAATCTATATTAATAAGAAAACATAGAAAAAGACAACATCCGTAAACCAGGATTTTAACCTGGCCTTACTACAATGATGTAAAATTAGCTTCTGAAATAGAGAAGGTGATCTGAGAGGTTAATGAACCCATTCATCTAAATGTATGGTAAGTCCACTGCCAAATGTAACACATTATATTTTATTTACTATTACCCTAATGCATCTTACATTGTAAAAGATAAATTGTTCTTTTAGAGCATCCTATAACATCTCTCATGACTTCTACTTGCATGAAATAATAGTTTAATTATAAAGAACCATTTTCATGTAGAATGTATCCAAATGCTATAATACACATCCACGTCTTTATTCTCACCACAGCTGACAACATTTTGCTTATTAATGAATGCATACTTTCAAAGTATAAAAAAATTATCTAGCTCCTGAAAAAGTAAAAAAAAAAAAACCTACAATGCAATTTTATTCCTTTTCAAAGCTATAAAACACTCTTATTTTCTTTAATAGTTCTTTGAATTTAACTTTAGAAACAAATTGCGTTCAACAAATCTGTGTAAGTATAGCTTAACTTTGTGTTAGAGGTAAAATTTAGCTAAAGAATCAAGTCAACAGATTTAGCTCCAAGATATCTTATTTTAAAAAGCAAAAGCTAAATGAATTATAGACCTCAATGTAAAATATGAAACTGAATTTAAATAAGTTGGGTGGGCTGCATCAGTGTCGATGTCCTGATTGAGATGTTTCACTATAATTTTACAAAACATCGCCATTGAGAGAAGCTGGTTAAAAGAAACTGGGCAAAAGGTACATGAAGTTTCTCTATATTATTTCTTATAACTGCATACAAATCTAAAATTATGCTAAAACTAAAGTTTAGTTTTTTTAAAAAAAAACTAGTTTCTATTCAATAAAGATAACAAAAAGTTCATTTCTTGAAGCAGAATCCAGACATTAACACTTTCGTCACTTAAAACAGCTAGTTAATTTAATATGGAATATTATCGTTAGCTGCTTTGAAGGTGATAACTTTTTGCCCACATGTCCTCAAATATAAAAGAAGCTTTATAAATATCAATTGCAAAGAGACAGATCAGTTTACTATACCAGATTTGAAGATATGAGTGTCAGATTATGCAAGGGCAAATTTCAGTTAGAAAATCACAAAAATAACAACAATAAAATATCCTATAATAAGAAGTCGATATTGTAAGATTAAGCAAGTTTCTGGTTTCTATACTCTGTCCTATAATGAAGCAAGAATATTTGTCAGTCTACATTATCACAGAGAAATTTTACTTTAAGCAGACGATGAAGAAATAACCTAAGTTTTGAAAATAGTAAATGCAAAATGCATATCATGTTGACAGTCTAACTCAAAAATTCCCAGGAAAGAAACATTAAATAAGGAATATAAAGTAGAATAATCAAACATTACTAATCTGGAATTATCTAGCATTTCTTCACTAAAGATTAAACCCTAGACTTACCATTATTTTGTTTCACCTATTAAATTCATTATGAAATAAAAATCATCTTCATTAATATACATAAGAGTCAGTCCCAGTGTATGCATTTAGAAGGTGACTATATAATAAATGTTTTGAGTTCAAGAACAAAGTTAGAATTTAAATTACTCTACTACCTCCTTCTTAATTTAAACATAATTGTCACTTCCTCCAAGAAGACCTTTTTCTTTCCCCATCCATTTCAAGGGCCAATTTCTTCTTACTCTTATGGCATTTAATCTAACAAATGAGATAGTTATTTATATGTAGGTTTTTAAAAAATAGATTGAGAACTTTGTAAATTTGGGAAGTGCTTATAGACTAAATGTTTTTGTCATCCAAAATTTATATGAAACCCTAATCCCCAATGTGACAGTACCCAGAGGTGGGACCTTTGGGAGGTGATTAGGTTTAGATGAGCTTGGGGCCCCCATGATGAGATTAGTGCCCTTATAAATAAAGCTCTTAATTATAAAGGCACTAATTCTTTTTAAGAGGAAGAGACAAGAACTTTTCTTAGCCATGTAAGTATACAGCAAAAGGCAACATGTGCAAATCAGAAAGAATCCCCTCACCAGACACTGAATCTGCTGGCACCTTAATCTTGGACTTCCCAGCCTCCAGAACTGTGAGAAACAAGCATTTGTTATTTAAGTGATCCAGTCTATGAAATTTTGTTACAGCAATCTACCCAAAACAGACTGAGACAGGAAGAGAAAGAGAAAGGCTATTTGCATCCCCGTTTTATATAAAAAGCGGAATCATATTTCAGATCTGAGATTCATTAAAGTTTTGTTATGTAAACATTTAAAAATATTTAACCCTCTTTTTAAATTTCAATTTAAAACATTCCATTATGAGAATTTCTTTATTGAAGAGAGACTATTTCTTTAAAACTCTAAATAAAGCAGAGCTTTATCAATTAAATTTACAGCAATAGTCTTTAGATATACATAACTCATTTTACAGTAATACTTTCCTTTTAAAAATTTATCATGATTTGTCACATTTGAAATGCAAAGCATCTAATGATGTGGAATAATAATATAATATATTCAGTTTAAGTAAACCAGGTCTTTTCTCAAGTATGTGTTCTTTTTAAAGCTTCTCCAATTTTGCATAAATGTAGTTGTTGCAGAAATTAAAAAGCTTTTCTGTATTGTTAATTTGCAGTAGTCTACAAAATTCAAAAATATAATTCATACCTATAACAGGTAGCTTATTTTAACACTTTATCTATAAGAAACACTAATACACATATTTAAAAGATTTCTTGAGGATCTTTTTATAATATAGTGTTTAACAAATATGTGAAAACAGTATTCAGAAAGTATGATTTCATTCCTTGATTAGCTGAATTATTTCATCAGCTAAATTCTTTGAGATATGGAGGCAGTTTGATCCTTTAGATGGACTGTGAATTGGAACTTATAATTGTAGCAATATGCACATAGCTATCAAGCAAAGTAATTCATTAGGAAAATTAAGAAAACAGATATGAGGAAAATATAATTTAGAGTTTCAAAGAACTTAAACAGTTATTTTTCAGACTAGGCACTGAATAAGTAAATGATTTGTGTTCTTGTGTTTCTTCAATTACTCTTTTAAATTCTAAGAACAAGTAGATATAACACATAGTATAAGATTCATCTAGAAAGGAAAAAATTATATACATATGAGTAAGAAAATAAGAAGATTCATTAATTAATGATATAGAGTAAGTTAATCACAGGATATCAATATGTCACCAAGTTTGCACATTTAAAGTATGACCCGGGTAGAAGGATGAGCTCTTTTGTAAGAATTGTTGACTTTGTTCTTCTACCTCCACTGTTTAATAAAAATTATAAGAATGTTAGGAATTAAAAAAAAAAAACAGCTACATTCATTAGAGAAGGCTTTTGTGAATTCCCTTTGACCTACTAAATTCTATTGGACAGATTCAGCTGTGGGAGAAAAGGAAGAAGTTATAAAGGTAAAGGAGATCTGGAAACAACTCAAGCCATCGGGCATCCATGGGGAAGAGGGAGAGCGCAGTGCGAGTACAGGCTTCGCAGGACCTGGGGGAGCAAGAGACATAGCAGGAGCCCCAGTGGCAACAAGAACCAGTCTGTGTATGTTTCTACATTCATGGCCTTAACTGCCCTTCCTACCTAGGAAATGGAAGCAGCAGCTACCAGCCACTATTAGAAAACTCTTTTGTATCCACTTAATCAGTGATCTGTTATACACGGGCAGTATCACAGAGCTTAGAAAAAGAGGTGCACCTTTGTTACCACGTTTTAATGGACTGAGGCAAGAGGCAAAAGTAAAGAACACTGCCGGTTGGCCTGGTTTCCAGAGATAGACTATACGCTGTCAGGAGTAAAATGTTTGCAATAGCAAGTCAGTGGGCAGAGAGAAACACATATCTTCCTCGTTTGATCAAAAATGGACAAGAATTAGAGGACGCCTGGCAATAACTTCTATAAACTAAGTTCAAAGAAGAATATGTAAAAAGAATAACCCAAGACTAGATGTTTAAATATTTAATGTCAACATAATTTCCCATTTATTTTTCTTTTTTGAGTAGTGAATACATACACATATGATAAATGTGTAAGTCATAAGGTTAAAATGAAAAGACCCCTCATATAAACACCATCCAGTTCAAGATAGGACCCACTCTGCAGGTAGCACGAGCATGCTCACAACACCCTCCTCCATAAAGGTTACCACGATCCTGCAACTTGTGTTATTTACTGCTTTCTTATTAATAGTTTACCATAATATTTACGCATAACTAATAAGTCATTTAGTGTTGTATGTTTCTAAACTTTATTCAAATGGACTCAAGAAGTATACATCTTTCTCTGACATGCTATTTTCATTCAACATTATGTTTCTGAGCTTTATCCTACTGACATTTATGGTTCATTCACACTGCTGAGTAGTATTCCATTTTATAAACACAGCAAGTCCTCGAATAATGTTGTTTTGTTCAACACAATTTCATTCTAATATTGATGAGATGCTGTAGGGACTTAACTCTTGCTCATATCAATTAGCTTAGGGTAAAACTGGTTTCATCATGCATAGTTTTGCTTAAAGTCTCCGGACCCACTGATGATAGTAAGTGTGGACTTAATGCTACACTGATTTGTTTACTTTTTCTTGTATCAGTGCTCAGTGTTTTATTATTGTAAACACAGCTGTTACAAGCACTCTTATATGTGCATCCTGATGTGTATGCATATGAACTTTCTCACTCCCTGCCTAGGAGTGAAGCTGCTGGATTACAGGGTGTGAGCATCTTCAAATTTATAATTCCAAATTGTTTTCCAAACCTGTTGTGACAATTGACAATCTCACCAGCAGAGTTCAAGTGTTGCAGTTTTCTAATGCTCAAATTGTCGCTCCCATGATCAAAAACATTTGCTAATTCCTTATAACTCACCATATTAAGTGAAACTATTTGCAATTTAAATACAAACTCACTTTTTTCATTTAATACTGTTTGTTGCCCACTCTGCAAAATAAACCTTCATGCCAGTCATAAATTGCACCTTCCTGTCATTTGCATGAAAGATTCACATTTTTTAATCCTCACAAATACAAGTGTAATTTTGATTTCATTTACCTGAAATTCAATGTTTTCCATAAAGATTCCCCTAGAACTGATAGAAGATATAACTTTATAAAATCCCACTGGGTATACTGGTTGAGAGATGTGAATGCAACCATTTTTGATCATCAAAAATCTCCTGGGAAAACAAACAACTTTCTCAGTTTTTCATTTATATAATGTTGACAATGCATCCCGTAAAATGTTTTATAAAAATTAAATGAGATAATAGATGAGAAACATCTATTAAAATGCTCATCATAAAGTAGACATCCATTAAATTTCAGCTATTGTTATTCAACAGCCACTCATTGATAAATCACTAGTGTTTTCAGACCACTTTGACAGTCAACAGCTATAATATAGCCAAGAGCATATTCCTCCATGTTTTGACTTTAATGTTATTAAGTATTTCAGGTAAGATAACCTTATTGGTATTGAAATAACTCAGGAATTATTTGTCATAATAAGAGAATAGTAATCTGCAGTATTGATTATTAGGTCATAGAGACACCTCTTAGTAGCAGTTAACTGAGGTCTAAGAATGCACATACTTTCCAGGCATCATGAATATACAGGCATATTGCCTATGGTCTCAAGATTGAATTCAAGGTTAGAATGCTGGACCACACAACATTTATGTCTTAAAGTTAAAGTATTTTAATAGAATTATCTCTGAACTCATCATCACTCAAAATCCCAGAATGAATATGTTGGATGATGAACTAAAGCATAAATGGAAATTCTATGTGGGAAGTGAAACTAATTTTCTCCCACACACAGCATAGGTGCCAATCTTCACTGAAGAAAAGCTGTAAGATACAAACTCCGCTGATGTCACAAACCTATACTGACTACAGGTTAGATCCTTTCATTATGGAAGAGAGGGAAGTGAGGGGTATCGGCTTTAACCAATAGATGTACTGGTTCAAATGTTATCCAACAAATAATATTTTCGGCTCTTTCCTATATACTCTTTATATCCTCCTCCCTATTTAGCCATATTTTTCATGAGGAAAAATCAATGTATCAATACTCTATAAGTTCAGCCTTTCTTCACTGAGAAATAGAATTAGCATGGTTTCTAAAAATTCATGTTATTTGAGGAGGCTTAAGTTCTTGTAGAATTATAGTGTACTTTGTTTTTATTCTTATTTAGTTTACAGACCATTTGTTCAGTCGGGAAAAAATTTTATAATTAAGTATATCATCAATAAAAACCTTATGGTTATTTATATATCACTTTGGTCCAAAATGCTTTTAAGTTGCTTGTAGATGCACACAATCCAGAAAAATAAATATTTAAATTCTTAAAAGAGATCCTTTGGAAAATGAAAGTGAGAGAGCAAGATGGTGCCAGGAATGTGTTTAAAGAACAAGTGCATGCCTTGACTAATTATGCATTCAATCAAAGTAGAACACAAATTTGGCCTTGAGCTTTGTAACTGACCTGTAGAAAGCAGAAAGTATAACCAGTAACAAAAGCATACATAAAACAAACCAGTTATTTGGGACAATTGCCAATATGATGTAAGAGAAAATATTTTCTTATGGGCTCTCATAGAGATAAAATTTGATCATGATAGTTAAAGCACAGCTCAGAAAGAAACAGCTGTGTTGGCCCAGTGTGTGGTCCAGTTAGGTAACTTTCCGACGGTCTCCCTTAATCCTGAAATAGATTTTAGATTAGAAGGCAAAATGGATGACTGCATTTCCTGCAGGCCTTCTTCCATAAATATTATTTCTCTTAGCCAAGTGTCTGAAAGGTATTGAGCTCCAGTGAATTTGATATTATTATGGTCCCTGTTAAGTACCAGGAAAACTGTAATTCTGTTTCCATTTACAAACAGAATTGTATACTCTAAAAGCCAACTATATTGTGTGAATTATATCCTCGTATGAAAAGAAAGAACTGGATAATAATGAGAAAAACACTCAATTTCTGACTAAAAATGTGTACAGGCAGTACTGGCAGTCAGAGCTAAAAGTCTCCTCAGAAAAAAAATTGAGTTTACTCAAATAAAGAGAAAATGGGAGGTAAAGTCAACAGTGGTACTCCATAAAGCATGATGGCAAGTGTTTTCTGATGAGAAGCATTTGTAGTGAAAATGGCTACCTGAAGGAAAAGGAAGGGAGAAAAGGACGTGAGGTGGGGGTGGGTGAAGAAATGGAGGAAAAAGAAATGATTTTCTATGGAGTACCTAATCATGAGCGACAAAACTTGAAATACTTTCCAAAAAAACCTGTGGCAAAATGTTGAACTTGAAAATAGAATTAGACAACTTGATATATGAAATAATCAGTTATTGAACAGTCAAGTGAAGGATACAAAGTATTTGTTGTTTTGAATAAAAAATAATTTTGTACACTGGCTTAAAATAGAAATTTAGAGGCAGATTTAAAAAATATATAAGTGAGCTTATTTATTTAAGCATTCTCTGTTTATAAAATAAATATATAAATTTGAATGCCTTTCTCTATAGCTTGTGTTTTAAAATTTTTAATGGTCTTTACTCTATCGTGTCAGACTATGTCTGACTTCACTAACTTTTTCTTAATCTTCCTAGGTCCTGAAATGGCATTAAAGTGTTCCCTGTGCATGTCTATTTCACAGTGGAATGTGGACAAATTGTGAAACACAAACCCAATGAATAAAGAAATAAAAGAGGATTTTTATACATTAGACCCTGGCTAATAGCAGCTAGAGATGACTCGGATTAACTGAAAAAGATGAGCAAGAATTTTACTAAAAGCATGCTTCAAAGACTTCCCACTAAGAGTAACTCATGTAATGCAGCAGTGTGCCACACGGGGGCAGTAGATGGCCATTTTTCTTATATGAAAATAAAATGTAAAAGTTCATGAAAACAAGATTTTGATGAAAACGAAATTATGTTCTATCAAAGATGACAAAGAATCTAACTTCTTAAATGTTTCCAAACCCAATATTTAGTCTGAAATAAAACTTGAGTTTTCTTCTCAAATCTAGCTTATACATAACCTAGCCCATAGTTTTTCAAAGAGCATAGAAGTTTTCCAGTTTAAAGGCTTTGCACATTCTGTTTATCTCTGCCTAGGACACTCCCCCTGACCCCACCCTAATCCTTCAGGTCCCAGTTTAGATTCAATTTCCTTAGAGACAGCTTACCTAGCCACCTTTTCTAAAGCAAGTCTCTCTCACACAGCATGCAACTTTTTATGTAGCTTCTTTTTTCCCTTGTGTATTGCAGTTATGGCACTTATCCCAATTTATAAGTACTTTATTTCTGTACTTTTCCGTTTGAATTTGTTTATTTCCTGCAGTATGCTCTGAGCTCCATGAGGCTGACACCCGCTCTGTGAGTCACTTTTTAATCCACAGAGCCTAGTATAGAGGAGTATAGCAGAGATGTAAAAACCATTTGTTGAGGAAAAGGGGGAAAAAATGGCATAGATGATAGAGGTTCTGTTCATCCCTCTGGTGACCAAATCAAAGTTGTGACAGAAACAAGGAACTAACAACAAGGAAAATCACCTGGGAGCTAGATGAACAAGCCATACGATTAGGGAGAAGTATAGGAACTCACCCTGCAGTGGCAGAAGGTAGGACCAGGTGAGGACGTGAGGCTGCCTGGTTCCGAGTGGCTGAGTCAGACCGAGGCTGCAGCAGGGGCAGAGGTAGGCGCCTCTTAAAAACGCTGAGTCTGTGAGCAGAATTTTGCGGTGAATGACCTGCTGGATCTGAGCACCAGTGCTGATTTGGCTGCGAGCATGGGACACTAGGGACTTACAAGGAGACACTGTCAAAGTGAGGGCGGAGGGGAGAATCACTGGGTCCAGAAGTGCCGGTGATATCCATTGTTACCTGTTGAGCCCTCCCTCCTTGCTGTGCACTGGACATAGCACCACCATAGCAGTGAGGTCATCAAATTGGATAATAGAGGTTGCTCCGCCCAGAGGATTCCCTGAAACTTCACCTCTCCCAACTGTCAGCCCCACCCAAGCCGCATCCAGGTATATCCCCAGCGAGTCAGGTGCTCCTTGTTGAGCAACACCTAGACTCACATTGGAGGCAGCTGGCCTCGATCTCTGGTGTGGCCTTTTGAAGTAACTGTAAGCACAGCATCTGTGGGTTGCTTGCTGAATCTTAACAGGTGGCCCCAAAGGGGTAGAGGCTTGGGCTAAGTTTGGCCTGCAGCTGAACCACTCAAGTCTGTGCCACTGGACATCTACTTCACAAATCCACACTAATAAGACTGGGAGATTTAGGAGCTTTGCTTAGTACATAGAAATAGACATGGAAAGGCAGTCAAAATGGGAAGACAAGTAGAAACCATATGAGAGAAGAGGATAGAGATCCAGATATAATGGAGTCAAGTAATCTAACAGATGCAGAGTTCAAAACACTGGTTATAAAGATGCTCAATGAACTTTTGAGAAGTACGGATAAATTCAGTGAGAACTTCAACAAAGAGATAAAAATCATACAAATGAAAATAGAAATTATATAAAGGAACCAGTCTGATATGAAGAACACATTATCTGAGATGAGAAGTGTGTAAAATAGAATAAACAAAGGGATGAATAAAGTGAATAAAGAAAAGGATCAAATACCCTATCTAGAGGACAGAAAAGCCAATCAGTATACTCAATCAGAATGGCAAGAAAAAAGATGCCAAGTCTATAAAAATAATTTAAGGAGCACATGGGACACTATTAATGGTCCAAATATCCATCAGATCAGCATACCTGAAGAAAATCAAGATGTTGAACAGATGTTTGAAGAAATAATGATAAAAAAAAAAAAAAACTTCCTTAACCTGGTGAAGGAAATGGACATAAAACCCCAGGAAGCTCAGAGAATTCCAAAAATCAGGGATCCAAAGAGGCCCACACCAAGATATATCATAATTAAAATGCCAAAGGTTAAATATAAAGAAAGAATATTAAAAGCAGCAAGAGAAAAACAAATAATTACATATAAGGGAAAACCCATAAGTCTGGCAGCTGATTTCTCAAAAGAAACTATGCAGGACAGAAGGGCTTGGCAAAAAATATTCGGCAGGATGAAGACCCAGGATCTACAACCAAGAATAATTTATCCAGCAAAGCTATCATTTAGAATTGAAGGACAGATAAAGAGCTTCCCAGACAAAAATAAGCTAAAGGAATTTATCACCACCAAGCCGGTATTACAGGAAATGTTGGAGGAATTTCTTTAAGAAGAAAAAACATGTACCAAAAACAGCACTAAAGAATGGCAACAACTACATTCCTATCAATAAGTACCTTAAATGGAAAAGAGTTAAGTGTGCAACCAAAAGATAGAGTGGCTGAAACGATAAGAAAACAAGACCCATACATATGAAAAGGTAGGGGATGGAAAAAAGATATTGCTTTGATTGACCTAGACAGTATTTAAGTCAGACAAAGATAAACACTATGATTTCACTTATATTCGGAATCTAAGGAATAAAAAGAATAAACTAATCAAAAACAGATTCACAAATATAATGGACAATTTGGTGTTGACAGAGGGGAAGGGGGTTTAGGGAGCTGGGAGAATGGGGTGAAGAGCTAAAGAAGTACAAATTAGTAGCTGATGGATGGTCACGGGGATGGGAAGCATGGCACAAGGAATGCAGCCAGCTTTAATATATTGGCTAGGTGGAGGGTCAGGGGAGGGAGGGTGCAATTGGGAGCATCATTTTATGAACTATATAGATGTCTAACCAATATAATGTATACTTGAAACTAAATTAAAAAAAAAGAAAAGAAAAGAAAAACTGTTGAATGAACTCCTATGACTGTGGCTTATTTTCCCTCATCCACAAGTTCAACTGTTCCCCACACTCACATGTAAATCTTTATAGTAATAACAATAAACATGAAAACTTCCTAGAAGCTAAAGCAATTGAGGATCGTTCTTATACACTCTTGATTAAACACTGCTTCTCCTGTTTAGAGAACCTGTCTTTCTTCAGAGGTGGTGATGGCACAGGCTTAGGAAGAATGCAGATCATAGGAGGAAGAATGTTATATTTACCTACATCATTATGCCTTTGCCATAACTTTCAGTCCTTGCTTTCAGACTCCACATCTTTGGTGCCTTGCTCTGCATTTGCCCTTGTTAAAGCGGAAATGCAGAAAAGGGGTTACAGAGGAGTTTAATGCTGTCCATTCCCCACCTCTGATGAGAACAGACTGTTCTTTTCTTTTCTCTCAATTTCACAGGCACTCGCTGCTATATATAAAATGGTTACTTATAAGTATCACCAGCAGAGGGATATTAAAAATATATGTTTATGGAGCATTAGGTTGTAAAACACCAGCACTCAACAACATGATGCAACTATGAAGCGATAGGGCGGGAGATAGAAAAGACAAAATGCATGGGATGGAAGGGGACCATGGCAGGGCCAAGTGACCTGGAAGCAATCCTCATGTCCCCGGATAATGTGGATTCCAAAAAGGGAGAGGCTGTTTGCCACGGATATTTGATATTTACTCCATGCTTAGTATGATACTGCAATATAAATTGTTGGTTAAGTAAATGATTGCTTCTTGAAGGCTTGAATAGAAGCCCGAGTCGATTGGAAATAAGTAGAGTTTTCTACCACAGAGTAGCTAACTAGAGTATAAGGTCTATACCTTGGGGCTTCTATCATCAAAAGATGGACAATCCAGGCAGGCTGCAGTAAATGTTAGATCTTCCCCCAACATAGTCTTTGCAGAGTTGAGGATCAAGCCTCATAAGGACTAAGGGAAATTCTATAACCTAAAAGATGATGTTTGGCCCTATAAGTCAATTGCTTTAGGGATGTGCCTTCTCCCCTTTCTCATTTGTAGTAGACCTCTTGTGGGCCAGCACTGGAGAAAAAACAAAGCAGTGATAAAAAAGGACCAATAAAAAGTCCAGGGACCAAAATAACACACTTACAAATAGAAAGGGAAAGAATATTTCAGGGAACAATAGAAGAAAGGACAAAAAGATACCTAAAAGCACAAAGACATTATTTCCTTATATGTCAGGGCTGAACACTAACAGACAAAAAATCTATGGAATTATGGTCTATTTAGACAAACACAACAAGACTAGAATTAGCTGTGTGCTTTAAATATTTTTATGTGTAAGTGTAATAACTTCTTTAAAGTCAAAGACATTATTTTAGATATTTGGATATTACACCCTTTCTTATTTCCAAGCTTCAGAAAATGTATATTAAGGGTAAAAATAGGATTACAAAAAATTTAAATTTTGTGAAAGTCAAATAAAAACAAAACAAGCAGATGTGAAATATTGTATACATACAATGTAACAAAATACTTCCTCAGTGGAAAATAATCTTTAAACAAATAAATTTGCCATAATAGCACAGCTTTTCTGTTCAGTTTCAATATAGTCTCTGATACTCTCACATACATCTGCACATCTGGAAATATTTTGTACTATTTTTAAAAAGACAACTTTTATCAAAGTTCTCATATACACCTGCATGTCATGCATTAAAAACCAAGTCTTTTGCTCATTTCATTTTTTTAAATGATGTTACTGTACTAATCAGGTATTCTATCCTTTCTATAACCTGATCATTTTAGAAGACTTTACCCAACTTTCTCAGATATACACAAATGACAGTGTTTAAAGTTTGGATGCAAGTAACTCATCTTTAATATCTTTAATTTATTTCTGGCATTTCAGTAAATTTCGAGTGGTCTTTTTGTTTTCTCTTTACCTGTATGTGTGTGTGTGTGCGCGCGCGTGCGTGCATGTGTGTGTATTTCTGCTAAGTTAATTAACTTTGGAAAACATTCATTAATTGTTGCCTGCCAAGTATTTTCTCGTTTTCTTAGGGTTTTAAATTCTCAAGATAATCCAGGTTTGCTCTTGTTCCATATTTAAAGCTAAAGTACTACTTTCAGTATACAAACAAGGGGACAGGGTGGTTGGGAGGGCAGATTTGACAGGAGACTCAGGAAATCAGTTCCTACTGAATCCAGGGTCTGTAAGCTACGCGACTTTCTCCTTGGAATTTGGAGTCCCTGACAGTAACTCTAAATAGGTTTCTGTTAGCAGCTCAAAAAAAGTCAATATCCTGGTCAGTGTCACTAGTTACAAGAAATCACGTTTATATAGCATGACATTATCTTCCTCAGTAGAAAGATTAGAATTAATTACAGGATATGTTGAGTAGCTTCAGTTACCCGGATGGTGATGACATACCTAGTAGATATATGTTTCCTCCCAATCAAGAGTATTTACAATTAAATACAGAAATATTCAAAAGATTTAAAATAATAGAAGATAGTTTTGTATTGGGAAGAAATCAATGTGTACTTGGAAATTTACATATTTGTAATATTCAAGAGAACTTAGCCATTAGAGTAATAGTTTAAGGTAGACTAGCAAATGTGCAATTGAGTACTTGATATAGATATTTGATTTTAAGTTTATTAAAATTATAATAAATAGTATTGAAATATTTACAAAACTTTTGGTTTTACCATATTTATTGTTCTTATAAGAATAAAATTATCAGGTTAATTCTGTTTGCTGATATAAAAAATTGAAGAATTTTAAAATGAAATAAGATATTACATTTAAAGTGCTTCCAAATTGTAATGGTAGCTTCATAACTTCAAATTTAAGATATACAATTAATTGCTTATTTAGGCAGGATTTTAAATTAATATCTTACTGTTTACGTATTGTTTTGAAAAACAGAAGAAATTTTGTTTCACTACATTTGTTAATTAGATTTATAAAGATTTTTTAGGTACTCAAAAAATTTTACTGTCAGAAAATTAAAGTATTTAAAAATAAAACAAATTATATCTTTATTAACAAATTTTAAAATATTTGAAGGTATTTTGTATTTATCAAAAGATTTAATATTATTGAAAACCTTTCAAATAACTACTAAACATTTTTAGATTTATAAATAAAATTAATAATACAAAACCTAAGGATGGATACTTTTCTAAATCCATGAATTTAATAAATTGAATATCAAGTGTTAAAAATAAGCTCCAGAAATTTTCACAAAAAAAAGATAACAACCAGAAATCATAAGAAGGCTATATTCATTTTAATTAGAAATAAGAATTACAAATTGGTAGTTACAAAATAGTAATGGAGATGTGAAGTATAACAGGAAATATGGTCAATAATATTGTAATAGCTATGTATAGTGTCAGGTGGATCCTAGAGTAATTGGGGGGAATTACTTCATAAAGTATATGTGTCTAACCACTATTCTGTATACCTAAAACTAATAAAATGAAATATATATATATATATTATTTAACAGAGTAAATTATGGAATTAAAAAAATTCCATAATTATGTGCAAATTATGGAATTAAAAAAATCTTCAAAAAGGTGTGTAGTTTATTTTCTGAGGCAGATTTTGATCAGCTTGTGTGATACTAATTAATCTAAGCCATCCGTCTACCCATAAATTTCTTGACTGCACTTATATTAAACATATATATTCCTTCTCTTCATAAGTCACAGTTTAACTACAAATGCTTGAAATGGTAAATTTAGACTGACAAATACATGTGCTTATTATTATAAATTCACAAAAAAAACTTCTTTTTACTTATTAGCCCAATGTGTTCCTTCCTTTTTGCCCTATAGACAGGTATGAGAAGGGTGAAACTCATTAAGCAGTATTCTCCAACAAAGAAGATGTTTATGTAGGCTTATCTTCTTCTTTAATGAAAGTTAATTGAGTTTCTTTGAATGGCTTTTTCTTAAGGGAATAGGAAAAAAACAGATGTTTTCATTACAAGCACCATTTACCAGGCAGCCTAAAATGTGTGACGGTTATATAAGACAAGGAAACAAGTAGAAGATTATTTGATTTCTTAAATTTGTCCATTATATATTCATTACTATTGTTCTCAACTGGACTCGCTACCAAGAAAAATCAGTGTATTTCTCTTTCAACTCAATTCATCACTCTTCAGAATGACTATTTCGATCTTTCCCCATATACACAATCTTCTCAATCACTCTCCATTCCATTCACTCTTTGCCTCTTTCTTCCTTGAGACAAATAGAATCCATGGACAGGATATCATTACATCGTTCTCTAAACGAACCTAAAACCAATGTGTGGTATGACTACTTCCTTCATCTGCCCAGGAATATTACAGACTCAATTGCCCAGTTTCTTCCACCTGAAATTATCCATGTTCCCCACATTCTTCAATGTTTTTCTGCTAAACTTTTTAATAGGACCATCAATATTCCCAATCCGAAGACTTCATCTCTTATTTATTCCTCTACATAGTTCAATATCATCCCTGCTTTCGTGACTAAACCTAAAGGGTTGCATTCATTACTGAACCAAAGAGCTAGTCGCCATTTCTTTTTTCTCAGACATCATCTCTTGACTCTGATTAAGATTACTACACAAAACCTAGCATAACCTCTTTGTTTATATTGTTTTCCATGTGCTACAAGCTAGGTTCCCTGAAAGAATTCAGGCTGGATTTCAGTATTCCTTGGGAGATTTCAGATGGATGTTAACAAAAAAAGATATCTTTTACAGAATTCTCTTGAGATCGATACCCATGGAAGGAGAAGGAGAAGCATGATAAGGCAAGGAAAAAAACTAGACCATATCCAGTTTTAGCCCATGGAGATACCTGGAGCTAGGATAACACTTCAGAGTTGTATAAAGGCCCAATACAGGCTTGGTCAAGAAACGGAGCCTGGATACTTCCACATTAACCAATAGTTGGTTTCAGACCACCTCTTGAGAAGGTGCAACTTGATACGAGGCAGGTGTTTTCACCTGAGGCAGTTCCCAAAAAGCACTGTTATCACAGCACCCACCACAGACAGAACTCCATTCTCAGGATGCTTCTCCAGCTCTATAATCTTTGCTTCTAGATTAGTATTTACCAGATCCTACTTCTCTACTCAATTTTTAAGTGTTGGAGTACCTCATGATTTCTTATTAGTCCCTCATCTTCCAAAATGTTCTCTCAAGGCAATCTCATGCACTCCTATGTTTTCTTTTAATAATTACAGGCTGCACTAACTCAAATTTATATATTTTCCAATAATGTCTTTTAGCTCGAGACATATATTTGTAAAATCTGCTTGTAGAATTCCATGCATGACTCCTTCCATTTCCTACTCTCTCTCAAGCAATATACTTTTTTATTTCTTGTTCCATGCACAGAAGCCAGAATGGTATCTTTAAAAGATGAAATAATGTTACTTTCTCACTACAACTTTCCTTTGGCTTCCTATTTCCCTTCAGAAAGAGTAAAATATCCTTAAAATGAGTCTTTCAAAGCTCTGAACATTTTGATCCACTTTTTTCTTCTGGAGCTTCATCTCTAATTGAATTTTATTCACTCAAGCTCTCTCCTTAACTCCTTCCATGAGACTAATTTTTATTCTTAAAGTTTTAGCTTAAATGAAAGTTTTTCTTTTTAAAAAGCAAAACCTTCATTCATTCTACCAGAAGTAGTCCAGGGATTTTATCCATAATCTCATTCCATCTTTATGTTTATTTAAATGTCAATTAAAATAATTTGTGTAATTCTTTGTTTATTTTTTTTCCTGATTGACTATAACTTCTAAGCAGGCAGGAAAAAAAGTCTGTATTATTTTTAAGTCTACCACAGGGATTAGCATAAGGCTTAACACAGAGAAAAAAAGCTATATGTATGTATATGTTGAATAAAGCTGCAATGAGTTATTCAGCAGGCAGGATTTCAATTAGGATTAGTTTAAAGGCTTACTGGGATATAAGGGAGAGGGGTGAGTGCCTATTGCCTGAAGGAAGAAGAAAATCTCAATGAAAAACAGGCTAGAAATGAAAAGATAACACAGAGAATAGCAAAATAATTTGTTTTTCTGAAGTGGTCTAAAACAATCATGGCTAAATTTATGATGGTCAAAATGTCAAAATTTGTGAAGCAGATGGAAACAAAATTTATCTTGATTTTCTGGGTGAACGAAGGTATTGAGGGATAAAAAATATTTTGTAGATGAGAAAGCGGATGTAAAAAAAGGAAGTTACCCCCAAACAGTTGGCTAAAAAGTAACATAGTTAAAATTTGAACTATATAATTTCTTCCTGATCTCCAAATGCACAGTTTTCTCCTATGCCAGCTCTACCTCAAAGAAATGTGAAGTCATTTATAACAATGGATATCAGCTGATTTTAAAAACTTAAATGGAAGGAAAAGGAAGAGGAAAATAACTTTGAAGAAAATAATCCTCTGAAAGACATTAGGGTAATGATAATTTCTGGGTTTTGTATTTTCTGTGAAAAGGGGTAATTAAATCTATGGTAGATGGTGAAGGAGACACATGAATTTAAAACATGCTAACACTGTGGGCCTTAGATATAGCCTGTAAGAGTAAATAAAATTTCAATCAAGACTATGACTTTTGGATGAGATTGATTCCAACCAATGATGAGCACATACCTCCAAAAGCATATGGGAATTATGTAACATCAAGGTATGGTTCTATGAAACATACTCTGTGCATGTGGCTTGTGGAGTCAACATTCCTTTATTTAATTGCACTCGACTAATGTATAGATCAGAAAGCATGTACATCAAACACTGTGTCTTAAAAGACTTATGAAAGAAAACAGGGATTTTCTTGTTGCTCTTAGTCTGCTGATTAGTTTATGGCATCAAAGAGACAATCTAACCTACCACATCTTCCAGCTGAACACATTCAGCTTCTAATCATGCTCCAAGTCTCAATTTAAAAACAGAGCGTTATAAGTGAGCAATCTCTTCTGAATCATATTTAGGTAATCTATGCTTTGTTAATACTTACATGTCCACCTTGAGACTAGTGTAAGAGAGACGAATAGAAAAAAGAAATTTAGTATAGATTCCTTAATTCAACAAACATCATTAAAAAAAAATACTAAATATATGCCCAACATTATCTTAGGAAGAGAGGATTAAGAAAATAAAGGTATGTTGAATGTTGTCCAGTAGAGGAAGACAAGTAAAAAAATGCAGTAAAATGTTACAGCTGCAGAGCCAGAAATGTATGGAAGTCAGGAAATTGGCACACATGAAATAAAGTCACTTTAAAAGGAGAGGCAAATGTAAGAAATATTCATTTACAAGTCAATACTTGAGCTAAGACTAGAAAGAGTAGCAGTGTCCTTGGAGCACAATTTGGGGGGAGGGGAAGCAAAAGAGTTCAGAGGACCAAACTAAGATGCTTCAACACGGAGAACTGAAATAGCAAAGAGTTTGACCCAGTTTGTAATTTGAGAGACATACAAGCAGTTAGATTGACTGGGGCATAGGTCACAAGATGGGGCATGATGAATTATGTCTGGAAACAAACCGGCAGGGCATTCAAAGTCACATCAAGAAATTTTCACCTTTTTCTATAGGAAGATATTGAAGGCCTTTAAGCAAGACAATGACATAACATCATATAAATATAGATTCAAGTTGGTGAGACAAAAATGTTACTTTATCAGGTAAATTAGGAAGTAGAATTGCATCATTTAACTGCAAAATAAGTATTTCTTCTCCCCCTAAAAGAAACAGAAAACAGAATTGATGCCAGTTATTAAGTATTGAACATTGTTCCTACTGCAACAAGGAACTTCCAATTTTTTTTCTTTTGGTTCTTTGTGTGCCTATTTTCAAGGGAATATAACCCAAATCTCCACATCTTATCATATAAAATCAGTACAGGTGACTCACTTATCTCAAAACCAGAGGGAAATATAATAAAGACAGAAATATTTAGTTCCTTGAATTAATCAGCTGAGCTAGTTGAGTAAAAAAAGTTTAGTTTGAAATTTCAAACTATATTTTGTTTAATATTGTAATCACAAAGAAGCAGGTATTTAGATGTTTTGTTTTTGTTTTCATTTTTTTCAGGAAATCATGTAGAGAAAAATTTGAAGTTCATGCATCTTTCTCAAAGAAAGATGCCATCAGGTGCAGCTGCCTTTTTTCAAAAGCCAAGGCAAATCACTTATAAAAGTAGTGCAATAGAGTGTTAAAAGCAACCTACCAGTGAACACACTATGCCCCTTAGTAAAGTACTGTCCATTCTTCCCATCAAGAGCTAGTCTATTTCCTTGACTCCTATATCTGACTGCCTACATGGCTTGTTTATGGGCAATGAAGTGTCACAGAAGTGATGTTTTGAAACTTGTGAGCTCAGGTCTTCAGCGTCTACTATCTATCTTGGAATCCAATTCACACATGGGGAAATTCAGGTTCTTCTGTTAGAGACAGTGGACATATGGAGGGACAGGCCCTGGAAGATGAGAGACCGCAGGCTGAAAAAAAAATCCCCATGGAGGACCATGGCATTCCAGCTGACAGCAAGCCCCTAAGCCTCACACGTATATGAGGCCAACTTGCATCCAGCAGCTCTAGTTCAGCTGTCTAGCCAAAACTGTGTCAGGCATAGATGAACTATCCCTGCTTTGTCTTGTCAAAATTGGTGTCCCATAGACTCATGAATGATAATATGGCTACAGATTCAAGCCATTAAGATTTGGGGTGGTTTATTATGCAGGCATAGATAAACAGTACAAGTGGTAACATGCTTCATGTTACCTTTTCAGAGAAAAATCCCAGTGGCAGACCATGCTCCATGTAGAAGATATCTGGGAGCTCAATTAGTACAAAAATGGCATAGCCTGTGGGACACAGAGAAAAAACCACAGTATCAGGCCCTGTACACAGCAGGATACACAAGAAGTCAATGCACGAAGAGCTGCAGGTGACCGATGGTCTTTTCAACATTCACACCAAAAAGCACAGGCAACAGCAGTGCAGCTCCGACAGTGATGTATGTGTGCCACAGACAAATGAAACCAGACCAAGCAGGAATCTTGGCAAGAGACAGATATTAGAAAATCAACTGAAAGCACTGCATTTGTTTTTCTTTAGATGTGTATGTCAACTATAATGTAATATATATATATTTTTAATCTTCCCTTGAGGAAGCAAAACAAATTAATAAATAAAATCCTGCCCCATTTTTTTTGCTATTATAACTACCTAATGATGTTTTAGAAGTTTTGTTTATTCTTTCTGTGAAAACTAGTCAGAATATGTTTCTCTTATTTCTTTTTTAAAGCTTCAATGCAAAACTTTTATTATAATATATCACACATTATAATATTAAAATACTATCTCCCCTAAAGCTGTGTCATATTGTGTCACATGGAAACTTACTTCGATTGTTTGGAGCTCCCCAATGTGTAATCATTTCATCATGCTAAAAATTTAAAAAGTTGATATATTAGATATTTTTAAAGTGCTAAATTATAAATTTTCAAATATGTACAAGACACTAATAAAATGTCATGACTCTACTGAACACTTACCAAACTCAGTTGACCCAAACAAAGTAAATTATAAAGTTTTATTAATTTTCCACGATAACTTTCATTCTTATTTTAATCCTTTTCTGGCTTCAAAATAATGGAAATTTGATCTTAAACAAAAACTACATCTATTAGTTTCCTGTTACTGTATTTTTTCTCTAAATAAAATCCTCTTCCCCGATTTTAGTTAAGCTACCGACAAAATAATAATTTTGTTTTTTATGCAGTGGCTTTGTATTTCAGGACTATGTAAACAAGGTGGATTGATTAATTTAAGTCACCGATAATTAAATAGCCAGAAAGGTGGTCTTCAGATAATCTGCCAAGTAAACATTACGGCATCATTGCAAGGAAGTAGCCCCAAAAATATCATCACAACAGAGTTGGGATGCTAGTGATCTGACTTTAATTCCAAGTACTCAGCCAGAGTTACAGACCAAATACAAATAACTCAGACATTTTTTGATGTAAAAAATATTTTGTAATTATCGTATTGTTCTCATTAACTGAATGTAGTCAGCTGCTTATGTTATTAAGAGTTTTAAGGTTTTGACATAGTAGTGACCTTTGATAAAAAGATGTTTTTGTCCCTTAAAAAAATCCAAGATCTTTAAGGCATTTCTGTTTGAAATTTTAGACCCTAAAATACCACCACAATTTTGTACAATACTTAAACATTTTCGTCTGAATTTTACTATATTGTACTTTCTTGAAGATTTCCTTAATGCATATTCCAGCTCTTTGGAGATTTTCAAAGTCCGTTTAACAGCCTATCTTATTTATTTATTACCAACTTCCCTTATAATTTACTAATGAGTCTATCATGACCCTGGAGTTCTGTTAGTCTTGGTGCTTTTTAATATCTTTATCACATATATTGAAATAATTCTGTTAATTTTTACATATTTTACAAGCTCTTCTTTTGTGTAGCTGGATGTTAAATATGTTATATAACTCTTATTTGCATCTATATCTTTCTTCATTACAAGTATCTTAGACCTTCTACAGATCTCATGTGCCTAACAATTTTCAGAGAAAAAGAACCTAGTTTAGCTTCCCATGGTATTATCCTTTCTTATAATTTGCTTTATGAGTATATTTGAATACAATTTAATTCTATAATATATGCTTTATCTCTCTCACACGGTATATTGTGCTTATGCTTAACTTTCTTCTATCTGAGAAGGAATTAATTTTTCTAATCTAAATATATTTCTCATAAAATCACAGCCGACAACAAAAAATTTCATTTAAAAGCTACCTTCCTTTCTTTCCTTTTTTTTTTTTTTTTTTTTTTTTTGTGGAAAAATACTCCACTCAAACTCTTTATCCAACTGCCTAAAACATTTAGCGGTACTAATCTATCTTCTTTGCTCCTTGGTTTTGATTGGTAGAATAACAAAAGTAGGTCATAGAGGATTCCAGAAAGTGCATCTTACTTTCATATGTCCAAAGTATTCCTAATATAGGATTATCGTATTCAGTAAATAAAAGTACAGAATGCCCATTTAAATTTAAATTTCATGTACAATTAACTGTTTAGTATAAATATGTCCAAATTATGTGGTTTATCTTAATTTTAAATTTAAACGAATGCCCTGTAATTTATCACACAAACCCTACCTTAATGAAATGTCTTTCTCTTTAGCTTTTGTCCCAAATCTTGAGTTAGAATCTTCTGAGAACATTATTAGTTTCATCTCCAGAAGCAAAAATAATAAAGGGGGTAGTACGTTTCATTTTAATTTTTACGTACTTGACTTTGTATGCACTTAGGACTGGGAGTTCAGGAACAGCCTAGCATAGCCACCAACATTGCTTATCTTATGAATGAGGAGCATAAGACCTCTATTATTTTGTGAGCTCCCTTGGAATTAACTCATTCATTCAAATTATAAGCAGTGCACACCTACTCTCTGACAAGAATTGTAATATCAAGGATTTCAAAAAGTACCAGCTATATCTTGTCCACTAGAAATTTCAAGTCTAGTAAATGGAAGGAAAAAGGTATAAAAATGTGCCCTTTTTATTGACTTTAGTACCTGTACCTGTGTCTTCTGATTGAGCCATGCTTACCTATAAATTATGCTCTCAGTTTTGAAAACAGCCTATGCTATAACAGTGTAGGTGCATACATGTATATATTTCTTTATAGTCAACAAAAAGGTAAGTGTGAGCCTTGGAAGAAAAATATGCTGATGAAATAGAAAATTTGGATTCATAAAAGATATTTTGATAGAACTATAGAAAAGATCTAATTATCATTTTCTGAAACTTACTTTGCTTAAGCTCTCCAAATGTTGGACTATTGAAGTTCAGTCCTCATATGTTTCTTCTCTATAATTAGTTTCTCAGTTAGAGATCCTTAAAGTGTGTCTGGAAATCCCAGGGCATCCCTGAGACATTTTGAGGGAATACAAAAGGTCAAAACCATTTTTATAATAATAATAATAATAATAATAATAATAATAATAATGCCACTTCCTTTTAACTTTCTCATTCTCTCAAAGTTACACAGTTGGATTTTCCAAAGGCAACATGAATGTGGCAAATGATACCTCAACAGATTGAAAACTGAAGCATATATGATAATCCACCTATCTTTTAGTAAGGAATCCATTGACAAGATGTGTATAAATTTAAACAATACCTTTTTTATTACTACTTATTATTTGTTTTAGAATACATAACTATTTTTATAAAAGCCTCATTCATATAAACAACTTATTTTATTATTTTTAAATGAAATAATTTGTTTTGAGAATTTTTGTTTTAATATCAAATACGATATATATTACTAGATAAAGTCCACATAATCAAAAGTTCTTCAGAGGCCTGAATAATTTCTTAAGAGTGTGAAGGAATCCTGAAACCAAAAAGTTTGAGGGCCTGTCCTAGAAACTCACATAGCTTTAGATACCATCCTCCTTATACTTGTGACATCAAAATTTATACATTCAAGTGTAGTCACTTTCTGCATCAAAACCTTTCAATGGCTTTCCTACACATACAGAATCAAATCCAAACCCTTCTTTGTGACCCACTAAGTCATAGGAAATTTAGCCTCTGCCTTAGTCTCCAATCTCAGTATGTGTCACTTCCTGTTCTCTCTGCTTGGGCCATATGGGCCATCTAAGCGCTTCTTCGAATATGTCAAGAACATCTCAAAGTCATGGAAATACTATTACCTAATATTCTTCCCTAAAAGACTTGCCCTTTTACTTTACTCAGGTATCTACATAAACTTTCCCTTTAGAAAGATTTCTCTGACAACCCATTACGATAAGCAGCCTCAGTCACTCCACCATCTTGCCCTACTTTACATTTCTTCATTGTCTTATCATAACCTGAAATAAAATAAGTGAAAATATAACTAATGTTTGTTTATACTGGATGTTCACAAGCTACTGAGGATAAGAAGGTGTCCATTTTCATTCATTACTTTATTCTCAATACCTTTAAAATCTGTGACACATTATAAGCCTACAGATATCATTTGTAATTTTTTTTTTGTATAGTGAATGTATTTGTGAATAACATATACTTTATTTTTATAGCTTTTTCCATTGAATAACATTTCTCTGAAGTAAATTCCTTCACTCTGAAAATTCGAGAAGAGAATTTTCTATATCTGTATATATAGAGAGAAAACGTTAATAGTATTGGTAACTTATCCCAAAAATAGAGTAATTGAATTTTTGTCTTTAGCACAGCAAAGGAATTTCTTCTAAACTGTCTCAAAATAAAGGCACATTCAGTGTCTTTTATTTTCAATGCATTTTGTAGATCAGAAATAAACAGAACGATCAAAAGGAAAATAATATTATGTAAACCAAGATCTAATAGAGTAACAATAAAACATTTTAATGTTTGACATTATCAACATTAGTTCTAAGCTATGTCTTAAGCTTCAAAATATTTCATTCATTCAATGGTGAATTAGGTGCTAATTACTATGGGCTAGGGACTAGGGGAGAAAAATTCAAATTAATTTTGGCCACCAATTTAAAAAACAAAGTCTATCAGCCAAGTGGATTCAAAAGTTTTGCAGGGTGAACATAGTGAGTTTGGTTAAGGACACAGTAGAATTAAAGTGACTGGAATATTGAGCAGAAAATATTCCACAGGATGGTAACGTTAGGGTGGACATTCAGAACTAGAGAAATAAATTTTGCATTCACTTTCTTAAGAGTAGATGCCACTAAAGTGGCAGAGGTTACTTAAAAGAAATGGTAAACTGAAAAGTTCTCACTTATTAAGATTCTCGTGCCCAGGAACCTTGCTTTATAGAGCATTCTAAATGGAGAAGATTTTGCAATGTAGAACCACTGAAGATGACCTTCTCTCTAAGATGTGCTTGAAATGCTTACTGTAGACTTTCTCTACACAAATGTAATAATTCCAAAACCTATCATTTATATGATTTTTTGAAGTCTAGAAATGAATTATTATAGTAAATTTATTGTACTTAGACCTCTTAACAAACATTATTATTGTTTCTGTTTAATTCAAAATTTCAAAAATCTGAGAGATAAGGTCACAGATAGGTCATTGAAGTTTAATTCATCTCCTTTTTGAAAGAATATAGTGTTAATGCTTTTGATTGAAATAATGTGGATTTCTTCATGCACTGCAATTCAAATTATTTCTAATTGTTCAATATGACTTTCTTGGAAACTCTGTTTCATAATCAATCTCCCCATTCCAAAGCTATCTTTCTCAACTGAGATAAGTGCTAAGAATTACGATGGCTATCTGACTCTCTGGGAATATTTCTAGCAAAATTCACTCATAATATTTGAATAGGCTATTAATTTTTTAAGATACCTCAAAAATAGAGTATCAGTTTTTATGATAGATATTATAATTACATTTAAGCATGTAGGATAATTTAACATTCATTTTCTGCAAAATCAAAATTGCAAGAGCATGAGAACAAAAATTCATTTGAGAAAAAGTAGAATTTTATTTTTTTATTTTTTTCTACTTATTGATTTGCTAATATTTTATAGAGAACCATAATTTCATAGCATGAATACCTTCAAGCTTTTTTTTTTTTTTTTAAGAGATACTCCTTCATGCCTTGTCAGAAATTTATGGTTGCCACTGCATGGAGATTGCTGAAAGCAAAATGAAAGAGTTCCATCAAATGGTTATATAGAGCCACAGAAGTTCATATTTCACTAATACAAAGGAGAAAAGAATTTCTTCAAAATTGAGTTCAGTCATACATTTTTAACTGAAATTTCTAAATGTTATGCCATTTAACATCTCAAAACACTATATATCTTTTAAACCTCATTAACCAATTTTTCTCTAGTATTATTACACTGTAACAGAATTAGTGTCTAATTACATTTTGTTTTTTTGTTTTTATATTATAAAACCAATATTTCATAATATTCTGCCCATAAAGTTTGGGATTAAAAATGCATGGCTATAATCTTAATTTGTATAATTGTCTGTTTAAATTATGTAGCAGGTATACCACAAGTCACACTAACCTAAGTATTGGATAATGCTGAAATTCAGAAAACAGATGGTTAAAAATAGTGCCTTATAAATACAAAGAAAACTCAACTCAGGGGGTTTGAAAAAAATAAAATCAGTTATAAAATGTAAGTATCAGTTAACTTGTTTCCTTTGATGTACTAAATTAAGTTTTTTTTACAATACCTTATCAATTTCTATCATCCTTATAAAGGTAAACCACTCATATATCTCTCCTATGAGTTGTAGTAGATCAAAGGGCTACAGGTTCTTTTCCATTACAGAAAAGAGTCATGGCTTATTTTAAAGCTATAAATGCTACTTATAAATGCAGATTACAGTTAAGATTTGTTTCTTAATTTATCAAGCAGTAGTTAATTTGAACAACCATTTACAGTGTTTCATTAACCAAACTTTTCTGACTGTATGCAGTGTTTCCCACATCGTGTAGGAATAATTGGAATAATTATTATTGGGAAAATGTTAAATGATATATTTTCTATATTAAATCTATAAAGTATTACTTAAACATAGAATTAGGGACAGTGTGTATGATTCAGAACATGGGTTTTGGCATCAGAGACATTGGATATGAATCAAATCTCTGCCACTTTTTTTTGCTGTTTAATCTCAAGCAATTATATCTTCATGTATATAAGAAGAGGAAAATACTACTACTGATGTGGATGTTGTAGAAATTAAATGATATACTTTATATTAAGGACTTAAATATGTAGTTGACTTTCATTAAAATAAATAATACTTATTGGGAGAAGAATCCATTATTTTGTCTTGATATTAGTAGGTGAAAGTGGTAGAGAATTTTATATACAAATTCATTGGATTAAAGAGTTTAAAAAATGTAAACTAAGAAAACGAAATAAAAGAAGACAGATACTGTTATCATAACAATATGATCATACTTTTTTGTCTGCGAACTTCCTCCAATCAAGTTCATCTTTAGACCTTGCATTTCCATTTCTACAAGAAGCCACGAAGAGTTTCACATAGTCACACTTCTTTCTCTCCTTGTATCCTTGCATAAGCAATAAGCAAAGCTGGTTTGAATTCTCACACAACATCAAGAACAAACTTTCCTGTTAACATGGTAATAAAATTAACACTGAAAATGGAGAGAGTACATTTAGTACATTTACTAAAATAAAAACAAGTGGGGAATGTAGGTATAGGGGACATACGAATGATTTGTACTCTACTTACATATTTTCTGTGTTTGAAATTATTCCAAATGAAATATAAGTAAACGTAAAGGAAAAACTAAAACCTCTTTTAGCTAACCTAAAAGTAAATGAATTTACCACCAAAAGATCCTCACTCCAGAAAAAAAATCTCCTGATATTATTTCTTCTGCAAGATGAAAAATAAACATGGAAGGAAATTTGGAGATGCAAAAAAAAAAAAAAAAAAAAAAAAAAGTTGAGCAAAGAGCCTGATAAGAATGTGGATAAATCTAAAGACATACAGTATGTGTGAAACAACAATATTTAATGTGAAAAGAAGGAAAATATAGGGTTATAACATGAGATGACAATCAGTAAAATGTGACAGATGATTTAGTTTTAAAAAGTTCTAAGGTCTGTGTGTTACACAAATGTGAGAAGAGATAGTGATTAACATAGACTTTAAAGTAAATATACCTGCTAAAATTTTATAGTAACTAATAAAAGAGTACAGAGGGGGTATGGAATTAAAAAACTTAAAAAAACTTAATGTAAAGGTTGCAGAAAAATTGGAGTAATGAGGCAGAGGAAGAATATAAAAAACAAGAAATGATGGTAATGAATCCTAAAAAAAATCAATGCATTAACTTTCCAGTTAAAGCTTAAATGAAACTTTAAAAGTATTTGTTCAATGTTATTTTTGAGATTTGTTTGATGGATGTATATATAGGTTTACTACAGTAACCTATAGACTAAATTTTATTCATCCATTCATCCTCTTTTTCTATCTCCTAACAATAGTTCAAAGCACATCCGGGATTTTCCTGTACATCTGTGTTAAATGGACTCAAGTAAAATCACAAGCTTTTTAGAGAATGGGTATACTAATTACCCTAAATGTTAACAAATCAATTATTTAAATAGCATTCCTCAAGAAAATCTGATAAAGCATCTTTCTTCACACATACACACACACACACACACATGCACAATTCCTGGACTGCTTCTAAGTGTCCCTATAAAAGGAAGAGTGAGAATTATTCGGGGTTTTATGTTTTATTCAATTGGAATAATCTCCTCTACAGTACCTTGAATCGTAACTCTTTTTCAAAAAAAAAAAAAAAAAAAAAAACTTTAAACCTTAAATAAGACAACATTATATAGTTTTGCTCTAATTAGGTTGCTATGACATTGTGTTAGTGTGTATATGTGACTGATATGTATGTATGTATGTATGTGAATGGTCTACTATATGCAGGTTGTACAAACATGGTGTAATAAGGACCCACTGCCTTAGCAAACAGAATCTGATAATTGTAAGTTTAAAAAGGTGGTGTTCAGATATACCTTCATACTTGCCTACATTACAACATTTATTCCTACTTGTCCAAAATTTATAACTTGACATATCTTGTATAGGAGGCAGCTGAGCCTTAGGCACGATAACCATAAAATTTGTTCTACAAATCAGGATATTTTTGAAAGTAAAATGGACATCAAGAATATACCAGGACTTATCCTTAGGCAACCTATGTGTCAAAAAGATACTCCTCTGGTTTTAATAGTGAAAAATATATCATGAGTTGTCCTGTAGTTTAGCTCTAATGCCTGGGAGGTGCTGTGCCTGTCTTTCACAAAGCTAGAAGGATTGTTGGGCTCTCTTTCCATACATTGTGATTATTAAGAAAGTGACATTTGTCAAAATGAGCAAAGACCTGCTGCCATAGATGATGACCTAAGAAGACAATGAAACCAATTGTTGAAATTGGCTAAGAACCAGAGGGATAATGAAGATCAGAAGAAAGAAGTTTTATTTCCTTAATTCCTCATCCACATTTTCAATTTCACAACACATTTCATACCGGCCAGCAGTTGTTTAGGTGGAACTCAAGCTGTTTTCTTTTGTTCTGAACCTTCATGTAACTTAAGACCTTTTAAGTGAACTTTAACACAAAGTACCTCATGCACTGCCACTACATACCTAATTTAATCTATTATTTGAGCTCCCTTTTAACACATTTAGCCTTCATTTTTCCCCTTTTCCAGGTTAATTACTTTTAGTAATAGAAAAGGTGAACATGTATTGAAAATTTCTACCTTCTGGGACATATTAAAGTGCCTAAGGGAACTCAAGTGAACTTGAGATCCTGGAAGGCAAAATGGATTCCCATCAATATATTTCAGTGTTTTACCATCTTTCCATATGGCATGAAGAGTTTGCATAATATTCCAGCTTATTTTTCTAGAAAATTAAAATAACGCTAATTAAAATAAATCATTGAATTATGTTTAATGCGCAGTCTGCCTTCTTAAGCCAATACAGAACCATAACTCTTTCCCCAGGTAGCTTATTTAAAGTATCTTTACCAAAAAGACAGATTTCAGATAAATGTCTGATATTGGAAAATGACAATTTTTTTGTGTGTGATGTAACACCCCAGCTAGGCATCAATATTTGAAATATACTAATATAGTTTTTATGCTAAATCTCATTTATGTATTGTTCATGAATAGATTCAATATTTTAGTACAAAGACTTTAAACATAAAGTGCAACTGAGTTCTGATATCACACTTTTCTAGAGTTTCATACTGCAAAATAAAGTTGTTCATCTAAAAGCACAGTCTGTCCCAAGCAGATGCATTCCATTAAAAAAAAAAAATTTTACATGAATTTTCTTCTTTTAATTCTCTGATAGCTTAATGTATGAATCTATTTTTAGATGTAGTAATCAGCCAAACTAATAAAATCGGGGGTATTTTTGTTATTATAATAGTTGAAATGCTGCTCATTTTTAGGTACCCAGTAATGACTATTGTGTCTTACTTGAACCACATGGTATATTTACTAGCTATGTGATCTTGGGAAAATCAACAACTGCAAGAAGTTATTCTCTCATCTTTACTGCCAATCTAACCAGTTAAGAAGGAAATCAAGGTTATGTGTGTGAAATTCCTATAAAAACTGAAAGTATGAGATAAGAATAGATTTTTAAGCTTGAGAAGACAAAATATTTGTGATTATTAATAGTGAAATATCATGACATAGATTAAGAATGGCTTCTTTGGTTGGAAGCCATCTTCTAGATCTTTATTCTCAGGTTGTGTGAAATTTGAAAATGTCTTAGATAAAAACTGCTGCCTAACTTATCACCTGGTTTTCTTCCAATGCAAGGAACTAAGAGCCTTTCAACAAATGGATTATGTGCACCATCTGTCCATTTTGTGTTGCGTAATAAATTTTATATGAAAAATATCTTTTCCCTCCTACACCAGAACACAAGAAATTTGATATCTTTCTTGGTCTCATGTATAACTTAGTGTTTAATATAAGCTATCGGTGTAAAATGTAGTTATACATAAACTATAATTTAATTTGAAAATCACAAAATCTGTCATCACTCTATCAATAAAGGATTAAAAATATTTCTGAGGTAGAAATTTAAAACTATTTTTGGATGTCTGTCTTTCTGCAACTTTAACTATGTATGTAGAACAACTGCAAACTCTAAATTTTGTTAAATGTATTTTAAATAAATATGATATGCAAGCATATGCATATTTTATATCAATTTTGCATATAAATTCCTCTAAACTTTTAAAATTTAAAACATCTTTAAAAAGTACATTTTTATATGTAACCATTTTTAATTTGGTCAACATAAAAATATAAATTTGAAAATAATCATGAAACAGTTAAGAAAAAAATTACATAGTGATATTTTTATCCCATTCCAATGTAAATATGTAAAGTCACAGACAGGGAGCCCAGGATCGGAATATAAAAGATTTAGAGGCTATGAGTACATAGAAAAATACAATGCATTAGCGCACAGTTTGATATTAGTTCAAGTTATTGAATACCCACAATGTGCTAGTTGCCCATTATACACTTCATTTAAATGTGAACAAGGTATGATTTCTAATGGAGGAAAATGGAGATTACAAAAGTTATGCAGTTTTCCAGAATAACACTACCTGAATTTTTCTTTCTTTCTTTTCTTTCTTTTTTTTTTTTTTTTTTAGGAATTTAGGCATTTGTTTATTTAGCTATTTATTTTACTTATATAAAAAAAATGCTCGAATATTTAATAAATAAAACACTCAGGAACAAATACCCTGATTCATGACTGCAGAGCAAAATCAAATCTATCTGGTATCAGCAAAATGCATACCATGCAGTAGGTTATCAATAAATCCTTACTGAATTAATTCAAAACTAATTTGAAGAAAATACAGCCTGTCAAAATTTATATTTTTCATTTTATCAAGTTTTGTTGTGCGTAAACCCAAGACTTGTATTAAAAAGTTGTTTCTCTTGCAGGGAGATATATATATATATATATATATAATGTAATAAATCACATTTTAATATACTGAGACTATATTTACGGTTTTCCTTTAAACGTCATTTTGACCTTAATGATATAGCTAAATATTTTATTCTGCAAGCATCATATAGTTTATAATTGCTAAAATATGCTACTTCCTAGAACTATAACAAATAATTCATTACACACAAAGGCTTTGTTTTAGAGAGAATAGATATTGGCCATCATTCTAATTTATGTCTCTTAAAAGAGTGGTTGACTACCTCTAGCTAGATATAAAATATAATTTAATCTTGATGAATTCAGATTCCTTGTTTGGCAAAAATTGTATTTTTACTAATTAATTAAAATAGAAATGAAAGGGTCCTGGAAAAAACAGCTTTCTAATTGAGCGATTGAGCTTTGAATCAGTCTAAAACTACTTCATCAGAAGAGAACTGATGATTTCATAATACCAAGTGGGCTATAGTGCTGAAAGAGAGTAAACTGGGAACAATATTGCATTCTTAAAATTTTAATCAAGGAGCAAAATGTCTACACATATGCCACTTTGAGATTCTTTTTAAAATTCCTCTACCTTTGTTTTTAATTGTCCTAAATTAATTCTCCCCAATGATAAGTTCCCCCTTGCTCCTCTCTTATTCTTTCCCCTGAACCCATAGGTCCTGTATCCATTTATGGAGTTCATCTAATAATTTGGGGCTCTTTTCCAAACATCCCCAAGTTTCAGGATGCATTTCGAGTGATATTTTAGAATAAATTTATACTTTAAAAGAAGCATATGAGTTTAAAAGTTCAAGGTGTACCATGTCTGTTTTATTCCCGGCAAGATATTTATATCAAATTTTTACATTATAAATTTATGAAAGCTATAATTTCAACAACCTACATGTCTATACTTTTAAGATGGCAATTATAGTTAAGTCTATTCCAACACTCTTCTCCAAGTGATTACATGCATTGCTATGCATTGACAACAGAAAGTTACTTCAGCATCTTCCTTTAGAATCTTGATAGGTAATAGTTAATCATAAATATAAAACTATGCTTTGAATTTTTTTAAAAAACATTTTGTGAACATACATTCAAAGTGAGTATCTAGTCAGTATAGAAATCAGTTAGATAGATACGGTCAGGAACAGGAGCAAAACATTTGCAATTTATATAATATGGCTTTCAATCTAGTAGGCCCAACTCACTGCGTTCCATGACCCTGAGGAAATCAAGCTGTTTGAAGGTCATGAATGCTCATTTAAAGCCTCTGGGAGAGTGACAAGAAGTTTCCAGCTATGTCAAGAGAAGTAATATCTCCAGCTGAGTGGATAAATCCCCTTCATCGGTGGAGAAGGAATTGTTCATTTTGAGCCTATGCTCTGATTCAAGGATAAGAGGACAGACAGAGCTACCACTGCTACATTTACAAAGCAGGCGGTAATAGATGTTCGGGTCCTATAAATTTATCTTAAACAGCCCAATGATCCTCAACACAATGATAAAATCCAAATCCCTTTCCACCGCCTTCTTGTTTGACCTCATCTGGTACCTCTCTCCTCTGGACCCACTCAGTCCCAGGCATGCTAAGTTGATATTTTATTAATTTTTGAAGACACTTTTATTTTTTTTCAAATCTACAAGTGTCTAAAGATGTCCAACTGGAATCAAGTTTCAAAGCATTTTCCAGAATTTCTTGAATATTAATGAAAAATTACAATACATATAAAGAATATATGAGAGATTAATAATCATTGACCAACAACAAACAAAAAAACTAAATCTCAGGAAATAAGTGCACCAAGTTTCAACAAAACAACTCAAGTGAAAAACTAATTTATCTCATTGAGAATTGACTATAATGCAGTCAAAGATTAAAATGTTGGAAACAAGTTTTCTTCTATTCTGCCAACCTTTAAGAACATATTTATGAACTTTTCTGGAATACAAAAGCTTCAGCAACCAGCATTCTTATCCACTTTTGTTTTCCAAAACAATGTAAATATGAGGAAGAAAATCTTTAAATTTATTCATAAATAGAAATCAGAAAACCACATGAAATTGGGTTGTAGTTTTATACTGAGAATTTCCTTGATTTGATTTTCTCAAAGAAGCAGAAACCATCATTCTCTCCATGTTTCACAGATTGTCTTTGGTATTCAGAAAGTTTAGAAAGATGTAAGACATTTTATGTTAGATATAAGTAAAAAGATGTTTTCAGGGCAGTAACAAATCTGTGATTAGCATCTGGGTATAAAGCAAAAAGTCTTCTGTTAAGTGAAAAGAAAATAGTAAACCATAACATTTAGGGAACTGGGAACCAAGTATTGCACTTCCTGAATTAAATTGCTCTTCTTTCTTTCCAAGCTAACAGAAATATCATACCGTGCTCTAACCCCCAAAGAAGGCGAGAGACAAAACGAGCATATTTAAAAGAAGGAGTTTTCAGTCCCCAGGCCAGGGACCTGGAGTGCACCTGTCCATGGCCTATTGGGAACCTGGCCGCACAGCAGGAGGTTGGAGTGGCTGATAAGTGAGCGAAGCTTCATATGCATTTGCAGTATCTCCCCAGCCCCAGCGCTAGCATCACAGCCTCAGCTCCACCTCAGATCATTAGGCATAAGATTCTCACAGGACCACCATTCCCTGGTGCCCAAAAGGTTGGGGACCTCTGCTTAAAAGTATGGACAGCTAAACACCATAAGTTTGATATGGAAGAAAACAAGTTTGGTAGCTTTCTGAGCTAAGTATACTTAGAAGTATTATTTTATATGCAAGTAAGGATGCAAAAAAAGATTTCTAATTTCTCACCATAGGCATCCAACATGATTTCAGGTGTGTCATCTCAGATATAAAATCAGAAATTTACAATCTAAAGAAAAGCTTGAAACTTTTATGGTCAGGTTATCGGGATTAGGGAAGATTGGTGCTCCATGTTCCTGTTGTAATTGCTCTCATAGAAAGAATCTAAATTTACAAGACTCTTCACAAAATTCTGATTATTTTTTTCACATTGAGCATGACATTGTGGTTGCTTTGAGTTGGCAACGGCACTGTTAGTACAAAGCCTTGAAAGTGAACCCCGAGCTGTATCATGAGAAGTCCAATGATCTCATCCACACAGCTCCTGTTTGAAGTAAAAATTTTCATTTTTAGTTACTTACAGGACATCTTCATTTATTTATGATACCATACACTTGTCTTAATTTCCTCTAATTACCCTTAATATCAGAGGTTGTAATATTTTTAGAAGTGGCATTATTTACCTTTGCCTTTCTTTTTTAGCTGTTAAATTTCCAGACCCATGAAAAAGAATGTTTAAGATTATATCTGTTGAAATACCTGCTTTTCACTTACCTTAAAATATAATAAGTCCAATTTAAGTATGATTTGGATAAGTAGTTATTTTGAGAAAAAATTTTTACTCAGACTAATGTAAGGCATCATAGATAAATGAGAATATCCAGTGAATTTACTTCAAGTTGGATTCGTAGGCCATATTTTTGAAAAAATCTGGAAAAGTCAATTTCATAAATAAAACTTGTTAAAAAATGACAATCCTTGAAAAATAAAATTATTCATTTATATAAAATACTTTTTAAAAAGTATGCAATAGGTATCAACTATATAGTGACAGAAAGAGATTTGACTTTGCGTGGTGAACAACAGTGTAATTGACAGGTGGTATATTATCAAATTGTACACTTGAAACCTATATAATTCTATTAACCAATGTCATTCTGATAAACTTAATAAAAAATTCTGCAGTGATACAATTAATAATGCATAAAAGCAATGTATTCATTAAACAATGGATATAACAAATAAGTACAGATAAAATATTATGCTAAATTCATTGTTTTTTGACACATTTCATGTAGTAGAATAATTATCTGAATCACGTTTATTATCAAAACACCTGACTACCTGTAAATTATTTACTTAAAAATTAGTAATCTCTAGCATTTATATAATGTATATATGAGTGGTTTATCTTAAACACAGAATTAACAATTTTGTGTCCTTTTTTTCTAGAGATTTATGTCTTATTCAAAATCACTATGACATGTATATACAATTTTTTAGATTTTCCTTTTAAATATTTAATCTGATGCAGTTTTGGCAAAGAAAAGGGTTTTTTTTTTTTTAGATAACACGAAAATATATTTTAGAAAGGTAAACTATCAAAACAATCCATGTAAGTAGTAATAGTAATAAGTCTAAAAATTAAAATAGGAGCAATTATTAATAAATGTGTACTTACAATGCTCCAAGCACTAAGTTAGATTCTTACACTTTTTTTTTTTTTACTATTAATAACCACCCTTTAAGATGTGAGTTATAATAATGTCTAATATAAATGTGAAAAATTTAGACTGAAAAGTAGGTAACTTATCAAAAATCACAGGGTTAATATAATACCAATGTATAATTTGAATTTGAACCCTGTTCTATCTGCAAAGAAGAAAATAAAAGAAGGTGGATGAAGAGCTAGATGAATCAATAGGTAGTTGGAGAAGCTTTCATTTACCGAATGCTAAATATGTGAGATCTCATTACATCATTAATATAATTTTGTAAAATGTTTTATTTCCATGCTACAAATGAGAAAATTAAGGCTAAAAATTATAAGATATATGGGTCATTGTACCTTAGGTGACACTGCTCTAACTGGAAGGTCTAGAATTTGAACCAATAAGACTATCCAGCATTCCTCATGCCATTTTATTTTTAAGTAACAATTTCAAATAAAATCAGTATAAAATTGAATATAACCAGAAAATGAAATTTAAAATATTTAACAACACTGAAGATTTAAGATCTAAAAAAAGAACACTCCTGAAACAACAAATATTGAAAGACCGCATATTACTCCAATATCAATCTATAAAAATGTATAAGAATAAGATATATATTTGCTCATAGGAGATGATTTCCTATGATATTTTCAGCTACAACCCCCTCATTTATCACTCATGACATTTCAATGTGCAATGCTGCTTTTTTCCAACTATGGTGACACAACACAAGCTCAAATCATTTCTCTTAAAGCCTTATGTTTATTCTCAGGAGGTGAACAATATTAGCCTAGGAGTCAAATATTACTGTCTTCTTTTCCATAGAAGTTTATTAAAAGAATGCAAAGCTATCTTTCATTTCAACTTGTTGCTATAAAATAAGCATACAAACATTTTTATTTGTTCGTAGTTCATTTCTTTATACCAACCCCCAAAAGAAGAAAATGATAAACATGATGTTTGCTTCAGTTCATTCATTTTTAAGGAGAAACATAAAACCTGAAATACCTTTTTATATATTCTAACCATTTCTGGATTAATCAATTATCACTAAGGTAAACTTCAGACATAGTCCCTGTGTTCCAACCTTAGCACACATATGAGAGGCCACTCCTGAAACATGCAACCTCTTACCTACTGAATAATTGAGTACTGATTTCTGAATTTGTAGCTGACTTTCTATTACTCTTCTCATGCATTGTCTAAAGTCTCCCCCTCTTTCTGAAATCTGACTTTCTTAATCCAAAGCAAGAGAATGTCCATTTGAATCTTAAATACACCAAGTATCCTTTGATCAAATCCCACTGTACTTGTGTTCCTAAAATAATAACAGCAAATATTCTTGAGAATTGTGGATGTGCCAGAGACTTATATTTTTACGTATTGTTCAACCCCAATTTGTCTATAATTTTTTTTTAACATTTTGTCTTCAAAAAAATCTAGATGAAGAAAACGAGGCTCAGAGAGTAACTAGTTCACCAAATTTATATAGTTCGACTGTAGAGGACATGGGATTTGTAACCAGGCCATCCATCTTCAGAACCTGCTTGATCAATCACTAGCCTCTATCACCTCCAAGGAGCCTTGTATCTGTATAATATATAATGATATATTGACATTCATGACTAAGATGTAGTAAAAGACTGAAAAAATGTAGTCAGTGCTGAGAGAGAAATTGTTCTAAGCCAACCCCAATTAAATCTGAGTCAGAAGAAAACTTACAAAATATTATATTTACCAGTTTAACAAATGGGAAAGCTGAGGCTAAGAGGATAAATTATTTGCATTATTAAATAACACAATAAATCTTAAGAGTAAAGCTTGTTCTTTTTTTTTTAACACTAGGACTCTGTCTTCTATCTTATGTTAAAATGATTGATGATCTCTTTTCCTAAAAGTAGAATATACTAAAGGATAAAAGGCTATGCCTTAATCTTCTTATTTCTAAACTTTAACTTATTGCTGGACTTATCTTGTTTTTGACTGACTAAAGTCTAAACTAAATTAAAGATATTATTTATTTTGCCTGTGCATTCTTTTAAGTGGTAGTATCTTCTGAACTTGTTTCTTTAGCGACTGAGGTAAATATTATTCTAATTGGCATTCACTTCAGTAATTGTGAACTCTCCCAAGTGACCAATATGTGTAACAGCATTAAGTACCACCTGTTAAAGTCATTTATTTGTTATATATTGATCCCTAGTACCCTGTGTTTCCAAGGTCTCATGTCATTTGAACAGAAATAATAAATAATTCCATAAATTCCAAGAATCTAACCACGAGTGGGAGAAATATTTATAAATAGATTGTTTAGATTATACTCACCAAGAATTAGATAAATTTTAATACTCCTGTATATACATAAAATTCATAAAATTAAATTTCTCTTCCAGCCCTTATGATATATGTTACCATATTTTTTGAACAGGCAATACCTTCTAATGAGATTATGTGTATATATTAATCTCCTGAAAAATATTAGCTATAATTTCTTCTACTTCATTTTATTTCTGTTTTCTATGTTTTTAGATATATTTTGTTGAATTTGAAATACATTGCCATGAAGAAATATGCTTATTGCAAATTATATCACCATCACTTATGTAGGTTTTCTTCCCTCACCTTAGAAAGTTGTAATCTGCCAAAGTTTTAATAGATCAAGGTTTTAATAGAATCTCTTCAATAACTATTTCATAGCTAGTTACTTTTTTAATGTACACTTATTGTGATAAGAGCTAGAGTATACGAGGTCTAGAATTTGGTGTCTATAAGCAACATGTATTTCTGAGCAGATGGCTTAAAAGGCAAAGATTATTTTTAAAAGAAAGAGTATATCTTAATTATTTGTATGATTAATGATTTTATCTTTGAAATAAAATATTTGGAAAGAAAATTAGGTATGTTAAAGCATAGTTAATTTCTACCAGCATGCAGCACCTGTACTCTCTTCCACATAAACTAGAAAGAAATTAAATACTAAATTCTATCAGCTGTTATAAAGGTAATACAAGTTTAAAGATGTGTGAGAGAAAATACAAACTGAAATAATTAGTCAAGACCGTACCATATGGGGAGTATAACTATTGAAGAGTAATAAAATGTGGGTTAACAGAACAACAAGAAATAAAACAGGCATTTTACACAAGCAGAGAAATACTGAAATAAACTCTCCATGCTCAGGCTAGGGTGCATGTTATGAAGAAAATGTTAGAATCTAGCCAAAAGTCCAAAGTTTCAAACACAGGCACAAGAGGTACTTATGTTACTGATTTAGAAAGACACATGAAAATGGTGGTGCTTTAATTTTATGTCTTAATTTGGAATACAGATAAAATTGAAAGGTGTGAAACAGGAGGTAAGAGGGTTGTAAAGGATGTGAGCATTGGGACTTGAGCTTGGTATAATCCAGACACTAGTTAAGGCTCATGCGCTAAGACCAACAAAGGAATATTTTCAAAAGTTGTTTTCAGAGATATATTTAGAAGTATCATTATATATTAACGAACCTCCCAGGTGTCCAAAGTTGACCTTTGATAGATAAGAAATTCATAAATAAAACAAGCTGCCCAATATTCCTTATTTTACAATATTTTATATGTTCGAACTGTACAAACACTTACTGAGGATATTACTGAAGTAATCATGCAACAGAAATATTAACAACTGTGATAAAAATTAACTAATCAATATGTACATTTCTAATATCATTTAGAGCAAACACATGTTGATCAGGCTGAATAATACGAGGTTCTACATCAAAGTTTTAGGCACCTAAGTTGTAATGGCAAATGTGAACAAAGAAATGACATAATTAGATCATAATTGATTTAATAGTTTTATTTATACAATTTTTTAAATGAGATCTGAAGAGAGAGTGTTCTGCATAAAATAGTGATGTGAAGGATGCTGAATTAGCTTAATAATACAAATAAAAATTTTGGCAAGGACCATGTGCTATCTGGAGTAATGATGGATCATATACAGCAATATAGAATATTCTGTACTTTAGGAGGGAAAGGTAAAATATTAAGAAACATTTTTACAGAATATAATGTTAGACAATGGGTAAAATTATAGTCAAATGATTAAAATGGTTTTAAATATCACACATTATGTTAAAGATATAGAAAGTCTTAAATCAGTGGATTTATGATATCTTAGTCACTAAGAGCTATTAAAAAATATTTGAAAAAGTCTTTGGAGTGCTGACATTCTTAAAATTATAAGAATAAAATAAGGCACAATCAAAAGTGGGATTTGAATAAATGGAGCAAAGGTTCGACTCAGAAAAAAACAGCTCTAATAACACTCCAGATTAATCTTGATGTGGACCCCTTATGTTATTGGGCATGTAACTTGTGCAGTCACAGGGCCCTGTGCCTAGAAAAGTTCTGCATTTAGTTTAATTTTTTGCTCTTGCTGTTTTGATAGTCTTAATATTTTTCAACAAAGCATTCACTGTTGCATGTAGCTGGTCCTGTGCATTAAGTTTATTACAATGAGAAAAAGCAAATCAAGTAAATCATATTGGTGAACAAAGCAACATACACTCTAATGTTACCCGAGTAGAGAGTTTGAATTTGGAAACAATTTGAGAAGAAAAATAAGAAAGTATAAAGAAGTGATTAGATGGTAAATCAACAGAAAATAGAGAGCCTGTGTATTGTTAGATATGATTGCTGCCTGTCATTTCTTATTGGCACAATGTGGACCAGTAAAATAAGCCAAGAGTTTAGAAATCTGTATTTCCACCCTCGTTCTGACTACTACCATTGCTTAAAGACAAGTCCTACAGGAAGCAAAGTAGTAAGGTAAACAAGTAAGGGAGACTCTAACCTAGAATTTTGAAAGTTAGAAGGGACTTAGCTAAGGTACTAGTGCTATTAATTCATTATCTGACATTCATGAAAAAAATGATGTATATTTTATTCCGTAATATAATTTAAAGCATAAATAAAGCTCCTACCTCAACCCCTCATAGTGATATTCCAGCCCAGTGTTGTTTCTCAAACTCAAAAGAACTCAATTATTTATATTCATTTTAGCCATGGACCACAAAAAGGCTAATCTACTTAACAATCTTTTATTAGTATGAGTGGGAAAAAAACATTATTTAGTTACTAAACCCCAGATAAAATTAAATTAATAATACACCCCACCCCAATCTAGCCTGAAGTAAAAAATAAGTTATCTTTATAGACAATTATTTGTAAACATCTTTTACAAAAGTTTTATAATTCTTGAAATTTGCCCATATTGTTCCAGATTCAGTGCTCAACAAATATATGTATAAACTTAAAAGACATGATGACCAAGATCAAAGTCTTTCCTCCTCAAGATCTAACCCTTATAATTCCGTTAACCTTTAAGTAGAGTTTTTAGGAACTTAACTGAGCGAGACAACAAGTATTAGAAACATACTTTATAGGCTTGTTTATTTTTTTTATGGATTTCAATAATTATTTTTAGAAAAATTAAAGTTATTTTAAAAATTCTGTAGTGACAATTTTGTTATACCTTGAGAATCCAATTGACAATTTTCTTACATCTTGAGAAATCGATTATTTATTTCAAGATGGAAGTAAAAAGATATACCATCTAAAAGACAATTACCTAATTGCGATCAGTAACATGGCAGTAATATTACCAAAGAAGTGCTCACATGCAAATTCCTCACCTATGTCAGAATGTATGTTAAGCTTCCTTAGCACATATTCTACAGCTTATCAGTTCATTCATTTCTCCATTTGTAAACCCTGTGATATCTCTGTAAATTTAAGAGGTCACTTTCAAATTTCATTTAGTATTGATATTACTCATAATATTAACATAGTTCAAGCAAAGCTGAAGTGTGAGCACAGAGTGGGAGAAATAAATCTTTCCCAGAAGAACTCAGACTTATTTTTACTTTGATCTATGAAAATCTACAACCCCTGGGGAGTTATTAATTGTATGACTTTTTTTTTGTTGTAGATTATAAAATAATTTAACATCATATGGAAATTATCAATGTACTAGTTATCATAACCTATATTTGAGACACATGACCACTTTACTAAATTAATCAATTTCTAGAAAAATCCTTAAAACATAGGGGTTCCTTGAGTATTATATAATACAATATTTCATGGAAAAAATAAAGGAGAGCAAAAGAACTTTATTAAAGTTAAACATATTAAGATGTGATGAAATATCAGTCTGGTTTATAATACGGAACCAACAGAAACAGCCTTATGCATTCAATTTATAAAATTTTCCAACATGAGAATTCAAAATTACTATAATCAGAAATGAGTGAGATTTGGGACATTAATTCCCATTTCACTTCTAGTCAACAAAGTACTGGAAGTTCTAGACAGAGAAATTAGGCAAAATTAAGAAATAAAAGTCACTCAAATTAGAAAGAAAGAAAAAAATTATCTTTTATAGATGATGTGATTTTATACTTAGAAAATCCTAAAAAGCTATTAAAAAAAAAGAGCTAGAATTAATAAACTGATTCAGCAAAGTATCAGGACAACAAGTCAATACCCCAAAATTGGTTACATTTCTACACACTAACAACAAATATTCTGAAAAGAAAATTATGAAAACAATTCCATATTGAATAGCATCAAGAAGAAAATACTTAAAAATTAACCAAGGAAGTGAAATACTTATGCAATAAAAACTATAAAACATTGCTACAAGATATTAAAGACATAAATTAGAATAAAGCCGGCTGGCTGACACGCTCTCATTTCAAAATTTACTACAAATCTCCAGTAATCAAAACAGTGTGGTACTGGTATAAACATATATAGACCAATGGAATAAAATTGAGAGCCTAGAAATGAATCCTCAAATACTCAAATGATTTTTCATAAAGAGGCCAAGACCACTTAACAGGGAAAGAATTGTCTTTTCAACAAATGGGCCTGGGAAAACTGGATATCCACATACAACAGAATTAAGGTGAGTCCTTATCTAACAGCACATATAAAAATTAACTCAAAATGGCCCAAAGGCCTAAAATAAGACCTAAAACTATAAAACTCTTAGAAGAAAACCTGGAGCAAAATATTTATGACATTGGATTTGGCAAATTTTTCTTAGATATAACACCAAACAGCATGGGCAACAAAAGAAACACTAACAAATCAAACTTCATAAAAATTAAAAAAAAAGAAAAAAACTTCTTCATATTGAAGATATCCATATCTCTGACCCAGTATATCCTAGATTTCTAGATATATACCCAGAAGGTGTGTATATCAAAAGATACGCACAATGAAAACATGCAATATTATAAACAAATGTGTTTATCAAAAGGCACTATCAATAGAGTAAAAGATAACCCACAGAATAAAAGAAAATATTTGCAAATCATATAGCTGTCAAGGGCTTTACATCCATAATAAGCAAAGAACTCCTAAATATCAACAACAAACAACCTGATTCAAAAATGTACAAAAGACTCAAATAAACATTTCTCCAAAGATTATATACAATTGGCCAAAAAAAGATGCTCAACATCACTAATCCTTAAGGAAATGCAAATCAAAACTATAACCAGATACTACCTCACCACCATTAAGATGGTCACTATCAAAAATAAATAAATAAATAAATAAATAATAAAAACAACAGAAAATAATTGTATTGGCAAGGATATGGAGGAGTTGGAACCCTTGTACAATATTGGTGAGTATGTAAAATGGTAAGACACTGTGGAAACAGTATGGTAACGTCTCAAAAAATAAAAATAAAATTATCACATGGTACAGCAATTACTCTTCTGAGTATATATCCAAAAACATTGAAAGCAGAATCTTAAAGAGATATTTGTATACCCATGTTCATAACAGCATCATTCACAATAGCTAAAACATAGAAGCAGTTCAAATGTTATTGATAGAAAAGAGCCAATCGCAAAAAGAAAAATATTGTATGATTTCACATATATGAATTACTTAAAGTATTCAAAATCATAGAGACAGGAAGTAGAATGGTGATGAGAGGGGTCTGTGGAGATATTGTATAATGTGTATAGAATTTCCATTTTGCAAGATAAAGAGTTCTGGAGATGGATGGATGGTTACACAGCAAAATGGATGTACCACTAAAGTATACACTTAGAAAATGGCAAATTTTATGTTAACTGTATTTTATCTCAATAAAACTTTTCCTTAAATAGACTTGGTATACAGAGTGGTTTGCAGAGTTACCAATGACTGCATATACTTGGCCCTTTGGCTCAGAGAAGAAGTAGATCAAAACCGAATGCATCAGAAAGTTCGTCAGGGGAGCAGGTCTCACATAATTTACTATCAAGACATAATACATCAGAAAACATTTCCATAATTCATTACATAAAAAATACGTTTTAGATCAATATATATGACATTATCTTGTTATGTGAATCAAAATAAAATGACATATTTATTTATGTATTTTATGTAATTGAAAGAAAGATCTCCAAAGAAATACACAGATATTAAAAAGAATTTTAGATTTTTGGTCATGTCAATGCTTATTTAAATATATCAGCATTATCTTGATGTTTCAAGTTTATATCATATTTGTAAAATATACCACATACTACATATAATATACTGTTAATTAAGCTGAAGTTATTGTAGACAATCAAATTCTAATTTCTTAGAAGAGCAGTTTCTTAGAATGCTCACACATAGACTTTGCAGTCAGATTTCTGGTTTAGAGTTCCAGGTCTTCACTTACTAGTTATGCAAATTAGTCATTTAACTTCTCTGTGCCTTATAAATTTCTTCTGAGAGTTAAATGTGTAACTTTATGTGCAATACAGATGCACGCATGCACATAACAGTGTATAGCACAAAATGAGATGAAATATGTTAAACCCTGGGTAGATGACTAAAGTATTAAAAAAATTGCATATGCTACAAATTTATTTTAAAATACTTGTTTTTCTCATAGCACTGAATATTCAAATGCTCTCAGCTCTTTCTACATAACTAAATATTGGTGTATTTGAGATTCTAATGTGCTGTAGTCATTTTTCCAATTATGCTTCTGAAACTCAAAGAAGAAATCCATTCTGGGTTTCTTTCAATTAATAAACAAAAAATTACCATTATAGGTCTTTCACTTTTATCATACTAACCATTACAAAAACTAGAGTGAAAGAAAAATCAATTCAATAATTGGTTTTATAACTCCTTTCAAGCACTTAGTTTTTGAATAGTGCATTTGCGACTGCTCAGCAATGTACTCTGTTCTGATTTGACCATTACATCTTGGAAAACACATCGTAATATTCAATGTTATAAAATTTTTGAGAATGTTCTAAGTTTAACTTATGGTGGTGTGTTGATCAAGTTTATCATATCATATCAATAATCAAAGGATCATGCAGAGTAATTGTATCTAATCAAAGTAGTCATGCCAAAAATAAGACAAATGAAATTAAATATAGGTTAAGTGTTAATAAGCAATTAAATATGTGTGGTTTCTGGACTTTTTGGCAAGTAAGTTTGAATGTTTTCACATTATGTCATTGCAAGTCTACAATAAGGAGGTTCTGGTCAAGATGGCAGAATAGGTAAGTGCTGTGTTTGCCTCTTCCAATGACCACCTCAAAATTACGACTAAACTACAGAACAATCATTACTGAAAATCGTTTGAAGTCTAGCTGAACAGAAGTCTTATAACTAAGAATATACAAAAAAAAAAAAAAAGCCACCTCAAGACTGGTAGGAGGGGCAGAGATGTGGAACAGGCTGTTCCCACACTAGTATGTAATGGTTAAAAATTAAGAGAGATATATCAGCTGTGGTGGTCCATCCTGAGGGGCAAAAGTTCCCAGCTACATGCCAAGGGCCCCACCCAGGGTTCTAGTGCTGGGAGGAGAAGTCCCCATTAACTTCTGGCTATGAAAACCAGCTGAGACAGTGGCTGAGTGAGACGGAAAGCAGCTGAAGTCCCAGACATTCCTCTTAAAGGGTCCATGTGTGGACTTACTCTCTGACTTACTCTCACTTGCTTTGAGCTCTATTGCTGGGGGAAGCAGCTTGAAAGGTGCCAGAAACACACAGAGAGTAACTGAATTATCTGGCCTTAGGGCAAGGACTGGAGTGTCAGTTTTCTCCCAAACAGAAGAGCTGGCAGAGAACATTGTCTCTTTGTTGAGTCTTCCCCTCACCTAGAATTTCTTATATGTGCCATATCTGAATCTCCATCAACCTGGCTAACACTGGTCACCCCACTCTGGTGATTCTCTGAGATTCTGCCCCACTCAACTTGCAAGCCCATCCAAGCCAATTCCAGGAGATTTTCCATATAAACAGCCTGTCTTAGGTCATGCTGTGGACTTTCCCAAACTCTCTCAAAGGTTCACAACCCCCAAACAAGCAACATCTGGCCTTGGCATGTCCCATTCCACTTGCTAAGCAACCATAAGCCCAGCACTAGTGGCAGTCCACCTGTGCTTAAATTCTCTAGGCACCTCCAAGCTCTGTATGAGTGGCAACCTTTTCCATATAACTTTGTAGCTAATATTAAGTGGCCCTGAACAGGACACAAGTAGAGGTTGACACTGGCGTGCAACAGGGAGGGCCCTTCTCAAAAGGCCCCAGAATGCAGTGGCCATCTTCAGACAACAAACAAGCAAAAAAATCTAGGGTAGCAATACTTATGGCAGACAAAATAGACTTTAAAACAAAGTCTATAACAAGAGATGAAGAAAAGCCCAGTAATCCCACTTTTGGGTACTTATCCAAATAAACCATTTTTATTGCAGCATTATTTAAAATAGACAAGATATAGAGGCAACCTAAGTGTCCATCAATGGATGACTGGATAAAAAAGAGGTGGTACATATATACAATGGAATATTACTCAGCCATAAAAGAGAATACAATCTTGCCACCTTCAACAACACAGATGGACCTAGAGGGTATTATACTGAGTGGAGTAAGTCAGACAGAGAAAAACAAATGCCATATCGTTTCACCTATATATAGATTCTAGAGAACAGGAGAAATGAATTAAAAAAAAAAACAAAACAGAAACAACTCATAGATACAGAAACCATTTTGATGGCTGCCAAATGGGAGAGTGAGGGATGGGTGTGGGGAGAAGGGCATGGGGTTGTACAGTATAGAATGGAGAATATAATCAGTAGTATCATAATAACTATGTATGTTGTCAGATGAGTACTGGATTTTTTGGAGTGATCACTTCGTAAGTTATATAAATGTCTAATCACTGTGTTGTACAACTGAAACTAATATAATATTATATGCCAACCATAATTAAAAAATGAAAAATATATTTAAAATAAAATAATGGAAATAAGCTATTTAAAGAATAATTTAGAAGACTTTAAGATGTCTAATCCTGTGATTAGAATTTAGTTGATTTCAAAAATTAGTTAGGAAGTATAAGGAGTGCATTAATGATGCTGGTCAGGGTTTCAGTAGGGCAAAAAAAAAGCAGTTAATATTAAATTGTTATATTGTAATGGCTGAAAAATGACTGCTAGAAATTTATTATTTGCAGGAAAATTACTGCTTGGCTATGCCCATTGGAACACGGCTATGTCCATGGGAACATAGGCTGTTAATCATAGGAACATAACATTCTAAACAAGCTTTCTGCTTCCCTATCCCTGCTTACGCATCTGACCTGTGAGTTGACAGGTAATGAATAAAAGAAGGAGAGCCCTTTGTGTTTAGATAGAATGAAGAATGGGATTTGGAGCTTAAAAACCCTGTACCTCTACATTTCAGGGCTGCTTAATTTGGGGTCTGCGTACCCCTGGCAGACCCAGCTGGCTGAATAAAGAGTGTGTTTCCTATAACTCACTGAGTTCCAGTGGTCCGTGTGTCTTCGGGGGCTGGCAGCTACAACAATACTAGGTTTATCCTGGAACTAGCAGATAAGGAGCAAAATTCAAGTTTTGGGTACATTAACAATAGAGATTAGACATTGTCAAATCTGTTCTAATTCCTTTAGGATCTTTGATTTAAAGGTAGACACCATTGTTATCTTTATGCTATGCTAACCATATACTTATACAAGTTTAACATAACTTTATTTCAAAGCTAAAGAATATTTTTATCTATTTTGGGGATGCTTTTACACATTTAGTTGTGCCAGTCTATAATGTATACTTTCCTTTCAGAAAATGTGTTTTAATGCACTGCCAACTAGTAAAAATTACCATCTGGTCATGTTAAAAGCAGCTCTTCCCTCTTTTTCATTTCATTTTACCCCCAATCTACTCAGTATCAAATTCTTCACAAAGCTTTGACTCAAGGTCAGAGTGAAGTAAAATATTGCAATTTTTTTCCTAAGTAAAAAAAGCTGAGTCGTGTATACTCTACACTACTGTACACTTAAGCTTTCTTATTAAATTAAAATTGGATTCTAAAACATCTAGGGCAACCTTTTCCTGATTACGGATGACAAAATGATTTTGTTTGACTCAACTGCATTTCCTTTGCATTAGAAATGCACTGCATATAACCTTCCTCACATCATAAGCTCTAGTTGAGTATCTGACTTTAAGCTGGAAAACACTTCAATCAAATTGCAGCTTAAATTAAACTAATTCTATCCTTCCAGAGTATCCATTGAATACTACTTATGAAGGTCATAAGACCTGCTTTTCTCTGTTAATCTTAAATTCTGAGGACTTACATAGGTACATTAAAATGCTCTTAAGCTGATTGAATTTTTTGTCAAGGTTGAAAGGTGACTAGAAGACAACTCCATAGTCAAGTATCAAAAGTGTGATCAAACTTCTACATTTATATGAGAAAAAAAGACAATAACAGTGATTTATCATAACACAAGTTGTTGTTGAAATTTTAAAAGTTAAGAGAGCAAAACCTTCAGACCCGTATTTTAATACTGAAAGAGTTGAATTTTAAAAGTAAAAAAAAAAAATAAACATTTCATATGATAGCTTATCGCAGTATTTTTTATTAAATTTATTGGGGTGACATTGGTTAATGTCTAACGTGTAGAATTCAATAATACATCAGCTGTATATTGCATTGTGGGTTCACCATCGAAAGTTAATTTTATTCTGTCACCATATATTTGACCTCCTTTACCCTTATCTATGTCCCCCCTTCCTGCCAGTAATCACTAAACTGTTGTCTGTGTCCATGAATCTCTACTTGTTTGTCTTAATTGTTTTGTTTGCTCTCAGTCTTATATCCCACATACAAGTGAAATCATATGGTTTTCAACATTTTCGGTCTAATTTATTTGGCTTAGCGTGATAATTTCGAGATCCATTGGTATTGCAAATGGCAATATTTCATTTTTCTTATGACTGAGTAATATTCCATTGTATATATATACCACATCTTCTTTATCCACTCTTCTATTGAAGGGCACTATGGTTGTTTCCATGTCTTGGCCACCACGAGTGATGATGAAATGAACATAGAGATGCCTATATCTTTATGGATAAATGTTTTCAAATTTTGGGGATAGATACCTAGAAGAAGGATTGCTGAGTCATGTGGTAATTTTATTCTTAACTTTTTGTGAAATCTCCATACTGTTTTCCATTGTGACTGTACCAACTTACATTCCTATCAGCAATGTATGAGGGTTCTCTTTTACACTAATGTAAATATTAATATTTAATAAAAAAGTATCATTTACATGAAATATAGCCCAAGCCTCTCACACATAATATGCATTCATTACCTAGAGTCATAATAAAAGCAAAAATTGTGAATAATAGAAACAAAAATCATATTTCCTGAATATACATTATGGAACTAACACTGTCTTTTAAGACTTACATGTGCCATATTTTAATCTTCACACAACCTTATGATGTACATATAGGATATCATATGTAGATATTACTCCCTTTTCACAAACGGGGAAATTGAGAATAGAAGAGTTAATTTACTCCAAATCCAATCGTGTGACTCATTTACCCTATTTCTTCACCGCTATGAGATGTGGACATTCTTTGAAATGTTGCTGAAAAACATATGTCCCCTTGCCATCAATGATCTTACATTCTAGTGAAATAATGCTGCATTATAGAAGATATAATCTGTTCATTAATTTATGATATTCGAATTGAAAAGTTTGGTTAATATTTGAGCTAGTTTAATGTTATCAAAAGTATTGACCATCATGTGTCTACTACACAAAGAAATATTTTATTTGAATACTTTACATGCTGAACATAGCTACAAATATTCAAATAAAATGTAAATGTAAATATAGTTTCACATCAGTGAAAACCTATAAGTTTATAATTATCTATCTCATTAGTAATGTTTGTTCCTATAGTTTATAGCTTATCATTCTTAAAATAATGAGGTGAAAATGGAGCAATTATTGGTAGGAAGTCAATATAGGAGCGCCAATATAAGCACTTACACAGCACTGGAATTTCCTTTTCTTTAAATCAGAAATGTACATGTTCAGCCCAATTCAATTTGGGTTTAAGTGAATGAATAGCAATGTTTTGAGTTCCCAGTTGTCATTGTAAATATGCTATATATAATCTGTATCAGTAGTTAGGTGCAGTCCAGTTTCATACGGCTCGGTATAGAGAACTCACCATATTACATGTGAATATAGATCACCAATTTTTCCAAAGACTTGAGTACTGATATTTGAAATGTGCTCAAAAATAAGTATGAGAAAAATGAGGTAAAACTTTTTCATCCACTTTTATTTGCTGCATCATGATGTTTTTAAGTTCAAGAGTGAGTATGACAATGCATACTGAGCAGGAAAAAAAAGTTTTTGAGTGATATATATTTAGTTCCTACTAAAAATTAAATTAAAAAATTCTCATGGAAGCCTTTAAAGAAAGTTAATGAAATAAACAGTAATTGGTAAATCTGGATACCTTAAAAGTATTTAAGTATTTTGTTTTTTCAATGAGTAACATTGTTCTAAAAGCAGAAGCAGTAAGGATAGGCTTATGTTCCTTACACATACTCTTAAAGTTTATATATTCTAGGATTCTAAGATTTCATTTCATAAGAGAAATTTAAGTACTTTTTTAAAAAAAATCTTAAGTCCATGATGACAAAGAGCTTTGTCCTATGTCATTTGGAAATTTGGAAGGTACAACTTTTCATCAAGCTAAATATCTACTGCAATTATTAAACGAGTATTAGACAAGATCATAAAACTCTAAAAACTTTTCACATTGATTTTTTATTTTCATTTGTATTATTAATGCAATTTAGTATTTATAGCCTTCTCTAAGGTCCCTATGAATAGTTTCAGGAAATAAAATATTTTAAAAACAATGTGAGAAGCAAAACTATGCAACTCAAGATAGGATTAAATGACATACATTCCAAATATTGGATTAAAGAATAGCAACATAGATCACTGCAATATTTCTACATTAGAAGCAATTAAGAATTTAACCAAAAATAACATATAGCTTTTCAGGCTTAGGAAGAAGCAAAATATGTTTACTAATGGTCACGATTTAAATTTTAAGATATTAGACATTATAAACAAAGTACATATAGAAGTTGAAGGAAAGAAAGGAACACAGGAAACATCCACTTTATTTCGGACATCCAATAGGCAAGGGTTTTCACACATATTATGTCAGTCTTCATTAATAAGTCCAAAATTGTATATTAAAAGAGAATTTCAACATGCTCCCATTAGAGTGTACAAGTATGTGTCCTCAGAAATATTCTCCATTTACAGTGACTTGCTGGATGGACTAATCCAGTCTCGAATTTAAGCAACCTCTACATTCTGCCTATACACATCTCAGCTTGTGTCTTGGATCCTATCTCTTCTTTCCTGTTCAAGGATATTGTTCTAGTATTTCTCCTGTCTCTCTAGTGAATAAGATAATTAGCATACAACTAAATATGAAAATGAAAAGCCATTATCATATATGTATATATGTGTGTGTGTGTGTATGTATGTTTCTCTCATCCCTATATCCCCACAGCTCTTCTGTTTTTATAATATTTCTTGAAAGTTTTATCTCTAGTTACACCTCTGTTTCCTTTGCTCTGGTTCTATTGAACCCAGCTTTCCAGTCTGCCTTAATTTCCCCCATTACATTGAAATTTCTTTTATTAATGTCACCAAAGACAACTACAATGCTAAAATCAGTGTCACTTCCAAGTCCTCATATTATTGGATTTATCTTCAACAAACAACCTGACCCAGTTGATCACATCCTGCCCCTTAAAATATTATCTTAATATCACCTTTTGTTCCTCTTTGGCCATTTCTCCTCATTAGCTTTAGCTAAAAGTACTACTGTTGATTTGGTGTATAGCCTTACAAACTTTTTATGGATAATATATTAATATTTTTCAAAAAGTAGAACATATGTTATATAATGTTGTATCACTTGCTTTACTTTATAATTCCTTTATATTATAGTCATTTTTCCACAATGTTAGTGTTAACATAGTATCTCTAAACTGACAAATTCAATGAGAAAATATTAATCATGTTACTTATAGCTTTCAGAATATTTTTGGCTATACATAAGAATATCATTTTTATTAATCTATAATGAATAAGAAAGAATGGAAATAGTCACTAGCAAAAAATAAAATATAGTTGACTATTAAACAACATGAGTTTGAACTGCAAGGGTCTACTTATACATGAATTTTTAAAATAAATACAGTAAATGTGTTTTCTTCCTTATTATTTTCTTAATAATTTTTTTCTAGCTTATTTTATTATAAAAATACAGTGTTATAATACTGTATACGTAATACTCATAACATTTAAAATATGTGGTAATTGACTTTATGTTATCTTCCAGTCGACAGTAGGCTATTGTTAAGATTTTGGTGAGTCACAAATTATACAGGAATTTTTGAATGTGGGGGGTAAGGTGGTCTCCACCTTAACCCCTGTGTTGGTGCCCTTAACCCCTATGTTGTTTAAGGGTCAACTGTATAATGTGGTCCATCCTTGTCACTCTTTATCTTTTTTTAGATCTTTGAAAAGTGTATATATCAATACAACAACTTCACCATTTCAAATGTCTTCATCAGGCATATTTATCAATCCTAGGTAAATTACAACCAGCATACCTCTTCTCATTTCTATATATATGTATATATACTTTGTTGAAATCTAAATGACCCCAAAAAAATGGTTCTAAGTGGTACCAATTATGGTACATAGAGATACTTACCAATGGTAAGAAAACATTTTAAAAGGGAGGATTTTCTATTTCATGAGTTAGAAAAAGTTTGGTTTCCTGCCTAAGCAAATGAAAACCAGCTACAGATATTCAACTTAACACTTCTACATGTAATGACTTAACTGTTCATTAAATAGTCTCTAAGAGTAGTTGGAGGTCATTAATTGTAAAAAGCAAAGGCTATGAATATATGTATATATATATATTTTTTCAACTCATTGCTAAGCTGTATATTTTGACCTCTATTCTGATCTGTGATATGGCTATATCAAAATCTAAATATCTTTTATGTTGCCAGGCACTATTTATTGCAAGACAGAGTGACGTCAGGCAAGGATTAGCTTCATTGAACTTTTGATCCATTGTTTATTAGCATGTTTTTTGAAAGGTTTTATATTTATCACATCATACAATTCTAGGCACATAAATAATTAGGAATTCTTTATTAGTACAAGAAAGAATTATTTAGTGTAGTATTCTATAAAGAAAGCAGGGATAATTGAAAATACTTAAACTAAAACAGGGAATAAAAACTCTAAGCAATTTGTGTAACAGGTAATATAATTTTAGATGCAATCAACTAAAAATAAAACACACAATATAGCTAATAAGTCTTTAGTCCATTCCATGGTGTGGCAGAACCCTTTCCACAGAGGCGTGGCTAAGATACTTATCTTCATGCCAGTCATATGTCTTTAGCATCACAGCCTCCATCCTGTGCTCGACAAGACCACAGATTTTACACAATCTTTAATTTAATCCTCACATACTAACCTTATATAGTCATGTTAGCATCCCTACTTTATTTAGGAGAATAAGTCAGAGAGGATAACTTATTTTCTAAGTCACATTATTAATTAAATATTATAGTTGTTGATGTTAAAGGTCATATAACTTGAAGAAAATAAACATTAGTGAGTAGCAGCAGATAATAGAAAAAAAGAGTTAAGTTTGAAAATTGAGAAATACTGGTAAAAATAATTTAAAAATCTAAACAGGCTTCTGAAATTTATTAGTAATTATAAATAAAGAGTAGAAAACAATGCTCTTCAAAATATGCAAATATATTAATCATTTACATTGTATTCATTGTTATATAAATAATTTAATAAAACATTTGACCTTAAAAAATTATCTAGGGAAAGATCAATAAGATATTAAGTAGGTACAAACATACTATAATTAAATTTAAGTCTATGCCAACTCTTATTTACCTAATTTGCTAGTGTTCATTTATTATATCCAATTAGAAAACAAAATAATCTATGACAGTGCTATGGTCTGATTGTGTCTCCCAAAATTTATATGTTGAAATCGTAACTCCCAAAGGTGATGGTATTAGTAGGTGTGACCTTTGGGAAGTAATTGTCATGAGAGTAGAGCCCACTCAAATGGGTCCATGCCCTTATAAATAACTTCAGAGAGCTCCTTAGCCCCTTCCGCCATGTGAAGATACAATAAATCTGTGACTCAGAAGAGGGCCCTCATTCAGCTATGCTAGCTTCATAATCTTGGACTTTCAGCCTCTAGAACTATGAGCAATAAATGTCTGTTGTTTATAAGTAACCCAGTCTGTGGTATTCTGTTATAGCAGCATGAACAGACTAAGATAAACAGTTATGTTCCTCTGGATATCTGCCTAATATTTTAGATCTGGCCAATTCTAAACTAAAGTATGTATCTTCCAAATGTAAAGTATACATTAAGACTCTTAAAAATAACTCAATGTTTTTAGCTATTGTGAAAAAAATCACCATTTACTCATTTCACTTGTTATGTTTTATATTTTGAGGACATGGTCAAGAAATATGCTAAAGTACCACAAATATAAATAAAGCTATTTCCAGCTTATTGGATATTCCATCTGTATATGCGCACATCTATGTATATTTTGCATGAGATTAATAAACTTGTCTATTGCTATTGGATAGGTATTATGCAAACAAGGACTAAAAAGTTACTAAAAGCAAATTTAGTTACTACATATTAGGTTCTCAAAAATAATTGTATAATATGGAAATATAAAACACACTAAAGTTTTCAAGAAGTTGTTTATATAATTAAACTCAAAAAAATTAAAATATTATAATATTACTTACAGAATTATTGGTACAGGAGTTAAGTTTAAAACATTGTTTTGCCAAATTTAAATATGAATTAGTACATGGGATTACTGAAGCAAGCCACAGAATTTAAAAGTTAAATTGTATTTTAATACCAATAGTATCTTGACTAATTTTCAGTAAGTTTATTTTTTAATTAATGGATTTTAATACCAAATAATATTACAGTTACTTCAAAGTATAGCTACTCCCAATTCTTCAAATGCACCTATCATTCAAAATACTGAGTACTTAATTGTTCTCATATTATATTGATAATTTCAACAGTAAATATGACTTCCCTTTCTGATTGCCTCTGAATCAAAAAATAATATTTACCTGAACCTATTATTTCTTTCTTTCACGTACTTTCATACATTTGTCACCTACTGTATTCTGTATTTACTAAATGAACTATCTCTTGTGTTTAAACATTTTATACACTTCTTTCACCCTCTATATTTCGCATTCAGCAATATTTTACAATGGTTAACCTCACAATGACTAATCCTGATGACCTTTCAATTTTAGTAAACTATGAGCTCTCTGAAGAGTTTGATACTCTTCATCACACATTGTTCTTTTCCTTTACTTTCTCCTTTAAAAACAATTTCTATCTCTTCTACACTTGCCTCATGGTATACTACCATGTTACCACTATTTCTCCACCCTGCCCCCTTACATTAACTACTCATCAGCCTACTCCAACCATCTTTATTGGTTTCCCTTTCACCACTTCTTTCTCAAAACCTGGACATTTCCTTTTAATCTTCTGCCTTTAGATTCCCTCTTTTCTTCTAACTCTGAAATCTTAAATATTATTTTTATGTGATGATTCTAATTCCACTTTATCTAGAACTTTGCATCAACATTTCCATCTGCTGCATAGCTACTTTTATTTCCTTGTCCTGCTGTCATTTCAAATTAATCTAAAATTGAACTTAACATTCTCTCAATAAAATTAGTTTTTTCTTGCTCTCTGTTTTTCAAAGCTTTCACCATTTTTCAAGACAGCATTTGTACTACTACTTTCCCTAACACTCATATTCAGGTACTAGGTTCTGTCAGCTTCTTTTGTTAAGGCCTCACATCTCTCTCTTTTTCTATCACCATTCCTGGACTCCTAGGCCTTTGTAGTCCAATCTCTCTTTCCTGTTTATCATTACACACATTTATGATATTCGTATTCTTATAAACCCAATTCTGTCTTTACACTCTGACTCCTGATTCCCTAACCATGATCACCAAAACCTTTGATAATAGAGCCAGTATCAGCTTTTCTAGACTCACCAACTAGAACTGGCAAATACAGACATGTCTGCCATTACTAGTGGCACATTCTACACATCACAATTTGAATGACCCTTATATTTTCATGTTCGCATAAACCTTATCTTAGCCTTTAAATACCTATGTTCTCAATTTTATCACAAATTGTCATCGGGCCAAAGAAATGTCCCCAAATTTGCCTCCATAAAACATCCCTAGTCATAATGCAATGCAAATTCACCTTCCTTGAACTACTCTAGCTCTTATTGAGTTAGACACCTATATGGCTCCTTTAGGTATAGTCTTGTATTGTTACTCATATACTAGTCATAGAATATTAACAAAACTGCATGTTATTGCTTCTCTTTATTAGAGAATTTATCATTATATTATAAATATTTGCAATAATACTTAACAGAATTTTTATATTGTTATGAAAGTAAAACAATTATATTGAATATAATATTTATTGAGTAATTACATTACTAATCTCCCTTTTAACCCTTATTAGTAGTTTATCTCATTTAGTCCTCATTTAATGTAATGCTGTTTTATTACCATTTTATAGATAAATACACCAAGGCTCTGAGAGGCTCACTTATTCAAGTTTACACAGTTAGAAAGAGATGGGGGCAAGATTCATGACAGGTAGCCAGGCTCTAGAGACTGCTCTGTTAAACACTTAAATATAGTACACTCAAATAATAATAACAATGACTTATATTAGTTTATTATATTACTATTACTATTATGTAATTGCCCACAAATCCAACACTATATGATGATCTTTATGTATTATTTTGCTAAATTAACTTACAGTCTTTTTTTTTATATTCATGCGTTTATTTTAACAAAGTTGAAAACTCATTCTATGTACACCTTGCTATTTGATTTTAGTTTTTATATCTATCTATTATATATGGTAGCATCTGAATTTAAGATTTTTTTCTTGATTTTTGGAAATATAGGTGTGTTTAAGGATATAGTACATGTAAAGTACTTGGAATAGTTATGTACACAGAGTGAGGTTTTCTCAAATCAATAAAGTACATTTTTTAACATTGAGTTGTATCTTCTAGTCAGATGACTTGAAAATAGATTATTTCATAGATCTTGTTTTATGTACAAAGTCATATCCTCTCTTTTGTCATTATTTCATCTGTAATTGGATTTTAGATAGAATGAACAAGGTTAGTTCTGTAGAAGCCACACTTAATGGTCTACCATAATTAGTGCCAGACAGCTTTAGTGAGACCTGGGTTGTTCGTCTACATCAGTGTTTCTCCAACTCAAGTGTGCAATAAAATTATCTGGAGGATTTATTACAAGAGATTGCTAGGATCCATCTCCTGAGTTTCTGATTCTGTAGATCTTGGGAAAGGTCCACGGATTTTTGTCTCAATGTGACACTGATGCTGTTGGCCCAGGGACCACACTTCAAGTATCACTAATCTACAAGATTTAATTGCAGGAAAATTATTACAGACCCTAAGTATCTCTATAATGCAAGTTCTAGGTAATCCCTAACATAATCACACGGAGTTTTACCTCCATAAAATTTGCTTGTAAGAAAGTAATAAATCAAACTGGTAGCAGAAACACAACTTGTTTTCCTCTTAAGAAGCCTTTCATTTTGGGGCATTTGGTTTTTTCTTTGCTTTTCCCTCAACATAATGTCATTTTCCTGCTCCATCAGCACTCTCTTCTAGTTTTTGCTACTGAAATACAGTTCTGGTTAATGGCCAAAAATTTTCCAAGACTCCACACTCACTCCAGAATACTTTTTTTTAAAGTTTGGGCTCCCATAATAATCTGGCACACCACTTTTGTGGTACTTAGCACATTTGCTTTTTATTGATCATTCCTATGCATATTTTATAACTCTCTTACAAATGCCTAAGTGCGTCTTAATCATTTTTGCTTCTAAGTATCTTACTGAAAATAGCCTTTTGATAAGCATTTATTCAATAAGCATTTATTGGTCCCATAGGGGACTAAGGAAAAAGAACATACAACTGACTTAGCACCATTTTCCATGTCTATGAAAAAGCGGAATTATCTAAAATTGGGCCTGAAATTTCATTCTTCTATAGACAGAACAGATTTTTTTTTCATCATTTGTTTTGCAGTAAGCCTTGCTTTTGAAACGTAAGCAATAGTAAAATAACAGAAATATTTATTTCAGGATGCTATCTTCTTTCTTTTATGTACCATGAATAAGTGGGACTTTCCCATTATATCGTTATTCCTAATTAATAGAAGAAACAGAAGGATGTCTATTCTTATATGTAACAACCTATTTTGTGAATACATCATCTGTAAACCTTAATAATCTATAAAAGCTTACAAAAAATTTCAGTGTATACATATTTTCCATGATTTGTCCATATTGCCTGAAATTTTCCAGTCAGACAGATTTCTGAAAATAATTGAAATATTTGTTTCAAAATAAAAAGCTAATATTTAAAAACTTTTCATTAATCTAGCTTGTTAAATAATCATATGCTACCACAAAACTTTAAAGTTGTGAAGCTCCTTTCCAAAAAGAGTTTGACAAAGTAAGATAAGTTCAACTATTCATTCTTTACAAAGAAAATGAGAAAAGGAGAGGTTAATTGCTTGTCTAAGATTTTCCTACTGAACTAAGATTCTGGCAGTTATTCTTCTTCCTTTTGTTCCAAGCTTGTGATAGCTTTTCTCACTCAAATATTAAGAAACAAAAGCTATGTTGACATTTTTAAGATGATGTTGAAAGTGTCTGATTGAGATGACAGCTTATTATTATATTTTGATGTACAACATGATAATTTGTTTTCATTTTTTAATTTAGGCTTATGATACAATATGATCTCATCAAGAAATTCTTACAAGCTTTTTTCTTCTAAACCCTCAAATCAAAGGATGCATATTATATTTACTTATTTAATCATTGAAGTCACATCTAATTTTTCATGTATTAACCATTAGAAATATAGGTATTCTTTAAACAAAATAATAAATATTTTTAATCTCAAGCAGACATTTTAAATATTATTTATTAAAAGTTTTAATTTATTGTCAAATTTCTTTGTAAAATGCATTAAAGAGTTAAAAATGTTTCAGCCAAAGATTTTCATAAGCTTAGTGCAAGCATTCAAAAATAAATTTCATATTAAGGTTAATTTCATATCCAGAAGAATAGCTGTAATTTCTAAAAAGCATATTTGATGAAAACATGCAATGAGATATAAAACAGGCTTTAGATATTTAAATGCTATAAGGATAATAAAAAGTAAAACTGACTTTTGGTTTCATACATTATTAGACATGTTTTCCTCCAGAATTGTCATTCTAGATTAAGAGAATTTGTGCTTTAAACTTGGAAATAAATAATGCATTTACTTATTTGATTAAAGATTGTACAGTGAACTTAATAAAGATTTCATAGTATCTTCTAATGTAAAATAAATTCAATTTTCTACTTACAAACAGCTTTCAGACAATTTAGAAGAAACATCTTTTAGAAAATTATCTTTCCTTCCCCCACAAATGATTTAAATAAACCATATATACTTTTCGGAATGCTTCATTTCATCTAAATATGATACTCAGTTGATATGTCTTCTACCTCACTGAAAATGTAGGGAAGCAAAACCTTGTCATAAAATTTCTGGGTCTCCACACCTCACACAACTAAAAATTAAACACTAGTTGCAGGTTTTCATCAAATATGGCTTATGAAGCATGGTAAACTTTGTTCTTATTCTTGCACACTATTCTATTGTATATGTTTTTGAAAGGTAGAATTTTAGAAAGGAAAAAAAACCCTTGGAGAATGAACAGCAAGGAAATTTAACCAAACCTGGGTGACATCCGAAGCCTATCTGAGAAAGGAGCATGTGCACTTAGACTTGAAGGATAAATAAGAGGAGCCACTTTCCAAAAAAATGGAGCAAAGAACAGGGAAGAATCCCTGTGAAGAAGCAGCAATGAAGGTCTCGATATGAGTGAGAGGAGATGATCTGCACAGATCCATGGAATTTGACAATTATTCTTGACTATCTGGTGGTTGGAGTCATGGGAATAAAGATTCTTTAGGTAGAGTGTATAAATTAAGCCCTAATGAAGATTCAACATTAGGTATAGGAAATAGGAAGAGAAAGAATGAGAAAAGAATCGTCATGGAAAAGGGGCTGAGAAAGTATGGCTAGACTTGGAAAACAAATGGTAGGAGATCATGAGTTCAGGAGGTAAACAAAAGAGTATTTCTAGGTGAGAGGTGGGGTCAAAATAGTCCAAAACTTCGAGAGTGCAAGTAAAATATAGAAGACAACTGCCATCCTTTAACAATATTGATGTCACCGAAGGCCTTGGGGAAGGTAGTTTCTGTAAAATATTTCAAGAATTGAGGAGTCCAGCAAAGGGTATCAGATAGAGGTGCTCTAATGGTGGTAAGGAAGCGAAGAAAAGGCAGGAGAGACAAAGCAGGTCCCAAGCACAGGAAAAAACTCAAAGTAAGATAGAAGTGAGATGGGTTTGGATACCTGCATTTATTTGTTTATTCTTTAGAAAGTTACTTTATCTCTATAAGCCTCAGTGTCTTTAGTTATAAAATGTTGATTATGGACATAATTTCAGAGTTTATTATAAAAACTTGTAAAATAATATAAGTAAAATAATAGTATAATTTATGAACAGTAAAAGCATTAAATGCATTAGAAAATCCTGTTTGTTATTATGATTATTAATATATTATTATCAACTTCTATTATTAAGAAGAGGGAAAAAAAGAGGGATGTGTTTTTGTTTTGTTTTGTTTTTTAAATAGGAGTGATTTGCAATTGCTTTAATGCTATAAGACTGAGAAGGATAAAGAAAAAAGAGGAAGGGCATAATCTAATATACACAGAATCACCTGTATAATCCATGGACACAACAATAAAATCCACAGTGTCAATAGTCAAACCACTAGAGGTTTTGACTTAAATATGTTATTGTCGCAACACATGAAACAAAAACAGAGCAATGAATATTGACTGCTCTCTGATCATGCATGTATCACCCTAGTCACAACCATTTAAAAAACAATGCTACTGTATATTTCTCACATATATGGAAATATCCCATGAAATTTATATTCGAAGTTATTTGTTCAAGATTTTGGCTACCTCTTGACTTTTAAAAACTTTTAAAATTGTTCAGCACTTCTAATTGAGCATTTTCTGCATGCCAGAAACATTTGTGGATGCTGGAGATACTTCGAGTCAATATTACTTCAAGGCAATTATGGGATCCCAAATATTATTTTTATTAATACCTACCTCCAACCATTCTTAGAAATGGGCACCTTACTCAAGCGATTTTTAAAAATCTCTGCCATCCTGCTTGTGTTAACTGTAATAATTTATTCAGAGAGGCTAAAAATAAACTTCCTTTTAATGCATGGTGACTAAGATAATGGAAAATATGAGATTTCTTCATGTACTTTAACTATATTGTCTACTCGAGCACCTTTTGGCCTTTAGAACAAATTATCAGGATGAAGAAGTATGTAACTTGTGAAGTAAGAAATGCACAAACACAACACCTGTTAAATTTGAGTGTCACATATTTAATTGTAATTTTAGATGTTATTCTTTTTATTTTGGTTACTTGTATCATTTTTAGACTAATATATAAGTATAATAAGCCAAGAGATACTTAAAAATATTTGAAAAGATAGGTTATTCAGCCCAAGTTATTTTAAAAACAGACTTATGCACTTGTAGTACTCAAGTCAAAATATATGAACTGAATTCGCTTCTGTACAAAGGGAAACTGCAAGTAACTGATATTTTTCTTAAGACTGGCATATAGACAATTCTAAAAATGTCCTGGTTTAAGAACTATCTCAAGCTGGCAGTGTATACTGGCATGTGCCTCCTCCTGCTGACAGTCATTTCATTTTGAAATCCTTACAGAAAAGAGAAGAAAAGGAAACTTTAATAGGTTCCAAGTTGAAATAATATTGTTGTACTCCTTCAAAAAAAAGTTAGGACATTATTTTGGAGTAAAATAATTAGTTATAATTACTTCTCTCTTTCTCCCACCTACGCAACAGGCAAAAAATATAACACACACACACACACACACACACACACACACACACACACACACGCCCCTCATAGATATCAAAGACCTAAGCCTATGTTCTACATCTCAATTATATTAAATAATTGTGGATAAAAAGTTAGCCTATAGATACATGAAGTCAAATCAATAGAAAGTGTGATGTGGAAAACTATTTTTTAATAAAGTTGCTTTCATCATTTGAGAAGTACAAAAGTGAGGGCCGCAAGGATTAGGAAATAGGCACTAATATATCTGAGTGTCTGTTATGCATTAGGCACTGCGCTTGGCATTTTCTATAAATTATCTCATTTAAAGCAGCATATTATGAGATTGGTGTTTCTATGTCTACTTTTTCTATGAGGAAACCAAGATTCTAACACTGTGCTTCACTTATTCTATGTTGTGGTTGAGACATGATTTAAAATCAAACGTATAAGCTATATGGTCTAATGCTGTCTATTCTACAACAGTTGCTTTCCAATTGCAGCTAAATCTATATTGAAAAAACTATCAATGCTATGGAAGTCCAGTAAAACAAGCTAGCATTAAATTAAAACTGCTTATTCCCCCAAATTTATTTTTACTTTTAATTTACCATTATTTTGGTTGCTATTGTGACTTATGAGAAACCATGCACAAATTAATCAATTATGCAATTATTCTTTTTGAATATAAGACATTTTATTAAATCTAGTTTTTTTTTTTATTCAGAGTGGTAATGAGAAATTATTTCACCTTCCTAAAATTATGTCTTAGGATTCTATCCAGACAGTTCTAGGTCTGGTCTCTCTATCTTAAGACAATTACTTAATTGCCCAGTCATGGAATGTATGGTGTGACTGATTCATAAGTTGAACTAATTAAACTCCTGCCTCTGAATAGCCAAGTTAAAATGGAAAGATTTGTGACACCTTGGAGAAATAATTAAGATTCTATAATTTATGGAGCAACAAAATGTGAGAACATAGATACTAATGTCATTATCCTACTGGATTTCAAGATAAACTAACTTTATTACTTCTATGTCAAAAGATAAAGCATTAGTCTTCTTCAAAGTACCATTTAATTGTACAAAATAAGATACTGATCAGATTTATCTAATTTCTTGATTCTTTGTTTATTTTTCAGAAGAATGCAAAAAAAAAAAACAGTTTGAAGGTATGGGTTGGGAGGAGTGAAAAAATGTCTATGTTGCAGAAAAGTATAAATTAAACAATTTGGAGTTTAAGTTAGAAAAATATATATATTTCTAATGAGACTAAAGCTTGGATGAAAATTTCAATTGCTTAATATAAGCAAAAACTAAGAAATGTTGACTAGGTAAGTATAGATGAAAATCAGTAATTGGATAGAATTTGACTTCTTGCAGTCTCCATTTAGAAAAAACTATACTTACAATGAAAATATTTATGCATATGATTTTATAATGGAAATATATATGTATAAAGTGAAGATGAAATATAAACTATAGCATTACATGTATAATATAAAATTTAGCAAAATGCAACAAATGGTGATTTTTTTTGATACACGAGAATAATCATGGAAATCAAAAAGAATAAAACAAAATATGCTCAATGTCTATATGAGGAATTATATAAGACAGCTATACTTTTAAAGGACTTATGTAAAAGTTTTATTTTAAAAAGTACAACTTTATTTCTTATCCCTCTACCTTGCAACTAATTCATTACATCATTTTCAATAGTCTGCAAAGACACCCTGATATAGGCAAAGAGGATGTGAAAACTAAGAAACCATCATATTCTTTCCTATATTTAGAGCTCAGCTACATCTCTTACAACATATTAAAATGCTAACTGTGTTTGAAACACACTTTTGGTCTGACCTACAGCTGAAAAATAGGGAAAAAAAAATTTCATTCAGACGAGGTAATTCTTCTTCTTCAAGCCACCCTGTAATTGGATAACAACTCCTTATTGTGTGTTAGTATTATCGTCTGAATTGTTTCTCCACAAAATTTATATATTGAAGTCCTAAACTCACAGTACTCAGAATGTAACTGTCTTGGAGATAAGGTCTTTAACTGATGATCAGATTAAACAGAGGTCATAAGTGGGTTCAAATCTTATCTGATTGGTGTCCTGATAAGTAGAAATATTTGGACACGCAGAGTCAACAGGGGTATGCTTGCACAGAGGGACAATCATATGAGAACAAGGTAGTAAAAAGGTGCCATCTATAAAAGCCAAGGAGAGAGGCCTGGGACACTAGATGGTAGGTAGCCCTCAGAGGCAACACTCTTCCAGCCTCCAGAACTATGAGAAAATAATTTTGTTGTTTAAACCACCCAGTCCATGGTATTTTGCTATGGCAGCCCTAGAAGACTAATACAATCAGTACGAATTGTGTGGCCCAAAGGATTTAATAGTCCCAAACTCAATGCCCAACTATGTTAGTGTCTTTTTTATGTGTTTTTCTCAATTTCTTTTATTTTATCAAAGATTATAACTCCATTTAAAAAGTTTCAAAAAAATAAAGAAACAAAAAAAACTGTCAATTTCATTTTGTTCTAATTTTTCTGTTTTAAATACAGAATTATGTGAGGTTACATTAAATTGCCCTTTGTAAATGTAAAACTAGATATATTTAACTGGATACAATAGCAATTTCACACCGAGAATGTTCTAGTGTCACTCAGCTGAAAGACTTAAAGGAAAAATGATAACTTTAGAAAGAGTGATGCTTAATGAGCTTTGTGATTCAAATAAGCTATTTAGTGTAAGTGAAAAAACCTATCCATCAACCACAGAGAAAAACCGCAGTCCTTCCACTTGAAGTAACACATTTTGTCTGGCAGCTGAAATGAAAGAACATATATCTTCACAAAGAACAACAGAAATATTTTCACATTTGGACCATCATTGCCACAGAATGAAGAGTGGGGAAAAAACAGCACTATAGAGAACAAAATAAGAAAAATATCAGGAATGAGGCTTATAACATATACTAACTTGAAAAAAATATATATATATTTAGAGCTCAAAACATTTTCAGGTGATTCCAGCTCAATTATTGTGCAGGTAAAGAAACAGAGATTTATAGATGATTTACAAATTATCCAAACAAATATTTTGTACCTAACAAAACCAGACCTAGAACCCAGTCTTGGTTAAAGTTCTGTTGACTGTGTCTTAAGCTTCTCTTTAAAAAAGTGTTGTTTTTTCTCCTTACAGATGAGTCCTACACTGATTACAATGTCAGTAAAACAGATGAAATAAAACACTTTTTTTTTTTTCTTTCAGGGCCTCGGATATCCTATTGTCTTCTGACTCCCAAAGCCACTTGCTGTCTTTCTTTCCTCAGTGTTTCCTCTGCCTCTAACACATTTCATCTGCCAAACTCCAATCATCCTTCACTCCCCTAGTATTTTTTCTCAGAGTGCTACATTTTCTTTCATGTGCACATATCCCATTTATAATTTTTACAGTTTTGTTTTTTGGCTTTATTGACTATTTCTTCAACTAAAATGTAAGCTCCACAAATGCAAATAATCAGGACTGACTTAATATTTATTTTGCATGCTTATAAGAGTGTTGGTATATGACAGTAATGATAAGCTTTTGCTGAATAAATGAAGAAATAAATGTTTTTGAATAAATAACAAGTATTGTGTGATTACTGAATATGTGAATGAAATCCTGGGCTTGGACAGGGAAGTTAATTATATTGTATAAAAATCCCATTAGAAATATAGGGTTTGTGGCAATGAGGTACTAAAATTGGTTTACAGTCTAATTTCTAAATTAAGCAGGGTTTATATTCAGGGTTTTCGGTGTCAACTTTTCTAATCTTAGTTGCACTCTATAAGAATGATACATTCAAGCCACTGATGTGACTTTTTTAAATTTTTAAGAAAATTTAAAAATTTAAAAAAGTCACATCAGTGGCTTGAATGTATCATTCTTAGTCTCAAAAAATTGCATATAAAGTAAAAATTTTATATTTTTAATAAGAAATCCTCTCATAAATGATTATGGATTTGAAGATGAACTAATCTGTTATGTAAATAAGAAATTAAAAATTTAAACTGATATTCCCTTTCTGTAGTAAATAAACTGAACACAGTTGTATCTAGCAATTTAATGATAAGATAGAATATTAAACTCAGCATGAAAGTTTAGCTAGTAATCCAGGATGTGGAATTGAGGGGAGGGAGGTGGGCAAAGATCAAATGAAATTATTTATTGCAAGTTGCTCTCCAAAGATGAAAAAAAAAAAAAAAAAACATTCTTTTTTATCAATGTTTTTCCAAATCTATTTTCTGGACTATATCAATAAAATAATCAGCATTACCACGTTGCTCTGAAGTGTATGCACTTTCTGATGATGGTTTTATTTTACACGTGATGCTGTATAGCTTTCCTCTAATGCTATAATGCCAGAATATTCCATGTCCCGAGAAACTCTAGTCTTAACAGTACTGAAAGTAATACATTGATAGAAATAATAACTCTATTAGGGAAAGCTTTAATTAGATTATAGACAACAATCAAATTGGTATTGCCTTGAAAGTCAGACAGCTTTTTTTTTAATCATTAAGAAGCTTAGAATTGTAACATAAACAACACTCAATGGCACTGACTTTTTAAGGTGGACCCTGAAGTAGAAAAACATTCTATTTAACAGTACATGCAAAATAAAACAGAAACGAATGTATAGATACATGGAAAAATACCGATTGCCAGAGGGGAGGGAAGTAGGAGAGGCAGAAAAGAAGAGGATTAAAAAAAATGCAAACTTTCTGGTATAAAATAAGTCACCAGGATATAATGTACAACATAAGGAACAGAGTCAATAACATTGTAAAAATGTTGTATAGTGAAATATGGCTACTGGACATTGAGGTGATCACTTGTAAGGTATATAGATGTTGAGACACTATGTTGTATCCCTGAAACTAACACAATTATAATTAAAATAAATTAATTTAAAAAGAGCATATGCAGGAGTTTAGCACATTCATATAACATTGCCCTTGCATATTTTATTAAATTATTAAATTATAAATTGTGGGGGAGAAAATCTCTAAAGTAAACCAAGTATGTTTTAGGGTTTGTCATTTCTTTTGAAAATGAATCTTATAAGGTGATAAGGTTATTAGGGTAAGAATCTCAATAATGGGAACAAAAATACTAAATGATTCTTGGACAAGGAAAAGCTAAATGAGTTCACCATCACCAAACCAGTATTACAAAAAAAAAAAAAGTTAAAAGAACTTCTTTAAGAGAAGAAAAAAAGGTCAAAAAATGAATAATAAAATGGCAATAATTATATATTTATCAATAATTACTTAAAATGTAGATGAAGTAAATGCTCCAATCAAAAGACATAGAGTGAATGAATGGAGAAAAAAAAGAAGACCTATAAGTATAATGACTATAAGAGTCTTCAGATTAAAAGACACAGATTGAAAGTAAAAGGATAGAAAAAGACATTTCATGCAAATGGAGAAAAAAAAGCTGGGGTTGCAACGCTCATATCAGACAAAATAGACTTTAAAACAAAGGCTATAACAAGAAACAATGAAGGACCCAGCAATTTCACTTCTGAGTATCCAAAGAAACCAAAAACCACTAATTTAAAAGGACATATGTATCTATATGTTCATTGCAACATTATTTACAATAGCCAAGATATGGAAGCAACCTAGGTGTTCATCAATAGACAAATGGACAAAGAAAAAGTGGTACATATATACAAGGGAATATTACTCAAATATAAAAAAAGAATAAAATCTTGCCATTTGCGACAACATGGATGGACCAAGAGGGTATCATGCTGATAAGGTTGTGGAGCAATAGAAACTCTCACTTATTGCTTATGGGAAAGCAAAACAGTACTACTTTGGAAGATGGTTAGGTCATTTCTTACAAAACTAAACATATTCTTGCCATATGACTGAGAAATCATACTCCTTGCAGGGATTTACTCAAATAAGTTGAAAACTTACAGCCACACAAAAATCTGTCCACGAATGTTTGTAACAACTTTATTCACAATTGCCACACTTAAAAGCTAAGATGTCCTTTATGGTTAAATAGATTAAAAACTGTGGTACATCCAGATAATGGAATATTATTTATCACTATAAATAAATAAGTTCAAGCCATGAAAAGACATGGAGGAACTTTGAATGCATATTACTAAGTGAAAAAAAAAATCTGAAAAGACTACATAGTGTATGATTCTGACTGTGTTACATTCCGGAAAAGGCAAAACTATGATGACAGTAAGATCAGTAGTTGGCAGGGACTGAGGGTGGAGAAGAATGGATGAAGAGATGGAGCACAGAGAACTTTTAAGGGAGTGAAACTATTATTTTGTATGATACTATAATGGTGAATACGTGTCATCAAACATTTGTATAAACCCATAGAATGTAAAACATACAAGAGAGATCTCTAATATAAACTATGAACTTTAGTTATAAATAATATGTAAATGTTGCCTCATCAGTTGTAACAAACGTACCACGCTAATAGAAGATGTTAAAAACAGGAGAAACTGGAGTGTTGCTGAGGAGTATATAGGAATTCTGTACTTTTCACTCAACTTTTCCCGTGAACCTAAAACTGCTTAATTATTAGTCTACTACAACAAGCAGGAGAGAATGATTTTCACCTAATTGAACAAAATCTAACACAAGTTTGGAAAATGACTAACAGGTGTGCTTATATTGCTTTTCCAGATTCTTTTTCTTCAACAATATGATTTTATCCTTTAAACTATAAAACAGAATAAAAATAGGTATCTAGAGAAATTTCTTTTAATAACTATAGTAAAAATACCTTTGCTTCCAAAGCCAGAATCTACTCTTCAGAACATGAAGAGAAACATGTTGAAGGATATATTAATTTCATTTTCTCCACCAAAACCCACGTTATGACAGCATTATGAAGCATCATAATTTGAGATTAAGATCTATTCCTGGCCACCATGGACTTACTGTGTCAGATATTAAAATATAAGACATTAAAGTCCAGTCTTTGAACTGCTGTCCTTTGCAGTTACCAAAAGGTTAATTTACTATGTTTCTTTTTTTCTCTTTCATATTATCTTAAATTTCAGCTTAATATAAATATTAGCTAAAGTTCTTATTTTACTTTGCTTGAAAAGAGCAAAATGCAGAGGTCATACCATTACTAATACTGAAAAAAAAAATCAGCAAAATGTGCACAAAGCACAATGGAGATATCAGCAATTGTTCAGAAAAAAAAATAGGTTTTGAAATCTTTCCTTGCATAAAAGTTCAAATGTAAAAGAAAATTGTTTCTTTCTACCATATGTGAGCAATTGCACTAAAACTTAAATAAAGCCCTCTAAATAAGTAGCATCCACGTATTTCTAATACCAGAGATGGAAAGTGTATTACATCTTAAAAGCAGAATATTTGCTTTCATGGGATTCCACTGCATTCCATAGCTCAAAACTAACCTGAGCTAATTTCTCTCTGCTGGAAGCACCATTGATTTCCACTACATAACATTAAAAAACAGCAATCTAATGATGTACAAGGGTCCACCAATTGTGGGTCCACAGACCGAATTTGATCCACAGCTCATTTTGTATGCCTAGGAGTTAAGAGTGGTTTTCACAATTTTGGAATTGTAAGGAGAAAAGAGAAGAGAAAAAAAAGGAGAGAGAAAGAAAGACTTAATATTAATATGGCAGGAAAGTCTAAAATATCTGCCTAGTCCTCTACGAAAATAAATTTGCTAATACTAACAAAAACAAAAACACATCTTACCCAAAAAGAAATACTCATTTACAAATATTTCAGAGTTGAGACATTGCACATTTTATTCTATTTACTATGATGTATCTTCTAATAAGACTTCCCAGCAGCACACTCTTAGGCTACCCAGAAAATATGTTGGAACTATACCATAAATAGAATTTCATATTCTATTTACATCTTTATCTTTTTTCTTTCATTTACTTATTAAGATATAACTTTGTACTGGTAATATTTCAGTTATTCAGCACGACTAATATATTTTCTCCTTATATGTGTTTTAAATTTTAAAAAGATGTTGGATATGGGTATGTGGAGAGGAAAGGTAACTGGAGGGTGGGGCTGCAAGAGAAATCTGTCCTCTCACTGTTTATTGAATTTCTTGTTTCTTGTTTTATTTTTCCTTTTTTTTGCACAAATGAGAACTTCTAGTTTTACAAAGGAAACTACCAATTTTAGGATACAAATGTTAATCTGGAGTGATAACTCTGAATGCAGACACACTACAATTTAGAGATTATATATCAATTTGGTCAAATAAGTTTTTGTGATGAAATTGAGCAATATACTATCTATTCCATCTATCTATATGTTAATAAAGCTACTGGCACAGACTCCTAACTGGCACTCAGGGCACCTTCAGCCTGAAACTTTTTTTCAAGGACAAGCCATCTGTTTACAAATGATTTAGCATACAAAAATGATTAAACGTGAGAACAAATGCATTGTACATAAAGTTTAGATTACGAAAGAATTAAAATTATACACACACAACTATAATTTATGATGAATCTGAATAGCTTTCAAAAGAGTCACCTTTAGAATGTAAGAACAACCACAATGTATTTTTTTCTAGTGGTTTGTCACAGCAGCATTTTCCAGTCCAGTGAGTGAGTGAGTGCTCATACAATACCAGTATGCCCAAAATTGACATTGCAAAGTTAGATGACAAAACCTGTATTATGAGAAAGAGATCACTTTCCAGGACATCAAAAATAAATGCTATTTTCTTTTTTTTTTTTTTAAGACAATGTAACATTTAAGCGTAAAAACAATCTTTCCACCATTCCATGTTGAGTAAACATTTCTATCTCAAAGCAAAAGTCAGTAGACATTATGTCTTTGAAGCTTTATATTAAGTGGCATGTTAACATCAGCACCATCAAAAGGGACAGCTGAGGAACTATGGGTAAAAGATAAATATGCTTCCAAGATAAATTCACAAACGAAATGGAAAAGAATATCTGTGTATATCCAAGAAAAGGAGCAATTATTAGAAAACAACAAAACTTTAAAAATTGAAGAATTCCCTAAGTAAAAACATACCAAAGAAAGAGAAATAAGAAATGGGGTATGGGTTGAGGCAGAAATAGTGAATGGCACATATTAATAAAAAAAGAGGATCTAATTATAATGCTAGTTTCAGCCAAAAAAAAAAAAAAGTAAACATGCCCACATTGAGAAATATGACTTGAAATCAATTCATTAAGTCAAGTAGAAACATAAACACATAACATTTGGCTTTTTAGTTTGATAAATGGTATTTTAGATACAAAAACCCAAAAGTATTATCTTTGTGTAAGAAATACACATTTGTCATTTCAACCTCCATGATGCATTATTCCCAACTAAACATTAATCATTTTAAGAACAATAATAAAGCCTATAAATAATACATGGAAAGAAATATCCTCATAGATGTTGACCACACATTAATCTTCACTGGTAAGTGTGAAATTTGAAGGTGTTTATAGATAGTTAAAATTTGTTTTCATAACATTACTTAGTAGCTAAGCAGTATAATGAAAAAAGGAGATGTTTAAATTAGAAGATATGATATATTAAAAAAAATTCATTTAATTATTTGAGTATAAATATTATATATCAAGGAACAGTATGAAATTTCATAACTAATGGAGAGGCCACACTCTAGTGAGAGTTATATATTATTATGGCAAATACCATAAAATGTGGTAGCTCTAGCAAGAGAGCAGCATGTTTCCTTACTGAATTATAGATTTATGCGAGGCTAGGGCAAAACTTCCTGAATGTGCATAAATAATAAAGATGTAAAAAAACATAATGTCAGAAAAGTATTTCAGTATCATTAGAGCCATGATTAGCATTCCATTTGCCAGGAGAGTTAAAAAAAGAATCTTCTTACCCTATTTGATACTTATTAAACCACAATCACCAGGTATAGGATTTACAAACCTGCATTTAAAAAACTGAGAATTTCTTATTTTGACCACCTATATATCTGACACACTGAAGAGACTGATAAAATTTCACTAAACAGAATACCTAGGTCCTTACCTCATTCATTCTTTAAGCCCATTTCAGTATGGATTTTGTATCAAAGCTCCCCTTGCCAAGGGGGGGACCCTGAGGTCCCTACTTCACTATTACCAATGAACAATTTTAATTCTTCATCCATATTGGCTTCTTTCCATGATGGCAGCCAGAGTGATCTTTTCCTATCAGATATAATTTACTCTCCCCTCTTCAGAATGCTTCAATGACTTCCCCTTTCTCTAAAGATCACTAAAAGCCTGAAGTATTTGGCCTCTCCTTAAATCTCCAGTGAGATTTAATGTCATCCTTCTATTTGCTTTCTTTGTTTAAACTGCATTGGCCTTCTCTCATGTCTTCAAATATAACACACTTCCTGTCTAGCCTCCTTATATAATCAAATGAATGGTTTGATAATGATATTTTCTTTTGGCATCAAAATTTTCATTGATCGCGCAGAGAATAAAATTGTTGTCTTAAAGTCTTACCTTCTGTTATACACAGGATTAAGTTCTCTACCCCATATACTGTAGTTGATATAATTTTAATTTCCATAGTTATGCTGTTTTCTTTTTTTTACCAATACTCTCTTCCTATAATTTCTTCTAGATCAAGGGTCAGCAAAAATTTGATAAAGAGTCAGAGAGTAAAATTACAGACTTTCTGGACTGAGAGGCAAATTTGGGCAACTGTCTTTGCCATAAGACAAATAATCTTGCATATATTTTACATTTCATACTTTAAAGTGTAAAACTATTTATAGCTCAAAGATTCACACAAATCAGGTGGCAGAAGAGATTTGATTCCTGGGCTTTACTTTACTAATGCCTGGCCTAGACATATGACTTTAAACATGATCTATAAACATATGATTTCACACACATCTCTAGCCAACTCATTTTCTTGGTGTCTACTTAATATTTCCACTTGAATTCTAACAGGCATCTCAATTTAGTTTACAAAATAAAAATCAATTACACACACTACCTGCACCTCTGTCACTGGACTCTACACCATGTCATCAAGGTCCTCCATCTCAATAAAAGCTTGTATGTCTTTAAGCTCAAACACCTTGGCATAATTCCTATCAGCTTTACCTTTAAAACAACTTTTAATCTCAACCAATTTTCCCCAGGGTTATCATTACAATCTTAATCCCAACCACCATCACTCATCAATTAGATAGATGCAATAGTCATCTGAATGGTCTCTCTTCCTTCATTATGATATCCCTCCACCATAGTACACACTTTATACTATATATAAATGCAAGAAACTGTGTAAGAGCAAATCTAATTATATTGTTTCTATCTTAAATCTTTCAGTAGATTTGTTTCATATCTAAACATTGCCCACAAAATAATTATTCTGGTCCCTAAGAGCCCCTATCCTCATGTCCCTCTTGTGCTTTTCTTTCATTCCAGCCAAACCTGACTTCTGCCCAAGAAAATATCAAGCTTATTTCTATTTTAGAAACTTTATATTTGCTCTTCCTTCTGCTCAGAGCATCCTGAATCTTCAGAGTGCCTGCCTCTTTTCATTCCACTCTCAGCTAAAACATCCCCTCCTAAGAGAATTCCCTGACCTCACTTTGGCTACATCAGTGCCTCTTCACTTGCCAGTTATACTCAACCACATGACCACACCTAATCCTCATAGTAGCAGTATACTTCATAGCCTTTCACAACACTGATTTGATTACCTATTTGTGTCTCTTCTTCTTTCCTTCACTATGACATTATAACCACTCGAGTCTCTGCCCTCTTCATTGCTATATCTCCAGCGCCTGGCATATAGCAGGCATTCTATAACTATTTTTTGATTGCTTTATTTGACTAATTTTGTTACAGTATTTCCTTTTTTCCTCTCTGTATTTTTCTTCTTTCTTATTTCTCTTCTGGATATCCAATTTTAATTTATACATCACTTTGTGTCCTCGGAATTTATTTTTTCATTAGGTTGTGAGGGCTTAATTTCCTCAAAAAAATCTTGTAATTTTTTAGACAGAAAGAAAAAAAAAAAACAGCTGTAAAGTAAGGCAGAGTAGATTAAATGTTTGCTTGGATAAGGGGACACCTTCCTACCAGGGAAACAATTTCACCAGGAAAAAAACAAACAAACAAAAATATATCTGGTTATTCCTGGTTCCCAGATTTTGAAGCCAGTAAGATTTCCCACTTTTGAATATACTTGATCATGAAAATTGAAAAAAAGATCTATTTAGAACTGTTAGCTCATTACCACTCTCTACATTTGGCTTCCAGAAACACAACTTAATGTGGTATCTATTGATATGCTAGTAACTCAAAAGCAGTTTTATCAACATCTTTCAAACAAACAAATGACCTTTGTAATTAGCATCTTAAATTAAGTACCTAAATCTAATGAAGAATAAGTTATATATTATGCTAAATTTGCATTGGCTCACTATTTTAGAAAGCTTTCAAATTAATTAAATATGAGACATTCAGTAATAGAAAAGAAAAAAAAGATAAAAGCTTGTTCTAATCAGTTTAAATCAGGATTTAACAGTACCTTAATAGACTAGTTTGTAGATGATTGCAAGAATGATAAAGAAAAATTATTGAGTCCTAAGTAGAGATCATTGTATAATCTGAAAACTTAAAGTGAATTACCAAAAAAACCTTAATATCCTCCAATAATTTCTCACTTCACTCCAAACTAAAGCCAAAGTTATTACACAGCCAGTTAACCTACATAATCTCCATCTTTTCCTCCCTACCCTATTACCTTTTTATCTTCAAGTAATCCCTACCATGTATGCTTTGCTACAGCCACAGTAGTTTCTTTGCTGTTCCTACGAAACTTTAGGCACAATCCAGCTCATGATATACATGTTGTCCTCTTGCAGGTGATTTCCTTCCCGCAAATCTCTGTGTGGTATAAGGCCTTCCTACTTCTCAAATGCCATCTTCTCTGTGAGGTCTTTCCTGACTAACCAATTAAAAATTATCCTCTCAGAATTTTCCGATCCTCATCATAGCATTATAGTTTACCATTTAATTTGGCATACTTTAAAATGCATGTTGATCACAGGCCGTGACCTGTCTCCTCACATGAGAATATCAGATCCATAATGGCAGGTCTTTTAGTCAATTTTCTTACCTGCTCTATCACTAGTGTCCAGAATAGTTCCTGACCCAAGGTAAATCCATTATAAATTTTTGTGATGTAGACGAATTTACAATTTGAGCCATCAATCTCATAAATAAGGAAGAGACATAAGTGAATAATTCTAATGCGTATTGAGAAATATTGGTAGGGTCGTATATGGGGAGCTTTGTAAACTACAAGATACAACATCAAAACAATAATATAGAATCTGGGCAGAGACATAGTAGGTTATACCTAAGCTCAGGAACAAAAGGAAAATAGATGGAAAAAAGAAAGAAAGATTTTTACAAATGAGTATAGGAGGTTACTTCAAGAAAAAAGTTGAAAAATCATCATAAGAAAAAGAACAAAATATACTGCATCTCATTTATTATATCACACATAATTATCTATAAAACACCAAAATAGTTTGTTTTGATAAATAGACCATGCTGTGATGTAACCTTATCTAAATCTCAGTGTTCCTTAGCTTTTTGAGAAGAAGCTTATAGACAAGATGTATGACTTAGAAAAGCGAAGTCGCTCATGGATGGGGCACATATTCCTTAAAGATAAGATCGAGCCTGTGAACACTGTGCACAGTCTTTATAATGGAAAGGTGCCAGATTAATTTTGTTAAGTCTCTTTGAATCTAAGTTGACAACTTTGAATTGCATGTGTAATTCATGAGCATTTTAAAATAAACCTAATCAGTGACAGAGATGTGATTCCCAAGTATGTCTTTATCCTGAAGTAGGTATGGCATTATAGGTTGAAGAGGTAGAAAGAAACAAAAAGGATTAAGAATAGCAGTAATTTCTGCCAAAGACTGGGGCATCCAGACTCTCACATCATGCTATTTTGAATCTCGACTCCAGTGTCTAGATTCTATTTTTGTCCTTTAGTTCTGTGCACAAAGAACTTAGGTTGCTCTTAAAGCACAATGTTGACACTTCCTACTGTGAGATAAAAGTAAGATAGAACCAATTTCTTCAGTCTCCTTCCACTTTTCCACTTTCTTTCTTTTTTCTTTTTTTGGTGGGAAAAAATTCTACTACAAACTTCATATACCAATTTATTTTTAAGAATTTACATTGTATTTTATTATTAGGACATGTGGAATATCTGAGTTGATGTATTTCTCGTATCTGTTCTTATCTCTTCTCCTTGTTTTTCCTGTTCATACCGCTTCTATTCCTCTTTATGTCTCTTTAGCTATTTATAGCCTCTTTATTCCAAATTCGACTTCTTTTTTTTTTTCTCCATATATGTGGCTGTAGAGAGAGACTAGCATATCACACAGAAAATAATGTCTAGTAAACTTACCTATTCTTCAAGTTAAATTCTGTAACAAATCACAAATACAACAAAAATCTCCAGATGAGATTTTAATTTCAAACCAAGCACCACACAGTCTTTAACTAAAAGCAGAACATTAAAGCTCAACAACAACAAAATTAAAGTCACTTAGAATTGTGTTAAAAATATTTTTTCCTAAATGCATTTAATTTTTAGAGGTCAGGAAAACCTTCCAAAATGAGATTTACCTTAAAAATAAATTGAATTAAATAAATGGGAAGCAAAACATTTTATTATGTTGCATAATAAGAGTATTTTTAAAATATTGTGAATAAATGCCGCTTAAATGTTGGATGATATAATATAATTTTAGTAAAGAAGAGGTCAAATACCATGTTTTTCCCCCATAAAAATGGAATATTATACAAGTAACTTTTTTCCCATGGCAATGATATAGATATTACACAATGATTTCACTTTAAAGCATGTATCTAATGGTGAAAAGAAGTTGAAAAGGTATTTTTTAAGAGAGTAAAGACAGTCTTTACCACTAGACATTTATAGTCTAACCTCTCTTACTTCATGGCTCCAATGCAAATTGCATAAAAGGACTTGCACCGACTTTTTAAGGAATACAACTTTAGATGTCCGCAAAGAATGAAATGCACAGATAGTTTTCTCAAGAATTCATATTTTGAAGACAAGTTATTCAAAATATTATCATGTTTAAAGTAAATCCACTTGGGTTCTTAAATCACGACTTTCCCTGTTTACGATATAATATGAACCTTTTAAGCTATGGAAATGGTATATCACATACAATCTCTAAGAATGGCTGACTTTTTTTTTTTATAGAAAGAAGCTGTTAGAAATTATTGTTAGGATTTTAAATGGTGTTGAGGTTGGTATCTATGGGGTTTTTAAGTACTGGATATTTGCATTTGTATTTTAAGAAGTGTAAATCAAAAACTAAAACTAGACATAAGTAACATAATTCTGCTATGGAATAAAATAATTCTGCCATACACACACACACACACACATACACACACATTCTTATATATCGCAATTGAAAATTCTTTACATTTGATGAAGAATGACAGAAACTTTAAGTCTTCTGCTCTACGACAGAGTTCAATTTCACTACTACTTAGCTTGATGATATTTTAAGGTCAGGTTTCCTGGGATACACAAATAATCAGCATTTGATATTCACTGCCAAATGTCTGAGCTTACCTCTCTTAAAACAGTGTTTAATTATAAGATGAAAATAATTTACCCAAGCAACCTTGAAAAATATAAACTCTAGGTGGCATTAAGGTCCTTCAATGGTGATTATTCCTCACCATTAGTGATCCTAAGATACTAAAATTCATAAATCACATAATCTGAAATATTCTTATTGAAAATTGTAGTTTTAAAACTTTTAACTCAAAGTTAGATACTATCTCCACTTACTGACATGACTATACAATTACTTAAGTTTCCTGAATGAAAGAGAAATTGGGAGAAACAATAAAAATAATACATTTGGCACACAGTGGGAAAAGATTTCAGGGGAGAAAGAGAAAAAAATCAAGAGCACTTCCTTGAGCTCTCTCTCACTTCCTTCTCTCTCTCTCTCTCTCTCTCTCTCTCTCTCTCTCTCTCCCCCCCCCCTCTCTCTTTCTCTCATTTCATCTATCCAAACTTGAATAGCTATTCTCTGAATTCTCTAGGAAAAAAAAAGGATGTATGACAATTAAATGTAAAACAAAAATGATTAGCTTAGTATAATTAAATATAATGTTTCCAAGACAGTAGAGTTTAAGGACTTGCAAAATAGGACAGCCAAATGGTCTACTTTTCCAAAAATTCGTCCCTTAACTAAAATATAACTTTACCATGGAGATCATGATACTGAAGATTGTAACTGCTAAATATTATCAGATTTTACTTTTTGAATGTTTAATACCTGACCCAAAATCTGGTCATGAAAAAAGAAGATAAATTGTTCTGTCCTTAAAATTTAAGTTTGCTACACTTGCTTCTTCAAAATTTTATATTTTCTTACTTCTAGCATCAGAGTTGTTATTTGGAATTTTAGCATGTAAATCATGGAAACCAAACTGATTAAAATTCTCTATGAATTCTAATAACATTAAAATTATTGCTATATTTAAATTATACATTAGTTACAAAAAAAATCAGTAAATAATGAAATAATGATAATTCAAAAACTCTAGGAAACTTGTTTTTGGAAACAGACTGACATATTCATTCCATTTTTCTTACTATTCTTATCATCTCCCAGAAAGTAATACACTTTTATTATATACCAGAAAGAAAATAGCACACATTTACTAAAGCCATGAAAATAAAAATATATTTCTAAGAATTCCCAAACAATACTTCTGAATGGATTAATTGCTACTTGAATATATTATTGGGGAAAGAAAGAAATGGAATTGGTGACTTTGAAAATAATTTCAACTGATTGGGCTGCCCAGTGCTTCTCTTTAACCCCTCTTCCTAGCCGACACTCCCAAGGTATTTACTCACTACTTTATAAATTATACTTAGAAGTATTATATGTTAGCTCGTTTTTACTGAGATTATCCTCAAACCTGATGTCCAATGCAGTGTTTGGAAATGTGTATCTATACATCTATCTTGTGACTGTTCCTTTAAAAACAAAATAAATCCAAAATTTTTGTTACTTGTTTTATTTGTATAATAGGCCTGCTTTCTCTTAAAAAAAAAAAAAAAATCATGCGTATTGTATTTTACCGTAAAGACTGGCTTCATTTTTACTTTTTAAGCTGTTTATAATGTGCAAACCACCTAAGTAGCATAGAAATAGAGTCTAAGTCAGGGAACGTTACTGTTAGGATATATATCTAATATTGTATAAGTAAGATCTCAGGGAGACAGATCTCTCAGAGAGATGCTTCCCTTGACATAAAACATTTACAAGGGACATCTACCTGATCCCAAACCTCTTTTCATTTCTTTCTTATTTGACTTTTATGCCTCCAGAGAGATCATTGGCCAAATTCTTATTTACAATTCAGAATGAAATTTTTATAATGTTTTTTATAGGTGCTGACTGTACACTATTAAATTAATACTGAGTATGGCTCTCCATGCATATTCTAGAATAAGTGGACTTTTGTCTTCCATCCTCATAACTTAATTATCATTTCTAACATAGTTTTATGGGAAAGAACATCCAGCTTTCACAATGACTTATAAATAATGAGAATATAATCTACTGATAAAGATGAAAAACTTGTATCGATTCAGCTTTGCTAGCATCTCTAAGAAATTTTAATTTATGTTAAAATAAGTTTATTATTTTTTGCATGCACATTTGCTATAAGAAATGTACTTTATTGATACTTGATCACAACTCTGGATATTAGCGGTCCCAATAATCAAAGTTTAAGGCATAATTGTAAACTTAACATAGAGAAACTTTATTTATAGATTCTTAATATATTATTTCATTACCAATAGTAATATACTGTGAGGTTTTTATTTAAAATGTAAAGTTTTAATTTAAAAACATTTATTTTCACATTCTGCTTAATTGTCTAAAAGTGAAAAAAATTATTTAATGATCCTTATTGAACTATAGGATAATATTTGAATTTGAAATTATAAGATTTATATTTAGAATTATAAGATTTGCTTATCATGCCTAGAAATCTGCTTCATTATTCTAGCTACCATAAAGGAAGCAAAATATTAAAGCAGTCCATTATTTTTTCCTATTAAATTGTTTTGTACTTTAAATCATTGCTATTTTAATTTACTCTTTTTTTAAAAAAAAAAAACTAAATACTTGTATTTATCATTTGAAATTTCATTACAACCAAATAAGCTTGTAATAGATTTCAGGGCATGCCTTTTACAAATGATGGTCACTATCAAAGAAAGACTATCGAAGCAATCAATATTAAAGAAAGAATAAAGGATTTGGTCAAATAAGAGATATGGTACTTATTTTTCTTCAAATATTTTAAATATCCAATAAGCACTGAGAACAAATCACAAACCCTGGAAATGATACTCATAATCCCTGGAAATGATAGCCACAGAAAGAGTCTGGACAATCTCATGGAATACTAAAAGTACTATTCGATCACTATTGCAGAATACAGTTATCCTGATGCATTTTAGTGACCCAAACACTGCCAGAGGCGTAAACAACTCACTTAGCCAATAGAAATGTGATGCAGTTGTTGCCTACCGATTCTTGTTTTAGACCTTTGGTGAAAAAAACACAAGTATTAAATGTGATTTTCTTACATTATTTGCATTTAAAAAAATGCAAAATGACAATTCAACATAGATGTTAACATAAATTCTTAATGGCAGGAGAGAAAAACTTTAAAAATCAAAGCCTAAAATCAAAGTCAATTTCAATTTATTATTGAAATTGACAATCTGCATGTATGTAAATTTACCTATTCACATACAAAGACATATGTGCAATTTCATTTTTGAAAAACACCTTTGTATTTCATTTTAGAAATTCATTGAATAAAATTATATGTGGTAAACAAATATTGTTCTAAAGAAAAGTTAATAAACTTACTTGAATAAACACAATATTTATTGGATATTTTAGAAACCAAAGGACTAGCAAAAGCTCAGTTCCATCACTATTATATTACGCAGCTATATACTTTCAATTTTATCTAGAGCAATATACCTGCCCTTATACCCTTCTTGCTCACAGATTTCACTTCCAATCTTGACAAACACAGAAGCAAAGTATTCTCCAAAGTGAAAAAAAATTTCATGAGAGTCATGCCTTCCTTTTATCGTGTAAAAAATTAAATTGCAATTTGTATATGAACAGATGCCACACCTCTAAAAAATACAATTCTAATCACAAAACATATTTCATAGACACTAGCTTTGTCATAAACCACTCCATATAGCTATTGATCAGATCGATATACCGGAAAACATTATTACAAAATCTATGGTACCTTCCTACTTTGCAAAGGACACTTCAGGGTACCACAGCTTCACAGCTCCATTCTAACATTAATTTCTCCAAAAAAGACTTGGAAGAGCAATGAGCAACGTCAATTTTTTCAGTTAACTTCTGAAGAACACCGTACCTTTTAAGAACTATAGTCCTGAAATTAAAAAATTTCAAACACAAAAGTCACCAAAGAAAAAAATATGGAGATCCAAAAGCTTCTTTTCAAAATGTAAAACCTTTAATAGGCTCTTGTTTTTTAATGGGTTACACACACACATAAACATCTACATATCTATCTATATCTATATCTATATATAGCGTTTACTACAACAGAGTAAAGCTAATTTTTAAGTGGTGGCTTTAAATTTGAAATACCAACTCACCCACTTCTAGCTCAATTTACCTGATTCAAAAACATTATAGTACACTGAAAAAAAAAAAAACAAAAAAATCTTGAAAGATCACAACGAATCATTTAAAACATGAACCCAAAGGTCCACATAGTTTCAAAATGCAGCAAAACTCACACCATCAGAATATTAAATCATGCTTGCACCTACCTTGGCCTTGTCCATTCCCCAGCTGACTCCAAAGGATCAGAATCATCATTAGCAGTCCTGGAGTCCATGTCCACATTCTTCTAGTGACACTTCCTTGTCTTCTGGCCATTGCATTTTAAACTCTGAAAGAAAAGTATAATAAATTACAATCTTAAAGAACTATATAACCACTCAAATTTCGTATTTAATATGCATCTTGTATTTATAAATTATCCTGATTACAGAAAGATATATTTAAAATCATGCTTTTCTTTGGGATTTTCACAATGATGACTAATAATGAATTTCATTAACCTTAAATTTGTATTCTAAACATTCATCTGAATGATATTTTTCAATATCAGTTTGCAAAATAAGCCATTAAACATCCAAATGCTATCAAATATCTATTGGAGGTTAGTCAAGAAAAAAATTTTACATGGACGATATTTATAACTTGTTATTTAGGTAAATTGATGAATTAAAAATGCCATGTCATCTCTATGCATGTATACAAAAACAGTAAAAGTAACTCATAAAATACTATCTTGTTTTGAGTTAAATTTTATTTTAGGTATATGAGGAACTTTATATATCTCACACATGATAAAATGTACTTGAAAGTTCATTTCGACACTGTTTTTAATAATTAAAATGTTAAAATGCATAAACATCCACCAAAAGGATGCTATCTATTCATATGGTTGAATAATATACTGTAGCTAAGATAAATAAACTTAAACTACATGTACCAACATGGATAATATCAAATATAAAAAATTAAGAAAAAATGTCAAGCTGCAGAATGACAGGTTAAATACTATATATAGTACTATAACTTTTACATGTAAACATGTAAAATAGTTAAAACTATATATTTTTAAACACACATAAATACATAATGCAACATAATAATATATAAGGATGATAAATACTATGGCCTAAATTAGGAAATTACAGGACTACAATTGAAATTGTTATCAAGAGGAATCTTCAGAGAGTACCCCAAATTCTAACTTTGCCATAGTTGACAAGTTATGGAGTTAAGGAAAGTAAATTTAATGATTTCCAAAATGAACCCTGTGTTCAAAATGCTACATAATCAGAATTCTGGTAAACATAGAAGGGAATCTAAGCATCCAGAAATTCTCCTTCTACCTTTCTTTTACATCAATAAAGAGGAGAATTTAATTACTCACTTTGCATTATGTCATTTCAAACTCATAGTAACTGAGGTTAAGGGAAATTTAAGCCCCATCTCATTCACTACCCTTATGTTAAGTGAGAGTGAGCAAACAGACCAAGAAGGTCGCAATTACATTTTCAAACATATTGTAACAACAGAATAATGATGGTCTTGGTACTAATAAATATTTCTTGAAAATTATATTCCAGGTCATTTTACTATGCTAAATGTTTTATATCCTTTGTGTCATTTAGTTATTACAGAATTCCTATAAACTAAGCACTTTCAAAATCACCATTTCACAGCCAAGAAAACAGAAGCTTAGAGAGAAGCCACACAATTCCCAACTCATGGGATTAGTCTGTAACATTGTTGTGATGAGCTAAATGGGATGATATCAGAGGTTATGCTCTGAAAGAGTAGTCACTAAGCAGAAATTAGTCCTACATTTTCCAACTACAGTCCGGTAATCACTACAAAAAGGATGCTGAGAAAAAGGAAAAAAGATAGCTTGTATATAGAACCTTGTGTATTTATTCCAAATAAATAACTTCAAATTGAAAATTAATAAAACAAAAGAAAATTGAACTATCAGAGTTAATCTATAAAAGCGTCAACCCTTTCCAGAGAACCCTGGGGTGTCCAGGGCAAATTTCAACCTCTCCTCAATGCACATTAGCATTACTAATAATTCTATGTTGAAGAATAAGATGAGTGATATTACAAAAGAGCAATGATGATGCTTGATTAATTGTTTTGGGGTCAGGGAACCAAGTAGGAAATTGATGCCAGTGGTATGCATCTGTGTGTGTGTGTGTGTGTGCGCGCGCGCGTGCATGCACACGCGTGCGCGTGCACGCGTGTACACACACGCATGCATACAGTCTCTTAACCACTAATTGATAGATCTTTGTCCCCTTCTAACCACCGTGTAACCATTTTCATCTGGTATCAACAATGTCAAAATTCATGTTTTAATCATCTCTCAATGGATTACTTTTGGAAAATTTTTATCTACTGTTTCCTTAGCTACTGCTAACCTATACACAGTACCAATTGTAAATGCCTCTTTTTTTGCCCTTTTTTTTATTTTTTCTGTAGAGAATGAAAGCAACATTTGAAAAATCTTAAAATACACTTCAGGAAAGGACTAGCATATAGAACACCAGTTCCACTATATATTTTACTAAAATTTTAAGGAACAGATGGCTTTCAAATTGTATGATAATGAAAAGAAAATGTAACCTTTGTTTCCAATTTGCTGTTTATAGAAAGCTAATACTTAATAGCTGCCAAGTTTCTATGATGTTGTTCCTGTCATTCTATAAATATGAAAATCATAACTTTCTATGAAACTTTTATATTAATAAACACCTGTGTTCACATAGGGTAAAATGAATCCATTAAAAATTTTATAAAAGAAAAACTAACTTTAAACTTTTTTTAACGTTCTTTTTATGCATGCAAGCATAAAAAGTAAATGAGATATCTGTTTTATGTACTTGTACCTCTTACTCTTTAAAGACTGGGATAAGTCCTAAAATAGGGATAGTTGGATCCATTGTACTTTTCTGCTCATAAAATAGATTTGATATTCAGTGAGAGAAGTAGAACTTAAGACTTCAAATTGGTAATGACTATATAACACACCTTGACTCAATAATGTTCATCTTGCTCTTTTAATTTGAAAGTCAACCAAAAAAAAAAAATGAAAATAGACCTTAAAAATGTATAGTGTATTATATATTGTCATATGTAATGGCAGAATTAGTTTGGTTATGCAAAGATTTTGGAGCAAACAGTACTATGAGATGGTGTCATGGAATACTACAGTTCCACATTCTATTTCCAGGATGTTGCTTTATCAAATGGAACCCATAGTGATACCACCTGGTCTGAGGGCTGCTTCACATATAAAGAAGACTAGTGCTGAATGAACAGTCCTGGCTGCAGAACAACTGCATCAATGCAGATGGAAACTTCTAGATATCAGAGCCACTTCTGCTACAGATCATCTCTGGGTTATATCTGCAGCCAACTTCTAAAAATTATTTTACCCTCTCCCAACAGTTCCACTTCTCATGTGGATCTAGATATTTCCTTCCTCTCCAGCCACTAGACTCAACCAACTAGACTGAGTTGTATGTATGTATGTATAAAGTCGGTTCTTAAATAAAATCTATTTCTGCATCTAGATGAGTAACACCTTTCCACTTGCTATTCCATTGTAATCTATAGAGGTGGCACTAGTCAGCTTCTAGTATAAGTTGTTTGTTTGTTTGTTCGTTTGTGTTTAGGGGAGGCAACCCTTGATTTATCTCACAGATTGCAAGGACTTTGTCAGTTCACAATCCCTTATTTTTTTTTATTTTTCACTCCTACAGAACCTGGTCTTCCTAGGTGGTGTCCCATCCAAGTACTAACCAGGCACAACCCTGCTTAGCTTCCGAGATCAGACGGAACCGGGCTTGTTCAGGGGAGCATGGCTGTAGACTAGTTTTTAAAGTAGCTTTTTAAAATAAAATTATCTTCTGGAACAAAGTTTCTTCACAAGTCCTTCTCTTGGCTATAGGCTTTTTATTGAAGTGCTTCTCCAGGGAGAACTGGGCTGTGCCAAGGAGCCTCCAGGCTGATTCTCCTTTTTCTCAAATTTTCCATTATAAAGCAACCTCTCTGATCACCCCTTTAAAACTAAAGATCAAAGAATCAAATGGGATCAGGAAGTGACCATAGCTCACACAGCATCAATTTCTCTTCTCAGCATATTATAGGAACACAATCTAAGCCAGAAAAGCATAACAGAGCCCATTATAGCTTTCGAGTTCCAGTTATTAACATTGATTTTTTTTCAATGTGAAATTTTCATTAGAAGTTATCACATGACTTACATCCAGTAATAACTTAGATTAAGATATATATATATTAAAGCCTCACTTTTACATTGTCCTTGGACTAGGTGCCATAAAGTCATTTTTTAAAGATGTCTTTTTTACATTAGTAAATTCTCATTGGTAGGATCGATCTTCATTCAAACTATACCTGGCATGCAATAGTGATGGTCAAAGTCCTGTAATATCTAAATTAATACTACAAAAGGTATAGATTATAAATAGATAGATGATAGATTGCATAAATACGTTTATATTTATTTATTTTATTTATGTTTTCAACAGGATAAAATTCAAAGGCTGATAATATTACTACAGGCTACCTTGTTTTAGAATAAAGAACACAAGCAATGATAGGACACTTGTCTACTGACCTCATTTAATATCTCTAACAAATGAATTAATCTCTTAAGATTCACTTTCTACATCTATGACAAGTGAAAAAAAATCTCAAGTTTCTATAATCTACAAATTATTAAAATTTTACTCTCATTTGTTCAGGGGAAACTAATAAATCACTCACTAATTGACATTATAAAAAACCAGACATCTTGAAATGTAACGATATGTATTTTGTCTTAAAGCATGATCAATAAACATTCTGCTTCAGTACAGGATGCCTGGTAAAATGTACAGTTATGGTTATCACTGTGGACATGCTGAATCAGAATCTTTAGAGATGAGGATTTGGAATATGCATTGTAAAAAATCCTTCAGGTAGTTATTTTTTTTTCATAAATTTAGAAATGTGGTTTATACCATGGTGCTTACTTTAAAATTATAGATAAATAGAGTTCATAGAAATCTACTGTCTTTCTAATCTTGATTTTAAAAAGTTCTATATTTAGACTGGCAAAATATAACATAAAATAAAGACTTGTCATCTATATAAAATTTTAAATGAATCTGACTAAGAAACCTAAAACAAGTTTAGCAGTAATCACTCTCATGTTTGAGAGCCCAAGGGACTCATAAGGACCTAAAGTCGTTCCAGAGAGGAAGTGATTTATCTCCCTAAACATTGTGGAATTATTAAAGTAGTATAAAGCCATTCCTGATATCCTTTCAAGTGGACTTAAAGATGAGCCATCCCCAGACCGGAGTCCCTTATCCATACCTCTTTCGTTAAGGTAGGGTGAGAAGCCTTTGAGCCTTGGAAAGTACAGGAAGTTAATAGATTGTAGACGCCACTGGATCTAGTGATCTTAAATTTTATTAATTTGCACAATAAATATGTGTCAGATATTATACTAATTACTGGGCTAAAGTAGTGAACAAGAAAGCTAGGATCCCTCTCAGGTCTTGAATTCTAGGAAGGTAGTCAGATGTAAAACACGAATAAACAAATAGACTTCGTTGCAAAAGGATTCACATGAAAACTCAAACAAGGAACTGAATATGCAACAAGGGTGTGAGAGAAAACATCAGATAGAGTTTATTTTAATTATTCTTTCAGGTGATAATATTTAAGCTGAGACCTGAGAATAACAAGAGTTAGGTTTTCATACAGTGAGGGGGAAATAGTCTTTTAGGAAGAGAAACCAGAATATTTAAAGGCCTTGATATGAGAACAATCTTGACATGTAGAAGGAACTGAAAACTATGAATCTGCATTGAGTGAAGCAAGGAAAAAGACCTATGAGATATGATTGAAAGGTAAGAAGATGTGAAACTACGTAGGGCTTTAATATTAATGGCAAAGAATGTGTACTTCAGTACAAGTACACTGGAAAAGTGGAGAGAGATATAAACTGATAAATATTTTAAGAGATCACTTTGGCTTCTTTGTAGCTAATAGAGTATAAGGAGTTAAGAATGAAATTAAATAGACTAGTGATAAGGCTAGATAATAGAGTAGGTAAGGAAAGATCTGGATCTGCCTAGACTAGACATTAAAAGTCAAAATAAGTGGAAAAATTCTAGATATATCTGGAACTAAAGTATGTTTTAAATGAATGTTGGATTGGATATTGTATAAAAATATAGATGGAGGACACAAAAATGGTCTACAGCTTCCAGCTTATCTGAATGGTTAGTGGTGCCATTTTCTAGGACGTATTTTCTCTGAAGTATCTATGTGCTATTGTCAAGTGATGCATGGACTCTAAGGTCTAGGCTAGACTTTAAAACTGAAAATTGCAAGCTCTTTAGTATAGAAATGGTGTTTAGAGTTAGAGAGATTGTGTGTAGAGAAGAATAATTAGGATGGAGCCCAAAGAAACATCAATATTTAATGGTCGGGTAGAGGACTAGAACAATTAAATTCTCCTATTAATTATGGAGAAATGGAGTTCAAGATATTTTCAAGGGAAGATATTTATTGAAAATGAACCATGACATCTCAAATTAAAAATGTGGAAATTGAAGACAGGAGAGTACTAATGGATTGTGACGGAAGAGCAAAAACTGTGTCCTACAATAAGTGTCAATGAAGATGAAAACTTGTAGGAACAAGGGTTCTTGAAATTGAAGAGGAATGATATCCAGGAGGTGAGATACTTGCCATTAAGATTTGGTGGTACATTTACTGGCATAGGAAATGTCTCAGATTTGACCATTGAAATGGGTAACTGTAGTGATGGAAAGAAAAAAGATGCAATGAATGTAGGAATGTCAAGAAACAGAATAGAGAATTTTGATGGTCCTTGCGTGTGGATGTTGAAGTCACTGAGAATGATGAGAGCACTTTGCTGAAGATTTCGAACAAGGATCTAAAGCCTTAAATAAATGACAAGAATGACCAAGAGATCTGTTTATGTCAACAGTACAAAAAGAGCATGGCTAGTATTTCCAAAGTGTCTGTGTTTCAAAGAAACAGTATGATTTCCAAGAGGGAGATAAATTAGCAATCTAGAAGCTGTAATGAGAATCAAAAACAACTTTATCTGCCCATAAGGTATGTAGAGGGTGAGGAAAAGACTAGTTTCAATTTATGAAGGCTACAGGAAAGTTGTCCTTTGCTATCAACCAAGTTTAATTTTAAGAGAATTAAAATAATTTTTGCACAGCAAAAGAAACCATAAACTGACAAGACAACCTATCAATTGGGAGAAGATATTTTCCAGTTAAACATCTGATAAAGGGTTAATATCTAAAATATATAAAGAACTCAGAGAGCTCAACACCAATAAAACAATTCAATAAAAAAAAGGGCAGAGGACCCGAATAGACATTTCTACAAAGAGGACATACAAATGGCCAATAGATATATGAAAAGATGCTCAATTGTGATAATCATCAGAGAAATGCAAATTAAAAATCACAATGAGCTATCACTTCAAACCTATCAGAATGGCTACCATCAATAAATCAACAAACAAGTCTTGTTGAGGATGTGAAGAAAAATGAACTCTCAAGTATTATTGGCAAGATTGAAAATTGGTACAGCTACTATGAAAAACATTATGGAGGTTCCTCAAAAAATTAAAAATAGAACTACTTTATGACCCAGCAATTCCACTTCTGAGTTATTTATCTGAAGACATCCAAAACACTAATTTGAAAAGATACGTTCATCTCTATGTTCACTGCAGCATTATTCACAATAGCCAAAATATAGAACAAACGACTGGATAAAGAAGATGTGTTACATATATACAATGAAATATTACTAGGCCATAAAATAAGAATGGAATCTTACCATTGGCAACAATATGGAGTATTGCCTAGAGAGTATTATGCTAAGTGAAGTTGGTCTGACAGAGAGACAAACACCATATGATTTCACTTATATGTAGAATCTAACAAACGATATAAAAAATAAACAAAAACAGAAATAGAGTCATGGATACAAAGGGATGATTGCCAGATGCAGGGGTGAATGGGGTGGCTAGGTGAAAAAGGTAAAATAATTAAGAAGTACTAATTAGTAGTTACAAAATAGTCACAGGGATGTAAAGCATAGCATAGGGAATATAGTCAATAATATTGTGATAACTATGTATGGTGCCAAGTGGGTACTGAACTTATCAGGGGGATCATTTTGTAAATTATATAAATGTCTAACCACTATGCTATATACCTGAAACTAATCTAAAATAATATTGAATGTCCAAAGAACTTTTTAATTAAAAAAATTAAAATTAAAAAGGCAATGTAGAACTTAGCAGCAGTGACTTTTAACAGTTTCCAATAGCTTAGTAAGATCTATGTAAAATTAATATTTAAAAAAGGTATAATCTGCAATGGCATGGCACCTCCCTCCAAAATCTCCCAAACCAGATTAATTCCTTGTTCTTCTAAACTTTCCCTTACACTACAAAATTTACTTTGTCTTATTCGATTTCACTAACATGCACACACACCACACACACACACACACACACACTGAAGTGTGCACTCATGTCTTATTTATCCAGATGCAGATCTCATTTTTCAAGCCACATGCAGAGTAAACAAATCATTCCATTACATTCAAGCATAGAGATTTAAGGAGTTAGAACATAGTTTTTTTTATAAAAGAAATTATCCCGAGTGAAAGAAAATAGAAAAAGAGCCCAACTTTGGAAGCTGACTCAGCTGTCATCCTTGTGTGGCTGGCAGGGCATCAAATGTTAACACAGGGCTGGCAGAGTCTTTTAAAGGAAGTAAAAATCACCTGTCAGACTCAACTCTTGATGGCCTGGCCAAGATATAGCATCTAGATGAGCATTAACTAACTCAAATTAAATTTTGTGAAGATGAAGTAGATACTTGTTAAAACATCTATTTAGAGAGAAATAGGCATAGTGACTATACTATTAAGTAGATGTATACTTGCTTCCTACAAAAATAGCTTGCATCTTTGAATTATGTTTTTCCTAGACAGAAATGATTAAGAATAAAAAATCCTGAAATTAGAAAAATGTTATTTTATATCACACACACACACACACACACACACACACACGAACACACACACACACACATTGGCATTTGCCTAGGTCTTCAGCCATTGCTCTAACTTCTAACTATAGACGCCAAATGAAACAAACCAATATGTCTTTTTTTGTTTTTTTTTTTCAGGGCAAGCTACAATGAGTAGGAAAATGATAATGTGTCATATCAATATAGAATGCCCCTTGCTTTTCAAAATTCTGAGTTGCTATAGTTTAGATATCTAAGTAATTAAACTCTCTGCTATAGTATATATAGTATATGCTATGTTTTGCTCTCTATTTTATGTACAACATACATTTTGTGTTACCCTCTAGAGTGAGATTGTGATTATCTATGACTATATGTGGAAGAGATAGTTTAATGAGCAATAGTCTTTCAGTTAAGAAACCTAGACACTGGTAGCTCATTTATTAATCGGGTAAAGACTTTGTACTAGTTATTTAATCTAAGATTCTCTTCGGTTTTAAATTAAAGAGGATGGATTCACCCATGGGTTACATTTATGTTGATATTAGTCAACTTATCCCGCTGAACAGTAAATTTAACACCATAGAACCTTTTTTAGATTTCACTATACCACAAGACCCCTAACTTCTCTTTTTCAACCTCAAGAAATGCAGCAAAATAAAAATGGACTCTCTTTCAATTACATAGGAACAATCTAAACTAAATAAATTTATGTATAGTCATTATGTTAATATATAGGCTACATTCAAGAGGTTTGATAAAGTTATCAGGTCCTTTGAGAGTGACTTGTTATGAATGTACAAGAGAGGATAGTCGCCTCTCTGTGCCTCTGTCTTCCAGCTGTCTAGAGCGCCCTAAAGTTTTCATCACACACAAAAATTAGAATCCTATCTGAGAGAGTGTACCCAAATGAGAAATAAGGCTAATTTCTTAATAAAAGTGTTAGAGAACAATAAAGCATTTCTGGTCAAAGCAATTGTATTTTGGAAATAATGATTTTCCTAATGAGGGACGGGAATTGTGACCATAAAAAGTTAGTGTTGATATTTGCCAACTTCAATTCAGCTTCATTTTAAGAGCTTTCTACTATTAGGGCCAAGTATAATGACTCAAATTAGTGAACTTAAAATTTGCTTTAAAATGTTTGAAGGAGACATTTCAAATATAATCTGAGATTTATCACTGTTACTTTTGCTGAATTCAATTTGCTGCCAAGATTTAATTAGTTTAATCAGATACTATAAACTGTGAAACATACTGTACCTTATAAATACCTTATAAACTTTTAAACAGAGAAAACCTAGAAGATATGCTTTTAGTAATAATGTGTAATGGTGTGTGAATTTTATTTAACAGAAGCTTGTGACAAAGGAGACTTGAGAAATTTGAGGATGATTTAAAAAAAAAGAAAACTCTAAAGGGAGTTCTTTAAGTTACTAAAGAAATGATTTCAATTTATTAATCTGATGGCATGAATTAGAAGATAAAGAACATTTAAAACTTTATGGAAAATAATACGTTATAAAATTATTATTAATTTCAACCAGGTATTTTCTATATTACAGGGAAATTTTAAAGATTTCATTCCTTGGCTAGCACAGCCGCTGTTCCCTGGATGGACGTCATACCCCCAACAGACTTAATGTTTAACTTATTTGTCAGATTTTTTTTTCTGGTTCTCTGTGAGCAGTTCACAAAAGATAAAGAAAAATCAAACGCAAAAGTGCATTACATTTAAAACTTTAATCCGAAGAACTATTCTTTAAACTTAAAAAATATGACTAATTTAGTTTTTTAATCTATTATTAAGTTAAAGACCTTGATGAATTCAACCTTTCTTAATTGTATTTGCTTTCAATCCTATTGTTCTAGAAAATTGTCGGATATCACCAGTTTTTCAATTTTGCTCCTTCCACTGTTGTCACACTTTTCATCTGCTTCCATCACTAGATTATATATCCGTGTTACTTAACATAATGTACTATACATAAATTGTTGGTGAATGTGTTATTAAAATAGATAGTAGAAATTGGACTATCGATGGATATCTTATCGCCTCACATTCTGGCCTTTAATTCAAATAACACAAGTTGCTCTCACAACCCAAACCCACATTGTGAGCATAGGTCCTGGTGATCCTGAATTATGATGATATAATTATGACTTTAAGCTAAATTTGGGTGGATGCACCACCCAAGCCTCATAATCAGAGGACACTTTTAAAAGACTTTATTAAACTTCAAAAGACACCTTTCTTTTTTTTTTTTTTAACCCATACAGTGTTTATTTATATACATCATCTTTCATGAACAGAATAGTTCACTGCTCTACGGTCTTCATTATTCTGATATAAAAAGCTTTCTTAAAAAATTAGTTCTCAATTTTTTCCAAGGAGATCTAATTCAATTCTAAAGCAACCAACTTTACCAAAAAAATATGGTTTAAATTTGTTTCTTATTGTTGCTGTAACAAATGAACACAAAGTCAGTGGTTTAAAATGAAACAAATTTATTTTCTTAAAGTTCTGGAGGTCAGAAGTCCCAAATGGGTCTTACTTGGCTGAAATCAAGTCATTATCACGGCTATGTTCCTTTCGGAAGTTCTAGGGGAGAATCATTCTAGAGGTCCAGTGCATTCCTTGTCTCCTGGTGCCTGCCTCTGCAGAGCTCATCACTCCAAACTCTGCTTCACTCATCCAATCCTGTTTAGATTTTTCAGCCTTTACACTGGGCTCACATAGATAGTTCAAGATAATCTCCCATTTTAAAGTCAAATGATTAACAACTTTTATTCCACCCACAACCTTAACTCCCACTTGCCATGTAACATAACATATCCACAGCTTCTGGGGATTAGGATATGAACATCTTTAGAAGGCCATTATTCTACCAATACACTAAGAAATTTTAAAAAGGTAAAATTATGTATAATGCAGTGCTAACCCTGGCAATGAAATATTGCATTATATAAATATTCCTGTCACATACTCTTTTAAAAGATTTCATTTACCAGACCATCGATCAGAGTTTTGGTATATTCTAGCAAAATCTCATGTCCTTGATGTTACCTCATCGCATGCAAGTAGATGGTCTTTTTCAAATTGAAAATGAATATTTAAGGCTACCGCAACATTAGAAAAGGATCTCCATTTCTATGCTTCAAGAGGCCTGTTTCTGTACATATTATACCCCTGGCAATACACACATGTGCCAGATTCTTTCCTGACAAAGTGTGATGCTGCTTCCCCCATGCTTAGCAAATGCCTTTATTCTCATCACTGTTTAACATTAAGTCCTAGTTGTTTTAAAGTTTGCTTTCATTAGTTTATTTTAATTGGCCTCCCCTTATTTTTCTCCTCCAAATTTGTTTTCACTTCTTATGTATTCTCCATACTCACACACTTAATTATGCTCTGCTTTACAACATCCTCTTGTTTTACACATACTTTTTTTTTTTTTTTTTTTGCCTCTGCATAAGTTGCTTTGTCTGCAGGACTTAACACCTTAGTATTCAATGGTAACATCACCTACTCAGGCTCCCTCTCCAGCCAGGAATTAGTATCTTCAATTTTTCATCTAACTTGAACTTCATAATTAAGCAAATACCCCATTTGAGGGAATAGTAGGATCTCTACTCCTAAAGTCTGTGGTAATGCACAGAAACACATTTGGGAACATAATTGACTTTTATGTACAGAAACCAGATGCACTGCATGCTTCTGTGTGCTTAGGGAAGCAAGTTCATCTCATATATCACAATAAGCATCTGTTCCACTAAATTTCACTGCCGGATACTCATCACGCTTAGGCAACAAAACACTTAAGGAAGTAAAAGCTCTTTCCAATTAAAAAAAAAGAAAGAAAGAAAGTACATCAGAAAGCTTTGTTTAAAAAAAGAAAAATCTTCCTCTACTGTTAAGCCCAGAGTACTAAAAAAATTAACAAATCATTACTGAAATACAGTTTCTGATAAGATATTTTTGCCCCACCCTGTGAAAAATTTAAAGTGATGGATGAGTTTATATTTGAAAGGTCACTTCCAACAGTAAAAGATGTGTTCTGAAGTTTGAATAAAACTTTGAAAATGCAGACATTTAAAAGAAAGAACAGAAAACACTGTACACAAATACGAACTTGCAAATAGTTTTATAGATATGTATATTTATGTATAATAAATAAATTTTTGCCATAATTTTGTTAAAATGATATGTCTCTATAGAAATAATTTTCTGTGTTGTTCATTGCATTTTGTTTAAGAACAACAGAATTTCCAATATATTTAGTGTTAATACATGGCTCACTTAAAGTTTCCGGCCAGTGTACTTTGTCCTTTTTTCTATTGGACTACTAATCTTTTCTTATTGATTTGTTAGAACTATTTATATGCCAAATGTATCAAATAAATTTCGAATACTTTTTTCCTGAGTTGACATTTGCTTTTTAAACTTATTCATGGTATCATTTAAAATATAAGAGGTTTTTATTTTAACAAAGTCCAACTCAATATTTTTTTCCCTTATTGTATTTGTCCTTTTAGGAGCTGTACTTAGGAAAGTTAATTTTGCCCTAATAATATAAATAATATTTGTCTATTTTTTTCCCCTTAATATTGAAGAATTTACTTGATACTTACTCTGGAATTAATTTTTTTAATTAAAATTTAATGACTATACAACATTATATTGGTTTCAGGTGTATAACATAGTTATTCAACATTTATATTCCTAATGAGGTGATCACCACAACAAGCCTAGCAACCACCTGACACCATACAAGGTTACTATATTACTGACTATATTCCCACTGCTATATAATAATACATCCCCATGACTTCTTGATTTTAAAACTGAAAATCTGTACTTCTTATTGCCTTTCATCTTTTTTGCCCTTCTGCCCCACGACCCAGAAATTCCCCTTCTGGGTATCTGTGCAAAGAAAATAAAAACATTAATTAAAAAAGATACATGGGCCCTATGCTTCTTGTAATATTATTTACAATAGTCAAGATATGGAAGCAAGCTAATTGTCCATCAATATATGACCAGATAAGGATGTGCGTATATGTATACAATGAATATTACTCAACGATGAAAAATAAAACCTTGCCATTTGCAGCAACATGAATGGATCTAAAGGGTATCATGCTAAGTAAAACAAGTCAGACAGAGATAGAATTCCTTTGTATAAATGGTGCATTACAACTTTTGGTGACTACGAAACAAATATAGCCTATAACTTCAACATCATTTTATAAATTGTTGATCATTTTCTAACTAATTTGAAAGACTTTATCATATATCATATTTTAAGTTCATTGAAATTATGCAATATGAAATTTTAATATTATATAAGTACAAGCATAAAAGCCAGTTGTACTTCCCCACCACTATTCTCCCAAAAGGTGGATGGAGAAATTGCTTTCTTATGGTTTTAGTGTGTAACATAACATGGTTTAAATGACATTTGAACTAAACAGAAACTTTCATTTCTGTTCTGAACTATGTTCCAGTTTGACCAAACTGCCCTGTATGTTTGACTCTTAGGGTAGGAAATGAATTTTGTTTATGGCTATATTTCTAACATTCAAAATTGTGTCAAGTGCTGAAAATGGGCTCAATAACACCTGTTTAATGATTAGATTGATAAACATCTGATTTTTTATTAAAGTGGAGCACCACACTCTGAATAATTTTAACTAGCTTTTCTATGTCAAGAATAAAACATTAATTCACAGTTTTTCACATGCTCATGTGCATGCACATGAACCCTTTATAGAGGCACATTACTTTCAAAATATCAACAAAAAAATTATCAGATATTTGTTCATTCTAGAAGCCTGGTCACAAAGAAAATAATATAATAGAAAGCCATAAATGTGAGGCTGGAAAGAGAAGAACATAGAAGATCAAATGATAAAATGAAAATTTCTCCTTATATTTTTTAATTTGTTGTTAATGAAGAAAGGAAAGTAATAAACATAAAAATTAAACTACTCAATATGTGTATATATCACATGTACTCATTTCATAATGGAGATATACATACAGATGAATGTGAATATATATGCTAAAAATATAGCATCTATTTTGTATTTCTAATACACACATATATGTACATACATACAGAACAAATATGAAGGATTTGCATAATAATTTCATTTCTATTTATTTCCTCAAATTGAAAACTGAAGAGATTTTAAATCAAAATCAATTATTCGTTTAGATGTTTTTAACCATTATCTCTAACTTTATTCTCATTTTTATGGCTCTTTATATAGTCATTTTGTGACTATTTTGCCATAATTTATATATATTTGAAACAATCACCTTAGGAAATTCATTTTTTGGCTAAGATCACTAGGATATATGTGTGTGTAAACATACACTTGACAAAGAAAAGTCAATTGTAAAAATGTGTTTGCAGCTCTATATGTGTGTGTGTATATATCAAAGATAACATCTCTGAGTAAAATTATCTATATATTTTTGTGTTCAAATCAATATAGTATATTTCTTGGGATTAAACCTGTTTTTTTTTCATTCTGCTTGCTTATATCTAAACTATCACATTGGTACAATACAGTGACAATTTGATACTTTAGTAAATATGAAATTATCCAAAACAACAATTATTGCGTTTCAAAAATATCTATTTTTGATGGATTAGATGAAGTTGTCAGTGGTATAGCAAGGTGAAAAAAGGATAAAAACTGAAGTTCTCAAGGCCAGTGAATGACAATAATGATGCTGAATTATGGGCCTCAATTACTATTACTACAAATTTTTGATACCTATATTGCTAAATAGTTCACATAGAGACTTCATGCTGATTAATAGATGTGCCATAGAACTGAAACTGAAATAAGGCTTTGTAGAACGAGTTATATTCAAAAGCACTTTGAAAATTTATCATTTCTACATCTGGAAATACTGTTTTTGTCAATGTTACCTACACAAATCTTCATTTTATTCACTTAATATTTGGCAAAAACAATTTCAGTTAAAATTTTCAGAATTGCTGAATATAGTATGTGAGATAACTATATAATTATAAAAGAAATCTACAACAAACTCTGATTATACAAATTTTCCCATAGTGGACACAAAAGTTACCTTGCAAAGTCATTGTTTTCCCCATAATCCTCAGCAGCACCACCCATTTTATTCTTTAGATAATTAATATATATTATTTGAATCAAGCCTTGTGTATAGACCACCTTTGCCCATGCCCTCTAGCCCTGCCTTCAAACTGGATTGCAATTTGAAAGACTCTCTATGTAGAAGGTCTAGAACCACAACAAAAAGTACACACTTGTCTCAGATATTGAAATGTATCACTTTCCAAATTCAGAACTCCTAAAATAAAATGAACCTCATTTTTAAGAAATTATTTCAGAACACTATAAACTCTATGAAATAAATTATGCTGGGATCAGATGACTCTATTCCATCCAGCTGAAATGAGCATGTTTTCTCATTTTTTTTTCCACATAGTCACAACAACAGATTCATTGGTAAAATTCATTAATGGATTATTCCACAATAAATTATCTCAACAGCATTTCTGATGTCTCTGTGGTTCTAGTTCTATATAATCCCTATACTTCTAAATTAGTTTTTCTTTTTTAATTGAAAAAGCCCTGACTCATATTCTTGTAAAAGCTATCATTTCTTCTTATAAGCTTTATAACAGGAAACATCTATTAGGTCTTATGATCAAAGTAGAGTGAAAATTGATTATAATATATATAAATTAATAATAACATCATTTAGCATCTTCAAATCTAGTGCTATGGATAATAAGTTTTCTATCCAGAAATAGTTGGTTTCATGAGCAATAAGAGGAAGGCAATCAGCAGTCTTATACTCACACCAAGACATGTCCACACACACTTGCTTCTACAGCCAAAGTAATGCCATATGTCCTCAGTGATGTGGGTGGACAAAAGTAACAGTTGGCCCACTAAAGAGGACCATATGTGCAGGCTGCTCATCACACAATACTTTTTACTTATGGCTGCTGAAAACTCAGTTGAAGTCCTTGTTCTGATAAATAGAATAGCTGGAGAAGATGTAGAAAAGACCATCAGCAGTACAAAAAGACTATTTACATGAACAGTATGACTACTAGATGTCTGGACATGGAAGCTAAAAATATGCTTGTGCACTACTCTTCTCATTAAGAGTTATTTAAAAATCAAAAGAGTTCCTTAGTCCAATCTGACCTTCCCTCACTAAATGGTTTTGTATTATTGTGCAAAGGGATGGATGTGCAGTCTCTTATCAAAAATGACCATTCATAATTATCCTTGTTGGATTCCATATTATACAAATATTTCTTTATTTTTAGCTGTATCTTCATAAAAATTATATTGTTTCTTTGGCATTAAAGAAAATTAAAAAAAAAACACTTAAAAACTTAAAGTATTTGAATTAGAGTTTCTGGAAAGCAAATAGATAACACTAAGGCAAAACTACATTCCACACACCTTCTTTTCGTAAGGTAAAAGAAAAACATGGAATTTGGATGGTTATCATAGCTTTCTATCTCAACAAGGACCTTTGCAATTTCCATAACTGAGAAGATTATCCAGTATTGTACTGACAATAAAATTTATAGTTTTAAGGTCATTCTTAATACTGTGATCAAATAACATAATTTACTTTTCTCTTAATGGCTTCTTTTTGACAAATGAGGGAGCTTTTAGGAAAGACAGTGCTCCCTGCACAACAACCGGTAAAGCATGTCACAGCCATTTACAACATAATTTTAAGAAAAATGAAGGACAAACTTGTGAGGCAGTAAGAATTCATTTGCATTAAATTAATGTGAGCAGGGCATTTCAAGTTCCCTTTGGCAACAATGGTATGAGGGGAATAAATCCATTTTATGAAATGATCTTCTTTGGAGTTATAGAAAGATTTGAAAAGCTGACATGACTATCATTAAATTTCTCCTGGAAGTCTACAATTAGTATATAAAACTCACAAAATAAAATACTCAAAATGCACATTTGTGAGAGGACCAGTTATTATGGAACCACTGTCTGACATCTCCCTTGAAAATTATGTTGCAAAGTTTAAAAAGAAAATCAAGATTTCTTATATAGGTTTGACTTTGTAAATAAGATCTAAACTTCAAAATAAAAACTTCTCTAAGAACTGCTTGTAAATAAGACATCACAGATACCAATCTGTGTAATTTAAACCTATGTTATCCAGATGTGGCCTTGACCAATAATGGATTTAATATTTTGACCCTAGAAGTGAAAATAATGTCACTTATATTTTACCGAAACTAGATTTAATAAATTCAAGAGTGTTTATTGATTGGCATCTTGTTAGAAATATTCTTCATCAATATTTTCTAAAGGATCTAAAATATATATATATAAGATATCCCCAAATATACAGTTTTTCCATGGGGAAACAAGCATATTAATTTTAGGGTATCAGGGCACAAAAATATTATTACCTTTTGCAATAGGTTAGCTAATAGCCCCCAAGGATCTTCTTCTAATCCCCAGACCCTGTGAATGTATTATTTTACATAGTCAAAGAGACTTTGCAGATGTGATTGAGTTAAGAATTTTGAGATGGGCAAATTATCCTGACTCATCCAGGTGACTCCCAATGTAATCATAAGAGTACTTGAAAGAGGGATGGAAAAGGATTCAAAGTTAGAAGAAGAGAGAATGTGGAGACAGAAACAGAAATAGCAGCAATATACCTTAACAATGGAGGAAGGAGCCATACTGATGAATTCAGAAAAGTAGAAAAAAGCAAGAAAATAGATTCTTTCCTCAGCCTCCAGAAGGAACCAGTGCTGCAAACATCTTGACTTTAAGCCAGTAAAGATAATTTTAAAATTCTGACTTGCAAAACTGTAAAATGGTAAATTTGTTTTGGTTTAAGTCATTAAATTGTGGTAATTTCTTAGAACAGCTATAGGAAACTAATATACTATTAAAATAGGAAAAGGAAAAAAAATGTGATGAACTTGAGAGATCTTAGGAGGAAGGGAGAATAAACCCATTGACAGGATTTGTCTTAGTAACTATCATATGTTACTTGTTTACATACTGGGTCACATAATTAATATCATTTATCACGGCCATTCGATCAATATGAATACACCAGTAAGTCTAATTTAGACATGAAAATGTTCTATTTCGGCCTTCTTATAATCCCATGTAGATGGCCTTGAACAACCCTATATCTGATGGAGCTAATATTTTCATGTAAAAATCTTCCTGTTTAGAAGAGAAATTACATCTGAAATTAAATCCGATTAAGCCAGTCTGAGAACAATACCTAGAAGATTTAAATATTACTTTTTAAGAACACCATGGGAGACAGTTTGTGACACCAACAAAATCAAAGTTAATTTGAAAGATTTTCAAAGCAATATTAAAAACATCATGTCGATTTTTTCCTCTTGTTAAAAATAAATCATTGCCCAACTCTCCACTATAATTATGTTAATTGGATGAAGTCCAGACATAAATTATACTACCACAAATAGAAAATTATTTAATTAAAAAAATCTCACCTATTGCTGACAGAATGACAGTACAAAATTGTCAAGGGTGGGAAAAAATAAGTGCTTTATGGGATAAGTATTTCCCTTTTGTTATCAAAACGTGTCCTGAGACCTAGCAGGCTTCTCTTTACATGATTATGCACTGTAAACGTTATAAAACTATTCCTTCTACTTTCAGAGTTTAATGGTTACAGAACAACAGAAGTAAGAGATGGAAATGCTCTGTGCAAGACTGGCACTGAATTTGAGGAGGAAAATCAAAAACTCTGAAATAATATGTAGAATATCTTCGCAACAATACATGGGAAGGCAAGAAAAGATATTTATTGAACATCTATCATGAGCTAAGTTCCTTACATAAATGATTTTATCAAATTTCCTAAACATACCTCAAAACAGGCATTTTATTCATGGTTTATAAATAAAAGAACAATATTCAGAAATTGATCAATAGCATGCAACTAATAAAAGGCAAAACTAGAGAGAATATAATAGTAATAATAAAAATAGCGGTCTCACCCTATTGGACCTGGAACTGCACTAAGAAGCAAAGCATGAACAAAGAACCAGTAAATTAGACGCTAGTTCTCTCCCCATTTCATAGAAGAAGCAACTGAAGTGAAGAGAGGCTACACCATTTGTTTCAAGCTCATACAACCAGGAAGAGGCAATTTCAAACCTAGGTCTGTAAGACATTTTATTACTCCAAGATGCTTGTGCATTATTTTCAGGATTAGTTGAAATAATTCTTGTTAACCCTTAGTGAGTGCCTGATACTTGATAGCTGTGCTAAAATTTATTCTTATTATTATTTTAATTTAGAAATTATTGAACTTCGTCACTCGTTTTTTGCAATTTCACCGCTTCTTCATATTACAGTTCTCCACGAAAAATAAAGTTCAATATATGCACCATTTTTGTTTGCAAATCTTGGAGCTCAATTAATACATAGCACATCACACTAAACTGCTATTTTATTTTATAGTGAAAAAAATGTTTCACTCACTAAAAAGTAATTGGATTGTTCATTCCTATGTCTACAATACAGCTCATTAAGTGTATATTTGTATAAAAAGGGATAATTTTCTATAACACTTCCTATGTTTAATAATACAATTAAAGGCTTGGTTCAAAAAAATCAGAATAATCCATGAATTACATATGACAAAATTTTTGTTCGGCAACTTCTGCTTTTTCTTTCCTATAATTTAGCCCATTTTCAGAATCAAAAATTGTGTTAAAGTCAACATTCGAGGACCAATTTCTCTACCTTTCCTGAGTTACTCCTAGGTTAGGAATAAAATGTGTTTATCCAAAGTTACCTTGGCATTGAAACAACTGCAGTAAAAATTGTGGTTGCCGATCATGTCCATTCTTGACATGTCTCCATATTTTTATGCATTAAACCTGCTCTAATACATCCTCAAGTGATCAGTGTCACCACAAAGGAAGATTAGGACTGGGTCTAACGATAACAAACATACATAAAACTTAAGATGTTCAGTCATCTCCCTAGTATCTCATGCCCCCTCTGAAAAAATGAGCAACTAAGTGAACATGATACTTTTAGAAAAGCGAAGTCCCAAATTCAATTTATACCTCTGCAGATTTTTTATCCAAGAAAGCATAATCACATATGTGAAAGGAGGAACACACTTTCATCAATGAGTATTCATGATATTCCTGTAGCAGGACTTGTCACTGTTCCACCCATACCTGCTCAGCACTCACCATTCTCATGTGTCTAGGTCAGACAACATCCAAGGTTAAGCAGTGACTCTGCCCAAAGGCTTTCCTGGGTTACCAGAGCTGTTTCAGCCTATGCACAGGGTCATCAAGAAATTCTAGGATATGAATGGCCCTCCTTCCCATCCTTGGAGCAGCCCTTAATCAGCAATCGGAATTTATGGAAGAAACTGCCCTGTTCCCTCGCTCCTTAGTGGGGATAACTGTGGTGCATATTCTATACTATCCCTCACAGTTCTCTAATGAGATCGAACCCTACTTGCTCATCTTATTTCTAACTCACTATATGGCACAGAGATGACTAGAAGTTGACTAGGTATTTTACTGCAAAGTATATACAAATTTCTTTTAATCGGAAATGTTTGTAGGTAAATAAATATTTCTAGATAATGTACAATGGTCCCACTCTTTTCTGAGGTATAAAATGATATGTCTCCTCTCCTTATCCTCCTCTCTCCTTCCTTCCTCACTTAGCTGTCTATCTGAAAGAATTGCGAAGAGAAATAGGCTTTAATCAGCACTCCCTCAGAAAGGTTAAAATGATAGAGAGCATCACACACACCTATAGCTAATCTATAGGATCTAAGAGAAGAGGAGATTTCAAGATTCCAGAGAAATTATTTTAAGCCATCCTTTTAATGCCAGAGACTTCGCATTAAGGAAACCAGTCAGATGGTTAAGAGCCATAGAGCTTATTATCCTGATTCATTCAAGAATACCTGAACTATGAGTATACAAGAATCCTGCAACAAGATGCCAAGTTGCATACCACATCCTTAGTTCCCAAATACAATGAAGAATGTATATGTGTGTGTGTGTGCGTACACACACATATATGTATATATACACACATTTTCATATATACATATATATGTATATATATATATGAAAAGTTACAAACTGCATGAGACTCCAAGAAGTTTCCTAACTAGTATTTATTGCTCCTGATCATTTTCTTCCCATATGCCAAAACTCTCTGCTAAGTATGCATGCACACGCAAACACAACTCCACCACACCCCCCAAAAAATCACCAACTGTCTTTGGAACTCAAATGGGCTCTTTAATTTAAAAGCCTATATACAATAGATTTTTATCACTTAAGAATGAAAAGGGATTTTTAAAATACCTGAATCAAGGTTATAGGATTTTTCTCTCTTAAGCTTAATTTGAACCAGTCCATATCAGGACACCAAAGCACTTATGGCATATATATAGTTTGAATAAATTTTTATGAATGTAGTCACATATTAAAAAATAAACTCATTCAGGTCCTAACTCACCTCTTTTCAAAATTCCTGTATTAAACATATATTACCTACCAATGTTCTCAAGGAATCTTAGACTATTCACTGTGAAGTCTCGTAGATTACTCTAAAAGCAAGTCGTAACTGTGTTTCATATTCACACCAAGCAGTTTAAAATACATCTAAATGTGGGCTGCCTTCTATCTTGATTATAAGATATAAATTATTCCCAAGATTATTCTTAGTAAATATTGAGTCTACCTTTCAATCCACTCTTAATATGGAGTACACAAGGTCAGCTATTAGTTTAGAAGTCATTCAAAGGTAAAGAGCATATGAGTATAACTCTGCACAGGTATCTTCTGTATAAAAAAGTAAAACCAGTCTTAAGAAATAACTATAAAAATGAGAAATATTTTAAAATATTTTCATATAAGGCACATTTAAATATTACTACTGCAATAATCTAAACTAAAAGCAACTGTCCAATTTGGGGGAAAATAACTGAACTTGAAGTTAAATAATCTAGGCTTAAAGTTCTGGTTCTATGCCATAGTCACTTCACCTAAAAAAAAAAAAATAAATATATATATATATATATATATATGGAACTAATATTACTGTTTTCTCTAAATGTCTGTAAGAAATGAGAAATGGAATATATGTGAACCTGGCTTATAATAGTAGATACTCAATAAGTATTTATTGAATCTAAATTGATATTAAAGAAAAAAGAGTAAAGGAAAATAGTATATTTTAATTACTAAAACTGTAGATGCATATATCTCAATTTGAAAAGCCAATACACTTTCCTAAGCATAAAATGACATTGGGCCTTTGTAGAGAATTTCGTAGATATTTGAAAGATATTCAAATGTTATGCCCAAATTTGGTCTTAATATTTATTTGCTAAAATTATAATTTGTATACATCACTACTATTAAAATGCACAATAGTCCATATGACTAATAGTATACCCAATGAGTCTACTAAAAAATACCCGGCAAGGCCCATGGAGTAAGTATTGAATTCAAAAATAAAAGTAGTTTCCTCAACCACCTAAAAGCAGTACATGAAAAACACTCTTGTAATCTCGATGATTATACGTTAATTCAAAAATAAAAATAGTTACCTCAACCACCTAAAAGCAGTACATGAAAAACACTCTTGTAATCTTGATAATTATACTTCTAAGCCAAATAAATTCATAACACATTTTAGGAATTTTGCCTCTCACATATACACACATTAGACTAAAAAAGAAGAATGAAGCAAATGTGCAAAAAATTAAATTAAGGAAGTTCTGAAGGAAATGTCCATAATTTCATTCCCAGAATTTCTTCATCAGTCACTTTCCCCAAAGTCCTTCCAGAAAAAATAAAGTTGCTCTCCTCTTAATGTGAACTCATCACTTTTTCCATAGCATTTTCAAAATAAGAAATATATTTCCTATCTGTCAGACACGTAAAAGTTATATTGTTAACGAAATCCGAATGGTAATAATTTTGGAACAAAGGATGAAGAGGAGATGAGTAAATCAACATGGCTTTTAAGCTAAATCACTGTTACATTTATGAGCTTCTCTAGAAAGCCTGAAGTCCCTTGCCTTTAATAAGCTTACTAACGGTACAGAGCAAAAGAATCTCTAGTTACTCAGAGGGTTACCCACTGTTAAATTAGGGTGAAAGAATACCATTCCCCACTTAGAGAGGAAGCTCGCCTTGTCCCATTGTAAACACAGACCTCTACTTCCGAACCTTTCAAATCCTTTGACTTAGCTTGGAAAATTGGGTATGAGCCAAGGAGAACGAGGGACAGAAGGACAAAATGCGCTGCTGCAAAAACAAATGAGTGTCCAGAAAGCTTATATATCAATACATATAATGTGTATAATTGGGGAATGTCCTAAAACTGGGTCACTTCAACTGAATTCCATCCGAATCCTCCTACCCTAGCTGTGAGGATCACAACCACACACCACCCAACCGCCCACCCCGAGCTTGTTGTAGCCACAGCCAAGACCGGTCTGTCCATGACTTTGGGAAATATTGCAAAGCCAGCAGCGTTTAGGGCGCTGAGTAACCTGGCCAGTTCCAAACCTCTAGTTTAAGACTTCTCAGCGCACCTCTCTGTTTAACTCACCTGGAGTCAGGTCTAGCTGGCAGCCTCCACCCAGAGGGACAGGGAAGCAGCCCCGGGGAGCTCAGCAGCGTCTGTCTGAATAAGGAGGGCAATGCAGCTGAGCAGCTCTCCCCCGTCCTGCTGCTCTGGCTGCGCCCAGATTTCTTCTACTCCCCACCCCGAGCCGTCCTTCTTTTTCACTCTTCCTCCCGCTCCCGCCGCTACTGCACTCCCAATCCTAGCGGTAGCGCAGAGAGCAGAGTCCTCCCGCCTCCCTCCTCCCGGCGCGAGAGCTGTCGGTGGAGCTAATAAGGAGGCTCCAGGCACCTCCCGGGCAGGCTGAGCGCACAAGTCGCGCTGTGACAAACTCATACCAGGAGCCTGATAAATATGCGAATTGTAATGAGACTTGTGAGTAGTCAAGCACTCCAAGTAACAACAGTTCAGATGTATGCTAACCATGGTGATTACTTATAAAAGAACAACAAACAGAATGAGGAAAGGCGAATAATGTTCGAAATATTCAGAATCAATTTTCAGCACATGTGAATTGAATTTTTCACTCTAAAAAAGTCAGGCATTGGCTCTTCCAAGAAGCCTACAATGAGCATGTTCTTTTTGCAGTGCAAACAGGCCTAGTAAACCAACCATATTTGTGTTTCCCATTAATATTAAAATTTTTAAAAACGATTAGAAGTCATTTATTTCATGTAATCTTATATGAAAAAGTTTGTAACTCATTCAAGCTTCCAGGATGATATTAAATAGCATTGAAAATCAAATTTATTTAACCCATAGAAAAAGACAATAAGAAATTTAATTGACTTCTTTACTAATACGTCATAATATATTTCTTTCTCAGGGAAAGAATAAGATTTTCTTCTGTGGTATAAAATACTATACTATGGGTTTTATATTTTCTTTGTAAACATGGAACTATTAAAAAGTACAATTGGATTCCTTATAACCAAATCTATTCTGATTATTCATCCTATAGTTCACTCCAGAAATTAGTCAAGGAGGACTTTATTTCTCCTTATTTTCAAATCAATTAAAGGGGGTGGGGAGAGGTAATTTGTTTACAAAACATGGGCAATTTTAAACCACCTACATTGATGCCAACCACCAAGAGTAACTTTCATTTGTCAACAATCATAAAACACTATGAACAAGGAATGGCTAACTACATTCTACTTTCTTAATATTACTACTCCTAATTGAACATTCCAAGATAATATATTTACATATCTTTCTCTACCTAAAATATTTATTGATTTTGGCACAATGATTATTATACCTATCTTCCAATATTCAGTGTGCATGTACCCATAAATCTTTCTCTGATTTGCCTAGCCAACATAAGAATTTTTCTTCTTTGAATGTTAATAACTATTTGTTCCTCTTCGTGATGCTTACACTCAATTTTTTATACGTCTGTCCACATATAAACTCTTCTACCAATTAGCATTCTATAAATAATAGAAACTTTTATAGAATGTGTGGAACAAATGGACGAAATATTTATGCTAAATTTTCATATACTTGCAAAGGCCTAATTATTTTCCCTTAAAATTTTGCATGCATATATTTCATCTGTTTAAGTAGACAATGAGCTTCTAAAGGAAAGGGATTTTGTTTACGACTTTTACATTTTCCATACATTATCAAGCTAAAGCTCTGGACTAGAGCTGGGAGTGAAGATTTGGTTAAACTGATTTATTCATTCCCTTATTTGAAAAATATAAGCTAATGTTAATTTTTTCTAAACCCTGTACAAGATATGGAGTGCTCAATGATGTTCACATTCGATATGGTCCTTGACTTCATGAAGTTTACAATGTAGTAACGAAGAGTAATGAATAAATAATAATAAATTTATATAATCTTGCTGAATAAATGAAAAGTCTATTTGAACTCCTTGGCCAAGGCAATAACATGAAAGAAAAAGAGCTTCCTGCCTCAAAATACTAAAATCAACTCTCAAGAGGATTCTTCTGTTGAAATAGTACACCTCATTATGGAAATAAAGAAAAAAAAATAGTAACTGTCCAAATGACAGCACACATTGCATCTTTGTGGTTTCTGACCTTTTAGCTTTGTGAAAAGTATGACTTTTCAACACTGTGAATAGCATTAATCTTGGCACTTCATTCTGTTTTTCTCTAAAGTGATCTTAATTTTTAGCTGAATCCCATGGATTTTCTGGTGAAAATATTTTCTACTCAACAATTGTCCAACAAAGGTTGCTTATCATGAGCCAACTTTTTGCTCTAGCTCATTTCTCTGATGATTGTTTGCCTTTAGTTTACAATGATAAAATTCCTTATTTATTTTTATTGGTAATTATCACATAATAACTCATGCATTCACATTTGATTGAATTTGAGCTTGCAAATGTTTACTTTTATATCAGAATAAGAAAGTTAGAGGGAACAAGGAAAAATATAATTGGAAGAATATCTAAAGGGCTATCACAGCATCTCATATCAGGATCTTTTTGACATATTAGAGAAGAAACTAATAGCCAGATTTTAGGATGGCTAGGCAGCTCACACCTAATTATTTTTATGACCAAAATTTTCCCTCCAAAATTAAAAATGTAATTTTATTTGGTACAGGTGTTAATGAAGTGGAATCAAAGGGAGAGAATATACACTAGTAAGCAGGTAGGAGAAAAAAATATTCCAAAAATATCAAAAAGTTTCTAAAAGAGGAAAAAGCAACCACCTATTGTGAATGGATTTGAAAATCCCATAATTCTTAACTCTATTCATTGTCCAGAAAGTTAAAGCATAACATAATAATAAAGGTAGCAGATAACTTAAAGAAGGCTCTGTCTTGGATCTAATCCTTAAAGTTTTCCATACTTTTTAAATTAAAGAGACATGCATTTACATCTCAGAAAATAAAATGTATTGTGTTACCAACATGTAGGACAAAGAGAAGCATGTCTCAGTGTCATAAAAGGAGTTGTCACTAGAACACACCATGGTTTAACATCTTCACCCACAGGCTAAAATTTTCACCCCTAAAGTCATGCTTTGAATGTGACAATGGATTGTTACTAAAAGCAACTGTTTGGCAGAGAAGTAGATAAATCTTTAGGTTATTACATTACTCACCAAAATTTAGCATGTATTTCCACATTTGTTCATTTACTTCATGTGACATGTATTTCAGGATCTGCTACACAAGAGATAGAATCATCTTGCAAGATAGAGGTTACTGAAAGAAATGGAATTTAGAGGAAGAGTTCATTGGTGAAAATGAAAAGATAAGAGCCAAGCAGAAAGTGACTTCAAGGAGAACAGGCCTGCAAGAGTCATTACAATTTGGAAGAGGGTAAGTATGTCTGGTGAGGCCTGATATTTTAGAAACTTGAGTTAATTTAATGACTCTGATTCTCAGTTACCTCATTGGTAAAAAGAGGAAAATAATGCTAATTATTTTGTACCTCTTTGTGAAGATTAATTAATCTATGTAAATAAAGCCCACAAAATAGTTCCTGACACATTGTATGTACTGTTTGTTATTATTATACAAAGAAACTGAGAACTTCTGGAAAAAGTAAGATATAGCAACTAAAGGCAAGATATAAGGAAGACTTGATGTTCACTTTGACATTTGGCTGAGGGCTCTCTGGAAAAGACAGCTAAATTAATGTTACATGTAGGTATTATGTTGGCATCATTCCCCCTACTTTGAACTCCTTTCACACTTTACCTACATGTTTTATTGTACCTTTCAGTTTCTTTCTTGAATTATGGTTAGGCTATTTCTTTTTATTCCTATAAAAATAACTTCATAGTAGGGTAGATTATTAAGGAACTATGTCAAAGTCATCTTTCCATTTCCTACAGCAAGTAACCCAGTGATAGTAAACCAATATTTGTTGAAGTAATTAATACAGGAAAATTATTTCAATTGTTTTTTTCTTTGATTTTTAGTCTGAATATACCATTGGTGGTGAGAAAGAAAAGATAAATGGTGAGGACATAGAAATTAGTATTTAAATCTACAATTCTGTATTATTTGAAAAACTGATATACTTCTGATGAAATTATGAAATTGTATATATAATTATAGTATGTATATACTATAATTATATAATATGTTATATATGTATTTAGTGCTGCACAAAGTTCAGTGTGTCTGTGGACCAAAAGCCCTGGCATTCCCTGGAGCTTCTCAGAAACCGCACCTACTGACCATAATTTGCATTTTGACAAGACCCAGGTGATTTATATACACATTTAAGCATGAGAAGCACTGTTTTATAATTCCCTTTATGTCCAAATTTCATTGTCAATGAAAGAATATATAATAATAATAATAATAATAATAATAATAAAACAGTAATAATGGTAATATTAACAAAATGTAGGTAACATATAGAAATCTTATAAATCTCATAATGCTGCTCTTCCGGATACTAAGCAAAGTCTTCTGTATAATACTTGTTATAATTCTATGAAGTTGCCATTAATAGCATCTACAAAACAGAGACTCAGAAATTTTAAATAACTTCCCCAAGGTCACAAAGGTAGTAGATTACAGAGAAGGTTTTTAAACTCTGCCTCCCTCACTCCAAAGCCCAAGCTCTGCTTAACTTATGGTTAATTCTTTTGCTTCTACCTTCCATTTCCTGTGGTTTCCTTTATACTTCATTAACTTTATTTATACATGACCAATTTTTTAAGCCTTGCCAATATTTTTTGGAACACAATGTTTTATAGACTAATAAAAACAATACCAAATATCATCCATGTGTACATTGTGAAGTAGCTCCAACAATGGTCGAACACTAAAAAGAGTCATTTTTTCTTTCAAAAATTCTAACTGCCAAGAATTTTGCATAAAACAAGGTAGTCTTTCTACTTAGAATTTCAACCTTGCTTTTATCAATTGGCATAAGAGTAAATGAAAAAATAATTCTATAAACATCCTAAAAAGTAAAAATAAGAATTGCTATATATAAGAAAAAAAAGGAGCATCAATATGCCATATGAATGACATCTCTAAGAATCATGGGGATTCTATTTGGCATTTAGTATTTAGGTCCATTCTGCAGTATGATCACAAAGAAGTGTCTATATGATTCACTGTGCATTATTGGACAATAAATCACCTCATTAAGCTTGCAGATATGTAAAGATGCATAGTCTAGGAAAGTCTAGCAGATATTCTCACTTCTTAGACTATACCACCCCCAATATTCTTCTTTTCCTTTAAAAAGGTACGAATGAAAAGCATTTACTTTAAACCCAGCAATGAGTTGTAGCCAGATATTTTAAAGGGAAAATTGGCTTCTAAAAGGGTAGAGTTGTCTTTTTATTGGAGCAAAGTATTCCTTAGCCTTACTGTATTCTTTCCCAAACACCCTCGCGTTGGTTTTTCTTTATTCCTGGCTATCACTGACCTCTCCCTCATTCTATCAGTTGGTTTCCTAGAAAACTGGATGAAATCCCCAAAGGAGGCTAAGAATAATGCAAAATATTACTCAGGGCAGCATATTTCCATATCGTTAGTTAATATTTTTATGTGGAATTAAATCTGTAAATAAAGGCACTGCCATTTACCTCCTAGAGCAGACATCTTAGAATCTTAAAAGTAGAAAAGACTTAAAAGATCTTTAAAAATGTCTTATTAGAAGTAAAAGAGATGAGGTCTGGACACGCCATGGAATTTGCCTGAGGTCACAGAGCTAACTAGGCTACAACAGATTTTTTTTTTCTCTACAGCATATATTATTTCTTTTTAATCATCTCCATATATTTCTAGTCCATGGTGGGGACACAATCTCCAAGTCAAAGGCCTAATTTTTTCTGTGAATCTCCTTTATAGTTTCAGTTTATTAATACCACTTAGGAGTATAACAGAAAATAATTAAGATTTGGATGAATGTTTTCAGATATACTTGGAAAATTTTATAAAAGATCAATGATTTAAGAACCTCAGAAACTAAAAAATAAATACTGGATAAAGTAAAATTATATTTAAACTTCCTTGTGACAAAATGGCAATTTATTCTTATTTATATAGTTGTACTTTGTACATTTGTGTATACATTTGATAAAAAGAGTGTTACAATAAATAAAATGTAAATACATAAAGATGAGAAATGAAAACAGTAAGTGAAAATTTTCAGGTCCAAAAAACAGCACAGTGTCATCCTCAGGTTATGAAAGGACTGTCACCCTGAAGAACCAGGAGAACTTGAACATGGGAAGTGCACTCATCTAGCTATACTGATAATTTTACCTATTTTAATAGGCTTTTAGAAAGAATGGAAATGTTTTATTGTGTATTCAGTGCTATGGTGGTGATTTTTAACTATCAGCTATTTTTAAAATTCTCATAATATTTCTCTAGATGACAGTTACATAAATATGGAAGAAAAGGATAAGCCCTACAAACATGGTAATACAATTCTGTTTTCAACTGTAAGATATTTCTAAGCACACCTTTGCTAATCATGTTGATGTGTATTTAACTTCTTTTTCACATATACCCGTCAAAGTGGCTAAAGCAATCCTCACAAGAAGACAGGTCTTTTTCTTGCAAGCAAAGAATTTTTTCTCATAATATTCTAACATCTGATTTTATTTCACTTGAAAAATATTTCCATGATATGTATACATTTGCTAGAAATCTGGCTGCATATGCATTTTAAATTGACTTTATTAAAAAAATATATTTATTTGTAAATAATATAAATTTTTCAACTTACAATTAATATTATCTTTTTCAATATAGTCTTTCTACATAGTCAACATTTGGAATGCGTAATTATTTTAGTGTAAATTTCAGTAGCTCAATTTCAACATAATTTTTGAATTGGGTTTATATGAAGTTATAATAAAGTAAGCTAAGTGAAAAATGGAAAAAAATTTAAATAAAATTTTATTTATGACTGTAAGATCAAGGAATAAATAAGACACCTAAAATAATTGAACTATTTAAGTAAACAAGTTATTACCTAATGAACAAAATATTCCTTTGGCTTGCTAGATTATTTTGACAGGTGTTTATAGTTTCTGAGCCTCAATTTGCTCATCTCTCTAATGCAAAGATTGGACTAGGTACTACTTTATGTTCTATTGAACTCCCAAAGCTGTTTAACAAAGTCGTGTTTGTACTTCTTCTCCATTTTACCCTTTACAATAAAATTGTCCCTGTTCCTACTGAGCCCTTTCACGTGGGATCTGGAGCACAGCCTCTCTAACTTTTCTAGAGAATTCAGAGATCCCTTTGCTGTCCTGGAGTTTTCTCATGAATGGTGAATGGCCCCACCAATCACCTGGTTTCTCAACCCCAAAGTCTATTTGTTGCTGTCCCTTCCTTCACCATCTTCTTATGTGTATTCAATCTGTGATCCAACTATTTCAAACTTGAAAACGTGTCTAATGCATCCATTCAGCTCTATCACTATAGTAACCATTCTAGTTCAAACCACTGTCAACTTCTAAAGTCAATGGATCCCTAACATATTTGCATATTTCCACTTTTCCCTTTCTACCATCTATTCTCTATATGGCACAAAGTATAATCATTAAAAAAAAAAAGTAATTACATAATGTCACTGCCTTGGTTAAACCTTTCAGAAGCTTCCTGATGCTCGTGGAAGAAAACCTACACCCCACATAAAAGCCACTAACCCTAATTATATCCACAATTCCATGTCATGCACCGGTCCCTTATTTATTATTCTCCAGTCACGCTGAACTTCAGTAAGTTATACATAAATATTTTCCATATACATGAGCTTGGCTTGTACTTTTCCCATTCCCTGGAACTCTCTTGTCATCTTTTCCTCTGTCAATCCTCAGCTTAACATGTCATTTCCTCAAAGTGGCTTTTCTTGATCCTACCTTATTTAACTCCATCTTCAACCATATTTTTAAAAATCTCTATCATGTTTTCCTTTATAGCACTTATTTTAACATGTAAATATCTTGTCTATTTATGTGATTACTGACTTTTTACTTAACAGAGCCCTTTTAAATGATATTTCAATATGTCAGAGCTTTACCCCTTTGTCATAAACTTAATCACCAGCACTTGGCACAGAATCTGGTGCAAATGCTTATTGACTAGACAATGAGTTTCACAAAGATAAAATCAAAGAAACCTTGTGGAATTGTAGGCATGTCCTTTTATACTCATGCTGAAGCTGAAAATAGATTCAGGCTATGTAAGAAAAATATATCCAACTATATTAGTACCGAAGAGGATTGTTTTTTAATCCATATTCCAGGTTTGGTTGGGTTATCCAGAAATATGAAATGGATATTAAGGTAAAGGAAAAATTAGTAAGTTTTCTTGACATTAAAGCCTCTAGAAGAGAAAAGAAGGAAGCAATACTGTTCAGAGGGAGAAGATGAGGCGTGACACAATCTCAGCAAAGTCCCCAACCGAACTTATAGGAAGTTCTGGAGCTGAGATAGACTTTTGGAGGTGTCTGAATTGGGACTAAAAGAGTGAGACTGTATACCCCATAAATCAATCAGTCATTGGGTGATGGCTGCCCTGTTAAGAGACATGACCATGTATGGTAAGGCAGCAGCTCTCTGCAGAGAAGGAAGTTCTAGAATGAGGTTTAAGGCTAAAGGTTCTCTATCTATAACACACCCAGCAACTGGGAAAATAAGGCCTTCATTCATGAAAGAAATTTAATGCAAAATATCAGAATCCAGTGTAATCAATATATTTCATTTATATTTTAGTCATAATTAAATTATATTTTTTTTTCCTACAAATCATAATAGCTCACAAATGCAACAGTTGAGAAACAAAATAAAGTGGTGAATAAAATTCTGGGTGATAGTAGGAAAACCTTATTATATTTCTGGTGTTCACATTAAATATTTAGGTAATAAATGTAATACATAGGTAAATATCTGGACCTGTTTGCCCAACTAAAAATTCTATGAGCTCAGACAAGCTGAATTTTAGTCCTCTAAAGTTTGAATTAAAAAAAATATATTGTATTTGTAGCTAGCCATCAATTATTAAACAGGGAAATACAATTATTGAGAAGAATGATGGTATTTCTTACTTATAGAGCATCTTTCCCTTAGTAACACAAAATAAACTAAAATATTGACCAAATCAAGAAAACAAGTTTACTCAGAAACAATAAAAGAAAATAATCTCATATAGACTCAAAAAATAGTGACCAAATACAATCAACTTAGACAAATGTGAAAGCCAAAGTTGGATGGATGCTGAAAACATTACTAGCAACTTTGTTCTTCTCCTAGATAGATGTTTTAGATGTGTTCTTTAAAAATTCTTTCTTTTCAGAGGGTAGAAGGAAGTGGGAGGAGAGAGGTAGATGGGGGGAAAATAAAAAGAATTTCTTCAATTAAAAATTAATGAATTTTTAAAAATAAATAAAATTCTTTCTTTAACTTTGACATATAATAAATTTACTAGAATTTTCATACTAGCTGTTTCATCTCAGAATCCTTAATGCCAAAAGGCAAGTGAAAATATCTCTACAAAGTTTTAACCTGAGAATAAAAAATTATATGTCCAGTGAAATTGTCATTTATGCATTCTCATATCATAGAAAAGCACCACTTAATAAGGATAAAAATAAGGAAGTATATCACCCACATACCCTTCTCCTCTACAAAATCTACTTGAGAATGAGAAATAGACCAAAATGAAGAATTCACAAATAAAGGTGTTAGGGTAAAATTATTGATATTAACATCACATATGTAAATAGAATTAAGTCTTTAAAAAACAAAGATTGTACTTAGAGGAATAAAAAAGAATGTAGTTTAACAGAGTCAACAATCTATTGTCAAGATTTCAATATATATCTAGCCTCAAGGAAAGAGCAGAACAGAGATAATATGTGAAAGCATTCTTTATTTTACAAAACAATGTTTTATTCTTATGTTGAAATTTAAGAAATATGTTTAAATATATAATTAAAAGGATAAAGTCAATCATTAAAATTCTTTTTAAATCTTATATCCTCTCAAATTAGCGGGACATGGCAAAAAAATGACATAGCAATGGAACAATACAGCATAGACAGAATCAAACTGAAAGCGAGCATTAAAAATAGAAAAACTCATATGTCAGAAATTTGACAAAACTACATATTATAACAAAAAATAAAAGAAAACCTATGAAAAAGGAGACCATTAATGTGTTTTATAAAAACATCGAGGACCCACAAAGACAATATCCTGTGAACCCAATAAGGGTAACTAAAGCAAGAAAAAAGATGACAGATAAAATTACAACCTGGGAATACACTAAGGAAGAAAGCAGAGATTGAAAGAAGAGTATTAAAAAATAAACTACATAAGAAAGATAATACTAATAATCTTTATGTCTCAAATAAGACAGCATTGAAATACATAAAACAAAAAATATTTTAGAAATACAAGGAGAGATAAAGAAACATGACGGCATAAAGAGGCTTAACATAATTCTTTGATATATGCAAAGCAACTGACCCCACCATCTCTTCTAGTCCAGCCATCCTACTGGCAGGGTGTGTGCCTGAGAAATAGATGTCAAGCGATTTTAAAGAATTAACTAAATCAGTTAATACTGGGAGCTCAGCTGTGGCATTGAACCTCCCACCTCCTTAATTAAATATAACACTGGATGAAGGAACATTCCTCCTCTCCTAAAAACCACTCTGCCAAAGCAAAAACACTAGGCATAACATTTATGGTTACAAAGCACAACCGTTGTGTGTGTCCCAAGTGGGCTCACGTCTTCTGACTAAAACAATTTTCATGGAAGCAACATCAAGATTTTCATTTTTTTTTGATGGCTTCTATAGCAAGTTCTGAAAATTATTAATGACATCCTTATGTGGAAAAAAATATTTAAAAATCATGCTTATTACTGGGAAAATTGAATCTCATTTTTAAAAATTATACAGCACAACAGAAAATCATTAGTAACCTGTCTTTCGAATGTTACGAAAAGACATTGGCAGAGTAAGGAAACCAGTCTATTGGAATTAAAGAAAAAATAGAACCCGTCTTTAGGCGTTAATCAAGAATAAACTGGGAGAACTAAAAACATTACTGTTACTTTTTAGTTAAATCATAGTGGTTTTAAATATTCACTTCAATGGAGGAAAGCCAGTGTGCGAATATAAAAGGAGTTTATTAAACACATGTCACTTTAATTTGCTTCTAGAATATCTTGATGTGACCTTCTGGTGGTTGATTCATCATTCTTATTTTATTTCATTCGTATTAAAAATTAAGATGATCTTCATTTTATAGGGCAGAAAATGCTGGTAAAGGGGCTGCTGATGTGTAAGGATAGCAGGAGGAAAGCAGCGAGGAATTAAGAAAAAATGTACCAATAAGCATTTAACATTTATTTTCAATATTGAAAAACAAAACTGTTGATAATTTAACATGGATTTATTTATCAATTAAAAATCATGTTTTATTTTAAAAATCTCCTCACTTAGTTTATCATGACCTTAAGTTTCAATCCCAGAAGAACTCATCAGTTCTCCCATTGGTGCTGTCACAGTAACCTTTATAGACATATTTCATAGTAACTATAATTGTCTATAATTCCTTTTTAATATACCTGTCTACCCATCAACTGTACTATAAACCCCTTAAAATGATATAGTTTAACTTTTTTTTTATCTATATTACCTAATTAAAGTATGCGAAGAATGAGTGATTTTACCTAACTTTCTTGATTCCTATCTCTTCCACTATATACATATACATATATAAAGCAAATATAACCCATTATTTTGGGAGAAACTAGAGTATTCCAATTGCAGATATTTAGTCTGAAAATGTAGCCATTAAAAGTAATTCAAATTGTTGTGCAACTGTTTTCACTGAGCTATGATTCTGAAGATATTGTAACTTCATTGGAGGAAATGTTTCATTTCTCATATATCAAACATAATAAAATATCAGTTCTCAGACATTTGTGAAGTCACCCATGGGAGATAAGTAACCAAAAAAGAAAGGGGGCTGCGGAAAAGATACATAGCATTGATATTTATTTCAGGTAGAGGATGTAAGGAATTAGAACTCATCGTGGCAAAGCTCAACCAGGCCTGTACTGCTGATGTCCTAAATGTGTTTTCATTAGATGGGTTTGTCCTATTGGCAGTTGGAATACACCAGTACTGTGAAGCTAGATATGGTAATGGTGTGGTAGGATAAGATTTCTCTTAAAGATGATTTATATTTCCTTCTTTAAATCATCTTGAGAAAAACCAGATCCCCAGATAGGAGATGAAAATAGGGGAGGAACGACTTAGAATGGCAGAAAGGTGTGCATCCTCAGTTGGGTTCAAATTGTAGTGCTTCAAGCATTTCAAGTCCTCAGGTTGGGGGAGTTAAACTGCTTCCTGCCGTAGTAGTTTAAGTACAGAGGTTAAACTGCCAGAGCAGTAGTTTAAGTACAGAGGTTTCTTGTCAAGAGTTCTCTGAGCTCACTTAATGAGTAAAATCTTCTTATTAAATAACACTCTCAAAGCAGTGTGTACCTCCCTGCTAAGCCTCATTCACAACTTAGTTTGAGTGACTGATTTACATTAATATCTGGACCCTCAATTAGACTCTAAGCATTACGATAGCAGGGACTGTTTCTGTTTTGTGTATCATTATATACCTGGTGCTGACCATATAATAGATTCTTGATAAATATTTAGAAAATATTTGAAGATATGTTACCACATACTCCTATCATAAAGCAACCATGATTTTGTAGACAATTTTCAGAGAAAAAGTAAAAGCTGAAACGCTTTTTTAAATTGCCATAGCTACCTAATTAATGAGTTAATCTTTGTTTATTTAATGGACTATATTTGCAAGGAATGCTTTTAATTAGCAAATGGTCTTCGCAAAGATCTGTTAACTGCACATTCTAGTAACAAAATTTCATCTTTCAAGACCTTTCCTCTATAGACCAGATTTAAAAAAAAAAAATTTCCCCTATGAAATTTTTAGCATAAAATCAATCAATATTAGATTGGGCTATGAATCTGAGATGAACGGCTCACATTTCCATCAGCCAAGTGCTTAAACTTACTAGCTCCTATGACTTCCTGAAGCTACTTTTCCCTTAAAAGCATCATTAACCTAATAATTCGAAAGTGATAATATAAGTTGTATTGACTAGTTGTATTGGATTACGCGCTTATTTATCTTCTTTTTAATATTACAGAGAGAAACGTCCATTGCAACAAAGGTTTCAATCAATGCATAAATATCATTTCTTTAAAGATGGCAATATTGTAATAATGACAATAATATTAACTAGACATTATTTTTATATAGCATTTTAACTTCTGTGTCTTGCCTTTTTTAAATCCGATAGTAATTCTGTGAGAGTTGAAAGACACCTACTCTTGCTGTGCGGTAATTTCAAGTCATTTTGTGGAAATGGCTCGTGAATTTTGATTCATTCTACATCTTCATTTTACACGTTCTAGTTTAAGGCATTATCAAAGACTATTACTTAAGTGTACACTTAAATAAGAAACTTTACTGGTTTGAAATAATGAAAGAATTAAGTATCTACCCCTCATAATAAAAAGCAAAAAATAAGAAAATGTAATAATGAAATATTATTGTTCTATGAAGATATCAATCAATCTCTTAGAAAGTTGCTAAAGTAACTCTTCTACTAAGTTAATAGGAGCTGGTTAATTTATTTATTCATTCATTTATCCTTCCAACAAGCATGTTTTAAGCATCTATTAGGTGTCAGATATAAGCCTAATTGAAATGTTAGTTCAGTAACTTCTCCTCTCTCCACAACTGTTATGCAACATTATTTTTTGACTGAAATAATGGAAAGTTCCTTTGAATCATATTTGACAGTGTCTAGGATATTAAGCTTGAGAAACATTAAAATAACAATTAAAGAGGATGGTTCCTTTTTTCAGCCTTTATAAGATGACTAAAAAAAGTTAGTAATTAAAAAAATGGGCTTCAGACAGAGTTAAACCTGGTTTTCAATTTCAACCCCACCACTTAAAAGTAGAATGATCTCAGAAGTTGCTTAACCTCTCTGAAGTCTACTTTTTCATCTGTAAGTAATATTAAAAATGTCTGTCTATTAGTTTGTGGTAAAGATTAAAGGAACTATATGTAAAATTTTAAGTATGCTAATTTAATTTACAGAATTATTTTAAAAATTATTAGTTTTTTTTTTTCTGGTTATCTATTGCTGTATAATAGCCACCCTAATCTTAGTGGCATAAAACAGTGAACATTTTTTAATCTTAATGGTTCTGTGAGGCAGAAGTATAAACAGGACACGAAAAAGAAGGCTTGTCTCTGCGCACAAAATCTGGGGACTCAACTGGGAAAACTGAAGTAGCTGGAATCACATAGAGCTTCTCTACCACTTGTTTTACGTCTGGGTTGGAATAGCTTAAGACTGGAAATATCAACTGGAGAACCAATACATGTCCTCTCCATGACACTTGGGCTTCCTACAACATCACATTGGGTTACAAGAGGATACAACTAAGATGAACCATTCCAAGAGCAAGCATTCTAAGAGAACCAGGTAGGAGCTGCATGGTCTTTTACAACCTAGCCTCTGAAGATACACAGTGTCACTTCCTCCTGAGTATTTACAAGTCCACCAAGACTTCCATGGATGGGGGGATATAAACCACACTCATCAGTGGGGAAAGTTTCAAAGAATTTGTGGAGGCCAATTTATAAAACTGTCACTGTTCTCCACTGTAGATTAAACAAGCTGATCATTGTCGATGCTTGCTGGAACCACCGTTCAGAAGTATTATGCAACCAGGTGAGGGCATCTTTTCAGTCACAGCTATTAAAAATTTGACCAAGTCATTCCTTGAAAATCTGATTTCTGATTTCGAGTCAGCTAGGAGTGAGTTAAAGCTGCTTTAAAAGGGGACTCATTAATTCCTGAAATGGCAACATTTTCATTTTTTTTTTTATTTAAGACTTTTTTCTCCGTAATTTTAAACAGTGAAAATTATGTCTCTGTCATATTATATGTACTATAGATAGGATCTTTCTTAACATTCACCATGTGTACTTTTATGAATAAGAATTTGTAAGAAATTGAGTACCACACTCTGAATTTCACTGATTTTTTTAAATGTCCACCATGTTAGAATGCCAAATATTATGCTAAAACATGGAATAAATTTCCAAATTTTAACAATTCAGTTAGCACAATAAAATTATGCATTTCATGTACCACATGTTAATTTTTTATTTCTTAGTGAAAATATGAGGCTTTCATATTTTAAGTTCTAAAAGTACAGTTGCATAAAGCCTTTACTGTATATATTTTATTATTTGAAAATTGTTGCTATAGATCTCATTATTTTTAAACAATTTCATTTTCTGTTATGGTGAACTAGATGACTTTCTTCTAAAAGGCACATTTGGTATGATTGGCTAGTTCCATCTCATTCTCCAGTGAAAGAAAAAGGCTCACATGATCAGCATACGGTAGAAGTGTTGCCAACGGGTAAAGAGTACTGTTGGATGCCTTAGACCATCTGAGACTTGGAATGTGAAGCTGCTGCCATGTGATACAATGTAGTAGCTAAATAATCTCTTCTTACAATTTGACTCTTGCTCATTTTTTTTATCTCTTTATGTTTCGTGCCATTTAGATCTGTTTCAATTCTATCTGAAGTAGTGGTAAACAGCTGTCCTCTTTTTCAAGGATTGCAGTTTTCCAACAATTTAGTTATGTAGGCAGCATGAAACTGATGAAATTTTCTAACCTGACATAACTAATCATGGATTTCTTCTGATCATTAACTTCTAAAAATAATGGTACTCTTTATTTGGATTAATTAGAATATCATATTAATATATTAATATGCTGAAATGTCTAGCAGCTAATCACTTTGATGTAGAACTATGTTGTTAAATGAAAGCAAGGAAGACAGAAAAGAGTGGTGAAGGGTGCCTAGACCTTAATGCACTACTGAAGACATTAAAACACAAAATGTTTCCTTAAATTATTCATTTATTCTGACTCGATGCACTGCATGAATATGGCATCTGATCTGATGCTTTATTCCCTATGTTTTTCCAGACAGAAGATGCAGGAATTGATTCTGTTCAGGTTCTGTTTCTTCTCTTTATTATTAACATTCTTAGTTCGCTTACTTGAAAAGTGTGGTTTACAGTTTATATGACAGTTAAGAATATATATCTCTTGTTCTAAAGGCTAAAATAATGCAAAGATTTTTTTTTAACATGCATTACAATTAGAACTTGATTGTGAGCTACTTGGTTTATATCGCAGTTCTACATAATCATGGTTAAGCATCGGCGATATTCAGTAAGTAACACTTTACTAGGGGTTAGATGGTTGTTTGTGTGTGATACTGGATTGTGGGTTGGTTCAAAAGTGAATAAGATTCAGTTCCTGTCCTTCAGTGTAGTTGGGTGAGATTGAGAGATGGATATGGAGGGCTACTTATTTGCAGATATATCTGTATAGAGGCTAATTTTGTATATCTCGGGTAAAATTTAAGAACAGGAAAATACAATATCAGACCTGAAAGTCAGTAAGACAATTGTTGAAGGATTGTGTGATATGCACTGATGGATGTTTGGAATGGAGGGAAGGAATTGATTAAGAGTTTTCTGAATTAGTTCTGGTATGAGTAATATAAACAACATTCAAGAGTATAGAAGTAGAAATAAAAGCTCGAAATAAAAACTGTTAAACCATTAACAGTGGTTGGGGACTAGTTATAGAAGGTAATTTTGAAATATTAGATATAAAAGGAAATAGTTTGCAAAAATAGAGTGGAGTAGCATGGATATAGATGAAATTTGGACTCTGGAGACTTGAAATTCCTAGTTTTATATCTCGTCAATTGTGTCATCTCAAAAAAAAAGCAATTGTACCATGGAACAAATAAATATTTTTAATATTATTTTCAGAATATGCAGTTTGAAAAGAGATCTGAAAGGTGATTAGATTGCACAAAACACAGCCAGATACAAGTAAGAGTAAAAGAGAGGAGAAAAGAGATTTCTAGATGGAGGAAATAAGACCACATGGTCCAGGGACAAGTACCACTGTTCAAAATGAGACTGGGTGACTTGTCCCTGTGAGAAACAAATTGGGGTGCCTTGCCTTTACCTTTGTATAAGAGAAATCCAACAAAGAATTTTTAAACAACCATCTCCTTCAGATGGTGAACAGATTAAAAGCAACCCAGATTGAATACAGGGAGATCTAAGAGACTATGGCAAGAGTATCTCTTAGAGCTGAAATTTAAGATGAAGAAGAGGCAGATAAAGAACAATCAATTTCCATGGATAGATTATGTAAAATTCATCACTTAAATTACTGTAGACTTGATTATTGTCCAAGTAATTGGACATTATCAGTTACAGTGAAAAAAAAAATATGTTCAATGTCCAATTTTACTTTGTTATAACAAAAACAATAACAATAAAAATTACAACTTCATTTTATTGAACAAAAACCATGTGCTCAAGATTTTTCTAAGTACTTCCCATTTATTATATCAACACAGTGTGGTGAATTTTATTAGTTCAATTTTACAACTGACTCAAGCGAGGCTCAGAATGGTTTAGAAACTCAGTCAACATCACGCAGAAAGTTACACAGTCCCCTCTGAATTGCAGACCCAACTTTTAATGATTGTGTTATAAGATTGGTACTATTCTTTCTCCTCAATTACATCATTTCCCTGCTTCTTCTTAACCCACTCACTTAGCAGATGCCAATTTTTAGAGTCTACAATATAGTTTATATCTTATTGATTGACTTTTAGGTTGCCTGTTACCTAGGTACCTTCGGGGAGGTTCCTTAATTTATTGGCAACATATTAAATGATGGTTTATATTCAGTCTCCACATGTTTTCTTAAGGACAACAAATCCCATTCCAAGTGTTAGATCCTTATAGAGTTTGGTATGCTTATATCATCACATCTTTTTCCTTATATGTTGATTTTTTTTTAGATCTTAGAATACCCATTAACAAAAAATTCTATACTGTACTTTTTTAATCTTGTAAGTTTATACATTATGACATCATTAGGAAGAAAAAAGGTAAGAATAAATTTAGCTATAATAGCTTTTTGTTTATTAGCATTTACTATTAAAGCCCAGTTAGTCTTAAAATGCTCTCAAATGGCAAATGAGTCATTTATTTTAAAAGCAGAGCTTAGATTAGCAGTAAACAAGGACATCTCAACCTTATTTTACTAAAGTCTTCTGACTGCAAAATAACAATTTGTTTAAATAAGAATGAAGAATAAAACATCATATTAAATTTCCCTGTGGGTATGCTAAATAGTTTAATTGACTTTAGCAGGTATTAATCAACATATATTTAAGCTAGACTTTTGAAATTATATTGAGGGTTATAATTTTAATCTGAAAAATATAGACTGTTTTCAGAAAAAAAAAATTAAAAGTGGTGTCTCCTGACATCAAGTTTAGTAGCAATTTCTCATTATACATACAATTTGAGAGTCAATCAAAATTTAACTACAGTCCTTTTAGTTGCTTGAGCCATAGTTCATGTTGATTAGCGAAAAGCAGGGTTCTTTTCATTCATCAGTATTCAAAGCTTCCACATGGTTCTTTTAAAACCTCTATATATTACAATGTGTGGAGTTCCAAGACTCATACATAGACACACACTTCAAATCATGTCTTTGTTGAGGAAAGATTAGTGTCAGAAGTAGGAAAATGTTATAGAAAGATATTTAAGGTATTCTTACTGTGCTCTCTGTGTAATACAAGCAGTTGTATTTAAAGTATACAATTATGTTCTATGAAATCTACATAAGGTGATACCACATGAGTTTATTTATTTCTAGTATAAGGGGTAAAATTTGTAATGAGATTTTCCTAGGAAGCAGTGTTTTAAAAATGTATATAAAAAATTTTTGAAATCTATAATAAATTCATGGTTATTACTTTGACAGAAACATTTAAATGGCGTGTGTTAGTATGTGTAAAATATTTTAAACCTACATGTTCTCATCTTAAAATCTGCCAAAAGGACCAAGATAAATTTGGGAAAGAAAAGTAACACATAACATTCTATACTGCTTACCATATGCCAGGCACTGGTCAAAATGCTTTAGGTATATTAACTTCTGTAACAGAATTAGAACATAATCTGTTTCAACATCAGCTAAGTAATTTTAACAACCAAGCAACTGATATAGAAATAACTGGCTACAGATGGGACTGAGTTTACTCAGAAATAAATGTTCAGCAGCTATTGGTGTGGTGAAAACATAACAGCCATAATATGACACTTTTATGGAAGAATGAAATGTATTTGTATTTGGAAATACATTAAATGTGAGGGCATTTTTAAGTTAAATTGAGTTTTTCACTGGCATTATAATTTTTCAAGAATCTGATCATGACACTACACATGCTGCTTTTTATAAGCTCTCCTCTTGCTATATCATGCTAACAGAAGGAGTGTGGGTGAATCTATCTCCTGTTATTCAATAAATTGAAAAAGATACATCTGGCTACCTACCACAAATACAAAATTCAATACAAAAAAAAATCTTAACTTGATGACACCTCCATGAAAATTAACAGGAATGTACAAATACATTTGAGTATCTATCGTAAATAATGACAAAATTCTCTGAAATATCTACAACCTAAAAATATAGCTAACTTGTGATTAGGCTTCTCCTTTCATATTAGTTAAGTACAGTAATTATTTTTAAGTAGCATGACTTGATAAAATCAATTATGAATATAAATCAAATCAAAATAAAACATACATGTAAGAAAAATACAAGATGAGTAGATTTCTACACATAAACTTAATTTCATACATAGCCCATTCCTAATTAAAATGATGCAAATATTTCAAAAGCTAACTTTATCAACTAATTTACTATAATATTTAGATTAAAGCTGCCTCTGTGTATACATGTTACCACTTATTCTATTCTACTTCAAATTAAATAGTCTTCGTTTTTACTCATAAAACCAACATTACTGTAACATTTTTAATCTAAATACTGCATGCTTTGAAAAATAATGTTTTAATATAAAATAAAAAAATAACTTTAATTTTGAATATATTAGATAAAATATTTCATCGTACACTGAGCATAAAGACATTACAACAGCATTTAAAATATTTATGTACAGCCCAAAGAATAGTGTTATAAATAGGTCACTAGTGGGCTTGCACTATTTGCTCAATCCTTGGCATCACAGAACAGCTTTAGTTGCTCAATAAGAGTTGGCTATGACACAGGCATCTGACAATCGATTCTCCTTAATAGCAACCATTATAGATTTTACATCTTAATCCAAACCATCCATAAATGTTTGCTAATGAGGTTTTTCAAAGAGCCAAATTGTTGTCTAGTAAAGTCATTTACCAGGTCATCAAGAGGCTATACAACACAGTGTCTAAGAATATGAACATGATAGTCAGATTGCCGGGGTTTGAATTTGGCTTTACTGCCTGTTTAAATGACATGGTCTTTTTATTCTTCTACTTCTTCATCTCTAAAATGAGCATAGTCCAGAACCAACCTCTCTTAAATACTGCAATATTACATTGAGTTAAAAATCCAAGAAATTTTAAATACTACTACTAAGTTAGTTATTAACTAAATTAGTTTAGTTTGTATTAATATGACAACTAAAGGGTTGTAGTTTCCTTCAGACTAATTAATTCTAATAGAAAAAATATTTGGGTGAAACAGGACCAGATTTGGAAGAAATACTGAATTCAGGTTGAATGCAATCAGGTAGCTAACTGGTTAACTTACATTCTTACTACTAAAAGCCATTGAATTAAAATCTCATTTAGTTAATGTTATATCTACCTTGAAGCCAAATTTTAAGATTTGTTCTCTCTATTTGTCCTTCCCTCCCTTACTTCTTTTCCCATACATAAAATTGGTCTTCACCAATGTTCTGATCTTGGTTATGTAAATTTTTAATACTTTAATTTCTCATCTAAAGAATATAGACTAATTTTTCTTTTTATTTTTTGAATAAATTTTAAGATGGAGTTGAAGATAGGCTATTAATAGCAAGATTATTACATAGTTATTTTTCAACTGAGGGCCCAGAGCTAATCAGTCCCTAAGAAACTCACACCAACAAATATGTATGCAAATTTGGGAAAGACATTTTAATGGAAAAATTATTGATTTCCACTGAGAAATAACCACCACAAGAACTAAATTCCCTTCCAAATCATAACCATTTAGATTTGGCCAACATAATGTCAAAGCACAAGGAATTTCCATTTCTGTTTCTAAAAATTTTCAATGTATCAACCTTCTAAAAGAAAAAAATTAAACTTACATGGGCTCCTAGTATTGATTTAAATATTTCTCATAGGTATCCAAACATAAAACTCTATCAAACTCTTTATGCTTATAGCTGTTATTGAATTATGAAACAAATTCAAAGCACATATAACCACATAATCAATGTTAAAATTAACAACATAAATTTAATATACTAAATAATGTTGCTTTGCTGAAACTAATTTGACAATATTTGATTCTGTAGTAAACAGTATAGCTCTATATATTTAAAACATTAAAAGTGAAACATACTTATTTTGAATTTTAAACTAGAAATCAATAAGGTCAGTTAATATGAAGGTATCACTAAGTGGTCCAACAATGGTATAGAATCCAAAACATGATCCTTCCAAGTTAACTCCATGATAATGTCTACTTATATCAGTGTCACATTAGGTAGCATGCTATAGCAAAAAAGAGTATGGCTACTGAATTAGAGAGCCCTTATTTTGAATTTGACTTCTGCCACTTATCGATTATAATATAAGGAATATCACTGAAATTCTGACTCTATTTCCTCATCTATAATAATTGCTACTTGAAAAAATTGTGAGGCTTATAAGATTTGATTAACACATGTAAAACATCAACATGGTCCTGGTATTTAGTAGGTATTCAATAACTATTACTCACAACCAGTTATTTTGTTTTAAATTAAATATTTAAATATTTACCATATGTTGCATTGTGCAATTACATGTACATAAAAGAATTTAATAACTTTGTTTTACAACTTTCCTGTATTTCTAGAATAAAGAAATGTAGATTATTAGGAACTATACTAACAAAATAGTTTATCCAGATGAGTGTTTATGACAGAGATCATAGAACATATGTGTTAAAAATAAATAATTTTAAAAAGAACCGTGATAAGACTTTCAGCGTTTCCAATAAGTTATTTCATATATTCACAATGATTTGTTTTCTAATGACATAAAATTTGTAATAAAAATATCACACTCCTGGATATTTTAAATACATTTTTAGCACTAGAACTGTGGTCACCAATAAATAATAGCAAAAGCAAATTAAGTGAGTGCAATAATGCAAAAAAGATTAAATTGTGTACTCAGTCTTGTATGAATCAGAGAGCTTATCCATTTCAAGATTTACTAATAATCTCAAGGAAAAAAATCATGAGAGGTCCAAGACAACCAATATAACTGTACAGGCCTTTTCTTATCATATTAAGATGAACCCTAGCACAGATGAAAATATGTGGTCACCGGAACATACATGCAGCCACATTGATTATAAAGAAGGAGCCATTTTTGATACGAAACTTCACATTTCGTATTCAGATAATCATGCCCCATAATTACATGAATTCTGTATTATTTGGCTATTGGCAATTCTAAACAATCAGGAAATTCTTGCCAAAAGCATTCCCAAGATAAGAATCCTCCTGCCAGGAAATGCCATCCGTTTATTTGCCAGGATTTCTGTCATTATTATGTTTATAAGTAGGTTTGATTGGGTCACATTTTTCCCTCAATGATCAAATTCCAATAAAGGGAGAGAATGTATTTCATGCCTGCTGCTTGACTTTTTATTTCCTAGTTGGATAGTAGGATAAAAACAAAATTTGGCACATAGTCATTTAAAAGAATGAAGAGTTAACAGTTAGCTACATACAGAGACATTCAGCCCATGGAAGCTGTAGATAAATCGTGACCACTGGAATGGTGCAAAGTCAGAAACAATACACAGAGCAGAGATCAAGAGATGGCTAGAGAAAAGGCAAGTACGCAAACCAGGAATGGAGGTTATATCATAAATGGAAGTTGACACAAAGAAGTGTTATTTAATGTGACAAAAAATCAGGAGAATGATAAGGATATAAGTATAAGAAGGGAAGACTGAAGGATCTAAAGGAGTTAGAGTGTAGATCAAGGTAGAGCTCTGAAACCACTCAAGCCATCTGGGCATCAATGACACTATAAGCAACAATCTTTTCTGTTCTACATGCTGCTAAATCAGAAGCCCGTATTAAGCTGGTGGAAACAAATATGTAATTACTACAGCCTGAGAAGAAAACTATACACATAAAAACTGTACCATTATATCAAGCCTTTTCAAACACATACCACACAATCAGCAATCAATAAAGGTGAGTTTGGGAAACTCAAAAATAGAATTTTCCTTGATTTCCCCTCCTTTGTTCTTGTTCCCTATTTTATGCCTGTGTTTAACTGCATACTTTCTTTTTTGCTAAGATTTTAATCATTTGCTAAGATTTTAATCACTTTGCTATGCTTTGTATGTAACTTTGATAATAGATTCAACTTCAATAGTCTTTACTCTCTTTATCTTCCATAAATAGAGGATGACACTCACCTGGGAGCACCTATCTTTTCTTATGCACACTGAAAATCTGTCCCATCATACATGACAACTATCCTGGACCCAAATCTATAATATCTAATTGATGGCCTCTCCTCCCTGAAAAATGAGACCTTCCCAGCTGTCCTTGAGGAAAATTCAGACAGAGTGGGTCAAAGTCAAAGTAGTTTTTGCCATATCTAGCTAAAATTCTAGTCATTTAATCTTAGATTAGCTGATTCAGACAACACACCTTTGCTGAGAATCAATTAAACATTAGTTTCTAAGCTACTGCATTTATATTCACTGTACAGGCATCCATTTTTCTTTTAAAAAATTATGATGCTTTTTCTGGTTTATTATACATAATTTTCCAAGACATCTGTAATACTGTGTGAATTTTGAAACTATGAGGAGCTAGGACATGACACTAATTGAAAAGATTCCTCAAAGACTTATAAACTGTCAGCTGTGTAAAGATTTCTTTTTGTAATGCAATGTTTCAGTTCATTGTTTCAGTACACAACATCAAAACCGTAAGATCAGAGAGAATGCAAAATATATTGTAACTGACACTTAAGAAGAAAAAATACATTCAACTCCTTAGAATGTTTTTGAAGAAAAGGGGATTATTCAAAATATCTTCTATCTTCAAGCCAAAACAGTAGAGTTCTGTGGTTAACTATCATTTAAACCAGTGACCTAGCAATCACTTTGACTCCTTAGTGAGCATTTATTTTCTTGTCACTATTATTATATTATAAAAGCCCAAAAATATATAAAGTCACCTACTTACAAAAGCAAAAAGAATTGGTAGTATGAACCCAAGGGACTATCTGGAAGAAAGGCATGAGCGCTAAACACATTTGCATTCATTCGACTATCTAGTGAAGTACACCGATTATGGAGATCCCAAATGGCAGCTTAGTAATAGAAAATTACTTCAAATAGCTTTTTAGTGTGTTTGATTGATTACGTATGACTCAGCAATAGCAGTTTGAATTTTAGTGTAGATTGAAAAGTAAAAGAAAGCAATCTATGAGATATGTTACTCAAAAGACCAAATATAAGGAGGACTACATATATAATTACTTATTCCATAATGATGAAAATTAGTTTTCGAGGGACCACAAAATACATTGTTTTATATTTTCAGGCATTGATTTTAATCTAAGAAACTGAAATAACCTTGTGTCATCCTAGAAGGAATACTGAGCATCATGATCACCTCAAAACTCAAAGAAATTTGCACCCAGAATAGCCTAACTTCAAATACAGTACAAAGAAAAAAGTTAATTCCTTTGGTTATTTTTAAGTTATAGACCATGAAGTAAACTCACTTGACTTTCTGGATAGTTGTATGCCATCTTCAGCTTTCATTATCTCTCTACTCTGGAAGTAGTTTTTATAAGAATTAGATCTTTGAATTGTGACTTATGAATTTACTTTTGGATCTCATTTGAGAAAGCAATTAACCTGATTCTTTACTACGCAGGACCTAACTTCACCATCATGCAATCCTTTTCTTGATTCAACTTCTCCTATGCTTTGTTTACCTTGAAGGGATTAAGAAAATAATAACAGTTAAAAAAAAAGGACCCAAATGGAGCCCAACATCACCAAATCAAGAAATAACAATTACAGTTTTGGTTCTCCCAGAAACTGAATCTTAAACCAACAAATAAAGATTTGCCTGATTATTACTAGTTGGGTAATTTGCCTGATAGGCCCCTAGAAGACCCTTAAGAAAAGTAACTTTGCAATAACCAACCTGGTTTTTGGCCTAGTAAAATTTCCTTGTTCCTTCTGCCTATAAAAGTCTTTTATTTTGTACAACTCCCCAGAGCAACTTTCTTTCTGCTAAATTGGATGCTGCCTGATTCAAATATATTTCTACTCAAATAAACTCTTAAAATTTTTAATATGTTTCAGCTTATCTTTTAATAATTCTGGATTATGAACAGGAAACCAAACTAAACCCCTACATACATCTCCAAACCCACCCTCACCCCCTGGACTCCCAAGACCAAAAAAGCAAACAAACATAGGCACTTGTTGTGTCTCTTGAGTTCTCTGCTTTCTCACGCCACTGGAGGTGGTGGGTAAGTCTCTCTTGCATTCTAGTTCTGCAGCTTTTGCATTATGAGCTTTTAGAATTTGAGCTTTTGTTGTTGTTGTTGGTCCCAAGAATAAGTCTAAACACCAATGGAGTTGGACTAGGTCTGATTTAGAAACCGGAAACCGACAAGATCTGGAGTTGGACTGGGTTTGACTTAGAAACTGGACGAGATTGTGGGTCAGAATGGTTCCAACTAAACACTGAGCCAGGTCCAGAATTGAAATGATTATGACTCAGAACCTGAACTGAGTCCAACGTGAGGCCTCAGATGAGTAATATTTTAAGACTGAACAAGTAGATTAACTTTTCAAAAAATAAACCTGGATTACAGTGGCCACAATGTAGAAATTTTAACCTTGACAAGCTTACCTGTTTACAAGGTACCCTAGAGAAAAAGGGGTCTCAGCCAACACTCAAGATAAAGAGTAGAGGGAAAATTATTTTTTTCCTCTACGGTTTCTGATGACTAACAATGAGCCCCACAGACACCCTACTCACTTTAGAGCCCACAGACAGGATCTTAGAATAACTGGCAGAAGCTGACAAAGGGTGAGAATTCTCTCAGATTTCTATCTGTGGTGCCTGTTGAGGAGCAGAAGGTAAAATTTCGCATTGTTCCTTCCTTTCCAAATTCAGACTGTCGGGCAAAAAATATTTGTAAGAAATAGGTCTTTAAATTGTGACTCACGAATTTGCTTTCAAATACCAACTGATTACAGATGCTTTCTCTCTCAGGAACAACGATTGCCTTATTGTTTTTCTCATTTTACGTCCTGAGAACTTGGCTTGGAAATCATCAGGTTGGGGAGCCCCAAAAATATGGCCTATACTCTTGATCACTATACCAGATCGCCTTGAATATTAGCTAAGACTGGAGAAATATGGAATAATGTTACCACAATAGGCATAATAAAGGAAAATCTGGTAAATATGGTTTCTAAAAAAATATTTTGATTTTTTAAATATTTTTTTTTGTTTTTAAATTACAATTGGCATATGATATATTAGTTTCAGGTGTATGACATAGAGATTATACATTTATATAACTTACAAAGTGATCACTCCAGTAAATCTAGTACCCATCTGATACCATACCATAGTTATTACAATATTATTGACTATATTCTTTATGTTATACTTTACACTCCCATGAATATTTTGTAGCTACCAATTTATACTTCTCAGTCCCTTCCCCTTTTTCAACCCTCCTGCCCCCGCAACCTCCTCCCATCTGGCAGCCATCAAAATATTCTCTATATATATGCGTGGTTTTTTTTTGTCTATTTATTATGTTCTTTAGATTCCACATGTAAATAAAATCATATAGCATTTGACTTTCTCTATTTAACTTACTGCATTCAGTACAATATCCTCTAGGTTCATCCATGAGGATATTTCAGATGGCAAGACTTAATTCTTTTATATGGCTGAGTAATATTCCATTGTTCTATGTACCACTTCTTCTTTATTCATTCATCCATTGATAGACACCCAGGTTGCCTTCATATCTTGGCTATTGTAAATAATGCTGTAAATGAATTAATATGTCCCTTCAAAGTACTTTTTTAGATTTCTTCAGATAAATATCCAGAAGTAGGATTATAGGGTTATTCTTCGTCTCTTGTTATAGCCTTGGTTTTAAAGTCTATTGTGTCTGGTATAAGTGTTGCTACCCTTGCTTTTTTCCTTTGTTTCCATTTTCATGAAATATCTTTTTCCGTCCCTTTACTTTCTGTCTTTGTGTGTCTTTTGATCTTAGTGAGGGTCTTGGAGGCACCATAAGTAAGGGTCTTGTTTTCTTATTCATTTAGCCATCCTATGTCTTCTCATTGGAGCATTGGAGGATAACTTTTGCTTAAAAGAAGAAGATGGCAGACTAGATAAAAGCAAGGTTCACCTCTTACCAGGTCTGCATTGAAATTATAACCAAATTATAAGATAATCAATGTGGAGAATCACCTCAAGTCCAGTTTATCACAACACATACATCTGATAATATAAAGGAGGAGCCACATCGAAGCTGGTAGGAGGGACAAAATCGCAAATCAGGGTGAATCCTCACCTATGGGTGGTGGAGGATCACTAGAAGGAAGAGTGGTGTTGCAGAGGCTCCTCTGAAGGAGAGCGGATTCCTGGCCTCATTCAAGGGCTCCCCAGCCCAGGGAAGAGGAGTTTGCAATAACTCTGACTGTATAAAACCAGAGGAGATTCTGGCCATCTGGGTGAGGGAGAAGGAGACTAAAAGCCTAGACGCCTCTTTGAAGGACCCGCACACAGGTTCTGTGACCTGTGAACACTCACTCAAGAGACCAGCAGTGGGTCAGAGGATTGCTCAAGATTCATACTTGGAAAGTCTGCATTACCTGGAGCCAGAACTAGGGCCAGCTTGACTGTGCAGACCCCGCCCACAGAGCTATTAGGAAGCACCTGCCTGAGGGAATCAGCCCACCCCAAACAACTTTCAGGGGCTTTTGTTGCTGGGTGGCTGCCACATCCTGCAGCAATTCAGGGCCAGTCTTTCCCAACAGGCAGCCAGCACTGTAATCACACATTTTGGAGACTGTTTCAAGCAGATCATTGCTGCCAACACGAACTTGGGCAGATCTCAGGGATCTGTGGACCATCCCCAGACAGCAGCTGGTCTTGCTGTGATCTGAAATTTTCATGGGAACCCAGGAACAGTTACTGAAGTTGCAGCAAGACTGAGGCTGTGTTAATCTGACAACCATTGTCTCTTTAAGTCCCTGCCCACCCACAAATTGTCCCAGGCAGCCCATTGACAGTCGACTGCCACTGCCCTGCCCCTCCCCTTGGATCTCCCAATACACACAGGCAACAAACTTTGGTTAGCACAGTGTAAGCACTGCAGGGAAATCAGTTGCAGACAGACCTCTGCTACCTGCAAGAGCTGCAGTATTGTGTCAGGGTATCACAGGGATCTCTGGGACCGCCCCTGATGGCAGCTGGTCTCACTGTGACGTGACTACAGAGGAAACACGCAGGTACAGAAATTGCAGCAAAACTGAGGCTGTGTTGGCCTGATGGCCCTTGTCTTCCTAAGGTCCCACTTCATCCAAGCCACAAAGCACCTGTAGCCCATTGACAGGCAGCTTCCCTCACCCTACTTTTCTCTGGGGTTGCTCATTCGCATTCTGTGCAAGCAACAGACCTTGACTAGCCCACTGAGCACATTCTTGGGAAAACAGTTGTGGGCAGACAACTATTGCCTGTATGAACTGCAATATCTCTTAAGGGGATCACATGGGTTTGTGGGACTATTTTAGAATGAGATACAGTATTGCTTGGGCAAATCTCAGGGGTTTTGTGGACCCATCACAGACAACAGTAGGTCACACAGTGATACCTAACTTTGGTGGGAGCCCACAGTCTCAAAGCTGGCAGCAAATCTAATGCTGTGTAGGCCTGATAGCCCTGTGCCTCACTGAGATGACACTCCACATAACCCACACATTCCCCATGGCAAGCCTGCTTCCAGGTAGCCCAGTCCCATTCTGTACTTTCCTAGGGTCACAAATTCAAGAGCAAATAATAGCACTCAGTTCATGTGGCCCACACAAAGCCTGTTCATCCAGGAGAAGCATTCAGTGGCGGGCCATAGACTCATGCTCATAAGCTTCAGTGATTCTTAAAAAGAGCTTGGGTGTTTGCAAGCCCTAGGTGGGCAGCAGCCGACCTTTCTTCTATTGGAAAATTGTACAGGAAGCCACAGAGACATTATTGGCATGTAAACTGACACTGCTGTAGCAGGGGGAAATTTGCTCCATAGATCCAGGAGACTCCCAGGGTCCCTGCATTACACAACATGCATATCACACAAAGCCTCTTCCAGTTTCAGAGACTTACAGGCAATTGACAGGTAGTGTCGGGCCTTGAGGAGCACTGGTCCCTCTGCTAAACTGCCCTAGGTCAGGAATGGGGTATTAACCAGACTGCTACCCACAGTGTTGTCTGTTCTACTTACCTATATATCCAGCATAGGTAAAAACCATCTTCAGATCTCTTTGTAGATCCCCCGGATATCCCAGAGCAATTAAAGGAAGTAGCTGACCTTGAACTACTGAGGACCCCCTCCCAAGGGGCTACAAAACGGATGCATCCAGAGGCTGGCACTAGACCACAACAGAACAACTCCAGTCTAGTCCCATAAGTGGTACATATAAAGGGTGATTGGAACAAGTATACAAGCCTGCTAGGGGAAATCCCATTCAATGGAGTCAGCCCCTACATAGCAACTCTTACCTTGTGGGCACAGCCAATTCCCACAATTAGTCAGCCTGAGCATTAATCCCATTCACTGCTGTACTGACACCAATAAAGGTTTAACAACAACAGAAGATCATACACAACCCACACGAAGGTCATGTTGAGAACCTCCAGCACAGGGGATAAAGGAGAGTGTGCCTTTGAGCTGCACAGGACACCATCTACATAAAGCCATCTGGCCAAGGCTGAAAGAAGAAACAAATATTTCTAACACAGAAATGAACACAGAGGGGTTAATAATATAAGGGGAAAAAAGAAACATGCCACAAATGAAAAAACAGGAGAAAACTCTATAAAATAAGCTAAATGAAATGGAGGCAAGCAATCTACTAGAGACAGAGTTCAAAATAACGGTTATAAGGATTCTCAATGAACTTAGGTGGAGAAAGGATGAGCACAATGAGAACCTCAACAGAGAGATAGTAAGCATAAAAAAGACATAGAAACCACAAAAAAAATCAGATAAATCAAGAATACAATAACTGAAATGAAGAATATACAAGAATTCAACAGTAGATTTGATGAAGCTGAAGATCGAATCAGTGAACTGAAAGATAAGGTAGCAGAATACACCCAATCCGAACAACAAAAAGGAAAAAGAATTTTAAAAATGAGGATAGTTTAAGAGACCTCTGTGATAACATGAAGTATGACAATATCTGGATCATAAGAGTACCCAAAGGAGAAGAGAGAGAGAGCAAGGGATTGAGAATCGATTTGAAGAAATAATGACAGAAACTTTCCTAACCTAGTAAACGAGTTAGACATAAACGTTCAGGAAGCACAAAATGTCCAAACAAGAATTCAAACAGACCCACACCAAAACACATCATAATTAAAATGCTAGAGGTCAAAGGACAAAGAGATAATCTTAAAAGCAGCAAGAGAAAGGCAGCTAGTTACCTACAAGTGTACCCCCATAAGAATGTCTGATGATTTTTCAATTGAAACTTTACAGGCCAGCAAAGACTGGCAAGAAATATTCAAAGTTATGATAAACAATAATCTACAACCACAAATACTCTACACAACAAAGTTTTTGATTAAAATAAAAGGTAAGAAAAAGAGTTTCCCAGACATGGAAAAGATTAATGAATTCATCGCCAAGACGATAGTATTACAAAAAAATATATATATATATTAAAGGGACTTCTGTGAAAAAAGAAGTAATAAAACAAAGAAAGAACAAATATGAATGATAATATGTACCTATCAGTAATCATTTTAAATGTAAATGGATTAAATGCTCCAATCAAAAGACATAGGGTAGCCAAATGGATAAGAAAAGAGGACCCATGCATATGCTGTCTACAAGAGACCCACTTCAGATCAAATAACACTCACAGACTGAAAGTAAAGGGATGGAAAAATATATTTCATGCAAACAAAAATGAAAAAAAAAAAGCCCAAGTAGAGGTACTTACATCAGATAAAATAGACTTTAAAATGAAGGCTTTAATAAGAGGTAAAAAAAGGGCTTTACATAATGATAAAGGGATCGATAAACCAAGAGAATATAACTCTAGTAAACATATATGTACCCAACATAGAAACATCTACATAAAACAATTATTGCCTGACACAAAAGGAGATCAACAGTAATACACTCATAGTAGGAGACATTAACACCCCATTGACACCAATGGACAGGTATTTTGTGTCAGCAAAGAGACAATATCAACAAGGATAATATCAATAAGAAAACTGGTCCTAAAAGACACATCGGATCAAATGGATTTACTAGATATTTTAAGAGCATTTTACCCCTAAGCAGCAAAATATACATTCTTCTTGAGTACACATGGAACACTTTTCAGGGTAAATCACATGTTAGGACACAAAAGAAGTCTCAATAAATTTAAGAGGGTCGAAATCATATCAACCATCTTCTCTGATCACAATGGTATGAAACTAGAAATCAACTACCAGAAAAAATCCAGAAAATACACAAATACATGGAGACTAAATAACAGGCTACTAAATAATGATTGGGTTATCAATGAGATCAAGAAAGACATCAAAAGATACCTAGAGACAAATGAAAATGAAAACACAACTCAAAAACTGTGAGACACAGTGAAAGCAGTCAAAAGAGGGAAATTAATAGCAATACAGGCTTACCTCAAGAAATAAGAATAAGCTCAAATAAACAATCTAACATTACACTTAAAAGAACTAAAGTGACTAGAAAAAAGGAAATGGTAAAGATCATAGTGGAAATAAACAAAATAGAGTCTAGAAAAACAATACAAAAAGTTAATGAAACCAAGAGTGTGGTCCTTAACCACACTCATCAAGGAAAAAAAGAGAGATGACTCAAATAAATAAAATCAGAAATGAAAGAGGAAAAATAACTACAGACTCCACAGAAACATAAAGAATCATAAAAAAAAATACTACAGACAATTATGCTCCAACAAATTGGGCAATCTAGAAGAAAATACAATCTCCCAAGACTAAGTGAAGAAAAAACAGAAAGTCTTAACTGACCGATTACCACCATTGAAATCGAATCAATAATAAAAAACCTTCCAAAGAAACAACATTACATTAGAAGTCTTAGCCACAGCAATAAGACAAGAAAGAGAAATAAAATGTATCTGAATTGGAAATGAAGAAGTAAATCTCTCATTATTTGCAGATGACATGATACTATACATAGAGAATCCTAAATATTCCACCAAAAGCAGTTAGAACTGATCACTGAATTCAGTAAAGTAGAAAATTACAAAATAAATATTCAGAAGTCAGTGGCATTTTTATGCACCAATGATGAACAATCAGAAAGAGAAATTACTAAAACAATCCCATTTCAATTGCATCAAAAACAATAAAATACATAGGAATTAAATTAACTAAAAAGATTAAAAGACCTGTTCTCAGAAAATTATATGACTGAAAAAAGAAATTGAAGAAGATACAAATAAATGGCAGCATATATTATGCTCATGGGTAGGAAGAATAAACATCACTAAATTGCCATACTACCCAAAGCAATCTATAGATTCTACTCAATCTCTACTAAAATGCCAATGGCAATGGCATTTTTCAGAGAGCTAGAACAAATAGTCCAAGATTTTCTATGGAACTATAAAAGATCCCGAATAGCCACGGCAATCTTGAGAAAGAACAAAGTTGGAGGTATCATTCTACCCGATATCAAATTGTACTACAAGGCTATAGTAATCAAAACAACATGGTACTGTTACGAAAATAAATACATAGATCAATGGAACAGAATTGAGAGCTCAGAAATAAATCTACGCCTGTACAATTCTGTACAGTCTCTTCAATAAATGATTCTGAGAAAGTTGGACAGATAAACATAAAAAAGAGACTGGACCACCTTCTTGAATTGGATACAAGAATAGACTCAAAATAGGTTAAAGACTTAAGTGTAAGATACAAAATCATAAAACCTCTAGAAGAAAATATAGGCGGTAAACTTTCTGATATTTCTAACAGTAATTTCTTTTTGAATATATCTCCTTGGACAAGGAAAACAAAAGAAAAAATAAACAAATTGGACTACATCAAACTCAAAAGTTTTTATGCAGCAAAGGAAACCATAGACGACAACAAAAATAGACAACCAACTGAATGGGAGAAGATATTCACTTATGATACATCTGATAAGAAGTAACCAAAAAATATAAAGAACTTATACAACTGACAAAAAAAAAAAAAGGTCCAATTAAAAAGTGGACAGAAGACCTGAACATATATTTCTCCAAAAAGGAAATACAGATGGCCAATAGACATATGAAAAGATGCTCAAGGTCACACTATTCATCAGAGAAATACAATTTAAAACCACAATGAGCTTTCACCTCACATGTATCAGAATGGCTATCATCAATAAATCAAACAAGTGTTGGCAAGAATGTGGAGAAAAGGGACCCCTCATACACTGTTGGTGAGATTGAAAATTGGTGCAGGCATTATGGAAAACAGTCTGGAAGTTTCTCAAAAAATTAAAAATGGATATACCTTTTGATGCAGCAATTGTACTTCTGAGTGTTTATCCAAACAAAACCAAAACGATAATCCATACAGATTTATGCACCCCTATGTTTATGGCAGCACAATTTTCAATAGCCAAGATATGGAAGCAAACTAAATGTACATCAACAGGCATTTGGATAAAGAAGTTATGGTTCATATATGCAATGGAATATTACTCAGCCATTAAAAAATGAAATCCTCCTTTTCGCAATGACATGGATGGACATAGGGGTTATGATGCAGAGTGAAATAAGTCAGACAGAGAAAGACAAATATTACATGATTTCACTTATATGCAGAATCCAAGGAACAAAAAGAACAAACTAATCAAAAACAGACTCACAAATATAGAGAACAATCTGGTGACAGGTAGAGGGGAGGGGATTTGGAGGACTGGGGAAAAGGAGTGAAGGGTTAAAGAAATACAAATTAGTAGTTGAAAATGATCATGGGGATGGGGAGCACAACACAGGATATTTGGTTAGCATTAATGTAATGGCTAGATAGAGATCCAGAGGAGAGAAAAACAATTAGGGAGATAGTTTTATAAACTATATGAATCTCTAACCAATGCACTGTACAATTGAAACTAATAAAATAAATTTTTAAAAAATTAAGAAATAAAATAAATTTAAAAAATAAAAATAAAATGAAGTAATTTTTGCTTGATACATAGTTACTGACATTGCATTATTCATATTTTTGGTTTCCTCCTCCTCCTTCTCCCGCCTCCTCCTCCTCTTCCCTTTCCCTTCCCCTTGTCCTTCTCCTTTCCCTCCTCCTTCACCTTCTCCTTCACTTTTGCCTTTGCCTTTGCCTTCGGCTTCACCTTTTTCTTCAAGTCCCCTTAACGTTTCTTGTAATATTGATTTGGTGTTGATGAACTCTTTTAGCTTTTTTTTTTTTTTGGTCTGGGAAGTTCTTAATATGTTCTTTAATTCTAAATGATAACTTTGCTGGGTAGAGTAATCTTGGTTGCAGGCCCTTGTTTTTCATCACTTTGAATATTTCATGCCAATCCTTTCTGGCCTGCAAAGTTTCTGTTGAGAATTTAGCCGACAGTCTTATGGGAACTCCCTTATGGATAATTGCTTGCTTTTTTCTTGCTGCTTTTAAGTTCTACTCTTTGTCTTTAACCTTTGGCATTTTAATTATGATGTTTCTTGGTGTGGGCCTCTTTGGATTCATCTTCTTAAAGATCCTCTGCACTTCCTGGGCTTATATATTTATTTCCTTTGCCAGGTTAGGGGAGTTTTTCATTGTTATTTCTTCAAATAAGTTCTCAATTTTTTGATTTCACTCTTCTTTTTTTGGTATCCCTAGGATATGAATGTTGGCATGCTGGATGTTGTTCCAGAGGCCTCTTAAACTATCTTCATTTTTCGGACTTTTTTCTTGTTTCTTTTCTGACTGGCTTTTTTTCTGCTACCTTATTATCTAAATTTCTGATTCAACTTTCTGCTTCATCCAATCTACTATTGATTTATCCTAAGGTATTCTTCATTTCAGTTTTTGTATTCTTCATTTCTGACTTGTTTTTTATGTTTTTTATCTTTTTGTTAAAGTTCTCACTGAGTTCATCTATCTTTCCCTAAGTTCACTGAGCATTCTTATAGCCAGTTTTTTGAAATCTGCATCAGCTAGATTGCATTTCTCCATTTTATTGAGTTCTTTTTCTGAAGCTTTGTTCTGGTCTTTCATTTAAAACATGTTTCTTTATTTCCTCATTTTGGCTGCCTCCCTTGTTTGTATTAAGTAGAGATGCTATATCTCCTGGTCTTGGCAGAGTGATCTTAGGTAGTAGGAGTCCTATGGGGCCAGTGGCACAATCTTCCTTGATCCTCTTAGCTGAGTGCTCCAGGTATGTCCCTTGCATGGATTTTGTTTGCCCTCTGTTGTAGTTGAGCCTTGGTTGCAGTTTGCATGTCAGTGGGAGGGATTAACTTTCAGGCTTATCAGTTGTAAGGACTAGCCATGGCTACAGTGGAGGAGCTGTTATTCAGGGGCTAACCTTACAGAACAGGATTCACTTTAACAGGGCTTGGATGCCTGTCCAGTCTGTTCTTTGTGGGTGCATTGTCCTTGAATGCGGCCTTGAGTAATGTTCCAGCAAGCCTACTAGTGGGCATGCTGACCCAGGTCTTCCTAAGAAGGGGCCCTTCAGAGGCCATGTTCAGCATAGCCTGTGCCTGTCCTGGGCCTACCTAGCTTGAGCCACCAAGCAATACAAAGATAGCCATGACCCACACTGTGCTTGGAGGTGCCTCAAGAGGCAAAGCCATGAACTAATGCTGGCTGCCACTAGTACGGGGCTTGGGCTGTTCAGCAAGAGGTACAAGGCACACCAAGGCCAGAGACTGCTTGTTTAGTATTTGTGAGCTTTTGATAGATTTTTTAAAAGGCTGCAGCATGGGCCAAGACAGGCTGTTTGTATGAAAAAGCCACTAGAAGCTTCTTGGGTGGGCCTTCAAGTTGGGTGGTAGGGGTTCTCAGGAGATCAACAGAACAGGGAGCCCAGTGTTAACCAGGATGATTGAGACTCAGATATGCCACCAGCCTGCTGGGATAGGGGACAGCTCACCAAAGAAACAAGGACTCCACTAGTACCTCTGTCTGGGAGAGCTCCTCCTTCAGCTCTTGCCCTGAAACCAGGCCATTCATTTCTTCCACATATGTTCCTGGCACCTTTTGAGTTGCTGCCCCAGCACTGAAGCTCAGAGTGAGAGAGTCCATTACTGAGTAAATTCATGTGCAGGTCTTCTAAAATAGACACCTGTAATCCCTATAGCTCTTCATCTCACTTGACCACAATCTCTGCTGTTTTTCACAGCCAGAAGTTGTAAGGAGTTCTCTTCCCAGGTGTGGAACCCTGGGCTGGGGAGCCCAGTGTGAGGCCAGAAGCCTCCGCTCCTCTAGAAGGACTTCTATAATTGAGATGTCCCTCTTGATTTTTAACAACCACACTTGGTTGTGGGACCAGCCCGTTTTGCATCTCTGTCCCTCCTACCAGTCCTGAGGTGGCTTCTCCTGTATGTCCTTAGTTGTAGAACTTCTATTCAGCTAGACTTCTGGTTGATTCTCAATGACAATTGGTCTGTAGTCTAGTTGTAATTTTAATGTGGTCATGAGAGGAAGCAAGTACAGTGTCTACCTACTTTGCCATCTTGACTAGAAAAATATAATAGGAATATTTTGATTTTGTCTGTACAGCAAAATAAAATAAGTGGACTGCATAAAGAGAAAGACTGTAAAGAGATTTTAAGCTCATATTAATTTTGTCTATTATGACTGTTAATTTTATGTGTCATCTCTACCATGCCATAGATTCCCAGGTTAAACATTATTTCTGGTGTGTCTATGAAGGTGTTTCTGCGTGAGATTAACATTTGAGTTGGTGGGCTCAGTAGATTACCCTCTCCAATGTGAGTGGGCATCATGCAATCCACTGAAGGTCTTAAGAGAACAAATAGCTGAAGAAGAGAGTATTTATTTCCTTCTTGCTCTTCTGATTGATCTGGAACATCATTCTTCTGCTCTTGTCTGGGATTTATACCATAAACTTTCCCAATTCTCAAGCCTTCAGGTTCAGATTCTACTGGTTCTTCTGAATCTCTAGTTACTCATAACAGATGGTGAGACTTCTCAGCCTTCATAATCACATGAACCAATTCCTAATAATAAATATCTAATATCTTATTTTATATATCCTAATGGCTCTGCTTTTTTTTTTTTTCTAGAGAATCCTAATACATTTGCCTTATTGAGAATATGTATCTTAAATACTCTTGTTCTTATTTCTCTTTTATCTTGGAGAGAGGAATCCAATAACATATCAGAGTGCCACTTTCCTTTAGACTTTTCTTATTCATTATTTTTATCAAAGGCAGAGGTAAAGATATTGACTGCAAACATATTGAATTATTTAATTCAAGATTAAAAAATAAGATACCTAAGTATATATAACCAAATTTAGTAGAAACAAGTATGAATTTCTATGTTTAGGTTTATAAAATGTAAGTACTTTTTAAGATACCCAAATTCTAAACACATGCCCAGGGTTATATAAGTTTTGGTTCATTTGTCTTGCTCTTAGCAGCTATAACAGTAGTTATTACCTAGAATTTGTTCAATAATAAATATTAGACAGATTAATAAATATAAGATGGAAAACTTAAACCTATTTTATTTTGCAAAGATCTGAATAAATTAGTTTACTATAAGCTAAAAATATGCTAGTAGTTAAACATATTTCTTGACTGGATATTTTGAACATAGCACTGGGTTAACATTGCACAAAGTTATTACACTCATGTGTAAAAGGAGAGTACATACTAACTGAGATATCATAGGAGATTAAATCTCAAATTATATTATGAAAATAATTCTAATGATTTCTATCATCAGGTCTGATTTTTTCTTATAGCTTTACCTTATAGTTGACTAAGCATAGTCAGTATCTAAAGGACAAATAAGGAGTGATAAATTTCATTGAATTAAGATGGTCAGAAAAGGATGAAGGTTTTTTAATCTAAAATGACATGAGAAATGCTAAAGATATTGCATGGAACGTAGCAAGTACTTAATAAAGCATTAGCTTTCTTTATCATTGTAGTATTTCAGGAAATAGGTGACCAACCCTAAATGTAAATAGTGGCAATGAAAAAAGCAAGAAAAAAATATTAGTATAGACACTATTTGTAAAGAGAAATAAGAAAATTGATTGAAAGTTTAAGAGGTAAAATAAAAAGAGTTGAAAGTAATAAAACGTGCACAAAAATTCAAATGATCAAGCAGAAAAATCAAAATAGTGCTGCTAACGATTGGTAAATGGACATAACTTTCTTGCACAGTCTTCAGTTTTAGGGCTCATGTACCTGAGAGTATTAAAGTCTGGGAGTTGGCAGAAGAACAGTTTAAACATTAATCTTAAAAAGTCATTCACTTACTAGGTATTGTTGAAAGTTCTTGTGGGTGACATTAAATTTAGCAGGAAGCTAAGAGCAGAATTCTCTTAACTGATGGCAGTAAATACAAGTTAACAGTGACCTCAAAGGTAACAAACCAAGATGGCTCAGAGTTCAGTCAAAAAAATAAGAGCATGCAGCTAGGTAGAAGTAACAAGGAAAATGCAATACTGAAAAAACAGAGGTAAGTATTTCTAGAAGAAAGGGATGGTTGGGCATACGAAGGACATGACATAAATCATTTTATTTCTACCTGCCTAATTTTTTCTAACTACCAAAGAAGCAATGCTGACTTCTTCCCAAGGACACGCTTTAGAAGTTAAAGGCATTTAAATTTTTGTAAAGTGTAATGAAATAGATTGAAATAGATATTGAAAAAAATAGAGTTATCAACAATTGATATTTACATGAATATTAATTGTTTACTTCAAGTATATATATTAATATATACAAGTATTAATATATATTTTCCAATGAATAAAATAATTTATGATGAACATATTATAATAAAAATGAGCAAAGAATTGTTAATGTAACTAGTGAATATGATTAAAATTGTGAGTCAGAAAACTAAACTCCTGAAATTTATGTAACTTTTACTCATTTAATTTTTAAAAACTTTTAAATTTTTAAAAATTTATTGAGCACCTATTTTGGGGTCACCATTGTTCTCAATGAGCTTACATTCCAGTGTAGAAGTGAATAAATAAATAAATGACCAAGTAAGCAAACAATATAAATAAGACAATTTAATATAATAAGATATTTCATGGAGAAAATAGAGCAGGGATAGATATAAAGTAGAAGGGGCTATTTTTAATAAGGTAACCAGAAAAAAATCTTTCAGATTTCATTTGAACAGACATATAAATGATGTGAATAAATGAGCTATTCAAATATTTAGGAATAGTACCTACCGGATTCCCTGAACAAAGACTTTGAGATGGAAGTGAACTTTACCCCAAACCAATTAAATCACAATTTCAGGGAGAGTGGCCTGGGAGACTGTGTCTTTAAAAAGAGTCTCAAGGTGTTCTGGATACAAAGCCAAGGCTGATAGTTGATATTTCTAAATCCTGAGTGCTTGAATTTCAGAATAAGAGCCATGGTTTTATTCTGAAGAGTTGAGAGACATAGTTTTAAAAAGATATAATGTAGAGGAGTAAATGGTTTTCCCTTTTGGGAAGTAGATCAACTAACTGAGTGTATAAGTCTCTTAGTTGAGTATCAATTAAGAGAAATGAGGAAATACAGGAGTGAAAGATTTCAGAGGTAAAATCAATATCTGGTGACTTCGGGGATGTAATCGGGGCAGGGAATGAGATGAATGAAGAGTGAAAATGAAGCTGGAGTGTCTGGCTTTGATGATCAAGTGTGTGGTATCTCAATAATCAGCATATGGAAAGCAGGAGGAGGAGCAGGTTAGACCAGAGGATGTGGGAATGGGACAAGAGGTGGAGATGAGTAGTTCACTAGTGGGCATGTTGAGTTTGAGATCATTATGGGACTTTCCACTGGCAAGGCCCAGAAGGGAATTATGCATGAGTATATAGTTAAAAAGAGATGTTGAAAACATGGGTATAGATTTAAGAGTCATAAAATTACAGGTGTTTCTGAATCACGATTATAAATATAATCACACAATGGGGGTATATATTATTGGAAAGCCACATGCAAAATAATAAAACTAGACTGCTGTTTGTCATCATACACAAAAATTAACTCAAAATGGATCAAAGACCTAAATATAAGACTTGAAACAATACAATGCAGAGAAGAAAACATAGATATGTAGAATTTTATGAATTTGACCTCAAAGGCAAAAGAAGTAAAAATAAATTAATGGTATTATATAAAACCAAAAAGCTTCTGCAGAGCCAAAGAAACCGTCAACAAAACAAAGAAGAAACCAAACGAATAGGACAAGATATTTGTAAACAATATCTCTGATAATATCCAAACTATAGAAAGAACTGGGTTAATACCCAAAATATATAAAGAATTCATACAAATCAACAACAAAAAACAAACAATCCAATTAAAAAATGGGCAGAAGACCTAAACAGACACTTCTCCAAAGAAGACATACAAACAGCCACTAGAGATGCTCAACTTCTCTAGCTGTTAAAAAAGTGCAAATCAAAACCACGATGAGATAACACCTCTCCTGTTAGATAGCTGTTATCAAGACAAGTTATAACAAGTGTTGGAGAGGTTGTGGGGAATAAGGAATCCTCATACACTGCTGGTGGGAATGAAAATTTGTACATCTACTATGTTAAACAGTATGGAGGTTCTCCTAAAAATTAAGAACAGAATTACCATATGATCCAGCAATCCCTTTTCTGGACACCTGCCCAAAAATCTTGAAAACATTTATCTGTAAAGGTATATGCACCCCAGTGTTCATTGCAGCATTATTCACAGTGGCCAAGATATGGAAATAATAGAAGTGTCCTTTGGTAGATAATTGGATAAAGATGTGGTACATATATGCAGTGGAATATTACTCAACCATAAAAATGAAATACAGTGGAATATTACTCAACCATAAAAAATGGGGTGGGGGGCACAATCAGAATTTAAGATGAAGGAAGAGAAGACTAGAAAATAATACTGTGTGACTTTAGGGGCATAAAGAAGTAAAGCCAATGGGAGTCACAGAAGCTTAAAAGTGAGAGAATTTAAATAAGTGGCCAACATTCATTTATTTACTTAAAAAGTAAAACAAATGGAGTCAGGAATCAACTTAAATAAATATTTCAAGGTAGGCAGTGGGCATCTTGTGAGGTGTGGAAACAGTATTCGCGTCAATTAGAAATGACCCCTGCATTACTGTGATTTTAGATATAGGGCACTTTAGGGTCAACTTTACGCAAACTGAGGTTCGTGGATGTGGATTTCTTATTTTTTATCCTTATCCTCCCAATATAGACCATAATATCTGACATAAGTAAATGATTAATACATCTATATAACTTCTGTTTTTCAGTGACAGATCGAAATGCACTAAAGAATATATTCAAAGTACCAGTCTCATGAGCAGTTAATATAATATTCATTCTTTTGTCCTGAGAAACTTTTCTGGGAATTTCAGCTAAGAATTACGTATGGAATAATGTATTCCTGGTTTGGTGCATCTGAAGAGATGATAAATAAGATTTACTTGCTTGGATTGAAGGTGCCTGAACATTTTTCATGTGGAAGAGGGTATAAAGAGACTTTCTAATTAAAATTTGAATAAGCAATATGGCTCATATTTTTATATACAACAAGCTTTTTTGAGGCTTCTTCATAAGGATTTAACTCTCTGATCTTAATTAGAGTCCACTAATAGATGAATATGACAATTTTCTCATGCCTGTCACAAGAACAACATTTGTAGAAGGAAATCTTTGGCTATTCTTCCATTTATATTTTCAGAAAATTTTAGCACTTATTGAAATGCCATGCTAGTCATATATTTGATAGCATGAGGAATTTACTTACACATTTTGCCTTTTTAGTCTTTTTTCCCCAGAAATGTTTGCTTTCTATCTATTTTGATTCTTAAGATATTTAGAATTTTAAAGCATGTTTATAGGCTTCCTTTTGGACAATTAATTGTATTTATTTAGTTTCCTTCACCTGTTTGTGCATGAGTAGTTACTATTTGTTTGTACTTTTAAACTAGATTTCTAAAATATGATTGTGAATTTTACATGTAAAAAGACTAAAAATCCATATAAACTGACAAGTTTAGAATGTGGGATTTAAAGATGTAAAAAATAAAGTGATCATTTATCTGATGAATCTTCTTTCAAATAAAGGAACAATAAATTCTATACTGTTGTGAAATATATAAGCTGGAAAATGCTTCATGTGCCTTGAATAAAACGTCCTTCAATTCAACATGTAATCTATAGCAAAATAGTTTTTCCAGACTCAATTTTATGGCAGGATGCATTCTCATGCAGTTATATATCTGCATTTTCTGTTTCAAGATATTTAACAATTCTAAAGAAGAACAAAAATAGAATAATAATTACAAAATAAAACAAAAAGAAATTGAGGAAGATAATGAGCAACTTAATCTCAGCAATTAGATTTTTAAGAAACAGAAAAATGCACTGAAAATACTGTTTTAAACTAGGCTATGATCTGAGTGTATGCCCTATGTGTGTGTTATAGAGAAAAAAATTACTTTAGGGAGAGCAGAGTGGTTAAATTCTAAGATTTATTGTATAACCTTAGGAAGACTTTAAGTTATTTTGTATAAAACGTGTACATTTAATGAAAGGCATGCTATGCTGCTTATAAGAATTTGTTCCAAGTTTTTGTGTATAATTAATGGCTTGCCTACATATTTTTTTCAATAAAACTATTCATGCTGAATTTTAAGTAGGCATTTTTAATTCCAGAATGAATATATCTTTCTGAAGATACCATTTATCTACCATAACATCCAAAGCATAATGAGGAGACTTTGATACACCGCAGATTTAGAACTGACTTGAAAAACAAAGTCCCTAGATACTGTCCCATCAGCACAAAGTAAATAAATTCATCACAGTATGTTGAGATTTAAATTCACAAACTTTCAGCAGTTAAATTAAAGTGATTTTTTAAACAAGTTTCTTGACTCCAGATCATATGGTTAGAGAATTTACTTTCTAATTAGGCAATTGATGTACATAAAACTGGAAACAAAGAGTTTTTGCTTTTTAATCAGATACATTATAAGCAAAGAATCATTGAAACAACAATTGAGAAACATCTTATTTTTGCTATTATTTCCAAGAATGACTTCTAGAATTTATTTTTTAACAAAAGAACAGAAATATTCAGATATTCACTTAATTTAATTTATGATTTTGTACTTTGACAAAATTATCAAAATATGAAAAGAAATATTTTCTTTTTCAGTATAGCACCAAGTAAAAAATTCTTAATTCATATTATCTGATTGAAATAATATAGAATCAAAAAGAATCCCAAAGTAGATAATTAGTAATTGGAATTACAAAAATCATATGTAATCCTTGAAACAAAATTAACTTTTTATATCGTGTGCTTCAGGAAGAAGAGGAGAATGCCATTTAGAGACCAAGGCACCTTTTCTTACAGTTACTAAGTTTCTCTGAGGAAGTGACATTGTTAATACTACAGTTAAATATTTGACTCCTAAATAAAAGCCAAAGTGTTGAGATTAAATGATAAATAATCATTTGTAAATCATAATATCTGAACACTTTATAAATACACATAGAAAGAAAATTCCTTTACATCCATGGTAGAACTGAAACTTTTGTCAAAATCAGTTTATAAATACTTTTGTTTGAGGGTCATAGATTCTAAAACATGTTCATGGGTATCTGTGATCTAGTAACAACAAAAACAAAAACAAAAACAAACAAACAAAAACAAAAACACTATTAGTTTTGTGCTGGAGTTGACTTGTGTTGGCCTATACCTGCTTATGTCAGCTGATTATTTAACTTTCAGAAATTCCGTGAGCTGGTGGTTAAATTGCTGGTAGCTTGAAATTGGCAATGGTGATAGTATTTATGCCATAGAAATGGGCAAGCTCTACATATCAGGGCTTTTCTCCTTTGTCCATCAATCTCCCCTAAGCAGTTTGCCAGCACACTACAGGTCAATCTGTATTTTCAGAAGAGAAAAAAAGATGTCTAATCTGAATAAAGGTAAATTATACACTTTTGTTTCATGTTTTTCCATGTCCATTTAAGCTTAATAGTGTTTTAATAATATCTAATTGAATACATTAGCATCGAGATGCTGCTAATAACAACACACCTTTGTTAATTATTTTCTCTCAGTGAGGGAATAAAAATATTGTGCCAGTAGTTACATAGAATGATAAAAGAATGTCAATCAGCTCCTCAGAAATTTAAGATTTTTTTCCAGGAATTTATACACAAGGTTTTAACCAATAACTAAATATCTCACAAAAAAAGTAAAATTTTTGAATTATAAATAAACTATTCTACTTATCAAGCTACTGAGACATTTTACTTCGTGGTATTTTAAAATGAAAACAAAACACAAGAATGTGTCGATGAAGCAAGTGAAAATCAAAAGGGTACAGACTTTTGTAAGTATCATGAGCTAAAAATAAAAATAAAAAGTTTGAAGTCTTAAAAAAAAATCTGGAACCAAAATCCCAGGCAGATTTAACTGCAGTAAATTATGAAAAGAAAGAAAAAAAGAAGTGACAAACAATAAAGTGAAAATCTTTGATAAAGCCAAAAAACAAAACAAAAACAAAAACAAAACAAAAACTGGATGGCAGTCAAAAAAGAACTGAAAGGAAAGAACAAAACTTATAACAAGGCAAAACTATAGAAGTGCATCCTCTGGAGAAATATAATAGAGTTGTGAATCAGTGGAGGTGAATAGGCGATGCTAGCTGACTATAAAGGCTGTTAACATAAGAATGAGAACTATGTAGTTGAACATATCAAGCCCGAAATATATTGTGATGTAGTAAAATAAATATTGTCTCTACTATATGCACCTATTTTTCAAGAATTGGTAAAACAAAGTAAAAATTTAGTATGTAAAGTTCAAATTTTCCATTTATCAAACAATCATTTATAAGTGTTCTGTAGCAATTAGACTAAAGAGCCACCAGAACAGAATAAACGTTCAGAGCTTCCACTTTGTGATAGTTGCACATCTGGAAACTTTTTCAGAGTATAATCAATCAGAGCCTGTGTAATATTTTAAGAAATAACCAGGAAAGATTAAAAAAAATGATTAGACTACATATATATTGATCCCTTTGAGATAACTTTTCTGAAATTCAGTTCAGAATCTGAGATTTAACTAATTTTGCCGTTATAAAATAAAAGCAAAACCAACAGCCAATATTTATAACTGCATTGTTGTCATGCCATTGTATAAAGTTATTCATCTGTAGATTTGTCCAACAATAATTAATTTGACAATTTCAGCATTCGAAGAATGTTTTTAGAGACCTTGATAATACATTTGTCAGAAATGAGCTTTTGTGATACTGTAAAAAAAAAAGAGCATATACATTTTATGATATATTGATAAACATATTGATAGATTTGAATGACAAAGTTATTTTCAAACAATCATCAGTTATTTTGCATAGTATCAACATTTTATCAAAAAAATAAAAAAAAATTAGATTTATTCCCTATGTTCTCAACCTTCCCTTTCTGAGAACTTTTCTTTTATGGGATATAAATTTTCCCTAAATTCAGGCTGCTAGGAAAGCTTCCTGTTCTCTCCACTTCTCCCACTAATAGTGATTAGAAATGATCAGATAGCAGAAAATGACCGAAGTTGCATTTGACCAGTGAAATGCATTTAAAATTAAAGTCCTTAAGAAAGTGAGCCTGGTAAGCCTTTTATCTCTAATTTCTGAGTGATAATATTTGTCCACTGACCCTTGATGACCTTCGAATTCTCAAACCCTAGTGAGCTCTCTGCAGTGACTAAATTCAGTCCAGATAAGAATCCTGATGGTCTATTTCAAGAGGCTCATGGCAGCAAAAGTGTCTGTTTCCTCAGAAGCTTCATTCAGAATCTTTCCAGTCCTTGTTTCTGTTAGGCCCTTCACTTCAATCTGCACTAATTTCGAACCCCAGCTCTAGAATCATACTCTGTGGATTTGAATCTAAGCTATGTTATATGAGCAAATAGCTTTAACTTCATTCTCATTACCTTCATCTGCAAAATAAGAGAATGCACAAATAAGGGTCAGGTAATTATGTATAATAACAGAGAGAAAACAGACTATATGGGTATATATATAGTAAAGTGTGGATAAAAATTCTAGTCGATTGAATATTTTCTGGGAAATAAGAATCACAAGTCTAATTGTCACCTGTACTTCAGACAAACTGGCTATAATCAAAAGCTCCCAAGATCCCTTCCTTGGCCTTGACTGATTCATCCAAGTAGCTCACAGAACTCAGAAAACCAATCACTCACTAAATTGTGTGTTTATTACAAAGGGTACAAATCAACAGCCAGAATGAGTATATAGAGAAAGGTATGGGAAAAGGGTGTGGAGCTTCTATGCACTCTTAGTGTGCTACTCTTCCTAAATTGCCACATGTTCACCAACCTGGAAGCTCGCTATAATCCCCTCCTTTTTTTTTTTTTTTTTTTTGCAGGCTTCATTATGGAGGCATAATTAAATCAATGATTAAATCATTGGCCACTGGTGATTGATTCAACCTCCAGCTTCTCTATCTTCCCCAGAAGTCAGAGAGTGGGACTGAAAGTTCCAATCCATTATTCGTGGTTGGTTCCCTTTGAAACCAGCCTCCCACCATCTTTAGGAGATTTCCAAAAGTCGCCTCAGTAACCAGCTCAGGTATGGTTGAAAGACACTTGTAATAAATAAGGACACATTTATTTTACCCTTATGTCTTTGAAGTGGTTTTAGGAACTGAGGATAAGAGATGAAATATTATAACAAGAGTTATTTCTATGTCTCTCATTGCTCAAGAAATTCCAAGTTTTGGGGAAGATGTGAGTCAAGAACTATGGACTAGGACCAAAATTGCATTTATTATAAATCACAATATCACAACTTCTAAATCAAAGCTAGCTGGCAATTGCAAGATATTAGTAAAATGAAAAAAGAAAAGTTTGTTTATGGGCCTTCAACCATTGAGACTTTTTAAGAAGCAAAATTAACTAACATTTTCTCCTCGCACCCATACAAACTCTAAGGAGATGGGGAGAAAGTGTTCCCACCAGAATGGAGACAGTATGTTGTGTACTCATAAGGAAGAGAAGATTGTGAAGAAGAGTGGCTTTATTATCAGGTGTTCTCCTTTTACTGGCAATAACATTTGAAGAACTTAAGGGCATATGAAATAGACTTTAAATGGACTTAAGTGCTGGGAAGTTTTCATAAGGGTGTTTTATTTCTTCTATGGTAAATCTGGGAACCAATATAATTGCTTTGATAATTCATTCATTATGTTCTTTCCAAGTGAAACTACTTATATTCTAAATTTTAAAGATATGCTATGCTTTTGCATTAGTAATTATAATGTATCTCATTTGTGGATACATGAAAACTAGCTGTATAATAAGGGAAATGTAATTTAGAGACATCTTAAAGGAGGGTTGCATAATTTAACAATTTATTAAAATTCCTGTTCCTACTGTAAAAGCACATATATTCTGAACATGACTGAAGGTAAATGATCTCCTTAAGGAACTTGAGCATAAAATGCTTTTATTTTCATACAAACTGTAGTAGTACTACAATTAAAAAAAAAATGACTCAAAAGTGAGAATAAGGATGTATCTTATTAACATCTCATTTTTGGGATTGTATCTGCAAGATCAAACCTTTCTTCTAGGGATAAATTGAAGTTGGTTGTGTATATGAAGCATAAGTTTGTAGAGTCCAGATTTTACTTTAATTATTTAAAGAGAAATATGTAATTTATACTTCAAAATCCTATTACAAATTAGCTGCGTCCTACGCGGTTATTCAGAAGTGTTAAAATTATTATCATTAATTATCAAATAGGCCCTTGTCTCATTATAATGAGATGTTCCTATGATCTGAAGTTGAAAGATAAAGATTTAGAAATCTTCAGTCCTTTGGAAAATCAGAAGTTCTAGTAAGGGCAATATTTGCAGAATACTATTTCTACTCATGCTTTTTTTTTTTTTTTTTTGCATTTATAATGCACTTTAAAATGTGAAGGGGAGCAGAATATGCCACTCCAAATTGTGCCACTTTGACACATGGATTATTCTAAGCTGAAAGCAATCAAGACAAAGTTGACTCAAAAAAAGAAAACATTTGTATCTCCCTTAAGAACCTAAAATAATTTAGATAGGGAGCCTAACCCAGAAAGAAGGAGCTATTATCCAAATATCTGCTCTTCTTATCTTCTGTGAATTGTCTTCCTCCCCTTAGAAAGCCTGACCCATATCTTATTCCTTAGGTCAGGATGGCATATAAACTTCAATTGCCCAAGTTACTCTTGAGTCTCATTTATTTGGAGCTCTTATATGTATGAAATTAAATTTGTTTTTCTTCTGTCAGTCTGTTGTATCTCAATTTAATTATTAGGCTAGCTGAAGAACCTAGAAAAGAAGGGAAAATTTTTTCCACTCCTACAAAAGTTAACTATATAAATGTTTCTGACTAGCAGGAGTAGCCATTATAGTTATATACAATTATCCAGGGATAGATTAAATATGTGGTTTGGAAGAATTTAAAGGTCATAGGAATAAATGTTAATAGGAATCTCGTGATCTAGTGTAATATTTGGGTATCATTTTTTGATCTTTAAAAAAACATAAGTGACTCGGATATCTAGTTATCAAAGGAAAAATATTCATAGGCATGATTATTTTATAAACAAGCCATATGTGTGAGTCAAGTGCATAATATCTCTATATTTAAAACTTTCTTAAAGAGAAAAAAAGGAATTGACATTTATAAGTGGGTAGTAGGTTACAGGAACCATTATAAGACTACTCTGATAAGCTGTTAACGAGAGGACCTTGGGTACTAAAAAGACTAATCAACTACTTGTCTCATGAAGGCCATAATTGCTGTCATCAAGTTTTACTCACAAAGCTAAGTGGTAAAGATAGAGAGTGATATGGAATCCCATGTGTATTTAAGCCAGAGATTTACCAATTAGCACTTAAAGCCAACTTGGAAGACATCGTCTAGATGTTGAAAGAAAGATTTGACCTTTTACTGGAGAAGCTTCCATGGAGATAGGCAGTTCTAAGCTTCCCCTTGGAGACTTAATTTACTATTTTGCATTTTAAGGCAGTTTACTTTTATATTTCTTGGGGATAATATACATTTTTGAGAGAGCAGAAATTCTCCAACTTTCTTGGACTATTCTAGATTCGATATTATATAGTTTAAATGACTGGTAAGTTTCTCATTATGAATTAACATATACTAAACTAGCCCTCATTTCAATATCAAAGTTTGGGATAACTCCTGGCAGGTGGAGAACTGTTCCATGGTTACGGATATGCATTCAAATTTGATGACTGGTGCTTTCTGGTAAACTATAGGTGACGACATGGACCCTTTTACTGCCGAAACTCATTTTATAAAAACACTGTTAAATGAAAATCAGTGTTGAGTGACTATTTGTAATGATGATAGACTATTACATAGAAAAGAATCCATTATGGACTCAGAAAGAATTATAAACCTCTCACTCTCTGATACTGGTTTTAAACACAATTTTTAAATTATTGCTTCTTTTTTTTTTTAATTTTCAAAAAGCCATGAGAGGCTTTTGAGAAAGCATCTAGATAATTTAATAAATAGGAAAATAAATTTAGGTATGCAGAATTAAGTAAATGATCCAACTAGTAGATGCCAACTTAAAGTCCTATAAACTGAAAAAAAAAGAAAACTTTTCTGAAAAGTGTTAAAATTACCTGGACCGTCCTAAAACCCACACAATCTGGTATATTCATAGCAGTAATTCAAAAAAAATAGCTTTATGTACCATATGGAATTCATGCTTACACTGAATTTAAGTAAGGAATGTATTACTTGTTATTGGAGGAGGATCATAAATTCTCAACAGAATTGATTTGTATGGATTCAAGTTAAATATCAATGATGTAGAAATTAAATGATATATTTAGCATCAGATGAGTGAACAGAGAAAATTTTTTCAAAAGAGTTTGGTTACTAAATTCCTTCTCCAAAATGTCAACTCAAGACAGCTTCAGCCATTACTTATCCTCAGAGTTTAATGTTTCAAATTATACTCTGTTGCAGTTACAAGATAACTATACATTCAAAAAGAAACAGATAATCAAAGGTCTAGGTAGGTGGTCGTGGTGAGGGAGGTCCATCCATAGGTGGATTGGCCATGGCAGGAGTAGGGAGCAAGCCCAATGATAGGTTTTCAGAATAAGAACAAGGGAACCAATCAGTACCAGAGTCCCAGTTATAACTGGAACCCAGCTATATGACATTGGATCCTTAATTTTCTCAATTAGAAGCTAGGTTTTTAATGTCCTATGAAGCAGAGAGAGTGCCCTTCATTTATTTTTAAATCCTTTCATAGTTGAGGACTATGCCCTGAACTTAATATCTATTTCTTAAATAAATGAATAATTAATGATGACTAAAATCTGTCCTCAGGTCATGTGTAATACTAAGGAGGGACTTCAGCTATTAAGTTATCTACTAGAAGTCTTACTTTCTAAAAAGCCTGTAATTAATTATTGATATGTATTGCTAACAATTTTGTTCTCACAAGGTCGAAAAAGCAGTAAGATTCTCTTGCCTCTTTATTTGCCTTCCACAGACCTCTACCCTGGTCTACAGAGAGGCACTTTTCTGGCTCTCAACTCCTTTTGCACTTTTGCTAGGACCTTTATCCATCCTCCTGTGTAACCAACTTGTTCTCTGCCCAACATTCACTTACAAAAGAAAAAAACAGTACAAAGGAATCACACTCTAGATGACAAAGGGGAAAGAAACATCATTTTGGTCCAAAATGACTATTTCCTCTACTCAAATGGATATTTCTGCTGGATCTCAGCTCTATTTTCCCTTGAGCCCATATCTCAAATTGGCCCTGAGTTAGGTAGACAAATAAAAAATGGGAAATAATTTATCTAAAACTTGACGAACCTAACTACCACACCAAACAAATTACATGCTCAACTCACCATCTTTTGTTTCTTCATCTCTAGGTGCTTAATGGTATTGGAAGCTGAACTCCAAGATATCCATAATTCAAAATCTTAGTAACCTTGTCAACCTTCTTCTCTACTTGTCAAGTTCCATCTCAGAGCAACTTCCTAGTAGGTCATCTTTAAACCTAGCTGCCCAGCCATCCAACTCAGATGAGCCCTCACCATGGCCAACTTCAATTATGACCAATTAAGACCATACTGGGAGCTGGAGTTCCTGACTACCTGACTTGCTGCCACTATGATGGCTAATTATTATTTTTTTCCAAAAATGACTTCAACATCTAGAAAAGCTGCTATATAGGCAATTCCCAATAGAGATAAGATTTTTTATGTTTCAAATTTATGATAGCATCAGGACCACACAACTAAGATCAAACTAGGCTTACATTTAAAGGGGCTAAAAATATTTGAAGACAAGAATGGTACCTAATTTTACACAAGAACTTTTTTTTAAAACATTGCTTTCCTGTGTCTTTTAAATGTTATGATTTGCTGATATGATGCTATCTTTTCTAATCGAGTACACTTTTTTCTATAAAAAGGGAATGAAAAATATACTAAAATGTTTATATCATCAAAGCTGTAGGAACACTATCTGTATGTCCCACAAGCTTCTATTATCTTCCTGGAGCTCATTAATCCAAGCTGACATCCAAAAACTAAGACCAAAAGTAAATAAAATTTGTGTTGTACTAGTCTTACAAGCTTGCAAGCCCAAATCTATAAAATGAGGAGAAATTTCCTAATTACTCTTAATTTGCTCTGTGGAATCAAAACAGATGGATTACAAAATGTGATTTCATGATAAACAACTAAATGTGGTTACTACCTTCTGTCTTTCTGTGCTTTCTTGTTTCATTTTTTTACTGTTTTTTTTTCTTTAAAATGTATTTCTTTTTCTATAGCTATGCAAAATTTGCAGCAGCATTGGAAATGTTGCAGTTTTTTTCTTTACTGTAGGTGTCTCTTTAAAAAGATTTTTTTAAAAAACAGAAAAGGGTGGTGTTGAAATGGGTAAAGAAAAATAGTTTGAAAAGAAAAAGAATAAAAGTTATCATTTTTTAATTCTTAAGAAAGGGGAGAGCTAGTTAACTAGATTAAGGTTCTTTTCTATTTGTTTCTGCTTGTTCATCTCTTAGAAGACACTGATAGCAGAAAAGTCAGAAGAGTATAACAAGAAAATACCTATATGTAATGATTTGTCAATTTTTTGAAGACATTACGAAGACATTAGCCAGCATGATATAATGTATGTGTGCAATGTGAAGGACAGTTAACACACATTGTTAGTGATCAAACCATGATTCCCAGAGCAGAATCAGATACTGATTCATTTTATTCTTGATATTCCATAATCTTAGAGTCAATAATTGAAAATTCAAATGAGGTTGAATATAGATGATCTTTCTAAAATTAAAAATCAACAGGAGTCTATTATTACAGATAAATATGCTTTACTTCACAATCAATACTAAAAGCATGATAGATTAAAACAGTATTAACATAGTTAATATAATCTAATATTGAATGTATAATATGACATTTCTTTTCATACATGCAAATTGATCTTTAAAACAATTATCATGGTATAATTTTTCAGGTAAAAGAAATGACATTGTGTGTTAAGGCAAAATATGTTTCTGTTTAAATTACATGATCCAAAACAAAATCATCGCCTCAAAGAGAGATCTATACTCCATGAATACAAAGGAAAAAGAAAGAAAGAAAGGAAAGAAGGAAGGAAGGAAGGAAGGAAGGAAGGAAGGAAGGAAGGAAGGAAGGAAGGAAAGAAAAGAAGAAAAGATTATCAAATTAAGATAATTTAACAAAGATTTATTTATAACAACACTACTTACAAATATGTGTGGGATAAGAAGTAGGAAAATCACACTTAGTAGCCTTATAACTCGGGGTTAGTAGCAGCAGAAAGGATCATGAGAAATAAACTACCTTGAGAGGAGAAGGGAACACTGACCTCATGAGAGACACAGATTGGACAAGGAGATCTAGCAGGGAGGAAGTTTGTGGAATAATCCCTGACCCCTTTCTCCTCCTTCTCTCCAATCCCTTGAACATAAACAGAAGCATAGAACAGGGGAGCTACTGATATATTCAGTATAGGTCATTCTACTTGGACAAAAGCAGGGCAAATGGTGGCGTACAGTGAGGATTAGGGACAAACAGAAGATATCTATTACATGTGACCAGATCAGTTATGCCAGGAATGGGAATAACACTTTCAGTATTTGAGCTCTCCAATAAAATTCACATGCATTGCTATATTTGTAGCTTTGCATTTATAATAATTCAAGATATGGATGCAGATATAAAAATTTTATTATCATCCACAGTATTTTAAATCTGTAAATGCTTTGGTACAACTACATTTTTTATTATGAACTGATGGAAAATTATTTCACCCTTATATTCATTAATCGTAGGATAATAATGTTCAATAACTTAAACACATACATTATGTTTTCACTAACATTTCAGGGTAGCAAAGAGTCCATTCAAGAATTGGTCATGAATTAGAGATACTGAGTGATATAGAGCTGAGAACCATTGGCTTAGATTTATCATTTTTTATTTTACGGCCGAGGAGAAACTGTTGGAGCACACATTGTCCAATTCCTGTATGAAATGGGAGTTCTATTAACTAAAGAAATAGAAAATGTCTCATGGAGGTAACAAGTGTGTATTTAATGGTTTATAACCTAAATAATTATCATAGTAATTTAACATCAAATAATTAAAATTTAAGCCCCCATAATGTGAAAGACATTTGGTAAATACTTTAAGACAAAAAGTATCCTTCTTATTTTCAAGTAGTTGCTGATATAAGATAATAGTTCTTTTGAAGAACATTAAACAGAAAAGAATATAAGAAACATCCCTATGAAAAAATCTACAGTGTGGACTACCTGTACATCCTATTAAGGGAACATTCATACAATCCAATAATTAATTGAGCATAGAGCAGCCTAAAAGGTAGTATTTTATTTATTTACCAACAAACAAAAATGCATAGATCTTAAGTCAGGAATAGGAACTAGGAGGATCTGTGGGTAGAGGCAAAGGGCAATTACAGTTCTACTGTAACTTTTTCCTGGAAATACCCAAATTGTCTATGCATAAAGCCTATTTTTTTTCTATAAGTCAGGTAAAAAGGTCATAGAGGTAAGCTTAGCATGAGTCACTCTTAGTGAATCTCTGCTGCCAACTTTTTATCCTAAGTGCTCTCAAAACACCCATTTAATGGACCTTCTTGAAATTGTACTCACGATCAATATAAAGCTCATTGTTATAGGATTTTTGGAATTCACCATGTGCTTCTTTATCAAAACTGGGATAGTCACCTATCTTCAGAGTTCTAGCATCTTAACCTCTTTTTATGACTTTCAAAATTATCAGTGTTGATTTCAACAACATACCTAGAAGACTTTTTGATCAAGTGTTTATATGACACTTGAACTCTTTCATAGCATGAGAACCTAACACTATCTTCCCTCACCCTAGACTCACAATTACACATTTGATATCATTTTTGAGGGATTTAATCTCAATACTAGAGAAATCCATTTAATAAATTTTAGTCTTAGAAATAATTTCTACTAGCTTCTGTATGAATTTAACTGAAACCCTTTATATGTATTCTCCTTTTGCCAGAATTACATAATATATTGAAGGCTAAAAAAATGGTCTAATTTTATCATTAGGTTAATTCAGAAATGAGTATGTCTTTTTCTTTCCTGACTAGGAATAGATACCTATTTCTCATGCAAAATTATAGGCAGATTCAATCATTCAGGCTCTGAGTTTCTGAGAGACTTACTACAACAATTGGACTTTATCTGAGTAGTTTAAATTTCTAAATTATAATAAAGACATGTGGACATAACAGTGGAATAAACACTGCCCTTGTGATAACCAAAGGAAACTATGTGTCCTTGTGCCTGGACTCATGGAGCAAAGATATTTAGCTTGTTTGGTTGTCACTAATGAAGGCTTCTGTAATTATTTTTTGAATTCTAAGGCATTTAAGTCATCTTGAGAGTAGCACAAATGGGGGAACTAACACATATAAAGGCTCGTTGTTTTTGATTTGGTGTTCCTCCAGATTAAATTCAGTACTTTCTTTTAAACTCTCTCCCTTTGCAAGTAAAATGTGATAAACAGCCACCCAAATTTCTAGCTGTACATCAAGGCTACTTCCAAAAAAAGAGGTGGAAAGCCCTTCACTCAACAGAAATTCTTTGCTCAATAATGCTTACCTAGAGCACTTTCTAAAGGTGTGTTCAAGAGGAGAAAAAATGACGTAGATGATAGAGGCACTGTTCATGTCTCTGGCTACCAAATCAAAGTTGTGACGGAAACAAGAAATAGCAGCAAGGAAAATCTCCTGGGATCTAGAGGACAAGCCATACAATTAGAGAGAAATCCAAGAAACACCCTGCTATGGCAGAAAGTAGGACGGGGCGAGGATGCGAGGCTGCCTGGTGCCGAGTGGGTGAGTCAGACCAAGGCTGTGGCAGTGACAGAGGCAGATGCCTCTTAAAGAGGGCGCATCTGCTAGTGGAAATCGGCGAGGATAGACCTGCTCACTCTGAGCACCAGTGCTGATTCGGCTGCATACAGTGGGCACCAGGGACTTACAGGGAGATATTGTCAAAGTGAGGGCCAAGGCAAGACTTGCTGAGTACAGAAGTGCTGGCCATATCCATTGTTCCCTGTTGAGCCCTCCTCCATTACCACTGAGCCAGACACAGCACCACCACAGCAGAGACATCATCAAACTGGATAACAGAGGTAGCTCCACCTAGAGGATTCCCTGAAACCTGGCCTTCCCCAACTTGTGGCCCCACCCAAGCCACATCCAGATGTGTCTTCAGCGAGTCAGGTGCTCCTTGCTTAGACTCACACTGGAGGCAGCTAGCCTTGGTGTCTGGTGTGGCCTTTTGAGGCAACTATAAGCACAGCATCAGTGGATTGCTTGCTGAATCTTAAATTATGGCCCCAGAGGGGTAGAGGCTTGGGATAAGTTAGGACTGCAGCTGAACCCCTCTCAGGACTGTGGCACTGGATACCTACTTCACAACTCTACACAAATGAGATTGGGAGACTTAGAAGCTTTGCTTAGTACAAAGAAACAGACACAGAAAGGCAGCCAAAAAGGGAAGACAAAGAAGCAGAAACCATATGAGCGAACAGAACAGAGATCCAGATATAATAGAGTCAAGTAATCTAACAGATGCAGAGTTCAAAACACTGGTTATAAAGATGTTCAATGAACTTTTGGAAAGTGTAGATAAATTCAGTGAGACTTTCAACAAAGAGATAGAAAAAAATCATAAAAATGGAAATGGAAATTATAACAAGGAAACCAGTCTGAAATGAAGAACACATTATTTGAGATAAGAAGTATATTAAATGAAATAAACAAAGGAATACACAAAGTGAATAAAGAAAAAGATCTAGAGGACAGAAAAACCAATCAGGATATTCAATCAGAATGATAAGAAAAAAGATGCAAAGACTATAAAAATAATTTAAGGAGGACATGGGACACTATTAAGGGTCCAAATATCCATCTAATCGGTGTAACTAAAGAAAATCAAGAAGTTGAACATATGTTTAAAAAAATAATAACGGAAAACTTTCCTAATCTGGTGAAAGAATTGGACTTAAAACCCTAGGAAGCTCAGAGAATTCTAAAAATCAGGGATCCAAAGAGGCCCACACCAAGACACTTTCATAATTAAAATGCCAAAAGTTAAATACTAAGAGAGAATCTTAAAAGCAGCAAGATAAAAGCAGTTAGTTACCCACAAGGGAGTACTCATAAGACTGGCAGCTGATTTCTCAAAAGAAACTATGCAGGACAGAAGGGCTTGACAAAAAATATTCAACAGGATGAGGACCCAAGATCTATAACCAAAAATAATTTATCCAGCAAAGCTATCTTTTAAAGTTGAAAGACAGATAAAGAGCTTCCCAATAAATAATAAGCTAAAGGAATTTGTCAACACCAACACAGTCTTACAGAAAATGTTGGAGGAACTTCTTTAAGAAGAAAAAACATGTATCAAAAACAGCACTAAAGAATGATAATAACTATATTCCTATCAATAAGTACCTTAAATAGAAAATAATTAAATGTTCCATCCAAAAGATAGAGTAGCTGAAAGGATAAGAAAACAAGACACATGTATATGAAAAGGAAGGGGATGGAAAAAGATATTGCTTTGATTGACCTAGAAGGTATTTAAGTCAGATAGAGAATGATAAACACTATATGATTTCTCTTGTATGCAGAATCTAAGGAATAAAAAGAACAAACTAATCAAAAACAGGCTCACAAATATAGTGGACAATTTTGTGTCAGACAGAGGGGAGGAAGGGTTGGGGGCTGGGAGAATGGAGTGAAGGGCTAAAGAAGTACAAATTACTAGCTGATGGCTGGTCACGGGGATGGGGTGCATGACATAGGGAATGCAGTCAGCATTAATATGTTGGCTAGGTGGAGGGTCAGGGGGTCAGGAGCATTTGGGAGAATCGTTTATTAACTGTACAGATGTCTAACCAATGTACTATATATTTGAAACTAAATAAATAATAAATAAATAAATAAATAAATAAATAAATAAATAAAGATGCATCCAATGTTCTTCTAAATTCAGGTTATTCACCCAAATATGCCCTGAAAAAATCTGATCAGTGAATAGCATTTGTATATCCAAATTAAAAGGTCCAAGTCCAGCATTTACAAACTTCATATTCTGACATCGATGACTACAATAATGACGACAGCAAAGAAGATGATGATGAAGAATTCTATGTTGAAATTAAAAAGAGATTTTTTTCCCCCACAGTCATAATGCTGTGTTGTTAACTGCTCTCTGGGAGCAAAGTCATATCAATCACAAATACATATCCTGAAGAAAGATGTTTCTTAATCCACTATGAATTCTATCTCCTATTATGCTTTAAAGATACTACAAAATTGAGTCATTATCATGTAGATGACACTTCCAGGAGGCTCCCAAATAACGTTTCATGAGATTTCAAACAGCATGATTATAAAGCAGTAAAGAAATAAAGAAAAGCACATTATATGTGCAGAACCCATTAAAACACAAATTTGCAATTATGAAAGCAGATAAGTAGTGAGCTTTATTTTAAACACCTATTAAACCAGAACCACCGCACAGGGAAAAAATAACTATTAAAGCCTTGTACCAACAATAACAAAGCTCTCTTTCTCTTGCATGACAGAATTTAGCATTTTCTAAGGAAAGTATAACATAAAATGCTTATAAGAATCCTTCAACCAAACTTTAGAAATGTATACACTATTGAGGAGACTTGAGTCTAGCCAAAAAAGAAAAAAAGAAAAACACTGAAAAGCAAAATAAATATTAGTAAACAATTAAATAACTCCATTCATTATTGTTATGGAAATAATATGTTGAACACTATTAATGATATTTGGTACTATAATTAATTAACATTTTATTCATTTACTTACTGAGCCAAAACTCAGTTAACATTAATTGTACACAGCACTGATAAACTATTGAGAAAATAAGTTTCCATCTTCTAGTTCCTTCTTCAGTCTTTACATGTGTTATTTCATGTAATTTTTACAATAAATCTATGAGGTATACACCGTACCATTTTAAAGAGATGGAAATTGAGTCATATAGGGAGTAAGTTGTAGTGACACCCAGATAATCAATGGCATAACAGATTTAGCAGAGTATAATTTAGGGAAGAAGTACCAATGATGGTTAAAAACATGGGCTCTGGTCAAATTCTAGGTCAACCCTTTAGTACTTGTGTGATTCTGGGAAAGTTCCAATCTGAGCCTGTTTTATATATGCATCAATTTGTGCCTCTCTTATGAGTCAATGAGTTATACTTGTTTAGGCTTGTAGGACACTTAGAACAGTACTTGGCTCATGATAAATATTAGCCATCTTGTACCATTTTCTTCACCTTGGGTCATTCATGGCTGATAGAAATCAATGTCGGTATAGAGAAATGCTTGTAAAGGTGACAGGAAGAAATACAAAATCATATAAACAGGCCCATTTTACTGAAAAGTGTTTTAAATTGATGAGGAGAAAGGAAAGCCTCTAAGGACGAGATCACAATTCTGTGTCGGTGACTAGAAATTGATGAAGTTTGTGTGGAATAGTTCATGGAGACCTTGAAACTTAAAGAGAGGTTTGTTGTTGTTGTTGTTGTCATCGTTGTCGTTGTTTTGAAATTCCATTCTTTATTAGGGAAATTTGGTTCTTGGTTAGAACTTTTGAGATTCGTGTTTGCAGACATTTAACATGGGGTTGGGGATGCGAAGGAGGAACCAAGGACAACTCCTTCCTCAGCTTTCGAAGTAGAAGCTAGGCCTGGAAGAGGGCTCCATAAATTCCATTTGAATCTTGGCTGGCTCTTGCTTCCAAGCTCTGAAATGCCTTCATAATCTGAGAATACAACCCACATTGGCATCAAGAGAGCTCTGGGTCTCCACCTCCTGGAGTGTATCAGAAGACCACTGGGTCTCCGGCTCCCTGACTGCGGTGGGGTCCCCTTGGTCCGGGTCTCCTGGGCAGCGTCCCTCTCTGAGCTTTGCTCCCGGAGTTGGTGGTGATAGTAAGCCAAGTTCATGATCATATTGGATACATCCTTCTGGTAAGAAGGCCGACCAAATATCACGATTTGAGCTTTGCCTTCAGGGTCTCACTGATGAATGTAAAGCAGTGTCCGCGACACACACTCGCCATGCGAAATGTGCTCTCCTCCCAGTCCAAAGATCGCTCCCACCAGCCACGCCTAGAGGTGAGCTGCCTTCGGATTCTTCAGGTACTCGTGGAAGCAGTTGGGCTTCTTGGTGAGGTTACGGAGCACTTGGAATAGCCTTTCTTTGCATTGCTGCAGCTGCACGAGCGTCGGAAAACGCTTTGTGGCTGGCCATGTTGCGGCGGGCCTCTCAGGGAGCCAGTGGTACAGTTGCAACCTGGAAGGTCCTTGTTGGGCCCGGCAGCCAAAAAAGAATTTTGAGAAAGGAAAGTGTTGGGCATAACCCAAAGGTCTTGGATGACCCAGTGGCTGGTGGTAGCTTTCACAAAGATTGGGAATTAACAACTGCAGAAGTAAGGGGGAAATTATTGCAGTTTTATATCTGTTTTACTAGAAAACTAAGCAAAACATATATCAAATATTTGATCTTTTAAATGACCTCTAGTTATCTTGCTCCTTGGATTAACATATGTTACTGCCTGAAAAACTGCTGCCCACTTTTGACTGACCGGTTTCTTGCTATTATTAATAGGCATTTCTGCTAACACCAGTTGAGGTACAGGTTTACCAAGGGTGTCTAAGTTGTTCCCCACCATTTATACACTATTTTCTCTTATCATTGTACATACAACTTTTAATTAAATATATGAACACCAATAATATGAATGCAAATTTAGTTCTAAATGCTGTGAAGATTAAATTAATGCCTTTTCAAAGGCTATCACGTCTTTTATGCTGGGTTTAAAGTATATGTTTCTAATAAATGGATAGTTTGCTTTAGTCATGCTGACTCCTGAGTGTAATATAGAAGAGAGGCTTTAATCTTGCCCTGAAAACTTAGATCATAGGAGGAGGGAATGGTGACTCAATTTATACAACTTGAGCATAAAACAAAATTCATCTGATTCAAACTTTGTTATTTTATGGGATACACTTATCAGTCAATATTCAAAATTTACAATTTCTAAAGAAGAACATCAATCTCAGAAAATTACCATTGTATATATGGATGAATGGTGGAATCTACTTGAGCATAAAAATTCTAATGATTTCCTTCATTAATGGCTCCCAAATCCAAGCCCATGGAAAGTCTACCTAAGGATAATTTGTAAGGACGTACAAAAGAAATACATATGCACAGCTCTTCTACCCAGAGCTCTAAGAGAAAGGACAAAATCTTACCCAATCACACATACACACACACACACATAAATAGATAGATAGATATGGATATAGATATAGATATAAATATAGATATAGATATAGATATAGATATAGATATAGATATAGATATAGATAGATATAGATATAGATATCTATGTATAGTGTTGTCAGTGAAGGTTACTAACAATGCCTCTTGATTGTACCAGATTTGACAATTAAAATGACTGGAAAATAGACTCTCATAAATGACACTATTCACATCACATACTAAAATAATATTTCCCAAACTAAATACTGTCTTTTATGGTAAATAGGCAGAAAATCATGACCCAATATTAGTCCATAAGTGCAAAAACATTCATGACAAACCAATGCCTGTGCTGTTTAGGGATTAATAAGAAAGCATATGTCCTTATAATGTAAAATTTTGCCTCATTTGATACCAGGTAATTTTTATTATTCAGCTATAGAGAATTCCCAGATTTAGCAAAGACTTCAGGTTCTCAGGAAGCTGCAGCATTTCAAGAGGACATCCATGAGAGCAGAAAGGAAGTCAACTTTCATTTCAAGTGATCAGAATTTAGCAAATATGACCTACAACAGGCACTTCAATACTTTCATTAATCAATTCTTTCATTATTAGAAAATGTGATGGGAACAGTTGCGAGATTACATCTTCCAGATATTTCACTTAGACAGACCACAAACTATCTGAACAACTTTCTCAAATCTTCCTTTGTTCACATTTCATATCATCATTCTATCAGTTGTTACAGAAACATCTTACATTAGCTTTTCAACTACTGCTTATTATTATATGATGATGATGATGATGATGATGATGATGATGATGTCACCATTGCTGGTATTATTCATGCCTCTTCCACAGTTCCAAATCTATTGATTTTCTAAGCTGCACTTTCCACTGCCAAGATTGCTGAATGTATAAAAAATATTGAATATTTATAACCTGGTTTTGTTTTTTTGCATGCCCTTATTTATAGTTGTTTGTTCCAGTAATCTAACTTGGGATTGACCTTAAACTTACCCTGATAAGGTAGAGTGGTTAAGACTGCTTATTTCTTAATTATTGTTACACTGATAATAGAGTTACTGAATTCCACAGTAAGGTTAATAAATTTCCTGCTAATAAATAAGTATTTTAACCAGGTATGTCTCTTGATCTTGCTATGGATAGGAGTGTGGAGATAGAATGACCTACAGCATTGCAATTGTTGCCCATATGACTGGGAGGAAATCAGGTTGCTGAGGCTTGCTTATGCATAACCCATTTCCCACTAGTAATTTTGGGAAGCTCATGTACATTGTGATATATGGGTTACCTCTAGGGGAGAGAAAGAAACTCAAATACTTTACAACTTTACCCAGAGCTAGACCTGTGTCAAAGCTGCTGCATAAACTTGCTTAATAAGCAAGTGTTAGCCATTTATCAAACTTCAAAACAGTATCAAACTTCAAAACAGGATACCAAAGTTTATACTTTGTGTTTTGTAAAATGTTTTTTAAACATATTTTCTTATAAATGTTGTTATTAGATATTTTTAAATTCCAGGATATGCCAAGTATGAAATTCCTTCCAATTTTATTTAACGATCCTTCCACAAGTAGGCTAGTTAGTTATACATCGCAGTTATATTGATGGCCATGATCTCACAAGAAGGTCTCAAGAGTGTTGTTCTACCTAAAAAGACATGAATAAAGATTATATAAAAATCAATTATTAAGAAGGAAAAACTATAGTGCCCTAGCATTTCACCATAGAGTCTAATTAATTTTATCACTTAATATTTTACCCTGATAGGCATTCATCTTATAAACTTATAAGGATAGTAGAAATTGAAACTTGCTGAAAATCAAACTAATTTTAATGTTCTATTGACTTTAATGGATGTAGTTGCTTGGAGATAAGCTTTCTCCAACTAGACACCCCTAAAAATATCTGTTGGAAAATATTTTCAGAAGGTCATTACATCCCCTTAAAAAATCAAGATTATTGATTTTAACATGAATACAAATAATTCATCCACTATCAACCACTTTCAAGACTTCAATAAATAGAATTTATTGCTTGTTGTATTAACATGATCCATGTAAACATGTGATACATCATCTTTTATGGTACATTTAGGAAATGCTACCTGGTAAAGTCAAGTTTTTTAATTATCTCCCATCTGGTAATTTTCTTATAAAAACCTTTCCACTTAAAGGCCTGTTTCTATTTGTTCCTCATTTTTAACTTCTCAGTATACTTTGTTTCCTGTTTCTACCTCATAATCAATGTCAAACATTACATATTTTTGGAAACCCTTCAACATACAGATATTACATGTAGAAAAAAAGTATTTCAATCAAACTGTTTTATTCACAGATGTCTTTCCATACTCACCAATAGATAACTCTTTACAGGTTCCATATACCAATAATTTATGTGCACTTTTAGAATAATTTTTGTCAAAAACAAAAGTTTTGTATAATTTAAATTGTATAGTAGTGTTACTATATAGTGCTTTCATTTGTATTGCGCATTTTATAAATTGCAGCACTCGATGTTTGGTGGCATGATTTATGATATAAGCCCAAAAGTTGCTACAAAAAGCTATTTTATATATATATAAAATTACTATTTGTATGATTTCATATATATTAGTAACTCTGAAAGTCTGGAAAAGGTTGCTAAAATTTCAACAACTAGCTAAACTGAGAAGCTCACCCCTTTGAATAGAACATACATCAGAAAGACTTTAAATACTAAACATTTTCACTGTTTTAATTTTTTAATTGTATAACCATCAGAGTTAGAGAAAAAATATATAAACTGTTTTAACTTTTTGAAAATTCAGATAAATAAATAAATTAATGTCGGCATTTATTCGAAGACTCTTTAACCTCTCAAAACATTTTGAGTACTCATTAACCACGTATCTACATAATGCAGGCTAGTAATAAATGGAAATAATGAGTTCGTTATAAAGTTTAAACTAATGATAGCATGATCAAGAATTTTTGTTAACCTAGAATGCATAATTAGCTCTAGAGGTGAAATGAAAGACAAAATCATTTCACATATTAGTAAAAAGTTAATTAGAACTTAATTTTATAAGCCACTACTATTTCTTTGCTGTTAAGAATCAATGAAATCTGTAATTAGGGAACATCATGGAAAGGTTAAAGATGAGAATGCATGCAGTTTATCTACAGGAAACCTAAACCGTTGAGGTTAATGAAATGTCTATGAAAGTCATATTAATTAGAAGGTTCGCAGGAAACTAACTTCTATAAATGCCATGATAAAAAGTATTAAGTCTTCATGTATACAACTGTGTCCCATCTAGATTACTGCACAATGCTTACCTCTTTCAGTCATCTATTCATTTTCCCCCTAATGATGTGAATGCTGTTAAGTATTGCATATTGCTGGAAATCCTTTATGAGGTAGAAATTTCATTTAATAATATGGCTCTGAAGATAATGAGATACAGTATAAACTTTCTATTTTTTAGAAAAATAAAATTGTTGAAAATTTAATATTTTATTAATGTGTTATAACATTTTCTTATTTTCCTTTATTTATTTCTCTTTAATGTCAATCAAAACCATTCCTTTCATTCAAAGTGAAAATTTTTCCTATCAAAGTCCAGTTTAATCTGGGAGACAAAAAGTTAGAATCAAATCATATAGGTAGCAGGACCAGAAAACAAGGTGAGTTAGCATTTAAAAACATATATTATCAGAATCTATCACTACCACTGCATCAATTCCAATTCTAAACAATAAAATTAACCACTTATCCACAGGAAAAAAATCACTGACAATAGAATTCTCTAATGAAAGTTGGTTATCATTGTTCTTCCCTGTATTGACTAAAATGATATCTATAAACAGTGACTTTTATCACTTTTATGACTTTCAAACGTGTGGATATGTCCAAGCCTAAGATTTCATGTGCACATCTGCCTACAAAGTAAATTGGGAATGGAGCCTTCATTATATTTACAGAGAAATTCACAACTTGGAAAATTCTGAAAATAAAGAGAGATTTTTTTTTTAATTTTAAACTATCAAGATGATGGATAAAACATTAAAATTGTAATGCTGTAACTCATCTGACTCATATCTAACTAATCTAAATGCAGAGGAAAAATTATAAATTTTGATTAAAACATTAAAAAAACACACATTTGATGTCACAGGAAAAAAAAAACAGGAAATAAGAAATATCAAAGTATTCAACCATTGAAAGAAAATAACTGCACCGGTTAAGTTGACATTAATACAGACCTAAACTTGAAGACATTCTATGGTCTCTGAAGAACTGGATGACTACAATTGAAGAAGCAAGTTTTTCTAGCTTGTGAAATGAGTATGAAATTCTAGGCTAACAGAACAGAAGAACTGGAAAATTGAGTGGGGTATGAGGGAATACTAAACAGGTGGCAGTCACAGAGGAGACTATCACAGATATGCATGTACACTTCATTCAGATTATGGGTGATTCCTAAATTGCACATGCATAAGGGAAATCATAGACCCCAGCAAAAAGCGATAGCTGGGGGACTAGAAGATAGCTGATGTTTCAACCACTATATACCAAAAAGGAATACAAATTTGATGTTTAAATACAAGTAGATGTATGATATTACAAAAGAGTTACTCTTCAAAGGAAAGTAATGGAACCCAGAGACTCTACAATGTATGAGCCACAAAACCAGGATATAATTAAAAATAACTAAACATAAAAAGAAAAGGGAAAAATGCAAATAGAAAACATAAAAAAAGAATTAGAAATGAAAAATGCAATAACTGTAATAAAGAATAAATTAGAGGGATATCAACAGTAGATTATCAGCAGAGAAATGAACCAGCAATTTTGTAGATAATGTAGCAGAAAACACCCAATCAGAATGAAAACAAGAAAAAAGAATCCAAAGACAGATATAAGGATGTTTTAAGGGACCTTTGGTACAACATCAAGCATAACAACATTTGCATCATAAGGGTACCAAAAGGAAAAGAAAGAGAGGAAGAGATTGAAAACCTTTTTGATAAAATAATGACAGAAAACTTCCCTAATCTGGGGAAAGAAACAGACATACAAGCCCAGGAAGCACAGAGAATCCCAACAAGATAAACCCAAAGAGACTTGCACCAAGATATGTCTTTATTAAAATACCAAAAGTTAAACACAAACGGAATCTTAAAAGCAGCAAGAAAACTGTAGTTAATTATCTACAAGGGAGCTCACATAAGACTGCCAGCTTCCCAGACCAAAAAAAAAAAAAAAAAAGCTGCAGGAGTTCATTACCGCCGAATAAGTATTAAAAGAAATGTTAAAGGGACTTCTTTAAGAAAAATAAAATAAAAAATATGAATAATAAAATGGCAATAACTACATATCTAGTAACAATTGCTTTAAACGTAAATGAATTAAATACTCCAATCAAGATGTAAGGTAGTTGAATGGATAAGAAAACCAAACCCTTATACATACTGCCTATAAGAGACTCACTTCAAATTGAATGATGCAAACAGTCAGAAAGCAAAAGAATGAAGAAAGATATTTTATAAAAATGGAAACAAAAAAAAAGCTGGGGTAGCAATACTTATACCAGACTTTAAAACAAAGGCTATAATAAGCGACAAAGAAGGACTTGGTAATCCCTCTTCTGGGTATTTATCTGAAGAAACTCAAAACCCTACTTCAAAGGGACATGTGAATCCATATGTCCATTGCAATATTATTTACAGTAGCCAAGATATGGAGGCAACCTGGGTATCCATCGGTGGATGAATGAATAGAGAAGAGCAATGAAATATTGCTCAGCCATAAAGAGAAGTAAAATCTTGTCATCTGCAGTAGCATGGATGGACCTGGAAAGTGGTATAGAGTTGAGTAGGTCAGACAGAGAAGGACAAATGTCACATGATTTCATTTATATGTGAAATCTAGAGAACAGGATAAACAAACAAACAATAGAAACAAGCTCATAGATACAGAGTGCATTTTGATGGTTGCCAAATAGGGAGGATGGAGGGATAAGTGATGGAGGGAGGGGACTAAGAAGTGCAAATTGGTAGTTACAGAATAGTATTGTGATAACTATATATGGTGCTAGATGGGTACTGGATTTATTAGGCTGATCATTTTATAAGTTATATAAGTGTCTAAGCACAATGTTGTACACATGAAAGGAATATAATATTTTATGTTAATTATAAGTGAAAAAAAGAAACAGGAAAATATGTCTCATAGTCATAAAAAAAGGAGACAACAGAGACTTGAGATGGCCTACATGTTAGAATTAGAAGATAAGAAATTTAAATTTACTATTATAAATATGTTCAAAGATGAAAGTAATAAGTGGTCATACAAATGAATATATGGAAATTTTCAAGTGAGAAATGAAAACTATATAGAAATGAATTAGAAATTCTAGAACTTAGGAACATAATATCTGAAATGAAAAATTTGTTAGGTGAGCTTAGAAAGCAGAAGGCAGAAGGAAATATCAGTAACCTTGAAGACAGATCAATAGAAATTTTCATGGAAGCATGAGCATTATCTTGGAACATTGTGGGGCAGATCTAGTTATGGAGAACCAAGCTAGGGGCAAAGAAAGGCCTGGCTCTGACAGAAAGTCCACAAAAGGAGCAAGACATGTCCTGTGAGATTGACCCCTGTTCCAGTTCTAGTAAAGTCTTTGCTACTGGGAAGTAATTCCGATTAAATTATTTCAATTATGGTCAAGATAAACTGATTGGCAATGACATCTAAGATAAAAAAGCATATCACTCACCAAGGAATATTGAATACTTTGAAATTCTGATGGAGATTGGGCCTCTAGGTAGAGTAAAACTAGCAAGAAGAAAAGCAAAGTTCAGTTCTAGGATAGAATAAGGTCCCCATGTTTATAATTCAAAATTTAGAATAGCTAAGGGAGAAGGCTGTGTTCTGGGGCTTCCAGGCACTGAGCCTAACTAGGATACTAAACCAATTACCAAAAATGGGAACTCAGGAATATGGATTTTGGGGGAGCAGAAGCTTACTTACTAAATTATTGAGCTAATTATGAGGTAGACGGTGATAGAGAAGAAGGGCATGGGACCGGACACAAATGGGGCAGCCCCACGATTATAATTGGAATACTCCATAATGATCAGAGGTGATACAGACAAAAAAAAAAATGTGAGCTCTTTTAATTCCTCTGTAATAGGTCAGAATCTGTCCTAGAGTCAGGGAGACAAGAACACTTATAGATCCGTGTGTTAGAGGACAGAGATTGCAAGTTAAAGGAGCAAGCTGTGGATTAGAGAGAGGTACTAAGGTTGAAATCTAAATGCAGTCTAAACCACACAGGCGGATTTAGCCTTTTTTCAGAATCTCCTGGAGGGATTGTGAAACCATGGTTGGCTCAGATAATGTCCAATTCATCAAATAGGAAAACCCAAACTAGAGCAAGGTGGGGCAAGGTAGGGTCAGGCATTTACAGCACCATGGGTCACTGCTGAAAAGGATTCATGACTTTAGGGGAGGTAATTATTTAGCTATCTTACAGATATACACCAAGACATCTTGCAATTTACTATTGATCAAGATATCCAATAGCATTATGTCTTTAAACATCTAAAAGTTTAAAAATTAGAAACCTCCAATCCAATGACATTCATTTGCCCTCTACTAATATATCAGTGTAGATACATCTAGCCTGCCCTTGCTTGGTTAAAATTTGGGGTAGATCAGTGGGGAATTCACATTTGGTCATGTAAAATTTCAATGCACTGAACTCAGCCTACTGTCTTGATGCTTAAAAGGCACAATCTATGTAACATACTTTTCTACATTAGACAATTCAGTCCTGTTTTTCTTGTGGATTTTAATATTTTGTAGGTATCAGTAATTAAAAGAAAATCTGGCATATATAATGCAAAGTATCTGCTTAAATCTTTTGTGTCATTTTATCATTATCTAATTGTGTGGATTAAAGTCACTTAAAATTTCAAGGAATTTCTACATATTGAGGAACAATTCTTGTTAAAAGGGTGCCCTCTTGTGACAATGTGTTGTTATGTTTTACTGGAAAAATGATCTAATCATGTATACCCTATAGAATCTTACTCATAAAACCATTTTAAAAAGAAATAAAACCTTAATGTAGTTTGGAATTAAAAAAAAAAATCTTGCTTGTATGACAACTTTGGATAATGAATACTACTGATTAGATAGATGTTCCAGGAGCTGAAAGTTTAAAAGCACTTTATTATTTAACTAACTTAATGGATATATTTCTAACGTATATAACCTATTTCTCTGCTTTTAATATATTAGTCAAATTTCTCTATAGCTTGAGGTGTCAACAGCACATATCATAAAACTGAATAACTTCAGTTGTCATCTATGTTACTATAGTTATGAAATTCACCCCCAGATTGAAGAATTAGTTAAACAAACATTACTGATGGAAAGATGAATAGTATGTCTTCTGGCTTTGAAGAGCTCTTGGTCTAATGCAGGGTATAGCTGATGTGAACAATTACAAAGAAAAATCACAAATGCGATAGTACAGGTGTATATACTATACCTGGAAGCATAGAAGAGAAAGTACTTAGCTTTGCTTTAGAGAAACAGGGAAATTGACTAGAATAAGCTAACATTAAGGACATTATTAAAATTTGAATAAGACACACAATTTATTTTAAATTTTATTTTATTATTAGTTTCAAGTACCTTGGTTAGACATTTACATAGTTTATAAAACGATCCATCTAATTGCTCCTTCTCTCCTTTGGCTCTCCACCTAGCCATTACATTAATGCTAACTGCATTCCCTATGCCATACTCCCCATCCCCGTGACCATCTATTGACTATTAATTTGTACTTCTTTAACCCTTCTCCTCTTGCTCCAAGTCCCCCAACTCCCTCTCCTCTGACCATCACCAGGTTGTGCTCTATATTTGTGAGTATGTTTTTGATTAGTTTGCTCTTTTTGTTTCTTAGATTCTACCTGTAAGTGAAATCATATGGTATTTATCTTTCTCTCTCTGACTTATTTCATTCAGCATAATATATTCGAAGTCCACCCACGTCATTGCAAATGGTAGGATTTCATTTTTTAATGGCTGAGTAATATTCCATTGTATATAGGAACCATAATTTTTTTATCTAATTATTTGTTGATAAGAATTTAGATTGCTTTCTTATCTTGGCTATCGGAAATTGTGCTGCCATGAACATAGGGGTGCAAAGATCTTTATGAATTATTGTTTTGGTTTTCTTTGGATAAACACCCAGAAGTGTAATTGAACATAAGTATATATATAGTTAAGAGTCAGTACTTTTTCCCAGAAAGGGAAAATAAAAATAACATATAAGACCTCTTATCATGATCTCCACTTTTTAAAGAAACTGAACAAACAAAAAATACCCTTATTCTGGAGAAAGCATGACAAAGATATGATGTCGTTTGAGGCCAGATATGATGCAGAATGGATGTAATTCATTTAGGATATGTGTGATTGATAGGCATGAATTTACAAATCACTTCAACTAGCAGTCCTTAAAATAGCAAGTATTTTCCAGATTTCCTCTCTATTATGTAGATCAGCTCAACCTACCATGTTCCACAGGCCCCTGGTATTTCCTGAAAAAAAAGTTTGTTACATTTTAAAAAAATAAATCCCATACAATTTTCAGTGGATGATGTATAATAACTTTTTTAATTAATTTATTTTTATGGTGACATATATATATAATATATATATATTTATATTTACACTGTGTGTTCACCTCCTATAGTTAGATTTCCTTCTGTCACCACACGTTTGACCCCATTTACCCCATCTACCTCTTCCCTCCCCCCAACCCCTTATCCTCTGGTAACTACTAGTCTATATAGTCCATTTCCATGAGTCTCTCTTTCTTTCTTCTGTTCATTTTGTTGCTTTCAGGTTTACAACCTACATATAAGTGATATCATGCAATTTTCAACTTTTTCTGTCTGGCTTATTTCGCTTAGCATGATTATCTTGATTGTTGCAAATGGCAGTATTTCATCTCTTCTTATGGCTGAATTGTATATATGTATCACTGTTTTTTTAGCCAAACATTATCATGACACTTCAGTTGCTTCCATGTCCTGGCCACTGTGAATAATACTGTTATGAACATCAGTGTGCAAATATCTTTTCGGATATGAGTTTTCAAGTCTTTGGTGTAAATACTCAGTAGAGAGATTGCTATATCATATGGTATATCCATTCTTAGTTTTTTTGAAGAACCTCCATACTGTTTTCTATAGTAACTGTACCAATTTACAGTCCCACGAGCAGTGTATGAAGGTTCCTTTTTCTCCACATCTTCTCCAACATTTGCCATTAATGTCCTGTTGATTATAGCTATTCTAACTGGTGTGAAATAGTACCTAATTGTGGTTTTGATTTGTGTTTCCCTAATAGCTAGTGATGTTGACCATCTTTTCATATATTTGTTGGCCATTTGTATGTCCTCTAGGGAGAAGTGTCTGTTCAGGTCCTCTGCTCATTTTTTGATTGCATCGTTTGCTTATTTTGTTGTTATTGAGTCGTATGAGTTCTTTGTATATTTTGGATATTAGACCCTTATTGGAGGTGTTGCTTGCAAATGTATTTTCCCATTCAAATGGTTGTCTCTTTACCTTGTTAACGATTTCTTTTGCTGTGCAGAAGCTTTTTAGTTTTGATATAATTCCATTCATTTATTTTTGCTTTTACTTCTCTTGCTTTTGAAGTCAAATTCATAAAATCCTCTTTAAGTCCAAGGTCGTTGAGTTTCATTCTTATGTTTTCTTCTATGCATTTTATTGTTTTAGGTCTTATATTCAGGTCCTTTAATCCATTTTGAGTTAATTTTGGTGTGTGTTGATGGACAACAGTCTAGTTTCATTCTTTTGCCAGTGGCCTTCCAGTTTTCATAGCATTGTTTATTGAAGAGGCTTTTCTTTCTCCACAGTATGTTTTTGGCTTTTTTGTTGAAAATCATTTGGCCAAATAAACATGAGTTTACTTCTGTACTCTCGATTCTGTTCCACTAGTCCATCATGCTGTTTTGCTGCCAATCCCATGACGTTTTGATTACTGTCACTTTGTAGTATAATTTGAAGTTGGGCAGAGTGATGCCTCCAGCCTCATTCTATTTTCTCGAGATGGCTTTGGCAATTTGAGGACTTTTGTGCTTCCATACAAATATGATGATTTTTTTTCTATTTTTTAAAAAAAAATGCCGATAAGATTTTGATGGGGATTGCATTAAATCTGCATAATGCTTTAGGTAATATGGTCATTTTAACTATGTTGATTTTTCCAATCCAAGAACACAAAACATCTTTCCATTTCTTTGTATCTTCTTTGATTTCCTTCAATTGTGTCTCTGGAAGCAGCATATGGTTGGGTTTTGTTTTTTGATTCAATCTGCAACTCTGTGCCTTTTTATTGGTGAGTTCAGTTCATTTACATTTAGGGTGATTATTGAAGTATGAGGTCTTCTTATAGCCATTTTTTCTTTTGCTGTCTGGTAGCTCAGTGTTTTCATTGCTTCTTTGTCCTCGTATTTCTGTTTTCATTATTTTTGTTGGCTTCTGTGGCATTTCTCTCTGGTTCTTCTTGTTTTATGTTATATACTTCAGTTCTGACTCTTTGGTGTGTGGTTACCATTACAAATATGTAAAGGATATTTATATATATATATAGATAGATAGATAGATAGATAGATATAGATATAAATATAGATATTTATAGATATATATAGACATACACACACACACACACATACATACACACAGTCATCTATTTTCTTCTACGTCTGCCTTATCTCCATTCCCTTTTGTGATTTTGGATCTTTGAATCCTCCCCTTTTCAGTCATTGTTATTTCAATTTGTCCCTATATATGCTAAACGTTCATTATTATCTTGCTATAGAAATTCTGTTCTTCTTGTTTAAGCTTATACCACCCTGTTCTTAGTAAGGGTTGCACTCCTCTGCTTCTATTTGCCTGATAGTCACCTTATTCCTAATTATGTATTTTTTGGGGGGAGAGACATTTTGTTTTAGGTGAGTTGACCCCTTACAGTATTTTCTGTAGTGTAGGCCTCGTAATGGAGAATTCTCTCAATTTTTGAATGCCTGGAAAGGTCTTTCTTTCTCCTTCATATCTAAAAGAGAGCTTAGCTGGATTCATTATTCTAGGCTGGTAATTTCTTTCACTTTATATTTCGAATATGTGATTGCACTCCTTTCTGGCTTGTAAAGTCTATGCTGAGAAGTCCGATGATAATCTAATAGGTTTTCCTGTATAGCTTTCCATCTTCTTCCTGGCTTCCCTAAGAATTGTTTCTCGTTGATTTTTGATAATTTTAATACAATGCATTTTGGTGATGGCCTTTTTGGGTTGAGATAATTGGATGCTCTGTTGACTAACTCCTTGAATTCCAAGCTCCAGCTCATTCCTTAGATTTGAAAAATTCTCACAACTATTTGTCTGAAAATGCTTTCTAGTCCCTGCTCCTTTTCCTTGCCTTTGACAATGTCCATTATTCTAATGTTTCCTCTCCTGTTAGTATCAGCTAGTTCTTGTATTTCTCTTTCATTGTTTTCCATTCTTCAGTTTCTCTCTTCTTCCTTCTGATTTATTTCTAGATTTCTTTCTTCGATATCATTGATTCTTTCCTCCATTTGGTTGACTCTATTTCCCAAGCTTGCTGTTTCATTTTTCAACTCTTGCAGTGTGTTCTTCTTCTCCAGAAGTTCTATTTGGTTCTTTTTGAGGGTTTTAATCTCCTTGCTCTGCTCAGCTAGGTGTTTTTACAATTCCTGAAATTGTTTATATAACTCATTTCAGAACTCACTGATTTTTTTTCAGAAGTACCATCCTGAATTCTCTGTCATTTAAGTTGTATATTTCTATGTCTGTAAGCTTATTTTCTGGAAAATTTTCTCTTTCATTCTGAGATGCCTTGTCTCCTTGGTTGTTCATGGTGTTTAATGGACTATTCTCTACCTGGGCATTAATGGAAGTGTATTGTGATTTTTTTTTTCCAGAAAGAAAATTTGTTATATAATGGTCTCTAGCCTGTTGCAAAGAAGGTAGTTTTCTTTTGGCTTCCAGGAGGTGGAGACTAAGTCTTGGATCTCTGCTTTATAAAATGCTTAATAATGTCTCTTTTTTTTCTTCTAGATGTTTAATAATGCTCACTACCCTCAGTCTCAGTTCCTGCCAGAGTTAGTGACAGTCTTGATAGCATTTGCTCAGATACTCTTGGGGCTCCATGGCATTCCATATTGGAGGGTGTTGCGGAGACGGTTAGAAAGAAGAGTCGGAGTCTGGAAATGCTTTTACTAACATGGATAAGGGAGAGGAGGAATAGCAATGCTAGCAGCCCCCACCCCTGTTTCCATGGCTTTTTATTCTCCCTCACAAAGCTGGCTTTGCAAAACATCATTAGTCACCATCGAGTTAGCAATTATAAACTACAGCCAATTCCCAGACTCAGCCTCAGGGCCACAACTGTGTTATCAGCTATTTCTTCTTGGGTAACTTTTTTCCATCCTCGTCCTTAGAGCAAGAAGTCCCAGAATAGGTCAGGCGTGTGTGCCCTCCCTGCAATGTTTCCTTGTGTGCAAGTCCACATCTGCTAGGTCAGGCGTGTGCGCCGTCCCTGCAATGTGTCCTTGTCTGTAAGTCCACATCTGCTTCTGATGACCTTGTTGTTCCAAGCACCAGGCATCCCACCAAGACTGCAGGAGTTTCTCACAACAGAGAGTGTTGGGGGAGGTGTACTCTGGGTTGGGGGATGGGAGCTGCAGCTCAGTTTTGAAACTGTGGCTGGTAAAAATTAACAGTTGTTTCTCTGCCATTCCTACTCTTCCACTGTCGCTGTTTCTCTGCCTTCTGTCCTGATTACTGGGCATTGCCTCTAGCCACATGGAGCTCACAATTTTCCCATGCAGGGCTGTTCAGGGAAGTCGCCACACTTTTTCCTCACCCCAAAACAGGGAACTCTGGTGGCTATGAGAGGCAGTTTCTTTGTTTTTCCCAGTCCACCACCCAACACCCAGGGTTCTGACCTGTGATAGCCCTTATGCACAAATCCCACACTCAGATGTGCTGGTGTGTAATTCAGGTGTTTTTTTGTTAAGTTTTAGATGATCAACTTATTGTTGTTTCAAGGGGAGAGATCTGGGGATGTCTCTCACTCGGCTATGTTTCTCCAAAAACTCCTATAGTAATTCTTGATTTTTTCTTCTGTTGTGTTCCCTTCACTCTATTTTTAGCCCACTTATAGGACTTCCACTGAGTTTCCCTTTGATTAAACTGGAAAGGATGATATCAACAAGTTATAGAGAAGGGATGAAGAAAATTAGGCTACATTAGAAGGCACATTTACACAGTACATGAGCTTTTCATTGGCTCTCGCCAGGCTGTTGTTGCAAAACTTTAGTGCATCACTATGCTGAATCTCTCCATCTTCTATTGTCCTTGCTTACTTAACATCTTTTATTATCCTACCTTGATATATTCAGGGTCCCAATAGAGAGGTTAGTGACAATCTCTCTGATACCGTATATGAGAGATACATCTTTTGAAAAACACAAGTATGCTCATGCCCTGTCCTTACCCAAGGGTCTTAAATGTCTCCTGATCAGAATAACTCCTTTTCTATGATAAACAAAATTTCATGTAATCTCATCTGTCTGTATTACATCTGTCCCTCCTTTCTGCCTGAAATTCTACAAAGTACTAAGCTACATTCTTTTCTATATATCTATCTTTGCATACATTAATCCTTAAATCCATCAAGAACCAGTGTAATCATCTCTATTATCAGTCATCAAGCCTTCCTGAACCTCTTCCACTGTAGCCGATACTTAGCCTTTCTCTACACCACACCTTGAAGTAATCATTATTTCTGCAAGCATCACATGGTGTTATAGCATATGTTCATATAGGTAGCTTTATGTTTATATAGGTAGTGTTTGTAAAAATATTTTAAGCTGCAAAAGAAGTCTTTAGAGATACACTCTAAAAAGTGTTCAAGGAATAGCCAGCACAATATAGAAGAAGATGAACAAATCTGGATGACTGATACTACCCAACTTCAAGACTTACTATAAAGTTAGAGTAAACAAGACAGTATAGCTAAAGAATAGACAAATAGATCAATGGAATAGAATAGAGAACCCAGAAACAGACCCAATAGAGTCAACCAAACTTTGACAAAGGGAATATAATGAAGCAAAAATCATCTTTTCAACAATGGTGCTAGAACAACTGAACATTCATAAATCTAAATGTAAAATGTGAAGTTATTAATCTCCTAGAAGGTAATATGAGAAAAATCCTAGATGGCATTTGGCATGGGCATGGGCATTCTTAGATACAACACCAAAGACACAATTCATGAAAATAATAATCGATAACTTTAACTTTATTAAAATTAAAAATTTCTGCTCTTTAAAAGGCAATACAAAAAGAATGAGACAAGCTACACCTGATAAAATTTATTTAAAACACAATTCTTAAAACTCAACAACAAGAAAACAAATCACCCAGTTGAAAAATGGGAAAAAGTCCTTTACAGATACTTCACCAAAGAAGATATACGAATGGCAAATAAGTGTATGGAAAGATGCCCAACATTATATACCATCGGGGAAATGCAAATTAAAGCAACAGTGAGATTTCACTACACATCTATTAGAATGACCAAAATTTAGAATAATGACAACACTAAATGTTGGTAAATATGTGGAAAAACAGAAACATTCATTCATTACTGATGGCAATGCAAAACGGTACAGCCATTTTGTAAAATGGTTTCTTGGTTTCTTATAAAACCAAACATACTCTTACCATATGACCCAACAATTTTGGTTTTTGGTATTTACTCAAATAAATTAAAAACTCGTGTCTACACAAAAACCTCCATGTGGATGTTTATAATAGAAGTATTAATAATTTCTGACACTTTGAAGCAACGAAGATCTCCTTCAGTAATACATCTAGACAATGAAATATTATTCAGAGCTAAAAAAAAAAAAAACATGTGTTCTCTTGACTTGTTCAATGGGAAGGGATATAAGGGTGAATCCAGCACTGTTGGTTGCCACCATCATATCTCTATGGTGTCTTCCAAATATTTTTTTACATTATATTAGAGACTGTGTTATATTCAAGTCTATAAATATTTATCAAGTGTTATTTTTGGTACAGACCGTAGAGGAGAAAAGTTAAAATGAGATGACCCTATGTTCAGTAACTCACTATAACAGAAACTATATTGTTCTTTAGAATGAAAGTTTCTTGAAGGTGATGTCCTCAGTCATGTGGTTCTGAGAATACATTTAGTTTGATGATTAAAACAAAATATATTATTAAAATATTCTAATTCTCTCTCTGTATTTGTCTCTCTCTCTTTCATCTTATATCTCCCCCCACTTAAAGAGTATTCTGCTAAGAGTAAGCCTACTTCTAGTTCTTCATTCTTCATTCACTCTGACAACTCTCATCTCGAAAGACATTTTCCCAATGAAACATTTCTCCTACCAAGGGTTAAAGAGTAACACAACACTAACAAATATTGGAGAGTAAAAAATCCTTTGAAAACTATGACAAGTTCAACTGACAAAATCCAGTGATTTCAAAATCTGTGCCTGCAGCAGACTTTTTTTAACCTTCAAGTGGTCTCTTTTCCAAGAGAGTAAGAAAGGACCTGAAATTTATATTTTATCTATGTGTGTAGAGTGTTAATGAATGTTTCAAATTTAGTTTTAAATGAAAACTATTCTTAAATGCTATATTTGTCTTGACTAACCTCATCTAGTATTAAAATCTGGTTTTACTGCATTCTTAGAAAAGAGTTTAAGACATAATCTTAAATTTGTTGTACTTTGAAAGCTCTCTGATCTCTAACCAGAAACACTTGTAACATTTTGTTCATCTGCAAACACAGGTCTCTGCCCACTCTTTCCCAAGTAAGCTAAAAACTTACTGCTTTATTTATTTAATTTTGTATTTATCATTTAACAAATATTTATGGAGTCCCTGAAACAGGCTAGTCATTCACCTAGACCCTGAATATACAAAGACATATAACACCAAACCTCCTTGTCTCAGGAAAAATCGCATTCTAGTGATGGATACAGACAAGTGAAGAGTTTTAATACCTTATTTTGTAATACAGACTTGAAATACCATCTCTGAGAAAGAAGAGAAGGAAAAAGCAAAGGAAGGAGTGACTCTAGGAAAGAAAACAAGTTAACCATGGAAGAGCCCAAGAAAGAGCTCAAATGAGAAGGAAGGTGTGAGGGCAAATCTGAGTTAAGACTGGAAGGGGCTGATGGGGATAAAACAGGAAACCTAGAAGAGTATTCAATAGGGTCCTAGTGAATGTGGGTGAATAATATGTTACTCTGAATCTTCAAACACTTTCTACAATATTATGTTCCATTTAAAGCATTTTAATCATGGTTGTGAGTCTACATGCAAACACATTCTTCCATGTCCCTGTGAGATATAATTCTACACTTAGCCAAGAGCCTAGCATTCCAGAAACTTAAACCATGATACAGAAATACAAATTCAAGTCATCAACACCATCTGTATAACCAACTGTTCGCCTCCCCTCCATATTTCCTTATTTTTGTTCACGTATCGCATGTTCATAAGAAAAAAGAAATTATGAATGAAAATGTTTTCTGCACTTTGAAGTCCTACATTTCCTAACCCCAAAGTCATCCCCTACTACTTTCTGACGTTGTTTATGCCATCTGGTGAAGTGGATTGAATGTCAGAAACAGAATTCAAGCATTTGTAACTTTTAGCAGGGTCTTTATCCTAAGATCATCAAAGCACATGCCAGAAAACCAGCACGTGTGTCTGATGGTTTGCTAGGGTGGTCATGTTCAGTAAGCTTCATGACAATTGGCAGGTACTCACAAGCCACATAATTTCTCAGAGCCAGGCTCCCCCTTTTGTCTTATGCTTTTTTTTCTAGAGGATTTGACATCCTGTTCATCCATTCATTCATTTATTCATTCACAGCTACATCATGCCTATTATATACTCAATTGATAACCAAAACCCACAAAACATACCTTTCAAGTATTATCAATTTTCCTAAGGATTTTTTAATCTTTTTCTCCCCTCAGTCACTGAGAATGTTAAAAGTACTAATTATAGGGCATTTGTAAGGACTAAATGAAATATGGCAAGTCAAAAACTTAAAACACAGACTGGCACATAGTAAGTACTCATTGCATATTTACTATTATTATGTGAAAAAACAGGATTTATGTATAAGCTATGTTATGACCCACAACACCACTTTTATGAATATAACTAATTGTTAGTACTTTTACATAATTGCCTCATTTATATTGGACACACACACACACACACACACACACACACACACACACAGAGTAAGACAATTACCTAATAGATTAGAATGATATTATAGCCAATATAGATGATGGAATTTATTTTTTTAAGTGTAGTTTATTAAAACAAAACCCAGTTGGCCTTTGATTATATCCACTAATCATTGTGAGTATGAAAGTTGTAATTTGTTCCTTTGTTGCTAACATATTTTTTTAAATATAAAGTTTATAATTCAATGGAAATACAATAAGGCATACCAATAAAACAGGTAACAATTATTTAATTATATAAATCCTAAAATTAACTTAAAAATAATCAAACTACATTGTTTTCATTTATGTTTTCTGTTTTTTTAAATTTTCATTTATTTTTAAATTGCAATTGACTTTCAATGTTATATGAGTTTCAAGTATACAACATAGCGAGTAGACATTTATATAACTTAAAAAGTGATCCCTTTGATAAGTCTTGCACCCACCTGGCACCATACATAGTTATTACAATATTATTGACTCCCTAAACTATACTTTACATCCCTGTGACTATTTTGTAACTACCAAATGGTACTTCTTAATCCCTTCACATTTTCACCCAACACCCCCATCCCCTCCATTTCAGTTTGTTCTTTGTATCTATGGATATGTTTCTGTTTTGTTCTTTTGTTTTTAGATTCCACATATAAACGAAATTATATTGTATTTGTCTTTGCCTGACTTATTTCACTTAGCATAATACACTCTAGGTTCATCCATGTTCTTGGCAAGATTTCATTCTTTTATATGGCTGAGTAATATTTCATTATAAATATGTACCACTTCTTCTTTATCCATTCATCTTCTGTTTAGATTATCTGATATATTTATATTTAATTTATTAATAGGTATGTAGTTGCCATTTTAATAATTGTTTTCTGATTGTATTTGTAGCTCTCTGTTCCTTTTTTATTCTCTTGCTGTTTTCCTGTAAGTCAATGATTTTCTGTATACTTATGTATGGGTTCCTTTCTCTTTATTTCTTGTATATCTCTTGTAGATCTTGGTTTGTGGTTGCCATGTGCTTCATATATACCATGCTATGTTTATATCAGTTTATTTTAAGTTGATGGCCACTCAAGTTCAAACACATTCTAAAATCACTACCATTTTTACTCACCCCCTCCATGTACATTTTTGTCATTTTTTACTTCTTGTGTGTGTGTGTGTGTGTGTGTGTGTTTGTGTGTATACCCTAATTTACTGTTGTAATTACAGATGATATTCCTACTTTGCCTTTAACCTTTGTACTAGCTTTGGTGTTGGTTGATCCACTGCTTTTATTATATGTTTGCCTTTGTCAGTAAATTTTTTTTCTTTGTGGTATTTTCTTATTTATATTTTTGTTTTCTTTTTCTTTTTATCCTTTTTAATTAGTTCTTTTTCTGGAGTTTTGTTCTGTTCTTTCATTTGAAACATATTTCCTTGCTCCTCATTTTGGCTGCATCCCTATGTTTGTTTCTCAGTATTAGGTATATCTGCTATGTCTTCCAGTTTTAACAGAGTGGCCTTATGTAGTAGGTGTCCTGTGGGCCCAGTGGCACAGTCTTTCCTGGTTAGGGGTGTTCCTTGTGTGGGTTGTGTGTGCCTTACTACTATAGTTGAGCTTAGATTGCTGTCAGCACATCAATGGGAGGGACTGACCTTAGGCTGACTGGCTGTGAGGACTGGCATGATTTTGGCAGACAAGTTGTTGTGTGGTTGCTGACCCCATAAAATGGGATTCACTTTAACAGGGTTCTGGTGTCTGCCAAGTCCATTCTTTGGGTGTGTCATTGTGGCACTAATTATGTGGTGCTCTGGTGTGGTCTGAAGCCTGCCACCATGTGTGTTGATTCCGGGGACTCTTGGGAAGGGCTCTGGTACAGGAAAAAGTCAACTGTTGCGTGTCCATCCTGGGGCCACTTGGTAGAAGTTACAAAGTGATCTGCAGTTTAGAGCTGTCTTTGCCAGGCTTGGAGGTCCCTGAGAGTGGTTCTGTGATCTAAGGCCAGCTGCCACTAGTGCCAGATTTAGCACCAATTAGCAAGAGTTATAGGGCACGTGTTGCTTGTTTGGGGTTTGTGGACCTTTGAAAGATTTTAGGAAAGTCTGCAGCATTGGCCCGAGCCTGCTGCTTGTGGAGACTGGCTTTTAAAAGAGGTTTTGGCTGGCAGGTGAATAGGATGGGGCGGGATCTCAGAATTGTCAGGATGATGTGAGAGAATTGTTAGCCAAGTTAATGAAAACTCAGATTTGGCCCCCACTTGCACCTGCTGGCTGTGTGAGAGTAGGGCTCAATGAAGGAACAATGGCATCTGCCAGCACTTTAGTCCCAGAGAGAGCTGCCCCTCCAATCTTTGTCCTGAAGCCATACAATTCAGTTCCTCCCCATATGTCCCTGGTGCTTTTTGAACTGTTGCCCCTTCTCTGGAGCTTAGGGCATGTGTTTGTAAGTGAATTTATGCTCAGGCCCTTTAAGAGGACATCTGGGATTTCTACAGCCCTCCGTCTCACTCAGACTCAGTCCCTGCTGATTTTCACAGCCAGAAGTTGTGAGGACTCCTTGCTGTTCAGTGGGATCCTCCGTAGGCAAGATATCCCTCTTGACTTTTAACTGCCACAAGTGAGTATGGGACCCACCTGTTTAGGTCTCTGCCCCTCCTACTAGTTTTTACATGCTTCTTCTTTATATTCTTAGCTGTAGGAGTTGTGTTGTTCAGATGATCTTCAGGTTGTTCTCAAGGTCTTCCTATAATCTAGTTGTAATTTGATGTGGTTGTGGGAGGAGGCAAATACAGTATTTACATATTCCACTATTTTGATAGAGATTTCTCAAACTACATTGCTGAGGGAACTCTGAAAGACAACACTGAATGTGGTTCTCTGACCCATGCCAAATAGATATCCTGACGTATAAAGAATTTAAATACCTCATAACTTTGCTTCCTCTGTACCTGATTGAGAACATCATGTCCTCGAAGCGGTGTGCCATAATTTATTTTGTGCATGATGCTAATTTTCCCTTTTGTTGTCCCAGATAATTGCTACAGAATACCTGTGCTTAATTATGGTCCTCCAAAAAGTATATATTTTTCTTCTTACTTCTACTTTGATTAGTTCTTTTTCTGGAGTTTTTTTTTTTTTCTGTTCTTTCAATTGGAACATGTTTTTTTTCTCCTCATTCTGGCTGCATCCCTGTGTTTGCAGTACTTTAGTCCTGAAATACAAACACACACACACACACACACACACACACACACACACACACACACACACACGCACACACACACAGTGCAATGTATTTAATTTTAAATGTCATTAATGTCACAAGTGAGCTTCAAATTTTCTGGTGCTATCTGGCAAATTGAAAAAGAGAAATTGGAAAAGTGAAATTGTATGAGGGTTCGTGTTTTTAAGAATGTGGAGTTTGTCAGTAAATGCCTAAGTGATGGAGGGGAGAGAGTTTATCTATGTGGACTGGGGTCAGAGGCCTGTAGATTGAAGGGCTGCAGCAAAAACTGAAGGAGTTGTTTTCATGTACTGTCACAGACAATAGAGGTACAAGCAGCACTGCTTATCTACCTAGGCAAAAAGCGAAGCATCTTCTATTTGTTTCTGCCTAGAAAATACATATAATATATCAAAGATCTTCAAACATTAGTGTTTTCCAGGTGAGCACCAACAAGGACCCTAATTCACCTTCAAATGGCATATTAGGCAAGTGATCATTGTGGAGCTAATGAGTCATGGTAGGTGGTATGGGCTAAACTGTTCTCCCCAAATTCATATGCTGAAGCTCTAATCCTCAGTACCTTAGAATGTGACTGTATTTAGAGATAGGGCCTTTAAAGAGGAAATTCGATTAACATGAGTCCATTAGGGTGGGCCCTAATTCAACCTAACTGGCATCCTTATGCAAAGAGGAAATTTAGACTCGTCAAAGAGACACCATGCACAGATAAAGACCACATGAGAAAGCAACAAGAAGGCAGCTATCTGCAAGTCAAGGAGAGAGGCCTTAGAAGAAACCAAATCTACCAATCCCTTGATCTTGGACTTCTACTCTCAAAAACTGTGAGAAAATAAAAATTTATGTTGTTCAGGCCACCCTGTCTGGCACTTTGTTAAGGCAGCCCCAGCAAATAAATACAGCAGGAATCAAAGGCATAGAGACTAACTGCGATTGACAGATTGGTTTCGAATTATACATAAAACAAACCTTGGGAGCATTCAGGCCTAAGTGAGAAGGGGTTAGGGCTCAGGAATTCCTGGACTGAATAGGTAAATAGGACAATGCCAAAAACATTTAGATGATTATTTTGAATGTAATCATTTGTAAATATAGCTACTAACATGTAATGAACTATAGAGAAGTACATATCATAGGGGTTAAAAACATGCATCCAAGAACTAGACTTCTCAGATTTTAATTCTGGTTTTGTGCTTGATCCTGGGTAGTTAGTTAACATTTCTGCACCTCACTTTCTTCATCAGTGGAGATAACAAGGCCAACCTCAGAGAGTTTTAATAAGATTTAAATGAATTTATATCAATCTATCATCAACTTATCAATCATATTACACTATAGGGATACAGCAATATAAATAAATGTGTGTGTGTGTGTGTGTGTGTGTGTGTGTGTAACCGTTAGCTATCATTATCTTTATTATTATCATTATAGGCAGACACTAGTTAAAACATTGAATCAATCATCACAAAAATTCTTAGGTGACTGCAACATGATGAAGTAAATTTAGTTACTCATGAATAACACCATTAGTAAGTAGTGGACCCAAGATTTGATCTTAAGCATTAAGGACCCATAGATTATTATGTTCTATAGGAAGAAAACCTTTATTTACAAAGCATTACAAAAATGCCAAATAAATCACAAAACAGTAGGTATATTTATGTTTATAAGATTTACACTATCCCATGTGACTTACCCAAGTGACAAATTTACAATTAAAATAAATATTTATTTTACCACTGCAGTCTGAGAAGTAGAGAATGGTACTGTTTCGACAGTATGTTGAAGCAATAAGCTTCTCTTTTTTTCTAATGACGTATTATCTATTAATAATAAGTAATTAAGGGAAACATTCAATAATAAACACTTGATTGAGGTAATCAAACAATAAACAGCTGTTTAGAATATATTCAGAATGGCTTTGCCATATGCATTTTTAAAGTTTTCCATATTTTTGATTCTTAAAAATTTATGTAAGAAGTTGAAATATTTGAATCACAGATTGAACAATGCATTCTAAAAGAAATACTGATTACATTGTTCCCATCCACAAGTTCTTTAATTCACAAAGAAGCTGTTACATTTGATGAAAGTGGACATGTTATACTTCCTCTGGTGTGCATGCACATGGACTGAGAAATATTTCCTCACTTTCTTTAAGTACAAAATCATACTTGCAGAGTGGTGGTCTGTGAAAGAAGTGAAGAGAAAGGAAAAAAAAACTATTAGTAAAACAGCAAAGTTCCTTTTTTTCTCATAAGTATTATGTCAGTAACTAACTAGTTATCCAACTATAGAAAGCTGGAACAAACCTATGCCATCATTTCAACTCTATCTCATTGGGCTATGTTGGAATGAAGTCGGCACAATGTTTATGAAAAAAAAAAAACCAAAAACTCCCTGTGTTTCAACTTCTCTCTTTGCTGCTTCATTGGAATACTTAAAATGTACAAGAGATATTGCTGCATACAGAAATAACTGAAACCTGAACTCAACCGAATGGCTAGGCTACTTCTTCTACCATTGGTAGTCACCATATAAGAGCTGAGCTGACTTTCTAAGATGAATTTTGCCAAAATAACTTAATCAATTCTCTTTGACACCCACTAAAATGTAAATAACAATATGTAAAGTATTCTATATCTTGGAGTGATTGTGTAGTTAGTATTCAAAGATTTCTGAGAAGTCAAGTCACTGTGGTGGATCAGGCATTTTGTCTAGTTATTTATCTTTCTGTTAATGTCTTGAAAACCTTTGAAAAAGCAAGTTAACTATAATAAGAAAAGATTGGTAAAAGTTAAGGAAAGGAGCTAAAGAAAAAAATGGTAGTACTAAAGAAATTTCCTGTATAGGCAATAGTAACTTAGGGAAAAAGGGGTAATTCAACTGCACAGTTGCTATAGTTCACCTTTGTCATATGCACTGATCTAGTTCAAGAAACACATTACTCCAGTCTTCCTCTAGCTTAAGACAGCATTGAACAAGTTTTTAAAAACCTCAATAGAATTTTTAGGTTAAATTGTTCAATTTTTAAATAAACCAATTTTATATTTCTGCTAATATATTTGCAAGTAATAAAATACAGACATCCATTTTAATTATAAAAGCTGATATAAAATACTACAATATTTTGCATTTGAAATAATAAAGGTATCTTAGAATTTTAATGTTACTACAATAGCAGTATATGTAAAATGATAGTACTTGAATCTCATAGGATTTTTAGATGTTAGCAAAAGTAGCTTTTTATTAAGTTATCAGAAATCAGAATATCATTGAAAAATCAGATATCATACTTTCTTTGTTATTAAGAACTAAGTGTAGGAATGACTTTATCATTTTCCTGCCAAAATTTATATATACTTATATCAGTTATTTATCCTGCTACATCCCTTATTTACTGAATGTACCTTCAGTGCTCTGGACCTCCCTGATCCATCTCATTTTTAAGTTTTCATAGTAAAGGACTTGTATCATTAAACTTATTAATAAGCAAATTACCTCAGTCATAAGTAATTCTCCTATTCACATATTTATAATATGACAATAAGGTAAGTGTAAGGTAAGTGTATTTTTATTTCTTTTCTACAATAGAATGAAAGCTTTCAACTGTGTTACCACTGAATACCTTTGATCAGTAATACAGTAAATGCACATTTTTAATTAAATATTTTACATTATAAAAAGCCTCTGCAAGCGTTACAAAATTTAGGCAGGTTAATAATACCTACCAAAGTTAAATTTCGCCAACAAAAATTAGAAAAATTAATTTTCTTTGTTTTTATATTGCCAAAAGCCTACTAGTTTAATTGCCATGACCCTAATTTTGATATTATTTATTCTATGTTCCTTCTACCCAAGCAACAAAAATATTTTAAAAACTATAATTTAAAAGAAAACCTAAATTATATGTTAAACTATCATGAGAAGAATATTATATTTTTTTAAATTTCAAAAAGAGCACTCAATATTGCATTTTTAATGCATTGCTTACCACAAATTAGCACAAACACACTACACTGATAAAGAATAAACTTTAATAAAAGAAAAAAATCCAATAATAGTAAATCTCTCTAAAGATCAAATAAAATTATTTTTAAAATTTTAATCCTCTATGCCAAGTTACAAGATGTATATGCGCTCCTTTATTTGAACATTCTCCCTATGGCTTTGTACAAAATATCATATCTACGAATCTAATATTCTTTTAAAAAGTTACTTAGGATAAAGTTTCCAACACCAATACAGGGGCTATACCCACATGCCAGATAGGAAAAACCAATAACTCACAGGTCACTGGTAAAATGAATAGAAGACTCTTGCTTCAGTAGTGGGAGTAACTAACTCCAAACTGAGCACTTCTCCAGCCCTGCCTAATAAATCTTGAAAGCACAACCTGAAAGAATCAACTTGTTTGTAAGTAACTTAATAGCATCTTGAGAATAAACCTGATAATATTTATAGTAATAAAATAGTATAAAGCACCCAGTGTGACAAAATTCACAATGTCTGACATCTAATCAAGTATTACAAGCATGTAAAGAAGCAGAAAAATGGACCCATATAAGTGTCAACCAATTGAAACCAACCCAGAGGTAGCACAGATATAAGAATCTGTCAAGAACATTAAAATAGTTTTATAACTGTATTCCATGTTTTCAAATAGTTCAGTAGAGACATGAGAGATTTCAAAAATTCAGACTTCCAGAAGTGAAAACTACAATGTCTGATATGAAAAAAATATCCTGGATGAGATTAATATCAGATTAGACATTACAGAAGAAAGGAATAGTGACCTTGAAGACAAAGAGATAGAAGCTCATAAACCCCCAAAATGTCAACAAACTCCAAACATAAAAGGTATGAAGAAAATTACAAATTGTATACTAATCAAACTTTAAAATCAGTGATGAGAAAAATCAGCCAGAGAAAAAAAGGCATATCTTCTTTACAGGAATAAAGGAAAGATAGTCATAGTTTTCTCATTAGGAACAATCCATGATAGAAAGCAATACAGCATCATTTTTAAAGTACTGAAAGTAAACAAACAAATAAACAAAAACCTGTCAAAATAGAATTCTCTAACCAGATAAATTATCTTTCAAATTGAAGCATCATAAATTTTTCACATACACAAGTCTGAAAGAATTTACAACCAGCAGACCCACACTACAAAAAAATCTTAAAGAAACTTCTTTAGTTAGAAGGTATACTATACCACATAAAATTATGCATCTACATAAGGGGTAGAAGTACACCAGAAATGGTAACTATATAATTTTACCATTATAAATATATAAATACTCTTAATTATTTATAACTCTTTAATAGGTGACTCTTTAGACAAAAATAATACATTGTACTATAGAGTTTTTAGAATATGTACAAGTAAATTATATGCCAACAACAGTATAAAAGCTAAAATGTAAGAAATGGAATTATGTTACTGTATGGTTTTCATGTTATAAAATTTCATGTTATAAAATTCACTTGAGGGTGACTATAATTAAAGATTATAATATAACCCCCAAAACTTTTAATTTAAAAAATGTATAGATAATAAATCCACAAAAGAGATAGAATGAAAGCATAAGACTACTCAATTTATCCCAAAGAAGGCAAAAAATTAGAAAAATGGGAACAAAGAACAGATGGGACAAAAAGAAAAAAAAAATAGCAAGATGATAAATTTTAACCCAACCATATTAATAATCATATTAAAGTAAAAGATATAAACACCCTCAATTACATGGCAGAGACCATCAACACCATTTGTCATTTGAGACATACAAATTGAAAATACAATGAAATACCTCTACACGCCTATTAGAATAATGAAAATTAAAACCAAACAACAAAACTGGTGAAAGTGTAGCTTTTGGTGCAGGAGTGCAATGAAACTCTGAATGCCTGTAGAAAAGCAAAATGTATAATCACTTTGGAAAGCACTCTGACAGTTATTATAAAGTTAAACATACACTTACAATATGACCTGGAAATCTCACCTATATGTATTTATTCAAGAGATAAGAAAACTTATATTCACATAAAAACCTTCATGAAAATATTTATGTTGGTTTTATTCATAAACTATCAAAAACTGTGAACAAACTATATGTCCCCCAACTGGCGAATTGATAAACAAAATGGTACATCCACACAATAGAGTAACATTCATCTATAACATCTTACTGATAAAAGCCACGACATGGATGAATTTTAAATGTATGAAGCTAAGTGAAAGAAGTCATACTTAAAAGGCTACATACTATATGAGTTCACATATATAATGTTTTGTAAAAGGCAAAACTAGGTACGGTGGTTCTCAGGGAGTAGGAGTGGGGAATGGGGTTGAAAATAAAGGGGCAGCGTAAGGCAGTTTCTGTGATTGATAGAAATGTTCTGTCTCTTGGTTGCAGTGGTGGTTACATGTCTATGAATTTACCAAAATTCATAGAACTGTATGCCAAAAATGAGTATGTTTTACTGCTAAGCTTTTAAAAGCAGCTGTAGTACAACTTTTTTTCAGGAAGGTAAACTAGGTTGCCTGCACTATGATTCCTCTCAGTCAGTAAATTCAAAGGCCCTGCTCTAACTGGAAAAATGTGGAAGGAGAACTATGGTGTTGTCTCTATCACAATTTGTTACAGAAAGACAATTACTGGTTTAGTGCTTACACAGTTTAATATGGACCATAAGGCACCACATTTTTATAACTCGCATTCCTAAAAATTTGGCAGTGCTAATTCTCATTAATTGTACATTATCTGTAAGGACAGATCTAAATAGGAAAAATAACTAAATGGTTATGACAATTATCCAGGTGATGAAATTGAAAGCATACATTTCATCCAAGCATCTGTTAACATCCTCAGCCAGCAGGGAAAGTTAAGTTTTCATAAATATCCACAAAATGTATTTTAGTTCTTTTTCTTTTCCTGAGTAGAAAAAAAGTTACATCTAAATTTTGTAAATTTAGTAAATTTTCATAGTCTACCCACTATCTAGATTTCAAATAAAAATTAAAATTATATACATGTTTTATTTTTGCTCTGTAGTATACCCTTATGACTTCACTCTATTTCTTAATTAATGAACGAGTTGTATATAACGTTTGATTCTCTATGTAAAATATAATGGAGAAAATAATGAGTCAAATATAACAGTGGTCACATCTGTCTGCCTTCCCTTGCCCATTATAATAAGTCACTCAAAAAAGAGAAACGCATAGAGACAGCAATGGCTATCATGTGCAGGCTCACCAACATTCTGTATCAAGGTGTGAACAACATGTGGTGAGGTGAAAGATTTGAAAATGTTCCTCCTCCTTGATATTCCTTCTATGAACATAAAACAAGGAAATTGTTTAAAGTGCATATACACTCAGTGTTTATGATACGTAAACACTGGGAAACAAACGAAGTATCCAAAAATAAAGGAAAAACTGAGTTGAATATTCTACAAAAGTTAGAATATAATGGCAGCCATTACTTATAGTTAGAAAGAGAAAATCACTTATAACCAGATCCATGATATTGCACAGCTTCAAGTACATTATGTTTATATTGTTATCTATGTGAACACTGAGCCTTGAAGCTATTACAGTGAAGAAAGTGCACAATTCTACACAGATTTGAATGATTAAAGGAGTATCTAGCCCTGACATTTGTGCATATATGCATTGGGTAGATTGTTGGTTCCTTTTACTGTCCACATATATGGAATTAAATTTCTCTTTCTCATCTTAAGTTTGAGTGCTGCTGTTTTATGTACAGAGATTCTAGCTAAATTTCTGGTGTCTGGTCAAGACTTACATTACATGCTTTTGCTATATTGTGGAGAAAACTCTGTTTCTCTTTCCAGGTATGATATATGGGTGAGAAGACTTTATTCCTGGACAATAATGAACTCTTCAGATCAAAATTCCAGAAACAGAGAATGTAAAACTACAACCTCTAATTTCTCTGCCTGTACTCACCTTCCTTATTCTCAGAGAGGTATTCATGGAAGAAAATAGGAGAATATGATGGTGCAACAACCCTGGCCTCTTTAAAACCTAGCTTTTGGTGACTATAATAATACAGTTCACCCTTAACCAATGTGGGGACTTGGGTACAGACCTCCCTGCATAGTTGAAAATTTGCGTGTAACTTTTGACACTTCCAAAGCTTAACTGTTAATAGCCTACTTTTAACCAGAATGCTTACTGATAACATAAACAGTCTATTAACACATATTTTGTATCTGTATTACATACTGTATTCTTATATTAAAGTAAGCTAGAGAAAATAGAATAATAAGAAAATCATAGAGGAAAGAAAATATGTATATATTATACACTCATGACATACCTAACTTTTAAAAACTTGGTATTGCTAGGCTGTGTGGTTTGTATGAGAGGTTTTTCAAATAATCGCAAATCTTTAAAAAATTTTCCAATATATTTATTTTAAAAAAACCCATGTAAGTAGACCCATGCAGTTCAAACCTTTAGTTCATCAAACATGGCCCCCTAACTGTCCTTGCTCTATCTTTCTCTCTCTGACATGTTTTGTCAGGGAAGGATGTTTGCTAATATTCTTAACTGAAAATGTACATATATTTTGGTATTTTTCTAAGTATTTCAATCAATAGAAAAGTGAAATTACCTCTAGATTTCTTTTCATTATAATGATATCTTACTGACCTTTGAATGACTAAATATTCATATACCAAAAGTTACAAAATAACTCACCCTTCAAAGAATTTTGCCAGTTCTTCTATTGATATAAACCTCACCTAAATGAATATTCTTCTTATTATTTTTATTCTCCAAAAATTTGAACTTACTAAATTCAACATTCATGGAAAGGCAATTAGAAAGTCAAATATATAAATACAGGAACAGAAAGAGAAATAAAGATGAAATGCTGCAATCAACTAAAGAAGAGAGATTTCTAGCAATCTACAAAACCCATGCTATGAGCTCTCAATTATCGTTCACTGTTGGAACAACTCACATACCCAAACTGACAGCTGATCAACTCATTAAAGAGATCATAGTGGTTCTTAGTGCTTTCACAGGGTGTTTTGTGGAAATATGAATTCTGCCATGGTGAACATATACTTCAATACCACGAGGACAAGGATAGTGGGAAAACCTCTTCGATTGTGAGGACATGAAACCAAGAAGAACATATTAAAAATGCTAAAAACAAAAAAAGTTCTGTTAGAGCCTATTGTCTTTAAGAGAATGGTCCCTACACAGTAATGATGGTGTCACATTTTTGGGAGAATGGAAATATTTGTGATATAGACAGGCAACTGTAAAATTAAAATGTAGAGTCAGATTCTCTTCCTACTGTTATGTATATTTGCTAGAGCCTCACTCCTGTTAGTATGTTCCTCGGGTTGAACCTCCAGTGATTTGTAGAATCTTAAATACAGCAGTTGAAAATGAAATTTATTTTTCTTTTCAAATAAAAGGTAATAAAATTGGGTAAAATAAGAAATCATTAAAAGTCATGGTATCTATCTATCTTCTGAGACCACATATCTCATTATGAAGTTTTCAGCTATTGAACTTCATCTAAAGGATTGTTCAAAAGGACTATGAACCACTCTCCAAATATGTATACATGTATATATAAGAAATTATCATTATTGTATTATTATACAAGAAATTATGATAAACTTCTAAGTCAGTAATTTGTCTTACTTTTTTCATTTTTGTTGTGTCTTATGAAGTAATTGTGTGTGTGTTTTTTTTCTTGCTTGGGTAATGTGATTCCAAATGAATCTCATCCAAACCCTCCCTAAAATGCATTTTGTGCCTTTTAGATGACTAATAAAATATAATTTGAAATACACAACAAACAGATATTTGAGTACATAAATTTTTAAAAACCATTCCTATGCAAAATAATATTTTTAAGTTTAAGAGACAACATATTGATATCAAAATTTAGTTTTCTTACCTTTCTGGATATGTAAGTGATTTTAGCATGAGACGCTGGATGCTGTATTTGCATGTAGAACACTGCTGATTTGAGCTCCGATAATATGCCAAACTAATGCGTGAAATATTTACATCATTTAAAAACTGAGCAAGAATCTTGACTTCTTGAAATTTATAAAATGATTTGTTCTTTCTAAAAAGAAAATTTGATATACTCAGCATATTAGCAATTTGAAATATAATTAAACTCTAAAGTCAATCTTAGCAATATAGGATAGAGAGGCCAAGCTTACAGAAAAAAAGACCAAACAATAAATATTTGTTACTTATCAAAATAATTTAAAATTCTGTTTAAAACAAAACAAAATAATAATATTTGTACCTCCATATACAATATTTTGGGAATACTTTTTGGGGAAAAAAGTGAGACATGTTATCTTTCTGACTAGCTGTATAGATTGTTAATTTGTCTGAAATTAGAGAAGTCATGGTATGCTCCTTTTTTTTAGACCCCTAAACAATTATCACAGTTCCTTAAATAGACTGGGTATGCAAATAGTAATCCTTTGTTCTGTGCCACTTTGTCAAATATTTGTGAATTAAATGATTATAAAAAGCTTAGATTCGAGAGAGAAAAAATATAGTATTTAATAAGTACAATTTTCTGAGCATTCACAATATACCCAGAACTGATCCACTCCAAAGGTTTCAAATGCCAACTGTTTGCTTTTAATGATGAAATCTCTTCCTCCAACTGAGCCCTGTTTGCTGAAATCCAGACATATATATTCACTGTTATTCACCATATCTATTCGGATATCTCAAGAATGCCTAAAGCTCAGTAGGTTCAAATCTAAATAACAACTTCCCCAAAACCTGTCTCACCAAAACAAACAAACAAACAAACAAACAAACAAATAAAACCCCCTAAAATTTACAAATTTCCTCATGATTTTAAATGGTGGCACCACCTTTGCTCAAGACAGACAGCTATGATTCACCCTTAATATTATCCTCTATTTCAATCCCCACATCTGATCTATCGTAAATTCCTACTAACTTTACTTATGAAATACCTTGAATCTGGACTTGTTCCACCCTAATCTCCCCAGTACTCATCCATCTAAAACTCATTCTAACCTGGATATCCAATATTGGTGCCCTTTGTTTAAAAATTCTATATTAGCATATTAATATATTTGGCATCATGTTATAACATGTAAGTGATTTTTGATGACTGAGAGAATTGATCACACTATAGCATTTATATAAAATAAGTATGCAGAATATATTTGCAATAAGATACTAATATTGTTAAATAAAAAAATAACGTGTGTGCACAGGGACAAACACAAGGAGAAGTTATAGGAAGAAAAGGAGAAGGTGGAGGAGGGGAAAAAAAAGAGGAATGTTTATAAACCAAATGGTAACTGTGACTATCCCTAGATGATGTAAATATAGATGATTCTCATTTTCTACTGTATTATATGACACATCTTTTGCAGCAAGCAACCATTCCTATTTTAATCTTAGAAAGTGAAATAAGAGATCCCTTAAAAGTTTCTGACTTCCCTGGCATCTAAAACAGCTTAAATGCCACAGCATGACTAAATTTATTAGCAAAGAATTATTAATAGAAACATAAAGCCATCGGCCAGGCTTAGATGGACAGATTTGCCATGGGTGTATCTTCCATATTTTACAGCCCTTTCTGAAAAATACACTAATTCAAGTATTTGAATAAAATGAATAAATATTTTATAGTACTCTGAATAGAACATGATGTTTGTAAAGGAAATCAAGACTCAATTTCCTTGTCTTCTGAACAATTTTGAAACAACTGGTCTAGGACTGCAGTCTGTGTGCAATTTCTGAAATCAGGTACTCTCCTATCTCCATGCCTTTGAAATAGCCCTGGATAGAAAATGTACACTATTTAGATTGTCTTCTAAAGTGGATGCTCAAGAAAATATACATGTAATGTATAAAAGAAAAAAATATTAAATTATACTTACTCATAGAGCCTCGGCTTTTCAATCACTCCGAGATGGTTTAATAATTTAAATGTAATATAGCCGTCCATCATAGTGTTATTCAAAACAATTATACTGAGAACAAAATAATAAGCTGCAAAACAAAAATACAGAATGCAACTCACATTTTAAAAAATTTGTTTTGGTACATATGCAGATACACATGTATGTATATAGTATATAATCTAGGCACATATTAGATATGCAAATAACATCAAGAAACACTTATTTGGTACATTGGTAATTTATTTCTTGCCAATTTTTAACTAGTCTTAAAAATGAAGAATGACAAAGCCTGGCAGGTAGTCATGGGTATGGTGAAGAGTTGGACAAATAATTAGTGAATATTAACTATTCTGCAAACCAAAAAATTTCAAATTAAGTTCAACTATTTTTAAAATATCATGTCTAAGGTAAATATGATAAGGTTCCCTAATTACCTGATTAACCGTCCTAACTAAATTTACTTAACAAATATAATTCCCAATTTCACTGGTTGTTTAGGAATGATTATAAAATTAAATAATCCTAGACAGCATGAGCTCATAGTAGTTCTTATTCAAAATGCCTTGTACTAAAAATTGATATAGTATATATTTCAGGGGCAAGGATGCTGAACTCACCCCTATATTCAACATGTCTGGGCTATACAGAAAGTTCTGACTCTCTGTAAGTTTTCCCAAGTACTGTGCACCATCTCCTAAAAGACATTATATATAAACAGAATATGAGATGTATGAAATTTTCTTTTGAGAAATACGTGTACTAAATTTATGCATGTTAGTTGTTAAATGTTGCTGCTAAACAACCAAGAGTAACTTCTTGGCTTTTGCCTGACAGTACTACCTCAAATAAGTAATGGGTTTATGACTGGACAGCATCAATTTCTAACACAAGAGATATAAAGGAACACTTCTTACTTTGAAGTGACTGCCTAGCTTTAGACAAAATATTTTGGTCCACCTCACTCAAAAAAGATGGGCATTCAGACTTCTGCAGATGGTTTCCGTCAGCAAGACATATTGAGACGTTACAGAATATGCCCTCCTTCCGGATGTACAATAATCCATAAATTAAATATATGATCAAGCTCACGTGAAAAAGGGAAATATCAGGAGGTAGAAATGAAGAGAAATTAAAGTCGACTATAAGGCTATAAGAAGGACTGAAGCCCTGAAGCCTAACGGGACTTGGGGACTCAGAATAGCACAAAGACAGAGGCTTAAAATCCGACTTCCATGATGGAACAGAAGACAGGATGCTTAGCGACAGAGTTGAAATAAAAATCTCTGTGTAGCTTCAGGGTACTTAATTCTCCACTTCGTCGTTGAAAGAGGAACTTGGAAATTTCTTTCTTTTTGCTGTGTGTGGATCTTAGGTGGCAACAAAGTATTCTCTGAGACTAAATAAAACTCCCTGTAACATGAAATCTAAATTTACACTTGTCACTTGTTGAAGGACCCTCCCCACAATTTACATTAAGAATAATTCAAGGTTCTGGTACATAAGCTCTGGGGTGGGGCGGCGGAGGGGCGGGGAGAATTTTAAAGAACTACCTGCTAAGAATTTTTTATATTAAAAGAAGACATGAATCTTTATTTTGAAATAGCACAAATATTTTTTTCTTTTATTTTAAGAGAGACTTGGACTGATTATTGATACTCCAAAACGGTAATAAATCATGCATAGATGATAGATAGGTAGGTAGATAGATAAATCCAACCAAAAGAAAACTATAGATATCTGCAGAAAACAATTATATTAACAATAAATAAAAAAGTAATTCATCTGAAAACAAAAGAATGAATATCCTCAAAGTGCTGAGCAAAAATAACTCTCAATGGAGAATTCTATCCTGAACTAATTTTACATTCTGGAGTAAAAGAAAGATAAGGTCATTTTCAAGTGAGAGGGACTACTACTGAAAAGTTACTATGATATATTTCAGCAAGATAGAAGTTAGACCCAAAAGTAAAAAATTGGGGAGGACAGGGCAAGATAATAAGCAGAAAACTGAAATTGGTAAATATAAGTGAGTATTTGCTTTAATGATAGTATCCATAATAAATATTGATTGTTAGGTAAGCAAAATAAAATATTACAGAACATAATATTAAAGATAGAAAAGAAGATATGATTCAAAGTCTCTATGAGGCAAAACCTTGTGACAGAATCCAATAAAATAGTCTGTGAGGCAAGAACCATTTTTATGTGTAAAGCAAAAAAGAAGCAATGAAAATATAACAATCCTGAACTTTAAGAAATAGAAAAATCTTATCAAAGAAATAGAAGCTATAAAAGAAAACAAAGTGGAAATTACATAAATAAAAATATAATAACAGGTACAAAACTCAATAGATATGCTCAATAGTAAAGTGGTGATGACAGGATAGAAATGAGTGAACTTTAGGACATATCAATCTGCTACTCAGTCTGTGCAACAAAGAAAAAAGAGACTGATAAAAAATGAACAGAGACTCAAGTATGTGTGAAACTATAAAAGAAGATGTAATATTTGTGTTATCAGAATGTCAGAAAGAGAGAAAAATGTGAAGGTGAAAGAATATTCAAAGAAATGATAGCTGAAAACTTTCTAAATTTGGTAAAGGAAAAAAAACACACACAGATTCAAGAAGCTGAGTGAATCTGGAACAAGATAAACCTAAAGAAATCCTCACCCAGACATAATTAAATTTCAGAAAACTAAAACTAAAAAATCTGGAAAGCAGACAAAGAGAAATGATGCATTAACTACAGGAGAACACCAATTTGGGTCACAATGGATTCCACATCTGAAATTATGGAGGCCAAAGGAAGCGACACATTTTTCAAGTGCTAAAAGAAAAAACTCGACTCTGAATCTTATATCTAGCAAAACTAACTTTTGAGAACAAAGGAGTAATAAGGACATTCTCAGACAAAAGAAAACTAAAAGAATTTCTCCTTAGTAGACCCATTCTTAAGAAATTTCTTCAAACAGAAAGGAATTAATAAAGTAAATATTCTTGGAGCTTAAGAAATAAAGAGGGAACAATGGGAAGAGAAGATACATGGATACATACAATAGGTTATCTTTTTCTTCATGAATTTTATAAATCATATTTGATGATTGAAACAAAAATTATCATACAATCTGATGCTCAAGACTAACAATATGTAAAAGTGGAGAATGTAAAAAGAACCTAAATGATAGCAAGATTCCCACATTTCACTTAAAGTGGTAAAATGTTAATACCAGTAGAATGTGAAAAATCACATATGCATATGGTAATTATGGTAAATCTCCCCAAATATGTCCATGTTCTAATCTCTGAAATCTGTTAATATGATACCTTAAAGGGCAAAGGGTAATAAAATCTCAAATCGAATTAAGGTCGCTAATCATCTGACCTTAAAACTGGAAGATAACTCTAAATTATCTGAGCGGGCCTAATGTAATCACAAGGATTGCAATCACAAGGCCTTAAAAGTAGAAGAGGAAAACAGAATTAGAGAATCAAAACTATAGATGTGATGCAGAAGAAAGATCAAAGAAATGCAATGTGAGTACTCCACCCACCATTGTGGAGGATGAGGCCACAAGCTAAGGACTGCAGATAGCCCCTAAAAGCTCAAAAAGTCAAGGCAACAGATTCTCCCCTGGAGCCTACAGAAAAGAATGCAGTCCTGCTGACATCTTGACTTCACACAGCAATACTTGCTTCAGACTTCTGACCTACAGACCTGTAAAATAACAGATTTATGTGTTTTAAGCCGCTAAATTTGTGGTAATTTGTTAAGACAGTGATAGAAAATTAATAGATTTTGGTATAAAGACTATGATGAAGCTGTAACACTTAAAAATGAGGAAGCGGCTTTGAAATTAGTAATGAGCAGAAGCTGAAAGAATTTTGAAGAGCATGACAGAAAGACCTAGATTATCTTGAATATATTATCAGTACAAATGTAGATGTTAACAATTCTGCTAGTGAGAGCTCAAAAGAAAGTGAGGCATGTGTTATTAGAAAATGAAAGAAAAAGAGTCCTTGCTATATAGTTGCAGAAAGCTGAGTGGAATTATGTCCCGAAGTCATGTGAAAAGCAGAAATTATATATACTAAGGGGATTTCCATGCAAGGGTTGAAAATGTGACCTTATTTCTTATTGGCATTTATGGTTAAGTGTAAAAGACATAAATTGAGATAAAAGTATGAAACAATACCAAACCCTATCCCTATGATTTGAAAAACCCTCAATCCTACCAAGTCTGCAAAAGATACTAAAGCTAATTGGTTCACCATCAGGAAATCATACTCTAGAGTAAAAGCTAGGAATAAGGCTAGACAACATTTTGTCTTATAAAGATAAAAGTCAAAGTGTTCAGTAACACAAAGTCTCTTTGAAAAAATTAAGTGTATGACTCATAGATTCCCTCAGCTATCTCAGCAGAAGCCAAAAGTAAGGGTGGAGTTAATGGTGAAAGTTATTTTGAGCAGCCTCTTGTCTAATAGAATGAATTTCTGTGATACTTTTGGAGATCTATGAGGTTTTTGAAAATGTCATAGCCTCATAACTACTGCCAACTTGGACTGAAAGGGACAGAGTGAGCACAAAATGAAAGAAGGTTGTGGGACCCCCCACAATTTTATATGCAAGATACAGGCTGATGAGACTATTCAGCTGTAAACATATTTGTAATTAAAATCTCCCTAAAACAAATCTTGAGGCCCGAATGGTTGCAATAAAAAATTCTTCCAAACGTTTAAAAGAGAATTAACACCAATTTTGCATAATATATTCCAAAAAATAACAGGAGAGAACACTTAATAACTCATTTTTATAAGGTTGTGTTACTCTTGTATGAAGATGATATTACTCTTGAACTCAGATACAAAGTCCAGTCCTCAACGAATTATTAGCGAACCAATCTAACAATACATAAAAAAATATTTACTATGACCAAAATGAGATTTATTACAGGTACTCGAGACTGGCTCACATTCTGGAATCAATCAATCAATATATTGAATCAATCGATATAATCCAATATTTCAAAAATTTAAAGGAAAAAAATTATATGATTACATAAATAACTCAAAAAAGAAGCATTTGACAAAATCTAATACACATTTATGAGAAAAACTCTTATTGAGTTAGGAACAGAAAGGAATTACTTCAACTTTATAAAGATCATCTACTTTTTTTTTTCAGTTTTTGAGGACAAGGACAATTTTTATTAATGCTTTAATTTTTTTCAGCCCCACAAAGCAATGGTTATATGCAGTAAGAGTTCAGTGAACTTGTTAAATAAATGTATATATGAAGAAATGAACAAGGCAGACCACCAAATGCATTTATTTATGCCTTTAGGGGCTTGTTAGCTCATGATATTATTTATGTCACACTCATGAGGTAAAAGATTGAATGCTTTCCCTTTAAAATTGGGGAGAAGGCAAGGTGTATGCTTTCACCATTGTTATTTGACACAGTACTGGGAGTACTAGCCACTGAAATGAATCAAGAAAAAGAAATAAAAGGCAGAGAGATCAAAAAGAAAGAAAAGTTTCTCTATTTGCAAGTGACATGATTGTAACAAGAAAATCCCAAGAAATAATAAGGAAATTCAATAAGATCTTAGGAAATAAGTAATACAAAAGATTCAGTCCCATTTCTTTATACTAACAATGAACATGGATATATCAAAATTTTAAATATCATTACCATCACTAAAAAAGAAATCAAATGCTTTGGTATACACACTTAGAATCAGTATGCTGAAAATTACAAAATGCTGATGAAAAAATCAAAGATTCAAAGTAAGTGGAAAGACATAACATCTTCATGAATCAGAAGACTAAACATGCTAAAGATATCAGTTTTCTCCAAACTGATCTATAGGTTTAATGTAATTCTTAACAAAATCCCAGTCAAGTTTTTGTAGACATAATCAATCTTATTTTAAATTTATATTGAAGGGCACATACCCTAGAATATCTAAAATAATCATGACAAAGAAGACTAAAGAAGAAATAATCACTCTATTGGTTATTACGGCTTACTACATAGTTACAGCAATTAATACTATGTGGTATTAGAAAAAGGATACCTTATTTTTGATAAAGATGCAAAATAATTTCAATAAAGTAAGGATAGCCTTTCAACAAATGGTGCTGAAGAAAATGGGCATCCATAGAAAAAAAAGTGAACCTCAACCTAAAGCTCATATATTACACAAAAACTAGAATAAAATACATTACAGACATAAATATAACACATAAAATTATAAAACTTTTAGAAAATATTGTAGGACAACATTGTAGAACATATGGCTCAGCAGAGTGTTTAGACACAAAAACATGTTTTATTAAAGGAAACAATGATAAATTGATCTCATCAATAGTAAATACTTTTGCCCTTGCAAAAGCCCTTGTGAAGAAGATGAAAAGACAGTTAAGTTATAAACTGAGAGAAAATATTTGCAAACCAAATATCCCATAAGGACTACTATCAAAAAATATAAAGAGAAAGGGCCCTCAAAATGAACAGTTAAAAAAAATCAAATTGGAAAATGGACAAAAGACAAGAATACACATTTCACCAAAGAGAACACATAGAAAAGATATTCAATATCATAAGCCATCAGGGCAATGAAATTTGAAAACCTCAAAAAGGTCTCACCATATATTTATTAGAATTAATAAAATTTTTTAAATAATGACAACACCAAATCCTCGTTAGAAATCAGAGAAATTAGATCATTCATACTTTGCTGGGAGAAACATAAAAATGGTACCACCCCAATGAAAAACATAGTCAATTTCTTATAAGGCTAAATGCACAATTTGCTTCTTACATAGCAGTTGCATTCCTGGGCCTTTACAAGGGATGAATGAAAACTTAAATTTACACAAAATCTTGTATACAAATATTCAGAGCAGCTGTATTCATACTAGCCAAGCCTAAAAACATCCTAGTGCTCTTCAACAGATGAATGAGTAAACTGGAGTACACACATACCATGGAATACTGCTCAGCAATAAAAAAAAAAAAAGAATTATTAATACATGCTACAATATGGATGTACCTCCAGAGAATTATAATGAAAAAAAGTCCAATTAAAAGGTTAAATACTTAATTATTCCCTTTATGTAACATTTTCAAAATAAAATTTTAGTAATGTATTAATGTATATCAGTGTTGGAAACAGCAGGATGAGAGGAGGGTAGTATGTGTCTTTATAAAAGTGCCACCCAAGATATCCTCACAGTGATGGAACTGTTCGATATTTTCACTGTGGTGATACATACATAGCCCTATATGTGTGATTAAATTGTACAGATCAACACACACACACATACACACACACACACACACACACACACACACACACACACACACATGCAGGCATGCACATACACACAGGAGTCCATGGGGACATATAAATAAGATGGGTAGATTGCATCAATGTCAATATCCTGGTAGTGATATTATATTCTATAGTGTTGTGAAATTTTACCATTGAAGGAAATGGGATAAAGTGTACACGGCATCTCTTTGTATTATTTCTTATATCTGTATGTGAATCTAATTTTAACTCAATAAAAAACTTAATTTAAAAAATGGACAGGCCCAATTCTGGATTACAGAAAGCATCACTAATGTGTAAATAATTATAATATCTTAAAATTGACAGCAACTGTGACAACAAAACATTGACAATAACTGACTTAAACATACTTTAAAATAAGATAATGTATTTTAAATATTTATCCCCCAGTAACCAAGATCAATGGTAGTAACTGGGAACTTTTCTCATAAGACTCTTCAGAAAACAGAATTTACTTATATTTATAAGCTGCTTCCAGTTTTTTATCTCAAAACAGAATAATTTTGCTTTCCTTACTAGCCATTCATAAATCTAATTATTTAACACATTTTTAAAAGATTCTCTTTTTCTTTAAATTATTTCCTCTTGCCTAACTCTAAATATATTTGGAAGATTATTGTTTACTTGCACATTTTTAAAAAATTTATATAGTTTAGTTTCAGTTCCCAAAATAGTGATAATTGTATAGACAGATGTCCTAAATTCTGCAACCTGTTATATGCTGACATAACTCTAAGTGTAAGAAGAATAATCATGTAAATTTGGGGGGAAAAAACAAGGACTTTGATTGTATCTTTGGGAAAATATTATCCGATATATATGTTCATTTTATCTAAAAAAATCAAGTCCTAATTTGAATTTGCACAATTAGCTCTACCAAATTTTAAAATCTGAGTGGGTAGAAAGAACATTTTGGATAAAATATAAATTAGCTTTAAAACTAATCATTTGTTGATTTGTTAAAAAATGTTAACTTACTACAGAAAGGATTTGTGCCAGTAGTATCCAAAAACACAGTGGTCCTAAGAGATTTTTCTAGTCTTTCTTTTAAAACATCTTTCCATAGCTCAGCTTGATAACCTGATTTGAGAAATGAAACATTAGAAAATAGATTTCCATCAAATAACATACAAAAATTTCAAATTACTAAAGGAGCTAAAGCATCAATGTATAATAATAATAATAATAATTTTTCTTAATGGAATTTTATGACAAATTATTTTTCAAATAATTTCACATTTTATTTATTTTAATTAAAATAATAACTTCTAAATTGAAGATTCACAAATAAATCCACTCCCTGGACATCTTATCAGAGCTTAGCATATTCTATATGGCTATAGTCCATTTGTAGAAACTGTTATTATTGTATTATTAATTCAGAATTTTACCTGTAACTCTTTTTAGTAAATTTAGCAGAATTGATTAGGTAAAACCTGAATACAAAACTTAGCTCCATGACCACAGTCCCTATTTCTCCTATATATTTACAGATATATATGGATATGATATGCATGTGTATACTATATATAGCATTGATAGCATCTATATATACTATATACTATGTATATAATATATATTTCAGATATATACACTTATGTACATATAGAATAGGTATTATACACACACACACATATATATATATAAAAGATACTTCCCACTTCCTGTATTTGTCTGTTCCCACCTTGCTCCATCCAAATTTGAGATTTGAATAGAGTAGAAAGAACACTTAGCAGAATTCAGAGGTTTAATGCTAGTTCTCAGTTGTGCCCTTAAGCAATCCATATGTTCACATTAGGTCACAATATTCTTATTTGCAAGAAAAGGCAATGAAACCAGAAAAACATTCCCTAGCATGAGGTCTGAAAAAAACTAATTCCACATGTCTTGAGCACTGATAGGGATCTACGGAAAAGTAAATCTGGCAAAGCCTGCATATGTCTGCCCCTCCTATGGATTTTCTATGTAAGTTAATATAAACCTCCTGCTGAAAAAAACTGCAGAAGGCTGTTTAATTCATTCAGGCTTTGTAACTGGTGCCCATTTCACCCGGCCCCTTTGGCTTTGGAGACATTTACAGGCTCATGACATGCTTGGGGTCTGGTATTCTCTTTAGAAAACCTTGAACAAACAGCCTCTGATATTCTTTCAAGCTCTAACATTCTATTTTTATAGGGAATCTTTATGTGGTAATAGTTTATTTCTCTAAATTTTTCACTGGCAGGCTTTAGTTATCAGAAGTTGTAATACTTAACTGCTCTTATCAAGCTTTATCGATTTAGAAAGTGTGAACTATGTATGAGTCATGTCTACTTGCTAATAGCAAATAAAAAGCTAACTATGGTTCACATCTTTTCATTTGTTCTTAACACTTCTTGTTTAAAAACAACAACAACAGCCCTCAGTGCTACTAAGAATATACAAGTCTCTTTCTTTAGTGGAAGCATGGATGGATGATAAATAAATAGTGAGATCCTTTTGAATATCAAGAATAATCATCACGAAACCAAAAAATTTGCCCACTGCATTGAGCATAGAAAAGGAGTTGATAAAGTTCCCCTCACTAAATATATTTCAAATATTTAATAGGAAATGAATAATGTTCTCTAATTGCCCTACAGATATTTTTTTTTCTATAAAATGTTGACATATTCACAAATAGATACAAAAGCTTCCAGCAGAAAATACTAAGATAATTATGTCATTAGTTTTCCTCAAAGAATTATAGTAATTATAACAATCTCTCTTACCTAGCCTAGGACATGATTTTTTCTTAAAGTCGTCACAATCCACACATGAACCAGTTTTGTAATCTCCATATGAATAACAAGGAAGGGAAATAAAATTGCAGTTTGTTTCCAAAGTGGCCATGAACAAGTAAACTGCTCTCTGGTGGTCACATTTGATAAATTGTACTCCTTAAGTGTTAAAAATCAAACAAAAGAGTTGTGGATATATTAAAGCAAGTTCAAGTAAATTAGAGAAAAATTAAAGATTAAGTTCTGCTCAATACTTTTATGTGTTTTATGAATATTAAAGTGTTGACTACAATGCACAGTATTACCCCAAGCAACTAAAGAAATCATACCACTGAAAACTTAAATTCCATATGTCTTTTATCTGATATTTATAAAAATTTTTAATTAACATGGTAAAAACATTTAATTTTAATACTTTAACAACTTCTCCAAACATGGTGCTAGCATACTTAGTATACACATCTTTCCCTTCTCATTTCACACTGTTAACATCTCTACTCAATGTCAGAAATGACTATGAAACTGGGTGACTTAAAACTTTATCATGTCCCTTTCCTTTCCAACTTCTATCATGTCCAACTTCTCATATCCTTATTCCTTTGGCCAAACTTCTCTAGCTGCAGTGGCCTTTAGCAATGTCTTAATTGACCAGCTGCCACTGTAGAACTCAGAGCATTTCTCCTCAAGGCTCTGAAGTGATCCAAACTCCATATCTGAAGCTATCTATGCGTAAAACAACCAAGTGCAAGATTTTATAAATCTGCATTTGTGCAGTACTATGGTGATGATAAAGATTAAATCCTGAGATCAAACTTATGTGATATGATACTTGACTATATGTGCTTCTTCAATGACTCATAACTTTCCCTAATGTTTAAAATTATGAACCAAAACTGTTAAAACTATAAAGTAATAGATCTCATCCAGTACCAAATGTGATGTCTACTAGTAACCTTTAAAAATTGAAAAAGATCAAATTAAACCACTTTTCAACAGTAACACCCCAGAGTCATGGGCAGTGGTGTTCAGAATCTTACCCATAAATTAAGAAGAAAAAATAAATTGATTTTCTTTCATCATTTTGAATCACATGTAATTTATTCAAAAATACTATTGGAGTACCTGAAAATATTGATTTAGGACAGCCAGGTTGTGTTTTTCCTCCATTTGGATAAAAATCAATATGTCCCAAGGGTTCTTTAATGCCTAAACCTGAGAAGAAAATCACCCAAGAATTACAAAGTGTGTATAATCAGATCAGCAACACTTGTATGAAATGAAATCTTCTACAAAATTCACTGAAAGTGACTCTTAAAATTTGAGTTGAAAATAAATAAATGCAATTTGTCAAAAGATGAGTTTTTCTGGTACTAATTCCTCAAATTAATTCCTTATAAAATCATGTTTCGTTAATTTAACATATCTACCAGTCACCAGTGTACTATGGGCCCGTCAAATTTCTTTGTGCTATAAATATACACATAAAAAAAGAAAAATGGAACTAAAACCCTATTGTAGGAGAAATTACATTCCAGTGGAAGGAAGCCATAATTAACAAGTAAAAATATAGCATGTCAGATAATAAGTGCTATAGGGAAAATTAATTAAACAGAATAAGGGAACACTAAATCACTAGTAAGGATGGTAGGTTGCACTTTTAAAGAATTTAGTTAGAAAATTTCCCAGTGAAGAGGTGACAATTGAACAAAGATGTATATGACGCAGTGGGTCAAGTAGGTAACTATGTGATCATGCTTGTGGTACTTAAAGAAACCAGGTTAGCTAGAGCATAATGCGTAAGAGGGAGCATTGGAGGAAATAAAGCCAAATTATATAGGACCTTTTAGGCAAGTATGATGACTTGCTCACTTTCAGGATAATAATGCCTAAGGCTTGGCACTAGATTCATGAATTGGAAAAATGTCTAAATATCCTGCTTCAGCTGGAACAAGTTGGGCCAGAGTGATATGTAATATGTAGCTACGATTTAAGGGCTTCTATATATCTGTAGGTCATTGGGGGACTAGGAAATGTGCAAATTCTGGGTCCATTACCAATATAGGGTCTATAACCCAGGGGAGCTATAGGAATAAAAGAGGGTAGCAAGCTTAGAATACTCAGGACTAAAAGATTTCCTACCACATAATGAACTCTTGAGAAAGATCAGTAATAGATTTAACATAACAAATATATACATGCAAATATATATATATACTTGGATCTAACAGTAAGGATTAAAATGCAACAATCTGCTTAAATTCTAGTACATAACAGAACAAGTTAACAGGTGTTCCCAAGACAGGAAAACATGTCACATGCATTATGGGGGAGAGAATTCAGTGTGCAAGGAAAGACAAAAGACAACTCAGATGACTTCATTAGAACTCCCTAGGATTCATTGTATAATCTATGACTTGATCATGACAGTGGTGAGGGTATGCTAACCCATCCCGCCCTACATTCCATCATCTATCTCCTTAACTTATGGAATCTAAGCAAGGAAAAACAATCCCCTAAATATGAGCAAACAAACAAACAAACAAAAACAAAAAAAACTCCAGTAATTTTGGAAATCTTTAAAATTCACTTGTATCTGAACTCAGTATGAAGTTCCAAGACTAAGGATTTCATGTTTGGAGCCATCGTATTCTCCAATTTGCCACTGAATTAGAATCAAACCAAGAAGACTGCTCAGGAATCAGGGGGAAGCAAAAGACATTTATTATTAACTTACAAGCAGCCCTTGATTCAGGCATTTCATTTCCCTTTTATCAGATAGTTGGGGCAGGGAAACTTGGTCTGCTTAGGTCATTCATTCATTCCTTTGGTTTCAAGAAGGGTGGGTAGAGCAGATATGACTTTTTAATTTTCTTTTTATTATAAGATAAAACACATACATGAAGAAAAGAACATAAAATATGATGCTAATGATTATTTATTATAAATCAAACAGCCACTTAGCTAGCACACTCACATCAAGAAATAACACCTAGAAGCCCCTAAAATGCCTTTATCCAATACTAGGTTTTCTTTTAAAAAAAAAAAAACAAACAAAAAATTTATCTTTTAATAAAAGCATTAATTTTGCTATTCTTTACTTTCTAGGGATGCCTCCCAAAACATTATAGTTTAGATTTGCCCTTTTAAAAAATATATATAAATTGACCCATATTTCATGTACGCATTTGTGTCTGGCTTTAGGTTATTAGTATATTTGTAATATTAATCCATATTGTCAGGTGAATATATAGTGTCAAAAATCACTGATCCTCATTTGTCATAAAAAGATGTATCAAAGATACCAAATACATGGCATCCAGTGGCAGCTTATATCTGATAGTCTGAGCCATCAAAAGATACTGAGAGTACAGTTGATACACTGTATCTGTGGGTTTCACATCTACAGATTCAACCAAGGATCAAAAATATTTGGAAAACAATGTTACATTGTTGACAACGTGTACTATATAGCTAGGCTAATAATGGCTGAATCTGTACTGAACACATACAGACTTTTTTTCTTGTCATTATTCCCTAAACAGTACAGTATCACAACTATTTACTTAGTATTTATATTATATTAACTATAAGTAATCTAGAAGTGATTTAAAGTTTACAGGAGAAGGATGTGCATAGGTTATAGGCAAAATGAGGAACTTGAACATCTGTGAATTCGGGTATCTGTGGGGGTCCTGGAAGCAACGCTTTGTGAATACCAGGAGATGACTGTATGAGACAATCCAAAAGAGTTTATTAGGAAAAATAAAGTATGCAAACAAAAATACTAAAATGTGCGAAGGGGCTAATTCAAATGGCTAAAGGTAGAATTGAAATTGGGATTTCAGAAAGAAGACTTCAGACAAAGAACTGCAGAGTAATTGGGCAGTAGGTATGCTGTGTGGTTATCTATACAAAATTATTGGTATAGATAACAACAAGGTAAATTCAGAAGAACATGGGAACAAATAAATTACCTAGAACAAAGAAAAAAAGAAACCTGGGGAAATAGGGAAATAGGGGCAGTCTGAGCGTCACTTCTTTTAGTCTCTGTCTTAGCATCATATCCTCCCCTTGCCCATAACCACAATACACGCTAATCGGAGCAACATACTGGTGAAATGTGGACTCTGTAATCAAAAGATATGATTTCCAATTATGGCTCTGTTACTTACTGTCCTGGTGACCTTGATCTCAGCTTCCCCATGGGTAAAAAGTAGATGATATTATGTTTACTTATCTGATGAGGACTTAGAGGAATTCCATAATTAACACATAAAGCACTTAAAACATTGCCTGATATATAGTAAGTGCTCAATAAATATTAGTATTATCAGTTTCAAATCAGGAGGGGATCAGACTGTCTAAGTTATTCCTTGAAAGGGTCTGTCCCATATTTTCTAGCTTAAAGTATTAAAAGTCTATTAGACGTCTTCAGGAAGATAATTAAAAGCAATAGGGAAATTATTTCCTACTTCTAGGAAAAGGTATTCTCTATCTGTGCCCGAATTGCTGTGCTCAGTTCTAGTTGCCATATATCACAGCAGAAAAATGAATGGAGAGAATGATAAGCTAAATACATCGGGAACATTAAGCATGGGGGAAATTGCAATCATATCAATAAAACTGTCAATAGCAGGAATAGCATAAAGTATTGTTTGTATCAAATTTCAGTGTTTTTTATGATGACATGACAGTTCTTCAAACCTAAAAAAATGGCAAAGAGAGTCATTTAATACCACAGGATCTCATGAACTCCAAAAAATATTGTTTGTGGGAAATATAATCACTATATAATTACAGATTTATCATCACTGTATCTACTACTCTTTCTCCTCTTACATTTTCCTCTTCCTCAGTGTCTACATCTCTTTTTTAATTTTTATGTAATTACACAATAAATCCTGCATTTTTACCATTGATATCAGAATGGATGACATCCACGAACTTTGCATCGGTGTAATCTAATCTGCCATTTGATGGTTTTCCAGAGAATTTTGGCCCAGCAGGGTCAAGACCTGAAATTCAAGAAAGAAACTATCAATCTATTAAACAAGTCCTACTCTAGTGATCATTAGATCATATGCTTGCATTATTATTACATCATAAACATAAGCCTGTACAGTTTAGACTTAACCTGTCTAAAAACAAATCTGAAGATAAATAAAATTCAATGAATAGCAAGTATCTGCATTATTTAAATAATACTTTTTACCAACTTTCAGAGATTATCAACAATCTAGGTTAAGGCACACTAGAGATGCCTCAACAAAATATTGTAGGGTTTTTTTTAGTATTTCATTTAAGAAGTAATTAGAAATATATTAGAAATATACAGGTAGAATTTTAATAATAAATACTACAACTGCTCCTGAGGGGGAAAAATATCAATACCGCCCTGGTCCTACCTTGTACCTCGTGCCTTACTAGTTTATCCTGGATCTACCTATAGGTCTAAAATGTTTTTTAAATGTCAAAAGCAATTTGGGCTGTGAGATAAAGCATAGTTATTACTGTTTTATATTTGAACATATTTATTTATCATTCATTTCTTATAAAAGTTTACTACATAAGAAAAGAAAAATATATTAAAAGCTCCATGGAATATAGATAAGTTCTGGTATATTTATAATTATAAATAAAAATTTTAGGCTCATGACCTACTGAAGCATATCAAAAAAAAGGAGAGTGGAGATATAACTCAGCGTCTGGAGACCATCTATGCAGTGGAAGAAACAATCATCTTAAAAAGATATTTTAACAAGTAAAATATGTGTTGCTCATCTCAGGCTCTTCTATTTCCCTATTTAGCCTATTTACTGAATGAGGCAGAAACTTCTCTCTTCTTATACATTATTCACGTGTAGAACCACCACATTCTCTGGCCTTTTAAACCTTCATGATTGCTTGGCATGTGGAGCCATTCAAATTGGACTAATATGTAAGTAAGCACATCTTAAAATAAGGTAGGGCACCACCAGTTTAAACTAAGCTAGTGTGCTGATTGCAAGAGAATGGGATTTGGGCGCTAGTGACCTTTGCATAAATCCTGGCTTAGCTGTTACTAACTTTTCGACCTTTCCACATTCATTCAGTTAAAGTCAGTTTTCACATCTGTATAACGAAGAAAATATTAAAACATATCAGAGTAAGTAAGGTATGCTAAAGGTTTGTAAAGGTCCTAACTATCTGTACAAGTTATTCACCTGTTCCCTTCCCCCTTTGCTTACCTAAAAACTCTATTGCCTTTTATTTACACTTGAAATCATTATAAATTTTTCATGGACAGGAATTTACATAAGTTTTAAAAAGCTAAATTGGTTGGTAGGGATACTGTCCTTCTAGTTCTAAAATCACCACCATTCATCAAGGGAAGCGAGAAAATCCATATTAGCATTATGTGGTTATTAAGCTTATTGGCTGCTCCCAGTAACTTTGTTAAAGAAATATGAGGGGACTTAGGATCCAGAACCCCTTAAGCTTGGATATCATATCCTTATTTTCTCTTCTGGCATTCAAATACATGTTTATATTTTTAGTTAATACATAAAAAAGTTTTATATTTAATGAGCCAAATTTTTCTTCAGATTGTTACAATAATGTGTCCTTCAAATTCACATGGGGCTGCAGAAATTGATCTGTTTCTTTTCAATTCTATAAGGTTAAGTTAGCTCAAGAACTAAACAAGACTCTAAAGTCTAACTAAAACAAAGACTAGAATTTGAATATAATATAGAAAAAAATAAGCATTTGTACATCATTTCTATTGCTTAATTATTGTACCTATTAAATTTTAAATAAAGCAATTTCTGATGCTTAAAAGCCAAAACATTAAATTTATCAAAAATATTTTACCTGTTATTCTTCCAAGTTGACCGTGAAATATCTTTCCAACAAATCCACTAACATGAGCCCCTAAGCTCATACCTATGAAATGAAAACTATCAAGAGTTGCTCCATGCTTCTGCAATTAAAAATGCAATGTTACAATTTTCATTTCAGACAGTCACAAATTATACTTTGTGCATCAATATTCTAAAATTTGTTAGTTTTTCTAGCTTAATTCATTTCTGGGAGATAGAAAATGGAATTTTACAATTTCAAAACAACTAGGTCTTTGCTCAATTTTTCCATATCTGATTTTTTTCTATATATTTTAAATTCCATTAAATTTTTATTTAAAAATTTAAAAACTTTTGTTATCTATTATCTAGACTATCATATGCAAAATAATACATTTAATTAGTAAATCATTTTATTTTATAACAGTAATATTGGGTACTTACTTTGTGCTAGCTACCTTGATCAGAGCTTTATAAATCTTATATTTAATATTCACAATATTATAATGCTATGAGTCATTTATTTTTAACCTAGTGCCTAAAACCGTTCATGGAATCTATTAAACACTGAATAAATATGGTTTAATAATGAGTTGCCCAGTCACATATACTTATTACTATAAGAGAAAAAGATAGACTTCAAGTACAGGTTGGCTTGTTTTATCTGATCAGACTGTGTCAAAACTTCTTGGAAGACTGAACAGTGTGAATAATCATCCTCACTTCAGAGATGATAAAATGAGACTCATGGATTTAAAGTGATGTCCCCGGATAACAAGCTGAAGAGTGATGGAGTTCGAGCTTTCAAGCCCAAGTTTTGAATATGTGTAAGTGTCTCTTCCCACCCCTGGACATTAGGAGCTTAAATGAGAAAGGATTTCTTCATCTGCTCTCTTAGGAAGCAAGTTACATGTATGTGACACATTTCATGTCTTGTGGAAAGATGGGATGCATTTACTGCTAATGAAAAACTAGACCCAAGCTTTCCAAACACAGGGTGATAATTTTTCTTTAAAATTGTCAAAGCAATGACCAGAAACTTCGGCGAGTATTATCTCAACTTTAGTGCCACTGATCTTTTCATCCCTTTTCCATAATATAAAATTTTGCAATCAAAGGCATTCTTAGAAATGTATCTAACACTACAAATTTTCCTCAATTTTTCTATTTAACATTTATATTTTCCATATTTGAAATACATATTAAATAGAGAAAAAAACATGAGTATAAGGAAAAGTAAATCATTCAATTTACAGACTATTAGTAAGAACAGGTACATCAGTTATCTCCTCTGTCTCTCTAGAGGGATGGTTTGGTTTTGCCCATAACTGAGAACATAAAAATAATAATGAAGGATGATTTAATTCAATGATCATTATATGCCAGGCACTGGATAAGAATTAATTTTATTTAATATTTAAATATTGTTATAAAGTTTTGTTAGTCCAAATATATAGATAAAGAAATGAGGCAGAGAGGTTAAGCAATTGCTCAAAGTCACGCAGATGCTAAGAGAAGGACTTGGTCTTTGAACTCCTCCAGCCTGACCTTTTTATTTGTGTGCGATTTTTTAAAAATCATTTATTTTTTTTTTTTACTATGACATTGGTTAACAAAATCCATTAAGTTTCAGCTGTACACTTTAATTGTAAGGCATATGTATATTTATGCTGTGTGTTCACCTACCATAGTTAGATTTCTTTGTCACCATATATTTGACCCCCTTTACCCCATCTATCTCCCCACTCCTTCCATAGCCTGACTCTTAAACACTACATGTAACTACTTCTTGGATGTGTTATGCTTGCTCAATTTCAGCAGAGGCTTGGAAGTTAAGCACAATGTAACTCGAAGGCAGATTTAATACTAAATTAGATGTTGCCCTTCTTTCTCTTGAGCTTCTGTCACCATCACCTCTCTGTAGCACAGACATGGATCTCCATATGAGTTAACTTAGTAAATAAAGATGACCTAAAAGTATCCTGAATTTATCTGACCCATCTCAACCTTGGACCTAAATGCTGGATGAATCTTAATGAAACTGAGGCAGAAGCATGCTAATTTTCAAGCTGTTCTCCCCTCACTTTTACCAATTCATACCTGATTAACTATAAACATATTACCCGTAACTTAGAAAAGATAGTAAAGGATTTAATCTCTGTCCACATAGAATCACTACCTTATTCTGAAATCTGTATAGGTAGAATTTTAAAAAATCTTAAAAAGGTTTTAAAATTAAACATAATACTTAGTTTTTAAGATAATTTAAAATAATTAGGTCATGTCTAAGTATAGAATTATCCATTTACACAAACAAATAAAAGATGGCTACATACATTAGCTTATCAAGGTAGTAATTTTAAATGCCTTTGAGAAAAAAAAAGTGTTAAGCATTAAAGCATTAAAAACACATTATTTTATTACCACTTTGTGGTACTGCATAACACACCATATATTGTATAACATATATAATATATAAAAGTCTAGACTTACCAAAAGCTTCTGAACGTGCTCACTCAAACTCACAGCAACTCTTCTGGTGTTTTTAACTGCTCTATCATAAATAAAAGTTGTAGCACCCCGGTTCCAGTCTACTACAATTATATTTATATCATCTTGATTCAACAAAATCCTTAGAAAGTTCTGAAGCCATGTTGGAGTGGAGCCCATTGGTCTGTATCCATGAATAAGCCAGACGGTTTTCTTGTTTGTGTTGAAATTAACATTAAGTGAGTTATCCTGCTCAAACAGCGGCTCAGCACAGTTGATGTTGTTCCTTGTATACATCATCAAAAACGTCTCTATTCTGGGATTAAACAAATCTCTGAAGGAATCCTTTATACTTAGTTGAGAGAATTTAAGGCATGGTTTTTTATTCTCTGAAATAAGAAAAAAAAACAATTAAGTTGAGTACTGGGATAATATTTGGTTTGTTTCTGTTTCTATTGCAAAGAACAGAATTGAATTCAGAAGGTGAGGAGGATTTCATTTCATTAGCACTTCAATATAATTTACCGAGCAACTACAATGTTTAAAGTAATTTGTTGATTTTGTAAAAAAAATTTTTGAACTAAAAGCATTTGAAATTACAATAAAATATAGCAGTAAATGTGGTTGATTAAAAATTAAGAATTATTTTTATCTGTACAAAATAGCAATGCTGTGAGTAAAATCATTATTAATATAGTGTTAAGCACACCAATAAAGTAGATAAATTGATTACAAATTTTAACAGACTTTCTTACAATGCTTACATATAAATAATAAGCATTAGAAATGTATATTTTACCTGACTAGCGATCAAATATAAATCAAAACAATAAGCCTGTTACTTAAAAATAAAGCATCACGCCTTGTGAGTTACATTTGCTTACACCTTTCATATAACATGACTCAGAAAATAATAGTGACAATTTGGAAATAGAATACCTTTTGTATTTCAACCAAGGGTAGACATTTATCTAAAAGTTAATGTGTCGTATGGCATTCTAAGCACTTTACGTAATTTACTCGAAAATCTTGGAGTAAATAGTGTTTTACCCATATTACATTAAGGAAGCTGAGTCACAGTTAATTTGCCCAAGTTTACAGGTGCACAAAGATTCAAGCCCAGGCAATCTGGCTCCATAATCAGGTCTCAGTCACTAGTGTTATATTGCCCATATTAATGGGAACATTTTAAAACTACTTTGTATAGTTTGAGCATATTTAGGTTATTCTGCTGCTTTCTGAATAATTTTAATTGGATGTGGCAAACATCTTAAATTCAACACAGTCAAAATTGAATCACATCTCATCCTAGCTGCCTTCAGTTTTCTGTGACAGCTGTAACTATAGAATGTTTGTTTGAAATAAAAACCTTAACTTCTTGTAAAAAATAAATAAATAAACAATATAGTATCATTTTCTTCTTATCAAATTAAACAAAACAGAAAAAGCCTTTTAATACTCAGCATTTGTGAGGGTCAATGTAACAAGTGTTCACCTGGATGAATGTGGAAAGTATAAGTTTATACATCTTTTGACATTTTATATGTGTGTACATACCACACACACATAATCTTAAAAACATTTATTCTTCATGATTTTCTTTCTAGAATTTAAATTAATTAAACGAACAATTATATTTAATGTAAACACATTAATCTCAGGGTTACACATAATCACAATAAAATGTAAAACACATATTACAAGTATTCTCATTCATTTGAGTATCTTATATGTCTATTTATGTATATACATATGTACGTATGTATCTATCTATCAATCTATCAATCATCTACCTATTTCCTACCTATCCAGGCATTCATTCATCCATCCTAGACGGAAGGTAGGAAGAAAAGTAAACAGCCAAGCCAAATCAATAGCAAGAGTCATTGCTAGTCAGTTAAACAATGGCTGCTTTATTATTCCTTTTTCATAGTTTTTCACAATTGTCATTTTTTTAAGTATATAATACCAATTTTTTAAAATGAGAGTATATGTTCGTACTGCTTCTGAAAGGTTAACTTGGTAAGAAGATTTTGGAAAACAATTTCACAATATATAGCAAAAATTCACAGAAGTGTTAGTATATTTTATGCTCATAATTCCACTTCTAGGAGTTTATCCCCAGAAAATAGTCACAACACTCATTAAAAATGAATTAATATCTTATTTTAATACTGGACAAATAGAAGTGATTTAAATTCCCAGAAATAATGATTTATGTAAACTACATATTATATATCCGATAAATATAAATATATAAATATATAAGTATATAATACATATTTGATAAACCAAAATATGCATTAATTTTTATTAATTACAATCATTCTAGTTTGGAAAATATGTATGTGATATAGTCACAATTATTCGAATAGGATGTAGGAGGAAGGCAATGAAAGAGAAGCAAGACAAATTCAATTCCCAAGTTAACAGCTGAGAGGTACTTGGATAAGTGAAAAACTTGATACTCCATTAGTTATAAGTACTAGAGAATACAAAAGTGGAGAGAAGAGACAAATCAAACCACAGTGCAATATCACTGCTTACTACACTGTACAAATTGTATAAGGAATGGTGTATATCTAACTTCCTGCAATCTGGAACTCTGAGGCCAAATGCAATCAATACATCCAAACTACTGATCCATTACAAGCCAAGGTAGATTTTAACTGACCTTAGAATGAATAATGAGGAATAAACAGTAAGATCTCTGTTAGAAAATAAGGAAATCACCCCCAAACAATCAAAAGATAAATCTGTTTTCTATTACCAGATGTAGAAGTAATTGTAGAAAACTATAGAACTGTTATCAGAATGGAAAAAAAAAAAATTCAGGTCTCGCAAAAAATAAAAAAATAAAAAGAGCAGGAGGCCATTTGGGGCAACATAGATAAAGCTAGAGGGCATTATACTAAGTGAAATAAGCCAAACAGAGAAGAAAAAATACTGTATGGTATCACTTTTATGTGGATTCTAAAAGTGAAAAGACTATTTCAAAGAAACAGACTAGAATGAAAGTTACCAGGGACTGAGAAAAGGAAGAAGGGGGAAGTTATAGGCCAAAGGGTATAAACTTTCAGTTAAAAAAGGGTAAGTTTTGAGGCTCTAATACACAAGGTGGTTACGATATTTAATAATATGACATTGTATACTTGAAAAATTCTGAGAGTAGATCTTAAGCATGCTCATCATACACAAACACAACACAGAGCTAATTATGTGGAATATTGGATGTGTTAATTATTTTGATCTTGGTCATCATTTCACAATGTGTATGTATATCTGTATACATACATACATATATACACACACACACACACACGCACATTATATACATACATACATATATAGGTCGAATCATCATGTTGTGCACTTTAAATGCATACAATTATATTTGTCAATATTCCTTAATAAAGTTTGGGGGAAAAGAGAGAGCAGAGAGCAGATTTGACTATATTCGTATCAGAGAAAACAATTTAAGTTAAAAACACTTATAAGAGACAAAGAAAGAAGAAATTAAAAATGACGTAGATGATGGAGGTTCTGTTCATCCCTCTGGCAACCAAATCAAACTTGTAATGGAAACAAGGAGCAGCAGCAAGGAAAGATTGCCTGGGATCTAGATGAATAAGCCGTACAACTACGGCAAAATCCAAGAAAGCATCTTGCAAAAGCAGAAGGCAGGATGGGGCGAGGACGTGGTGCTGCTCGGTGCCAAGAGGCTGATTGAGCTGAGGCTGCAGCAGCAGCAGCAGAAGCCTCTTAAAGGGGCCGTGCCTGTGAGCCGATTTTTGCGGTAACAGACCTGTTTGTTCTGAGCACCAGGGACTTACAGGGAGATATTGTAGGAGTGAGGATCAAGGTGAGACTTGCACAGTACAGAAGTGCCCATGGTACGCATTGTTCCCCGTTGAGCCCTCCCCCTTACTAGTACACCAGACACAGTGTCGCCATAACTGTGACAGCATCAAAATGGATAAGAGGTCATTCTGCCTAGAGGATTCCCTGAAACCCTGCCTCCCCAAACTCATGGCCCAACCTAAGACACATCCAGATGTGTCCTCAGTGAGTCAAATGCTCCTTGCTGAGACTCACACTGGAGGAAGTTGGCTTTGGTTTCTGATGTGGTTTTTTGAGGCAACTATAAGCACAGTGTCAGTAGATTACTTGCTGAATTGTAAAAGGTTGCCCTAGATGGGTAGAGGCTTGGGCTAAGTTTGACCTGCAGCTGAACCCCTCTCAGGACAGTGCCACTAGATACCTGCTTCACAAATCCACACTAATAAGACCAGGAGATTTAGGAGCTTTGCTTAGTACATAGAAACAGACACAGAAAAGCAGCCAAAAAGGGAAGACAAAGCAGCAGAAACCATATGAAAGAACAGAACAGAGATCCAGATATAATCGTGTCACGTAATCTAACAGATGAAGAGTTCAAAACACCAGTTATAAAGATGCTCAATGAACTTTTGAGAGGTGTAGAAATTCAAGAAAGAGATAAAAAACATAAAAATAGAAATGGAAATTATAAAAAGGAAACCAGTTTGAAATGAAGAACACATTGTCTGAGATGAGAAGTATATTAAATGGAATAAACAAAGGAATACACAAAGTGAATAAAGAAAAGGATCAAATGCCCTATCTAGAGGACAGGAAAGTCAGTTAGGACACTCAATCAAAATGGCAAAAAAAAAAGATGCAAAGACTATAAAAATAATTTAAGGAGCACATGGGAAACTATTAAGGTCCAAATATCCATCTTATTGGTATAACTTAAGAAAACCAAGATGTTGAACAGATGTTTGAAAAAATAATAATGGAAAACTTTCATAACCTGGTGAAGGAAATGGACATAAAACCCCAGGAAGCTCAGAGTATTCCAAAAATCAGGGATCCAAAGAGGCCCACGCCAAGACACATCATAATTAAAATGCCAAAAGTTAAATATAAAGAGAGAATCTTAAAAGCAGCAAGATAAAAGCAGTTAGTTACCTACAAGGAAGCACCCATAAGACTGGCAGCTGATTTCTCAAAAGAAACTGTGCAGGACAAGGGCTTAGCAAAAGATATTCGATAGGATGAAGACCCAGCATCTACAACCAAGAATAATTTATCCAGCAAAGCTATCATTTAGAATTGAAGGACAGATAAAGAGCTTCCCAGACAAAAATAAGCTAAAGGAATTTATCACCACCAAGCCAGCATTACAGGAAACGTTAAAGGGACTTCTTCAAGAAGAAAAAACATACATCAAAAACAGGAATAAAGAATGGTAACAACTACATTCCTATCAATAAGTATCTTAAATGGAAAAGAATTAAGTGCTTCAACCAAGGGATAGAGTGACTGAAAGGATAAGAAAACAAGACTCCTACATATGAAAAGGAAGGGGATGGAAAAAGATATTACTGTGATGAACCTAGAAGGTATTTAAGTTGAATAGAAAAAGATGAACACTATATGATTTCACTTGTATGTAGAATTTAAGGAATAAAAAGAACAAACTAACCAAAAACAGACTCACAAATATAGTGGACAATTTGGGATGGACAGAGGTGAGGGATGTTTGAGCGGCTGGGAGAATGTGGTGAAGGGTTAATGAAGTACAAATTAGTAGCTGATGGATGGTCACAGGGATGGGAAGCACGGCATAAGGAATGCAATTAGCATTAATACATTGGCTAGGTGGAGGGTCGGGAAGGGAGGAAACAATTGGGGGGATCGTTTTACTAACTATATAGATGTCTAACCAATGTACTGTATACTTGAAACTAATTAAAATTTAATAAATAAATAAATTAATTAATTTAAAAAAAAGAGACAAGACATTATAGATCTAAAACTATACAAGTTTTAGAAGAAAACACAGGAGAAAACTTTGTCACATTGGATCTGACAATGATTTCCCAAATGTTACAAAAAAAAACAGCACAAAGAGAAAAAAAATAGAGAAATAGAAATTCATCAGCATTAGAAACTTCACATCAAAAAACATTATAAACAGATTCAAAAGGCAACCCATATAACAGGAGAAAGTGTTTACAATTCATATATCTGATAAGGGATTTATATCCAGAATATATAAAGAACAATTCAACAATAACAACAAAAACAAACACAACAACCTAATTAAAAAATGGATGAAGGATTTGAATGAACCCATAAAAAAAGATATACAAATGGCCAATAAGCACATGAAAAGAAGCTCAACATCTCTAATGATTACAGAAATATAAATCAAAACTACAAGGATATACCATTTGAAATTCATTAGAATAGCTACTGTAAAAAAAAAAATCAAAGATTAACAACTCTTGGCAAGAGTGTAAAGGCTGCGGAACTACTACAAGCTCATGTGTTGCTAATAAGGATGAAAAATGGTGCAAATCCTGTGGAAATGGTATGGCGGCTCCTCAAAAAATTTAAAAATAGAATTAACATACAATACAGAAATTCCATATGTGAGTATATACCCAAAGGAATTGAAAGCAGAGACTCAAAGAGATATTTTATACGCCCACATTCATAGAAGCATTATTCATAGTAGCCAAAGTGTGGAAGCAAGACAAGTATCCATCAATAGATGAACTGATAAACAAAATCTGGTATACACATACAATGGAATAAAAAAGGAAGAAAAGTCTGATGCGTGTCACAACATAGAAGAACTTTGAAGACAGTACACTAAGTGAAATAAGCCAGTCACAGAAATACAAATACTGTTATAACTCCATTTGTACGAGGTACCTGAAGTAGTCAGATTTATAGACATAAAGTAGAATAGCGGTTACCAGAACTGGAAACAAGTGGCAAATAGGGAGTTATTGTTGAACGGGTACAGAGTTTCACCTAGGGAACATTAAAAAGTTCTAGACATGGATGGTGGTGACAGTGTGTATATTCACAACAATGTGAACAACTTAATGACATGGAAATGTAGACTTAAAAATAGTTAAAATAGCAATTTTTTAATGTATGTTTGCCACAATTAAAACAACAATGAAAATGTACAGAATCCAGATCCTGTCATTGTGGATTACCAGACTTGCCTTGCTTCTGCAAACAACTAGAATACTGGGTAAAATAGAAGAAAAAAAGGGTGTGGTTACACAGTGTAGTTGTTAGCACATCTGCTTTACACACAGAAGTGCCTGAGTTCTTGCCCCAGTGGAGCCACAATCTGCGGTCTTTGGCTGTGCCACCCTGAGCAAGCTTGATGTCTGATTTCAAAAGCTAAGCAGGGTTGAGCCTGGTTAGTACTTGGATAGGAGGCACCTAGGAAGACCAGGTGCTGTAGGTGTAAATAATAAAAAATATGTTTGGAAAAATAAGTTTAGATGCTATATAAGAAACACAGGACTATAATCTCTGAAAGAAAGGAAACATTATTTGAACCCTATAATTAATACATTTTACCTGCAGGTAGTTTCCATACTGCAATGCAGTAAGGCTGAACCCATGGTGGAGAGAAAGTTAGAGAGAAACTGGAGTTTGGGAGGCTAAATCAACTAGAGTTTATTTTGGAGTGCCACAAAGGAAGGAGCCATGCAGAGGCAGAGCTCTAAAATTGGCAGATGGGATCCTGTGAGTGGGTTACAAAGGGTGAAACTCTACAAAGAGATGTAATCTGAACAATTCCAAAGGTCACAATATGCTCAGACACAATTAAATCCCAACTAGCCAGAGTAGAATGACTTTAATGAATGTCATGGATTATCTAGAGACCCTAGAAGGGCTGGACTTAGTTTTAAGGGATCTAAACTAGCTCTAGAGTAAAAGACACCCATCCTTTCTCTCATTCTCTCAACTCTGCTTTCTTTGATCCAGCTTCTGTCTCTGGCAGGCAGCATGCTATTTATATTAAATATTGAGAGAAAATATTAACAATCTTGAGGTAAGCAAAGATTTCTCAAACAAGATTATAGTTTAAGTGTAAAAGAAAAAATGATAAATTGGACACTGCCATAATGAAATACACCTTTTCCTAAAAGAACATTGATAAGAATATGAATATATAGGCTTGCAATATGTACATCTGAAAAGTACCTGAATGCATCCAGAATGTGTGTGTTTATACATACACACATATATAAAAGAATAAGATGACTCAATTTGTAAAAATTGACAAAAGAATTGAAGACACTTCACAAAAGATGGTATAATGGCCAATAAGCTCATGATATGCTCAACATCATTAGTCACTGGGAAAATGAAACTAAATGAAAATAATATGCCATTACACACCCACTAATATGACTAAAATTAGAAGACTGACAAAACCAAGTATTGGTGAAGATGTAAAACAACTTGAAGCATCCTACATTACTGAGGGAAATGCCCAAATTGTACAATACTTTGGAAAACAGCTTAGTAGCTTCTTATAATGTTAAATATGCACTTATACGATCCCGAAAACTTCACTTCCAATTGTTACCCATAAGAAATGAAAACATTTGCCCACAAGATTTGCAAGTTCATAAAAGTTGTTTTTTTAATAAGGAAACCAAATTGGAAATAATCTACATGTCAATCAAAAGGAATATGGATTAAAAAAATGTGATGTATCTATATAATGTAATACTACCCAGCCTATATAGGTAAAAATTTTGATGAATCTCTAAAACATAACACTGAACAAAAGACTCAAGAAACAAAGAAAGTAAATATTGCTTAATTCCATTTATATGAAATTCTAGAAAAGAGATCTAATCTAGAGTATCAGAAAGCAGATGAGGGGAAGAGGAATAATTGCAAAGAATTAACTTTTGGGGATGGAGTAAATGTTTTATATCTTGATTAATATGATTGTTATATATCATAAAATATGCTGAACATATTTTTTAAAACTCATCAAAGTGTACACTTAGATGAGTACCTTTTATCATATGTAAATATACCTCAGTAAAGTTAAAAATCTTACAACAAAGGCCTAATATTTTTGCAGAGCATAGCAAAATACAAAGCTTAACAAATCTGTTTTAAAAGCTAAAATAACTCTAACATCAAACATAACCAGCAAAAAGAGAAAGATATCTAGAACCAAAAAAAAAGTATTGATTTTTTAAAATCCTACTTGAAAAATTAACAAATTGAGAGTCTGGGGACTAAACTAAGTAACTGCATTGTGATTAGAAATTCAGTAACAGGGGTAAAATATTAGATTTTATTACCAAATGCATAGGGAGATAATGACTCTAGCGGTATCTCAAAAGAAAGGTACACTAAGAATTCTAAAAATCTTAGGTTTCAAATTATAGAGGCAGTAAAATTGTTAAAAATATCAAAGCTACTTGGGGATATTAGGAATGATCATTCTAGGTTGTTCAGCTGTAAGTGCAATATATTTCCATTATAGTGACAATGATGTAAAGAGAAGAACAAGAAGATCAAAATGGACAGACAATTCTCCAGTCATGAGTCCAGCTGATATCCAAGAGCATTTCAAACATCTCTTGTTATTCTGAACAAATTCTTTTTCTTCTCTTCTCTGAGCCTTGGTTTCTTTCAATAGAAAGATTGGAAACAAGTGATCCCTATGACTTATGTTATTCTAACATTCTTTAATTTTAAACCCCTTTTCACAGTTGGTAAGCTACAGAGACAAGTTAGCCTGTCTTGCCACTTTCAGTGTTGACCAAATCAATAACAGGAGGGCCTCAAAACCCAGCCATAAAAAGCTATAAATCCTAACACATTATGGAAGGATTTAACCCCCCTGTCTCTGATAATCCTCTGAAAGGTCACACTCATCTCAAAAACCTGCATGAAAACCTCCTTCCTTTCCTTCTTTTTCCCTGTTTCTAGGGGGGAAAAAAGTATCTGTTAACATCAATAACAATAACATCAACAACTAATGGTTTATGGTTATTTAGCAATCATTCCAAGTTAGACAGTGTGCTGCTTTATATTTGCTATCCTTTCCCTCACTTTATATATGAATAAAGCAAAGTTTAATGAGATTAAATGTCCAAAGTCATGCAATTAGATACAACAGAACATTTCTGGGTGAGATTTGAAAAGAATGGACATATTTATGGCACAAGTTATTATAAAAACAGTTGAGCAATATAAATAAGACTCTATCAGAAGTTCAATAGTTTAATTTTTTATTCATGTGTAATAAGAAGAATGAAGATCTTTTGGTGCTAGCAGAATTCCAAGTATAAAACAATTGACCAACGATGCTACAAAGACAGAGGTTTGTATAGCCATAGAGCCGGTTAATCCAAAAAACTGTAGGCAGTACTTTAGCCAAAATTAGAGGTAGGAAAAAAATTAATTGTAAAAATAACCAAAGCACATTTTAAAAAATATATACACTTATTTAACATGTCATAAGAAATCAAGATGTCAAATTTATAACTCGACTGTGCAAATGTTCGGATAGCTGCAAATGTTTGAAAATAAAGCTGACTACATAAGCAAAATAAAATATGTGTCTAGTAAGTCTTTAGACCAGGAATTCCTAAGCATCGGTTTAAAAATGGGTGTAAAAAAATGACTGGGAAAGTGTACAAAATGTAGTTTCCTGGGGCCACCCCTAGAAGATTCTGATTTGGTAGGTATGTCACATTTAAATGCATAACCCAAGATATCCTGTGAACGGGTAATCCACAGACTAAACACAGTAATACCCTACACCTAAAAATTATCTGAAAGCATTACAGAGAAGATGTACATGGAAGAAAACACAGTAGATTATTCTAATTTTTATTGCTTTATAAGTGACCAAATCACACATTTGTGTTATTTCCTTGGAGCTTTACAATGTAGTGAAATAGTATTGTAATGTTATTTTCTTTTAAAAATGAGAAAACTGAGTTCAGGAAGGTTAAATGATTTGGTCTGGGAAAACAAGCCACAAAGATTTGAACCTGGATCTTTTAATCATAAATCCTATGTTCTTTCACATTTTCCTTATTTTAAAGAAACTTGGTACAATAAATTAAAGTTGCTTGTGGCTTTACTAATTTTAGTAAATCGATAGAAATAAATTACTAGTCACATAGGAAATATTTTAATACAGATTAGAGAAAAATAATAATGGATTTGTTGAGGCAGTGGTCTCTATGCCAAGGGTTTTGAAAAGATCATTGCTCTACAAACAGCCTACTATGTGAAGTTCTACAAATTTCTACACTCTTACTACTCAAAACGTGGTTCACATATCCATGGGCATCACCTGTGAGTTTATTGGAATTGTAAAATCTTGGACTTCAGCTTCAGCCAATGGATAAGAATCTGCATTTTAAACAAGATTCTCAGGTGTCCTATAACATATATTATAACATCTATCATCTTAGAACAATGACTCTAGTTTTCTGAATTTCACTTTCTTCAACTGTGGAATGAGAAGGAGTTAACCTATCTTTAACACCTCTTTCAGCTTACTGAAACACAAGAACTGGCAAGCTACAGCCTGTGGGCCAAATCTGGTGGCAAGCTAAGAACGATTTTTACCTTTCCAAATGGTTGAAAAAATTAAAGTAATATTTTATAACATGTAAAAGTTATAATAAATTCAAATTTTGTGTCTGCAGATAAATTTTTATGAGAACACAGCCACACTCATTTGTTTACAAATAGTCTATGGCTGCTCTCATGCTATGATGGCAGAGTCGAATAGATAGAACAGATATGGCCCTCAAGGCCTAAAATATTTACTATCTGGCCTTTCACAGAAATATTTGCTAACCCTTGCTATAATAATAATAGCAACAACCACAACCGCCAAATAGTATTACTCAGAAACTGTACTAAGAACATATACATGCATATAATTTAAATATATATTCATATAGATATATAACTATATATAGTTTATTCAGGCACCTCTGCACTCCCCTTTTATCCTATTCAAAAAATTTTAAAACCTCTGACTAATCTGTTTTTCAGAATATTTTTTCCTTTTGGAAGGTGGCTGTAATCATATAATGATTTTCACGTTGAAGAGTGTGAGACATGACCTCCTAGAGGTATATATCAGAATCTCTAGTAGAGAAAAGCAAGGCGTAACTGGAATAAAACATATAAATAAGTTAGTAAAAATTCAACAGAATTTCCTGAGCATGTTGGAGTTTGAGGAAAATATGAGAAAGTATAAGAGTTTGCATGGGTTAAGAATGATTTTAAAGATCACTGAAATCTTTAATTTCCTTATTTTCTATTTACTGTTGTTAATGTCTAAAAGGTCTGCTATTCTATTTTAGTCAACAGAGACAGAAATATATTTAGTAATTATATCCGAGTTTTCCCAAGTTAAAGTATAGGCAACTGCCTAACTACTAACCAAAACAATAATCTCTGAAAGTCTGCTATATATGTTTGGAGTATAAAATATGATACTAAAATGATGTAAACTATGATATGGCACAAGGCTTAGGGGCCCAGACTTCACATTTCTTTCAAATTAAGATGCTATTGTTGTATATTACAGAAACATAAAATGCCTATCCAGAAACTTCCAAATGAGCAAAATATAAATGATAAATTGTGTATTTGTGCCATTTAGATTCTATATTTGAACTGTAGGAGTTCAGAACAAGTCACCCTAAGATGTGCTCCTATGGTATGTGGACTGTTTGAGTTAAAGGCAACCTAGACCCTGCAGGCTCATGAGAAATGTATAACCCCTTTCTCTGAACTATCTAGAGGAATTTGAATTAGGAACCTTTCCCATAATAAGAGATTATCAGAGATAATCTTTTTTTTTTTTTTTTGACATTATAGGGGAGGGCAAACTTCTAATCACAGAACACCTGCTCTTATCGTCCTGTGAATGACTTTCTCCACCTCTGAAGCCTCAAGGTACCATGCCTCATCCTTAGTTCAGAATGTCAAATATACCACACTTCTCCTAACTGGCTTTTAACCTCTCATGGATGCAGGGTTCTCATGCATATATATGTATTAAATGTGGTTATTTTCTCTTGTTAATCTGTCTCATGTCTATTTGATGATTACACCAGCCAAAAGAATCTTAAGGGTAGAGGAAAGTTTCTTCCTCACCCACAGGACATAAAACTCAAGCATTTCCAAAATTTTGATTAGCTCACATATCCAATGGAAAAGAAACAACAAATAATTTGAACTTCTAGGTGGTATTTTATGGTTAATTAAGTATGCATTCAAGAATCTTTTAAAAAATTAAAACAAAAAACATCACCTTTTGCAAAGTCCCTACAAAAAACTGCTCATCATGGATTTTGAATTTGTTACTTTTCTTATCATCACAAAGTAGAACAAGTAGTTCTACTTCAGTGCCATAAAGTAGTAAATGTTATTACTAAAATTAGTAAACTTTATTACCAGAAACCAGGAAAAGAAAGTTCTACTTTATTATCATAAACCAGTTTTGGTTTTGCTTTAGCATAATAGGACCAAAAAAAGAAAAAAGAAAAGGAAAGTATATGTTTACTTTGTTTGCTTTGCAACAGACAACTTACCTACATAAAAATTTTCCTCAAAAGCAGGGTTATTTGAATGAATTTAAAATATATTTATTGTCATAATTTTCAAATACTGAATTTCCCTATTATTTAATTATTCTAATGTTTCTTAAATGTTTCTATTTGTTCTCTATTTAGATCTCCTTGTAAAGGTTTCCTAGTTACTAATTATCTGAACATACACAATATACAATTTACCAAACATGTACACATACATACAATGTATATACACAAACTTTCTTTATAACAATCTGAAATCATTAGTACCCGTAATTATATTTTTTATGCCCTAATGTCATAACATTCTCTATCCCACAATACAAACTATATTGATTATTTTATAGTTTTTAAAGAAAAATCAAACTATCAAGTTCTTACCAGATCTTGCCCAGCACATCAAACAGAGAAATATGTACACTCTCATTTGGAATCTCATCAAAGTAAAAGCAACAACCAGATTCACTAAAAAAGAAATTCTGAAATTCAGTAAGGTTTCTCTTTGGTAGGACTGTCACAGTCGGGTGGGTTTTAATGTAAAAGATCCCTGACCTTTTGCTCCACCCTGTTTGTCAAAAAGGTGAAGTAGTTTGTTTTTTTCCCCTATTAGTTAGCGGTTGTAAGAAAGATTTTTAAGTCAAAAACTCTGTAATAAGTCACAAACATTCAACCACACAAGTTGAATTCAAGGGAAAGAAAAAGCTAATTATATCTTTCCACATTCCTCTTAACCTCAGGATTTCAGAAGCGGTCAGGAAGAACATATTTGTTGAAAGTCTAGAGCAAATGTGATGTTAGAAAATGCTAGAAATGGAAAGAGTCAGAAAAAGTTGTGGTTTATGCTCATTTTGATTACAAACTTAAGTTGTCCTTATACACTATAAAATCAATAATAAAATCCATATCCATCAAGCTGTCAAGTATAAAATATGGTCTTTTTATGTTTCTGTCATTTTGCAACCCAAACTCAATGGCTATTTTAAAATTTAAAATGCTACCTTTTCTTGAGAGCTACACTTTGAAAATTAAAAATATATATGTATATGTTCAGTTTTAACATAAGAAATGTTTTTTAAATTATTATAAACCTATATTTTTCACGTTTACTTAATTTTTCTCTTATTTTCCTTCCATCAATGGACTTTAGTAGGCAAGGAAAGTAAAGAATTATTCTAAATATAGGCAGTGTAATTTCAAAATTAAATTGTTTTTTTTTAGAAATTCAAGTCTGTAAATTTTCAAATATATTAAAAGAAAAGTACAGTTTAATTTACATCACCATTGATGAGCAGAAACTAGTCTAAAGTCTGAGTAGCTGTTTCAAAGGATCCACAAATGAAATGAGTTATTCATTTAAAAATCATGAAAAATTTAATTGCTGATGAAACCTCATCACTATTTTGACTCTTTTGATCTCTAGGGATTTTATGTGAGATTTCATTTTTAAAAGGGTACTATTACCTTTAAAATTTGACTGGAGACCACTATATAACTTAGGTCCTTCCACATAACTTAGTTTTAGCAATTGTACTTCTCTAACAAAGATGTAAATAAACCACATTATTTCAAAATGTGAGAAGATAAAAAATATATTGTCACATGTTAAGAGATTCTTATTAATGAGCTTATACTCAATAGTCTTTCCTATTTGACATATTCTTTTTGCTTTGCGCTTTTGACATGACAGTGTAATATGAACCTCATATATTATTTTCATCTTTGCCATTCTAAAGAGCTCATATTGAAAATACCAACTTGGCATTTAAGACAGCGTAACATAGAGTTTTGAAATATAAAATTACATTTGCATTTTCGTATTTTTTGCTTGCTGTCAATAGTGAGAAAATTGGGATTATCAATGTCCATTGCATTAAATAGCAAATATTGAGGAATGATGAAATATATAAAATGCCTACAGTTTAGTAAGACAATATTTATTTGTGTACCTATTTAGTTCTTCATTATAGAAAATGATTTTAAGAAGCTTAGAAACATGCATATAATATAAACAATACAATAAAAGTGGTAATCAGGATGATGATGATATAAAATCCTATGTACTAAGCATGCTTTCAGGCACTTTACAAGTGTTTATAATAGGTAGTTGAGTAGTATTTATTGAGATAGGGAGTCATTGTTTATCATGATATATTTTAGCACAATCTAAAATATGTATCTAGCAATATGTGCCAAAATGTTTAATGATCTTACCGTTGGATTCAACAGTTAAACATCCAAGATACTTTCCTGCAAAAAATACTAACACATATGAACAAAGATATATGAACAACAATGTTCATCTCGGCATTTTTATAAAAGCCAAAAAATGAAAATGTTATAAATATCTAACAGTGGGGGATCAGTCTAACTATGCACATACTGTGGATTAAAATTAAAGATGTAAATAAATCAATATTTATTGGTGTAGAAAGTTTCCATTATATGGCTTAAGGGACAAAAGGTAAGCTAAAAAACAATACATATAATAAATTTTCCTAAAATATGTTTTATGTATATATGCATAGATCATAGTTACAAAGGTTTTCCTTTAAAATGTTTATCTCTGCATGATAGACTTATTATTTTTATTTTCCTATTTATATCTTTAAATATTAAAAATATTTCTTTACAATAAATATCTAACACAAGTAAAACAAACAAAAAAAAGCTGTTTACTTGAGACAAATATGGTTAGAAAAATCAGAATAAAAACAAAATGAGTGTAAGAAAAAAAGTAAAGACAAAAGTGAGGTCAATTAAAATAACTGCACCCACCCCACTAGAGTTCCTTAACATTTATTCATTCGTTCATTCATTTATGCAACTTTAATTAAGCATCTATTGATTTCTAGGCATAACTTAGTTGTTGGATACACAAAGTAGAGACACTCATTAATTCAAACTATATTATTTCCAGAACTATTTAAGATATATCCACAGATGTGTCAGGGATTTTCCTCGGTACTGAAATATGTTTACCCTATAATACTTCACAGAGAAGGGCTTGAAAATGTATAGCTAGGAAATTATGGAACAACACAGGTAGAGCAGCCAGTCAATCTAGAGCGCAGAGTTCAGGGAAGCCTAATAGGAGATGCTGCCTGGGCCGAACTACAAAAAAAAAGAAGAGAAATGACCACTAATTTATATATAAATTATAAATATATATATAAATTATATAAAATACAAACATAAATTTATATTTGGTATATATTTTATATAAACATAGTTTATAGTTTTATTAATAATATATTATGTATATTTCTAAACATTTTCATTTTTAATGTGTTCATACAGTTAGCAATATAAGACATCCTCATATGAGTGAAGGCTAATTCTTTATAGTGTTCATGTGCTGTATATTTTACAAAGAAACCTTAAGATATCTCTCCCATATAAGCAGTGTCTGAGGGACAGTTAAAGAGGAAATATGTTAGTTTGGATAAGATTTATGAAGTAAATGAATTTTTAAAAAATAGCAGATCCAGATATAATAGAAACTTGCAAGCATGCACTTCATTTGATCAACATATACAATGTGCTAGTTTCCTTAACCCCCTTTCTACCCTACTACAACAATGTTGGTAACAAATGAAAGAAAAACTGGAGACAAGACTTATAGACTTATGATATATCAACTGAAAGTGACTAGTGAAGTTACTGACACGTTAATTTGTATATATATGTGCAGAGAGCCTATCTCTCCCACTATGCTGTCGGCTTTAGAAGAAAATATGTGCTAAATGAAGTAATCAGTCTAATCCATTTCTTAAGACACTGAACTTGAATTCCAAAAGGTGAAATTACTTTAATTTAAAGTCATAAATTTTATTAATGTCATAGTTCAATTAGAAATCAGGATTCCAAAGATGTGCCCTTTTTCATTAGATTATTTTATAGTCCACCTGTTGTGGTGTGGTTAAATTGGAGACCCATGAAGCCAATTGAGATTAATTATGAGCCTTTATTAGCCAGCCAGTGACTGATTCTCCCCACTAGAGAGTCAGCCTCCCCATTAGCCAGCCAGCGACTGACTCTCCCCACTAGAGAACTGGCCCTGAGCTTTCAGAGGAGGTAGCTTACAAAGCCTATAATTACATTAAACAAGCAAGCAGGTTTATAGTAGCAGAAGTTAACATTAGCATATCTTTGCACAGGATAACTACACCCTTAACATTAGCATATCTTTGCACAGAATATCTCCTAGAACTACACCCTGTTTAACATTAAACAATGGAAGCAGAAGTTGGCCATTTGAAAATTTTCCACCCTTAACACACCAAGCAAGCAAAAGCATGTCTCAGCTCAAAATGAATTATCACCTATATGATGCCTAACTAAAGGCTAGTATTCTGATTGCCTGAACGATATTTACACAATGATTTCAGGGTACTATATAGACATATGTATCTTCAAAAAGAAGCCAAGTTAACGGCTGACGGTTGATTTATAAAAGTACCAAAATTCTGAGTTAGTTATCTTCCCCCTTTCTTTATCTCTGTTTTTAGGATTTGTAAAAATTCTAAACTAAGACTCAATTCTTCACCTTGGTACACAGTATAAATAGTAGAGTCCTAAAACTGTTGTGATGCGATCAAATCCAAGACCCACGGAGCCAATTGAGATGAATTGTGGGCCTTTATTAGCCAGCCAGCGACTGACTCTACCATGCAGAGTGAGAGGAGATCAGCCCCAAGCTCCCAGAAGAGGCAGTTTATATAGCCACCAGCACATCCCTGAGCAGATCACCACACCCTGGTTAACAGTTGGCCCTTATCATATCCTTGATCAGATTACCCTGGTTAACAGCATCTCCTTGATCAGATTACCACACCCTGGTTGACAGAATCAGAAGTAAATATTTAATGCTGGCTTACTGGAAAATTGTCCACCCATAACATTCCCCACTGGTTTTCTAGGGGAATTCAAATCATTGAACAGTAGCTCTAATCCTCTCCTACTCTGTCAGGCCTCATCTAAAGCCATACAAAGACCCCCTCACTTTAGGACGGAGAGAATCAAGATGGTCCAGACTGAACCCTTGACAGTCTTATTTTTAATGGGCCCTCTGTCTGACGCAGGGTCCATTGCTCTGATGTCTGTGGTGGATGCGCAGCCTTGATTCTGGTACAGTGAATCCAATGACGGCGTCCAGCTACCTTGACCGTGGTGGGTGTTGTGAGGATGACAGGAAAATGTCTGTCCCAGCGGGGCTCAAGAGAAGCAGGCTGTACCTTTCTCACCCAGATTCAATCTCCTGGAGCATGATTGTGTGGCTGGACTGGATGCTGAGAAGCTGTTCTGGTAGCAGAGACTAGTTGGTGGGTCTCCTATCATGTGAGAGAGAGTTTGCAAAGATTTAAGCAGTGAAAAATTATGAATTTCTGTTAGCTTTTCCTCCCCTAACTTGGGGAGGAGAGGTGGGGGTCTTCCAAACATTATTTCATAAGGTGTGAAGCCTTTACAATAGGGTGTGCACCGTGCCCCTAAAAGGGCAAAGGAGAGGAGACTCACCCAGTTTTTGCCAGTCTCCAGCTTGAACTTAGTTAAGGTTTCTTCCAAGGTCCTATTCACCCTTTCTATCTGTCCTGAACTCTGAGGCCTATCCAATTGATCCCTAACACCTTTGCTAGAGATTGGCTGGTCTGGGCAATGAACGCTGGGCCATTGTCGGATCCCAGTGTTATGGGCAGGCCAAATCGAGGCACTATTTCTGAGACTAATTTCTTTGCACCTACCTGAGTGGTCTCTTGCTTTGTAGGGAAGGCTTCAGTCCATCCTGAGTTGGTGTCTATGAACACAAGCAAGTACTTGAATCTGAAGTTTCCCGGGCTGACCTCAGTGAAATCCAACTCCCAATGTTCCCTTGGTACTTGTCCACAAAGTCTCGCCCCTTGTTGTATTTCCTTGAAGGGCTCTGGATTCATTTGTGCGCAAATGTGGCACCGGGCTGATATCTGCTTGGCCATTCGTTGCAGCCCCGGAATGTAATAGTCTCTTTTTTAACAGTTCAGTTAACTTGGTTCCTCCCGAGTGCTCTGGTAAACCTGGGTTATAATGTCTCAGCCCAAGGCCTCAGGTATTACAATGTGGCCATCTGGGAACCTAACCCATCCAGCAGATTCTTCTTTGCCTCCCAGCTTGTTGCATAGTTCAATTTCCCCTGGAGTGTAGGTAGGGGTGTCCATGAGCACTCTGGGCAGGAGGGCCGGTAGAATGTCAATTGGCCCCACTGGTTTTCGGGCAGCCTCTTTTGCTGTCTGATCAGCGAAGGAGTTGCCCTATGCTGTCTCAGAGCTTGAGTTCTGGTGCCCTGGGCAATGGATGATTGCCACTTTCTTTGGCAGCCAAATTGCCTCAAGAAGGGCCAGTATTTCCACTTTATTCTCGCCCCATGTATGTGTGCCGTGGCAAAGGCATGTCTGCTGTCTGTGTAGATGTTAACAGTCCTGTTTTTACCCCACCGCAGAGCTTGAGTCACTGCTACTAGTTCAGCCCTCTGAGCTGAAGTGCCATGGCTTAGGACTTGTGCCCAGATGACAGTCTTGGTTGTAACCACTGTAGCCCTGGCACATCTGACTCCTTCTGAGATGAAGCTACTCTCATCCATAAATAGAGTAGCATCTGGATTTGGCCAAGGGCTGTCTGTCAGGTCCAGTCTGGTGCAGGTGACATTCTCTAGGACCACAAGGCAGTCATGCAAGGGTTGACATTGTTGGGCAGTAGGGTAGCTAGGTTGAGTGCGGTGGTTTTCAGGAATTACATGTGAGGTGGGTTGAGAAGCATGACCTGATACTGGGTGATCCGAGTGTTGGAAATCCACCGGTCCAATGGGCTGCAAAGCATTGACTAAACTGCGTTTGGGGCGATAATCTGGAGAGTCTGCCCTAGTGTCAAATTTAGGGTTTCCTTAGAGAGGATTGCAGTGGCAGCAATTGCCTTCAAACAGTTGGGCCATCCTGTTGCCGCATAGTCCAATCTTTTGGAGAGGTATGCAACTGGTTGCTTCCAGGGCCCTAGGGTCTGTGTCAGCACCCCTTTAAAGTTATCCTAGGCTCCTGGGGGCTCATAATGTAAGAGCCCTGACCTCCTCATTCTGCGTCCTCGAAAAGGATGAGGGGGGCCTTATTTTGGGGGCTTGTCCTTTTTCAGGGCACTCATTCTTCCAATGTCCCTTTTTCTTGCAATATGCGCACTGGTCCTTTTCTAACCCGACTCTTCTGGGTCTATTGTTCACCCTGGGTGCCTGTTCTTGGCCTCTGCCTTTTCCTGGTGGTCCCTTTGGCTGGGCTTCTTGCATGGTTGCAAGCAGGACCTTGGTCATCTTCTTAGTCTGTGCTATATCTACCTCATCTCTATTGTTGAATACCCGTTGGGCTATCTCGACCAGCTCAGATAGGTTCTTTCCTTCAAACCCTTCCATCCTTTCTAATATCTGGGGCCAACTGACTGACAAAGGCTAAATTCACAGCCCTCCTATTATCAGAGTCCTCTGGGTCGATAGGGGTATATAACCGGTACAACTCTAAGAGTCATTCCAGGAATGCCGCCGGCGACTCATCCTTAGTTTGGATGACCTCACTTACCTTAGATAAGTTAATGGGTCGTCGGCCAGGAGACCAGAGGCCCTGGAGCAGAAGCTGGCGATACCGTTGGAGAGCCTCCTTACCTTGGTTGGTGTTGGGGTCCCAAGACAGACGGGTGTTCGGGAGAACATGTTGGATGCGGGTCGGGTCGGTGGAAGGCTGCCCATTGGGCTCTAATACCGCCTTTGCAGCCTCCCTCTGGATCCGCTCCTGCTCCTCTGAGGTAAACAGGACCTGGAGGAGTTGCTGACAGTCGTCCCAGGTCTGCTGGTGGGTAAAGAAAATAGTCTCTAGGAGAGAGGTTAATCCCTGGGGTTTCTCTGAGACTGAGGGGTTCTGGTGTTTCCAATTGTACAGATCGCTGGTGGAGAAAGGGACATAGACCATGAATGGCCTCTGAGTTTCTCCCCCAACTAGGGGGGAGCCAATTGGTAGAGTGGGGCCAGGACTGCTGTCCAGTTCGACGAGTCAGAGACGGTATCAATGTAAGGGGGAGGATTAGTGATCTCAGGGTCCTCAGGGGGCACCTGTAAGACAGGGTAAAGAGGGTTAGGTCTTTATCTGAACGGTTTCTCTTTTTGCTCCTTTGGTGTAGAGAGAAGGACAGATTTGGGTGTCATCTTTGATTCTTTTCCACTGCGGCAGTCCTTTAGATACTTGGAGGCATCAGAAACAATATCGATCCACATATCGATATATGGAGCCTGATCAGGGTGGCCAAGATTTCCGTAGATAATATTCTGCACCAGAAAGGCTGTTTGCAGGTTGAGTGACCCCTCTGATGGCCACCGTGTTCCAAATGTGGGCCAATCTAACTGGCAGAACCTCTGGAGGTCAAAGGGAGTGACACAGGCACCATATGCGTGGGCTCGTCTCCTGAAATCCTTAAAATGATTAAGGAGGCACTGAAGGGGGTTAGGATGATTCGAGGAAGAAGCTTGACTCATGTTAATAAAAAAAGGCAAGACCCCCACAAAAGCCAAATAAGCCAGGGCTAGGATCAGCTTCTGACCTAGCGTCCAACTGGACGGAGCCAGGGAGGCCAGATCTAAGGAAAGAATTAAAATGCTATGCATCGATATATGGAGTATGCTTATGAAAGCCAAGGCAATAAGAAGATAACAGTGCATTTTGACCAGTCCAGACAGACAGACACAATACAGACAGACAAAACAGACTACAAGTAACACAAAACGCTAGCATATCAGGCAGGTACTGGGTCAGGATCTGACATCTCAGACCTCACTGTACTAGGGAAGTTGTGCCGCGTCCAGCCTTCCACTAGTTCTTAGGGCCCACAGACAGGAACAGGTCTAAGCTGAGGCTTAGACAAACTCTAGGGCTTACCGGCAGAGAGGTCTAAGCCGAAACTTAGACATACCCTAGAGCTCACAGACAGACAGATACTCAGAAACCTGAATACCTATAATACCAGAAGTCAAGTCTGACGTCTCAGACCTTGACTGAACTAGGGAAGTTTTGCTGTGTCCAGCCTTTCACTAGTTCCCCGACACATACCCAGAAACCTGAATACCTGTAGTGCAGTCTGACTCGCCAATGAAGCTGCTCCAGATAGCTCGTGTCCAATTGTTACAGAATTGTACCTTTTGTCTGCCTGTCCTCCTGGGTAAGCCCGCCTGATGGCTGGGGGTGAGGAATGTCTCTCAGCGGCCGTCCCCTAGATGGGGCTGGCCCTCACCCAAGGTGGCCGGGGTCGTGGGTCTTAGAAGATCTCCCCTCCTTGGAGATATCTCACCGGAGCCTCCAAATGTTGTAGTGCAATCAAATCCAAGACCCACGGAGCCAATTGAGATGAATTGTGAGCCTTTACTAGCCAGCCAGCAACTGACTCTCCACCACGCAGGGTTAAAAGAGATCAGCCCTGAGCTCCCAGAAGAGGCAGTTTATATAGCCACCAGCACATCCCTGAGCAGATCACCACACCCTGGTTAACAGAATCCTTGATCAGATTACCACACCCTGGTTAACAGAATCAGAAGTAAATATTTAATACTGTCTTACTGGAAAATTATCCACCCATAACAAAACAAAGTGCAAATAAATATTGGATACTGCTACAAGTGTCCAGCAGCAATCCTCAAGAATCCTGGTTTCAATCACAAAACTTGCTATATATACTATTTCTAGTATCCCTTTCTCTAGGGTGTTTCTTCGAGTTCATATACCTTGTAGAGTCCACCTAAAACCTGTGTGTCCATTTTCAGACTTCTCGAGGAAGTGCTTCCTAAGTGAATAAACTTTAATTCTAGCACTCCATTGTATTTACATCCATGCATGCAGGCATTCATTCCATCAGAAAGAATTTTATGAAGACTATAATCTTAAAATCCTAATAACTTAATGATTTACTCATTGGAAACTAATCTCCCCACCCCCAATCCCCACTCCCCATTAACCCCGGAGCTTCTGTAACGCAGTAAAATTTAAATAATCTCTAAGGACATTTTATTTTAAATGTAGTTGAATAAATCTAGAATCAATTAATAATGTTGTGCCCGGGAATACGAAGGGCACTCCGCAAGCAAGAGGGCAAACTGCCCTTCACACTTATCTTTCTTACTCTCACTCACTCGCCCACGGCCCCAACCAGACCCCGCGCAGGCGACTGCGCGGCGCGCGGTTCCCACGGGGCGCCGGGGGGCGGGGCCCCGCACTCCGCCTGGCCCCCGGCGCCTGCGCTCTCGTCGCCAGCCCTGGCACCCTCCAGCCTCCGCGGCGCAGCCAGCGGGAAGGAGGGCGTGGCTTCGGCACCTCCTGCTCCGTCCTCGGCAAAGTGCGGAGGGATGTTCCCTGCTCAGGAGGAGGCCGACAGAACGGTGTTTGTGGGGAATTTAGAGGCCCGTGTGCGGGAAGAGATCCTTTACGAGCTGTTCCTTCAGGTACCAGGTGGGGAAAGGGCATTGGAAGCGAAGGGGCGCGTCGAGCCTGAAGCGCAGGCGATGGCTGGGCGCACCTGAACCATTCGGAGCCCGGCCCCCTTCCCGCCCTGACCTGTGCTTTGATTTTCATTTAGTTCAGCCTTGGCGCACCTGTCTCCTGGTGAGCTGCTGGGTAGTGAAATGGCCGAGTGTGCGCCCCACTCCCGTCCCCAGTGCAGAGTCCTGAGGATTGGCACTGACTGGGCTCCGCTCTCAGTAAGTGCTTGGCGGAGGCTGCCTGGGCCTTGTGTGTGCTCGGGCAGAACAAAACAGCCGTGTCACGGTCTGCCGTGGGGTGATAAGCAACCTCACGCCTTAAATCCAGCGAAATGAGCTGTACGGATTTTTAAATGCTTCCCTTTCCGCTATTTCTCCCCCAGGTCCTTTGATTTTACTCTGGTATGATAAATGAGATTTGAGATGATTTGCGTAGTCAGATCATGACTGTGACCAGTTATCCGGCCGTTTTCCATAATTTCATACCCAGCAGACATTCCGGAAACTCTTGAGACCTGTTACCTCCGGAATTAAGCCTCTTTTCTCCTGTAAACACTTATCTGTTGTCTACACCTAAGTCTCATTTGCTAAGGAGATAGCTGATAGCCTCATTCAGCCATTCATCTACCCGTTTAAAGGGTCCAGTACTGGGCATACAAATTTAGGAGACAGACTGGTCTTTCTAAAAGGGGAAAACTTTAATTAATTACTGTAATTTAGGATAATCTACAAAAGAAAGATGCATCATGTAACAAAGCCGTATCAGCAGTGTGACTTTGGGCAAGTAAATGAATATCTCAATGCCTCAGTTTCCTCGAATGTCAAATGGAAGCAATAGTATCTACAATATGATATTTGAAGATTAAATGAATTAATCTAAGTGAAACAGAACTGAGCCTGGCACTTAACTGTTTGCTGCTCTCTGCTGCTGCTACTATTATTACAAATAGTACTGCTAATACTAAGAAGAAGAGAAATAAGAAAGAATTACTTCCTCATATAAGAATAAGGGCACGTTCCAAGGGAGACAGTAACAATGCTAAATTTCCAGAAGTATGAGTACCAGCGGTAAAAAGTGTTCTTTATTTAGTTTTCAAAAGGCCCTACTTTTGTCTCTGAACTAAAGCACCCTTCTGTTAGTTATAGATACACATAATTTGATAGGGATAATCCCTTCTGATAACACAATTTTCTATCCTAGACATAAAACTTTTTATTACTTGAACAATATTGTTGATTTTAAGGCTTTTATGCTTATCCTAATAATTTGCCATCTTTTAAAACTTGTTCTTGCTCTTTTTAATATGCACTAACAGTTGTCTTTTCCTATATTTTCCCCCCAACACCTTTTGAAACTTGCCACTATAATTTTTAAAAAAAAAAAAAAGGAAGAAAAATTTAATAGTTCTTTGTCTCCAGAAGGCTTATGTTGAGCTTCTAAAGACAAAAAGGATGGGAAGTTGGAGTGAGTCAAAGGTCCCCATGCACATACATTATTTCTAGTCAGTAGAGACTGGATCTCTATCAGTTGTTTGGATCTATAAGACAGTATATCTATTCTCATTTTTTGTGATTTCTACATGAATAAAATGTTCGTCTCTTCTAACAGATCAGGCAACCAAGCATGTGTTTTTATTTTTGCCTAGGCCCTTCTGTACTCTGGAAAGAGTTGCTAAAGTGAGGTATCTTTTAGAAAGGCTTCAACCTAGCAAAACCCAACACCGTTCATGTGTTTCATTCTGATTTTAAAAGACTGTAAACGCTGATGTGATTGTTGCTATAAACAAGTATCTTGTTGAATTTTATCTTAAAAAAATGCTTTGACATATCTTCGAATTTGTAAAATTCAAAGCAATTAAGATATTCTGCCCCTTTGTGATTTCTTGTATTTAATATCAGTAGTGGAAAAGTACTGATTAAGATTGGTTTTACTATACATTTATCCTTTTACTAGTGTCTTTCAAATTTCTAATTGTTCTTTGGAGTGAGAGGGTAAGTTTTAATATCTTTGCACTTTTAAGGAATGCTGGAGTAGAGATTTTGAGGAGAAAGATAATGAGTTCACTTTCAAATATGTCGAGTTTGAAGTGCAATCACGTAGAGATCTCTAGCAGACTGTCTCCATAGAAGAGATGTGAGTAGGAAAAATAGATTTATTGGTGAAGTGGTCCTTGAAGCCAGAAGGAAGGCTGAGCTAGTCCCTGTGAAAGCAGACAATGAAGAGAAAACTGAGTGCTAAAATACAGTATTATTTTGAAGAAGATAATGTTTTTCTTTAGATTAAAAGCAGTTTCTTAATATATTTATTTATCTCTACAGAGAAAAGCAGTCACCAAAGATTTTACAATTAAAAAGTCTAAGCAGTTTACTATCGAATCTTAGCTGTTTATAAGTTTGTAAGTGCTTCCTCTGATCATTATCATGGTGGAGATGTAAATTTTTTCTGAGTTGTAATTAACACTTTTTTTTTTTTACAATTTTTGACTGCTTTTTACTCCATATTTTTAATTATAGGTTTTATTATTGATACAATCTGAATATTTTCAGAATATGGTATTGTATTCCATTTTAATAATAAACCATGACATGATATTCTCCAGTTGGTTTTAGAGCCTTTCTAATTTTCCACTGTTACAAATAATGTACCTACTTAAAAGTCTTAAACATATTAAAGCATATCTCAATGGAAAAAACACCATGTTGACAGAAAAAAATCTGTATGTTACCAGTTTTTTTGCCATAACCAACATTGGGTTTGTCATTTTAATTTATTTTGAGTTAAACACTTCCTGTGTATTGAGTATACACTTACTTAGATTGAAATGCTCTCTAAATCATTTTGTTAACCCCAACAGAAGGGTAAGATAGCTTTCCTTTTAAGATTTGGAAGTTATTACCTAGAATTTCCTATTCTTAGCACCATGAATCAATCTCGATGGCCAGAAAACAACAAGAAAGTGTGATGGAGTATAATATTTATTGTTAGAAAAATACATTTTTAGCAGAGCTGCATAAAGCTGTTATTGCTAACATTTTGTAACTGAAGCACACCTAATTTATTACCCTGAGTTAACCAAACACGATCTACTCTCTCACCTTTGACTTAGATGATGAATGGACAAATAGGAAATAAACATTAGATAACCTTTTAGTCTAAAATTGAATATACTTGATTTATCTGACTAAAAAAATCTTTAGATTTATGAGAAAATAATTTTTAAGTTTCTTATAGGCTGGGCCATTAACCAAAGTGACTATATGCAAAGACAGAGAAGGAAAGCCGAAGTCTTTTGGATTTGTCTGCTTTAAACACCCAGAATCAGTGTCATATGCCATAGCTTTGCTGAATGGAATTCGTTTATATGGAAGACCAATTAATGTACAGTATCGATTTGGTAGGTCCTATCACTGATGAATCCTGCATGTGTGTATTGTTGGTGGTAGTGTTCTCAGAAGTACAAGCATTTTGATTTCTATATACTGTAAGAACCAAAAGTGTCCCTGTGGGGTCTATTAAATTTTCTCAGAACGTGTCTAATTTATAATGATATATAATTAATTAGCATTGTCATTTATATCGCCAACCCATTTGCATCTCTTCTGTATTAAAATTTTTGATATTCTTAATTTTGATATCAGCCAGCAAGTATCTATGATAGTTGCTATTGGTTTTTATAAATTAAATCTAAATGAACAGGGGACACACAACTCTAGCTTTTATATAGCAAGGCTATTTGCTGATCTTCTTCTCATTGCTAATGTATGGTATCAAATACCTCCAATTTGGGAGATGGGGTGGGTGACTTAGTACTTCTCCTAGGGAACCATACTATATATATTGGCATAAATATAAGTCCCTGTAAGAGCAGCTGGCCAAATGGAGCTACAAAGTGACCTTTCATAATGGTGGAGGAAAAATTCCTGATATAAATGGCCTCAAGTGCCTTCTCCTGCACACATGTCAAGAACTGATCATCTTTGATAAGATGACCAGAGAACACTGTGCTAATACTCCAGCCCTTTCATGCTTGGAGGAACTAATAGAGGCAGTGCTTATGTTTATGTTGCAATGCTTACAATGCTTATGTTGCCTACTTCCCCGAAATGATTCAGACTTACTGCTATATCCCTTGTTTGTTTGTTTTTTATTCCTTTTGCTGTACTGAAAACTACAATAACAAAACAATGCCTCGTTGTAAATGAGAAGTGCTTATTTGTGTTTTATTTTTTTAAATGTTTTTGCAAAGAAGACATTAAAAAGTTTTTGTTTGTTTGTTTGTTTTTTTATTCCATCACTCTCTCAAATACTGTCCAGTTAACTCACAGGCTGATAGAATGGGCCAGGACATCGTATGCAGACACTTTCCTAGCCATCTGCTTAGCATCCTCTATAATATTGCATTGGCCTTTGTCAGTGCTGTTTAAAGAATTCATGCCTTATACACAGGAGGCAACTACACTGAATATTTGCTATTTTTATTTATTTATTTTTCCTTCCGTCACCATATGTTTGAACCCTTTTTTCCCCTTATTTTCCCACTCCCACCCCTCCCCTGTAAGCACTAAACTGTTGTCTATGTACATGAATCTCTGTCTTGTTCATTTGTTGCTTTCAGTTTTATATCTCACATAAGTGAAATCATATATAGTTCTCAACTTTTCTGTCTGACTTATTTTGCTTAGCACGGTAATCTCAAGATTTATCTATGTTGTCACAAATGGCAGTATTTCATCTTTTTTATGGTGGAGTAATATTCCATTGTATATAGGTACCACATCTTCTTTATTCAATGTATTAAAGGGCATTTGCCTTTTTTAGGTTACAGATGTATAGAATAAAACATCATGTATCTTATATAGTTCCATGTCAATATAATTATTTTGTAGAGCCATTGCTTTGGACAAAATTTGATTATAATTTAGTCATTTATAATAATATAAAAAATTTATAAATATTACTTAGAAGACTGAAGACATTCATATATCTTCATATATAAGTTTAGAATTTTAGTCAATACTACATTCTCTTGGGTTTGGAGTTTTCTATGGTTTAATGTTAGAACTCAAAGTAATTGTACCATGAAGTAATCTGTTATTGTGGTTTTTTTTAAAGGGAGTTCTCACTCTTCTGAACCAGCTAACCAAAGTTTCGAGAGCTGTGTTAAGATAAATTCACACAGCTACAGGTAATTAAAATATTTTTTTTTCATGAAGGTAAAGAAAATAAATGTGTTCTTCCTTATGCCAGGAAGAGTTTTTATGTCTTCTGGGCTATTGTAAATCTTATCATTTAGACAAAGGATAAAAGTAAGCAATTCATTTTTTCTGAAATCATTAAAAGTGACAAAAAATATTTTCAGTTAAGTTCAGTCATTATTTTCAGCAGTAGGTGGGAGAAATTTATATTTTTTATGTTCCTTATTTTGTTCTTTTGGTAGCTGTTAAGTCATGTCCACATCCGAGGTCTCATTGTAATTAATCATGTAAATACTGTTATTAAGGTTTCTGCGGTATTACTCTCACCACTTACAAATGGAATCTCTATCTAATCATCTGACTGCTTCTTGTTCTTCCCTCATTTTTGTCTCTACCTGTCCCTTAATTTCAAAGGTTAATTTCACCTTTCTTACCTTAGTATTATTAGCATTAAAATTGTAGAATACTATGAAGCAAGTAGACAAATGAAGACTAGCTATGGAATCTAGCCAGTATTTATAATATTGGAATTTATTCTCCATACAAGAAAATATTACATTTTTCATTGAAATTTTTAAGACGGCACAATTTTTGCTTATTTTTTTATTGTTATTTTTTAATTAATTTTTATGGTGACATTGGTTAATGAAATCCAATAAGTTTCAGCTGTAGACTTTAACAGTAAGGCATATATATATTTACACTGTTTGCCTCCCATAGTTAGATTTCTTTCTGTTACCACATATTTGACCCCTTTTACTCCATCTACCTCCCATCTTCCTCCTACCCCCTACCCTCTGGTGCTCACTAATCTATCGTTCATGTCTGTGAGTCTCTTTTTGTTCTGTTCATTTGTGCTTTTAGGTTTATAGCCCACATATAAGTGATATCATGCGATTTTCAACTTTCTGTCTGGCTTATTTTGCTTAGCATGATTATCTCAATGTCCATCCACATTGTAGCAAATGGGAGTATTTCATTTCTTTTTATGGCTGAGTAATATTCCATTGTATATATTTACCACAGCTTCTTCATCCAGTCATCTGTCGTAGGACACTTCGGTTGCATCCATGGCCTGGCCACTGTGGATAATGCTGCTATGAACATCGGTGTGCAAATATCTTTTAAGATATGGGTTTTCAAGTCTTTGGAGTAAATACCTAGTAGAGAGATTGTCGGATCATATGGTAGATCAATTATTAGTTTTTTGAGGAACCTGCATACTGTTTTCCATAGTGAGGACAGCACAATTTTTAAATTAGGGATCCTTATTATCTTAATGTGTAGAAAAAATTAGCAAATGTGGGTTCTTGTTAATATCAGCAGTCCATTTAGGAAAGGAGCATAATTTATATAAACAGTGATACTTTCAAAAATAAATTGAGAAAAATGTCTACCTTTTTTTACTTTTTATAATCTATAAAAAATTAAATGTGCGCTTGGTGATTGTTAATGACTTCCTCTACTATCTTCATATCTAAGTGTTCTTTGTCTTTATATAACTATAACATTGCTTAACATTTTCCCATCAGAAAACCAAATTTGATTAAATATTGAGATTTCAATGTGTAGTAATTCATAAGACTTAAGGTACCTTTGTGTCACCACATTATTAGTATAATAACTAATTATGTGTATGTGTTTAAAGTTAATCTTAACTGAGCTCTCTTACAGAAGTTCTTTTTAAGTTACGAAGAGCTTTTTTTTTTTTTTTTTTTTTTTTTTTTTTTTTAAGACAAGGGGACATTTAGGGGTGGGAATTTTAACTTTTCATTATGTTTTCTTTTACCTCCCCAAAGAAATGAAGAAGTCATGGGCAGACCTTCTCTTCCCATGCAGTTCTTTCCAACTAATAATGCAGCTTTACCTCAAGAATATTTTTTCTTTCAGAAAATGGTAAGTTTTATATGTCTTTGGTTCAATATATAATATGATACAAATTGTGAATATGAAAACTGTATGAAACTTATGGTGCTTAAATCTAAACCTGGGACAAAGGCAGAAGCTTCTATGAGCACTTCCCCCAGATGGCTGTCTGCTATACCACAGTTGTCTTAAATCCCATACATAGTACCTCAGCACACAGCCGGTGCATCAACAGAGAAGGGGTGGAAGGGAATAAAATTTGAGTAGAAAGTTGTTATTTAAATAACTAAAAGATATTTTTAAGAATTGAATAATTTCATTTAGTGAAACTTTTTATAATGAAACATCAATCACAGATATATTGCTTTCAGATGGATTTTTTTTTTTTTAAAAAAAATAACTTTTAAATAAGGCAGAAATTTTCAATTTAGGAAACAATTATTTTTAAAAACTCAAAAAGATGGTTCTGGCCTAGAAATCTTAATTATGATATTTATTATTTAAGTGGAACTTAGGAAATTGTTGTCCAACTCCTCATTTTATACATAATAAAATTGAGGTCCAGGGATATTAATTGACAAGCCCAAGATTGCACAATTTGTTAGTGACAGATATGGGACTATAACACAGGTATTCTAATTCACAGGGTGGGATTTTTGCAAACATCCAACATACCTGTGAGCTTCAAATTTTTCAAATAGCCATTTTCACTTTCATATACATAAGGAAAATTGATAATTTAACTTTTAGAAAAAACTTTTCTTAGCTACTGTAAGATATTAGTAAACAACCAGTTCTCATCTGAAACTGTCAATATCTTCTTCCCAGCATTTTTTATCTTTTGTAGAGATAAGAAAACATACACATATACACACACACTCTTATGTTATCTCTATTAATCTTTAATATACTTTGAATAGTTAGAAATTTGAGGTAAAAAGTACTTTAAAAACGAAGAAGTATCTATCATAACTATTAACCATGCTATACAATACTGTGTCCATTAGCCACATGCAAGACTAAGAAACTGAATTTTGTATTTTATTTAATTTGAATTAAATTAAAACCTAAAACAGATACAGTTATTGTTCAGTTATTGGAAACCTTACATATTTAAAAGAACTTGGGTATGTATATTCACTTTCTCAACTGTAAATTTTATGTCATGTAAATTTAGATCAAGTATTTTCTATGAAAATTTACCATCTGAATTGAGATATGTTATAAGTATAAAATGCACATCAGATTCGGAAGAGTTAGTATAAAAAAAGTAGAATACCTTATTAATAATTTTTATATTGGTTACATGTTGAAATGACAATATTTTAGGTATTTTGAGATAAAATAATTACACCTTTTTCTCTTTTTGTATTGTAACTGCTTGAAAATTTAAAACTACACATGTGTAGTTTTAAATGTGGCTTGCATTTTATTTTTATAGGACAGCACTAATCTGTCTTGCTGTGAGCTGTACACTATCTTCGTGTTAACCATTTAAGGCAACTACCACTTCTCTCCTTTGAAAAGGCACTAACTTTCTTACACTAACACATGGTTTGGTTTGCTCATAATTATTTGTATAATGCATGTAAACTGTAAACTTTTTTTTTAAATTTTTTGGGCTCGTTTTGGTAGACGAATGTCTTTTTCTCACAGCAGCGGCATGCATATAATCCAGCACTGCAGCTTCCTTACTGTGAGATGACAGCACCACTTCCTAATAGCACATCCGTGTCTCCTTCCCTAAATCACATTCCAAATCTAGAGGCTGGACCCAGCTCCTATGAATGGACTCATCAACAACCACATGACTCTGACCTTTATCAGATGAAGAAACGAAAGAGGCAAAAACAAACCAGTGATAGTGATAGTAGCACAGAAAACAATAAAGGAAGTGAATATAGCCAAAAGTTCCAAAAGTGTAAAAAGAAGAAAAGATATTAGTATTACATTCAAATAAAATTTATCTGTACTTGTGTTAATGCTCTTTAAAGAAAAAAAATAGAGTGTACTATATAACCAGTTTCATGACTTCTCTTTTTTGAAATATGTAATAACATCTGATTTGCTATTGAATTTTTGTCTTGAGTGACAAAAAATAATGTACTATTGTATTTGTAATGGTTTTGTTGACACATCGTCAACAAGAAATACACTTTGAGTTGTTATATTTCAGTACTGATGATGAAATTGCACTAAATTCTCAATCAAAAGTCACTGAGCAGTTACGGATAAGGCACTACGCTGTCCTAAATCATTGCCTATATGGAATGGTGGGTTTTCTGAATGAAACTAGTGCAAATATTTAAGAGTTGCATGTGGTTCCCAACAAGGACAGACCAAGCAATTTTTTATGTCTAAATATGTTATTTCTGAGCCTTACAGGTTAATTTCATAAAACGAAGAGCTATGACAGTGATACCAAAGGAAAGATGATTATCACAGGCTAGTTTTAGCATCATTTTCTTTTTATACAGTTGTATGTAAATATGAATATCTGTCTCATTTATTGTATTTCACAAAATAGTTGGCTATGTCAGAATTTATTATCCAGCTCTTTTGCAAATGAGTTTGAGAGGGTATATTTGACATTTAAATCTTAAAAATGAACAACAAAAAATAATTCATTAATGTATGATATTTAATATTTATCATCACATCAAGTTTCCTATTTTTGATTCTTTTAGAAGATAGACTACATGTAAATTTATTGGTTTATTTGGACATTTTTATTAGCTTTGTAGCTCAACATAAACTAAAATTTGTGAATATATTTACTAAAGCTAATTGGAACAATAATGCATCTTTATTGAGAGTTACCCATTGAATTTATTAGGAAAAGCTATGCTTGGATATTTCTTTTGCATGTTGCATAGCACTTTATAAATACTTAAAATAGTAAATATGTTTTTAGCAAAGTGAGTAACAATTTAACTTTTTATAAATATACAATGCAGTAAAGTTTTAAATGTAAATATTAGAGTATTTCCATCTGATCGACATGAAAATCTAAATACTGCTTGATGAGCGTGATGTATGTACCTTCATGTTCCCGAATATTTAAACTGGAAATGATGACTTTTTTCCTTTTAAATTCACAGTTTTGTAATTGAGAATTATACCAAAGGGAAAATATATTTGTGTAAATAGAAAATAATATATAGTTAAATGCATTAACTTCACTTCAGCTTTTTCTTCAATTTTTATACCTTACAGTTTACCTTAGCCCTAAATTTCAATATGATTGGTATTATAGGAAATATGTACATGAGAAATGTCTCTTAGCAAGTAAGAGTGGCATATTTGTAAGAAGATTGTCTTGAAATACTGATACACAAACTAAAATCTTAGAACTGCAAGGAATTCTTGCAACTTCTGTCATTAAAGCAGGAAATACCTCAGTATTAACTTCAGCATATCAATCAATTTTAATCAAACAGAAGGCAAAGTCATCTATCTACTTACTCAACATTTTTTGGTATTAGAAATGCAAAACTTCCCTTAAAATGTTCATATCATCTATAATCCTATGTAATTTTAAATGATCAGTTTTCCCAGTACTATGTTTTTGAGTTGAAATTACTTAAATTATTTGCCTTAGAGGGTTTGTTTTTACAATTTTAATCTATACTCTCAAAATCTGTTTATTTTTAATGTAATGTGCACATTCTACTTGAAATACTAGAAGAAACTTGGAATTTGAGAATAAAATCATCTGTTTTTTAAATGAGTTTCTGTAATGCATCAGGCAATGGAAAAATGAGAAAAATTACTTAGAATTAAAGTTGGTCAAAATGATGAGTGCAAAACATACCCTTGAATCTTTGTGTCCATATTCTTCCTCTATTTTCTATTTCCATACATCCTAGTAAAGCCAGTTACATCAGAAATAAGAGTTTGTCTCTTATTTCCCATTAAGAAAAGTGAATTGATAGCCTGGGTTTGATTTTGGTGAAAATAAGCTAATATATAAATCTCCATAAAAATTATATTTTACTGCACAAAGTTAAAAATATATACTTTTAAAAAGAATGATATCTGCCTTTACACTTCCAGCCCAGGAAGGTTGAGTGAGCACAGCCTCCACAGTTTGTGCTAAGCAGTATTTTCTTAGGTTGTTAGGATGGTGTTATTCTGCCTTTTCCTAATGAGATCTACAAGGTCAAATGCTTCCCCGACTGTGGGCTAAGTCTCTTTATCCCCAATCATGACCAACCTGCAAAAGTTATTTCATGAGCATGCAAAAACTGTCCTGGCAAGTGAGGACAAGTGATCCATTTTCTGATTCCTGGTAAAATTTCCTTGTGAGTTTCCAGTACCATCTTGTTATATAATCAACAAGTTTTATAAGGATTAAGAAACATATGCTACTGGCATTGTAACTAAAGAACATAACCAGTATGTAAGGATACAAACTAATATATTTCCTAAGTTATAAACCCTGAGAAGGACTGAGCCCAACAATCCTACACAATATCACCTAGTGCAAGGAACCTGAATCTAACAATAATTGGCTCCACTACTTGACCTTGCTTGGGGAGCTTAATAAATGAAAACATTCTTTAAGTGAATATTACTGATCAGTCCAACACACTATTTGAATCCTAATAAGTAATGTATTTGCTTCTATGTCTATATAAGAAAAATGGTAGTATCCTACATAGGTAAGTAACCTTCAGCCCAGCTGCTTATCCCAGCCTGACAACCTCAGTGATTTTATCCCACCAACAAGTTAATCATAAAGGAAACATTGCAGACTCTCCTGCATAATAAAACACTGGGAGTTATTTTACAGAATTCCCTTTATTTCTAAGTGGTCTTAGCTCCTCATTGTAACCGTGTTCAGGCTCTCACTGCTTGGAGTATTCAATTCATTAAACAAATCAGTCAACAATGAATATCATTCTAAACAGATTTTGGTGCTGGCTACATAATTGAAAATGTATGGTTCCAACATTCAAAGAGCTTATGGTCTACTGGCATAAATGGACAGTTAAAAAGGCAATTTCTGGATAATGTTATAATAGAAGTAAACAGTGCAATGGGACTGCATGAAAGTCTGAAGAAAATAAATTCTGGGAGGAGGAAGCAATCACCTAACACACACACACACACACACACACACACACACACACACACGATCTAGGAGTCCCAAAAGCTTTCTATGCTGACTGTCATCTTTTAACATTTTCAGTACTGCTGTTCACTCCTTAAGAAGAATGACTCCAAATTTTAAGCTGGTACAAATTTAAACGGCTTGCCTCTTTTCAGTATCACCCTGCCCCTCCCCCCATCCTCTTACGATACAGGACTTGGGATATGGCAATAACTGAAAAAGATAAAAATATCCCAGCTTTTGTGGAACATTCTTGTAGAAAGAATAAATAAAATGAAATATAAGGTGGGAAGTTAATAACTAATAACTGTTAAGGAAAAAATATATAGGGATATGATTAGGAATTAAAAAGCCAAAGCAGGCTGCCTCTGCCACCTGCACCTACTGAGGTGCCCAGTCCCTGGGGCTCTCCTCACTGGCAGTGTGCCCTACCCAGCCAAGTGACCTTGATGCACCTCCCACCAAGACCTCACCAAAATGCCATCGCAAATGGAACACACCATGGAAACCATGATGTTTATATTTCATGAATTTTCTGGGAATAAAGGCTACTTAACAGAAGAGGATCTGAGAGTATTCATGTAAAAGGAGTTTCTTGGATTTTTGGAAAATCAAAAAGACTCTGGCTGTGGACAAAATAATGAAGGACCTGGACCCAAAACCGTGGAGTCATTGTTGACCCTATTCATTTTCTCTTAATGAGAAGGCAGAATGGGCTTCCAGAGCTTATTTTCACTAATTGCTGGGGTCACCAACATGTGCAATGACTACTTTGTAGTATATATGAAGCAGAAAGGAAAGAAGGAGAAAGAACCGAGCAATTACTCCCACCCTAATAAGAATTCTCCCAATGAGTCAAGGAATCTCTCTGTCCCACAGCTTCCCCCTCTATAAGGATGTCATGAACAGATTGGAACTCTTGGAATATGAACACATAAAATCCCACTCCTGTTTGACAAGAGAAAGAAAAGCCAATTAAAACCAGATAAGGTTTTGATTTTTATATTGCTTGCATCCTCTTGTCCTCAATAAACAAACTTCTTTTTTAGGTCTAAAAAAAAAAAAAGCCAAATCAGGAGAAGAAATAAGCTATGTGTATATCTAAGGGGTATATATATATATATATCCAAGGGATAAGCGCTCCATACGGAAGCAACAGCAGATGCAAAGAACCCCCAAAAGAAACATGCTTAGAAGAAAGAAAAGGAAGCCAGTGTAGTAGATGAAGTTAATCAAGGAAGAGATGAGATCAGAAGATAATGGGACCTGATAGGCCATTATATGGACTTCGACTTTTAGTGGGGATGTTTTGTGAATGGGGGTAGGAGTGAAGTTGTGACATGGGCAGAAATATTGAGACTACTGAAATTATCCAGGCAAGGGAAGATGGCTACTTAGATCAAAGTCATAGCAAATTCTGTATATTTTTGAAGGTAGAGCTTACAATTCACTAAGCATTCTAATACTGGAAAAGAGAGAATGAGTAAGTTACTCTTCCAGAGTAACTGGAAGAATGAAGTTATCATTTATTGATATGGGAAAAAAACTATGAAGGAAAATTAGGAGCAGAATTTTGGACATGCTAATTATTATTTGCATACCAGAAATCTAATAGGAGAGATCAAGAAGTTTGTACACACAAATCTGGAGTCCAGAGGTGAGGTCTAGGTTGAAGTCTTAAACATTAGGATTATTGGCGCATCAATAGGATTTTAAGCTTTAAGAATGTATGAAATCACTTAGAAAGTGTATGTAGATAGAAAGGAGATGAGTTCTAAAGATTCTGCCCCAAGTATTGTCAGTTTTCATAGAGGATTACTTTAGGGAGATTCATGCCAGAGGGAAATGAGAAAGAACAGCCAACAAAATAGAATGACAAGAAGAAGAATGTAGAGTCTGGGAATCCAAGTGAACAAAGTGTTTCCAGGAGGAAGAAGTGGTTAGTTGTATCAAATATTATTAGTAGGTCAGGAAAGATGAAGACTTAGAAGTGGTTCTGGGATTTAGCAGTGATCCTTCCTACTAGACATGTTGGATAAATGATTTTGCAAAAGCATGAGCAGAGGGATTTCAAGTGAAAATAGAGGAAATAACAGACTGAAAGAAGAGATAACGTATTCAAATGTCTTGCTGTAAAATGGGTAGGAAATAATAAGATTATAACTCAAGTAAAATATATAAGAGGGAATTTTGTTGGTTTGGTTGGTTGGTTTTCTTAAAAACCTAAAAAATATCTAAAATTCTACTGTTTTCTCTTATTCTCTTTGGCTTAATGCTTATTGTTGTTGTTGTTGTTATTTTTATCCTTTTGTTTATTCATTTTGTTAAATTTTTGGTGGAAGAGAAGATAAAAATTGGTGTCAATATATCAATATATCAGGTTTAAAAAGAAGTTTTATTTACTAATTTTTGAAATCATTTTAAGAAAATTAATTCTTAGTTATATATGTTTTAAATAATTTTCCAGTTTCTTTTTTGTGTTTTCTTTCCAGAAGATTTAATTTCATATAGTTAATATATTGTCAAATCTGTCAGTCTTCTTTATGGATTCTGGGGCTTTTATCATATTCTGAAAGCCTTTCACAATCAAAAAATTTTTTAAAATCTATCATGTTTTCTTTTAGAATTTTTCTAGATTCAATTTACATATAAATCTCGGGTCATGGAGTAACTTTATTAGGATATGAGGAAATAAAATCTTTAGATTTTTGTACTTGTGTTGTAATTTTGTATAAATTGCAAAATTATGCAATTTTGAACTTTTTTCCTAAATGCCTACATGTTTTCTTTTTTTTTAAATACCAAAACAGCAATTGTGTTTTCTATGTTATGCAGTTCCCCAGATACAGCCTGATGAAAGGAATGCACTGACAGATATTATTCCCCCCACCCACTGGAATAGGAGTTTGAAACAAATTAAATTGATATACCAACTTCTTACATAAACTATGAAAATAGCAAGGGACTCTAATGAATTTGATTCCATTTCCACCTGAGGTGACAAAGAAAATTTTATGAAGATAGTTTTGTTAAACTTGAATTTAGAAGAATGGATAGTATTTTGAAACATCAAAAATGAGGAAGTTATTTCTCAGCAAAATGAACAGTTTAGAGGTAGAAAAATGAAAAGTGTAATTATAATATGGTAAATTTAAGGACCTTAAGGACAGTTGATGGCATTTAGAAATTTAAAAGTCAACTAAAGTTTAACTGAGGGGAGTCTCAAGTAATATGTCACACTTTAAAATAGCATAAGAAATTTGTCTTATAAAATATTTTAAGAACATAAGCGAGTGAACCTCTAAGGAAAGTGACTTGTCAGCAATTACACAAGGAGCAGGATTTTCTGAAAATGATGCAAATACACACTTTGAGAAGAAGCTAGCTGAAATAAGAATTTCCAAACCACTTCTTTTATCCAGAAGGGTTAAACTGAAGTTAGTTGCCTGTGAGATAAGTGCCTTCCTTCCACTTCCCCCCATGCCAAGTAGGTAGGACTATAACTTCACCTGTACCAATTGTCTTCAAGTTCAAGACAGCAGTGCCCCCTGCAATGGCACACAAACCCACGAGCACACAGCTTCAGCTTCTCTGAGGGAATAATGAGAGTATGGTCAACTGTGTCTTCTCTTGTTTTTCTCTAAATTTCACTAATGCAGTCCATTCTTCAACTCATCTGTGGGATGGTGAGAAATTTATCCTGAGTCTTGTTCTAAGAATGATCTTTCCAGATCTAAGCCAAGCTCTCAGGACACAAAGTCAAGATGGAAGAAGAAACTCATCCAATTTTTTAGGTGACTCACCACAGTTTGTTCAAGTAGACAGCAATCCAGTGAGAAACACAAACTCACGTGTCTATGAAGTCAGCTCAAACAACAGACTTATAGCTTCTATGCTCGTTTTCTACCCTATGATTCTCATTTTTATGACAAACAACACTTTGAGACAGCACAATACAAAACAGTACCAAAAAGTCAGTCAGTCATGAATGGACACAGTCTTATCCCTGGTAAGGGATAATCCAAACCAAGAATCACAATACCCAAAGAACTAGTTCTAACCTAAAAATTTCCTCCTGTAAATCTAAATTATGGATATCCCTTTTAGAAAAGCCAAAGAGAGATTCTTTCTGCCCTTATCTGACCAAACACTGAGCAGAGATCCAGGAGTCTGACTGGTGAGAAAGCTTACTTTCTCTGGCTTGGTCAGAAATCTCAAAATCTCAGCTTCAGCCTCCACAGTGAATGGGGAGTCTTGACCACTCCATCTTCATCATCAAAACTCTTTGGAGAAAAACTTTCCCTCTGTCAATTTATGCTCAATTGGTGAGGGCCTGTAAATTAATTAAAGACAGATTAACAGGATGTATTATAATTCTCTAAAGAAATAGAACCAATAGGATTAATTTATTGACTGTTTAATTAGCTGATTGATTATAAAGAACTTGCTTATGCAATTATACAGGCTGACAAATCCTAAGAACTACAGTTGGCAAGCTAGAAGCCAATGACATAGTTCCAGTTCAACTCTGAAGGCCCAAGAACCAGGAGAGCCAGTGGTGTACTTCCAATTTAAAGGTCATAAAAAAACCAATGTTCCAGCTTGAAAGCATTCCTCTTATTCAGGGAAAAGTCAGCCTTTTGTTCTATTCAGACCTTCAACTGATTGGATGAGACCCACTCACATTAGGGAAGGGCAATCTGCTTTACCCAATCAATTTAAATATTAGACTTATCCAAAAAACACTTTCACAGAAACACCCAGAATAATGTTTGATAAATATCTGGGCACGCTGTGGCTAAGTCAAGTGGACATATAAAATTAACTATTACATAGGAGAAAAGTTTAATTCATATACACGTGGGAACACTCGATAAGGAGGGACTCCTCAAATTGCCAGAAGTAATGGTTTATATACCAACTTAACAAAAGGGGCGTGATGGTTTAAGGCTTCAGTGGAAAAGTATGGAAGGTTCTATTTGGCTTATTTATACAATCTTTCATCTGGGTACTGATGAGGAGAGGAGGGTCTTTTTCCTCTGGCCGCTAGTTTCCCTAAAGGGTGATTTATGGCACCTGAACCCTAACATCCCAGTGCTAAGGATCAGTCTTTTCTCAAACAGGAGAGTCATTCAGAGTGGGGTTTCTGGCTCTGCTTAAGTAAAGGTAAATTTAAATAAAGTTTCTTTCTGAGACTGCTGTTTATTCAGATGTTTTTAGTTTAAAGCAATCCTTATACTATTCTGGTGGGATTTTGGTCCCTTTAATAGCAAATGTACTTGCCTGTTAATATTTATGTAAGGAAGCTGATATTACATTTTGAAAAAAAATGTTTTTGTGGTAAAATTCACTGACTCTTAAACTGTATTTAATATGAGCTAAGACATTTTTGGTTTAACTAACATTTGCCTCTGTATACATGTCCAGACATGTATCACACTTTTTTTTAATTATTCAAATACCTATACAATACTATGATCTGAAAAATTGGTATGTTTCTTTAATCAGAGATTGTTAAATTAGTAATTATATTGCTTCAAAATTCCAATTAACATCTCCTTAACTTAAAACCTCACCCCTAGGTAGTGGGAAAGCTCACGGTCATGTCACAAGATTTTAAACTTCAAAACAGAGCAGTCATTTGCCTCAACTTCATTCTTCAAAATATGTTCACACAGGTAGAATTTGATTAAATGAATGTCATATTCAAAAAAATAAGAAACTAAAACATTAGCCTGAGGGTTATATGTGAAAATGGGCGAGAGTCAATTTTAAGCCATTACTTTGATGGAAATCTAAGGTCTATCTTTCTCATAAACTGGTACCACCTCCGCCTTCTACCCACAGATTACCAGCTGCCCACACAGCTGCTTCGTCCTTTCTTGTCCCCCATCAAAGTAGTACTAAGACAATCATATGATCCATTCTACCCCAGAAGTAATTGGGAACCTTATGAAAGAACTATGAAGACACCATAATGTACTTCTCTGAAGAACAGTGAAGATAAATTCACTGAACTGCTTCAAAGAACTATTTAGATTTTCAGACAATAGCAAAAAAAAAAAAAAAAAAAAAAAAAGAAAGAGCATTAATCAAACTGTCTTTATTTCTTGCTGGAGATGTTCATTACTTGATTTTAGAAGTAGAAATGAATGAATGAATGAGGGACCGAAGCTGTAAAAGGTTGATGATCATAACTACTACAATTTATTCAGGCTGCTACATGCCAAACATTAGTCCTGAGAAAAACATCCTAAGAATGAGGAAGCTGAGTTCAGTTGCACAAAAATACATATCTTTTTCAGTGGAGAAAAGCTAGAATATAAATCTCATGAGACCCTGTTCTAGTGCTCTAACTATATTAGCACACTGTTAGTACTAAATATTTGTTTGCAGGGTCTATAATAACTAGAGAGTGATTTTGAGTGGAAATTTGTATAATAGATATCATAATAAACTCTTGCTACATTTAATTTCATTATCACTTATCCTAGATACAAACCTGGGACTAATAATAGTCAATGTGACTGAAAATGAGACCCTGTATAAAGACTCTGACTTAACTTAGAATAAATTTCAAATTTCTTAAACTTACTTTAGAAGCCTTCCTGCAATATTCTGTAGGAATAACAAAACTGTTTTTTTTTTCTTTTGTCACCTAATCATCTTATTTCAGTTCCATATTTCCCTGTTTCAATTATCTTTTCTCCATATGATTTACATCATTTAGGAAATGTAAACAAAAATAGTTTAAAAATAAACTACTGCAGTGTGTGTGTGTGTGTGTGTGTGCGCGCGCATGCGTGCGCGCGCATGTTTGTGTTTAAAAAAAGAAGCATCAGCAAAAACATACAGTGGAGAAAGAAAAGTCTCTTCAATAAATGGTACTGGGACAACTGGAAGCTACCTGCAAAAGAATGAAACTAGACTGTTATCTATCATCACACACCAAAATTAACTCAAAATGGATGAAGGACCTGAATATAAGACCTGAAACAATAAAATGCATAGAAGAAAACATAGGAACTAAACTCAGGGACCTTGGACTTAAAGAGGATTTTATGAATCTGACCTCAAAGGCAAAGGAAGTAAAAGCAAAAATAAATGAATGTGACTACATCGAACTAAAATGCTTCTGCACAGCCAAAGAAGGTAAAGAGACAACCATCCAAGTGGGAAAATATATTTGCAAGCAATGCCTCTGATAAGGGCCTACTGTCTAAAGTATACAAAGATTCATACAACTCAATAACAACAACAACAAAAAAACGATCCAATCAAAAAACGGGCATAGAACCTGAACAGACACTTCTTCCTAGAGGACATATAGATGACCAACAAATATTTGAAAATACGTTCAACATCATTAGCTATCAGGGAAATGCAAATCAAAACCATAATGAAATATCATATCACACCTGTTAGAATAGCTATAATCAACAGGACAAGTAATAACAAATGCTGGAGAGCTTGCGGAGAAAAAGGAACCCTCGTACACTGCTGGTGGGACTGCAAATTGGTACACTCACTATGGAAAACAGTATGGAGGTTTCTCAAAAAACTAGGAATTGATCTATGATCCAGCAATCCCTCTACTGGGTATTTACCCCAAAGACTTGAAAACTCATCCAAAAAGATACGTGCACACCGATATTCATAGCGGAATTATTCACAGTGGCCAGGACATGGAAGCAACTGAAATGTCCTACAATAGATGATTGGCTAAAGAAGCTGTGGTACATATATACAATGGAATATTACTCAGCCATAAGAAGAGATGAAATACTGCCATTTGCAACATGGATGGACCTCGATATAATCATGCTAAGCAAAATAAGCCAGACAGAAAAAGTTGAAAATCACATGATATCACTTATATGTGGGATATAAACCTAAAACAACAAACAGGACAAGCAGACAGAGACTCATAGACATGAACAATAGGCTAGTGGTTACCAGAGAATAGGGAGGAGTAGGGAAGAGGGAAGTTGATGGGGTAAAAGGGATCAAATATGTGGTGACAGATATAAATCTAACTATGGGAGGTAAACATGTATATATATATATACACATATATAGATATATACAGAGATATATAGATATGTGCCTTACTGTTAAATTGTACATCTGAAACTTACTGGATTTTGTTAATAAATGTCACTCAAAAAAAAAACTAAAAAAAAGAAAAGAAAAGAAAAGAAAAGAGGCATCAGGAGCAAATAAACAAAACAAAACAAAAAAGAATTTAAAAAAATGTTTAAATGCAATAAAATCACCTCTGACAAAGATGAGTGACAATGAAATGCCAAATTTTTAATGTTTTTTTAATTCTTTACTTCTTTTTTTTATTTTGTTATATTTTTATGTCACTTGCTTAATTAAGCCTGAAATTGTGGTATAAATACTGTGTCGAAATTTGAAAGTAAAGTACAATGTAAAGTAGGGTTTTTGCTCTGAGAGTGGCCAGCTCCCTGACTGACAAGAGGCATTACAAGGTGGAATTATTAAACTCAATATGAAGAGTCTATGAAGAGTCTTGTCCTCCATTTTGAAGTTCAGAAACCTAATTATGTCTGCACATCTATTGTGGATTGCCTTACATTTAACTCATTTCCCATTTGCCCCCAAATTACTTGCCGGCGGTGCTTGCAGCTGCAGTGTTTACCCCGAGGTAACTCGCAGATTAGCCCCGAACTTTGCCACAAAATATCTCACTCTTATTATTATTTTCTCATCACTCTAATATATTGATAGTCTTTGGAAACAAATGACATCATTTTATTTATAGCATTCTGTTTTTAGTAGTGGTACTTCCATTTACAAAATATAGTAATTCTCAATATCTGAAAATGTCAAATCCTAGAAAACATAGCATTTTTACACGTGATGTTAACGTCATTTCTGAACAGTAGTTAGCCAAAGATTCATCTGATGAATTCAATTTATGTATACATTTCTGTTACACTAGGACTAGAGACAAGTTCTGTTTACAAGTAACTCCAGTATAACTTTAATAACTTCATATTGAACACCAGTCAGATTTTCTTTGGCCTCAGATCATGTTTATGTAAAATTAGGTTAACACTGGCAGTGAGCTTCTTTTTTTCTAAAATAGGTTAATAATTTCATTTAAAGGCTAATTCCTTCTTCATCATGATCCACATTATTTTGATAAAAGGACATTGTTTTCTTAGTCACAGCTACCTGAAAAAGCTAAATGTACAAAAACCAAGCCAAACCTATCAAAGACTCTTTCTTGCTATCCACTTCTGGCCAAATGAGCTTGGTTGGCATTGGTACCCAATCTTAGTACCAATGGTTGGCTCGATCATAGTCTCTTCTGCTGGGAAGTACAAAGAAGAAAGAGAAACAGTGGCTATATTCTGAAAATGTAAATTTAGGAGATGTCTTTAGCTGTTTTTCATCATGTAGATGAGAAAATCAGAAAATGTCCTTTACAGAAAAGAAAATAGATATGTAGAGAAAAGCAAGAATAAAAGCGAATAATAAAAGTATTTGAAACCTTGGTTTAAGAATTTACCTAAAACTGTAGTTTTACAATAAATTTCCTCTTTTGCTTAGGTCTTTGATTTAGATTCTATATAATATACTCCTTAAATCCAAGCATTTATTGTAAAGTGAAGATCATAGATCAAGTTTATAGTGATTTCCCTTAAAATCTGAGTTCTGTCACTTCAAATCTATTACTTAGGGTAAGTCACTTACCATTCTTAATTTGGTTTTCTCTTCAGAAAGATTGTGGTAATTTACATTTCTATCAGCTATATATGTGCCTTAGTTTAGGCTGCTAAAATAAAGTACCATTGAATGTGTGGCTTATAAACAAAATAAATGTAGTCCTCACAGTTCTGGAGGCTGGTTGTCCCAGATCAAAATGCCAGCATGGTTAAGTTCTGGTGAAAACTGTCTTCCAGGTTGCAGAGAGCCAGCTTCTCATTGTATCTTCACACTGCAGAGAGGAGGGAAGGAAAGCAAGCTATCTCATTAACCTCATTGGCTCCACCCTCACAACCTCATCTAATCCAATCACCTCCCGCAGGTCCCACCTCCTAATAGCAGCACAATGAGGGGTAGTGTTTGAACGCATGAATTTTAGGGGAAAACAATCACCTAGTCCATGACTATGTGAGGCAGCCAGCTCATTTTTCAACAACTTTATTCTCAGTCGATATTTAATTTATTTTATAATTGCCAAACACTAATCTAGTAAATCAAATATGTTATTTTGGTTTTTAAATTTTTATAGATATCATTATAAATAAAATTTATGAGGAAAAAGAGGTGATACTTTATTTTTATTTATTAATTATGTTTTGGTGTATGTGACCTAAGTTCTTTGTTCATATTTTCCTATTGAGGGATCACATATTTTTAAATTATTTTAAAGAGGTCCTTATATGGATGAATATTGACCACTGGCATTTATAATTGTTTCAAATGTACTTTCACTATTTGTCATATGCTTTTGATTTTGTTTAGGTATCTTTGAACTGGTGAATTTACAGTTTGGGCTCAAGTCTACCATTTTCTCAGGTGTAGTACCTGCCTTGGGTGGCATTCTCAGAAAAGTCATTACTTTTCTTTTTTCTTCTTCTTTTTCATATTTCAGAGAAGCTGACAGATCAGTCCAGTTCTTTCTCTCTCTTTTTTTAACTTTAATTTATTTTATTATTAGTTTTATGGATACAGTACATTGGTTAGACATTTACATGAAACAATCCTACTGATTACTTTATCCTCCCTCTGGCTGTACATACAGTCATCAGGTCTACTTTTATTTATTTATTTATTTATTTATTTATTTATTTATTTATTTATTTAGCTATCTATCTATCTATCTATCTATCTATCTATTTATTTTTATGGTGACATTGGTTAACGAAATCCAATAAGTTTCAGCTATATACTTTAACAGTAAGGCATATAGAAAGGTCTTTTTATTATTAAGTTATGTGACTACTTCCAGCTTTTCATCTGGTATTTTATTTAATATTTAGCATTTAAATATATAATCTACCTAGAATTAATGTTATTGTGTGGTATAAGTTAAGGATTGAACGTTTTTATTCTCCAAATATTTAGTTAAAGTGACTCCTCTATTATTTAACAAATTCTTAGTTGTTTGTGTTTCTGTACTTTTTATTCTACTTTATTGAACTGTCTTTTCAGCAGTACTACATTGTTTTAATTACTCCAGCTTCAAAATATGAGGGACTATCTCCACACACTTTGGCATCTCCATAAAACATTTAAATCAATAAAATTTTATTACAGTTAAATTTGTTTTTCTGTTTGTTTTATAATTGTAAAATAGTTTAAATTTAGTAACTACTTATGAATAATAAGGAACCTAGCAAAAAAAATCACCTTTAAAAGTTAATTTTGCTTTGAATTATTTCCTTTCCTTATTTTCTAGTTTAAGCTAAAATATCTACAGAATTCTTTGAAGTCCTGGCAATTGAGTTGAAAAATATATATGAAAATGTTGTCCTCTTGAATCAATATAATTTACAATTTTATTGTCATACCAATTTTACATATTCTATATTCAGAGCAAAAAAAGGTAAAACAAAATTAATATTTTTAAATACTTTTGTGAATGTTTCATTAGGAATATACAATAAGGGAAGATGAACAATCTAATATTGCTCTCTGTTTTCTTTTCTCTCTTTTTTCTCTCATCTTTGTTTAATTGACAACTCCTGTAACATGAAAACTTTTTCTACAAATTTTTTTCCAGTTATAAAAATGAGTCAATCCTATTTTCAGCAATATTGACACAGAATATTTAAAAAGGACTGAAAATCCTATAGTACTTGAGTACGTTAGAAAAGTGTTTCCCCAGGGAGTGACCTTTATGGGAATGTACCCTGGTAACCAGAAACCAGGAAGAGGCTACACTGGAATTCATATAACATAGCCTCCAGCTCAAGTGTGTTATTAGAGGGAGAAAGAGTCAAAGTGGTATAGTTATTACATGTAGATGGGCAAATATCAACTGTGTTTTAAATGAACATGTACATGGAAGTTCTGGAATTAAAAAGTAGAAGAGAGAGTGCATTGAACAGCACATGACAGCATTATCTGTTCTTTCTAGGCTGATAGGTACATAGATACCAGAAAAATCAACAGCCACTTCAGCTGAGAAATCTGTGGAGGAAGTTTTTTCTAGCTGAAACAAATGTGAAAGTAAGAAAGTTTTGTAGGTTTAAGCAATTCTCTAACAAAAGGCAGAAGCAACAGCACTGATAATACATCCCCACAAAAGCTCACATTACTTAATAAAGCTCCTCTTTAATACAGCAAGGAAGAGTCAGGAAATGAAAATGAAGAGGATTTCCCAGATTGTAAAGAAAGGCTTCCAACTATTGTCTATACTTTGTAATATTTCAATTGCTATTTTCAAAAAAAAAAAAAAAATGAGTATGTCTAGGTGTGTTTTTCCCAGAAATATAGTAAATGCTTGTACTAAAATAATCCTCATAAATCAGTTTACACTTACAGTTTATGTATCTTTACAATGAGCATTGACTGCCTGGTGTTAAATGAATAGCACTAGCATTCTGTCAGAGCTGAAACCAGGATATCCTATCCATCTTCCCACCTACCCATCTTACTCAGTTACAGTTTAGCTTCTTGCAATAGACTTTAGTAATGCTGAGTAGTGGGTTCTGAAATAACAGCTTCCTTGAATGGAAATAAATTTTTCTTAAATTTGCTGAGGGGCTGCATCAGTGCTATGATATTCATGAGCATTCTATTACCTTTTTGGACTTTAAAAGTTGAGGTCACATCAGACACTTGGTGGTGAATTAATGTACCTCTAAGTAATTATACCCATTTTCAGTGACTTTGTGACATGTCAAATTAACTAAACTGGAATTACATTTCCCAGAATTCTCTTCCTTATAAGTATAGGTCTGGTTAGCCATAAGAGAAATAACATTAGAAAGAAAGCATGGAAGCAACAACCATTAAGCTTTAAAGTTCCTTGTAAGGTGTTAGACACTGCTGTAGCTCACACAGGTTTGTTATTGATCGGCTGGTTCTCATTATTGGCATGGGCAGTAGGCAAGGCCACAGTTCCTCCATGTTCCCAGAATCTCTTTGTTCAGTGTTTCTGAGTTCTGAGGTGGGCAAGTGTACAGTTCTGTGGTGAAAGCATCAGCTAATCTGCAAGTCACCCACATCCTCATGATTGGAGATAGTGAGAAATACATACAGGTTCGAATTTGTCCTTGGTCATCCCACTTCCCATCTATCTTTTTTCTATACTTCTGTCCATATTTATCTATAGTCAACTTATAGCTGACTACCAGAAACAGAGGTATCAGTCTTTCATAGACTTCTCCACCAGGTCCTACTACTGTGTAGGATATAATCCCTACAATAAATCCCTTAACAGTCATAATATTTCTTCTTCCTTAGTTGTATCCTACAGTTTGGTGCCTGCGATAGAGGTACTGTCTTAGCAAAAACCCAAAACAAGTGATATTGGCTTTGGGACAGGATGGCAGGAAGAGGGTGGCAGGCATAAGGTGGAAGGGGCTTCAGAGACCATGAGTTAAACCTGGAAGGGACTTCAGAAAACAGTGAAGATTTGAAAAACAGCAAGGAAATTATTTGGTAATGTCCTTTTGTAATGTGAAAAATAAATAGGGTACTTAATGATCTCTTAAATCTAACTGGAAAGATTTATAGACAGAATGTGGAAAATTTCAACAGGCAGCTTCTAGTTTCCTATAATTAAATACGAGGTGAGAGCAGGGTGGGAAGAAAGAGGCTTAGACAAGGAACTGTATCATCTTTATTCAGATTTTAAAAATTTAGAGGAAATATTCATTATTGAATGATTATTTGGTCCAAAATTAAATTGTTTTCCATTCTTAGTTATTCCCAGAAAAAAGATTCTCAAGAAAGAATAGCTTTAGCCAATATAAAATCCAGCATACTAAAAGAAACTCAGGCCACATATGTGTGTGTGGCTATTGTAGTAAATCCTCTTAAGAACTCAAAAAAAAAAAGTTAAGAGCATATCTTCTAAAGCTCTTAAAGATCTTATAGATGTTGCCCCCTAGTATCCCTGCTCTTGGCCCAAGGTAGAAAGGGCCTATCTTAGCAAAAAAAAAAAAAAAAAAAAAAAAAAAAAAAAAAAAAAAAAAATTGTGTATGTTTATGCCAAAGGCTGTGCCAAGAACTGAAGGGAGTCATTCCCAGGAAACAAAACAGTGCCCAATCCTCGATTTCAGAATTCCTAACCCTCAGTAACTGCTGTGCTTCTTATTTCTGCCTTATTTGAACTGGAGTTCCTACTGCACTTACCTTTGTCTCACCACTGTATGGAGGTAGAAAAACTTGTTTCTTTAGTTCACAGCTTATCAAATTGACAGGGACAGTGCCCTAGGAGCCAAAGAGCCACATCTATTCCTGGACCCGATAGATGATAACCAGCTGGAACCTGGCCTAAGCATGATGCTATAATGTAATAAGAACTTTGGGAGTCATGGGAGGAGCTGAATGTGTCTTCTTTGTGTTCAAAGAGTTAGCAAACTGTCATACAATAAAGGTGACCATAAGTTCTTCGGCACTTTTCTCATGGAGTTATGGGGGGTTGTCTCACCTCTTGAATCACAGTGGGTTCTTTGACAGCTTTGGCAAATATATCATGGCCAAAGTGATGATGCTGTGCCAGTTTTGGGTCCAGACCATTGAGACCAATGTTTCCATTTCCTGTATCTCAGAATATTCAACTTTAGAGTTTTGAATCTTCATGCAAATGTTCAGCTGGAGGGACCGTGTGGAGAAGTCTTGAGACTACATGGGTCCAGTTGAATCCCACCTTCCTACAATCCTTGCTCAGGCCAGGCATGTGAGTGACTCCATTTAGGATCTCTGAATCAACCCATCAGCTCAACACCACCAAATGACCCCAACCAACACCATAGGGAGCAGAAGAATTTCACAATTGAGCTCCACCTAGATAACTGACCCATTGAATTATGGGATATAATAAAATGTTTTGGTTTTAGCCACTTAATGTTAGGATAATTAATTACACTGCAGTAGATAACTGAAACATTTTAATGTGAGCTATCCTTGTCTGCAGCTGCTGGGATACAGAAAAAGGTATTTATATTTTAATATGGAAAAGGAGAAGCATTGCCCTTTCCCTTGGTCTCTTTGGGGGATGAGTTGGTCTCGAGGTGCAGGTATTCTCTGTTCCCCATACCATAAGTTTTACAAGCACTGCACTTAGCTTTGTAAATTTTGGAGTCCAATAATTGGGGACCATTTGCAACCCATATTCCACTACATTTTCCTTCCAAATTTTGTTAATAATCATTATGTTTAAGCCTCCATCTCTACTTCTTTGTCTTCTCACATCTTTGAAATTCAGGTGGCAATATGGGGGAATATTTTCTCATCCCTCACTAAAGTATTCTGCCAAGCCAAACTTTCAGAATTTCAATGCAATCAGATTGGTTTTATTGGCATACCAGTGAGATGAAGAGGTAAAGAACTGATTTTTTTGGTCACATCTCATTGACCAAAAAAATAATTTTTTCTATATGCTTGCTGAACAATTTAGATGTATTTCTGCAAGCCAAACTGCCTTTATTTATTGTTTTAAGTTTTTTTGCAACGTATCTGTTAACTGAGAAGTTTAGAGCTACATTTCTCGTCTCCCTTCTTATGGTTAGAGTGAGTAAAATTGCAAAGCTTTACTTCTTAGAGTTAATTTGTAAAATTTTTGCTGCTCATTTAATTTTAACCATAAAGCATCCCATTTACCCATATGGTGTATCCATAAACAGATATGTTTAAAATCTGATCTTAAAAAGTCTTCAGAAATAAGTGTATTAAAGCTGTTCTCAGAATTTGCAGATTCTGCTTTTCATATTCTGCTTTGGTTTCCTCTCTGAGTTGACTATCTATTTAGCTTTCTCTTTGACTTCTTCCCTCAAACCTAAATTCTAGCCATTACAAGCCAAATAATCTAGAAAGCTTCAAAATCAGTTTACTCTTCTCAGATCAAGTAAAATTACAAAAGCGCTGTTTATCTCACTAAATGCCTTTAATTTCTCTTTATTTCATTCAAAGAGATAAAAAAAAAGTCTCTTTTCATTTTCTTTCTAAATCCACCCTGTTTATGTACAGTGACCATCATGCAGATCCAGCTTTGTTTTTGCAGGCTTTCTAATATCAAATGTTTAAGCGATATTAGGCCCCCCAATATTTCCTAAAACTATTAAATAAGAATCTAGGTATAAGAAAGTATAGAATATAAGGTGTTCTACAAATAACAGTCTGGACTCTAGCTGTTTTGTGGATAAATCAGAATTCTAAATCCCTCAGTTGACTGGATTATTCTTTAGCTCCATTCAAAGGGACAGTGGTGTACCGAGCAGACATCCCTTCCTCTGGCTTTCTCAGGAGGAGTACAGGAGGGCTCAATATTTCCGTGATGTTCTAGAGAGAGCCTTACCACTTTCCTCCGAACTCCAACCCTCAACCCTGATACTCTCAGCTTCTTCACTATTTCTCTTGAGACCAATAAGATCAATAATATTATGGTGTTTGTGTTGATATTCTTCAGTTGCTACAAAAAGAACATCAGGCCATTTCCTCATCTCCCAGACTAAAGGGACCCTAAGGCCTGTGCACGTCCCTCCTCTTATTCATATTTCACCCCTTCTCAATTCCTGAACCTCCTTGTTGTGCTTTTAGAACTCACGGTCATTCAACAACAACAAAAAAAATCCCCTATATATTTAACCCATTTCCTTACCTTTGTGCTCTAACTAAAACTAGATTCTTCCCTGAGGATATTGCTTCCTTGTAGCCCTCTCAGGTGGTGGCTGTCTTCCCTTGAACCTGCCTCATACTGCTCAGCCTGGAAGAGGAGAAGTTGTCTCTCTGCTCAACATTGCTGCTTCAAGATCATTCTCCCTTCTTCTCTCTATTGGAATACATTACCCAACACGCCTCTTTGTTGCATCATTTACGGTGCTTTCTCATTTCTTGAATTTAACTCCTGGTTCACTGTCAGTTTCCTCAATGCTATTCCTGCCAAATACCTCTGTGATTTCAATGAACATCTAGCTGATCTTTCCAAAGTACTGGTTTCTTAGTTCTCTGAAGTCTTCTCTAAGGGTATCAACTCTCACCATACCTCATATACTCACTCCCATGGTCATACCTTAGACTTTTCCCCATTACCAAAAAACACAACAACTACATATTTCAATTTCATAAATCCTGCTCTTCATTGACCACCTCCTGTCTTTCCATTAACAGGTGAGGGCAAAAGCAAAATAGAGGTAGAGCCCATATGACTATATTTCAAACCCTGAGCTAACGCGGGCTAGAGTTAACACACGTTTTATAATATTGTTTCATTACTTTATTGTTAGAAATTTGAATTTTTTTACAATTGTAAATAACGTGGTGCTAGACATCTTTGTGCAAACTGCTGATTGACTGTTTTGGATTTATCTAATAACATACATTTTTAGGAGATAATAGATTCAGAAGAATTGAGTTCATTTTAGTGCTCCTACTACATTAGTTTAAAGTGACTACCTTTGCTCAGAGGAGTTATGATGAAGATTGGGAGATATAAGAAACTTATTTTTCTCTATTTGTATGTACTGTTTATTTTAAAATAAGAGCCAGCATTTATGAATCAGTTACTCAACTATTTTTTTTTTTAATGTCAGGGTGGAGTGAATCATGTCAGCTGTGCCAAGTGTCAGCAGTATTGGTGATAGAGAAGGGAAATCTGATGATGAGACACCTAGTTAGAAGAATACATAAGAGGCTGACATGAGAATGAAATGGCAGGCACCAGTGTTATTGTCCGGAGCACATTTCTGTTGGGAAGTGCCGTCTATTGCGAGGAGCATGCAGTATTGCATACACTTCTGTTCTCCTTTCTGTGCTCCCCTTCTGCTCTCCAGGGGACTGCACAGCTTCTCACATAGCAGAGTACAATAGTGGCCTTTAGCCACACATGCGTGATATAATAAGCTGAAGTGTGTTTATATATTTTCTAAATCTGGGGTCCTATTCCTAGCCGCAGGCCTATATCACAGCTAAACATTGGACCAGCCAGACCCTGGGCCAGCCAGGCCTGGCGCCCACACTCCACCCCTACAGGGTTGCGACACAGGATCTGGACCGGAGGGCATTACCTTGGACTGATAATCCACTTTCCATTCTTGGAGTGGCTTAGTCCTGCGGGGCATAACCCCCAGAGAATTCTTTATTCTTTACCCTCCATCTTTCTGGGTGCTGTCCAGCATACCAGCAACAGTGTACTTGTGCCTGTGTCAACAATAGCCCCCATCATTTCATTACCTGTCCCATGTTATGAGCCATCTGTGTACCAGGCATCCTCAGGGATAGAAGTCCGACCCTTTACATAGGGACTCGGTATGTCTCACATTTTAGCAGGCTCCACCAGGAGCTCTGCTTGGAACTGCACTCCTCTCAATAGGGGGTGCAGTTTACCTGACAGGGGGCTTGCAGAGAACTGAGCCCACTGCTCCAGTTACATTGTTCTACTTGAACAGTGTTGGGATCTGTGCAATTCCAATATAAACAGTCTTCCTTAAGGCTGCAGCCACCCCTCCATGGGGTGCAGGATTATGGCCAGTGATATCCTCACTGGCCAGCAGGGCCACATACTGGCAGCCAGTGGTTTCTCTATCAGAGACTGCACTTCTGTACTTTTCCACAGTTGGGACCAGAAGCCTATTGCTACTTTCCAGGACCTGTGCTTCTGCTACAAGTCCTATTCAAACCCTGCATCATCCACCTGCACTGAAAGCAGGAATGGAAGGGCTGGATCTACTACACGTAGAGTTTGGGCTTGTGCTACAGCTTGCTTTGTAGCCTTAAAGTCCTCTCGTAGATCGGGGATCCAATCTCATTGGGCACCCCATTGCACTAAACAGTGTAGGAGTCAAAATCCCAGCAGTTCCAAATAGGTTTGGAGCTGCTTCACAGACTTAGGTCAGAGATATGCCTGTATCTTAACAATCACCGCCTCTGACATTACTTTTGTCTTACTCAACCAGACAACTCCCAAGAATTTAACAGAAAACCCAGGCCCTGGACCTTGTCCTTGCCAACTGCCCGACCCCAGTCAGCAAGAGTCTCTTGCAGGCTGGTCACCACGGCTTCCAGTCTTGCAAGAGAATCAGAGGTTAGCCTTAACACCATCAATGCAATGATACAAGTGCACTAGAGGTAGTCATTTCTGCATGGCTAAGTCTTGAGCCATCAGACCATGGCACAGGGTAGAGCTAGAGAAAAAAGCATATGCCAAGTCCGTTACATAATGGTATTTTCCAAGTTCAAGTGACAACTGCCAGTTCATGATGTCCGTGACATTAATCATGGCAGCATGCAGGGGCAGCAAAACTTTATTCAGCTCCTGATAGTCAATTGTCATGCACCAGGAGCCATCAGCCATCTTCATCGGCCTCACAGGTCAACTCACTTCTTCTTGGGAATAAAAGTCAATTACTGGTCAGGGAGCGGCTTATTCCACAGCAGCACTTCATTAGGTTGCTGCTCAGTCTTTCTGCAGCAAATCCTGCCAGGAGGAGATCAAACTGCATTTGCCTGTGGCTCACTTTCATACCCCATTGGCTAGGAGCTGCTCCTCTCCGTTTTTTCAGCCATGTCTTTGTCCCTGCACTGGCAGGTCCAGGAGTGTGGTGGGTGGTTCAGCATGCACTTGGGTGGAACGCTCCTTGAATTTCACTTCCGCATCCCCCAACCTAGCCATGGCGGACGTCCTCGTGGATCTGGCTATCCACATATGGGACCAGTAGTGCCACCATAGTGTCAAAAGTACCTCCGGACCAGAGGTCAAAATTAAGTCCTTCATACAGGTTGTAAATACCTCTCCATCAGGGCTTGAATATTGAACACGAAACATCATCAGTCTCATGCTTATTTCCCAAATTATCTGGACCAGATCTAAGTACGTAGTCCATCTGTTCACTGTTTTTGGCAGCTCCCCTGGGTTGGCCCACACTGTTCATGCAGCGGACATGAGCCAGTTAATCAAGGAGCGATTGCCTGCGCGCCTCGCCTTCTACGCCACATTCTGAAGGCACTGCTGAGGGGCAGGGGACGGTATCACCATTATAGAAGCCAGCTAAACCATCTCTTTCAGAGATAATTCAGTCTCTTCAGCCCCATTATCCCACAGCCAAAGCAGCCACCCTGGAACCATTTCCCCAGCTCTCTGCCATGCCTGTTTCATCAGGCTCCAGAGTTCCACCGGCATGTTGGAGCAAGGCAGTTTGCTTTTAGCCTAGGGGGCACCATCAGCTTTTCCCCCCAAGGCCAATGGCTGTTCCATTTCAGCTTGTTGCCCTATCACTGGTCACACCTCCCATGGTGTTGCCGGCAGGCTCCCAGACTGGGACAAACGCAGCGACCTGTCAGGGTCCTGCAGCATACGTTCTGCTGCCACCAGCTGCTTTTCCAGTCTTCCTGGCGTTGTAGCTGCTGCACCCACTGTGCCTGATCCTGAATCTCCAGGCTGGCCTGCCACAGCACCACCAGGAACATCCGGGCCACCCGACCCACTGCCTCCCAGTGCGTGGTCGAGACATGCAGTTCCAACATCTCCAGGGCTTTCTGAATGTCCTCCAGATACAGCTTCACTCCATCTGAATCCTCCATAGGCTTCCATGTAGTCAGATCACATGGACATGATGTACCACTGGGAGGTGGGGTGCCACATGTCCTGCACCCAGGACTCCTCCACCCAGGAACTGTCTGGAGTGCTTGGGGCCATAAACATCCATCCTGCAGAGTGCCAATTGTCAGCAGGGTGCTGATCCTGCTGACTTCGCCAATTGTCAAGGCCGAGCAGATGTGTTAGTGGTATTGCTGATCAAAAAGAAAAGATTCGATGGTGAAATGCCCAGTTGGAAGAATGCACAAGAGGCTGACATGAGAATGAAACGGCAGGTACCAACTCTATTGTGCAGAGTGCACTTCTGCTGGAAAGTGCAGTTCTATTGGGTAACGCCCATAAGACCGGCAGCTGATTTCTCAAAAGAAACTATGCAGGACAGAAGGTCTTGGCACAAAATATTCGACTGATGAAAACTCAGGATCTACAACCAAGAATACTTTATCCAGTAAAGCTATCATTTAGAGTTGAAAGACAGATAAAGAGCTTCCCAGACAAAAATAAGCTAAAGGAATTTATCACCACCAAGCCAGTATTATAGGAAATGTTGGAGGAACTTATTTAAGAAGAAAAAACATGTATGAAAAACAGAAATAAAGAACGGTAACAACTACATTCCTATCAATAAGTACCTCAAATGGAAAAGAAGTGCTCCAACCAAAAGATAAAGTGTCTGAAAGGATAAAAAAACAAGACCCCTACATACGCTACCTAAAAGGGACTCACTTCAGATGAAAAGACATGCAGAGACTAAAAGAAAAGGGATGGAAAAAGGTATTGTTTTGATGAATCTACAAGGTATTTAAGTCAGGGAGAAGAAGATAAATACTATATGATTTCACTTATATGTGGACTCTAAGGAATAAAAAGAACAAACTAATCAAAAACAGACTCACAAATATAGTGGTCAGTTTGGTGACAGCCAGAGTGGGAGGGGTTGGGGGCTGGGAGAATGAGGTAAAGGGTTAATGAAGTACAAATTAGTAGCTGATGGATGGTCACAGGGATGGGAAGCATGGCATAAGGAATGCAGTTAGCATTACTACATTGGCTAGGTGGAGGGTCAGGGATGGGAGGGAGCAATTGGGGGGATTATTTATGAACTATATAGATGTCTAACCAATGTACTGTATACTTGAAACTAATTAGAATAAATTTTAAAAATTGAACAGTAAAAAATAAATTTTTATAAAAGAGCAAATAATATTAACCAGTGATTCACACAGACACACAAAAAGAACCAAATCGCCAAAGAATATGTGAAAAAAAGTTACAAAGATTTACAAAGTATTTTTTTATTCTTTATAAGTAACTTAGTTATTCTGCCTTCATACTTTTAGGATTTTTCTCTTTACCATTCTGTTTTTAAAACCTGAAGATATAGTCAAGGTGTTAATTTCTTCTCTTTTACAGGGTATTTAAAGGTGTGAATTTATTCTAATTGATGTTACCTGAAATATGCTATACTCTTCCAATTTTTTCTAATTATGGGTTACATAAAATCACTTTTTCTCATCTATCTCCCTTTTTATCATGTCTTATTCACCTTCATGCCAACCCACTCTTTCTTTGTGATCTTTTGCCTTGTTTAATTAATGTGGAAACATCTTGTATCCTGGGAAGAATAAACATGCTCATCATTACATTTCTTAAAACAAATAATTTCTGGAATCTCCTCTTTCTCTGAAATTTCATGAATACTTCTTTTCTATTGCTTTATCATACATTTTAATTTTTCTCTTTTAAAGTGTACTCATTCCTAAATGAGAATTCTCAGCAGGCAGAGTGTGCACCAAATTACATAGAACAGGGAATGAGTTTAAGGCCATTGTGTGCCAATGTGGGGGCAAGTCCCATTCTTTTATTGAAACTTTGTCCAGAATACTGTTTCAGGAGCAGACGCTGGGTTTATACACTCTTTCATTACCTAAAAGATTTTTATGTCTGTGGGTCTTGCAGGAATGAGATGAGCCCTTTCTATATTCATCACCTGGGTGTTTGACATTCTAAACAGATAATGCACATAACGTACATAATGAATCTGTGAAATCCTCAGTGTGCACTGTAAACAAAGGACTTTCTGATCCTATCCCTGTTTCTAATGCATTTGTGAACATTACATCTTGCAGAAAGTAGTAAGCCGCCACAACCAGTCCTGATTGGGGGTGGCCCTGGTTCTATCCTGCCAGTATTATGGAAATTTTGGTCTCTAATTAAATGTAGAAAAAATTAAGTTGGGATGCAGATGTTGATCTCAGAAGTAACATCTAAATGGTAGAGTAATAGCTGTTAATTCTTCCATTTGATAAAGATCTTTAAGTTCTGAAACAGGAAGAAAGTGACAGAGGATGAAGAGAGAATGGCTCTCTGCTTCCCACAGCTGATCTGATTGATTGGCTTCTCATTTCTACCAACCTGGCAATTTGTAGAAAATTTTATCGGATTCAGACAAGTTTGCTACCATGACTGTTGTGAGTTTTTATTTTCCTCTATTTCTAGAATTGGTACTTTGAGTCAGAACCCGAGTGATGCAAATTAATTATAACCATTTTCTTTAAAAGACAAGAGGCCCTTAACTACCTGCTATTTATTCATCAGATGTTAAAAGAAAACCAAAGCAAACAGGTGGTAAAAAAAAAAAAAAAAAGTACTTTATAAAAGATTGATTTTGTTTTCAAATTACTCCGAAAAGAAATTTAAACCACTGATACTTTCTGTTATTTTACCTTTTACTAAGAGAAACATTTAAATACATACTAGGAGGACAATTTAAACAGAAAGAGTAAATATCTTATAAAAATCACATCAGTCCAGATGACTTTTCTTAATGGCAGCCTTATATCATAATAGCAAGTTCATTAGTTCTGTCACTATAGCTTCTGAGAGAGATAAAGTACCTATGAATCAAGTTTACTAATACTTAATACTTGGGTCAGTGTGCATTGATAATTTGCAATAACATATGCATTTAAACTAAAATTGTTACTTAGAACATTTTTAGAAATTACCATATGCTAGTTGTCCTAAACTCCCTGTACAACAGATACTTTAACATTTCTTCAAGAAACTGAATGTCTGAAATCCATATCAAATACAGGAACATGGACCAATGAAACTTGTACCATTTTTATTCTGTTTATTCATACACAGAGTGAGAAACCATATCAATTTTACATATTAAGGATAAAGCAACTAAAAATATCTTAGACATCTTATAAATATTTAGTAAATGTTATTTTTCCTCTAAACAACAAAAAATTCTAATATACCACATTTATTTTAAGAGTTCCATTTGTTATCATGAGAGAATGAATGGAAATGGACGAATGTTTTCTCAGTACAAATACTTCAAAGCAAAGTTCTGTTCTATAACATGAGATAACACTCAACACAGCAGCATCATTTAATAGCTTTCAATGTTAACATAAAGATTTATTATAACTATGTTCGATTTTCCATATCTCTACGCCTGTGTTTATCCATTGAGTCAGATAACGGATACAATTTTCCAGTTCAAGTTACCTGTGCAAGGATAAATTTTAATATTTTTTACCCCGTATAAAACATTATCGGAAGAAGAAGATTATATTTCATTTTCTTCAGTTGTTTACCCATTATCTAACGAGCATAATCAGATTGTAAGGGATAAATTGCTACAATGCGAGACAGCAGGAACAGTGAGTTAAAATTCTTAGCAAATCCAAGGCAACTATCTGGATGTGTCAAATTGCAGTGCTGATGCAGGAACGTGACTAGATCATTCACATGTTGGACAGAATATCTTAGGTTATTCTATAGTTTTCTATAGTTTTCTCTATACAAAGACAATATTTATATTTTGACTCAACATCCTCTTTGCTACCACGAATATAACAATGCCCCAAATCTCTTACAAAATTCATTTTTGCAATGAGAAATCAAAAGAGAAAAATTATATCTTACATGTGTCTGAGAGTTGTAATATTGTAATATTATAGCTTTCTGAAGAGATAGATGGAAGTCATGAATATAGAATCATTATACATAATCACTGATCCTTCTTAGCAGATATCAAATGAAAGCTAAGAAAGTCATTCCAGTCCTAAAAGCTATATGGGCAAACTAAAAACTACTTTCAGAGACTAAGACTCCTCATCTTGAGTTCCAACCACTGGCGCTTTCTTTAGATTTTTGTAAATAACTTTAAAGACAGGGTTTGGTCATTATTTGATCTAATCCCATATGGAAGATTTGTTTTGTCTGATTTATCAAATCCAGTAGAGAGTAACAACTAGTTAACTGTATATTAAGTAAAATTAAACTTCACTCTGACAACCTAAATTCAAGAAGCTTTAGACATTGAACTTCTAGTAAAAAGTACAGAGTCAATGGCACTCAGTACATTTTAGGACTGATTAATAAATCTCCTTGACACTTTTCTCTCACTATGCTCTTTCTCAAAAATATTTTATCCATGATCTGTTTTAATCAAACCAGAGTTTTTATTTCATCTCTGAGCTCATTCTTGAAATATGATGTAGTTAATTGTTTTGGAGAACAGAGGGAAAAGAGCCAAGGTTACAGTTCTGCACCAAAAAAATAATGAGTCCTCTCTAGATTCCCCCTCAGGCAAGAAACCCTGTGAGCTGTATCACAGGAGTGGTGTTACATAGATTTTTTTAAAAGATATTTTAAACACACAAGTATCTGTATATAGATTTAACTGGTATCTTATCATTGATAATGAAAAATATTACTTTAGCTTACAGAATTTTACAGATGAGTAGTAAAAGCTGGTGCCACTACCATTAAACTAACCTAAACAACAATCACCTCAAATGACTCCCTTAAACCTTATAATTTTTATTATATCTTATGTTATACAAAACAGGATGAACAACTAAGACTTGTGGCCAAGTAAATTGCCCTATTTAAAGATATTTTTATTTGATATTGTTTATGGATCTTTTTTTTTTTTTCAGAGAAGCTATGTTTTTGCACAATATGTGGGGGAAAATACTTAACATCTTCCTAATTAATTCCTCAAGAAAAATTACTAAATAAAGTTGAAAACTGGCTTAGTCTATTGCAAGTGAAACAGTGTTTTAGAAATGAATTAATCTTAAGCACTGATGCCTGAGTTTTTATCAGGTAGGGAATCTTTGTTTAGGAAAATGCCTTGATAAGCCACTAGAGGGCAATAGTAAATGAGAAATTAGGAAAATAAAATGTATCAAAACTGCTAGAAATAAATAGAAATAAAGAGAAACCGAGAAAAGCGGAAAAAGGAGCAAGAGAGAGGACAATTGATCGAAATAGCTCAAGAATGGATATATGCTGGTGGAAAGCACCACGAGATAATGTTAAATATTAAATTTCAAATTATTTACTTTGTGGAAATACCAAGTGAAGTAATCTGTCCTGTCCAGAACATCAGTAAAGTGAGCTTGCCAGCAAAGGTCTGCCATGAAGTGTGTGTGTGTGTGTGTGTGTGTGTGTGTGTGTGTGTGTGTGTGTGTGTGAATATGTATGTTGGAAATAAGGAAAACTATGGGTGGTCCCGTGTTCAATAGGGTGTTAACAAGATGTGAAGTAGTGCCAATATACTATTTGTACTAATTTAGTAGAAGTGAGAATTTGGGGTGGGGGGAGATGATTATGGCTATGATTACGCTGGGTATATTCTGGAATATGGGGAGGCCCCTGAGTACTCCATACAACATGGATTTGGGATCGGAATCAATTTTACAATCTTAAGTGGCAAGAAGTGTTTAGCTATCACAGAAGATTTTATATTAACATACGCACACAAACATGTATGCACATGTCAGTTATTAAGAAAAAAAGTTAATGCAGAGATATAAGTTGTTACCAGTTCACAGTGACAGATAAAACAATCTCTGTAGCCAAAGTAGACTCTCCTATTTACTAGAAATTCATCTGTATCTATATCTACATCTATAGCATCTATCTGCTAAAAATAAGAGTAAGAAACCATAAGGAATCCTAGAAGAAAGAAAAGCATAGTCCCAAAGAATTATGCAATACACTGATCCTATTAGTTGGGGCAGCAGTAAAAGTTCTCTAGACTCAGAGTCTGCAGATAAGGGCAAAAGAAGGTGCAAGTGCAACTGACAGTGTGATCTGCTGGGTTATTTGTAAAAGGATCATGGATATCAGGTGACATCCCCCACTCCCCCATGCACTGTGAGCCCCTCCTTTGAGCAGCAGCACCAAGGTTTCTGCCTCCAGGTAGATCTGGAAGATACATGTCACAACCAATGACTTTGTCAAATATTTTTTAAATTTTATTTCATTTATATTTATATTTTTATACTAGGAAAAACTATACTACTAATGCATCAATATTGGTACTAATTCCAATAGTTAGACTATAGAGAAGTTGGTATTGCATAAAGCTCTCGGGTGATAACTTCGTGCCTTCCCTTGGAGAACTATTTCTTTAGAATTCTGGACAATATCTCTCAGAGTTGGGGCAATACTCTATCACATTGAAACTCTCTTTTGGGTTCACTTGATTTTAGTGTTCTGTCCCATTTTATGGCTTCCTGGGGGAAGACTAAAATGTTCATTAAAGGCCTAGGAGAAATTCCAAAGCACAGTGTTGTGTATTGGAGAGGTTAGTTGCCAAAGGTGGAAACTATTTGCCCTGATAAAATGCTGGTCCTCTCCTCTAAAGGGGACTGCTCTGCCTTTATTTGGCTACTGACCTAAGTAAGTGTTAAGCCCAATGGGTTAACAGAACAAAAAGCCTAAGGATGTTAGAGGGAAATATGTTGTTCACTTTACCTTATGTTTTAATTCCATGGGGATCCCCAAAGTAATTAATTCTTCCTGGCCTCTGGTTCTACATCTTACTCACTTTATCATACAGAGTTGGGTTCTTGACTAAAGAAACCTGTTAAATCCACATTTCCTGATTATATGGACATACTGATAAAAACTGGAAGTCCTCAGGATTCCACTCATATCTTCTCCATCTTTCTGAACTCATGGGAGGCCAGTCCTGGAAGGATAGGTCTGCTCTGTAGAACTAAACTTTTCACTGCTTGTCTGTGTCAATGTTTATACTCAGAGACAGTATTCCCAGTTTTTCTAAAGGCTCTCCTTAGAAATCCTGTTTGCAGTTTCCTGTTGTGTTTTGCAGCCGGGGATATTTTTTAACCTTGGAATTTTAAGTTCTGTCCTTCATTTGGGGTCAAGAAATCGGAATTGGAACTGCCAGTTCTGACTTTGTATTCCCACTGTGTCCAGCCTTGATAGCTAATGTGGACATCAAGAGGTGATGCAAGGAAATCAAATCATATTGATACTCAAATAATAAAATGCATAAATGCTTCAATAATAAATGCTAATGTAAGATTCTCTTATTTTAATATAACCCCTTAAGATCTTTCTAGGGAGAAATTAACTAACAAAATTAATTCACTTACAACCTAAAAGATTGGAATCAATCTTCCCCTTGTGAGCTAATGCTCCCAAAACCTCTGAAAATTTTGTTAAAGTCCAAAGAAATTTAATTACATCCTAGTTTTGTATTCTTCTCAGTAGCAGCCTGAGCAATTCTCCATGCTTGAATGAAGCTGGGTTTCCTTTGTGGTTATATCCTAGACTCTGTCTCACAGTTTCCATGAGTTTTCCAGATTCAAAAAAAAAAAAAAAAAAGCAACTTAAAAAACACTCCCTTCAAAGAATTTATCATGACAATGTTTTATTATATCTAGAAGGAAAAGTCCATCTGTGTACCATTTCCTCTCTCAGAGATACTTAGAGATTGCTGCCTACTTGTAAAATTTAGAAAATTCTCATGACTACACATAACTCCAATTCCCAGGTTTCTTGAGGTTCCCTATTTTGGTACCTCCCAAATATTTAGAAGATTATCAATTTGGTTTCCCCTTTCAACCCTGATTGCTCATCCTCTCAGCCTGCAAAGAAGGTAAATTCCCTGTAGATATTTTGTTGTTTGTTATTGATCTTTGGACACAGCTACTGCTTCCATTGCTTCTGCCAGGAAAATGGCTAGGCTCCTGCAAACTGCTTCCACAGAAGATTCCCCTGGGCACCTTCGGCAGATTTCTAAACTGTAGCTTGCTGGCAAGATGAGGACAGAACACTAACAGTTTCGTAATTATGTGCCTTTAAGATCAAAAGGAAACACAACCCAAAAGGCAAAATGGACCGAGGTGCTTTAGATACATTGGGTTCTTCTTTTCTCTTCCCAGTTGCATTAATCATCCAGGAACAAAGCAATGCTATGAGGCCACTTAGTATTGTTCTCATTGTTATCATTCTGGCATTATTTTTCCAGCCAACATTCAGCATTGTCTAAATCATTGGGTGTACTGTTTCCCCTCTTCAAATCACCATATACTGTTGCACGCATTTGGAAATATTTTCAAAAGACTTGCATGAGATGAAAACATTCAGCTGAAAATGTGAAGTCTAAATGATGGGATCACATGTCACTTGGGGTGGTGCTGACATTAGCCAGAAAAAATCAATCTTCCTTCAGCTTTTCCCCACTTGGCCACTCGGAAGCTGGATCACTGACTCCAGACCCTCTGCTTGTTCTAGTTTCCTGCTTCGGTCCTAGAAAGCAAAGCCTCTCTTTTTTTCTTGATGACTCATTTCCAAGATTTGATATAAACATTTTTGATTCAACATTCTTTTAGCCCTAGCTAGATTTTATAGTGAAGCCTGATGTAAAGTGTTTCCAGTTAAGCCAGAGAAGCACCAGTTGACACCATTTGTCTTGTGGCTTATATCCACGGGTTATGGTTTACAGCTGCCAGTTTTCCTTTTGGATGCTAAATGATATGTTAGCTTGAGAGAATATTTCCTTTACTGCTGCCTTTTTTTCTTTTCTTATTCCTTCTTCATTTCCACAATTTTATAATTGGAAGATGGTTTTCTCCTCCTCTCTTTGCAGACTTCGGTTAGAGCAACTGTGCAGGAATCCTTGGCCACTCCTACCCATTCAGCAAGCAGTGTGGCAGCCTCTTGCAAGCCGTGCCCAACCTCCTTGCCAGGAAGAAATATGACCCCAAAATCAATATCTGGTCCATGTGAGTTATCGAGCTTATGAAACCGAATGCTCCTTTCTGCTGTCTTCACTGTCCCTTCCTTATGAAATAACATGTGAGTATTCGATGAGAATGTATTATACTATAGTCTCTGGGATATACATTCAGTGATTCTTCAGGGCCTGGATTTCAACCTCTGTTACCTCTAGTCATTTCTCCACAAACTGCCAGAAAGTACTTTACCAAAATTCATTTAGATGCTGGGGAGCCAAGAAAACAGTCCTGTCCCCACAGAACTCATGTCTGGTTTCATGAATCATTCATATCTTTCCATGGCTTCAAATCCTCCTAGGGCTTTACTTCAGCATCTAAATAAACAGTCTGTACGCGCAGCCCATGTTCCCTTCAGAACTCACGTCTGCCCCTTCTCCTGTCCCTTCATCTCCTACCCTACCCTCTGCTCACGGTTCCTCAGACTCAATGGTCTTGGTTTCATCTTTCCCATCTGTGTGCTTTGCTCATCTATTTCCTTTGTCAAGAATGCCATTTTACAGCTCTCCAAATGGCTTACCCATTCCCATATTCAACTTTTAATTCAGTGTCACCACTGCAGAGACCACCTCTGAGTTCCCCGTCAAAAGGGTCCCCCATGACTCTGTCTCCTCACTCTTCTCATTTCCTCTCTAGCACCTCCTCACTCATCATTTTCTTGCCTCTTAATCCACTTATTGTCTGACTCCTCGATAAATAGTCAAAGGAATGAGTCATGGTTTGCTGCAGCAGCTCCAGTGACTGAATCCAAGTTTCTCATTGTCTTCTCATTATCATATGTGAATAGTACAGGGAGCCGTGCAGAATCCTAGTGAAGACCAATGCCTCTGATGGGTGCCCTCAGGACAGGATCTCTCCTCAGCATTTCAGTGTTCTAGACTGGAACTCAAAAACAGCCAGATGAAGAGATGCATAGGGCAAGGTATGGGGAAAGGGCACAGAGCTTCCATGTTCCCTCTTGGTACCACTCTCCCTATATCTCCATGTATTTGCCAACCCCAAAACTCTCAGAATCTCCCCTTTTGGGTTTCTAGATACTGCATAACATGGGCACAATTGATTAAATCATTGGCCATCGGCAACTCATTCAACCTCTTTTCCCTGCTCTTCCCCCGAGGTCTGTAGAGGTGAGACTAAATGGTCCTACCCTCTAATCACTGGTTGGTTCTTCTGGCACCAGCCTCCACCCTTAGGTGAGTTCTAAACATCATTTCCTGAATATAACAGGAGATACCTTTACTGCTCTCATGACTTTGGAATCCTAAGGGATTTGGGAGCTCTGTGCCAGGACTGGGCAAAGAGCAAACATTCTGCTTATTATAAATCACAATATCACAAGACCATGCCTCAAAGTCATCCCACTAGAGGGTGGGAAGCTGGGCCATTTACCTTTACTCTCTCATCAAATCAGTCAAGAGTGGCCCTGGGCACTTACTTTAACTACCCCACTCTAACTTCTTCAGGGCTCTGAAGAAGCTTCAAAGAAAGAAGAGAGACTGCCTGGGCAGTCTAGAGGGAGAAAACAAGCACCATTTAACGTAAGCTGCCTCCAGAAGGGTGTAATTTTAGGCCAGGCTGCTCTCTGCAGCTATGACTGTCCAAGTGGGGCTGACAACTAATGGAAATATAGGACAGAAAAAAAAAAAGAATAAAATGAGATAGTAAATTTAAACCCAAGTACATCAATAATATAATAAAATATGAAAGCTATAAATTACATTTTCACATAGATTTTTTTAAAAGTCCATCTATCTACTATTTACAATAAACCAACTAATAAAAAGGATACTAAATTATTAAAATTAATAGAATGGAAAATCATATGCCATAAAAACATAAAGCAACAAAACAAAACAAAACAAAAACCTAGCATAACATTATTAATATCAAGAAATAGAGACTTCAAAGCAAACACTATTATTACACATGATAAAGTTAGCACTCGAAAATACTAAAAGATTTGATTCATTAGTTTGATTATAAATCTAAAGTTGTATGCACCTAATACCATCCTCAAAACACGTAACTCAAAAAAATTGCTAGATACTGCCATTTGCAACAACATGGATAGACCTCGAGATAATCATGCTAACCAAAATAAGCCAGATAGAAAAAGTCGAAAATCACCTGATATCACTTATATGTAGGATATAAACCTAAAAGCAACAAAGGAACAGGACAAACAAACAGAGACTCATGCACATGGACTATAGACTAGTGGTTACCAGAGGGTAGTGGGGAGGGAATATGGGGAAGTAGGTGAGGAAAAAAATTTTAAATCATTTCTTCAATTTAATTAATTAATTTTAAAAAGTTGCCCGATATACAAGGAGAAATAAACAAATTTACAATTATAATGAGAGGTTTTATATACCTTTACACATAATGTAAAGAAACACAAATCAATAACAGATTTAGAAGATTTGAACAATTCAATTATTCATTATAACTGATACGAATGATAGTTATATCAATATATTGATCATTTATATTTGATATTGATATCAATTTTAATTTATAATTCAATTATTTGATGATATCTCTCTACATATACATCTATCTCATCACACCAACAAGAACACTAAACAATTAAGAGAGCTGAACCTGTATGGATCATACAATAAGTCATTAAAATTTGTAAAGATTTATATAATATATAGTTTCCTAAGCTATAAAATTGAGAACAATTATATATGTCACGGGTTGGTAAACTATGAAACACAAGCCACATTCAGACCGCTTCTTATTTTTTAAATAAACTTACATTGTCATAACATAGCCACACCACTGTTATGGCTGCCTTCATACTACAATGACAGAGCTGAGCAGTTGTCAGAGAATGTAAGGCCCTCAGAATTAGTGGAGCAGCGGTTTTGGTTCCCAAGGGAGGAATTATTCCACAAAGAAACTCAGTAACATGGCTCCATTGAACCAGAAGTTGAGCCTATCAGCGGACCACTTTGTGTTCCTCATACCGGAAAAACAATAGACATAAAAGGGGCTGGATGTCCTGGGTGGGCAGTTAATTCTGAATAGCTAGAAAAAATAAATTGCTTCTATACAAGGGGCATAAGTAAAGGTTTACCTGTAATTCAGGAGTTCTCCCTGTATTTCTTAGTATTTCCAAGTCCATGGCAAATGGGTTGTTATTTAAAATATCCAGCAGATGGTGTCCAAGTAACATGTATGGTTGACTTTGGGGCTCAACGGGCTGTTCCAAGACTTGTTTAGTTCCCTTTGCCAGCCATCCTTCACCTTAGAAACGTAAAAGCTGCATTCGCACTTAATGCTAGCTGAACAGCTCTGCCTCTATATAGAAGCTGAATGTAATTGCTTGTTTTACTTTTGGTGTAGAAAGAATGAAGGTCAAATCGATATCTTATAGATCTTTTATAGACATTTACTGATATAGTTTTTATGGAATCATAAAATATTATTGAAATTAAATCAGAAGTGTTGTGGGCATAAGGACAATACTTTATAATCACATATTATATTTTTAATTGAAAAGTCACATTTGGAAGGTGTGCTATATTTTTAATCCACACTATGAACACTATTTTGTTCTAAGGTTAGCCCTTATTTAATCTTTTATAGGAATCCCCCATTAGCTAAAGTGAATATTATATATCTTAATATTGTATCATTAATATACAGTATAAGAATTTAATTGCTTTGGGGAAAATGGTCAAAAGCATAGGCTCTGGAGACAAACAGTTGTTCTGTACAATTTGATAAAAGGTTCTTAGACTTTTTCTTTGTGCCTCGGGTTTCTCAGCTATAAAAGTGAGGACAATTACAGTTTCTTCCTTACAGTTGTACTCTGTGATAACATGAGCACAAATAAAGCACTTAAAACATGCCTGGCATATAGTATGTGCTAAATAAATGCTCTTAATATTATCATCTTTATTACTCAACAAATTTAAATTTTGTATACACATGACTAAAATATTAAAATTTTACTGTATAATTTGGACCATTCAATAAAAGCAAATTTGTTCTTTTTTCTTAAATATTTTATGCAAATTTACTTTATAGAACACAAAGTTGTTATTTTCCACTTAAATAGCATGACATTAAGGCATACATAATTAAATTTAAATGGATTTCAATTAAATCAGAATTTAATTCATTATTCAGAATTAATGTTCTATTTTTTCATGAAAAAACATTCTGGTTCAATATACTAATCTTTATTTTTTTTATAATTAACATATAGATTTTAGTTACACATTTTATACTTAAATGTAATAAACATTTTAAAAAGTACATCCTATATGTTTCAAATAAGGTATCCATTGGAATGTTTCAATTGATTCTATAGCTACAATCAGACACAATTTTTGTTGAAGTTATAGGTTTATTTAAGCCAAATTTAATGGAAACTCTGGAAGGCTCCTCTCTTCCTAACTGTCTCATTTAGTAAGACTGCTACACCAGCATTACATTTAGAAACTACTGTATCAACAAAGCCTCAACAATTTGATTTTAATTATATTGAAAAGATATTAATACTCCTGAAATTATATATATAATATATATTACATCTATATGGTGATATATATATATATATATATTTACATATATATATATATATCACAATCCCATCCTGTACACTTATTTTGACACTCAATAAAATAATTTTAAAATTTTGCAGTAAAATAATTTGTAAAACTATGAAATATATTGTAAAAAAAACAAAAATCATGTTTAGTAAGAAGAGTATATCCTACCAAAGAATGAAATATATTTTGGTGTAATAGTTACTAAGCATTATTGTACTGGCATGAAAATATATCCATGAAAGAGAACAAAAATTTCAGAAATACATAAAATTATATATGATTATTTAGAATATAAAGAAGTACCTATCACTAGATATTGGTAAAAGGAATAATATTTAATAAGCAATGTTGGGATAAAAACAATTTTAAAATATTGGATCTACATATTTTAACATATTAAAAATAAATTCTAGTTAGATTAAAGAATAAATAAAAAATTCAAGTCTTAAGAAAACCAGTCCTCTCAAAAATCCTGCAAGACCATCAGAGACTAATTGCACAGTATGGGCGTAAAAACTTATCTCAGAGATGTTAAGCAACCTACTCAAGTTTGCTGAGCTAATTAATAGAAGAGTAAGGAATCAAACACAAAACATACAATACAAAATCTATAATTTTCTATTGTAATTCTATATAAAGAACCTAGAATAGTTCTTGGCATGTTTTGAACTAGATAGGTTTGTCATTATTAGCCATGTTGTCATCATCACAACTGTCATTATCCATAAAGCTGGAGGAGAGTGCAGAATTGAGTGAAATAAATAAATTAATGTATATATAACTACCACCCTGAAAACAATGTAAGTTTGCAGTATACTTTTTCATAATGTTGGCAAAAGTTAGCCGGAGCCATCAAAACATTTAAACCTCTTGAACTAATAATTCTTGAAAATCGTTTCAAGGTAGTAAAAAAAAAAGAAGTAGATAAAAATGCTTTCTTCACAGAGAGGTTTATTACTGTGTCCTGTGTGATAGTAAAAATTTGAAAATATAATCTAAAATTAGAAGAATTGACATTACTCCACTAATTAAATTATGCTACATTAGCACAACAGACTATTAGGTAGTTATTCTTAAATAATTATGTAGATAATGTAGCAAAAGAAAATCATTGTAGTAAAAGAAAAACACAAATGTAATCCTACTGAAATCTTGATCAAATATAGAGAAAACTAGAGCACAGAATATCACATAGAATATCACACACATCGTGAGAAAATGGAGTTTAAGTGCTTTTTTCTTTGCTCCTTTTAAAAATCTTTTTTATGTTTGATCAATTCATAAAATTAAGAGATAATAGATTTAGGTAATTTACTTAATATATTCATAAGAATAATTATTATTTCCAAATACGAACATCAATATATTTAACATTTAAATTAAAAATAATATGAACTTTAATTAGATTGGTTCAGATATTACAGAGATAAATTTAACATATTAAATACTATATATTTTCGCTTTCTCTTCTATGTTGTCCAAATTTGGATAAAAAATAATATTTCCTCTTTAATAATTAACAATCATGGAGAGGGTAGAAATTGTATCTAAATTTTTATAGAAATCTACTATGATTAAGAGTAGATAATCATTTTGGTAGTCTTTGAAGAATCTAAAGCTTTCTGATTTTTCTCTGTTCATTAATGTGCCATTTTAAAAGCCAAATTAATAAAAATTCTTTCTTCTATAGCTCATCCTTATCCCATAAATTCATCTTGTTAATGCTAATGGGAATATAATGACTACATTCTTGTGTCATAATCACCACCTTTTCTGTAATAGATAAAGATTGATGATGTGTCTAAGTAGGAGAATATTAGCCAAGGAGGGAACAAGAAAAGAAGCTGAAATTGTATACAACCTGCTGTGACCTCTTTTTCAAGTTTTGAAATACACATGATTTTAGTTTTTTATTTCTAGATATTTAAAAGACATTAACCTTATTTTAAAATAATTTTTTTAATGATAAGACTCCTTTGCAAAATTTTGTTCTTGATCGAAATCCTCAGTCTTCTATTCCCAGTACTGTAATTCATGTATCTAAGACATCAATGATTGTAGACTTACCATTATTTCATGGACCACTAAGAAAAAACTACATTAAATAAAGATAAAACAAACTAAATCAATACATTTCTAAAACTTCTTTGCACTCAGATCCAACTTTTATGAATCTCTCTTCAAATCAGAGTTTTGTCCCTATTTGTCCATTTGATATTGTCCTCTGTGCCATCAAGAACCTTAGTAAATGGACATTCTGAAAAGTGCCCCATTGTTGTCCTGGGTTTCTTCCAAGCAGCTGATACCCAATTCTGCAAGTTTTCTTGCCAGGGTTTCCTTGAATATTACCAGATACATTTCTTCTCTTCTTCTCTTCTTCTCCCTCGGGCATTTCCTTAAAAGCCCTTTATCAGCAAGTCTTTTCCTTATGTTTCATGTGTAAATTGCAACAATATCACCCATAGTCCTATCCCGCTTCTCTTGTTATATTTCCTTATAGCACTCTCCCATTCGAGATCAAAACATTCCCTTGTTTTTTTAATTATTATCTGTGGAAATCAACATCTACCCTTTTACTGCTTAATGCCACTATTGTGATAAATGTGGAAGTTCTGAAGAGATTTAACTATACTTACTGCTGTGAAAAAAATAGTAGCTATGTCTAATAGAGAATAAAGCTATTGATTTCAAATGATAGACCTGCACATAATTTCCCATAAGACCCTCTTTCTGCCCAATAAAAAAAAGCCAGACTCGTCTTTAACAGGCAGCACTCTCTTGGCAGAATTAACACAATGCTGTTCCGTCTGTCCCTTCAAAAGTTTATTTGGAATTGACATCTGGTGACTAATTGTTTAAATACAACTCATAAAATTTCATATTCCTTAAGACATATCAGTCCCCAGTTTCCTATCACTTTCCTATTCAGTCTAGATGGCCTCAGTGACCTTTGCAAACACTCTGACTTCTTGTGTCCTCTGTTGATGAAGTTCAGTAATTTCTGCTATTACTCCTGCTCCCATGTCAACAAACAGGTCTGGGAAGATGACTTCATAATTATACTCACTGGCCATGCTTCACATTTTTGGTTTCCGTCTCAGCTGGGCCCTAAACTTTAGACTTTGAGGTATGCTCTAAATGTCATATGATTGCAATATTTACTGAGTACCTACAACATGCCAGGTTCTGTGCCCAGCATTTCACATTCAGTTTTAATGTTGTGCTTTTGATGCCCTGTGAGGTAAATATTAGGCTGAGAAAACTGAGGTTAAGAAATAGGCAGCTTTGCAATTTTTCTCATTGCACACATCTAGCAAATGCAAACTGAGATTCAACCTCTGATCTCTCTTACACGCAAGCCCTGCTTTCAACCCAGCCCTTAATCACCTCTTCCTCCCTTAGGACAATAAAGCACTTGTCAAAGTGTGACCTATGGAGGTGCTGGCAAAGAATTTTTAAAGTATGTGTTGAAGAAGTATGTCTCTATCTAAAAACACATCAGCCTAATGGAGAAATATACCTCGTTTTACATTTATTTTTGTCTACTTTTAAAACTAATGTATGTTTGCTATAGAAGACTTTGAAAATACATAAAGAAAACGAAAATCATTTATAATTTTACTACCCAATAGGTACGACTATTACCATCTGATTATTTGAAATTATAAACCACTAACATTTTAAATAATTTAACACTTAAAATATTAATAAAATTAACTATATATATTTATATACTTAATATCTTATAGTATAAAAGGTTGCCTCCTTTTAAAATATTATATAATTATATTGTTAGCATTTTCAGATGTTAATTTTTGTTATAAATATTTTTATCATGATGTAATAATATTCTGCTATTCAATTGTATATAAAGTTAACTCAAAGGTCATTTTTATAATTTAATTTTTATTTATTTCCACTATTAGGACCCAGCAAAAATGTTTATCAATGAAAGATTTGACTTCATTGTTATTTATTTTTGGGGGGACAGAATATGAATTAATGTTGAATTCTCTTATTTAAAATTAAATTTTAAATTTAGATTTAAATCTAATGTAAACACTCTCAGAATTTTCCTAGATGGAGATCTTACTTACTCACCATGGACACAATCTAGCTTTAATAATGAGTCTTTTCTTTTTTTTAACTTGTCTTTCTTACTATGTTAATGTTTGGACCAAACCTGCAAAAGCAATCATGAGTAAAGCTACCAGCTCCTTAGAATGAATGAACACAGACAGCAACACCAAGTACTGGTAGCCATTGTAACCTTTACACTGTGCATTCACAGTAAATTAAAATGTGTGTGTATACAAATATTAAATCTTGGCCCCTGGGTTTGTCTTTTTTAAAATTGTATGTGATGAAATGGGAAATACACGCAAAGCACATCTGCTGAAAGACAGAATATAATAGCAGCTTTGAGGAAAAATACTTGTACGACTGAACTGAAACTGAATCAGCTGCTATTTCGCAGAACACCATTTTCACATGAAAGAACAACAGAAAACAAACTATGGTTATTCAGACTGGGATACTGGGCAGACATTTGCTCAAGAGTAAATGAAGTGATTCTGTCATTTCAAGGAATACAACTAACAGTGTTTGCTGTTAATGAAAAATTTAACCTTTTTAGAGAAAATTATATTTTTAAAAAACTGGTATTTGCTACAATGAGCTTGAGAGCTTCCCAATACTTAAAGAATTTTATGATGAAATTGGTAACAATATAAATAAATATTATTTTTTATATTGCATAGTAATGTGTCAACATTTGGAAAATACTCATAGCTCAAGAAACCAATATATTCCAAATAACTAACACATGATATTTTAAAACTATGCAATGAAAAAAGTTCATTCAAAATGCAAGATAGACCAATTAATTTTAATATAATAGAATACTAAAGGATTACTGATAGGGTAACTTTCAAGAAATTAGCAGAGTTTTGCTGTCATATATATATATATAGATATATAGATATATAGATATATATATAATACCCAGAACTACCTGAAAAGTAACTAAATACACCTCTGCCAACTACCTATGTGTACGAAGATAGATTTTCTTCATCTACATCAAGCAAAACCATATATTGTAACAGATTGAATGCAGAAGTAGATATGGGAATCTTCTGCTAAACCAGATTATAAAATATAAAACAGTGCCAATTTGTCAAAATAATTTTTATTCTTTAAATATAGATATTTTTTATAATCCAGCATTTATAAAAACATGTAATAGGTTTATAATCATCTTTAAATAAGTTAATATATATTTTAAAATATTAAATTCTAATATATAAACATCAATAAAGCTCCTCCATCTAAAAGAAAGTTATTTGAGTACTCAATAATTTTGAAGAATGTAATAGGGTCCTGAGTCCAAAACTATTGTGAACCTTTGATCTAAAAGAAATGTACTTATCAAAATAATTAATCATTGCTAAAACATAAATCAAAACCACAATGAAATATCACCTCATACCTGTTAGAATGGTTATTATGAAAAAGATAGGAAATAACAAATGCTGGTGAAGATGTGGAGAAAAAGGAACCCTGGTATTCTGTTGTTGGAAATGTAAATTGGTGCAGCCACTATGGAAAACTGTATGGAGGTTCCTTAACAAATAAAAAAATAAAATTACTGTATGATCCAGCAATTTTTTTCTGGGTATTTATCAGAATAAAATGAAAACATTAACTCAAAAAGATAGATACATCCTCATCTTAACTGAAGCATTATTTACAATAGCCAAGATGTGTACATCTAAAGATGAAAAGGTAAAGAAATCGTGATGTGTGCGTGCACACACACACACACACACACACATACACACACACACTCTGGAATATCATTCAGTCATAAAAAAAAAATATATTGCCATTTGTGACAACATCGTTAGACCTCGAGGGTGATATGCTAAGTGAAATAAGTCAGAGAAAGACAAATACCATATAATTTCCTTCATATGTAGAATCTAACACACACACACACACACACAGAAATACAATAATAACGACAACAAAAACCAAATTCACAGATACAGAGAACAGATTGCTGGTTGCCAGAGGTGAGGATTGGGGTAGTGGAAGAAATAAATAAAGGTAATATTAATAATTCTCTATATAAATAAACAAAATAAAATTTAAAAAAATTATATGGGCAGTTTCCAAAATCTTTGAAGAGAGATATTCCTCACAGAACTGACCATGAGTGCAGTGTTGGAGGTAGCCTACATGTTTTTCACAAGTTGACTAGATAAGTAATCATCATCATAATAATTTATTCAGAATTTGCCACGTGCCCTTGCTATTTTAAATGCCTTATTTATTGCATCACTGAATCATGCAATGCTTACAACAAATCCATGAGGAAGGCACCACTATTACTTTCATTTTATAGGTGGAAAAATAAGCCCTGAGATGTTAATGACTTGCTGGTAACTAGTGGAGCCAGACTTGACCCCTTAGTCTTACCTGAGAGTCTATGTGTTTAATCACATTCGAGTTTCTAGAAATTGTGTTATTTACATAGGATAAAGCACCATGCAGTAGTCAGGGATAATGGGTGAGTACTGCATAACTTCCCATGGGTAGAAGCTCTATAAGCAATATCAACCTAAAAATATATGGGGTGGGAGAAATGTACTGCAATGATTTTATAGGAAAATACCACTTGTACATATTTTTAAAACAATACTGTCCCATATAGTTTTTAAAAATAAAGAATATCTCATTAAATGTATAGAAGTTGGATTGGAAAGATACTACTTACTTATTCCTACTCCAGATACATGACTCATGGTGGGGAAGAAGTGGGTTAGAAAATAAGTCAGTGGGAAAACATAAATAAATAAAATAAAAATAGTCCTCAAAAAGATGTTAGGATGGCATGAATAAAATTATTAACTCAATTTTTAATACCAAGATTAACAAAAACAACAAAACTAACATCTATCCTTCCGTGTTCTCCATAAAAACATAACCTGTAACCATCTTGAAAGAAAATAATTCTCCCTTCTGTCATGAAGAAAACCATACATCCAGATAACTATGGCAAAGCAGTACTCTCTTTCAGCCTTCTCATCAAACTTCAGGATTCTGACCCTGATCTATGAGACTCCCCTCAACAAGAAAAGTTGAGTAACAGTGCCTACAGAACTATTAAAATAGAATTTCTGGAAATACAAGAACCCTCATCTAAAAAATTATGAGGGTTCCAGCAATCTAAAAAAACAAATATTGTGATATATAATATGTTCTATTCATTACTAAATTTATATGCCCTTTTATTTCACCATTCTATGATTTTCTTTTTTGATAGAAAAGAAAATATTTGTTTTATAATTCAGCTAACATGAGAATTCAGTGAGTCAGAGTGTTAATCTTATGATCAAGTTTTGCTTAAGATGAGATTGCTTTATTTTATACTTTCTGTTTTACAGGCAAATCTGAATATTTCACTGTTTTCCTTAAATAAGCATTAAAGCAATGAAAACTATAATTTCACTCTTAAAGAAACCTTCATGCCGTCTCTCTCATTAGCATGGTCTTATCTTGTACCTCCTTCAAAATGGAGAAAATTGACATTAAAATGTAATTTTGTGGGACTCCTAGAAAGTTTCTTTCTTCCATCCTTTGGATGGAAGCTCCATCATTCCAGTTCTTTGACACACCTATAGCCATCTTTAACTTGTACTCAGTTGCCTTGGAGATTTCTCTCTCCTCCCCTCAAACGAGAAGCTCTTTTTATAGAGTATTTTTATAGAGCTGAGTAACTCTACAAATCTGTGTGCTTACAGTTATTAGAACAAACCTTTCCTCGGAAGATGAATACCAAAAGGAGAAAGGAAGACAAATGTTGAGTTTAGAGCCTATGCTATTTTTTAGGCCTCTTCTTCCCTACTTCCTCCTCCATGGCACGGGTTCAAAGTTCCTCCTTCCCTTGAACTACAGTAGTACCCCCTTATTCACAGGGTATACGTTCCAAGACCCCCAGTGCATGCTTGAAACTGTAGGTAGTACTGAATCCTATATATACTATGTGTTTTTTAACACCTATATCTATGATAAAGCTTAATTTATTAGACACGATAAGAGATTAATGATAATAATGAATAATGAAATAGAACAATTCTAATAATATACTATAATAAAAGTTATATGAATGTGATCTCTCTCTCTCTCTCAAAGTATCTTATTGTATGTACTCACCCTTCTTATGATACTGTGAGATAATACAATGCCTACGTAATAAGATGAAGTGAGGTTAATGACACAGACATTCTGTCATAGTGTTAGGCTACTACTGACTTTTCAACAATAAGTCAGGAAGATCAGCTACTTTGGGTGATTCTACATTAGTAGGAGCTGCTAAGTGACTAATGGGAGGAAAGTGTGTACAGTGTAAATACACTGGAAAAAGAGATGATTCACGTCCCAGACATTTTATACAGTATTCATAATGACATGCAATTTAAAACATATGAATTGTTTATTTCTTGAATTTATCATTTAATGTTTTTGGATCATGATTGATTGGGGGCAACTGAAACCATATATAAAGGGGGACTACTGTATATCTGAGAAAAGAAGGGTTAGCTCCACAAGATCTTCTCCTTCCACATAGGACCCATATACTAAATAGTTTAAAAGTATAATATACTCAGTACAGAATCTACACATAATAAGTGATTAAGAAACATAGTTCTTTTTTTATTTTTATGTTTTCCCTTCTCCATAAGCCTGTATTTCCGCTTTCTCTTAATTTCTTCCACTATTCTCAGACCCTTCTCCAATATCCACAAAAGGTGTTCTTGGAATTAGAGGTATGAGCTATTGCTAAATGTATTAGTCACACAAACATTATCTTCATGAGGCCACCTCTCAAATTTGAACCCTAGTTAGATTGAGAGCAACACATTTCAATAAATCCTGGACTCTGGTCCCATGGGATAAATACTTCCAGCTACCTTTTGTATTCCAAAAATAACAGAACCTTCATTCGAATGAAAAATTGCCCTTCTGGTACAGAGAAGAGGCATGAGAACTGCACAAACTGACTGAATATTAAACTAGATTGTATTCAGAGCCTATAACATGCAGATCAGCCCTACGGCCAGAGCATGAAGAATCTACAGAACAAAGGAAGATTCCTGCAGAGATTACTAACAACTGTTTACCCATATCACTAACTCTGCATAGCCATACTATGAAAGGGAAACAGGAAAATGAAGTCTTTAAGTAGCACCCTACACAAAATAAACCCAACCACTCATTCCCTAGGCCAGACCATGGGGAACCTACAGAACAAAGGCTGAGTTACTGACATGCCTTAAGCTGCATACCCATACGTTGAAAGGAAAACACATATAAACTGAATTCCTTAAACACCTGGTGTCTTATTCTCTGCCTTTGAGAGGAGACCACATTCTATCTATGGAGCGTTATTCATACTCTCATAAACTTTCCTTTTGTCTCTAACTCTGGCTCGAGCTTGAATTTCTTCCTGAGTGGAGTTTCAAAGATCCTCCCTCTCTTGGGGTAGGACTTGAGTCCCCACTACATCACTTCAGTTGGCAATATTAAAGTGTGTTTATGGAATGCTTACTATGTGCGCAATGGTAGATAAGTACAATTGATAATAAAATGGCAATAGATGATAAACAAATGCATAGAGTAGGTTTGAAGAGATAAGGGAAATGAGAAACCCCTTTGGTGTTGATTAGGTCTGCAGACAAGAAGTGTTGCCAGAGAGAATAGGCAAATTAGAATCATTGAGAAATGTTTAATAGAGAAGATGGAAGTAAATCAGACCATTGAAAGATGCTCTCGGAATTGTCATGTTCTGTTTTTCCACATACATGTTGCTTTGCAGAAATATATAAATAATAAACTCAGCTAGACCCATGCTATTAATTTAGTAATTGTTCCTTTATTGAGAAGTCATACACATGCTTAGTGCTTGGTAAGGATTAATTTACCTTCACCAGATTGCTTTTACCAGCCTACTATTTCTTCTGGGAGGTAAATATGCTTGGAATTTACAGTGCTAAATTCAGTATAAGATGTTTGGCCCACATCTAAGGAGGTTATTTACCAGAGGACTTTAAGGGCATCATATAAGATGCCTTCACATGGAAAATGGGCCTAGAGACAATAATAAATCAAATAGTGAGTTTTTGGTATGCTAAAATGGTTGTTGTTTTAAATGTTTGTCTTGCTAAGCTCCTCTCTAGCAGCTTAGCAAGACAGACATTTAAAATAACAACCATTTCATTTAGCTTCCGATTCTCTATATCAGCTGGATTGTGTCCTGGTTTGGGTCACCTTGGCTGATATCTCTTAGGCATCTACAATCAGCTGGAGGGTTGGCTGGGAGCTGGATAATCTAAGACCAATTTACTTATATATGTGCCAATTTTCAAGCTGTTGGCCAGGATGGGAGGCTGTCAAGATGAGTACCTCTGTTCTCCTCCATGTGGTCTCACCCTCCAGGAGGCTAGCTTGGGCTCAGACACATGATGCACTCAGGGTTCCAAGCAAAGCAAGCCTTTTGAGGCTTAGAATTGGAGCTCTATCAGTGTCACTCCTGTTGCATTCTCATAATCAAAACAAGGAACACCAGCCCAAATTCAGGGAATGGGAAATAGATTCCACCTTTTAATGAGAAAGCTGCAGTCTGCCGCAGAAGTATATATGTTTTAGATGTGAATAAAATCCTTTCATTGGTGACAATGATCTGATTGGTAACTCCCTGTGAAATTTGAACATAGTCATTAAAAATTCTTTTAAGTTAATTAGAGAATTTTCGGAACATTTTCGTCAATCATTCGTGCATTTATTTTCTAAATAATATGTTTGATCATAATAGTGATCACACATATTTACATGTTGGAGCAGTTGTTTTGGGACAATGGTGTGTGATAAATGCTTTGCATTTATTTCTTGAAATAATCATATAAGGATACATACTATATATCATTTGATATAACTCAGAGAACAGATTTGGAGTTGAATATAATGCTTTTTCCTCTATATTCAGGATAGTGATCTATATAGAATAGAATTTTGTTTCACTTATTCCTTCTAGGATGAGAATTTTTAAAATATGGTAAACATATTTTGAGTATAATATCAGAACTAAGAGAGGATCAATGCATATGTTTTTTAATGTGGGACAATTTCTAAGAATAAAATTTAATGTAGTAATCAATTTTACTTTTTAAATACAAAGAAATTGATGATGAGTTTAAAAGTGTAAAATGATTGTTCTTGAGGCCTTCTCTTTTTAAACTTATTTTCTTTTGGTTGAACTCACCAGGTCAATGTCCCAAGATAATATGTAATTGTAAAAAGTATTGAATTGTGTACACATTTATACGAAAAATAAGTAATGGAACACTTATATAGAAGTAAACCAAATACCTATTATAGTCTTTTATTTTTGTTTTTTAGAAAATAGAAAAGAAATATCTTTAACAGTGAAAAAAATTCTTTATTTAGCTTATACATATATATGTAAAAACTACAATGTATGTATATATGCACACATATATACACTGTCATATAACTGTTTTAATTCAGTAAATAACCACTATGTGCTAATAAATTCATGGAACTATATTATATATAAACTACATATATGTATACCTATTACAAACTATACTATATACATAAACTATATATGTGTATATATATATAATTATATCTATATAAAGAGAATGAGGTTTAGTAATGACTATTCTTTACTATGTAAATAGAGTCATAAAATTGGGAGAAATCTTAAAATTTCTTTAGTCCAACCACCATCTAAATATATTTTTATTTAACCATATTAATTAAGGATTATGATGTCAATTAGCTGTAATCTAATAGACTATATTATTTTGTATTTACTTGCCACCTGCTGACAAAGATATTTCAAATGTAAATTAAAGGAATTTTCTTCATAACTGCTTGCTATATTTTTGTTTTCAGAAATGTGGTCAAGAGAAAAGTGCTTCATTCTTCAATAACATGACCTAATCCTGGTTTAGAAGTTAAGAATTTTACTAAACTGTTTGTAGCATAGCACAGTGAAGAGGATTCCAAGGGAAATGCCACCTAAAAATTATTCCTTTAATCTAAGCATGAATATTTACAAAATGACTCTGTAAAGATTTTTTTCTCGTATTTATTACAGAGGAATTACAAGTAAATAATATACCAAATAGTTTCACAGATAGGACTACTAATACTCCCGTGATACGGCTCCCCTTTAAAGGGTTCATGCCCCTATTAGCACTAGGAAGGGGCAGAAATGTGAACTTTTTTTAGCATCAAGTATCTGCAAACCACTTTATATATATATATATATATATATATATATATATATATATATATATATATAATTTCATTTAATTTTCCCCCGAGTCATAAGAGATAGCTATATACACACGAGAAAATTAAGGTTCAAGGAACGGAAGTAAATTTTAATTGATACCCAGATAAGAACACACCAACTTGGTGTTAGAAGTTAGTTTCTTTCGAGTTTATGTTTCATGCTTTTTTTTTTTTTTGCTTTGTTATTCTACTCTTTAATAGCAATGTTCCTGTATATACTTATATATACAACTATTAAATCTCTCACACACACACACATAAACACAGTCATTTTTATAGGCTATATAATATTGTTTATCTCACAAAATAATTCATATATAGTGTGTGATGAGGGCTTCGACACAGGAATTAAATGAGAAAAGCTTTCTTTTTCTAATTTTATAAATTCAGAAGCTTGCTTTAGAAATATATTTATTTTCCCTCATAACAGAAAGTATATAATAATGTGAAACTAAAATTTATCATTTCAACTTTTCATCCCTTGTTCTATAATCAGTAGAAACGAAATTGTCCAATGTGATCTAGAGATTGTTATCAAGAATAGATGAATTCTTAGCAAAAAATAAATGTTACTTGTGTACTAGATGCTTTGCTTTATGCTAACTTTTAAAAATGCAGAGATAAATGACCTAGTTACTATCTTTCAGGAAGTCATAATAGAATTAGAAAGATTAAAAGATACACTATCAACTACTCCAAAAAGCAAAAGGCAGCGAAGTATGATAACGAATCACAATTTTCAAGAGTGTCATTTAACCTAGTTTGCATAGTTAGGGAATATTTCACAAGTAATTAATACTTAAGCATAACATTGAAACATGTGTAGGAGTGAGACAGGTGGCATTTCAAGTTAAGCAAATACCACATGCAAATTACAGAGGCAGGAGCCACAGTGATACATCATGAAGTGTTCTCTAGAACATCTTGAAGGTAATAAGTCCCTGAAAATTTTAAAATAGAAAGTGACAGTCATATTTGCACTTCAGAAAATCACCTTTGTAATTGTGTGGATGTGGTAAGTAGGAGATGGAAACAAAGACAGAGAGAGTGCTAGAAGGCTCTTCGGATATCCTGGGAGAGTTATGATGGCAGTTTGAACTATGGGAATGATACAAGTGATGAAGAGAAAAGAATCAGTTCAAGAGCTGTTTAAGAGATAGTTGACTGAATGAGGAAATTGAGGAATTGGGAAAAGTGTGGATTAAATCTGTTTCTGACTCAAATAACTGTGAGGTTCAGGTCCAGTGAAAAACTATTGAGTTCAATTTGGGGAAGCTTTAATTTGAGATGCCTGTGACACATCTCCATGAAAAATATCTAACAGATGTTTGGGTATGTAGATCTCAGACTTGGGATAAACCTCTGATCTATGAGTATGGATTTCGGAATCAGTGACTACAGGTCAGTATTTAAACCATGAGTTTGAATGAGATAAGCCAGAAAGAGAGCCTACTGAATAGAATGAACAATAGAAACTTGGGAATCCTTAGGATTTTAATGACGAGAGGAGTCCGCAAAAGAAGCTAATTAAGGGCAGTCAGAAAGATGGTAAGTGAAAGCTAAGGAAGCTACCAAATAAGGAGAAAAGTAAAATGGTCAATAGGGCCAAATACTGAAAAAGCATAAATTAAAATTAGATCTGAGTATTCTCCATTGAATTTGGCAATCATTGGTAGTTTTTTATTAAAGCATTTTAAATAGGAAACTGATATACTTGGTGAGCAAATAATTGGGCAGAAGAGATTGAAGTAAGGTAAGAATTTCAAGTTATGCAAACCTAGAAATAAAGGATTGCCAAAGTTTTATTCCAGCATGCTATTTTAAGTCACACAATATAAAAAGGTAGATGAGCTATTTACAGTTAATGATTTTGATTTTAAAAATTTATGTGTATAGATGTAATTTCCAAATCTGGATTCTATTTCATCCATGAGTTGAGAGAAAGAGGGATATTTACTCTGACTTTAGAATTTTGAGATTATCATTTTTAAGTCATAAGATATCATAGAATCTAAATACAAGTAAAATTAATTTTAGATAAATATACTTTTAAAACTTAATTACCAAACTATAAAAAAATATATGTATTTAGATTAAATATTATAAACATCATTTTCGAAAGCCTAAAGTAAGGAGCTGATATTAAATTTAACAAGCAAGATAAGGCATAGAAAAATTTTAAATATGACAACTGAATATCTTGAAGTCTACACTTATCTTACATCCATCAAAAAACCAATAAGCTATAATTACTAAATATAACATTTATTCTCTATTTAACACCTCAGAACTAGATAGGAAATGATTTTCATAGTATGCTGTTATCTAGAACTGTCATTGGCATGAATCTAATTTGATTTCTTTCAATTATTTTAAACAATTACAGTTGAAACATACCTATTGTTTAAGAGAATGTCTCTTTGAAACAGTGGTTAAATGTGTTCTCAGATTTGTTCTTTGAGTCAGAAATTATTTCTTAGGCCACATTCAAGCCCCATAATTATATGAATAATTCAATTAAAATGTGCTCAGATGATACAAATAATTTGGAAATTATATGCTTATGAGCCTTAATTCCAGAGGCAGTAGCCGTCTAGATAGTTTTGATGATTGAGTAATTACAAAGCCTTTATTAGCAAATATAATCTGCCATCAGTGAATAATAATAATGGTCATGGAATAATCCCCTTGACATACATAGAAAAATCTAGTTAAAATTTTTATAGGCCACAGTTGAACAATTTTTAACCAGAGATATACTGTTCAATTTGTCCTATCTTTTTCTCACATACCAATAAGACTTCTGTATTATCTGACTTTGTCCTACCTATCCTACGATTTTTGGGCAGACTGACTTTTTCCTTTTCTCATAACACAATCACTTATTTCTAGAATTTCTAGAAGTGTTTTAAAAGGTAATTCCTAGTAGTAAAATTAATAATGCTACTATATATCTATACTTTCCAAATAATCAAATATTACTCATTTGTAAAATTTACATTTCATCTCATCTTTCTAGCCAACTGCCACTCTTTTGTTACTTTTAACATCCATTGGGTGCACTCTTGTTAATGTTAAATATACTTAACATTCTCTCTAAGACAAAATTGAAAAGAGAGTGGAAGTACAACACTTAAGTGCATTTTTTGACTTTAATTAAATTAACATAGATTTACATCACATTCAAAAATCTGTGTCTTTGGAGTTCCTGATGTTTAACCACCTGTGAAAATGGGAAACCCTCTCTTTACTCCAGAGAGTTGTGAGGATAAAATTAATTGTGTCCTTTGAAAAGAAATATCAGTCTAAAAAACACAAGATGCATGTACGAAACTTGTTATTTTTTTAGGAATAAAATCCTCAAGTTTATGGGACCTTCTGGGTGGTTCCATTTCACTCATTAGGAGGGTCAATTATTGTTCCTAGTTGCTTTCCAAAAAAGATGCCTCAGTATTTGTTTTAAAGAAGTACCACTTCGTCTTTTCCTGAATTCCTCTGTGTGAAAGTAAGACCAGCCCACGTGATGAGAATATTTAAATCTATCAGAAAAGAGCAAAAGAGGAGGAAGCATCACACACCTGGGAAACGGGCAGTCACAGTAGTTAAACAATGGAGCCATGTGCATCACAATCAATTCATTTTAAGTGTCACTTTAGATGCTGCATTATTTGGAGACTCAGCATGAAAGCCAGGGGTCACTTATCCCCGTGAACCAAAACCGCTGAGTTTTGCACAGTTCTAAGTCAAAATGCTGAGGCAGTAAATGTTATTTAAAATGCTTTTGTGAAAATCAATGCAATCTTATTTTGAAAATGAATATTTATTTTATGGAATGGAATGGAAGGACTTAATATGATAGAAAACTATTTTATTGCTTAATATGTTTTTAAAAGTGCACTGCAGGAACATGTCCAGCATATTTGAGCCAACAGAAACGTAATTACTGAAGGTCCCTTCTTATTATATTTAAGCCTTTTTAAAGTATGAATTGCAATATAATATTAGGTAGCATAATAAGAGTAAAATTGAATCCAGTGAAGACTCTGGTTACCATGGGGTTTAAATCCATCCCAGGATCAATCAATTAAGATTATTCAGTAACAATGACAATATAAGCAGTCTCAATTCAGAGTAGTGTAATACTTTGTTAGGGTCTCTTGAACTACTGTACTTTATAATGGAAAACATTGGAGTCAGAAGGCCTGGGTTTAAATGTGGGTTTAATTTCTTAATGAACAAGTTAAGTCACCAAGCTTATAAATTGTATATATCTGAACTACATCACTTAGGAGTATATCTGGCTTCAAGTAACACAACAGCCAAATAAAGATAACTTAAACCAGTTGGTATTTATTTTATTATGTTATTGAGAAAAAGGCTGGAAAGAAGCTAGTCAACTACCTTAGACATGTTATAAAGGGACTAAGGTTTTTCTATACACTTCCCCATCCTTATTATTTGACTTTTTATGCATGGTAACAAAGATGGCTTCTGTCCCAGAGCATTGTGTCTTCAGTGCAGCCTTGAAGAAGAAAGGGGAAGAAAAGGATGGGGGACAAAATGTTTTCTCTTCCTGAAGTTTTGTGCCTTCTTGGAAAAAATAGAGAAGTTCTCAGTAGATTTTTGTTTATATATCCTTAGCCATGTGAGTTATGTTATTAATGCCAAGCAAAAGGTAATGAGATTACTGAGACTAATTTAAACCTTTATGATCCATAACTCTGTGGTTGGAATAAGGACTTACCTTGAATTCAAGAGGTTTCAACTGAATAGCAACCAGGTTGTCTTAACAGGAAGATGATGGAGTAGAAGAATGGCTGTAAGGCAAATATAATTCACTGTCTGATACAATAACATTTTGTAGTATAATTAGACTGTGCACCCTAGTTTACCTGGAACAGTCCCATTGTTCTTGCAAAATTATTCACAATGCCCCCTGGGGTAAGAACTTTGAATGCAGGAAAATGGAAGCACTAAGAGGCTGATGCCATCCTGCATAAAGCATCAGCTAGGAAATGGCACTGTCACAATGGCTCATTTTCTATTGGTCAAAGTAGGTTATACAGCCAAGGCTGAAGTTTATGGAGCAGAAAGAGTTACTCTATGTCTGACTGGGCAATCAAGTGGCAAAGGGCATAGAAAGTCCCAGTGAAACAGAAGTTGCAGATGGAGAGTTTGAATCCATTCCTCCTTTGATATAAACCTAAAAAGCAAATGTGGGTTCTTGAGTAAATACCTTAACTGTGCAAGTTAGCTTTTTAAATTTCAGTGAGGGAGGTAAGGTAAGTGAGTGCTTCCAATGTGAGATGAGTAAATAAAGTTTACGTTTCACTAAAAAATTGGATGCCTAAATAGCTCTTCTAAAAACTACAAATGATTACTGCACATTATAGAACTCCAGGATAAAGGTGTATGATTTTTCAATAAAGATGTATGATTGATCAATAAAACAATGTATAAATGAAAAAATGAAATAAATGCATGCAATGTTATTTTTAACTTGATTAGTAGTTTTGCTGAATTGTTTACCTTACTCTTCCATTTCTAGAATAATTATTTTAGGCTATAAGAAACCCTTGGAAAGAGAGGATATTTTGAACTAAAGGAAAGTGATTTCTCTAATATCATGTGTCTTGTCTTAAAAAAACAGTGGAGGAAGAAAGTTTTTAGGAATTAAGAGAATAAAAAATTAAAGGTAATTAATTATTAAATCCTATGTATTTAATTACTACCAAAAAATAAAGCTTGTTCCAAATATGAAATATTGTTATTAATATAGAAAGTGCCTAAAATATGTGAAGTGGCAAAGCACTTTCCTAAATATAGTTGGTTGTTATTGCAGCTAATTTCTGTCATCAAGTTATTCAGCACCCCTTCTCCAATGTTCTGAAGCACATGTGTTTATATGTATATATCTTTGACTTCTCACCAATATCTTTTGCTCAACTATCATAGCAAAAATGGTTTTGTATTCAGAGCTTTATGTTTGTAGGTCAAAGTAAGTCATATGGTGACCAAGGACAGTTTATGGGGTAGGAACAGGTACCCCACCTCTTATATTATATACGCACACATAGAGCCTCTTTAAACTTCACAAAATGAAAATACAGTTCGATGATAAGAACAGTATTTATATTAATTAATTTTATTAGAGAAACATTTTCAAAATTCACAAAAGGGATAAAACATAACTTTTTTTTTTTTTTCCTTTCATACCACATAGTATAAATAATACTAAGTGTTCTGGTGACATTCTGTACCAATGATTTTTTTTAAGCTTAATTGAGTTTATTCCTTTCCTGTTACCTTATTATCTTTAGAGTATGTTGCTAAATTTATGGTTAGAGTAAATATAAAATTTTTATTTTATATATATAAATTTATATATATAACTATACTTGCATTAAGTCTGTCTAATTTTCTCATTGTTTTTATTTTCTTTTATTATGTAGGCATCCTTTTATAAAGAGGCACATGCCAAGAAATCATCTCTGCTCTCTGTATTGTGGAATAACTTTAAGCCTGTCCTGATATAAGCTGCTTTATTCAAAGTGTTTGTTGATATTTTATCCTTCACTAGTTCATTCATAACAAAGTAAGTGGAAGTCTTGGTTTTTCACTTCTCCACAGGTAAATGATAAGCAAGTGTTCCATTATAAAGGTTGTACTAAAAAAGAGTAGGGAAGGTACTTATTGCAAATACTATTTAGGACATGGACATTCTATTACTTTTGCCTGTGATATAAATGTGAATTATGCTAATATAGTCAATATTTACTGAAGTCAACCATGTGTTAACCCTATTTTTAAAAACTTATATTATTATATTTTTAAAACTTTATAACAATCCTATAATATAAAAAGTATTATCACATGCATTATTACTATGTAGAAATAAACAGAGGTTTAAGTAATTTACTTAGGTCCGCATAGCTAGAAAATGCTAGAATTATAATTCAAATTCAGGAAGCCTGGCTTAAAAATAAAATGATACATACTTTCACTATTTTTCTTAAATTGGCCTTTTGGGAGTTGAACTTTACCTGCTAAGGTAACAATATATAAATACAAATATAAATGAATATATATATGTATATATAGTAAAATATTTGCAAAATTTCTGTAATATTTCTTAAATATTTATATGCAAATGCTTATAGGTAAACAATGATATTGAGCCCTTGACTGTGTGTCATCTTTTTCAAGGAAGCATTGCTTTACCTCTAACTGTTATATGAAGGAGAAGTAAGAAAATACTTGTTATTAACCTATAATTATATTTTTTTGTATTGACTATATTTCCAAGGTGTTGGAGTTAAGAACCATTTTATTCATGAAAGTAAAATTAATCCTGAGTTACCTGAACCCCAGCTAATAGCAAGGCATATATTTATTCAATATTTATTGAGCACCTACTACATGCCAAACACTGTTCTAAGTAAACTATGAGGATAGAGCAAAATCAAAAAGTCCTTGCTCCAATGACACTTCAGAGGGAAGAGATAAATAATAAACAAATGAATACATATAAATGATATTAAGAGATAATTAATATTAAGGGAGAAAGAAGTACAGCAAGGTAAGCAGGGGTAAGAAAACGCCAGTGTGAGGAAATGGAAGTTGCCCTAAGCACCTTAGGGAAGACATTGGTGTTAAAGCGACATTTGAACAAAGTCCTGAAGGAAGTTAGAGAGGAACCCAAGTCCATATCTATTGTAAACCGGAAGAGTGAGAAGGGCAGGAACCGTGAAGCAGGAGCAGGCTTGGTATTCTTGAGACAAAGGAGGCTCGAGTAGAGCAGCTGAGAGAAAATAAATCAAGGTCAGAAAGGTCTGGGGGGTGAACAAAAATTTTGAAAGGTCTTACAGAATGTGATGGAGATATCGGCTTTTAGTCTGTGTTAGAAGGAAAGCATTTAGAAGATTTTGACCAGGAATTGACATGATTAGACTTATGTTTTATAGGGATAGGTCCAGCTTCTATCTGGAAAATAATATAAAGAGGAGCAAGAGTGGAAGAAGGATCACCAGTTGAAAGACAGACAATTTGGGCAAAGATCTGTGGTGGCTTCAACTAGGTTGTAGCAATGAAGTTATTAGCAGTGATTAGATTCTGGCTCTGTTTTAAAGGTACAGTTAACACAATATACTGATGGATTGAATGTAGGTTGAAAGAGAAAGTGGGGAGTCAAGGATGCCTCAGAGTTTTCTGTTTAAATCACAAGGTAATTGAGGCACCATTTTCTAAGCTATAGGAGGCTCAGAAAAGAGTAGAGTAGGGTGTGGGGTTTGTTTTGGGACTTGCTTAATTTGAAGTATGTATTAGATATTTTACAGGAAAGAATTAACACATCAGGCCTGATTGCTGCCCTTTGAAAGGCTTGCTTATAGGAGTGTCCTTTGGCTGACAACTAGGACTTGAATTTCAGGAGAGTTCCCACTACTCTAACTGTTAAGAATGGTTCACTATGTCTAAAATATTCATACAATTAATATGGTTCATGCTGAATACCTTCTTTCCTTCTGAGAGTTTGGAATTTGGGCATGTGCTAGGAAGAAGGTGGCCTAGTGGACAATATTTCACATATGTTGTCACACCTACTTGCTGGGGTAATTAAGTGTGTTCTGTGTGACTCTGCTGAGAGATGACTTTTGGAAACTTGTGTCTGTTTTCCCCTGGATTTGCCCTGTGCACCTTTTCTCTTTGATAATTTTGATTTTTATCCTTTTACCAAATAAATCATAAACCATGAGTATGACTACATGCTGAGTCCTGAGAGTCCTTTTAATGACTCATTTAAATAGAGAGTGGTCCCTGACAGCCATCCAGATAAAAAGGTTGAGTGAGCAATTACCTATATAATTCTTGACTTAAGAAAGAAGAAGGCTAGAGTGATAAATTTGGGAACTGTTCTAATGGATTGGGTATGTCAAGTCATTGTTCTAGATGAGATCACCATAGTGTGAGTGAAGAGAGTAAAATGTCCACAGACAAAACTATCAGATATTCCAATATGTAGAGCTGGTGAAGACAGGGAAATCCACTGAAGAATATGAGAAGGAGCAGCTGGTGCAGAGAGAGGAGAACCAAGAGAGAGTGGTGTCAGGGAATGCAAAGCAAGAAAGTGCTTCATTGATGTCAGAAAAAGTCATTTTTTAACATCTAAATTGGCTTCCTCATCTATGGAAGTATAATCTAAATGTCTCCTAGATTAAAACCCCCCACATACAAGATAACAGACCTCTTCTTCCCCCCACCTCTGCCCTTCATCTCCATATATCAAAGTAAGTTCTTTTTAAGAATTTACATAGGATTATATCATCTATGACCAGAAATCTGTCTATCAGAGATTTACTGACCACTCTTTTGCTCTTCTGCCCTGTTCTGGTGATTTATTTCTGCAAAATAAATCACTTTGAAACTTAGTGGCATAAAACAACAATGATTTTAATATGGTCACAATTTTGTGGGTCGGGACTTCAGACAGGACTCACTTTTCTCTGCTTCACAGTGATTGGGACTTTAGCTTAGTATTTTGAACAACTGGAAATAGCTGCAGTGGCTCAAATGGAGACATATGTCTGGGGCCTTTATTCTGGATGTTGGTGGATTACCAGATTCGTCTACATGTGTGCTGCTGCAGGCACATTCAACATGGCTTCTCAACTTACAGGCTTAATACCTGGGCTAAGATTTCTAGAAATAGCCAGATCTCCCTTTCATTCTCTGTATCTCTGCCTGAAAGAGCTACCACAGGTCAGAACCCCAGTGTTGGGTGGTGGACTGGGAGAAATAAAGGGGCTGCCTCTTGAAGTCTCTGGAGCTCCCTGCAGGAGGAGAAGGTGGGGAGAAGGAGCAGCAACTTCCTTGAACAGCTCTGTCTGGGAAAGTGTGAGCTCACCCGGCCAACTGGCGACAGGGCCCAGTCTTCAGAGCAGAAAGCAGAGATGTGGATGGCAGAGAAACAACAGTTGATTTTTACCAGCCCTAATTGCAAAACTGAGGCTGAGCTGCAGTCCCCAACCCCCAAACCAGAGGGCCCCTCCCCCTATACCCTTTGAGACTGATCACTGTGAAGCCCCAGGGGAATCTGAGCAAACGCTACCGAAAGTGTTGCTAACACTGACAAGGATAAAACTGAGAGCAGCAAGTGTGATTAAATAGCTACAAGAAAATAAAAAAGATTTTAGGCTTTATATAAAGCAGGGATCCAAGAGGCTTCAACAGCACCTACTGGAAACTAAAAGAAAAGCACTTTCTTTGCAGCAGGCTTAAGAGAGACCTTTATATAATAAGTCTTGTTTCTGGAAAAACAGCAGAATACACTTCCATTAATACCCTGGCGGAGAATTAGTTCATTAAACACTATGAACAACCAAGGTGACAAGGAAGCTCAGAAAGAAAGAGAAAAATCTCCAGAAAATAAGCTTACAGACATAGAAATATGTGACTTAAGTGACAGAGAATTAAGGGTGGTACTTTTGAAAAACCTCAGTGAGATCCAAAACAACTCAAATCAACAATCTCAGGAACTGAAAAAAACTAGATGAACAGAGTGAGGAGATTGAAACCCTCAAAAGGAACCCAACAGAACTTCTGGAAATGAAGAACACACTACAAAAATTGAGGAATGAAATAGCAAGCTTGGGAAATAGAGTCAACCAAATGGAGGAAAGGATCAGTGATATCAAAGACAGAAATCTAGAAATAAATCAGGAGGAAGAAGAGAGAAACTGAAAAATGAAGAACGATGAAAGAGAAATTCAAGAACTAGCCAGTACCATTAGGAGAGGAAACATAAGAATAATGATCATTACCAAAGGTAAGGAAAAGGAGCAGGGACTAGAAAGCATTTTCGGACAAATAGTTGATGAGAATTTCCCAAATCTAAGAAATGAGCTGGAGCTGGGAATTCAAGAAGTAAACAGAACACCTAATTATCTGAACCCAAAAAGGCCTTCATTAAGACATATTGTTTTAAAGTTATCAAAAATCAACAAGGACAAAATTCTCCAGGCAGCCAGGGAAAAGAAGACAGTAACTTACAAAGGAAAACCCATTAGATTATCATCGGACTTCTCAGCACAAACCTTATAAGTCAGAAAGGAATGGAATCAATATTTAAACTATTAAGTGAAAGGAACTACCAGCCGAGAATAATGTAACCAGCTAAGCTCTCCTTTAGATATGAAGGAGATATTAAGACCTTTTCAGACATACAAAAATTGAGAGAATTCTCCACTATGAGGCCTGCACTACAGGAAATATTTAAAGGTGTCAGCTCATCTAAAACAAAATAACAAAACAAAACAAAAATACATCATTAGAAGTAAAGTGATTATCAGGCAAATAGAAGCAGAGAAGTGCAACCCTTACTAAGAACAGGGCCTTATAAGGTTAAATAAGAAGAGAGGTGCTATAGCAAGATAGTAATGAATGTTCAGCATACAAAGAGACAAATTGAGATAACAATGACTAAAATGGGGAGGATTCAAAAATCAAAATTCAAAAAGAGATAAGGCAGGTGTAGAAGAAAATGGATGACTGTATATATAAAACTATCCTTTACATATTCATAATCGTAACCACACATCAATGATTCAGAATTGAAGCATATAACATAAAGCAAGAAGAACCAGAGAGAAAACCCACAAAAACCAACCAAAATAAAGAAAACAAAAACACAAAAACAAGGAAGAAATGGAAACACCGAGCTACCAGAAAGCAAAAGATAAAATGACTATAAGAAGACCTCATATACCAATAATCACCCTAAATGTAAATGAACTGAACTTACCAATAAAAAGACAAGGAGATGCAGAATGGATCGAAAACCTTTTATTCAAAAATTTTCTTTTTCTTTTTTTCCCTCAGCCCCCAACCTTCCTTCCATCTGGTAACCATCGAAATGTTCTCTGAATCTATGATTTTATTTGTTTTGTTTGTTTATTTTGTTCTATAGATTCCACATGTAAATGAAATCATATGACATTAGTTTTTCTCTGTCTGACTTACTCTACTCAGCACAATACCATCTAGGACCATCCATGTTGTTGCAGATGGCAAGATTTCATTCATTTTACAGTTGAGTAATATTTCATTGTATATATGTGCCACCTTTTCTTTATCTAATCAATAGTTGTAATTTCTTCTTCTGAAAACATGTCTCTTGATACTATATGATCAAAATACATAATCTAATATATTTTGATAATATATTAAAAATATTAAAAATTGATAGTAAAAGTTACCATTATTTGACTGGATGTCAGCAGATGACCAGCAGCTCATGGACCTGATTTTAAAAAAACCTCAATATCCTTTTGTCATCCCCTTTTCAAATCCTGATAGCCATAACACTCCTTTGGCAAGAGCTAGGTCTAGCAGTGTGAGCAGAGGTGGCAGTCCTTGTGTTTGTTATATCTGTAAATGCTTTAGTTGCAAATAGAGTAAAAAAGTTGCAGATAAGAGAATGCTACCTCACATTACATGTGTCAAACAGAAGCTGAATTTTCTGGCTTGAATTGCCAAAAACCATGTAGCTAATTCTTTATACATGGAAAATAGAAGTTATACATGAAAATAATCCAAATGTATCACTTATTAATTCAACCAATGTTGATCGGGCATCTGTCTTGTGCCAGTCACTGTGCCAGGCACAAGAAGTACAACAGTGAGGAGACCAGACAATTTCTAGCTCTCATGAAGCTATTGGGGGACACAGGTATCAAGCAAGAAAAAATATATATAACATAATGTCTGGTGTTAATTTGTATGTGAAAAAAATAAATTTTAATTAGGTGATAGACTAACAAAGGATGCCAGTCCTCATATAGTAGAAAAGCTCTTCAGAAGAATGTGATACATCAGCAAGGGTAAAGGAGGAGTTCATGCGGATATTTAAGAAAAAGAAATGTGAAACAAAGGGACTGGTGTGCACGCAGCCTAGAGGTAGGCGCATGCTTGGTTTGCACATAGTGGAAAGGAGGCTGATGGGCTAAAATGATCAAGGAGTAGCCACATGCAGCAAAGTGAACAAAAATGCTTAACCGAATTAATTTTAGTATTTTTTCTTTACATTTCATCAATCATTCATCTTACTATCATTATGTTTTTTTAATATCTGACGTGTGCCAGGCAACATGCACTAAGTTATACTGTAGCAATGGAGAAACAGGACATAGTTTGCTGTGCTTAAGGACACTACACTGTAATGGGAAAGATAGAGGGTTTCATATGGTAAAGTAACATACCCAGATCAGATGTATTGCTTATGACATTTATTTGATCATTTTAATGTATTGATAATTAACAATATCTATGTACTGGTATGGAAATATGTCAATCACATATTAGAGGAAAAGACAAATTTAAAGAAATGCATATGTATATACATATATATGGATATATATATATGTGTATATGTGTATATCCTGCACATATGTTCATACATCATTACCCTATTTTTAAAATGTGACTATACCTACACACATAAGTATGATAGGGATAAATAAATGAAGATATATGGGTATAAATATGTTTGTATAAGTATAGAGATAATCTAATGATAAAATGCCAGTATTTTTAAGACTAGCTACGTGTACAGTAAAATTTGATGGAAAGAGAGATTTTTCATTTGCTTTAGTATATTTAAGTGCTGAGAATTTACATATTCTTTTATATTTTTCTTAACTTTTGAAATACTTACCAAGAAGATTATAAGACTTTAGAGATGAGAATTAGAAAATGATTATGAAATAATTATGAATTACTAAACACACTAGTATTTAGGAGAACAGTTTTGTTTATAATTTAATGAATAAACTAGATTTTTAATCTGGATTTTAAATAATTTAAAGTCAAATATTTAGGAATGAATATACTTTTTTGGAAACCTTAAAGTCCTAAAACTTTTAGGACTTTAGACTGGGATATTATGTGCAAATATACTAAATTGAAAAATATCTTTAATTAAACAAATAATAATATGGATATTAACTATAAATTTTTAAATTGTTAGATATATAAATACTTATTAATACATGTAAAATGATACTGACAATATTATTGGAGGAAATCCTTAAGAAGCCATACCCAACCAATAAGCATAGAATCATATGTGTTAAATATTTAAATAAATATATAATATACATAGTATTTACAAAAAAAAAAAAAGAGCCGGTATTTGAAAACATACATTTTAATCACTCTAATTTTCAACATACTAATAAGTATTTTGTTACTAAGAACTAATAAGTACTTTGATAAGGACACTCAAGATAGTGGGCTAACAGCATAGAGAGCTTTCTTTTTATTCCTGTGATGTTCTGTCATAAAATATATATATATAATTGATGGAGTTTGAAGAACTTTATCCCATCTTAATAGAGTGTAGATGTTATTTTATTCAATTTTAAACAAATTGCATCCAAAAAATATTATATTTACTACTATTTTGGAAAGTATACAGCTAGCTTTTATTCTACTTTTGGTTTCAGATACATAGGAACCATAATTGCTAAAATTGTATTTAAATAAGGCCAAATAAAATGCAGGTGTTTTCTTTTTGTTTCTCACCCTACAGTTAAAAATAAATTTCCCAAAAGACAAAAATTATTACTTTTTTTAAAGAGAATAAGTAGAAGAGAGAAAGAATAAAGCAGACAAGAGTGAAAATAATACTGTCATTAGTGTAAATGCATATTTATATGGGAGAAGCAATGAAATGTAATGCAGTTTCTTTTCATGGAATAGAAATGATAATACAAAATACAAAAGGCATGTTTCAAATTATTTTTTCTCTAGAAAATTTATCTTCACCCACACCACTAATATTTCTCTGTGATAAAATAAGCAAAATTTCATGAACATATATATATATATATATAATTACAAATCCTATTGTACCTAAATTATGCCTTATCAAATTTTTTTCAGGGGTATAATTTGTAAAGCTCACAATAGAATTTCTTTCTGGCATTGACAACTGCATAGGAAATTATCTCTGTCTGGTGCATCTTTCATTATATATATAGATATACTTATTATATATATACATCAATACATTTTAGAATTAATAAATGCTCTGCTGCATTGTGTTGTGTCGAACTTTCACAAAATTATAAGTTTTTAAAGTGAAAAATGTTAGATTAAAGATACTTTGAAAAGAGACTGATACCTACATTTTTATCTGAAATTAATGATAGCCTCAAGTAGCTTTGAAATTCAACTCGTATTGTTTAATAAGATCATACGTCCTAAAGTAATATGATCCAAATGCTTCTCGTACCTTTCAGTGTGCTAATTGATAACCCCTGCATCCCTAAAAAGTACAGAAAGAAATGTTTATAGGTCTTAAATATTGATATTTAAATATAGATATTTAAAAGAAAATTCGTGTTATTAGTAGGACAAGGACAGTATAGATAAAATAAAAGAATGTTTCCTTAAAATCTGAGCAAAAGCCAAGATTTGAAATAGCAGTCCCATCAGCAAACACACTAGAATATTGGTAACGGTCCAAGTGTCAACCAATTAGGATAGTTTAAAAGTGTGGGCGGTCGGCATCCTTGAGATCTGAAAGCAGGTGCCATAAAGCCTGTCTCTGATAATGATAATAGCTATAATTTAGTGAATGTTTTCTGTGTCACCTACTGTGCTTATCACTTTATATCTGTTTTCTTATATAATTCTTAAAAATCTAATTCATATAACTTTAATTTGAGAAAAAAATTTCTCATCACCATTTAACAAATAAATAGTCTCTGAGCAGTAGTCACAGAGTTCACAGAGCCAATGAGAGATTATTAGGGTGTGTGTGTGTGTGTGTGTGTGTGTGTGTGTGTGTAGTGTGTAAATAGATGGATGGATAGATATAGATAGATAGATGAGAGAAAGAGAGAGAGAGATGAGAGATGAGAGATGAGAGATTGGGAAAGAGATTTATTTTAAAGCATTGACTCATATGTTAATGGGGGAGGACAAGGCTGAAATCTATAGGGCAGACTAGAAATATAGGCAGGAGTTGATGTTGCAGTATTGAGTCTGGAGGCATAATTTCTTCCTCCTCGAGGAACCTTGGTCTTTTTTCTTATGGCTTTTTTAACAGATTGTCTGAGGCCCACCTATTATGGGGGTAATCAGCGTTACTCAGAGTCTTCTGATTTAAATGTTAATCGTGTCTTAAAAAATACCTTCACAGCAACACCTAGACTTGTATTTGGTCAAACAATTGAACACCATAAGATTAACCATTATGAAGAGATAGAGTTAGAATTTGAATGGAGGGCTATCTCATTTTAAAGTGTATGCAGTGAACCATTGTCGGATCCTGCTTCTCCATGTTTTCCTTCTCAGAAATAGTTTATAATCTCAGTATACCAGTCACCTTTCAGAAAATGGCTTCAAGTCCTAAGACTTCAGTCTTCATTCAAGAAATTGGGAGGCCAGGGAGATAAGCTTAGCTATTAAGAAATGGAGAACTGACAGAAATGAGAACTGGACCACCAGAAAAAGTGACAAGATCGAGCTAGATAAAAAGTGCTATGGCATTGGTGCCTAGAGCTGGGATGTTGCCAAAGCCCAGTCCAAAGATAAGCTATTTATTTGTGGGTAAGTGGAACATAAGCCTAGAAAGATGGTGGTTTCCTTCTCCATCCGCCCGCCCTCCAAAAAAAAAAAAAAAAAAGAAAAAGAAAAAAGAAAACCACACAATTCAAAGAAATATTTTGACTCAGTTGAAAATAGGAGCAATTTGATTTACTTTCTCAATGTATCGATTTTTCTCCTTTATAGTTATATATATGTGTGTTATACTGTGTATTTATATGTGTGCATGTTTATATTTCTTCTATGATATTGATTATCAAATAGATATTGTCAGACTCCTTTGAGATCTTGAGACTTTATGTATGGGAACCCTCTTATAAAAAGATGATTACTAAAATTTAGAACAGGAAGGAATTGAAAGTTCAAAAATCAGCTGGGTATCTTGCTATATTCTCTATGCTGGCATTAACATGCATTCTATTCTTAGTGAGCATATATATTTCCTGTTTTGATATCCAAATTTGATTTGCAGATTCACTTCCAAATTGCCTCAAATTTAGGTGTCTAATGTGAAATCTTTTTTTGAACTAAAATTTTCAAGAAATCTAATAACTATTTATGTAAATTAGAGGATGAAAATTTTAAAGCAGAAGAAAATAGATGCAGTCTCATTGGTCTGTATTTTTATATGTAAGATTTTATTTCTTTGTAAATTTCTCACAGATTGAACATATGTCTTCCTAATTCTTACAAGATATAATCTGCATTTTAGAGTTCATTTACACTTTAACTGATCTTAATTTGTATGATTAACTGTTTTAAACAAGACCCAAAGACATGCTATATGGTGCTGGGAAGGGAAGTAAGATTTATTGAATGTTTCTACTGAAAAGTTACATACCTTGCCTTATTTCATTCTTGCAATAATAAGGCATTACTTTTCTTATTTCACAAGAGGAAATGGAAGTCTATTCTCAAAGTTATAGAATTAGTATCTGTAGATGAATTGATATAAATGGAGGTTATTCTCTTTCTATCATATTATTTTAGCACTGGGAATTCCATGCTATTTAAACTAGAGTATAAACTGCCTGGAGGTATGAAGCAATAGGTGAAGGCCAAAGAATAACCAAAGCACATGTAACTGAAGCATCCATTTTAAGAAAGGTTACCACTTCTGTGATGATGGGGTCAGGTGAAGTTCCATATGTTGATATTTTTAAATATTATTACTTTTTATTTAAACAAATTCATGGGTATTATGAAAGTAAAAGTGATATTTATGTTTGGAATACTTTGAGAAAAATGTTCAGGAACCATTTACTTAAGTCAGCCAATATACATCAATATGTTCTCATGCATAAATAAATTTTTTTACCTTTTCTAAATGGAACTTATAAGAACAAATGTAAATTTTATCAACCATGATTTATTCATACTTTCTTCAGTTAAATTTTATGACACAATGAAAGTGTCTTTCACATGTGAAAGAACGTGTGCATACACCACTGGAAAATAAGTTCACACAAAACTCTACCTCAAAGGAAAAATAAGCTGGCATACATTTTAAATGAGAATAGTAACTCTAGTAAGAAAATGACATGTCTTAAAGAAGGAAGCTGAACCACATGGTCTCAAGGATGTCATTGCCTATGACACACAATTGTACAATCTGTACTAACTTTGATTTTATATTCTTCAGCAATAGTACTGAATTTCCATAAACAAACACACAAAAAAGTTATTAAAATTTTCTTCTCTAATTGTTTGGACTGTAACTTATAATGTTGTTAGCAATGCATACTTGGAGAAATGATGTCTCTCTATTTTTTTAGGTATCCCTGGCAACATTAGACATCTTTTTTTCCTGAATGGAGGAAATATTTTAACAGCCACTAATGTGTTCACATCTATGTCTGTTTAATATTTTGAGGCTTCCTCTGTTTGATTTACCAATGGTGAACTCAGTTGTGGGCCAAGTACATGCAAAGTATCCTTAAACTAAAAATCATTCCTCCACTGTAATCTATGATTTTTCACATTTTACTTCTTTGTCTTTTTTTCTTTCTTATCTCGCTTATTTGATTGTTTAAAACTGCTTTCAAAATTATTTTCCCTGAGTTAATAAATCATAGAAAGCATTATGTAATTAAAGGAATCATGTATTTCTTGTCTGTGCTTTTCTTCTATCAGAACAACCTTAAAGTAATTCAACATATTATACTGTTTTCTTTGTTAAGAGTTCTTTTTACTTGACAATATACTATCAAAGTATCCTTTTTCTGTTTTAATTAAATAAATACTTAATGGTGTTTTGTTTGAAGCTGGATCTAAATGTTTTCCCAGGATTCAACAGCATTTTATCTTTACTGAATGAATAAAGCAGAGAAAAGTGAGTTGTTAATAACAATTTGCCAACAAACTATGTATGAAGTATCTGTCTCAACCTGCCTTTATTGTAATCTCCAGCTGCTGTGGGCTCTTTAGATACTACAATGAGTAGAAGGCTGCTAAAGTCAAAGAATCCAAAGAAGTGAATTCCTTGATCCTTTTGCTCTAAAGTGTCTGTAGTTAAAATTTTTGCATGTCAGGTTCAGGTTGAGCATCACTCATTAAATTCTTTTCCTCAAGTTTTGGTTCATAAACAACATGAATTTTTACTTATTGGGACCAGATTTTTGATCTAAGAATTTTATCTTTAAAATTTTAAACTATTTGAATAAAGTGTAACATAATTATATAGTAAATACCAATTAAGCTATTTTTATTACATCATACCTTTTTCATAATATTTTACTAATAATGACCAACAGAGGGCATAGAAGTACTGTTGATGTAATACTTTTCACACCTATTTCACAGCACACTTTTAATAGGAAATCTCATTCAACAAAACAGTTTTGTTTTGTTTTTTAAATTAGAACCTAGCTAACAGTCTGAAAAAGTATTCTTCAACTCTTAGTGGTACACTACTGCCTTCATTATATAAATAAGAAGAACAATTGTCAATAAAAGGAGGAAGAAAGAAGAAAGGGAGGAAGGAGAGAGGAAAGGAAGGAAGGAAGAAGAAAGGAAGGAAGGAATAAGAAAGGAAGGAAGGAAGAAGAAAGGAAGGAAGGAAGGAAGGAAGGAAGGAAGGAAGGAAGAAGGAGGAAGGAAGGGAGGAAGGAGGGCGAGGGAGGGAGGAGGGAGAGAGAGAGAGGAGAGGGAGAGAGAGGAGGGAGATGAGAGAGAGAGAGAGAGGAGAGGAGAGAGAGAGAGAGAGTGGAGAGAGAGAGAGAGAGAGAGAGAGAGAGAGAGAGAAAAGAAAGAAGAAAGAAAAGAAAGAGAAGAGAAAGAAGAGATAAGAAAAGAAAGAAAAGAAAAGAAGAAGAAAGAAAGGAAAAAAGAGAGAGGAACGAAGAAAGAAAAGAAGAAAGAGAAAAAAGAAAAGAAGAAGAAAAAGAAGAAAGAAAGAAGAAAGAAAAAGAAGAAAGAAAGAAGAGAAAGAAAAGATGAAGAAAGAAAAAAAGAAAGGAAAGAAAGAAAGAAAGAAAGAAAGAAAGAAAGAAAGAAAGAAACCACCAAGAAAGAAAGAAACCATCTCTGCATATTAATATGATGCACTTGGTAAAGAAAACCACGGCCCAATTATATCTTATCCATTAACAATGGATGTCTCCTAGCATAAAATGAATAAAAATGTACTAGAGATTTCATGTAAGTTCATGCAAGTCATTTTCAGGAATAATTTACTATAACTAAATGCTATCATTGCCAAAACATTGTCATGTTTATGCTCAGAAGCAGAATTTATTCAACAATTCCAAAGTTGCTTTTAAAAACTGATCTTACTATAATTATTAATTAATCAGTTTGTGCGGCTTTACTAGTGTTGAAGAGGAATTTTGTTTCTTCTTCTCATTCCTTCTTGCATACATGGCATTTCTTTTGATCTTTAATCCTTGAAATTGTTCTTTCTCTTTAAAGATAAGCTTATTCAAACATTTAAGAAAGTCTAACTATGTTTGCTGAATTTTATATCAATGTCTTCAATTTGCATCAAAAATTTCAATCATGCTATAACTCACAATTAACTTTTTTTAGTTAAGTTCTGCTCGAACACCAAATAAATTTCATGTGTCTATTTTGATAGACAAGAATATCATTGGGTCCTTGGGGAGATGGCTATGACACAGTGACTTGTCTAGGAATATACATTACAAACAACTGTAACAAGAACTAACTGTATCATCTCTGTCCTTTTCTTGTAATTCAGCTCAAAGATAAAAGATTCCAGAAGGAGCTTTCTTTAATGGCTGCTGTAGGGAAATTTGGGTCTGGAAAATTATCTGTGCTTTCTGCTATTCTGGGGGAAATAGAGAAAATTGTAGAAGTCCAAAGAGAGGTGAAACTAATAACACATTCTTTCCACGTCTCCTAGTGTAATGGGCTACAGGCATCACATCATTAGTGTCAATAAGAATTCATGAAATTGAAGATACAAATATTTAATGGGCATTTCTAGTTTGTAACAAACATTTCAATTTCCACAGAAATTGATTAGCTATGCGTGGATTAGTAACAGCGTTTTGTCCTCCAAGTACTTCAGCAAATCATTTATGTATGCTTTTAGTAATTTTTGATGATATTAACTAAATTCCAACCAATTATAGAGAAACAAATGTGATTTACACTGTAATTTGATTAGGTTTCTAATTCTCATTCATTGCAAAGTTTCTTAAGTAATTACAGCCATTCCATTTCTAAGAAGTCTTGTAGTTGTGCATGGATAGGATCTTTGACCTAGAAAAACCTCATAAAAATAATAACATTAATAGCTTACATTTAAATTTCAGCCTTTGGACTATGGAGTGGCCTACTCTCAGTCATTTATTCAGTTCTTAAAGGCTGTTCAATTCTTAAAGGTCAATAGCAATAAGAATTCAATAAATTTTTAATCAGCTGTTTCTTTTTTAAAACATTAGACTATTTAATGAGTTGTTTCTTAGACCTAACTGACTCTTAGGTCAAATACTAACCCAATCTCTCCTTCTCACTTCTGACAATACAGAGAAGTCCCTATGAATCTGAGACAAGTTTCTTCACAATTTTTCTCTCTAGAAAAAATCTTCAACTCCTTCTATTTTTCTTCATAATATATTTTTCTTCATATCCTTATGAGAATTTTCTTCATATCCTTATCAGAATTTCTTGATTCTGATCCTTTAATAATTAATATTTTATTTATTCTTTTTTCTCTAAACATTACTATTATTTAGTTTATGATTTCTAGTAATTTTTCAGATGAGATTACCCTTAGTGAATACCATACTTCTTACCCCTAAGTTTGTTATCTTTGTGGCCCTATGCTCTTCATGATGATTGCAATCAACCATTTGTCCATAGTTGAAGATGACTGTAACTTTTCCTGGGCCACTGAGTGTCCTTTAAAAATATAATGGTCATCGTATTGATTTTATTTTCATTTAGTTTTTTTAGCTATTTTTACCAAGCTATTATTGAGCATATACTATGTGTCTCGCACTTAGTACCAATGAAACAAGCACAAATATGATATGCCACTCTTCTCACACAGTTTATAGTTGAGTGAGACAGATACAGAGATCAATTATAACCAAAGTTTAAATAAGACATAAAAATATAATAAATGATATCAAAATATAAATAAACATTCTGCTTTGAATAATTAGAAAACAATCATAGAAGAGGTAGCCATTAGTTCAATGTAGAAAAATAATTAGGAATTGATAAAGATAAAAACAATATCATTCTAGGCTTTACCTAATGAATAAATAATAATAAGCTTAAAAGGCTAAGGAGCGGTTGAATTTATTCAAAGGCCTAGCCTAGGTTTTGGCACAGATTCGGCTAGTTCCCTATGAAATTTTATGATTATTATTGAGACTTCCATGGTGATATTTAAAGATTACTTCTCATATCTTCGAGGGTGTAAAATTAAGAGAGTGTTTATGGTGATGAAAGAACCCATAACGATGATATTACTAATTGTAAAGTAGAGAGGATACTTTATGTTAAACTAGAGCTGTTAAAGAGACAGGATATTACCTGTTTATATAACTGGCCACTTTGTCATTCAGGAAGCTTGTTGGTCTGGATATCAGTGGCAGAATTTGTGCTAATCACATTATGAATTATTTCTCAAAACATTTTTTCTAAATTTATAAGTGTCATCCTGATTTTATCTGGTTTAGTAATAGTAGTAGTAATAGTAGTAGTAGTAGTAGTAGTAGTAGTAGCAGCAGCAGCAGCAGCAGTAGTAGTAGTGATAGTAATAATAATAATTAATAATAATAACAATAATAAAGGCAAACTTAATGTTGGCCTTAGTGTTTTCAAACAAGGTGCTTTTGTATGTATCTCTCTAGTTTTCAAAGTTTCACATGAGCATTTTTTTGAGGCATATCATATCACAATGTTCGAACTCTAAAATCTCCTATTTTTCTCAAAATATCAAAGATTCAAGACAATTTTTGAATTAGCAAACTTCTATTGTAGTTTTATTATTAGAAGTGAAATGAAACAAAAACATTTTAATTTGTATATCAGAGGCAAATAATAATTATAATAGTAATAAAAGGAAAATGTACATCTCTGTGAAACTCTATCTACTCTTTTTCAGCTCTTGTCATATGAATATATTGAGTCCATACTTCTCAATGTAAGATTTAGCTCCTGTTTTATATCGTATGCCATTTTTAAATGTTTTTCACTCTTTTCTCCTGTGTTCTTTATCCTCTGTTCCTCTCATCTTGACTAATAAGTAGCAAATGTTGAAAACCTCTATCCCCTGAGGTCTCATTTAATATGCTATTCTAATCAAACATTAGTCAATAGGCAAGACAGTTTAAGATCAATTACTTCTGTGTTTGAGATCAAGTCAGAACAGAATTATATTGTTTTGTATCAAAAACCATTCTATGTCTTACATGCTCAATAAAGAAAAATTAAGTTGTTCTTTGATCTTTAATTTAGTTGATAGATTTCAAAAGGCTGTTACATACTTGTCCACATCAGAAAGTATTTTAAATGTCCAGTTATTGTTAGGAGTCAACAGTAGTTATAATGCTTCAAAATCAATGTTCAGATAGAATCCATGAAATGTAAGTCTCTAGTTGAAATATTGTGGGCACTTTACAGGAAAGGAAGAGTTAATTAAAAAGGCATTTTTTGCAGCAGACTATCATATATTCATGAACCATCCTTTTCAAGACATGAATGTCGGGAGCCATTTTGAGGAAAATAAGACTGTAAAGGAGGATGTTTTTGCGAAGTTGGCCAGCTGTGCAGTCTGCTGACTCAGGAGGAGGTGCACCTGGTGTGGGGGCGGGAAATGGAATGTTTTTTGAATAGCTACAGAGTTTCCATGATTGGTTGTTATTTAGGAGTGTTTTGCTTTTTACGCACTCAGTAGGGTAAAAATATGCGGTGCAAAATAAACTTGGGGCTGCTTCAGTATTGACTGTGAGCCCTCCCGAATCTATCTCTTGTCTCTGTCTGTTTCTTTAATCGTCACTCCCCATCTTGGGTGCTGTTCAACCTAGGCCAGCTGACTCCGGCACATGAACTTAACAAAAATTGTATTTTGGAGGAGTAAATATGTGGAAGACCCAAACATGTGCCACCCAGAATGCTGCTTCTAGGAAGTGCTTGCTATCTGGCTGTGGGGATACATACAGCAGTTCAGCTACTTCAGGGTTGGTCTCAGCTGTGGACAGTGACTTGGCTCTAAAGCCCAGACCATTTCAGCCTAACAGAGCAACTCTGATGGGTGTTACTCCTCCACAGTTTTCTGGAGGGTTGGCCAAAGCCTTGTTGGATTTGGATCATAGTGTGACTTCTCTCTTTACCTAATCTTTCTTCCTCCTTTCTCCCCACAAGAATTGATTTCAAATAAATAACTTGTACCCTAGACTCAGTGTTAAGGGCTGAATTATGTTCCCCCCAAATCCACATGTTGCAGTCCTAACTCCCAGTACCTCAGAATGTGACTGTATTTGGAGATAAGGCTTTTAAAGAGGTAATTAAGTTGAAATAAGGTCAGTAGGGGCAGACCATAATCCAACATGACTGATGTGCTTATAAGAAGAGAAAATTAAGAAACAGACACATACAGAGAAGGCCATGTGAAGACTCAGGAGAAGAATGTCATTTACAAGCTAAGGAGAAAGGCCTCAAAAGAAATTACCCCTGTGCTACCTTTATCTCAGACTTCTAGCTTCCAGAATTGTGAGAAAAAAAGTTTTCCATTGTTTAAACCATCCCATCTGTGATACTTCGTTAAGACAGCAAAAGCTGACTAATACACTTAGCATTTGCTTCCAGAAAATGCTGCCAGAGATATACAACTCCAATAGAAGCTACAATGAAAGTAAATAAGAAATACAAAGTAACTCACTTGAAAGGACCTCTAATAAACATACATAAGATTAAAATATGATAGATTAAAGTTAAATTAAATAGGATATATTTACATTTAAGAAATAACCCAGTTTTTTTTTTTTTTTTGATTCAATTCAAGGGTAAAGAAAGTAAGCCCATTAACTAAATAGGTTTCTTTAATGTAGTACATGCTACTTCTCCTTTTGCCTTATTGAGTATTATTTCTTTTCTTTCCGTTTGTTTTGGGGAGTGGGGGTGGGTGCTCTGTGGCTTATGTTTTCCAGCAGGCCTGAATTCAGAATGGCATTTTGCAAGAAAACATTCTCTTTGGCTCTGTCATGCAGAAGCATTTTTGTGAGTATTGGAAGCCTGTGCTCTCCTTCCCAGTTTGGAGCAGTTACCAAATGGAGATCAAACTGAGATTTGAGAAAGAGTAAAGAAAATATACTTTATCACATGTAGGAGTAAAATTCCATTCGGTTGTGTAATAAAACATTTATAACCTTTTTACTGACATATTGAAAAGCTATATAACTATATTTTTAAAAAATCATTATAGAATTCCTATGAAATTCTGTTGTTAGTATCCATGTGGGGGATCAAAAGCCCACTAACTGGATTATCAACACTTTGCTTTAGTTGCTGGCATAGTGCTGTTCACTATCTAATGAGTGAATAATAGTTTTGTTTTTCCTATATCTCTTGTGCACAAAGTCAATCCTAGGATGGTAGCAACAGAGTGCTGGTCTCCAGCAGTGGCAACAAAACCAGATTCTAAAGAGACTGTGAGACAGTGATGTTGTTAATGTGCTTACTTCATGTTTGCTCTGTCTCATTTAAGAGGAACTTGTTTCCCAGGCATCTTATTCTTTGTTTTAGCTTATTATTATTGAGTTAATGAATAGTCATTACACTGTCCAGTGTTTTGGAATTAAAAAACAAAAGAAAATAAGATATCATGAGCCAAAATATAAAACCCAAGAGATTATCCTCAATCTGTGATTTAAATCTCCGTTAATTAAACATGAATGCAAAAGCAACCTCTGTCTATGAGTCATGCATATTATGAAGATGAATAAGTAATCCTTACTGAGTGGTTTGAATTTCTGAAAAGAGAGCATAATATTTTAGGAATTTTTATGCCTGGCCTCATTGTTATTTAATAGTTCTCTTATAAAAATTAATAAATAAAATATATAACCAAATTATAGAAAGTAGAAATATTTAAAATCTAAGATAAGGCCAAATTTACCTTCTAACTAGATTTATACTGGCTTTATTCATAGACCATTACTTTACAGATGTACTCTTAAAGTACTAAGTAGATTTAATTTCATTCCAAACCCTATGTTTATCCTGATATCTTACTGTACCTAGGAAAATGGCACCATAACTAAAATTATGCAGATATGTGACTTCTTGAAACTTGTTCATACATAGCGAATATTATGCTAATAAAGTCAATCTCCAATAATATAAAATAGACAATAGTATGAAACTAAAAAGAATTTAAAGAGAAAAAATAATATAGGCATTACATGTTTATGCCATTTATAATTTCTGTTTTTTATAATTGATTTTCCCATTCTGATGATGTACTTTAAAATTAACAAATATTTGAATATTCAAATAGAAATGTGTTTACAACTGTTTATGAGACAACCAAGATAACAAATCTAGAATTTCCCTCACTTTCATTCACATTTTCTTGTGGCATTTTTCAACTGACCATGAAAATTTACTAATCTATTATATGCCCTTATTCTTCTGCAGAGTATGTAATGGTGAGCAAGAGAACTATTACCCTGCCTTCAACGGATTTGCAGTCTGGTGGATCTCTGCCAATGATAATAATTGTCTCCACCAATATTTATTAATAACCTAGTGTCAGACACTATCTGTGTGCTGGGAATGCAAGGATGAACTAGGTAGGAGATTGTAGGCTGCTGAGAGAGACTGACATGAGTATTGCTATTTTAGCAATGAAGTGAGTAAACAGGGCACTGAAAAGCAGGAAGGGAGGGAATTAATCACTTTATTTGGAACACTGGTTGGAAGATTGCTCTCAAAGAGAACTTCTTAGAATGAGTAGCTTTTGAGTTGAAAAAGTTGATATGGGCTCCCAATCAGAGCGAACAGCCTCTCCACAGATGTGACAGGGCAGGTTAGTCTGGTTTGCAAGCTACAGTTACTGGAGAGTAGCATTGAGAGAGTGGTTGAAGGATTAATTAATATTGGAATATAAGTATCAGATTTATACTGAGGAATTTTCTGTTGCTCATGGATAAAGGGAAGAGGTAGATGTGGGCATCCAAAATTTTTAAGCAAGATGATGACATAATTACAGAATAAGTGATGACAAGGCAGAGGATGGATTGGAAAGAGGAATGATTAGGTGACAATAGTTAATGTTGATTGTGTTTATACTCAGTGTTAGAATTGTTCTAAATATTTTACATTTATGTTATTGAATGCCCATAACAAGCCCATGAGTTAGGGGTTGTCACAATCTCACACGAACACACATGCACATAGATTACTTTATAGTATATATTTTTTCATTCTTGTCTTCTCTGCTTAACTGTGACCTCATGACAGAGACTAAGTTTCATTTATTTTTGAATCCCAAGTACTAGCATAGCACCCAGAATGCAGAAAGGAGATATCTGTTGAGTAGCAGGAGAATGAGAAAAAAAAAGAAGCAAAAGCATTTTATAATTATAGACCACTAGCTAAGCTCTGTGCTGCATGGAGAGCTTTTAAACCAGATCTGTAAATACTAAATATAAAATAAATGAAGTAAATTGGGCCTGGCCCCATAATTCTCCATACATGGCTTTAATCCTCACACTGAGTGATATATACTCCTTATTCTTGCTTCTTAGAGTTGTATTTTTGCCAACAAGACTTGTACTAATCTTTTTACAGAAGAAAATTGGACATGTAGATTACTGCTTTGGTAATTTAGCTATTATTCTCAATTTCCTATGTGTAAATTGATAAATGATCACTGTGTCAGTATATGGTTGGCAGCCAAAATTCTTGTTTAATACTCCACAGGGATGACTTTTCAGAGTTAGGGAACTGAAAGTTTTTTTCTCCTTAATTGTTAGTATCTACTTTTGAGTGAAAGCAATTAAGAGAAAGTAGATATGTCTGTTATTTGCACAATTTAGCAGCACTGAGAAATAAAGGGGGGTGGGGGAAGGCCTGTGTAATTCCAGTATAAAGAAAGGTTTGAGTGTTAATATTGAGTTATTATCTATCCTTGCTACAGAAGAGAATTTGAGTGTAGCTACATGTACTTTGAGATTATACATTTTCTCTCTGGTCTTGTTTTTTCTCCTGCTCTGTTTTCAGGGTGTGAATTAAGTGAGGGCCAGAAGACTTGAGTAAGTCTGGCTAGAGCTGTCTATTGTGGGTCCATTATCTACCACCTGGATGATCCCTTGTCTGCAAGTTGATGTTCATGTTGGAAAGCAGCTTTTGGAAAAAGCAATTGGGTTTTCAGGCATTTCGAAAAACAAGGTAGTCATAATGTCACTTATGCTTTTGACAGAGGAGGTGTTTAAGGAAGGATAATCTACATAATTTTATGTCTAAAATTCCAATATTTTATTTGTTCAAATTTCACATGAAACATGGGATGTTATATTGTTCTTTTACAGACAAATTTTAATAAATATTTTTTAGTTTTACTTACCAATTTACTCTGACAGCAACTTATATGATTATTACCTCATGAAATAATACTGTGACTAATTCTTAAAGGATTAATGCATCAAAATGGGTTGTTTTTAGTTTAGATGATTCTTTTGAAAAATGGTATTTCAATGCATAGTACTTTTAATAAAACAGCATTATTTTGTTGATTATTTATTACTTAAATGTTTTGTGAAGGAACCAAGAAGAGAATTAGCATTTACCGAGTGTGTACCATGTTTGACACTGAATTAATTCATTTAGTTCTTAGAGGAAGTCTTTGAGATAGGTATTATGATTATTGCTGAATTACAAATAAAGGAATTCGGGGTTTAAAATGATTTGATATAGATTGCTCAACTTAAGAATAGCAGGGATTTTAAAAAGGCTGTCAGACCACAAACCCATACTCATTCCTTCCTCATATGTGTTTATAGATTTATTACTATAGAGTACTGTGGGAAAAAATGTATAAAATGGTAAAATATAATAATAAACAAGTAATGAACAAATGTCTTTGCTGATTGAAATGAACCCAAGATAAAAACTTCATTCTTATTTGTATACATACAGTAATATGGAAAGATTTAAAAATAAAGCCTATGACTTTAATCAAACGCTTTTTTGTAATGCTACAGAACCTTTAAAAAGTAAGCAAGAACGACAGATATAAAATTGTTTTTAATTTGTAATAAAATCGATTAATTTTAATGAATAAGAGTTAAAAACATTTGCAAACTTCTTTTTGTCTAGCAGCATATTATCATTCACTGTGAAATATATATATATGTGTATATATATATATATATACACATATATATATATATACACTGCCTCAAACTTTTAGCTACCAAGAATTACACTCTGAAATAGTAAAGACAAAAAAGACAACCACCACTTTCATTAAAATTGATTATTTTTGCCATTTTTTTGTAACCCAAGTTTTTTAGCTTGTATTTTAGTGGTCGCAACCTCATAGTTCTACCACAGATGGATCTTATTGTTATAATGGAACATACCAGGAATTGCTGTCCAAAACCAAAACCTCACAAATTTGTTTCATGCCTTCAGTGAACAAGAAAAAGGTGAGGACACAATGAAAAATAAATCTAAGAGAGTGTGCTTACGCATTTTGAAAGTCCATTAATTGAGTGATAGTGAGAACTATGTATTTGTCTTCATTCATCCTGTTTAAGTCAGGTGCTGGGCACCTTTTTTTCTCTAGAAAAGAAACAAACATATTGGGACACAGTCACTAAAAGTCAATATTATTTATGATTTTTAAGCAATTTTTTATGCTCTATGATCTGTTTGTTCATCTATGAAATAGAGATTAGATGATTTATAGGCTCTATTGCAGGTCTAGTAGATCTAAGCATTTTACTTTCTTTTAAATTAAGAATAGGAGAATAAATCCATGTCAAAGAAATATTTTAAACATATGATTGCATGTTGAGAGAGAAAACAAAAGAAAACAAATCTGAGAAAAAAATGATATTTGTCTAACTTTCATGAAATAATGATTTTTAATTACTAATTCTTATTCCTATTCCAGTATTTAAATTAAGATTCATAGATGATTATGTAAATTAAGTTGCTTGATCCTTACCTAATTAAAACATAGAAATGTTTGAAAGCTAATATTAGCCTAATATTCCAGAGATCAGTCATTTTCCAACTCTGAAATTGGATGCGCCATCATCTCTTTTTCCAGTTATAGATGGTTTCTCATGTAGATCATCATCATGATTTTTACCCCATATCTCTCCAGAATATCACTGAGAAATGACTTAAAACCAGTTAACTATTTTGTAATTTCATGGAGAAAAAAACACAGAGAGCTATGTCTCAGTATTTCTTACATGAACTAGTACCTATTAATTTACTGTACACTTTACCTGGATATAAAGTTCAAAAAAATGTAAACAAGATCTTATAACAAGATCAGAGTAATTTATATACCTGAATGCCAGGAAATAAAAACAAACAAACAAAAAACAAAGCCATTTGCTGATATGTTTCTCTTTTGGACCTAAACTAATACACATTAGTTATGTACTACTATTTTTTTATTCTTTTCTGAAATTTAAATATTCTGTTTGTAGATAAATTTATAAATATCTGTGATCATTCTTTTTTTGATAAATTTCTATTTACTAGAAGAGTCTTAAAAAATCTTTTTTAAAAAAACTAAATTTGGCTTATAAATGATTTATAAAATACAATATTTTCTTCTCAAAATAATAAAATGAGCATATTTATTGCACATGGAATGATTGAGAAATGAAAATGTAAATTAAAAATATTTCAATTATAATTGACATATAACATTATATATTATATTAGTACATAGTGATTAGACATTTATATTACCTCACAAAGTGATCATCCTGATAAGCCTGATGGCTGTGGTCATTCTTATTAAAAAAAAAAAAAAAAAAAAGCACTTTCTCTTTTCTTAATGTCTAGTAATTTTGGAAATGATCCTTGCCTACTTAATCAAACTAAGAAATAATTTTTGCATAGTGTGTAGGAAAGAGATGTCTATGGGCGTCTCCTAAGACTAGAATGAGGATGCGGTTTGTCATTTTCACTGTCCCCAGGACTTAAGTAGACTCATGTTAGGTAAATAACAGGTACTCAGTAACTTTGTTAAAAAGGTGAATCTGCCTCCATTGTTTCATCAGGAAGTGTGTCTTCTCAGGAGCAAATGGGATGATTTGGAGTTCTGTGGGGTAGTGTTTTTTCCTGGCCATTTATTTTAAATGAAATGTATGTTGTATTACTTTGAAAAATATAGCTCTAAAAGCTAGCAATATGTGAGTTTTAATTTAATATTTAATTTACCATAAAATATGAAAAATGTATCTTTTGAACATTGTGGTATTTACTCTTGTTTAAATTCCCAGTTTTAACAACAAACATGCTTTCTCTGCATTTATATACCTTTTTATGTATATCAGTTCTATGTGGTAACAAATACAAAGCAATATTATCCTTGAAGATGGACCGATACTAATGAATATTACTACCTCATCATCAGAAATATGCCAGAGTTAGAAAAATATAAATTAAAATTTTTTTCTAATTACTGAAATTTTGTATTTTCTCTGTTGAAATTCAGGAAGGTGGTGAGTAGAATTAATTTTTGTACTAGAAATAGAGTATGCTTTTGAAAATGAATATTTCTGGGATTTTGATTTTTTTGGATGTTGAATATATATATATATGTATATATATATAGGCTTTTTTAAAGCATTCAAAATATTACTCATATCAGATAGAAAGATAAATAGATACATACATACATACATATGTTCATACATAGACGATAAGTAAGTACCTTTTATACACTTTTAAATTAAATTTATTGGGGTGATATTGGTTAATAAAATTATATAGGTTTCTAGTGTACAATTCAATTATACATCCTATGTATCTTGCATTGTGTCCACAACCCAAAGTTAAATTTCCTTCTATCACCATATATTAGACTCCCTTAAAATTCCAAGGGTATTTTTAAAGATAGAGAACAAAAAAAAAACAAAAACATCAGATTTGTATAGAACCACAAAAGACACCCAAATAGCCAAAGCAATCTTGAGAAAAAAAACAAGTCCAGAGGTATCACACTGCCATACTCCAAAGTATACTGCAAAGCAACAGTAATCAAAACAGCATGGTATTGATAGATAGATATCTCTAAATGTTCAGCCATATAGAGTATAATTTTAATAGCAAACACACAAAGCAAGAAAAAAATAGATTTTGATGATACAAAACACCACACCAAACAATAGCTTTGAAACTGGTTATATTCAGTATCATGTTCCTGCAGTCCTGCTCTTGGATCTGGGACAGCATGGCCTGTCTTGCATTCCATGCTTTAGAGATTCCTTTCTCCTTTCTTTCCTGGCTGGCTATCTGGCTAAGGGGCCAAGGGATTGAGCCTATCAAGCGTCCCCTTCCCATCCCCTCCCTCTTGACCTCTCTAAATTCTTGGAATCAGAGAATTATCTGTCCAAATGACATACATTTGCTCCAGGGAGCTAGGATATCATTCCTTGGTCTTGCCCTTCCCAAGGGCAGGCTGCTCTACTGGCATTCACCACTCTTTAGCCTGAGGATGTTTTATTCTTGGAGGGAGGTGGACAGAGCCTAGACATGTGGACTGAGGTGTTCACAGGTAGTGCAGGATGGGGCTGGGGTGGGAGAGAAGGGAGTAGGGGTCTTGACTGGGACCACCTCACCAGGGACTGCCATGTTCCTCAGAAGAACTCTGAAGAGTCCAAACATTCTCACCTCAACCTTGTCTTTCAGGTGTTTGGGAAGATGTATTTATCAGGGTAAATGATAGAAGTTATTCTGTTAGTTCAAACTATAACTATTCAAAATTAAAAACATGACATGTGGAACTGTTTTCATACTCTTGCTCTGGTTCCCACAGATGTTAGGCTCAGGCCTGTCCCTGTGGGAGATTTCATTTTCTTATTTGTATAAGCAGTAAAGAAAAATCAAATTATATCTGAGAACATTTTTTATTGGGATTTGGGGAAAAGAGATTACATGGGCAGGGATTATGATTTCAAAAATATCATTACCAGTTCTAAAATCACTCCGTAATCTATCATTTATTTATTATAATTTATCTTTTTTGGTCTTGAGTCTGTTCAAGAATTCCTTTAAAAGGCACATAATTCTTTCATTTTAAAATCCTTATTAACTCACATGGCATTACAGTGGGAGTAAAGATTGTGGGGAAAAAACAGTAGATCAATTTCAAGAGCTCTGGGTTCTCGTTCTAGGACTCCATAACTGTGCGAGTGTAATTTAACTCCTTGTCTTTCCCATTTACGAAAAGTAGGACTTTTTAAATTTTCAATATGCTTATTTAACTTAACAAATTTTATCTCACAAGCAAGATTAAGATCTTAAAATACATCAGTTCTAAATTATCTCTCCTCCTTTCATCTATGATAAAATTATTGATACATATATTTTAAAATATATTTGCTTCTCCAGTTGTTTATTTTTAAGTGTTTAGGCAATACTTTTGACTAAGGCCTAATGCAGAAATTGGCAAACTCTACTCCAAAAAATAACTATAAATTCAGACAAAATTGACAAAAATAATTATTTCAGTACTCTGGAAACTAATCAAAATCATAACAACAAATTAAGAAGATTAATGCTTGAAAAACCGCTGGACCAAGGGTAAGGACAGCTGAAATCTGTGGCTTTCTAGCCTTGGGCTGCACCTTCTGCAACTCGAGGTTCGGTTGAGTGAGGTTTACAAGGTAGGATGGGCCAGGAATGCTGGCAGCTCCTCTGCCCCCGTTGAAGGCAGCTCACTAGATTTGAAGCAGGGGGCGAAGTCATGGCAGACATTGGTGGTGAAAGCGACTCTCTCAGTGGCCAATAAATGATTAGGGCCAATAGCTCTACTTGCCTGAAGTTGTGGGGTTGAGGCAAGCATATTCCTGGCTGAGGTGTGCATATATACAGCAGAGACTGAAAAAGGTGCAGGATCACACTCTGCATTTAGTTGTCATGTCTCCTTAGTCTTTTCCAATCTAGGAAAGTTCTTTAATTTTTCTTTTGAAGAGCACTATCTGGCAATTTGTGGAATGCCTCCTAATTGGGATTGGACAAGGAATAATAACTATTAATATGTTAAACAATTTATAGGAAAAGATGGATATAATGAGTAATGAATTATATAGAGGTATTTCAGAAAAGAAATGGAAGTTCAAATATAGAATCCAATGAAAATTCTAGAACCAAAATATAAAATAAATTTTCTGAAACCATTTCACCAGATGGAATTAAAAGCAGATTAGACATTGGGTATTTTAGAAGAAAGCATTCATGAACTTAGAGATAGGACCATGTAAATTAATAAAACTGAAGCAGAGTGAAAAAAAATATTTAAACAGATGAACAAACCATTAGCGTCATATATGAATGATATCAAATAGTCTAACATATATGTATTTGCAGTCATAGAAAAAAGAAAGAATGTGACAAAAAATTGGAGAAAACAATGGCCAAATATTTCTCAAATTTGATGAAAAACATCAATATAAAGATCTAAAAAGTTTAATAAACTTCATATGGGATAAATATATACACTTAGACACATCGTGGTCAAATTGCTCAAAAAGATAAGGAGAAAATGTTAAAGGAAGGCAGAGCAAAAAAGAAAGATTGCATACAAGGTAACATGGATATAAATTATGATTTTTTAATTGGACATAATACAAGATAGAAGACATTGGAACACATCTTTAAAGTGATGAAAGAAAAAAACCTTCAGCCATGAATACTAGAGCCAGTTAAATGACATATACTTCAAAAATTAAGGCAAAAGAAAGATATTTTCAGATAAGCAGAAGCTGAGAGAATTTATAGCTAGCACATTCTCACTATAAGAAGTGTTTGGAAACCTGGATGTCCATCAATTGATGAATGGATAAAGAAGAGGCTATATATATAATATATATAATATATAATATATGTATAATACATAATATATATCGGAATATCGCTCAGCCATTAATAAATAAATAAATAAAACAATAAATAAATAAATAAAATCTTTACATCTGCAACAAATATAGATTGATCTAAAAAGTATTGTGCTGAGTGAAGTAAGTCAATGTGGGATTGATTGAAACAGCTCCTCCACAGACACAGGAGGCAAAGAGGACTGCTGGGTCAGTAGTCTCAAGAGAGCAATAAAGAAAGTATTCCCCGGTGCTGTGCTTGCTCCCAAGGACACTTTGCATTTTTCCCATGGGTATTATCTGCCCCTTTAGCTGTTCCCATAAACATTAACTACCAGTTCCACTCAAGGACACGGCTGGTGCAGTCCTCCCCAACACTAGGTGGGCAGCACATCCAGCTCCCATCTTCAGGGAAAGACCCTTGTTCCCTGGGATGAGGCAATTCCCTCCTCTCTGCTCACATATAAAACAATGCCTGCTCTTGACTGGGGGCCTTTTCTGCAGCTCCAACTGACCAAGTGCTGAAGCCTCGTTGTTTTGTCATAAATGGCATGTCTCACCCTGCTGGCCCTCTTGGGTTTTTTTGTTTGTTTGTTTGTTTGTTTGTTTTTGGAATATCCAAGGCCCAGGTGCAGATTCCTGGCCTGGATTCAAGTAGAGCAGGGATCCCTAAGAGCCTCACCACGGACCTGGAAGTGGTCTGTGGCCTATTAGAAACAGAGCCACATAGCAAGATATGACAGTAGGGAGTGAGTGAAGTTTCATCTATATTTGCAGCTGCTCTAGCACTAGCATCGCTGCCTCAGCTCCACCTCAGATCATCAGGCATTAGATTCTCATAGGAGCGCACAATCTTACTGTGAACTGTGCATGGGAGGGATGTTAGTGCTGGGGAGTGGCTGAACATATAGATTAACATTAGCAGAGACGTTTGTCTACACAGAGACCATAATAAATCAATTGCTTGCACATTCATAACAAAACCCTATCTGTGAGTGGCAAATGACAAGCTGAGTCTGGTGGCAAGCTTTATAGCGACAGTGAAGTTGATGTACTTCAATTGTACAGTTGTATCTGCTGGCAGGCTTTAAGATGAAATCCAACACTTATTTTAGTCCATGTGTGGCCTATCTATTATTTTATATACCACTTCCATCCACACCTATTTCCCTCACTACACACTTGTTTCAGTCATAGCTTTGGTAAGCCCACAAGCTAATTCTAGCCAAAAGGAGTTAAAAACGACCATCACTAGGAAGCTTTGAAAAGGCAGAAGACCCAGTGATGAGATAGCAGAAGACTCTGAGGCTGCCAACAGAAAAAAAAGCTGCATTTAAAAGAAAATACCAAGAGTCCTACTTAAATTACAGGTTCATTGCAACAAGTGATTCCCATTCCCCAAGCCCACCTTGTACAATATCTGGTGACCAGCTATCCAACAAAACCATGAAACCTTCCAAATTGCTTTGTCACATGGAGGCCAAGCACCCTACATTAAAAGACAAGCATGTGGAGTTTTTCAAATAAAAACAAACAAACAAACAAACAAACAACAAAACATGAACATGAAGAACAGAAGCAATTATTGAAGGCCACCACTTCATCAAATGTGTCTACACTGAGACCATCATTTTTGGTGGCTAACTGCATTGCTAAAGCTAAGAAGCCCTTTACTATAGGTGAAGACTTGATTCTGCCTGTTGTTAAGGACATTTGTTGTAAACTTTTAGAAGAGGCTGCAGTTCAAAAGGTGACACGTTTTCCTCTTTTGACTAGCACCATAACTATGCGACTTGATGAAACAGCAGAAGATATTGCAGTACAATTGTTAGGGAAGATTAATGATTCACCATGGTACACAATCCAGGTTGACAAGTCTACCAATGTTGTTAGCAAGGCAACAATTTTTTTGTGTGTGGGATATATTTTTCAGGAGAACGTACATGAGGACACATTATGTACACTTATGTTGCCAACCAACACTATAGCTGCAGAACTATTCGAGTCTTTGCTTACATATCAGAAAAGTTAATTAATCATTTTGTGTCAGTTTATGTACGGATGGAGCAGCTGCTTTGACTGGACAGCTTTCTGGTTTCACTACTCAGATCAGAAAGGTCAGTCACTTCTGAATGTGAGTCTATGCAATGTGTCATCCATAGAGAAATGCTGGCTAGCTGAAAAGTGTCACCTGAACTTAACGATGTCTTCTTGCAGGATGTGATTAAAATTATCGATCACATTAAAGTACATGTCCTTATCTCACATTTGTTCATGCAGCTCTGTGGAGAGATGGACGCAGAACATGCATGTCTTCTCTTATACACAGGAGTGAGATGGCTTTCTAAAGGTAGATCACTGGCCAGGTTTTTGAGTTATGAGAGCCGCTTCAGAGATTTCTTTTAGGAAAACAGTCACCATTAGCAGCACATTTCAGTGACATAGAATGGGTCACAAAACTTGCTTACTTGAGTGACATATTCAACCTGCTTAATCAACTCAATCTATCACTTCAGGGGAGAATGGCAACTGAGTTCAAGTCATCAGATAAAGTGGCTGCATTCAAAGCCAAACTATAATTATGGGGGTGACAAGTGAACATTGGGATTTTTGTCATGTTTCAAATTAGTAGAGATTTGAAAGAGACTGAGCCAGCGCCTTCTTTCCCCCAGCTGGTGCATGATCACCTATTTCAGCTTTCAAAAGAGTTTGATCATTACTTCCCAACTACAAAAGGACCTCAGCCTGCAACCCATTTGCGAATAAGCCAGGTGAATTGACTTTGTTCATGCTAGAAGAGGATCAGCTACTTAAAATCACATATGACAGTGGCCTTAAAAGTATTTTTGAGACAACTTCAAATTTCCATATGTTCTGGATTAAAATAAAGGTGGTATATTCTGAGACTGCCATAAAAGCACTGAAAAACCTGCTTCCATTTCTAACATCCTATCTTTGTCAAGCAGGTTTTTCTGCAGTGACAGCAACCAAAACGAGATTATGAAGTAGACTGGACATAAGCAATGCACTTCAGGTGTCACTGTTTCAGGTGAAACAAGCTCAGGAGTCCCACTGATTTTACATTATGGTGAGCTGTATAATTATTTCATTATATATTACAATGTAATAACAATAGATCTTATGTGTACAATAAACATATTGAGCTCAAATCATCCTGAAACAATCCTCTGCCATGGTCCATGGAAGAATTGTCTTCCACAAAACCAGTCCCTCATGCCAAAAAAGGGTGGGGACTGCTGTGCTAAAGGACATACACATCTCTAACTCATAAAGTGAGTTTTTACACACATATAGTCTCACCACGCACTCAATAAGTTGCTTGCATAGAAGCTTAAAACTTAAAAATCAATAAGTAATTGTTGTAAACTTAATCATATCCTTTCCTTTCTAATAAAACAATTTTCCTTATTTATAAAATTATTGTTAGTCATAATATCTAAGTTTTGCCCTTTAAAGTTTCTACAAACTACTTTTGGGAAATATTTCCTTGGAAAAAAACTCCAATCCCTATAAACATTTATTTACAGAATTAGTTTCTAAACATTTCTCAAGTTGTAGAGTCTCAAACTAGACTCTGCATTTTGAAACTTACTTTTTCAATGAAGAGTACATTAGAACATCATATTCTTATCAGCACAACCAAGTGTCTAGCTTACTGTTTAACAATTGTGATAAAAATGTTATTGGAGATCCATGAACCCTGCCTCCATACTGATCTTTTCTTGTTTTTTATTCATAGTAATTAAATCATTTTTATCTTGTGTTCAAGAGACAAGAAACGTATTTTAATTTTTCTAAAATATGTACATGTTGACCACTTTCTATGTATTTTCTAGTTCATTACTTTTATGATGTTTCCTAGTCTAGCTTTTATTTTTCTACTTTACTATTTGGTAAGTTAATATTACATGGAAAAAATTTTCCTGACTCTTCAACCTAATTTTCTATTTTTTTAGAATTACCCAATTATTTCCAATTAGTGCAGAATTAAGAAAGACTAGTGACTGGAAAATACAAGCAGGGAGGAACTTTATAACAGAGACTCTGTACAATGGGGTGTACTGAGATAAAATACAATGAGTATTTCTTATGAAAAGATTCTTGGAGAAACTGGGTAATTGCTTATAAGTAGAGAGGTAGAAAAGAAGGAACTTACACCAAATAATGTCTGAGAATCCCTCCCTCTGAAATTTAAGAATTAGAATTACTTTATGATATTAGTTCAGTTTGCCACTAGTGAATAAAATAATTTGAACTATTTCCACATTTTATTTTTAATTTTTTGGCCTAAATTTACAGAGAATAATTAATTACTATATTTCCTTAAATATTTATTACTATCTTCCCTGAAAAAAAATAAACTGGAATATTATTTCAGTATCTAGACTGCTCCCTTCTGGCTTTCATGTCAAACCGTATTAATCACTTTAATCTTCCCTTATATACTCTATGCTTTTTACAATTATCGGCTCATTTCAGAGATAATGATTTCAGTGTGTTAATTTTATATATTTTGTACAAAAATATACAGATGGGTATTATGCCAACTTTTCTGAGAGTTTCTGAAGGACAAAACAAGACTTATTTAAAAAATCCTCTACCAGTATAAAATAATTTGGTCTTTTAAAATTCAAATAAAACCTGTTACTTATAACAAAGAGCCTAGAACCAAATGTAGTATTTTCATGGAAAAAAGAATTAATAACATTGCAATTTGGAAAAGCAATACCCTCCTGTATAGTGTCCAATAAATTATCGCTCTTTGCTAGTTATGTCTAATTAAGATGCCTTAATTCCCTTTTAACAGTTGGGTTTCATAGCATTTTATATCAAGTTACATTAAAAATTAATTTTTTGGCTTGACACCAATGCTAAATTTGTTTATCCAAACAGAAACCATTCCAATAGTTTGAAGGATGCTGACGGTAATTAACCCAAATCATATACCAGGAGCTATTAAAATGAAAGTGTCCTTAAATAGTGTATCTTTTTCTGATGGTGAAGCTGGTCCTACAGTGGGCATGTACTGCATCTCTCACAAAATATGTCTTGACACTTGTGCCAGAGACAAGAAGGGAAGAACTACTGGACTAGTCAAATTAGGCGTTGCTCATTCTGAGAAATAAGATGTGAAACATGAAGAAATGGAGACATGTACCTCAGTTCAGTATTTTTGAGGTCAGTTTCATATTAGATGACTTAGAATTTAGTATACTTTATGCTTCTATGTCCCTACAAGAAACAATAGGAGATTTGTTAGAATAATCATTACAGCAATAATTAAAGTAGGAAAAAACTGGAGTGACAGTCAGAAGCATGGCGGCATGAAGAGACCCCTTGAAATTACAACAAATTGAACAGCTATGATCCAACAGAAAACACCCAGCCTAATATACAAACACACCTGAGAGATCTACACATGGGAGCTTTTGAAGGTAGGTGTTCCGGTGAGCAAGGAGGAGAAAAGGAAGAAGAGAGGAGACTGGTCCTATGGATACAGTGTGGATACAGAGAGGGACTGGAGGGGGAGAATTACATAGCAGTGTGCACTCTCTATAACCTTGAGCAATTCTGCCTGAATGATCAGCACATACTACCCGGTGGAGCCCAGTGATCAGGGCAAAAAACAAGGGCAAAAATGAAATATCACCATTTTAGCAACCACCATTGCCAGGCAGAAAGTTGAGTTGGAGCCCAGGCACCTCCTTCTCCCCTCCTAGAGCTTGCTTCCTTGCACCCTCCCAGAGCTAGCAGCAGGCTCCAGGGGAAACTGCAGCTGTGAGTACCCCAGGAACTGAGAACATGCACACTGTGGCTGGTCCCAGTGACAGGGGTGGAGAAACAGAATCCAGACAATTTAATGTTGGCAGTCAGCATTACTGGAAGGAAAACGGCCACCTCACACCCTACCTATCCAGGCTAATTTGGGAGAAGGCAGCACAAAACTGCATCTGGCTGCTGGGACAGCACCGGGACTTTAGGAGCTATTCAGAGGCTTGGATTCCCATCACCCATCACATTCTCCCATGGGGATGGAGCCCTGGGACTAAGGCAACCTGTCACAGAAGAAGTACACACCTTCCGAGGAAATTAAGAGCTTTTTATTTGTTTGTTTGTTTGTTTTCTACAAAGCAGAGATCCAGGAAGCCTAGACAGTGCAGGAGACTTCTTTGCGTACCACCTACTGGAAAACAAAAGAAAAACCTCTTCTCATCAATATACTAAGGAGAACACTCTAAATAATAATAATAATTATATATGTATATATATATTTTTTTAAAGCAGAGTACATTTCCATAAATGCTTAGATGGAGAAATAATCTATCAAATACCATGAACAACCAAGGTAATGAAGCAGCTCAGAAAAAACATGGAAAATCTCCAGAAAATAAGCATAAAGATATAAAAATATATTATCTAAATGATAGAGAATTCAAGATTGCAGTTCTGATAAAACTCAATGAGATGCAAAAAATATCTGATCGGCAGTTCATTTAACTCAGAAACAAAATCAATGAAAAACAAGAATATTTCACTAAAGAGATTTCAACTCTGGAGCTGAAGAACTCAATAAAAGAGATGAAGAATGAAATAGCAAGCTTAGAAAATAGAGTTGACTAGATGGAGGAAAGAATTAGTGACATGGAAGACAGAAATCCAGAAATAATGCAGATGGAGGAAGAGAGACTTGAGAGTGAAAAAAAAATACAGGACTCTATAAGAACCATTTGACACCATCAGAAAAAGCAACATAAGAATAATGAGTATACCAGAAGGAAAAGAGAGGGAGAAGGGAACAGAGAGCATATTCAGACGAATAGTTGATGAGAATTTCTCAAACCTATGGAAAGAACTGGATCATCAAATCCAAGAAACAAATAGAATACCAATTATCTCAATCTAAAAAGATCTTCTTCAAGACACATTATATTAAAACTATCAAAAATTAATGACAAAAAAGAATTCTCAAGGTGGTCAGAGAAAAGAATATAGTAACTTATAAAGAAAAACCCATTAGATTATCATCAAACTTTTAAGCATAATTTTTACAAACTAGAAGGAAGTGGAGTCAAAGTAGGAAAAAACTGCAACCAGTATAACCATTGATTTTTTAAAATAAATCGTAACATGGCAAAATGATAAAATATGATGTTGCCATATGATAAAATATAATTCTGTCATAGAATATTTGAGGTTCTTTATAAATTGTTACAAAGACCACATATAAAAAATTTTTAAGTTAAAGACCAATTATAGAGAAACATTTGTATTATTTCACACATGTAGAGAAAAGACTATAGTAGTATTCACAAGTATCTTAGTACCAAATGTCTCTGAAACATGGGATTATGAGTCTGTTTTTCTTCTCCTGCTTCTCTTTCTCCTGTTTTCTCTCCTCCTCTTCCTTCTCTTATTCCTGCCACTGCTGCTACTACTCCTCTTCTACTTCCTCTCCTTTGTCCTTATTCCTTTTCATTTGATTTAATATTTTCAAATATTTCTCCAATAATGCAGTTCCAGAGGAATTGACAAGTACTTGGTGATTGGTTGGAAATATGACAAGGTGGAGACAGAGGAAGTATTGTTGCCCTTTACAAAGCCAGAGGACACTCTAGAAGAGGTAGAAAATAACTGGTCTGATTTTGGGTGTGTATGATATGAACAAGCAAAGAGAGGAAGTAGATGGCAAGCAAGCATGTTACTTAACGTATTGATTGATAGTTCAGGAGAGAAATGGACTGGAAAAATCTATTTGAGAGTCACCTACAAATAAGAAGGTTATTGAAATTGTGGGAATGATTGAGATTGCTCAGGAGACTATAGTGCACATATAGGAAATAATGACTAGAACTGAACCTAAGTAAACATCACATTAAAGAAAAGACAGAGAAAGGGTCTAAAAAAAAAAAAATACTAACGGAGGGCCAGAGAGGTGAGAAGAAAATACAGATGTGTGGTGGTAGGGAAGTAAAAGGAGAGGTCCCTTAAACAAGGGAGTGGTCAATGATGTTAGATGTCATGGCAAATTAAGTGAAATAAGTTTCAAAGTATCCCATGGATACAGCAATAAATATTTTACTAATTTCATAAAGCACTCTTGATGGAAACAGATTCAGCCCCAGAATGTTTGAGGAGGAAAAGGTGGTTTGGCAGAAAAATGTTTGGCTACAATGAGAAGGCAGAAAGTAAGATGGTAACTAAAAGAGGGCATAAAGTTGAGAGTGGGATCATTTTTATGATGATGATATTTATTTTAAGATGAGGAGAGTGCGGTATTCTCTAATGACTGAGGGGATAGAGTCAGCAGAAAAGAAGGTGAAGATTAGAAAAGAAAGAGAATAATTCAGGGTTCCCTAAATTTGCCTTAAGATAAGAATTCCTTGAATAACTTGGTTAAAAGACATTTCTAGAAGGGAAATCTTATAACATGAGTTTTCAACAAATACTGTCAAGAGACTCATTGACCAGAAAGTGTGGAAACACTATAGTTAATAAATATATTGTGAGAAAATGGTGCATAATGGGATTTAGGTCATAAGGTTATCCTTAGATCTGAGGAGAGAACGTTTTTTGTTACAGGAGAGGATTAAAGAATGCCACGTGGAGATGCAAACAAATGCAGAGGTTTGGTGACTGACTTCCCTATCTGCTTCTACTTTCCCCATCAAGCAGGATGTGGGTCCCCCTTCTGAGTGATGTAAGAATTTCTGTGCACTATTTAGATCTCAGGTCAAAGGGAGATATTAATTTATGATGGAACCAGTTTGTAAGGCTGCACAATTTTTTGAAGCAGCATTCCATGGGTGGGGAGCAAGACTGCCACGTGAGTTCTAACATGACAGTTTAATGGAAGGAAAGCAGGGCCTGGAAGTTTGGAATATTGCCATGATTTGAGTGAAATGGTACTCATGCAGTATAGATTGCATAATCAAGGGGAAAAGAGAAAGGGCATAGTTTTTCCTGGATCTGAGAGTTTTCTGGAATGTGGGACAGTCAATGCTAAAATCAGGAGTATCCCAGGTAAACTAGGATTGTTGGTCATCCTAGAAGGCAGGGATAATGGAAAACTGAATTCAGGAACTGAAAGTCTAGATGGACTAAAAAACAAATATTGTTAGAGTAATTGAACGTACAACTTAGAAATAGAAGAAATTATGGTCAGAAACTGAAATGTTTAGAGTTGGGACTTCAGAGGTAGATTAATTCCAGGTGATAAGATTTGTGGCTTAAAGTCTTAAAAGTTGATGACCAAAGTAGAATATAGGTGATAAACCCTGGAAGTATGAAGGCGATGAAGTTGAAAAGAGATTGTGTTTAATACAGTCGCTCATGTAAGCTATGACATCATCCAGAATGGTGGCAGAACAGTGGGACAAAAGTGCCAGATGCTAATCTTCTGATAGGCAAAAAAGGCAAGTAGATGAGTAGGTATAGATTATGGTACAGCCAGATGGCATTAGCTTAAACAGTCTAGAGATTTGGCTTAAATTTGAAAAATAATTATTAAAGCAGTGAAAAATCAGAAAAATCATCCTGGCCCTAAAATATGTGGGGTATGGAGAATAATCAATTTTCCTTTGAAAAGATTAAAGGAACAATGTTATCATCAGAGCAAGTCAGGTTGCCAAATATATATATATATATATATATATATATATATATATATATATATATATATAGTTCCTTTAATCTTAATATATATGATTATATATATATATATTTCAAGAAAGTTCTCAATAGTTCTAAAATGCTGCAGAAAAGTTAAGAAGAAAATTGAGGGAAAAAACCCCTAATTTAGTCAAAGATACACATTAAGAAAGAGATGGGAAAAGAATACATATTGTAGATAGTTGAATATTTATTTGATAATTAAAGGGTAGATACATATTGTCCTTCAAACAAATTAGGTAACTTGAAGAAGAAGGATACTCAAAAGTATAGTGCAATTAAAGAGATTTGTTAAATAAAGACAATCTTTTGTGTCTTTAAAAGAAGAAAAGAAAGCAGCTTGAGAGAGAACGATAGCAAATTCAAATAAGAAAATAATAGAGTCATCTAGGTGGAAGTCGTATTATCTAAAGACATTTGTAGGAAAAACAAACAAACAGAAAGAAATACATGCTTTTGGTAAAAGAAAATAAAGATAAAATTTTTAAAAATATGAAACTTAGGGCTTTGTTTCTCCTCTCCCATCTTATTTGCATTATGTGTTCATAGTATTGCTTATAAGTGTTTCCATCAGAAAGTAAGCAATTATTGTAAAACAGATTTATTTTTGTTTCATTTCTCTGTTAAGAAAATACATCGGGGAAAAGGATATTACATTAATAACTAAAATGAGATACAAAGATTAATTATAGCATGAAAGAATAGGACTTACAATGTGTTAGGTTTTGAATCAGTCAGAGTCAAGTTTATTGGCCAACATTTTGCAACTCAGTGAGGAAAAATATAGATACAGAGTCCTAGACTCTGAACAGCAAGAGAAATATCTATATACATATATCTCTATATCTATTTATATCACAAAATACATACGAGGTTTAAACACCTACCAATGCAATTAGTTCATGTCGCAGCTTTAAGGGAGATTCAATATCCTTTGAAAAATATTCTAAGTGGGAAAATACCATTTCTTAACTAGAAAAGATATGCAGGTTTACTGTTCAGAATTTTACTTTGGTAAAGTCTTATTTTTAATTAACTTTTAGGAGATATAAGAAATATTTTGTAACAAAGGCAACATACTTTGGACAGTTAGATCAAAAAGATTTTTTTCCTGATTGGTTTTTGTTTAGAATGGTCTGCAGTCATTAAAATATATATCTTTTCTAATTTTCTTCTTTATTTTTAACGTTTTATATTTAAATTTTTTAAAATTTTTCTCAAGACTTATTATTAAATGCAATTATAAATTATCCATAAATAGGGTACACCTAAAATAAATGAAAATGTATAACTTCTGATTTTTTTCAGTATACTACAGCTACATCTTATAGAATCTGAATCAGTCAAGATCAGGCTATTTTCACTGATATCATTATAGCTCACTTTTAAAAAAAGTTTTAAACTATAAGCAGTATTGTTACATTTTAACACCAGAGACTGTCTATGAATAGTATAGAAGGTTAACATTCAAAGAAACTTGAGTACTGAAGTAGGAAATGTTAGAGCTATATTATATAACAATAATAAAAGTCTTACCTCATTTTCTAAAATAGAAAGAGCCCTGAACATTTTTTTTCCTATGTCACAGCTATTTGCTTTAGACTCTAGGACACTGAATATTCCCATCTATTGTGCTTTGCACCTCAGTGTTAGGAATTTCCTTTATTCAATCCAATGTGAAAAATATAGGCACCTTATTTTCAAAGTGCAATGTTTAAAGAATACACTGCTGCTTCCCATTTAAGGTGAGTACGTGCATCATTTATTTTACTTACCTCATAAAATTCTACTGAAATGACAGTGAATAAATATAAAAGGAAAGTCTTCAGGGAATTTCAGTGATACATTTCTATATAAGCAGTTCTACTGACAGATAATCAACAGTAGAAGAACCTATAGCCAGCAACAGACACCAGAGAAGCTGCAACAGAAAGAGATGCTCAATTGAGTGTGGAGAAACACTAGATTGGTGGTCACAGGTAGAAAGTATAGAATTGAGATGCATAAGAACAACCAAAATAATTCATTACAGTATTGTTCTCCTGCCCTGTCAATCTCTCCTACAATACCTGCTGCCACTATCACCAATGTATACAACAACTGGCAATGAAAACTAGAATGAAACTAGAACTAAAATGAGAAGCTCCACCCCTACATGTCCGAATCCCAATGAAACCTTCCAATGTCACACCTACCTGTTTAAATAGAACTCGAAGCAAGCCCTGCCATTCAGAGGAGAGAAATGTTTGGTGGAAATTAATGTATGTAATGGCAGAAGAAAGCCATGCTAGGAACCTCTATTAAATAACCATGTCTTTACTATACATGTTTAAATTGATAATGATGGATGATCATGCATTTTAATCAAACTAACAGTGTATAAAGAGCCAAAAAATAGAGCAACTGAGGCGTGAACAGAAGCGTAATATATCTAATTAATATCTACAGAGATTCAAAATATTGTATCCACAAAAAAAATTATTAAAATTGGATAAATAATTCAGGAAATTCAACTTTTATATAATAATACTTTCAGTAAATGCAAGTGAAAATTGTCAAATACATAATATTTAACACTTCCTGTAATTGAAGAGCACAAATGCCTGTTCCTGCAACCATCCCAGTTTACAGTAGAAACACAGAGGGTTCCAAGGAGGAAGTAGCTAAATAGGATGAAAGAAATAATAGAATATCTGACGAGTATGGATATGCTCAGCAGAGATATTTGCTGACTATTGAATTGGTTTGGAATCAATTAGTACTCGTTGCATAGAAAAACTAAGCATATGGAAAAATAGTGGCTCAAGATTTATAAATTTAGTGAACTTCATGAACAATATGTATTTAGTAGTAATGTAAACATTAAATATTTATTTGAGAAAAAAGTGTAACAATCTGATTTTGGAAGGGGAAGAGGGAAGTATGGGTGAGCGATATAAGAAAATAATAGGTAATATTTAAGACTGAGAAATAATTTAACTGCAGTAAGTGGTATTATTAAAATATAAAGGGACTAAAAGAATTTAAAGTGATCGGGGTCAACTACTTTTGTTTTATTTTGTTTTAAACATTACATGGGCAAGTTATAAAGGAACAAAAGTCATATTGACAACACACTTTCAATAGTAATTTTGTACATTAGAGTACAATGAAGCAATTGTGTATCCCACAAGACTCAAGAGCAAACCAGCTTAAGTAATGTGGAAATTTAGTGACTCCTCAAATGGAAAAGTCTAGGCATAGGTCTTTAAACACACTTGATGCTCTGGCTCAAATGAAGTGTTCTCTGTTCTTTTTCATTTCTTTTTGTTTTCCTTATTGACTTAATTCTCAAGTTTCACTTGATGATGGAAGTGTGCTCCTTTAAAGAACTTTTTCCACAGAAATCCATGAAATTACTCTCCTTGAAATAATTTGAGTCACATACCCATTCTTTAAGCAATCACTGAATGAAGCATTTCTTATTCCAGTCCTCCAAAGTCCCCAGTTTGGGACTTTTTGTCCTTTCATTTCTTTTTACACACTTGGATAGCTCAGAAAAGACCTCTCCAAGTCTTTCTTTGTCAAGTCCATTGTCTATTTTGTGACGTGCAGCTAATAACAGTCAATAGATACTAATAACTGTTTCCCAACTTTTTCATTAAACCTTCATGTTTATCATTTATATTTTTTTACCTTTTTAGTCATGGCAAGAATAACTCTCATACCAACCAAATCTCTGCAGCTTAACAGACCCCCAAAAAGCTTCTTTCTCACTGTATGCCCATCATGACTCAGGAAAGAGACTCTGCTTATTCTGGGGACTCAAGTTGAAGAAGCAATCCAACCACCAACCACTATTTTAAATGTTGGCAGGTACTGTGCAAAGACATAGGAGCTTTAGCAGGTCTGATATCAGCAATTAAATGCTCTAACCTGGAAATATCTTGTGTTGTTTCTCCCTCAAGTTATTGCTCAGAGCTATTCATTTGGTCCCATCAATCATTAGATAATGTGCTGTGCCTTGCACTACAGGTTTTTCTGAAACCAGTCTCTTAGGCCAGATTATCAACCAATTCACCAAGGTAAAGAAAGCCATATCTTATTAAATAGCATACCTAAAAATGATAATCTATAGTTAGTATTTTATAATTTCACCTGTAAAAAATATTATAAAAAGATGGAATTATATTTAGTATAGACATCATTATTATTTTATTTCTAATTCTTGGGATATTTGTAATTGATCTATAACAAAGTTACATCATATACACTAATTATAATCACCCTTACAAATTGTTGGAAAAATCCCAGAAGATTATGTGTTTTGGTGTCTGCAACTCCAACTCTTGCACATTTAGTTTGAGAATCAGTAGTTTAGGGAAGAAAATATAAATCTATACATGAATATCTGTATTTTAATCATTCTACCTTTTAAGAAAATTATCAACTTGCTTATAGTGAAGAAGGGATGAGTGGAGCTTCCCAGGGTATCTCTGCTTACCTATATGGTTTTCCTCATTGTGTTTACTATTAAACACTTATAACTGCACTGTCTAATAGAACTGTAATGAAAGCCACACAGGTAATTAAAAAATCTCTAGTAGCCACAATAAAATAGTAAAAAGAAACAGTTGAAATAATAATTTATGATAGTACATTTTGTTTAACACAGAATGTCTGAAATATTGTTTCAAGTTATAATTAATGTAAAATTATTAACTAAGTATTTTAAATTCTTTTTTTCTTACAAAGCCTTCAAAATCTGGTCTGCATTATGTGCTTACAGCACATCTCAATTTGCAGTAGCCACATTTCAAGTGCTCAATAGCCACATATTAGACAGTGCAGATCCATAACCTTAAAATATGGCAATATAGTTATGTGTATATCTAAAAACATTTTGTTATGTGGATGGGGGGAAGTGAGGATTAAACATGAAAATACCTACCATAATAAGTGCTTGATGGAGTATTAAATCTTGTTTAATCATACCAATATTCGCACCGTTCTTTAAAATTAATAAAACTTAAATCTCCAGCATTCTATCTCTCTCAGTAGATATTTCTCCATGACTCTACTAAATAACTACCATTTTTAAATAGTAGCATGTCAAATGATTAGGTCTGGAACAGACAAGAATATGGTAAGTTATGTTCTGAAGACAAGCAGGAAGTTACACATGAATATGATGCTCTTATACTATTTAGTATGTGAGATAATCAAGAAAATCTCAAAGCAAGACTGAGAATTAATAAAATTCCTTCACTACTCTTTGCATCAGTTTTCTCCTGAACTGAATAGTCCATCCCTTCAAGGTTGGGCATTTTCTATTCCCTGGGATCTCTTAAATCATACCTAGAATCACAAACATAGATTTGATTAAGTTAAATGTGAATTGATGTATGACCTTCCCACATCCTTTTCTTATTCCCATTATTCACTTTCATCTCTCAGTTTCTAATTTTGTAAATGAAGATTATTGTGTTTTCCTGCCTCTTCTGATATTGATAAGATTTGGCTACCCAAGAAGGCCGCTGGATATGTTCTCAGTGGATAAAAATGGGACAGGAGTGTTTTATAATTTTTAGTAGTGAATAGTAGCAATCTAATGACCCTGAACACCCAACTACTGGGATTTGGACACTTTTTTTTTTTAGCAGATTATTGAGATATACAAATTGTTTCATTATAGGCATTTCATTAATAGAATACAACAGACTATAGGGAAAAATATATGGGGGTGGATTGGGGAGGGCAAAGACCATGTAGTTAGCCTTATTTAATTATCGGATCATCACATCTTGGTAAATAGTTTTTATTTTTGCATTGAATGATATGTTTTTCCTATTCTATTTTAAACCATGAAAAGTGCAAAATAAAGTGAACTGTTATTGAGTTTTTCAGAACATGTTTATAATTGCTATGAATTTTTATTACTCCGTATGGATCTGGGTGAACTGTACATTGGATATTACTGAAATAGTATTGGTCATTGTGGGAGCTTTACCACTCGTCATTCTCAAAGTTATTTCTTTGGTTTTCCTCTATTTTATAATACAAGTAAGTACATGGATTTTTCTGTGTACTAATAACTTAAAATTCACAATTAAATATTGTTTCAGACCCAGTTAATCTGCCCATTAGTCCAGATACTCCAAGAAGCAGACTCTAAGAAATTATTAGGTGTACTATGCTAGGGAATTACTGGAGGAAAGGCCTATGAAAGATTAAAGAAAGGGAGCAAAGAAGGCTGGGAGCCCTCAGACAGCAATGCAGGTCCAGTTCCGGAAAGGAGAAAAAAGAAGGAAGGATTGGGCCAACAGAGTCTTGGACTGCAAAACTATTTCATAAAAGGTTCAGTCAAATGCATGGGAAGTCTGTAACCAATGTCAGCCATTGGAGTGTCCTATGTGTCCCCGTAATGGGCCTGCTTTTGTACTCCCTGAGATGCTTCTTCACTGGATGGGAGCAATCTGTGGGAAAAGTTAATATGCTAAAAAGTTAAATGCTAATACTGTCGAGGATTTAGAGTGGTGGCAGTTAGGCTGTCCATTGGCTGTGCTCTGGGCAGGAGGAGAAGTGAGTTGTGCATTTTTATGGCCACCACAAAATCTGTATGTTATTTAGCAGAAAGTTACTTTGCCTACATACCCAAGAAAAATAGGTATTGCCTTTTTTTATCCTGTTATCTCTGATATCTGCAAACTATTGCTGAAAGATCCAAACAGATCTCTCATGATACTTATATATCTCTCTATATTCCAATTAAAATGTGTTCAACTGACTTGAATTCCAAATTACGGCACTGTGAGGCTATAGTAAAAAATTAAATTTCTTAACTGATTTAAATTAAATATGAGTATTCTGAAGCTCTTTATACAAAAGAATGCAGTTTTATTGTTTAATGGTTTCCCAAAACTTAAGTTTTTAAATTCATATTGGGGTTTAATCTTCCTAAACCAGAATGTTAATCATTTTCCCATTTCTACACCTATGCTATCATTATTCCTCCCACTTCCCATGATTTTCTCTTCTCTCTGACTGTCTAGATATACTAACTCTTCATGGCCTACTTCATATTTCATTTTCTGTGTAAAACAGTCTTCGCCAAAATAGTGCAAAGAGATTGGACTCATCCAGGTATTATGAATTTATTATATTGCTCGTATTATAAGCTATTTTTTTTAGTAGACCAAAAATAGTCTCCTCCATAAGAATGTAAATCCTTTGGGGCACACATTTTGTCTTATAATTAAAAAAAAAGAAAATCTAGAAACTGAGGGATGGTATTGAGGATCAAACTACATCTTCTAAAAAAAGAAAAACATATCATAAATGAAAATTTATGTGATAGTTTTGTGGTCAGTTAACTATACCAGTATAACCATCAGTGGTAAAGAATCTAGAAATAATGTCTTGTTAGGGAGAACTATACACGGTGAGCCCTGAACGTGGTTTCAAGAGGCCTGGCTTCTTGTCTCTTTCTAGACTCCTGTGTTTGGCACATCACCTCTCTCTCCAGGCTTCATTCATTAGTTCCCCTGTAAAATAAGAGTTTTGCTTTAGATCAGTGCTATTCAAAGTGTGGTCTCTGGACCCATGGGCCAGACATATTCTAGACTTATTGAATCAGAATCCGTGGTTGTACCTCTTTTAAAAATCACATTTTACAAACAACGTATGTATGTATTGTTTCTCTGTTAATCAAACCATAATAAAGCGGGAGTGGAGGGAGAGACTCTCTCAGGGTGGGGACCAGAGAAGTCTGTTCTAATAAATCCTCCAGGTGATTTTTACTATAGTATGCGAAGCACTGATCAGGAGCAAATGTTCTTGAACTAAATGCTCTGGACAATTTCACAGAAGACCCAAAATGTCATATTCCTTTATATTCTCCAGAGCACTTAGCATAGAGCATAGCTTGTAAACTGCAAGCCGACAGACCATATGGCTTCAGATATGTTTTTACTTGGCTTGCTCAATGTTTTTACCAAAACGAAGACATTTTTAAATAAGGGATTTTACATAAAATTCCGATTCAAAGATTTTCCTGAAAAAAATAGCAAAGTGTAAGACTCTTGGTTTTCATTCTGTTTGCAGAAATTATCAGGACTAATTAACAATGATCCAGTTAATTCATGGAAGGCTCTCTCCAGCTCTCCACAGTACCCACCTATCCCAATGATCTTCAATCTAAGTCATAGGGGAAGCAGCTGATTATAATTGTGGCTGCACTGGCATTTTTCATAGAAAATAAAGAAATATTTTTTTTCTGTAAATATATTTAGGTACAATTATATTGTTTGTACCCTTGGTTGACTTTCTTCATTTAATGGCTTAACTGCCTGGTCACATTTTCAACATGTGACAGAGCTTTTTCCATAGTTGGTACTCAGTAATAGTTGTTTCAGAGCATTTAACAAAGTGAAATTTTGCCCAATTATGTTCTAATTCTGCTGTCCAGAATTTGAGCTTTCTATTGTTACTAGGGCATATTAGCTTCTTAGGGATCCTGTAACAGACTTGGTGGCTTAAAACAACGGAAATTTTATACTATTACAGTTCTGGAGGACAAAAGTTCATAACCAAAGTGTGGCCAGGGTTGGTTCCTTCTGGAGGCTCTGAAGGAGAATCTGTTCCAAGCTTTTCTCCTAGCTCGCAGTGGCTATCAGTGATCCCTGACGTTTTTCGTGGCTCGTAGTCATATCATTTCAATATCATCTTCACAAGGTTTTCTCCATGTATCTGTGTTTTCTCTTTTTCTATCTCTTACAGGGAGACTCAGCATTGGATTTAGAGCCCACCCTAAATATCAAATGATCTCATATCAAGATCCTTACTGACATCTGCCAAGATCCTATTTCCAAACAAGGTCACATTCACAAGTACTGGATTACAACTTGAACTTAACTTGAGAGCCACTGTTTAACCCACTACACAAATGTTGTCATTTTCAAACCATTGAATGATTTCTGCTACTTTTTTCCAACAACCTCTTTTTATCTTTAGATTAGAGATACCGCATGTTAAGCTCTTGGCAGATTTGACTGTTGGCAGGAGCATCTCACTCTTCTATCATGACTCACTTAGTGAGACTTTATTCAAGGTGTTTACTTACTATTAGGGCATTTGGACATGAACAAAGGTTCAAAGAGCTAGTGAATGAAAATTTGATCTGTTTCTACAATAATGTAATTTCAAACAGATAAGTCATATTAATATGTCTAGGTTAGGACCTATTTCTTTTTAAATATCTTGTTCACTGACTTGTAAAAATAGTATTTTGTGATGATGTTTTATCAAGTAAATAAAAAAAGATTAAAGTCTGTTTTTAATATTTAATATGCATTTAAGTTAATGTATATACATTTATATTTATATAAAAGTGCATGTTACTTTGTGTGAAAATAGGTCCCAAGTTTTCCGAAGGTTTTATAGGATACTATTAGAATCACTAATGATACAACATTACATTGTATTTTATATTTGTAGAATGTATTTTATTTGTATATAATTTGTTATAATATTTTGAATTTGAATTTATAATGTTATATAAAGTAGAAAAAATGAAATTTTAAATAGTAGTTGGGCACATTTTAATTTTTAAAGACTAATTTTATTATGTAAAAAAGTATATATAATTGGAAAGGTTATTGATTATTCAGTTGGGTTTCAAAATACAATGCATCTTTTTAGCTAGTGTTCTTTTCATGTGGTTTTTAATTCTGATTAAGTTCAAAACCAAAATTCTGCAAAAGTAAAGTGTATCTTTATGCAGAGAAATCCCTTAATCTATCATCATTGCAACAAGTCTATGTTTGATTGAGTTCGAAGGGAAAAAAGAAAGTAGCTATTGATGTTCACTTCATTTCCCATAAAAGAGTTCCTACTAAGTGCACCAAGTGCATTTCAGTTCAGAAATATTTTCTATGATTACAATTGCTGTCTGTATCTGTTAGATTTGAATGTCTTGGCAACTTAATGGTGCTTCTCACTGCGCTGCTCGCGGTGCTGGCTGGCGATTCTATAGATTTAGCAATAGTTGGTTTGTTCATATCCTACATCCTAAATGTCAGTAATAATGATTTTTGTGGTATATGATATGTTTATTATCCAATTAATTAAATTCTCTTCTCCTTTGCTTGTCTAAATTATAGATTGTATTAACTAAATAGTGAGAAACAAATCTGGATTACCCTGGAGGCTCATTCCTTCCTCTCTTTTGCTACTAGCAGAAAGTTGGTTCAGGAGTTGTAAATTAGCTCACAGAAAGAACCAAGGCTGAGTACTGGAGGCCAGGAAACTCCTGCTATTTATAGTTACTTAGACGTTTCCTGTTCTCCTATCCTTATACATTTATAGAGGTTAACAGGGGCAGGGCCTTTCTCATTATGGCCTGTCCATCCTGCTTGCCTAACCTAAGTACAATTATGCAAACTCTGGGGAGAATAAATGCTCTGCTTCTTTGCTTGTAAGTTTTTCCCTAATAAGCCCTATTTTATATTATACTGCAAACACTAAATTGCCAGAAGTTGTTGACTTTCAGAATTAGGTTTAAATTACAACCTTAGAGAAACTGGTTTGGGGTAGGGTAAGAAGAAAGCAGAGTTTGTCTGTTTGTTTGTTTGTTTGTTTCGTTTGTTTTGTTTTTTTAAAAAAGAAGACAGGTATAGGCAGAAAGTTAGGAGAATCCTTCTTCCAATGAAAAGTAGTAATAAATGCCAAAGATGATATTATTCACATTTCTTTTTCTCATTTCTTTAAGCATATCCCATTAATCTTGGTATTTATTATTCCTTATACCAAGTATGGACTCCTTTAACATATATTAAACTATATTCATTGTATCTTTTGCCAAATAATTATTATTTATATTAATGAGTTTAACATACTTAAAGAAACACTTATGTGTATCTATGTATAAACATGCTAGCTTCCAAATTTATTCAATAATCAGAAGAGATATAATATATGAAAATTCAGAAAAGTGAAGCCTTATAAAGCATTCTTAACCTCATGTAAAAGACTAAAGAATATTCATCAAGCTCTCAGGATTTTTTCCCTCCAGATTACTCAGTCTCTGAAAGTAAGTAAAGCATGTGAAATTGAAGCCAATGCAGTTTCCATTGAAATATAGTTTGTGGATGTTAAAAAAAAAAAAAAGAATAAAGAAGTAAGCACTCCTAGATAACCTCTAAATGGATGCAATATTAAGAAGATTTTATAAGTACTTCGAATTGATATTGTAAAAAAATTTTAAATAAAGTCTACGTTTCCAAATTCATGTTTTAATATTCAGCATTTCAGTGAAATTAAAATGCAATCTATTATAAAATACACCATTTTTTATATATCATTAAACTGGAAAAAGCCTTGATAATTAAAATAGGATAGTCTGTAAATTGTGAGATATATCCTTATTTTGTTTGTTATAAAAATGAAATATGACCACCTGTTTTTAAAAGGCACAATGATTTCTCCTCTACCCGTGTGGTGTAAAATATGCAACCTAAGGTTATATCTTCGTGAAGATTTTACATTGAGAAAAATGTCTTAATATAGTCATTTCATAATTATTTAAAGTCTGTGCATTTTTTAAATTGACTACATTTTTATTGCTTATACCTTCTGTTCCATTTACTCATCATTAACATTTCTGTGGATGGGAATGAGAGGAGAATAAATTAGTCTATTCTGTTCCCTATAATTAACTATAATTTGGAAGGGAGAAGAATTAGACTATTGACAGAGTATAATATTTCAGTTAACTACATATTTTACTAATCTGAGTTACTTCTGCCTCCCAGTGCAATGAATTAACAGGGGAGATGTTAAAAGTGACTGAAATTTCTGTATCTTCTTCAGTCCACTTATAAAGTTATCTAAATCTTCATAAAACTTCCTCTTTTTTTGCTCATAACTCTGAGAAAAAGATATCCCTCCTGCAAATAAAACCTCAACTTTAAGCTTTATTTTTGATCATATCCTTTCATGTTTTCTCTCAGATCTTGCTTCACTAACCACCTCTTCTAATTCTTACTTTCAGCACTCCAAACACCTTGCTCCTTTCAGCTTATAAATATGCTAAAATATTTTCTACATCTCCCAACTAGTATTTAAAATTTAAATCTTCTCTAGGTCTTGCCTTCTTTTTTCATACAAATTTCATGAAAGACTAGTCTACCTTTACAATCCACAGTTACCAATATTCAATTTGTTCAGCCTTTTGCCATGTAATGACTAATATAAAATTGTTTTCTATATTTTCTAATGTTTTGTTATTAATATATATTCTTATATTATAAACAATAAAATGTGTTTGTACACAAACACACACATTTGTTTTAAAATTTACTTTGATGTAATTTGATGCAAGTTGTGACAAACACTGTTGCAAAATATCTTGATGTGGAGGAAGTAAATTTTTCCAAATAACCCTACTCACCCCTCTGTAGCCCCATTTCTCTGTTCACTTTTACAGCATAATTCGTCTAATAGTTGCCTGTACTACTTCTTTCATTCTTATTTGGACCATCTTCTAATAGACTTTAAATCTAACCCCTCTGTGGAACCTGCCCTTGACAAGATCACTAGTCGCCCCCTTTCAGTCCTTACTTTACCAGATCTATCATTTGACACTAGTAATCATTCCCTCTCTTGCAAACACTTCACCTCACTGTCCAGGTACCATATTCTTCTGCATATTCTTCTATATCCTGTTGTTCCTCCAATACTTTAGACAAGATCCTGTTTCAGGTCTTGTGCAGTTAGTTCCCTTTGCCTGGAAAGCTCTTCTGCAGATATCCGCATGGCTTGTTCCCTCATCCCATCCAAACAACTCTTTCCTAATCGCCCTACTTAAAATTACACTACCACCACTAATCTCACTTATTTCCTGTCTTCCAAACCTTTATCATCATCTAACATTCTACATGTGTTATATGGCTCTTTCAGTCTCTCTCTACCAGCATGTATGCTCCATAAGGGCAAGAATTTTTATCTATTTTGCTCAATGCTGAATCTCCAGCAGCTAAAGCACTGACTGGCATAGTAAATACTCAGTATTTGAAGAATGAATGGATAATAATCATCCTCAACTCAACTAAAATTGCAATGAGTTTACATTCAGCTAGTTCCTTTGTAGGGTTTTAGAAAATTTTTTAAATAACTTGATGGGAGATAGGAAGTCCTGTTATCTCTAAAAATTTATTACGAAGATTTTTTTATCACTAGACGAGAAGTTTTATATTGGTAACATTTAGAACTCTTTTCAGAAAATCATATCTACAAATGTTGTTTTTCATTACTTTTGTTTATTTGCATGAGAATTATTTTTGGAGGGAAGGGTATTGTTTATTGTAATTAAAGTTTAAAGAATAATTTTTTTGTTGTTTCGAGGCACCCTGGATAATATCTAGAAGGCCTCCATCACAATGGTCCAATAAAAAGACAGTGAAATTTATTAATTATCAGGGTTGATACCAAGATGATCTTGGTTTAACATAACAAGATATCACTTTCCAGACTCCTGAGGAAGAGAGGGTAACATATATATTTCATAAGTTACACTTTCCCTTTTACCTGAATGTATTCATTGTTATGCCAAAGTATACTATAAAGTGCTGAATATAAGATGAGTCTCTTGTTTGAATTTAATATAAAAAATAATAAAGACATATGGTTAGTATGCACAGAATAAGTTTTTCCTCTATAAATAAAAACTGTATTTTTAAATTGTTCATACTCTTTGTGAAATGTGACTTTAATATAATTTTCAGTTTTATTGAGGTATAATTAAAAAATAAAAGTAGTATGTATATAACATGATGTTTGATATACACATATATTGCAAAATCATTACCACAATCAAGTTAATTAACACATCTATTTTAATCACATAACCAGCAGGGTTTTTCCCCCACCTTTGGCTGTTGTAGGAACACTTAAGATCTACTTTCTTACCAACTTCAAGTATACATTACAGTATCGTTAAATACAGTTACCAGTTATTCGTCTTATAACTGAAAGTTTGTACCCTTTGATCAACATCTCCCCATATTCCCTAGCTCCTGGTAACCACCGCTTACTCTCTGGTATTATGAGTTTGAGGTTTTTAAATTCCACATATAAGTGAGATCATACAGTATTTGTCTTTCTCTGTCTGGCTTATTTCACATAGCATAATATCCTCCAGGTTCATTCATGTTGGTGCAAATGGCAGGATTTACTTCCTTTTTATGGTCAAATAGTATTCCTTTGTGCATATATATACATATATAATATGTATGTGTGTGTGCATATATATAATGTAATTAACTGTTCCTTCATGTACACTTTTTTTAACCATTCATTCGTGTACACTTAGATTGTTTCCATATCTTGGCTATTGTAAATAATGCTGCAGTAAATATAGGAACAAAGATTTTTCTTCGAGATATTAATTTCATTTCTTTTGGATATTTAGCAGTAGAATGTATATTTGGTTTTACTTCCTCTATTAAGTGAAGTTCAATAATAAGACAAAATGATAATAGTTACCTAAAATAAAACTGTAGGAAAGAATATTTATATAGTCAATGACATCATGTTTTTGAAGCCTATTGAGATAAGTAAATGCATGAGAGGTAATTCAGTTAATAAAAGCCATTAATAGTATATCATTTTGCATTTTAAAAAAGCAAACAGATATACATGTTAGCAAAAATACTAGAAGAATAAATGTTATAAAACATAAATGATAATTCTTCCCAGGTGATAGGATTTTGGAAATTTTTATTTTCTTCAATATCTTTTCCCACATTTGTCAAAATTTTTAATGAAAACATTATTTCCTTAATCAGTTAAAGGTTAAAAAATAAGAATAACAACAATGTCCTACTTTTCCTATTTTAGAGACCTGTCTTTTATAGCCCCAAATATCTGTTTTTCTAACCTTCTAAACCAAGTTCCCTACAGGGACATCAAGGACAGAAATATTTTTGGAATAAATGAAATCATTGTGGATTTCGATTACCCCAATTAATTCAACAGATTCCTGGTTTTTCTGATGTAGTTTGTCAGACTTAAGATTTAAGATCTTTTATTAGGGCAAACTAATGTTCTCTTTGCCTAATGTTCCTATTAACCTCAGGAGATGAATCAGCACTTAGACAAGATTGCTGTAGTTCTCATGGCCAAAGGAGCATGTTCAATCACTGGGATGTTTAATACATGCTGATTATTTTGGCTTGAAATCCAAGATCCTCAGACATTATCTATGGCTATCTTAGTAGGTGTAATGTAGTGTGTTTCAATACATAAAGGACATTTTTTAAGTCTGCCTGGCAAATGTTTGTAAACCCCTTTGTTTGTTTGCTTGTTTGTATTTTGGAGAAGATGGAAGGTGGGCAGAGAAGCTTCATTTTGAAAGTCCCAGTAAAACTGTCCCATTCTCAGCGTCTCCTTTGCCTAAATCCTTACTGGCTAGTCCAGGAATTGCTCAGGGGTGACCTGATCTTCCTGGGGCTGCTGGTGTGTTGCAGTTAGAGGGTAGCTAAATTGCTCAAGAATAGGGGAAAAACACATATTAGTTTGAGACTTTCAAGTGAGTAAGGAGTGTCTACATAAAGACCAATTTTAGTAGTTACATTGTACCTTTCATGCCAGGCAAGGTTATTCGAGCTGGCAAAATTAGATCTTAACTGACCCAACACCTAAAGTACTTGCTGTCAGTGCAAAGGTCCTGTTCTCTTACAAAAGTACAGTTTGAATTGTTTATGATCATTTCATTACCAATTATAATTGCGGGAAGGACCAGAGTAGGCAAATCAACATTATCAATTTGTCAATTTAGAACTGTGGAGAGATCGGGAAGCAAAATTATTATTAATGGGATTGACATATCAACTTTTAAACTTCACAACATTTGTGGCAAACTTATTCCACAGGAAAATTCTGTTTTGCCAGTAGTTGTTCTTAACTCCCTTCAGATGAACAACATTCTCCTCTTCCTCCTCCTCCTCCCCTTCCTCCTCCCCTTCCTCCTTTTTAATATTTTCTTTCCAAACATATAAATTTATTTTTTGAAGCAAGATCACTTTAATTATATTATGAAAAATCACTATGTAATTGGATCTTATTAAACGCTCTTACTGTAAAGCATTCTTCCTAAGTGCATTAATATATTTGAAAAAGTGGCAATAATTGTTTTGTCAGTTTTGTTTATAATAGTAAGTGCAAATAAAATTCAAGTGAAGAAATCAGACTGAAACACTTGGGGTTTTTTTGGAAGAGAAAATTACTGAGGTTTTTGTTTAGTTGGAAGTTTAATGTGGGATTTTGACTCTTTTGAAGTTTAGAAATATTGTTTTTAAACAAAAAGAATAATTTAGTTAAATATTTTTTTTATCAAGTTCTTTGATTTTTCCATCTCTGATTTCAAAGGAACTTGATCATTAATGAGTATGCAAACTGGCTCAAGAATATGCCTCTATAGTCAGAGATGACTTATTCAGTTAAATTTGAGTTATTTAAGCAGAGCATTTATAAAATATCTTTTATAGTGTATTATCTTCTCAAAATATCTTAAAATACTATAATCTCTCATATATTTAAACATATACTTGTATTCATGAATTTACTTCAAAACAGATTTCAGTAAAATCAGGAATTCTGGCAGGCAAAAAATTTAGTGGAGAAAAGAGACATAGTCATTCCTCTCATAAATGAATATAGGTGTAATAAAATGTAGTTAGATCAGGCATGTCGATATATTGGAAAGACCATTAGCTTCTCCTTGACTCTCCTCAACCACTTACCTTCTGTGTAGGCATAGACAAGACTTCTTTGAAACTTTCAGTTTATTATCTGTAAAATGGGGATATTTCATCAATATCAGATAAAAGATTACTTCAGCCTCTTTACACCTATAGTAAATCAATCAGAGACACTGCATAATTTAAAAGTCTAATAGGAAATCAACAGTCATCTGGATAAATTGTGGTATATTCGCACAATGAAACTCTATATAGCTATGAGAATTAATGAACAACAGCTACAGTCAACAACATGGATACATCTCACAAACATAGTGTTGAGTGAAAGAAGTCAGCCACAAAAGAAAATTATCATATAATTTCATGATTGTATTTATACAAAAGTTTAAAAACAGGAAAAACTAATCTACGCTACTAGAAAGTCTCATCTCAACTATGTACATCAAGCTCATTTAATCATTAGAAGCAAAGAACAAGGTACACAAATACATTTGAATTACATTTGAAATTTAAAAATTTATTAAATGATTATTTTGTTTAAAGATTGTAACTTTGAAATAGATTATGAAAATAATGATTGGTATTTTGATATGAAGAAATATTTGCTGATAGAAGAAAAATCCAGAACAACATTAAGATGAGTTCTTTTAGGATGAGAATATTATTCATTATTGAAAGCCCACTATATATCAGGTAATATGTTAGGCATTGGAATCATTTATTGCTTTTATCCTCACTAAAGACTATAAGAAAACAAAATAAAACAAAATAAGATACCAAGAGAATCTTAGCCAAGAAAAGGTAGAATCCAGGTCCACGTGACTGCAAAGCTGATGATGCTCTTGCCAGTTCTCTACCAAGATGCCCCATTCCCAGAGGAGCCATTTACAGAGCCTATGGTTCAAGAATGGGGAGAAGGACTTTAAACCAAAATCTTTGCAGGCATAGTAAATGGAATCAGAGCTTGAGGGAGGAGATGCTTCTTCAAATCTGGTATTAGTTCGAATGATATGAAATAGCCATTTTTATAGGCCAAAATGGATGAATAATGGCAATTTAATATACTTTTAAACATAGCTTTGATAGCAAATTTAGTGTTAAGAAGATATATTGCTACATTTTAACACACATACAAATAATAAATAGTACTAACTTACTTAGAGGGCTTTTCTTTTAGGAAAAATAATCAAGAATATTAGATAGGAAAACTGTACTAGTTAAACAAATTCAGGGTCTCAAGACAGGGTGCCTATGTTAAATCTCAACTCCATCACTTTCTAATTGTATAAACTTGGGTAAATGATCTTACTTCTCTGGACTTATTTTGGAGTAATAATTCTATCTATCTTTTAAGTATTTTTTGAAAATTAAATCAGGCAACACAACAATTAGGATAGTAATTGGCATATAGAAAACATTCAAAAACATGTTAGCTATCATTTAAATACCAACAGTCATAGCTCCTTCTAATTGTTTCATATTTACAAACAAAATCACATCATGGGATATACTATTAAACAAAACTGAGCCAATAATTATGAATGTGTTCTATACACAACAACTTGGGGATAACTGAAATCATAATAAGATATGGTCCCCAGCAGTGCACAGCATGATTTCAGTGAAACTGAGCAAAATCGAGAAGGCAGGAATCAGAGAAGTTCTCCTTTTCTTTCTATTCTCCTGGTTCCCACTTTTCTAGGTGTCATTTTCTAAGCAAGTGGACCATCTGGCTGTACTGTGAGCCACAGTTCTCTAAATCTTCTTAAAGAATAAAGGAAGACAGTCTTGGTAGTACATGTGGCTGGGATGCTGCTGGGTTAATGAGGCCAGTGTAATGGGTATGAACCATATTAAAGTTGCCTGGCTTCCCTTATTGATGATTGCTGACTAGGAAACTAGGTTTGCTCATTTATTGTCTACAGACCAATCAGTCTGAGCACATGTTGGTATCACAGTTGTTTAAAGACAAAAATCTTTTATCTCATGAGTGAAGTACAAAGAGCAAATTAAAATGAATAGGCATATGAGTAAATGTAAAAATTGATCATAAGTTGAAAATTATGTGCAAAAAAATTGGAAATATTCGCTTCAAAACATTTAGAAGTGATACATGCATTTTTTGTGCATGCTAAGGAGAGTGATATAGGATCAATTTTTGATTTCATATTTATAAAATTCAGCTTATCATTAATACACTTGTGAATGATTATCGGTTTATTACTCTAACGTACATGGAACGTGTAGTGTGATCAGAGAGTAAGACTAAAATGATGATTTGGAATGTGTGACACTGGAGTGCACCCGGACTTAGGAGGCATACATAGTAATATAACTTCACTCACCACTAATTTCCTCTGGTTCTCTGTTCTGGGCATTTGTGCAACAATTTCCAGGTGTTACCAAACAGCCTCCACCTTCCCTGTACTTCCATATCCATGATTTTACAGAGGTAATGGACAAGAATTAATTTGGCTATGATGCATAGAGTCTTGAAAAGTTGTTTCATATATTTTGCCCGATTTTTTAGTTGAATCAGTTCCTTTTTACTCCATCTTGTCCAGAAGCAGATGACTAACAAATGACAATTCGACCCAACGTATAGCCACAAAGTTAGATATGGAAGTTTAAAAGCACAAGGAATAGAAAAAAAAAAAAAAAGTAAACAACCGAGAGGCCTATTTTTCTCAGGTATAAAGAAGCCCTGGGGTAGAGAGGACAAAGTTGCCACGGTGGTTCCATAGCAGCACTGGGCCGCTTCTATCTTTTGCTCAACAATCCATATCATATATGTGGGTTGGTAGTTGCGAACTCATTGCTTTATCTCCAGCATCCCATCTGCATTCCAAGAAGAAAAGAATGGTGAGGAACTAGATGTTGGTATAATCCAAATGTGTGAACTTAAAAAACTAAAACAAAAACAAAAGTCTGTGGTGTCTACCTTGTATTTTTTGCTTACTTCTCAGAGTTCAGAATTATGTCACATAGCCATCCCTAGCTGTGAAAGAATTTTAAAGCAGTGGATAAATGTTGCTGCTCCAAAAAACCGGGTTCTGGAAGATTGAGTAGAAAATATATTTCAAGGGCATTTAGCAGGGTCTGCCACTACTACTTTTCATCATGAAGTCTTTTTTAACCATGACAAAATTATCTTAGTTAAGCGACTTGGAGACAAATAAAGAGTTGTCATTACAACTAATAATTGAGATCCAAATTCTAGTTACTAATACTATATAAACTGTGTTCGACAATATGAATAGAAGAACTCTTGACAGGATATGTGTTTATGTGCTTTAATATATAAATACATAGTTAAAGTTGCAGCTACTTTTTCATTTGAAATATTTTAGGAGGTATTTTAGATAAGCCAAATAATGTTAATTCAATGAAGGGTGAAAGAAACTGCATTTGTTCCTGCTTTGACATCCAATGTGAGGCAAATATTCTTTCTAAAAGTAAATAAATGGTTTACCAAGGCAAATTTATTCTCTTTCATATTTCATTAGAATTCTCAAGAACTTGCAGAAAATTTAGACCCCTACACAATCAGTGTTGTGAGAATATTAGGGAAGATAATGACGTATATTGTTGTGGCATTTTCTTATAATCCCACAAAAAATTGGCAAGTTACTGAACTTCTTTGTTCATTTTGTTATCTTTCTACCATATCCATCCATTCACAACATTTAGTACTTTCTATACGTGAGGCACTCACAAACACCCAAAGTACTATTATCTCCATTTTGTATTTAAAATTCTGTAAATTCAAATTTGGTTGTCGGAAATGGAAAGGACTAGCACTATCTAAATCTGGAAATTTATCATTTCCTGGTAAACAAGAGGTCTTTCATGGGTACTATCCAGAAGTTTGGTACTGAACAGAAAAGGTACTATGGGGTTTTATTGGGTAAAGGAGTATAGTATTGGGTTAAGCATGGACTGGATTTGAATGACTCTGCTATTAGCTGTATAATCCTGGGGAAATCACCTAACATATCTGTGCTCTAATTTCTCTACTTGAAAATGGGGATAATAGTACCTACTCATAAATGTTAGAACAAAATTTAATTGGTATTACTAATGTATTTAGAACAGTCTTGGTACACAGTAACCACTCTTGTGAATAACAAATTGGTAAAAAAAAATTTGAAAGCTTGAAACAAAAATGTATTATCTGTTTCCATGAATTAAGAATCTGGAAGCCACTTAGCCAGGTGATTCTGGTTTAAGGTCTCTCATGAAGTTATATTCAGATTTAAACTGTGGCTGCATCATCTGAAGCCTTGATTAGGGAGAGGGTTCTTTTAAGGCTCTCACGTAACTGGAGGGTGTTGTCACCTAGGGTGCCTGTTCACTTATATATGCCTCTCATCTTCCAACACCTTTCTCTATCCATCCGTACCCACCAAAATAGCCTGGTCTTCTTTACAGCAAGAAACATGGGCATCCAAGACAGAAACCACTCACTATTATAACCCAGTTTTAGAAGGGACATCCTAAGCATTTCTGCTCTATTCTGTTCATTAGCAGCAAGTCATCAATCTTGCCCGAATTCAAGGGAAGAGGAAAAAGACACAAAGGTGTGACTACCAGGAGGCTGGAATCACTGGAAGCCACATTATAGGCTGCCTACCTTAATGGGGCACTGTATATTTGCTTATGAAATAAACATGTATCACTGTTATTTCCTTGTAAATTCGAGTCTCTCAGCAACGGTAGTTAAAATAATTACAAAGGAATTACAAGAATTAACATAGGAAAGTCTACTGTCTTTAAGGGCTCATTTGAAAAGACATTAATTGAATGAATTTCTCCAATGAAAGTTTTTTGTCCAAAAATGATACAAACTTTGTCAGAACCTAACCATCAATCAAAGGATATTTGTCTGTTATGCAGGTTCATTTATTAACTACCTAGATTAGTTTAGATGGCTCCATTAGTCAGAAGCCATAAACTGCTATAGGGAATTCTAGAGATAATGCTTGTATGATATAGGAACTGTCTCTTCTAAATTAGGGAAATAAGTGGAAAAATAAGCTATTTTAGAGACAGTCAGGATGCAGGGAACTAGGCAATAGCTATCGAGGGTCATGTGTCATGGGCATCAGATCAGCTCTATCTCCACTTTCCTTTTTTACTATATACCTCAAAAATGTACCCCAGCCATGAATGGAAGATAAAGTACGGAGTTTAAAACAAACTGCAAAGTCGTATTTATTTACATTAAAATGGGAACGACCTGTATACACACAAATTTAAGAGGCACAATCTGTTATACACAATAACTATAATCTTCAGTATGTTATACACAGTAGTATCTGTAGATACATCAGTGGTTTGAGTGAAAACAGTACCAAAACACTCCTGATACAAAATAAATTACTCATTCACATATTCTAAACATATAAGACAGTTAGTATTTTAAAGTTATGTACTTCAAAATACACTAGCTAGATGTACAACCAAAATATACTGTTTGTTTTATGAAAAATGTCTTCAGATTTTTATGCATAAATGATCCCTTTCAGGATGCATTTTTAGCACTTAAATAAACTATATTGATGTCAAGTCTATTTACATATAGCCTTCTAAAATGATTGAAGATAGGCACTACTTCATTTTTAAAGGTGTAACTATACTAGAGAATATGCTAAACTATTGCCCCCAAATTCCAACACTGCCATTATCTCTCAGACACAAATTATTAAATTCCAATTTTAAAGTATGAGATTAGCTGCTCTAGTTTGTAAATTGTTTCTTCTAAAGACTGTTAATAGATTGTCATTATGTCAAATTCTGGAGAAATTCAAGTTTTTTTAAAAAAAATCTTAAAATGCTTTAGGTTAAAGCTGACATTACACGTGGAGATTTTGATAAATTGAATACTTTTCTCTTAAAGACTTTTGTAAAAAGATTTTTTTTCAATTCTGAATTCTATTAAAGATTTATATAAAGTCCAAAACACTTGAATATCTTCATAATGCAGTGAAGGATTCATCTTTGGCATTTCTCTGTTAGTTTCAAAATAAAATACGTCAACAAACATTTTGCATTTTCTACCTACTACAGATATTTTCTGTACACAAAAGCATTTGAAATTGTATTTCAACAGCAGTTTCATTGATAAGAATTTTTTTTTTAGATCTGTAAAACACAATAACATTCAGCCTTTCACTGAGCTTAACTGTTTTGATGTTGCTGAAATGAGTATTCTTAGTTCTCTTTTCCAGTGATTGAAAATTTGAGATCCTTTCAAATGCAACAATGTTTAAAGTAGACTTAATTTAACTATTGACCAGAGTATAATTCCTGAATATTAACATAAAGCATGCCACTATTAAGAAAAAAATCTTCATCTAATATGGGCATCACAGAAATAGAACTGTTATATTTTCTTTCTTGGTCCCTTTAGCTTTTCTAAAAGAAAACAAAAACAAAACTGCTACAAATGCTGATTGGTGGAAATTTTTCCACATTGCCTTCTATACCAGATTTCCACATTACTTTCAATATCCACGATTTTTTGCTCTCTTCACACACTAACCTTAAGGCTAAAAATAGTTCAAGTGTGACTATTTTAAAGTGATAGGAGATTATAGAAAGGTTTTTACAAATGAGCACATTTTCCTCAAAAATATATGAGGAAAAAAAAATCTCAGTAAAACTAAATCAACTACAAGCTACATTCTCCAGGGTTTATTGAAAATAAACAGAGAAAAAAACAAAAACATAAATACTGTAGTTAATTACTGCTGTTTACCAATGTCTAAAAGGTCCTGGATAACAGAAATGATTGTAATAACTTGTGACATTAACACATTTAAAAAAATTCAATTAAAAATTCTCTATTTTCTAACCAGGGAGAATCTCATGAAAATCCAAGCAGGGAATGATGAACAGATGAAGGAACTATAATATAAACTGGGTATTTCCACTATCTGGTATTGAAACATATAAGTCTATAGCTATTTTTAAAGAAAAATTGATCCAATATATATATCTTAAAAACCTAGAGAATGCAGATTACGTGAAGAGGACACAAATTGAATATTGAATTTGTGAAAGTAATTGTTACATAATATGGCAGTTACTGAATATTATATACGCAGCTTATATTGCAAATACTGCTTTCTCCCAGCCAATGTAAATACCTGACATCAACACTGTCCTTCAAGTATAGTTCAAATTAAGTTACATGTGATAACCAAGTAAATTAATTACCAGTTCCTGCTAATATAATTTAGTAAGAACTGGGAATCCTGTAATTGACACTAGGTAATGTTTACAGAATATAATTTTAAGTGCATATGGTCATTTACTTCTAGAATCCAGAAAATATAGCCACCCATGCTCCTATAAGAATTTTACCTCAATTCCATCATTTTAGAAGTATCTGTTGGAATGGGAGCTCTTCAAACCAAATAGGATCTGGTCACATTCACGCCTAACATAAAATGTTATGCAAAATTTTTGTGGATCTAAATGTTGCCTTTTAGGTAAATTTATAAGATATTTTAGAAACTTTTTCTCGGGGGAGGCAGTCTGATAAATAGGTATATATCATCAGACAAGATCATAAATAATAATCATTCCTCCATAACTCAGTTGAAGTTGGTCTTTTGTAAATGCTTATTGGGAATTTCTAAAGCGCTGACTTGAAGAGGCCAAGAGCCCCCGTCAATCCCTGCTTGGATAGCCACTCCTGTCACTACCGCCAGGTCAGGGTCTACAGATGTGTTGGGATCCTTTCCAAAGAACTCCTGAATGACTTGGCGGATGCGAGGAATACGAGTAGAGCCCCCAACCAGAACCACCTCGTCAATCTCAGTCTTTTCCAGGTGGCCATCTTTTAATACTTGCTGAATGGGTACCAGTATTTTCTGGAAGAGATCTTCATTAAGGGTGTCAAAGAGCTTTCGTGATACTTCGGTTTCAAATAAAACCTGACTTTCTCTTTTCTTTTCAGAAAAGTCAGGTCCAAACTTGCTGTTCACATGGTAGCCATCTGCTGGGGACAGTCTGTCCTTTGGCAGTTCGGTGTCACTACTCTGAGGTTCCTTCTTGTCCTCTTCTTCCACCGTTAGTAATACTGACATATGAGCAGACTGATGAAGAGTCAGATTTAATTTGACCATTTCCACAGCTTGTCTTAACCTATGGATTTCCTCTTTCTTAGAGGGTACGAAGCCATATGTTTGATAGATCTGTTTATATACATACTGAAGCAATCTCTGATTGAAGTCCTGTCCCCCGAGTTTATTGTTTCCTAAGTTAAAAAAAAAAGTTTGTATTATAGTTATCCATATATATGTGTATATAAATGTTTATCTGTTGTATGTATATATGTATGTATGTATGTATACAAATGATATTCTGAGAATACCAAATCCCTTATTTAATGTATTATTAAAATTTTACTCATGCAAAGACTGATCAAAAATAACTAGGTTAAACTGATTTTAACTTTAACGTGTACTATCAAAAAACAGTGCACCTCAGGTTAAATTTTTTAAATGCTGTAAAACAAAGTATCTCTTAATGACATCAAATTTTTTTTTCAGAAAACAGAGATTGAGAATACAGATTGGCTTTTAAGTAGCAATTTACAAACATTAAATGTCATTATTCAACAGAAGTCCTTCTTATAATTAAAAAGTACCAGTTAGGCATTTTATCCTAATCTTTTACTTGAATGATAAAGAGCTAAAAAACCAAACCAGAACAAAACAAAACAAAAAAGATTTAAAAGGAAAAGATTAATGTAATTTAAATATCCAGCACTGACACTGAAATTTGTTCTAAAGAGTGCAGTTAGGATGAGGACAAATGCAGAAGTTAAACCAACTATAACTTACAGCTCCACTTTTCAAATAGGCTTATTAATTTCTTCAACTGAATTAAAAAAAACCTTTTAAAAGATTTAGTATTCCTAGAGAATACTATTGTAGATTTTCTAAAGCTATCTATTTTCTGTGGAACTGATTATCAAATGAAATAAAATGATCGCCCTCTATTTTAAAAGAATTTCTTTCCTTCTGTTCCCTTTACTATGGTCTAAAAAGTATTGGTTTAGTGAGCTACCAATGGCAGTGTATTTATTTGGCTTATAGGATACCCTGTCATTTTTTTTTAGCCTTAACTTTTTGCTGTAAACACACAAACGGCGGCATAAAATTACATATACAGAAGATTACCAACATCGAGTCAAAGAATACTGAAAAAAATTTAAAAATGAATACTTCACACATTAGGTATGTTAATATGCTAGAACCCTCTTTAATTCTCTATATATTTTTCTTACCAGACATTGCCCGAGTTAGAAACATTCCTCCTTGTTTATTCAGCAAGGACACATCTAGAGTTCCTCCACCTAAATCTATCACCAAGACATGAAAGACATCAACCTTGTGGAGACCATAGGCCATAGCTGCTGCTGTGGGTTCATTTATTACCCGTAAGATCTTCAGTCCTGTATGATTGGTTTGAGGGAAAAACAATTCATGAGAGAACACAAATTCTTTACCACTCAACTTCACATCATGTTAGTTAGTATCTTCTATGATATGAACTCCACTGAGTAATAATGAGAAAGAGCCACAACCCAAAAATGAAACAGGAAGGATAAACATCGGTTATTCTACATGGGTATTCTAAAGGATCATGATGTAAAAAAAGAAAGGTCCAGATACATTCAGTGAAATATTTTATTCTTAATAGTTAATTTAAAAAAAAAATCTCTGAGCCTCTAAGTTTCATATTTACTTGGGAATATATGAGCAATAAAATTTTAATCACTACATAATAAACTGCTGTGGAAATGAGATAAGCTTTTGTGCTCTTTTAAAAATGACTTTTTGATAAGATGAAAAAACAATCTAGATGAAATATTCAAATAATTACAATGATACTCTTAAAAAGTATTTAAAATACAAGACCCTCAAATGCAAATCTGAAATATATAGCAAATCTGATTTTGATTTGTTGTATATGTGCAGTCAAAAGATCAGATTTCCTTAAGCAAAATTCCTGCTTTCAACTGCCACACAAGTAGTATGGAAAGTAACCTGGCTTTCTGTTATCGGGAGCCATAAAAAGTACTCAAATTCAGGAGAATTTATTCAAAGATCATACCGTTCCCTTTAGTTCTCTGACTTCATTACTCACTCTGCTCTGGCCACACTAGCAAACCTCCTATCTTCTTCTGTAAGAGCAAATTTCCATTTGGTGGCTGCTAAACTGGCCATACTCCTTCCAGTGACATAATTACCCTATATTTCTTCTTAGCTATTTACACTGCTTCTTTTAAACCTGTTTAAATGTCACTTCCTCATTGAAGCCTACTTAGCTACTCTCTTTAAGACTTAAAAGACAGACCCCTTATTCTCTGACCACTCAGCAATCCTGTCCCCTTATCCTCTTTTTCCCCACAGCATGTTACTTTCTGATATACACTATATTGAGATTCTCAACCACAGGCTATTTTGCACCTCCAGGGAAATTTGGCAATGTCTAGAGACATAAGATGGTCCCACTTCAGGGGGTGGGTTCTGCTAGCATCTGATAAGTAGAGGCTAGGGATGCTACAAAATATCCCATAGTATACAGGATAGTCTCCTACAACAAAGAATTATCTGGCCCCAAATGTCAGTAATACTAAAGGTAAGAAACATGAGAAACATCACAATATACTTATTTTTAACGTTGAGTTTCTGTTTCCCTCTACTAGAACATAAGTTCCTTGAGAATAGGGATTTATCTGTTTTGTTTACCAAAGCACTCAGTATTTGTTGAATGGTGTTGAATGAATTCTCTCCTACCTCAGATTTTTTAAAAACATTATATTCATCTTAACATTAGAAAAGTTTAGAAGAAAAAACTCCTCATTGCTAACACGTTTTTTCTAAGTACGTCATGTGACTGACTGGTTATTGTATTAACATACACATTTTACAATGTGCTATAGGGCTTTCTTAATTATTGTTTGCAAACTTATATAAAGATTCATCTAATTTACTTAACATGTAGTTTGTTTATATGCCTAGTTAGGTGATTTGCAAAGCGATACATCTTACTATAGAAGATTTTCTACCTAAGAAAATTTTAAGAAAAATGTAACTCAGGCAAGGGTGATATTACCTGCAAGGTTAGCAGCTTCAATTGTAGAATTTCTCTGTTTTAGATCAAATTCTGCTGGTACAGAAATAACAGCATTGGCAACTGGCATTCCAAGATATTCCTCTGCCATTTCCTTTAATTTCAGTAATAGTCTAGAGCCAACATATTCTGGGGAAACGGTGATGGTCTCATTACTTGTCACAGAAAACTCAACCATTCCATTTTTGTTTAAAACCTGTGGACAGGATTTGCAAAAAAAAAAAGTAAAAGTGTGTGTGTATTCACACACACATACACACACATACACACACACTGGACTTATTTAATCAAAACTTACCTCTATCTTTACAGAGTCATAAAATTCATTTGAAATCTATCAATTACCTTTATTAAGATTAGATGTTACTAAAGTTATACTATAAAATCTATAAAATGAATCCACACCATAGTTTTCAATAACAGGAGAGTAGCATTCATTACCACCATGTAACTGGAATGTATATAATTCTCAAAATATATTTGTTAAATTAAAGAAAAAAAACGACTGATAAAATATAAGAAATAACAGTTGTTAAATCATGTATGTGACTAAAGATCTTTTTCTTCAAATTTTTGTTCCAAAAGTAATAGAAAACTGAAAAAACGTTCTGGCACGTATTAGCAAGAATAATTTTAGTGCTTCACCATGTTCTGATCCAAGAATCAAATACCATTTACATTCTTGTTTCCACGAAAATATGTATTATGTATTAGCTCATTATTCCTGCTAATGTAGTTGTCCATTTAAAAAACCAAATTCTAAAACATATTATCCTAGTTTCACCAACAGAAAAGATCGTATAAACAATTGTAAAGAGAATTAGTCTGTTCTAAGAAACTTTTACCCTAGTCATTCTAGACTGCATAATTAGGTTTTAATCAAGAAAACCTGACCTTCCGAAAAGTATTTCACTTGCATGGGAAAATAAAAACAAGCTACAGACACTATTAAAATAAGGTCCAGACACCAGTACCATCAGAACCCACAAGAAACAGAAACGACAAAAAAATCAGATTACTTAGAAACTGAAGAGAAAAAAAACAAACTTAAATTAACTCATGGATCAATAAATAATGTATCAAAGCTGTAATTTAGAGAAAAATGTTTAGCTTCCTATGATTTTATCATTACATGAGAAAGATTTTAAAGGATCCTAAGAAGCTTAAAAAAAAAAAAACCTAAGAAATGCATGAAGAATTCTTTTCTTCTTTGAAATGGATAAAAAACTTGAGAATTTTTATAGATGGATTATTCAATAAGCAGGAGTTATATCTATTTTAAAACTTAATTAGAATCCCACTTCATAATTTACAAGAAAAATCCTACGTGAAATAAAAATTTAAATGTTTAAAAGAAAAAATCCAGAAAATTCTAAACATAAATACTCATATGAACGTGTCAGGAAAAAAAAAAAAAATGGATAGGTTGGGAAGCATGGTAAGCACGGTAAGAGTCCAAAACCATTAAAAAATATTGAGATGATTTTACTACACAAAAATTGATGGTCTTGACAGCTCAAAAACAAAATTATATATCATCAGAAAAGAGGAAAAACTACTGAAAATCTATCACAAATGTGTTATATGTCATCAAAGAAAAGATAAACAATCCCATGAAAATAGGACAAAGGATAAGAAATAGATCACCGAAGAAAGTGAAAATGGTAATAAACCAATTTGTCTGTCCTCACTAGAAATCATAGGAATGCAAATTAATATATCATTTTTTTACTTACCTATGGGCAGAGATTAAAATAACAACTAGTGAATGTATTGACATTGTAAAAACTAGTAGTTAAGAGCACATACTACTAGTTGTATAATTTGGCAATATAAATCAAAAGCCTTAAAAATATGTATACTTGACCTCTCAATTCTACTTCTAGAATTCAAATTTAGGAAATTATCAATGAATTCTAAAAAGATATATGTAGAAGGATATTCGCTAACACTCCAACGTTAGTGGAAAACCGGAGGAGGGGGATGGTATATAGGGACTAGGTAATTAAATATATGCATAGTCCAAGCAACCACGAAATATAATGTGGTGAACCTAATGAATAATTGTTCATTACATGTTGGCGAGTTTCAAATGAGTCATAAAACAACAAGCTTTAGTTTGATCTACTTTTATGTATAAACTCAGATACAGAGAATTTATCCATCCATCCATCCACCTATCCACCTATCTAGAATACGTGGGACTTCATTAACCTTCTTGCCACAATGAAAGGCCGAGGCAAACATTCTGAGAATGGACAAGCAAGAATATGAAAAAATCTTAAGTCCTTGAGAGCGCTGTAGAGCCACTGAATTAACTCACTCTGGACCTGCCCTGGGATTGCCCGTTATATGAGATAACATCTATGCAGATTCAGTTGAAATTAAAAGTTTTATAATTTGAAGTCAAAGTATTAACTGAAATAGTATGCGGAACTAAAATTAAAATAGATTTTAGCTTAATTACTTACCTTAAATGGATATCTGCCAATTTCAGCTTCCAACTCTTCTGGGGTAAAAATCTTGCCTATGAATCTTTTGGCATCATATATCGTGTTCTGAGGATTTGAATCTGCCAGCTCTAAGCTTTCATAGCCCACATATACATCATGGTCAGTAAAGGACACCATGCTGGGTATACTGTTATGCCCATTTTCATCTGGAATGACCTTTACCTTTCCTGTGCCAGGAAAAAACACCCCAACGGAACAGTAGGTGGTGCCAAGGTCAATGCCAATCACTTTAGGAGTAGGCAATGGTAAATACTGTTGTGCCAAATAGCCAGCCAACAGGAGAGTCAAAACAGCTGATCCTGAAATATAGGCAAATTAAGACATGTATTAACAAACTCATACAATTTGCTAAATTACTATAGTAATGTCTACTACTCTTTAAACCATGACTAAAAATACACACTTAAACATCAAGTTTTTCACAATGTAAACTGACCATAATGCAATTAAAATGACATAACAAAAACAAAAATCCCTGTAGTCATATATTTGTGTACTTCACTATGGGTGAATAAATAAAAAGTAAAAACATTTCAATAATTGTGATGTTGACAAGAAAAGCCATTCATCTGCAGTGAAAGCTAGATATAATCTAATTTTTTGATCAATTAATACTTAGATTTTATAATTAGCTTTAGTTATTATTTTAAAAACTCCATTATTAAAATTCCCATAGCAAAAACTCTTACCGTAAGGCTAAAATTCTTTATCCCTTTATCTCCTTTCTTCTTTCAACAGGATGAAATGGATAAATTGGATAAAATGCTTTTGAAAGTTGCTTAGATGTTAAACTGTCACTTCATAACAGAACATAGTTAACTTTTTCTGTATTTAAATATCATAAGGACATACTTCTTGCAGAATATTTAGGAAAGAAGTATAAAAGTGTGTAAACTTGACAAGAGAAATGGAAGCTCCTTGAAGGCAGGTTTTGTTTGCCATCGTATTCCCTGCACCAAGAATGGTTCCTAACAAATAGCAGATGTTCCACAAATATTAATTGGTGAGAAAAATAAACATGAACAAATGTCATGAAGATGTAAACATAAGCGACGAAGAAAATGTCACTGCAAATATTACAATTAAATTGTCGTTTGGTTTCAGGAGGCTATGTTATACACCAGTGTCAACCCATGTTACATTATAACCCAAAAAGAGTCTGTTTTACTAATTGTTTACTCATCCACATACACATAACTCAAAGAAATAAAATCGAGTGCTAACCCCATTTTCCTCTTGCAAAATTTCAAAAGCATTTCATCACCTTGTCCGGGGAGGTGAATTACTAACCTGGACTGGCGGAAAGAGCATCGGACTATACATTGGAGGCCTGTTATCTCTCAAAATCCCGCATCCCTTGAACCTACATCTCAGGACGCCGCTGGGACTCCTCCCACTTCTTCCACAAAGGAGTGCTGGAGATGCACATTCCTGGAGCCTCTTAAAGGCCCCGATTCAACCAACGATTCGAAATACGTGTTGTTTGGGAAAGAACTGTTCCCGAGGCCCAGTGTCCCTGGGGTGTACGCGGAAGGTTGCCGCCGGCCCTACGTGGGCCTACTTCAGCCTGGGCCATCCTAAAGGCGACTCCCAAACCGGCTCCCCGAACACCTCCAAACCGCCTCTAAATCACTTTCCCAGGGCCCTCCCTGCGGTGCCAGCTGGATCCAAAAGGTGTGACAACCACCCCTATCCATCCCAGCCTCCCCAAACCATTCCTGTGCCCACAACCCCGACAGGGACCCCGCACGTCCACTGACCTAAGATCGTCATCTCTCCGGCCATCACAGTCCCGCCGAAGAAGCTTGGGATGACTGTACCAGACGTAAGGCTCCGCCCCCAACCAGCCCGGCGGTCCCGCGGCCAACTGGGAAATGTAGTCCGCTTGCTCTGACGCAGTCGGAGGAGCTACAGCTTCGACCAGCGAAGGACTTTATTTACCGTGAGGTCGCGAGGCTCAGAGCCTCAATTCAACCGCTGCCAGTGACGACTGAGCCGCCCTCCCACGGACGGACTGCCGAGCCAATTAGGCTGAGGTGGAAAAGAGCCAAGAACAGCGAAAGGAGTTTATAATCGAACCAGAAGCGCCTCGAGCCCGCGTGAGGTCGAAACACTCTGGCTTTTTAGCACCGCCTCCCCGCTTTGCACTTTGGGAAGTGTAGTTTCGGTCTGCCTGAGTTCGCCTTGGGGTAGGGGGCGGGGAGAGGACCGTTAGGTGACTGCTTTTGGGGTGGTTTTGTCCCTCACCAGGCCCTGATTCTAACTTTTGTTCTTTAATTCTATCGTCCTTATAAAGCGTGCGCCTTCGCCTAGGATCTAAATTCTAGATGGGGTTTTACTAAACGCGGCCCCCACCCCCCAGCCTCCCTTAGAGGATCCCCCTGCTAAGGTGCGGGCACAGGGGGGCCGAGTAGGGCGTCCCTGAAACTCCGATAAGACCCTCAGACCTCTGCTTTTGACTTGGATTAAATGAATTCCAACAATTTTTAGCCAATGCGTTTTATCCTAGAGAGCAGGGACACGTATCCTCTATTGCTAACAGAAGTGGGCCATTAAAAATATTAAAACAAAACACCTTAGTTTTTTCTTAAGTCATAAAGCGGCAGGAATCGCTTTCATGGACAAGTCTTGTAACATGTAATGGCCATTTAGGACACATGTGAAGTGTTTTTTCAGGTTCTGCTCTATAATAGAACTGATTTTTTGCTTGGTCACTGGTAGTACTTAGTGGCTCTTTCTGAGGGTGTTTTGTCCATTATTGCTATTAAAGTTCATGAACACTGTGATCCTGGAGACTTGAAATGTATTTCCTCGCCTTAGATATAATTCAGTCTCTGTTGACAACAGGTTAGCCTGCTGGGAGAATAAACTTACACTATTTTGCTAGTCAATTTAAAATGTTATGGTTATTGAAGCTGCTTAATGGTTAATGGGGATTCATTATAATGCTCTCTCCACTCTTTTTTTTTTTTTGTATTTTTATATCTTTCATAATGTAAAGTATAAAAAGCATATATGTGTCTATCGTGGGTACTATTCAGTATAAATTGACAATTCAGTATAATTATAAAGAATGCATGGTTCCCTCAATTCATGAATATTATTGGGTACAGTGGTTGTATTAACAAACATTTGACCCAATGGTAGCCACTGGTAACCAGAAGAAAAGACAGAAGGTAGACACATAAATGTACTTTATTATGGTATATATTTGCAGTGTATATAATTGCAGTGTAGACAGAGGGCAGAAACATAATCGAATAAAGGCTGTATAATTTTATTTTGAAGGCAAGGCTTAGTGGAAGAGAATATGTCTAAGCTGTACTTTGAAGAGTAAAAGGGAGCCAGGATGGATTAATGAAATATTATATGAAACTATTATCTGAAGGTGTTCCAGGAAGAGGGAACTGAATTACCAAGAGGATAGGAGCAGAAGACGAACTCATAGATTAGAATTGCTGGATCATAAATCATGAGGTGGAAGTCTAAGAGAGGACTAGAGCTGTAAACCAAATTGGGATTAGTCATCTGTGGCAAGCAATGATTATTTCCATTCTCCCTGCCAAAGGCCCCTTTCTCCTTGCTAATGGGATCCTGATTTGTTCAAGAAATTAGATACAGATTACATGATCTCAGAGTGGAATGCTGTTAATCTAGGAGAAAATGGAATTAAACAAGTTGTATTAGTTTTCTGTTGCTACCTTAACAAATTACCACAATTTAGTGTCTTAAATTAACACTAATTTATTATTTTACAATTCTGTAGCTCTCAAATTTGGCATGGGTCTTTTACTGGATTAAATCAAAGCAGCAGGGTTGCATTCCTTTCTGGAGGTTTTAGGGAAGAATTGTTTCCCGCTAATTTGATTTGCTGGCAGAATTCATTTCCTTGCAATTGTAGGATAAAGGCCTCGATTTTCTGAAGGTCATTTCCAGCTTCTGGAAACCACTAACATTCTTTAGCTCAGGAACTGTCTTCCCTTCTCTGGGCCTGTTCCTTCTCTGACACCATGTGATTAAATTGGATCCATCTGGGCAATCCAAGATAATCTCCCCATCTCAAACTCTGTAACTTTTAAATTATCTGCAAAATCCATTTTGCCATATAAGGTAACATATTTACAGGTTCTAGGAATTAGAATGTGAAAAACTTTGAGAGGCTGTAATTTTGCTTATGACAACTCTCTGCCTGGACTCGAAAGATTTACATCCATCCATGTGCAAAATGCAACATCCTTCAAATTCACAGTCTATAATAGCATTAACTTAAAGTTCAAAAACCTCATATAAATCTCATCAGCTCAAAAGTTCTAAATATCATCTCTGTCATCTATATTGGGTAGTAGCTGTTGTTAATTCTCCCTTCTTGTTTGCCTACAATCAGAAGAAGAATAAAATACTTAGATAAGAATGCTGGTGAGAATATTTCTGTTATTTTTCAGTGTTTTAATAATGTTGTAAAGAACAGAAAACACCAGATAGCAAAAAGAACAAACGCAGTACTATGGAAAGAAATGTGGATATACTAATTTATTTATATTAGCTGGGAGTTAATAGGTATTATATAGAATGGAAAATTTAAGAAATAGGAGCTTAAATAGATCATGCAAGGTTATGAAGGCAACTTTCTGAAGAACCAAAAAAAAAAATGATAAAACTTATAATAAAAGGAATAGGTTATAAAGAAGAATAAGTGGGACAAAATAAAAACATGTATTTTTTTTTCAGTTTTCTATAGAGGAGTCAATATACATCATTTAAAGTTAAATTTTTAAAAATCTTTGTAGCAAGATGTATTAACAAAATAAGAAGTAAAACCAAAAATATATCAGATGACAGATTTAGGATCAATTTTTTTATATCTATAAATATAAATGAGATTAAAAACTGCCAAATTGTTGGTTTTTTTAAAATATAGAGTTGCAACTAGTTACAGAGACCTTTAAGTAGATAACTAAATGAAGTTCATAGCTATAAAATATCTTAGAGGGCATCTGTACCTAACCCCTTATTTAGAGAGAGAAAAATAGAGAAGTCAAGAAAATTATGATCTCAATTAGTGTTCCTTCTCTTAATTATACATAACCTTCAATTTAATGATTAGAGCTAATCTTTAAAAATAGTACAGTGAAAAATTATCTACCTATATATCCCAATAATTCTCATTATTATTTCATAAAAGTACTCCATTAGGAAATCATTGCCAAATAATAAAATTCTTATAACATTTCAATGTAATTCAGGGGACAAATTATCCTTGTTTAATCCACATTTATTTCTCTTCCTTCATCTATATAAGAAAAGTTCGAAGAATGGAAAATTGATCCAGTTCTCTGCACATTCTTAAAAGAGTAAAGGCACTGGAATTTCAACTTAGTTTGACTTACATTGTTAGACTCTGTGGAACACTATTAGTATTTAAACATAAAAGATTACTCCTATATTAAAATTATGCCATCATAGGACAATCTCATTTAAAGAACTAGAGTATTTAAACATTTTTTTTTTCCTGCTAGACTGTCATGGTTCCATATATTTCTGTCTTTTAGAGACTGAAAACTGATTACATGAAAAATTTTCATGTAAAGGTATTGGTAGAAAATAAATTGGATTTGTAACTAAAAAGCTGATTCCAATGTTACTGTTTTTTCAAAGAATCTCATACTCCAGAAATTTTAAAAGGTGAATGTATTTGTCCTTTATTTTTAAAATAGCTTCTATTCTGGATATTGTCTATACATTTCAAATTAATTTAAGTGGAAATATATATTACATATGTCTCCAATAAGAAACAGATTGCTTTTAAAAATTTATTTCTGATGAAAGCAAAATATAACAAAAACTTAAAGATATATGAACATATAGATACTTCTTACATGATCAAAAATATATGTCCCAAACAACAAACCAGTACTGCCAAACTTAGAAGTATTAGCGGTAAAATTGAGAATGATATAATAATACCCATTTACAACTATCATATAAAATTGCTCTGGAATTAACAGCTAGTGGAAGAGGATAAAACAAAAGGTATAAATTTGCAGAAAGAATAAAGAGGCATATTTATCATTGTTTTCTAATTATATGATTATTGTCTTATTTCAGGCTACTATAAAAAATATAGACCGATGGCTCATAAACAGAAATTCATTTCTCACAGTACTGGAGGCTGGGAATTCCAAGATCAAGGTACTGGTAGATTTGGTGTCTGGTGAGAACTTGCTTCCTGTTTCATAGACAGCTGTCTTCTCTCTGTATCTTCACAGAAAGAAAGGTAGAAGGGACAAGAGAACTCTGGAACCTCTTTTTAAGGGCACCAATTTCATTCATGAGGCCTCTACCCTCATCATCTAGCTACCTCCCGAAGGTCCAGCCTCCTAATACCATCACATTGGGGATTGGGTTTCAACATATGAATGGGTTGGGGGTTGGGGGGTTGGTTTAAGTGGGTACAACATTCAGTCTGTAGCAATTATATACATAGAAAAATCAGTAGAATAAAAATATCTGAGAAACAATAAGAATTGAATACAGGGTTTATTTAATTGTACAAAAATAGCTTTCTTCTATTGAAAAACAATGATATTCTGATTTCCATTCTTTTTTGTTGTTGTTAGCTGGGATATATTTATAAAGAGAAGCTTCTCTCATTTGCTATTTGATTACCCAGTGGTATAGATTATGTAGAAAGACAAGAGTAATTCTTGATTCATTCTCTTTACTTTCTACTTATAAAAATAATCAGCTTGCTAGTATCCTCCTATGGTGACCAATTAATTTGTTGTCGTTTTTACAAATATTGTTGTTTTATGGTATTATATGTTCCAATCTATTGTAGTTATTATTCTTTTGGTATTTAGATTTTCTTAACTTTGGCCAGTGGCAGCCTCTTCAAATCCATTCTTGAGTGCTTTTGACACAACCCTAGTAGGCTTTACTTATTTCCTTGCTGCTTATTCTGAAAAGATGCCTTAGGATACTCTTATTTATTTATTTATTTAGCCTCATAATTAGCCATATTTCCAAGGAGACCTGTGACCTACTTTGTTTTATTAGGATGGGATATTTAGAAACCATAATTTGTGTGCTAAGGGGTTATTATTTTAGATACATCAGTCCTTTTTTTTTTATTCAGTGAAATATCAACAAAATGCCAGCAAGATAATTTATAATTTAAAAAATGACACAATCAATTTGGAATATTTGAGAAAAGAATTTAACAAGAGAATAGCCTTTTCACATTTTAAAACAAGTGACAAAACTGCAAAAATAAAAACTTTTCTACTATAGAGGAAATAAAAAATAAACCAAGGAAGAAAGTGGCATTCCTTTCAAAATGATGGGAAAGGGAGAAACAGATCATTTAATAATTGTTATTGGGAAAATTGACTATTTAAATTATTAACTGTACAAAGGGATATTACACCTTAACACCAAAGTAAATTCTAGGTGGATGAAAGATTTAATTCAAAAGTATAGATGATTTTATTTATTAACTTAGAAGTGGAAGAGGCATTTCAAATTAAAACCTAAAATCTGGAAGCCATAAAGCAAAACTAAACTAAACAAAAAGAAATTTGATTATATAGAATTTTAAATTATTCACATAATATATATGTGAGGTCAAAAGACAAATGACAAACTGAGGAAATATTAAACATGATGTACAAGACATTAATTTCCTTACTTTACAGAGAGTTCCTCAAAGTGTAAATATTTACAGACCAATTAAAAAATCAGGAAAGATACAAATAGGTAATTAACAGAAAGAAAATAAAAATGCCCAGTAAACATGAAAATAAACTCTATTCATATTTAATAAAATAAATCAAAATAATAACATGTCATTTTTAGACATCTGTTAAAAGTTTAATTGTGTTCTCCCCAAAAAGCTATGTTGAAGTCCTAACCTCCAGGACCTCAGAGTGTGACCTTATTTGGAAGTAGGGATGTTGCAGATGTAATTAGGTATATGAGGTCATACTGAAGTAAAGCGTTCTCTTCATCCAGTATTACTATTCTCCTTATAAGAAAATGACTAAAGTCTATGCTACCCTGAACAAGCCTGATCTCGTCTTATCTCAGAAGCTAAACAGGGTTGCGCCTGGTTAGTACTAGTAGGGGAGACCACCCAGGAAGACCAGGTGCTGTAGGCATAAATAAAATAAAAAATAAGGGATTGTAAACTGACAAGGTCCTTGCAGTCTTTGAAGTCAACCAAGGGATGCCTCGCCTAAAAAAAAAAGAAAAAGACTATAGACAGAGATGCAAAAATACCATTTGATGACAAAGGCATATTCTAATCTCTGAGAGTGGTTTGTTAAAATGTTCATCTGTGATGGTGAATTTTATTGTTTTGCATGTGTTTTTTTAAGTATGTCAGTTGTTGCTTTATATATTATGAAGCTCTTATTTACATTCAAATTTAATACTGTTATCCTTTATGATAATGAAATATCCATTTTATGCTTTGGAGTCAACTTTGTTGCAGGGCTGGAGTGCAGAATTGAGGGAACCACTCTCTTGTGCTGACTGCAGCTGCCTGACCCTAAGAGTAAGTGCCTCCTTAAATCACTCCTCCCCCCCGCATGCCTCATTTTTCAGGAAGCACTGACTCACTCACTCCTGCAAGTCCCTGATGCTCTTGAACTTGATTGACTTACTCTGGTTCTAGCCCTGCTTTGTCGAATATCAATACAGCAACTCTAGCATTCTTTTGCTTAGTGTTTGCTTTGTACATTTTTTCCCCATCTTTTATCTCTTCACCTTTTTTGTTCTTATAACTTAAAGTGTCTCTTATAATAATGTTTAGTTGGACTTTTGTTTTAATCAAGTTTGACAATATTAGTCTTTTATTGAAATGTTTAGTCCATAACTATACTAAGTATACTAAATATAGTTATTGATTTAGATCTACACATGAGTTTGTCTACCATTTTACTTTAAAAATTTTCGTTTCATTTATTATCATTCTGAAATGTTGTGTCCCACTTCTTTTCTCCCTCCTTCCCTCTATGCCCTCCTCTCTCTCTTCCTACTTCTCTTTCACAAATATTTATTTTACATCTATTGATTCCTAGTCACTGTGCATTCAGTAAGGGACCAGAATAAAAGAATTTCTGAGCTCAGATGAGGATCCCATACATTTAATAACTAGTTGCTAAGGTAGTCATGTAATTTTAGGTGTCATAACTATTTTAAAGAAAGATTTATCTTGGTGGAGAGTGGGCTTTTTTGATATTTTATCTTTATATATATACACACTTCCATGTATTAAAGGAAAGTATTCACAGCTTTTTTTTTTTTTTTTTTTACTAATAGTAACGGGCCAAATTTTCTATAAAGAAAATACTTATAATGCCGTCTACTTAGGACTCTTCGAAATATGTTTTTAGCAAAATTAGCTGTCCATTTTCCTAAAAATTGTCTTTTGCACTATTCTAGGAGATAGGTTTAAGCTATGTCAGTGTCATTTAAGAATTTCAAATGCTACAGATGAGTATTTTTATTTATGAAGATGATAAAGATGATAACTTCAGAGGACTAAGTATAATATACTGTGCCCTAGATTTCTACTTTTTTTACGTGAAATTTATTTCTAGTTTTTAGGCCAGCTGAAAAGATTTTCTTTATATAGTTTGTAAAATATTTAAACAATACAGTAATATGTAAAATTAGAAAAATTTTTTTTCCTCTTCAACCAAACTTCCTCATATATGGTGTGTTTTCTTGAATTTGTGTTCTGCGTAGACATGTATAGCATATGATATATATTGTTCATAATCTTCATATCTCCCTTAACAATCTATAGTGGATATCTTTCCATGTTGTTATATGTGATTCTGTTCCAATCTAATAGTTATATGATTTTCCAGGACACTAATATATTGCAATTTATTTAAACAGTTGGGTACTAGGGTACTGTTGGAAACATATTGTTTCTAGCATTTTGCTATTAATATTCTGCTATGAAATTCTTCTGCATCTGTCTTATTTTCTATAATTATTTCTGTGTATATTAAAAGTTAAAAACTACACATACTCAGAATTTTGATAAGTATTGCTAATTTCCCCTACAAAAAGCTGTACCAACTTTTGCTCCTGTATATAAAAGTGTGTGTCCCTACCCCTTCCTGCCTTCTGGCCAGTGCTTCATATTATCAATATTTACTAATCTCATAGGGGGGATTACATTACAGTTGTTTTGTTTTTGCATTTATATGTTTATTAGTGATGTTAGAAATCTTTGTTAATGCTTAAATTTATTTATACTTATTTAATTCATATTCTTAACTCATTATTTGGTCATTTATTATTTTATAGATATTTATTATCAATTTTCACATCAAAATACATTATAGTGGTTTTTCCCAGTATGTTACTTGTTTTTAATTTTGTTTTTGCTATCTTTTGTCATATTGAAGTTTAAAATTTTTACATAGTTAAATCTTTTTTTTTTTTTTTATGGCTTCTAAAGTTGGTGTCACGCATTGAAAGACCTTCCTAAATTAAGATTTAAAACAATGTTCCCACATTTTTTCTTACATATTTGATTTTTTAGTATTCATATCTTAAAGTTAACAGAAATTTCTTGTAATGTATGTTATGAGATTGATTCCCTGTTCTATCTCTAAATAGACAGGCAATTGTTAAAATATTTACCAAGCAAGCTTTTCTTTCCTAACTGGTTTGAAATGCTTCATTTACTATATACAAATTTCCATATACACTTGGGTCTTTTGCTTGACTCTTGTGTTTCATTAATTGAATTTTCAGGGTCAGTCACATACTGTTTTAATCCCTGAAGCTTTGTTATAATTATTTATATTTGGTTAGACAAATGTATACTTATTGTTCTTCATTTTAACAGTTTGTTACCGCTTTTCATTGACTTACTTTTCCATATAGACTTAAGAATCAACTTAGTTTCCTTTCCTCTTAAAAATCCTATTATGAATTTTGATTATAATTTTAATTTTATGTAATAGTTTGAGGAGAATTGACTTCTTTACAACAATAAGAATGCCATTCTAGTAAGATGATATTTTTCCACATTTAATGAGGGCTTCTATGTCTAGTGGTAGTTTTAGTTTTCCTTATATAGGTCTTACACATTCCATGTTAGGTTTATTTCAAGGTATTCTGTAGCTTTTGTTAGTATTGTTAATCTTTGTTAGAATTATATTGTCAATTGAAAATTCTTAAACTACTGATTTTTGAGATATTTAATCTGTTTTGATTCTCACTTGATTTATTTCTGATTTTTAAGTACCTATTGTCTCCAAATAATGATAATTGTTTTATGTTATGGAGTGAGGAAATAATGAAGGAATTTCCTACAAATATGTAGACGCATTTTGTTTTTATTTGTATTGTATGGAACAGTATTATGTAGAGGATGTTATTCCATTGTTTCTTTGGCTGTGAGAACCACGTTAGGAACCATGGAGTCCTCACTGGTTGCAGCCTTAGTTTACCAGACAGATAAGCTATTCAGGTGTACACTCAGCATACTATAAACATACGCTCTACTCCTAAATTATTCCAGTTACACTGTGGCTTACTCCTGGACGTCTCGTGTTTCAAAGCTCTGCTCTCTCTAAGGATGGGTTTTTTCTTAGGGCTGGTTCAGAAAATTATGTTATGGATGCTGCATTCTTTTCCTGTTGAATTTTTGATATCTTAACTCTTATTTTCATACTGTCTTATCTCAGCACTTTATTTTTTAATTATTTAATCTACATGTAAATTATGAAGCAAAGATAATAAAATGAACACCAGTGAATTCCCCCTCCCATCTTAAGAACTTTATACATGTCATTCCTGAGACCATGGAATCTACCAATATATTTCTTTACTTTCCTATACCTGTCTCCCTCCTAGAGGTGAATTTTGCTTGCCATTTCCTTTCTTTAAAAAAAAAAAAAAGTTTATCAACATGATACATACCAAAACATATTATTTAGTTTTAGTTTTGAGCTATCTAAAACATTTGGCCACATACTATGAGTATGTGGTCATGCTATTTGTATCAGGGTTTGCTCAGGGAAGGAGAACTCCTATCAGTGATATAAAATAAGGGATTTATCTTAATAATTAGAATTTAGGCAATTACCTAACCAATAAGGTAGTCTGTGGAGGTCTTTTTTTTGCTTCCCTTAGCTCAAAGTCAACCAGGCCTGAGTTTATAAGTGAAGCCTAGCTGTATGTTCCGTTTTATCAGTCAATTGACCTATTATTGTTTTCATTATTAGTTTTATAATAGATTGTGCTATTTATCAGGGCAGATAACTTCACTTTATTCCTTTTCTTCAGGAGTGTGTTGGCTATTTTTTATTCTCTTTATTCTTTATACAAATATCTGAGTTATTTTGTGAATTTCATAAACCAGTTCTAAAGTTTATATGGAGAAGCAAATGACCAAGAATAGCCAACACAATTTTGAAGGAGAAGAACAAAGTGGGAGGACTGAAGCTACCCTACTTCAAGAGTTACTATAAAATTGCAGAAATGAAAACAGTGTGATATTGATGAAAGAATAAGACAAATAAGTCAGCAGAAGAGAATAGATAGCTCAGAAATAGACCCAAATAAATATAGTCAAATGATCTTTGTCTAAAGAGCAAAGTCAGTACAATGGAGCAAAGATTGCATTTTCAGCAAAAGTTATGGAACAACTGTACATCCACCCGGAAAAAATTGAATATAGACACAACAGATCTTATAACTTTCACAAAAATTAACTCCAAATGGATAATGGACCTAAGTATAAAGCATAAAACTATAAAACTCTGAGAAATTAACAGAAGAAAACCTAGATGAGCTTGGGTGTGGTGATAACTTTTTAATACAACACTAAAGGCACAATATTTGAAAGAAATAATTGATAAATTGGACTCCATGAAAATTAAAAACTGTTCTACAAAAGACAATATTAAGAGATTGAGAAGACAAGCCACAGAGTAGGAAAAAACATTTGCAAATTATACATCTGATTAAGGACTGCTATCCAAAATATACAAAGAACTCTTGAAACTCAATAATACAATGGAGAAAAAAAAAAGTGGGCCAAAGATTTTTAACAGACACTTCAACAGAGTAGATATACAGATGCCAAATAATCACATGTAAAGGCGTTCTAGATCATATGTCATAAGAGAAATGCACATTAAACAGTGAAGATATATGACTACATTTATTATAATGGCAAAAATCTGGAACACTAGCAGCACCAAAAGGAACTCTCATTCATTGCTAGTGCAAATGAAAAATGGTGCAGTAACTTTGGATGACAGTTTGGTTGTTTCTAGCAAAACTAAACATACTCTTACCATAGGATTCAGCAGTCCCATTCCTTGTTTACTTAAAGGAATCAAAGTCTTATGTTTACACAGAAACCTACACATGGGTGTTTGTAGCAGCTTCATTCATAATTAACAAAACTTGGAAGCAATAAAGATGTTTGTCAGTAGGTGAATGTACATAAACTGTGGAATAACCAGACAATGGACTATTATTTAGTGCTAAAAAGAAGGGAGCTGTATGTCATGAAAAGACATGGGCAAACCTTAAATGCATATTATTAAGTTAAAGCAGTCAGTCTGAAAAGGCTAAATACTGTATGATTCTAACTATATGACATTTTTAAAAAGACAAAATCTGGGGATAAGTAAAAAGATCAGTGGTTGCCAGAGGTTGGAGTGGAGGGAATGGATGAATAGACAGAGCACAGAGGACCTTTAGAGCAGTAGAAATACTGTATAATACTATAGTGGTGGATACATTTCATTATACATTTATCCAAACCTAAGACTATAAAACACCAAGAGTGAATAAACTATGTGAGTAAACTATTAACTTTGGGTGATCATTTGTATGTCAATGTAGGTTCATCAATTATAAAAATGTACCACTTTGGTGAGAGATGATAATGGAGGAGGCTGTACATGTGTGGGGGCAGGGAATATGCGGGAAAATCTCTGTACCTTTCCCTCAATTTTGCTGTAAACCTAAAACTGCTCTAAAAAATAGTCTTTATAAAAAACAAAAACTTTTGAGATGATACTCTTTGCTGTGAGACCACTTTAGTCCTAAAGCCTCTGTCTAAATCCATGAGTTGCAGGTTCATCTTCTCTGTCTTGCTACTGGTTTATGATTTGGAGTAATAATCTTGGCATTTGCCTTCAGGGCATCTCTGCCTCCTAAACTTGTTTTTTTTTTTGTTTTTTTTTTTTGGCTTTTTCCTTTGAAGTTTCAGCAAACATTTCTTTTTATTATTAAGTTTATTGGGGTAACATTGGTTAATGCAATTATATGATTTTTAGGTGCACATTATAATTTGACATCTGTACATTCTGTTGTGTTTACCATCCAAAGTCCAGTTTCCTTCAGCTACCATATATTTCATTTCCTTTACTTACTTCACCCTCCCTCTACCCCACTATATTTGACCCCTTTTAACTGTCTACATACCCGCTCCTCCCCGACCCCTTACCCTCTGGTAACCACTAGTCTATAGTCCATGTCCATGAGTCTCTGTTTGTGTGTCCTCTTTATTTGTTGTTTTTAGGTTTATTTTCCACATATACATAATATAGTGATTTTCAGCTTTTTCTGTCTGGCTTATTTTGCTTAGCATGATTATCTCAAGGTCCATTCATGTTGTCGCAAATGGCAGTATTTCATCTCTTCTTATGGCCGAGTAATATTCCATTGTATATATGTACCACAGCTTCTTTAGCCAGTCATCTATTGTAGGACACTTAGGTTGCTTCCATGTCCTGGCCACTGCGAATAGTGCTGCTATGAACATTGGTGTCAAATATCTTTTTGGATATGGGTTTTCAAGTCCTTGGGGTAAATACCCAGTAGAGCGATTGCTAGATCATATGGTAGATCAATTCTTAGTTTTTTGAGGAACCTCCATACTGTTTTTCATAGTGGCTGTACCAATTTTCAGTCTCACCAGCAGTGTATGACGGTCCCTTTTTTTCCTCATCCTCTCCAACATTTGTTATTACTTGTCCTGTTGATTATTTAGCTATTCTAACAGGTGTGAGATGGTATCTAATTGTGGTTTTGATTTGCATTTCCCTAATAGCTAGCGATGTTGAGCATCTTTTCGTATATTTGTTGGCCATTTGTATGTCCTCTAGGGAGAAGTGTCTGTTCAGGTCCTCTGCCCATCTTTTGATTGGATTGTTTGTTTTTTTGTTGCCATTGAGTCATATGAGTTCTTTGTATATTTTGGATATTTGGCCCTTATCGGAGGTGTTGCTTGCAAATATATTTTCCCATTCAGACGGTTGTCTCTTTATCTTGTCGATGGTTTCTTTTGCTGAGCAGAAGCTTTTTACTTTGATATAGTCCCATTCATTTATTTTAGCTTTTACTTCTCTTGCCTTTGAGGACAAATTCATAAAATCCTCTTTAAGTCTAAGGTCCTCGAGTTTACTTCCTTTGTTTTCTTCTATGCATTTTATTGTTTCAGGTCTTATATTCAGGTCCTTAATCCATCTTGAGTTAATTTTGGTGTGTGATGATAGACAATAGTCTAGTGTCATTCTTTTGCAGGTGGCTTTCCAGTTTTCCCAGCACCATTTATTGAAGAGGCTTTTCTTTCTCCACTATATGTTTTTGCCTTTTTTGTCAAAAATTACATGTCCATATAAATATAGGTTTGCTTCTGGATTCTTGATTCTGTTCCACTGGTCTGTGTGTCTGTTTTGCTGCCAATACCATGTTGTTTTGATTACTGTTGCTTTGTAGTATGATTTGAAGTTGGGCAGAGTGATGCCTCCAGCCTCATTCTTTTTCTTAGGATGGCTTTGACTACTTGGGGTCTTTTGTGCTTCCATACAAATCTGATGATTTTTGTTCTGTTTCATTAAAGAAAGGTGATGGGTTTTGATGGGATTGCATTAAATCTATATAATGCTTTAGGTAATATTGACAATTTAACTATGTTGATTCTTCCAGTCCAGGAACACGGAATATCTTTCCATTTCTTTGTATCTTCTTGGATTTCTTTTAATAGGGTCTTGTAGTTTTCATTATATAGGTCTTTCACATGTTTCATTAAATTTATTCCTGGGTATTTTATTCTTTTTGGTGCAATTGCAAAAAGAATTAGTTTTTCCACTGCTTTTCCTAATGCTTCATTATTAGAATATAGGAACACTTATTTTTTAATTTGTTTATGTGGTATATCACATTAATCAATTTGCATATGTTAAACTATCCCTGTACCTCTGGGATAAGCTCACTTGATTATGGTGTATAATCTTTTTAATATGTTGCTATATTCGATTTGCTAGTATCTTATTTAGGATTTTTGTACCTGTGTTCGTGAGATATTGGTCTGTAGTTTTCTTTTTTTGTGTTATCTTTACCAGGTTTTGGTATCAGGGAATACTGGCCTCATAAAATCACTTGGGAAGTATTGCCTCCTCTTCATTTTTTTTAAGAGATTGAAGAGAACAGGTATTAAATCTTCTTTGAACGTTTGGTAGAATTCACTGGTGAAGCCATCTGGCTCTGGACTTTTACTTTTTGGTAGGTTTTTAATGATTGTTCCAATTTCCATAATGCTGAGCGATCTATTTAGATTTTCCAATTCTTCTTGATTCAGTCTAAGAAGGTCATTTTTTCTAAGTACTGGCCCATTTCTTCGAGGTTATTAAATTTGGTGTTATATACTTTTTCATAGTTCTTGTATGATCCTTTGTATTTTGGCGGTGTCTGTTATAATTTCTTCTCTTTCATCTCTGATTTTGTTTGTGGCCTTTCTCTTTTTTTTTTTTTTTTTTTTTTTTTTTTTAGTGAGACTAGCCAGGGGTTTGTCAATTTTATTAAAAGAAACAGCTCTTTGTTGCATTTATTTTTTCTATTGTTTTTTTCATTTTGTTTTGTTTTCAATTTAATTTATTTCTGCTCTAATTTTGATTATTTCTTTCTTTCTGCTGGCTTTAGGCTTCATTTGTTTTTCCTTTTCTAGTTTTTAAAATGAAGCATTAGGTTGTTTATTTGGGCTTGTTCTCGTTTTTGGAGATAGGCCTGTAATGATTTGAAGTTTCCTTTTATGACCGCTTTTGCCATGTCCCAAAAGTTTTGATATGTTGTACTATCATTATCGTTCTTTTCTATGTATCTCTTGATCTTTTTATTTTTTCTCTGACTCAATTATTCTTTAGTAGCATGTTGTGTAATCTCAATGTATTTGTGGTTCTTCCTGATTTCTTTTTGCAATTGATCTCTAGTTTCAAAATATTATGATCAGAGAATATGATTGGTATGATTTCAACCCTCTTTTATTTGTTGAGGCTATCTCTGTGTCCCAGTATGTGGTCGATTCTTGAGAATGTTCCGTGTGCACTAGAGAAGAATGTATAAGCAGCTGTTTTGGGATGGAAGGCTCTGTGTATGTCAATTATGTCCAGTTGGTCTAATGTGTTATTTAAGGATGTTATTTCCTTATTGATTTTCTGTTTGGATGATCTTTCCGTATCTGACCGTGGGGCATTTAGGTCCCCTACTAGGTAGTGTTTTGGTCTGTTTCTCCCTTAAGCTCTGTTAGCAATTGCTTTACATATTTCGAGGCTCCTTGATTGGGAACATAGATATTAATAAGTGTTATGTCTTCTTGGTGCATGATGCCCTTTATTATTATGAAGTGTCCTTCAGTATCTTCCTTTACCTATTTTATTTTGAAATCTATTTCATCCGATATTAGTACTGCTACTCCCACTTTTCTCTGAATGTCATTTGCTTAAAATATCATTTTCCACCCTTTTACTTTGCGTCTATGTTTGCCTTTGGAGCTAAGCTGTGTTTCCTGGAGGCAGCACATGGTTGGGTTTTGTTTTTGGATCCATTCTGCAACTCTGTACCTTTTTATTTGTGAGTTCAGTCCATTTACATTCAGGATGATTAATGAAATATGAGGTCTTCTTTAAGCCATTTTATCTTTTGCTTTCTGATAGCTTGGTGTTTCCATTGCTTCCTTGTCCTTATGTTTCTGTTTTCTTTATTTTAGTTGGCTTTTATGGATTTTCCCTCTAGTTCTGCTTGTTTTATGTGATATACTTCAGTTCTGAATCTTTGGTGTGTGGTTACCATTACAAATATGTAAAGGATAGTTTTATACATATATACACATATGTGTGTGTGTGTGCGTGTGTATGTGTGTGTGTGTGTGTATATATATATATACACACACACACACATGATAGTATTAGCTAGTTCTCGAATTTATAATACTATCCTCTCCTGATAGTATTAGCTAGTTCTTGAATTTCCCATTCATTATTTTTCATTCTTCGTTTTCTCTCTTCTTCCTTCTGATTTATTTCTAGATTTCTGTCTTCAGTAGCACTGATCCTTTCCTCCATTATGTCGACTCTTTTTCCTAAGCTTGCTATTTCATTTTTGAACTCTTGCAGTGTGTTCTTCATCTCCAGAAGTTCTATTTGGTTCTTTTTTTAGGGTTTCATTCTCCTTGCTTAGTTAATCTAGATGTTTTTTTTTCTTTCAATTCCTAAAATTATTTATACGAATTGTTTTGCATCTCATGCAGTTTTTTCAGAAGTGCCATCCTGAATTTTCTGTTATTTGAGTCACATATTTCTATGTCTGTAAGTTTATTTTCTGGAGATTTTTCTCTTTCTTTTTGAGCTGCCTTGTCACTTTGGATGTTCTTTGTGGTTAATGAACTATTTCTCTGTCTATGCATTAATGGAAATGTATTCTGCCTTTTTTTCTAGAAAGAAGATTTATTATATAAATGTCTCTCTTTAGCCTACTGCAAAGAAGGCACTTTACTTTTGGTTTCCAGTAGGTGGCATCTAAGCCTCTTGGATCCCTGCTTTATATAAAGCTTTAAAAAGGCCTTTTTATTTTCTGATAGATATTTAATCACACTTGCTACCCTCAGTTTCAGTTCCTGTCAGTGTTAGCAACAATTTTGGTAGCGTTTATTTAGACTCCCCTCAGGCTCTGAGGTGTTCGGTATCAGAGGGTATGGTGGGAAGGGGTCCCCTGGGTTAGGGGATGGGGGCTGCACCTCAGCCTTGGTTTTGCAATCGAGGCCAGTAAAAATGAACTGTTGTTTCTCTTTCGGCCACTTCTCTGCTTTCTGCCCTAATGACTGGGCCCTGCCACCGGCTGGCCATGGGGAGCTCACAGCTTTCTCAGGCAGGTCTGTTCAGGGAAGTCACTGCTCCTTATCCCCTTCTCCTCCTCCTGCAGGAAGCTCCAGAGACTGTGAGAGGCAGCTTCTTTATTTCTCCGAGTCCACTGCCCAACATCTGGGGTTCTGACTTGTGGTAGCTCTTATGCGCAGATCCCACGCTCAGACGTGCTAGTGTGCAGTTTGGGTTTTTTGTTGAATTTTAGATGTTCAGCTTATTATTTGCAGGGGAGAGTTCTGGGGACATCTCTCACTCTGCCATGTTTTCAAAGTTTATATATATACGTATATATATATACGTGTGTGTGTATATATATATATATATACACACACACACATATATATTTTAGTTTCTTAGAGATTTTCCTCATATTTCAGGACCCCAGCATGCAATGAAAACTAAGTTTTATGGACGCTCCTTTCTTTTCCCCTAGTAGAGGACTCTTTAATGTATCTAATGTACAATTCTTCTGGAAGTTCAAGTTCTCCATATCTTTTATGTTGCAACCTTAAAACTCTGAGCCAATAATGTCATGTTTTGAATTGACTAAGAACCTCTGAAATGGCAATTTTTACTTGTCAGTTAGGGTCAGTAAAAGTGACCAAACACCTTAGCTTCTGCCATTAAAATCAATTGACCCAGACTCATTTTCTCTTTCTTTACTATACATTATTACCAAAATTGGACAGAAATGTGTATTCAGATAGCTAACAGCCCTTAACATCCTTTCTCTCTTTTACAAACTATAAACCAAAGATTATTTGCTCTTCAAATAGGGATATACTAATCAATAATAGTGAAAATCCATGGCAAAAGGAGAGATGTAGTCATGAAAATCTGAATGTCAATAATTTATTTTAAGAACTTTTTAAAAACAGGCCAGAATGTAGATATGCCTGAACAGTATCCTCAAATATAAGTATCTGAAATAAACAAAACTAGATTATTACGTTACCTGCTATTTAATGTGAGGTGTCATTATGACTGTAGGATACTTAAAATTAATTTCGAAATTATGAATTGGAAGTTTGCCGTTTGAGTTTTTAGTCAGACATTACTCTTCGTACTCATGCTTTCTATGATCACTGCAGTAGTAGTCCACTAACATTTTGGCATGCTATAATTTGGGTGTCTTAATATCTTTAATTAGTAAGTTTGAAGTGGCCTTTACCTTTGACATTTAGCTTTATGGAGATGAAGCAGAAACAGGAATCATTTCAATGTTTCAAACAGAGTTGTTACCAGAGAGACTGGAGAGGATCATGTTGAGAGTACAAGCTTTGGAGCCAGACTGAACTTCCCATCCAGTATGCAATCTGAGGGAATGTCTTCCAAACCCAGTGAGCCTCAGATAGCTCAGCTGCAAAAAAAAGAAAAAAAAGAGAGAGAGAGAGAGATCATAATCCCTTTTTTGCAAGGGTGGTATGAGAATGAAGTGATATATATTTTTTATGCATAACAAATAATAGGCACTTATTAATAGTAGTATATATTGGTATATACTTACTCGTGTCTTACATATTTCAGGACAAAGCTACCTCTTCCTAAAGAGGCTTAGATAATAAAAGGAGAATAATGATTATTTCTTTCTCTTAAGAAATATTTATTCTTTAGTCAGAGAGTAGAGCAAGGGAGGTAGAAGAGGGTGGGCATGGGGTTCTCATTTACTAGGTTGGTCATCAGTATGAATCAATTTATTGCTTAATTTTCTTCTTCATTTATTATTATTAGCATAGATACCAAGTAAATAAAATAATCATTATATAGAATGTATGAAATTATATGTAAACCACTTTCCCTGTAGCTGAAGTTTGAATCCAAATATTATTAGCAAAGTAACTCAAGTGGAGCCAATCTATTTTAGACCACTTATGGTGAAGGTTACTGCCAAACTAATCTTCCCTAAACTGTAAATTTATCAAGTTACTCTCTTTAAATTTATCAAAACTCATCTTTCTTATGTCCTGACACATTAAATCTAAATTTTCTGCCAGGTTTAATATTCTCCCTACACTGGCACCACACTTTCAAGCCAAATATTTTTTGTTATTCTCTCATGCCACTCTCCACTAGGGAGACCTCTTTCTTACCTATGAACAAATTCTTATCTTCCCATTACTTCTCCTTTCCTGAAACAAATTTCACTATGACTTCCACCTACTCAGATCCATCCTTGTATCAATTCATATGCTCATTCAGTGCTCATTTCCATGATGAACATCTTCCTAACTGGTCTCTAGCTATTCCAGTACTCATGCAGGAACTTTAACATGATTTTGGGTCATCATCACTAAATTTAGCTCATAATTAAATGCTGACTTTGTTGTACAATATTATTTCATGTGAAATAAAGTGAGCTAGCCAATTAGAATATGGAGGTTTTTGAAAATATGTTGTCTTACAGTTCTACATCCCTTAAAATCCCTTAATTGAACACAGAGGGTTAATAAATGTCAATTGATGAGTTGATTATAATTAACATTTTTTATATTTGCCCACATTGTTAATTTAGTCACAAACAATATTTAGTGTATCAAGTCAATCGATGCTATGTGCAGTTGTAGATACAGATTGAAATTCTTGTTTTTTGAAATATTTTTTAAATTTTTGTTTTTAAAGCATAAAATTTAAGGATGCTATAGAAAATGCAATTTATATTTTGTTTGCCAGGAGCGTATTTATTCATAATATCTTAATCCGAATTATTTTTAAAAAAAGGGATACATTCTCTCTGAGACAAAGTTCTCTTAGGGATAGGAGTTCTAATTTATCAGTCACAATCAGCTGATTAATGTTTATGGCTGATGTCTTCTAAGTATTACGGCAGTTGATATGGACGTGTCTATCTTGAGAATTTTATAGCAGTGAAGTAAAATAAACCAGATTTTTTAATTTATACTGGATTAAAATATTATAATATAAACTTTTAGTATTTCTATATAATCATGGCTTACATTTCTTTTCTAAGACAAAATCCTAACCTGGTATCTTAGATATATTTGTTTTATATATATTTTTTCATTAACCATGCTACTATTATGTACGTCCAAAAAAGCAAATGCTAGTTATTTTTTTCTAATAGAGTTGTATAGTATACTTTAACTTTTAGCAGCATTTTACACTACACAAAGGAAGCTTAATGTAATTATATTATAATGGCAGTAGCAAATTGTCTTGCTAGCACAGATTTCCCCCCAGATTCCAAGTGAAAAATACACTTCATTGATTTAATTATCTTTTTGGTATGAATTTCTCATCATGTTCATTCTGTGAATTTTCAGTGGTTTAGATGCTATCTGGGGTAATAGAGTATAGAGTGAAAAAACAAATATATTTTGAGAGTTAGAACAGTGAAATATATAATGACCAGCAGGTGTCTCTGTTATACAGTGTAGGTGAGATTCTCGAAGTTTTTCCACTGACCCTATTTTATATCTAACAAAATTCTCTTCAGTTTTTACATTTAATTTTTTTTCTTCCTCCACATCACATGAAGAAATCATTACTCCTCTTATATTGTTAATGATGGCTCTGCCTCTTATTTTCCTTAAAATTCTATATCCAAAATTAGTTTTTAGTGCCTAACTTCTACCTTCTTCCTTGGAATGATAGCTGGATTAAAATTTTTAGAAGTTCTTTGCAACTGAAAAGATCATGATTACACATCTCCACACATGTAATTAAATGAAAATATGGCAAACTGTAAAGTAAGAAAGTATGACAGTATTTTTTTAAATTTGACTAAAAGTTAATAACTATGACAATGTGGCAAAGTTTTCTTAATATAACAAATTATTTTTTCTTAATGTTTAAGGGAAAAAATCGATGACCTATGTTGAGGGATTTCTAAATTTAGTTTGTCTTTTGTATCATCTGTCACTGTGTAAAAGAGGTTCAAGATGAAACCCAGAATTATGCAAAGTGCCCCTGCCAAGAATGTAAATCATAGACTAAGATATACAGTAGTAGATAAAAGGGGCCAAGGGAGAGTTGTATGAAAGCAGAATAGGAGTGAATGAGTACACCTGGACATTGCCAGAGTGTAATTTGTACATTCTTTCCAATAAAAAAAAAAAAAATCTGATGTTTATTGTGAGCTAAACTTTGCATGTGTTCTCTCATTTTTTTTTCTCACCATAGTCCTGATTAGTGCTGTGAATTCTCTCACACTGAAGTGAAGAAACTGAGGCTCAGATATAAGTTGCAAAAGGTTTACACTCAGAGATTGGCTAACATTCTTAACCTCTATGGTATATTTTTAAGAGGCAGTTCGACACTATGTTTTTTTAATTAAAATTTTGTATAATCCTTGGCTTAGCACTTCTAAGATTTAATGAAATAATAATGGATAAGTGCAAAATATGTCTACAAAGTTTTCATTAGAGACTCTTATAATATTGAAATTCTTAGTTAATTCCATAGAATCAGGCTTCCACAAAAGTTTATTTACTACAAAGCTCCTTGAGAGTCTCTAGAGAATGAGAAGCTGGTTCAGTAAGGATCAAGTTATCAAGAAGGAAGAAGGAAGAAGCACAGTTACTGTCCTGGAGCTAGCAGCTCTGTCCTGGATGTCCCCACAACTCTAGTAGAGACTACCCCGTTGGGATGAACAACTTCTAACATTTTCCTTTGTACTTAATTCAAAGCTCCAGTTTCTAAGTCCTAGGAGAGGAGCTCCAACTGGCCAAATTTAGGTCCAATGCCAGCACCTGGCTGTTAAACCAAGAGAAATAATCCTTTCCTTTGGCTTCCATAACAGAAGGCAATTTCCTGTTTTATTTTTTTTTCCTCCCCTAAGACTTAAAACAATGTAAAAGAGTTAGTTTCCTAGTTGCAAATTCATGTACTAATGGGGAGAGGAAATGAAGCTGGTAAAACCAAAAATAAAAAAGGGATATATAACTACTAGACTACTTTAAAATCGAAATATCCAGCAATAGAGGATTAATAGATTAATCATATTATGGCATGTTAATCTAACATAATGCAAATAAGTAAACATGAAGTTGTAGAAGACTTTTTCTTGACATCAAAAGATGATCATGATATACTCAAAATTAAAATAACAGTATATAATGTGCGAATCCTGTAAACACATACACACATACACATAAATATACATTCTGATATGTGGAGTTAGGAAATGCTAAATCTTAGTGGGAATAAGTACTTTCTGAAAATTGGCAGATAGTTTTTTTTCTTAACATTTTGCCCTTCCTTTTCTCATGATTTCTTTACTAAGTTTCCCATCACTTACCAGTTTTAGTTCATCTTTGAGGGAGATAGGAATGTTGTGTGTTTGTGTGTATGTGTGTATCTTCTAGAGTTTTAACTTTTCCTTTCCCTTTGTCATTTGTTTTATGTGTATATGTGCCCATGTAAATAGGTGCAGAGGCTGATTTAAGTCATGGGGACTGTGCCATGAAATAATTTGAGAATCAGTGAATAAGAATGATCCTTTTTTTGAAATAATTAGAAAATTTGGGTGGTTCTAATCTCCTTGCTTACTTTGTGAATTTACATTACTTTCTCTATGTGGGAGATGCAATTATACTATTTATTGAATTTATAGGAATACTAAAAATTGAGTAAGAACATTTGTAAAATGTTAATGTTTTAGACAAATTTTATTATAAAAGCATCAGATATGATTAGTTTCCATTTATAAAGATTGCAATTTTCCCATAACTAATTTATAGCCAGTTTTTTGTTTGTTTGTTTGTTTTTCTTTTGAGCTATCATCTGGTCTTGAAAACACATCCAAAAAGAGCTTGAGACAGAACCTAATAATGCATGTGGGATTATGCTGAAATTCGTTGAATGGTTCTTCTAAGGCAGTTTAAAATATTAACTAATGTAATACCTCATCATCTAAATATCACCCCTCACCTGCACTGACATGTGACTTGTAGTTGTCTAGGTTTCTGATTAGTGTAAAGAATATTTGTTTGGACTAAATATAATTTTGAGCCTTCCTGCTCTCTCTAGTCAGCTGATAATGATCTAATTCACGCAAGCTTCCTCAGTGCACCAGAAATTGTTCAGGAAATCACAGCCAAGCACATTCTGAAGTTAAAGTACAATGTTAATAAGGTCAGGGAGATGGGCTTTTTAGGCCTGTTAGCTTTGTTGTGTTCCTAGCTCCAGGGCCTTAACTTCATATAATCATTTGTCAGATACATACAGCAGGAGAAGTAGGTCAAAGTTTGCCTATGATTACCTATCCTAGAAAAAGGAATCAAGATTCACATCATCTTCCTTATGTAAAGCTCAAAGCATTTTATGAAACAAACTAATTTTGAAAAAAAAATTCCTTTTCTTGAAAAATACAATATAAGTTAATACATGGCAATTTAAGCAATCTAGTAATTTTTAGCGCATATTAGAAAAGATTTAAGAATAAAAAAATCTAGGACTGACTGGAATATCATTTGTGCCATATATTCCTTTGTCTGCCTGGAAGCAAGACAAAAGTCAACCATCCCAGAAAAATTGCTCGCTCCTCCTTCATAGTTCTGATTTCACATCCTCTGTAATCACACTTCACAGGAGAATAAAACCAAGTTAATGTTTTGAAAAGAAAATTAGAACGATTTTCACTTCTTTTTCCATATATATTTCCTATAGCATTTTGATATATTTAAAAAGTGGTATGTTCTAGAAACAAAATGAAATCACAGGATGCATACCATGTTATATACTTGAAAATAAATAAATAGGGCACTGAACCAATAATTTGTAACCGTATATTTGTATCCCATGTACACAAATTAATATATATGTATATGTATTAAATGATGAGTCCAATATTTGTATAACTTTGGGTGTAAAGGCAATGTTAGGACAAAACACATTTCGAAGGCTTTTCTATTTTACATCATTTGCAAAATATCTTGTAAATGATTTCCTAATTTTTTGTTCTTTGTCTCTATGTGAAATCCCTTCCCAAAGTTGTTATAGTCTGTATTTCAATGTAGAAATGGGAAATTCATAAGTATAGCTCTTAAATATCCTACAGCAGTTAAGTTAAATAGGATGCTTCCAGCAGGATGCCTGATGAAAACAAACCAATGAACAAACATGATTATCCTCCTGCTGCAAACATGGATAAAATGTAATAATTTTTAAATGAGTGAATGAGTTCAAAAGAAGAAAGAGAAATATCAAGGTTCCAAAAATAAAGAGGCAACTGATCCCTGGAGTGCTAAGTGTGTTAATTCACAGTTGCATGTTAAGACTCATGCAGAGGCTGTATATGAGGCCTGGGATCTGACAGGTCTTGGAGCCAAGATCAATACAAAAGCCAAGATCTGGAAGAGCCTCGCTATTGAGAGCAATAATATACTAAGGGGGGAAAAATCATCTCCAGCAATAAGGGAACTTTCTTTAGCTGGGACTGGAGTAGAAATAAAAGTGAAACACAACAGTGGTCTTTTTTTTGACAAATCATAATATCTAGTTCTATACCTTAAAAGTTAGGAAGCCAAATTAATGCTTTATTGTTGACCCTGAAACTCCAAACAGAGATTAACATAAAAATTGATCCTAGGCTGGGAAATATCTTTAATTTCCTAACTTTTCAAAATTATACTAGAAATAGACCACATAATCTAGGTCACACAAGAATCCACACAAAAATGAGAAAACACAGGAGGCAATGATAAATAGAAGGAGGAGAACCTCTGGAGCTGTGTATAATAGAAAAATCTGAAAGGAGTTAAATACATTTTTCGAAGATATAAAAGAAGAAATTGAAACAATAGAAGGATATACTGTTTCAAAATGAACTAAATGGAACTTCTAGGAAAAAAATGCTTCACTTGTTTCTGAGAATAATAGCTAGGTAAAAGAAATTATTCACCAGGATATAACAATCTTGACTTGTATGCACTAAGACTATGGTCACAAAATACATGTGTTTATGTCCATTTTTGTTTTAGATATAGTCAGAAATTTTAAGCCACTTTCAGTTAATAATATTAAACTAGTGAAATGTTGGTGACTCTAGAAGACTTGAACATTTCAATTAACCTTCTTAACCCATGAACTTTTGTAGACCCTATACCCAATATTTATAAAATGCATGTTTTTTAAAGAACACATGGACTGTTCCAAAATTAATTATGTTCTCAGCCTGAAAAAGTCTCAAAAATGCAAATAATCAATATTACATGCACAACAGGGAAACAAAAAGAATGAAATAAATAAAAATATCTAGGGTATAAAAGTATAATCAAAATTCCTTATACATTAAGAAACAGACACAATACATTTCTAAATAATTCATGAGCCAAAGTAGAAATCAAAATATGAATTAGAAAATATTTAGTACTGGATAACAATGAACAATGTTATGCAACAAAACTTACCCGATGCTGCTCAAGCAGTAGTTAAAGGAATTAAATAACCTTAAGTTCATTTGAAGAGAAATCAGAGTGATTAATAATTATTAACACATTCAAGTAAAGAAGTTAGAGAAAGAATAAAAATGGAAAGAGTGATATAATAAAGATCAGAAAATTAGGGAAATGAAATAGAAACAAATAATAAAGATTATCAAGAGTGATATACCAAGTTCTCAGATTTTTGCAGGTCTGTTTTTTGTGTATTCTAATGTTTTCTTTTTCATCTCTCTCTTTTTTTTCTTTTTGGTCTATCTCTGACATTGTTCTGATTATGATGTTATTTTAAAAGATTATAATCAAGACAAAGAAGGCATTATCAAATCAGTAGACCAAGGATGGACTGATAAATGGCACGGGGATGAGGAGCTATACCTATGGAAATATATAAAATGAGATACATCTCTCATCATATACAAAAATATATTCAAGGAGATTATATACTAATAGAAAGCAAAACTAAACATTTTAAAAGGAGCTATCTTTATGTTATTTGAGTAGGAAATACTTTTGTAAACAAGACAAACAGAAACTTTAAAGAAGTAACGAGTAAACCTACTCAAATGTGTTTAACATCAATATGAAAATGGAGACATAAAAACCATAATGAGATAACTCTATTGTCCCACCAGAGTAATTAAATTAAAAAGACTGACATACCAAGTGTTGGTATTAATGTGGATCATTTGAAATGCTCATACACTACTGAAAGGTGTGTAAATTGAGATAATTAGGGTACTTTGTAAAACTTTTTGTTAGTTTCTACCAATTCTAAACAAATGCCTACCTTATGACCAAGCAAAACCACATATTTAGTAATATTTACAGCACTTTTATTCACAGGTCTAGTGTTCCCATCACTAGACACAACCCAAATGGCCACTAGCATGAGAATGAATTATGGTAAAGAATGAACCATCGCTACTCCCAACATGGATGAAACTCACAACAAAATGACGAGCAAAAGAAACCAGGTACATGAGTAGAAATTGTATGTTTCCATTTGTATGACACTTAAGAACAGGCAGAATTGATCTGTCATGATAGAAGTCAGAATACTGGTTATGTTTCACAGCAAGTATCGATGGGGAGCATACAAAAAAGCCTTCTAGGGTGTTGGAAATGTTTTGCAAAATCACTTATCAATTGGATTCACTAAAATATCAAAACTGTAAGTGACAAAAGAGTGATAATATTTGCAATTATATAACCAACAAAAAATTAACATTCAAACTCTATAAAGAACTTCTAAATATTAATAATAAAAAGCACAAACAATTCATGAAAAATAGGCAAAGTACACATTTGGGCAATTAGCTAGTGGCTAATACGTTGAAAATGTTAACTTGAAAGTTAACAATGAGGGAAGTGCAAATTAGATCAAAGTCAAATATTATTTCATACCCATCAGATGGGCAAAATTAATTGGTCAGGTACCACAGGTCTTGGCAAGATTTCAATTGCTAGGAACTCTAAGGGATTGCCAGTGGGTAACCTGCCGATATACTTGGGAGAACAATTTTACAATTGGAAAATGAAAGATGTACATAGCGTTCAGTCAGTAATTTTATAGCTATGTCTACAACCTAGAAACATTTCTCTAAATATTCACAAGAAAAAATTCAAATATAAACTTTATAATAAAGAAAAAGTAGAAAAACCTATAATCCAAAAGAGATATTTAAAAAACTTCGTTTTCTATTGATACAACATAATACAATTTCAAAATAAATAACTATATCAAGCTTTATCAAATACAAATATGAGTAAAAAGTAAGATATAGTGTAGTACTACTTACGTAAAATTTAAAATACACAAACAATAATATATATTGTTAATGTACATATATATATAGTAAAAATTACAAAAAAAATGTGAGAAATAAATGATGAATGTAAGGTGGTGGTACTAGGATTCTTACTATATTTATTTTTTATTTAAAAAATAGACCTAAAATATGTAAGCCATATGTTCCTATCTGTTATATTTGTATGAAGAATGTTGTGTTATTTTCTGTACTTTGGAGTTATTTCGTAATTAAAAATTTTAATTAAAAAGAATGAGACTAGACCATGTCTTGAATTTTCTTGGATTAACTTATTTTGGACTTGATCATGTATTCTAATGGCTTTATAAAATATGAGAGAATATTTCTATAAGGAATTTTCTATGTCCTGCACTGTCATTTGTTTTTAGACCTTATAATCCTAGAATAGTTTCTTCTAGAGACAGTACAATAAAGAAAAAGCTGTGTCCCGGGAGAAGGAATTGGCTTCTAATTCCAACATTTTCTAATCCTAGATGAACCTGTTTATTTCGTGGTTTTTCATATGTAAAATAATAAATTTGGACTATGTTATGGGGTGTATTGTTTTTCCCCAAAACTCATGTGTTGAAACTCTAAACCTCAGTACCTCAAAGTAAGACTGTATTTGGACATAGGCCTTTAAAGAGAAAATTAAGTTAAAATTAAGATGTTAGGGTGGGCCCTAGACCAGTCTGATGGTATCTTTACAAGAATCGGAAATTTGGACACAGAGACCTCGGGGATGCATGAGCACTGATAAAAGACCAGGTGAGAATATAGTAAGGCAAGTGTTTCCAAGCCAAGGAGGAAGGTCTCAGAAAAACAAACAAACAAACAAAAACCAAAAAAAACCCTGCCAACACCTTGATCTTGGACTTTTATCCTCCAGAACAGGAAGAAATTAAATTTCTGTTGTTTAAGCCACCTAGTCTGTGGTATTTCACTATGGCAACTCTAGGAAGCTAATGCAGACTAGATTCCTGCTGCTGTTCTTTCCAGACCTAAAATTTTACTGTCGTTTTTAAAAGATGACCTCTTTCTCTTGATAGCCTAAAGTCGATGAAGATAATGCTGATAATTTTGGGTTTATCTTAAATAATTTTTTATGTCCTGTTTGTTTATCTTTCTTCCTCTGCCTCTAGATATTTTCCACATGTTGGTAGAAATCCCACTAGCTTACAGCGTAGAACTCTAATATCATACATCATAAAACTTTGCTCACTTGCGTTTTGTGTATTTCTTTATAAGTATATTTGGTGATTCAACTCTGAACTAGTAACTGAGGATTAAAGTATGGATTTTTTCTAACCTCTGTCTTTTCTGATTGTTACTATTAAAATATTGATAGTGTGTGTATGATTAAACTCTTCAAATGTCACCATTTTGTTTCTAAAATTACTCTTCATGTTTTCATTGCCTTTATTAGCAGATACTTCCCATTTCACCCTTTTCACATAATTATGATGAATTATTAAAATCTCAATGCATTTGGTTTTATTATAGGTTAAATGATATTTTCAGGATGCATAAGGAAACATGTTGCATATTTTCATGATGACACAAAAAGCTTACAATAATCAGGATTCTTTGAAGAGATGATTGATTCTAGAATGGAAGTAGGAAATATAGAAAATGAGCCTGGACCATCTTATAGTGCCAGAAAATAAGAAAAAGCTCACAAACAAATAAAATCCATATTGATGAGTGTGTCAAAGGAACACGGAGCACTTTTTGACTTCTTGTTATTCAGCATACTGGACACATTAGTTGTGTTTGCTCTCTCCAAAACCAATGACAAACTGAAGAGTATAACTATCAGTGCCATTGTCATGTCACTTCATAGACCATTCAGCCTCCTAAATGGAAACAAACTAAGTACAGCTTATGTGGGGCGCAACTGTCCTTAGGGTGTAGGCTGAAGACACTATTTCTGTTTCTCCTACTCCCCCTTTAGACTGCTCAATGAAGTGATTCTATTTTTAACCCTGTCTGATATCTTTGATATCTTTGATTTATCTCATACCTTGTTTTTTCTTTCTGATTATTTGTTCAGATTATAAAAAGAACTCTGATCACTTTCAAATTCTAAAACAGTCTTGTTTTAGTAATAGATTCAATCCAGTGTGCTTAATTTGAATTCTTACTTCATTTATAGCTAGCTAACCACTCTCAGCTTTGGCCTGCTAACCCCTGGAAGAGGTGAGGGCATAGTCATTGGATTTTTCTCTCTTTCTCTGCTTTGAGCTTTGCTGCCTCCTGCTCCAGGTTATCTCTGGCTTTTCAAGGTTGGAGGTAGGAAGGAAGGAAAGAAGTTGGAATATATGGGGACATTTCACTTTTCAGGTTTGAGGACATTAGTGTTCTTATTTTCCTCCTCCTATTCATTTCGTTGTTCTCATTCTCAAATCTTCCCAGCACTTTTCCATACTTGGAAATCCCAGCTTTAGTAATTTGTAAAATGAAGGATTTAAGGAAGTAGAACTTTCGGGCCATGTGGACATGGTACCTTCTAAGCACCTGGGAATTTAGGAAAACCTGAGGGAGAAAATAAAGCACAGGGCAAATGGGTTTGATCACTGAGATAGTAGGTTCTTGAGAAAGAGAATGATAAAAGATGAGGAGAGCCAAGAGATAAGACTGGAGGAAAGGAAACAATGGGCGAGAAGAGTAGAGCTTGAGCAAGTGGGCACAGGGTGCTGAAGCTTCACATACTATCCAAACCTGCCATAGTCTGCTCTTGTTAGCTCTGGACTCCTTTAGCTGCTGCCACAGTCCAATTAGCCTTTTGCTTGTTTTCTCTTTGGCAGAAGAGAAAAGATCATGGAATACAATGAGAATTTTTCATTGCCAAGCTTTACATTATACTTCATTTAATGAGCTACAAAATACTTTTTTGCTCAGTTAGAAACAAGGCTTAAATGCAAATTTCCCAGAAACAATTACAATGATTAAAGTCATTTGTACCAAAGTATAAATGTTTAATATAAAATCAGTCTTTGAAATAATAGTAGAAGGAGATAAAGACCACCAGACCTCTGATGGGTAGTAAGGGACAACACCGAACATTAGATGGGATAACGGCCCAAAGATGTTTTGGGGTCCAAGACTGGCTCTTTTTACAACTGCCTTTGGATAAGTAAAAGTGTTTTCTGTAATATATGATATTTTGAATGGGCTGTGTCCTAAATGTTCTGCCTCAAAGTACACAGAAAAATAACTTAAAAGGGACAGTAGGAGCCAGATTCCCCGTGGACTGTAATTCTGATTCTGAAGAACACATGCAGTTGCTCAACAATTCTGGATTCAGAAATGAACTCTCGAGAATTACCAAAGAAGTGCTTCTGAGATAATAGAGCTTTGCTGTGTTCCATCGCCTGCTGGGGAACAGCAGGACGGAGAGTTGGTTTTCCCTCCAAAAGGGCTAAACCTCTAGAACTTAATAATGACAGAACTGAGGCTTGGGTTTTTTTTTTAAGGAAACACAATAAAAATTATCCTGTCATAGTTCACATCACTTCAGGATTGACATTACTTCTATTATTTGTTTTTTATTTAGTTTTCATGATGTTGGTAAATAAATGTCACTTGGGGAATCAAATCTTTATAAGAGAAGGGAAGAAGAGCCACGAGACAACAGTGTGGAAAACTCAGGGATACCTTGCTGTTCATACATAGGTATGTCTTTCAAGAATCTGGTAAGAAACTGCCAAGTACTAAGAATCTGTTTAGGAAATAACTTTTGAAAACTCTCATCCTTTACCTTGGAATATTTCACCTCCAGAATTTCCATGGTTACTGGCTCCCTTATTATTTGTCATTTTATAAAAGAATTTTAAACTTTTAACTGTTTCCAGCTTTGAGACAGGCCTCTTTTAATATTTACTTACCTCATGGAAAAGCTGAACTTTATCACTAGACACAATTTAAGGGACTTTGTTTGTCTTTTGTGCTCATTTGCCTCTCTTGCCAGCACTGCTTTAGGTGACTCCATTGCCTCCATCTGCTCTGGCACCAATTCTATCTTGGTGCCATTCTCAATTATCTTCCCTCCCCCAATCCCCCCACCCCCCTGCTCAATAAATAGGTATGGAAAATGGTGGTATTCCTATACTTTGACATGAGATGAGAATGTTTATGTTTGGTGTGTGGTCCCGAAACACAATTTTTGAAGCAAAGAGTGATAGTAGTGAAAGTGGCAGGTGAAATTTTACTGAGCTCTACTTGATACCCTTTTTGGCAAATACACCATAAAAATCTTCATCCTCTTATTAGTTATATTGGAAGTAAATTCTCTTCACTATTTCCTTGTCTGTATGTGACTTGTTATCTAAAAAGATGATGAGATTTTCATCTGTTATTTAAGGTAAGACTACAACTATAAGAATTGAAAACAACTAAGAAATTGTTATAGCATAATAACAAATTGATGATTTGGAATAAATGCCCAAGATGATAAGTAGGAGTTTTCTTTCTGATAATCTCTTCAAGATTCCACATCTTGTTATGATGACATGGCCTCTTGCATTACATACATTTGAGACAATCATCAAACTAAACAACACAGGCACAAGAATTATATAGAGTGGACCAAATTCTTTGTGTTATAATTGTTACCTGTTTTACTAAAAGCAGTAGGGGTAGAATTATGGTGATGAGTTTATTTAGCTGATAGTATATAAGAAAGAGTAAGTCATTAAGATAGAATTTTATAAGGCGTCTGCTTGCTTGGTTTTTACTTCCTTTGGACAAAAGAATGGTGATTCTAAGGTCTATGTGATCTGTGTAGCTACCTAGAAAGATAATTGTAGAGATTCTTTAATTTCAGATTTTATTAGATAATAAATATATATTTTTTGTGAATAACAGCTCACATTTTCTATACATACAGCTTTTTGTTACACATAAAATTTTAAAATCACTCAGCACTTTTAATTATTAAATGTTTTTTCTTTACCTATTCCCATCCACCTTTAACTCCACTTCACTGTAATTGCAAATGATTTCATGATTATATCTTCCCAGATTTTTATTCAATAGGTCCTTTTTATTCTCTCCAACCTTTTCTTCTGCAAACCATACTAGATGGATGTTGCCTTCCTGGGAATTTTCCTCCCTGTCTTTCTATGTTTGTTCTTTTTCTATTTTTAAACTTTATGCATTTGTGATGTGTTCTGGGAAAATTCTTCCATCTTCTCTTCCAGGCCACTGATTTTTTCTTCAGTTATGGCTATTCAACCTATATATCAAGATTTTTTTGTTGTTTAATTTCAACAAATATAGTATATTGCTTCTTTTTTCCTAATCTATTCATACTTCCTAGATGAAATAGCTGTCTGCATTACTTTAATGATAGTAATTTTATTTTAAATAACGTTTCTGATAGTGTAAGTAATTATTTTTTCACATATTAATTCCTTTTTATTTTTTTATCATGGCATTAATTTTCATCAAAACTCATCAGTATGGTTGAGAATTCCAACTAAACTATCAGTAGCCCGATTGGGAAGAAGGGTGGAATCATCTCCCAAGGGCTTATGCTTTACCTGTTTTCAGTTTGAGTGAAGAGATGGGAATAACATCTCAGCAACTGGTTTTCCGGCACTAGCATTGACCTAGTTGTTTATGATTATCATCACCTATTTGAGTTACTATCATGTCCCTTTGACCTAAACATTGTTCATTTCTGGAGACAAACCCTACTTTAAGCTCAGGGGCTTGATACATAGGGGTAGAGGGTTGCAGAGTCAGCCAGTCTCCATGCTCTCCTTGCAGTAACCAGCTAATTCTGGCAGTAGAACCATGCTGTACATAGTAGTTAAAAGATTGCTTTTAGCATCTAATAATATATTCAGAACATAGTTCCAGGTTATCCATGTCATTCTTGTTAATGGCTGTACAGTGTTCTATTCTATAGATATGATTTGTTTAATTATTCCTTAGTTTAATTTTAATGTTGTTTCTAGTGGTTTGCTATTGTAAACAAATTTTTGACTGGATATTTTTGCCATTATTTTCAAAGAATCAATTCTTAGAAGTATGACTGCTGGGATGGTGTATGTACCTTTTTAGCAATTTATACTCCCATCAACAATATAACAGAGTGTCTATTTTTCCACTTTCAAATCAACTCTATTCTTTTAAAGTTTTCCAAGCTGATATATGAAGAATGGCATCTACCTTGTTTTGATTTGTGTTGCTTCCATTATAAAATGTATTCTTTTTTTTTCTAGTATGAAAACAATTTTGTTATTTTCATTTACATCATGTGACAACTAATTGTCTTGATACTACTTATTGAATAAAACATCCTTTCCCACTAATATGAAATGTCAAATTTTTCATATATAGATTATAATATATATTTACATTATTTCTGAACTCTATTTTAGTCCACTGATTTATTTCTCTGTTCTTGGATCTGTATTAGCCTTTATTACAGTGAGGACATATATTTTAATATTTTGTGGGCCATATCATTTCGCATTATTTTTTTTTTTTCCAAAATGTTTTTAGCTTTCGTATCCACATGTCAGATTTCGAAAAGAAAAAAAACGTCATTTGAATAGGGTCAAGTCTTCCCATCTAGGAAAATGGTATGTTTCTTCCCGTATATCCTTTAGTAAAGCCATGTAGGTTTCTTCTTGTACTTTTTATTCTTCTCCTGTTAAGTTTGTACTTAGGAGTTACCAAATTTTTGTGCTAATGTAAATTTGATTTTTTCCCCTAATTTATTTTCCAACTTAAAAATTATTTTATTCATAAAGAAAGTCTTGATTGTTGTGTATTTTCTTATATGGAACTATTTTATTACTTATTAATTCTGGATTTGTTTTAGAACAGCAAAGGAAACCATCAACAAAATAAAAAAAGTAACCTACAAAATAGAAAATAGTTACAAACCGTATATCTGGTGAGGGGTTAATATCCAAAATATATACAGAACTTGTGCAACTCAATACCAAAAAACTCTTACAAACAATCCAATTCAAAAATGAGCAAAAGATCTGAGTAGATGTTTTCCCAAAGAAGACATATAGATGGCCAACAGATACATGAAAAAATACTCAACATCACAGGTCATCAGGGAAATGCAAATCAAAACCACAATGAAATATTGCCTCATACTTGTTAAAATAGCCATTATTAAAAAGATTAAGAAATAACAAGTGCTGGTGAGGATGTGGAAAAGAGGAAACACTTGTATACTATTGATGAGAATCTAAATTGATTCAGTCACTATGGAAAACAGTATGGAATTTTCTGAAAAAGTTAAAACAGAACTACCATATGATCCAGCAGTTCCACTTCTGAGTATTTATTTGAAGGGAACAAACACTAACCTGAAAAGACATGTGCACACCCATGTCCATTGCAACATTCAAAGCAACCTAAGTCCATTAATGGATGAGTGGATAAAGAAAGTGTGATATATGTGCATATATATAATGGAATGTTATTCAGGCATAAAAAAGAGTGAAATATCGCCATTTGTGACAACACGTGTGGACCTTGAGGGCTTTATGCTAAGTGAAATAAGTCAGGCAGAGAAAGACAAATACCATAAGATAACTTTAATATGTGGAATCTAAAAAACCCACACACACACATGAAATCAGACCCAAAGATACAGGGAACAGATTGATGGTTGCTAATGGAGGCGGGTGGAGAGTGGATGAAATGGATAAAGAGGTCAAAAGGTACAAACTTCCAGTTATAAAATAAGTCCTGCGGATGTACGATACAGCATGGTAACTATAGTTAATAACATGTATAGAATATTTGAAAGTTGCTAAGAGAGTAAGTCTTAAAGGATCTCATTACAAGAAAAAAATTATATGTAGTTATGGATGTTAATTAAGCTTACTATGGTGATCAAATCATTATGTCATATGCCTGAAACTAATATAATGTTATGTCAATTATATCTCAATTAAAAAAATCGATCCAGCAGCTGTGAGGATAATGGACGGGAGGGGAAAGAATGGAGTCATTGCAGCAACTCAGGCCAAATATGATTTTGGCCTGCCGCAAAGTGGTTGTATAGGGGATGGAAGCAGACTTACAATCCAAGGTAAAACTTTGGACTTCAATATCTCTTTTCCTTTTGCTACTATCATGGAATCAATCATGAAGTCTAGGTTTCAACCTTTAGACTTTCTCATCATATTTCTAAAATAATAATTATAACAATAAATAACATTTTGATCACTTGTATTCCCTAGGCATAAAATTCCATCATCTGCAAATAATAGTTTTGTCTCTTTTTTTTTCTAAAATTTAATCAACTAGCAAACTCTTTTCTGAATTTTGTTGAATGAGCTAAACTCTCCTAAGTGTCAGTGACTCTCGGTCATACCTATCTCGCTCCTGGCTTTATTAGGAATGTTTTTAGTATCCTTTTTATATTTTCTCTATTACTCATCTTTTAATATTTTCTGTTGATTTCTAATAAATACTACTTATGATGTTTAGGAAATTGTCTTTCTATTTTTATATTAGAAGCATTTTTTAAATGAGAAATATTTGCCACATTTTATCAGGTTTTCTCTTTCAGGGACTAGTAATATAATTTTACATTAGCCGAGGACATAAATTTAGCTTGATCTGGATTCTTTTTCTGTGTGCCTTGTATTTTTCTTGTCCCATGTGATCTTCAGTAGAACATCTGCTTACATTTTTATCATTATCTTTTATTTAATGCAATTTATTTAATCAGAGTTCACAATGTACTGAATCTTTTTCAATTGATATCTTTTATAAGACCTGATTTTTGTCTAAAATCTCACCACATGCTCTCTGTGGCCCTGCGATTCTCCTCTCTCATGTCTCAGTCTCCCACTTGGATCTATGTTCTCTTTGGCAACTCTGTTCTCTCTGTGGTAGCAGCACTCTCAGTGGCAACAGGATAGGGTGAAATTTTACATCTTCTTTGACAGGAAAAAATACTTCCTGCCTGGTGTCCACAATGAAAATAAATTATCTGCCATGCAGAAATATGGAAGTCATGATATTTCTGATGAAACATTTTTTAATAGTCTCTGGGCTGTCATTGAGTGTTAGGTTTTCAATACCATAGGGGTTACATTTCCATGAGATTTTGAATAATTTGGCAATAAAATGCAAATTGTTTATTCTGTATGTCTATATTTATTTTTTTTACTGTTTATACTTTAGTATTTGTTAGCATTGAGGGATAGTGGTTTATTTGCATCTTTATTTTGCCATTTGTGGGAAAAAAGGAAGAATATAAGTGACTTAGGCGTGTTAAACAAGTTGACACTGTAGAAGATTACAGTTATGATCCTCAGGTTAATTCTTTAAAATGGGACCTTTTCCACTCAAATAAAACTGGATAATTGACATGTCATCATGTATTTTCTTTTGTAACAATATGTCCTGCCAGTACAAACTTTAATGAATAATATTTTATCCTTTGCTTGCTTTGTAAAATTTTTCTAAATTTACTCTCTTCCCTTTGAACTTTTATCATGCTTTTTGTTTTGTTTTTCTCATAATTAAGTGTACTTCATCCTCTCAACCCTTTTTTATTTACTAAACTTTTTAATCTTGTTGTTGTTCTCTGAATTTCTTCCAGTTTTTTGGTGTAGTTTAATAAAGAAAACTCAGAATCTGAATGCTGAGGGCTTTTAAATGCCAAGTAGGGTAGAAAAATTACCTCATGTTTTTACATGCAATAGTCTTAACAATAGTCCAATTCAGTGTTTATTTTTCTGGAAAAAATGTTCATTATTGACTCATTCTTTCTATCATTTTCATTATAAACTTGAGGGCATTACATAAAAAACAGAAAATGAAACTTAAAGCACAGGACGGATTTTTTTTTGATGGGGGAGATCACAGAAGTTGGTATTATGCTGTCTCAAAACTAGCTTAACATTTGTGATATTTGCTATGCAAACTTTGGGTATTAAATCAACATATATTGACAATTATACAAAATTCAAATGCCACCCTGCCTCTACCAGACTTTAGCAGTGTTGTAAGTAGAATCACATTAAACATTCTTATTGCTGATGTTATCATAATTTTGATTTAGTTCGTGCAGTTTTCTAGCTTTTGTCTTTACACTTCCAACTAATCACCTCGTTTCATTTTATTTTTATTCTATATTAAAGTCTATACTTCCTGATCATAAATATGAAGTCAAGGATCTATTATAGCATTTTCTTGTTTGTAAAAAGCTTTCAAGTAGGATCTCACTTGATCCTACAGTGTTGTTCATGGACAGAAAATGAATCTTCTTTTTATATGTGAAAAATCAAGGCTCAAATTATTTAAGAAGTTGTCTTAATGAATAGCAAATGTGACCAATCACATGGATACTCATTAGTAGAACTTAGGCTAATGTATATGTCTTTTCACTTTTGGTTGACAGATTGCTTATTCAAGTATCCAACTACAAGAAAAGTTTAGCTATTATTTTAACTCTGTTTTATTATTGAGTGTAGACTATGTTCACAACATATCAGTGGCAGTACTCAAATGCAGATGAAATGCATATGGGTGACAGAAGTTAAAAAGGAAGGAATAAAGTAAGTCAAGGGAGGAGGTAGAGAGAGTAGTCTGATGCAAATTTTCTCTGGCACTCAATGATACCATTATCATAGGTCACCAATCCAAATTTGATTTTTAAATCTGCATCGTTTAGTACAAATTATGTAAATTATGCCAATGAGGGCATCTATGAATATCTGTGAATTGTGTAACTAATATTCCCAGTTTCTGTGTGTGTGAGATTTGTGCTTGTGTTTGCAATAATGACAAAATTAACCACTGCTATAATAAATATTTCACTCTAATCCCTAGACCTTAGAAATCACATCTCTTCCTTTCTTAGAGACCTCACAATCACCTGGCTGCCTCCATGGAACTGTTTCTTCCTGTAGGACCGGCATGGGCACTGTTCTGCAACTGAGCTCTTTCTATGTGGCTTCATTGCTATATGATAAGCAGCACCAGCCTCTTCCCCCCAACCCCACCCCCATAGTCTTTCAGCTTACCTTTTTCAGTACAGTTTTATTGCAAACTTGGGATCAAAAGAAAAGTCACAACTCATATGAGGTATCATTATGATTTTTAAAAGTATCTACTGATTTGAATTGAAAAAGTCAAATACAGAGCTTTCCTGGAGATAAGTGGTAAAATGCAAGAACAGAAACTTCAGATGATTTAACCTTTCTCTTATTTCTATTTGACTTCTGATCCTATGATGATTCTGTGGGAATATTTCAGAATTGTTGATGCATCTAATCCATTCCTTTAGTGCTAGCATTCTAGCTTTAAATAAGTTATAATTATGGGTCTCTGTAGTATAGAGCAGAGACTCGCCCTCCCTGTGCTGTTCTGGCTTCCGTTTCTGGCTCACTGCCATTTCTCTTGTGGCAAAGACCCAGAAGCCCAGGAACAGAAGAAATACACTATCAGTTCTCATCACACCTACCTGGCTTTTTGCCACTCTCATTGAGAGCACCTGAAAAATAACAACCAGGGTAGCTGCCATTTTATTGACCTGGGGAAAAGGAGAAAGCCAAATGAGCATAGTATTCCTGATTTAAATGCATTCAGTTTGATCCTTCACATATTTCTGAAAGCACATTTTGTGACTGGCACACTGCACATAGAAATGAATAGGAGTTTGCTTCAGATGAGGCAGATGCTCACAACATATTGTGTTAAGGGGACTTTCAGTTGTATGTACAAATAAGCAGTAGTGCAGAGGAAGCATCTATCACCCTAATGAAAGGATCACTCATCTACTTGCTTTAGACCTCTCAGCCCCTTTCCTATGTCAGGAACTGGCAGCTGGCATGGGACGCCAAGCGTTCTTCACAGCTTCACAGGGGGCACTAAGATAATCTGTGGGAACTGGTGCACTGTTCTAACAGTCTTGCACTCTTAGAGTGGCTGACAGCCAATGGCATTAAAGGTATTAAAGGTATAACCCTCTTAAGTTGTGGATTGGCAGGGGGCCATTTTACTAGTCAGTACAGAAACTCACTAGCACAAAGACATTTAAATATAGATAGATACAGATATAGATTAGATATGGATAGATCAGTAGCAAACTTGAATTAAAAGCTGTCATGGTAATTAAGATATCCTTACAGACCAGGGAACACAGTAAGTAGACTGAGAAGTTATTGAGATAATATTGTAATATTGAACTATACCAGAGATAATAGCATTGATTCACCCCAGAAGGATAGTATAAATAATGACAATTAATTATTGCAGAAACTTTGAAAACAAATCAGTGAAAATCAAGGAGACAGATCCGATTGACTAAATGAGTCTATTCAGGTTTTTAGAAAGTGCTGCTGAGTCCTCTGTGGTCACGGTTAAAGGTACATTTGCAGTTCTGCTTCTGCCAGGAGCCTTGAAAAACAAGGCACTTATTTGTTGCACTATTGCGACCTGAGTGTGGACTTTTCTATAACACCTATGCTTCCTTCTTTGCTCATTATTGAAACTTGAAAAACAACAAGGCTGTCAAATAGACACCTGTAGCAACCTCAGGGGGAAAAAATTACCCTTTTGTATTTATTTTGTTTAAGGAAACAACCAGAGGTCTCAGTAATTGAAGTTGAGGCGGGGGGGTGGGGTGGGCCAGGGTGTCTTTAGAAGAGTGACCAGGAGAGATCTGTTTTTCTGTCTCCTGGATAACACTTTCACAATTTGCATTTTCCTTTTCTTGAAATGCACAGAGCACTTATTCTCTGACCTTCATCTCTCTTGTCATTCCCGTCGTCGGTTGAGAAAATGACATTTTTACAAAAGGTCAAGTATTTGTCATGTAAGAAAACTACATTAATATTTCTCAGAATTATGATCTCAAGATACAGAGGCAAAAAGTTAGGTTACCAAATTTTTCAGTTGAGTTTATTTGTATGAACCATAAGGAATGAATCCACTTTATGGATGCTTTTAATTACTTATTTTGAGGCAAATCTCAGATGAAAGTTTCATTCTTCTTTATTCTCTAATCCTTTTGATTCCTTAGTGGCCATTCAGAAGCCTAAGCATTCTCCTTCTGCTTGAAGTTATTTTCAGGACTCAGTGAAGTTATCAGGTAGCCATTTCAAACAAATGAAAAAGACAGTGCCTTCATAGACATGTGCATCTAAGGGAAGATGATGATCCAGATTAGCCAATTACCACCCTTCAATTTTCTTCAGCTCCTAACAAGTGTAAAGATATTTACTTTCTGAGTAATTTAAAAAGACTGCAAATCATTTTCAAATGCTGATCGTTGCATCTATCTTTGTCATAACAGCTTACATGCATTGAATGCTTCCTATGTATACCTGATATGTACTACTTAATGTTTCCTGTGATCTGATGTGGAGGATCTTTTTTTAATCACTGATTTTATTAATAAGTTGGCCATCCTTTTATCTCATACTCACATCATCACCAGTCGTATTAATTCTACCCCCAAGATACAACTCAGCAGTCAATTTAGCTTCATATCTAGGGTCAACATGCTAGTTCAAGGCACAATCATCCTTCACTTAGCCTCTTGCAGTAAGCGTTCTCCTTTCTATACTGGCTCCCATCCAATCTACAAAGTAGCCAGAATTATCCTTTAAAAATGCAAATTGATTCCCATTGCTTATCTCCATAAAATCTTGGTCTGTGAAGTTCAATGAAAGCTGACCCACCACGCCCTGTCTGCTCTGACCCTGCCTGCTTTATCAGCCTCATGTTTTATTATCCCCTCCTTGCTCATGCTACTCCTGGATCATGCTATTCTGGTCTTTCCCTTCTAGAACTTGTCTCACCTTCACATGTGTTATTTCCACCAGGCTGCCAGACTACTACTCCTTATTGAGGTCTCTGCTAAAACATTGCTTCTCAAAGTTTCCTCAACTCACGCATCTAAACTCAGTTTTCTGCTCTCATCACATTATCTATATCTATATCTGTATCTATATCTATGTCATATCCTCTGTCCTTTCGTCAATTGGGTAGATTTTGTCTCGGGCTGTTGCTGATTCATACGTAGGCCTAGTTCTGTCATAATGTTTCACTGTGAATCCAAGATCCTTAACATTTATTAAATACAAAAGAAAACATTTTGGAGCCATTTCTTATGATATGGAGACCAAAAAAGGAACAACGTACCATTGTGCCATAATATTTCATTCTAAAATCCTAGGCCTCAAAGTTCTGTGGGAACCATTCTTGAAACCTCAGATTGTTCCTCCACACCTTGGCTCTCCCATCAGGCAGGATCTAGCTAGTACTGGTACACTAGAATTCCCACCCTTGACTCGCTGAGGCAATAACACTTTCTACCTCTCCCCCACCTTTAAAATGTATAACAATTCTCTCTTGTCTAATTTCTACCCACAAACCTCCACCCATTATTCCTTGGTCTATGCAGACAATTCAGCCACCAGAACTGTTCAAAAAAGCTGTGGGGGATAAATATAACTTACCAGGTTTTCGTTTTGTTACATTTTATTTCTGTGATCATTTTGTCAATGCTTCCTCCTCACTAGACTAATTCCATGATAGCAGAGAGCATGGTTATTATGTTCATGGTTACATGTCCTGCATCTAGCATAGTGCCTGGATCATGAAAATTAATAAAGAAATAGCTCTTGAATAAGTGGAATAACTTGCATGAGATCACACAGCAGTTAGTAGTGGAGCAAAATTTAATCCAGATGTGCATCTGACTTCAAAGGCCATGCTTTTTTTTTTTTTTTTTAATGCTACAAAAGCCATGGCTGATGCAATTATTGCGCAAGTGTATTCAAATGGGCGTATTATGGCCAGGTATGTACTTGATTTGTCTTTTTCAGTCAAGGGTCTGTGTAATATATTTTTATGAGTGCTGTACTTTGTGGCATGGCTCTAAATTAATTGATATCTGAGAGATGTGAACACTAGAGGCCATTATGAGAATTTTTAGATGTGGTTCTAACTTGTATTTTTTCCTAAAAGGGACTACTAATCATTTACCATCCTACCATCTGCCTCTTCTTATCTCATTTTCAAAATCTAGAGTGTGGACAGAAATCCCTGGCATCATAAGACATAATAATGCCCAGTAAAGTTTCTCTTCAAAGAATTGAATGGCAATTTCCTGCGATAGCAAGAAAGAAAAGATTGAAAGACATGAAGTCATGCATACTCTTTAGGAAGCTATTAGATAACCTCCAAGGTTTGCATTCAGTTATATTATCAGAAGGTTCTGTGAAACAGCCATGATAGCAAGTAGCAATGCCCTGGCCTAGCCACTACAAAGAAGGGCACCCTAGAAGGCTCTACGGCTTCTGAATGGCCCAATCCATTCATCATACGAAAGAGGAAGCAGAGTCATTTTTTAAATTAGCTTATTCTCAAGTTATAAATGATAATTCATTTATTTATTTATGTATTTATTCATGATGATTCCCAATATCATTTACTAAATTATAAGTAATACATTTCTGCAGAATATTTACTTACTAATTTATGTTTTGGGTTATAAATTTAGTATATGATATTTTAGAATATTTGGAAAGTACTGGAAAAAGGTATATTTTAAAAATCTCCAAACCTATGGATATCCACAATTACTATTTTGACATGTATTTGTGCATAATGATACATGCATTTCATGGCTTACACATACTCCTAGTATAAGTTATGGGGGGGAAAATGGGCTGCCCTCTTCTGCAGAACAGAAAGAAATTTTAGGATACCAAGATAGTTTTACATGCCTTTTATTCTATGTCAAGTGAAATGCTCAATCTCTATGCAAAAAATAACCTGGAATCTTCTGTCCTCCATTGGATGGATGGAATTTTCATTGGTTGGAGTGGTGCTCCGCCCAAGGCTGGCTTTATTCACCTGGTGATGGAAGGGATATCTGAGGGATCTTGCTTATAGTTGAGCTCCTGGGGTCTACCAGGCTAGTGTCCAGTAAAGAGAGAGGCTGTTACAGTTCTTTATTACTTTCCCCAGGGTCAAGATTGTTAGCTCATTTATGAAATCAAGTAATAATTCATTCTTGCCATTATTTTTCAGTTATAAGAGTCTCTCTATTTATTTAAAGATATATACTTACCAAACAGAGCAAACAAGAAGGATTTGCAAACAAAGGGGATTTAAGGAAGTGATACGAAGACACTACTCATTTTCTCAGTGTGGGGATGCAGCTTATGATTCCAAAAATATGTAATTGCTTTGCCCCAATTTCTCTTATGACAGACTCCTCTTCTTTCTATCTTGAGAAAATAGAAACAAAACAAGTATCCATAATTTATGAAAAACAGTTTATCCAATTTAATTCTTATGTAATACCTAAGATTACGTAGTATATCAGTTTGCTTGGGCTATAATAGCAAAGTATCACAGACAGTGTGTCTTGAACAACAGAAATTAACTTCGTCACAGTCCTGGAAGCCAGAAGTCTATGATTAAGGTATTAATAGGATTGGTTTCTTCTGAGGCCTTGCTTTTTCACCTGTAGATGGCTATGTACTTCCTCTGTCTCTCCTTTGTACATGTCTGTGTCCTAATCTATTCTCATAAGGCCACCAGTCATATTGGATTAGAGTCCACTCTAATGGGCTCATTAACTTACTTCTTTAAACACATTGTTTCAAATAGAGTCATATTTGAGTTCAACATGTGAATTTGGGTGAGGGAGGGCCACGATTCAGCCTATAACACATACATAGTAAATTAAGAGTCTGAGGTTTAAACAGTAGGCTTTATGATGACAAAGTCCAAATATTTCTACTATAGCAAAGCTGCCACTCTGTCACTAATTCTCTTCTCCGCTGTTTTTATTCTGTCTCAGTAAGCAACTCTACCTCCCACCATCCCAGAATGCTACTACTTGCTAGTAAGGTTTTACAAAAATTAAAATCCTTCTCTTGAGAAGATAGAGTGGGTAAGCCTAAGGAAAAGAGGCAGTAGTCATGTTGTGAAATGCTTGAAATATAGATTAAGGAGGTTGTACAATTATTAGACCCAAAAAAAGGCATTTATTGAATGTATACAGGTTATTTACAAATAACTATTAGACTATTAGAATTATTCTCAACTGATGAGAATTAGATTAAGGAGAAAATAACAGAGAATCCTTAGTCCTTATTTCATTTATTCTTCACCATAACCCTGTTAGGTGAACAGAGTTCCTTTATTTTTATCATTTTAGAGAATAAGGAGTTGAAGCTCAAAGAGTTTGTATAACTTGCTCAAGTGGTACAACTAGGACTCCAACCCACTTTTGATTCAGAGTGCAGTGATCTTTTACTTGTACTGGCTGCCTCCCTATTCAGGGTACCCACAGGATGCCGTGTGAAGTTCTGTAGGTAATTTGTAGATTCACCACAGGATATGCTCTCAAAGAACTTCCTTTGTGAAAGATCAAACTATCACACTCCTCACCATCTCCACTCTGTACCCGCCGAAGCCTGTGGACACACCAATGGATATGCATATCCACGTCCACAAAGTCCTATCTTATATTACACTCACGGGAATGCATTTTCTGAAGATGGAATTACTCAGAGGGATGTGGGCAACTAACTTCTATACAGTATGATTGAGAAGTTCACAAGCTCACATCCTCTTTCAGATATGTCTTCACCTGACTGCCAAAGTGCCCATACTTCCTCCTCTTAACTGATTCTAAAACCTCGCCTATAAGGAGAGCTAGAATTTTTTTTTTTTTAAGTGGCTTAACTGTCACTATAACCCTGTTTTTCACTAGTGAGTTGTGAAATCAATTTTGTGAGTCATGACTAGCATTTCAAATATGAATTTGAATAAAATAAAATAGAAAACATCAGAGTGTACTGCTTGAAATTAGAAGAAATATTGCTTTATGAAACTTCTGTGTGTGTGAGCCCACATACTGAATCCTTATGGAAGATGTATTTCTTGATCAGTGATAGTGGAAAAAAGGTTGAGAAACAATCTTTTTTTTTTTTTTTGACAGCTCTTAACACTTTTGAATTGAGTATTCTTTTGATAATATGATAAAAGTTAAGTCCTCCTCCCAAGAAAAATACACATAATTTTATACATCTATGTTTTTGGTACAGTTTTGAAAGGCTTATTCACCATATGAATGTCACCTGCTGGTTTCAAGTTAACAACACTTGCTCTAGTTAAAATGGCATATTTTCTGGAAAGAGGAGAAATGGCCCTAGAAAATTCTTCTGGTTCCTTTTCCTCAACATGTTCCTATTTTAGCCTGAATACATTTGGCATTTCAAATTAAGAGCTTAGCCTAAAGAGAAAGAGAGAATTTATTCAATGTTTTGTTAATAACTTTTTACTAAATAAAATAAAACTGAAGATGCAATGGTGTTCAAGCAAATACTACACTAACTCCATTGAGATTAAGTTCTAAAAGCAGAGAAAGGCAATAAGCAACTAAACGAGATGGTTTCTGATGAGTTTAAGTGTTATGAAGGAGATAATTGGGATGAGGCGATAGAAAAAATTGGAGAGGAGGTGGGAGAGGTTAAGGAAGGCAGTTTATTTGGGCTTGGGGGTCACAGAATGTATTCTTTTATTAGCTTGGATTGCTATACTAATATCTGTGGTCATGCCACCCTTACTGCATTATACCTATCAGAGTACTTTACAATATTTCAAAGAACTTTATGAATATATATTGATTGGTAATTTTCTTTAATTTTTTCAGGATAGATGGAGAAAATATGTCTAAGAGTATAGATTCTGGCATCAAACTGAGCTTGGATCTTTGCTCTGCCCTTTTCTAGCAATGTGGTTGTGGGCAAGTTACTTAATTTCATTAAGCTTCAGTTTCTTCAGGCTTATCTCTAAAATTGGACAAATCAGACTGTTATGAGGATTAAATAGGTTAATAAATGTAAAGAGCTCGCTTGCACATTCCATTTTCTGATATCCATTCCAGGAGTCAGTGGTTTTGAAAAACCACCATTTTATATCCCACAATTTGTGGGTCAAGAACATGGGCAGATCTCAATAGAGAAGTTGTTCTATTTCATTCTTTTTCTGCTTCATCAATTGAAGTTACTCAGTAGTTTTAGCTGGCAGATGAGCTGTTCTGGAGGTGTGTGTGTGTGTGTGTGTGTGTGTGTGTGCGCGCGCGTGTGTGTGTGTGTGTTTGGGGGAGGGAGGGTTCCAAGTGTCTTTATTCATACATCTGTCATGTGGTAGATATGACTGGAAGGCTGGGACTGTAGAATAGAGCTCCTATGTGTGACGTCTTCAGCAGGTTCTCTCAGAATAATCAGATTTCTTAAGTGGAGATTCAGTGCTTCATGAGATAGTGTTCTAAGTAAGAGGAAATAAGCGGTGATGGTTTCCTAGAGGCCAGGTCCAGAAACTAATACAGAGACACTTCTGCTATATCCACCTGGTTAAAGCTATCACAGAACTAACATTCAAGGAGTTATGGTCCCTACCTTTCCATGGAACAAATATCAAAGAATCTATAGCCGTCTTTAACCTGCCACACAATGCACAGTACCTAGAAAGTACTAGATAAATTGAAGTTTGTAATTTGTTATGTTATACCTTTTAAAAATTCTGGTTATACATTTATTCCAGATTGTTATAGAAAAATCAAATTTCGACCTTGTTTTTTCTTTACTTTCGCTTTGCTTTTTATACTTCTTACATTAACCCTCATCAGTAGGAGATTTAAAAACTGGTGTAGCCAACGCAGACCACTGAGCATTAACTGTGTGACTTTCCCTCCCGTGATAGCAACGGGTTTTATTTGTGCCACAAGTCATACAGAACTTGGTTTCAGTTTACTCATTGGTAGCCCATAATCTCACTAATATTACCACACAATTGTGTGTGTTTCCTCTCCAGAGGCCAAGGGCCTAGATAAAAGGTGATACCTTAGTACATTAAAATTTATTAGTAAACAATCAAATTTTCCTGGATGCATATACACTTGACTGAACTCCAGGCTCTTCTTTCTATCCTCGACCCCAATGAAATCTTCCAAATTAAAAGAGCAGAAATAAAAAAGCCACACGAAAAGTTGAACAAGTTCACATTGTAAAATTTCTTGTAAAAGCGTGATGATTGTGTGGCATTACTCTAAACAGACATTTCCTGTAACCACTTACTCCCAATAACGAATCAGCAGCTTAATAGGGGCTCTGCGTTCTTATCTATTGGATTGGCTGTCTAATTGAGTTATTTATTTGCTTTGGCCAACTCTGCCTACCCCGCTTTCCTTTTTATTTAATTTTTCCAGATTTAATACTGCCAGAGGTACACAAGTGCTTTTTTTTTGTTCGTGAAGCTCAATGTCAATTTCAAGGCAGGTCCCTGGAGCAGTGAGCATTTGTGACTGGGTCATATATTTCCCTGAATTTGTTACAGCTTTTGAGATATATGTAAGAAGGATAAAACAGATAAGCCAAATTGGTTTTTAAGACAAGGGGCACCTACAAATGGAGTACTATTGACCATGAAAATACAGCGTAACTATTTTTTTGAGAAAAGATACATTTGATCATTTTATCCTATGCCTTGAAACTAAAATGTCTCTGTCCTGCTTTTAATAATAAAAAAAATTATCATAATGTAAGTCATTCCCATTCCCTTCAACCACACCCCTACTTACCCAGCCTCAGCTGTTTATTAAGTAAATTCTGTTTTGAGGTCATTATTTTCTCCAAGTTTCCCAGAATTACCACTCCCCCATCCCAAAACTGTTTTAATTGTGTTGCAAGGCTACTTTGTAAGGGATATTTGCTAGCAGAAGTATTGATTCAGTAATGGAGTTGCAGTTCAATTGTGGTGACAAGAGGACTGATTTTTTTTTTCTTTAAGGATCATCAAGCTATGTAGACTCCAGAGGATAAAATTTGTACATGAAATCACCTGATTTTACTTGCGCTGTTTCTTTTTACTGCTTAGGTAATACACTTGCCTTAGCAGTTTGCTCAAAGTTCACACATTTGCACCTTTGAATAGCTTTCAAAAAGAAGGCCCTCATTCCCTCTTTGGAAAAGAAAAATTGCCTTCTAACAACTAGGAAGGTGTATTCCCCCAAGACCATCGGTCTTTTCTTGTGTGACATTATCATGCTGGCACTCCTACAGACTTTACCTGAAGCACAGTGTGGTGAAAAGAGTTCTAATTGGAAGCCAAGAGTACTAGCTTTGGTATTCGCTTCTGCTCTTCACCAGTTGCTTAAATTGGACCTGTACTTAACCTTTCTGATCCTCTTCTTTCTCTGTCATTTAAAGCAAGAATGAGGAACTACATGATCTTATGGGTCTCTTTTAGTTCAAAAGACAAAGGAATAACATGCGCAAAATATTTAGCTTTGGCATTTATTTAGAATGGGTAGTGTCAAATGTAACACTTAATTTTTTTGTTTGTTTTAATGTACTCTTTGATGTTGATTTAAATAATTTCTTTTGTTTAATTTTTTTAACCAAAAGCTGCTTCCGTTCTCCTTGATTCTCCCAATGAGACACTCCAAGAACCTTGCACAGGGCGTGACCATGGAAAGTGTTGGGCTGATTTCCGAGCTGCAGTCACCTTCACTCTGCATGGCAGCATTTCCAAGCAAACTGATGTTCACAGTTCTCCTTCTGGCAGCAAACTGCTTGGCCACAGGGTTCGTATCAGTTCTCTTTTTTCCTCAACACAGCACTTTCCCAGTTCATGTAAACTCTGTGTTAATTATTTTGGCCATTGGCTGAGAAAGAAGAAAAGCTCACATTTACTAAATCAAGAATGACAAAGTGGATTCAGAAGCGTTCTCTCTACAAAATTGTTTACACTCTGGAGCTAATGTAGACTCTGTCTTCACTTCGATGTGTTGCCCAAAAATATCGATTAATCATTTTTCTTTATTAGCTTATGCCCGTTGGTAGTATAATGCATTTGACTTTTCTTCTGTCTTCGAGGAGAGCGAGATGCTATAAACTGAGGCTGATAGTGTCAGCAAAAGGATCCCAGCAGTTTCTAGAGTTGAAGAAACAGATAATATAATGTTAGTCTCCTCTAATAAAAAGTATAAATGTTAGAGACTGGTGGTGTTTTCTCTTTTCGTACTTATGAAACATGCTGTAGTGAGGTGGAAGACACTGGGGTTAGAATCTGAAGATTCTAATCCTTCTGTTAGTTCCACAATGCTGCCTAAACATTTTCTGTGCCCTTTAAAGAAGGACAAGAGGCCAATTCTAAGACGTGCACAAGTGTCAGAGTAATATAAGTGTCTAGGCAAAGGAGAGAATCCACATGGGGTATTTCCCTCTAACTCCTTAAAGAGTGTGTATTTTTAGTTGCAAAGGAGAGATTTAAACTGCCTTTTTAGGTCCCAGTTGATAAGCATAGCTTTAGCAGTCTGAACTCTGGCTCCAAGTATGAAAAGAATTGAGTGAGTTTGCTGTTTTCTTCTCATGTTGCACACTGGATTTTATTATTCAGTCAACACTATGGGGGAGAGAGGTGCCTCACAGCCCCTAGGATCATACTGTCTTATTTCAAAAAAACAGATCAAACTGACGATTTTTAGTCCAAACTCCAAATTAAGGAGAGAAAGGAGTTTATTGTCTTAACTCACGACAGATGAGTACTCGTCCTTGCACTAACCGTGGCAAAGGGGTTTGGTAAGGAAACGCATATCGGAGTCCTGGGAAGGTCTTCCCACCACCTCTTCACCTCCTTCTCCACTACTGTGAACCAGGGAAGCCATTCAAGCACAATTACCTGAAGACTTTTGGCCTTTGTCAAAGACCTGAACTTTCATGGCCACGCCTATGAAAGTAAAACCCAATATATGTTCTTAATTGATCTGTCTTTTATGTGCTTGTCAAGAGAGATTTTTCCTTTATTCAAAAATAGGAAAGTCTCAACTTGAGGACAAGATTTACTTCTATTACTATTTCTTTGCATTTTAGGCACTGTTTATTGACTTTCCACTGTGGAAGAGGAGGACTTTGTGCTCTTTAACACTCAATATCTCAACTATACCAACAAAACACTCTTAGCTCCTCCTCCATATACAGCACTCTCATAAAACACATTCCCTATGCCCATTGTATAGTTATATCATAATTTTACATAGAACAGTAATTACTGTTTTTATTATTATAAACATGTAAATGTTATTTACAGTAGAACCATATAGAATATTGTGTCAGCCAGAAGAGGATAATCCATGTCACATAATGAACAATGCCAGAATCCCAGTGGTTTTGCTCAAAGTTGACTCCAGGATCAAGGTACTGTCCCAGGCACTTGTCCTTCGTGCATTGACCTAGCAATCCAGGATGTGGTGTACCAGCTAAATAATTTCTGAGGCAAAGGACAGAGAATGTAGTAGAAAATCCAGGGGCTTTTTATTGCTTCAGACCAGAAGTGACTATATACCACTCTTGCTCACATTTCATTTACCCAGACTAGTCACCTGGCTTTGTTTAACTGCAAGGGTATTAAGATGTGGAATTCTCAAGAAAAGAAAAGAAAATGGGAGAATGGGATTATTGGCGTTTACTACATATGAGATTATTTTAAATTTTTTAAAACTTCCTGAAGTTTGTTATACTTGTTTTCTTATTTTGTATGCTTACATATACCAGTTCTTCTTGACAATAGCTCTTCTTTAGCATTTTTTAAACTTATTTATTTTAATTAGTTTTAAGTATACAGTACATTGATTAGACATCTATATAGTTCATAAAATGATCCCCTAATTGCTCCCTCCCTTCCCGACCCTCCACCTAACCAGCATATTAATGCTAACTGTGTTCCTGTTCCATGCTCCCCATCCCCGTGACCATCCATCAGCTATTAATTTGTACTTCATCTCACTCTCCCAGCCCCACAACCTCCCCTTCCCTCTGTCCATCACCAAATTATTCACTATATTTGTGAGTCTCTTTTTGATTAGTTCTTTTTTATTCCTTAGGTTCCGCATATATGTGCAATCATATAGTGTTTATCTTTGTCTGACTCGAATACCTTGTAGGTCCATCAAAGCAATATCTTTTCCCATCCCCTTTCTTTTAGTCTGTGTGTCTTTTAATCTGAAGTGTCTTCTATAGGCAACATATGTAGAGGTCTTATTTTCTTATCAATTTAGCCATCCTATCTTTAGAAATATAATTGTTACTATTATTATTCCTGTTTTTGACACATGTTTTTTCCTTTTAAATAAACTCCTCCAACATTTCCTCTAATACTGGTTTGGTGGTGATAAATTCCTTTAGCTTATTTTTTCTGGGAAGCTCTTTATCTGTCGTTCAACTCTAAATAATAGCTTTGCTGGATAAAGTATTTTTGGTTGTAGATCTTGGGTCTTCATCCTGTTGAATATTTTTTGCCAAGCCCTTCTGTTCTGCATAGTGTCTTTTGAGAAGTCAGCTGCCAGTTTTATGGGTGTCCCCTTATAGGTAACTATCTGTTTTTCTCTTGCTGCTTTTAATAATCTTTCTTTGTATTTAACCTTTGGCACTTTAATTATGACATGTCTTGAAGTGGGCCTCCATAGATCCCTGGTTTGGGATTCCCTGAGCTTCCTGGGGTTTTATATCCATTTCCTTCACCAGGCTAGGGAAGTTTTCCATCATTATTTCTTCAAACAGGTGTTCATCGTCTTGATTTTCTTCAGTTATCCTGATCAGATGGATATTGGGACCCTTAGTAGTATCCCATATGCTCCTTAAATTATTTTTATAGTCTTGGCAACTTATCTCTTGCCATTCAGATTGAGTGTCCTTGGCTTTCCCATCCTTTAGATAGGGCATTTGATCCTTTTCTTTATTCACTTTGTTTATTTCTTTGCATATTCTATTTAATATACTTCTCACCTCAGATAATGTGTTCTTTATTTCAGATTGGTTCTCTTTTATAATTTCCATTTCCATTTTAATGTTTTTTTTTATCTCTTTGTTGAAGTTCTCACTGAATTTATCTACACTTCCCAAAAGTTCATTGAGCATCTTTATAACCAGTATTTTGAACTCTGCATCTGTTAGATTACTTGACTCTATTATATCTGAATCTCTGTTCTGTTCTCTCATATGGTTTCTGCTTCTTTGTCTTCCCATTTTGGCTGCCTTTCCACCTCTGTTTCTATGTACTAAGCAAAGCACCTATGTCTCCTGGTCTTAGTGTGTCCAGTGCCACAGTCCTGAGAGGGGTTCAGGTGCAGACCAAATTTAGCCCCCGCCTCTACCCCTCTGGGGCCGCCTGTTAAGATTCAGCAAGCAATCCACAGATGCTGTGCTTACAGTTTCCTCAAAAACTGAGGCCAGCTGCCTCCAGTGTGAGTCTAGGTGCTGCTCAGCAAGGAGCACCTGACTCACTGGGGAGATACTTGGATATGGCTTGGGTGGGGCCACGAGTTTGGGGAGGGGAGGTTTGAGGAATCCTCTGGGCGGACCAACCTCTGTTATCCAGTTTGATGACATCACGGCTATGACAGCTCTGTGTCCATGCACTAGGAAGGGAGAGTGCTCAATAGGGAATAATGGATACTGCTGGCACTTCTGTACAGAGAGGGTCTCACCTACAGCCCTCACTCTGACAACTCAGTGTTCCCCTGTAAGTCTCAGGTGACCCCTGCATGCAGCCGAATCGACACTGGTGCTCAGAACAAGCAGATCCGTCACCTCACAGACTCGGCCCCTTTAAGAGGTGTCTGCTGCTGCCACAGCGTCCATCTCATTCTCATTCAGCCACTCGAGACCAGGCAGCCCTGCATCCTCACCCCATCCTACCTTCTGCCATTTCGGAGTGCTTTCTTGGACTTCTCTCGAGTTGTATGGTTTGCTCATCAAGATCCTAGGCGATATTTCCTTGCTGCTTACTCCTTGTTTCTGTCACCACTTTGATTTGGTCACCAGAGGGATGAACAGAGCCTCTATCATCTATGCTGTTTTCCCACACCCTCTTTAGCATTTGACCAGCCCCAATCTGTACTGGTTTTCTGGATATCAGATTATATATATATTTTTTAATTTTTTCTACCTCTCACTAATTTAATCCCAGATATTATTAATTTTCGGTTTATGTACTCATTCTAGGGGAACATGTCTTTGGATTACCTGAGAAAGAGTACACTGGAGGTAAATTTTTTAATAACTTACATGTCTAAAAATGTCTTTATTTTATTGATAGTTTGGTTAGATATGCTAATCTAGCTTGGAAAGAATTTTCTCACAGAATGTTAAAGTCATCATTTTGGGGGGGGGGGGGGTTGTATCCAGTGCTTCTGTGGAGAAAGATAAAGAATTTTTATTCCAGATTTCTTATGTCATCTTTTTTTTTCTTCTGGAATTCTTATAGAATCTTTTCAGAACATGTATTCTGAAAGTTCACAGTGATATATGTGTGTGTCGTTCATCCATTGTGTTGGCCACTCACTGAAATCTTTCAATTTGAGAAATTTTCTTGAAAATTTTAATTATTTTTTTCTGTTATACTTTTCATATCTCTTATTTTGTAGATATTGTACTTCCTATTCTGGTCTTATAATTTTCTTATATTTTACATTTTATATTTAATTTTAAAATGTTATCCTTTCACATTTTTATTTGATTTTTTAATTTGTACAATAATATTTTAAATTTCAAAGTTCTCTTTCTTGTTTTCTGATTATTCCTTATTTAGAATTAGCAGGTCTTCTTTCATGAATGAAATGGCTCCTCTATTTTCTCTGTTAATAATGTTAATAATGTTTCCCTATTCCCCTCCATGCATAGATCTGTTGCCCTTAAGTTGCCTTTTAATATTGGCTTGTTTTGGCTTGTCTTTTACTTGAGAGACTTTCTTCAAATGTCTGGCGATTTCCATATGTACATATATAAAGGCTGGGCATATAAAAAACTGAAATGTTTGTATATATATATGTGTGTGTGTGTGTGTGTGTGTGTGTGTGTGTGTGTGTGTGTGCGCGCGCGTGTATGTATATGTGTGTTTATGACTTGTTGATTGGAGATTTAATTATAAATTGTTCTTATTAGGCTATCCCAATTGGAGGTTGTAAGTCAATATGTTTAGATCTTTTTTATTGTGATTAGTTTAGAATTCTCCAGTTAAAATCCTTTTCCTGTCTGGATGATACTCGCATCCTCAGAGATAAGAAGAAAGAAGTGGGGATTTCTATATAAATGTATAAATGTTTACTTAGTTTCTCTGTTTTTAGTATAGATTACAATATTCAGATGTCTGGTATTGGAATCTGCCAATAAAATGTTTTTCTGCAGGAGGTGAAGCTGGCACATCTTTGGCTCAGCAGCATGGAAGAGGAAGTTGTGAAGTCAAATTACTTCTCAGATAAACTCAACTAATCCACCTATTCTTAGCCCACATTGCTGTCAACTACTGCCACATGTAAATGGTCTCCCAATTTACATGTTTTTGAGAGTGTTTGGAGCAAATTGAATTATTTTTCAGATTTACTCACTGCTACTTTAGGATTTAGCTTCCTGAAGTCCCTAAATCATTTGTTACTCATTATGCTTTTCCAAATTTTGTGGCTATATTTACCTTATGTATTGTTTTTCTTGTGAATTTAAGCTTAAAATATTTATTTGACTCTTAAGATTTTTATTATGAAATGTTAAAACATGTACAAAAGCAGATATAATAGTACAATAAACCTCCATTTACTTATCACTCAGCGTCAACAAATACCAACATATCGCCAATTTTATTTTGGCTATTCTTTACTCCCTTTTCTCATTACTCTAAGTCCCCACTGGAATATATTAAAACAAATCCTGATTTACATTATTTCATTTATAAATATTCCTCATGTTAATCTAACAGATGAGGACTTAAAAACATAATGGCAAAACAGTTGTCACACCCAACCAAACGGTAATTACTTAATATAATTTAATGCCCAAATATATGTTAAATTCTCTCTGATTATCACAAAAAGTTGTCTTTTACTTTATTTATTTCTTTTTCTTTTTTTCTTTTGATCACAATCCTCAGATTGTCTTGTTGAGCAGCAAGCTGGCATAGTTGACCTAGTTATCAAACATTAGGAAATATGAGTGCACTGTTCCTTCTCATCTCTGTGGAGGAGTAGCATAGGTAGTCACGACCATATATTCAAGATCATTGTGGATAGCTTTGGTTTAAGCCTTTCATCCAAGAAAAATTATTAAGTGTCCCCAGTCATGATTATAAATGTCTTAGTTTAGACAAGAAATTATGTGGTCAACCAGCAAGGAAGGAGCCCATAAGCAGTGCATTCCTTTAATTATTTTCTCCGCAAATCTAAGGTTCTCAGAAGATTTTACTTGTAAAAAAAAAAAAAAAAAAAAAGGGCTCAGAAGGATCAGTCCTTCTGCTGGTTTTCCCCAAGATTTGGTTGGGAAATTGCACAGCCAGGTGACTCCCCTTTACACTTAGTGTAGATTGTTCTTCAAGGTATTGCTCAACTCTTTTAAACCCAGAAGTTCATTCTGGGTGTGTAATTCTCATTTTACATCCCTGCACTTGGGGGCGATGTGAGATTCAGCAACTTTGGGGTGGAGAAGATTCCTAGCATGGCTATTTTATCGTTCCTTAATTAATTACTGGACACCTCCCTGTGGCCAGAACTGTCTTCTAAGCCTTGCCCCTTTTATTCTTTGTGATTTGGTACTTGAAAAACTATTCTGAACTCCTTTTTGGTTATATGGGATTTATAGTTCTCCAGCTTTTGTCAGGTTTCATTGTCAATCTCTTCTTACTTGCTTTATATCTTCCAGGATTTCTTTGCTTTTCTGGTTTGTGGTAGCATACTACCCAGCTTTCAAGTGCTTTTATGGACTTATTTTTATCACTCTATTTATTGTGTCATTAGAAAAGGAGCTGAGGAAGGAGGGAAGCTAAACTCAATAGTATTTGGTAAGCCATCTTGAGTGAGAGCCTCTATGCCTTTTTTACTTCTTCTCTATAGAAATAAGTTTAATTCTTTATGGTTATGAGGAGCAGTTCTATCAGGGCAATAGCGTTCTACTCCTGGCAAGACAGATAAAACTGATGTGATTCAGGAAAACGAAAGTAAAAATAGTTCTGAATTACTACTATATACTTGCCAGAATGGCTAAAATGAACAGGACTGATACTATTAAGTGTTGACAAAGATGCAAAGTAGCTAGAACTCCTTTACCAGATACTGGGAGGAAAAACTGGTAAAACTTTTGAGGAAACTGACATTATCTACCAAATTTGAGAATACAAGACCTATAACCCGGAAATTCACTTTTGGGTGTCTATCTAATAGAAATGCATCTGCATGTATACCAAAATGCTAATATTGGCATTATTTTTAGTAGTCCAAACTATAAACAACCTAATGTCCATCATTAGAAAAATGTATAAATATTTTGTAAACACACACTTTAGTATACAGCATGTGACTACAGCAATGAAAGTGGCAAAATACTGTTACATATGGTAGAAACCAACCTCACAAAAGTTACAGTGAAAAAGGGAGTCAAATAGAAAAGAGTATATATTGTATGATTTCGTTTAGAGTAAATTAAATGGAGATGAAACTAATCTATGGCATTAAATGTCAGGACAGAGGTTACCTTTGGGGAGGAAGAAGGAGAGTGGGTAACTGGAATGGGTACAAAGTGAGACTTCAGGTGCTAGCTATGTTCTATTTCTTCACCTGCGTGGGGATTTCATGAGTGTGTTAACTTTTTGATGATTCATCACGTCGTACACTGATTTACACACTTTTCTGAATATATATTTAAAGATTTCAAAAGAAACAGAACTGGTTGAAATAAATAAATCTTATTATGTCCACTATACATGAACCAAACTAATTTCTAAATTATTATATTTCTGTAGGGATAATATTGATACTCTTTATTTGCATGCTATTCAGTAATTTTCAGAGAACTCTCAAGTAAATGTTCTCATTTAACTTCATAGCATTATAATGAAACATTCTGCAAGTAATTTTAAATTTTTTGACAAGTAAAATAATTCAGAGAGTTGTCCTTTGCCATTGTGGCAAGTAAAAGTTGGTAATAGAACCCAAGGCTGATGACTCGTCATATAGCTTTTCACTATACTTACTGGACTTCAGCCTGTAATCTCAGAACCTTGGACAGATGTTTTTCTTGTTTTATTCTCTAAGGAGTCTTTCTGTCTCATAGCTATCCCAAGAAACTAGTCTAGGCAATTTATTAGTAAATGTATGAGCTAATTACTGTTTTAAAAGGAGCCGTCTTAGAAAAAATTTTTTCATTGATAAGTGAGATTGGGCACCATGACAATTTGATCACACTTATGGGGAATGCTACTGAAGTACAAGGGGTCTCATTTATCTGCATGCACCAAAGACAAAGGAGATACAAAAGATGCTGAAGCAAAGAAATAAAGGTCTAAAGAAATGGCTCCAAACCCAGAGACGAAGGTGAGCTAGCACTCAAAGACCTGGCTCCCTCCCGATGGGCTCTAAGGAAAAGGTTATGTAAGGAAGGATCATTAGTCATGGTTACTTTTGGAACTGGGGTCATGGGCTTTACTAATTAGTCAAGGTTAGGGTAGCAGCCAGTTGATCATTGCACCAGATCCTGATGTCAGTCATATAGCTTCAAGGGGTTATGATCAGTGGGGATGTTCTACCTTCATGAGTCAGGAGGGGAAATACAACTAAGATCAAGATGTTATCTTTAGTTTGACTGAAATTGTTTCTGTGGTCAACAGGCCTAAGGCTTTGTTCCTAAGACTGTTCGATGCTGACCTAAGGGCTTACTGATTATGAGAGTGGTCCTGCAGTATGTGCAGAGGTGGAAGGATAAGGAAAGAAAAGAAGCAAGTGGGTCATGGTGCTACGAGACTAGAAAAGCCCAGTTAAAATCAAGGAAAAAGAAAAGAGAAAAAGTCATTTCAAAGAAGTGACATTTTTTTGCATGGTTACAGGAATGCTTTGTTATTTTGCTATGTTATCTTAAGATATGTGGCTTTAATATTGCCTATAATAGCTAATAACTATGTTTACGTGTAGACTCATGTTTGTTTGAAGGGAACAAATCATATCCACATGAATGTATTTATGCTCTGAAATCTCAAAGTTTCCTGACCTCTCTCATACCAAAAGCACAAAGTATAGGGCGAGAGAAGTGAGAAGGTCTTCAATATAGATGCTTGCAGCTCTAGCTGGTCATCCTGCCCCATGTATCCTTGGGTTTTAAAATGCCATCTTCCAATTGACATTTAAGTTTGAGTAGCTGATAGTAGGTGATACTAAGGAGAGCATAGAGAATATATGTCTTAATTTAGGAGGAGGTTAAGAATGCTGAAGATGACACGAAAGAGGGCAGGTAGAAATGAGGAAGCAGGGAGGCCACATGATATTTTAAAAGACCTGAGGTTTATACTCATCAAATAACTTGTAAAAATATCTAAAGGCGAGGCTCATTGCCCTCTTTTTTCTGTTTCAAGTTCCTCTTTTCTCAAACTCCAGGCTGTTTTTTGTGTCTTATTTTTTTCTTTTAAGGTTTGCCTTGATTCTCCTAATTCGTTTTTTTTTATATGAATGATATCTCTTAGCTCTGGCTGGATTTGCTCCAGACTCCTTAGATATACCTAAATTTAATCATATTTCTAACCTAGGAAATCTCTAGAGAGAGGGGCTTGAAGTGAAGACAACTAGGCAAAGCCTTGAGACTATTTAAAAAAAGAGAGAGAGAGAGATGTGTGGGTAGTCACTCATTTGCTTTGTTTACGTTGTTTTATCCCTCATCTAAAATTGTTTCGCAATCGTGGTTTTATAAAAGAAAAGTGAACTAACAGTTTTTGACTGTTTTCTAAATTCGTAAACGTGAAAGCTTCTCAATAGAAATATTCAGGTTGTAACATTCAGATTTAATGCCCATATGCTTCAGTCAGATTAATGACATAATCAGGAAAATAGTCTACAAACTAAGAACACATTTTGCTCTAAAATATTACCTGAACCCTATGTTATCCACAGCATAATTTTAACTGCTTTAATATGGAATACTTTTTCTCCAATCTTTGCTGCTCTAAAGAGCCATTATAATTTTTTTGAGTAAACGATGTTTAAACCAAAGTGCCGTGTTTATTCTCAAATACACATTTGAGTCTTAACATTGTCTTTTTAGTCTAATTAAATGTGAATTTCTCATATTTAGTGCTAAATTAAGAAATAACCATGTAACTTTTTTTCTCCCTTAGACTCTTCTTCTCCCTTATAAAGGTACAGGAAAGCAATTAACATTTGAAAATGGTGAGCATGATTCAAAACATGAGAAATTCGAACTACTCAATTTATTTTCTATTTTATCACAAATTGGTTTCATTTTAATATCATCTTTAAGGACTACAGAAGAGAGGAGGGAAAAATGATGAAATCCTGTAAGCCATATGTACCTGCCTCCAAAACCTCTGCTGATGCCACAGCTCGAGAATCCTGAATTCCTTGGCAGTGGCAAGCCAGTCTGTGTGTTTTGCGCCTAATTTAGGACAAGCAAACAGATAAAAGATAAGAGAGTAAGTTCTGCTCTGTTTGGCTGATTAACCACGGTAGATAGAATTAATGAGAAAAAATTAGACAAGCTTATCATTTAAAAATCACTTTTATTGTAATAGTAATACCTGTTCACATAGTAAAATACAGAGAAGTCTAAAAAAGCAATATCTATAATACCATGTCCTAGGCAACCACTATTAACATATTTTTAAATGTCTGTATAGGTTCTTCCAAGATATACATACTTACAGTATGAAATGTATATGTGTGTATTTTGTATCTATATATGCACGCACATACGTATATACACATATATGCATTCATACAACTATACATTTTGTTTTATAATTTTAATAATTTAATAATAAATGGTAGATATATTCCAATGTTGTTAAATGCAGTCTGAAAAAGAACACAAAAAAGAAACAAGCTAACAGTTTCTTCATTCTATATTTTAGGTTATTATGCATTTACTGTCTATGTTAGTTCTCTACTCAGTGCTGAATATGTAGTTTTTGCCTTGGAGAGCAATAAGATTAACAGAAAGAATAAACAGACAATTTTGTAACAGTGATAAATCCTATAGTAGAGGAATGCCCAGGATTATATGGGATCATACAGCAGGGACTTTGATCCATACTGAAGGTATCTAAGATGTCCTTTCAGAAAAGGTTAACATCTGAGCTAAGCAGGAAGTTAGGCTGTATAGGAATTTTAGTAAAAGGAGTGGGTGTTGATATGAGGAGTGGGTGTGGACCAGTTCAAAAGATATGAGAGTACAGTGGAAAAATTGAAAGCAGTTTCCCATCACCAGAAGATAAGGTAATGCAGTAGGAGTGGTAAAGTGATAAACAATAAAGCTGGAGAATTGGGTAGGAACAGATACTTAAAAATTAGTCTAAATGTTTGAATTTCATTCAGAAAGTACTTGAGAGCCAGGGAAGATTTTCAGCTGGAGAGTGGTGTAATCAGGTTTATATTACAGAATGAAGTCTGGGGAATGGATTGGAGGATATCAAGTATGGAGTTATGGCGATTACTTAGAATTCTAATGATAACAATTCTGTGAAAGGAGATGATTACATGTTCTGAGGAAGAGGCAGTGGGGATGAAGGGGAAGAAATAACCTTGAAGAGTTATGTTTTGGCAGTAACATTGATGGGACTGAATGACTGATTGCATGTGAAATTCAAGGAACAGGAAGGGTCAAGGGCCATTTTTGGATTTCTAACTGGAATCTGGATGGATGATGGAGCACTGGTAGAAGACACAGTTTTGGGATGAAGATGATTAATTTCAATCAAGATGAATTGGAGATTTATGTGAGACATTGGAAATAAGTCATTGGGTGGAATGGCTGGCCTGAAAATTTAGAATGGATAGGATCACCAAGATCATGGAAATATTTTTTCAGTTATCTTGGATACATACCTAGGAGTGGAACTATTGAGCCATATAGTAACTCTACCTTTAACTATAGGAATTTTTGTTTTTTTTACTTGATTTCAATTATAGTTGACATACAATGCTGTATTAGTTTCAGGTGTACGACACAGTAATTAGACATTTATATAACTTATAAATAATCACCCTGATAAACCCAGTACCCATTTGATACCATACATAGTTATTACAATACTACTGACTATATTCCCCATGCTATACTCTACATCCTTGTGACTATTTTGTAACTACCAACATGTACCTCTTAATTCCTCTCCTCTTCACCATCCCTCCACCCCCTACTCTGGCAACCATCAAAATGCTCTTTATATTTATGAGCTTGTTTTTGTTATTCGTTTATCCTGTTTTCTAGATTGTACACATGACATTTGTCTTTCTCTGTCTGACTTGTTCCACTCAACACAATATCCCTTATGTCCATCCATGTTGTTACAGATGACAAGATTTTATTCTTTTTTATGGCTGAGTAATATTCCATTGTTTATATGTACTACCTCTTTATCCATTCGTCTACTGATGGACAGCCTCTATATCTTGACTATTATAAATAATGCTGCAATGAACATATGGATTCACGTGTCCCTTCAAAGTGATGTTTTGGATTTCTTCAAATAATTACCCAGAAGTGGGGTAACTAGGTCTTTCTTTGTCTCTTATTATAACCTTTGATTTAAAGTCTATTTTATCTTATATAAATATAGCTACCCCAGCTTCTTTGTTTGTTTGTTTCCATTTTCATGCACCATCTTTTTCCATCCCCTTCCTTTTAGTCTGTATATGTCCTTAACTCTGAAGTGAGTCTCTTGTAGGCAGCATATGTAAGGGTCTTGTTTTCTTACCCATTCAGCCACCCTATCTTCTGATTGGAGTATTTAATCTATTTACATTTAAGGTAATTGTTGCTAGATATATAGTTTTTGCCATTTTATTATATTTTTTATCTTTTTTTCTTCTTTTCTTCCTCCTTCTTTCCTTCCTTCCTTTCTTCCTTTTCTTTCTTCCTTTCTTTTCTTTCTTCCTTTTCTTCTTTTCTGTCTTTTTTCCTTTTTTGTTCTTCCAGAAGTCCTTCTAATATTTCCTGTAATACTGACTTAGTGATGATAAACTCCTTTAGCTTGTTCTGGTCTGGGAAGCTCTGTATTTATCCTTTGATTCTAAACGATAGCTTTGCTGAATAGAGTAATCTTGGTTGTAGGGCTTTGCTTTTCATTACTTTGAATATTTCTTGCCAATCCTTTCTGGCTTGAAAAATTTCTGTTGAGAAATCAGCTGACAGTCTTATGGGAGCACCCTTTAAGCAACAAACTGCTTATTTCTTGCTACTTTTAAGATTCTCTCTTTGCCTTTAACCATTTGTTGAAAATACTATCCTTTCTCCACTGTATTGTTTTGGCACTTATGTTGAAAATCAAGTGGTCATAAATATAAGTGTTTAATTTTGGACTCTCATTTCTATTCCACGGACCTGTATGTATAACATTATGCTAGTATTTTGAAATCAGGAAGTGCAAATTTGCTCTTTTTCAAGATGATTTTGGTTGTTCTGTGTCTTTTGCATTTTCACATGACTTTTAAGATTAGTGAGTCAATTTCTGCAAAAATGGCAGAAGGACTATTGACATAGATTGGATGTGTAGATCATTTGGGGAAATATTGCCATCTTAATCATGTTAAGTCTTCTAGTCCATGAATATTGATATCTTTCCATTTATTTAGGTTTCCAATTTCTTTCAATGATATTTTGGTGATTTTCAGTGTATGTGTCTTACACTTTGTTTTTTTATAGTAAAATTAATTTAAAATTTAATATCAATCTTGTATTCTCCCACGTTGGGGAACTCGTTTATTAGTTCTAATTTTGTGTGTGTGTGTTTTTTAAGATTTTCTATATATATAAGATTATGCCATACGTAAATAGTAATAATTTTATTTCATCTTTTCCAATCTGGATGCCTTTAATTTCTTTTTTTGTAACTAATTACCTTAGCTCAACCCTCTCGTACAGTGTTAAATAGAAATAGCAAGAACAAACATCTTTATCTTGTCTGTGATCTGAAGGGAAAAGCTTTTACTGTTTACCATTAAGTGCGATGTTAGCTGTGGGATTTTTATTATACTATTTATCATATTGAAAAAGTTCCTTTCTATTTCTAATATAATGAATGTTTTCATCATGAAAGAGTGTTGAGTTTTGTCAAATGCTTTTTCTACAGCTGTTGCAATTATTGAGATGATCTTTTTTTTCTTCATTCTATTAATGTGATGTATCATATAGATTGATTTTATTACGGTGAGCCAACCTTGAACTCTGGGACAAATCTCACTGGGTCGTGGTGTATAATCCTTTTTATATGTTGCTGGACTTCTTTTTTGATATTTTTCTTGAGGACGGCTACCTCTATATTTATAAAGAATATTGATCTGTAGTCTTTTCCCTGTGATATCTTTTCATTTTTCAATATTAGAATAATACTGGCTTTATATAATGAGTCATGAAGCATTCTCTTCTGTATTTGGAAAGATTTTGGAAATATCAGTGTTAGTTATTTGTTAAGTGTTTGATAGAATTCACTGGTGAAGCTATCTGGTTATGAGTTTTTCTTTGTGGGAAGATTTTAGATACGAATCCAGTCTCATATTTTATTATAGGTATATGCAGAATTTTTTTTATTTCTTCAGTAAGCTTTAATAATTTGTTTCTTTCTAGGAATTTTTTCAATTTCAACTCAGTTATTTAGTTTGCTGGTACACAATTTTTCATACTGTTTCTTTATATATTTTTTTTTATTTCTGTAATTCTCTCTCTCACTTTTGATTTTAGTAAATTGCTTCTTAATAACTTGGACAGTCTAGAAAATTATATTTATCAGCTTTGCTGTTTTAGTTTATTGTTTCAAAGAATCAACTTTTGGATTTAGTGATTTTTTCTATTATTTTTTATTCTATATTTTATGTATTTCTGCTCGAATTTTTATTTTTTTCTTTTTTCTCTTTTCTTCAGGCTTAGTCTAAGTTGATCTATCTTCAAATTCTGTCATTTCAAATCTGCTATTGAATCCATCTAGTTAATTTTTTATTTCAGTTTTTATAATTTTTCTGATCCTGAATTTCTATTTTTTAACCTTTTTTTCCGTTTATTGATATTCTGTATTTGATTAAACATAGTTCTAAAATTTTCCTTTAATTCTTTGGACATGGTCTTATTTAGTTCTTTGAAAATGTTTACAATAGCTGGTTTAATGTCTTTGTCTAGTAAGTCTAATATCTGAGGTCCTCAGAGATGGTTTCTTTTGACTACTATTTTCCCTTTGTATGCACCATAAATTTATATTCTCTTAAATGCCTTGTAGTTGTTTTTTTTTTCTTTTTATCGAAACCAAACATTTTCAACTATATAAATCAGTTTTCTCCTCTTCCTCCAACTCCCCCTGGGGTTTTCTTGTTGTTGTTTGGTGGTGTTATTTGGTTACTATGGATGCTTGGTTTTTTTATTGAGTTTCTGAATTAATTTCATAGTTTCTGAATTCTTTGTTTTGTATACCACTTAATGTCTCTTCTCAGCTTAGTGATCACCTAATACAGTCTCCCTGACTTTGCTCAGGAGCTTTGCATGTGTTTGGGAGAAATATGCCAACACGCCAGGAGGTAGTTTAAACTCTACTTTAGCCTTCACTTCCTGCTTTTGCAGAGACTCAGAGTAATCCATGTATGGGAGATTAGGGCCTTTTCAGGTCTTTTCTAAGCACATGCACATCCTTGCAAATGTGTGTAGCCTTTTAGATTTCCAGGAATATATTGGATATTTTCAACATCCTGTATGAAAATCTAATTTTCCAGTTTTTCCTTTAAATATTTTTGTTAAGTCTCTTACTTAACTCAACTGGTTTTACTACCTCAAGCAGCTGTACTCTTAAACAATGGCATTTATTGTTTCGACAAATGCCTTAGGGACAGAGCTGTTACCACTGAGCAAGATTAGTCATATTTGATTTAGCTGTCACTCAGGTCAAATAAAAACAAGTCCTGAGAATGAGGTGCCAGACAGGAAATCATGATGATTCTCATGGGATGAGGTTTTTGGCAAACTTCAAACCTATTCTGTTCCTTCCATTGACTCCTAGACTGCTGGTTTTCACAGTTAGTATAGTTATATAGCTTTTGGATCGAAGGCTACCACAGAAATTAGAGGGTGGGAGGTGGATATAGGACAAGTTGAAATGCCACAAAGCTTGCTGTTTTTACTAACGTTCGGCTGTTTGTTTTTTTTTAATAAATGATCCTCGTATTTTTGAAAACTTTTCATTAATTTCTAGAGTTCTAAAAAAGTTTATTTTGATCCTTTTTGCAATTATTCTCATTGCTTTTATAGATGAGTGTATTTATGGAGATCTGTACTCTGCCATTCAGAAGTGTTTCCTATTAGAATTTTTCAAGCTCCTTATATATAGTTTCTAATGTTTGGGCAAAGTTGAAACTCATTGCTTTTTTGAGAAAAGAAGAACAAGGGCTAGATTATGGAAAACACAAGCATTTAAGACCAAGAATAGAATCAGAAGCTTATGAATGAGTTAGATAGGAAATGGTTCAGAAATGAATGGGGCTTATAAAAAATGAAAGAGGAAAGAGTTTCAGGAAGAGAATAGTGAAAGCTGTTGAATGCTGCCTACATAGTTCAGAATATGGATTGGAAAATATTGATTGGAATAATCTGCTAAGAGGTCAATGATCTTTGTCAGAGCAATTGCAATGAAGCGGTGGGGTAGAATCCTAACTGCAATAAGTTCTGACATAAATGGGAGGTTAAAAAAAGAGAAAACAAGTTTTACTCTGAATAAACTGGACTATGAATAAATGAGAGATAATGTAGGCTAGTAGCTATTATAAAATGTAAAGTCAAAAAAGTTGCTTTCTCCCAGACATCAATTCAACTGGTTTATTCATTCACAGATTTCTTTTTGGCCTTTACCTAGTCAAACAGTCCCCAGCTTTTTGGTACCAGGGACCGGTGCTCCTATGAGAATCTAATGCCTGATGCTCTGGAGTGGAGCTGAGGCAGCGATGCTAGCATTAGGAGCGGCTATAAATATAGATGAAGCTTCACTTGCTCACCCATCACTCACCTCTTGCTGTGTGGCCTGGTTCCTAACAGGCCACAGACCAGTACTGGTACACAGCCTGGGGGTTGGGGATCCCTGCCATAGACCATAGGGCCATCACCAGTAGCTTGGACTTGTGGATGAGAGGGTTACTTTTCTCCCATTATATGTAAAAGAAATGTGATGCTAGACAGATAAATTACGCCTTCAAATAGATCCTCAGTGAAACTGTATGACTGGATCTATGAGGGGCAGTAGACTAGAATATACATAACATCTGAGAAAACAGAGATTGAGATTAAATCACAGCCCCTCCACTACAGTTACTAGCTGTATGACCTTGGCCAAATTACTCGACTTTCTCAGCTTCACCTTATTTATGTGGAAAATGATACCAATCTTTCAAGATTCTCATGTGGATTAATTGAAATAATGCCTAGGCTTTAGAGTAAGGAGGAAGATGCTATATGATTGATGGAAAATTAACCTTTTAATGTTAGTTTTCTTATCTATAATATACGAGAGGTGGATATTATAATCTCTGTGCTCCTTTCCAGTTCTAACCAAACAGGCCTCTAATATTTTTTAATTCAATACTATTCTCCATGTACTTTGTGGACTAGATGGATATTTGAAATTGATCTAGGATTTAAACTGTTCTTTGTAAAGAGTTTCCATTAGAAAAGGCATTTAGAATTCCAAAGGATTTACTTACAAATAAAATTGAAAGAGAGCTCTGCTGAACTGGGGTTTACTTTTAAATAGATGAGCTCATTTTAGGACATATAGAGAGCACTCACCAAGGCACATTTCATAACCTTTGGAAATGAGCTTTGAAGAGTGGCACATCTTGCATGATGTCATATCCCAAAGAGTAAGTCTGTGTTTTGGGGGCCCCTGGATTGATTATTCTACCTGAAATATTTGTATTTATGAATGTTTATAACTGCTATTTTTTTTGGTGGTTGAGGAGACTCTGAAGCAATAAGCCACATGATAAAGAAGGGCAGAACTGAAACTAACTAAGTATTCTGAGGAGAAGTAAAGGGGTGAAACAAGAGTGAGTGAGGATTGGTGAGACCAACAGAACATAATGAGATCAGGATTAGATCAGGGGCTTAGAGACACAGGAAAAAGGGAAGCTGGAGGCCCATTAAGGCTGAGCTGAGCTAGAACAGGAAGAACAAACCAAAAATGACTTGTCTCCTTAGAGACTTTTCCCCAGCAATGCTCTCAGCTTGTTTCGTTCAGTTTACTATGTACTTTGGTAGAATTTTATTTGGGTAGACGTAGTATGAAATTTACCCTCTCATTTCAGGCAAGAATTGAAAACTTGTTCATTTTCCATTAGCAGATTAGTGCTTTAAAGTTTAAGGAAAATAAGCTCTGTGATTTAAATGGAGATAAAATGACTAGGAAATAAGAATACAAAGCAATAGTATTGTATTTATTGTATTTATTAGAAGCCTCTTTCCACACAACTTTTAACACTTGGTTTCTCAACTACAGTTTCTTCCTGAATTGTGAAAGAATTTCTACTTTAAGAATTTCTTCTTTTTTCCTCCTTCTGCTTATTCTTCCCATGTGGCCTGTAGCATAACTTTATTTTTAAAATTAAAGATGGTTGGCAAATTTTCTTTTGGGGGTGTCCCCAATTCCACATTATTTCTTGAGATAGCTGGAACTGTCCAGGATATCCTGGGAATTCTGATCTACATTGTCTACTTTACTGGAGACTCCATATTCGTTCAAGACATTTTGCTCACATATGACTTTTGGCAAGAAAGAATGACTGGAAGGTCATTGGATAGCCCTTTGTCTAAGTGGACCCTTTGGGTGGGATTATTGATCAGCGGGGGCTCTGTAGACAGCTAGGCAGCACTACAGCCCGAGAGATCTTCCTCAGCAACCTGCAAATGACACTAATATTATGAAAGATTTCTCCAAAGACAGACATTTTCAATTAGCCAAATTACTCTAACAGGGCATAGCTCTGGAAGATTTAAGGCAGAGCTAGTTGCTCTGCCAGCCAAGAAAGAGACCTGCTCTTCCAGTTGAAAGGGAAGCACATCTTTCCCTGCCAGCTTGAAATGAGATGGTTCTTGCAGTGACAGCAATTCTACCATGCACATTTGATTTAAGGCCCTTGATTACCATATTTTTGTAATTATTATCAGGCATTGCTAAACCCTGGGAAAAGTATGGGCCTCATATGTGAGGATCCTGGAGCTTAATCAAAATGCAGCGTGCAGAATGAATCTTTCTTCTTGATGTTTTACCTCTTTTCAACCAATTGTTCTTGGTTTGAGTAAAACTGTAGCACAACTCTTTGCCAGTAATTGTGATTCATTTTCACTTTGCTAATCAAAAAGTTGTTTCACAAGACTCTGATTGTATTTAAGACACCTTATAGAGGTATGATTTTTCTCTAATTTGGCTGGTGTAGATCTCATATTTTATATGAAGTCATAGGAAAGATTTGTAAAGCCTCCTTTAGCTTATATGTTTTCTTAGTCTAGCTAAGCACTCTCACAAGGTTTCTAAAAGGCAAATATCATATTATTGGTATCTAAAATATATTTTGTTTTTCTGTTAAAGGTCAATGATATCTAGACTAGTGTTTCTATTTTTTTCCTTCTTAGGGACAGTAAGTTACTGAAGAAACACAAATTTTGGAGGATTTGTAAAGGAGAGAGAAGTTACTTTTTCTTGATGAGCCATAACTTCAATCAACTCTATTATGTTAAATATCCAACTTTGCCCAATGCTGTGTTTCACTTATGGTGAATTCAGCAGCATGGTATGAAGGAAACAGGCCTGGGCTTAATTCCATAAGATCACAGTACAAATCTGAACTCTTCTTATATATAGGTGTAAACATGGATAGATCTCTTCATCCTTTAGGCCTTAAATCTCTTCTGCAATGTGGTGACATTGGAATAGGTTCTCTCGAGGTCTTCTCCATCTCTGACATCCTTTGAAGGCAGGAGTCCCTCCTCTTGAGGAAGTAATTATAAGCATCCAAGCATTTAGTATACATTTTGTAAGAAGTTATTTATGACACTCGATTAATTTTTTTAAGAACTTTTTTCCTTACAAGATTTCATCCCTACCTGTCTTGTATTATTGCAAGCACTAGAAACTTGGGAAAGTTGGAATCAAAGGATACATCAGCATCATTCTCTTATTCATAGACTCATGGTTAAAATGGGAATGGCTTCTTTTGGTTTGGGGAATATTATAACCATCGGGACACGTATAACACACACATATTCTGACTTCTCAGTTACATGTTAAGTCCCTGAAGGTCTGAGAGTATATAGGGGGCGGGGAGATTTAAATATCTCTAGCACCTACCATTTATCAGTTGGCACCATAACTAATCACTTAATATGTTATATGATATGATTTTTTTGTAAGCAAAGCTTATGGAAAATTATATAGGCTAAAAATTTCCTCTTAATTACTGCAGTGTAAACAATTTTTCACAAAACTCAATGAAAAGGAATGTAGAAATGAAGAATTTAGTTTATTGTGGTAAACCGAAATCTACTCTGGTGTAATTAGTGCTTATTTGATTTTTAATTGACAGTACCTCCCATAAATTAAATTGTATGCAGCTGAGTAGTTATTACTCCATGAATAGCTTACCTAGTATATAATTATATACTATGTATCTGTCTGGTTTACCCCCAACCCTTAAAACTATAAATTGAGAACCAGAACCAGGATAAATCAGTTTCTTACAACATTTAAGTATGTCTTCCTTCTCTAAACTCTATAGCCATTACTTTGTTCTATTGGTTTGACAACTATGCTACATCTTTTTTTGAAGGATTGTGTTGCTATTGCAGTCTTTGGTATTTGTCCTTCTACCCCAGATAGATTGCAAACTGGTTGAGAGAAAAATCACATATCTTATGATTCTGTATTCTAAGTTTGTAATAGAGTTTTACTTATCTAGAAAGTACTCAATTAATATTTGCTAGAATTATCTAAGTAGGACAATAGACACATTACCCTTTGGAAATTCACAATAAAATCAACAAATATAAGTCTACTTATATTTCTAATTCATGAAATAACTTTAATACAGAAATAACTATTTTTCTTTTATGATGATTTTACCACTCTAAATTTTTGTTATTCTGTTTCCCATATATAAGAAAAAGGTATATTTAGGTCCTGTAGATCCTGCCTACATAAGTCCACGGTCTTATGTAAGTGTAGGATTGTTCGAAATTTTAAATGCTTTTAATCCATCTAGAATAACAAATTTGTTGCATATCTGAATTTTTTAATCAACACATTAAATGTGAGGCAGCTTTCTAATTATTTGAAAGTATAGTAGAGTTTATTAAGAGAAATCTATATTATGTCTAATTTATATCTCATAAATGCACATGTAAATAATCCTTTGCCTAAGTTTTGAAGAATTTTGGTTCTTTTTTTCCAGGAGAAAACTAACCTAGACATCTAAAAGTGTAGTAAATAAAACATTTATAAAGGCATTATAAAAGGGACACTCTAGGAAAGTATATAAATCAGGGTCCCTGGAGTCCTTTTTAAGATTCAGGATAAGGAAGTAATTTCTCTCATTACACTCCCTTGGTGTGAATATGATAGTTCACTATTTCATAAATATTTAATGAATTATTATTTCCTACAACTTAAGAGTGTTTGAACAGTTTAAGCTTTGTTTGGAATACAAGTATATATCTGGCTGTGTGGGGAAATGAGTTATTATAAATGCTTAACACTGTGAGTGTGTCTTGAAAAAGTCTGGGAAAAATAATTTCTAAGTTTTAGAGCAGAAGGATATTTACTGGGATTTTTTATGGTATAAATTTGAAAGTGTCTGATGGGAGTGCTTCCTCATTCTTAAATCTTAAAGTATCATTATTGTTGTTGTTGTTGTTGTTGTTATTATTGATGTCACTAGTACAAGTAATGAACTTTACAAAAATTGTAAAAATCATCCTGGGTGCCTTACTTATTTATACTTGTTTAAGTTAAATCTCTACAATGTCACCATCAATGTCTCTTTTACACTCCAATAAACTAGAGCATAGATGCCTAAGAACTTGAAGCAAATAAGTGCCGAAACTAAATTTCATCCTAAATATCTCACATTCCAAAAATCCATGCTCTTAAATTGCATTGTGTTGATTTTCTATACTGAGGAAAAGTTATTTTTCCTTTTGCTATCAAAATATAGGTGATTTTTTGCATACTGGTTCTGGCACTGTCTCACATAGGAGCTTCCAATAACTGCCAGTCACAGGGTGACAATTATACTTGATTAAACAGATCCAGTAAGTACTTGATCGACTTTTTCCCATAAATGCTGACATTCTGCAGCCAAAGGGAAAAGAACACTTGCTATTATTCAAAGCAATCTGGCCATCTCTCCTTGTCCCTCCCAATAATACCAGGCCCTAATTTTCCTAAGATCAGTGTTTCCAGATCCTTAAACTCAGCTTGGATTCCAAGGTTTCTATCAAATATTTTCTTAGATAATTTGAAATGTTGAGGTCTGTAAGCCCTCCAAAGAGATAGGTATGACAATTTGTGAGATTTGAGAGTATGCTTGGCAAAGTGTCACTGTTGCTATTAGTTATTCTATCCCCGATAATTCATTGCTATGGATTTTGAAGTCCTTATAATGTTCCAGAATCCTCTAAAAATACATAGGAAAAAGTGCTTCAAAAATTATAAATGCATGCTATTATGAGAATATACATAACCCCACAAAATAGTATTATATATTTATAGTCCACTGAAAAGATGACTTTAGCAATGTTTCTCAAAAAGTGATCAGAATTGTTCAATGAGCTTGATTCTGCTCTGGGAATTATGGTCCCTGCCTCAGACTGCCATACTCTCAAACATAGAATATTAGGGTAATATAAATGGCATAAGACCATAAAGTTTAATTTTATGTGGCTCTTGAATGTGCTCCAGCAGCATTCCTGAATGGTCCTCCAAAAATGACTCAGTAATTTAGGTGTTTCCTACAGTGGGCTCCTCCACAATTCAGAGTCCGTTATTTCCAGCTATATAGATTAAAAAGTGGAAAAGCACAGGAAAGAGTAAGGAAAATCTATTGAGGGAGGACTTGAGCCTCAAAGAAGATCTTATGGGCCAAGCCCTAACTTTGGCCAGAACTGGTCACATGAACAAATAGAATGTAAGAGCACTGACCATATGCCCAGGGGGCTAATAGATGTAATTTGGTGGGCACATAGCATTTTCTCTGTCTCATAGTTTATATGAGTAGAGGCTGGATAGAGCAGAGAAAAGCAAACTCAAGTCAGAATGAAACATGTTGATTCTAATAGAATTTAATGGGTGTCCAACATGTCTTTATAGTTAATATGGACCCATGCAAAAAACATGTGACTTATAGACAGGTCTTATTGTCATTTTTGTAATCTATATGGTCCTTGAAAAGATCCAAATGTGCATTATTGCTAAAGAATATCTGAAACCAGGGCTGGATGAATGGGTGTGTACTTAAGTTTTTGCACAGGGCTCTGCTCTCATAAAAGCCCCACATTTGATTCAATGCTCTGTTATTGCTGTTTTAGAATTTTTAATAATTTTGAACAAGGGGACTCATATTTTCATTCTACACTGGGCAATTATTCTAAGCATTCTGGCCATCTCCCATTATGTTGCTGGTCCTACCTGAAACTCATGCCTTAGCAGAGACTAAAACTGGGCTCAGTGATATAAAGAAGATACAGTCTTTAAGATGCAGCTAATTCTAATTGACCTTTTAAAGAAAACAAGTTACAATAAGAAAGTCGTGTATGTGTGTTTGTGTGAGGGTGTGTGCATGCACACACACATTAACATGTCCATGCAGAAATATGTTTTCTAGGGACAAAGATTATTGGGAGCGATTTATTTTAATTGATATTAGTTGAGCATCATTCCATTGTTTACTGTTAGTTACTCATGTGAAGAGTTGGTTGATGTTGATAGCACAAACATTTGTTTCACATATATGGGTGTTTCAGTTGGGTAAGTTTTAATTAAGCAACCTTTATTGTACAAGTAGTTGTTTTTGAAACCATGAGAAAACTCCTTGCTAATTCTGTTATCCTGAATCTGAAGATGTTGAATCTTGTCTACTATAACCTCGAATGTGATTTTGGCTATGAATGCCCCAAATATTTGTCAATAAGAAAAAGGAATAAGAAACTTCTAATGTAATGTGTTAAATTCTATTTCTATAATACCTGGTACAATTTAACTCTTCTCAAGCTCATAGAATCATTTGATTCTGAAATGATTTATTTTTAAATCTTGTTTCTATATTGCTACTCTAGCATATCACATTTCATAAGGATTTATTTATTTGCACATTTGTCAAGGGGACACATGAACTCTTAACTCCTTGATAGGAGGTGTTATTGTCATTCATCTTGATATTCCTAGAGCCTAATAGAATTTCCAGGCACCTAGAACATGTTCAATAAATATTTGATGAAGGAATGAAGGAATAAATAAGTTATAATAAAAATACCATATATTTTTCTTTCAGCAAAATATCTATGTCCAAGTCTTAAAGGAAACGTGTGCTCTTAATAAAGACAAAATCAAGATGTTCGTCTTGTAAGAACATTTTAAACTTGCATTTTGTTGTTTAGCTCACAACAGCTATATTACAGGTGGCAATTAAAGAAAACATACTTTTATTAAGTAAAATGAAAACATCTAAAGGATAAAAATAGTGCGTACCTAACTGGCATACTAAGAGGGTCATTATTGTATTGAAGGAGTTTTTGTCCTGTTAAAAAAAAAAATTGAATTGCTTAAATTCACTTACACAACACACGTACGAGTAAAGAACATACACAGATTTCATAGGATAGATATGTTAATATGCTTTTGTATCAAACTTGCTACTAATGATGTAATTTTTTTCTATAGTCTACTAGTAATGGCCATGAATAGAGGTCACTATGTCTTAGTTTCCTGTGGCTATTATAACAAATGATCACAAACTTGGTGGCTTAAAACAACAGAAATTTATTCTCTCCTAGTTCTTGAGGCCAGAAGTCCAGACCCAATATCACTGGGCCAAAATCCAAAACATGTCTGCAGGGCCACACTTTTGCTAGAGGCTCAAAAGGAGAATCCGCTTCTTTCCTTGTCCAGCTTCTGGTAGCTTCCAGCATTCCTGTGTTTACATCACCCCAATCATCAAAGCCAGCCAGCATCTTTAAATCTCTGTTTGTTCTGCCCACATATTGCCTTGTCTTCTCTGTGTACCGGATATCTCTCTACCTCTCTCTTATAAGGACACTCATGATGCATTTAAGGCTCACCCAGATAATCCATAATAATTTCCCTATCTCAGGACCCTTAATTTAATCTCACTTGCAAAGACACTTTTCATAAATAAGCTAACTTTTATGAGGTTCCACAGATTAAGATCATCTGTCTTTTGAGACACTTATTCAGCCTGCTATATTTGTCTTTTGCATTAATGACCAAGTAGTAGGATTCCAGATAAAGTATAATAGTTTATTTTTCTTAATACTCACTGACGCAGGAATAAGGTGCTGCGTAAGTGAGTGCGGGAGAACTATAAACTAAATAACACTAAAGGAAATCCTGCCTGAAGAAGCAAGCTTTGGCAAGTAGGACTCAGAGAGGGAGCTCATAACTTCATGATAATACTTGACATAAATTAAAGTAATGTTAATTGTCTCCCCCAAAGCATGGCCATTAAGCAGCTTATTGCTCCTACCTTAAGAATTTATTTTGGCATTTCTTGTGGTTCTACGTTTTCAATGGTATTTTACTTTTTACCCAGTGGGGCTATAAACACCTCTCTGACAATCCTTTCTGGTATATTTTATCTCTAAGTATAACAACAGGAGGAAATAAATGACCAAATAGGTCCTGATAAGCTCTGCAGCAATCAAAGACAAAGGGCCCTATAAAGATGTCAGTAGGTGGAGCTCCATTTTGAAACACAGTTCCTAAAAATGGAAAGAATAAGTGTGTCTACATTCCTTAGTTATGAACAGCTAAACTGTCAGTGACCTTGCAACTGACTAGGGAGGAATTTTCTATTTTATTTTTTCTTCTGTGCTGAGGGAAGACCATCTGAACCATGAAAGAATATGTTTCAATTCCTTCAACACATTTTTATTCATTCCCTACTGTGTGCCAGTTACCGTGTGCAAATCCCTGGCTAATACAATTGCTTTATTTCTCCCTGTCAGTAGCTATTTGTGTAATTTTCAAGTTCCTCAAAACTTTGCAAAGTTCTGTTCTTGGTCATTTACAACTGAACCAAGGTTACAAAAGGACAGTTTAGTTGTGGGGGCGAAAATAGGAAAAAAAAAAAGAATGCTAAGAAGTTAACATAAATGTCCTCTAGCACATTCCCTGTTCTGAGGGCTAATGTACTGTAGCAATTCATCAGTCATTCTAATAGTTTTTTAACTTCTGTCAGAAAGCCTACTAAATGCTAACATCTTAAATGTTTAATATTCTAAACGCATTTTCATTAATCATGCAAATTATCTGGGCATCCATGTTCTACAATAACTCTTTTGAGATTAAGAGGCCTAAGGCTTTGTGTTTAAGACACCCATGTTAGCAAGTGACATTATAGATGAAATATAATTTAGAATTAAAGAATTTAGAAATAAGAAGTTAGTAAAATCCCAATATCCATGGGCTATCACATTTATAAAAAAACAACCCTGAATGATGTTAATGTCGGATACTTCTGATTAGCTGTAAGCAACTAAAATATACATTTACTTCATTCTATTTCATTATATAGTCAGCGAATGGATATTAATGTTGGTACATGGTATATTGTCCAAACAGAAATGCCCTATGTTTTATAGAAAAGTGGACTATGGGCTTGGTCGTTAGTAAAGGATAGAACACGTGTTCCTCACAGTTAGGTTGGCCCGAACTGCATCATGAAAATCTCCATTTATGTGCTGCCAGTTCCTCCAGTTCTAGGAAATCTTACCTGCTTGGAAAAATGAGAAATATGTGGGTGGGCTTCATGAAACAGATGGATAAGGGATTGAAAGGGGTAAAGGGCATGAGTTTTGGTAGTGTTAGTGGAAATATTTTACCCTGAAGCCATTTGATTATCAGTAGGGATGGAGGCTGTTCATGAAATAGGTAGAAACGACCTGAGACCATGTAAATGTAATTATACTGAAGTCACAGAACAGTGCTCACTGGACTCAAGAGCATGACCCAAGTAACTGGAAATCATGAGTAATGGTGGAGCCCAGCTCCCATCAGGAAACAGATAGCATGAATTGGGATAATCCAAGGAAGGTTTATTTATAAAGAGACAAATTACAAAGGTTTGGGCAAGGTGGAGGGTAGGGGAACCATTAAGGGCTGTGCAAGTAGTGAGCGCTAATGACCACAGAGCCATTATTAAATCTAGGCCTAAAATGATGAGAGAAATGGGTAATTATCAGAATCTGAATAAAGAAAATATGTACAAAAAGTCTACTTTAGGGATTGAGCTTTGATTATGGGAGATGGCCAGCACAAGGTGATCTCATGGTAAGAATAAATAACCTGGTCTCATTTCCCTCTTTCCCAACAGTCTCCTGATGGGGCTTTCCATTCACTAAATCCAACAGAAACCTGAGAGCACAGATCAAGAATGTATGAAGTCCATACAGCTCTGCCTCCCAGAGGCAGTACCAGGGCTTCACATGTGGGGAGTGGATCTGAAGGAAGACACTAGGAGTCAGAAACATCTAATTTTGATAGGAATATTGCTTCTTTGGTTATGTGACCAAAATTCACACATACACTTTGAATGACTTTCTTTTTTTTCAACGATTTCTTATATTTTTATGGTTATTTTATTTCGCACTATCTACTGATGCTCTATTTGTTATCTTAACAAAATTTTTAGTTTCATTGTTGCTTCTGCAGTACATGTGCATGAACCACCTTAGCCTCTGAGTGATCAGCTGTTAAAAAACAAACATACCTAAATGCCATCCAGACAGTTTGTTATTCCCCCATGTAGCTTTTTTCAGTGTAACAGTGTGCTTTTAAATGTCTGTAGTGTGTATTATTAAAGAAGCACTGAAGTCTTCACTTTTTTTACATGGTTTGCCTTTTAATTGTATTTCTCTAGTAAAATATTTAACCAATACTTCCTTAATCATAGATTCTAAAGTACAGTAAAAACCCCAAGGGAAATACAGTTGTTATATAGAGAAACAGATTTTGTTCCCGGGTGTTTTTAATGCTTGGTGCAGGAATGAATGAGTAAAGGTTTCAAGAATGAATAGCTGTGGAAAAGCAACTTATTGTTGCATATAGTTCCTGCAGCCCCTGGGTACAAGTACTTATGTATCTCTTTTTGTTGAGCTCTCTATTTTTTTATGAATATGCATATTGGGAAAAAAACTTCCATCTGCTCTTTTTTAGCTGATTCTATCACATTTTTGAGCTGCGCTTCATTATGGAGCTTCAGAAAAAGATGATCATTTACATTACATATGGATATAAAGGAGAGAAAGAGTTGATGAATTGCAAACAAGTATAATTTATATGGACAAAGTATGCCAGAAGTGCTTTTCACCCCATTTTACTCTGCAAATGGAATGATTCCTGCCCATTCACTTGGCCCGGTGCCCAAGAACTCAAAGAGGAAAACCATCCTGTTAGTCATATGCATCAGGATTCCACTCCTTTCCTGTGAAGAAAAGGTTCTGTGCACTCAGGCCCACCAGGGACACCAGAAGGTCAAAAGAGATCTCAGAATTTACTAATGTTATTTTTTAGGTTCTTCCATCATGGCTTCTTAATTTGTAATATGCATCATGCAAACACATTGATACTCTGTTGGTAATTCAAATGTAAGGATTTGCATGATGAAAAAGGAAAGGGGAGTAATGAAAATCTCACATTTTCCTGGTGACCTCTCCCTGCACTTTGATTTCCCATGGCAGATCATTTGCCTAAATGTCCGTAAGCTTCATAAATATGTAAATATCTGCATTTAGGGTTTCTTCCTAAGGGTTTCTCTTTTGGCAGTTGCACAATCAGCCATGACTCTATATTGTAAAGCCCAGGACCCATGGTGTAGTAATAGCACTGATAATCCCAAATCTTTTATTTATTTATCTGTTCATTAATATAGGCATTTATTTATTTATTCAATCACGCAGCCTTCAAAAATAGTTATTCCTTTCATGTGCCAAGGATGAGGAATCAAAGCTAATTACAACATAGCCTCCTTCTAGACTGTCCGCAGTAAAGAAAGAAATGTTCTGTCATGATAGAAGGGTCATTTATCTGCCAAGTTCTGTTAAATGAGCTGATTCTCTTTCACTGCTGCTGGATATTACAGTTGTCTAAGCCCTTAGACAATTTGTCTGAAGGATTTAAAATTACTACAAGTCTGTGCCTATGTTATTGTAACATGTGCACTACTTCCATTTTATGTTTAGATATCAGTTTTTATGAACATACTGCATGCACTGTGCTGAGTGCTTTGCCATATTATCTTATTTATCAACACAGTAATATGAAATATTATTACTATAATTATTTACATTTTGTAGAGAGCAAAGCCTAAGCTCAGAGAATAAGTGACCTGCCCAATGTCACATAAGTCTTCAAACCAGGACCTCTAGTCTATGTGTGTAGGTCAACGACGAGTGTGATCAGATGAACTCAGTAGTTAGCTAGGAGGTAAGATAAAGTGAGAGTTTTGTCTGTCTTATTTCCATAGCCAAAAAACCTGGTCAGATTTACAAACTATTGTTCTCTTGCCTATATTTAGTTTCTATTCATTCTGCTTTCAACTTTTATAAAATTTTAGCATGACTTCCCACTCTATAAAGTTGCACATGAAGTTTGCATGCTGATTAGTTATACAATTTTCTTTGTTCGTGGTGGGGGGATGGAAGTGCGTGCATGTGTGGGCTGATGGAATATCAAAAATTTCTTCATATTATTTTTCTCAGAAGTTATGCTTGTAACGGAAGTTTCTCAACATGAAATGTCATCAATTTAGCCCCACACAGGAAGTTGCAAGGCACTTGAGTCTAACCTCAGTAAACTGTATGTTCTCTAAAACCTGATAATCTTTAGCTGCCTATCATTTTTAACATTTTAAAAGTTGTTTTATTTCTTAACTAATTGTTTTGGCAATTTCTTTGATAAAAAAAAACACTTCTGATAAAATACTTCGGAGTAAAGATATATTTGTGTTTATATCAACAATAGAATGGGAGTGGAGGGGGGGGGGTAAGAATTTAAATGATCTGAATTTTGCTCTTACCAAAAATGTATTATGAGAAATTTACCCACTTACCTGGAATAAAATTTCTCTTACCATGTATGCCATCACAACATACTTGAATTTGTAAATATAGGATAACCCTGGCAGAATAATCATTTCATCCCCAAACTGTATTACCTTTCTATGCTGAAAGATAGCTGGTTCCAATGAAGAGGATATGGGGAGATTCTAATGCAGATTACCTAATCCAAAAGGCCTTTATTGACATAGATAGTCTCAGGCAACAAATATGCTTAATGTCTAACTATTGTCAAGTGAACAAATAAGCTAATGAGACTAAGACTTACCAGGTTTCAGTCTAGAAACACAAAGCCAGTGTGATCATCTGTAAACATTAAAATGTCAACCCTCTCACCACCTCCACATCGACTCTTTAAAGGCTCAGACTCATGTCTCTCTCCCAGCCAAAACAGCAGAAAGCCTAAGGCTCTGAGCTACTTCACCACCTTGGATGGACTAGCATCTACCTTTCCACTCCTCTTTATCCAGCTTTCCATGGTTAAGAGAAAAACTTAAGAAAGAAATCCAGTAGGTACAGTGAAGGCAGCAGCAGCCCCTTAATATGGTGTATATTTTTGCTACAAATGTGTCCTTTTTAGTTCTATGATCTATGAAGGGGCCATCCTTCCATCAATTTGAGCCTCGTGGTGTCTTCACTTTCCTCTTTTACTTCCTCTTTGCAGGAATCCAATCTCTCTTTCTATACTTCAGTCTCCTCAAGGCCTCTGCAACACTTCTACTCAAAAACATTTCCCTGAATCCTTGATCGGGTACCAGATATTCATTTTGAAGGGATTGAAGTTGTGACTGAGTATGCTTCACAAGAGATTTTTACCACTTTACAATCAAGTAATTCTTTAGGTGCTGCCTAACCTACAATTTTCTGATATTATCATAAAGTAGTTGTACTCTCTTGACCTCCTTTAAATATCAGGTTGATTAAAGTTTAAAAATTATAGTCGGTGGCTATGGTGTGTCCAATGAGTCCAAACAGAATAATCTATTTGGAGCAGTAGCCATAGCAGGAGTGGGGCCACAATGGACACAGCATATTAGAAGTTTGAAACACTTTTTACTGCTGTGGAAAAGGAAGAACAGAAGTAGGCGTGTTGCTTTACTCCTGACCGAGGAGTGCATATGGGATTAAATCTCATGGATCTGAAAAAAAAAAAAAAATACGTTAGAGATTAACAGTTGTTCCACAGCATTTGCAATAACACTTTGTGTTTCTTGATTTTTCCTAAGATATTATGTTTCATATATTTAAAAAAATGTTTAGGTCACTTTGGAAGGTATTTACCTATAGGCTGAGTAGATTGATTTAAATATAAATATAGAATGTTATATGAGAATCATTATTGTATTCAATGCACTCCAGCAAACATTTCCTAAATGCCCACTCTGTACCCAGCGTAATACCAGCAGGCATCAGAGATTAAGGAGGGTAAACAAAATAATTTCTAGCACAAGGAGGTCACAGTCTCATGGAAGGACAAGTGTCATACATATAGATAAATTATAATTTGATAAGTGCTATAATCAACAGAGATGCAAGTTGCTATGGAAACACAAAGAGGAGAACACCAAAGGAAATCATGGAAGGGCTTTACAGAGTAAGTGACTTTTGAATTATGTCAATATCCCCCCACCCCAATTTATATGTTTAAGCTCTAACCCCCGATGTATGTAATTTAGAGATGGGGCCTTTAGGAGATAATTTGGTTCACATGAGGTCATTAGGGTGGGGCTTCATGATGAGATTAGTGGTCTTCTCAGAAGAAACACCAGAAAGCTTGCAATCTCTCCTTGCCATGTGAGGACACTGTAAGAAGATGGCTCTCTGCAAGCCAGGAAGTGAGATCTCAACAGAACCCAACCACACTGGCAACCTGATCTTGAACTTTTAACCTCCAGGACTGAGAAGATAAATTTCTGGTTGTAAGGTGCTCAGTTTATTGTACTTTGTGTGGCAGCCTGTACTGACTGATGCATAGAAGTATTCAGGAAATTGGATAACACAGATCTGGGGCTCAGGAGATAGATTGAGGTGAGGTATATATATAAAAGACCTTGTCTTATAGGAGATATTCTGTCTAAAGGTCTAATATGAAAATACTTTAAGTAAAACAAATCTGGAAAATACCAAATGCACACAGTTCTTTTTATTATTAAAATTAGGACATTTCAAAAGTAAAAGTATTTACACTTAAAGGTGAAACATCTGTACATTATTAAAATTAGTTTTACTAATTAGAATTGACAATATCTTATCTACACTTTTAAACCAAATAACAGTGAAGAAATCAACAAAAAATAGTTACTAAAACGCCACTGTGGATAAGTATAGAAGTCTCCAATATTAACCTGCACTTTCCCAGTAAGTATAAAGATGACTGTAAATGCTTCTTAGACAATTGGCTATCACACGCATGCTCCACTGCTATCATTCAATAATATACACAAATTCAAACCTGGCAGGTATGAAAAAGGTGGGTTTTTTTTTGCAGAATTTATCATTTTGCACTTATAAAGTCAAATAAAAGCTTATGTCATATCAAAGGTTTGTACTGTACATTTCTAATACAGATATGTGAAATATTAACATGTAGAATTTAAAATAATAAATATACATATTGTTTATAATAATTGGGAATGTTAAAGATGTGAACTTTTATGTACAACTATTCAGATTAAAACATTTTAACTTTAGGTTGTATCTTCAAATACTTCTCTTCCTCTCCGATTTGATCTTTTAGCTCAAGAAAAGTTAAAATGGAGTGCATCTGTAGATATAGAGTTCAGAATGTGTGTTCAGTCACTTGTTTCTGTGATAGTTATCTTCTGTACCATGTTGGAAAGATTTTCAGACTCCAGATCTTCTTTGCCATTATCCGAATTTTCTGATGAGATGTAACAACCAGAGTCCCTTGGGCAGTCATCTAGCTGTGACTTATTTAAGGAGATGTCAGGGCTTAAGGATAAGGGCACAGATTCATTTTCTTGCTCTTGAACATCTGTAAATGGAAAAGAGAGCAGCAGTTAGGCAAAGCCAAAAAAAGTTTTATTCATGCACTCATTTATCTTCAAGCTATTTTAACTATTCCAACCTTGACTTCATTATAATTGAAACTTCTATAAGTAAACAACATATTTTTCTTTCTTATTATAAAAGAGATATTTACACTCAACTATTCAAGCCACTGTTTTCTTAGAAGACAAAGTTTCCCCTTTGTTGCTCGCTTTCAGTTTCATGGAATTCATGTTAACTGCTTGCATAAGCAAAGATCAATATGGACTCTCATTTTACATTAATGATGAGTTGCCAAAGAAAGCAGATTGTACCCACAGTGTGACTGATGCCTTGTCCAAATACTCCTTAAAGAAACATTAGAAAAAGTAATTTGTAGATTAACCGTACAGTCCATAGTCCATAGTGAACAATTCTAGAATCATAATAATGTGGGTTAGTGAATAAAGGATCACTGTGGGGAACAATGTATAGCAGGATTTCACTTACTTGGTGTTTAAATAATAAAACTTGGAATATTCAGGATTCCCCTACATTTGCATTTATCAGAAAAATAGACATAGAAAACCAGGTTTCTTTTGGGTAGTAAAATACCACCATTTTCATTGAATCTGATTTAGTTTGTTTTGTATATCTGTGTTTGTAGTTCTAACAGTCATTTATATTCAGATTGGTAATTGTGTCATAAAAGCAATATTTTAGATTCAACTGGTATTATCTTTTTTGAAAAAAAAATTATTAGTGATGTAACAAAAGATTTTTCTGAAGAATCTAAGTAGCCCTGTTAAGTTTTACTCTTCTCAAGAATTCCTTAGCATCAGCCTTCTTTTTGTTAAGGTGATGTTTCTTTCTTTGCCTTCCCTGACACCAGTAAATGGGTATTTCTCTACATTTTGAGATGGACCTTAGCCAACCACCTCTCAGCTATATCAATATGTTTTATTGTTTTCCCTTCTAACCTTGGACATTTGAATAGCCCCACATTGCAAAAACCAAATACATACATTTCAGGGTGGAACAAGACCTCTGCCTTCAGTGGCTACATACTTCATCCCATTCCAGCCAGAACAAAGTAAGTACCAACTTCAAAATCCATGGGAGAAAAAAAAATGGTGTAGTTTTCCTCAATAAACTCTTATAATGCTAAGTAATTTATCTTTAGGAAATCCACCCTTTATCTTGTCTACACATCTGCTTTTTAATTGCATTTTCTAGGCTCTAACTATCTTGCCAACATTAGTTTATGATCCTTTGTGTATCTATTTGTTGTTAACCTCCCTTACAAGAGAGAATTGAGCCCTGGTGCCCCACAGCATCCTGTGTTTAATGAATTAACTTCTCATTAGTATATCTGGAATAGTACTAGTTATGAACTATCTATGGAGGAATTGAGAAAAGAGTTACTTAAATTATTTCCTGTGGTTTAGATAATGAATACAGGTTGAGAAAGGCTAGAAAAAATGATAAAAATCATTTTTTAGTCTGCTCATCTTCAAAATGAATCATAACGGTCTTTTTAATCTTTTTCTCAAAGCTTTTATTTGCAACAATGAAAACACATTTATGCCATTTTCCAAATCTTCTCTACATTCGTACAACTGTTTTAAAGTATGGATTCAATTATCAAATATTTAAAACTAGTAATGTTATAACTAGTTCTAAGTATAAGGAGCTTTAATTTTAATACGCATCTATTATGACCGTTATTTTAAAATTTTAGCTACATGAAGGATTTTCTATTAGTCATAAAAACATTTATGTTTCAGGAATCTCTTAACCTACTTGATATTCATTAGTCTTTACAAGCATCCATCTCTTCACTTTTGTTTCCAAGTCTGTGTGTGTGTGTGTGTGTGTGTGTGTGAGAGAGAGAGAGAGAGAGAGAGAGAGAGAGAGAGAGAGAGCGCGCGCGCGAGAGAAAAGCAGCTCTGAAATGGGACTTCATTCTCTGAGCAGAAGCTTTCTCTTCTGCCTCTGCCTGTCTATCTTATTGCCACTGAAATGAAGTGAGCCAGCTCTGTGTTCCATTATCCAAGTGTTTCTGGAAAAGGGCAGAGGAATAAGTCCTTTTGTTTGCTTCCTGTGACATCAGCAGTGACCATCGTACATGGAGTGCAATCCTCTTAGAATGGTTGTGGGGATAAAGCCATGTTTCTCCAAATTATATTTAAGTCTATCACCTGAACACAAAATTAAAATTACTAAGCTACTTCTCTTCAGACTGACATCTAAACAGGATTTGGCATAATTTAAACTGCTCCCAATACCATGTTCTATTTAGATTGATTACTGATTGTGGAGCTATCTTCAATATATAAAATTTAGGCTTAAAGAACTCTGATTTCCAAAATTAGCTCTTTTCCTTTCAAAAAAGTAATTATTTAGCTTGTTATTTTATCCTCAGAAGGCTTTATACATTCATCTCAAAGGCAATGAAGTGAACAAACAATAAATAAAAATCTGACTTTAATAGAGAATGTCATTTTTTAATATTAGTAATAAAATGTATTTGTTTTTATTCCTAACTGAGAAACATTATATCACATTCTCTAAATTCTAGGAATTGGTTTGTTTTAAATACAGGTTACTTGTTGTAGATACCTTTCATCTGCAATTTTTATGGAAAAAGGAAATAGTTTCTCAGTATGAAAGTTGTGCAGCACTGTAATTTACAGAACAGCAGTAATTTGCTAAATGATTTCCTAGTGGAATGAAAACATGACTGTGCCTCCTCAAATGCTTCCCACCAGGCTTGCAATAATTTTAGACAGGTGATCAGCTGGAGTCCCTTAGCTGTAACTATAAAAGGAAAAGGCAGGTCATTATGTTATACTATGGAAATGAATACTATATAGCATTTAGTTTTTGTATGCAGTGGGTCAAGATTTTTTTTTCCTACTTTTTGTCTTATTTTTCATTCTGACACTAATGACTTAGAGATTGGCCTAAACCTAGTATTTATGCTATGGATGGTTTTTCTAGCAGAGGGGATGAGTTCACAGTAATGCATCCGTATTTTCTTTCTAAGTTATTTAGTCTCTTCACGTGACCATGAAACAGTAAACCTAACTGACCTACCCAGAAATCTTGAGACTATAACATTTATTCCATGTTCCAATCACCTGAGCTAACTACGCAAGTGACATTGAAATAAGAAACCGTTTGCTTCCAAAATTACAGACTTGTCATAGGATAGCTGAGTGCATCTTACATATTAGAAATTCCATATATATATTTGTGTATTCTGTTATTAATATTATGTAAAAACATATATGCATATAATTCACAAATGAAAGTATTAAAATTTTGATAGGTTTCCTCTGTAGTCCTCAGATTATCTACAATGATTTATAATTGATTATAATAAAAATCAAAAATTAAAATGCTACAATTTTTCAATAAAACTCTGAATAGTTTGCAAATATCCCAAAGGCTGTACATTTTCAAATCTGAGTATATTGGAGGATTATTAAATAATTTGAATAAGGGTATTTCCTTTTGCTGTCAGCAGACAACAGGCATAAGTCCAGAAAGCATTCTCAAATCATTCTATACTCTATATAATGAAAATAAAATAATTATGCTAAGAGAAATTATTTAGGAAATATTTTGTCATAAAGAACTAATTTAAATATTAAAATATTTTATTGTTATCAGATTTTTTATGTAATTGTATAAAGTCCATGGTTCAACATTTCAAGATAGTTAACTGTGGAGATTAAAAGTGTCATGGTGATTATAATATAATTATATTGGAATTGTGACATTTAATTAAGTATAGGCAATCTCAATTATACTAGAAGTGAAGAAAGCTTTAAGGAAATCAAATTAGATCCTAATTGTGTGAAAAAGTTCTCATACTCTAAGAAGAGAAATCTATCCTATATTTACATATTAGAAAGTTAAAGATTTGATAAAAATGTAAACTATTAGTTTTGCTTCACTTTCCCAAGTTTCTGTACCCATATTCCAGATTTTGACTTTACTGTCTTGTTTGCCTTAGGTATGAAGCCTCTGTTTCTTTGGGCCAAGTACGATAAAATAATGCATTATGAGGGGCATAGAAAAATGCCTGGTCATTCAAATTACCCAGTAAACAATTAATATTTTTATATTAAAAGAATATGATATTTAGATTAACTAAAGGAAATATGAACTAAAGAATATTAAATATGGAATTTTGTGGGAATTAAAATGAAAATACTTAGCAGCTGTTTGAATTATCCTCCTATTTTTCTCTATCCTGATGCCATCTTTAAAGGGGAAAAGCCAGGGATTTACCTCTTAGGATGGCTCAAAACCTCAGCCTCATGTTGTAGTTACATTTGAGTCACCCTAACCAAAACTCAGGCATTCTTCAGGTAACTGTGGCTGTATTTATTTGTCCAGAGGCAGCATTGTCCATGAAAGAATATTTGGTAGACAATATGGTACAACTCTTGGTTATTTCCAGTTTCTACTTAAGCATATCCTTAAATCACATGAAAACTTCAATTTCCTAATTATAGTGAATATTTAGTATGAATTTCATTTGAATGCTAACCTGCCCTTTTGGGAAAAAAAATGATAAACAGGAATCCCCTCATGGAAAATCAGTGAGTCGCTGTTGTTTTCCTTAAGCCCTTAGAGAATATGGAGTTGAAATGACTGTCCCCTTTTTTTGTACACCTCTCTTTTTATCTCACCATTATAGTCTACCCTCCAATGAGATGGGTGCCGGGGAGTAAATCTTTTCATTCATACATACAGCAACCTCCACTTGCACCATGCTGGCTGCTTCAGTAAGGGCGGAGACACACTCACTCAAGATTGCAATCACTCAGCAACAACACAGAGAGCACCATTAGGCCGCAACTCTGCCCAACCACATATCCCATGAACAGCTTTGGTCCTAGGAAATATTTGCCCTTAGTTGAGTTGTTGTCCTATTGGACTATTTTATAGTGATCAAATAAGATGAAAAACTATCATTTTATATTGCTTAATTAAGAACCTTGGGAAATAAATTTTATTAATCCTATTTTCTTAAGATAGCAAAAATTAACCTAATTTTATTATTTTAAAAATTATGATTATTTGACAAAAATGGGATTACCCTGCATATGACTGATCTACCATCTGCTTTTACCATTTAATATGTTTTGGACATCTTTTCACATCAGTATGCATTTCATTCTTTTAACATCTTCATCCAACTTTATTGTTTGCATATATCAATTTATTTGACAAATTAATTAATGATGGAAGTTCACATTGGTTTTAGTTTTTTACTAAAACTGTTAGTATTTTAACTAGTACTTTTATACATTCGTATGTAGAAGTTAAACAAATTCTTAGCACTGGAATTTCTGGATATAAAAATATGCACATTTAATCTTTGATAGTTTTTACATTATTGCCCTCTAGAAATGTACTTGTTTATATTCTAGCATACACACGTGCATATGTGGTTTACACATACATTAAATAAATCTCTGCAGCACACACCAACAGCCACTTGCATGTTACAAAAACTTCTATGCATGAGGTGGGGTTGCAGAGGACTTTAAGTATTATAAGCAGAAAAAAAGTCTTGCTTACTATTTGAAAATCTCTTTACTCCTTCACTCAACATTTATTCATTTTATAAGCATTTGTTAGCAATTCCTTTCATGCAAAGCAGAGGACTAGGGGCTTTGCGAAGACACATGATAATAGAGGATGCAGTCTTGTTCAGCCAGGGTAATCATTACAAAGCCACGCCTAGTATACAAGGCAATACAAAAAGCACAGGAGTGCCCTGCATGCACAGGCACTACCAGTCCCTTAGGTGACTGAGGTGAAAATTCTATGAACTCCTTTCTCTCGGAATTGTTCTCTGATAGAAGAGAAAAACGTTTATATTTCATTTTATTGGTTATTTTTTATTACATAAAATATGGTACCTATTGTGATTAAATCTTAAGGGTAAAACCAAAAAGAAATCTGAAGAAACTATATTGCATAAAGACAAATAGCTATGACTAGAAATAGGTATTAAATGCATATTTATAAATAACAAAAGTAAAATCCCTAAGTGCCTTCTCTATTCTATGTATGTGGACGGTTAGCATATCTTTTCTTAAAAGCTGTATGTATGTTTCTTTAATCCAGATTCAAATCATATGGCAAGTGGTTTGGAAACACCAGGTACGCATGTCAGGGACTAGGGCACCAGGCTACCCTGGCACATTTTCAGGCCAACTGCTGGACTGCTGCTTGGCATAACTATAAATCTCCCCTGCTGGCAGCTCGTGTTCCAGACTCCTGACTGGGCCTTGCCATTTGCCCTGCATCGTTTTGGGCAGATAGGCAGGTAGGAAGGCACAACTGGGGATAGTTGAGCAATGAGGCGCTGCTGTGACCACAGCTGGTGCCAACAGCCTGGCACACAACCCACCCTTCCCCCTTCCTCCTCACTGAGCACTGCAAAGCTTTCAGATACTTAAAATGTATACAGATTCTAGTACAGTTTGCTTATTTAGTTAACGAGTTTTTTTTTCCCAGTTTAAAATTTAATTATTCTTGTGCTAAAGGGAAAACAAGATATTTCCATCACCCATTTTCCCCAAGGACAATAGTATACATCCTTATAGACACACTTTTAAGACACATCAAAGTGTTTCTAAATGTGGGAAAAGGAACAAGTTCGAAACAAAGAGAAAAACATTTACTATTAACAGCAGTTAACTTACTCTAAAGAGATATTTCTCATAAGGCAAAGGGGTCTTGAAGGTTATGTTTATGGAACAACACACACAAACACACACACACACATTCTCTACTCCTTTTTTTTTTTTGCTAGGAATGTTTATTCTAACTAAATAGACCATTTTAAAATTCAGACGATAGAGAAATCCTAAAGTGTACAAAATAAACAGATTCTGCTCTTTTGCTCCTTCAAGAGCCAAGTCTAACCCTAATCTTTCTTCTTCTTACCTCATCTAGATTCCTAGCTGAGGGAGCCAGTGACCTAATTCTGCTCAGTTCTAATGCAACACAGGAGCAAATTCAGAATATCTCTGTATTGGTCTAGCGAGGATTGCTGAACCCCAAAGTCATTCTCTGCCTCCACAGGTAATCCTGTGATCAGTTCTAATATCACCTGCCAGCCCTTCTATCAGCTTGTTGGAGAAACATTTTTACCTCTTGTCAAGCAGTGACCTAGAAAGTTTAATCTGATTTACATTTTCAAGGTCAAAGTGGGTACAATATTATCCATTCTTCCCTAAGAGAAAATGAAACTTGCTTGCTCTAAGTCTTAGGCTTCTGTTTTTGTCTCTGTCCCATCCCCATTCTCATGGTCCCTCCAGAAGTATAATTAAAGGATCACATGGAGCTTATGGTACCGTCTACATTATTTCAAAAATTTTACTCTTGTCCTCAAAACAGGTGCCCACTCTGCTCAATTTTTATACTGAATGATCGACAAAGCAAAACTGCAGTTCCCAACGTAAGAAGAAATGACGCTCTAAACTAGGAATCTATTGACATTCCCAAACTGACATTATTTAATGATCAAAATAAAATGCATACTTTAAATCCTAGCCAATTTGCATACCTTATTCTTCCACATACACACAAAAAGCTATTTTTAACCTTTGACTGGTATATCCATTTGTTTTTAATAATGTCTTAGTTTTATATAGCCATATTTTATATAACCATATAGGTCTTTATCATTCAAGGTACATGAAGGTTGTACATTTAATCTTTAGCATGGTTGTAGAAGGTACGATTCACAGAGTAGAGAAGAGATAAAAATAAGCATGCAACAGCATGATACTGAATCATCAGAACTCTATATCTTATCAACAAATAGAAGTCATTCTTCTTTATTTCTTGAGCAAAGCAATTGCATAGAAGACAAATAGCTTTCAGTCAGAATAGCCTAACATGCAATATGCATCTTTTTGACATGTATATTCTAATAGTACACTAGACTATAAGATTAAAATAAGAAAAATCTCTGGGTTATATGTTGACAACAAACACTAGTTGAATCTGCATTTTTTCCATTTTTCGTCTCCCAGAATTTGGCTCAGTGTTTACATCTTTGTACATTACTAGCTATTATTAAATGATCAACTTCTAGTGACCTTCAAGTATAGTTTTGTAAAGTTTTATAAGAAATAATTTGGGGGGTTTGTACTTTTTTATATCAAACATCGAATGTCACATCATGCCTTGGAGATATGTTTTTCGTTTTCAGAGAGGTAGAGTAGGCTGCATTTCTAATATTTGCATTTAGGATACTGGTTTCTAAATAAATGACCTTGAGAAAACTGCTTACCTCCTCTAGTTTTAGTTTCCCTACCTTGCAAAGGAAAATTTTGGGTCAGATGGTTTTTAAAAATTACACCTAGCTCTAATGTGATATCATCTACAAATTATTTCTTTGTTATCATAGAGAGTAGATGGGTGATGAGGAAATTGGAATGACGAAAATGAGTAGATGCCAAAAGTGGCCCAATCCTTTGGCACTGAGCTGATCTTTCCTCTATGGGTCCCTGTTGAAAACTGTTTTATAGTTGAAAGCCCTGTTTGCTGAAGGCCCCTTCCACTTACAGTCCTGTTGTAATGAACTATAATAGCCTTCCACCTTTCCAGGAATCAGGTGGTGGCAAGGCTTCTGTTTCACTTAAATGTTAACTTATACTTTCTGAGTTGGAAAACTGAACTGAAGCTCTTGTGTAAATTGGCAAAGTAGTAGAAAATTTCAATTTTTAAATATTCATTATTCTTTTCATATTTACTAGTTTGCATGTGTGGAAGAAAGAACTTGTGTTTTTATAGCAAACTGCCTTGGGTTAAAACTCCTCCTCTGCTACTTATCTGTTTGGCCTCTTTGAAATTTATCTCTAAAATGCTTTCTTATCTGCAGAATGGGCCAAATTCCTACCTGGCTGGTATTGTAGAAGAAAAGTAATTATGTACCAGTCCTCAAAAAAGACCAGTACTCAGTCTTCTTCCTCCCTCTACTTCAGCATCAAATTATTTTGGAGAGAATTGACGATGATACTGACCATTATCAATTACGAGAAATCTACAGAATCTATTTCTTAGCCTCACAGTGCTTAGTGAGGAGATATGTTTTGGAAATGACAAAATGTGAAAAATGTGGGGGGCGGGGTGCGGGGGGAACCTGTCTCTTTACCTGAAAGATATTGCCACCTCAGTTTACAGTGATCAGGTTTGTTTGGGCTTGTACTGTTGAGTACACTGGCTACTTAAGTTTGACCTTTGTCTGCTTCTGTGACTCTTCCTTCTTTTGCATCTTCTAGCCTTCACAACTCTAAAGAATGCATATAAATACCTAGGCCCAAGAATAAAATCATTCTGAAAGTGTCAAATTAGTCATCCATGTGAACACTCTTTGAAAAGGCTGAAAATCTGTGCAAACTCAAGTCAGTGAACAAGAAGAATATGAGGTATAGTTTCTAAAAAAAAAAAAAAATTAATTCCTACTAGATAAAAGGCCAGTGCCTAATAAACATGTGCTGTGTAACTATGCCCATTTTGTGTGGCATATGAAAGAGGGTATAGGGAAGGCCACAAAGGATCAGTCAGGAAGCCGGGGTCTTAAGTACAACTTTCCTCCTTACTCTCTATCTGGCCTATTATTTGTGGTGTTCAAAAGTATCGCATAACATCTCAAATACTGGTCTTAGCTCTTCAGTTCAGGTACAAGTTATTTACCTTTTTGATTTCTCATTATAAAAATAGGGAATGTACAATTTAGCTTACAGAGTTTCAGAGAGCATTAAAGAAGATGATAAATGTGAAGACCTTGGCTCAAAGTTTTACTCAGAAAACATGTTCAAAAAAAGTAGTTAGCAGTTAATATTACTTTAGAAAGAGAAGTTTGGATTAGGTGATGTAAGTTCTTTTTCATCTTTAAAATTAGACACTTCCTCCCCCTCCCCTTTTTTTTCCCTGACAAAATACTCCTCGCAGAGCTTGGCATGGCCTAAACTCAGGGTTCTGGGAGCCTGACCAGATTTAGTTAAAAGAGTGTTCAGATTGGGCAACTGTAAAAACAAAAGCTGTCCTTTCATCACAAACCCAGTTGGTATAGCCAGTATTCTGCCACAAGTGAATCTTCATGTATTACTCTATCTTAAGTTTATACTTACAAATACATAGAACCATCTCAGATAATAAAATTGAGTGTTGAATATTTTTGCAAGCTACTATAACATTTTGAAAGAATATTAAAAACACATACAAGATGTGACTATATGATAATGAAATGAATTTTCTTGTGTGGCACAAAAGCTCATTAGCTTGGAGCCACGCTCAGTGCTGTTCTACAGAAGTTGCATATGACATTTCTCATAATGGCTCATGCTGTCACTAAGTATTTGTCTCTGATTCCCTCAGTCTTTGGGAATGCAGACATCCACTTGTATGTACATTAATAGCTCTGCAGAATCTGAATGAGTTGCTCAGAAAAGTCTTTTCATTTCCTGAGTCCAGTAAGGAAAAAAAGGCCCTCTTCCTAACTATATATTTGACCAGAGTTGTTTCCAAATATATAAGGAAATATTTATTTTGTGAGAAAGAATGCTTTATATGATTCTCAGTAAATAAAACCGGGGCTTTGTTTTTAATGATTTTACTATTTACATTAAACTATGATTATCAGCTAGGGAAAAGAGCAAACTTACTTTCTTCATCAAGGAGATTTTCAGCAGCTGATAGTAGCCTCATCCTGTCTTCTGGGTTTTTAATGTTTAATTCAATGAGATGACTCTCTTTTATATCCTTTAAATCTTCTACGGTCTCATAACCATTGAGCAAAAGTGTCGATGTGTAGTCCTGTGTGGGAGAAAAAATATGAATAATATAAGGTAGTCAGATTTAAATATTTTATTTTTAGTTCTCTTTAGATTTAAAGAAAGTATAGCAATGCATATGGAAATCCAAGGTGCAAATAGAACTTTGCTGAACTTTATTTTACTTGTACTAGTTTTCCACATATGAACTTTAGGGCATTTAAAATTGTGTGCTATACAATTTCAACCTTCTGGAAGGAAAATCTAAAGAAGAAAATATTACCTTAAGCTGGACAATGCTAGATCATGGATGGGTTAAATAGCTGGATCATGCATCCCTTTTGGCACTTTTTCACTTCTCAAATAGCTATATTGACAAAGCTAGAGTGTCCTTAAGTCTATCAATAAAGTGCCTCTAATAGAGTATATTATAGTAATATTTTTGAATCTGCATCTTCTTATTCGCTCGATTGCAAAAACAGCTATCCTCGTTAACTTCTTGGAGTGGGTTAAAAAATGAATTTGAAATAGATACAATTTATATAAAAAGTAGACTTAGCATTTTGGTTATAAACCTAAGGTATCCAAGATTTTCTATTTAATTAAAAGCTTTTATTAAGCTTTTACAAAAGCACTGCGACTGGGAAAAGTATTGTTTCCTTTTCTCAGCATGTACGCCTTGCCCATCATTTACATCAAGATCTATTAGTTCATAGCCTTCTGATTTCAAAGTCTGTATGCTATTTATGTAACTTCTATTCTAACAAATTCAAAGTGAAGTTTAATGCTTTCCAACTTCCTCAAAAATCCCTCCCATTCTACTTGATTATTATTTTAATATCCTTATTTTAATTACTAAAATTGAATAAGAGAACGTGTTAAAATTTTAAGTAATCAGGAAGAACTTATTACCAGCTCTTCATGGACAAAAGAAAAGGAAAAAGTAGCAATTTTAAAATTAATGTATCCTTGAAGAGACACTGTATTAGAACAGAGAAAACCAAAATTCCCATTCTGACATAACCATCTAACTGTGGGTTCTTGAGTAAGTTATTTCACTTCCTTAGACCTTAGTTTTCTCATACAACAAACAAGTAGTAGAGGCAAGATTTAAATTCGTACTTCCTGCAAGGGGGCCCAGTTTGGGAGTACTAGTAGTAATATAGGAAGGCCTGGAGAGTGTGTCTACAGACAAAAATATAGATAATTCAGGACAAACAAGGAAGGTTAAATTGGCCGTTGCATTAATGAATTTTGAAAACTAGCAAAGTACTACTATGTTAATTTTAAAAATGAATTGCGAAACAGTAAGTTGAGTAAAGCTAGGTATACTGTATGTACACACCATTTAACAAGGTAAATATTTCATAAAAATTTTGCTCATGTAACAAGAAAATAACTGGATTATAAATATAGAGAACAATTTTCTTAACACAATTACTATATGGGCTTAATGATCACTGTTTCCTAACAAATTACCTTTAAAACAGTTATATTTAGTTATCTTAACTTGGTTTTGATTTCTGCTCTATAGAAAATACAATTTCCTTTTTATTTTTTCTTTTAATTTTTTGGATTTTTATTTTTACTCTTCAAATTCTCTATCACCCTCATTTACATATTTTCTCAGAGTCTTTTATTCTCCTAGGTATTTTTCATTTTACACTGCACTTTCTCAACATTAATCTCTATTGTCATTGCTAAGTACCATTAGAGTTTAGTTCAAAGGATGTTATATCAAGACGTGTCCTTGTATAGTAAAATAAAGGAGAAACAAGAACTGTTCTTGGAAAACAAGTTTTCCTTTGTTCTAAGTCATCTCTTTTTTAACAATTCTATACAAACACTGATCCATTCCCCTCAATTATTCCTTTCATATGCAACCAAAGTCAAATAGGCACAGGTTTGCTAACCTGAAGGCGAATCTTCTCTAAGAAATCCTGCAGTGTCTTGGGTTTCTCTCTTCCACTCCTTCGCTGTGCCTTTATTTTCTTGGGAGCTGTTTCTTCTTCTGAGATGACATCCACATAAATAAATTTGAAGTTTCCCACCTTATTGTTCAACATTCCTGTCCACATCCCCATTGGAGTTTTGCAGATAATGTCTATGATGTCTCCTTTCTAAGGACAAAAAGTACACAAATCGGAATTTAGAGAACTCTGGTGCTATGGCTATTGATATTAAAAAATAGAATCATAGAAGGTTAGAATAATGAGGGCATTGCGCTAAGGGGATTGTAAAATAAAAGAAATCTAAGAGGAAATTTTCTTTAAAATTCGAAGGAAACTATTTACTAGTAATAATGGAAGAAATGTGCTTGAAGAAAAGCTTCTACGTGCATTTGATGATGTGTTTGCGTTTTTGATATCATATCAACTTTTCAACTTTTATTTGTAGAGCACAATGTAATTTACAAAACACTTTTGTATACATAAAGTCATATTATGCTCAGAACACATCACTTAGGTACATACATGAGGTGTCATTATTACTCTAAATATTACCGGAAAAAGGAACACGGACTTAAATAATTTTCCAAGATTTCAAGAAGTTAATGACGGAGCCAGAATTCAAGCCTAAGTTGTCTGAATTAAAAAATGATGCTCTTTTTATTCGTTCTGTCAAAGCAATATATATGTAGCAAAGCTCAAGCTATCATGCCTAGAGAAGCTCCCATATTGGGGAAGGAGAAGAAAGAGAAGCCTGTGACTATACCCATGCTTCCAGTTCATCTGAAAAATTCATCTACAGTATAAAATAAACCCATATGAATTATTGCATCTATCTGACCTAATGAAACTGTTCAGGACTTTGTACAAACCAAATATGAAACAAAATTATATGTGCATTATGAATAAATTATGCTACTTCATTATTCTAAAGGAGATAATACTTAGCTTGAGCTCCACAACAGTTTGAATTGAAATATGAATGAAGCATACTGGGATGGACAAACCAGTTGATCTTTTTCTTTATTCACATCTGAGTCTCTAACTGGCTACGGGCTGCCAGTTATTGACAAGAGGATAAAACCTCACACAGGTATTTCTTTGCAAAGAAAATTTACTTTTATGCAAATACAGTGTCTACATTTATTTTTATTTTTATTATGGTGACATTGGTTAACAAAATTTAAACTTAGTTATTCCCTTAAGACATACTTTCTACTCCAGGGAGGACATTATAGTTTCTGATATTTTTGCTATTCTAGGGGTCTGCCTTCAAACAAAGTATTAAGTCTGCTACTAAAAATATTTTTTTTCTGCTACTCCATGAATGCATACTCTTCCACCTAAAACACAAATTGTATTTGTAATGGTAGAATTCAATGTGATAAAAAGATTTGGTCTTTCTGACTTGTGATTGCCAATCTAACCCTATGGGCTGTTCCTCCAGTTCTTCTCACTTTTAACTATAGGGCTCGGCAGGATCAGCTAAGCAGACCCAGAAAGCCCCTCAAAGCTCCAGGCAAAGTTTCTAAGCATGGAAGCTCTCTGAGGCATCCTTCTATTATTGTTTAAACTTGTAAAAGAGTATACATTCCAGGAAAATTCAGCAAACAGAGACCCAATTTAATTTTGTATAAGATGATTTTTAGAAACAGTAGTATTCAATCTTTAGTGGTAGCTGCAGGGTTCGTTTTGTGTCTTAAAAGAGCCCCACAAACATGCCTAAGGCAGCACCAGTGGAGGTATGCTGGCGTAATACTGTAGGGAAGGTGAAAGCTATCCTGAGTCAAAATGTATTCAGTTCAGTCCCTTTCATTGCCCTCCCCCCCACAATGGTTACTAGGCTACTAGCATCTCAAGACTTGGACTAAGAAATGACGAAGGAGTTCATTGTGGGGAAAAATGTTTTCCTCAATCTCCAGCCGAGCTCACTCTGATCTGATACCACAGAAGGGATAAAAAGAAGAGCTTAGTGCCTTGAATGTGAAATAATAATATCGATACTTCATAACTTATCATAGTTATTTATTAACATTGCCATGGTGTTGACAGTATAAAAAATTCATAAATTCTGTCCTTTTAGCTGCATAGCATTTTATGTTCCTGAAAGGAATAATTTAACATCTATGAAATATTTTAGCATTAAACCTTCCTCTATTTGTGCTGTTGTAACCATCTACTCCCCTTGAGTGAAAGCAGGGCTATAAAAATTATGAATTTCTCACACATGACCATGTTGTGTTATATGACAGAAGAGACTATGCAGATGTAATTAGTGTTCCAAATTAGTCAATTTTGTAATTAAAAGAGAGACTATCTAGATGTTTCTAACTTAATCAGGTAGAAGCTCTTAAAAACAGATTTGAGGCATGAGTGAGCTTTTCTCCCACAGGCCTTGAAGGAGTAAACGTCCATGTCATAGAGAGGACTGTGGCCGACAGCCTCAAGAAGCTGAAAATGACTCCCAGTTGATGTTTAGCAAGAAAGCAGGAGCCTCACTCCTACAACCACAAGGAACTGAATTCTGATAACAGCCAGTGAACTTGGAAGAAGATCCAGAGACTTAGATGAGATCACAGTTCCAACCTACACCTTGATTTCAGCCCAGTGAGAACTTGAGCAGATAAGTCATGCCCAAATGTATGTCTACACAACTGGGAGATAATTAATGATGCATTTGTGTTGGTTGAAACCTCTGAGTTTGTGATAATTTGTTTTACAGCAATAGGAAATGAATACAGAGGACAAGAATAAGAAGAGGGAATTCAAGAGCAAATATCATCGAGAGAAGGTTGTCTGCTTACTCCTGGTAACCAATTAAAATACCGAAATTACCCAGCTAAGTGTGGTTCCCAAGGCCTTTACTCTGCTGGACACTTGCCTGATATTTCTATCTTTCCTCTTTCTCCTGGCTTTATTATTTTTACTTGAGCAAGTAGCAGGTAGAGCTACGCAACTGCTTTCAGAAAAATGTAGATAATTTCTTCTCCCCAATAGGCTCTGATCCTGCATTATATACATAACAGCAGCTTACACTAATAGCTTCAACAGACTGATTCTCCCCCCGGCATATTTTGTTCTAATTCTTCCTTCAGTAAACCAGTCCCCAGTTTTACTATTGGGAAGAACACCCAGTTCCCACTGCTTGTATTTCTAAAACAGACCATACAACCAGCATTAGACAAACCATACAGAACGCAGATATGATGTGCACGTACCTTGATTTTGAGGGAGTCAGTGTCATAGGGGCTTGGCGTGAAATCTGTATGCACTCTGGCACGCCCGCAGAATGGGCCTGAGTAGGGGCCATCATCATCAAGTCGAAAGCTGTCCCTGTTACTTGTACCATCTGAACAGCTTGTTATTCCACCTGAAGAAGGCAAAGTGGAGGTTGACAGCTCTCATCAAAGGTTCATAACCATCATCTGGACACAACTAGGCAGAGAGAATGCTGAAACTTTGGATGACAGTCTCCAGAGGGGATTCTAGGGGACCCATCCTGTTTCTGCTCCCCAGTCACTCCATCAGCAACCTTTGTCCTCCGAACCACTTCTGACATTTCTCCACTCTTTCCTCAACCACTCTTTCCTCAACCACTAACCCAAACACCCTCTGAGTTTGTCTTTGTGATCTGACCCAGAAATGCAGTGTTTCGACTATTGGATACTTGTTAAAGAAGCAGAGGGTATAAATTTAACTTTCTGTACAAGCCAGATAATTGTGTACATATAAACAAAGAAACTGATAGCAACAGTTTGATCTTTGTGTATTATTGATCAAAGTATGAGACATAAGGTTACCCACAACTTATCGCAGTGTAGCAAAAATGCTCTCTCAGACTTCCTACTGTACGCCGAAAACCATTTTAAGGCAACATCTCTGCATAAAAGGTAGCCCTTTTGCTTGTTGTATGAGGGAAGGAGGAAGTGTAAACTCTAATGTCAGTACTCCCAAGTGCTTTGAAATTGTTGGAAACTGAGCAATTAAAAAAAAACTGCCCCAAATCCTTATTCCTTGCTCCTCTTCTGACTTTGAACCTCAGGGGTAAAAGAGAAAAGCGATTCCATTTTGCTTCTTGTTTGGGGACAAGACTGGTTCCCAGTGGAAGTAACTCTCATTTTCTTCATCACTCTCAATTATCACTTCACTTTCTCCTTCAGTATGGCCTTTTGGTGCTTGGTTCAATGAGGGAGCAGCCCCAGTTTCTCTACCATTCATTACAATAATTATGGAAACAAGATAAAGATCCTTAGAGATGCTCCAATTGTATATGAGCTAGTGTAACAAGAAGGTGAGTTTCTTCTAATCACAGAAAGTAAGTTGTAGATGATAACAGCTAAATGGGCCAACATCTCACAGCTTCCCTTCAATGACCATCCCAGGCACTGGCTTTCTATAGTACATTTTAATTAATAAAATTCTTCCTACGTTCAACATCACAATTTAGAATTTTAAAACTTCCAGCAGAAATGAATACTAATGATATCTGATTTCACACATGCAAAAATATATCCTTCAAATGTTCGTGCAGTAACTTTTTTCCCCACAAAATCACTGTGCCATAGCCAATAGGAAAATAGGAATAAAATTTAGAATATTTGAAACATCTGGTCTTTGCTGTCCATCTCCAAATAACAGAAGCAGTTAATTTAATAGGAGATGAAAAATAACCTTTGTAAAAAAAAAAAAATTAAATCCCTTAAAAGATTAGAGGGATGCATAACAATGTACATATAAAAATGTTATAAGGCACCCTACAATATCAGTAGTTTCATCCAAATATTGTAACATGATATGTGAATAAATTCTGAGGGATATCCTTCTTAGAAAATATCGGTGCTTTTAGAAAATCCTTGTTGAACATGTACTGGTGATATTCCTATTATTTAATATTATATATTACTTCATTATTTATTCACTAATGCTGGATTGAAACCTAAAACATAATGTCAGAATTGATGTAAATGTCCTGATTTTTTTTGAGAATATTGAAGTATAAAAGGAAAGGAAGAAAAGAGTAAGAGAGAGCAGGCTTGGAGAGGAGAGTAGAGGGAGGACGGGAGGGAGGAAAAGGAAGGAAGGAAGGAAGGAAGGAAGGAAGGAAGGAAGGAAGGAAGGAAGGAAGGAAGGAAGGAAGGAAGGAAGGAGAGAAAAGAGAAGGGAGTGAGGGAGGAAGAGACAGAGAACAGGATTTTATATATCTGCATATTTTAAGTTATTTTGAAATTTTTTGACTAAAGATAATGCTAGTTCTCCTCGGCACACATTTTTATTTTAGGGATGCAGGTTTAATCACCCAACATGATTTTTTTGAGACATATCCCCAAGAGCCCTGCTGACCAGTGTTAAAAGTTTCAAAAGAATACATAATTCTATCTAATATACTATATGTCATTTTAAACAATAATAACTTTTAGATTCAACACATCCTACATTTTTCACTATTTTTTTTTAACCAGGTAGCTATAACTTTGTTGCTAATTTGACAAACAAGTCCAGAAAAATTTGTTATTTTTCATTAACCTAACCCAGACCTCCCATGTAGGACCTTGTTCCTTCTTCCACGGGCTTACTTGATGAGCTCTGCCCACTGTAGAGACTGTCCATGGAGTCACTGGCTTTGAGGGTGGTCTCTGTGTGGGTCCCAAGCATAGGGTCACTGTTCCGACATGGAAGGGCTTCCTCTCCATCTTCTTCATCCTTCAGAAAAACATCAGAGTTTAAGGTCAGAGAACTGATTTCCACAGAAATGTTCACTGTGTGCATTGACTTAGCAAACAAGACCGTAGTTTAGCAATAAAATGCTTAGGAATATATCTACATAAAATATGAGAGTTATTCATCTTTAGTTCAATTTCTAGCAAAATATTTTATACTTGAAAATATTCTTTAGATGAAATATTCCAGATTATGGAATTCAGCTGAAATTATAATGGTTTATTTTGAAAATTAGGTTGACTATCTGATCACAACTATTTAATCAGAAATGTTAAATTTATTGAAATCTGTGTTTTATATGTTTAAGCACTTCTGTTTCTTCATGTTCTCTTTATCATCTCTTTACTACTACCATTACTAATCCTTTGAGATCTGATATTACAAGTTTAAACTCTGCATAGTTGTTTCATTTCAATTATACACACCCCACTAGATCACCAGATATGAATAAAACATTCACACTTTGCAATTCTAAAGAAAAGCTTATCTAAGAAATTTTACAAATCTCATTTTGTGCTTGCCACCTAGTCAAGTGAAATGCAAATCTTGCGTAAAATTATAAAGACAATTTCAAAACAAATTACGTCTGCTTGAAAACATCTCAAATGTTTCTTATATTTAGATAGTTTGGACAAAAGCTATGGATTCTTTAATATTCTTCAAAATGTAGTTTAATATTTCTCATTTTTGAGCATTTATAAACATTTATAAAACTTTAGAATATACATTTGACATATGCTCAGTTTTATTCTCTGTTTTTATCCATTTCTTTATTCATTTGTTCAGTCATTCAATACAAGTTTATAGTACCTGGCACTATTTTGAGAAATAAGGATACCATAGTAAACAAGATAAGAGGGTCCTTGCTCTAATGAGATACGTTTTAGTGTGTTGGGCTCTGTGCGTGTGTGTGTGTGTGTGTGTGTGTGTGTGTGCACTTGCATAGTGTTTGGGGAAGTGTGTGTAAACAAAATAAGCAAGATAATTTCAAAGAACAATAAGTGCTATGAAGAAAATAAAACTGGACGATATGAGGGGATTAGCTACTGAGGGTTAGGGAAAGGTTGGCTAATTTAGATGGAGTAGCCTCCAGAGACCTTCCTCATAAGGAAATATATGCTCTGAATTCTTGACCTGAGTAATAAGAAGATATATCTTATGTGAAGTTTTGGAGACATTTTTCCAAGTAAAGAGAACAGCAAGACCAAAATAACTAAACTCAGAATTCACTTAGGTTATGCAGGGGAGAACAACAAGGCCAATGTCACTGCAGCTGAATGAACGAGAATATTGAGATATGAGCTAAGAGAAGTAAACTGGAGCCAGATCATCATGAGCTTTACAGACCACATGTGGTGGTCACAGAAATGTGCCACTCAGATCTCTTGCTGTGAAACCCTTCTTTACTGAAAGCCTCAGTACTGCCCCTCTTTATTCACCACTATGTTTGCATGGTAGCTATGCTCTCTGCCAATGACTGCAGCAGTAGGGTACTGCCAATGGAAAACTATATTTCAAGGACTCCCCATTGTCCTGACCAAAGCTTTCTCAGAAAGGTGTTGAAGTCTGAGACTACCAATTCTCCTTTCTACTTCTTCTCCTTATACAGATGTCAGACCTTCTATGCCCATTTGTCACAGGTATTTTACTCCCAAAATCTTTGGTGCATCTTTTCCTTTCTTGGGGTCTGCTTCTCAGAGGACTGGAACGAACATGCTACAGTATGGGAATGCATTAGGAAGATACTGTAAAATTTTAACCAGGGAGTGATGTATTCTGAATTCCACTTTTCAGAGATCCTTCTGGTGTGGAGTATGGAGAAAAATCAATTAGATGGTAAATAGGCAAGTGAGATCGATTACCTAGTCTAAAGCACAAATAGTTTACATGGAGAAATCAGGGGGTTTAGGTATACTTTAGAGTTAGAACTAAGAAGATATGCTGATAAATTGGTGTGAAAAGTGAGAAAAAGAAGAAATTTTGAATAATTCTTAGCTTTCTCCTTCCCTATCTTCCTCTTTCTTTCCCTCTCTTCTTTCCTTCCTGCCTTTCTTCCTTCTGCTCATTTATCTATCCATCCACCCTTCCTGGCATCTAGAGTAATAACAGTGTTGTCTATTGGTACTTGGGAAATAGGACAAGAAAGATTTTTTTTTTTCTTTTTTTTTTGTATAGCACAGAGAATAATTCAGTTTAGGATATATTAGGTTTCAGATAGTTATTGTACATTGAAGTGATGATATCAAATAAGCAATTGGTTGTGTACATACCACAGATAAGTAAAGAGGTCATAGCTAGAGATTTGATTGTGAAAAACAAAGTCATGAGACTGGATAAGAGAGAGTAGAAGAAAGTAGGTTTAGTAGAACAACCATAAGCCTCAGGAAGATTCAATATTTGGAGGGATAAGACAGAAAGTAGAAACAAGAAGGGAAACTGAAAAAGAAGGAAGGCCAGAATGCCTAAAGAAGCCAAGAAAAGATACTGTTTCATATATAATAAAATAATCACTTGTATTGAATGCAGCTTAAAGATAACGTAAGAAGAAAGAAAGGCAGCCACTGGATTTGCAATGCAGAAGTCAACACTGATTGTGATGACTGTTTTAATGGAGCACTACAAACAGAAGTCCTATTGAAGTGGTTTCAAAAGAGAACTGACATAGGATGTATAGATCAATGGAATATAATTGAGAATCCAAAAATAAACCCATATACTTATGATTCATATATTTATGATCAATTGATTTTTAACAATGGCAACAAGACAATACGATAGAGAAAGGACTATCTTTTCTAGAGAGTATTAGGACAACTGGATATCCACATTCAAAAGAATGAAGATGAATTCCAACCACACGCCATATATAAAAATTAATGAATCATGCTCCAAAATTTAAGAGCTACAACTATAAAACTCTTGGAAGAAAACATAGAGTTAAATATTTTTAAACTTAAATTAAGCAACGGTTTCCTAGATACAATATTAAAAGCACAAATGAGAAAAGAAAAAGTAGATAAACTGTACTACATTAAAATTATAAACATTTGTGCTGCAAAAACCATCAAGAAAATGAAAAAATCTACGGAATGGGAGAAAATGCATCATATTGCAAATAATATATCTGATAAGGAACTCATATCCAGAATATGTTTTAAAAATGCTTAAAAGTCAACAATAAAATAACCCAATTAAAAAGTGGATGAAAGATCTGAATAAACATTTCTCCAAAGATATGCAAATGGCTAATAAGAACATGAAGAGTTTCTCAACATCATAAGTCATCTGAGAATTGAAAATTGAAACCACATTGAGATTTCACTTTGCATCCATTAGGGTAGCTAACATCAAAAAGACACAATAACAAGTGTCGGCAAACGTGAAAGAAATTAGAACCTTCATGCATTGCTAGAAGGAATGTAATGCCAGTTTCTCAAAATATCAGAGTTAATATATACCTAAGAGAAATAAAAAAATATTTAATCCCATGCAAAAAACACAAATATATTCATAGCAGCAGTGTTTATAACAGCCAAAAAGTGGAAACAACCCAAGTGTCCATTAACTGATGAAAGAATAAATAAAATGTGACTTATCTATGAAATAAAATATTACTTAACAATTAAAAGGAATGAAGTACTGATGTTTTCTATAACATAAATGACATGTGATCTTCACATACTACATGTGTGATCTTTTTCAATGCCAGTCTCCTCTTTCAAAATGGGAATAACAATATTCCAATATTGTTTCTTCCACCCAACTTCTGGGCACAATCATTGAGGGAGAAATAGATGTTGAACTCCTTCATAAAGCATGCCTAGCAGAACATGTTAAATATTTTAAGAAGAAGATAATAGAAAAATACAAGTGATTAACAGAGTACACCTACCTTTTCTTCAGAAAGGGCTTTGATATACTTTTTACCCACTCTTTTCTTCATTGTCCAGGAAATAGCTCTCATTTTTTTACCTAAACTTCCTCCATGATTTGCAGTTTTATTTTGTTCTTCGCTTTCATTTATAGGTTCCCCCTCATGTACCTGGTTAAAATTGTTTACAGAAGACAAGATAATAAAGCAATTAAAAGCATTAATCTGAACATTGTTCTATTAGCATAACATAAAATAATGTGATTAATATATTTTGTAATATACAAGACATTATATAGAGTGTATGTGAAATAAAATATATTCACACCTCATCCTTAGCTACTTCTCATAGTTCCCTTGATCACCATAGCAGTGTTTCTCAAAATGTGGTCTCAAAGGACCAGCAACCTCAGCATCACTTGGAGACAATTTACATTTTAACAAACTCTTCAAGTGATTCTGGTACATGCTAAAATTTAAAAACAATTGTAATTAAGTATTTCCATACTAATCCCCTTGCCGTTTCTCTGTGTTCTCATCAAAGTTTGTACTTACTTTTGCCATTGGCTTCTTCTGGAGATCCACAAATATATTCCTTCCTTCATTCACATTTCTAATCACATGCCAATTAATAAGAAAGAAATTTTCTGATTGATCACCCTATTTAGAATAGTCCGCCCTTGCCCATACTCCCTGAATGTTTACCCATCTTCTTCTAAACACTTAACATTATCCGATAACATATTTGTTTGTTTGTTTGATTACTGCCTGCATCTCCAACTATGATATATGCTCCATGAAATTAGAGACTTTGTTTTATTTATTCTGAGTGTTTAGAATACTTTCAGGAACATAACTGACCCTCAATATATTTGAATAAGCAATATTTCTCATATAGAGCTTCGGAGTGATTCTTTTTCTTGGAAGAAGTATTTGGGTTATGTTTCCTTAGTATGTTTCCTTAGTATCTCAGTTTTTCAAGAAAGGACCCTTGAAGGTTATCTAATTTAGTGCTGCCCCCCCATTCCAAATAGCCAGTCATTCCCTGAGTATAAAAAAATCATAGGAAACTTCTCTTTAGTGAGCTTGAATATTTTAATATGAAAGTTTAACTACATAGTTAACATCTTATTAATCAATATTATGTTTTGCTTCACATCTTTCTCCAGATTGCCCATGATAAATATAAATGGACAGCCAATTTAAGCCCTCATTGCACTTTATTAATTTGTACATTCAAGGTTATAAAGGCAAAGATTCTTTTCTTAATTCAAGAACCCTGAATAAAATATAACTTGGAAAGACTTTAAAATTTTAGAGTTAGCCTTTTCCTTTTCTCTTTTCTCTATTTAAACTTTCTCTATGTTCATGTAAAATTGGAAGCTAAAATTAACGAAGTACATTATTTTATTACTACCTGTGCTAATTTACCATTATCTAAAGTTCAAAAAAGTACTACAAATATTTTTCATTTCAGATTTTCCTGTCACTTTTACAGAAGCTTCAAAAAAACTCAATAGATTTTTAATTTAAAATTTTCTATGCTATTTTCTTTCATTGCTTAAATCACAATTTTTATTTATTTATTTAGTTAGTTAGTTAATTAGTTGTTTTAGTCTGTCTCCCCCTAGACTTCAGGTTTCATGAAGTAAAGATTTTCATCTGTTATTATAACAGTACTTTCTGAACACCTAACAGAAATCCTGCCATAGAATAAATATTCAATAAATATTAATTAAAAGAATGAATGCTGGATCACTGAAATGTAAACTACTTTATTAGGGTCACTAAACTTTCACAAAGTACTAGGCCATTGTTACCAATCAATGAACTTCAGTGAGCCTGAGAAACTTTTATAGGTTAACTCTAGAGTTATAAATTTAATAACAATAGAATACATCTATGTATAATTACGGAAAGTCAAAGGTTTATGCAACATACTAACTGAAAATTATGTGATGCTTCTATTTATATGCATATATTACATCGTATTATTTGCAATTATATAAATGTTGATAGAACATATAGATACCTACAAGTTTATCCATAAGCGTGTGTGTGTGTATACATGTATAGGTAGATAAAGGGAGTATGTATAATATATATATATATATATATATATATATATGGGATGTATCATACACACACATACATATACTAATGAAGATAGTTCTAAAGTAATCATAGGTATAATTTTATTTTCATTTTTTTATTTAGAATACCATTATTAAAATTAGCATATTTAAAGTCTTATAAAAAGATATGTATAGGAATCTGAAGAGTATTTTGAGAAATTAGATCCAATAAAGGGAAAATTATTTATAAAAAATTGAGATACATTAACTAAAATGAAATATTAAGACATGCATAAAGTCTAAAATCTATTTCTCTAAAGAGGAAGTATCTCATGTGCTACACTTGGGAAGCTTTTCTCAAGCTATATTTAAAGTGTGCATGGTTTGCAAATGTGTATGGAATGATCATCCCTGGGACATTTCAATACAGGTGGTAGAAGTGTGAGAGTGCAATTGAGTAGCCATATGCTTTCCTTAACAAATTTACAATTAAGCTATTTAATCATTTTCTAAATTAAAGCAATTATAACTTAAAGATAATTTAACACAAATTGTTTTATAGTGAAAATGCTCAGAAAATTTGGAATTATCTGTTACATTAAGTTGTAACTCTCTTAAATTCATGTTTAGCCTTCTCAAACATCTGTTAGTCCTTTTAGATAGCTTTTGATGCCCAGTATAGTACTAGGCACTAAAAAAGTTTGTTAATTTATCACAAAAATATATGTCAGTTTATTTTAAATTATTAAGTTTATTTTTTATTGTACTTTGCAAAAGTGATATTGGCTTCATAATTTTTCACAATGTGTTTCCATATTATTCATAAAAACATAATAAATACTAACCTCAGTTGAGTCATCTGATTTTGATATGGAACTATTCCGAAAACGATCAAAATTGCCAAAGCTGCTGCTGCGCTATAATATAAGAAAGGAGGAAAAGGAAAGGAAATTTAGGATTTGTGACTTGCACTGATAAGAGTACAAAATATATTAGGTTATGGTTCAGTAAACATCACTCTTGCAAATGTAGGATTAAAAAAGTTGTCTCTGGAATAGATAAAGGCACTGAAGGCATAACTATTATCAACATTGTAATATTTATAGTTGATAAAATGTCTTCATATGTTTTTTGTTATATTGTTAAACACCTTAGAGAAAATCTATTAAATTTTTATTTTATAGTGTTACTTTTGCTCTTAGGAGTGGCATGTATTACTAACCTGCCAGAGCCTGCCGACTAAAGTTGAGCAGCACCTGAAAGAGTGGGGTGAAGCCTAAGGAAAAAGAAAAAGACAGGAAAGCACTTCGGGAGGGCATACAGTCTCAATGCTGCAGCCCCGTCTTTATTTACCTGTCTTTATATAAGTTTTTGGATACAATAGCAAAGCACAAGGTATATCATTCGAATGCTGACATTCACACAAGATCATATAACATCCTTGTTATCTGGGTTGTAAAACATCCCCTTATCTTAAAAGGATTTCTTTAGGAGGCAAACCTCCCCTCCAGGGTCAGTCATAATTAAATCAACCATTGCTTTCTCGAACCATTGATAACACAGTCTCAGAAATGGCTTCATGGCTATCAGCTACGTGACTTCTTCAGTGTCTCTTAATGGCTCCCAACACTAACACAACAACCAACTAATAACAATAAAAACCATCATCTAAGTAGATCCAACATTATGCCTCATGAAGATCACATTGGTCAAAAAAAAAAAAAAAAAAGAACACAGATGTGTTTCCACCGCTAACTCTTAATAATTTGATATTTTCTACTTGATGTCAGGAAGAGAAAGCATGCACATACATAGACTTACTAATCAGTTGAAAACAACATTTGGGCATGCACAGTCTAAGGTTTAGAGTAAAACTGAATTTTTCCACATTTAACATGAAATTACATTGAGACCTCTGGGTCAATTTCATGCACTGGTTTTGGGAAAAAGCTTAATATCTTAATAGAAGACTTATTCCCTTGGTTACATTTTGTCCTACAAAGCTAAATTTTCATTCTTTTGCAACTTATTCTAAGCAGGTAATTACAAACAATTCCCGATTTACTATAAAGTACATGATTCTCCTAAATTCATTTTCAAAAATATTTAGTCATTGAGTCAAAAAATTGATATTTCTTCACTATTTAATTTTATACATCATTCAGGAAGGTGGATATCTGATATTATTCCTTTAGGTACCATAAATCCCAAAAATATGTTCTTTCTTAAGAACTTTATCTTTTTTAAGATTGTGTTTTCAAAATAAGCTGGTAGTACTAAAAAATATCCTGGTAATCAGAAGAGTTAATGACAAGAGTCAGTAATCTATAAAACTTTGTATTGTCCTTTTAGAAGTCATACTCCTCTTCAAGTCCTTACAAGCGCTGTTATACTCATCTCTCCCACCAGCTATCTTTAAAACGCCTTGTTTCCCTTTTAAATGAGTTGAAATAAAAAGATCCTGACATGTGACAAGGGGTTAGCTTGATAGACAGTGTGATACTGAATATTACCCCAAGGATAATGGCTGTGTTAGACACAATTAACGCCTTTTTCTGACTTGCCACACCTGCTGAACAAGCCCTTCAGCTTGTGGCAATGGGAGAGAAAGAAAAGGGCTGAAATTGAGAACCACCCTTGAAAATTCAGTCTCCTCATGCTGAGTTTACTAACCTAGGATGACTTCTCAAAGCATTAATCACATCATCTTGCCTAGTGGGCATTTCCACCAGGCCATCGCTGCCCAGAGATCACAAAAGGGAATTGAATATATTGTTGTCCTGCTTATAAACTATCTGAATACAGGGAAATCTGTTATTCTTTTATATATTTGAAACATTCGAATTTGCCTAGGGCAATTTAGTAACTTACATCCAGCCTGTGTCCTGCCTATTAAATATTAATGAGGGTTACAGCATGATTTCCACCACTGGATAATGAGTCATATTGCCCAGGAGGGCACAGAATAGGCTCACTTCAGCATTTCTCTACACTATCTTCTGCCATTAAGTAATCGATAGTCTTCACCTTTATAATCAATTTCCCCTCATTATATCAATAAAAAGAGGCAGATTTCAGAGTGGTGGTTTAAGAAAGCTTTAGGACTATTACTTTGGTTTTGTCAGTCATCTCATTATGAATAACTCAACAGGTTTAAGCCAGAGGAGTGTAATGTCTACCCATGCTAGTCTACATTTTTAAATGAACATTTTAAAAATTTCATTATTTGCTAGTCTAGAGGTAAGTAACTTTCTGAGATAGTTTCTCTCTATATAGATTATGGCTTGTGATGAAAAAGGGTTAATATCTACTATGAGGTATGGATAATGATTAAATTTATAATTTCTGCTCCTGTTAAGTTTCTAATAAAAAGATGAATCATGTAGAAGCAAGTGACTTTACAGATAATAGTCCTTTATAAACGAGAATGTATTTGAATACTGATGATTTTGCATTGCATAATTGTAATGTTTAGATTTACCAAATGCTATCTGTCTCATTGAGACAGAGCTATTATATAAATAAATGGCTATCAATGGAAGAGTAACAAATAAAAATGCAATTCATATTGTAGATAATTCTTGGTTTCTGTTGACATTAGATCATATTTAGTCTTTAACTAGACGCTATGTAAATCTATATAGTCTTTTGTTGTCTGATTAGATAGGTGTTTGTAAAATAGCACAACACCTGTGGAGGGTAATTTGGCAACTAGAAAGATTACCTTTGTATTTGCCCTTTGACCCAGCAATTACATTTCTAGACATCTATAACAGAGATACACGTGGATATAAATTGACTTACATATCCACATTCACTGTTAAACTTTTATATTATCAAAAAGCTGTAAACATCAGTTTATTAAGAAGGGACTGATTGAATAATATATCATAAAACAATGAAAATGTGTGCTGCTCTAAGAAACTGAAATACATTTGTTTGTACTTCTATGGAATGATCAGGATACAGCGTAAGTGAAAAAAGCCAAGTGGAGAAAAATGTACATAGCAGGCTGCCATTTTTCTAAGGGTGGAAATACGAGTGTATTTTAATATAGGCAAATGTGTACTTTCCTTCTTAGAGAAATTGGGCAAAATAAACAGAGTAAAGGAGAGGGGAAAGAAAAGACTTCTCTGAATATGCCTTGTTTTGTAGATTTAACTTTAAAACCATGTAACTGTTTCCTGTATTATAGTTTACATATTGATAAACACGTTAAATAAAAATAAAAACAATTCCTAAATATTCCAGATAAAAATGAAACAAACCTAATTCCATATTGAAGTGGAGGCTTCGAGAGTAATTATTTTAAGTGACTTTAAAAAACAGTAATGTGGTTTTCCAAAGGACAAAAAACAATGCCAAATTAAATTTTAATCTGTTTTCAGTAATCACATTGTTATTAATAATATTGGTATATATAAATATGTATGTTGAGGGGAAATGCAAATAAGTAATAATGTCAATGATACTTGGAGTCAAGAGTCTCAGAATTCTCAAAATTATCATCTTGTCACACCATAACGCAAGTAAGCTATCAAAGGCTATTGGAGCCATGTCAAAACAATACATGGGCCATATTAAAAATATTCTACCTGGAGTAGATTATACCCAAATGTGAGATAATTTTAGTATCAATAAGAATAATAAATGAACTATATTAAAATACATCTAATATATCCAAATTCATGAATTCATAACGATGTTAAAAAGAGAAAATTCAGTAATTACCTTTGGAAATGTTACAGTGATATTATTAGAACTGTCAAGTAAAGGGAAAGAAATATTTAATCTGTCCTTGTATGAAATATATTTCAGAGTAACTACATACTTAATGAAGAAAATTCTCTCATACATATATATTTATGTGTAGACTAGCTAATCGATTAATAAGAATGTAATTACAAAATTACCATTTTGTAAACCCTTAATGGCATAATGGATCTAGGAAATGATTATCAATGGCTACTAAAATTACAAAAAGAACTAGAATATATACTTCACGATGGAAGCACCTAACACTGCCAATTAAATATCCTTTAAAAAAATCGGTCACACCAAAATTTTGTATCTCACTATTAGATTAAATACAGAGACAGAGGAGCATGTTAAATGACACCAAGAAGATACAGTCCATCAAAAATCTAGACAATGAGAAAATCTATAGGACAAATAACCGGATCTTTAAAACTGAGCAATAAAAAAAAATAAGGGGACAAGGAAGTAGAGATTAATAATCGTTAAGACTTTTATCAACCAAATATAATCCATGATCTTGTGTAGATATAGATCAAATAAACCACTGGAACAAAAACATCCAGGAGACAACTGAGGAAATTTTTAAAATATCTATTAATTTGGTGAAATTTAAAAAATACCGTTATTTTTTATTTGTAATTCAAAATAATTTAGTGAAGGGTAACAAGTGTGTGGGTATAAAGAGGAAACAGGACTGGCCATAATTTTATGATTAACTGGGTGATGGAGATATGAGGCAGATTGCACTACTCTCTACTTTTATATATGCTTCAAAATTTTCTTAACAAAATGCTGGGTTAGACAAGAAGAAATGTACCCATATAATAGCTAAAAAATAATTTATAGATTTAGTAATGTGTAGGGACTGGGGTCTATATGGGAAAACTTTATACTTTCAATTTTGCTGTGAACCTAAAACTGCTGTTAAAAAATAATCTTTAAAAAAGAGTTGATGGTAGCATAAGTTTCTAAAGAACAAATTTGTAAAAATATCATTTATATTGCTTAGGTTATAGCTGTTTAGGAATACAGAGATATTTAAGGAGAAAATAAACTGTTGCTTTCTATATTTATTTTGGTACAACTAGCTTTCTGATATAAATGCATGTTATTGGGTTACCTTTTGAAGACTGAGATTTCGTAGTATAGATTACTTCCTTTCTCACAGTCTACTTGGTTTTCATAAAAATAAGACTGTACAAGTGTCAGTTGGGGTGTGTGAACACATTTGTTTGCGGGTATCCCTACACAATGCAATGTATAATTAAAACTTGAAGAGGATTTATATTTTTGTTACTCACATTTCTTCATTAGTGTTGTAGTAATTGAATTAAAACAGAATGCCATTTCATAATATAAAGCAGGCTAAGTTCTTAGAAATCATCTACTTTCTCAATGAGAAACTGTTATAGGAACCAGAACTCACCCCCCTAGCCTCTCCGCCAAAAAAACACCTTTTTGTTTTTTTCAATTCTCTACCCTGATGTACTCTTCTCTCTGCCATTTCATTATAAAGTGTTCATCCTTTTATTTTTAAGGAAACTTGCTATCTAAGCAGCATGGAAAGTGTAGAAATTTAGTTTAATAGAAAGAATGGAACTGAATAGGCTTCTTAAAACAATGACCTGCCTAAATTTATCAACATGAAGGAGAATTAGGAAGTCTTTTTTAGGAAATGTAAATTACTCTTTTGACCAAAATCAAAACTTGACCCTTATTTTTACTTCTTAACCACCCACCAACTTTGGGGGTCTTCAAATAAATTTTACCTCCAGCGTGTGGGTAAGGCACAAGTGGAAAAATTTCAGTCTATTTCAAAGAAAAATTTGCATATATAAGTTAGACATTCTCAGTGTTTTGAAATATACCACAAATTAAAAATTACACACACTCTGCGGATGAGTTCTCACATCATCTCAATATTGCACATAGAGTGTTGGTTAGTAATATGCTGTACAATATTGGAATTTTGTTTCAGCCATAAGCTTGTATGAATACTCTATAATAACAGTATGTTAAATTTCAATAAGCTTGTCAGCCTTTATCCAAAGGCATTCGAGGATTTAATTGTTCTAATTAACTCAGCTACTGGGATGTTTTGAAGAGTGTGAAACAAATTTAACTCACTTAAAATAATCTGTTAGGATTGCATCAGTGTTAAATAATTACACTATCATGTGGTGCCAAAGGAAGACAGTTGTGTGGGGCATCAGGGGGGCTGAAGGCTAAAAGACAACCAGAGCTGTGAAACACGGGCTTCTACATGAACATTTAACCTTGGATAAAGGCAAACCCAGTGCTCAAATGTATATCAATGCTCTAAATATTTTTAATGTACATCTGGACTCATAGAACAAAAGTTTGTTTACCTGATCTGTCTGGTTCAGTATCTCGTCTATCAACCGAAAAATATCTAAAGGAAGTGCAGATTCTGTTGCCACCACAGTGCTTTAAAGTTATGTCAAAATTTCCATGCTAAAGCTTTACTTTCAGACATCGAGGTGCTACCAGAGATGCTTTCTGCAAATTAGAAACTGCCTCAAAGGAAAGAAACTAAAACAACAACAACAACAAAAAGTTGAACTCAATGAAGAATGATACATAACCTGTAAAAGTGGTTATTCATATCAGCCCATTTAATGCAACAAAAACAAGTTTTATGCGTAAACCAGACTCAAATATTTAAAATTATCAATTGCACCTCTGCATGATTTATTACTGTATTTCATGATTTACATTACATCCTGTACGTTCAGGAGCTTAATAGAAATTAAGATATTTTCTTTCAGCTGCAAGGGGTTCTTAAGATAAGTAGTATATTCTTTTTTTCAGTTAAAAATCAGTCACTTAATATCATTTATTTTTTAAAAAAACTCTATAGAATGTAAAGGAAATTAAAAGCTTTTAAAAATGTGACCATGATCAGGCAGAAACCTTTCCTCAAGGAATTTACATTCTATTGGTACCATCAACCAAATAACTACAATCAATAAGAGCTAAACAGAGCCATATTCAAATGAGTGCTATGAAAATATAGAAGCAACCCTAAAAGCTGGTTAAATTTGTATGATCCCCAATAAATTTAGTTTAAAAAGCAGATTAAATTTATACACAAAAAATGAAGTTAATAATGTATAATAGATGTCAACTTGGAAATTTATATTTACTCATTTACAAATACTAATTTGTACTCACTACATAGTACATGAAAGGTATTTTGCATTTATATGTCTGTACCTACATAATTTATAGTAAATCTATAGAAAGGTTCATTAAAATGATCATAGATTTTGGAAGTAAAATTAGTTGAAATCAATACCATTTGAATCGGCCTAACCATCTTCAAAAATTATTTATTCTAAGAGATTGTGTAGTAATTGAGGAATACTTTAGAAATCACCATATTCGAAGATGGTGATTACTAAAATAATGGTAAAATAATAAAAAGGTGATGAACCACAGACTGTATAATAAAGGGAGCACTAGAATACAAAAAAAAAAAATGTGTCTAATATAATTATCTTCTGAACTCTTCAAGGGAGAGAAAGAAAGATTGTCTACAGTGAACGTAATCATTTTGGGCACTAGAAAACTGTTGTGTATTTGGTACAAGAATATTTCACTAGCATTTTTCATTGTCTGGATGGTCTATCTCTCAAAACCAAAGTTGGCAAGAGGTTTTCAATTCTTACACCAGCATGAATAGTTTTTGAAGGCCTTTATGGAGGGCTGTGTTGAAAAGGGTTCCGAGGCCTCTTTTAGGCTTAGTGTTAAAGAGGTCGTGGTTAACCATGTCCGCCATGGTTACAGAAGATACTGTGTGTTTTGGGGAAGATAGTGGGGAAAGGAACGAGAAATTACAGGTAACGTATTCCTTGCATTTACCATCTCTATTCTACGATATTTCCTTGACCAAATTTCCATTACTAATTCTGTTTTCTAGGTACCTTGATAGAGAGAATTTGGTGCCAAGAATGTATGACTTACATTTCCAGTTATAGGAAATATGTATTATCTTCTCATAAACTTAGAAATTAACTCTTTATTGTATGCATATTATTCTACTTATAACCAAATATTAAATGATTTTTCATTGTAGCCAGATGATCATCAAATATTTTCATCATATGACTAAACTTCAAAAACAAATAATTCTGCATACAGAATTCTCCTGCATAGGATATAGTAACAAAAGAAAATAATATGAATATCATGGTAAAAAAGGTAACAATTATTCAGAAGAGTAACTTTGAAATACTAATCTTAACAGGCCATACTACATTGACCATAATCTTGCATATCAAATATTCTGACTTTCTTAATAAAGACCTGATTCTACTATTTGTTATATCTAATAGTGAAATTATATCATATGTTTATGTATATAATATAATCACTCTAGAAGACAAGCTATTAAAAATATAAAAAGAAAATGTCTATTCAATATAATCATAAAAGAGGTTTTTAAAAAGCAAGAATTTACTATAGGCTGTATTAAACTGAAATTTTTTTTTCAGGATTTTAGACTTAGGCCTTTTTTTCCTTTTCAGTAATCAGAAAGAGAAAAAGTCTTGAAAAATTTTCATTACTTAACACATGGTGGAAGAATGTACAATATATTTAAGTTTATTAAGATAATTTTAACATATTTAATAATTGATCATGTTGACTCAAATTTTAGGTTCCTGAAAAATTTCCTAATAAGTTTACCAGGCAAATGTTTATACCATTGAATTCAGTTAAAATAATTTTACTGCATCACAAACAGGCAAACAGTCCTGGTACTCACTGCTTTGACATCATGGTTAAATAAAGAAGTAAAAATTAAGTATGAAAAATAGAGTTCATTTAATAAACTTTCCCATCGAATTCTCTGGAACAAAAACTCCCGGTTAGTTACCTCCATTAGTCTTAAATGTCCTCCGCACTCACTTGGCCTCTGAATACATAATAACCTTTCTAAAGGTCTCCCAAAGGATATTTAGTCATGCAGTAATCTCCTTGAACAAAAGTAATGACAAACAATAAGCTAATTCTCAAAAAGTTTTTTTAAGTCATTTTTACTACTTTTAAATGAGTGTGCTTGATGCATGATTTTGGTCCCACTGATTAATGGTCACCGCCAGCCCAGCTTCTGGAGTTGTAATGTTTCTGTGAGCTTCCTTCCAGCAGAGCTCGACCATTAATCCAGTGGCATATGTCAGCTCAGCAGAGCAAGGTCACTCTTCTGCTTCAAGGGGAACCTTTTTAGAAATAATAAAACTGACAGAAAGTTCTTTTTTGCATGCTTTATGCCACCTGAGGTTGAATGCTGCAGTTAATATCATAAAGCTTATAAACATTCCCATCTCAGGCAGTACCCGCTGCCACTATGCTTAGGAATTTAAACGTTTTTTTTCTTAGTAAAACAGACATGTTTATGTGGGATAAATATATGGTATGTAATCCCAAACAGGGAAAGAACAGGTGGAAAAAATTTGTAGTAAGTTTATGCTAGGATATTTGGGAGAGATGTTTGGGTTCTCTAACTTCCTCATTGTCTATTACATTTATTTTCCTTTCAATTAAATTGGATTTGGCTATATGAATATGTTAGTCTACTTAAGGGTTAATAGTGGTGTTGAAATGTAATAGTCATGGTAGAAATAAACTCAGTTTATGATAATCCCTAAATCAATAATGTAATGTTTGACAACTGTACAGCACTCATATTTGGAGGAATTTTACTTTTAACATTATAAACATTTGTTTCATTGGTAATTGCTGCTTTAAATTTGATAAATAATTATAGTAAAACATTCATAATCTTAAAGTAATCTGAAATTTGTAGATGGCCTACTTCAAAAAAAGATGATGGCTAAAACTATTAAAACTAACAGTATAAGGATTTTATACTCATAAGCATTACAAAATTTAAATATTGACTTATTTATTTATTACTTTTACTTAATTTAAAAAAAAAACAAAGTTATGTAGTTATTATCATGTGAAATGTTCAGAAAAAAATTTAACCAAATATCCAGACTGCCATCTCACTACGAATTATTAAATAGAATTTGATACAAGGCAAATCTTTCTTGAATCTTATTCCAAGAATTTAAATTATTAAAATTATGAAAAACGTAGAAAAGAAAGTTTATAATTTAGTTGTCTTTATTTTATGTATATAGAGAAAAGGCAGAGCCAGTCGACAATTCCAGCCAGTCTTTCTAGGAAATCACTTCCTGGGCCAGGTCTTTATGTCCAATATCAGGCCTTCTTCTCGACAAGTATAGGAACTTTATTTTTCAAGCTTGCAGAAATAAACAACCTTAGATGAGACTGACTTGTAAACCAAACTGATAAGTTACCAGAAATTGCAATACCAAGTATTGATTAGGTATGAGACATTCAACTGCCAAGAAGAATATATATTCTTATTGACAGATCAAAGAATTGTCTCCTTTGGAAGAAATACATCACGGGACACAAAATCATTTTGGGAGTTTGTTTAGCATAGTAGAGTCACAGTAAAGTGGATTAGGTGATATCGAGGGCTATAGACGTGAAGTTATAATAGCCCCAAATACATATTTTACCTAAGCGAGCAAATCTGAGCCAAATGACATATTTGCTTCAGCTCATCTGGATTATTCTGCAGACACAGTGGCAAATTTTTACTCTCCCACTCCTTTTTAGACTCCTTGAAAAGCAACATCATTTGCAGATGCTTCTCCCCACCCCATCCCTGACAGATTACATTACAACTTTGATTATTTTTTTCCTTTTGTTTCATTTTGATTCTAAGAATGGTTACTTTATTTTATGTGGTGTTACTCAGATCTTTATCAGTGACCCATTTAAAAACTGTCTTGAAGTAAGTTTTTTAGACTAATATTATCCATTAGTCATTCCACGTTTATTGTACATACACAGAAATCACAACTATGTTCCATGTTACAAATGTTTTTGATGGTAACTAAGGTCTCATAGAAAGCACTTGGAGTCTGAAAGTCAGATGAAGTTCAGTCCCCCTTCTTCCCCAACGAAAATTGCAGGGATACAAATATGAGTAATATACACCCCCTGTTCTCGATGGTGACTCTAGTTGAAAGGACATATTGACATAAACTACGGTAAGAGAAACAACAGAGGTGTGGAACAAGCTCTGTCAAAATAGAAAGGAGAGAGAGATTACTAATCAAACATGTACTACGTGCTAGGATATTTACATGCGTAATTAACTTAATTCTCATATCGAGCCTATGTGACGTGTTTTAACACATCCCCTTTTTCAGAATAAGCACATCAAAGCTCAAAAGAGATTTAATAAAATGTTCATCCTGCAGTTATGATACATCAAAATAGGACCTCAAACCCACATCTACAATAAGACTTTAGTTCATGTTCCCTACTGCTCTGTCAGAACACCATCCTATGCACCGCCTTGAGCTAACTGGTGGAGGTTTTCTTGAGGGAATGAGAGTTTACTGAGCTATTAAAAGATATGTATGTATATGTTCATGTGTTGGAAAAAATGGGCAAAGACATTCTAGGCTAGGGGAAGCACAGAGAGAAAAGTATGAGAGTGGCCAGAACTACTCAACTCAAAGATGAGATCTGAGTACATAAAGAAAGGCATCAGGGGTTTTCATGCACAGAGGTACAGCCTTGTGAAAAGGCAGAAAATGGTGGCCATCTGCAAGCCTGGAACAAATCTTTCCCTTATGGCCCTCAGAGGAAACCAACCCTGTCAGCACCTTGATCTTGGACTTCCAACCTCCAGAACTGTGAGGAAAAAAAAATTCTGTTCTGTAAGCCACTCTGGCTGTGGTATTCTGGTATGGAAGCCCTAGAAATCTAGTACAGACTGGGAGAAGAATTCCAAAGGTCTTCGTACGAGGAGAGAAAGAGGATTTGGTCAGCTGTGTGAACAAATGGCTCTATCTATCAAAGAATCACTTTATCTACCACCAGAGACAGCTTAAAACCCTCTTCTATTTTTATTAATCAATTCTTAATGGAAGATATTTTTGTTCTCTACTTAGAAGCTGATTACAAATGTCTGGTTTCTAAAAGTTTGTCTAAATCCTTAACACTAGAAAGGATGAGAAATGGATTAGTTTGGTAATGCTAAATTTGGAAACTTAAATATGTAGAGTATGGATTTAATTCCATTAACACACACACACACACACACACACACACATCTGCAGGGATAATGACACCCTTTATCACTAAAGCAAGAAAGAAAAGAGTAAAGAAATGTCTCATTAAATTGATTTTTAACAAATCCAGATTTTATACTCTCTCTAGAATATAATATCCAAATTTCCAATGGGGAGTCTACACTTTCATCATTTCTCTCAATGGTTTGTCTCCTGAACCTTCTGGATATGTCTGAGCACTGTTTTTTATTTGTTTGTTTTTCAAGTATAACCAATCTACTTGGCCTCAAACCTTTTGCTACTTGCTTGCACAAACAAAACAAAACAATACAACAAAACAAAACAAAACAAAAAACTTATTATAGTTTTATATTCTGTACTGTAGAAAAGCTAAAATGAATTAGTGCTTTTTTTGGAAAGGAGTTTTTAAGACTAAATTATTTAACTCTTTAAAATAAACATGGAGAAATGAGAAAATTATTATTAGTTCATCTCTTCTGATTTTAGGTGACCTAGAAATTAAAATTAAATCCAATTAAAAAATGTATTTTGAAGAAACAAGCAGAAACCATTAGAAAGTGGTGCATCATTTTGGGGGTGAATTTCTGGTAGCCTTGAGCAGAGAATGAGGGTGTTTCCCCTTGGGATAAGGACAGCTAAAAGCAGGGGCAGAACAGGGCTGTGGCAGCCTTTCTGTTTACCATCTTTCAAGCACATGTAGTAAGTTTCTTACACATATTCAAATGTGTACAATAAGTACAAATAGATCTCAAATCCATCTCTCAATACCCACCATCATCTCTTTCCTAGTTTTTATATTAACCTCCTAATGGGTCTCATCTCCCTGCTTCCTCCCTCACTCCTTTCAGTGTATTTGAAATACCAAAGACAGAATAAACCCACTAAAACTTAAGCCAGATCCTTCTCTTTTCTTCAAACAATCTGTCAATACTAGCTAAAATCCTTATAATGACCTAGAAGGCCTTCCATGACCTGGCTCTGTGTGACTGCTCCTCCCCTTGCATACTCTGCTTCATTGTTTCCTGTACACACCAGGGACTCACACACCAAGGCTTCTGGGATTACTCTTCCCTCTACCTGGAATACAGTTTCCTTAGCTAACCTCATGGCCAGCTCCTCCATTTACTTCAGGTCCTTTTTCACCTGTCTCATTCTTCTCTAGTTCCTTGTATTTCATATCTCTCCTTCCCTTCTTAGCATTTATCAATACTTAGCATGCTATATATTTAACATATTTATCTTGTTTATTGTCTGTCATTCCTAGTAAGTGTAAATCCTATCAGGGCAGGGATCTTTGTTATATTACCACTATATTCCCAGCATGTGGTCTCTATTGTTCATAGTAGGCACTCAGATATTTGTTACTTTGAGGAATGAATGGATAACTGAATGGGTTAATGAATTAACTTCTAAATCTTTTGAAAAGATTAGTAGGAAAAAAAATGGCTCCAGATTGGGAAACTTTAAAAGTTCTTGATGGTCAGACATATTCTGTATGAGATAGATCAGAACATTTGAAGATGGAACCAAATCATTAATATCTCTTAAAGCCCTTCAGTGATTCACATGTGCAACCTAGATTGAGAACCATCAATATGGACATTATTTCCAAACTTTAAAGTGTTCACCAAACTCCTCTGTATAGTCTGATTTCTAACAAACTCTTGGGATGCCTCTCTTGCTAGTCTGTAGGACCGCACTGAGGAGCAAGTATTTATATCCATATTCTACTCAACCTGAATGGCCCTGTGCCACTTTTTATCATGGTCTGTACTTTGTTTTCTCCTGACTTGTCTTACTTAGTTTTAGGTTTGCATTATAATTAACTTTAAATATTTCTTGGGAAACAAATATAGAATAAATACTAACTAAATACATAAATGAAGAAAACTTCTTGAGAGCATTTTCTGGATGCAGAGGAGAGTGATAATCAAGAGTAAAAATAAACATTTATTTACACCCACTACTTTTTAAATAGGAAAAGTGAATTTAAAATATTACCTACAATGTATATTACATATTTTATTTGATATCAATTTGTCTGAAAAACCAAAACATTCAACTAAATTCATATCAATTGAAGTCAGAAAATTATACCACAGATGAAGAAGCTAAAAGAAGTAGTAGGGTGGAAACCCACAGATTTAGAAAAAAAAAAAAAAAAAACTCCCATATAATCCCCAATTTTTTTTTTAATAGCTGTGATAACTTAGGTAAAATATTTCACATCTATAGGACTGTTTTCTTTCCTGTAAATTGGGGGAAACTTTTTTTTAGAAGCCCCTCGTGCAAATGCCTGGCCTAAAGTATCAGTGCATGTAACCACTTCTTTTTTTCTTATAGTTGGTCAGATAAGAGTTAAAATGTATCTTAACAGTCTTGATAGGAAAAGCAAAGAAAAAAAAGCTCTTTAATGCCACAACTATGTGTCATTCTTGTCTAGGAGCATAAATTTGCACAGCGGGCAGTGCAGTGAAAACAGCTCATAATCAACTCATCACCTCTCATCATTGCTAGGATCAAATGCAAATGGGAAAGAATGCCACTTCAGTCATTGCTAGTGAAAATTAGCATCTGTGACACTAATGGTGTCTCATTTACTATGCGCTTTAGGTTTTAAAAAATGGTAAAAAAAAAAAAAGCTATTTCTAGAACTGCCATTATTACAATGTTTCCCTTTATAATAGTGGTATTTGAATCTCTTTTACTCAAAGAAAAACCTTAGTAAAAATTTATTAACACAGATCATTAATCCCAGCCAAAGAAAAGCCAATTTGTTCAGTTTAAGAATTTCATTAGTAAAGTTTATTCCTTTTCTATTTTCTAAGTTTCTACCATATTCCATGACCTGGAAAAAAGGTCTACTGGTAAGTAATGATAGCCCTCTCTAGGGATTCTTACACAGTTGCTGTATTGACATTCTTCTTAAAATGAAACTTAAAAATGAATTAATTGTATTTATACACATATGTACAAACTTTCTTATGTATACACTAATAAACTTGCTTCCAGGAATAATGAAAGTATATAACATTCATGAGTTAACATGAACTGGACGAATAAATAATATTTTCATCATTTTTAATGGTGCTCATTACCTACTTTAAATTTAAAATAAAACACAAGGAAATCTCTCTCAGAAATTCTGAAATAATATAACACAAGGAGTGTATGTTTCTGAGTCAAGAGAAGTGAACTATTGTCCGGTATGTAGTTAATCAACGTAGACAGTGATTCCCTATATATCCGACTGATTTCATCATGGTTCTATTCTATCTTTCTAGACACAAGCTCCACGTTTCCTTCCAGCAGACGAAGGGATTTGCACTCCCCCTTATACTACCTATTTATTTGTAGAGATCATCATGACATCCACCTCTGCTATCCTTTATAGATTTTACTCTTTTCCCATAAAATACACAAGAAAATTATCCAGTAAAATAAATGTTTCAAAGACATAATTATAATAATTGGGAAAATATCACTTTTGTATTTAAAGGAAATGATTTAGTTGACCTGGAATGTTGAAAAACTCTTGTATGTGTACACCTATATACCTCTTTAAATTCATATAGAGTGGATAAAGTAATAATGTGGTACATATATAAAATGTCTATTTCTCAGCCATGAAAAAAATGAATCTTAGCATTTACAACATGGATAGACCTAGAAGATACTATGCTAAACGAAATAAGACAGAGAAAGACAAATAGCACATGATTTCGCTTATATGTGGAATCTAAAAAGCAAAATAAATGAACAAACAAAACAGAAACAAATTCATAGATACAGAGAAAAAATTGATAGCTGCCAAATGGGAGGGGAGTGAAGGGATGGGTAAAAGGCGAAAGGGATTAAGAAATATAAATTGCCAATAATAAAAATAGTTATGGGGATGTAAGGTAGAGCATAGGGAATACAGTCAATAATATTGTATAATGCCAGGTGGGTACTAGACCTATTAGGATGATCACTTTATAAGGTATATAAATGTCTAATAACTATGTTGTACACCTGAAATGAATACAATACGGTGTGTCACCTATAATTGGAAAATAAATTAATATAAAAATTATATAGTATAAAATCATCCATCTCAAGAAAATGAGAATTTATTCACAACAAAATTTATCCAGCTATATTTTTAACTAAAAATGCTTGTCTATCCTTTAGCGATCTTTGTATCAGAAAGAATTAATATTAAAAATAATTTATTCTTAGTTTCCAAAGATTGGAAATTATTTATTTTTAGTTTCCTTCAGAGAAGTTTCCTGTAGCTTGAAAAGTTTTAAAATATTGGCCATTGTTCAAATGCCGCATTGATTCAAAAGTTCACAATCCATTCCCAACTCTTTTCTCTCAGAATGGGTGGTAAGCAAAAAAGGACCCATAATAGATAATAAATCAGTCCTTTAAAAAGATATTTGATGTCAGCTATTGTTTATTCACAGACTAAAAATATTATTTACCTAAGAAACTCAAGAAATGTACAAGTATTAGAGAAATTCTCTCTACCAGTATTTCACAAATTAAGAACTGATTAAGACTTCTAAAACAGTATCTGCAGTTTGTTATCTTGTGCCTTATTTCTTTTAAGGAGCAATTATTGTCAAGACGAAGACTAGACTAACATTCCAAATAGAATCAATTTGATAAATCTACCAATTTACATGATTTCGATGCTTTCCAAAACACAAGCCAATCTTCTCCTTGGTAATGTTGTTAGTTCAAGAGAAAAATAGAATGAAAAAATGCCATATTTTTTTTATGCTACCATATTTTAATATAAAAAATGAAAAAAACATATAACGAAAGTATCCACTTTACAACCTTCTCGTAATTAAATGCATTGTGAATAGCTGAGCACTTAAGAGATAAATTGCATTCAGTAGATGGTTAAATAGATATTGATAACTTTATGGTCATTTAAAATGTGCAAGAAGATTTTATAATATCAACCTTTCAAACAGAGACCACCAAATTGATTTCATGAAGTTGATAATCTGAGCTCAAAGTTCAGTTACAGATGTAAATGATCAAATATGCACTATAAGATAAAATTACAAAGATAATAACTGTCTGATATTACTTAGCAACTAATCTGTAATTTAATTTTTTCTATACCTGCCACGAGGCATTCAACCCTCTGAGTGAATTTATTTATGACCGACGGATAAGAACAATGTGTGTGTGCATTCTATTAAATGGTTTAGTTTTGTTGACTACGTATGAAATTATCTTACCTTTGGTTTTTGATGTTTCTCCTTCTCTGAAGCATTGGATGGTTTTCTTTTCAACATTTTGAATTCAGCCTATTCCAAGTGAGTGCACTTTCTGTTGTTTCAGAAACAACTGAGGACAGTCTACAGTGTGCTGTCTAAGATGTACAGCAGTAAATAATTTTGAGCCCTGTGACCTGCCACTTCCTTCTTTTGTCAGGATATGACTTCATATCTACATGGGTAACGTTTTTTGGCTTTTTTTTTTTTGTAGTAATTCTTTGGTAACTCTTTAGTGTTCTGTCTCTGCTCTATTCTATGAGGCAAATTCCTAAATTTCACACTTTGATATGCCTGCAATTATCATAAGAGTCATAAAGATTTCAAAATAAAACTCATGTTTTTAGTTTATATAAAAATAAAAATCTATAACACATTCTATAGGTAGAGGGAAGAAAACATCCGAGGCAATAAATAAAATGAAATGAGATGTGGGCTTTTTAGTTTTCTAAAAAGGATAGTCAATTTTACATTTCTAGGTAAATTTTGTTAGATGAAATAAACTAGACTTTATACAATACTAATTGTATTTAAAGAATATGTACATTTACTTACAATTGAGCATGGCTGAAATTTATATAAATATAATTGGGAATATGATTCCAGAAATAAGTGATTATGCATATTGTTATTTTTAAAACATGTTACTGTGTTGTAAAAAACCTCTGATTAATATGGAAATCTATTAAACAGAACACTCAATGAACAAGACGTTTTTCTACTACAAACTACGGTGCCATATACTGATAATTTTTGTTCCATTGACGATCCAATGAATCAATGGTACCTTCAAATGAAGCATCCAGAATTTCTATTTAATAGGCCTGGAATAGAGCTAACATGCTTAGAAAGACTTTCTTCCTCAAACTAAAGGGTTTAACATTTTTATTATAATGTCAAAACCAAGACACCTAGGAAGTAAAAGCAAGAAATTCAAGTTTTCTTGTTAATTAGGAATTTGTCAAAGAAAGACTATGAAATGTCTGAAACTCTAGTTCTACTAAAACAGGATTGTTAAGGAAATCGACCTAGATTTCTGTTTACAAAACCGATGTGTTGTAAAGCAGTCGTGCCGTATTCTTAAAGAACAGCTTCTCTAGATAACAAATCAATTGACTCTATTTCCCAATCATCTCTAAGGCCCTCCTCCCTGAGACCCAGTTCTCGTATTCAGATTATACTGGTTAATTTCACAGGTATTGAATTGAGGGTCTATTTTGTTCTGTCTGACAGTTTATCAAGCCTCTTGACTAGCTAAAAAATTGCTTTCGTTCTATAATAGAATTGAAGGACTACACTTATCAAGATTATGGTTAGTATGCTTCTAGAGGATATTAAGAGCAGAATTATATTTTCAAGAATTATCGGGCTGGTATTTTCAAAATAATGACACAACAGGTAATATTGAAACACCTCAGGACTTTGAGTTGGGTAATTCCGTTGAAATATGCCTTCTTTCAAACTTTCTGTTTGGGTTCAGTTTCAGTCAATGGCCTAAGTAAAAATGTTGTTCTTCCTCAAAACTTGAAAGTCATGAAAAAATATATTTCTTAACTGAAATATCTGCATCCTCCATGTCACTATTTCTTTATATGTGAATAGAAATTAAATTCAGTTGTGGAGTTCAGTCAATAATATGGAAATGATAATGTTGATTACTACATGAGAGGGTTTTGGTGAAGGTAAAAAGAAATACCAATAAAGAACATTCTTATTATTTGATTCATTTAAATAATGTTTAATGCCAAGTAACGTTTGTGGATCTTAAAGAGGCAAACCTCAAATAGTTATGTTTGCGATGGTGTTTGCTATACATTTTATTTCTACAATAGAGAATACTCACGTTTATGGTGACTAAGCTGGATTACATGCAGTTTAAAAAATGTTACACAATCAGTTTTTGAAAATCTCAATTTATGATCTCTAGTCATTTTACCATCATTAACACTGTAAGAAATATTTAAAATGTAAATAAAACTGAAATCTTTTCCTTCAGAATTACAGATGAGAGAAACAATTTTATAAACTTCTCTTATTGAATAATGTTTTCTGGAGATTAAAAGACAGATATGACATTTGAAGTCTTATTACAATCTGTATTAAACTCCTTGGTCCTCTAAATATTTCAAGTAACAAGAAAGAAATTATTTTTATCAATTATCTATTTATGAAATTCTGGGGCCACCAAGATATTTAATAAGTAACCCAGAATGATCCAGCAAATTCAAAAGTTTAAGGGAGACAGAACAGGAATTGGGTAAATAGAGTCAGTTTTGAGTACACCTACTCCCTATCATGATTCGACCACTAAGCCACATGTTGCTTAAGACATGTTCCGAAACAGGGAAATTGCAAAAGAGCTAAGTCTCGGTGTACTGTTTTTACACATTACCTAAATGATCTTCTGAGCCAGGCAGAGTGAAACAAGATTGGGACTTTGTGGCATACATGTGCGTCATAGAGGTGAATCAAAACTTTAAAGAAGTTCCAATCAAATCATAGCTGCTAGGGTAAAATGTGAATGTTAAATGAGACATAAAAGAAGCCAACAAATATTTATTGGTAGATTTCTAAAACATGAATTATGAAATTCAAATATAGGTATCAGAAAAGTATAGATATGAGAAAATGCTATCTGATGTTTTTGATTTTGACATCTTTTTTTTTGAGGTTTCCTATTTTATTTTATTTATTATTTTTAATTAATTATTATTTACATTTAATTAATCATTATTTTTTATTATGGCGACATTGGTTAATGAGACCCAGTAAGTTTCAGTTGTACAATTCAACAGTAAGGCATTGTGTGTTCACCATCCCTTTTTACTACATTTACTTCTCCTCTTCCCCCCCCTCCTGATTCTGACATCTCGAGTGCTTGATGACATCCATCAATATCTCTTTGCTTTCTGCCATCAAATCGAATAATAATATTTAATAGTAATGTTTAGATTAATCCTAATGTATGTTGTTCACTTGATGGAAGATTTTCCAAACAAATCTTTAAAAATAGGACTAGAATTTCCATGCTGCTTTAATATTTACACCTTCTCCAGCGTGTAGACGTGGTCACAGTAAATCTAATGCTTCCATATATTGCTTTTGGGGCAGCCATGACCAAAGCTATTTTAGTAACTATGACCTAAAATACTTCTGACTACACCCCAAATGCATTGTTGGGGAAGGAAAGAAAAGAGATAGATACCTTCCAAGAACTTAAAAAACAAAGGAAATAAGATTGTTATCATGGAGTACCATTCTGAAATTAATGTTTGATATAATTATTATAGAAAAAGGAAGGATTGTATTCTGTATATACATCTACAGAATTTAGTCATTTATGATAAAGAAAAGAGTAGATCATAAAAGCATCTTAACCTTGATAGTTCCTGTCTTTTCTCTGGCCCCTCAGAGCAAGCTTCTCTCTACAGAATGGGGAAGAGAATTGTAAAGAAAGAAGTCCAGTGGGGGTATTGTGGTCTTGCCTGCTTATGGCTTGCTGGAGATCCTAGATTATTATACAAATCTAACTCTACTCAGGATTTCTTTGAAGCAAATACACACTGGAAGTTCTGAGTAGTTCTATACTCAATAACTCATATATTACTTTCAAAACCATAGGGCCGTATACGACATGTTGGGCATTGTCCCTCTTCTAGATATCTAGCTTATTCTTATCATATGGTAGATTAAACACCTCCTTGTTTAGATGTGGGAGTTTATAGAGAAACAGTGGGACAGATATTCTCCCAAGCCTACAGTGGGAGTGAAGAGATTTGGGGGATGGTGGCTTTCTTGTGAATCTCTTGTATTTCTTAGGTCTCTGAAGTCATTTTACGCATTCTCTGTCTCTGGAGTCTCTATTTACTAATCCTTTTCAATAAGGGGCCCAGCCCCTTCTTCAAACTCTAGAAATCCCTTCTAATGTTTTATTTGAAAAGTCTTACAGTTTTGTATGGGTGTGTGTGCTTTGTCCCAGTGACCTGCTTTAGGAAGTGATGAGCTTAAATTTTGAGAAGATTGGAAGAAGAGAAAATTCTGTCCCCACTAACAGGGTATGTAAAGAAGATGGGGTTATTGAAGTTTGTTTTTCCCAACAAGGCTTGAAATTAAAGCATATCTATCACAGTAATTAATTTTCTTACAAGAACTTATATCAAGTCTACATAAGAAATTCATATTTTATCTACTAATTTCTCTTTGTGGTGTGGTGCTTTGCCTGAACTTTACTGTAGACTTGCCATACACTCACTAACAGTAACAGGGGTGATGCCCAAATCACTTGGGAATGTGGGTGTGGCGGGGAGGGGGTTCTTAATTCACTCTGCCTTACACAGAAAAAGGAGAGTAACAGGAGCAAATATTGGTTGTATCAACTCAAGCTGCTGAGTTCAAGAAAGAGTGAGCTTCAGTGAACTTTTAGCATCTTAATTCTCCTCACAAAATGATTCATCATCAAGCAATTTAAGCTGGATTTCATTAAACAGTGAATATGTCAAACTACTTGTTTTGTTTTCATTCTAAGCTCTACAGTAACTTTCTAATGATGACATCTGTTCTTAAGTAGTTCTGTTTTCAGGAGAATGCATTGTTTATATGGATATCAAGCCCCTGAAATCCTATTATTGCTATTTCTAACTATAACTTACTAAATTGCCATGGTGATAATTAGAGTGTGTCCCAAAAAATGATCAGCTTTTGGTGTGCTCAAAACATTATGCTTCTGAAAGAGAACTGCTGTCCAGGCCCTAGATATCTTGGGAAGCCTCTCGGGAGAGAGCCTGGCCCTGCAACATTACTTCTTATTTTAAATTCCTACAGAGATGATGCAGCATATTATCTCATAATCTTAGTTGTAGAGGAAACAGAGAATTGAGATCAATAAAAAGGACAAATTGTCTAGGATTAATCGTGAACCTGAAGAATTATATAGGAGGAAACTAGAAAAAAAACAAAGAACTTCTTAGGTTGCATCCATACATGGCAAGATGTTTGAAAACAATGTAAGAGAAAATTTAGTAAACAAAAAAATGAAGAATACCAGTTCAACCGTGACTAAAACAATTAGGAGAGCTGATTAAGTTCAAAATAAATACAAATTACTCAGATTATTTCAATAAATCATGAATATGTACGGTTTCATTGCCATAATAAGTAATGACAAAATTTCATCCATTATGATTAAAAGTTACAATATTCTTGAAGTAATCTTATTCTCAAAGTTAATAAAAGTAATTGTTATCATTTTTGAGTGCTTATTACATGTCCGACAGTGTGGTGCATGCTTTATACATATTTCCCATGTAATCTTTACAAAATCTCCGTGAGCCAGTCCTAATGTTATCATCTTTAACTTCTAAGTGAGGTTAGGTAATGTGTACAGTTTGTGCAACTGGGAAGTGGTGGAGTCAGATTTAACCCAAAACCTCAGGTCATAAACATCACTCTATGTCATAGCTGTGCTTTGGCATACCTAAAGACTTGGCATAAAATGGGAGTGATTTATTTAAGTCAGGAATTGGTAAGGGCTGGGTGGAGGGTAATGTTGAGTTACTGATGGGAAAGAATGTTTCAATCATTACATGTATATAAAAATTTGAAACCAGGTAGTCTGCAAATAATCTAGAAGCCTCTTCTTTAATTAAGACTCAGCACCACAGGGACAAACCTGCTACCACTTAACTTCTCTTCTCCAACTTAAGAAACCTTTTTACAATCCTAAGAAGAGTCAAGAGCCCCTCAATGCTATTTTAAATAATCACTCTCTTGAATTTCATGCTTATAAAAATCAAGGTAAGATCACAAATTAGACTTGTCCATACTTGATGAAATTCCTTACGTTCTGAAGTTCCCTGCTGATGATTTTTTGATATCAATCTATGAACTAATATAATCTATGAAGTTATTACCATAAGCATATTCTATTTTCTTCTTGACCTAGAGCTATAGCTCCCCAATTTATGTTTCTGAAACATATTTATTATTTTCAACCTTTGAATATTAATTTTACCAGTTTTTGCTTGCCTTAATGTCACATCCAAATTAAGGCCACAATCTTCACATTTCTATAATACTTTCCCCTTCTTCATTTCTAAATATCATTTTAACTTTAATAAAAATTAAAATGCGCATCCTAAAAGATTAAAGAAAAGAAGCTCCCTATCACATTCTGTTCTACTCCCTGAGTTATTTCAATTCTTTTTTTTTTTTTTATTTCTTCAGTATTAAAACCAATTTTCTCATTGGTTAGATTTATTTTCCTATATGATAGGCTCATAATTTCTTTATTTATTATTAGATATTATCTATTGATTCCTTTTTTTTTGTTCTCGAGCATTCTGTACTCTTTTCATTCCCAACTCCCTTATAATTATTTAGTTAAACAATTAATCACTATTATTTTGTAAATATTGTTCACAGATAAGTCAAATTGTGCTTATATTTCCTTTGTTGTCCATTTTTTATTAGTTCAGCCGTACAGCACAATGGTAAGGCATTTATATAATTTATGAAGCAATCCCCCTGATTACTCTACCACCCATCTGGTACTATACAGTTATTACAATATTATTGACTATATTCCCTATGTTGTACCCCACATCCTCATGACTGTTTTATAACTACTGATTTGTACTTCTTCACCTCTTCATCTTTTTTGCCCTGCCACCATTGTCTCCCCCTATGGCAATCACAAGTTTGTTCTCTGTATCTGGGAGTCTGTTTTCATTTCATTTGTTCATTTCTTTTGTCCTTAGATTCCTCATATAAGTGAAATCATATGGTGTTTGTCTTTCTATGTCTGACTTATTTCACGCAGTATAATACCCTCTAGGTCCTTCCATGTTGTTGCAAATGGTAGAATTTCATTTTTTTATCCACTCATCTATTGATGAGCACTTAGGTTGCTTCCATATCTTGGCTATCATTAATAGCACCACAGTGAACATTGGGGTGAGTAAATCTTTATGAATTAATATTTTGGTTTTCTTTGGATAAACACTCAGAAGTACAAAAAGTAGTTCTGTTTTTTAATGTTTTGAGAAACCTCTAAACTGTTTTCTGTAGTGGCTGCACCAATTTGCAATTCCTTTAACAGTGTACAGGGGTTTCCTTTTTGCACATCCTCACCAATACTTGTTGTTTTTTTGATTTATTAGTGATAACCATTCTGACAGGTGTCAGGTGATATCTCATTGTGGTTTTAATTCCCATTTCTCTATGATTATTGACCTTGAGCATGTATTCGTGTCTATTGGCCATCTATATTTCCTCTTTGGAGAAATATTCAAGTCTTCTGCCTATTTTGTGATTGGTTTATTTGTTTTTAGTGTTGTATGAATTCTTTATAAATTTTGTATATTAACTCTTTATTAGGTGTATCATAGGCAAATATCTTCTCCCATTCAGTAGGTTGTCTTTTTGTTTTGTTGATGGTTTCTTTTGCTTTGCAAAAACTTCTTAGTTTGATATCCTCCCATTTGTTTATTTTTTTCTTTTGTTTCCTTTGCCCAAGGAGATATATCAGCAAAAAAAAAAAAAAAAAAAAATTACTAAGAGCAAAGTCAGAAAGTTTACTGCCTATATTTTCTTCTAGAATTTTTATGGGTCTCACATTTAAGTCTTTAACCCATTTTGATTTTATTCTTGTATATGGCGTAAGAAGGTGGTCTAATTTAATTTTTTTTTGCATATATCTGTCCAGTTTTCCTAATACCATTTATTGAAGAGAATTTCTTTATCCAATTGTATATTCTTGTCTCCTTTGTCATATATTAAATGAGAGAATAGGCACGGATTTATGTCTTGGCTCTCTATTCTTTTCCTTTGATCTATGTATCTGTTTTCATGCCAGTACCATAATGTTTTGATTGTTGTAGACTTGTAGAATAGTTTGATATCAGGTAGTGTGATATCTACAACTTTGTTCTTTTTTCTCAAGATTGCCGTGGCTATTCAGAATCTTTTATGGTTCCATGTAAATTTTTGGATTATTTGTTTTAATTCTCTGAAAAATGCCATTGGTATTTTGATAGGGATTGAGTTGAATCTATAGACTGCTTTGGGTAGTATGGCTATTTTAACAATGTTGATTCTTCTTATCCATGAGCATGGTATATATTTCCATTTATTTGTATTTTCTTCAATTTTTTTTTTTCAATGACTTATAATTTTCCAAGTTTAGGTCTATTACCTCTTTGGTTAAATTTATTCCTAGGTCTTTTATTGTTTTAGATGCAACTGTAAATGATATTGTTTTCTTAATTTCTATTTCTGATAGTTCATCATTGGTATATAAAAATGCAACCAACTTCTGAATATTAATTTTGTATGCTGCTACTTTACTGATTTCATTATGAGTTTTGACAATTTTTTTGTTGGAATCTTTAGGGTTCTATGTATATATAATATCATGTAATCTGCAAATAATGACAGTTTTACTTCTTCCTTTCCAATTTGGATGTCCTTTGTTTCTCTTTCTTGTCTGATTACTATAGTGAAGACTTCCAATACTATGTTGAATAAAAGTGGTGAACATCCTTGTCTTATTTCTGATCTTAAGGAAAATGCTTTTAACTTTTCCCCATTAAGTATTATGTTAACTGTAGATTAATTATATATAGCTTTTATTATGTTGATGTATATTCCCTCCATTCCCACTTTGCTGAGTTTTTATTATAAATGGATGTTGGATTTCGTTGAATGCTATTTTTTGCATCTATGGATATAATTATATAATTTTTACCTTTCATTTTGTTAATGTAGCGTATCACATTAATTGATTTGCAAATATTGAACCAGCCTTGCATCCTAGGAATAAATCCAATTGGATGGACCATGGTGTATATTTTTAATGTATTACTCAATTTGGTTTTTGAATATTTGTAGAGGATTTTTGTATCTATATTTATCAGGGATAGCAGCCTATATATACATACATATACATATATATATTTGTAACACCTTTTTCACGTTTTAGAATCAGGGTAATGGTAGCCTCATAAAATGAGTTTGGGAGACTTCTCTCTCCTTGAGTTTTTTAGAATAGTATGAGAAGGATAGGTGTTAATTCTTCCTTGAATGTTTGGTAAAATTCAACTGTGAAGCCATTCTGTCCATGACTTCTGTTTTTTGGGAGTTTGATTTCAATAGTGGTTGTTGTCCATTTTTAGAGTTCATAATTGTCTTTCTTTTTATCATTGGTTCCCTATGTGTTGCTAATATATCCCAAATAAATGCCCCAACGATTCTATCAACTTATTTGTTTTGAATGTTTAAATTCAGACATTATTTTTATTATTTCTAATGCTCAAACATTTCAGATTTATTTTTTCTTTGTTAAAATGTGGTTTAGTTATTCTCTAAGTATGTAGTGCTGAGGCTGAAATGGAATTTCTCAACCTTCTCTTGGTTTAGATCATTTCTGACTTGATTGAGTCTCACATCATCTTTTTTATCTACTCTCTCGTTTGCAGAAACATACTGCCTAATAGAAATGTTCTAAGTTCTTATAGACCCTTCATATTTGAATGCTGTTTTGACTTAAAATAGAATTCTAGCCTCATTATCCCTCAGAATTTAGAAGGTCTCTCTATTGTCTTCCACCTTCCAGAGTTGTTGCTGAGAAGTCTAATGCCATTGTGATTCCTGGTTTATTTGATATGGGCTTTCCGTCTGTCTCTCTGTCTCTGTCTCTCTCTCTCTCTCTCCCTTTTATCCTTGATATAGGTCTCTTTTTTTTCATATAACCTATATTTCTTTGATTAATTCTTCATTTCTCCTTCTTTGTTCTCTCTTTCTGGAAATCTGTGTAGCTCAATATTAGACATCCTGGATTGATAGTCTCATTTTATTATATTTTTGTTTTCTACCATTTTATAAACATTTTTGTTGTGTTTTTCTAGAAAATTCTATTACTTTTTCCAATTATTCTAAAACTATTTTAATAATATTTTATTTTACAAAAGTTCTTTCTGATTATTCTCTTTTTGTAACATTCTGGTTTTCAAATAAAGCAATAAAAATTAATGAAATCAATTGACATGCAGCAATATGGATGAATCTTAGAAATATAATATTAAATTTAAAAAAATAAACACTTCCCAAAAGAATTACATATAGTATGATACTAAATAACATGTCCTTGGCATGTTATTTAGCCTTTCTATAAAATGAATAGGAGAGTAGTGCCTACCTCAAAGTGGTTTCTATGATGATTAAATAAGACACTCTTATAAAAAGTGTCTGACATATACTAAACACTAAGAACTAAATAAATACATGAAATATGTTCTCTTTTCTTTTTGAGTTTATTGTTATAATTATTATGATTTTTCTTCTGTCCCTTTCATTGCCTTTGTTGCTTTCTGATTTTCTTTTCTTTTTGCTTTGATCTGTCTTTTATCTGTCAGGCTTTCTTCAAATGTCTATTTTCTGAGATCCTATTTTCTGAGATCATTCAGGTTTTTCAGGTAATAATCCTCCCATGCCCCAGGGCAGCTGTGAGGGAGAGAGAGTAGCTTTCTTATAGCCTTCCAATGCTGAGACTCTCAGGGAGAATTCAGTTCACAATGACTCACTTAACTGCAGCATCATTTTCTGCAGATTTCCACTTGCAAGAGATTGCCACTTACTCTAGTCTTCCACTCACCTTCCATCATCCCAAACACTAGTTGACATTTCTTCTCCTATTCTTTCATCAAATGACTTTGTCTCTATGGGTTTGTGTCTTTTTGGTAAATGTACATGAATAATATACTATATTTAAGCAGTCTAGTTTTGTCAATTATATTTCTTCACATTCTTATCACCTCTGACTTTTCTTTTACTCTGCCTTTTAAAATATTTGCATCTCTTCACCTTATCTTAATTGCTAAACTCTTAATTATATGGAGAGTATAGCTAATTGCATAAAACTGATCTTTGTCAGCACCAATTCTACCTTACAATTTTTAAGATTTTTTGTTGTTGTTGTTGTTGACATGGCTACTGGTGTGACACAACAGGAAGAAGGCAGGACACAAACATGAAGTGTTTCCATGGAAGCTCATCCTCACGTTTAAGTAATTGTGCTCTCTCCACATTTTCGGATTCTTCTTACAAGCACAGAAATACAGTATCCTGTGAAATAGTTTACTTTTTCATTCTTTATAGATAGTATAAAGTTATAATAAAGCTTATAGTATCATTAAAAATCTTCAAAGTAATTTTTAAACTAAGAATACAGGTCAGTACTACCTGAATCATATCTCATTAGGCTGAAAGAAAATTTTGTTCATAGTACAATACTGACAGAACAAATTGAACTAATTTTGCGTGTTTTTTTAATTAACTTTTATCTGAACACAGTACACTTCACATGTACTATTAAAATCCCGTGCTTAATCATACTTCTTTCTCCAGAAGCATAAGAGGAAGGTAGACTGCGCTGATCAGTAGACCATGATTATTGTCTTTACCTACTAAAGAAATATGTAATTAACAAAATATTGCTGAAGAGATATAAATAAACTCTTTTCCCCAGAAAAGCTATTCTTAAACAGGAAGACCAAAATTATTTCTATTTTCTTTTTACCTTCACTCATCAGAGATATTTATAGTAGATTCAAGAGTGACCAGATTATTTTTCAGACTTTACCATTTGAAACTATGCTAAAGCTGTAAAGCTATAAGAGATAGTAATTGTATAGCTTATTTATTTAAACAATCAAAATTCCTTACGAGATCTTTATCTCCTCACCTTTGACTACAATATAATTATAAAATAAAATATTTTAATTACAAATTATTTTAAATTCAAAAGAAATGAATAGAATATAATTGTGGTGGATTTTTAATCTAAATCTATTTCCACAGCAAAATCAGATTTTGTAATGTCCTATATATACACAATCACATATATATGCACACATATATATGTGATTGTGTATATATAGGACATTACATATATACACACACATATACACATCTGTGTATATGTGTGTGTATATAAGTTTGTGTTCATTTAGGTAGAATTCTGTCCTTTCCTTTTAATACAAAAAGTAGTGGAAGAGCTTCTTAGAGACTAGATATTTCGTAAATAGGTATACATTACTCTCCCCAGACCAACACGCAAAGTGAGGTTTCTACATAAAGCGCGAACTGCAGTGAGGCACAGCTTCTCGAAAACACCCCTGCATTCTAATTTTAAAGCATTTGTGTCTGTCATTTCTGGGAAGGGAAAAATCAGGTGATTAGTTACAGGATGTTACAAATATGTTACCTGCAACTTCATTCTATTTTTCTCTCTAATAAGAACTTTTGCAACGGTACTTGTGAGAGTGAAATGAAAGAAAAGTCGGTTTTTCTTTGTCAATTAAGTTGTATGATGAACCAAATAGCCAAATTAACATCTATTCCCAACAGCTCAAAAACGAACTGATTAACCAAAAACCAATATCTAGTTGAGGAGAAATTAGATACACTGTTTTATTTTCGAGGGCATGGAATTCTAACCACCCAAAGTTGTCCCTACAATGGTGAATTCATTCTGGTGACTAGTCTTGCATTGAGCAAGCCTGGCTTGAGGGTCTACTTTTCCTTATGCCACTCATTCTTGGAGGCCTGGTGGTATTAGAGTATGTTGACTTTGGAGGACTGACATAAGTTTGAGTTCAGTCAAGTGCATAAACTTGGGTCTAACATTTGACCTCTATGAGTTTCAGTTTTCTCACTGGTAAAGGGGAAAATGATATTTCCTCATAAAATTGATTGTCAGGATTAAATCATACCACATGTATAAAATTTTTAACACAGAATATGTCTTAAGTGCTAATTTCATCTGTTCTTAAAATACAAAGGTAAAAAAGTATGAGATTCCTAGGGATTCATGACTCACTGCCATGTGGTCACAGTGCTGCCCAACTTCTTGGTAATATGTCTAACCTCTGATTTCCAAAGCCTGTATGTATGTCATTGCTAGTTTAACCTGATGTTCTCTCACTGTCATATGTTCTAATGATATTTGAATATACTCTTGATCCTCAGCCACCAGCGAGGGGAAATTTCTACAGGGGAATTCAGTTCTGCTTTCACTTAGATTTGGCGATAAGCATTTAACTGTGCATTTGTAATTGCACTTCAAACTCCATGCTCTTCTCCATGACCAGGAAGCCTAAATCTCACTCCTTTACCTATTTATGCCACTCTTCTTTCCTTCTCTGCTCCAGTCATGCTGGCCTTTCTTCTGTGCTTGGACACCATTCAGTTCTTTTCTATCATGAGCTTTGGGGCAAGATCTCTCTTCTGTTTGAAATGTTTTTCACTTCATTTTTCACAAGGTCAGCTCCTTGTCATCCTTAAGTCATCAGCCTCCATGCCACCTCCACAGAGGGCCTTCTCCAACTAAATAAATATTGGTGCTTGATAGTTTTTACTGTTTTTTTGTTGTTGTTGTTTGGTTGGTTTGCTTATCTAGAAGGCAGAGGCCAGGCCTATTGCTAGCTCTAGCATTGAACAATGCACAGAGAAAAGTTCAGAGAGTGTTTGTTGAATGTATGAATAAATTCTATAGGTTTACACACTATCTTCTTGGATTAATAAGTATTAGGTTCAAAATCTCAGAATCATATCCTTCAAAACCAAAAGCGATATGGTAGGCAGAATGAACGTTTTACTAGACATTATCAGATAAAAAAAAAAATCTTTAAAATGTTTTGGGACACTATAAACCATTTTAAAAACCACTTTCTCTTTTATGGAGAAATCCATGAGATTCGTCGACATACCTTCCTAATGATGATAATGATCTGTTATTGATTTATACGACATTCTTTCTCAAGGCTTGAACACCTTTTAACATAAATTATTTTTCCCTAACAGCTTTCCTGTGAAGTACTTACTTATACTGATGCATTTGGGAAACTGAATATTTGAATTTCCTCTTCTACCAAGTCAGCTCCTGATTCCAGGATTTCTAATTCCGAGCCTGTGAGATTTCCTGCAAAGCATTCATTGAAATTAAAAGTCTTTTTACCTGTTGAAAGGAATTATATTGGTCTCATCTTTCCTAAAACCTTGGTCCTATAGTTCTCTGAATATTAGAGCTTGACTTGAACTTACCAGCTCATCATTGCGGAGATGGTATTTTAGAAAACTAACACTTCTCCTTTGAAAGAGAAAAGAAACTTTCTTTAAAAGATAATAAATATTTAGGGGAAAAACTTGGAATTTTTTTCTAGTTCTTGCTACAGTCAGTAAGTATGTCATATGGTTCATGCAAAGTTTACTTCTTTATTTCCGCCATCAAAGATCATCTCACTGGCTAATAATTAGTAGGTGAATAGAATCCACTCAATATCATCTTGAGAAGGTAGCAGTTTGAAACTGTAGAAATTGGTCGTGGGTCTTTAAGTCTCATAGCTCTGGCCACTAGATTGGAAAACCTTAAAATGCTTTAAGGCCTTTCCTATGACTGTTTTGCATTGGTAAGGAAGACATAACAGAATCCCTGTATTAGTCTGACAGAGAGAAGACTGAGAGGGATTTGAATGCCCTACAACATAATATACTGCTCCTGGGCTCTTCTTATTCTAGTCATATTTCAATATATGGAGTAAGGATCCTATCTTATTTGTTTAACAAATATCTATTTAACATCTACTATGGACCGGTGTCACTTTACCAGCTACCCAAAGATGGAAAGGCATGAGGAGTGCCTTCCAAGAGTTTAGAGTTTAGTGGGAAGACAGGCAGACAGATAGATAGGAATCCAATGTAATGTGTTCTGATTAATTCAAAGTATATGAGCAGAGAGGACATACAGGATAAATTGCTGATTGTTCTGGAAAAATATAGAAAAAAATTCATGAAGGAGGCAATGCTTGAGGTAATAATGAGCCAAATGGGAATTTTTCGACAGACAAGTGAAAAGGCAGAGACATTCCAGCTATGAGAAGACTATATAATAGGATCTGAGACATGAGAGTGTTTGGTACAGTCTAGGAGTGAGAAGTATGGGATGGGAACTTCAGAAGAGATGTTGCCAAAACAAGACAGCAACACAACTAGATTTGCATTTTAGATAAAAGGCTAGGCTAGGAGCATAAGTTGGAGATGGAGAATGGAGAAAATCTTCAAAATTTTCCAAACCTTAGTGACCACTATACTTTCTCAGTATCTCCTTGTCTATGAAACAAACAAAAAGGAGAAAAGATCACCCTTTCTTAGTTTGATCCAAAACATTATATTAGAGCTTTCTTGTCTGCATAATGTTACCTGGATAAAGAAAGAGGCATGCTTTGAAATTCAGTGCTGCCAGACTACCTTATTTAGTGATGGAAATGTCACAGTGGAAAATGACAGTACTAATACTATAATATGGACACTTAAAATGATTTTGATATTGATATTCTGATATTAATTTTAAAAATAAATTGAAAATCTCATAACCATGAAATGAATGAAATTAATTTTCCAGTAGCAAGCCATTTGAGTTCCCAGAATTGTTTTCTTTGATCTTTATCTTAATTGGAAAAACTGGCTTATATCCGTGTCTTGAAATATCTAGTCCTATACTAGTAAAACACTTGTTAAAAATCATATTATTACTTAGGTCAACAGTAAGGATGCTGGAGGACAACTGTTACTTCTGTGAGGTATGTTTCCTAGAAATGTCGCAAACTGTAATGACAATTGTCAGCTTTCATGCAAACGGCTTTTCTTAAATTGGAGTAATTGGCATTCAAACCTCTGACACTCTAAGGCTATATGCTCTCATTGTTTCTAATCTTGAATAGTTTAAATAGATTCTATTATAAATACATAAGACGAGTATGTTTTCAGTATTTCAAGCAACATAAATGCGCGCACACACACACACACACACACACACACACTTTACAAGTGATAGATCTTTAATAAAGTGACAGAATTCACTAGAGAGTAAGAAGACATTTTTAAAGCATTCTGATTCACATTCTGCAATTTCATCATAACCTCCTGAGACACAACATGTTATGTTTGCAAATATGAGTAAATAATTTCATAAATGTAAAACACATCTCAATATATCTTTTATCTAATTTACTGAAAACTGTGACTGACAATGTTACAAAAATATTAGTTTTATGACATAACTCAAAATGTAAAGTATATATTTCTAATTGTATTATATTGAAGGAGTAACTTAACATGACTTCCCTTTGTTTAAAGTATGAAGTTCACAGTATAATAAATTTAAAAATCAATGAGATTATTAAATTAAGACTCTCCCTAAATAAACATGAGAAATTTGTGCACATAATTTAGTATTCAGATGTTGTGGACACTGATATGTAAAATCATAAAATTCATTTGGGAAAGTTAAGCTCAAAGAGATGAAGAGTCTCGATTTAAGGAAACGGAGACAGTTAAGGACAGTTAAGGACCTGGAGCTTGTCTCCCTTCACCTGTGGTACACATATCGCGCTTTCCCATTGTTGCTGTGAACTTCTTTCACAGAGATTAAGCTGTGGCTACACAAACAACAGGGTTCTGTACTTAGTGATTCCGTCAAAGTGACATGTAAGAGAGGCTGGACGCCTTAATCAGTATTGTATATTAGTTTTTACTCTGCAAAACACATTGTCTCCAAGGGAGAACAGATACAAAATATTTGGGAGGGATTTTGGACATGGATATTAATTAATAGTGACAGAGAGGTTTTGGACATGAATATCAATTAATGTCTCTCTGTAATTGACATTTTTGTAAGTATAAGTGGTGGTAGAATTACCAAAATAAGAAAAGATCGAACAAGTAATATAGGCACAATTAAGAACAGTAGCAAAAGTAAACCAAAAATATCCTACATGTACACGGAATGGTTGCATTAGGTATACTTACCCACTGGCATTCACTCATTTTTTTTGCTCTCTCCTCCAAACTCCATTTTTTAGATCTCTTATGTGCTTATAATTGAAAAATATCTTCATTTAAAAAATGTCTGATTTACATACACTATTTGGACTTTAGATGGAAGAAAATGGCTAGTACTGAACTCATAAAACTGATTTCAAATCAGATAATTTAAGAGATACCTCCTAAACACTGACTTGAAGTGTTATACATATATATATACAGAAAATATGTTTTAGAAGTTAAGAAGCCACCATTCTCCATACTCACATACTCAGTCTAATTAGTTATTAAAATATAGACTGAGACAAGAAAAGAGATTTCTTGGAAGAGGAAAATGAGCAAACAGTTATTGATTCCCTGCTATAGATCACTGTAACTCATTTAATTCTCAACAACTGATAAAGTGTTATTATCTCCTATTTTATAAAAAGGAAACTGAGGCACAAAAAAGCTAAGTCACCTGACGTCAAAAAACTAACAATTAGTAAAGATTTGAACCAAGGCTTATCTGACTCCACTCTGCCACGTAGCCAAACCCGTTGTGCAGAATAAAACTCACAAGAAAACTAAGAAAGAAATGTATACGCCAAAAGCATCCCTACAGGTTTCCTTAGCAGTCAGCTGTACATATACACCTTGGTTTCATCACTAGAGAATGTGCCACTTCCTTATCTTTCTCTTCCTCACCTTCTCTGGTCTCTTTCCTTTCCCACTTTCTATGTTTATTGTAATTCTTTTCCAAGGACTCACTACATTCTCACTTTCCCCTAAGACCCCAAAGGAGTATTTTTCAGTAGCAGTCAGAGAAGGAAATTGAAGGCAGAGGAGGGTAACTCAAAATCAACCCTGGAGGAGAAGTTGTAGCAAGTACACACTCATCAGAAAGCATGCAAACTTTAAAGGGATAGAAAAGCCACTGATGAAGTAATTGAAATTAAGTGGCAGCAAGGGTGAGAAAAACAGAAGGGACACACCAGGGAGCATGTAAAGCTGAGAAGAAAATATTGTTTGATTTGTGTATATCATATAGAAGTTCTCAAAGAGGTATGCAAAATATCTATATTCATCCTTTATTAATAATGTAAACATTTATACCAGAAGCCATACTGAGAAGTTTAGAGATAGTATTCAAATTTAAAAGTAAGTTAAAGAGCTCAATAAAATGCTTCATTTACATCTAAATCTATAATTGCCACCCTGGTTTTGAGATAAAGCTTTCTAAAATATATATTTCTTTCCTTTTAACATTGTTTCTTGCGGTTAATGGCCACCATCTTTATATAAATACATGCCAATCAGAGGGCTAAATGCCTTTTCATAAAATATCTCCTGGAGATATTTCCTAGTCTGGAAAAAGGCTATATTTTTCTCACTGCACAAGAAGCAACTGAAGATCAGACAGTAATGTGACTATGTATGCCATGAATTTCAAATTGAAACTCAGGATTCCTTCCTTAAACGTCTAATGGCCTTCTCCTTATACGATGCTACATAAAGTTTTAAATATGATGAGTACAATGCCAGCTAGCCACACTAAAAATTCAGAAATGTTGTGTGAATACTAGGAGTCCAATAAGTATTGTTATTGGTTAATATGTATAATTTCAAAAGGCGAGCCAACATACTGTGTCTCCTTGCCACTTGGGTGGGGAGTGGGGCATATGTCCAGACAATGGAAAGAAAAGAACCATATCATAGTTTATTCATTTCCAAGACCGTATATGCACACTGACTTTCTAATTACTTCTGTTTCTGTTACTGGTAAAGACATAAATTCACCTTCTAACAATTTGCCCAGATACAAAGGCCAAGCTGTTGCTTTGGTTGACAAATCAGTAGTAACTACATTTGCACTGTGGTTCCTATGGTTGAATTTAAATTCAGTTCTATTTTAGTCAAGGGAGACTTCTCCACTTTCATTTGAACTGAATCAATGCACAATACATACAGCCATGAAATTTACTAATTGTGGTGAATAAGGATATCCAAGGGTTGTAGACTGTCAGGAAAAGCACATTACAGAAACTAAGTACTTCGTTTCAAAAAGTCTTTTAACATAAATATTTCAAAATCATCAGTTTTTTACCACTTAACACCAATAATTTTCATTTCCCACAACCTATTCTGACATTTAAAGGAACATTAAAAAAAAAAAAAAACAACTTATTGCATCAGATATAGTAACTACCATATAATAGCACTTAAAATTTACTGGTTTAGAATAAAGATAAAAGCAGAGGACGGCTGGCCGTGGCAAATCAGATGAAATCTTTTTCACATTTTTTTGTTGTGTTAGTGTTATCAGGTGCAAAGAAGCAGACACACACACACACACACACACACACACACCCTCGAGATTCTTTCAAACACATCAGCTCAGTTCAAACATCTTAGGATCTAGAGATCATAGCCAAATGATATTGAGAACTCTTACTAAGAGTGGGCTGTATAATTAGCAAAACTGGACATTTTCTTTGACTCTCTGACAGAAGAATGACTTCTGCTCCTCAGCGATTGGGTAGACTACTGTAGCAGAGGCCTGAGCTCATACAGCAGTGTTGTCAGAGAGTTCCACGGCTACTAGAACCACAGAAAGGCGATCCACTAAAATATCCTGACTGATAGGAGGAGTTGGCAAAAGAGAGGGTTGAAAAAATGCAACTTAGAAAATAAAAGAGGCACCCATAAACTGGAGAAAGTTGCACAAATGAATCAGGTGGATGGTTTTTTAATCCAGGTTGGATAGTAAACTTGAAAGAACACAACAATGACTCACTTAAGAAAATCAGATTCCACTTACATAGTTACTAAAGAAAATAATGATTATGTTATAATCCTCAAAACAAGTTATATTCAAAAGCATTTTGTAAAATCTGGAAGGTTTATATATGGAGTAAGTGGCTTGGTGGTTGGTTTGGGGATTTTTCTGCTCCGTAATTTATCAAAAGCCCCAAGTACTCTCTGATGGGAGTTTTAACCAAGTCAGCTTGGAAAGCACAAAATTCTTCTGGGGATTTATCAGCTGCACCAATTAGAGGCTCTGAACACTTTCAAACAAGTTGGTTACAAGGGCCTTGAGTGTTGAGAATTTCGAAGGACTGCCCAGTGTATTCCTTTGCTGTGTGATCATAGTGACGTCCTTAAGGTGACTTGACTATCTTACAAGAATGTGATTCAGAAGACTTTGACTAAAATCCCAACCTGGCCTTAAAACGGGGCTTAGGCAGCTTTCTCATTCCTCAGAGTCCTACTGTCTTCTTTGGAAAATTGAATTATTCACTTTACAGGGTTGTGCTTATTAGATTAAATAACTTGTGAGAGTGACATACATATGAGAAGTTCTCAAGAAGACTTCTGGAGAGGTGAAGATGAAATTGAAAAATCAGGCAATAATGAATTGTTTTCTTCTATTCAGAGGTGATTCTCAAACTTTGGTAAGCATAAAAATATCACCTAAGGAGCTTGTAAAAGAATGTCCATTCTAGAAATTCTGATTTAATAAGTCTGCAGTAGGCAGACGTTAGTAATAAATGCTTTACTTGATTCTGCTGGAGTTGGTTCATGGACCAACACATTGACAAATACAGTTTTAGAACATAATATTCTAGCAAAATTGTGAAATGGTGATTGTTTTATTTAGAATCATCAGATGTGTTATAATTCTTTTTTCCAATGTCCTTTCTTCACTTTAAATTTTCAGGCTCTCAAAGACCTCTGATTCTCATATAGAATGAGCTATCTAATTCTTCCTTATAAATAGAGCTATCTCGACCTTTCACATGCAAGCAGCATTGAGGCCTAGTAAGTGTGCAAGACATGCAAATCATAAAAATACTACACATTGCCTCTTGCCTAATTATTGTACAAGTGGGCAATGAAAAGTAGTCAAAATTTTACTTTCTAAAATATAAGGCTCTGAGTTTGGGAATATTTTCATGGGAATCAAGTCCTCCTGTTCCCTCAGATGATAGCTTAATATAATCCACAACTGCTATTTATTCCTCCAAAGTTTATTCATGAATAGTTATCCCTGGAAAAGGTCTTAGTGGCCATCTAGTCTTATCCATTTATTTAACAGCTAAAAAAATTATAGCCTATACCAGCTGGCTTGTCCTCCAACCTAGAATGTTTATAAATGAAGAAGTTTCTCATTCAAGGGAAACCCAATTGAGAGCCAAGTTACACCAGAAAAAATTTCTCTCCTGAACCAAGTTCTGCTGTCCAGTGTCAAAAAAAACAATTAGATGTCCTAAATCATAGTAATAATCATTTCATACAAATAGGATGCAGGACATTTGGTTTAATTTCCTTCAGTGTATCTCACTCATGGGATAAGTAGCAAGATCATGGACTCATTCCACAAAGGAATATATCCCTCCAACAGAACAAAATTCCCCATATCTTTATATTTTGGGTATTAAATGCCTAGTATTAAAAAGTTACTTTCTCTAAAGAGATTCTCTGCCACATTCCATAAAACCTGAATGCCTTTTGTGTAATTGCTGCCTTGAGTTATTTCCCTATTTTCTCCCATGTGTACACAAAATTTAGAATTTATGATATTTTAATCTTAATCCTCATCTGCTATTTTCATATATTATTTTTGTACTCATCAGAATGAGTCATGTTAACCCAGGCCCACCACACAGCTAGCTCCCTGGAACTCTTGTCTCTAATTCTCCTCTTCAGTCTTATAAAGCTTTGAAAGGTATTGATTCAGCAAATGTGAAAAATTAACTTATCAAAAATAGCACACATAAAATGGGAACTGGGCAAAGAAAGCCTAAGAATATTGTTTTAACTGGAAGTTGTACCATTAACTGCTACAACATGCCGTATTCCTGTTATAGCTCTTTGTGATATATTTATCACTGTGTGGGAACAGTTTAATCTCCTCCATACAGAGAGCAGTAGGAGCTCTCAGAGGCTTCAAAATATGATGGCCCTTGCCACAAAAAAACAAACAAACAAAGAAACAACAACAACAACAAAAAACCTTTATCTGAATTTCTTGCAGGTGGCAGGTCTAGCTTTTTTTCTAAAAGGAAATAACCCTACTCTAAAAGTCAAATTTGTTTTTAAAACTGCGGTGTCTTTAACCACTTCTTTTTCCAGTTTTTCAGTTGACATCTTGTCATGACTTACGGTGGATTGCATCAATCATTCTAGATTCTTACAGAAAATATTTTGTGGTGGTGACTATCACATGCAAGAAACTAAGTGCCCTTTGCGGGTGACTGCACAGGTACCTCTGATTTCTTGCCAAATCATTCAGAATGCCGCAAATCCATTAAATCTCTCCACAGGGAGGAAAATATTCCCACATCCTAGAGAGAGAATTTATGAGTTCATCTCAATCATCACAAATGAAAGCCACCCTTAATATTCATTAGAGATTTTAGGTGGCAATATGCATTACCTATTCGTATGCCCCTGTGAAAGGCCAATTTCCTTTGAAACTTTGAATGGCTCCAAGCCACTCTGTAGAAACAATGGCCTATGTCCAAGTAGAGTCAGGGGAAGCAAATGGATGACATTTCCTTATCTGTTGGTAATGATTCCATTAAGCTACTATGATGGCTATGAGCTTCTAAGTTTTAAAAATTAAAGGACAGATTTAAAACGTACAGAGTTGTCATTGTATCACTTCTCAGCTGTCGTCTGTGAACAGATGTCCTGAAGTAAATGCGTCTTTTTGGTTTGTATCACAAAAGATGACTTTCAAAACTGACATTTCCTTCATTATGTCAGAGATGTAAGTCTATGAGCCTGAGACTTCTCTTCTTCTTTCTACCACCATAGTTCAAGTCACCATCATCTTATATCTATTGGTCCTCTGCAATTGAAAAAGGGCAATGGTAAGCCCAGCACATGCATCCCCAGCCCCATCTTCTTTTTGCCTGCATGCCTCAGAGATTCACAGCCATGGCATCGCTAGAATACTTCTGGGAAGCTAAAGCAGAATCTCATCCTACTCTGTATATATTTCCAGGGATAAAATTGGGCAAATGATATTTTAAAATATTAAAAATTTGAGAAAACTTGTAATGTATACTTAATACATCATTATCTCATATACAAAGTGCTGAGAATTGTTGATGGTGACATCCTAATGCCAAGTAGGTATCTTAATCATCTTTGTGGCCCCACAGCCCAGGACAATAACTAATATATTATAGGCACTATACTGTTATTCATCGAACGAGGGATAAATAATTATAAACACATATAATTATAAATTATAATTAAAGAGTAATAATTGTCACTAAAAATAGTAGCTCTTCTTCAATAAGTTCTAACTAGGTGTCAGAATTCTTATAAGAACTCCACAACAAAATTTGCATTACGTTCATTTAAGAGATGAGAAACTGAAACTCAGAAAGCAAGTAACTTAACAGTCACACAGATAATAAGCAGTAAGGCTACAATTCAAGGCCATGTTTATTTGGCTCCAACACTCATAGAGTTTCTATCATGTACTATTTCTCTTTACTGCCCTGTTTATTTCTCTTTCTGCTGAAAATCTTAAAGACAACTTAGTGATAGGAAATAGTCTGGACTAAGAGGAGGCTTATGTTCAGTACCATCTTTGCCACCATGTGCTGTGGGACCACAGGCAATTCACTTAATCTTCATGTGCCTCAATTTCTCCATCTGTAAAATGGCCATTATGTTTTACCTAAATCATAGCACCAGTATAAGCTAAAGTGTTAGTCAAGTTACATTGCCCCTAGAAGGCAGGGACTCCATTTATTAGGCTATTAACCCCTTACCTTGAATTATTTGTATTATTTCATTTTGCACTTCAAGCTAGGAACTAAATGTCTTCACTTTCAGATGAGAAAAGTACAGATAAGTTACTAGCCTAGTCTCAAAAGTAACAAAGCCCTAATCTTTGCAGGAAAACTTGGATTTAAAATTCAGCTCACCACCTACTATTATGTTGCATAAATTATTGAACCTCTTTGAGTTTCAGATTTTTATTGTTAAAAAGGGGAAAACACCACTTTGCTGAATCATGACACAAAGATAGCATATATAGTCAAGTGCTAAGTCAAAAGGAGGCCACGATTATCACTATATCAACGTCTCTGCATAATCAGAACAAGATCACAAAGGCATGAACCACTCAAGGTGGCACCTAGTATGAGTGTGCGTGGTAGGTTGATGGTGGCAAAAGAGGATGTCTCACTTCAACCCAGTATTCTTTTCATTGAGTAGCCCCTGTTCTTCTACCTCCCTCTACAATCTTAATCTTCTCTCACCATTTTTCATAGCAGAATTTAGTCCTCCAAAATGTCATTCAAAGGATATTTTAAAGTAGTTCTTTTTGAGTAGCAAAAAGCGTTCTTAGCTATTGATAATGGAAACATAGACATTTGGTTCATGAAGAAATTTTTTATGGCCAGAACCTGACTATACCCCAAATGAAAACTGTATTTATATACATAGCTGCTGGTTCAGAACATGAGAGAGGAAGGAGCCAGGATAGAGGAAGGAAGTACAGTTGCTAAACACACACGCGCGCGCGCACGCGCACACACACACACACACACACACACACACACACACAAAACCTAAAATAGCTGTGTAAAGAAAAAAAAAGGTTAAAATAAAGTAAACAATGGTCATCTGAAGCGTAAGGAAAGAGCTACTTTGAAAAAACTGAAAGAAAATCCTTACGTGCTAATCTTTATTTGCTCATGGAAGTTCTCTTCCTCAGTGTGTCCTTATAGCCCAAAGTGTTGAAGACAACAAGAATCTTAAAAATCATTGACAGCTCGCCATCATTCTAAAGATTAGGTGGCAGAAGACTGCAGAGATAAAGCAACTTGACCCGAAGGGATCCTAGTGACAGTTGAGCTCACACCTGACTGATCTGTGTTCCTTTTACATACAAGGCAGGCTCTGATATACCATGCTCCACACACTCAGAATGTGACTTTGTCTTTAACATGCTTAGCAATATTTGAATTATGAACTTGTTTTTCTGCCATAAAATAAAATTCCCTAACACTTGGTGTGATCTCCAAGCCTCATTACATAAAATGTTTTATCATTCAAACCTCTCTCCTCCCAAAGGTGATTTGCATTATTCTGTTGAACCCTGCAAAATATTGAGGCTTTAAATAAGTGGGGGCTTTAGGTCTTCCATCATCAATGAGCATAATTAAGCCTCCTTCAGATTGACATTCACTGTCCTCCTCCTTTCACTGGAGGATCCAAAGAAACAAATGCAGTTATAATTGATTATACTGAATATTTTTCATTATCGAGAGAGCTAATTTAAATAATAAGTATTTTATGATGACTTTAAAAGATTTTATTGTGGAGAGCACCAATGCAACTTTTTTCTTTTTTTCTTTTTTTTCTTTTTTTCTTTTTTTTTTTTGATGCACTTGAGTAAACAAGTACAGAGTAAAAACAAAACAAAACAAAAGAACAACAATAACAAAAAAAAAGAATAGAAAAACAAAGAAGAGGGGCAAAACAAGATGATTCATGAAAAAGAAGAGAGGAATCCCTAGTTTCTATTACAGTTCTAGAACTAGAACACAGCCTGTTATTCCTATTGATATACATGAAGTTTGTGTAATTGGGAAAAGTCAAATATCAACCCAAATATTGAGACTGGTTTGCATTCTATGTTGCTCTGCCTCAAAAGTCTAATTTTATAATATCTCTAGTCATCCTGGACTTTCAGAATAATATATCACACAGAGCAATTGCATTTTCTCATTTTATCTTTATTTTTATTATAACAGATTTTATTAGAAAAGACATTTAAACATTCTATACACATTTGTAATTTACTTTCCTCAAGCTCAACCAAAATAATTTCCATAAATCTAATGTCTTACACTATTATGTCTCATAATTTAAGTGTATCTTCTATAAACTTTTTTTTAATGTAAAATGCTTTTATATGTCTGTCCAGATCTTTTTCAGGATTATTTTACATATAAGTACTGCAACATCCTTGTCATCTTAGTGGTGTTTTATACCAAGAATGATGATTATTTGTTCTTCCTGTTTACCTTTTCCTTTTAATAAGACCCCATACATTATTATTATAAATGTGAAATGATAGATTGTCTGTCTCCCCAATTCATATCTCTACACTACCACATTCATGGACTGAGTGGCTCAGGAGGCACTTGACATGAATTTTGCTAATGAGTGGTTGGATGGATGGAAGGAATGGATAGATGGGTGGAGGAATAAACTGCCGAAGCACCTCCTATTTTTCAAATTCCTCTCTTTAGTAAATGTAATTTTCTTCCCAACAAATATTATACTGACTATAATTAAAAACTTGTCATGTATAATATTCATAATTATTCTTGTTCATTTAGGGTCTTAAAATTATCTTTAGAATCTTGATTCTCAAGTTCACTAATTCCAGTGCAGAGTGTGATAAGTAGGGATATATTTTGGCATAATTGTATCATATTTTAGTTTTCCCTTTTGAATTTCTCAGTCCAGATTATAATTTACTTTGCATTCCTTTTCACAAATTGTCCAAATCTATTTATTGAAACTTGTTCTTTTTCTATCCCACCATAATTCCAATGTAATTAAATAAAAGTTCAAATACATTTGCTGTCACAGTTGAACACAGAGACAATAAATTCCAAGGAATTATTCGTTGATGGTTTAGAGCATGGCTTCCTCTGTCTGGATATGTAGCAGTTGTCTTAGTATGTCATATTTACTGGGCAAGAAAAATCACCCTCATCAATAGGACCCCACAGAGTCTTTTTGGCAGGAGTATAACATCATTAATGTACAAAGAAAATAATAACAGAATTTATAAAATCAGTTTTGCCTTTTTTCTAAACTGTGCCTGCCTCCTTACTCATTTTACTGGCCCTCTCAATCCTCATTACTTCTCACATATTTCTTCAAAGTGTACAGCATGAAATCTTACCTCTTGTCTAAATTTTTAAACTTCCATACTATTCATAATACAAATAGAGAAGAAAATCCCAAATAAGGAAACAATATAAACAAAGCCACGCAGATGGGGGAAATAATTATCATGTTTGATATCACTTTGCCTGTAGCAGAATGCATGTGAAAGATACTTGGATAGATCTATGTAGAAAGAAGGTAGCATTAATCAGGTAGATTAGTCAACTAAACTAATATGGTAACGATGTGTCATTCGTATTGATTAAAGGTGGTAGACTTGAGTCAGAGAGACTTGGAGGGATTGCCAAGATTGAGAATAAAGACACCATGTAGAAGAGAGACACAAGTAGCTTCTCCTAGTTTTGTCACCTCTCCCCCAGAGATCGGTAGTTTTCTTGGGCAGTATTGAAACTCATACTCCATAGCTTTGGGACCATGTATTCCAAGAGCATTTTCCCATGTCAATAATTAGAGCATCCACTGCTCCCCATTGAATTGAAAGATCATTGTAAAATCTTTTGTTCCTTTAGTTCTCAATTGGTATTAGCACATATCCTGTTTCTCTCCCTGAAACAGTTCCATAAAGAAATGTTTTTTCCACACTTTCACTTTTGTCACAATTATGACAGGTTCATGTAATACTCCAGCAAAACCTTTAATCTCCATTCTTCTTATCCTCTTACACACTTTAAAATGCTTTAAGTAGAGCTTTGTTGTTTTTTCTCCCTCTCACCTTAGAGTCATTCATTTTTCTTTGATTTTTATGTAATTTGGTTCCTCATTATTATCATTTTTCTATCTATACTGCATTTGATTTCTTCTATGCTTGGATCTCTGTCTTTCAGGCCCTTGACTTTCCTTCCTGAAAGGGCTTTGTTATTATCACTATTTAAACATATCACACTATTTTTATAAAATAGATTTCAAAATACCTTAGACATTGATGGAAGAAATGGATATCTGCTCCCCTTATTCATGCCAAGATCATTTCCATTTTTTAATATAAAAATAATTTATTTTTCTTACAAATCTTAAAATTGAGTCTAGCTTTTAAAAAATATACTAAAGGAAGGGCTTATCTCCTTTGCAACACACAAACTATTTATTCTTGCCCTTACTCCCAACCAAGCCTACTGTTTCACTTTCCTTTTTTTGTTAAGATTTTTCAAGCTCCTAGCATGCAGAGCTTCATAAGTACTCTTCAATCACTCTTCTTGTAAATTGATTTTAAACACTTGGTTTCGAATATTATTTTGGGGTTACCTCTACTATTATCTTTCTTAAGATGCATCTGAAATTCCCTCTCAACACCACTCATTCAGATATTAGAAAAGACCTGCATCCTTAAGTAGTTTTTCCTTTTACATTTCTCTTTTAGAGTACACACTTTTATAAATCTGATCTTTTACCTTTTCAATTTATATCATTTCCACAATCACATGTCTTTACCCACGCCCCAGATCCCAAAGACCTTACAAACAACTAAACCACACATTAAACACCTATGTGTGTCTTGTTCTCCTGCTGACTTCCATGAAGAGCCCTTCACAAGTAATATATTTCCCTGCCTGGATTCAGCTTGTTTATGGTCTCTCGACTGAATAAAGTGTTTCTTCTTTCCAAGCTTAGCACAAGCTTCTGGATTCTTTGATCTTGATGTGAATATTACCTGCTATTGCCTGAGTCTTGATACCATTTCTTGTCATATTTCCATCAGCCTTACATGGTAGATATTGGTAACTTGTTTGACAAATGGAGTATTTTCAGTATGCAAAGAGTCACTCAAAGGAAAAAGAACCATAGGGTCTTAAACCAATCAGCTGAATTGGAATTAGCTGGTTAAAGAGTTTACTCAAGTTCATTCTGCTGGTAATGTCAGAGCTGGCATTGAACACAGCTCTATCAGAACCAGCCTATGATAGGCTCAGCAGGGCATCATATCCTGGTGAATAAGGACTCTCTGGAAGACAAGTCAGTTTTAGGCCACCAAAAGACTGATTTAACAGTGGGATCAAAGATACTGGAATCTAATATTGCTGAAATTTCTAAAGTCAAGGAGTAATGAGTCTCTTTGTGGCTTGATTTCATTTCCCCTGCAATGCGGGGTTTAGGCCCAGCTCCAGCATATTGCATATGTTGGTACTTTTTAAAAAATCTAGTAACTTTTACCCTTTAAAAATTGCAAAAATTTCACCTTTGACTACCTGCCATTGATCGTAAGTAACATGTAACACTCATTTAGAAACATATCTTTTTCCTCAGCACTATCTGCCTTTGACAGAATTAAAGTTAAAGTATGGCCCAAATAATAACTCATAATTTCAACAGAAAAAAATATCAACTATGCTAAAATGAAACTGGATATTTTTCATTTGTTATTATCATAGAATATATGTGCAGAGTAAAAAATAATAATTTTCACTTACCCAACTTCTTTCACTATATGTCTCAAATCCCCGAGTGTAAGTAGTCTTATTAAGTTTACCAAACCAATTTAACTCTAACATGTTCTTGAACCCTCTCTCCAAATCCACTGAGTTTTTCCTGTCACAAATGCTGAACATTATTATCTGAAATTCTGAGCATTCTGCAGATATTTGACCTTCTGCTGATAACACTCATTTAATCATTGAGTTATATACTAAAATAGGCAAAACTACCTAAATAAAAAAAAAGAATCAGTATCATGTATATATATACCTAAATCTACATACACAAATACGCACATTACACATAATAACTGAGTTTATGTCTAATTGGATTAATGTGAATACAGAAGGATGAGAAGAAATGTTTTATCTAGATTTATAGAAACAAAACTCACTAGTTTCTAAAACTTCATTCAGTCAGCAAATGTTACTCAGATATTTATTAAGCACTCATAACATTCTAGGGACTGTGAAGGATAAAAAGATAAATCACTTATTAGCAAATAAAAAAAATGCTCAACTAATTTTAATACAGGGCGAAGTAGCTTCATTCTAAGCCCCATGAAGATAGGGACAGTGTATGTATTGCTTTAACTCTGTATTCCCAGTTTCTAATATTTTGACTGGCACACATTAGATGCCAATGTATGTTTGATGCATATATAAGAAAAGAATAATGTCCTAAAAAGTGATCTAGAAGTTCAAAGGAAGAAGATGTTACTTCTATCTGGCACAACCCAGGAAGGTCTTCTAGAGGACAAAGTATTTGATCTGAGTCTTAAGGAATGAGGTATTGGTTTTAAAGGAGAAAATAACATATCAGACAGAGGCCAATACATAAACACAAAGACAAAAAGAAAAGAAAGTGCAAGACAGTCATTAGGAATAGCAAATCACTCAGTTTGGCAGTCTAGTATAAGAAATATATAAAGAGAATCTATAAAGAAGAAATAGTAAGCAAAGCAGAAAAGTGAGATTGAGGTCAGACTGCTGAAATCCAGAAATGCTCACTAAGGAGTCCAGATTTTATTTTCAAAGGAAGCTCTGCATATTTGTGTTTAGAGTCTTATATACCAGCTTTGCCACTTGCCAAGTAGTTATTATTCTTGATCCTGATTCTGAAGCTGTCATAAGTAATTCCTAATTATATTACCAGCTACTAAAAAAAAAAAAACGCTCCAAGAAGCCTGCAAAGTCCAGCAGTCCCAAAGAGAAGATGAACACTAAGGAAAAGTGAGAGGCATTTCTAAAATTAATCAATGTTGTACGGTTTCATCAATTCCAAGCGGCAACTAGACACTTGTAATATTTAATGTTGCACTTTGAACACAGATTAGTCTAGCTTTGATCTGCAAAGACCTAAGATACACAAATATTAAAAGGAGAAAAGGACTCCAAGAGAGAATAACCCTCCTTAGAGAGCTCTAATGCACCGTGAAATATAGCCTCTGCATTAGACACCGATCCTCAAAGCAAAATGGTATAGAGTAGGGTTCCTGGGTACACAAAGTTGTCCCATTCATTTGCTCTAAACACAAACAACCATTAATAGTGGAAGAGAAATAAAGGTATAATACATGCCTTAAGTAACTTACAATCAAGCTAAAAAAAATTAGGCACTCCTAAGTCCCAGAATAGTTGTTATTTAATTTTAGTTTCTCAATTACCTCATGAGTTTAATATTACTATTTCCATTTTACAATTGAGAAAATTAGAGTTTCAATAATTTTTCCAAGCTATACAAATAGCAGCACTTGCATCCAAACACAAATTTGTCTAACTCCAGAGTTAGACAAATCTGTGTTCAAAGGGTAGTCTAAACTCTTTTCCTTGCACCATATGGCCTTAGAGCCTAGCTTAGTATATGGGAAACACTATAATGTATTAGCTAAAAGTAGGATCCCCAGTATAAGACCATTTAGGTTCTAGATCTTGTCTCCACTTGTTAGCTCTGTGACCTTGTACTTGCTACTAACATTTTTGTGCCTCATTTTTCTCAATTGTAAAATGGAAGAATTAATATTAAAATAACGTTTCCTACTTTATTGAGTTGTTGTGAGAATTAAATGAAATAATTCATTTAAAGTGCTTAGGAGAATGGCAGGCCCAAAGAAAACGCTCATTTAAATGAGCTGTTATCAGTGAAACATCATGACAACAGCAATAATTTAGACAATTCGACACACATTTTCTTGATTTGAATCAACATCCCAAGTTTTCCTTTAGTTAAACAAAATCTTTGGGGAATATGCAGTAGCTTATTTGAGCACAAAAGGATATATGCAATAGTAACATGGTAGCAAAAGTCACAAGAGCTGCCTTGCTTTTTGGAAACAGCTCAAGCTCTGGTAACTTTCCTGGCACTGATAAATTTGACTGATCAGTGCTTTTGTTATCTGTCCCTTTCCTGCCAGTACAAACATCTGGAGAAGATGATATATATATATATATATATTTTGTGTGCGTGTGTGTGTAATTCACAAACTTACCCATGAACGTGGGAGATCCATATTCTTACAAGGAGACTTGAGAGGTGGGTGGTGAGTGCAGTGAAAATAGTTGTCCCAGGGTCCAACCTGGGCAATTTGGAAATCAACATATGTCCAAAGTGGATTTTCTGAAAAATGCTTCCAACTCTTCCACATCTGAACTTCACCTTCATTGTGGGATAACATTTCTGCTAAGCTGCATCCACTTGAAGTATTGGATCTAACAAGTGATGCGGAAATGGAATCCAATCTAATCTCCATTTCCTCCTTCTTCCTTATGCTAATACTGCTAACTTTCTTTTCTTGCGATTTGGCTAATTTCATACAGGAAATCAACATTCCGTCTTCATCTTCTAAATGATAAAGAAAAATAAGTTTAAAAAGTAAGTCTAATAATTTTGTATATGTATGAATTATGAATATCATAATTCCTTTTATATAACAGAACTGAACAAACACGAGGGGATAAACCAAGGAGTCATTTAATTTAATAAGGTATTTTACAATGCATTTCTTCGAAGAGTAAGTTTTTTGAATATTAAATGATTTCTTTTGTAAAAATAGATTTACCTAAAAAATTTTAAACCACATTAAAAGTCGTTTGGATTGGAATGACTGAAAGCCACACATAAATAGTATACTAAAAGATATTTTATAAAAGTTACAATTAAAAAAATCCTCAGAGCTTATAAGCATGATATGGTATGTCTCTATTCTTAAATATATATATATTTTTTATTTTTTGAGGTCATGTGTGTAAGAAAGGAACATAAAGAAACAAATACAATCTTTACTTAAAAGAATGAAATCGTGGAGGATCTGGGCTGAACTCTTATTTGCATTATAAAATTTTCTATTTTAATATCAATCTGCAAAGAGATTTATGCATGTACTGTGTCTCAGTGAAATATTTTGGAAAAGCAAGAATAAGACTGAGAAAACAAAAGAAAAAGGTACATCTTTAACACTGTAAAGTTGATTAGTGAGACCTATATTTACATGTGAAAGGTCTGATGAAATTTCTAGTAATATAAAAAAAGTTACAGACAATAGAAATACATATTACACATAGTAAATTCATATCATTGACTCTCTTTATGTTCAAGTGTTTAACTGGTACAAACAAAAAATTATGATTAATAGGGCATTATTGTAAATAAATAAATGAAAATCAAAGTTGCACGCCATGACATGCCTATTTGCTGCATGCACTCACATCAAAACTGAAAAATACTGTTTTCTATGTCCAAAGAATGGGTCACTGCTAACATTATTCTCTTGCTGTCACCTTGCTAAGTGCCTTTCCTCACTCTATCCCTGCGCCTGTTCCTGAAGGGAAGGAGAATCAGGTTGGGGCATAAGTACGAGGTGAAACTCAGAAATAAGGTGATGATATCTGTTTCACAAATAACTTGGCAACAACAAACAAAAAGTTTAATGATTATCTTAAGGCCTTACCAAAATGGCCTTCGTTAGTATATGCTGCCCCAATTCTTCTCTGAAGAATTTTCAGCAGATCATTGAGTTCTTACTTACGGAGATTTCTTAACGGAGGTTCCATCTCATCCAGACTTGGCACCCTGGCTTTTTTGGTCCAAATCAGTTTTTGTAATCTCTTTAATGTCCCCATTGATTCCACTGGGTCACCATCTGATTTTATGGCCTAAAACAAAGACAGTTCAAGGTAAAGACAAGTTATTCTTCACAAGGTAATAAATGTAAAAAGTGTAGAGATCATAATTATGAGAAAATTAATAATGCGCCCTTACAAATTGTGCTCTCAGAAAATTTAAGCAATAACTTGAAAGCACAGCACATTTTTTTGTAAAGTATCCTACAACTGGCCAGTCATACTAAAGCAGGGTGTATTTTTACCAGTTTTTTTTTTTCACTTCAAAATGAAGCAAAATGGATGGAATCCAGAACCACCTATAAATGATTCGCTCCTGCTCAGTGTGAAGCAGTGGAAACCGACTTTGCAGCATAACATAGATAGAACAAGAGGTCGAAAGTTGCTACTTGCAATTGTTAGAATAGACTAATGGTGTGCAAGAAATAAGCAAATTCAAATTTTTTTATTTTCCTTTTGGAAATATGTTTTTGAGCAGACTTTTTTTAAGTTGCCCCTCACTCTCTAGAAGACACACACTAGCCAAACAAAATGCAGACACAGATTACTTTGTTATGTTTTAGTATATAAATGTCACTGGTTTATTATGTAAATGTCACTGGTTTATTATGGCAAAAAAAATGTTGATGAAAGAATTAGCATTGTGTTAATAACTCAGTTTCTTTGGAAGATACAGACTTTTACTCACTAGTTTAATGCTTTTCCTTATTATTTTTAAAGCTGTCTTACTTTCAAGGATTTCGAAATATTTTGGAAATTGGTACTTTTTGTTCTAAAATTTATACTAATTGGTAAAATAGTCGTATTCTGTTCTATTAACTCTATGTGAAGTAATAGGTAGTGGAAGATTTCTTTTTCATTCAGAATGCTTTGGACTCAGAAATATTTCTCCCCCTGCCTCTGCTTCATTCTTTCTATTAAACAACTGATAAATGACATCTAAATAGATACAACAATTTTCAAAAGGCAAATGATTTGCTTCCTCATTAATGCTTGAATGAGTCATATTTATAATAGTGTTTTCCAGTGCTTTTAGCGTCTATAAGAACTGTTTTGAAGAACAGGATCTCCGCCATGCAAACATTTCCAGTCATTATTTTCAATTCTTATTCTTGGTCTTTAAGAATGACTTTGAGCAACCAATACAAACTTGATGTTCTCTCTCTATAATAACACGTACGTAGGAAATGTGATGTTTTGTCAGAGCAAGCCATACCTATCTGCATTAAATAAATAGGAAATTATTGAAATCATTTTAATCTTTCAGAGAGGACTGTGATGAGATATTCTTAGACACGCAAAACCTTCCATCTCTTTCCAAAGGTCATACTCTGTTCAACACAATTTCTGTTGCTGTTTATTTTGTATTATATTCTGCAGTGTTCTTTTTCAATGATTTCTGAGTTCCTCAGTTTTATACATCCCTCACAAGTCAGGGAGAACCATTTTCTAATCCTTGTCCCTTTCCAGAAATAATAAGCTGACAGTGCACTATCATTGAGCACAATGTTTTCCTTTGCCGCATGTCTTTTCTTATGGCACCCGCCTCCTGTTACAGCCAAAGTTTCATTGCTTCACTGAAACACTAGCACCAAATATAGCCTTCTCTTTCTCCCTTTGTGAAAAAGACTCTCACTGGATTTGAGGAAAGGGGTTGTATTCCAGGATAACTGAACTTCATATTAATGATTTGCCTCTAGGAGGAATGGAAGCATTTGTGTACTGTCTAACTTCAGGTGAATGGAGACCTCATGACCCAGAGGTGTTAAAACAAACTGATCCCTCATTATTTTGTTCAAACTCTATGATAGTCTTTTTAAAGCACAGTATTATTAACTTTCTTATTTTTAATCACTAGCTCATCTTTCAGTTAACAGAGATCAGTCTGCTATATTTTATTAATTTTTGAATCCCATATGCTTAGGGTAATTCATGGCTTAATAAATGTTTGTAGAATGTAAATACACTCTTGATTTCATATTTCGTAATGTTTTATTTACCAAATGGGTTATCCATAGCAAATTTTTTATACTAAATTGGCTACTTTCTAATAGCAAAGTATTTCTGGAAAGCCTTCTCTTGCTAGGTAGTATATCCCTAATGGATGAAAGTTAGAATTAAATGTTGTTAAAAGAGATGCAGAATTCTTATCTATTAAAAAGAAATCCTCTAGACTAGTTTCAAAATAATGATTTTATTCACAGTCTCCTAATTTGTTACATGTATATTTGTACTGAATTTGTTTAAAATTTATAATGATGTGTCTTTTAATATCTAGATGTTTTCTAAGAAGACTGACCCATAAATTAAACTTTCCATTCAACCAATCAACAAATTTTTATTAAGCACCTATTATATGCCAAACACTATCACATGTTCTGGAGCTATGGCATTGATAGCTAAGACGAGATCCCTGCTTTTATACAGTCTACATTCTAGAGGGAAGTAACATATCATACACATATAAACAAGCACATAAATAAGAAACTGTGATATAAGAATTGCTGTGCTAAGAATTAATAGGGTGATTGGGTGGGGATGTGGAGGTGATATTACTAATTTACTTTGGGCAATCAGGGATTTCATTAAGGATACTGAAACTGGGGCCTGAATAATAAGAAAGGACCAGACATGTGAAAAATTGGAAACGGTTTTGGATTTTGTGGATGGTAAGGAAGGACACTTCAACTGAGGCTTGAATGACAGAAAAAAGTCAGCCAGACAAATAGCAGAGGGAAAAGAATTCCTGGAAGAGGTTACAGCTTACACAAAAGTTCTAAAGCTGGAATTCTTGGAAGAATTTTTAGTGTATACCCAAGGAAGAGAAGGAAGAGAAGATTGTCATGAGATGAGGCCAGACTTAACAAGCAGCTTTCAAAATAGGCTTTTGTAGAGGAGGCTGAGTAATATGTATTTTATTCTAATCAGAAGAATGATTAGAATAATCATTTGCTTACTTTTTTATTCATCTTCCATCTCTATTGAATTCTGATCATCTTCCTTTTTAAAGGTCTTTTCCTAGCTCTGATACCATCCATCTTTAATTCACCATCTTTAATTTACCATTCTTTCTACTCCTTTTCCCAAGCTGCTTCTCTAAAAAGTTAACTGTGTATGCTTCCTTTCATTTAATTCCTTTAATTTCTTATCCTTTTAACCTACTTCATGTACTCACCAATCAGTTTTGTCTCTACTATTCCATTTAAACTGCTTTTGGATTCCAATGAACCATTCTCAAACTCTGTTACTACTTGATATTCAACAATATTGACCATGATGACCTTCAGGACTTTTTCTTGACTTCTGTGATGCCATGTTTCCCGGTTTACCTTTCACCTATTTTGTTCTTTCTCTAATTCCTATATGCCGACACCTCCTTTCTCTCAAAATTAAGTGCTTAAATTCCTGTAGAACTTGCTCTGGGCCATCATCTAATATCACCATCATTCTCTTATCATCTACACATACAAACACACACACACACACATGCACACACACACACACACACACAGCTTTAATACCACTTATATAATAATTCCTAATTTCTTTCTTCAAGGCTCTCTTCAGAGCTTCAAACTTGCACATTCAATTATTTAAAATAATTTAAAGCATGATCAGGACTGACCTTTAGCCCCTCTAACCATGACTTTCATCTAATCTCTTTCAACTTAGTGGACATACTCTACTGCACATTCCATAAATCAGGTGATCACCTTTGCCATTTACCTCTCCTTTGTTTACTTATTTTTATTCCATTACTGAGTTTGGTCTATTCTCCAAACTGTACTTTGAATCTGTTTCTGTTTATTTTTCTTCATTTCTATTGTTACCACATTAGTTAAATTTTCTGTCATTGAAAATATTGACAAGTCTCTAACTGATTTTCTTTTCACTTTTGCCCTTCTTCAGCTGATTCACAATATAACATCAGAGTTCTTATTAAAAGATATAAATCTGGTGACATTGCAATGCTACTTAACTGACTGAAATATTTCCCAGTGTTCTTTAAATAAAATTCAGATACTTAACTGGATCTATAAGGCCTTTGTCTCCAAGCTCCCTCAGGCTCACAAGGTGCAGATCTTTAGGTTCACGAACTCCAGAGCACTTCCCTTTCTCCATCTTTTTTTGTGTATGTTGCTCCCTCTGCCTGGAATACTTATTCTCATTTTCCTGATCTGGTTAATTCCTACTTACCCCTGGAGCTTTATCCTTAATGTCAATGGTTGTTTTTTTTTTTTTTTTTTTTTTTTTTTTTTGCCCCAGAGAGATCTTTCCTGACTCCCACATTCAAATTAGATCCCCATTCTTTTACCTTCTTGGCTTTCACCACAATTTCAGATTTATATTTTTGCATCATCATTGGTTAAATGTATTTATTCCCCAACAGACTCTCAACTGAAGGAAGGTAGGAACCATACTCTTCCATAGAGGTTCCATGCAGTATTCTTAGTACCTGTAACATTGTCAATAATTGATACTGATTATGAATTAGTTGAAATTATGATATGAAATGAACAAATAAATAAATGAATGAGGAATTGATTTGGTAAAATCTATCTAGCCTTTGAAATGTAATAATGCAAAAAGATGAAATTAGTAATTGAGAAATGAAAGGAGATAAAATTATTGTGTTTATTTGCTTATTTTTCTCCATAAAATAGAAATTATATGTGAATGTAAATTAAATAATTTTATGTATATGTTTTATATATATACTATATCTTTTACATATAAATGTACATATCTTTTAGTTCATTTTGCTCACATTCCTTAAATAATGTAAAAATTTTGTTAGAAATGTTGGATTAAACAGACCTCATTTTCTGACATTTTGCTTGACTACTAGGATGATAGAATAATTTTTAGAAAATAGCATTAATGAATTATTGAACTGAATTAGCCATACGATCATATTTTATGAGCTGAGATGAAACTTATTGGACATTTAGTCTACTGGCCTATTTTAAAAATGACAAAATCCAGAGAAGCTAAGTGGCTTATTCAAGGAAAGATAATTCATTAATAACAGACCTAGGATGAGAATCAAGTATTCTGACTTTTAATCCAATCCAATGTTCTTTCTCACTAGATTTTTAAGAGCCAGGATAATTACTAGTTACCTAGTCCTGACAGCTAAATTAAGACCAATCAAATTCAGGGTTTTGATTTGGAAGTTAAATATGGTTCTCAATATAGAGGATAAGCATCAGGTAGACTAGACACTTTCAACTTTATAGGCATATAGATATGTGTATGTATACTTTCATACATATATATACTCTGTTATATATATTATTTTATCTTGTTTCTATGGAAAATTTAATATATTTATAAAATATATGCATATATATCTTCTTTTATATATGTATTTCACTACAAGGGAATTTAAATCTTCTATAATTTTATCTTTTGTTTTTTTAACACAAAAGAAACTTAATCTCACAGAGGCTAAATCCAGATCACTTAATGGTCTGAATTGTGTTCTCTTTATTCCACTAATGAAAAGGAAGTTGGAAAGTAACATGACAGAGTTCAAATGAAGTAAAATAATTTCCCTTTGCTCTCTTTTTGTTCTTAATTTCTGATTTAGAAAAGTTTTCCTCTTTAGTGGCCTTTTAACAAGCTAATTTAAGAAAAATTCTGACCACCTGATATCTATTTCATATCATTTCTTCAACTGAAGAAATAGAGATTATTATTATTTTTTTTAAATCTTGGTTTATTTTAAAAGAAAGCTGTAATGAACACCTGGAAGTGAAACTTCAGATAGTTTCATGTATTTTGCATTGACAATTTTCTCTAAGCTTCCTAGTCTTATGATTCTTCACTTAGTTGCTGCAGATTTACCAGTTTTTAGGCTTCAGAAAGTTTTTTTGTATGTATGCTCAAAATACACCATTAAGTAAAAAATTAGAATGTAAATTTGTGTCCAAAGTATAAATACCACTCTAAGTGGCATTTCTTCTTCTTCATATACTCTATGTTTTCCAAGTCTTCTACAATTACTCCTTTAAGTGGGAGAAATTTTATAATTAAAGGTTGTATTTAGATTATAGGTTGTTGTAATCAAATCTATTTCTGCCAAGCAGAACAGAAGAACCCAGGTTTTCCACTGTGAATTTTTTCCTAGCCACTCGACTAGAAAAGTGCCTGGGGATTGAAAAAAAGAAGGGAGAGTTATTTTCCTAGTATAACTAAAATTAAAGAATTCACTTTAAATGATAACATTATTAAAACCCCAAAGCTGTATCTTCATTCTCTTCTATATAAAGGTGACTACACTTTATTTATAACTTAGGACATACTCTGAAAAAGATAATTTAAGGGGTCACAATGTTCAATTAATATTTAATAACTCAATAGACAGTGATCAAATCAAGATGATTATGAACTAGAATCAATCAATGCAAACATATAAAAATAAACAGGTTTCGTTTTAGAATTACAACTAAAAAGACAAATCAAAAATAATTCATTTATGCAAATGAAATATTGATTGCAGAAATAATTGGTGGAAAATTTGCCATGTTGATGTTACATATTTTTATATATAATTACAATTTTTATTAATTTGTGATAGAAACTGAACTTAAACTAAGTCTGGACCTGCACTTAAAATAGGCCTGGGTACAATAAATACAGTCATTGACTGAGCAGGAAGTTGAATAAAATAATGAAATAGAATATATTCTCCTAGAAGGCTTCTAAGTTATTTGTTTATTCATTGAGCGCACATTTACTGGGCACCTAATTTGTGGGACACAAAAGAGACTAAAACATTTTATCTGTCTTGTGATGCTCATTGTTTAATATGAGTGACTAAAAAAAAAAAAAAATCATCTGTTTCTATGTCTGTCCCCTTCACTAGAAAGTGAGTTCTTCGGGGTTCCAGATCTGTTTCGCATATCTCAAACCTAGTGTCTAAGATGCTCAATAAATATACGTCAGCTGAACAGTTGGTCAAAAATACATCTGGAAGAAAAGTTTATAAGAAGTACAAATAAAATGTGACAATTATTCACAGGAGAGAAAGATTACATCAGGTAAGGTGAAGGAAAATATACTTGCCTAGGGGATTAGCAGGCATTTGAACAGCTATGCAGTATAATTTAGCATGTCTAAGAAAGCCCTTTATTAAACAGCCGCTCTACACATACAAATCACCCACTCAAGTCCTAATACAGGTTTCAAGTTCTTTCTTCTTCCTCTCAAGCAGCTTTTTGGGTACATAATTCTGGCTTTGGAATAATGTGCCACACAGGCTCTGTTTTCCAAGTTGCAACTCCACAATCATCTCTCTCCATGTCTGTTCTTTGCTCACTAAGCTGATAGGTTGGGGTCAGTCTTTTAAGGTGGAGACACTGCCAAACCAGCTAGAAGCTTCCAGGATTACACAAGTCAGAAATGCAAATGGGGTTGTTGGTTTAAGAGAAAAGGTTGCTGAAGCAACATCTTTCTTACTTTTTGTGTAACATCCTTGTCTATGAAATTTCGAAAATGATTCTAGAGCCATTCATAACATTTTTCTTTTGGGGTACACTTCCTAGCTGACCAAAAAACTGTAGACAATAGGAACCTTAATGGTCAGTAAATAAGTTAATTAATTTTTATTAATTATGTATTGTATTCCTATGTCATTTCCTATACCCATAGCACTATACAGAGCTATGGGTATAGGAAATGACATAGAAAAAAAAATACAATCCTGTTATGTAGGAGTTATAACTTAATATACACAAGAAATAAATTTAAAATGTCAGGAAAAGCTGGTTTAATAATCCATTCCTGGTCTGCAGATAGGTGACTGTTCTGCTGTGACGCTCTGCTTTGTGACTAGCCATGTGAATTTGAACAAGTCACTTCACTTTTCTACACTTTTATAAAATGAGAAGATGGAGCACAGGAATTCACTATCTCTTAAATAAATTTAAGGACATTAAGCTAAGTAAAGTATCTTCTTAACTCCTGGACCTCAAAAGTGTATCAAGGAAAAAGTAGGAATGAGCTACTGTTAATCACAGATCATGAGAGTTTGAAGAAGTCTTTGTAATCATCTAGTCCAACACCTTACTTTAAAAATGAGGAAACTTGGGCAGAGGAGTGTGGATTTGGTAGCATAAGAGGACAGTCAGTGGAGGCTCCAGGCCTCCTGATCTATTTCTCTTGATTCTGTTTCTAAGTTATTTGCTAGTCCCTGCATATCATTATTTTCAACTGAAAGTCCTTTCAGCATTCATTGAGATTCAGTTGATTTTCCCATAGCTCTTTGATATTTAACTATTTATTAAAACCTGAGAAGGTATAGGAAACAGAAATGGCACAATACAGTAATTTTTCAAGTGTAATATTTAAATAGTACCTATCCATCACATCTTCCTACCAAGTATAGCTTTATCTCTTAGGTAAAACAAATAAATAAACAAAAGAAAAAAAAACAATTACTGTTAAGAAAATTATTATAGAAATTTAGACATTAACATGTTAATTATCTTTGGGAAGAAAGGGCTATGAATGGAGGTATCTATTATATTCATGCCTATATAAAGAGACATGATTGATTGAAGGTAGTTATCTGCCACTGAACCTACAAATATTATATTACATTTTGGCAAATAATAACAAAATAAAGTTGTATAATTTAGCTTGCAGTGTTCTCAAAAGCCAGTCTGGAAAAATAACTGCAAAAAAGGTTTACAATTTAGTCAAGTTCTTAATACTATGAGACTTTCTGATGTACATGATTGTCCTGGAAATTTTCCATACCATCTAAAACATGTCCTATCTGTAAACCTCTGTTTCACAACAGTGCAACAAGGAAAGCAAAGTGGTTAATGTCATCTGATGATTATAATGTGAGAGAGTTGGCAATACAAAAAAAAAAAAAAAAGATACGCAGCCATTTTTTTTTTCTGGGAATCAACTAAAAGTTAAAATGGAAGTTTGACTTATTTCGTTTGTTTTAAAATAGAAGAGAGAGAGAAAGAGAGAGATTATGTTCTCCATCTAACTAACAAATAGAACTCTATATTTTTCCTATCTATAAAATGAGTTATAATCTTGCTCTTGGGATGTAGGAAAACTCCTCCACCTATAACCTCATTATTAGGTAGCTCTGGTGGTTTTAAAATATATCCACAAATTGTTTTATCTTGCTGCTTTCGAAAAGTGTGTCATTATGCTTTAATATGAGCTGGATTTTATATCTGGCTCCTAACAGACAGAATAAGGCAGAAGAAATGGTGTATGACTTCTGAGACTATGGTGTATGATCTTAAAATGCACTATGGTTTGTGGCTTACTCTATGTCTTGAAGTAAAGCCAAATGCCATGTGATAAGGACATTCAAGCAATCCCATGGAAAGGGCAACATGGTAAGAGACTGACGCCACCAACAAGAAACTGAAGCCTCCTGCCTACAGCCATGAGAGGGAGTTTGGAAACAGATACTTCAGCCATGGGTAGCCTTTACATGATATTTTGATTGCAACCTTATGAAAAATCCCAAGCTAGAGTTCTCAACTATATCACTCCAAAACCCCTAACTCACAGAAACTGTAAGATAATATGTTTGTTGTTCCAAGCTCTTAAATTTGGGAGTAATATCTTATGCAGTAATAGATAACTAATGTAATATCTAAAGTTATATAATGGATAAAAAAGTATTTGAAAATAATAACAATGCGTAACATCATTAATTCATCTTTATGTTAGCACACCATACATAAAGACTATTTTTTGGTTGACACTTGCAGGTACTATTTAAACATTATCATTTTGACCTCTATTTTCCCCTGTCTTATAGATTGTTCTTAGTTTAGAAGCACCCAACAGTTGTTTGACAAAACTCGATAAAAGACCTTCTTCCTCTGCTTGTTAACAGACCACAGAATAATCTTGAAGTTCTTCCCCAGTCACCTGGTGCAGTGACCTCAGTTAAGCTTACCAAAAAACAGTCTCATTTTGATCCAGTCTACACACCTTTCTCAACATGGTATGCTACACTGGAGACAGTTTTAAGTCTGTATATAGCCAATAGCTTATTTGTTATTAATCCAGTTTTTATCTTAAGAACTAAATGACTAACTCTTAATTCTAGATGCTGATTACACTGCACAAGAACTGAAGGACGCAAATCTAGGTTGCACAATCAGAGCTGTGTCTAGACACCATTCACCTGTGTGAGCACAATTTGGTCTAGTGTCTTAGAGCAATTAGAGTTCGGCATTAGCAAAAGTGACAGCTTTAAAAACAAAGTGTATCAGTTTGAACTACATTTAGCTTTGAGGAACAGAAATCCCACCAATAGTGGCTTAAACAGGTATGGGGCTTATGTTTCCACACAATAAGAAGTCCAGGCATAAGCAGTCTAATGCTAGTGCAGTTACTTAAGAATGTCATTGGTGAATCAGGCTTCATACATTTGCCTGATTTTCTATGCTTCACATGTGCCTATTACCCTTACAGTTAGAAAATAGGGGCTAACTTTCCAGGTATCATGTCTCAGTTCCAAGCAGGAAGGACAAAGGACAGAGTTTCCTCTTTATGAGGCTTTGTTTTTTCTTTTCTTGGCTTTGTTTTTGTTTTTGCTTTCAGAATGAAAAGCTCACTATGGGCCTGACAACATCTCATTGGTCAGAATGGATCTCATGACTACTCAGAATTATAGGGAGGCTGAGAATTCAAATATCTAAACTTACAGTCCCTAAGCAAAGAACAGGAAGAAAGATGTTCAACCCATTGGTTGAAATGGGTGTGGAGTGATCTAACCAGTAGTACTTTAATATCTGCCACAGAAGGGAACCTTGTGTTTTTTTTTTTTTTTTGAGGGGGGAGGTGGGCATATATGTACATAGATGTGTATGTATATGTATGTATATAGATGACTGATAGATTAGTCAGATAGGTAGGTAGGTAGGTAGGTAGATAGAGATGATAGATAGATAGATAGATAGATAGATAGATAGATAGATAGATAGATAGATAGATGATAGATAGATAGGTGATAGATAGAGATAATGGATGGATGGATAGATAGATGATAGATAGATAGATAGATAGATAGATAAAAATTTTAAAAAATTAATTCACTCGGCAACACTTTTTCTACTGAAGGAGCTCAGAGAGAAAATGTTTTGGTGCAGTTCTGGGTGGGTGTGTTTGACAGTGCTTAATATCACCAGCACTGAAGGTAATAAATGTTATCCCTCTTTTCTATCATGAATATGAATGACGCTCTGAAGGCTGAATGCAACCTAAGAATTTATGTGAGAAATGAGGCATGAACCATTTTTGAAAATATATTAGCCCAAAGTCTGTATTATTGCATATTTTATACCCTTTTCAGTATGCTACAAAAGGTTTTAGCCTCAACTGAATGCTGCCAGAAAAGAACAAACAAGAACAAGGATACAAAAATAAATGCTTTGAGTCGAGTTACCCCATGATGTTCTTTATGGTTGGTATAATGATCGCAGTACCAGCAGTCTGCTTTGCTTCAAACTCTCCCCATCAGCATTTCTCCTGAAAGCCTGGTTCTCCAGCAAGTTTATCCCAGGCCAAGTAGTTAGAAATATTCATGGTGAAAAGTTAGCATCTGAAAAAGCATTTCATAAACATCTGCCATTTGGTTCCTTGTACCTTCTATGTCTAAGATCTGTCCTCCACACTTTGAGAGCATGAAGAAGACATACCTAGTTGAGTATTTTCTGATTGGGAATTGAGTTAATGATTAAATCTTTTATTCTGGATGTTGTTATTGTCTAAGGTATATTTTATAGGCATGATCACATGATAATTATAACTACCAATATGTTTTACATCTTACGAACTTTATCCCATGTTAATGATATTCAGTAAAATGTCCAGCCACATTAAAATATTTATGCTATTAAGGTATTACTCATTATTTTAATCCTTTCTATTTCACATAGTTTTAAAAAAACTTTATAATGAATAAACATCTTTCCCATATATGGAACAAAAATCAACTTCAATTTTTCCAGGAGGCTGTTGTCTTCCCTGAATAGACCTGAGACACGTTTGAGCTTGCAAAGTGAAAATGCACAGGGCCAAGGTCCACCAGTTGTTCTGATCCCAGAGAGTCTCATGGTTCACGTACTAAGCATCTTACAGAAACTTTCACAAAAATACCAATTCCTGGGCTCCAAAAATGACAATTTGGTTTGACAGGGATGTAGCTCAGATGTCTGTATTTTTAACAAACACACCAAGTGATTCTAATAAAGATGGTGCCCGGGACACATCTAGGAAAACGTTGCTCCAATAAGCCATTTGCTCACTTGATGACAGGCCACAGTCTGTGCCAAGGTCTATTCTTATGTCCTCTGGCAGGCCAGTTTCCTCACTCACAACAGAGCTGCTTCTCCATCTGAGAATGCCTTCCTCTATGCCCCACCTCTCAAAGGGTTGTTTAACTGTTTCTAATTTTCCTCAGTCACAGGAGTTAATAAATTAATAATTTACATAACACTTCCTAATAATAATAATAGTTACATCCAAGTATTCTATCAGACAGAAAAAAAAAAGAGTTTCTTAATTAAAGTTCAATTGAATGCGTACTATGAATAAGAAGAAAGAGATTAAACATAGATAAGACCATCCCCTACTCCCAAACAAAGATTTCTGGACAGAGAGCTTCTGCTTGTTGTCTGCTACTGGGTATGAACTCCTTAAAATAATCTTGAGTAACAAACTACAGAGCACAATTGAATGGTTACTATTGTAGAAGGATCATTTCCTGGCCAGTTAAAATGTCCAGAAAGACTGGAGTTACAGTGAAGATTTATCTTTCACTTTTTTCTTCTAAGAACTTTCTACATTCCTTTCTTATTTCTAAGAGATGGTTCTATTTTTCTACTAAAAATCTAAAGAAGGATTTCTCTTGGTATAATGCCATGTCTGGGGAGCTATTACTAAAAACCAGCCGTTATTTTTTCCTGGCTATCAGACAGTGTTTCACTTAGATACTATATCTGAGGCTTCATCTAAATTTAGGAGAATGAGACTGCATATTTCAGAGAAAATCTGCCAGCTGTGCTTATGAAAGTGTTATGAAGCCCTTGCAAAGAGTAGAAGAGGAGGAAGAAGAGAAGAGAGGAGTCTCAATGACAACAATTGAATTTTTTTAAGCATCTCCTAAATGCTAGCCACAAAGCTAAGTGCTTTTAATGAAGGATCTTCCTTAATTCTCATGACAGCCCTGAGGTATAGGTTCTTTATAGACTGATTTTACAGATAATGAAAACTGAAGCAGGGAGAGATTAAGGAAATTGCCCCTAATCACATAGCTACTAGGGGCCAAACTAAGATTCAAACAGACCCATCCATTTTCAGAGCTCTCAACCATGCACTGCAGGAGAACCCACTGGTTGACAGGTGCTCAGGCACTGTGCAGCTGTGTGCGGCCGGCCTCAGAAGCACAGTTCTATCACTCCGGATGCTTCAGAACAGCCAGCAGGAACTGTGTGGTTGATCAAAAGTTATGGTCCACTGTCCAATTCATCAGAGGGCCTCTGACAACCTCAGAAATCAGGCTGGATTTAGGAATTCAAGCTCACCAAATAAGACCCACGATTCATATGCTATATATCCTCTGCCTATTGATCAACCTGCACTGAGTAAGGTCAGTTCTAAATTTTCTAATAAAACTATCAGAATGATTAAAGAAAACCCCCAGCTGTCAGAAACATATCAAAAATCAGTATAAAGCCTGAGTTGGCCCTCTGGACACATACACTACTTTTCGTTACAGGGTAAATAGCAACAATTTGGCTGTCAGTTAATGTTATGTTATCACTAGGAAGGTCCAAGTTTCAGAGATTCTTAATTGTTTGAACTTCTGGGTTGATTAATGCAATTTTAAAAGGGATATGTCAGGAATCATACTATATGTTTTTATACCCAATGTAAGAAAAACAAGGCATGTACCCCATGCTGAAGGTTGCCAGATAGTTCTAAACACTTAGCATAGGTCTTGTCAGAGGAAATCCCAGTACATTAATTTAACAGGCTCAGAGTTACTTTTCAAAAGGCTGTAGAGCATGATGTTTTGCATAATCAAAATGGTTTATTAACTCAAGTCATTTGACTTTTTCATTTATTTTCCAATTTGCAGGGACATAAGCATATCAATTATGAAACAACCTACCTTAACTAAATGTAAAATAACTACAAGGCTATCTGAGTATTGTACACTACTATGGCATATTACAGAGCTCAATAACAGAATGATTTTCACAAAACACCACATAAATGTTAATAATTCACATTACCTGATAGGAAATGCCTTGTAGTTTTTCTCCTTGAAGAGTATGTATGTTATTACTCAAAAGAAAATCATCTTTATTTAGATCTATGAAAAGAGATAAATGTTATATACAAATTATTAGATATTATAGGACTTAAAAACTTTGAGTTCAATTAATGCTCAAATTTTTCTTTAGTCTGTTAATGTACTATATTGACTAGATCGCAAATGTTTCTTTTTTTAAAAGGGTGATTTTTACTAAAAATATAGAAAATAAAATAGAGATTAAACAAAATAAAAATGAAGAATGTCATTAATCAGCTGTGTACCTGCACAAGCCATGAAACTTCTCTAGGACTCAATTTCCTTCTAGGTAATAAAAGAATAGCATATAGATACTCAATCCACTTCTAACTCCAAAATGCTATGATTTCATAAAATTATCACCTCACCTATTTCTGTTAAACTAAGCTTTCCACCCCTGGCTTATTGAACTTCATTAGTTTATGTCTTCTCAGTATGAATTATTTATGTTGAAATTGTTCTATGTATACTTTAGTAAAAGCTTTGGAATGTGGCATCCATTTGCTTGCAGCTAAATGAAACCTTTTCAAAAGGTATCAGCGTTTCCCTTTCGAGCCTTGTAAAAGGGGCTCCATTTATTCAAATCTGGAACATATAGTGTATTAAAAGAGGACAGGACTTTATGGATCACTTAATCCAAGCCCCTTAGTTTACAGATGAGAATAATGAGACTCACAGAAATCACTGGCCATGAGGCCAGTGACTTTTCCTTTCACCCTCATACCTTTCTATTTGAAATCATTGCTTCAATTTTCCACGATTCCTCATTCTGATAATCTGTTGGGGAAGAAGGGGCAGGTAAGGTCTACCCTTTGTGCTCAATAAAAATTAAGTGCAGGTTTTTTCTCCAAATCTCCATCATAGCAGTGGTTAAAAGATATGTTAAATTCACAGCTCAGTTTCAGAGTTATTTACATCAATAACTTAATATTTTAAATCAGAGTAACCACACTATAGGATTCTAGAATATATTTGTTTTGAAATGAGCTGGTTTTGTGATCTGGCTCTTTGAAGCACCATCTTCCATCATAAGGTCAGATTGCTAGAAGCAGAATTTCACAGTTTTATTTTTTGTTATTATAGTTATTATTATTATTTTAGTTTTTGCATTCAAAAAAAAGTTATTCCCCTGCTCCTTTATTGCTTTCCATCTTTTTAAAAAAATCCTTTTAACATGAGTTTTAGAGAGTTCTCTCTCTATTCTTCTGGGTACAGGAAAAAAAAAAAACAATGAAGTGGTCACCTGTACTCTAGAAGAGGTCACCTGTACTCTAAAATCTGGAAACAGCTGAAGAATATGCACAATTCATTTACATCACTTACATACCAATGCACAGCAGTAAAATGAGTGATTCAGACACTATTATGGGAAGAGATCACTATGACCCCGAAGACTTGTGGAAGAGACAGAACCCAATAGAAGCTTGAAAAATGGATATAGTTCAGAAAAGCAGAAGAAAAAGAAAAGCTACAAATACAGTATCAATGCTATAAACCGTAGCCTGTAGTGTGGAATAACTAGAACATGTTTAATTAAGTGGAGAAATTGAGCTTGGACCTGGGATAGGCAATTCTGAACATGGCCTGGGAGGAGGTAGGGCTGGAAGAGTAAGGCCAAATTTTAATGGGCCTTGAGCGCTAGGTGGAGAGATTTGGGCATTACCCACAAAACCAGTGTTCTAAATATAAATGTCTGCAGGAATCAAACATGTAACCTAACTAAGTGAAGTGAATTCTGTCAAAGAGGCAGTGGGAGGTCTTTGGTAGGCTAATGGACCACCATTGCCAAAAGGCAGCCATTTGCTCTCAGCTCTTCCAACTGAAATCATCTCAGATTTTCAGCCCAGGATCGTCTGTGTCTCTCCAATATTTTAAGAGTATCGATATATTTATTTACATGTAAAATTTCCTGATTTTTAAAATGTCAAATGGCCCACATTAGGCATATGTAGTATCTTCCAAAGATGACACAAAAGTATGTTAATATCACATGTTCTGCAACATGACCTTGGCACTCCTCCATCAAGAAATGAAGTTCACTTCTCTACTTATTGGATGGAGCTGACCCTAGTGATTCATTGTCACAGTAGAATGTAGTGAAAGTGATGCTTTGTGACCTCCAAGGCTAGGTCAGAAGAAACCTTGCAGCTTCTGCCTTGATATTTTGGGTTGCTCATTCTCCAGACACTTCCTCATGTGATGTGTGAAGCTGCCTCTGATGCCCCTCCCTTTTGAAACCCAGCCCTTAGCCTGAGAGAAGCTTAAGGCACATGTTGAAGCCACATATTGGTTCTCCAGTTGATAGTCTCAGCTGAGCCCAGTTATTCAAGAAACAGGGACTGGTGCTTTTGTGAGAATCTAATATGTGATCATCTGAGGTGGAGCTGAGAAGGTAAAGCTAGCCCTGGGGAGCAGCTGCAAATACAGATTTAACTTGACTTGTTTGCCCGCCTCTCACATCCTGCTGTGCAGCCCAGTTCCTAACAGGGCACAGACTGGTACCGGTCCAAAGCCCAGGGGCTGGGGACCCCTGCTGTAGGTGATTGCAGCCACCACACATTTAAGTCTTCCCCAGTCACTAAAGTCTTCCCAGAGGAATCCTCAGAGACACCATGAAGCATGGTCCCAATTGAATCTCTGGCCCTCAACATCTGTGAGCCTAATAAAATGTTGTCTGATGTTATTAAGTTTTGGGGTGTTGACTCGCAGCAATAGGTCATCAGAACATGCATAAACTATATAAGTGGGTCACAAATAAGAGTGTACATAAATGTGCACCATCTAACGTAAACATTCAGACTTCAACTGCCCTTCAGAAGCAAATGCAGAGAAAAAACGGAATTAAGTAAAAAACGAAAACAAGAAACAATATTTCGAATTAACGTCTAGGTTATTCTAACAGGGATACTTCTGACCATACTCAGGTAACTATAATTCTAATCAAGACTCCTCTAATGAATTGAAGGAATTCCCAAGATTCATTTAAATAAAACACTAGAACTCTAGAGTGTTCTCATCATTCAATCCAAAAAGTCTTTCTCGGAAATAGATGAGGCCCATCAGCAGGCAGCCTTTGCTCAGGGAGTTTATCCCCACACCATAAGCAGACATTCATGTACGATTTGGGACTTCTCTCTGTTATTCCTCATGTATTCCAGTCTACAGACTTAAATCACATGCTCTTAAAAAACAATTTTTAAATTAAATTGTACTTCCTGAAAATTAAACAATAGTAAATTCATTTGTGACTATACATTTGTCATTTTAAAAATGAGGGTATCAAGCCAATAAAGAAGAATTAATAAGATCTGGAAAAATTAAGCCAAAGTGTTTATGTGCTTACTCTGAAGAGATTGGCCAAATAATACTGACTAGAATTCTGGAAAGAAGGTTTCAGAACAATGGCAATTCAAATGCTAAACTAGAAGGCTCTAATGACATTTATCATATATATGTGTAAATATGTATAAAATGAATATATATATATATATATATATATATATATATATATATATATATAACGAATCTCATCAAAACCATATGGAATGAGGATTTACTTTTTAAATAATTTTATTGCCATATGGGTAATACTCCCTTCATGATGAACCATATTTCTTGACCTTATCCAGCCCCTACTTCCTTCACTAACATGTCAATTTTTTTGTTTTATGGAATAGCTTATTGCAGTCACACTTTAAAAAAAAAAAATCTCCAAATCTTCAGACATATTTCTTTGTTATCATTTTTTAAATTTTGCTTTCTCTTTTATTCTTTGGACTTACTAGTGTAAAATATAAAAACCCTGTTCTTTAAGTTATCTTTATTTAAATCATAATGATCTTAGATAAATTACAATTCATAGATTTCGGTTTGTTTTTTCGGGCTTTTTAAATTTTTGTAAAACTAAGGCCAAAATAAATGTAAAGATTTTTGAATTGATTTTAATTCACTAAAATAAATATTATGAATATTTGCCTGCTTGTAATGCTGAAAATACAGCAATTAATATGAATTAGAGATGCCAATTTTTCAGTTGTAAAATCCTGAGCACACAATTTGTCCTACATTTATCTTACAGATGTAGTCTTTTTTAATAACACAGATGTAGGTTTAGATAAAATTCTTTTTAGAAGAAGGAAATGGACTAGATAAACTAAAAATGTTAGCTTCTAGCACTCTACTGGCTCTGATAAATTTTGTCTTAACTGATATAACACAGTCATATTATCGAACTATGTGAATTTCTTTATGGATTAAAATACCAGGTACAAACTGTTGGCTAAATATAGCCTGTGGATATTTCTTTCATCAGGCCTCAATACTCTTTAGGACTGCAATAATGTTAATATAGTATGTGTCATGCAGAAATACCATTTCGAAATTGAAATTGAGAGAAAGAACCTTTTTTTTGGGGGGGGGGGGTCTTAGAGTTTTTAATAGATTCTTTAAGAGTTAACATCATTTCTACCATTTATTTTCCTATATATATATTTCTGTTTTATCGAGGCTGTCTTTACAATTTCATTATAAATGTTCAATAAAATCATGAGCTGTGGATGATAGCAATAATGCACCCTCCAATCTTCATCTCACTGAACTTCACAGACTGCCTATCCTCAGGCACAGTAAACCACTCTCAAGTAATTATTCAATTAACAGTTAAAAATTGGTGTTTAAAATGAGAAAGAAATATTATGAGTTGATATGTAGGGTACTAATTGCTTAGAGACACTCTGAGTCTTCCAAATAAAGCTACTACATACTTAAAATTAAAGTCCACTACTTGTGCCCCTACCTCCCCCACAGTTTCTCCCTTCCATTTACAATAGCACCAACAGCCTTGGTCTCAGGCCATCAACTCTTCCTAGCACAACATTAAGCCCAAGGAAATGTCCTGTGACGCAGCTGCTGCTGCTGAAATGTTGGCTAAATTTCTTAGACACACACTCCCCTAACCCCCAAACACAGGGTCTCTTAAGAATCTGAGAAATATCAAAGCTGAGAAATTTGCTGTGAAGGCTTTCTTTCTTTGACAAAATAGAGATCACTGACCCAAAGCACTTCACCTAAGGTCAAAGATTTTTTGCTGCTTTGTCAGAGTAGATATAATAGAATTACCTTCCTAGTACTCTTAATTTAAGAAATAAAAGTTCACAGAAAAGCAGTTTGAGAAAGTAGAAATTAGAAAACTTGGAAGAGATTTATGTTCAAATTTATAACCTAAAATAATCTATAATACAGTTATACCTTTTTAATCCATAGGTCAATATATAATAATCTAAGTATTACATGTGTTTATTAAAGGAATGGACTAGTAAGATATCTGACATCCATGAAGTGAAAATAGTCAAATCAAAACATGGTATTATTAAAACATTTCCTATGTTGTAAGCAAAAGAAAATATTTAAAATAATCCCCAAACGATTTATCTATTTATTTATGAAAAATTGGTAAATATTTTTAAATTTAGTTTAAATTATTCTTCAAAATGTTATGTAATCTTGAATAAAATTTAAATATTTCAGGGGAAATGATTGTTTTTATAAATAGTTATTTTGTAAAGCTAAGAATTCTGTTAAAAAGACAAAAGGCAAAATCTGAATAGAATGTATAATCATTAAGCTCCTGACTATAAAAAAATACACTGTAATTATCTTGGTTCCAAAATATTAAAAAACTTTTAGTTAAAAATCAGAAATTTTTAAATAATCAATAAAGAATATAATCAAATGTTTCTTGTTCCAGTAACATTGGAGAGAGAATACCAACTAAATCAACTTTTTATTCTGTTGTCATCTTTGTGAATTCTTAAGACATTTTGTTTTATTCATTACCTTCTCATAGTTAAGTCATTTTAATTAGAAAGTCATTTACTATTGATAATTTTTCTATACTTGGCTGCTAATTTGCTTTTGGGAATTTTTAAATTATAAAATAATATAATTTTACATTAATGATCAAGGTTATTTCTCTTAAATTTTTAAAGAAAACCTAAATATAACAATTGTTAATATATTCATGTTATTTTAGAGGGTTTTTTCTATGTGCTGATTTTTAAATATATTTTAAATTATTTTAGACATTAAAGACTTTCAAATATTATTTGCAATTGATTCTTTGCTTCAACAGCAACTTAATTAGATTTCACTTCCTTTCTGTATGTCTCCGTGTATCTACACATATATCTACATAGTCTATTAATAATATATACATTCTATTCTATTCTGTCTTTCTTTTTAAGCAGACCACAATGCCATGCTTATTTTAATGGAGAAAAATGTAAATTTTTCTTATCTGCCCTTTAAACTACTTTGGTAAAATGCAAAGTCAGCGGAACTAAATTTAGTAATTACCTTTTAGCTGACAGAGTCTTCTGATGTGGGAATCATTCTCAGGCTTGCTGGATTTCTGCCAGATTGTGTCATTGACTTTCTTTTCTAAAGTAAAGCAGAGGATTGGTTAAGACAATTCACAGCAAGTGTAAGAAATTTGAAATCAAAACAAGTTCAGCACATGGTTGTAACTTGGTGATACAATATGAGAACTCTGTGGTCCATTCTAGGGAGTTCTAGCCACTGATGGACACCCCCAGGTGTCTTATGGGTTCCCATTTATTTCCATGAACTACATAAGTACCCAAGCATATATAGTAGAATGCTGCTACTGAAATATCTTGAATTAGTAAATGTTTCTTTTTTATGCATAAGTTAAGGTATCCCTACTCTTCACATCTCTCATCATTTTTAACAAAATGATTAAGTAGTTAGAGAGAATATTGAGCTATGATAGAGTCAAGAAACTCTAAGATCCTTAAATGGAATAATCATTATTGTTTAGGCTTGTCTTCTCAACACCTAGAGCAGTCTGGACATATTGTGAAGAACTGAACTGCGTAGAAATGAAAAATTGGAATCCCTTCTAATCTACTTACCAAAGACTAATCATTTCATATATGTTGTCATACCATTGATAAAATAAATTTCAAAGCAACACATGGAAACAAACTCAGCATGCTCCAGTGTTTTTAAAGTCACTATTCACTCTCCTATTTAACTACAGGGAAGGCAGTTGATCATTAAGAATTATGTTAGGGTGAAAACATCTATAGTCTGGTTTGTACAAACTAAGTAGCATGCTATGAAAATGGATCTAGGTGGAAAATATAATTTTGCCTTATTTAAGAATACTCACTATTCAAATCAGGGCTGATAGTCAAAATATTTAACAATGAATTGCCCAGAGGGCCATGACTAATGAGATTGGACCCAGCCCCTGTGGATGTTGCCACTGGAAGAATATCAGATACAGACACCCTTGGAAAATACATCCATTGATCATCATCACCTTGGTCTGAATGAGCTTTTCAAAACTACTCAGGAAACTGATTTTGAAAAGAGGGGGAGAAAAATTTGAGTATCTGACTCTTAGGTGCTACTGGGGAGAAAGGAGAAAGGGTATTCACAAGTTTGACAAACTGCATAAAAATAAATTATTGATTGAATAATCCAGATTTTTCTTGCCACTGTGAATGTTTTATAATTAGTGACACCCTATATTCCATTAGGGAAGAAGAGACATTATCCATTAGCTTTCAAAAATTAATTAACAGAATTAGAGATTGACTTCAGATTTAAAGTAAAAATCTAGCAAATTGCCTTTATCATTACTATGGATATCACAGAAACTAAAGAAAAGTTCTGGTATTTGATATGCCATGGAAGAGTCTTATGCTCTAACCATTTTCTATTTTTTTAATTCACTCCTAGATTTATAAATCTGAAAAGATATCTAAGAAGTCATCTTGATTATGGTAAGCCAAGCTAAAGTTAGGCAGCTGGAAGATAATCAACTAATGAATCATCAAAGAGAAATTTTTTAACATAAAAAGAAATTATTCTGAATAAATGAATGATTTCTTTGTCTTAGCCATTTAACCACAAAAAGAATCGCATTTAAAAAAAATTCAAACAATTCAATTTGATCTTCATTAATCACTTATCGTTGCTTTATGGCAGTAGCAGGAAAAATAAAGAACTTTTAGGGAAACAGAACATATCATCTGTATGAGTAATCTTATAAATTACTAACCAAATCCTTTGTTTTCAGACATAGATCTTTGAATTGACCTAGAAGAATAAAATAAAAAGATATTTAAGTCTATATTTAATAACGACTATTATAACCAAAGAGATCATTTAGACATATGTGCAATGCCTTTAACAACACAAATAAATTCTACTTCTAACCAAAGTCTATATATGGTTTTGAATTTTTCTCACTATAGATGGGAAAATACAATTAATACAAGTATTATCATGGTCTGAAATTTTTTATGCAATATGGAGAAACTAACTTCATTAAACCCACCCCCACACTCCCCAAAAAAGGTTTGGAGAAACATGGTGGAGTGAGAGATGTCCTCAGATCTCTCCTCTTGAAACAACAAAAAGCTGGACATCTAAAACTTAATAAAAAATACTTAAACTGCACACAGGCACGTATGAGTGTGGGATTTGCACATAAGAGCTACCGAAGATCTAAACCCCAGGTGTCCAACAGTGAACCGTGAGAAATAAAGAAGGTAACTCTCGCAGATTCCAGAGCTCACTGTAGGGAGAGGGGGAGGGGAGTGCTGTGACCTCCACACAGGCAGTGGAAGGACCCAGACATCAGATCATAAAGCAGAGAAGCAAGATGGCAGAGAAACAACAGTTGGTTTTTACCGGCCGCAATTACAAAACCGAGGCTGAACCACAACCCCCAAACCCAATCTCCTCCCATATCCTCTGAAAACAAACACCGTGGAGCCCCAAGGGAATATGAGCAAATGATACTGAAATTGTCACTAACACTGACAGGGACTGAGAGTAGTGAGCATGATTAAATATCTATAAGAAAATAGAAAGCCATTATTAAGGTTTATATAAAGCAGAGATCCAAGAGGCTTAGATACCACCTACTGAAAACCAAAAGAAAGCCCCTTCTTTGCAAGACCTTTATATAATAAATATTTATCTGGGAAAAAGGCAAAATACATTTCCATTAATGCCCAGGCAGAGAAATAGTCCATTAAACACCATGAACAACCAACGTGACGAGGCATCTCAGAAAGAAAGAAAAAAATATCCAGAAAATAAGCTTATAGAAATAGAAATATGCAACAAAAAAGACAGAGAATTCAGTTCTGAAAAAACTCAATGAGTTCCGAAACGAGTCATAAGAACAATTTCAGGAATTGAAAAAAAATAACTAGATGAGCAGAATGAGTTCGTTAGCAAGGAGATTGAAACCCTCAAAAAGAATAGAATAGATCTGGAGATTAAAAAACATACTGCAAGAGTCGAAGAATGAAATAGCAACCTTGGGAAATAGAGTAGACCAAATGGAGGAATGGATCAGTGACAACAAAGACAGAAATCTAAAAATAAATCAGAAGGAAGAAGAGAGAAACTGAATGAAAAATAATAAAAGAGAAATACAAGAACTAGCTGATACCATTAGGAAAGGAAATGTAAGAATAATGGGAATTATTGAAGGCAAGGAAAAGGAGCAGAGACAAAAAGCATTTTCAAACAAATAGTGGACAAGAATTTCCCAAATCTAAGGAATGAGCTGGAGTTGAAATTTAAGAAGTCAATAGAACACCCAATTATCTCAAGGCAAAAATGCCATCACCAAAAAACATTATATTAAAGTTATCGAAAATCAATGACAAAGACAGAATTCTCAAGGCATCCAGGGAAAAGAAGATAATAATTTATAAAGGAAAATCCATTAGATTATCATTTGTCTTTTCAGCACAAACCTTACAAGCCAGAAAGAAATGGAAACAAATATTCAAAATATCTAAGTAAAAGAAACTATCAGCCTAGAATAATGTATCCAGTTAAGCTCTCCTTTACATATGAGGTAGAAATAAAGATCTCTCCAGACATACAAAATTTGAGGGCATTCTCCACTACAAGGCCTGCGCTATGGGAAATACTGAAAGAGGTAAGCTCACCTAAACCAAAATGACAAAAAAAAAAAAAAATTATTAAGAGTAAGGTGACTATGAGGCAAATAGAAGCAGAGGAGTGCAACCCTTACTAAGAACAGGACATTATAAGCTTAAATGACAAAACAATTACTATAGCAAGATAGTAATGAATATTCAGCACGCAGAGACAATTTGAGATAACAATAATTGAAAAAGGGAGGATTCAAAGATCCAAATTCACAAAAGGGAATGGAGAAAGAGCACACACAGAAGAAAATGGATGGCTGTAAATATATATATATATATGTATGTATGTATGTGTACACACACACACACACACACACACACACACATAACTATCTTTTACACTTTCATAATGGTAACCACACACCAAAGATTCAGAACTGAAGTATATGACAAGAAATAAGAACCAGAGGTAAAATCAACAAAAGCCAACCTAAATAAAGAAAACAGAAACACAAGGACAAGGAAGCAATGGAAACACCGAGCTATCAGAAAGCAAAAGTAAAATGGCTATAAGAGACCTCATATTTCAATAATCACCCTAAATGTAAATGGACTGAACTCACCAATTAAAAGGCACAGAGTTTCAGAATGGATCAAAAAACAAAACCTAACCATATACTGCCTCCAGGAAATACATCTCAGCTCTAAAGACACATATATAATCAAAGTGAAAGGCTAGAAAATAAGATTTCAAGCAAATGGCATTCAGAGAAAAGCGGTAGTAGCAGTACTAATATCAGACGAAGTAGACTTCAAAGTAAAAAATGTAAAGAAAGATACTGAGAGACACTTCATAATGATAAAGGGCATCATGCACCAAGAAGACATAACACTTATTAATATCTATGTTCCCAATCAGGGAGCCCCAAAATATGTAAAGTAATTACTAAGAGAACTAAAGGGTGAAACAGACAAAAACACTGTCATAGTAGGGGACCAAAATACCCCACAGTCGGATATGGACAGATCATCCAAACAGAAAATCAGTAAGGAAATAATATCCTTAAATAACACATTAGACCAACTGGACATAATTGACATTTACAGAGCCTTCCATCCCAAAACAGCTGCTTATACATTCTTTTCTAATGCACATGGAACATTCTCAAAAATTGACCCCATGCTGGGACACAGAGATAGCCTCAACAAATACAAGAGGGTTGAAATCATACCAACCATATTCTCTGACCATAATGTTTTGAAACTAAAGATCAATTGCAAAAAGAAATCAGGAAGAACCACAAATTCGTGGAGATTAAACAACATGCTACTGAAGAATAACTGGGTCAGAGAAGAAATAAAAAGAGATCAAGAGATACATAGCAATGAAAGATAATGTCAGTACAACATATCAAACATTTGGGACATGGCAAAAGCGATCATAAGAGGAAAGTTCATATCATCACAGGCCTATCTCCAAAACCAAGAACAAGCCCAAATAAACAACCTAACGCTTCATTTTTAAAAACTAGAAAAGGAAGAAAAAATGAAGCCTAAAGTCAAGAGAAGGAAAGAAATTATCAAAATTAGAGCAGAAATAAATAAAATTGAAAACAAAAGCAAAAAAAATAGAAAATATAAATGCAACAAAAACTGTTTCTTTGAGGAGGTTAATAAAATTGACGAACCCCTGTTTAGACTCACTGAAGAGAAAAGAGAAAGGACATGACACCGCGGACATACAAAGGATCATACAAGAATACTAGGAAAAAGCATATAACACCAAATTTAATAGCCTAGAAGAAATAGACCAGTACTTAGAAAAATACACTCTTCCTAGACTGAATCAAGAAGAACTGGAAAATCTAAATAGACCAGCAGTATGGAAATTGAAACAATAATCAAAAACCTATCAAAAAGTAAAACTCCAGGACTAGATGGCTTCACCAGTGAATTCTACCAAATATTAATAGAAGATTTAATATATATTTTCCTCAAATTCTTCCAAAAAATAGAAGGGGAGCAATATTTCCTAATGCATTTTTTGAGGCTAATATCACCCTGATAACAATGGTAAAGATAGCACATACACACAAAAAAAAAACTAAAGACAAATTTTTCTCATTAACACAGATGCAAAAATCCTAAATAAGATACTAGCTAGCTGAACACAGCAACATATTAAAAAGATTACACACCACAATCAAGTGGGTTTCATCCCAGAGGCAAAGGGATGGTTCAACATATGCAAATCGATTAATGTGATACATTACATAAACAAATTAAAAAATAAGAATCATATGCTCATATCAATAGATGCAGAAAAAAGCTTCGACAAGATACAGCACTCATTTATGATCAAAACACTAAAAAAAAAAAAAAAAAAAAAAAAAAAGGTATAGAAGGAAAGTACCTTAACATAATAAAGGCCATATATGACAAACAGTCAGCCAACATTATACTCAATGGTGAAAAACTAAAAACCTTTTAAGATCAGGAACAAAGCAAGGCTGTCCACTATCACCACTGCTATTCTATAACATTGGAGGTCCTAGCAAGAGCAATCAGACATGAGAAAGACATCCAAATAGGAAACGAAGAAGTCAGACTGTCATTATTTGTGGATGACATGATCCTCTATACAGAAAACCCTTAAGATGCCACAAGAACACTACTAGAAACAATAAGCAAATACAGTAAAGTTTCTGGATACAAAATCAAAATTCAAAAATCCAGAGCATTTCTGTACTGTAATAATGAAATATCAGAAAAAGAAGTGGAAAAAGTAATTCTTTTTATAATTCAGCAAAAAGAATAAAATACCTAGGAATAAATCTAACCAAACATGTGAAAGACCTATATAATGAAAACTTTAAGACTCTATTTAAAAAAATCGAAAAAGATACAAAGAAATGGAAAGATATTCTATGTTCTTGGATTGGAAGAACCAACATCGTTAAAATGACCATATTACCTAAAGCATTATACAGATTTAATGCGATCCCATCAAAATCCTATCAGCATTTTTTCAAAAAATGAAACAAAAAAATCATCACATTTATGTGGAAGCACAAAAAACCCCAAGTAGCCAACGCCATCCTGGAAAAAAAAGAACAAGGCTGGAGGCATCACTCTGCCTGACTTCAAATTATACTACAAAGTGACAGTAATCAAAACGGCATGGTATTGGCAGCAAAACAAACACATGAACCAGTGGAACAGAATTAAGAGTCTGGAAGTAAATCCATAGTTACATGGGCAAATAATTTTCAACAAAAAAAAAAAAGCCAAAAACATACAGTGAAGAAAGGAATGCCTCTTCAATAAATGGTGCTGGGAAAACTAGAAAGCCACCTTCGGACCTGAACAGACACTTCTCCCTAGAGGACATACAAATGGCCAACAAATATTTGAAAAGATGCTCAACATCACTAGCTATTAGGGAAATGTAAATCAAAACTGCAATGAGATACCATCTCACACCTGTTAGAATGGCTATAATCAATAGGACAAGTAATAACAAATGTTGTAGAGGATGTGGAGAAAAAGGGACCCTCATACACTGCTGGTGGGATTGCGAATTGGTACAGCCACTATGGGAAACAGTATGCAGTTTCCTCAAAAAAACTAAGAATTGATCTAATATATGATCTAGTAATCCCTCTCCTAGGTATTTACCACAAAAACTTGAAAACCCATATCTTAAAAGGCATTTTCACACCAATGTTCATAGCAGCATTATTCACAATGTCCAGGACATGGAAGCCACCAAATTGTCCTACTATAGATAATTGGATAAAGAAGCTGTGGTACATATATACATTGGAATATTACTCAGCCTTAAGAAGAGATGAAATACTGGCATTTGCGATAACATGGATGGACCTTGAGATAATCATGCTAAGTGAAATAAGCCAGGCCAAAAAAGTTGAAAATCACATAATATCACTTATATGCGGAGTATAAACCAAAAACAACAAATGAAGAAGACAAATATATAGAGACTCGCGGACATGGACAGTAGACTAGTGGTTACCAGAGGGTGGGAGCAAAAGGGAGGGAGGAGGTAGACGGAGTAAAAGGGGTCAAATATATGGTGACGGAAATAAATCTAATTATGGGAGGTGAACATACAATTTAAATATATATATACCTTACTGTTAAAATGTGTAACTAAAACTTATTGGATTTCGTTAACCAATGTCACCATAAAAATAAATTAATTAATTTTTAAAAATGGGCCATTTCTGCATAAATATATCTCAAGATAATCAAATAGTCATGTGAAAAATTTTTTCTTCCAATAATTTTTTTATAGAAAAAATGATGCAAATTTAATATAACCATCATATGATCCCTAAAATAGATCTGAACAATAATCACCAGTTGCTGTTAAAGCTTTTAATTGAAACATTGATGGGTAGTTTATACTGAATCGATCATCCTGATACCATCTGAACCCACTAAGCAATTGCAGTCATAAAAATAGAGACAACCAGACATGTGGGCCTCCAGTGAGATGCAACAGGAAGTATACAGTCACAGACGACCTACTTAAAAATTTTTATATAAATATATATATATATATATATAACTTGAATGTTATCAAATCACAAGATCTAACTAAAATTTTACAGGTAACATTGAAGATAGAACATGTTTTTTTAAAAATACAAGGTGCAATCAGCAAATTTAAAAATTTGGAAAATTTCTCAAAAAAAACCATCCAGTTTCTTCAATGAATAAATGAAGAGAGACATATAAATTAAGAGCCATGAACCAAATATATTACAAGGATCTTATTTGGTATGTGATTTGAATTAACTATAAAAAATTACTTTAGGCTCTCAGAGAAATTTTAACATTGTATATTTGGTACAATTATGTCATTTTTCTTATTTTGCGTAAGTAAAGTAGTGATATTGTAGTTATTTTTTAAGTTCCTGTTTTTTAAAGATTATATATACATAATCTTTAAAAAATATATGTCTGGGTTCTGCTTCAAATAAAACCAGTAGGGTAGAGAGTGTAATGAGTCGAATGCGTAGAGATGAAATAAGATTGACTATAGGTTGATACTTTTTCAAATTTAGTGAGTTGAGCTCATAATCTCTTCCTCTGTATATAATTGAAAATTTCCATAATAAAATGACTAAAACTGAAACAGAGTATAAGACTATGCTGACTGGACCATGTTAATAAATATATGCATTGGGCGAACACACACATATCCTGTACATATAACTAACTTGTTTATAGCTTGAGTGTTTTTCACTGTCTATATTTTGAGTAGTCATTAAATTAAAGCCAAGTCCACTTTTTATAAACTCAGGGTTTTAAGCAAAATTCTGTATATATAATGTTTCTTCTTTTCTTAATCATTTTATTTAGGTTTATTTTTAAATTTTCAATGCAAAATGCTTAGGACCTCTCGGCAAAAAACAAATGTTTCAAAAATCTATGTATAATCTTGTAAAATGAGGTAGGTACATAACAATATGAGATGTTATTACCTTCTGGTGAGTGGTCAACAAAAAAATTGAGGAATTCGAAAGACTGTTCAATTTTATTATACCTGGTTGGAATTTGAGGAGCGCATTAATAGATTTGCTTTGTGTTTCAAAGACCCCATTCGGTCAGCATGAGGTACTTTCCCTCTCATTATCCTTATTCTGCCCCTGGCCCAATGTGATGGTATCCTTGAATCTGTAGAAGCATCAATCATAAATCAATAGCTGTAATTTCATGTAAGTATTTGATTGGCAACCAGTAAGTTCTCTATCCATGGATAGAATAAATACTTACATAGGTGGAGTGACTTTTAGACTGAGAAAAGTCCTGAACAAAAAAACCCTTTTTTATTAATTTATTGGGGTGACAAATAAAATTATATAGGTTTCAAGTGTACGATTCAATAATACATCATCTTTATATTGCATTATGTGTTCGCCACCCAAAGTCAAATCTCCTTGTATCACCATATAGTTGAGCCTCTTTTCCCTTTTCTACTTTCCCCCCCTCCCTGTTTCCCTATAGTAACCACTAAACTGTCATCTGTGTCTATGAGTTTTTGTTTGTTTGTCTTATTCATTTATTGCTTTCAGTTTTATATCCCACATCTGAGTGAAATCATGGTTCTCAACTTTTTCTATCTCATTTATTTTGCTTAGCCTGATAATCTCGAGATTCATCCATGTTGTTGCAAATGGCAGTACATCATCTTTTCTTGTGGCTGAGTAATATTTCATTGTATATATGTAGCAATTATGCTGGAAAAATTGGAAAGCCACATGCAAAAGAATGAAACTAGACTGCTATCTGTCATCATAGACCAAAATTAACTCAAAATAGATCAAAGACCTAAATATAAGACCTGAAATAATAAATTGCATAGAAGAAAACATAGGTACTGAACTCATGGACCTTGGTTTTAGCGAGGATTATATGAATTTGACCTCAAAGGCAAGGAAAGTAAAACCAAAAATAAATGAATGGGACTATATCAAACTAAAGAGCTTCTTCTATGCAGCAAAAGAAACCACCAAGAGGCAACCAACCAAATGGGAGAAGATATTTGCAAACAATGCCTCTAGTAAGGAGCTAATATCCAAAGTATACAATGAACTCATACAAAAAAAACAATCCAATTAAAAAATGAGCAGAGGACCTGAACAGACACTTCTCCCAAGAAGACATACAAATAGCCAACAGACATATGAAAAGATGCTCAACTTCACTAGTTATTAGGGAAATGCAAATCAAAACCACAATGAGATACCACCTCACTACTATTAAGAAGAGCTATTATCAACAAGACAAGTAATAACATTTATCCATAAAGATATATGTATCTGACATCATCGCAGCATTATTCACAGTGCCCAAGACATGCAAACAACCAAAATCTCCTTCAATAGATGATTGGAATTAAAACAAACAAACAAACAAACAACAAAAGCCTTCTTTACTCCAGCTCATGCTCAAAATTCCATAGTGTTTGTAGTTTAAGTAGGTAACTATGGCTAAAATACAACTGTACTTGCCTGATACTCTAAGCTGTTAATTATGCAATTACCCACTTACTATGAATGCATTTTCTATCCTTACTGGGAGAAAGCTTTGAGCCGGAAAAGGAGAAAAAATTAAGAAAGCCACAGCCCTTGGGGGAGCAGATACTGGGGACAGGGAGCACAAGGGCTGTTGTGCAGTGGGGTGGGGGAAGACTGCATCCAGAGAGAATTTCACATATTTACAATTTGGTCCCAGTCTATTATGGAGTGCAAGGAACTCATTCTTCTGTATCATCAGCAACCAATCTGGAAATTTCCTTATAAGTCTAACTTGCTGTCCCTATGTATTTCCTGCTTAGCTAAAATCTCATTACCTTATGCAACATGTATGTGTTATATCCTCTGGCAGCTTGATATACTGAATGTAAAGCCAAGCCTGACCTAAATAACCCAAATCTCTTTGCAAACACATTTTTATTTGGATTAGAACTCTTCAGAAGATTAACAGGTCACCAAGAGAAACATATTTTCAAGTAGGCTCCCACTTTAATCTGAGCCTAGTTTAAACATGTTTCTTCCTCTGAAAATTTAATTTTTACATCCCTGTCTACAGGAAAATCACAACATAGGTTTCCTGTATATCAGCATAAACAGACAAATGGTAGCACACATATCTAGATTTACACATGATATTTTTTTAAAAAGCACTTTGACAGGAAAACCACTAAAATATTCCATTTGACATTATAGAAGATAACAATGTTTTCAAAGTAAATTTGACTTACTTTTTTTTTGGTTTTACATTCTCAAAATTAGAAACTTCCTGTAAAATAAAATAAAAAGTAAAGTAAAATAATACTAACTCAAAAAAATCAGAAAAAGAATTCAAGTACAGTTCATCATCAGGTATAATCCAAATGTAGTTCATTTTTCCTTCTCTTAGTGAAATGACTGGTGTTTCCCTCTTGTGTTTTAGTAAGACATCACAGAATCTTGGGTCAGATTTTTATTTTCTTCTCTTTTTATTTTTGTCATGTTAAGAAATATAGAATGTTTACTTTTTTAACTAAGACTTGTACTTTATTCTGAGCCCTGGCCAGTTAATAAAGCAAGTCTTTTAAATAAATATATGCAATTAAATCCTCATATCTCAATTTTCCATCTTCCATCAACCCACCAAGAATAAGGGGAGAAATAGGAGAATATGTTAATTACATTACACAGTACCTCTCTTTCGAAAAGATAGAAAATAGCCTGTCACAATTCCTTGAGTGTGTTGAAATATACCTGTGATTCATCAGGCAACTGAATGTTGAACAGGTCGTCACATCTTTCACCATCCTTAGAAGAACTTGAACTGCTCCCAGGCACCTTTAAGAACTCTTCAGTTTCTCTCATTATCATCCATTCATTCCTTGATCTAAAAAGCATTTATACTCTTGATATGCAAAGTGCTTTTTGAACTTCTGCATGAGTAGGCAACAGACCATGTTATGGACAGGTTTGTATGACATGGTAAAAATGTATGCAGCAAAGAATATTGAGACTAATATTTCATAGAGATAGGGAAAAACACGATGTAAAGGCTAGCAGAAATTGTGCATGAAAATAAAAAAAAAGAAAAAAAAAAGAAAGTTGGTGTTATTACCCTAATGGTTGATAGTATTTGTCTGAACACTGTCAAATCCAGGATAGTCTTTTCCCTATGTAATAAATGAGGGAGCTATTTCTCTAAACCTTATTGTGTTTTTACCAAGATTTAATTCTTGGTATTGCATTACCTATTTCAAGCTGATGAGCAGATCACTGAAAATTCTATATTCTGAAACAAGTAGTCCCTGAACTTGAGGAACAAGTTCTGCTGAATTAAAATGCCTGCGGATCACCCAGACAACAGTGTCTAGTAGGGGGCAGGTGAGTAGGAGTCATGAACCAAGTCCTGAGGTGGATGGGATACTATCAGAGCCTTGAGGAGTTAAAAGTTATATTGACCGCTCCTTCAATTCTCTATACTTTGTTGTCATGTGTCCTAAAAATGATGAATCTCTATCTATGGTCTTTTTATGAAACTCTTTCAGTCTCGGTCTAGAAGTTTCCAAATCTCAGCCCAGAAAGTAATTGTGCCTCTTTCACCACAATCAGCAGCCACACCAGCTTTGTGAGGATCATCAGGAAAGAGAATGACCATCTATCTTTATAGTAGCATTTTGCTGTCATATATATTTGGAATTTAGCTAGGAAGGAGCAAGTTCCATGTTCACACGATCTATGTAGTATGGGTCAAATATGTCACTATAATCAGAGTGCATGTCTTGAGTCTCATTAATTTGTTGTATGGGTTTACACAAATCTCTTTGGATTAAGCAGCTTGCACTCTTTAAAATAGATTCTATGAAAATAAAGATGTCTAGTCTAGAAGCTAATCAGCACAAAACGTAGATTTGCAATAAAAAAGATGGGAAACATTAGATATATTTTGTATGTTTAGTTATTCAAATCCCAGTGCAATTGACCCAACATAGTTTGAACTGTGTGTGTCCACTTATATGCAATTTTTTTCCCAATAAATACAATACCCTTGAATTTCTCATACATGACTTTATCCAACTGTTGAAACAGTATTTCATTCTTGGTTGGAAATCTGTTGATATGACTATGCATTTTTCTGCTTCATTTTATATTATGCATCCTTGGGTTTTGTTATTTGCACAGGATTGGGGGCGTGGCTCTGGAACCAATCCCCCATGATACAGAGGGCCGAATATAGTTAAGTTATATGTGAATTTTCAACTGATCAGGGATCTGCACCTCTGTTTTTTGTCTGTACTGTTCAAGGGTCAACTATACTTTTGTCTTGTGAGGAGAAGGAAAGATGGCTGTAGTCAGACTCCCTCCTGACACCTTCAGCAGCTTCCGGGTGGTAGTGAATCAGCATCTTTTCCTTTAGGTAACCATGTGCTCGGTACACAAGCGTGGGCTCCTGGCACTGTGCCACTATTGTTTAACCTCTGTACAAAAAGATGATGCCACACTGCGAGGTAGGCTGTACCCTTGCTGGAATAAAGAGCTATGTTGCAGTTCCCTATGGCTCCCACATTTTCTTCCAACTCTGAGCCTCATATCCCTTACCTCAGAAACCTGAATCTGTAGCAATACATACATCAACTTATTACATCAGTAATTCATTGTTTTTACTACCAGCAAGATTAATTCCAGATGTCTTGCAAAACTTGTGTACAACTGAGAATTTGAATTAGAGCAGGGAGCATATTATTAAAGCATAGTCTTTTGTTTCACGTAAGTGAAGCCTTGACTAAATTAATACAATCAAGTTCTGGGCCCATATAAAACTGGTTAAATATTTGTGTTTGCTGATTGTGGTGAAAGGGATACAGTTAGCTTCTGGGCTAAGTTTTGGAGACATCTGGGCCAAGATTGAAGAAATTTCACAAGGCCATGGATAAAAATTGGTTACTTTAGGTCTTGCATTGTCACAGCATTCTCTAGAGATGATCTACTTTGTTCTGTTTTACTGGAATGCAGATCATCCAATTTTTGCTTGTAATGAATCAGCTTAAGTTTATAAATCTTAGATTAAAGACTTTTCTTGCAATGAATACGTTGAAAAAGATTTTGAGCTAAAACTGGTTTTTAATCCCTACTGGGACAAAATAGTTAATGTAGTTCTCTTTAGGCAACCTGCTTCCTACAAGAGGGTAGAGAGAGTAAAGCACACGAAATGCTTGTTTGAACGCAATTATATGAAGGAAAGGGATTACTCAAACAGGGCAACATCTACTTAATTAGAATAATATGTTTGTTTTCTGGGTGTTGTCTACTTGTAGATTACTACTGAATTAGTCAAGCAATTTTTCGTACTGCTCGTACCAGAATCAAAGCACCTATTTTCAAATTCTGACTTCTGCTTACATAGCGAACTGTCATGTCCTTCGGAGTTGAGACCCTAGGTTCTTTATTCCTAGAGGAACTAGTCAAAGAAAGGCTATTTATAGCTAAATTTTTAGAAGTACATCTCTCTGTGTGTATGTTACTCTGAACTTCAAAAAGTAGGTACCATTTAAGAAAGTCAATGAAATAATTCTGTCTAGTCCATTAATTTGACACTTGTTATAAATACCAGGCAAAACTTGCTCCTGTTACCTTTCATTTCATTATCCCCTAAATCAAGCACTAATCATTAGTCTTACCTTTCATTCACTAAGGAGTTTTTGGCTTAATTTAATTTTAACTCCTGGCAATTATTAGGAAAATAAAAAATGAAATGTAGGCAAGTTATGAATGGGCCAGTAAAACTAAAGAATATGTCCAATCTGTGTTACTTTTCAAGTAGATAAGAGTAGACTCTAGAAGCAAAGCCTTTTCACATAATAATGATACAAGGTCAAATTAGGACAAATTAAAAAACAATTAGAAATGAAAAAAGATACTGTTTAAAAGAAGAGGGAAATTTTAGATACCAAATACCTTATTTCTATTCTTATGCAGTGGTTGTAGTTGACTGTCCTTTGGGGTTGAAACTAATATGTGCCTATTTCCTGCATTATTGGTTTTTAAATCTTACTTTCAAATCACAAAGTCAAAAGAAAAAATGAAGCGACTATGTAAGGAGATGTTGTTGCCTAGGTAATGGAAATGTGAAAGATGTTTCTGCAACAGAGAAAATTGATTGGCGGTAAATGATGATGTAAATCCCATGGTGAAATTTTAAGACTGCAGAGCTGATGAGATCTGACCTTTGATTTGCAAATGAATACACTGAGTTCTCAAATGTAAATTGACTTATCTAGGGTCATGTGTATAGTGCTTTACCGTGATTAAATGCTAGTCATTTTTTTCCATGCTAATATATTCCTTTCAAATTATATAATTTATTCTCTCATATATCCACAATTTATTGAGCAAACATTTATCGAGCATCTACTATGTACCAGACACTGTTTTAGATGCAAAGAAGAGTGGTCCTTCTCTCAAGTATCCACCATCAATTACTGCTAATCTTAAAATCCTGTTGCTTCCCATGATTTTCTTAACTTCGAAGATTAAATAAGCTACCCTTTATAAAACGCTTATATGATGCCAAACACATGGAAGATACTTGTAGATGTTATGTCTCATTAGATTGTTTATTCAATAATAATTACATATAATTTTGATATTGAGAGAAGAGTTCAGAAATATAAACACGCATACACACCTTTTCTTTAAAATAAGTTAACTCAGTATCTATTTTGTTCAATTCATTTTCTTGCAAGCATGAAGATTATTCATTTACATAACTAAAATAGTTTTACTAATATTAAAATGCAATGATTCCAAGAATGCAACATCCAAACCAAATGAACTTGTTTTTGACATTTCTTAGCGCCTCATGCTTTAATTAATTTCCTACAGATGTCCAAAAAAGAGATGGAAGTTAATAGATTATTTTTTAAAAAATTTGTAATAGTCATCTTGCAACAGTGATGATTATTATGATGCTTCAAAGTTAATAAAGTAGACTCAATTTATAGTGCACCCAAAGCCATCAGAGAGATGAAAAAGCATACACTCAGCTTTCAGCTCTGTGCTCAACAAAGGGGTTTGTGTGACAAGCCATCACCCATGTAGAAGAGTTGCACCATCTATGAGCTCTTCTACCTTGCCTCTATACCTGATTACAAATGTGTGGGGGAAACATGAAGAAATCTCCTAGGTTACCAAATAGATCATACAGCACAGAGAAGTATTAGTAAGTTTAGCCAGACTAAGCCCAGTAGATTAAAGCAAGTTACTAAGAAGACAAGATTTTAAATCCTATTGTTTTTTTAATTTCTCGATTGAACATATTTGCACAATAATAATGGCAGAACATTCATGTATTATCAAACAGTTCTAATTCCTTACATATAGTAAATAATTGAATTCTTATAACAATCCTGTGAGGTTGATAATTATAATCACTCTCAATTTACAGATGAGGCACAGAACAGTCAAGATTCTTGCCTAAGGTCACATAACTAGTAAGTGGTAACACTGAGATTTTATGCCTGATGTCTTAACTAGTACATGATAGTACTTCTATACTTGACTGCACAGATGCAGAAACCACCTGTCATCTAGATAAGAGACCTCAGAAACGAGCATTATTGGCCAGAAGGGAGAGTGGCCATTAAAATGCAGAGAAAATATACCACTATATTCCACTATTAAACAAATAATGCAGAAAGCACACCCTTATAAAGCACTAATATTAATAATTTAGTGTTATTTGAAGACAAGTATATAGACAGCACATTGATATGTTTTAAAGGTGTTAATCATTTTGTGTATGCCATGATCATCAAAGAATGTCGAATAATTTATGACAGCTTTTTTAATTAAAAGTGGCTACTTCAAGAATCATTGAATTTGGATGACAGTCTGTACATTGGGGCACCCTCCTACCCCAGTATATTACTGTAATAATATTATGTTTCTCGGGGAAAACAGATTTTATCCTCCCCATGAGAATGCAGCAAAGAAGAAAAAGCAATGTCAGCTCATCCTGATGGGAAAAGTAGAATTTCTTGCCAGCCTGTCCAGCTCCTGTGCGAGTAACAACACTATACAGCTAATGAATTCTGGTTTCCCCAAGAGAAGCAGGTGGTGTTTGGCATCCCCACATAGCTCATCATCCCAGTGCAGATCGTATAGCCTATAGTACCTGGAGAAGGCACAGGTATCGTGTCTAATCCATCAGGGACAGAGCTAGTAAATTGCATGGAACTTTGCCATTTGTCGACTGGTGTGCTAGGTGAGTTTTCTGTCAATCCTGAACTAACAAACTCCTCTCACAACACTATAAATATCCAGGATGGCAAAACAGGTTACCTAGGGGATTGTTACTTGCATTATAAAAGATTCTTCGTTTTTGAAAAGATTCTCTTTCAGATTTCTTGAAATAGAGAGCTTTTAAAAGTATCCTTAAGTGCATTGTGATTTATGAAATTATATTTACACAAGGTTTTAGAAAGGGAAAGGACAACAAATGTTTATTAAGTTTTATGTTTCCTGATATTTCTATCATTATCTTATTTAATCTTCACAGCCACAAAAGAAACTTGGGCAAGCCAAACAAACTCACAAGAAGTATGATAGGAAATAAAATGAGTAAAAATATCAAACTCCATCCTTACAATGGAAAAACACTGAACTGGCACTTCCAGAACCTGGCTTGCTTTCCCAGGTCTGCTACTAAACTGGGCAGGATCCAAGAACCCTCTTAGAACCTTGGTCCCTACATTTATAGAATGAAGGTTGGTGGACAATAACTTTAAAATCTCTTCCAGTAGAAACAATCCATGGTTTCTTATCTACAATATTTGAATCCAAAGTAAATAAGAATGAGAAAGCATTTAAGAGAAAATTAAAATGAGAATGGTTTTTTATTTGTTTGTTTTGCAGCTTTATGTTTAAAACATGATTAAAGAGATAACCATGGCTTTAATCAGATCCAATTAGTAATTGCATCATAAGTTTAAGAAATAAAAAAGAGAGTGGGGCATAATTAACCTTAATCTATTGATTTCATTTTGTCTTAACATAAGTCAGCTTGTTATGAGTCATTTTACACTCTAGAAATCAAGAAAATGATTACATGCACTGTTCTGACACTGACTCCTTTTGTTCACAATTTGATGAAGATCTTGCTGATGGGATGCCATTCTTAATCTCGTTTCCTTCCCAGAGTGTCTATATTATTTGTAACTATATCAATGCTGATGCTAATATGGAGACAGAAGGGAAAAAAATCCCAATTTTAATAGTTTGGAAGCAAGTAAGAAATGCAGTTGAGCAGTTAGAGAGTACTAACTAGGGAATCACCTACCTTGACTTCTCCATGAGTCACCTATTCTAAGATGACATGTCACATTTCAATGTCTATTCATCTATTTTATAACATACTTGGCTCTAAGAGCTTTTTAAGGTCCATTGTGAAAAATGCTAGGACAGTGTGCAAAGATAATGTCTAAACCACCTCCTTTTCACTAATTTTAACTCTAGTTCTTCCTTTTGGAGCCCAGCTGAAATCTCACTGTCTTCATGAAAGTTGCACCGTTAAACCACAAACCACAGTTATATTCTTAGAGATAAAATCTATTATAGATCATTTACTTTGTGTTAGCCACTATACTAATAATGTTTATTACATTGTCACTTTTTTTTCTCAAACAACGAATAAGACTACAAATAGTTTCTTCATTTTACAGTAGAAGAAACAGTGCATGAAGAGTTTAAGGAACTTGTCCATAATCACATACCTGGTAAATTTCAAAGCTGAGGTTTTTATAGTGCTTGTTTGACCCCCAAATTTTGTGTTCTTGACAACCACATTGTATATATTTTTAAAAATTCTTTCTAAGTATTCTTACAGAATTTGGGCTTAATATTTGTAATATAGCATTTAATTATTTATGCTACTATCTAGATATTTTGGGTATACATATTTGTTGATGTAGTTGACATCTGTCATTCATTTATCCTAAAAATCAATGTATAGAAAAAGGAAGAAGAAGAGAAAGAAGAGATAAAGAGAAAAGAAGGAGGATAGGAAGGAAAGGAGAGAAGAAGAGAAGGAGGAGGGGGAGAGAGAAAGAGAAGAACAAAAGAAAAAAACAAAGAAAGAAAGAAAGAAAAAAGAAAGAAAAAAAGAGAGAGAGGGAGGGAGGGAGGGAGGGAGGGAGAGAGAGAGAGAGAGAGGACGAAAGAAAGAACGAAAGAAAGAACGAACGAACGGACGAACGAGAAAGGAAGGAAGGAAGGAAGGAAGGAAGGAAGGAAGGAAGGAAGGAAGGAAGGAAGGAAGGAAGGAAGGAAGGAAGGAAGGAAAGAAAGAAAGAAAGAAAGAAAGAAAGAAAGAAAGAAAGAAAGAAAGAAAGAAAGAAAGAAAGAAAGAAAATTGCTCTCCCTATAGTGAATACTGGTTTTGTGCTGATGCCTCCTCATCTTCCAACCCAGATTCCTTAATGATCAATGATACACATAGCCAAGATAGCGGACAGGGGTCATGGATGCTGCCAGCAGCTATGGAACACAGCAGAAATAACTGGCCATAAAGGGATTAAGTCCCTGACTGTGGCCTCATTAGTGCTGAGCTCAAATCAACTGTTAGACATACATTATATAGTTTTGTCTTTAAAACTATGTTTAAATCTGCTACATTAATCTCTCATTATCATCTGATAGCTGGGAACAATTTAATTGATTTATCAAGTGCTTTTAATCGGTCCAGAATGTTGATGAATGAATACACAAAAAAATTAAAGTAGCATTTTAAAAATATTTAAGTTAAAATGGACAAAAAAAAAAGCACCCTGAAATAAGAATTAGGCAAACACGAGCCACTGTGATAAATTTTCTTGTTTACCTCTTTCTATACATGGTGGGAAATCTAAGGCTGAATTGACAAAAAGTGCACTCAACCTGGGTTTTCATGATTTGAGACAATTTGTGGAGATTAAAACCTTGAGTTTTTAATGCACATCAACAATAAATCCTATTGCTTCTCCTTGTCCAGCCTAGTAAAAATCAATGCTTTTAGGTAAGGAGTGTTGATTACGAATTATTTTAAGCAGTTATTTTAAAATGACATCCAAGCTCCAGTGAGAGTTTGACTTAAAGTCATTTAATCAAGAATATTAAAGGATCACTCTGCCTGGTGTGATAGGTTGCAAAAGGAAGGAAAATGAACATTAACATGCATTGCGCCAGGTATTTAACGCATGTGATAACATTTGATCCTCACAACAAACCAAGAGGCAGACATTTTTATCTATATTCCATTCCTCAGAAAACTTAAAGTTAAAGTTCAATAACATTCTCAAAGATACACAGTTCTCAGCTGCCTGGGGAACAGGAATAAAACTCAAGTCTATAACTTGCATTGCCCATCTCAAGTTCTTTCTGCAATGTTCCCTATATCATCAGATTATATTTAGCATCTCTATTATAAGGTCAAATTATTCATTCTTTATTCCCCTCCTCTTCACTTTTCATCTCCCAAAACACACTCACTCACACCCGAGCTATTCTTTTAACTCTTGCATACACATATATGCATACCACAACACACACACACACACACACACACACACACACACACACACTACACACCCATAATGCTTGTCCACTTGTGGCAGAGAGGCCAAAAAATAAGGTTAGTATTTGGGAAACCAAACTCCATCTGTATCTTCAGACAAGTCACTAACCTCAGCTTCCTCATGGTTAACATACCTGTCCCCTATAGTCTTATCTCTTTCTAAAAGTATATCACTAAATGTTTATCATCAAATATTTTTATACTTTAATATCTATACCCCTTTAACTAAAGTGGCATATGAAGTTACCTGGTTACTTTGGTACCTCAATACCACCAGCAATTTCAAGTCTCTTATACTATTTGATAGGGAAACCATACTGGCCTCATGTGGCTATTGAACAATTGACATATGACTGGTGTGACTGAAGAACTAAAGTTCAATTTATTTTAGTTTAATTTAATTTGATTTAAAAACTGAAGTTAGTAAAAAGTACATAATTATCATTGCTTCACTATGACTGGATTTCACTTTCATTATTGAAACTTTAGCATCTGAATTGAGATGTATAAAATGCACATCAGATTTCAAAGTCTTAGTTTAAAAACAAAAATATAAAATATTTCATTAATTTTTTATGTTAATTACATGTTGATATAATAATATTTCAGATATGTTGGCTTAAATACAATATATTAAGATTAATTCTACTTTTAAAATTTCAATATGACTAATAAAAAATCTAAAATTATATCTGTGGATTGCACTGTGTTTCTACTGGACAGGGCTACTTTAGATCCTTCTTACTGATGCAGTAAGTCCAGAGTGGTGTCTGGATATTTGTGCCTTGAAGATTACCTAAAGTCCAACCACTGTGAAGAATGACTGCCAGAAGTTGTGGCAACATCTTTTTTCAATGACTCTTTTGTTTGTGATTTATTTTCTAACAGAATATTAAATTATCTTGTGCGTTTTATTTTTGTCATTTCTCTTTATTTTAACTGGAAAAAAATTGAAAGTCTTAATTTATCATTTCTTTATAAGACTCAAAAATTACAGAAGAGTTGTCATAGCTAGCTCACTTTAAATGTTAGCATAAAACTGTAAGCCTGGGGTAGAAATGATATAAATCATTTTCTATAAAGACAAAGGAGAGCATCTTCAGAAAGCCAACCATCCTCCCTGACCACTATAGAGAAACTCCAGAGATAGAGGGCACTGCTTTTTTTTTTTTTTTTTTTGGATGGTGATGAAGAGATTTTGGGAAGGAGGGGTGGTGGACATAGCAGATTAACACTTAACATCTCCTCACCTTCCTTCTGGTGTGTCTTCCTCTATCAGAGGCCAGAAGGCTAAAACCTTATTTCACAAGATCCTTGAAGGCTGAATAACAGATACAATTTAGGTTCAGCAGCACATCAGCATCCATGTGACATTTGAAAGATGGGATGTGAAATAAAGGCCACAATCTAGTAATCACATTAAGAGATGAATGAAATTCCATTTAATCTAACATATCTCAAATATTATTTCAACAAATAATATAAAATCATTGATAATATGTTTTACACTCTTTTATTCATACAAAGTCTTTAAAATATGGCATATATTTTACCAAATGCTATCTGCATTTGGACTAGCTAATTTTCAAGCATTTGATTGCCACTCTATCTGTGTGGCACAGCTCAAGGGCAAGGATCAGCAGACTTTTTCTGTGAAAAGCCAGATAGAAATTCTTTAGGTTCTGTGGATCACATATAGTTTCTATGGCATAATATTTTTGCTTCTGTTTTTAAACAAATTTTTTAAATTGTAAAATTCATGGGCTGTACAGATATAGGCTGCCTCAGGCCATAGTTTGCAACTTCAGTTGTACTGTGACACATGAGCCCTTCCTATGGTTCTCTAACTTCTGTGCTAAATTCTTCCTGCCCAGGGTAGCAAAAGGGGTCTCTTCTCTGCAATGGAACTTGGCTAAACCTATACAGAGGATTGTTCTCCTTATTTTACAGAGGATGACACTGAAGCCTGGAGCAATGGTCCCCAACTTCTTTGACACCAGGGACCTGTGCTCCTATAATAATCCAGTGTCTAATGACCTGAGGTGGAGCTGAGATGATGATGCTAGCACTGGGGAGCAACTGAAAATACAGGTGAAGCTTCACTCTCTTACCTGCCACTCACCTCCTGCTGTGTGGCCCAGTTCTTAACAAGCCTCTGACCAGTACTGGTCTGAGAATCGGGGGTTGGGGACTCCGGGTGGAGAGAATTTGAGCAACTTTCCTAGGTCGAATAGCTGGTAAGTGGTAGAGCTAGAATGAGAATTTATATTTGCCCAACCTTTTAGATACTGCATTATACACTCTTCTTCATCAAGACTTTAGCTTGAGTAATTAACATTCACTGATCCATTTATTTAGCTTTTAAGTATTTAGAGAATGAATATTTGTGCAACATACAAATAAAAAGTGCAACATATAAATAATGGAACATTGACCCTGCCCCACATGTAAGTTCATTTTCAAAAAGGCTCAAATTTCTTTCCAATTTAATTTATGAGATACAAAATGAAAAGGAAAAATGACAATTATTTGCTTACTTCAATCAATGTAGATGGCAAATCAGATAATTCAGGATTGATCCAGTTAACCCTAAATTGGCAAAGGTACAAATATTTTATGTCCTCACTCTTTTTCTAATTTAAGATCTTTTATTAGCTTCAGACATAATACAGAGGTACTAAAATAATACAGAATCAAGGAATAATAGCCTACATTTTAACTGATATAATAACGAAGTAGTCAATCCTTAGTGAGGCTAGTACATTAATGTATTTTCTTTCAACATATTTATTTATTTGTGTGATTATTCACTCTATAAAACTTTTATCCACTATTTTTTTTTTTTATTGGCAGTAGCCCTCCAAAACTCACTGGCTTTGCTAATATACTGTAAGTATATCGCTTATTATTTCTTTCTACAAAATTTAATAAAATCTCATATTTTAAATTGATTTCTCTTTGGACTAACTCTCCATTACCAAACCTTCCTGGAACTGCAATTAAAAGGTAAGCCGAATATTTCTGATGTTCCTTATTTAAAAACCTCAAGTAAACTTCTTTTCTTTCAATACCTCTTCTACCTTTAATCGTGCAGTTGATCTGCACTGGATTATCAACTTTGGGACACTGGGTCATCTTATGTTCAACTAGGTGACGCTCTGCCTTGCTTAAGAAGTGTTTTTCATATACAGTAAAACTCCTAATAAATATGCATAAATAAAATATCTTTAAAGGAAGATGAGAAGCCTAGGATTCTTTTGTCATTTTGATTTTTTTTTTTTTTACCATTCATGTGGCAATTAACGTCGTTTTCAGTATGCACTATAATTTCCACTCTAACAACTAGATATTCTGTTAGTGGTTCCAAAGAGTGTGGGTTTGGGGGCCTCTCTTCTCCTCTCCTCTCCTCTCCTTTCTGAAAGGTTACAGATCTTTTGAATTGAGGACTGGGAGCTTGAGGCATAATTTTATTAACCTTTCTAGAACATAAATCTAAAAAGAATTATCTTATTATGATATTGTGAAGACTAGTCCAAAAAGTTTCTTTTTTAAAAAAATTAGGAATAAAAAACAGGAACTGAGAATACTAGAAGAAAAAAAAAGAAGCATTCATCCTTCAGAGGCCTAGAGGAAAAGTCAGGAAAGTTCTAAATCACTAAATTTAATTATTAAAAGCTAAACTTTATTTTGTCCATGCTGTAGAATCATTTTCATTAAGAATTAATTATTTTCATTAAGAATAAAATAAGTAAAAATGATAATTTGATAGGATTGATATTATTTAAAAGTTAAATAGTGGAATTAATAGATGAACTAGTTGCTTTTCAGTATATAGGCACACACGCATTATTTGTATATATGTATTATATTTTAAATTAAATACTGATGCATATATATACATGAGCTATATATATAGTGATATATGTGTGTGTGTGTGTGTGTGTATGTGTATATGTGTGTGTGTGCGTGTGTGTGTGTGTGTGTATATATATATCCATCTATCTATATAGAGAGAACCGTGGCAATCTAAATCATGTTTTTATTATTTTCATCTACTTTTGTAATGCAAATGAAGTTTGATAAAAATTCTAGTAGACTGGTCAGCCATGAACTTGTTTATGTTTCATGCATAGTTATTAAACTCACACATTTGAGGAAATATCTTCAGGTTCTTCAGCTTATTCAATTTTTCTTTTTAATTATAGAGTAAATGTGCTTACTTTTGCAAAGTCGGTGGACACTCTCCATGTAAATGGACATTCTCTCTCACATTAATATGTTAAATGTATCATTCCTTCTTAAGAATTTCTGTCATCATCAAAATCTTATAGATATTGAAAAAGGTACAGAGTTGAGGAAAGAATTTCTACTACACTAAGAATCTTCTGGATTAATTTTACTTACTGAGACTTATGATTGAACTTGTATTCTAACAAAAATTACATTGTTTTTTAGTTGATCTAAATTTCTAGGAAAAAGTGATGTTTCATAATCTATGTAAATAAAAAGTGTTCACTGCTTCAGAAGAATAAAATAGGTAGGTGCAAAGGTAGGTATAAAATTCAAAGGTACATTTCTTTAACCATTTCTCTAGAACACAAAAAGATTTGGGTTTGAATCCAGAGTCATCTGCTTTTTAACTGGGAAAATTATTTAACTTTTCTCAACATTTCTAAACCTCTCTAAAGTTATTATAAGAATCAACACAAATAATTTTACATATTGCACCACCTAATACAGTGCCTTACAAATAGGATGCACCGAATATAGTTAATATTAATTTTTGTGTTGCCATTGAGCAAAGGTTTGATTATAACGGTAGGAGATGAAATCTAAATATATAAGTGTAGGGAAGTTCATTGTTTGCAGCAGACATAAGATGTTTTGTATTTCCTAAGCCACAATAGAAGCAATATAAATTTATTAGTATAGAGTTCATTTAAATACAGCACAACTTCATAACTGACTAAGAGAGAACATGGTTGAACAGGGACGGGGCCAATTTTGCAGAGGATGAAGAACTCTATCCCTCTAGTAATTATAAAGGTAATTCACAAAAACTCTTTGCATTTGCATTCTAGTAATACTCATGTTTTGTAAGTTGATGGTGTGTGTCCATAAATTTAATAAGCAGCTTAGTAAGTGGTTAGCACAAATTTTAATGTTGTCAGTAGCGTGCTGGAGTCAGCACAAGAGAAAATGAGTAATTAAATATTCACATATTCTAAGCCTGTTGTTAAATTATTGGTAGCTTGAAATCGACCATGGTAAGACCATTTACACCATGGCAATTGGTAAATGCTACATATTTGGAGTTCCACCCACCCTGAAAATCTGGTTTACAAGTAAACTACTCATAAGCTACTCACACAGACACATGTATATTTAATTGGAAGCTTTAACACTTAATGGTTTATAGCCTTTACAAGTTATTTTGCTTTTTTCTCCAGCAATTTTCTCATCTAGAAAATAATATAAGTATTTCTTTGTCATAAGGTTGCTTTGAGGACTGAGTTATTTTATGTAACCACCTAATACATAGTCTGTAAATGGCAGTTCATATTAATAAGCCAAAATCACAAAAGAGATAAAATGAAGAGAAAAATCAAAAACTAAAAGTAAATGAACTTTCTGAGAACAATGGATTTTTGCTGTATTAACAAGTATCATCAAGCAAGTTATTCTAAATTTATAATACAGAAACAATCCACTCAATTCAAGGCTTCACTTACCATGAAAGGTTTGTTGTGTGCATTTTCACCATCCCTAAAGGGTGACATGAAAGAACCAGTTCTGCCAGAGGCACTTTCTTGGTTAGTTTGTTTCTCTTGGATGGCCTCATATAAGCTATCCATAGAACCCGCCTGCAATAAAGAGATTTATGAGTCAAGAAATAACAAAACAGTAATTTTCCTTGAAAAGCCATCTAATTTATCCATCCACCTTTATATAGTACCCTATCTAGATTATCCTGGGCATAAAGATTAAGAGTTTATGGTATGCCAGTTTTCAACAGTGAACAAGACAGTGAAGAAAGGCATTTTCAAAAGTTATTACAGAACCAGAAATTCAAACACGACTCTAAGTGTTGGGGAGCCATGTACAAAAGAGGCAAATTCTCAAGAAGCATGATGATGACATCACGTTCTAAATAAAGGCCTATTTGAATATCAATAAACTATGTTGGGTGTCAAGTCTTAGACTTATATATATGCTTCTAATTTGTACTATGTCCTTGTGTAAGAAACAAAATTTGTTGTACTTCACCTTTCTCAACTATAAAGCAACAGCTTCATTCACTGGAAAGAGAAATTGTCAGGATCAAATAAATACAGTATATGCCTTGAAACAGCAAAAGTTTTTCACAGGTAGAATAAAGGTATTAATATTAAAGTCTACAGTATTCATGTTAAGAAATAATAGTTTATTTGTTTTTATCTTTTATGGAACGATGAATTTTAAAATGTATGAGTTTGAATATAAAGCCATTGTGAGCTATATTGTAAATCTTTGTATTTGGGAAGCAAACTTATTAACTGAATTGACTTGTTTTATATATATATATATATATATATATATATATATATATATGTATTTTCTTTTGAGACAGAATTGGTCTAGTTATAGCAATATCTAGAAATAGTCTTAAGGGTGAGATGTATACACTTAGAATATTGAAAATTTCTAGATTTAGTAACTAGTGATTGATGCTGATGGTGTCAACAATATAAGTATATGTTAGATTATGAAAAAGGTTTCTTGCTTGAAGAAATTAGTAAAAAACTATAATGCTTCATTGAAATATTCTCATCTTTAAAAAAATGTCTTTTATTAACATATACGCAAAGTAAAGATTTAATTGCTTCTGCATTGTTTAGCATTAGAACTTTCAACCAAAATTTTCTACAGTTTCAAATTTTAAGTAACCCCCTGCTCCAGACACATGGCAAATTATTGGGAAAATTAAAAAATACCTAAGTAAGACCTAAGACATGTGGGCTCTAAAATACATAAATACATAAATACATAAAATACATAAATATATAGGGAAACTGAAAACCTAAAAGCAACACAAAGTGATGTGTGAAAGTAAATCTTTGCACCTGTTAAGCACTCATCCACAAACAGGTACTTTGTGGTGTAACACGCATTAGAGGTCCTCCACATAAAACAAACTCCATGCTAAAATCCAGGGGCCACAGCAGCACTCAAAACAATGAAAAGAGGCTAAATAAAGCTCCTTGTAACAGCTGCTAGGGCCCTTGTTTCTAGGAAGCTATAGACCAGAACAGCAAAATTCAACAACAAAGCCTTCAAACTGGGATTCAAAACAAACTCAGCTGGTTCAGTGACAGGGTCAGTAATACACCAAACATCACCCTGGACTAGCAATACAAGCCTTGGTTTTAAACTGGGGCCTCAGAGAGACTTGAGATTTTGCCTCATAACTGGATTGATAAAAGGGAAGTGGCCAGAAAGGAGAGAAAAAGAGAAAGGTTGCTTTAGGGGGGAGAAGAGAGAAACTGAGACAGAGACACAAAGAGACAGAGGCAGAGAACAGAAAAATAGTTATTTGACATTAGCCAAGACACATGAGAAGAATAAATGATGAAGAAGAGAGCCAAATGAATTGACAATCTGAAAATAAAACCATTTCATTCTAGATGAAATTAAAATCACATAATAAATGGAGGAATAATTTAATAAAAAATATTATCTTTACAGAACTAAATGAAAATTTAATTCCAATTAAAAATAATCTATGATGAAACCTAAACAGGCAAAAATAAAACAAGAACCATGAAATAGTAATAAAAACAATTAAAAAATCTTGAAAATGAATAATCATAGAAATTTATATTAAATAATCAAAAAACAGGGATGAACTCTAGACCTCTCAAAGGAATTAGAAAATGCTGAAGAGTTCTCATCCAGGATGTAGCATAGAAATATAAACAGAAAACACATGAAACATTCAGTTAAAAATGTGGAGGATATATTAAGATACTAGAACATAGAATTAATAAGAATTCTAAACAAATAAGATGACACAATTTTCTTGTCAATTCAAGAAAACTATGACCAATTTTACTTATAATATAGTTTTTAAAAATTTTCAATATAATGGTAATAAAATTAAATTTAATAGTGTGTATAAAAATGGGCAATGTTTAATATAGAAATATATGGATGTTTTAACTTTTAAACATACATTAAAATATTTTTTAAATTTCTCTAAATATTCTAAGGATTTTAAACAAATTATTATTCATTCATGAGAAAATCTTAGAAAATTGGGAATTGACAGGATTTTCTTAACCTCCAGGATTATTTACTAAAAACCTTGGGATGACTCAATTCAAAGTAATTACACAAACATTAGAAACAAGACAAGGATGCCTGCCATTATCATTCTTATTTGTGTATGTTATAAAACAGAGAAGTTGAGAAGTTGCTAAAGAAGAAGAAAAATTTCAGGTTACATCCATAGAAAATATTTAAAAACTACTAGAATGTTTAAAATTCAGTAAAACTGCTTGTAATATCAATATCTGAAAATTAATACTGTATATGTAAATCATCGAAAACAAATGAAAAAATAATTACAACAGCAACCAAAATTCTTAGACCACTACCAATAAATTTAGCAAAAGATGTATAAGAATTTTATAAAGAAAAGTATAAAACATCATTAAAGGCCATAAAAGATTAGAATAAATGAAGAGCTATATATGTTTGCAGATGGGAGGACTCAACCCCACAATGAAGCCAATCTCCCTTAAAGATGATGGACAAATCAAACTCACCATAAGCAAAATCCCACCAAAGATTTTTATATCACTTGACAAGATGATCCTAAATTTACATAGAAGCCCAAAGACTTAAAAAGTCCAAATGCTGAAGAAAGACAAAGAAAAATGTTCTGCTGAATAAGATATCTATATGGCATTAGAATTATCTTAATAGGTATGTAAAAGAACAGATATAAGGAAAGGGAGAGAGATAAGCCAATAGAATAGAATACAGAGTTTGAATAAACATAGAGGCAAGCATTTCGAATCGCTGAAGAAATGGTGCAGATCAATTGAATAGTAACCATATTGGGCTACAAACTCGTGTAAACTCAATAACTGTATGATGAGTTCAACAAGAAAATCATCTTGCTTCTAATGAACCAGTTTTCTAACAGCCTTATCATAATGTAAAACTCTAAGGATAAATTCTAGAGTCAAAATGGCATACGTAAAAGGATATTGCTGCCTCTCTTTTGAAAGATAGACCCCATTTTGAGTTTATAGATCCAAAATAATAGTAGTCACCTTCAGTGGATTATTTATAGTATTCTTGGTTCAGAATGGGTAGTTCATTAAGTTTGTTTCATATTTTTCTTAAAAATCCCACTTCCTAAAAGATTTACAATTTCCCTTTATACTTAAATAAGAGAATGTTTAACATGGGTTTTCCTTAGTGATAATCTTTATCTGATGCTCAATATTTAAAGTCATTGCCATCCTAGAGTTAAAGGTCAATATAGTTACATATACCTCCACTTTTTAATTCTGCAATCTTATTTTCCACTAAATTAGTGGGTTTTAATCTCTTTTTAAAAATTCAGTATCCAATATGTTCACATCTGTATAGGCACAGATAAACCATGCTTTGAATTATGCATAAATTCCTGGCTAAAGCTGTAACCCCATCCCTTTTTCACAGTTCATAACAGCATAGTAAGGTGTTTTAACACCCTGGTTGAGAGCCCATAATCTAAATAATTTTATTTATTTACTTCACAAGAAGGAACAAAAAATCTAAGATGGTTTTGATTGTGTCCATTACCTTGTAGACATTTTCTTATTAAAGCAATTAATTTTGACAACCTATAAACCTTGGAATGCTTGAACAAAATAATTCAGTATTCATGATGATTCAGTCTAATCCAACATGTTTCTGAGTAAGTAACTTTTAAAGGACAACTTTAAAAGAAAGAAAAGAGTTACAGTCAAATTGAGTCTATGAGGCATGGCTTTGAAGCAATTCTTTTTGGTTATGTGTTCCTTTTCTTATATACAGAGAAAAACAATCATGGTCGTTATATGATTATACGTCTTTAGTAGGTGGATTACAAACCTATGCCATGCTATGCCGAGTCGTGCTATGTTGTAGAAACATTAGCATACTGATTATAGAACCATTCAGAGTGATTTCAGAATGCATTCACCTCTGCTGCTACACTGCCTATTTCCATAGGAAGTGTATTCATTAAACTACATATAGCTCTTTTAGATCAAATAGAAAGGAATGCACAATACCACTTAAATCACCTAATGTGGAATTTCTCCAGTCAGATTTATATATCACAAAGCAAAGTTGAGCACTGACAGTTATTTTTTAAATTGGGACTATATAGGCAACCTGAATGCGATGATTCGGCCTGCTGCAATTCACAATTGCATTTTATTTTTCAAGATGCTCTAAGATTAAATCCCTTATCTTGGCTTAAAACACTTTCTGCCTAGGTATTACAACGAATGTCAGCACCATCTCTAGCACTAATGTTCATCTTATTTGCAATTTGGAAAGAAAACAAACATTAACTTAAATCACTTTACTTCCCTAAATGAAAAAGATCATCCATTGTCATCCTGAAAAACTAATGAATCAGCAAAATGCCCTTCTGTAAACACAGATAAAAATGAATAAAATTATTTTAAAATCCATTTTTTGCTTTGGAAGATGATCACAATTATAGGCAGAGTTATAAAGTATTTCCGGACCTATGACTATCTGCTAACTTTCACTGATCTACTTCAGGCTAAAGAAAAAAAGAACTGTAAAAAAGGAATTTGAGAAGTGCTTATACCCTTGAATGAGCACATCTGCAAGACTGGATAAATCTATTGTACCTTGCATTTACAGTGTTGTGAAACTCAGAAAGCTGCCTTCATGGTAGTTTAACCAAGCCAACATTGAATGGAATTCATTACTCAACAGTAAAGAAGAAATTGTGATTCCTAGGATGTCTCAAAGCAAGAAACTCAAGTGTGGCCTATTTTGCAAAAATTTTTCTCATAGTCATAATAAGTAGAAGGAAATATTTCCTCAAAAACACTGTTTGCATGTCATACTTAGAAATTCATCATCAAACTATTAAACAATTAGTTATTAGATAAATGTATAAATTCTGTCTCTCTCTCTCTCTCTCTCTCTCTTTTTTTTTTTTTTTTTGGTAAATTATTTGGCTCTGAATAGTGTACTTTAATGAAAATGTTCTTCTCCTCTTTCTGATGTGGACTTTTTTTTAAGACCCTAAATGTATTAATAGTACCACATAGGAAGTTTAGAGTATACCCTAATTTCATTCATTTTAGTCGACACAATAAAATAAAGATGAGAATATAAATGGTACATGTAAAGAAACTTACCAGCGAAAAGCAGAAAAGATTCATTTTGGTCAGCTTCAGTCTCTTGCTCCTTTAAAAAATACGATTGCCCCTTGTAGCTCTCTCTTGACTTCACAGCTGTTTAGACAATTCTCATTGGACATTATTACAAAGTAAAATCCCTGCCATAATCCAGGGGATTTGGAAACCATTATCAAATGAGATAGGTCTTTATTGAACAGTTTCCTAAATTAATGAGGAACTTAGAATAATAAAATGAGAGAATGAGACATACCAAGATCTGCATAAACGGATTTCAAAGGCAACAATAATATCCCTAAAATCTGGAGGAAAATGCAGTGAAAACAACCATAGACCTAGCTAACTAAATTGAAAATATAAAGTAAACTCTGACAAAAACTATCATCCTTTCCTTCAAAGGTAGGTTAAGGCTCTGTCCCTATGCCTCCCATCCCTCTTTTCTCTTCCAATAATTTAAACAATATTGGATCTCTATATGGTAAGATACTGAGATCAGCACATTTTTATGGTGGTAAAATACACATAACATAAAATTTCCCATTTTAACCATTTTTAAATGCAGAATTTTGTGACAGTAAGTACATTCATATTGTTGTACAACCATTACCACCATCCATCTCCAGAACATTTTCATCTGGCAAAATTGAAACTCTATGTTCATTAAACATTAACTCCCCATTCCTTCGCCCCCCTAGCCTCTCACAAACACCATTCTACTTTCTGTCTCTTTGAATATCAGTATTCTAGGTACCTCATACAAGTGGAAAAAATATTTGTCTTTTGGTGACTGACTTACTTTACTTAGCATAGTGTCTTAATGCTCACCCATGTTTTTGTATGTGTCAAAATTTCCTTCTTTTCTAAGGCTGAATAATATTCATTGTATGTATATACCACATTTTGTTTATCCATTCACATGTTGATGGTCACTTGGGTTTCTTCTACCTTTTGGCTATTGTGACTAATGCTGCTATAAACATCAGTGTACAAATATCTATTTGCAACCATGCTTTCAATTCTTTTGAGAATACACCCAGAAATGGACTTGCTGTAAAGTTACATTTAGATCTTTTAAATATGTTTATTCTTCAGCTAGTCCTGGACTTATTTTTTCTTTCAATAACACTTATATCTAATGCCTTTGGAAAGGTTACGCACTGTTGTCCCTTGTTCTTTAAATAAAAATACCTGGAGAGTTGCAGTGATACCTTCTGCTTTTAGAGTGTTATCGGTTAAGAACATTTTGAGTAACAGATAATAAGACTGAGAGTGCTTACTCAAATTATTCTTCTTATATAAGAACAGGTCCATGTATTGACAATTGTTTACGTTGTTGCAGATGGCCGGTGAGGTTAGAATCATGGTCACTGTCTGTAGTTGCCCTTCCTTTCCCTTCATGGTCTGAAGATGAATGCAGAAACTCAAACCATTAAGTCCTCACCAGTTGCCCTCACATGAAAGGAAGACATTATCTGCACCAATGCCAAACCGTGCTCCATGTTCACTGCCTTTCTACTATTCCTCCTGAGAGCCTCTGCATCCTTGTGCATTCCTCTATTTCTGCACACTTTCTCAAGTTAGTGCTTTTGGGGAGTATTTTTTAAGGTATATTTTGAAAAGATGTAATGTTAAAATTTAATAAAAATCAAGGCCAGATAAATTAGAACTTCGAGTTTCTTTTAGAAACTATAATATTTTTCAAGTCTCAATATTTTAAAAAATTGGTTATGAAATTTTCACATATACTTAAAAGTAGAGTTCCATAATCTCTCCATATTTCTATCACCCATATTCAAAAATTATCAAGATATTACAATAGTTGCTTCATCTATCTCATTTTATCCTTATTTTCCTTTCTTGCTTAAGCATTTTAAATCCCAGATATCATGTCACTTCTCTCTTACACGCCTCATTTTGTATCTCTAAATTATTTTGACATTTTTTTGGATAATCAGAGTACCACTGCTACACTTAAAAATTATTCCTTGATAACTTCAAATATCTCCCTGTGTCACTCCCCACACAGAGGTGGAGTCTATCTTCCCATCCCTTAAAAATGGGCTAAAGCTGTAACTACGTTGATAAATGGAATGTGGCAGAAGTGTCACTGTGTTAAATCTAAGCCTAGCTTTTAAGGGTGCTTCTAGCTTCCAGTTCCTCTTTCTCGGAATCCAGGGGTCCTATTGTGAGGAAACACAAGCAGCATACGAAGAGACCTAATTGAAGAACATCAAGGTCTCCAGTGACAGCCCCAACTGATCTCCAAGTTGACAACTAGCAGCGATGTGGAAGTGACTCCAAGTCTTCCTGACTCTATCTCCTGGAGTCCCACAGGAGCCACCCTAGTTACAACAGTGGAGCAGAGTGCTATCCCAAGAGGACTGGCATAATTGCAAAATTGTGAAAAAATAAATGTTGTTTTAAACCACTAAGTTGTGGGGTGATTTGTTATGTGACAAGATAGCTAAAATATTTTGCCTAAATTCTCCAATGATCTTTAAAAAAAAGGATCTTTTCATTTGCCCCATGTGAATCAAGATCCAAACAAGGAAAGACCACATTTCACATTCATTTGTCATGTCTCTCATGTCTCTATGTCTCTTTAGAACTAAATCAATCTCTCTCTCTCTCTCTCTCTCTCTCTCTCTCTCTCTCTCTCTCTCTCTCTCTCTCTTCCCCTTCCCTTTGCAACTAACATGTTGCAGAAATTAAGACCTGTAAAATGTATCACATGCAGAATTTTCCATTGATTGGTTTCTTTTGTGTATCATTCCACTTATTCTTCTATCTGTAGTTTTTTTCTGTGAATGAGGATCAGCTTTTTCATACAAATGGAAACTGGTTAGATTCTGAATCAAATTTTTGCAAGAACATTTCATAAGTCATGCTTGGTGCTATATATTGTATCCAATGAGGAGGCACTCAATATTTCTCACTTTTACTGATATTAAAGTAGTTTAAACTATTGGTTACTCAAACTTAAATATTATTTCATTAGAAACTACAAAATAAAGTTGTTTTAATTGTATAAGTCATCCCACATTAACTAGGAAAAAATTTTCTCATAACTTAAAAGACAGTACATGACAATATCAGAGGAAAGAATTAGTGCTCTAGTTATTTTTTCAATGGTATTCAACAAATTATATATTTTTTTCTCCAATTTGTTCTTCTTTTCATTCTATTTCTTATGACATTAAAAGCTTATAGACTTTTATATATACAGTGTGCTTCAATTAATGCTTTCATATTCTTGATAAACAATTTGTTCTATCTTTAGCCATTGAGAGACTTTGAGTAAACGTGTTCTAGTAAAAAAAACAGCTCATTGTTCTTTGAGTTGTTTGAATTCTAGTACAACAAGATGTCACAGGTCCATTTTGTATATTTTCCTCCTCAGATTTAGAGTCAGCCATCCATCCAAGGAAAGTCCAAAATCTTTTAATAGAGTCTGAATAGAAAATCTATGTGCTATGGTATTTTGCTGTTCTTTTTTCTCTTTGATTCTCATTTGCTTGTTTTAAGGGACCAGTTATTTCCCACATATCCAGTCTTACGTATGTGTGATGATTAGAGAATTTATTTCTTCATATCACCTACGAGTAGTTCAATTTGGGGTCAGAGATACTTTTGTTACATGGACTCATGACATTAAGGAGGAGATAGCAATTGGGAGATTCTGAAGATAATTTTGTAGTATCTGACTTTTTAAATCTTTGTAAAAACATGCCTTTCTGTACTTATTCTTCAACTTGAAATTTTCCTTACTCCTGTGCCTGGTAGAAGCAACGACACAAGAAAACATCATAAGACTCCTTTCACAAAAGGTCTCTGAGGTGTTTTAAATTTCACCAAGTCAACCACTCACTAAAGCCATTGCCAATTCAAAATGGAAAAAAGGTCCTGGTAGGCACAGCAAATGCCCCTGTCTCCTCCCCTCATACCCTTCTCTTCTTATATATTGAAAATTAAATATCTTTTCTCTATTTCCTCAGCAGGCAGAATTTCAGTACATTGTAAGCTGACAATTACTTGTCTTATCATTAGCATTTTTAATTTATTTATTTTTTGGTGACATTAGTTAATGAAATCCAGTATTTCAGGTATACAATTCAACTGTAAGGCATATATATATATATATTGCATTGTGTGTTTCTCTCCCATAGTTAGATTTCTTTCTGTCATCACGTATTTGACCCCTTTTTCCCTATATGCCTTCCTCCTCTCCCCTCCCTGCTACCCTCTGGTAACCATTAGTTGATCGTACATGTCCATGAGTCTCTGTTTGTTTGTCCTGTTCATTTGTTGCTTCTAGGTTTATATCTTACACATAAATGATATCACGTGGCTTTCAACTTTTTCTGTCTGGCTTATTTCACTTAACATGAATATCTCGAGGTCTATCTGTGTCACAAACGTTAGTATTTCATCTCTTCTTATGGCTGAGTAATATTCCATTGTATATTTGTACCACAGCTTCTTTGGTTGTTTTCATGTCCTGGCCACTGTGAATAGTGCTGCTATGAACATCGGTGTGCAAATATCTTTTCGGATATGAGTTTTCAAGTCTTTGGTGTAAATACCCAGTAGAGCGATTGCTGGATCATATGATGGATCAATTATTTTTTGAGGACCCTCCATACTGTTTTCCATGATGGCTGTACCAATTTTCAGCCCCACCAGCAGTGTATGAGGGTTCCTTTTTCTCTATATCCTCTTCAACATTTGTTATTACTTGTCTTGTTGATTATAGCTATTCTAACAGGTGTGAGATGGTATCTCATTGTGGTTTTGATTTGCATTTTCCTAATAGCTAGCAACATTGAGCATCTTTTCAAATGTTTGTTGGCCATTTGTATGTCTTTGTGGGAGAAGTGTTTGTTCAGGTCCTCTGCCTGTTTTTTGATTAGATCATTTTTTTTTTTTACTGTTGTTGTTGTTGCTATTGAGTTGTATATATTTTTTTTATTATTCCAATAGGTAATTATCAGGTAGTGTGCAAAGAGCATACACTTTTGAGCCAGACAGACCTGATTTGAATTAAATAACTTACTATGAAATCTTTGACAAGTCACTTAACTCCTATGAATGCCAATTTCCACTTCTATAAAAAATACTGATAGAAACTGTGTTAAAGCCTTTTTATATAAATTGATACCAATGTATGTAAAGATAATTCTAAGAAAAATTTATCAGATTATTATAAATTAGTTTGGTCACTTCTTCCAATTGAAGTGCATACCAAGAGCAGCCACTAAATTTTACTGTCTCGCTCAAAAAAAGGAAGGAAGTGTGTCATAGCCAAAAAGCATCAGAACAAAAGCCACACGATCTGAATTCTATACCTAGCCCTGGAACTAAGGAACTCTGTAACCACAGCTTATGAACTCAAAAGGTTTTTCAGCTTCTACATCTATCTACAAAACAAAAAATAATGTCTTTCTCAACATTTGTTATGTAATAGCATACAAAAAAAAAAAAAAAATGGAAGTTTCCTCCAGTCCCCAACAGTTCCTTCAATTTCCAGAGAGATGATATCTCAACATGTCTATAATAATTCCTGGCATATCGGCATGTCACCATGCACCACATGGGAAGCTCTGGTCTGGAAGATATCTAAAGTCCCTCTAGCTCATGATACTCAGTGATGGATACTTCAGAGCCTGGAAAATGGTAAAACTAGAGTGGAGAGGGAACAAACATTTCAAGCTAGATTTAATCTTAATATTCACATCTTATGGACTGTCGAATAAAATTACAGTACAGATCCCACCTTATCCCCAGATGGTGCTTCCTTAAATTAAATTGAAATAATTAAAAAATCTTATAGTCTTTTTCAGTGGGAAAAAAGGTCTTAGCTTAATAATTATTTATTGTCTCAAGCCCATTTCTAAAATTTCATAAGCAAAGGACAAATGTGAAGCTATGAAATTTGAAGAAGCATTAATTAGAGCAGTAGAACAGGAAACTACCTATCGCTTTGGAAATAATTCACAGAAAGGATTACTATCATATTAGCTAGTCAACCAGATAACATTGTCTTCCCATTTTGAAGCACCAGTATCAAAGGAAGGGAGAAGGACAGGGAAAGGGAGAAGAAATTAAGAAGTCTTAACCTAGTTCAAATGAGGATATTTTCCATGTTTAATTTTAGAAGCTTGATCGATTTAGCTTTTGTATGTGATGTCTGTGATTGACTTCAAATTAAATTCTGTGTTTGTTGTGAGGTGGGAGTCAAAAGTTCTTTTTTTTATTTTCATTGATGTATCCAGTTGATGCAGCACTATTTATTGATAAGGCCATCGATTTTCTACTGATGTACAGCTGCACCCTTACATATCGAGGCACCGTTTCAATGTGGATATATTTCTTGAATCTCTATTATATTCCATTGGTCTGTTTTGGTACCAATATTACACTCTCTTAATTATTAAGTTGAGAACAGTTCTAGCTATCTTGTAGTGAATGTATCCCAGCTTTGCTCTTTGTCATTAATGATGATCCTAGGTCCTCTCTCTGCTCCTCATGACCTAATGAGGTAGTCAATATCCCTCTCATTTTAAAATGATGAAGCAATGTTTATTACAATTAAGTAACACTCCCAGTGTCACATAGAGTGTCTGAGTCTCCTCTTGAATCAGTTTGATGGGACAAACTGTCTTAGTGGCACAGCTGGTTATTGAAGGATGAGGAGATATGTTTTAAAGAGCACAGACTAAGAAAAAAGTGTTCTTCTTACCAGAGACAGGAGACACTGGGGGCTGGAGAAAAGACTAACAGAGAAATGATAAAATCTGGTCAAGGCCTAGGCTGAGCTATCCAAGATGGATGCCTAATCTAGAGGGGCAGAGTTTGAGGTTGATAGAAAGATGAAGCTAATCTGGTCTGAAACATAGGGATGGGACAGAGAAAGGAGGATGTGCAGCCTCAAAAAAGAGAGCAGGTATTTCATAAAATTTTGCTGGATGCATGAATTAATATATAAATGAATGTCTTATAAGGGATAAGCAAGAAAAAGCCATAAAAAACTTCTTTGGAGATTTGAAATCAAGGTAACTGGCAAAATGTTAGTGTCATTTAATAGAATTAGGGAAGTCAGGAGAAAAATGAAAGCTTGAATAGGGCATGTTGATATAGAAATGGACATGGGACATCCGACAGAGAATGCTCAGTAGGTAATTAAAAAAAGAGAGAGAGGTAGAAAGAGAGATTAGAGATTGCAGCTTACAAAATGCTTTACAAGCTTCATCTTATACTCTAAAAAAAAGGAAAAAAAAAACTAAATAATGAAGACATTTGGTTTAAGAGAAGTTAAATGAGTTGCCCAAAGTGACAAAACTAATGGATGGATGATCTGCAATTTAAATTCAGGTTTCCAATGATGAAGTTCAGGGCTCATTTTATTACATCATACTGCCTCTCAGATAAGAATGACTAAACATCCAAAATAAATAGAAGATTTCAGATAATATGATTCTATTCAGGCCATCAATATGATAATTTCTTATGTTAAAGTACATGGCTTCAGGTGACAAACAACCAAAAGTTATCAAACACAGCAAGTTGACCTCTCCCTCAATTACATATTTTTAAAATTAATTCCAAGAATTACTTGCTTGCTGCAATTTACCTGCTGGTATGGATATAGCTGACAGCATCACCTGCCTGCCAGAAAAACATAAATATGATCAAAGCTGTTAAGTGAATTAAAATTTTGTACCGTAAAGTAATGCCCAATAGTGTAGTAAAAAATTCCACTTCAGCTGAAGCTGTTCCTAAAAACTAAAAAACAGAAGAGGAAAGAACACATTTAGAAAACTTTATGAGGTAGAAGATGTAAAAAAAAAAAAAAAAATGTACAAGCAAAGAGAGAAAATATTTGAAAAATTTTCAAGTAGCTGGAAGCAGAAATTAAGGGAAAAAAATCTTTCTGAGAACTGATGATTTTCTAGAATACTCGAGAATTTTTTAAAAAGTAAAATAAAATAATTATGTATTAGTTATCTGTTGCTGCAGAACTGGCACCTTTATTTCTTCTGCATTCTATCAGCAAAAAGAAGTCGCAATGCCAAGATTCAAAGTGTGAGGAAGTAGATGCCACCTTTTAATGAAAAAAGCTGGAAAGTCACATTGCAGTGGATGTAGACACAAGTGGTAAGTACAACTAGAACCATTTTGTAATCAGTATACGACAACCATTAACTAGCTGTTTGACTTTGGCAGTTCCCTTCACCTCTCTAGGCCTCAGTTTCTTATCTCTAAAATAAGAGTTAGGACCAGATGCTCCTAGGATTCCTTACAGTTTTCTATTTCTAATGCAATAATTTCTAAAATTGCCTTCAAGGCAAATTAGGGGGTTTTAAAGTAACTCGAGAAAAAAAATATATAAGCAAAGTGGCATATAGTTGCTTAAATTTAAGTATAAAGTCATTTATTAAAAATCAAAATTGTTGTATAGAATATAGGCATGAAAGAGGATGTTAAAATTAAACATTATAGTATTGAAAATTGTAAATGAGTGAAAATATCTAGTTTAGTCGTTTGAAAACACTAATATAAACCATCAAGAGAGATTACAAATACTCTATGTTAGAAATTGAACTGTCTACTTTATGTCTTAAGTGACCCAGCTAGGTATTGGCTCATCACCAATATTTTACTTTATAGATTTGTCTTCATCAATAATTCAGGGTGTAAAAGAGTCCAATGTTAGAATTATGTGGATTGACTTTTAACATAGTTTAAATTAGGTGGTTCATTGTTTCATCTTCTATTTCACTTAGACCACAAAGATTCAACCAATTTATCAAGCCAAATTTTAAGTAAGCAAACACGAAGAGAAAGAATTCTGTCAACCAGTCAATTGTGCTTCCTGTTTTAATATGCAGAAAAGTAGCATACTCTTATTAGAAACCCCAACTGCAAGAGAAGACAAAATACTTTACTTTTCTCAGACTGATAAGGAAACATTGGCTAAAATACAAGTGTTATTGCCCAGAAACAAGAACAAGCATTCTTTGAATGTTAAAAAGGGAGGTTAAATATTTTTCTGTTGGTTTCACTTACAAGTAGCTATATGCTTTGTTTTTCTACAGGATACACAGTTGAAATGTCCAACTGATGAAATCTGGAAAATACGCTTTGATTTGATCTTGCCTTGTGTAAAGCCGGCTAAAGATCCATCCCCAACAGTAAGAAAGAACATCTCTGAATTTAGCACAAATGGCAACTTATGAAGCTCTACAGTCAGACAAGAATGAGGAAATGCTCAGCTCTAAATGGAGCTGTTGCTGTAAGAAAACCATTTCCTTGATATCTGCATGTTCATCATCTTAGTTCTCAGGCCCCAGACAGCTGTCTCTCAGTCTTTAGGAAATTAGACACCAAAAAGAAGATCCGAAAAACTAAAACCTGCTATGTCTGTACATTACAGAAAAAGGTCAGGCAGAGATATTTTTAGGATTAATATTGAAAGCTCTGGGTCCTTTTTTTCTTCTTTTACAGGGAGGTGTAGGTGTTAGATTGATCAGTGTACACATTCGAGGTAGAATTTAGAGAAGTTAGTAAGTTGGTATAAAAAAGTAATAACCTGCTTCATTAAAACCTGGAGTATCCATTTACTTGTTTACTGCTTGAGTGATGAGTAGTAATCCACACACATGATATAGTCTTTATAGTTTCAAAATAGAAACCCACACAATTTAGATGATGTTAGCAAGGGGAAATTGAGAAATAAAGATGCGTTTTAGAAAATAAACTAATTCTTTGTGTTCTTTTTTTCCATTGCTTCCAAAAATGTTTGAAAATCATTAGCACCATAAACTTTACAGTTTCCCAAACTGTCATTTCCCAAACTGGCTCCCTTCTTTCTCTACTCCCAATCCTTGGATATATTCATCACCTTCTGTTTCTGTAGCACACAGCTGAGGACCCAGCATTGCATCTGAAACAAACAATCTGACTTTCTTCATGAATATGAGTTTTCAGGACTGCCTATCAAAACAGAGAAATGATTTCAAATATTATATTCCTTTTACCAGCTTCCTGACTTCCTTTTCTTCATTTTTCTGGCATATAAACAATTTCTCTTCAACTTGACAATGTGAGATTAAACTCCTTGCTATACTCGTGATTTTAAACCCTCTCTACCCTTCCAGAACAAAGATCTTATACTACTAAACTGATGTGTTTTCAACATTTTCACCTGTACTTGTTTAATCACTGCAATCTATATATCAAGTCACACTCTCTCTGCCTTTTAAAACACCTTCTCTGACCTTAAGCCTCCTTTCATTAACCATGACTCTTTTTCTCTTTCTCTTTACAGCCACTTTCTTCCAAAGATTGGTTTACAATCTCTTGGTCATCTCATTTAGTCCTCAATTTGCTACAATCAGAATTCTGTCCCCATCATTCCAAAGAAAGTAATTTGTGAAAGCTTATTAATGATTCAAATTTTCCCAATTTGATAGTTATCACGGTGTCATGTCTCTGCAGCACTTGCCACAGTTGATAGCTTTCTTCCTCCTGAAATGGATAACTCTTCTCTTGGTCTTCTTCTCTTTCTTGGGCTGTTCTCTCTCAGTTTTCCCTAAGGCCTTAATTTTACTGCCTCTTTGTCTACTGCCATCACCTTCCCCAGCACCTCCGCATGCATCTCCACTCTCCAACCCCCTAGTGCCCTAGTCCAGGTTTTATGACCTTTCCTTAGACTCCAGCAATTCTCTCCTCACTGGTCTTGCTGCCTTCACTCTCTTCCACCTCCACTTCCTCTATCCCTTGCTGTCAATGTGATCTCTAAAAATCACTCTTACCTAAAACTGTTGAACTCCTTGCTAGCATTCCTAATCATGTTGCTTTAGCTTAAATTTCCCTAGAAGCAGACCCTGACATAAGTGGTCATCTGCTAATAGCTCATTTGGGATTATAAAGAATACTATCAGTGGAGTGGGGGAACTTAAACAGAGACAGGAAGGGAAGGTGACCAGAGCTTAATCCTGCGGGAATATTTGGGAAAATGCTGCAAAACTCACATGTTGAATTTTCCCACTTGAGGGGGAAGTTTGCTGGCATACATATACTTTAACTCCAATCAATCTGCTCCTGGGAGTGGGAAGTCTCATTTCCCATATCATTTCTGATCTGCCATGAGTGGCCAGGATGACCTTCCACAGATCCAACAGAGCTCTCAGGCACAACCTGAAGTTGGCACTGGAGCACAGTGAACTGGTTAAAATGCAAGAGATATGGGTGAGGTTCTGACAGCATCTGCTACAGATGGCTCACAAATGTCATTTGCTTTCTTTGTAGCAATTCTTCTTATCTTATCTCTTGTGGCACCCTGCCTCTCCTTCTTCTTGAACACAGTCCTCACACTATCAGGAAAATCTTTGATCTGTGTGATATGTTGTGCTGTTATGGCCTTTGCTCCTCTAGAATGCCCTTCTCCTCTTTGCTCACAATTTACACCTGATAGTTTCAAAGCCACCTCCATTGTTACCTGTGTCACTACACCTGTCTTGACATACCCACGGGTAATAACCAATGCTTCTCTTGAATCCCTACTGTGAACTGTATACCTATCAATCTTATAACTTTGAATACTTTCCTGCAGGTTATATGTTTGTCTGTGCTACAAAATAAGTTGTGTTGAACCAGAGCAGAGAATTCAGGTCACAAAACTACAAATATAAAATCAGATAAATCATTTTCAGTGAGCAATTACTTTCATAATTGTCTGTAATGAAGTCGCCTATTATACAGGCTTGCCTTGTTGAACAAATATATGAATATATGAGTAAAATTCAAAGGTATGAAAGTCAAGTGATAGGCTTGGACATTCTAAGAGTTAAAATATTATATAAAATTTCTAATTCTACCTGTCTTTTAGAAACACTCACTCCAATAAAATAATAAGAAAACTTCAATAAGAGAAAATGTTGAAGAACTAGCCAGCTCCTGCCTGCATACTACACCCATACTACTTAGACCAACATGATAGTGAAGCCCAGAAGGAACTCATGACTCTGGGGCAGCTTCACTACACGGGAGCTGGTAATATTACTTACTTAGATGATGGGAGTAGTCTGTATTTGTCATATGAAAGATGGATGAGGGGCATGCTGTTAAATGTATGAAAATTCAGGTTATGCAGAAACAATGCTACAATAGCAAGGAGCACTTGGATCACATTAAAGAAGAGTCTCTGGATGTGATTTGCATGTCAACTTATTGCTGTCAGAGCAAATAGACCAGTGTGACCTCTTAAAGCCAAAATCAAATTCATCAATTTGAGAAAAATAGAGCGATGAAGTAAAAATAAATATTGTCATCAAATTACCTCATTTGCATGTTGGGGGGCATATTTTGAGCTAATCTTATAGATGATCAGGCCTTTTGAGGTTTAATGAAAAAACATAAAACTTGCAATAGAAGACCTTGGCACCTACTTGCCTGGCATCTATCTCCTTTTAATAAATAGCATAATACTTGCCACTGTAGGAACTGGCCAAGAATCTTAATTTTAAGTTGTCTTTTATCAATCTCCTGTGTCCATCCCAACAAAATTGAATGCTGAATATTGAGCACAGAGGATATTGATATTGGGAGAGTGCAAAGCAGCGCTACTGAATCCTCACTGTGCATTAGAAACACCTGGGGAAGTTAAAAGTCTACAAATCCTCGGACTCATCTAAGACTTATTAAAGCAGACTGGATGCCAAAATTTTAAAATTTCCTCCAGGTGATTCTAGTGTGCCTCTGAATTTTAAAATTACTGACCACCAGCACTGATACTACATAAAACCTTGTTTAAAATGCAAATCCTCAGACACCATCCCAAACTTAACCAAAACAGAACTTTTGTGGGTTGGGCTCAGAAATTTGTGTTTCAACAGGTATTCCAAATGACTCTTCTGCAGACAAAATTTAGGACCACTGGACTAACCATTCATTTCTACCAATTCTTTATCTACAGAGATTTTTGTTATCCTGGCTCTACTTTCCCACAGAAACAACTTCACGTAAATATTACTCCTAACTATATACTTTACTAAAGTCTAATATAGGAATCACTCATGAAAAGGGAAGGGAAAACCATTTTTAAAGCATGTGGATTTAGAATTTAGACATGTATTCCAAACCAGCATTGCCCACTTACTAGAGACTTGACATTAAGCAAATGCTAAAATTCTCTAAGTTTCAGTTTCCTCAATTTTAAATGGAATAGTAGTTCTTATTTCATTAAGTGGTTGGGAGGTATTAACCAAAAAATAAATAAAAGGCCAAACTGAGAGGCAACAGGCATTTATTTGAGATAAAAAAAAAAAAAAAAAAAAAAAGAGTAGCTATTTAGGAAGCACTGACTCAGGCAGAAACTCAAATAGTGTTCAGATTAGGAGACAAAGACAAAGGGTATTTATGAGAAAACAAAGGAGAACAATTATATGTTAGAAAGAAGGTATTTCTATTGGTGCAGATAAGTTAACATAATGATACTAATTTTAAATAATGTTTTGTTTTTTTCCTTTTCAGTTAGGTAATCATAATATCTGCTTTGTATTTTCCTTGAAAACGGTTCTTTGGGACACAACGTTGCTTTAGGCCCAGTCCAAATGTTTTTTGCCCTGTTTTAATATTCCAAAGTTCTGAGCTGTAAGACATGCAGGACAGTTCCTTTGAGATGGCAGCTCCAGCTCCATTTTAAAGTGGTTCAATTTATTATATTTTACAGATAATAAAATTATGATACCAGTGTAAAGATCTAATATAGTGGCTCATAATAGTAACAATCAATAAAGCCTGACTCTTATAAAGAATGATTTTACATCCATCCCTGGAGGCCATGGAGGTTGGGGATGGGTCTTGTTCCAGCCATAACGGGGTAGGAGGGCAGTGGGAGAACTGGGCCCCCAAAGCCCAATGGCTCGAGAAGCTTCCCTGAGAACTGACCCTCCCACACTCCCCTTACTTCATAATGCTGGTTTGCCGTTGAAAATAAAATATTTGTTTCCTATAGAATCAGGATAACAGTTACCTCTTATGGAGAAAAAAAAAATCTTTCTGCAAAATTTAAAGAAAAAAAAGAAAAGGATAAAAAATAGAAGAAAGAAAGGGAAGGAAGGAAAGAGGAAGGGAGGGAGTTTAGGACTAGGAAACATCTTGTTCATGGATGACCATGGGCAGGTTATGTGCCTTAGATGCCCTGTCTGTCTAATGGGATAATAATAGTTCCTTGATGGCTTGTTATAAAGATTAATAGAGTTACTATTAAAGTGAAGCTCTTAGATCAGTTCCTGGAACATCACACTTGTTAAATAAATAGCACAACTTTAGGAAAGTAAAGTGAGGCATTGATTAAACTGCACCTTTACAATGAATAAAGAAACACATCTGCTCATCTCCCATGATAATGTCAACAATGACACTGTAAGACAGTTATTTTTACTGTCTCCACCCCAAAGATGAGGAAAATGAATCACAGTGAAGCCAAAGGAAGTGTTCACATCTCACACACTGAATCAAAGGTAGAGCTAGGCTCTCTCAGATCCTGGACTCTAACTTGTCACTAGATCTAAGGGTCCCTGCCTGGGTCCCTGCTCCAACATTCATGAGTCATTCATCCAGGACTCCTCCTCACACAGTCTATCTTCCTGCCAAATGTAAACCTCAGTTCCCATCTTGACATGCAATGCACAGAGAACTAAGTGAATCATAGAAAGAAGATTGGAAAATATCAAAGCTCCTAAAACACCATCCTTCATTTTTTTCAGATAAGGAAACTCAAAAGGAACTCAAGAAACTTGATCAAAACCATATAATTTATGTATTATCATGGCCACAGCACAAACCCATTTTTCTTGACTATCAGCTTAGTACTCTTTATTATATCCGTATTATTAGAGCAGTTTGACAGGAGAGCAAAGGAAGGGTCGTGAGGTCAGGCAACCCTTCGAGATACATCAGGGAGGTTCTAGAGACAAAGAAGGAAGAAGTTGGGGCCCCAGAGACATGACTACGCCCACCAGCTCTGCCAAAACATTCTAGATTGGCTCAGGCAAATAACTTTTTAAAACTTTCTGACTGTAACTGGCTAGAGCATTTTAAATAAATTGTTTGGGTTAGTTGAATTGCTAAGAAAATATTATTATTTTTTATTTAAAGTAGCTAAAAGTAACCTATTAAAACTCTCTCAAGTTTGACAATTTGAGTTCATAGCTGTGTTCACTTTCTTTGGCACTATAATTTGCCTCTGGGAATTCTTGCAGTGGATCTTGTTTATTTAACCTCATATTTGAACATCCAGTACAGTATATAGCACTCAGTGAATATTTTTATGTACCATTTTAGTGTATATAGTTCCCTCAAACATTACCGAACATGAGAATCACTTATGATAGCTAGTTAAGAGTATGGATTCCCTGAATACAACTCCCACAGCAGGCTGGCCCAGCAGGCCTGTGGGGCATTTTTATCAAGCTCCTCCTGAATCTGAGGGTGGTATTCTTAAAGAATGTTCAAATTAAAAATATAAATAATAGCCCAGATCAATTTGTCATCTTTATACATTATTTTATTCCAACTTTCCTTCACCTATCCATATCTCACAGAGCTTTTTTATAAATGCTCTCTAACTCACATGTCACAAGGATCCCTTCAACATTATAATTATTTTTTCCTAGTCAGAATTTCAATTAAACTTAAGAGCAGTATTCTCATCTTAACTCTCTCTCAACTATTGGTTATTTTTGCTATTGAGAATTGTTTAGATAAATGTTAGAGGGCTAAATTTGACATTTTCAGCACAATGGAAAATTTGTGGCCTCCTCAAGTCTGTCTTTTTGCTGGTTTCCAAATATTTTAAATTAGTACAATGATCTCAGAGTCAAGCTCACACCCTGACATATAGAGTGAGCAATTATATGACTAATACTAGTAGTCCCTGAGGTCAGTTTCTCACACATAAAAAAAAGTTTGAGAAATTCCAGGAGGAAATGGATATTGCACATGCCTGCAAATACATGTCTGTATGTAAATTCTTCACACTTAAAGGTCTATGTGGTTTCAATGCACAGCTCACAAAGCTTTTTTTGCTGTAGATTTGGCTCTCACAGCAAGTAACAAGATCATGGCTGAGACTCAAGGGAAGCTTCTGTTGAAAATGCTATCATTTATAATGTGTTTGTTTGTTTGTTTTTGCTTTGGAAGTATTTGTAAAAGAAAAAGTGTTTGGTGGTTTATTTATCACCAATAAGTAATTAAGAGAGACTGGGAACATAGCACCACACTAGGAATTAGACAATATATATTAATCATTAGACAAGTTAAACTTCTGGAAGCTTATACTATAGACAGTATAAGATATACTGGCTACTGATGAGTATGTAAATAAGTAAGAATCTAACATGTACATGAACACAGAGCCAGGTAACTATTGGGTGAATGGAAGAGAAAAGAGTTGTGAGTTTGCTATTTATCTTACACTCTCTCGGCTATCCAAAGCATGATCTGCCACACTTGAATCCACCCACCATGAGCTCAGAGATACCATGTTTGCTGTTATTTCAAGGGAAACATATTAAAACTTGAGATAGAAACCTGAAGAAATAGAAAATGGAAAAGATTCATGAATACAAAGTGATACAGTCTACCTAAGCTTGAATGGAGAGCAACACAGCATGGTATTTACTGGTATACAAATTGAACCAATGATCAACGGTTGTCGATAAGCCTCACACTAAGATAATGACAAAAAAGGAAGAGGATCATTCTATTATCCCTAAAAAAAAACTTAAACATTATTGGTGGAGAACAACATAGATGCATATGAATTAAATGTAGTATCAGAAACAGATATACACACACAACAAAAAACAGTTGCAATAAAGTTCTAAAACTTAAATCAGAAATGAGTGACCCAGTTTAATGGAAGTGGAGGTGAGTGATGTTTTAAGTGAGGACAATAACAAATCTTAAAGGAGGAAAATAACAAGGAAAGGAGGGTGACAGAGTTTATGTCCAGCTACAGAAGGGAGGAGAGCAGCGTGTAAGGCAAAATAAGAACAGTAAGGTACAAGATGGACAAAGAAAGAGAGTTGGAACATTTTATTTTGAAGCCAATTAAAACTAGGAGTTCTTTTAAAGTTATTTAAAGAGAGTGACACAATCAAAAGAATAATTGCAGAAGATCATTCCTGCTACTTCCAATGGGAGAAAAAAAATGAGTTGAGGTCTGATGACTTTTTTAATCCATTAATTTTAAAGCATACATGGAGAACAAGCTAAGCTTACACGGAAAACTTGAAAGAAGTTCATCAACATTTCATCAGATTCCCAGGAGTTCTTGGCAGGAAAAGTTAAGACACCTCTGCATTGCACCATGTGGCCTGATTTTTTTTAAAAAATAAAACACACACACACACACACACACACTTCTTCCAAGAAAAAATAATGTGTTCTACTTCTGCCAAGGTCATTCTGCATATACAGATGGCTTAGGTGGCTCAGTGTAGTTAACTCCTTTGGCAAAGGAACACAGATTTCCATCAAATCCTTCCCCTGCTCACTGATATCTGGCCCCCAGCCTTGCTTAATCCTGACACTTTTGAAAAACTGTGTTGCATTGTTTGTTGTTGTTCTTATTTTGGTTTCTCTAATTCTAATATTTTGTCACAATTATTAGTGGCAATGTATGGGTGAATCCAATTCAGTACTACTCAAAGAGGTAGGATGTCTTTATCTTTTTCTGAATTGCCAAAGTTATGTGGTTGGGGAAAGTCTGTTAACACAGCTCTTCTTGGCTAGGATTCACTCCAATGTTTGTAATTTCTCTGAAGACCCATCGAGCAACCTGGCCTGAGTTTGAATTTGTGCAAAAAAGCCTCTAACCAGGTGAGTTTCACATTGTTTCCAGCTCATTAGAGATGTTTTGGAGAACTTCTTTAATGAGGTTTGACATTTGACTACCACTGCATATGTGACTTTCTCCACCATGTCACCCTCCCTCCGCTCTCAGCTTCCTTCGCTCTTACTCATTTTTGTGAGTGAATCATCTGATCTTGTCCCTTATATGAGCATGCTCTAGTTTGATTAATCTCTCTCATCAACCCTCCTTCTTGAATCCTCTGATTAAATCTTGTCTTCTTCCTACCCCCTCCATAATGCATGGGACCTTTTAGCAGCTATTAATTATTTAAAAGAATATTACTTTCTGTCATGCTTAACTTAGTCACTACGATTTTTTTGTAGACCATGTAGCTTCTATTAAAGATTATTGAACCTAATTAAGAAAAACTTTCAAACACAAAGTTCTAAAAGCTATAAAAATATTCTTTTTCTATCATAGTGACAAACTTGCTAGGCTGGAAGAGGAAATAGACACAATATGTCTGACCAAAATACATCTCTTCATTCTATCCTAAATGGCATATGGTACTCACCGACAGATTGAGGAAATGTGATTTAAATCAAATTATCAGCAGGGGACAGTAAAACTGCTAGGAGTCATTCCCAAGGAGGAGTTTTACTAGTGGGTATTTTTTGTCCTAGTCAAAATTCTGGTGGCAGTCCACCTATGTTAGACCTTTATACAATATTAACTTTTTTTCATTAAAAATCCAGCACAGTATTGAAAAGTGACACAAGGAATTAATTCAAAAAAAGCCAAACAACTGACTGGACCAATTTTTCACCAATTTGATTGAATCAACTGGAAGTCTGGTCATGGTGTAGATACAGATTTCAGTGAATCTGCTCTCTAATTCATTTTCTGATGGCTATGAATTAGCTGAAACCAGCTAAAATAAGACATGACCTTTATAAGCTGAAATAGCCTGTGGGTCTAAATAGGATGAAGTAATAGCGGTGCCAGGTGCAGCTCACATCAATTAGGGAAGAAAAAAAATATCCAGAGAGAGCCAGACTGACATGTCTAAGTCAGAGAGGCATTTGAAGTCAGAGTTGACACCTCATGAAACATGGTATAATCACATAGCACTGTAACTAAGATAAGTACAATTCTTAGCTGTATTAATAGAAGATCAAGATGACAGGAAACATGAAGAAATTTTCACTAATAGTCACCAAAAAGAGCTGCTTACCAACTGCTGATATGCAGTTGGTAAGCACCAGAGTGACATTCAGACAAAAATGATCATACCATTAGTTAAGGCCCTTCAGAGTTACATATCTAACATTTTGTAATGCTGTTAATAAAGTTACTATTATAAGAAGATATTATTTTGATAATGCTAAAAGGGATAGAATGACAACTTTATCATTTACTGAAAATATGGATTTTAGACTTATCTTTACCCTTAGCTAGAGCCAAGTGTTAGTTATAACTATAGTCCCTTATTTTGATATTAAGAGTTGGACTAAATAATACTGATGATCACTTCTAGCTCTAAAATTATTCGGACTCTAAGGAAATTTGTCTCTGAATTTCTCTAATTAAATAATTTCAAATATAAATTAAAATATGAAATAAAGTGTTCACCATTTATTTATATTTGACTCATGTTTAAAAAAATACTGAAAATTAGATATTTAGTAATATTTTACTTTTTACATTATTTCTATGTATATATGTGTGTTAATTGTATGTCTCTCCATAAAGATATAAAGATACAAATAAGTAAAATAAAAGTAAAACAATAAACAATGAAAATAAAAACAGAAAACAAAAATAAAACAGTAAAGATATAAATAAGTAAATAAAATTTATTGGCACTCAATAAACCAAGACATTGGTTGGGGCCACTAATGTAAACATAATTTTCCTTAATTTTTGATTTTTTAATCAATATTTATTTGTTTCGTTGAAGAGGTTGTACATCTGGGGGTGGTAAGGGGTGAAGAGAGAGAAAGCAATCACCTGATGTGACATTTATAGGAAAAAGAATGATCTTTTTACTTTCTATTGTTCAAATGATTGTTCTGTATAATCCATTAACCATATCTCATGCAATTATAAAGAAGATGCAACACTGATGCCAAAATTAAACAGATTTTGGTCAGAAATTTCCCTGAAAACGCCAAGCCACACATTATTATTAGTGTAGAGCTAGTTAAAACTATGTGGAACAAATTTTTTAAAAAGAAAATAAAGCCTCTGCAGGATGCTCCTCTAGCGTAGTTCATCTGCAAAACAGAAGTGAAAACTCTCCTGAGCCTTTCAAAATCCTAGTTAAACACTTTCTCAGGCACTGTCCAAGTATTGTCTTGGAGGTGTGTTGATTACACTAGGCTTATCAGGCTAATTATTTTTTTAATAAGCATATACTTTATATAAGAAATGGAGAGTGGAGTCAATACAAAGGAAAATAGTTTCTATGGTAAACATATGGCAAGTCAACAGATTCTCCCAAGTTTATTCCTCTGTGACATAACACACACACACACACACACACACACACACACACACACACACACGCAACATAATGAAAAATACCAAAAGAGAGAGAAACAAAATCAATTCTGGTTAGTAAAAATTCAAATTTCTTTTAGAGTCTTTTCTTTTTGGAGATTAGAAGAGGTGAATATGGGGAGGGATAAGACATTTTCTCCTTAAGAATGAAGAACTACTGAACATGGGGGATTTATTTAATGTGGAAAGTCACATTATTGAGATTAGACATCTCCTTTTCAAGGTGCTCCTGGAGATAATGGCTCTCATACCTATAACTCAGGGAAGGCATTGGTTTTCCCTGGTAACATAAAAATGGACCTGAGGATAGCAGTTAACACCTTCATCTCTTCATAACACATGATGATTTTAAAAATAACTCTAGAATGTATTTGTTCTTTTACATTACCCTTATTTCTAAAATTTTCTCTTAAGGAGGAGACTCTGTATGAGCATGTTTACTTAAAAATATGGTCAATTTTAAGATAAGTAAAAAATAGAAATATGTTGTATTTTCTCTATTGCATAAAGAAATAACATAATACAATTCTTAATAATAAATACAATTAAAGCAGAAAAAAATGAAAATCTAGCATGACATGGGCAAAAGAGTTGGAGAATAATTCTTCATTCATATGATAGGTATGATATCTTGTTTTAAAATAAATTTTAAATAAGGAAGCAAATAATTTATAACATTCATTTTGATCACTTTATATATGTTTATCCCAGGAAAAATGAGGAGAAAGGAAGAAATGTTGATTCTCAAAAAATAGATGTCAAGCAAACACATCTCATATTTGGATAAGCCATGACCCTATCAGCAAAGTTTCCAGCCTCTACCCCTACCCTACCTGTTTTTTCTCAAAATTCAGCCCATTATAATCTCATTTTCTACTTTCAATACAATATAATTACAATCAAATTTGAACCTCCTCAATCTGATGTCTTCATGGTCAGGGGAAGCAGTCACAGGTGCTTTTTGCCCTTGACCCCAGATTTGGAGTCCTGAAGCCTAACACAGTGTGATTAGGGCACCTGTCCCAGGAACCCCAGCGCACCTTTCACTGCCTTGTCTTAAAACAGTAAGCATGTTTGTTCAAAGTATATCTCTCCTTCAAAATTGAGTTCTAATTCTACTTACTCCAAAAAGCTTCCCAAAATTCTTTAGCCCAGATAGCTGCCTCCTCTGATTTTACAATACTATAGATTCTTTGCATATAAAAAACTTACAGTGCCTTTTGCTATCTAATAGGTGATATTTTAACTAAAATTATGATTGTCAAAGTTGCCATTGTTGAGTGTCTATTATATGTTAAGGAGCATTTGTGTGTTTAAAATTTTACATCATATCTTCGCAGTAGTTACTATAATCATTTTGCATGTGAGTAAATGAGGCACAAGGGTTGAAATCACTTGCCTGGGACTATACAAATACTGTATACCAGAACTGGATTAAAATTCTATATATTTAGAAGGCAGAGATCTTTGTCGAATTTTTTTCACATCCTCTTGGCCATTTTTACAGTGCTTTACCTGTATTAGATACTAAAACATGATTTTCTAATTGATTGGTTTTAAGTACTGACTTAAAACTGCCCAGGTTATCACAATCAATGTTCTACAGTATCAACCAAAACTAACATTTTACTATCTAAAAGGGCACAGGGTAGACTGACACTAGACCAATACAATCAGTAGATGATAAATATAATTCCTGAGGAGAAAAACCTATACATGCATGGATGCATGATCAGGTACATATGCTATAAAAATAAGCAATGACTTTGGACAAGACAGTGCCTCTTTGAAATGCTAAAGAATCAGTAAAAAGAGACGTTAAGATAAATACCATGCAAGAATATGAGAACATTCTCTTCAGATTCCAAGAGTAAGATTCAAGTGCATCTAAAATAAAGTAGCTAATAAATAAAAATTATTATGAATAGGGATAATATGAAAATATTTAATAAGTAAAAAAGCATAGGCATGCACTAATCAGAACAGACAAAACAAACATTAGAATGGACAACAACAATGGACAACTGCAGTCATACTAAAGCATGTTGCTGGAGCATCAGTCCTGGCTATGAGATATGAACTGTATAAAACACAGCTTGAACAAATGCCTCTTTCACCCTTCAGCACAGTCCAACTCTAGTCTGCTGTGATTGTCATATCCCTGGAATTATCAGGCCCTACAGCCACAATACTTAGCCTGTGTTGATTCATTCAGTAGGTGTTCATTGATTACTAACTACTCCATGATATGCTCTGTATTAGGCACTCAATAGACAAAGGCAAATCAGACACTCTTCTTGCCAGGGAGTGCACAGTCTAGCTGACTCTTCACCAAAAGTTATCCTTGATATAATTCTGGAAACTGTTTTAACATGAAAGTATGAAGATAACATGCTTCCCTTCAAAGTCTGTGTTTTAGTTAGGTTCTCTCCAAAAGTAGACCCTGAATCAGGGGTTACGTGCAAACTTAGCTCTGCTTGATCAACAGGTATCTTTACTGGTAATCTGGAGAGTCATTACCAAAAGCTCACCAGCAAACTCCTTTCGTATAGATACTTGAAGCAAAATCAATTTCCATTACCTGCAAAAAAAAGTTACAACTAAATCATGGCAGTTATCATGCATGTTTGAGGAATGACATTTTTGTGTATAACTTGCCCATTACATATGGGGAACGGAGAGGTGATAGAGGGAAAGCAACGAATAAAGGGTGACTTATTAAGCCAGTTACTACATTGGATGACTAAAATTTAACCTCCAAGCAACTCAGAATTATCCTGGCCAATTATCCTAACATGCTCATCAGTGATTACTGAAAGTCTGCCTCTGCAACAAATTACTAAGGGCAGTCCTGCAACGAAGATATCAATGGAGTGATTTAGGAATCAGGCTGCCTTCTAGTGAAATAAAAAGAGGATCCAAGAGGAAACTGGTGATGTTCCAACAATGCCTACTATACTGTATTATCTAAAAGTTACAGACCTTGTGTAATTAGCATAATAGATACAGTTATTGTCAAATAAGTAGTGAAGATCAACTTTTATTAAGGCACTTTGCTACTAATTGAGAGACAAGAGATGGCACAAAGTAGTAAGTAAGTTTCTTTATATTTTACATTACTTAACATTAACCCTGAATATGACAAATTTTTGCCTTCCAGAAATTGACAGTCTAATTTTATATGACAAGTTGTACACAAAATGACATTTCATGAGTGTACATGATAATGGGTGATATAATTAGCAATTTTTACTTACAGGCAATAGAATTTAGTTTTATCTAACTTATCCAGAAAATAAAAAAGGATTTGTTGGTTGTTTACTAGTGTTGACTTTTGGCTCCTCAAAACGGCCACCATAAAAATATGTTGATCAAGCAAAGTGAAGTTTATTAGACCTACTGTGCTAAAAATGTCAACACTTATAGGAGTGTAGGGCCTGTAATATATTGATTTTAAAGCAAGTCAGAAAGGCAGGGAACTATTTGGGCAGAATTTATAATATAATAAAGTTTAGACTAAGTGACACAGTGAGGCAAAGGTATTGAAATGAATCTTGAGAAAGCTATTGTTTTGATTTTAATTGGTTCACAATCTTATCTCCCAGGAACAAGGTTATCCTGGAGAAAGCAGCTAAGAAACATTTGTAGAATCTCAGTATTGCCTAATACAGGTACAAGGAATTATGTTGGCTTTAGTTCTCATTAAACAGTTCATAGACTCAAAGGAAAAACTGAACAATCAGATCTTCAGTAGAATAAGACCTAGAGCATCTTAGGGAATTCAAGGACATAACACACAAAACATCTTTTTAGGGAGTTGTCATCTAGAGACCTCAGATCCTACCAGCTTTCATTCCTGAGTGTTTCACCTAAAGGACTAAATTCCCAATACAGTGCCAATACTTGATCTAGTGTGAAATATGTGGCAGCCCTATGGTCAAGAAGGACAGGTTCTGGAGTTTTGTATTCTACAAAAGTCACTTGGAGAAGAAAACAAGTAATTCCCAAATGAAGAAAAATTAAGTAGACAGAAATAAGATATACCCACTACATCAAATCTCTCTCAAAGCTCTTTCTCTTCAAGTACTGAATTTTGATTGAAAGTGATGCTTTTTGTTGTTTAAGAAAATTTTGTTCAAAACACAAAGTGTATATTTTTAAGTCATTTTTTTCCCTCTCCCCTAATTGTTCCCCTATAACTGAACACTTTAGGTAAAACTTATCCTTGTCATGTTTTTTCCCACCCACCTTTCTTACCATCTACCCATAGTTGACCTAATCTGTTTTTAAATAATGTTCTTCAAAAATTCCTGCAATAGCCTCCCACTTGTTTTCTGCATTTACAAGATCTATCTACTTTCAGATTAATAATCCGCTTAAAACACATTTGTGATTCTTTTAGTCCCAGCTTTTCCTGATTCAGCCGTTTCCCATAAGTGTCATATAGTTTGTTTTCACCTTGAAGTTTACTTATGAATGGCCAAGAGCTCTCAGTCTAGACTTAATTTATACTACTCACACTTGTGTATGCCTTACACTAAGCAAAGGCCTAACAATCTTCCCAGGGGATTCCCTTTGATTTCTTAACTCCAAACTCCTTGAGAATACAACATATGCCTTATTCACCTTAATATTCCCCAAATGCTTAACACAATCTTTTAGGGTGCAATTTGAATGATTATTCTGATCAATTGAGAATGATTGTCTACACTGTATATAATAATAAACTCGAAATGGATTAAAGACTTAAATGTAAGACCCGAAACCATAAAACTTCTAGAAGAAAACATAGGCAGTAAACTCTCTGATATTATTAACAGGAATTTATTTTCAGATATATCTCCTCGGGCAAGGGAGACAAAAGAAAAAATAAATAGGACTACATCAAACTAAATAGTTTTTGTACAGCAAAGGAAACCTTCAACAAAACAAAAAGACAACTATCTGGGAGAAGATATTCATTAATGATACATGTGATAAGGGGTGAATATCCAAAATATATAAAGAACTTATACAACTAAACAACAACAACAAAAACAAACTATCCAATTAAAAAATAGGCAGAAGATCTGAACAGATACTTCTCTAAAGAGGAAATACAGATGGCTAATAGACATATTAAAAGATGCTTAAGGTCACTAACCATCAGAGAAATGTAAATTAAAACCACAATGAGTTATCACCTCTTACCTTTCAGAATGGCTATCATCAATAAGTCAAAATACAACAAGATTAACGAGGATACAGAGCAAAGGGAACCCTCATTCATTGTTGGTGGGATTGCGAATTGGAACGGCTGCTATGGAAAACAGTATGAAGGTTTCTCAAAAAATTAAAAATGGATTTACCTTTTGACCCAGTATTTGCACTTCTGGGTATTTATACAAAGGAAACCAAAACAATAATTCATAAAGATCTATGTACCCCAATATTCATGGCAGCACAATTTACAATAGTCAAGATATAGAAGCGACCTAAATGCCCATCAACAGATGATTGGATAAAGAAGTTATGGTTCATGTATACAATGAATATTACTCAGCCATTAAAAAAAATGAAATTCTACCATTTGCAATGACATGTATGGACCTAGAGGTTATTATGCTAAGTGAAATAAGTCAGACAGAGAAAAATAAATACCATACAATTTCACTTACATGCAGAATCTAAGAAACAAAAATAACAAACTAATCAAAAACAGACTCACAAATATAGTGGGCAATTTGGTGATGGACAGAGGGGAATGGGTTGGGGGACTGGGAGAATGGGGTGAAGGGTTAAAAAAGTAGAAATTAGTAGTTGATAGATGGTCACAGGGATGGAGAGCACAGCAGAGGGGATGCAGTAACATTAATATGATGACTAGGTGGAGGGCCAGGAGAGGGAGGGAGCAATTGGGGGGGGGGGTCGTTTTATGAACTATATAGATGTTTAACCAATGTACTGTAACTTGAAACTAATTCAAATAAGTAAATTTAAAACATGATTGTCTTAAATGCTACTTTGAAAAAGATCATGAGGTCAAGTTCAGAATGAGTAGGAACGAATATTGTGATTGATTATTAATGTCTATTATGAGTAGTGTATATGGGGAGGAAGGACAATAACACTATCTGTGCCTGGCACTTTTCATCTTTTACTGCATATTTAGTTAGTATTTTTAAATGATAGTCTCCAAAAATTTAGAAAGAAAAGATTCCAGAAAATGTCTCTTTGATACATTGGTTTGAGATGTATGACCACCTCTGTCTACAGAGACTAGCAATTGTTAGTGAGAACAGAAGCTACCTTCATTAATATGACTTAACTATCTATTGCAGAAAATTCTTGCCCAAGAAGATAAGTTTATGTACCAGTAAATAAATCAGAGTTTCAAATAAGAGTTTACTGTTTGATTTAGAAAAATTTCTGCAAACCAACTTGCCTGGGAAAATATTTTGCTCTCCTATCAGGACAATAGATTGCTCACCTGTGCAAACAACTCACTTACCAAACTTTAGTTTATTTATCAATAGTCACTTCAAAACCCTGCCCTCTTAAGTCCACCAATACTATTATGTCATAAACGTTACACAACTCCAGTCAGTTCCCCAAATTGAACTGCCGATCTTAAGACCTACTTAAATCCAGACTCCAAACCCTACAATCCTCTCTTGACATTTGCCTTGCAATACTAAGACTCAATAAGGTAGTGTTCTCCCTTACTCTCCGACGTTAATAAACAGTGCTGTTTGTTAACATATTTTGTGGGAGTTTTTTAGGATTTAATATTTGATAGTCGATTTAAAGAGTACCATCAAAAAAATGGGGACAAATTCATGAAACTGAGAACTTTTGGGTGAGACCTAAGTTGTACCTTCTTAGTTCTTGGCAGGTTTTCAGAGATATAACTGAGGAATAGGTGAAGAACTGTCTGGTACTTGGTAAAACAACATGACATCTTTGCACATCTACAATGCAAGGAGAAGAAGACTATTAGCCTTAGTCACTGTCACTGTCAAGTACATAAGGCCAATTGATTCTAGAGTTCAATCATGTAGAAGTTTTCAAACTATGATGTACATAAAAATTTTAGAAGTTCTTGTTTGAAACTGTGATAAAGGCCCAACTTCCAGATACTCTGATTCAGAGGTCTGTGGTAGGGCCCAGGCATCTACGTATCAAAGAAGTTGGCAAGTGATTGTAAGGCAAGAAGTTCTCTATCTCACTCTTAGAATTCAGGTCAATACTCAAAGTTCAGTCACCTAAAACCATTTCTACCGCTGGTCAATTCCCTCAAAGGACATTTTATCTAAAATTTCACTTCCTTTGACTATGTTTTCATTAATTTCACTGTTCTTTTCTTTGTCATCTTTTTGATACTTTAAGAATTTTGAAAGGAATGGAGAGTAGGAAGGAATGAAAGAGAGTGATGGAGGGAAAGAAGAAGGGAGGGAGATGAGAGAGAGAGAAACTCATTTTACCTTCTTTTATTTTTGTGTTATACATTTTCTATAATTTACAAATGATTTATTTTCATCTTGCATATTGACTTTCTGTGTTTGTATTGAAAATTTGTTTTAACCAGATTTTTGAGGGATACTTCCTTAAAAACATAGTATTTCTAGTAATATTAACTTACCGATAATACATAAAACATGAATTACAATCATGCAGGATATATAATGATCTCTGAAGAAAATGTAGCAGATTTGTTAGGTATTAATTTGGTTTTGGGAGATGCTTTCTATTAACTAGTTTATTATATGAATGTTATTAGAAATAGGTTTTCCTTTCCCACAAAAAAAACCTTTGACTTTTGATAAATAAGATAAATAGATCCTCTAACACTGAGGGCCAGAATGAGAATGATGAGAATGGAAAAGCTGAGGAGGGATTGCAGGTTTACTGAACAATAAGTTTTCCCACTTGACAATTTGCCTAGGGCCAGCTTCATGAGCCCTGTTAGAACTTGGCTCTTAAAAGCAGTTCTTTGGTACAAATGATAAGGGATGGTGAAATAACTCCAAGAACATTGCAATCAAAGTTGTATATATACATGACTAAAGCAGCTGTTAACAACTTTTTTCCTTGCAAAAGCCAATGCTTTATGTTGTTAATCTGACAAATTCAAAAAAGAAAAAAAAAGCAAATATTTCTCATCAAAGATAGTACTTTTCTTGCAAAGCAATGTGTTTTTCCAAATACCTATTTTAACCCCTTTTGATAAAATTTTTATTACCAAGTTTATTGGACCCAAGCTTTTGCAGGAGCATGCCCTATTTTTTATTCAGGAATCGTACTAATCTAACTTGCAATACATCTTTTTGCATTACATTTTGATATGGTGATTGGTTTAAAAATATATTTTCTAGCTTTTATAACATATAAACCAAATAAATTGTTAATGCTTTAGAACTGTCTAGGCTGTATGAATGATGAAGATTTCTGTGCTATTCCTGATAAAATAAAGATATAAAAACAGTTTTAATCTTTTTTTCATAGTATACCTGTCTGTCTAAAGAACAAGTTCAGAGAATTGCTATATGGAAGGAACAGAGTCATAGGCTTAATTTTCAAATCCAAGTAATATTATGTGGTCACATATTTTTAAACTATTTAAAATATAAAGTACATTTTAATCTGTTTAAAATGTAAAATATGAATAAACCAATTCAGATAAAGTAACTGTTATACTTAACAAATGAGTTCTCTAGAGCCTGAACTGAGGCCAGCTGAATGTTCATTTGTTAGCATTGTTGTTGTAAGTGTCAGCACTTCGTAAAATTTTAATTTTTCACTAAAGATTAATCACTATTGCTCCATGGTGCAGCAGTGAGAGAGATCGGGTCTGGCCTGGGCAGGCCCACCCCTCAACCCCACCTTCTGAGCCCCAAAGCTGTGCTTTTCAACTGTCACCAACTTACTAAGTCTCCTCAATATATTTTCTTCCCTTGGGGATTCTTTACCTATAGCCACCATGAAAACGTCAAGCCATGATGAATGAACATTTCAGGCCAGAAAAATTAAAAAGGTAGCCAGAGCTGGAGTCAGTGGCTTTCAAGGAGGCATTAGCTAGAGAAGACATTGGTGAAGCTGTACAATATTATTTAGAGAAAATAATGTTTTGAAAAAAATTATATTTGGAGACCCTTATGATCATGAAATATACAATCCTTTTAATATAATGAAGAAGGACTCACATTATGGAAAGTTTACAGTCCCAACATTTTGTAATTCTCTGTTTAGAAGACAGCAAGAGATGGACGAAGAGAAGAGAGCTATTTTTCAGTAAAAGACAAGAAAACAATACACTTTAAAAGAAGTTAAGGAAATAGAAAAAGCCAAGGTATATGCCAAATTGGCCCAGTTCGTGTTCACTGTAGACAGTGTGATTCTAAAAGAGCAGCATAAATCCCCTGTGGCACCGATGAGATGTAAGCCTAGTAGTAAATGCAGGTTCCAGGAACGATGGCACAGACCTGGGCAGCTGGGTAAGGCCAGCATAGATGGGGGTCTCAGCTATGGAAGGCTTTTGTAGGCAGCACAAGTAAGAATCTTGTTTTCTTATCCATTCAGCCACCCTGTGTCTTTTGATTGGAGCATTTAATCCATTTACATTTAAATTATGACATTTTAGTTTTCATATTTTTTTCCTTCTTAAAAATATTCCTCTAATATTCCTTGTAATACTGGTTTGGTGGTGATGAAATTGTTTAGCTTTTTCTTGTCTGGAAAGCTCTTTATCTGTCCTTTGATTCTAAATAATAGATTTGCTGGGTAAGTAATCTTAATCGTAGGTCCTTAACTTTTATTCCCTTGAATATTTCATGCCAGTCTTTTCTGGCCTGCAAAGTTTCTTCTCAGAAATTAGCTGTCATATGGCAGCTCACTTGCAGCTAACTAACTGCTTTTCTTTTGCTTCTTTTAAGAGTCTCTCTTATCTTTAACCTGAGGCATTTTCTTTATGATGTGTCTTCCTGTGGGCCTCCTTGGGTTCTTCTTGTTTGAGACTTTCTGTGCTTCCTGGGCTCCCATATCTACCTGCTTTGCCGGCTTAGGGAAGTATTCTCATCATTATTTTTTCAAATAGTTTCTTAATTCCTTGTTCTCTCTCTTCTCCTCTGGTACCCTTATGATGCAAATTTAGGTATGCTTGATGTTGTCCCAGAGGTCCCTTAAACTATCCTCATTTCTTTGAATTCTTTTTTCTTGTTGCTTTTCTGATTGGGTGTTTTAAACTACCTTATCTTCTAAGTCACTGATTGAATCCTCTACAATGTCTAATCTATCTTCCTAAGAATTCTATGTCTATCTTCCTAAGATATTCTTTTCAGTTATTGTAATCTTCATTTCTGACTGATTCTTTGGTGTTTCTATCTCCATTTTTATGTTTGAAATCTCTTTGTTAAAGTTCTGAGTTTATATACTCTTCTGAGTTCATCGAACATCCTATAACAAGTGTTCTGAACTCTGCATCTGGTAGATTGCTTGTTTTCATTTTGTTTAGTTCTTTTTCTGGAGCATTGTTCTGTTTTTTCTTTTGGGACGTGTTTTTTGTCTCCTCATTTTTGCTGCCTCCTTGTGCTTGTTTCTATGTATTAAATAGAGCTATTATGTCTCCCGTTCTTAATAGAGGCCTAATATAGTAGGTGTCCTATGATGCCTAATGGTGCAGTCTCCCAGATCACCTGCCCCAGGTGTTGCAGGTGTGTTCCTTGTGTGGATTGTGTGTGCCCTCCTATTGTAGTTGAGCCTTGGTTACTGTTTCCTTGTCAACAGGAGGGATTGACCCTCAGGCTGATTGGTTGTGAGGACTGACCATGACTACAGTGGAGGAGCTATTGTGCAGGGGCTGACCCTACAAGGCAGGATTTGCTTTAATGGGTGCCTGCCCAGTTTGCCCTTTGTGTGTGTCATTTGTGGAGGTGATTGGGTGGTGCTCTGGTATAATCTGAAGCTGGCCACCAGATATGTTGGTTCTCGGGTCCCTTAGGAGGAGCTCTGTTGCAAGCCAAGTTCAGTCACTGCCTGTACCTGGCCTAGGCCCACTTAATATGAACTACAAACTGGTCTGCAAATGGTTGCCACATGTGCTGAGCTTGGAGGTGCCTGGGAGAGGCTAAGCTACAAACTGAGTCCAGCTACTGTTAGTGCTAGGCTTGGGGCTGCTTAGTAAGAGGTAAAGGGCACACCGAGGCCAGATGCTGCTCATTTTGGGTTTGTGAACCTTTGAGAGGTTTTAGGGAAGTCCACAGCATGAGCCAAATTAGGCTGTTTGAATAAAAAAGCCACTAGAAGAGGCTTGGGTGAACCTGCAAGTTGGGTGGGGCAGAGTCTCAGGGAATCACTAGGGCTGGGCCATTGGTAATAGCTAGGTTGATGGAGACTCAGATATGGTTCTCACCTGCACATGTAGGCTGAGTTGGTATAGGGCTCAACAAAAGAACAGCAGCTTCTATCAGCATTTCTTTCTGGGAGAAAGCTTACCCTCTAGCTCTTGCCCCGAATCCAGACAGCTCAGTTCTTCCAATATGCTCCTGGCTTCCCCCCACCCCCACCCAAGTTCATAGAGAATGAATCTGTCAGTGAGTAAGTCCATGCATGAGCCCTGTAAGAAGAATGCTTCAGAGTCCTGCCAGTTTTCACATCCAGAAGTAGTAGGGATTTCTCTTTCTGGCACTGGAAACCTGTTCTGGGGATCTTGGTGTGAGGCCGGGACCCGTCGCTCCTCAGGGGAGACCTCCACAGCTGAGATATCCCTTCTGATTTTTAACTGCCACACATAGGTATGGGATCAGCTTGTTCCATTTCTTTGCCTTCCTATCAATCTAGACATGCTTCTATATATCTTTAGTTATAGAACTTCTTTTCAGCTAGACTTCAGGTGATTCTCAATGATGAGTGTTCTGTAGTTTATTTGTAATTTTGATGTGGTTGTGAGAGGAGGCCCGCACAGCATTTACCTACTGTTTTTTGAGTGGAAGCCCCAGAACCAATCTTTAATTTTACTTTAAAGAGTTCTGTCACCTATATCTAATGTCTTCACTTTAGCTTTATGCTTTCGATAATATTCAACTAGATGCATTTTTTTCCGATACAATCAAGATGTGTCTATATGAAGTAGAAAATGTGGGCAATTATTTGTATTGTTTAAAAAAGTAATAAAAGCAAGTTCAGCTGAAAATATGCAAGCAATGATATAGAATGAGGTACTTTTTAGACAATAATTCTATTGGATCACCCCTAATTCCCTATTTTACTTTCGTAAATAGTTTCTATTTATTTTCATTTTCTTACTTGTCGTGGATTTGTGAATCTGGCTGAAGATTCTTTTTAAATTACCTCGCATCATTGTTTTCAAACTAGTTATGTTATCTGTGCCTTTGGATCCCACTGTCAGAAAAGTGAAGATTTCTATAAGTGCACAATGACAAGTATGTCCTGCATAACTTGCTGGCATTGTTCATAGAGATAAAGCATCATTCAAAGAAACCAGTTTCTCTTTGCCATTAGATGAACGTCATTTTTTTTTTATGTGAAGAAAGTATGAAGGAATAAATCTTTCTACCCATTCCACTTCACCCCACCCCGTTACCTGCCTGGCCTCTCAATCCCTCAGAGCCCAGAGGGGTTAATTCATTTGTTAACTTCTGGTCACCTTACTCTCATTTCCCAGTCTCTTGTTTCAAACCAGTGATTGCAGCATAACATCACCTGAAACTTGTTAGAAATATATCTCTTGTCGAGGTGGGTCCCACCTCAAACCTGTTGAATCAGAATCTTCATTTTAATAAGATCCTCCAACTTCTCTAAGGATATTAACATTTGAGAAGCTCTGAGTTAGATCTTATTAAGTCATAATCTAGAGAACTATCTTTTAATTAAACCATACTCTAATAGAGAAAGGGCTCCTCATAATCATGTACATTTTTGTAATTTTAAATGTATGATCGTACCTTTCCTGACTATTATGTCTCAAGGGCTCAGGAATATCTTCAGTGTCTTCTCTTGATATGGGCTTACCACAGCTTCTCTACAATAACGAGAATTTGGGGCACGAGTAAGAACAGGGACAGGGAAGGTTTTTTAAGTCATTCCTTAAATCATATCATGTAAGCAATAATCAAATCCATCTACATCTGAGGAAAATCTTGTCTATATTTACTTTTCTTGTAAAGGAAATAAATCAATCGTAACTCATAGGCAATTTGTATAGGCCACTCTTAAGAGCATATTTTAGGATTATTTCTCTACCTAAAGTTTCAATAAGAGTAGTCTGGGACTCTCCATTTTGTGATTCTGAAATTCCTGATAGAATTATGTTCTAAGTTCTTAGACCAAACATAACTTTGATCTTCAGAAAGCTATTGATTCTTTTTATTTTATGAAAATGACAAGTAATTATTTATCATGGCAATGAAAATAATTCTGACAAGAGCAATTAACTCTCACTTCGCCCTTATACCTTCTGAGAATATTTCTTCTCTTTCACTTCTCTCCATTTCCATTGTCACTGTCATAGTGCAAGTTCCTATTATTTTGAATGTAGACTATTGCAATAGTCTCCTAATTAGTCTCTCTTGCTCTGGTTGTAGTTCTTCCTCTTCATTCCCTACACATTCTAAAATATACATCAGGTCATGTCACATTCGGTTCGAAATTTTCAGTGATTCCCATTGTCTACTCAGTGATACAGACCCATTAGTAAGCCATGGAAAGGTTTGATTTGTCAAGCCATTGCCTTTCTGTGCAGTCTCATGTCCCCTTTCCTTATCCTTTCTGTATAAACACCAGAAATAAGTTACTTTATAAAATCTTTTGGACCTCAACTCTTTCACTTAGAATGCTCTCAAATTTTTCTAACTTTAGGTACTACTCAGTCATCAAGTCTCAATTCAAACATTGCTTCTATGAAGCCATTTTTTGGTGTACTCCAGAAAAATTAAATTATCTTTTTACATTTCTCTTGTACTTCATATATACCACTCTTTTATAATTTTTTTTTATAACTGCCAATAAACTAGACCATAAACACCCCAAGGACAAGGAAAATCTTTTCTCATTCTTTAATTCTAATTTCCTGGTGAAAAGAATAGTTGTAGTGCTCAATAAACATTACAGATTAATGAATTCTTATATGAATAAGATGTGTTCATATAAGAATTCATTAAATTGAAGGTAATAGATTTTTAGGCATTGGATAATGGGGGTTAGAATACCAAATCTCCCCCTGCAAATCTCTGGCCAATAAGCATATATAGTGCATAGAGAGAACTCTTTACTTGATGTTAGGCAGGACATATAAACTCATTCAAGATATATCTATTTAGTGCATGTCAGCAGTGTTTTGAGAATTTGGAAAATATTGTTGAGAGATATAATTCCTAGCCTAAATTCTCTGCATAGTATTGAACACATGACTTCATTAAAACAGACTGACCAACTGTGCCTTAATTAATATAAACTCAAATTAAAAATATAAAGGCAAAATCTTTCAATTCATTTATCTTTCAGTAGTTTTTTCTGGTGCTTCTGTAACTTCAGCATGTATATGAATACAGATTTTGATTCATTATCTCTAATGTGTACCTGAGGTCCTGCTTTTCTAAGAAGCTCAGTGATGCCCACACTATTGGTTCATGGGCAACATTAAAATAAGAATTTAAGGTTCAAGAACAATCTCAAAACTTCCTAGGAATGAATTTCCCTCATATTGCCAAAGTTTCAGAGTATCCTTATTGTGTTCTTCAGATTCATGTATCAAAGTGGAGTAAAGATGAAGCAAAGCTAATCATGTGGGGCACTGCTTTCAAAGAAGTTCTTAGGATCCACCTACCTCTAAACAGAAATAAGGAAGCTATAAGGGTTTGAAACTAGTCATCTCAGGATATACATCTGTGATATGCAGGTTATATTGAGATAAAGACATCTGAGAGCCTGGGCAAGGCACTATAACCCCAAGAAAAACTTCTGTTCCTCCCCCTTAACTACTTAGAGGAATTTGATTTAGGGGCCTTGCCCATAATAAGAGATTAATGCAAATAACCCGTTTTTACTTATCTATATGAGAGGGAAAATTACTAATTACTGAACATCTGTCCTTTTTATTGTCCTGCAATAGCCTTTTGAAGCCCCAAGGTGACTTACCTCACCCTTAGGTCAGAATGTCATATATACCTTTTTCTCTTTGACTCTCTCTCATGTATGTGGGTTTTCCATGTGCATGAAATTAAATATTTTTTTCTCAATTTGTCTTGTGTCAATTTGATTATTCAACCAGCCAAAAGGACCAGAGGAGGGAAGGGGAAATTTTCACTTTCCCCACAAAGCAAAGAGGAAAAGGTAGTTGGATGATACTGGAAGTCAATTCAGAAAGTTGTAGACACGGCTCTCCAAACATTAAGGCAGCTTCCAACCTGGCTTAACTGATGAAGAAACAAATACCTCTGGATAGTAGCAAACTTACTTTGAATAGACATGTCCTCACCTAGCTTTTGTAGGACAACACCTTATATAAATTCTTTTGTATATCTCATAATACTGCAGATAGTGCTCTGCATAGACTAGAAATTGAATATATGTGGAACGAATAAATGAATGAATGAATTTATTTTGCAAGATAATTGGAAGCTTTGAGAATTTAAATGAATTGTTTGACATATTAGTTATTGAAAATGGTTTATGCTTTATTGACATGCCTTTGTCAAGCACTGAGTTATGCTGGCATATGTAGGATAAAAAAATTTTCAAGAAAAGTACAAATCACATGAACTGCCTTTTAACTGAGTGGAATGGCTGATATTAAACACTATAGTTTTTACATTCTCTGCCAGTTATCTGCCAGAATCTAGCTGAAGTTCAACATTAAATAATGTTAAAGATATGAATTTGGGGAAGAGTTTGCATTTTTGTCTCATGTGGTTTGTTACCCAAATATGGCTACAAATGGCTACATTTTTCTATTTTTCCCATCTCTTATTTTGTTAATCATTTCAAACACATTTGTTTCATTCCATAAAAATAAGCAGCTTACCTTCCACCTTTGTGAAACTACTGTTAATCATTCTCTAATGTCTGCTTTATCTCATTTAAACCATTCCCCTGTGGTTTTACAATTCCTTCTGCTCACTAATCCTATAGGAGGAATAATATGCAAATAAGTAAAAATAGAGAAACAAATAGGTTTTTCTTGTGAATCATCGTTGTGAGCTTCATTAGCAACATTAGAGTTTCTCAAACTGTTATTTAAGAATCAAATAAATCTACAGACAGAGCAGTCAAAACAATGGGCTTGAAATTTGTCCAAGTGGTGATATAAGCCTGATATAAAATAGAGGCGGTTTTACATCCATGATCTACCTTCACTTTCTATACCTAGCCTTAATTATGACTGATAGAATATTAATCTTGAAACTTGACTATGGTAAAAGAATAATTGGAAACATGAGACCTATAATGGGAAAAAAATGCATGTAATTTCCTAAGACCTATGCCCTTCTTGCTACCCAAACTTATGTTAGATGTAAAGAATTGCATATCTTCATGTAACTATTGCATGAGCAAATACATCAATGAATATTGACAAACATCTGCATGGTATATAGAAAGATCCATTCAGTTAGCTGGATATTTCTTAAATATTTGGATATTTTATGTTATATAAGTAAAATATCCAGATATTTAACTAGAATTTATTATTCTCATACTTTGTATACAAATACCTGAATATGTATTTTGAACCAAAATTTTACCTGGATTTCTGGGATTATATAGTATAACATTATGTATTCATGATCACATCACATTTACTTTTTATGAGTAAGTGTTATGATTGGCCAGATTGGTAAATTAAAGGTAAGAGTGTTTGGTAATACACTGACCCTGTGTGGATGCTAAACCAGTATTAACTAATAGCAGTTCACTAAGGCTAGGGAAAGAAATAGAATGGGAGCAGTGACTGGGTTACATCTCATTCATTTTTTTTCTAATCACCCTCTGAGATATTAAATAGTAAAATAATGCATGGCTAATGATAAAATAAGAAGCTGACTAAATACCATAATTACCAATACTACATTTAAACTCTGAAATAACACCTTTTTCTTCTCCATCGGTTAGGACACAAGTAATTTTTGTACCTCAATAAAGATTACATTTTTTATGTCACCATCTTAAATTCTCCTGTTTTGTTCTACACGACTAGAATCCTTACAGTAATGTCATACTATCATTAGGCTCAGAGATTGACACATGTCAGAGATTAACACATGTATTATGTAATCATGCCTTTGTCCATTAGACAGTCCACCTATCATCATAAACAAATTGATCCAAACGTAAAATATACCACTGATAATTTTCACCATCACTGTATATTCAGTACAAATACAGGATACATACATGAACTAAAGTCCCCTTAATCTTTGATGGTGTCCTTAAGTCTGATGTTGTTTTTTACCCTACAACACCATTGACATAAACTCTTATATGACTGCTCTTATCTCAGCTGAAGTCTTTTATAGATGACCTTTTTCTATGATTTACACCTCATTATAAAAATCAAATTTCTTGGCTGTCAGAAAGAAATTGAATGCAGCAAGCTGGGAACTAGTTCACTGTCATAATCAGATGGCATAGAAGCCTGAAGGTGTAACTCTCAAAACAGAAAGTTGGAATTATAGATACCACCTACATTCATTCATAAATAGAAGAAATGATGATGGTACAGAACAGTGATTTTCAAGTCATGGTGCAAAAAACTTTAAATAGTATTTTAATTTTAAAAAGTTGATTTATGACTAAAGATATAGAAATTCACCAGAATTTATTTCCTCCTTGCACCATAAATTAATATCATATGTTTCTTATTGGAAAAAAAAAAAAAAACAGAAATACTAATGATTTATAAAATAAAATATAGTGGGTCAACTCTCTTAAGAAGGAGTACCTATCAGCTTCCTTAAAGCTCTGCTACTAATCTTGATAACACCAGTTATTTTTGCTCTTTAAACTTTAATCTACCCTCTTGACCAGTTTCAGGAGATAGGTAGGCAGATAGTGTAACTTTGATTTTTGACTAATAATAAATTAAATTTTCTTAAAGCATTTACATAAATTTGGATCTTATTAAAAGAACTAAAAAGTAGATTTATGAGTTTCATAAATCATTTCCCCTGCATTCACTATTTATTAATGTGTACATTTTTAAAAAGAATCAATGGATTCTTCTTTTACTCAACTCCCTCCACTCACCATTCTCTCACCATCAGCAACTAACATACCGTTTTCAAATGTTTAGTAAATGTATGTAATGAATTTATATGTCTCTTAATGTATGTATGTGTGTGTTTTCATTAATGAGATAGTCTCCATCCCTGGAAAGCTACAAGATACCTATGTTTTGTATGATGCATTATTCTCCTCCTGGCCTGGGCCAGGTGATCTCTAAAAGTCATCTTTTGATCTATAACTAAATAATCAGTGAGCAGCTTCAGGTCATCTTGTACTATTTAGTATATGGCGCTATTGCTCAAGAATACTAAATGGTGCCCCTGGGCTCTGAAAAAATTAATGCACACCCCTTAGGGTCAAAATTACCGCCAGGTAGTGATTTAAGTTATAGGGAATAAATCTCATTAATATCTAGCTAAGTAGTTAATCAGTGAGTGAAATAATAATAAAAAATAAGGAGTTAAATCTGTTTTCTTATTTTTTCCTCCACGGAGAAAGACTGTTAGGTGTATTCCTCATAAATATCTTTAATAAATTTTAAAGTAGTGACCAAGACTTCTGTTGGATTTCTCATCTCTAAAATAAATATGCCCTATCCCTTTCATCTTTATACATAAATATGTTTTTTTTTCATTTTATCACTTTCTTTGTTTTTTACAATGTCGTCTTCAGTTTAACCATACCTTTATCAATATGATGACCTGTAATATTACTCTAATAAAGAATTAGAATATATTGTAAGAAGGGCTCCATCTTGCCTATATTAAAAATATTATCTCAATCTCATGACAAAAATCACCTTTATAAATGGCAGATCTGTAGTTTTTGTAATAACCAGTTGCAATTATGAGTAGCTGTTCTAGCCACTTATGATAGTACCTAAAATCTCTCTGGTTTATGTACCAAGCTTATGAACTAGGCTCTGTTTAAATAGTTTGGGCAACAAAACATTTCACTAACTACAGGAAGGTAAGGAGATTCGTGTAGTAATATTAGATGACCTACTGTAGTAGGACTATAAAACCATACATAGAAGTCTTCCAAGTCTGAGAATAACTATTGGTGCCTGGCTCTATCGTGCTTCTCCCTTAGTAATCACATCTATCCATAGGAAAATTCTGAATCTAACAAAAGAGCACAAGATTACTGCAATTTATGCCTCTGTGTTAGTATGGAAGCCTCTGCTTGGTACTCTTTACTATCATATCACATTTATATTGTTTGTCAATAATTTGGCCAATTAATGTTTCTAAAAATAGCCACTATAGCAGTTAAAATTATACAAAACACAAAAGAGTCAAATGTAAGAGATACTATGACACACTTCCTCATTCAGTTGCCTAGTTGCTGTTTGCTTTTCCTTGAACTAACAGTTTCTTAAAAGACTGGGAATACTAGTCATCTGAACATATCCAGTCTCTTTATGCAAAGTGGAAAGTAATTATATGCCATATAAACCAATGCCTAGGATCAGGGCTTAGTGTGAAATTCATCAAAATCTATTAATTTTTCTTTTGTGAGAATTAGTTATGCTCAAAATCCTATGTTATTATCTTACACAATCAATCTCTTTCCAAATGAAAGAGTTAATTTTAAAGTTGGATGAATACTGAGGTTACTCATTTTGAAAGATAGTTAACTAGAATATGACCTTACTTCATTTTGCCATTGGTAAGAGAGAGAAGGAATCCAGACAATGAAGACCAAAAATAGATGGACCTATTTCTCTCCCCAATTTGTGTATTTTTACTATTGTGATACATTTCACGTCTTCCAAATGTAATTATATCCTATTGAAGAATAGTAATTTCTATCACTTAAATGATCCCTTTAGTTCTTGAAGTTACCATCTTCCTCCAAGTAAGGAAGAACTTGAAAAAAAGCTGGTCAGTGAAAGGAAGGAAAGTCAAGTCACCAGGCTTACATCTGTAATGATGTGTAGGACACGATCAGTTTTATTCACATGAGGATAATTGATTCCTCTTATAAGAATAGTAGAGAATATCTTGCTGAAACTCAAAACAGAGAGGAGATAAAATCAGTTTCCAATTCTATGAAGAGAGTAACCCAGGTGGTAGGTAAAACATCAAAAGGACTGGCCTTCATCCTGGGGCAGCACGTATAGTCATATCAGAAAGATGCTATTTGGATGTCATTGAGGGAATATACAGATACACACACACACACACACACACACGCACACACACACACGCACCCACGTACACACACTTAGGCATAAGGGATTGTAAGTTTACCCTTTGGGGAACTTATGAAAAGAGCTAAGATAGTTTTTACTTCAATAGTAAGATCAGTAAAATCAACACAAATATCATTGGAAATGTCAGACATCCACATCTAGATATATCACAATCAAATTGTTGAAAGAAAAAGATTCTTGCAAGTAACAGAGAGAAATAACTTATATACAAAAGATCTTCATTAAGACTAACAGTTAACTGACTGCTTATCAGAAACTACTGAGGCCAGAAGGCAGTGAGATGACATACTCAAACTATAAAAGAAAAGGACTGTCAACCAACAATTTGATATCCAACTAAACTACACTTCAACAATAAGGAAAAAATTAAGCCATTCCCAGAAAAATAAAGACCGATAATTTATCACTACTGCTACAAGGGAGTCAGTCCTTCAGGCCAAAATGAAAAGACACTAGATAGTATTGATTCCATATAAAGAAATAAAGAGAACTGGTTAAGGTAACTACATAGGTAAATATAAAAATATGTACATTCTGTTTTAATTCTTTTCTTCTATCTGATTTAAAAGACAACTTATAAAGCAATGATATAAAACTGTGTTGATGAGCTTATGATATATTAAGATGTAAGTTGTATTACAATAATATCACAAAGGTGAGAAAACAGAGTTATATAGGAGCAAAGTTTTTTATACTGTTGAAATTAATATTATATTAATCTAAACTAGATTGTAATAAATTAAGTGTTCATTGGAATCCTTCGGGAAACCACTAAGAACATAATTTTAAAAAATAGTAAAAGAAATGACAGAAGAATTAAAATGGTATACTAGAAAATATCGATTTAACACAAAATGAGGCAATAATGCAGAAATAGGTTAGCGAAAAAAGATGTAAGACAGAGAAAGCCAATATTAACATATAAAATGTAAATTCTACTTTATTTATAATTATATTAAATGTAGATGGATTAAGCACTTCAATCAAAAGGCAGATTGGCAGGTGGATTAGAAAAAGAAAACCATCGGCTGTCTACAAAGGGTTCTTTTTAGATTCAACGACACAGATGGGTTGATAATGGAAGCATAGAAAAAGATATACTTCTACATTTCACTAGAAGTAGTAAAATTGCAAGACAAGTACGCTGTGATAAGTTGTACATGTATATTATAATATCTAGAGCAACCACTAAGAAAACTATATAAAGAAATATACTAAAAAATGTTAAAAGTAAATCAAAATGGTATCCAAAAAAAAGTCAAGTAACCCAGAGGAATGCAAGAAAATGGAAATAGAGGTATGAGAAACAGGAAATAAACAAAAAACAAACAATATGGCATATATGAATAATAAAAAAAATAAAACCTCAGAGAAAACTCTTTGTACCTTTATTAAGACCTTCATGATGTTCGAATACCGTAATAGATGGTGGGGCTTGGTCTCTGTGAAATTGATTGATGACTACAGATTTTCAGACTTTCTTATCACTTTCTGAAGCAGATTACTCAAGTATTAAGTCAAGATCTTACAAACATAAAAAAAATAATAATAACTACAAAAACATCTATATGAGCACACTGATCTGAAATTGCTGGCAGGAGGTTGCTGGTAGGAAGAGCAGCCAAAGCTAAAGAAAACACATATGCAAGATCAGTTAGGTAAATGTGGGTCCGGCTTCATATTTTGCATTTGAAAGAAAGTTTTATACATTACAAAAATAGCAACAGAGGAAGAATAAGTGGAAAGATCATTTTTATTCTTCGTTCTATGGTGTGGCTTGTGGCTCTTTTTAACATCTGTCAGTCTCCATCAATATATTTGTCTACAGAAAAAAGTCAGGTAATTACCATTTGAAAGATGATAAAATTGTCCACACAGTGAAATTCACCTTTCCTGTTGTAGTTTGACAGCTGGATTGATAAGTTAGATCCAAATAAAATTAGCCTTTGGTAAAATACTTTCACATTACTGTAATTAACTTCTAGGTATGTACGTCCATTTGGAGAATGAGGATTCTCACCCAAATGGACCTGACTAGACAGCAGCAGTCCACCGAAGTGCTGGAAGCCTAGAAAGAAAAAATTCTTGTCCCTTGCCTTCTTCTTTTGTCCCCTAGGCAATTGTAGACAAGTACAGTTTTTTTTAAATGTAAATGAAATATAAACATGCTCCATATTTCAATCAATTTTAGGATGTCGTTTGGAATCTACAGCCACTAAGCACTATCCAGAACCTACAGGGAAATCTAGTGATTACTCCCAACTCCCTTGTTAACTGCTGTATGAAAACCACCAAGGTCTATAGATGGCTTTGAACTAGGCCCTCCATAATTGAATAAGAGGAGCCACTAGAGAGCTCAGTATCACATTAGAGTGGAAATAAGGCATGATCCTCCTACAACCCTCATACAATTTTTCATGGCAAACGATCATCCTCAATATAAATACTAATTTAAATATTTAGTCTGAGTGCAACCTTTTTTTGCTCTCAGCCACATTCTTACCCTAGCCAGATATAGTAAAGAGGCATTTTCTAGGAACAAAATGATAAGTAAATTGATTTTATATTTCTATCGTCAGATTATACTGTGACTTTACGGGGGGTAGAGGGATGAGAATAATGGGCTTTCTCATCTTTCCTAGAACTTTAAAATTTCTTTCAAATCAGTACAATTTGACTCAATTTAATTAGAAAAAAAATTATTAAACACTTGGAGTGGCCAGTCCACCACAGTGCCAGTAAAACAGGGGGATACTAGAAGTAGCTGTCAATATCATAAAGGGGTATAGTCAATACAACAACATCACAATTAAATCTCTCCCTCTTTTCCTTTTGTCCTTTTCCCCTTTCTTTCCTTCCTTTCCTCTTTTTCTTTTTGTCTCTAACTTTATTGAAATGTAATTGACATATAATGTGTATGACGTAATGATTCAATACACGTATATAGTGTAAAATGATTACCACAGTAGGGTTAGTAACATGTCCATCATCTCACAAAATTACCACTTTTCCGTGTGTGATGAGAAAATTTCTTCCTGAGGCATTGCTTTCCCAAAGAAACATCAACAAAGTCAAGCAAATATTGATTTTCACTTGTCATTTCTCTGGCACCTTTCACTCACCAATCAGACATCAATGCCCACTTAGAGTATAGACCATAAAAGTAGTCACTTCCTTTGCAGAATCTCAGAGAGCAAAAAGGACTTTCTCAAGGTCACCCTTCACTTTTCTGATGCACACAAAGCAAGCACCAGCACTTCTGCTCCTTGCTAGAGGCATCTCTCATACTGCAGTTTTCTGTCACCAACTATAATGCACTACTGGTGATTTTCATCTACTTCTATATGAAAACATGATAGAATGCACCTCTTCCCTGGGTTATTTCCATAGCTACTGTATTTATTATATTAATGTTTATCTCTTAGATGTCATTTAATGAATGTCAGCAGGCGGGGGAAGGGAGAAGATAGAATGTTCACTGAAAGAAGCAGTGACATTAATTCAAAATGGTTGGTAAAGACAAGCGTGCACATTCACATAGCCATATGGGGGCTGTTTTAGGGCACTGAAGCAGTTAATTTTGTTTTAAAGACACACGCTAAGATAAAATAGATCTTTTTGACTTTGTTGAGAATTGAAATTATAAAGCATGCAAGGCTTCAGATCAAAATGCTATATTATTCGCCCCTCCCCACTTTATCTAAGGAGTGTAATGCCCTTACAATCACCCACTTCTTGAACTCTTTCCAATTTCAGATATTTCCTATCTCTTTTAATACCTCATTGCTTTTGCAGCAATTACAGCCTGACCTAAAGCTACACTGGAAGTGGAAGTGATATATAGTGGAATCCATTTAAATGAATTTCTGATGAAAGAATAAAACTGTTCAAAGAATAAATTTACTGCACACAAATTTATACAAATCCCATATATGCTGTGAAATCTTCTTAAATGAAAAACTGATGAAAGATTAAAATGTTAAATAAATTAAAATCCACCATACTGATGAAATATAATGATGATTTGACCTACTAAATGAATGTCCAAAATGAAGATGTAAATTTGGAATGCTCAAATATATGTCAATTTTAAATGTGTACCGAGCCAGCATAACATGAAAACATGGCTCTCGCTATTAAAGAAACACGTTCTTTGTTGAACCGGCCACTTATGTTTGTTCTTTCCGTGATAAGAAAGGCAAAATATCCTGTTTCTCATACAACATAATATTATGCATTAAACTCTCCCTTTTTCTTAATCCTTTATCAAACGAATTCTCTAGGTTATATTTCAGTTTTCATACAGTATCTAAGAGATGAACAAGAATTGGGACCCTCCCACAGCCATTTCTACCCCTAAGTAGGGTTCCTTACAAAAAAAAAAAAAGAAGAGTTTATATCTTGCTCACAGAATATATGTCTGCCAAAAGGTAATATTAGAATATAAATTTTCAGTGAGACATAGGGAATTAGCCAAGCAATTTCTGTTAAGAATTACTACTCTGCCCAATCTAATTCCCAATTTAACACTAAAAAACCAAAAACTCTGTTGTAAAGTTTCTAGCAGTTAAAATAAGTTTTCAAACTAGATTTTTGCTCAAAATTATACGTTCCAACTCAGTTTATAGCACAGATGATGTGTATCTTTTGATAATAAACTTAAGCCTTGGTCACTCAAAAACCATATTCCTTACTAAGGCACAATAGGAAGAGTATGATTATTGCCAGGAAAAACAAATATTCAATTACACTATGGAAAATTTCATCCAGCAGTCCTCTGACCTTTGTTTAGATCATGGTGTTATAGTTATTTATAATTAGAAGCCATGGCCAGGAAGAGGTCATTATCCCACAGGCACTTCTGGCAGTGCCCAAATTCCAGGGCATATGGCCACATACATGTAATCATTAATTTAAATGCATTTAATGATCATCATATGATATATAATTTGTCTTAAAGGACCAAGAGTGATGAGATTTTAACTAAAATGAGGTGTGGCCAACCCTGAATTTACTTCTAGGTAGGACTAGCAAATTGCTTATAGTGGGCTTTTGAATTTTTCATAAACCTTAGATATTCTCGGGAGAGGGGGATTGACCTGAGCTGTAGTGGAATTTCTAAGGAGGTAAGAATCCCACAGAAAGGTTGAAAATGATTCAGGGTGGTCTGTGGTGGTAGTTGGCATAGCCTTCAAGTAATTGTCTTGGGCGCTGCAGCAACCCTTAAATTACTGGGGTCTAAAAGGCCAAGTGTTTTGCCTTTCACATATAATCTTGATGTAATCGTTTGGCTATAGTAGTTGCCAATCAGCTTCTAAATGCCTCAAGAGCAAGAAGTGAGTCTTGGTTATCGTTGCAATTCTAAGGAAATTCACAGCACTTCATAAATATTTGTTAAATTGAACAGAAACAGTACACAGCAATTTTACTCTGGCTGAAATCATAAGTAAACAAGACTTGCGGCTTTAGCACCCCCTGGGGGATGTCATAGTTGGCTGCTTCTCTTATGCTTTTTCATTCATTCCAGAATATTTATGGAGAGCCTCTTATGAGGTACTTAGTACTAGGAATTGAATATCTATCCTCAGGGAGCTTACTATTTTTCAGAAATTTTGAATGGTCCCGACTAATTATTGTTCAATGATTATTTATAGAGCAACAATTACCAGGGCCTGTAGGAGACACGGAGGCACCGTAGTGAACAAGATATAGTCCAGTCACAGAAAGTCTGATGCGGAAAGAGGAAGTTACAATTGAGTGTAAGTGTTCCAAATGGTGTCAGAGTGAATGAATAGAGGAAATACCATCAGATCTGAAGGATGAATATAGAAATTAAATAGGTAAAAGGGTTGTATAAATAGGAGGGAAGCTGCATCTATCAACTGGTTACATTTTATAGATCCATATCTTCTAATATTTGGATTTATAGATTCTTTCTTAACATGCAGATATTTTCATTTTTTAAATGAATCGTTATAAAGAATATTTAACTTTATCAAGTGTTTGACAATTTTTGAACAGCTGATAAGTATCCATAGCTTGTTCTTATTTCTTTTTGTACATTTATCCACCAAATAGGGCAGGTGTTATCATGTAAAATTAAATACTTACTGGTATTATTATTATTACTAATGTCATCATAGGCTTAAAAACTTTCAGTACTTAATAGAGTGAGAGTGAAAAAGAATTCTGATATCTCTAAGTAAAATATCATGGAGGTATGTTAAATTGCTGAGGATTAAATAACCTACTTATATTCTTTAAATTGTAACTAAAACTATACATAAAAATATTTTTAGAAGTGTTAAGTGAAAATGAGAATTTATCTTTACTCAATTTTAATTTAAAGTCTAGAGATTAATTAGAATTATAGAACAAAATTAAAAAAATAATATGTATGAAATAGACATTAAAATCAACATAAAAGACAACTAGGAAAGTCTAAAAGATTATTTTGAAGATTTTTGAAGACTTTATATCAAGTCATTCTTTCTATATTTCTAATTTAAATACATTAAGAACAGAAAAACCACGCATGTCTCAATTCCACATTGCAGATCAAACTGCTGAACTTCCACTTTGTGTGCAGTTAACCCTTTCTAGACTGAGACTGGGTATAAAGTGAGGTGAAGGCATTATGAATATCTGGTTCACCTGATGGTGACTCAGTCTGCTCAGTTTAAATGAGCTATCACCCATGTTTGAAACCATCAACTATGGAGTCCCTACAAAGCAGAGTTTCTAGAGGAGTAAGCCTCTGATCACCAACATCAGAGTTACCTGGAAAGCTCGGGTTTAAGAAATCCATAATTCTTGTCCCGTGCTTGGTATAGTGGATTAGAACTGGGGCGGGGGGCGGGGGGGAAGCTCAGGAAATCAAGTTTTAACAACAAAAATTAGCAAAGGTAATTTTTATGCATACTTTAGTTTTTAAAATGGTGAAACATGATAGAAGTTTCAAATCATGAAACTTTGAAGTAGAGCTCAGAAATTCAATTTCCTTATTGAGTAAGATTATGACCAAGAATAACAGAAAAATTGGAATTAAAAAAAAAAAAAAAGTCCCTGGTAGCAGCTAGAGACTGGAGGTATCGCAATGATGATAGAAAGAAGAGAGTTTCTTTCCCAACTAAGAGATAGCAATGCTCAGAAAGAAATGCAGCTCCCTAAAAGTCAACAGCCTATAATAAATCATTAGGGAAAGTTAGTGAGAAAAGGGGCTAAATTCTGGAATTCTGGCAAGGATCACACAAGCCCTGGGTCTAATACAATCTAGATCCTCAACAAATTCATGTGAAACGAATGGATGGATGGATGGATGGATGGATGGATGGATGGATGAAAATTCTTGTGCCTCCTTTTTAGTGTCAGTATATTGTGGAGATTCCAAGAAAAATGGGATTTTGTGTACTCTGAAAACTGGATTGTAAATTACTGTTAGAATGCTTGCAAGTGTGACATGTTAGATTATCTCATAGGGTATCTCCCTGGATACTTATAGGAGACACCAAGTAATATGGATGCTTTGTGCCAGGACCAATCTAAAGCAAGTTTTCCAAGTATGCATAGGCAATTGTAATCATTTATGCCTTATTTGAAAGTAAATATTAGCATAATTGATCAGACAGCCATCATTCCACCTGAAGATTCATCTAGGATATAGTTTGTAGGTCAAGACTGCTATTTCAGTTTGGGGATTTAAAACAGGCAACAGATAATTTTTCTGATAAAGTGTTTGAGTTACAATACTCTGGGCCTAGGAATCTGGAGGACAAGATTATAGTACTAATTCTGCCACTAATTCACTGTGCAAATTTGGACAGGTTATTGTATACTGATTAATAAAATAAGAAAATTAGACTACTATTCCCAAGAGAAAGCCAGTTGTAATTAGTAACATGCTAGTGGTTAATAATGAGATTTCTAATGGAGGAAAAAGCCTCTCTGTGAAGAATTTTCTAATTTACATGGAGTAATAATACTCCCATTGTAGTGGATTTCAAGCTATTAATATGATGTTACTGAATGCAAAGTTGGGAAACATAATACTATTTTATATAACTATTTCCAAATCTGAAAAAATTTTGTTTTCTACTTTTGCTCTTTTTCTCCGATCTTTAGATTTTTAGAAGTAAAATTTCTGAGTCAAAGGTATGTACAAACAATTATGAGGTTCCTGATAAATTTTGCTAAATTATACCTAGAAAAATTATACTAATTTTTACACTGACAGTGAGGAATGAATGTTTCATCACACAATTGCCAACATAGGGCAATATTACTTTAAAAATAACTTTCTTGGGGTAGGAAGGTAGTTGGGGTAAAAGTAGTCAAACATGTGGTGACAGAAAGAAATCTAACTATATGAGCTGTAAATACACAGTGCAATATATATATCTTACTATTAAATTGTATACCTGAAACCTACACTTGATTTCATTCACCAATGTCACCGTAATAAAAATAAATAAATAAAAGCAATAAAAAAATAAGTAAATAAGAAGATTTTTTAAATTTGGCAGCCTATTTTCTGAATTTATATTTCTTAATTGGATATACATATAAATATACTAGTTAACAATTTACATTTCTTTCTTTGAAAAAAATGTTTATTTATGAGCTTTGTCATTTGTCTATATGTTCTTAATATTTTTAAAATTATTATTTATAAATCTGTAAATAACAAATTTTACTAATCTGTTGTCAATATATTATAAAGTTGCTTAATATCCAGCAATGTTACACCTTAAATAATTAAATCTGTGGATTTCTTTTATTTATTCTCCAATTTTTCTAGCTTATTTTACATTTGACCATTTAAAACATCCGAATTTACTTTGATATATAATATCAGGAAAGAATCTATATTGTCCTCCCCTAAATTTATCCAACTTCTTATCTTTTTCAAAAAATCTTTCTTCTCCCGACCTATTATATACTATCATTTTCATCAAAAGTTAAATTTTAATATATGTAGGGATCTGATTTTGCTAAGTTTTTCTATTCATCCGTCTACTGTAATGCCAGTTCCCTCCAACGACAATATATACTCCATTCTAATAAGTTCGGTCCCTACTAAGTCCTTTACTTTTCTAGGTTTTGTTAAGTTTTTGGTAATTTTTTGATGTTAATTCTTCTAGATAAATATCAGAATGGTTTAGGCATGTTTAAAAGCTAAACGGACTTTTTATGTCTATTGTATTAAACATACATATTATTTATATCATATAGTATAAAACTATTTGTCTCCCGTTTATATTTCCTGGTAAACACTATGGTTTTCTTTATATATCTTATTGAAGTTATTAGTACATATGTAATGCTTTTATACTACTATAAGCATCATCTATTTTCAATTTATGTTTGTTTAGATATGTTACAATCTACACATTTTGTAACAATTTTTTTATATATTTATCACTTAAACTTATTCACGACGATTTTTTTCAATTAATTTTGGAGAGTTATATTTATACCATATGTAAATAATGATTTGTTTTTAGCTTTACATTTTACTGTGTTGGCCAGGAATTTTAAAACAATAATAATAATAGTGAACACCCTTGTTTTCTTTCTTTTTTCTTTCTTATTTGAAGAAAGATGTCTATCAAGTGCAAAAGAGAAATGCATCTGTGTTTGAAACCACATATTTTGTTAGCTCTTTGTCTGAGATACATATTCTTTGAGTTAAGGAGCATACTTCTATTTTTATTATCTTAACAGCATTTTGGTTGTGATTTTTTTTATTGTTTGCTTTTGATTCATTAATTAATATTAAATTTTACCACATAGATTGTTGGCATCTATTGATATAACTACATGAATTTTCATTTGACTAATTAGCTTTGCTAGCAGAGGTTTTTCTATTGACTCCCCTTAAATCAATGGTATAAATTTTGCTTGGATATGATGAATTGGTCCTTTGATACTACTAAATTTGATTTGCTAATGTTTATTTAGAAATTTTATATTAGTATGCATTAGTTGATTTGTCCATTTTATGCTAGAAATTTTATTCAATTTTAATGTAAGATTTCAAAAGTATATTAGAGTTTCTATAGATAATATGGCCATGATTTATTTCCTATGAAATTTAAAGAATACATCCATAAAAACCAGATGAAGAGCTATGTATTGAAATAGTTCTTTGATTGCAATGTCTGTTCTTTTTACTTATTGAAATCTTCAGAGTAAGTTTCAGTCATGTAAAATTTTCTAAAACTAAATAATAACTAAGTACTATTTTTTATTTACCTAGCATAAAATTATGAGTGGTAATTTAAAATAATTTTTTTCCAAGTTTCCATATGTGGAATGCACCACTTTTGATGGATTAAAAATTGCACCACTTTTCGAATTGGATTAAACATGGCAGAGTGAGAGATGTTCCCAGATATCTCCCCTTAAAACAACAACAAGCTAAACATCTAAAACTCAACAAAAAACACCCAAATTGCACACCAGCACATCTGAACATGGGATCTGTGCACAAGAGCTACCATAGGTAAGAACGCCGCATGTCGGTGGTGGACTGAGAGAAACAAAGAAGCTGCCTCTTACAGCTGCCAGAGCTCCCTGTAGGAGGAGGGGGAGAAGGTGTGGCAACATCTCTGAACAGCCCTGCCTGGGAGTGATGTGAACTCCATGCGTCTAGCAGCAGGGCCCAGTCATCAGGGCAGAAAGCAGAGAAGCGGGGACAGCAGCAAAGAGGGATGGCAGAGAAACAACAGTTGATTTTTACCAGACAAAGCTGAGGAACAACCCTCATCCCTCAACCCAGAGAGCTCCTCCCCCATACCCTCTGAGGCAGAACTCTGCTGAGCCCCGAGGGAATCTGAGCAAATGCTACTGAAACTGTCGCTAACACTGACAAGAACTGACACAAGATGGCGAGAGTGATTAAACATCTATAAAGGAAAAAAAAGAAAAAAAAACAACATTATAAGACTATATAAAGCAGAGTCCAAGAAGGTTAGACACCACCTACTGGAACCCAAAAGAAAAACACCTTTTTTGCAACAGGCTAGGGATCATTATATAATAAATTTTCTTCCTGAAAACATAAAAATAAAAATAAAAATATAAAAGCATAACACACTTCCAATGCCCAGGCAGAGAAATAGTCCACTAAAAACAATGAACAACCAAGGTGACAAGGTATCTCAAAGAGAAAGAAAAAAATCTCCAGAAAATAAGCTTACAGACATAGAAATATATGACTTAAATGACAGAGAATTCAGGATGGTACTTCTAAAAAAAACTTGATGAGATCTGAAACAAATCATATCAACAATTTCAGGAAGTGAAAAAACAACTAGATGAGCAGAATGAATTCTTTAGCAAGGAGATCGAAACCCTCAAAGAGAAATGAAAAGAACTTCAAGAGATAAAGAACACAATGCAAAAGCTGAAAAATGAAATAACAAGCTTGAGAAATAGAGTCAACCAATGGAGAAAAAAATCGAAGACAGAAATCTAGAAATAAATCAGAAGGAAGAAGAGAGAAACTTAAGAATAAAAAATAATGAAAGAGAAATACAAGAACTAGCTGATACCATCAGGAGAGGAAGCATAATAATAATGGTAATTCTCAAAGGGGAAGAAAAGGAGCAGGGATTAGAAAGCATTTTCAGACAAACAGTGGATGAGAATTTTCCAAATCTAAGAAATGAGCTGGAGCTTAGAATTCAAGAAGAAAACAGACCACCCAATTATCTCACTTAAAAAGGCCTTCACCGAGACACATTTCATTAAAATTATCAAAAATCAAAAACAAACACAGAATTCTCATGGCAGCCAGGGAAAAGAAGATGGTAACCTATAAAGGAAAACCCATTAGATGATCATCAAACTTCTCAGCAACCTTACAAGCCAGAAAGGAGTGGAAGCAAATACTCAAACTATTAAATGAAAGGAACTACCAGCCTAGAATAACGTATCCAGCTAAGCTCTCCTTTACATATGAAGAAGAAATAAAGATCTTTGCAGACTACAAAAATTGAAGGAATTCTCTACTATGAGGCCTATACTACAGGAAATACTGAAAGGGGACAGACAGCTAACCTAAAACAAAAAGACAAAAAAAAAAAAAAATACATAATTGGGAGTAAGGTGACTAGCAGGCTGATAAAAGCAGAGAAGTGCAATCCTAACTAGAAGCAGGGCATTATAAGCTTAAAATAAGAAGAGATTTGCTATAGCAAGATAATAATGAATGTTCAGCATACTTAGGGAAAAACTGAGACAACAATAACTAAAAGAGAGTGAATTCAAAGATCCAAATTCACAAAGGATAATGAGGATAAGGAACCTGCAGAAGAAAAGTGCAATTGTACATATATAACTATCCTTTCCATATTTGTAATGGTAACCACACACCAAAGATTCAGAACTGAAGTATATAACATAAAACAAGAAGAGCCAGAGGTAAAACCCACAAAAGCCAACCAAAACAAAGAAAACAGAAACACAAGGACAAGGAAGCAATGGAAACATTGAGCTACCAGAAGCAAAAGATAAAATGGCTACAACAAGACCTCATATTTTAATAATCACTCTAAATGTAAATGGACTGAACTCTCCAATAAAAAGGCACAGAGTTTCAGAATGGATCAAAAAACAAAACCCAACCATATGCTGCCTCCAGGAGACACATCTCAGCATCAAAGACGAATATAGACTCAAAGCAAAAGGGTGGAAAACGATATTTCAAGCAAATGGCATACAGAGAAAAGTGAGAGAAGCAGTAATAATTTTGGATGAAATAGACTTCAAAATCAAAAATGTAAAAAAAGATACTGAAGGGACACTTCATAATAATAAAAGGCATCATGCACCAAGAAGACATAATATCTATGCTCCCAGTCAGAGAGCCCCAAAATATGTAAAGCAATTACTAACAGAACTTAAGGGAGAAACAGACCAAAACACTATCGTAGTAGGGGACCTAAACGCCCCACGGTCGGATATGGACGGATCATCCAAACAGAAGATCAATAAGGAAATAACATCCTTAAATGATACACTAGACCAACTGGACATAATTGACATTTACAGAGCCTTCTATCCCAAAACAGCTGCTATACATTCCTCTCTTGTGCACATGGAACTTTCTCAAGAATCGACCACATACTGGGACACAGAGATAGCCTCAACAAATATAAGCGGGTTGAAATCATACCAACCATATTCTCTGATCATAGTGCTTTGAAACTAGAGATCAACTGCAAAAATATCAGGAAGAATCACAAATAATGGAGATTAAACAACATGCTACTGAAGAACAACCGGGTCAAAGAAAAAAAAAAAGAGTGTCAAGAAATACATAGAAACAAATGATAATGATAGTACAACATATCAAAACTTTTGGGAAATGATGAAAGCGTCATAGGAAGTCCATATCAGGCAAGAGAAAGATATAAAAGACATGCAAATAGAAAATGAAAAAGTCAAACCATCATTATTTGCAGATGACATGACTCTCCATATAGAAAACCCAAAAGACTCCACAAGAACACTACTAGAAACAATAAGCAAATACAGTAACCTTTCTGGATACAAAATCCATGTTCAAAATCCATAGTGTTCCTATACTCTAATAAAAAAAGTGTCAGAAAAAGAAGTGGAAAAAATAATTTCTTTTGCAATTGCAACAAAAAGAATAAAATATCTAGGAATAAATCTAATGAAACATGTGAAGGACTTATATAATGAAAACTAGAAGACTCTATTAAAAGAAATCAAAGAAGGTACAAAGAAATGGAACGATATTCTGTGTTCTTGGATTGAAAGGATCAACATAGTTAAAATGACCATGTTATCTAAAGTATTATACAGATTTAATGCAATCTCCATCAAAATCTTCTCATTTTTTTAAAGAAATAGAACAAAAAATCATCATATTTGTATGGAAGCACAAAAGACCCCAAATTGCCAAAACCATCCTAAGAAAATAAAATGAGGCTAGAGGCATCACTCCGCTCAACTTCAAATTATACTACAAAGCAACGGTAATGAAAACAACATGGTATTAGCAGCAAAAGACACACGGACCAGTGGAACAGAATCAAGAGTCCAGAAGTAGACCCATATTTACATAGGCAAATAATTTTCAACAAAAAAAGGCAAAAACATATAGTGGAGAAAGGAAAACTTCTTCAATAAATGGTGCCAGGAAAACTAGAAAGCCATCTGCAAAAGAATGACCACCACATACCAACATTAACTCAAAATGGATTAAGGACCTCAATATAAGACTTGAAACAATAAAATGCATAGAAAAAAACATAAGAACTAAACTCAAGGACCTTGGTTTTAAAGAGGATTTTATGAATTTAACCTCGAATCGAGGGAAGTAAAAGCTAAAATAAATGGATGGGATTATATCAAACTCAACAGCTTCTGCTCAGCAAAAGAAATCATCAACATGGTAAAGAGACAACCAACTGAATGGGAAAATATATTTGCAAGCAACACCTCTGATAAGGGTCTAATGTCCAAAATATACAGAGAACTCATGCAACTCAATAACAACAACAACAACAAAAATGATCCAATCAAAAACTGGGCAGAGGACCTGAACAGACACTTCTCCCTAGAGGACATACAAATGGCCAACAAATATATGAAAAGGTGCTCAACATTGCTAGATATTAGGGAAATGCAAATCAAAACCACAATTAGATGCCATCTCACACCTATTATAATCAACAAGCCATTTAATAACAAATGTTGGAAGGATACAGAGGAAAAGGAATCCTCATTCACTGCTGGTGGGACTGAAAATTGGTACAGCCATCATGGAAAACAGTATGGAGGTTCCTCAAAAAACTAAGAATTGATCTACCATATAATCCAGCAATCTTTCTACTGGGTATTTACTCCAAAGACTTGAAAACTCATATCTGAAAAGATATTTGCACACCAATGTTCATAGTAGCATTATTCACAGTGGCCAGGACATGGAACAACTGAAGTGTCCTACGATTGATGATCGGCTAAAGGCCTGTGGTATATATACACAATGGAATAGTACTCAGTCATAAGAAGAGATGAAATAATGCCATTTGTGACAACATGGATGGACCTTGAGATTATCATACTAAGCAAAATAAGCCAGACAGAAAATTTTGAAAATCACATGATATCACTTATACGTAGGATATAAACCTAAAAGTAACAAATGAACAGGACAAACAGAGACTCATGGACTTGGACAATGGTCTAGTGTTTACCAGAGAGGGGAAAAAATATTATAAAATGTAAAAAAATATTTAATTTGTTTTATAATAAAAAAAATAAAAATAAAAATAAAATAAATAAATGATTTTTGATACCTTTTTCTTTCATTTAAACAGTGACTGGCATATAATAGAAACTCAATAAAGTATAACTATTATTAAAAATATATATTTCACTACTTTTTAACTGTTAATCAACTGGCAGATTTATGCATCGAATATTTTCAATTTGGATGGCTCTTTTCTCTTGTTTAAATTTACCAGTAGTTTGTTTTTTCTTTGTTAATTTTTTAGTAGTTCTTTTTATCTCTTTCTTATTCAATAATTTCTATTTTTATATTAATTATGTGTTCCCATTTGCTTTAATTATCATTATATCAAATAGAATTAGTGTTTATACAGCATATTAATAAAAGAGATAACAAACAAAATAGAAGTTTATCTCTTGGCAAAATAAAAAAGAAAATCCACATGTAGGTGGCTATAGCTTGTTTATAAATGGTCCTCAAAATTGTCAGAGAACCTTGTTTCTAATATGTAATTGCTCTTTTAACTTTCTATTTGTAATTCAGAAAAGCTCCTAGAGCTTTGGCATATGTTAATAGTATAACTAAACAAATACAACACATACTCCGGAGTTTTTTGTTTAGATATAGAAACTTACTATTCCTGGTGGTAAATATCCTAAGGTTAAAATAACGCTTTTAAAAATATATTTAAAGCCATTTCTTGCATATGCAATACTGCTAATACTATGACACTGCTCTTTTTGGATTGTTTTCTGAGTAATGTGAGATAAAGCAAAGACTAAATAAGTGATATTTTTTAATTCTAGCATTTGCAGCAATATATGCTTCTATTATAGTCTCCAAGTACCATTTCCCACTGGCTTATTACAAACCTGGTCATAAAAAATATAAAAAGAACCTGGATACCTTATCATATCGTAAAGCAAAGAAACTGTTTTATATTATTAGGGAAGGCTCCCATAACCCAAAGATGGTTATTTAAGCATGATTAAGAATAATAATTATAGTGGATGGAACTACAGCCAATATCTTTATTCATGAGTTCATAATGATGCCAAAATGTGTACACCCAGTGAGAGACAGAGAGAACACATATCTAATGGGTCTTCATCTAGGGAAATAATTCATCGTTTTGGAAATTGATAAATAGAAAGGATTTCATATTTATCTGCCTCTCCTACATGAACTATAACACTGGATAATCAAATATAAGATCAAGTGACATTTCTCTGTATAGAAATATTCTAGCTAATAAATAAGAAATCAATAATAAATTAGAATTTCACAAGTTTTAAAGCTCTATAAAACTAATGAAATAAGATATTGACCACCAAATACAAATTTGGTAGGATGTGCAGAAGACCAAAGAACATCTTAAACTATACTACAGGGTAGCAATCAGCTAATACACACTCTGATAAACTTTACTGGCAAACAACCTAATTATTTTAAACAAATAAATTATAAGAACAAAAAGATATGGAAGGAGAACATATAGATTGAAAAGCTTAAAACATAACTCTTCAAATTGTACATTTTAAGCAGGTGTAATTTATTGCACATCGAATATACATCAATAAAATTATTTCAAAAAAGACAAAGTATATACATATCAAAACAAATAATGTGTGGATCTTATTTGTGTCCTGGTTTTTAAAACTTACAACAAAGAACACATAAATGTCATTTGGAAATGTCTTTGGACATTTGAACACCGAATACTTGATTATATTAAGAAATTATTAATTTGAAGTAAGATGTCAATATTGTGATAAAATTAAATGAGTCTTTATCATGAAAGGGAGATAATTTATATTCATGGATAAAGTAATATGGTCTCTGGAATTCCTTTCAGGATAATAGGAGAGGGTGAAATGAAAGGAAGGGTGTGTGGGAGGGGCAGGATTGGCCTGAGTTTGGAGTTTATTGGGACTGAGTGATGGAACTTGATTCTACTATGCTATCTATTTTTGTATATGATTGCAAGTGTCTGTGTTAAAGGACAAATTTTAAGATAGGGTAAAACAGTAACATCCACTGATTATAAAAAGAACATACGTCAAAGATTGTTTGTAATCATTATTAATGAGAAAACCAATAAGATGTTACAATTACTTGAAATCTCAAAGGAGATTGCAAAGAACTACACTTTTATAAGTAGTAACGCTGTAGTGAATTTATAAAATGGGCTTATTCCAATGTGGTGGTGGTAGGGAATTAAGTGTATTTTCACTGGACAAAATGTATTTACATATCTATATTTAATAATCCTCTGTCTAGTATTAGTTATCTGCAAATTTACAGTTGTTTAAAAGTTTAAAGGCAGTGAAAGCTACTGCAATGCTGTAAAAAACAGACAACCCAAAAGAATGTGCTTAGGCAATCCTTAGTTTTCAATGAAAATAACCAGTAATCTTTTGCGCTCATTCCAAAGTTTTCTACACACTCCCTAATCCCAAATCAATGAATATGTTACCTTACAGGTAAAAGAGTGCATGTAGATTTTACAATGTTGAGGATTTTGAGGTAGGGAAATTAGCCTGGATTATCCAGGTAGGCCCAAGTAATCACAAGGACCCTTATAATGAAAGAGAGAGATGGGAGGATCAGAATCAGAAGAGATGTGATGATAGAAGCAGAGTCAAACTGATGCAGTCGCTGGCTTTGAAAATGGAGGAAGGAGGCCGCGAGCCAAGGAATGAAGACAGCTGCTAGAAACTATAAAAGGCAAAGAATAGATTCTTTCCTAGGGCCTCCAGTAGAAATGCAGGCCTTCTGACGTTGTGATCTTAGCCTGGTGAGACCCATTTCTGACATCTGAGCTCAGAACTACAGAATAATAAGTATGTGTTGTTTTAAGCCACGAAGTTTGTTATTTTTTTATAGCAGCTATGGGACATTAATATTGTCTCTAATCATTCTCCACTTTAAGATCATAATTATCTCAAAGAAGAATTATTCTTAATCATAAAAAAGTTGATCCCATTATTTTTGGCCTGATTATTACACAGGTACAGCAAGAATGTTAATAAATCTCTTCAAGTTGTTTTGTATATCTAGAGCTGTATAGTTTTGAATAACCACTTAGGGCTTAAACTTAACTTTAGTCTCAGAGTTTCCATAAGGAATCTCTAATTGTACTTTTATAAGCATGTCACTTGTTCTCCTAAGACTAGAACACCAAGCTCAAGAAAATGTGCACTACAAATGTCATCTGCAATACCTTATAAATTTGAGTGAATTTCTCTAAAGCGTCTCCAAATTTTAAAGGCTCTTATTCTACAAGGAAGTGACCATTTTAAGTGATCTATAAGATTGGAACCCTGTAAGCCAATATTTCTGGGAGGGTTTTATAGCCATTGGCTCCATATGTAAAATCAACTTTAATTTCTTAAAAGGGACTTCTCATACTTGATTAAATGTGTATTCTTTTTTTAAAAATGACATTTCAAGAGAAGCATTGGTTTCATAATTTACTTTTCCAATTATAATCTCAAAAACCAGAGGACAGAAACCTATTAAATGTATGTCTATCTATCTGTCTGTCTATCTATCTATCTATCTATCTATCTATCTATCTATCTATCTATCTATCTATCTATCTATATCTGTTACCATCAAAAGTGAAGACACTAAGAGCTTTCGAATTCTAGGAAGTCAGTGAGAATCAGTTAGTGTTTTAAAATATTTCATTTTAGTTCACAACAACAGATTTACTAAATTGTCACGGGTTACAAAATATTTTTTAAAAGTTAGGACTTCCTCATATATCTAGAAAACAGAAAGATAAAACAATATTTCCAAAATACTAACTATAATAAAAATGTTCTCATTAGTTCACTTAGACTTATTTAATTAATGATTGATCTGATGGCTCTTGGGTTACCAGTTTCCTATAATCATCTGCGTTTCAAGTAAAAGCAGTCATGAAAATCCAGACTCATCTACTGGTATAGTCTAAGAGCAAACTTCTGTAAAATCCCAAATAGTAAATATTTGAAGATCTTCAAGCCAGATGCTCTCTAGCATCAATATTCAACTCCACAATTATAGCAAAAAAAAAAAAAAAAAAAAAAAAAAAAGCTAGACATGACACTGATAATAACTGTATTTCAATAAAATTTTATTTACAAAAACAAACAGTGGATATTTTTGTCCAACAGGCCATAGTTTGCTGACTCTTGCTCTAAGCAATGTAAGAACAGTCTTGATTTGTCAACAACTTAAAATACGGTCCTTTTTTGAGGCCCTGAAACTCTCCTTTGTTGAAGACATAAACTCTTCCCTGGAGTTTATACAAAGTCCCATGCAAGCATCAGAATAAAACAGTTACTATTTGAAGATGACAGAGAATTAATGGCTGTGGTTAATTTATTACTGATAATTTTCAAATGTGAAAAATTGATGAGGTTTCTGATATGACTAATGTAATTTGGTAATGGTATATAATTTTTCTGTGACTTGAAAAACTAAAATAATAAAGATATTCCAAAAAAAAGTTCCTAAGAGTAATGATTAAGTCTATTTTCAAATATATCATTGAAAGTTATATCTGATTTTTTAAAGTAGAAAAAACAATTTTAAGAGTACAGGTCTTGAGATATAGCATACAATAATTCTTAGAAATAACATACATAATATACCAAGAATATCAAGTAAGGAGATTCAGCAAGTCTCAAGTAAGACCTAAATATGTGTAAAACCCCTTGGCTAAGTCTGATATTTATCTTCAATTGAGAACCACCAGCCTAAAAGATGCAAATTTTTATTGTGTGTGAGATCTGATTTTGCTCTACTCACAAGCTACTGAGATATCTTGATACTGTTTTATGGATGCTGACAGAGGACAAGAGACCCCTTAATTAGATACAAAAGATTTTATTACTCACATCACAGCAAGCGGTATGATCATAGAAAGTTGCATACTTTCCCTTGTCCCCAAGTCCCACAGGGCTTACACAGCAAGCCTAGATGGATGTTGTGAATGCAGAGGAGCACTGAGTTTGGGGAAATCCAAGCTTCTATAGCAAGCAGTAAACATGGCTAATCTTTGTCTCAGAGGGAAACATTACTTCATCCCTCAAAGTTACCCATGAGAACACAGTCCTGAGAATTAGTCTAGCAATTCACCCAACACAGTAAAGATGTGGCAAAGAAAAAATTTTAAGTAATAACTGAAATTGTGACAGATAATGTGATACTATTTTTGCTTAACATCATCATATAAAGCACTATAGGACTGAGGAAAATGTGCAAAACCTGACAGATGATTTCATAAGAATTTTGATCAGTGTTTAACCAGAGGTTTAAATAAATTATGAAAGCAAGGTCTTGACAAATCTCCAAAGACTTCATATAAAATATAAAATTTCTGAAATATTTACATTAAAAGCATTTACCCTTACAAAAAGCATAGGGAAGGTTAAGTGCCTTATCTAATTTGACAACTTTTTTCATCCAACTCTTATAATAGTAGCATATTAAACAAAACTAATTAGTTCTAACATCTCTTTTTATAAGAAAAAACAAATCTTTGTGATTTTCCAGAGGCCCTCTGGGAAATTTCAAAGATCACTTAAGAAGAAATGATATGCTGAAATTTTATTTTATTTTTTCTGTATTTAGGACCTGAATTTGGGAAGGTTAAAATCAAAATATTTTAAGAGGAGATTTGGAGCATTATTAAGATAAGATCATGAGTGCCTGAGAAATACATAGGTACCTATTTAAGTAAAGTGACAATAAGACATTTAAAAATAAACATGGAAAAATATTATTCAGCCATTAAAAAAAATTGAAATCCTACCATCTGCAACAACATGGATGGACCTAGAGGTTATCATGCTGAGTGAAATAAGTCAGACAGAGAAAGATAAATACCATATGATTTACCTTACATGTGGAATCTAAAGAACAAAAAGAACAAACTAATCAAAAACTGACTCACAAATTATAGAGGACAATTTGGTGTCAAACAGAGGGGATAGGGGGTTGGGGGACTGGAAGAATGGGGTGAAGGGTTAAAGAAATACAAATTAGTAGTTGATAGATGGTCACAGGGATGGAGAGCACAGCATAGGAAGTGCAGTAGTATTAATATATTGGCTAGATGCAAACCAGAAGAGAGAAGGAGCAATTAGGGGGATCATTTTATAAACTATATAAATTGTCTAACCAAGATACTGTATACTTGAAACTAATAAAAAAAATAAAAATAAACATGGAAAGTAGCATGGTGGTAGAAACCTTAGCTCTTGTAAGTTAGGAATCTTTGTTTTTTCTCTTTTCATTTTGAATAATGAAATTAAGTCAACATAAAGCACAAAAAAATTATTCTGGTAAAATATAAAATGTCTGCTATACACAGAAGGTAAAGAATAGCCTTACATATTGTAAGTGAACACAATTAGTAAACTAAGGAAATACTCATTAAGATTGAGTAAGCTTTGTTAAAATTTTAACATTTTGTAGCTTTTTTTAGACACAGGTATTATAAACCAAAGCAAAAAAAAAAAATCACTTTCCAAATCTCAACCTTATTTATTTTTATTATTGTGGAACAAAGTAATGTTTTACATTAGGACAGTTCTCAGAAAATATGTAAAGTAATAACATATAATAATACTAGATATCATTTATGTTTGCATGCAATTCATTCATCATTGCTATCTTAAAAAGAATCAATAAATATTTTTAAAATTTCTGTTTTAATTCCTATTCTGAATAAGTAAATATTAATATTTATAACTCACATAAGCAGAAGCTTCTTGGGTTCCTCGATGAATGCCAAGAGTATGAATGCAATGTGTTCTGAAGAGTAAAAAAAAGAAAAAGGCCTGAGAACTGATACTTTTAAAACAAAACACTCTTCTTCTAAAGTACATGAAAGTTGCATTTCTCTGTTACCATTACTCCCAGTGTTGTTTCAATCATTCATATTAAAGTGTTTAACAAACACAGAGAAAACTGGAGTGGAAGTGGCTCATAAATAAGAACCATGTCATGTACAAGCATTTTAGCAAATGATTAAGCTCATAGATACACATAACATAACTTCCTACAGCCACACAAATATCTTGTGCACTTTCTTAAAGTGGCAAAAATGAACACACTCATTAACTGGAACCAAAGATATAGCCTCTAGATTGCATATGCGAATGAGAACAAAGTATGTAAACTTAAAAGTATGCCTAGTAACCAATAACTATATTATTTATAAATTTTCTAAACTTCCTATCATTATCCACTCCATTTGATATCAATCTAAGGTTTCAGTTAACTATAAATTTTGAAAATTTTCTTCAAGCTGACTAATGTCAAGGCATAATTACTGTCAAAATAAAGTTTTGTCAGAAAAGTCAATTTAGGTGAACACAAATTTACTTTTGTCCATAAGTATTATGTAATAGTAATGTTAGTTTATTTTATCAGTAAATCTATATATGTTTAGAAAAAAACAAACCTAAATAGAATAAAATGTATGCTTATGTTTTATTTAATGATGATGCATCAGAGAAGACATAGCTATTTTTATTAAACCAAAATTATTGATCTAGGCTTACTTATAAAAGATTTACCTTTAATATGTAAACTTAAATTTTAAAATTATATCCATTAGTTTGCATAAGAATATTTTGTTCAATTCAAGTATATTCCAAGTATTAGATATTTAAATTTTATTATTTTTCTAAGAATTTTAGTAATCTTAAATTTTTTTAAATAATTTAATCAGAACAAAGTTCCTTTGAGAGACTTTATAATCTAATTATTAAATTTTTTTGATGAGATACTTTACACTAACACAAGAAATAAAAGCTTTTCTGAATCATAGAAATATAGATACATAGAGTCATAATGTGTTTATAGCTCCAGATTTACAACTTTAACCACAAATCAACTGTAAACATAGAAACACAAAAATCTCAACAGTACAGATATCTAAGAGCTATCTCACTGAGCATAAAAGTCTTTAGTAATTTGAGCTGAAAAATAGACAAATCAACAAACAAACAAGAAGATTAACAAACCAGATTTTTTCTTGTCTCTTACCCGATAGATAACAGATCTATATCTACCATCTACAGAGGTCACAAATAGTTTGACCATAAAACCAATTTCCCCAAAATTGCTGTCACCAATAGTACATAACTGACATTGGTCATCTATAAATCAGAAACAAAAACAAAACATAAAATCACTAGAAAGGGAAAAAAACTACAGAAAAAAAGAATAAGTTTAAGTCTTATTGGGATTCATCTCTGGGGGTCAAGTGAGAGGTGTCTGAGCTTAGGCGCTTATGAGATGTACTTCTCTAGCAATAAAGACAACCAGACCATGGCAGGTGACTTTATTGGGCCTTTTAGTGAGATCTCCAAAACTGTTAAAGGGTAATTCCAAAAGATGTTGTAACTATGACTCTCATACAAATACAAAATTAACGAATGTCAAATATTTTGTTTAATTTATCAGTTAATGAGAGAACTAGAATGTTAAAACTCATTCAAAGGACTAATCAAAGAACCACACATATAAAAGCAGTGATGCTGAAATAAATTTATAAATAGATGCAAGACTGGCTTATTCTGTGGGAGGGATGAATGTAGACAGGGAGATCAATTATATTTTCACTGGGAAAAATTTATTTATATGTCTACAAACAAGAATTATTGTGAAATAGCTCAATGACAAAAAAAAAGGCACAAAGAATCCATGAAATCATAGAATAGGATAACCTGAAAAGGTGCTTAGACATAATCTTTTTGGCCCATTTTTAAGTCTTTCATGATTTCTTCCTATGTCCATAAGAAAAAGTTTTAAAACTATCATTCATTTATAACTATGCTATATTTTAGATGCCACAAAAACATTTATTTACAAAATACAAAAACATTTATTTATAAAGAGTGATCTGAATAATAAGAAAGTATAAGATTTTTGAGAAACAGAAATCAAAACTCTCAAGTGAGTAATAGGGTCCTTTTTTTATAAATCAAAGTCATCTTCTGTTCCTCTTAAAATTCATTTTACTTAATGATTTCTTTCAATCCAGTTGTAGGAAGACTGAATTAAAGTTACATAAACTAAAATAATCTAAAAACTAGTTCATACAAATAATCTAAAACAAACATGAGAAGTTGAATAACTTAATTGATTATTATGATAGAAACACTATCTGCTCTAACAAACACCCATATCTCAACTCAGTGTTAACAAAATTGTTTTGCTTCTTGCTCATTGAAAGTCCTTATGCATGGGTAACTTTTGTGGCTATCTCTCCTGCAAGTGATGACTCAGGTATCGGAGTTCCTTCCATTATGTGGACTGCCATTTTGTAGTCTTTCACTTCCTGACACATAGAACAACCAAATAAAGGATCTCACAGGAGATTTTAAATACTAAGCCTAGAGTTGACTTCCAACAGTTTTATTCACATTGCCTTTGTTAGAACTAGGCACATGGCCTTAACTAAACTGCAAAGAATGCTGAGAAATGTGTTCGCCTTGTATGCATGGAAAAAGGGATTCTGGAAAAACATGACAGAGTGAGATATCCTCAGATCTTTCCCCTTGACAACAATAAGATGAACATCAAAAACTCCAAAACAAACAAACAAAAAAAACACTCAAACTACACACCAGCACATCTGAGCGTGGGCTCTGTGCATATGATCTACCACAGGTCAGAACTCTAAGTATCAGGCAGTGCACTGGGACAAATAAAGAAGCTGCCCCTTGCAGCAGCCTGAGCTTGTCGCAGGAGGAGGAGGAGGGGTGAAGGTGCAGTGACTTCCCTCATCAGCCCTACCTGGAAGTGCCAGAACTTTTCCACGCAGCCAGCAGCAGGGTTCAGTCATCAGGACAGAGAGCAGAGCAATAGGACAGGTCAGCAGAGAAACAACAGTTGGTTTTTACTGACCCCAGTTGTAAAGCCAAGGCTGACTGCAGTTTCCAACCCCTAATCCAGAGGGACCTTCCCACCGTACTCTCCGATACTGATCACTGCAGAGCCCCAGGGGAATCTGAACAAATGTTACCAAAACTGTTGCTAACACTGACAGGGACTGAAACAGAGTAGCAAGTGTGATAAAAATCTACAAGAAAATATAAGACTTTAGGCATTATATAAAGCAGGGATCCAAGAGGCTTAGATGCCACCTACTGGAAACCAAAAGAAAAACGCCTTCTTTGCAGCAGGCTAAAGAAAGACCTTTATATAATAGATCTTCTTTCTGGAAAAACAACAGAATATACTTCCATTAATGCCTGGGTGGAGAAATAGTTCATTAAACACCATGAACAACCCAGGTGACAAGATATCTAAGAGAGAAAGAGAAAAATCTCCAGAAAATGAGCTTGCAGACATTGAAATATGCGACTTAAGTGATAGAGAATTCAGGATGGTACTTCTAAAAGAACTCAGTGATTTCCAAAGCAAGTTATATAAACTATTTCAGAAATTGCAAAAATGGCTAGATGATCAAGCAAGGAAGTTGAGACCCTTAAAAATAAAGTATCCAGCTAAGCTCTCCTTTATATATGAAGCAAAATTAAGACCTTTATTTTAGGCTAGTAGACCCTTAAAAAGAACCAAATAGTATTTCTGAAGATAAAAAAAAAATACACTGAAAAATTTGAAAAATAAAAGAAGAACCAAAGGCAAAACCCACAAAAGCCAACCAAAATAAAGAAAACAGAAACATAAGGACAAGGAAGCAATGAAAACACCAAGCTACCAGAAAGCACAAGATAAAATGGCTACAAGAAGACCTTATATATTAATAATTACCCTAAATGTAAATGGACTGAACTCACGAATGAAAAGGCACAGAGCTGCAGAACAGATAAAAAAAATAGAACCCAACTATATGCTGCCTCCTGGAGACACATCTCAGCATCAAAGACAAATATAGACTCAAAGCAAAAGGGTGGAAAACGATATTTCAAGCAAATGGCATACAGAAAAAAGTGGGAGTAGTGGTACTGATATCAAATTTCAAAATCAAAAATGTAAAGAAAGATACTGAAGGACACTTCATATTAATAAAGGGCATCATGCACCAAGAAGACATAACACTTACTAATATCTATGCTCCCAGTCAGAGAGCCCCAAAATATGTAAAGCAATTACTAACAGAACTTAAGGGAGAAACAGGCCAAAACACTATCGTAGTAGGGGACCTAAATGCCCCACGGTCGGATATGGACGGATCATCCAAACAGAAGATCAATAAGGAAATAACATCCTTAAATGATACACTAGACCAACTGGACATAATTGACATTTACAGAGCCTTCTATTCCAAAACAGCTGCTATACATTCCTCTCTTGTGCACATGGAACTTTCTCAAGAATCGACCACATACTGGGACACAGAGATAGCCTCAACAAATATAAGAGGGTTGAAATCATACCAACCATATTCTCTGATCATAATGCTCTGAAACTAGAGATCAACTGCAAAAAGAAATCAGGAAGAATCACAAATATATGGAAATTAAACCACATGCTACTAAAGAATAATTGGGTCAGAGAAGAAATAAAAAGAGTAAAGAGATACATAGAAACAAATGATAATGACAATACAACATATCAAAACTTTTGGGAGATGGCAAAAGTGGTCATAAGAGAAAAGTTGCTAGCATAACAGGCCTATCTCCAAAAACAAGAATGAGCCCAAATAAACAACCTAACACTTCATCTTAAAAAAAAAAAAAACTAGAAAAGGAAGAACAACTGAATCCTAAAGTCAGCAGAAGAAAAGAAATAATCAAAATCAGAGCATAAATAAATAAAATTGAAACCAAAAAAAAAAAAAGAAATACAACAAAGAGCTGGTTTTTTGAGGAGGTTAATAAAATTGACAAACCCCTGGCTAGACTCACAAAAGAAAAAAGAGAAAGGACACAAATAAACAAAATCAGGGATGATAGAGGGGGAATTATGACAGACACCATAGAAATACAGAGGATCATACAAGAATACTAAGAGAAAGTATATAATAACACCAAATTTAATAACCTCGAAAAAGTGGACTAGTACATAGAAAAATAGAACCTTCCTAGACTGAATCAAGAAGAAATGGAAAATCTCAATAGACCGATCAACAGTATGGAAATTGAAATAATCATCAAAAACTACCAAAAAGTAAAAGTCCAGGACCAGATGGCTTCACCAGTGAATTCTACCAAACATTCAAAGAAGATTTAATACCTATTCTCCTCAAACTCTTCCAAAAAATTGAAGAGGAGGTAATACTTCCCCACTCATTTTATGAGGATAATATTACTCTGATACCAATATCTGGTAAAGATAACACAGAAAAAAAGAAAAAGGAACAGGTTTCTGTGTAGCTAACCAGTTACTTCCATAATCATTATGACTAATTGAATTAATTGCCACTTAAAAACAATTATTTATAAACCACAATAATTAATTTTATTTACCTTTTTTGAATTATTTTAATTTTTTTCTATTACTTTACAGTTAATGGAAAATTGTCCAACTCCCTGACTCTTTGTCACTCTGAAAACCCAATCTGAAAGAATAATAAGAGAAAAACCTAAATCACATTCAGAAGAGAACAACCACATGGAAATAAATGAGCAATGAAGCCATTAGGAGTATCGACGTGTCTTTCAGTACTTTGTGCATCATCACTTATTTATTTCAATATTTTGTATGCCATCAGCACTTTATCTGACAGCTCCATTTGTTCACTTTTCATACTTCTTTTGAATAAACAGCTTGTATAATAGTTCCTTTTCAGAATAGCACATTAATCTTCCCTTGTTAAGGGATAACTTGTCCTTACACTTATCAACACACCTCTCTTGTGATATGACATCATCTCCTTATTTGCTGAGATAAATGCCAAATGACAACAACAACAACAACAAAAATCAACCAGACATTTGAATTTCTATGTTCATCTATTTGATCGTAGCACAATTTGGAAATGGGGGGGGGGGGAGGGAAGGGAAAACAAGTCATTGATGAAGCTATTTTTTTGGCATTTTAATATTTTTCTATATGATTTATACTCCATATTTAGAGACTTTAACATGCTTAAGCCAATTGGGTGGATCACCTGGTAGGTAAATCAAGCCACGCCAAGAAAGTATACACCCATCTTCAGCACAGTGAAGTGGCCACAAGTCTTCCTTGCCCTTTGGCATCCATGGGGAGCCTGTCTCCTGGTGCACTGAGTAATAGCATCTATAAGCCAATGGCTGCATTTAAAGCACTTCTAGAAGTTCCTTTACAGAAAATAATCCATGAAAGTTGTGATTCACTTGTAAATAATGCATGAGTTAAGTCCTGTCCAAAAGGTAATGCAGAGATGGCAAAAGAGTTTGTGTGCAGCCATGTTTCACTACAATTAAACACCATTAAATTCCTAATCAAATTTTATTTAGACCCTAATTTACTATAATGACTGAAATTTTCACCTCTACTCTAGTTCTCACCCTTTTTGTTTGTGATCTTAGCTTGAAAATTCACTTTGGAAAATGTAGGCGGAAACTGCTGAATTTGGCATTGTAATACTTCACTATGAAAGAGATGTTGAAAATGAAAAATGTACAGTTAACCAAATGAAGTGAACTGGTTTCCATATAAGATAGTAATATGATAATGACTTTTAATTTGGAATAAAAATCATATAGTGTATTTACTGACTACCTTTCATGTATAAGACATTACAGGATATGAAGACTTAGAAGACTCAAAGATTATAAAAAACCTAAATGTCACAAATAGAATGAATAAATTGTGCTATGTTCAAATGATGAAATATTATATAGCAGAGAAAAAGGTATAAACTATAGTCACACTTATCAATGTAGAGGATTCTCATGAAGATAAATATTGAGGAAAAAAGGCAAGTGAATAGAAAGCAAATTGCTATGAGATTAGTTATATAAACTTTAAAAGCATACAAGATAGTATTATATATTGTTTACAGGCATCTGTAGTTAACATGTTGGAAGTATATTGAAAGGCAAACACCAGTGGCTCCTTCTAGAGGCAGAGAAAGTGAGACATAATCAGAGAGTAAAACACAAGGAACTTTAAATACACAGAAAATGTTTCATTTGTTAGGTGACATGGTAGGTACATGCATTTTCTTTATCTTCCTTTATACTTTGTTTTGTGTTTGTAAATATTTGCAAAACAGAACTTTATAAAACATTGTATGTAGTGATCTTTGCCCTTAGAAACTTAAAATCTAATGTAATAGTATGACATGTATATTTGATCTGTCCCTAGTTTCTGACACAGATTTTTCTAAAGCCTTTGGAATTTCCTGAGTGATAGGGAAAATAAGAACATCTTTTGTAATTTATAAAAAGCCCCTTTCAAGTCTATCTTAGTTTATGTTAATGAGTGAGCTCCTAGATAGCTTCAGGATAGAGGCTGGTTGCCATGATTAAAGGGTTGGAAACTTCATCCCCTACTGCCCATCCCCAGGACCTCTGGGAAAGGAAGATGGGCTAGAGGTTGAGTTCGATCACCTGTGGCCACTGATTATGGAACTTCCATAAAACCCCTAAATGATGGGATTTGAAGATCTTCCACAATGGTGAACACATTGAGGTGTCTGGTGGATGGCACACCCGAAGCTGGCATGCAAGTTCTGTGTCTTTTCTCTCATACCTTGCCCTATACATTTCTTCCATTTGGCTGTTCCTGAGTTGTATCCTTTATAATAGCAAGTAATAATCATAGTAAGTAACAATTTTCCTGAGTTCTGTGAGCCCTTATAGCAAATTATAAAACCTGAGGAGGAGTTTGTGGGAACCCCCTGAATTTATTGCCTGTTGGACAGATGTACAGATGGAAACCTGAGGTTTACAACTGGCATTTGAAGTGGGATAGTCCTGTGGGACTGAGCCTTAAACCTTGTGGGATCTGTGCTAACTCTGAGTTATTAGTGTCAGAATCTAATTGAATTATAGGACACTCAATTAGTGTCCAGAGAATCAGAGAACTGATTGTTGGGTGGAAGAAAAAAACCACTCATTTGGTGTCAGAAAGTAGAAATACTGTCTTATCTAGCTATTAAGAAAGACAATTGCACATAACAAAGTAGATAGCAATACAAAATTTCAGATGTATATGTTCCAAATGAGTCTTACCAATAATTTTTCTGAAGTCCGTAGGGAAATTTTCATGGAGAAAATAAAATACCTTATTGTAAAAGATGAAACTGAAGTAGGATGAGAACTAAGAAGAATAGGATCAATGTCCATAAAATCATGTTTATCTTTCCACTAGAATGTCATCTCCATGAGGACAGGATTATTTGCTGTGTATTCAGTGCTGAATCCCCAGTTCCTGACATAGCATAGGTAATCTCTATATAGAATGACTTTAGTGGAAGGATGATTAGCATTTCCTAATACTCAGGATTCTAGACACAGAGAATATGTAGACATATCGACAAGATAGTAATGTACTGTACACAATGTTTATCAACCTCACAGAACTCTTCTTTCCAGAGGACACATACAATAGATACTTGGGTTTTAACATTTGTAACTGATAGATCAACAATGGATTAGAAAGGGAACTTAAGAGTATAACTGAGAAAGCAATTATTTTGATACCTAAAATGAACCTTGATGCTCTTATTTAAAAAAATTAAAATGGAATGACAACAAAAAATCTAGACCACTTCAACCATCAATGTCAAAAGTACTGACAGTGAAAATTAGTAAGCCTAAAATGAAATTTCCTAGTTCATACTCGTGGGTCTGAAAAGGAATGAAAAAGAACAGAAATAGAAAATATTAATATGTTTTAAACAGTTCTATGTGTCTTAAAGAGAAAAATTAGCCCTCAGAATCATTTGCAGGCTCTACATCACAAGGTCAAATAAGAGATCAAAGGTCTATAGTGACTTGGCCAAGATGCATGTTCACAGGATGCCCACAAAACCAGATGGCTTGGAACAATAAGTCAAACAACTGCAAATTCAATTTTAAAAAATCAATTGAGTAGTGGCAAAAACTTATTTGTGGACTGTCTTTTCCACCTCCTTTGGTTATCATTCTGGCAACTTGAAATTGAATGAACTTAAGAATTAAAAGATATATATAAAACATAGAATAGTCTACTATGTACTAAGTTCTCAATAAATACTGACTCTTAATAATCACTCTGCTAAAATAATAAGTGTACTAATAAATACTTTTGATATTGGATTTCAAAAATTTTTTTATTGTATTCATGAAAGCTCCTTCGATGTCATCTCTTATTTTAACCATGGTTTCATATTACCCTATCATGAAAATCTACCTTTTACCCAGGATACCAACTCACAGCTCTTGCAGCAGAATGTACTTACACTAAAGAATCTAAAGTATGCATGATGATGGCAATTTCTACAGTGAAGAATAATCAAGACTTACACAATTTAATCAATGTTAAGTTCCTCAGTGTGTATTCTTTGGCCTCTGTTGGTTCTACTTTCTGCTGCTCTGCTTCTATTTAGATCATCTTCTCAAGTGATAGGACTAAGAAGAGAGTTGGAATAGAAGGATAAAGTAAGAAAACTGCAACTTATCACAATGGCTTCACATTACCAGTACTAAAAGGAGTTTTGTTAAAGTACTAAAAACAGTACAGAAATATTCATATAAGAATTGGAAAATCCAAGGCCTAGTCCAAATTTTGCTACTATCTGGGTGACCTTGGAATTAATTACTTAGCTACTGAGACTGAAACAATATGTTCAAATTAGAAAATCTTCCTGATCTCTCCCTGTTTTAAATTCTATTGTTCATTGATCCTGAATTTCCCAAGATACTCGAGGATCACTATAAATCATGCTCTCATTTCCAAATGTGCTATTACTCTCTATTTTTTTTTTAAATGAAATCCTCTATAAAAGCCAATGACTCCTCCATTTCTCACCATGAACAAGGGACCATATTTATTTTCTGATCTCAATAAATATTTAAATAAATATGTGATATAGTGACAAGAGCCCTGGATCCAGAAGATCTGGGTCTAACTTCTGACTCAACCACTTACTAGTAGTTTTGCTATAAAATCACATCAAAATTATAGTATTGGAAGTTTGGAGATTTTGGCTTTGATTTCACTTGTTTTCGAGAAGATCAAACAGATCTTGTGAGATTAAGGGTACATAACACTGGAGATATTATAAATACCTAGTGTATTTTTTATTTTTCGATACTTTGAAACAAAAGTATTTCCAGAAATGATGCCAGAACCTTACAGACTTCCAGTGGACCTCTCCACACCTTCCTTCCCAGTCCCAAGGCAGTAATGACTTTGAGTCCTAGAACTTCCAAAGCCCCTCCTCAGAGTGGTCATCGGCATCACCTGAGAGCTTAGTAGCGGTACAGAATCTTAGGTCCCACCCTAGAGTCACTGAATAGAATCTACCATGTGACAAAGTCCCCAAGAGGTACGTGTGCATAATAAACTTGAGGAGCACTGATTTAGAATACAATTTAAAAACTACCAAATTACCACACAATGGTCTCCCTAGTAAAAATCTCTGGCTTAGCTTTCTCATTGACTACCTCATAGGGTTGTTGAGACTGTGAGTGTAAACTTATCTTGTAAGTACACATTTTATAGGCAAAAGGTACTCTTATTAGATCCAAGTTCCTAGAAGTCTCTGCTTCCTGCTTATGTTCTAGCTAAAAGCTTGAAATTCCCACTGCAAAGAATAATTCTATACGATAAAATTATTTCCATGTCTTAACGGATATTTCATAGGAGAAATATGCTTGATTTGATTATAGAATTTCTATACAATAAATCATTTCATGTGTGCTTTTTTTCCAATCTCTGCTAACATAAGTCATTTTCATTGACGGAAATATTTTATTGTGTGTTATTTTCACTGCAAACCAGATGAATCGTATTTGGTAAATTAATGAGGGCTTTTAAATTTCCCCTTCCAATTAGTACATCCTACTTCAAAATTTTAAATTAATGAAATAAAATGAATTTTAAAATTTTAATACAAACAATATATAAAATAAGAGGTGACAAATAACTAATAGACACCCAAATAAACATATCAAATGACTGAATGAAAGAAATTTGAAGAGATAAGACTGCAAATAGGTTCAACACATCCCATCTCTACATATCTCCTTCCTATCCCTTTGTATTTAAATTACATGTTTTTATCTGAAAATTCACTTCAAAGAGGCAACTCCTTAATGCTAGATTTTTTAAACTGGTAATGTGATATATAGCAATATATTTATTTAGAAAATTTTCATAAAAGCTCAAAGTAGTCTGTTAACTTGAGTTTATCATGAAGAGATTTGACCCATTATGCTTCTCTTGAACATGTCCTCCTTGGTCAATTAATTTAAAAAGAAAATTTATTTATATAACTGAGCTATAAAATGGTTGGGTTATCTCACAATTTATCTTTCACCACTTAATATTTTTTACTTAATCATAAGATCATCATTAGAATTTTTAAAAACAAAGAGTATTAGTGTGTGGATGGGTTTTTCTCTCATTTTTCTTTCTCTTTCACTATATATTCTATAAATATATACATCTACTGGGGGGGAAAGAAGAGAAGAAATTTGACTCTATATCCATACTAAATTTTTCTGATTAATGCAAAACATATGATATCTCCAATCACCCATACATATTACATTAAATCATGGAAAATTTTAGAGCTAGATTCTTAGTAGCATTAAGATTATAAATGTAAAATGCTGGAGTTGAGCAAAAGCAAAGGGTGTGTTTTTTCAAATAATAATTTGTAGAATTTTCTTTTAATTTTTAAATTGATATACAGTGTACTTGTTTACATACAAGTCATACAGAAGAAGGAGTGAGACACTTACCCTTATGTTGTGTCTAATAAGAATTTAAAAAGCTATATAGAACTTGTTTTCTAGGATTCAGAACCATGAAAGAAGTATCCTTAAACTCTTAAATGCAATATATTTGTTCTTCCTCCATAGATATTTTATCCAAATAATTAATTCAAATGTTCAAATTTAATCTAAATATACAAATAATAGATAATTAGTCTACTAAAATGTTAAATGGCTAACACTATCAGTCTCAGAGAGAACCAGGAATAAATTAGTTCTTCAGAAGCATCTATCATTTAAGTTCATCTTGGTTATCCTTAGTGTCATAGCACTAGGATTTCTGGATAACATAGGACTTTCCAAGTAGATACACTGGGTGACTCTGCAGTCTGCACAATCTAAAGAAGAAAATAACACAGAAGTACCCCCTCAGGTTTAGTTTTAAAAACAACATTTATTAGAGGTAATCAGCAAGTATCAATATTCCAGCACTTGAGAACCTAGAGCAGCTTGATGCTGTTTGACAATAGACTGAGTGGTCTAGTTGGAAGACTACAAAATTTACTCAAAAAAACTGCTAAATTTGCTAATTTTTTTTCAAATAATATGACTTGGGATTTTTTTTATAATTAAGAAAAATATATGAGAAATAAAAATTATATAAAAAAGAAAAATTAAAATCATGATAATAACCCACCAGAAATAACTGCTATTAATATGTCAGTATATTTCTTGTCATTCTTTTTACCGTACATCTATGTATTGATATTCAGGTACATGCATACACACATATGCATAGCATATATATGTTAGGTTTAACATTTGTAGATACAAATATCTATCTATCTATCTATTAATAGCTAATTATAAAAAATTGGGATGGTTCTGTATAAATAATATTGCAACCTTTTAAATATAAAATTATAAGCATCTCTCATGTCATAAAATAGTCTCCAAAATGTTTTTTAATAGTTACATTATAGTCATTGAGTAACAATTTATTTAACTATTTAAAAAAGTAAATATTAGTTATTTTTTAGAGCTTTTTGATTTTCTTTTAAGGATTTAATTTTATAATTAGTTTCGAAGGGTGTAAACATTCTTAAGTGAGAGACTGAAATTTTAAAAAGAATTTAGTGAATAGTCTAAAATTGCTTTCTAAGAAATATTAAATAATTATTGTGAATAAAATATCCATTTAAAATAGGACTATAATTGAAGTGATTAAATTTATTAATAAATAATCACTACAAACTTTCTTTAATTGAGTTTGAAGTGTCAAAGCAATTTTGTTAAGTTGAGAATGAGCTTTGAAAACATCTTGTATGGGTTTAATTCCACTCTGATATTTGCTAGTTGTGTGTTATATTAGTCTGCTAGGGCTGACAAAACAGAATACTATAGGGTATTCTGAGTGGCATAAGCAACGGAAATTTATTTTCTCAGAGTTCTAGAGACAGCAAGTCCAAGATAATGTTACTGGCAGGCTTGGTTTCTTGTGAGATCTCTTTCATTTGCAGATGGCTGTTTTTTTGCTGTGTCCTCACTTGTCTTTTTTTCTGTGTGTGTACATCCCCAAGTATCTCTTTCTCTTTTTATAAGAACACATGTCCTATTGGAAAATCAAGCAACTCACAAATACTTATTGATTTGTATTTTGTGATTAGTGGTAGACCAAGCACCATTGGAAATACAAAGGAATTATGATAAATAAACAGATATTAAGATAATATAGATATGTATATATACAGTACCTTGGAGAATAGTTGAGGACATCTAATTCAGCATGGCACAGGAAGGTTGGACAGGAATGTTAGTGTCAGAATAGTCATGCTAAAAGAAAGAGAAAATGACATTAATTTGAAGAATAGAAGATGGCTAGCAATGGAGACAGGTGAAAAGGGAGAATGGCCAGACAGGGGAAAGGAAGTCTCTAGGGAAATGGGATGACAAGACCAAAGATATAAACATAAGGGAAAACATACGGAAAACTATAAGGGGTTCAGTGTTGCTTAACCAGAGTTCCAGGCAGCAGTGATTAGTAAGCGATGAAAATGAATAGGTAAAATCATGGATGACTTGTATATATTGTTCAAGGGAGTTTAAAATTTAGATAATGGGGATTTGCAAAAAGGTTTTGTAGCTGCCCGATTTAGTGTTATTTACAGCTTATATAGATCTCACTAGCAGTTCTAAAGAGGATGGGCTTGAAGGTGAAAAAACTAGTAGATGGGTAAAGTTACCAGAAACTGTGGCTGCGTAGATATGAAACTGTAGGAGAGGAGGGTAATTAAACAAAATAGGAAGAGGAACAATGTTGAGAGAAAATGACACATTCAGTTTTTGAAATATTAGGACCAAAGTGATGATGAGTAGTTGACAGAAAGTTGGATATATGAATCCAGAGCATGAGAGTATGACAGTTGAAAGAAAAGAATGAACAAGATTATCATTATTACCACTGAGGATTTACAATGACAAATGATTCTAGGTAGAATCCTGAGAAACAGCTACATTTGAAGAATGAGTGAGTCACGTAAAAGAGAAGAGATGTGAGAACCAGTAAATAACTGGGTTAGAGAAGCCACGTGTGACATGGATCAAAACAGGCAGCAACTGCTGATGAAGGCCCTTGGGATGTGCCAAACAGGAAGTTATTTGCGACCTTAGAGTTGTCAGTGTATGTATTGGGGGGAGGGGTGGATAGGAAAATGAAAAGATATTACTCAGTTTCTTTGAGCTGGAGATGGATGAAAAGACCTTAGAATCTCACTTGGCTTATACAGACAGGAGGAAGTAATATCACCTCAGGTGATATTATACGAGGCGAAGAAATGTGTAAAGGAAGCAATGTGCAGACTAGACAGAGAAGCCTGGGCCAGATATGGAATCATGGTTCAAGGACAGGATTCCCCGTCTAATAAAATGTTCTTACTTGGGAAAAATCAGAATTCTAAGTGGAGAATTGGTCACTGGGAAGAAAAAAAAAAAAAGCATTACATTAGAAATCACAAGCAAAAGAGCCACAAGCAAGACTAGCAGGAAGGTTGACTTTTGTTGTCATGTCCTACGCATTACAAAAAAAAAAAAAAAGAGAGATTCCTCAAATACCCACAGACTAAGGACAGGTCAAGTTCCAGTGAATACTGGATCAAAATGTGAAAGCAAGATCAAGTGGCTCCAATGAAAGATGAAGAGTGTGGGGATAAGGAGCCAGGGAAGCATAGGAAGGGAATAACAGGGGAGAAACATGATTAAAATGTTCGATTTTGCAGAAATATCAAGAACTCCATAACTAAATTCCTAGAACACAGAAAGAAGTCAGAGAAGTAAATTATCCCAAGGAATAAGAAATGAACAAACTGAAAACAACACTTTAGAAGTTATAGATAGAGACAGCATCCATTCCTGGCACACGCAATTAGTCCATAAAGATTTGTTGAATGAAGAAATGAATTAATAAACAAATTGCTAAAAAAATAATGAGATTGGTAACAGTTTTATTCTGTCCTACTTCAAATTAAGATAATTAAATAGTATTCATTCTCATCTAAAATTTTCCCTTTTTAAACTATGCATGAATTATCCCACACAGACACCCAAATTCCTCAAAATAAAAGTTATTTTATAAAGGCAACCATTTCTCTCTTGGAAAATTAAATAGAACCAGTGGAAGCCGTTGATGAAAAGTACTTGAAAACACTAAGAATTAGTTTTCCTCCACTATTACCCTATTTCTCAATGTCCTTTCTCAGTAGGGAAGGTATTAATCTGTTCAGTTTTATCCTTGAACCATATTTTTTACATTAAGGATATAACATATTCACTAAGCATACCCTTACTAAAGGGCATACCTTAATAAAGAGAGTACAACATGCTTCTATAGCCTACCAAGGTTAATCTATGAGAAGAATAAATTAAAAGAAATTGAGTAACTGCTACAATAATCTGAGGTTGGAAGAAAAATCATGTCTGGAGGACAAAATGATAGAAAAATAAATATAAAATGATGAAGTCACAAGGTACATGTCTAATTTAATAAAATTGATAAAAGAGACTGGATTTTGAGTCAGGAAATAAGGGCTCTTATTCTGTGACTCCATTTGCAGTCTAGGACAAAACATTTAATGTATTTGTGCTTGAGTTTTCTAGTTCTTGCTTCTATTCTTTAACTTTCTCATTTGCTATGCAGCAGCCATAGATATCTTTTTAAAACATAAATCAAACCATATCACTTTACTGCTTAAAACTCTCCAATCATATTTTGTTAACACTGAAATAAAATCTTTCCCATTTCCCATGACCTTCATTGCCTACATGAACAGAACCCTCCCTACCTCTCTAAATCCATGTCCTTCTACTTTTCCCCTCATTTACTATTCCTAGCTTGCTTTATGTTTCTTAACACTTGCAAAGCTTATATTTGCTGTTTGTCCTGGGGTTGGCTATTTCTTGTCATTTAGGTGTCATCTCAAATGACACCTTTTCAGAGATGTCTTATTTGACTTTTCATAGGAAAATAGTCACCACGCCCTCATCCATTGATCTCTATTGTATAACTATGACTTTTCTTTATAAAACCACTATTGAAAATCACATCTTTTTCACTATTTATGTGCTATATATTTTGTGTGTCCCTCTGATAAAACATTTCCTTATCTATCTTATTCATCACTAAAATCTCTAGCTCAGTTATACTTGGTAATTATTTGTAGAAGAAAGGAAAGAGGAAGAGAATAAAGGGGAAAAAAGGGGAAGTGTCAATGACCATGCTATCCTGAACAAGCCTGATCCTGTCTGATCTCAGAAGCTAAGCAGGGTTGGGCCTGGTTAGTACTTGGATGGGAGACCACTTAGGAAGACCAGGTGCTGTAGGCATAAAAAGTAAAAAGTAAAAGATTGTAAACTGAAAAGGTCCTTGCAATCTGTGAGGTCTACCAAAGATTACCTTGCCTAAAAAAAAGAAGAAGACAAGAAGAAGAAAAGAAGAAGAAAAGAAGGAGTTGGAGGAGGAGGAGGAAGAGGAGGAGAGAGAAAGGAGGAGAAGGGAACTAAATAAATAAAATATTTGACAATAAAATGAGAAAAAAATGGGAAAATATATTAGAAACAAGAATAAAGACATTTGTTATGATTAAGAAAACTTCATCTACTATTGTTTACATTTTCTTGCTATTTCAGTGAACCTGAAAGATAGAAAGGTTTTACATGAGGGGTGAGTGTAGATATATATATTTTAATTTTCATGCTTTATCTGAGTAAAATTAGGGTATAAAGAAACATAAAAGATACCCACAGAGCACACTCAGGATGTCAGCATTCACAAACCCATGTGCTACCCCTCTAAATTGCACTCTTCCAGCTGGCTTAGTTAATTTTGAAGTGGATAAGCTAATAGTGCCAGATCACATCCAAACAGTATAAAACTGAATAAGAACACAATAGAACAGTGAATAAACAATGGATTATTTCAGTGGCATATAGCAGATACAGTCAAGCCAGACTCAGACAAAATCTTTGGATTCTGTTTAAAAATCAGTGCCTGAGTTATACAGTTAGCAGTTAAGGTAGTCCTTGTAAGTAGTAAGAAATTATTCCAAAGAAGAGAGGGAGAGAGTCAGATAGAAGAGAAAAAGAAAACACAAGGGTTATTGGGTGAGGAAAATAAACTAGAATTAGTGAGTAGTGCATACATGACAATCTACAAGGGATAATATAAAATTCATGAAAACATTAAACAGGAAGAGACAACAATAAGCAGACTGATACATTTAAAAAATAAATACGGAGAATACTGGGGGGAAGAAGGACAAAGGAGAAAGAATAAAAAACAAACAATATAAAAATCCCCTCCTCTACTGAATAATTGAATATAAAATCACATTTTTTTGACTGAAATGATGACTAAATTCCATGTTACACATTAAAGTGTTGGAAATATGTTGCTGAAATCTTATCTACATATCCCTAAGTAAAAACACCCTGTCTGAAACACATTGTCCCCATTATCTCAATCCCCAACCATTTTCTGGGGAAAGGATGCTTCAAAAAAAATTGCTAGTCACTCCAGATTGCTGGGATTAAAACTTCCAAGTGAAGTTTTTAGAATATAGTCCACTTTTTACCTCCTAATATTCTATTTGTGAACTGTATTTTAATGTAAACAAGATATTCCCAGTATCAAGTAAAAGATTGCACAGCTGGACACTAATGATGAATAAAAAAGTTTTTTTCCCCCAAAATGAATAGGTTCTTGACTATTCGATGCCAATGATTACTCAGATATTTTCGAATCAGAGTCTTATGAATAGTTTCTTGATGACACAGCAATCTGAATAAAGTTAATTATTAACATATTAAACATTACAAAATAAGGTGTAATAAGATGACCCAGCCCTCATTTATCCACAGAAACATTGACTTAACAATGATATATGGACCAAAATACCTTTATGAGAATTCCAGAATTGAGTTAAAAGTTGCAGTGCCTGAGGTGAAAACAAAGCTGAGAAAAACAGTAACATCAGAAACATGGCAGAGTGAGAGACATCCCCAGATCTCTCTTCTTGAAACAACAATAAGCTGAAAATTAAACTCAACAAAAAACACCCAAACTGCACACCAGCACATCTGAGCATGGGATCTGTGCATAAGAGCTACCACAGGTCAGAACCCCAGGTGTCTGGTGGTGGACTGGGAGAAATAGAGAAGCTGCCTCTCATAGCGCCAGAGCCCATGTAAGAGGAGGGAGAGGGGAGAAGGTGCAGTGAGTTTCCTGAACTGCTTGCCTGGGGGTGTTGTGATCTCCATGTGACTGGTAGCTGGGCCCAGTCATCAGGGCAGAAGACAGAGTAGCAGGTGGGCAGAAAAGCAAAAGTTGATTTTTACCACTCATGGTTGCAAAACCGAGGCTGAGCAGCAGCCCCCAACCAAAAACCCAGAGGGCCCCACCCCCATACCCACCAAGAGTGATCACCACAAAGTCCCAGGGGAATCTGAGCAAACAGTAACCAAACTGTTGCTAACACTGACAAGAGCTGAGGCTGAGGGTAGCAAGCGTGATTAAAGATCTATAAGGGAAAAAAAGACATTTTTTAGACTTTATATAAAGTAGAGATCCAAGAGGCTTAGATGCCACCTACTGGAAATTAAAAAAAAAAAAAAAAAAAAAAAACCTTCTTTGGAACAGGCTAGGGGCCATTATATAATAAATTTTCTTCTTAAAAAAAGAAAAGCCAAACACACTTCCATTAATTCCCAGGAAGAGAAAAAGTCCATTAAACACCATGAACAACCAAGGTGACAAGACATCTCAGAAAGAAAGAGAAAAATCTCCAGAAAGTAAGCTTATAGACATAGAAATATATGACTTAAATGACAGAGAACTCAGGATGGTACTTCTGAAAAAACTCAATTTGATATCAATAATTTCAGGATTTGAAACACAACTAGCTGAGCAGAATGAGTTCTTTAGTGAAGGGATTGAAACCCTCAAAAAGAACCAAATAGACTTTCTAGAGATAAAGAACAAACTGCAAGAGTTGAAAAATGAAAGAGCAAGCTTGGGAAATAGAGTCGACCAAATGGAGGAAAGTATCAGTGATATTGAAGACAGAAATCAGAAATAAGAGAGAAACCAAAGAATAAAAAATACTGAAAGAGAAATACAAGAACTAGCTGATAACATTAGGAGAGGAAACATAATAATAATAGGCATTATTGAAAGCGAGGAAAAGGAGTAGGGACGAAAAGTATTTTCAGACAAATCATTGATGAGAATTTCCCAAGTAGAAGGAATGAGCTGGAGTTTAGAATTCAAGAAGTCAACAGAACACCCAATTTTCTCACTCAAAAAGGCCTTCACCAAGACACATTGTATTAAAATTATCAAAAATCAACGACAAAGACAGAATTCACAGGGCAGCCAGGGAAAAGAAGATGGTAACCTATAAAGAAAAACTCATTAGATTATCATTGGACTTCTCAGCACAAATCTTACAAGCCAGAAATGAGTGGAATCAAATATTCAAACTATTAAATGAAAGGAACTACCAGCCTAGAATAATGTATCCAGCTAAGCTCTTCTTCACATATGAAGGAGAAATAAAGACCTTTGCAACATATAAAGATTCAGAGAATTCTCCACTATGAGGCCTACACTATAGGAAATATTGAAAGAGGACAGCTCGCCTAAAACAAAATGACAAAAAAAAAAAAAAACAAACATAATTAGGAGTAAGGTGACTAGTGGGCTGATAGAAGGAGAGGAGTGCAACCCTTATTAAAAACAGGGCGTTATAAGCTTAAAAATAAGAAGAGACTTGCTATGGCAAGATAGTAATGAATATTCAGCATACATAGAATCAAATTGAGATAACAATGATTAAAAAGGATAGGATTAAAAGATCCAAATTTGCAAAGGGAAAAAGAGATAAGGCGCACACAGAAGAAAATGAATAACTGTGTGTGTGTGTGTGTGTGTGTGTGTGTGTGTGTATAACTATCTTTTTCATATTTGTGTTGGTAACCACACACCTTAGAGTCAGAACTGAAGTATATAACATAAAAGAAGAAGAACCAAAGGCAAAACCCACAAAAGCCAACCAAAACAAAGAAAACAGAAACACAAGGTCAAGGAAGCAATGGAAACACCTAGCTATCAGAAAGCAAAAGTAAAATGGCTACAAGAAGACCTCATATATTAATAATTACCCTAAATGTAAATGGACTGAACTCACCAATGAAAAGGCACAGAGTTGCAGAATGGATAAAAAACAAAACACAACCATATATTGCCTCCAGGAGACACATCTACACTCCAAAGACAAATATAGACTCAAAGTGAAAGGGTGGAAAAGAATATTTCAAGCAAATGGTATACAGAGAAAAGTGGGAGTAGTGGTACTAATATCAAATTTCAAAATCAAAAATGTAAAGAAAGATACTGAGGGACACTTCATAATGATAAAGGGCATCATACACCAAGAAGACATAACACTTACTAATATCTATGCTCCCAGTCAGAGAGCCCCAAAATATGTAAAGCAATTACTAACAGAACTTAAGGGAGAAACAGGCCAAAACACTATCATAGTAGGGGACCAAAACACCCCGCTGTTAGATATGGACAGATCATCCAAACAGAAAATCAATAAGGAAATAACATCCTTAAATAACACATTAGACCAATTGGACATAATCGACATTTACAGAGCCTTCTATCTCAAAACAGCTGCTATATATTCCTCTCTTGTGCACATGGAACTTTCTCAAGAATCGACCATATACTGGGACACAGAGATAGCCTCAACAAATATAAGAGGGTTGAAATCATACCAACCATATTCTCTGATCATAATGCTTTGAAACTAGAGGTCAACTGCAAAAAGAAATCAGGAAGAATCATCAATATATGGATATTAAACAATATACTACTGAAGAATAACTGGGTCAGTGAAGCAAAAAAAGAGAAATCAAGAAATGCATAGATATGAACAATAATGGTAGTACAATATATCAAAACTTTTGGGACATAGCAAAAGCATTCATAATAGGAAAGTTCATATCATTACAGGCCTAGCTCCAAAAACAAGAGCTAGCCCAAATAACCAATCTAACTCTTTATCTTAAAAAACTAGAACAAGAAAAACAACTGAAACCTAAAGTCAGCAGAAGAAAAGAAAAAATCAAAATTAGAGCAGAAATCAATAAAATTGAAAACAACAACAACAAAAATAATAGAAAAAATAAATACGACAAGGAGCTGGTCCTTTGAGAAGGTTAATAAAATTGACAAACCTCTGGCTAGGCTCACAAAAGAAAAAAGAGAAAGGACACAAATAAAATCAGGAATAAAAGAGGGGAAAATACAACTGACACCACAGAAATACAAAAAATCATACAAGAATACTATGAAAAAGTATATAACACCAAATTTAATAACCTCGAAGAAATGGACCAGTACGTAGAAAAATACAATCTTCCTAGACTGAATCAAGAAGAACTGGAAAATCTCAATAGACTGATCAGCAGTATGGAAATTGAAACGATCATCAAAACCTACCAAAAAGTAAAAGTCCAGGACCAGATGGCTTCACCAGTGAATTCTACCAAACATTCAAAGAAGATTTAATACCTATTTTCCTCAAACTCTTCCAAAAAATCGAAGAGGAGCCATATTTCCCAACTCGTTTTATGAGTTCAATATCACCCCGATACCAAAACCTGATAAAGATAACACCAAAAAAACTAAAGACCAATATTTCTCATGAACACAGTTGCAAAAATCCTAAATATGAGCAAACTGAATACAGCAACATATTCAAAAGATTATACACCACAATCAAGTCGGCTTTATCCCATGAGCACAGGGATGGTTCAATATATGCAAATAAATTAATGTTGATACACCACATAAATGAATTAAAAAATAAGAGTCATATGATCATATCAATAGATGCAGAAAAAGTCTTTGACAAAACACAGCACTCATTTATGATCAAAACACTTCACAAAATCAGTATAGAAGGAAAGTACCTTAACATAATAAAGGTCATATATGACAAACCCTCAGCCAACATTATACTCAATGGTGAAAAACTAAAAATCTTCCAAGATCAGGAACAAGGCAAGGCTGTCCACTATCACCACTTCTATTCTATATAACATTAGAGGCCCTAGTGAGTGCACTCAGACAAGAGAAAGATATCAAAGGCATCCAAATAGGAAATGAAGAAGTCAGACTGTCACTATTTGCAGATGACATGATTATCTATATGGAAAACTCTAAAGACTCCACAAGAACACTACTAGAAACAATAAGCAAATAGAGTAGTCTCTGGGTACAAAATCAATGTTCAAAGATCCATAGAGTTCCTATATTCTAAAAATGAAGCATTAGAAAAATAAGTGGAAAAATAATTCTATTTGCAGTTGCAACAAAAAGAATAAAATGCCTAGGAATAAATTTATCAAAACATGTGAAGGACCTATATAATGAAAACTATAAGAAATCGAAGAAGATATAAAAAAATGGAAAGAGATTTCATGTTATTGGATTGGAAGAATCGACATAGTTAAAATGACCATATTACCTAAAGCATTATACAGATTTAATGCAAGCCTCATCAAAACCTCATTGGTATTTTTTAAAGAAATAGAACAAAAAAAATCATCACTTTTATATGAAAGCACAAAAGACCCTGAATTGCCAAAACCATCCTGAGAAAAAAGAACAAGGCTAGAAACATCACTCTGCCCAACTTCAAATTATACTATAAAATGACAGTAATTAAAACAGCATGGTACGGCAGCAAAACAGACACACGGACCAGTGGAATATAATTGAGAGTCTAGAAGTAAATTCATATTTATACGGGCAAATAATTTTCAACAAAAAAGTCAAAAACATACAGTGGATAAAGCAAAGCCTCTTCAGTAAACAGTGCTGGGAAAATTGGAAGGCCACCTGCAAAAAAAAGAAATTAGATTGTTGTCTATCACCACATACTAAAATTAACTCAAAGTGGATTAAGGACCTGAATATAAGACTTAAAACAATAAAATGCATATAAGAAAATATAGGAACTAAACTCAAGGACCTTGGTCTTAAAGAGGATTTTATGAATTTGACTTTAAAGGCAAGAGAAGTAAAAGCAAAAGTAATTGAATGAGACTACATCAAACTAAAAATCTTCTGTTCACAAAAGAAATCGTTAACAAGGTAAAGAGACAATCATCTGAATGGAAAAATATATTTGCAAGCAATGCCTCCAATAATGGCCTAATATCCAAAGTATACCAAAAAACAAAAAACAAAAAGACAAAAAACCTCATATGCTCAATAACAACAACAAAAACAAACAATCCAGTCAAAAAATGGGCAGAAGACCTGAACAGACCCTTCTTCCTAGAGGACATACAAAAGGCCAACAAATATTTGAAAAGATGCTCGACATCGCTAGCTATTAGGGAAATGCAAATCACAACCACATTGAGACACCATCTCATACCTGTTAGAATAGTTATAATCAACAAGACATTTAATAACAAATGTTGGAGAGGACACAGAGAAAAAGGAATCCTCATTCACTGCTGGCGGGACTGAAAATTGGTACAGCTGTATGGAAAACAGTATGGAGGTTCCTCAAAAACTAAGAATTGATCTACCATATGATCCAGCAATCCCTTTACTAGACATTTACCCCAAAGACTTGAAAACCCATATCCAAAAAGATATTTGCACATCGATGTTCATAGCAGCATTATTCAGTGGCCAGGACATGGAAGTAACTGAAGTGTCCTACAATCGATGATTGACTAAAGGCCTGTGGTACATATACACAATGGAATATTCCTCAGCCATACGAAGAGATTAAACACTGCCATTTGTGACAACATGGATGGAACTCGAGATAATCATGCTAAGCTAGACAGAAACAGCTGAAAATCACATGATATCACTTATATGTGGGATACAAACCTAAAAGCAACAAATAAACAGGACAGAGACTTATGGACATGGACAATAGACTGGTGGTTATCAGAGAGTAGGGGCGAGGGGGTAAAGGAGAGGTAGATGAGGGGAAATTTTTAAATCATTTCAATTAAATTAATGAATTAATTTTTCAAAAGTTAAAAAAAAAATAAGCTGAGAGAAACAGCATAGAAACAGATAAGAAAAACAAGTTCACTTTACCTTCATCAACCTGTTCTCCAAATCAGCATAGCTTAGTGCCAGGAGAGAATTTCCTAGTCTGTGACTATTCCCTTAGGGGAACTCTTAAGAGTAGAACCTAAGAGTTATGGCTTTTTTGGAGAGCTGCCTAAGGAACTGGTTTCCATATCACCTCACTTGGAGGACTGACAATACCAATATGCTTTGCATGCCTTGGGGCCTCTGAAAACAAAGATAGGTGGTGGGTGATTGTTGCAGCCAACACAGCACAGCACAACCTAAGGGTTCTCCCACAGGAAGGAGGGAGAAAAGTGGAGCATGTGTCTCACATTCCAGCTTTTTGTAGGACTGTTAAAGGGACTGGTTTCTGTCTTGCCTCAGTTGGAGCACTGACAAAACCAACATAGTTTGAATGTGTGGGGACTGCTCAGAACATAGGAAAGGGGTGGGTAGCTTGCTATGGCTAACGCAGCACAAAACGACCAAGAGAAGATGCACAACTGGAGGTTTCTTCCTCATTCAGAAGGGACAAGAGTGGAGCATATGTTAAGGGTTCTGGTTTTTCAGAGGCTGCCTGAGGTACTGGAACATGACTCAGGGCACTGACCGAAAGCTAGTGTACTCTGAATGTCTAGTGACCACTGAGAATGAGAAGGCTGGGCAGCTTACTACTGTAAAACTTGAGAATTTGCAGTGTCATAAATGTAAGTTTCGGCTACTCAACAGACAGTCTGACTCATGATTAACAGGCGTCCTTTATTGAAAGGAAAGCGGTCCCGGGCAAGGTTCTCTGGCCCCGAGGAAAGGGGCCAGATAAGTCGTACCCAGGTGGGGTGAGGGCACGGTTTTAAGGGTCGCGTCCAGGAAGGGAAAGATTCAAAAAGGCAAAAGTATAGTGCGGGGCTCTTTAATTGGTGCAGCGGTGTGGCGCCACAGTGTAGTCCTGGCACCCGCAGATTGGTCCATGGACATCAGATGGCTAGCAGGTGGGAGATAGGGGTGGGGACCTGACATCCTTGGGGCCTTTTCCAGGAGCACTGGCCTTACGTCCCACCCTGTTTTGTGTAATAGGGTACCGACTCAATCTATAGCTACTTCCTGCTGAGAAGAAGTGAAGTGGTTGGGGGGTCTAAGGCCGGGACTTCAGGAGGAAGCGAGCATATGGATATAAAAGTAGCTGGTTGACTGTGATCCGGAAGACATCGTGGATGTGTTCCATGCATCACAGGGTGGAGCATGCTTCAGGCGAGTGAGGTGGTACCAGCACTGATGACCAAGGAGTTTGGCAGCTGTCAGTGTGGTCAGGATGACAGTGTGTGGATCTGACTATCGAGGTTCTAGTGCCCCAGGCTGTAGCTGCCGAAGGAGAGAGAGATAAGGTAGATAAGAGATCAGTGGTGGGGGAATTATGGGTAACGTTGATCAGTGAATAAGTGGAAGGGTCAAGCAGGGTTAGGTAGAGTTAGAGAGGGTGGTGAGGCCAGGGCATCTCGGAGCTTAGAAAAATACTGTTTAACAAGAGCTGGAACAGACATAATAAAGACTATAAAGTAAAATAAATTATTTTAATACGATATAGAATCTTTGTTTCTTTAGTGTTTTGCTCACAGGTAAAGAAAAATCTTTTACAGATCAATAATCCAAACTCTAGTTTTGTGTCAGTACACTGTTGATATTAAAGTTCATTTTAAAACCTTATGATAAATACTTTTAATTTTAGCCAACTTGACTGTATAAAACAAGATTTTCTTTCTCTTTTTCTTTACATCTTCATATGTTCATTTATGTTCTTGCCCTTTATTTTCCTCTCAGCATTTCTCTTCACAAACCTTCTACCACTTTCCTCATTCATTCGGTTTGCCTCTTCTCACTCAGAAATAACCAACTTTAAGACAAAAACCTTTCCTTCAATCCCCTTCAAAATAAATCTCCATACTTTATACCTTCTGTTACTAAAAACATTTTCCTTTCCATCATAATTAGAATTCTTAATTGAACTACCATATTACATGTAACACAGACAAATATAGATAAGAGGCCATGCATACACTCATATTTCCCCATCATCAGTATTTGTAACCTCAATGGGTGTGCACATTGAAAGAGGTTGGGTCCCGAGAGAATTCATTTCCCCCTTCAGAGTCCAAGGGTGAAGCAGAAGAAAATTCCTGATTACAGAGAACATGAGAGGAAGGGGTTTTTAGCCTGATGAGGATGGGGTCATGGTGAGCCACAATGATAGGGGTGAAAGTATCCCAAATGATGGGGTCAATGGGTTGAGAGGATTTGGGAGCCGAGGACAAGGGTGTCGGGGAAGAGGAAGAGCGGTCAATCATGGCCATCAGCAAGGGGGCCTCGGAGGGTGTCTGGAAGCAGGGAAACTATAAAGTCACTAGAAGTTTGGACAGGACATCTCTTCCTAACAGGGGAGTTGGGCAAGAAGGGATGATTAGGAAGGAATGAGAAAGAGATCCCTGAGCTGACAGAGCAGTGGCCTGGTCTGGAGGGGTTTGGTAGTAATCCTGTCAATCCCGGTAATCGAGATCTAGGAAGGAGTTAGAGGCCCTGCAAATGAGGAGAGAACCGAATAAGAAGCCCCTATATTTATCAGGAAATTGATAGACTTAACCACCACTTGGAGCATTACCCTGGGCTCAGCTTGGGTAATGGAGGTCCCCGAGTCCAGGCGTCTTCAGTCGTCGGTGAAGCCAAGTAGCTGGAGGGCGGGGTTAGTGTCTGCCGCTTGTAGGGTGGGGCCACTGCGTGGAGGCGCAAGAGCCAGGCCCCACTGTAGGCAGTCAACTTTCCAGTGGCCTATTTGGGCGCACAATGGGCAAGGCTGGGTGGACTGTCATGGATTTGGGCATTGGCGAGCCCAGTGGCCCTCCTTTCCGCACTTGAAGCAAGCTCCGAGTGGAGCCGCAGTCTTCTGGGGACGCCCTTTTTGAGGAGGACAATTTTCGAGAGCCGGCCTCAGGGCGGCTACAAGGGCTTGGGTTTGGAGATCTACCTTTTGTTTTAGTTTGGCCTTGCGGTCAGCCTCAGCTGTCTCTTCTCGGCTGTCTCTTCTTGGGCATGATAAACTTTAAAGGCCATTTTAACCAGATCTCAGAGGGGGGTCTGGGGACCGTGCTTGGTCTTGGAAAGTTTCTTTCTAATATCTGGGGCCGATCGGGAGATGAATCAGTTGGCCAAGGTGGCGGCTCCCACCGGGGATTCGCGGGTCAGTCTCGTATGGAGAACAAGAGCCTCGGTCAGTCAATTAAGGAACATGGCTGGGTTTTGACCTGGGCCTTGCATAATACTATCTAGTTTGAGCAAATTGATGACCTTATGGGCCGCAGTCTCCATGCCTTCTAAGAGGCACTCGACCATGTGTTTTACTTGGTCTCGTCCTCATTACCCTTTTTGGTAATTCCAGCCTGGGTCTGTGTCGAGAAATGCTGTGGGGCCCGGGGGGGGGGGGGGGGGGGGGGGGGGGGGGGGGCACTCAGGCGTGGGGTTGGCAAAATGGCATTGGTCAGCAAGGGTTCTTGCTGCCGACCAAATGGCCTGTCATTCGTCAGGGGTGGTGGTAGAGCCTATAATATAAATGTCTTGGAAGGTGAGGGCGTAAACCCAGGTGAGCTGGATAAATTGTTTGATATAGTTTGAGGGGTTGGTGGAAAAGGAACCCAATTTTTGATCTATGTGTGTGAGGTCTCGAAGAGAAAAAGGAACATGAATGTGTGCTAGGCCTTCAGCGCCGCCACCTGGCCGAGGCGGAGGAGAGAAGCTGAGGGAGGGACCTCGCAGAAGGAGGGGGACGTGGAGGGGGCGGTAATTTTGGTGGTGTCATGAGAGCGGGTATAGGCACTGACAGGTGGGCAGGGAGCATGAGGTGGGGTTGGAGGGGGTTGCTGGGAGATCGGGGCGGGTGGATCTGGTGGACTGAGAGAAAGGATGGGGGCAGGGGGAAGTGGTTGAGGTGAGGGAGGAGACTGTCAATGGGTCGGTTGTAGCTGGGGAGGAGGCGGGGAGGGGAGTAAAGGAGGCGACTGGGCATGGGTAGATGGTGGAGGAGCAGGAGAGGCGTGGAGATGGAGGATGATAAGGCTGGGGGAGGAGGATGCTGGGGGAGGAGGATAGGGCGTTAGAGGTCGGTTGGGAGGAGCAACTGACTCTTCAGGAGCAATGAATGGTAAGAGGATGAAGAGTCTTAAGGCTTTGGAGGCACGGAAGGTTCTGGGGAGGCAGCGGAGGGTGACGGGGACTTGGGGGAAGCCATGGTCAATAAGATTTGGGAAAGGGAACAGTGGGTACTGAGGGTAAGGTGGGACCACAGAGTAAAGAACGCCTGACATAAGGGACCTCAGACCACTTTCCATTTTATGACAGTAATTATCTAAATCATGGAGAATATTAAAATCAAACGTCCCAGTAGATGGCCATTTGGAATCATTATCGAGGGGATATTGAGGCCTGGACTCGGTGCAGAAGAAAATGAGCGGTTTAGGGCAGATGTCCTTATCTAAGCATAAAGTTTTCAAGTTAGACAAGAGGCATTGTAGGGGAGAGGTTGCCTTGGATTTGGAGGGAGCGTTCCCCATGGCTGAATGGGCCTCTCCCTTCCGGACACTTGTTTTCCAACAGCCACAGGTGTCCCCGTGACAGAGGGAAAAGGTCGGAATGGGGATGGGATTGAGTGGTGTGGACGTGTCCGGTCCACCCAACCCCGATAGGCCTGGCCTAACGGAGGAGCGCCTCTAACGCGGCTGCGCTTTCAACAGAGGCCTCCAAGAGAGACAGAGAGAGCATTATCCAGCCAAGGAGAGTGGACCCGATGGAGTCTAGGATGACTTACCCCATTTCCTGTCAGACGGTGGCGTGGTCCTGGTAGCTGACAGATTTTCTGGGAATGGCGGGATGGGACCTTCGTCTCCTCAAGGAGAGAGGGCATTCTTTCTTGCCCCAAGTTGGGCACCAAGAATGTAAGTTTCAGCTGCTCAACAGACAGAGTCTGACTCATGATTAACAGGCGTCCTTTATTGAAAGGCAAGCGGTCCCGGGCGAGGGTCTCTGGTCTCGAGGAAAAGGACCAGAGAAGTCGCACCCAGGCGGGGTCAGGGCAGGGTTTTAAGGGTTGCGTCCAAAAAGGGGAAGATTCAAAAAGGTAAAAAGCATAGCGTGGGGCTCTTTCATTGGTGCAGCAGTGTGGCGCCACAGCGTGGTGCTCTTTCATTGGTGCAGCAGTTTGGCCATGAGTGTAGTCCTGACACCCAGGGATTGGTCTATGGGCTTCAGGTGGCTAGCAGGCGGGAGCTAAGGGCAGGGACCTGCCCCTGGGCAAGCCTTGGGGCCTTTTCTGGGAGCACTAGCCTTACAATAAACAGACACCAGAAGGTGCAACCGTTATAAGCTCCTCAAAAAGAAATCGGCAATTGAGAAATTAAACACAGGCCCAGAGAAGTCATGTTGCCCACCAAAAAGTTTTTAGAGGCCCTCAGAATCTCTGGCCAAGCTTACTGATGAGTGTTTTGCCCCATATGAAGTCAATCTGTAAAGACTGGAAGAGATAGCTACATTTTCAAATGCAAAAATCCCAATAAAAAGTTACAGAGCTCATAAAGAAAGAAAAAAACAAGGTCCAATCAAAGGAACAAAATAACTCCAGTAAACAAATTTAAAGTAACAGAGGTACATGAATTACCTGGAAAAGAACTCAAAATAACCATCATAAATGTGCTCAATGAGCTCAAGACAATGAATGGGAAAAAAATGACAGTATCCATAGCAGATTTAATCAATCAGAAGAAAGTATAAGGAAACTTTAAGATAGGTCGTTTTAAATTATCCAAACAGCGAAACAAATAGAAAGCAAATTTAAAAAATAATAATAAAGAGAAAACCGAAGGGATTTATAGGACACCATTAAATAGACCAATATTCCCATTATGGGAGTCTCAGAAGGAGAAGGCAGAGTGAAAGGTGCAGAAAGCTCTTTAAACAATGGCTGAAAAATATCCCAAATATGAGAAAGAAATGGGCATTGAGTTATAAAAAGTCTGATTTAAATGAATTCACAGGTATTCAATCAGAGACATATTTTTAATCAAACTGTCAAAAATTAAAGACTAAGAGAGAATTTTGAAAGCTACAAGAGAAAGGGACTCATCATATACAAGAGAATCCCCATAGGACTATAAGTCAATTTTTCAGTAGAAACTTTATAGTCCAGGAGGGAGTGGTACGATATATACAAAGAGCACAAAGAAAAAACTGCCAACAAAGAAATACAACATCTGGTAAAGCAATCTTCAGAAACAAGAGACAAAGACATTTCCAAACAAATGAAAACTAAGGACATTCATCACCACTAGACCTTTCTTATAAAAGAAAAAGCTAACGAGAGTCTAAAATTGAAATAAAAGGCTAGCAAACAGCACTATGAAAGTATAAAGATTGTTGGAAATATTAATATATCAATAAATAGAGAATACTGGAATACTGCAATGGTAGTATATAAATCACATTTAATTTTGGTATATAGATTAAAAGACAACTATAAAAAATAACTATACACAAAAAAATGAGTATAGAAGGAACAAACTTCAACATAATAAAGGCCATCCATGACAAACTCACAGCAAATATATACAGTTGTAGAAGACTAAAAACTTTTCCTCCAATATCAGGAACACTCTTATTCAACATACTAAAATGCCTAGCTAGAGCAACTGGCAACATGAAGAAATAAAAGTCATTCACATTGAAAATGAAGAAATAAAATTGTCATTATTTGCAGATGACATGATCTTATGTATAGAAACTCTAAAGACTCAGCAATGACAACAATAACAAAACTGTTGGCTCTAATCAACAAATTTAGTAAAGCTACAGGGTATAAAATCAATGTACAGAAATCAGTAGCATTTCTATGCACTTACAACAAAATATCTGAAAAAGAAATAAAGAAAACTCTAACATTCATAATAGCATCAAAAAAATAAAATACCTAGGAATAAATTTCATCAAGTGAAAAACCTGTAGATGAAAACTACAAGACTCGACTGAAAGAAAGTGAAGAAGACATAAGCAAATAGAAAGATATGCTATGTTCATAAATCAAAAGAATTTATGTTAAAATGGTTATACCACCTAAAACCATCTATAGATTCATTGCAATCTTTATCAAAATTTCAAAGATATTTTTTCCACAGGATAAAAAATAAACAATCTTAAAATTTGTATACCACAAAAAACTTTGAATAACCAAAACCATTATGAGAAAAAGGAGAAAGCTGGAGGCATTATACTCCCTGATTTTAAATTATACTATAAAGCTATAGTAATTAAAATAGTATGTCACTGGCAAAAAAAAAAAAAAAAATTAGACACAGATCAATGGAACTCATATTACACTATACACAAAAACACCTCAAAAAAATTAAAGACTTAAACATAATACCTAAATCTATAAAACTCTTAGAAGGAAACATAAGGGAAAAAATTTATGATATTGGTCTTGGCAATGATTTCATGGATATAACACTGAAACATAGGCAACAAAAACAAAAATAAACAAATGGGACTACATCAAGCTAAAAAGTTTCTGCACAGCAAAGGAAACAATTAACAGAGTGAAAAGATAATCTACAGAATGAGAGAATATATTTGCAAACCATATATCTGATAAGGGGTAAAAATCAAAAATATGTAAGGAATCCCTACAACTCAAAAGCAAAACAAATCAACAAACAAAAACAATTTTAAAGTGAGTGAAGAACTTGAATGGACATTTTACCAAAGATATATAAATGGTCGAAGGGCATATAAAGATACTCAGCTTCACTAATCATTAAGAAAATGATAATCAAAATCACAAGAAGGTACAACCTTACATTTGTTAGAATAACCATTACACACACACACACACACACACACACACACACACACATGCACACACAAATCAGTGTCAGTGAGGATGTGGAGAAATTTGAAAATTTATGCATTATTGGTGGGAATGGCAAATAGCCATTATGGAAAAGAGTATGGTGGTTCCTCAAAAAATTAAAAATAGAGGTCGTGGTTCCATAATGTAGCAGTCAGCACATTTGCTTTACATGCACAAGGTCCTGGGTTCATGCCCCAGTGGAGCCATAGTCCATGATCTACAACCATAACACCCTGAACAAACTGGATGTCTGATCTGGGAAGATAAGCAGGGTTGGGCCTGGTTAGTACTTGGATGGGAGACCACCTAGGAAGACAAGGTGCTATAGGCATAAATAATAATAATAATAATAATAATAATAATAATAAATAATAAATAGAACTACTATATGATTCAGTAATCCTGCTTCTGGATATTTATCCAAAAGAATTGAAATCAGAATATAGAAGATATATTTGCACTCCCATGTTCATTGCAGCATTATTCACAATAGCCAAGAGGTAAAAACAACCAAAATACACATTGCCAGATGAATGGATAAAGAATATGTGGTATACACATACAATGGAATATTATTGTCATAAAAATAGAAGAAATTCTGTCACATGGATGGATCTTGAGGACATTATGCTAAATGAAATAAGCCAGTCATAGAAGGGCAAATAATGAATTATTCCACTTACAGTCATGCATCACTTAATAACTGGGATATGTTCTGAGAAATGTATCATTAGGCGATTTTGTCATTGTGTGAACATCATAGATTGCACTTACATAAAACTAGATGATATAGCCCACTATACACCTAAGCTATGTGTTATGGCCTATTGTTCTTAGGCTATAAGGCAATACAGCATGTTATTGTACTAAATACTATTGAAAATTGCAATGTTTTGTGCTGCGACATTACAGTGCCTACAATGTCACTAGGCAGTAGGAATTTCAGTTCCATTTTAATCTTATCGGACCATCATTATATATGTGTTCTGTCCTTGACTAATGTTATGTGATGCATAATTGTATATAAAATGGAGTCACTTATATGACTATCTGAAATAGTCAAACCCGCGCACACAAAAAAGTAGAATGGTGATTGCCAGGGGGTGGTGGCAGAAGAAAATAGAGAACTACTATTCATTGGGTTTAGAGTTTCAGTCATACAAGATAGAAAAGCTCTAGAGATCTATGATATAACCGTGTGTTTAGAGAAAATGATACGGTATTGTACACTTACATTTTTGTAAACAAGGTAATGACATGTTATGTTTTATACCACAATTTAAAAATTATAATTTGTAATATCCATCAAAAAAGAATTTCTTTTATAGATATAATAGAATTTTTTAATCTATAATTTATTTTTTATTTATATACTTAGTTCAATGACAAAAAGTAATCACTGTAATATTAAATTACCTTGGTAAATATGGTAGTTTACAGTAGAAAATATTGATCATCACATACTAACTGAAAAATAACAATTTCCTAGCCTCAATTTTTTAATTAGAATATAAAATTATAAATTAAAAATTCAATCCCCACCTGAATAATGAAATTCCAGAATCACTCCATATGAGGGATAAAAAAAACATTTTCTTAAAGCTAAGATTCTTATTTTATCTCTCTGGAGGAGCTTCTGTCCTCTAAGAGAGAACCCACCATAATATAAATCATATTATAATGATAATCAAAGGGACTTCTACAGATTAATGATGTTCATTACATTTCCTCTGAATTGTCCTAACCCAATGGACAGCAGCCCAAACATGTATGTACAATCTAAATCATTGTGCTTAAAAAGTCTAATGTTTCCTTCATGTCTTTAAATGTTGCTACTGGCCCACCACAACATGAGTTCCACTGTCCACTTCTCTCATACAGCCTTTCATACAACATAAAATCTTCAGTCTTGGCATTAGGAGAATCTTCCAACCAAATAAAATTGTGACTTGCTCACATCCCTCCTTTTCCCATATGATCATGGCAAAATGGGTTAATGGGCAAATTCACCATGGACTCAATAAAATTGTGAAGAGGCAAGACTTTGTGGTTCATGGGGGAATTTGGGGAATGGCTCACATAGCTAGGCTGATAAAAATACTCATTCACTCATCTCTATAAGGTCAAGAAATCCTGCCATTCTGATATTCACTATGTCCCCAACACTTTGCAAGTGTTCAATAAAAATTATTTGAATGAATGAAGGAGAAAAGGTCCAAGGTTATATGAATCCAGTCTAGAAAAGGGTAATTAAGCAAAAGTTCATGCCTTGACAGCATATTCAAATACTAAACAAACAGCTCTATGATTTCTATGTCTTTATAATGTTCACCATCATAAAATCTACAAATTCAGAGTCAATTTCAGTTTATAAAATTTATTTAAGTATTCGCAGAATTTATTCATTTATGCTTTTTTCATAAAAGGTATTATTAAAAGCTTGTTAGCTGAATCAGAGAATTGACAATTCAATTTTTCATAATTTTACCCAAAGGGTGACATCCTCATTGTACGATGCTACACCTACTAGTATAATATTAAGACAGAACCTTAAAGTTCATGGAGAAAGACTACCTCAATATCTGAGATTGTATACTATACAGAACAAATAGTCAATTTAGTTCCGTATAATCTACAAAAAAATTTATATTCCAGGTTAAGCTTAAACCCTAATGTTATCAAAAATTAAATGAATCCATTGGTCCAGTATCTTATGTTCTATAAATCTTTCTTTAAAAAAAATTAAACTAAATAAATTCTTACAATTCATGCATTGTTAGGATTGTCCAGTATTTTCATCTCAAGTAAATAATTATATTTATTCATATCAGTAGCTGTTGCAAACATTTATCATTCTTTCTTAAATCACTTATCTGGACTCACCCACTCATTTTTAACAGATGGCCTAGCCTCCTACCTCACAGAGAAAATAGCAACCATCAGTCACAAACTCCACCTCCCATATTATCTGCATGTTTCCCAGCTTTCCCTCCTTCCCTTCTGTCCCACAGGATGCCTTGCCTTTCTTCTAAAGATAACACCTTTATCTGTATTTTTTATTTCATCTTCCCATCCCTTCCTTCCTTTCTTTCCCTTTTCATATGCTTCTTCAATAAATGTTTATTAAGTGCCTTCTAGTGCCAGGATATTCTAAGCCTGGGAATACAGTGTTAAACAAGACAGACGAAGTCCCTCTCCTTATAGCTTTTCCATTCTATCGTGTGTCCTCCAAGGTCTTTTTAATGTTCACCTTTTTTATCTTCAATATAGTCTCTCAGTGGCTCTTCCCTTCAGCTTACAGACCTGTTTAACTCATCCTCGTATTTAAAATGCATCTGCTCATTTTGCTGACCTTCAAGGCATGTTTCTTTCCCTTACTGATCCAATTCTAGAATCAGCTGTAGTTTTCGTCTCTACTGCAGGCAATTTTTCTTTTATTCTTTGTATTCTCATGAAACATTTATTCTCAGTCTTTGACACAGTCTTCTTTCCTTTGAATTTTATAAATTGTAGTAGAAAATCTATAGTTTATTCTCTTGACCATACTTTTTGTTACTACTTCTTTCTCTGTCTGCATCCTTACTACTGCATTTCTCAAAATTCCTACTTTGGCCTTCTTTTCTCTTTCTACCCATTTTCCCTGAAACATCCTTCCCATACCCATTGTTTCAACTCCTACCTATATGCTAATGATTCCTAAATTTTAAATGCTCATACCCTCCTGAATTCCTTATCTACATTTTCAAGTACCCAAATGACATTCTCACTTAAATGCCCACCAGCATCATGTGCTAATGAGATGATACCTATTGCCACAAAGTAGCATGGGTGGGGGTGGGGGGGATAAGTATTACCAGCTATGGTAATAAAAGTCTCTAAAATTTGAGAGGTTTAATGAAATAAAATTTATTCTTGCTCACATAATATCCATTTGTTGTTGGTGGTGGTGGTATGGTACAGGGGTGAAGGTGATTCTGGGACCCAAATTCACAGAAACTCTTATTATTATGTGGCTTCTAAGGTCATCCAGGAGGGTTTTATCCAGCCAGTAGATGGAAAAAGAGTTCATTGGATGGCGTGGAAGATGTTTATGCACCAATTCGGAAAGTGGAATACTTCGTTTTCACCCATATTTCATTAAATAGAATTCAGCCATGTGGACTCATGTAGTCATGACAGACTTTTGCAGTAACAGACTTTTGTTTCTAGTCTGTTAAATAATGATTGAGAGTATAAAAATGAAGACTATCAGGTTGTTTTTCTTTCTGGAAGCACAATGGTAGTATATAGTTCCTAAATTAATGTTCATGGAATCAAAATTTGCCTATTAAGAGAAAGAAAATGCTCGGGAAGCAACTGGTCTCACTATCTTCTATCTTTATTTCCTTTAATCCAACCTCAGATAATTACTAGAATGTCATATATTTCTTTCTTTTTTTTTCATTCTGTCAGGCATGAGTGACAGGAGCCAAGGCCCAGCTCTATAACCATAGAAACTTCTCTTGAAGACCTTCCTTAAGCACCTACCAGAAATACCTCCCTTTTAGGGTTATAAATTACTCCACATCCTAGAGCACAAAGGCCATAAAAGCTGCTGGCTAAATCAGCTACAAATGCATGCGCAGAAAGTACTGCCCATAACTTCAGCCTCGTTATACTATCATTATAATATCATGACTATGCCTTGAAGTTCACGAATCTAATTATAACAGACTGAATTCTGGGTAAACACATGCACAGTAGGCAAAACTATATAGTAGCCAGATGACCTCAAATACAGATCATCTAGGACTTCTCATCAGGGCCCAAATATAAACAGATTTCCCCATTTCTGAATTGTTAAGCATTCCTGGCTGGAAACCTGCCCCTCCCTTTGGAGTGTACTGTCTTATCTATTCACTTTCTAAATTCCACAGGACTGCAGCCTTCCTTAGAGCAGCCAGTATCCTTCTAAAATGTACTTTCAGTAAATATTTTTTTCTCAATCTTGCTGACTTGTAATTCTTTGATGCATCGGCAGGGAAGAGCCGAGGGACAACAACACATAATGCCACTGTCCTCCTCCTCCTCCCCCACACCGCTGGGGCAACGCTGGATTTCACCTCACTCCAGCGGTGACAGTTCCTTACTTTTTCCTCTTTAAATTAATAAAGTTGGTTTTCTAGTAGTAAAAGATGAATCTTCCTAAAATTTAGTTAATTCACTTCATTTCCTACATTCAGACATTCAACAATTGTCCAATGATTCTAAGAAAAAGTGCATATTGTATTACAAAAGCCTTCCAATAGGAATCCAGCTAACCTTACCTGTCACTGAGCTTGTTTGCCATTAATTCAGCATCTCTCTAGCCTCTCTGAGGTCTGAAGAAGCTGAGACCAAAGAGAATGCTGGAAATATCCTTCCTCTACCACTGAGATTTGGAAGGTAAAGAGAAAAAAAGGACATTATTCCCTAGATTTTGCAAGTGGATGCTTGGGTGGTTGTGAGATTTGAAGCACCTTCTGAGTGGGCTCTTGAGAATCACTTCATAGATGTTCCACCCTGAGATAAACTTTTATCTCCTCAAGGACTTTCAATCAGTAAAAGCTTCTAATTCCCTGTTAAATATCCTGAACTTGCAATATATAGAGTGGCTGAGGTTTTCCTGAACAAATCTTGTCACATGTACCCTCCAATATAATACTCCCCCAAGTGGTCACACATATGCACACCCTATGCTTCAGCCAAAACAAAATTTTTGCCCTTATCAAAATCTAATTCCTTGTTTTGATACATGCTACTCTCTTTGAATGGCATACTCTTGCCCTGACATTTTCACTTGAAAAATTCCTGTTCATTTTTCAGATTTAAATATTATCTCCTAATTGAAGCTTTCCTTAATTTCCACAATTATTGACACATTCTCATTTTTGGGGGGTGAGGGAATAACATCTTAATCATACCTCTCATATGGTATTTATAACATAGTTTACATGCTCTCACATTGTCAAGAGTAATCATGCTTTATTATACATTGTAGCCTCAGTTCTTAGTGCAAAGACTATCATATAGAAGGCATTCGATAATAAGCGTTAGACAAATGGTTTATTTTGAAATACAATTTCATTGATATAAATGAACATTTTCTTTATAGCATATTCTCAAAATTGGGAGAGTAAACCTGTATGGTAGAAGTGAATCTAAGGCTTATTGAAGCATCCCAGGAGCCCCACTCTCCAGAAGTATGTATATGAACATGAACTAACAGGTATGTAAACAGCGGAAGGAGAATATGTTATCCTGCCTTTCAGCTTCCCTTTCTCCTCTCAATCTCTTTATCACTCATATGTGTAGTTACTCCATATACTGGCATCCTAGAAACTAAGTTTTCTCAGTTCCTGACTCCAATACCCTCACACTTTTCTCCTCCTGAAGATCTGCTGTAGAGGAAAGGGCCCTTCCACATTGTCACATTAATGTTATCATGTGGCTGACCTTCCTGCAGGACGTGCCCTGGTTGCCCAGACAAGCGGCACCACCTGCTGTCACAGCGGCAGCCTGGGTGCAGTGGAAAGTACTCCTGTCACATTTTCGAGGCAGCAGCAGCACAGCCAAGAGAGGAGCCCCAGCTGCGACGTCAGTTTTCCTCATTAACACTGGGTCAAAATGACTCTGGTATTTAAAATGGCTCCTCTTAATTAAATTCATGCCTGCTTTTGTGTTTCACTCTATCCCAGGAATTTCTAGTCTGCTACTTAAGAAAAAAAAAAAAAAACAGAGGGAAAAAAAATTAATAATTAGCTTCATTCAAATCGATTACTATTAAACAAAAGTTACTTACAACCACACATTTGATTCATTCAGCAAGTAAGGCATTTACTGAGTATGACTTGGCCAGGGTTGTCCTGGGGCGGGACTAGACTGATAAAACAGCTAAGTATGTCCCTTGACTTCTTGGACCTTCCAGTCTGGTTCGGTAGAGGGAAGGGGATAAATATAAAATAAATGTACAATATACTAAAAGAGTAAGTGCTATAAAGAAATACAGAGAAGAGCAAAAGGATACAGGAGAGTCAGTGGGTACAGATGGAACGTACTCTTAGCTAGCATAGTTAAACAACTCCATTACAATGAGGAGTTTTCCATGTTGAGATATGAATTTAAAGCGAAGAAATATGCCATGAAAGTATCTATGGGAAAAGCATTCCAGGCAAAGAGAATAAGAAGGTCCAGGGGGCGGTGAAGACTAGAGTGATCAAAGAACAGTAAGAGAGTCAATGTGCCTTCATCTGAGAGGTAAAGATGAATGGAGAAGTGGGCAAGTGTCAGATAAGTCAGAGACTTACAACAGGAGTGGAGATTTTGTCAAAATTACTATGATAGATGTGATAGAACTTTAATTAGGGCCACTCACTCTTCTTGAGGAACAAAAATAAATTAGCTAATCTAAAATAAGTAAAACCAAGAAAGCTATTCCTGGTGCCAATTCTGTTATTTGTTATGCTATTTATTTTATAAAATAAATTACCTTTTTAAACCATCTCATTTATTTATACCTAAAGGACTTTGCCTCAACTGAAGATAAATGGAGGTGAACGTTTTACAAATTTGGGAGAAATCACTTTTCAGCCTTTAAAGGGTGGAGGAGATTTTTGCCAATGCCTTCGTGAAATCCTTTTAATATCCTGGGAATGCAATCATGTTTCTAGGTCTTTTAGAATACACTTTAGAAATTATCAATTGTTTTACATATGAGAATGCTGTGACTTTTGCAAAAATTGCCCAGGTCTTTGGTGGCCAATTCAATCAGATTTCAGTGGTGGCTCAGTATGTAGAGTGGACTTTGGAGGTAGATATATCCAGACTTACAGAATATTTCCAAAGGCAATAGCATATTTTGTTACCTCTATTCACTTTTTCCTTTCTCTTACCATATCACTTAGAGGCTAAGAAAGTCTGAGAAGAGCCCTCCCTTCTCCCAAATATAATAACTTTCAAACTGGAATGGGCCTTTGATATAACTAAGAACTGTGCCACACCAAATATATAACAAAGAAATAAATCACAAACTTATTAGGCAGGATTTTAATACGTATTCTTGGTCCTTCTATTTTATCTCACAGACTCACATGCTGCTACACTTTGATTTGAAAGATGCTTCTAACACATGTAAATTTACTCCCATTGATGGATCACTCACTTAATCTCAAGATATTGCATATGAGTACTATCTTGTTCTAAGACCTATGGTGGCAATTTGTAACTTGATGAAAGAAAATATATAGTAGCATCTAGCAGGTATTTGCCTCTGGCTTCTTATGTGACAAGATCCTCTGTGACTTCTGGAATTGTTTCAAGCTTCTGAGCTCCCAAGAAGCATCCTTGACCAAAAACAACAACCAACTTGCTGACTTAAGGGAGCATTCTTGAGGTGGTTATTCCAGAATCCAAGAATCATTAGGACCTGAGGTAAACCCAATGTTTTCCAACTGGCAACTTTTTTCATTTACTTCTCATTCATTGTCATCATTGGATAAAAATGACCTAACCTACACAGGATACAGACTTATTTGCTTATTCTGTCGTGAACTGTCATGAACTATCCTAGGCAAGTAGAGCCTCAGCCCATGGCTGGGCAAAGTATTAACTTTTGGCATTGCACCTAGGTCTATTCTTTCCACAAACTAATATTATAAACCATTTTTGGTTTTTAAATCTCAAAACAGGGATATAAAAAACTAAGTATTAAAATTGCATATAGACACTAGAAATTCCTTAACTATCTCAGTTTATAAAACCCAATTGCCCTCTCCCATGGCCTTTGAGAAGGCATGGTCAGAGGGAAACTTATTTGAGAGTTAGATTTCCTAGACTTCAAAGGACTCCAGGTAGAATGCTAGAGGTGTTGAGAAATATATTTCCTTGCTTTTCCCAACAGAAAAGCTAGCAGACTCACTGGAGCTATATTGAAGAAAAGAGGTCCAAAAAGAGCATTAGAAATCTACTATAACATCATTAGGAAAAGGGAAAGCGACACTTTTCACTGACCTGATTATCTTCTTGCTGGGGTCTGCAAGCTGCAGTAAGTGATCCACATATGAAAGCCCTCCTTTCAATGGCTTCCCGCATCTAATTTGATTTAGATTTCTTTTGTTCATTTTCAGCTTGAAAATGAAGGGGCTATGTGTCAAAGAAACCTCAGTCCTACAACTGCAAGAAACTGGATTCAGAAAATCACCAGTGAGTTTGGAAGCAGATTCTTCCCCAGAGCCTCCAGTTAAGAGCCCAGGCTCTATAAGGTACCAAGCTGAAAAGACCTACCTGAACCATGCTGTGACCAGATTCTGAATTCATGAACTATGAGATAATGAATAGATATTGTTTTAAGCTGTCGTTTGTGGTAATTTGTTATGATAGCAACAGCAAATAAATATTGAGCATTAAAATGCTGTTACAGTCAGCCCAAAGTTGGCAATGAACTTAATGCTTTTGACAGCCCAAAAACCAAGTAGCAATTTAATATTCAGAACATGAGGTCTTCACATAGTAAGGTTTAATAAACAGAATATCTGGACCATTCCTTTGGCTTCCTAAAGGTAATCGCTCCTTCAGCACATTTGTCTTAAGGACTATCACTTTCCTTGTAGGCTAGGCAGCAGTATCTAATATTTATCTATCAATCTCTGATAACTAGAAAGCGCTGCTGTCTCTTTTCTTTGTTCTCCTTGAGAGAAATCTTTCTATGTATAAGAAACTTAGTTACAAGGCTCAGAAAAGAGCCATAGATGCCCCATTGCCATATTCTGGCAGACTTTAATCTGTTACATATTGTCAAACCTCCACACTTAAATTAAAATAGACTTTTAAATGTAACTTCTGTTTAACCATGTTTCACCTTGTGGACATTTAATTCCTTTACTTAAAGTAAGCATGGAGGAGGTTTCTCAAAAGTTTATGAACCCTACACATATAATGGAGCCCCCAAGCCCTTGAAGTAAATGTGACCAGTGCCATTTTAGTTTGCTAGGGCTGCTATAACTAAGTACCACAGACTGGGTGGAGTAAACAACAGGAATTTATATCCGTATAGTTCTGGAGGCCTGAAATCTAAGATTATGGTATTGGCAAGGTTGATATCTTCTGAAAGCATCTCTTTTTGGCTTGCAGGTGGCCATCTTCTTCCAGTGTTTTCACTTGGTCCCCTCTGTGTGTCTGTGTCCCAATCTCCCCTTCTTATAAGGATATCAGACCTATTGGAAAACGTTCCACCCCAATGACCTCATTTAACCTTAATTACCTTTTTAAAGACCTATCTTCAAATATGGTCACATTCTGAGGTACTGAGGATTAGGACTCAGTGTATGAATTATGAGGGGACATAATTCAGCCCATAACAGTTGACATCCAGTTACTTTAGGAGTATAGCCTCATCTATTCATGGCCCTTCCAGTCAGGGCATTAGAAACTTTCTCACTGTGGCCATGGAGTTCCAAAAGAGGTTTATCTCTCATGTAGGCAAGAGCGCATAATAGGTATATTCACAAAAATGGTGTGATAGAAAGTGATAGAGCCATAATAAAGTAAGGTCTCCTGATATAAAGTCCAGTGGCCCTTCTATTGCATTGTACCATTATTACCAATTCATAGCAGAAAGCTTCTCAAGAAACCATATGTATTCTGTTAGAGTGACTAGGAAATTCCATTAAATTAGAAAACCATCAGCATTTCTCTATTCAACTGTTTATCTCTCTTAGACCTTCTTCATGCTTCCTGAAGTATCCATATAATGGAGATGATATATTTTATTTAATTTCATGTATTTCTTTCACTGAACATAAAAGCTAATTAAAATAATCCTTGACATTTATTGAGTCGAGATGTGGCAAACGCTGTACAGAGTGGTTTACAAACATTACCTTATTGAACTCGCAATGCCCTATGAGCTAAATACTATGATTACTCCAATGTTACAGAAAGGGAACAGAGAGTTAGAGACGCTGTATCTTACCAAAAGTCACACGACCATTAGATAACGAACAGCGTCAGATATATCAAGGTCTACCCAACTACTTCTTTGCTGATGATTAGCTTCAGAATATAATAGGCGAAACTCCTATCATAGAATCAAGAAAAGTGGCATCACCATTCATGAGTTCTCATATATAATGCAAAAATATATTGACAAAAGATAACTCACTAATTGTCTTACTATACAACATAAGCTCTGGCTGTCAACTTGGCATCACAGAGCTTTTGTGCTTCTGTGTGTGAAACATGTCATGGTTCTTTAGACATAGAAAATCCCTTTCTATTTTATACTATTATAATATTCTTTATAAATAAATCATTATATTCACATATCAAATGAAATTAATAATAGAATATAATCTTCAGACTAATGAGAAACTACATAAGTTAAAATCATTAAGATAATGGCTATGACTATCTACCTCTGAAACAATATTAAAAAGGAATAGGCATTTTCAAGAGGAAAAACGTGAAGATCAAGCAGTGCCGTAGAATAAACAGGCCTACATAGAAAGCAAATCTATTCCAATATTTTCCCAGGAATTAAAATTAAGCCAAAACTCACCTAGTTAACTTCCTAGAAAAAGGAAAATTCAATATATGAATGACACTGCAATTGCCAGTTGACCAATTTAAGTAAATTACCACTTCTTAGTAATATTTTTATTTATCTAATATTTTTCTATCAGTTTGTGAAAAGCAACGGTTCTCTTTTCTTCTCAAGCCTCGAATTGAAACAAACTTCTCTGAAAATTCAGCGCCACGACCAGGAATCCAGATTCATTGAAAGCCTTGTGGTCTGCTTAGAAGTGCTTCAGTAGCTAACCTCACCTCAAACTGTGAAATGGCACAACGCCCTCTGCTGGCTAAAAGCCTGGGGCTACAGCATAAAAACTCTTCAAAAAGGTGAAATAAAGATTCCAGATAAACATGTACTGTGAAAACTTTCTACCAGTAGAACTGCACTAAAAGAAATGTTAAAGGAAAATTTTGGAGCAAAGAAAATTATACCGGATGGAGACTTGAATCTATGTAAAGGAATGAAGAACACCAAAATTGTAAATATATGAGTAAACGTAAAAGAAAATTGTCCTCATTTTTAAATTTCTTAAAAGATAAGTGGCTTTCTTCTCTCTGTTTCACAGTCACATATTGTTATACAGTGCCAGCCACATTCTTGTCAGAGTAAACATATTTATTCATTTGGGGTGCCCAGATGCTAATGGTGGCTTTTAATTTCAACAAAGAGGAGACTGTCACTTCCGATGACTCTTTCATTGCATAAACTACATGGCCTACATATTTCCAAATAATTTTACACATAGCAACTTCAGTGGTGTAGTCAAGGCTGAGAATAAGAAGCTTGTCAACAATAGGAAGGCCATCTCTATATTCCAGAAGCAAGATGACCCCAACATCAAATGGGATGATACTAGTAATGAATATGTTGTGAAGTCCATTGAGCCTGGGGCTCACTTGAAGCTAAAAGGGTCATCATCTCTGCCCATTGTTGTGATATCTAAATATTTGTGGTGCTCCAGCTCTTAGCACACTTTCCATCCCAGATTTCCTGAACTATGAGAAGTATAACAACTTCTTCAAGATTGTCAGCAACGCCTCCTACACCACCAGCTGCTTTGCTTCCCTGATGAAAGTCATCCTAGATGATTTTGACATCATGGAGGAACCACAGGCTATCTCATCACTGACACTCAGAAGACTGGATAGCCCATCTGGGAAACTGGTATGACAGTGTGGGCCTAATCAGAACATCGTTCATGCATCTAATGAAGCTGCCAACGGTATGAGCGAGGTCATCCCTAAATTGAATGAGAAGTTCACTAGCATGGTTTTTTGTGTCCCTACTCCCAATATGTTGGGTATGGATCTAACTTACCATCTGGAGAAAGTTACCAAGTATAATGCATCAAGAAAGTGATAAAGCAGGTATCAGTGATAAAGCAGGTATCAGGCTACACTGAGAATCATCATGTCTCCTGCGACTTTAACAATGACACCTACTCTTCTACATTTGATTCTGTGGCTGTTATTGTCCTCGGTGACTGCTTTGTCAAATTAATGTCCTGATATAATGATGACTTTGATTACAAAACAGGGTGGTGTATCTTATAGTACACATGGCCACCAAGAAATATAAGTTCCTTGGACAACCAATCCAGTAATAGCAAGAGAGGAAGAGAGAGGTTTCTAGCTGCTGGAGAGTCTTTTCCTTAACTTAGTCTCCTAACACACTGAAGATTTTCCATTCTCAACCAGTTTCCATCACATACTCTCTAAAGAAAGGAAATGGCTTAGAGAGCCTTACTTTGTCACATACCATTAATATAGTGTACTATACCCCGCGGAAAATATAATTGACTATGTAAAGCAAGAATAAAAAAAAATGCTGCTACAGTAGGATTTGTATTGTATGATACAGAGAACAGAAAGGAGGAATAGCAGTATACTATCATAGAGTAGAGAAGAGATATATTTTTTAAAGTAAATATGTATTACCCTAGAAACAGGGCAATTCCTTAAAAAATAAAGTTGATCATAAGTTGAGTGGAGATAAAACTATATTCAAAAATATTCTACCAAAAGGATACAAGAAAGAATATGAAACAAAAAACAACAATGAAACCCTGAAACAAATAGAAAACACAGAGCAAGATCAATAGATTTAACAAAATCACACTGACAGTTACAATAAAGTTAAGGGGACAGGTCAAACTTGAAAAAAAAAAAGACTCAGTAAGAATTACACTTTAAATGTAAAAGCACAGAAGGGTTCAAATAAATGGATGAGGGAAAAGATATATTTTTCAATCACTAAGTATAAGAGAGTTGGAGTAGCTATATTATCAAAGTATATTGCAGAACAAAGAATATTATTGCGGGAAATAAAGGAACTTATCATGATGATAAAGCGGTCAATCATAAACAAGGCATGACAACCCTAAATGGGCATGTACCCAAGAACAAAGCTAAAAACAAACTAACTAACTAACTAACTAACTAACTAACTAAAAACACTAAGTAAAAATAGAATCGAAAGGAGAAGCAGAAAACTCTGCAATTATAGTTGCAGGTTTCAAAGTTCCTCTCTCAGGAATTCATAGAACAACTAAAGAAAAGATCATTATAGACACAGGAGACTTGAATATCACCAATGAACTAGATTAATTGATAATTACCAAACACTCTAGCCAACAAAAGCAGAATATGCAATAGCACTGGAAAAGTTACCATAGACAAAGTGAACCTGAGACAAAGTAAATCTCAACAGTTTTCTTAAGAGACAGTTTTAAAACTTATTATACTCAGTAATAATAGCTAACATTTTTATTGTGATAAACATACATAATGTAAAACTTATCATTACTATTCAGTAGTATTAAATATATCTACACTAAAATTTAAAATATTAAAATAAACCGACATATGTTCTCTGACAACAGATTCAAACAAAACATCAATAACAAAAAGCTATCTGGAAAGTCCCTCAGTATGCAAAAATTAAAGAAAACACTTCTAAATGTGCAAGAGATTACAAGATAATTTAGAAAATATTTGAACTAAAAAAAATGACAGTATAACATATCAAAACCTTAGTTGCAGCTAAAGAAGTGCTTAGGTGGAAATCTATAGCTTTAAATGCTTATATAAGAAAAGATCTAATATTCATGATTAGAGCTTCTCTCTTAAGAAGCTAATAAAAAGAGAAAATTAAACCCAAACAGGTAGAAAGAGTGAAAATCGAAAACACAGCAAATGGACGAGCAATAGAGAAAATCAATGAAATCAAATGCCAGATCTTTGAAAAATGGTTAAATTGATCTAGCTAGGCCAATAAAGAAAAATACAGAAAAGATATAAATCACCAATATTTTGTAAATCGAAGAAAGTATATCACTACAGAAGCTACTGATGTTAAAAGGGTCTCATAAGGGAGTATTATGAAAACCTTACCCCAATAAATTTAGCCACATAAATAAAATTATTTGAAAGATATAAATTACCCAAACTGACTCAAACAATAAAATTGAGTATGTTTATGTATACTCAATTTTTAGAAATAGTCTGTAATTAAAAATCTTCCCACAAAGAGAATTCTAGTCCCAAAAAACTCTAAAGAAAATATCAGCAAATCAAATCCAGCAATGTTAAAGTACACCATAACCAAGGATAATTCATCTAAGAACATAAAGTTGATTAAACATTCAAAGTTAAATATAATTTAATAAGACAAAACGTATATATTCAATAGATACAGAAAAAATATTTAACAAAATCCAATACCCATATATGATAAAAAAAAAAAAAAACTCAACAAACTAGAAAAAATATCAGGAATTTACTCAATCTGATAAAGGAACTCTGAATAAACCATAATAAACATACTTAATGGGAAAAAAACTAAATGCTTTCTCCACAAAACCACTAAAAAACAAGGATGTATCTTACCTTTTCAATTTAATGTTGTACTGTAACTTCTAGTAAGTACAATAGCATAAGACATATAGCCGTCTAGTTGCACATGACATAATCATCTATGCAGAAATCACCAAAAAAGCTAATAAATGAATTTAACAAGAATTCAAACTGCAAGACCAATATATATAAATCCACTGTATTTCTGCATGCTAGCAATGAACAATCAGAAAATAAAATTTTTACTCCAGTATACAATCCAAAAATGTGACATATTTAGGGAAAAAATCTGTCAAAAGATATGTAAGACCTGTACACTAAAAACCATTAAAACATTGTTCGGAGAAATTAAAGAAGACTTAAAGGGAGATATATTAGTTGAATAGAAAATTCAAGATTGTTAAATTGTCATTTCTACCCAAACTGAGCTATAGATGCAACAAATCCCAGTCAAAATCCCAGAAGACTAATATTTATAATTTTAAAAATTTTTATGGAAATGGAAAGAAATTAGAAGGGCTAAATGATTTTGGAAAACCAGAATGGAAGTTGGAAGACTAACTCTACAGTAATCAAGGTAAAGTAGTAACAAAGTAAAAAGAAATATATAGATCAAAAGAATAGAAAATAAAACTCAGATACAGATTCCTACATGCATAGTCAGTTTAGTTTTAGTATAGATGACAAGGTGATTAAGTGGGAGTAAATTCTTTCCAATAAATAGTGCTGGAACCCTTAAATATTCATATGGAAACAATTGAAACTCAATTATCACCTGACACTATACATAAATAATAGTTCAAAACAGCTTATTAGTCTTTGAAATTTCTAGAAAGTAAAAAAATAGGCATAAATCTTTGCAAGCTTGGAGAAGGCAAAGATTTCTTGATAGAATACAAGCATCAATTACAACAAAATATTGATATATGAGGATATAATGACTGCTTTTCAATAAAAACTGTTAAGAAATGAAAGGACAAATTACAATTTGGTAATACATATATCTGACAAAGGAATTATAGGTTGAATATATAAAAAGCTCTAAACTTAAAAAAAAAAAGGATATATATACACACACATCCATATACACACAATTTAAAATGCCCATAAAGTTCCAAACATAACAAAAGAAGATATTGAAATGGCCAATAAGCACATGAAAAGATGTTCAATATTAAGTCAGACTACAGACTAACTAGGATAACCATATTAAAAAAGAAAATACAAAACGATAAGGAGTAAAGAGCAACTGGAACTCTACACTGCTGGTAGGAAAATAAAAAGGTACAACTACTTTGGAAAACAGTTTGAGAGTTTCTTAAAAAATTAAAGATATACCAGAAATTCTATTTTTAGGCATTTATCTAAGAGAAATGAAAACTTATATCCTCAAAGACTTGTTTCTGAATGTTCATAAGTAGCTTTATTCTCAGTTTCCAAAATTTGGATGGTGGTATATCCATATAATGGAATATAAGTCGGCAGCAAAATAACAACAACAACAATAGTAATGATAATAATAATAATATGCTATGGATGCAGCAGCAACACAGATGAATCTCAAAAATGTTATGCAGAGCAAAAGATAAACACAAAAATTGCATACAGGATACTTCCATTTAGATGAAATTCTAGAAAAGGCAAAGCTATTTTACTGTGAGAAATAGTCTTTGGTTACCTGGGCCGGGGGTAGGAGAAATTGACTAGAAGGAACACATGGGTACCTTTTTGGGGGGATGCTGGAAGTGTTCTTTGTCTTGATTTGGGTGGTATACATGAGTTTTAAATTTGTTAAAACTCATAATGTACACTTAAAATTGGCGTATTTTATATGTAAATTATACTTCAATAAAATGTGAAGGGAGAAAAAAAACCTATAGAACTTTTTCCAATCTATATGATCATAATTCTCTCTTTTCAGTTCAATTTCCATAAAACTCCTACTCACTTCCCCACGTCCCTGGTGTTTACCTTTTGACCTCATCCTCTTAAGAAGCCATTTCCTTTCTCTAATCTGGGATCTTCTTTTACCACTATTAACCTGACTTCAGATCATTTTGAAAAGTAGGATACAAACTTCTCAACTTTGCCCTTTCTACTCCCCCCTCCCCCCATTTTTACTAGACTCATATATCTTTGTGAGGAATAATAATAGTCATGTAAACTTCTATTTAAAAATCTTTAGAAATCAAGGCCTGAACTCAAGTGTCTGACATTTAAGGTTTTTCATATTCTCATCTGAGCCTATTTTCCTCTACGTGCCTTAGGCTGCATTAAAATTAAAATGTTCATTGTTTTTCATAAACATCCATGTTTTTCCTTCTCTGACATTTTGTTCATGAGCATGATCTCCTGGAACGTCTTTCCTCCATAAAACTTCATAATGCATATCCATCCTTCCTTCTTTCCTCTCAGTTCCAACTTAAAAGTCACTTCCAAATGACTCTCACTTCCCACAAACTCCCAAAGCCAGAAATTTGAACTCTTTCCTCAGAATTTTCATAATCCATTGTACATTTCCTCACCTAAAATCCAAAAACCTGCCTTTACCTTTTTTTTCTTTCTCTTTGCCTCTTCCTTTTAATATCTTCTTAGGGTAATAATCAAGGATATGCGAATGAATGAAGTTCTCATGATTCTAAACAGGCACTTTACTGAGAACTTTCTAATGTCAAACCCTACAATAGGTTGACAAGTACCCCACTTTTCCTTTCGAACTTAAACTGCTTACCACCGTCTAACCTGTCAATCATCTTTTATATATAGAAAGAAAACATATATAGTTATGGAAATTCTTCATAGTTAAAAGTGCTATTCTTTATTACTTTCCCATGTGTGAAATAATGGATGGTGCCAGCCAGTTCTTTCTTTTCAGAGAATGAAAGGGAACATACTGTACTGTGGTTGGCAGCCATGACAAGTGTCCACACGGTCCATCACAGTACATGATCATTTCACAATTTACACTGCATATTAATCATTTTTGGTTATGAAATAAAGAACTCTAAAATTTAAATAGTTTGCAAGAATAAACATGTATTTCTCACACACAGGCCTAAGAGTTACAGCAACTCTGCTCAGCCCCACTCCATGAAACTTTTTATTCTGGAACCCAGGTTAATGGAGAGCATTTTTGCTATTATATATATATAGTCACATTGTCAAAGCTTCACAACAACGTGGGAAGTATATTCTGCAAGTAGAAGACAATCACATGGCAAAAGATATGGATGTATACCTCTTGAGCAGGAAGCACACAGTTGAGAATAGTAATAAAATCCACCACCCACAGTTACCATAGCTGAAAGAGTAGCCCCATTCCTTAGAACTAACCTATGCTCTCTCTTGATGCTCATCTCAAGCTATCTACAGAATAAGGAAATAGGAAAAGCAATCATTGCTCTCGTGATATAGTTTTGTAGGACTTAAGTTTGACTCCAAAATGTAGGCTAACTACATATGGAAAGAGATAATAAGGAATTTTCTGCAAAAAGATCTTGGGGTTAGTTTGCCTGCCATTCATCAGATGACAAAAATCAATTACATAGCATGCACTGGAGCCTAGATGAAAAAAAAAGAAAAAGAAAAAAAAATCTGATTGAATCAGGAGGAAGCCTAAATACTTTTTCATTCATCTGTTGAGTGAAAAATATACACTATTTAAAAGAAATAAAATTCCTCCACCCAGCAAGCGTGATAACTTGATAAGCCACTAATTAATATGTTAGACTTATTATTTTACCAGGTCTTCAAATCTTATTATACATGTCAACTGGTCACAGAGACAACCCAACTGTGACCTTCCTTAAACAATCAGAAACAATCCCAGTTTCAGCCAATTCTTCTTTTGTTCACAAAAGAGGACTAAAGAGTCCTAATTTGTAAAGAACTGTTATAAAACTTAGCTTTGGATGCAGATGAATAGCTTTGTAAAAACGAACTCTAGAAGTAAATGGCATAAAAGATATTCTAGTACCTTATGTGAATATTATCAATAAGGCTTCTTTTCAATCTGCTTTATAGAGAAATTCAGAACTTCAAAGTGCTGGCCAGACTGGCCAAATTCTCTATGGAGAAAACCATAGGAAAAAAAAAAAGCAAATGTCTGGTTAGACTAAGGCCTTCTGCCTTTTATATTAGGTAATCAGCAAGATAAGAACTTTATTGCCTTTATAAGCTATTGTTACAGAAATCACCACCAAAGGTAGGGGATATAGACTCAGAAGCCTTAGAAACAGATAGGGTAGCAAGTCTCTCTTTGTCAGAAATTAAGGAGAATCACTCTTCCTCCATGGTAGCCAGTCTCCAAAATGGCTCCCAATAATTCCTGCCCCCTGCTATTCACATCCCGGTGAAGTTCCTTCTCACTTCATGACCAGAGTTGGTATTGTGTGACTAATCAGATACAGTAGAAGTGACGATATGTCATTTCCAAGATTAGGTTATACAACACTGTGGCTTCTGCCTTGGAACCCCTCTCTTCGGTCAGTCGCTCTGAAAGCCAGCTTCTATGTAGCAACTGCACCATAGATATGCCAAAATGAAAGGGAACTAAGAGGCCTCTGGACAACAGCCAGGAAGAAAATGAGGCCTTCAGTACAACAGCCTGAGGGGAACTGAGGCCTACCAACAATCATGTGAATGAGATCAGTAGCAGACTCTACCCCCAGCTGAGCCTTCACCTGAGATTGCAGCGGGAACTAACAATTTGACTGCAATTACATGAGATACCTTAAGTCTAACATATCTAAGCCTTTCCCATATTCTGATTAACAAAATCTGTGAATTGTTTGTTATTTTAACCTGCTGTTTTAGAGTAATTTGTTATGTGGCAATAGGTATTTAATATACCTGACTGTTAAGCTTGTGTCTGTTGGATCTTATTCTTCAAAGGACAAAGAAAAAATGAATCTTTTACTTTGTTCCTTACTCTCTTTTTTTAATTTTTCCTTAGTGATAAATTGATACTAATATTTTATAATATATACATTCTAATTTCTAAAAGCATTTGCAATCTTAAATTAGATACATATACATTACAATATAAGATCAATATTTATCAATATAAAATTTCCCTTTGTACAGTGGGAGGTTAAAATTCTACTTCTAGTGATACATAATTCATTTTGCTGACATGAGTAGTATGATCTGAAATGCTAAGATTTTGTTCCTGTTGTTTCTGTTAGACTAACATAACAGGCACCAAACTTTTTCAATCTTTTAATAATTGCAATGAAGAAAACTCTAGTGTAATATTTATATCATCACCACATATAAATATATATCAGCATTATTTTAATACTAATCACATTTATACCTTTTTAAAGCAAAAAAATTCTTACTAAATACATTTTGTCAATAGATCTTTATACTAAAGACAGAAATCGTTTGAAAGTCAAGTGGGAAAGAAATGGCAAAATAAATATTTTTAGTTGTTATTAAGACATCCTAAAATTCTAGTTATAGCCTAGGCAATATTACCAAACTTTGAGAATTAAGCTTTATATATACACAAAAAGCTAGTTTGAATGTATTTTTCCTTTCACTATACTGACTTGACTAGCTAATTGACAAATTTTATCAAATTGTTTGGTTACTAGTTAAAAAAAAAAGCTAACACATACTAAATATTTATAATACATCAATTGTACACTTGACACACTTGAGCATAGGTTTTATTATTATAAACTGGGAGAGGCTAAAGCTTTTAAAACCATAACTAAATTGTCCATGGTTCTCCTGTTAGTAAGTGGTAGAGGATTTATACCCAAATAGCTCTAGAATTCGTAGTTTTACAATTGCACTATACTTTTAGTAAGTAGCAGAGTTGAAATTCACTACTAAAATCTGAGCCCTTAATCACTTGACAAGACTCTTGAGAAGAGAACAAGACAAAAAAAAGCAGATTCATGAATATGAACAGTTTAGTGGTTACCAGAGGGAAAGGTGGAAGGAGGTAGATAAGGGTAAAGGAGGTCAAATATATGGTGACAGAAGGAAATTTAACTTTGGGTGGTAAACACACAATGCAATATACATATGATATCTTATTGAATTATACACTTCAAACCTATATAATTTTATTAACCAACATTACCCCAATAAATTTAATGAAAAAAAAAAGAGAGAAGTAAAAAACTTGAGCTGATTTTTATCAGTTGTACAAAATTGTTTATATGCTCTAGCTATGTTTGGAATGTCTTTTCCTCTATCAAAAATAATATAAATTCTTCCTTCCTTAAATGTCTAATTCAAATGTCACCTTCTCCATGGCTCTGATTTCCCACTACCACCTGCTGAAAACAAAAACCTGTACTCTTTGCTCAGAATTTCCACAACTCTTTTGTACATTTCCTGTTCTAAAATCCAAAAATCTTCTTTCTGTTAATATCTTCCTAACTCTCATGGGTTTAATAATAGATGGGTGAATAATGATAGATAGATCAATGAATTAATGATGGTTCTCCTAAATAGGCTCTTTACTAAGAACTTTCTACAGTCAAACCCTTATAATAGATTAACATGTACAACAGTCTCCCTTTATCCTGGTTTTGCTTTTTAAAAATTTTAGTTTCCCATGGTCGACTGCAGTCTGAAAAAAATATTAAATGAAAATTTCTGGAAATAAACAATTCATAGATTTTAGATTGTGCACCATTCTGAGTACCATGAAAAAAATCTCATATTAGCCTACTCTGTCTCACCCAGAAGATAAATTATTTCTTTGTCCAGCTTATCCACTCTATTTAGGCTAACTGCCTATTAGTCACTTAGTAGCCATCTTAGTTATCAGATTGCCTGTCACAGTATTGCAGTGCTTGTGTTCGAGTGAACTTTATATTACTTAATAATGGTTCCAAAGCACAAGAGTGGTGATTCTGATTATTTGAATATGCCAAAAAGAAGCCATAAAGTGCTTCCTGTAAGTTAAGAGATGAATGTTCTTGACTTAATAAGGCATTTTATCATCTCATATCATCACAAGAATAAGAGTGAGTACAGTACAATAAGATATCTTGAGAGAGAGACTATATTCACATAACTTTTATTACATTATACTGTTATAATTCTTCCATATTATTAATAGATAACTATTGATAATCTCTTACTGTGTCTAATTTGTAAATTTAACTTCATCATAAGTATGTATGAATAGAAAAAATATAGTCTGAAGATAGGGTTTGGTACTATCTGGGGTTTCAGGCTTCAGCTGAGAGTCCTAAAGCATATTCCTCATTGACAAGAGAGATTACTGTACCAAAATTCTCTTTTTGAACTTAAGCTAGCTATTCATTAGAATAAAAACAAATAAATAGAAACTATACATGAGAAATAACTAAAATAGGTGTACAAAAAATTTTGCTATAGAATTTTCTAATAAAACTTAAAAGCAACCCTCAAAATAATCAACCATATACTTTAGAAAAATAACTGTCTGCTTGAACAAGATTCAACATTCTATTAAGAAAGACTATAAAATTCAGACATTCAACAATGTAAGCTCAATAATGTCCATCATCCAATAAAAAATTACCGGATATATGAAGAAGAAAAGAAAAATCAGTAAATAGACACAAATCCCCCCCCCCCCAAAAAAAGAATTACTAAAGATTGTATAACAGTTATTTGAAATACATTAAATAATTTATAGTAAAGCATACATAATAATGAAACAAATAGGGGATCTCAATAGAGAAGTGAAAACTATAAGATAGGTATAGCAGATTAGACACTAATAGAGAAAAATCAGTACACTTAAATTAAGGGCACTAGAAACTAATCAGAAGCACTGGAAATATTAGAACTATCAGACCAGAAATTTTTTTAAAAAACTATAATTAATATATTAGAGGATCTAGTCAAGAAGGTAGAAAACATGAACAAACATATGGGGGATTTCAGCAGAAAAAATAGTATTTATAGGAAAAAGTTAAAATAAAATGCTAGAAATAAAAATTAATGATAATAGTCATAAAGAATGACTTCAAAAGACACATTAGTGGCTTTGACATAGTCAAGAAAATAATAAATATGGCGATAAGTCAGTAGAAATTACTTAAGCTAAAACACATTTTTAAAAAAGCATGAAAATGCAAAATAAACAGAATAGAACATCAAAAATCAGTGAAAAATATCAAATAATCTAATGTAGATGGAAGTGAAACCCCAGAAGAAGAATATAAAAAGTAACGGGGGGGGGGGGGCGGGGAATACTTAAGCACAGCAAACTCAAATGACTGAACATTAAAGACAAAACACTGAAAATAAGGAGAAGAAAAATGATGAATTATATACAAAGAAACAAAAGAAACTATGAAAATAAGACTACGGAGTGACAAAGAAAATACCTATGAAGCCAGAAAGATATGTTCATCAAAAGCAACTTTCAGTTTACACAAAATTTAGAGAATGTATTAGCAAAAGACTTAAATTACAAGAAATTTTAAAGAAAGTTCTTCAGCAAGAAGAAATATTACACAAGGAAAGAAACTTGGATCTACAGAAAAAATAAAGTTTGCTAGATATGGTTAATAAAGGCAAGTATAAAAGATATTCTTTTCTTAATCACATTAAAAAATAACTAATAGTCTAAAGTGGAACCTGTCAAATTTGTTCTTTAAAAAATCAGGTACTAAATATTTTTGTTTCATGGGCCATAAGGTCTCGGTTGAAATTATTTAACTATGGCTTTGTAGCACGAAAACAGCCATAAACTATACATAAATGAAAGAGCATAACTGGTTTGGGTTTACAGGCTGTATTTTTCTAAGGTCTGAAAAGGAATGAAAACAATAGGAAAAAAAAATTTAAAGAATGAATTGAAAGTATACTATTGTGTAGTTCTAGCCAAGATGGCAGAATTGGTAAATGCTATGCTCACATCCTCTCATAAACACATCAAAATTAGCACTAAACTACAGAACAACCATCACTGAGACCTGCCTGAAATCTAGCTAAAAAGAAGTTCTATAGTTGGGGACACACAGAAGAGGCCACCTCAAGACTGGCAGCAGGGGCAGACACATGAAACTGAATGGTCCAACACCTGCCTGTGGCAGTTGAGAATCAGGAGAAATATCTTGGGTGCAGAGGTCTTCCTGGAAGAGTGAGAGGTCCCAGCCCCACACCAGGTTCCTCGATCAGGTTTCCAGTGCTGAGAAGATAAGTTCCCATAACTTTTGGCTGTGAAAACCAACAGAGATTGTGATTGAGTGAGACAAAGGGCTATGGAGGTAGCAGACATCCCTCTTAAAGGGCTGGCACATAGGCTTACTTGCTGACTGACTCACTTGCTCTGAGCTCCAGTGCTGGGGCAGCAACTCAAAGGACACTAGAAACATACGGGGAAGAAATGAGTTGTCTGGCTTCAGGGTAAGGGCTGGAGTGTCAGTTTTCTCTGATACAGAAATGCTGGCAGAAGATATTATTCCTTTATTGAGTCCCACCCATACAGCTTTCAGGCTCAGAAGGCAGCCATATCTGAGTCTCTGACAACGTAGCTAACACAGGTCAACCCACCCCAGTGTATCCCTGAGACCCTACCCCTCTCAACCGATGGGCCCACCCAAGCCATTTCCAGTGAATTTTCCATACAAACTTCTGTCTTGGCTCATGCTGCAGACTTTCCTAAAGTCCTTCAAAGGTTCACAAAACCTGAACAAGCAGCATCTGGCCTTGGCATACCCTGTACCTCCTGCTGAGCAGCCCCAAGCCCAGCACTCATGGCAGGCAGCCTTGGTTTGTAGTTGAGCCTCTTGAGGCACTTCCAAGCTCAGCATGGGTGGCAGCCATTGTAGACTTTTTGGTGACTCATGCCAGGTGGCCTCAGGCAGGGCATAGGCTACAGGTGAACTTGGCCTGTGGTAGGGCCCTTTTCAGGAGCCCTAGCCTGCATGCCTGATGGCTAGCTTGGGTCTGAGCCGGAGAACCACCTGGAGTCATATCTGAGGACAATACACCCAAAGGGCAGTAAGGGCAGCCACTAGAGCCTTGCTAAAGTGAATCCTGCTCTGTAAGGTCAGCTCCTGCACAATAGCTCCTCTACTGGTCACGACCAGGCATTACAACCAATCAGTTTCAGGGTCAGTCCCTCCCATTGATGAGTAAACAGCAACTAAGGCTCAACTTCAACAGGAGGGCACACATGACCCATACAAGAGACATACCTGGAGCACCTTGCTCAGGTGACCAAGGAAGATTGTGCCACTGGGACCCACAGCACACCTATTACATAAGACCACTCTACTAAAACTGGGAGACATTGCAGCCCTACCTAATACATAGAAACAAACACAAGTAGACAGTCAAAATGAGAAAACAAAAAAATATGTCCCAAATGAAAGAACAGAACAAAGTTCCAGAAAATGATCTAAATAAAATGGAGACAGGCAATCTATCAGATTCAGAGTTCAAAACACTTGTTATAAGAATGCTCAATGAACTTAGGGAAAGAGTAGAAGAACTCAGTGAGAACTTTAATAAAGAAATAGAAAACATAAAACTGAAGATAGAAAACAGAAAAAAGAACCAGTCAGAAACGAAGAACATAATAACTGAAATGAAGAATACATTAGGAGGAATTACCAGTAGATTAGATGAAGCAGAGAATCGAATCGGTGATTTAGAAGATAAGATAACAGAAAACACCCAATACAACAGCAACGAGAAAAAAGAATCCAAATAAAATGAATATAGTTTAAGGAGCCTCTGAGACAACATCAAGCATACCAACATAGGGACAGCATAACGAGAAGAGAGAGAGAAAGAAATTGAAAACCTATTCAAGAAATAATGACTGAAAACTTTCATAACCTAGTGAAGGAAACAGACATTAAAGCCCAGGAAGTGTAGAGAGTCCCAAACAAGAAGAACCCAAAGAGGCCCACAAGAACATACATAATTAAAATGCCAGAGGTTAAAGACAAATGGAGATTCTTAAAAGCAGCAAGAAAAAAAGCAGTCAGTTACCTACGAGGGAACCCCCATAAGACTATAACCTGATTTCTCAATAGAAACTTTGCATGATAAAAGGGATTGGCAGGTAATATTCAAAGTGATGAAAAGCATGGATCAACAACCAAGATTATTCTACCTAACAAAACTATCATTTAGAATTGAAGGACAGATAAAGATCTTCCCAGGCAAGAAAAAGTTAAAGGAGTTCATTATCACCAAGCCAGCATTATAGGAAATCTTAGAGGGACTTCTTTAAGACGAAGGGGAGAAAAAAAAGATCAAAAATATGAGTAATAAAATAGCAATAACTAAATATCTACCAACAATTACTTTAAATGTAAATGGATTAAATGCTTCAATCAAAAGATAGGCTGCATAAATAAGAAAACAAAACCCATACATATGCTGCCTACAAGAGACTCACTTCAGATGGAAAGACACACACAGACTGAAAACAAAGAGATGAACAAATATGGTTCATAAAAATGGAAACAAAAAATGCTGGGGTAGCAATACTTCTACAAGATAAAATACACTTTAAAAAAAAATCTATAACAAGTGACAAAGAAGGAGCCAGATAGTCTACTTCCAGATATTTATTTGAAGAAACCCAAAACCCTACTTTGAAGGAACGTATGACTCCATATGTTCATCACAGCATTTTTTACAATAGTCAAGATATGAAGGCCACATGGGTGTCCATCAATAAATGAATAGATAAAGAGGAAGTGGTACATATAAACAATGGAATATTACTCAGCCATAAAAAAATGAAATCTTACCATCCGTAATAACATGAATGGTGGGAATGGTGGTAAGTGGAGTAAGTCAGACAGAGAATAACGAATGCCATATGTGGAATCTAGAGAACAAGATAGACAAACGACAGAAAGAAGCTCATATTTACAGAGCATTTTGATAGTCATCAGATTGGGGAGTGGGGAATGGATGAAAGGGGAAGGAGTTTAAGAAGTACAAATGGTATTTACAAAATAGTCATAGGGACGTAGAGTACAGCATAGGGAATATAGTCAGTAGTATCGTAATAACTATGTACGGTGTCAGATGGGTACTGGATTTATCAGGGTGATCACTGCATATGTTATATAAATGTCTAATCAGGGTGTTGTAAACCTGAATTAACATAATATTGCATGTTAACTATAATTAAAAATAAAAATATTTAAAAAAAATTTTAAAGTATACTGTTGTAAGTTTCTACCTGAAATGATGTGATATTACTTAAAGGTAGACTGTGATTAATCAAAGATGTATATTGTAAGCCACAGAAAAACACTAAAAATAATTTAATATGTGCTATCAATAATAAGCCAGTAGTGAAGTTAAAATGAAATCATAATAAATAATTCAAAAGCATGTAGAAAAAAGAAAAATGGAAGAGAAAAACAGATGGAATAAATAGAAAACTAGAAAGTTAGGCAGATTTTAACTGAGCTAGATAGTTACATTAAGGGCAAATGAATAAACATACTAATTAAAACAGAGATGGTCAAATTGAATAATAAATGGTGTGTATAAGAAATTTACTTTACATATGAAGGTATAAATAGGAAAAAAAGGATGGAAATAAAATACCATGCAACCGCAAATCAAAAAAAGCTAGCGTAGCTTCACTAATAACAAGATAGACTTCAGAGCAAAGAATATTACCTGAGATTATCAGAAAATTAAATAATGATAAAGATTAGATCCATCAAAAAGACATTAAAAAACCTAAGTGTATGTATGCACTTATCAACAGAGCTTCAAAATACATGAAGTAAAAACTGATAGAACCATACCAAATGAGAAAAAGCTAAATGAGTTCACCACCACCAAACCAATATTATAAGAAATGTTAAAGGGATTTATTTAAGAAGGAATAAAAAATGAGATAAAAAATACTAATAAGAAAATATTGCAAAGAAAAAAACCCCTCGCTCACAAAGGCAAACACATAATAAAATTGGTGGATCAACCAACTATAAAGCTGGTACAAAGGTTAAAAGACAAATGGAGAAAAATCATGTGTGCTTACAACAGTAAATTAAGGGATATGCGCACACACACACAAAAGAAACAAAAAAAATTATGACAAAAACATAAACATATAGGGGGCACAAATAAAAATGGTAGTAATTTTAGACTGTATTCAAACCTAAGTAACCATCCACTTAAAATAGATTGCTATAAACCTAAACCTAGCTTGGTATATATAAAGCACATGGTAAGCACAAACCCCAAATCTACACAATATGTACAAGAATAAAGAGAAAAAAATCCAAACACAACACTAGAGAAAGTCACCAATATACAAGAGAAGAGAATAAGAAAGGAAAGAAGAACTACAAAAACACTCAGAAAACAATTGATAAAATGGCAATAACTACATATCTATCGATAAGTACATATATACAATGAAATGTTATCTGGCCATTAAAAAGAATGAAATCTTACTATTTGCAAAAATACGGATGGACCTCGAGGTTGTTATGATAAGTGAAATAAAGCAGAGAAAGACAAACACCATGTAATTTCATTTATATGTGGAATCTAAAATACAAAATAAAAGCTCAAACAAACAGAAACAAACTCATAGATACAGAGAACAATCTGTCAGATGGGAGGGGGTGAAGGGGAGATCACCTTGTAAATTACATAAATGTTTAACCTGTATCCTGTACTCCTGAAACTAATATAATATTGAATGTCAAATGTAATTTAAATTTTAAAAAACTAATAGAACTAAAAGTAAGAATATATAAATCCGTAACTACGGATAGAGATTTCAATGCAACTTTCTCAGTAATTGATAAAACAAGTAGATAAAACATAAAAATCTAGAAGACCTCAATAACAATATAACTGACTTAACCCAACAACAGCAAATTAAACATTCTTTTCAAGTGGACATGGAACATTCAGCAAGCTAGACCATAATACGTGCTGTAAAACAACCTTGACCAATTGAACATAACTAATATCATACAAAGTGTCTTCTTCAATCATAACAAATTAAATTATACATCAATAACAGAAAGATATTTATAAAATTCTCAAATATTTAAAGATTGAACAACATACTTCTAAATTTTTCACAGGTCAATGAGCAAGTTGAAAGTAAAATTAGACCATGCTTTGAATTGAATGAAAATAATACAATATAGTAAAAAGTATTTTTGGAAGATGCTAAAACAATGCTTCTAGGGAAATGAATAGCACGAAATGTTTATATTTGGCAAAAAGAACAGTTTTAAATGAATCATCTAAGAACAATAACCCTAACTCTTTTTCTCTCATCATCTCCATCAAAGTGAGTTATCTTTAAGGAAGATATATGTGTCCAACAGATAAATTTTCTAAATACATCCATGTGTATTTTGAAACCGGACATTATAATCAATTAAGATGCATTTGTAGAACATCTGATCACAAGTAAGGTATCCAATTTAGGAAATATCACTTTAAGCATTAAATGCAACTGTTTTCCAAAACATTTTTCCTCCTCCTTCCTTTGAAAGTAGAAATATCTGCTTCAAAACTATAGTTTTGTAATTCATAAAGAAGTTTATTATTTATTATTCTTAATCTTAAAGATGAAGATGAAAACAGACAAAACACACAGTAGGAAAATATAATTAATATGCATATTATAATATGATACAGATATGATCATAAATAATGTGTCTTGAACTTAGGGTGACAAACCATCACTAATTGCCTGAGACTAAAGGAATTCTGGAAACATGGGATTTTCAGTGCTAAAACTGGGAAAGTCCTGGGAAAACCAGAAAAATTAGAGACTCTGCTTAAACTATATTCTATTTTTGAGACATCTAAAAGAATAATTGAATTAGGCATACATCTCTAATGAATCAAAAGGATATAGTTTAATAATTTTAAAAATAAAATGTCATCAGAGGGTAGAGGGTGGCGGAAGGGGGAGGTAGACAAGGTAAAGGGGGTCAAATATGTGGTGACAGAAAGAAATCTGTGAGAGGTGAACACAGTGTAAATATATTATATATATGCCTTATTGTTAGAGTGTACAGCTGAAACTTATTGGATTTCATTAACCAATGTCACCATTAAAAAATTAATATAAAAAATAAATTAAAAAAAACTATATACTCTGCTCTTCTCTCACCATCCCTTTAACATTACAAGCTCATAAATAGCATATTAAAAGACTTGAAAAGTCCTGTAATGAAGCATTTCCCAAATCCATGTGATAATAAACATACATTTGATTTTTAAAAATAAAAATAAAAAATAAAATGTGTTTAAAATTTAAAAATAAGTTTTAAAAGTAAAATTCCTGAAACCAAGGTAAATCGATGTTTGTTTTAAAACACAAATTAAATTTATGTTTGGCTTATTTTCATGGAATCTAATTATGTTTTATTAAATCCACAGGTTATGTCCCATGGCCTCAATCATGCCCCCATTGATCATTCCTAGACTAGCTCCATGCATTGGCCATCTTTTCAGTTTGTTCCTTTTTTTTTTTCTTTTCTTGCCACCATACTTTCTCTATTTCTTAGCATTATTATACAAGATAGTTTGCAAAAATTTACTTGGAATCCCCAGTTTCACTTGCTTCCATCTTCTAAATGTGTAACAAAGTAACCCAGGTTAAACCAGCTACTGACTGGCCTTTCTTTTTTTCTCCTTTTTAGATAGTGTAGTCAGTGCAGTGGTTCTTGATGGATGTATGAGTGGTTGTGTGGTAATGTTTAAGAGTATACAGGGGTGGGCTTTGGTGGTGGGGCAGTAGTACAACCAACAAAAGGTCTTCTATAAGTGACATTGATTCCTAAAAAACTCAAGTTTATTCTGAAGAACTGGGGTGAGAAGTAGGAATGAATAGTTCAAAATGTCTCACGATTGATTCTGTATTATCTATCCGTAATGACCCAAGCTCTACAAACATACACACATATGTGAATATGCAAATATAGCACATACACAACACTGGATCCTGACACAAACTGATTATTTCATTCCTGCTAGTAGGCTCTTCAAACTTCCTTCCTTCTTATCCTGCCTCCTTCCCACCCACTGCCTACATACACATACACACACACGCACATGCACACACGCACACATGCACTCACACAGGCACCATGAAAGCATCTCTTTCTGGGCAGAAAAATTACAGTGAAATAGCAGATGATTCAAATGGTAGTGTGTTCATCCTAGTAGAACTCTACCATCAAATGTGCCCCAGTAGTCAAATATAGCTTCAAAAAGAGATTAAACCACATTAAGCTTATGGTTTTATTTATGTATTCTCCCTAACCAACATTACTGCCTAGGATGTTCTATGTTAGTACTATATTTATTTAAAACATTATAATATTTCATTTGTCTTTTTTCTGTTGCAATGTCCTATGCAAAAGAAAACTGGAATTATATTTCACAGACCCAAGGGAACATTCTGGCTTCACGTGGGACATGAAAACTATCCTAAGGCCACTAAATGGACTTTTGGGAAAGCCCATGTCCAGAAAATGGTCCTTGGAGAATACCTGGTGGGTTTATTTACTCTCTAGACTCACCCAGGCGATGCTTTTTGTCTATCTGCTTAGTCAAGATTAGACATGAGAAAGTGATGTCTGAATTTGTCAGAGAATTTTCCTTTTAATCTCACACGAATTTGTGGAGAATGCCAAGAAAAAAATCCCTGATTTTTAACAAGCTGCTCTCTTCACTGGGAAATGAATTTGGATGATGTCTACTGTTCCTTATTATTATATTCTTAAATAGAATAAGGATGTTTTTAGATTAAGACAATAATTTCTAACCCTACTGTTTTATTTGGCTCTAAATAAACATTCTTCTCCACTTCCTAATGCCCATCATTCCTGAAGAGAAAAAGATAAAAAAGGATGGTCTGGGCACAGCAAAGAAGACAGCTAGAATCTGACACCCATTGCTTTGTCCTTGATGGGTAATCCTTGTGCTTGCTAGTAATCTGAAAGGTTAAGAGGATTGAAAAGAATCTTGAAATAGGTTTGCAAGTATTCACGGGACTTAATGTTGTATTACTAAAGGTCGAGACAAGTCATAGGACAACAATCATCGTGTCCTCAAACACTCAGGCCTAAATCTCACTAATCTGACTTCACTAACAGGGAATTTGTGATAATCCAGGCAGAGACTGAGTTGAACTTTAACTCTGTGCTCTGTGTGAGAATTGAAAATATAAAAATACTGTAAGCAAAAATATTAATCTATTCAAATTGAATATAAACTGTTTAAGTACCTTATAACACTGCTGACAAATTCATAGAGACAGAAGGTAGAATAGTGCTTACCAGAGGCTGAGGGGAAAAGAGAGTAGGAAGTTATTATTTAATGAATATAGAGTTTCAGTTTGGCATGATGAAAACGTTCTGCAGATGGATAGTGGTGATGATTGCATAATAATATGAATGTCTTAATGCCACTGAACTGTATATTTAAATGGCTAAACTGTAAAAAATAATTATCAGTAGTAGTGAATACAAACAATTATTTCAAATCTTAGTTTGGCTTTATATTTTTCAAAGTAGAATCTATACACTCTTAAAAATATACTCTAATTTAAAAACATTCTACAATTTAATTCTACTGACTACAAACATTTATTCCCAGGTAACCTAAAAAAGATAATATACATAATGGTCAAAAAGACTGACTCAGTGATCAAACTACCAAGATTAAATCCTCACTTCACCACTTTCCAGATGCGAAGTTAGATCAGCTTTCTAATTTCTCTGAATCTCATTTTCCCTTCTAGAAAGTGATACTAATATCAGTAATTACCTCTTAGGATTATTGCGAGTTAATATATACATAAAGCACTTTGAACAGTTCCTAGCACATAGTGAACATTCAATAAATGTTGGCCAATATATCCTGTCCAACAAACAAGATAAGCTTTGTTAATATGTAAAACATTTATATGGTGATAAAGTAAGAATGGATATTTTTTAAATAACATACAAGAAAAAATGTTCATAACCAGCAAAGAGAATATGCTAAAGAATCTGTAAAAGAAAAAAATTATAATAAATCTATTCTAGTTGTATATGTTCATAATTTTATAGATGATTTATTTTTCCTTTGTATAATGATTCTTCAACTCAGGAATAATGTTTATGTATGTCCTCTAAGCAGACCATGTAAAACAACAAAGAGCCTTTGCCACTTTTCATTCGCAGATTATTAATGGGCAACAACTTTAATCATTGTTTACTTATGTTTAAAATTTAATGAAGATATGAATAATTTTAAATGTTTCTATGTATACAAAAAGGAAATATTAAACTTGCAATGTTAGCTGTTTTCTAGAAGTATATCAAATGGAATTTATCATAGAAAATATTTATTAAAAATATAAATGAGCATGAATAATGATTCTTAGTAATAGTCATTACCTATTAAAAACATCACTTATCACAAAGACAATAGAGTCATTATCTCTCTTTTCATAAATCTTATTCAGGAGTCCAGACTTCTTATGAACTGACACTAACTAATTTTTTATTGTCTGTACCAAAATTTTCTCCAACAGTTGACAAACCAGTCACAAGGGTACATAGCAGGGGATGGGACTAATCTTCTACTAATCTTTTAGGCAATTTCTCCTACATATCTTGGCAGGAAGCCTGTAACAGTTTGAACAGAGTTGTGCACAATATGTGCAGTGCAGCCAAAACTCATTAAGTGTCTTTGTCTCATGTATCTTGTGAAACACAATATTGCACCCCTGATGAGCAATGCCTCCAAATGTTATGTTAACATTAAGATCACCAGAAGCCATTAATTTACTAGTCAAATTACATCTCCCAGCAGCATTTACATCTCTCAGATCATCTAGAGAATGACCTGCCTATTACCAAATATAAATGAAATTTTAATAAGTATTTTCCAGGTACTTCAGACACAGGTTTAAAAAGTGGTTTAGAATATACTTAATGACTAATTTTTTACAGAATGAGACTTTAATTTAAACGTGGCTCATTCTGTATATTTTTTCCAGATGTGAACATGGTCTTCATAGTACTCTGGCTTTACTAAAAGACCTCTTATTTTTTCCAGAGAATGAAGGAAAGTCTTCAGTTTTTGGCTCCATTTTCTATTTATTTATGTCTATTGTCAGGTATACATTACTTTGATTCTAGTGCTATTATTTCACATCTATATTTTCCCATGTTAAAGTCTACTCTTAGAATGTCTTTATTATCCCAAATAAAGCTTACCAAGAGCGATTTCCCTCTGACTCTTGAAAATGCACCCCAACAATGAATTATCTCTGACTAGCAAGAAGGCAAAGTGACTTTCTCTAATCCCCTTCATTAAACATTCTTAACTGACCCTTAATTGATACCACAAAATGCAGTTATCTCTTTCCTGTTCTATGTATAAATATATGCATTATTTAAACTTACATTTTAAAATTATGCTATCAGGCTCTTTGTCTGACTTGGTATAGAATCCAGATCATCAAGAGGCATTTTACAAATAACATACAAATCATTATCTACAAAATGTGATAAGCATGAATAGCCAACCTGGTTAAACAAAATACAAAAAAGTTATATTCTTCAACATTAATGATTTCTTCAACTCAATGACCTAACTTCCTTATTGCCTACCTTTACCTGAGACCCATCTCTGATTGCTAGGGGAGCAATCTTTTACCTTTCAAATGACAAAATCAAATAAACTACATGATGACTTGAGCAATAAAACAAAAATCAATCTTTAAAGCTAACAAAAATAACCCAAATCAACAAAAAATAGATGAATGTAGTCATTAATTGTGGACAAGGCTATTACATGCAGGTCAAAATTCAACTACATTTGATCTAACAATCAAAAGGTCATTTTTTCCCTTTTGCCATTTGTTAATTCTATTCACCCAGGATCTCTTAATTCAATTTTTAAAAATATTTTAAGGCAATGACAATAACATAGCATTTATTTGTTTGAAAAATAATTCTGATTTAGAAAATAGTTATATTGTGGCTCATTTTTATTGGTTTTGTTTTTAATAGACAGTGGACTAAAATATGAAAGTGCATTTTACAAGTATAAAATCCTCATACTCTGAGCAACATCACAAAAGAAAATTCTGCCTCCTGATTTGCTGATAGACAGTGTTAAAGGAGAAGGCAAAGAAAATTATTTGAACAAGCAGCTGAGCTCATCACTCAATAGAATCCATAAGAATGATAGATCTTGTGCTACAACCATTATTTTTGGAAAGCTGAACATGGCAATATTATAAGATCAATCTTATTAAGATTTTTTGTGACTGACGATTCAGAAAAAGGCCAGAAACAAACAAAGGCATGAAACAACTTCTCAAAGTTAGGTGCTCTGGGAATTTTGTAGCAACTGCAACATTTTATTATTAAAAAGAAAAATGTTATCCAAAACCCAATAAAGAAGGATAAAAAATGTAAAAGTTCAAATAAATGTTTGCCCCTCCCATAAAAAAAAAATCAAAGTTAGACAAAACAACCAAATAAAAAGCCTGGAGAAAATACAGTATGGAATGGAGCTTGTGCTAAAAATATAATGACCGAGAGTTGATTCTGAAGCCAGACCGCCTACTGTCAAATTCCAGCTCGAGCACTTTCTGGCTGGGTGATTAGGACTAGTCTTGCCTCCTTTCTCTCAGGAGACAAATAGGGAGGAAAACAGTACATACTCCTAAGGTTTTTGTGTTAATATAGTTACAGTCCTTAAAACAGTGCTGGGTAGATAGGAAGTACTACATGCGATGATGATGATGATGATGATGATGATGATGATGATGATGATGATAATGACGACAATGACTCATAAGTCTTCATGTCACTATTGCACTTTCTAAAGTCATCACTAGATTAGTTTGTGTTTATTTCTTTAATTTGAGGTTCTTTTAGGCCCGAAGAGTTAAGTAGCTGCTCAATTTTTCATATCCCTAACAGGATGAGACCTATCCAATGAAGCATTCTTTTTAGAGGAACTATTGAAAGTCCCCAACATGAGTTTTTCAGAGATTAAAAAAAATAATCTTTAAGTCAAAATTGAAGTTAAAAAAATGAATTTTAAAATATTAAAAGTACTATGATAATAACTTTGAAAATTAAAATAATTATAAAAGATGCAAATGACAATTTCTAATATGGCAATTATTGTCTGAAGTGAGTACCAACTAAAGGTCACAGAAGCCTACTAAAGACTCTAAGTATTCTATTACACATTACTAATTAAGGTAAATAAGGATGGCAGTATTTGTATACAAATTGTGCCAGGAGAATATATTGTAAATATATCTCTATAGCTGTACTACCCATTTGACTGCTGCATGTCTAACGAATAAGGAAGTCCAGGCTTTATTATTAACCTGCAGTGTTGACATTTGCTTTAAAAAGGAATTGTCAGTAAAAGAAAGGGTAGATCCCAAAAGTTATCCATTCCACTAATCAGCTTGTTTACTACTGACACATAGATTTAAAAAATTGCCCAGCATGGAATCAGAAGTTTGTATCATAGTGTGTTAAACACTCTAGACATACAATGTAAAATGGTCAACTAGGCGTGTCCTAGCAATAAATGTATTTTGAACAAAAAAACCTCAAAACCATTTTTGTTGTGTCCTAGTGTTTCAACAACTTTGCTCAAATACTCCTACCTTGTAAGTACTCTCCCACTGGGATAAACTGGTCAAGAATCTTTCAAAATAGTAATATCATTTTAAGGAACCCATTCCTGTTGTTCCCTCATCTTCTAAGTTTTTCTATCAAAGATCTTTGACAATAGATGCTAACAAAGTAGCTATTATCACAGCTGGCTACCATTTACAAATACTTAACACTAGAAAATGTTGTGATGATATATAGACCATACCATCATTAATTCTTAACTCTTTTCTAGAGGGTCCATTGTCATTACAGAACATTAGTTGGCAAAAATCACAGTGTCCTCTAGCACCACTTGCTTTTGCTTTGTAGCTTTGTATAAATACTAACTGCTGCAAGTCCCCAGAAGACAAAAAGTTTTGAAAGCATGGGTGAGTGCTTCATTTGGTGCCTTTCACTTAATAGTCATCAAATGAACCACTTCTGCATTGATTATTTCTGATGCTATTCTGTTTTAAAATGACTTCTCTGACCAAATTTGTGTTGAAAAAAAAATCACAAAGATGGGAAAATGTTACCTGGTTCCATAACACATATTTAATAGCATTTTCTCCAAGAGACAGGCCAATTATTTTTCTTTATTGAACATTCTAATTATGAAAAATTATTTTAGATATATAGTGGTTTTATTTTCCAAATGAAGTATGACAGGATTTCTGTGAAGATGCTAAGTTGTCTATATGAGGATCACCGTTAGATTTTGCAGGGATTCTGGTATCCTACTTTGAAGAGAAATTGAACAGAAGAGGACATTAAGGCCAAGATCACTATAGCTAAGTGGGAAACTGAAGCAATTATTTCTAATGAACAGAGTTTAAAAGTAACTACCTTTAGTCATTTCTCCATATAACTTATATAAAAATAATGTTTGGAGTTTGTCTCAACTAGAAAATCCTCACTGTCCTTCAGCTACTTGATTTTATAGACTTGATCTTAGATAGCACAGCAGATATATAGACTTTAGGTAAATGAAACCAAATTAACCCATGAACATCTAGTATTTCCAATTTGAATGGTTTCTTGGTAACTAGATTTTACCTTCCTTACTCTATTGATAATAAAAGTAATTATTAGTTATATACAAATAAAATATCTTTAAAATCATGTATCTGACAATTTAAGGTAAATTTTATGTTACATGAGTTCAAATTTTATTGCCTTTTAATAATTTCTAAATCATGTTGACACATTTAAGAAAAATGTCCATATTACCCAAGTCCAAATTTTACTGCCTTATTATTTCTATTATATATTTTGGAAATGGAACTCTTTTGACCTTAAAATAACCAAGTAATAAAATAAAGTAGTGAAAGAAATTGAAAAGCCATGCGTCTAACTTTTTATTTCAAGCCATTAAGATGAAAGTCAGAAAATAAAATGATGACTTCTATTCATAACCAATAGAAAAAGGAAGAAATCCCTCTTTGTCCTGAAAGTGTATAGCTAGATCAGTATGAATAAAAATGGATTCAGTTCTGATTAGTCAATATAATGGTTACTGACTGTTGTACTGATATTTTTAGTAGCTTAACCCAGGTGATACTACTATTCTTTGTCTGTTTTATGTGAGAAATTACTTGAATATTTACTAAACTTATTTCCCAAAGAATGCTTATTATTTTGGAAATGCTACATTAAAATATTGTATCATAAAGAAAAATAGGAAAAGATAATGACTTCTACCTTTGAAAGCTCAATAACACTCTAACGTTAACAATGATTTGCTTTTTCCTTTATCGTGGTAACACAAACACTGAAAAACTCTGTTTGACATAAATCCAAGAAGAAGCTGAAGTAACATGCCAGAAATACGTTAAATACATTGTGGAAAGAAAACTGCAATAAAATGTGTAAGAACCTTTTATACAATAGAAGGCTTTGTTATTGGCATTCACACAATCATGCTGTCTGCTAATCACTTACTAAAATTGCTAGAGACAATAGGGATGCCTATTCCTATAAAAATATTTAGTTGAGTTTAAAAGTATTAAGACATTTATTCTTTATATAACTTAGTACATAATAAATAGAATGAAATAAAATACTAATCCTGAGTAGTAACTACTTAAAACACTACATCCAAATCTATTTCTGTTCTGTGCTCTTATTCCTCCAACTCGGCTCCAAGTACAAATCCAGTTTATGTTAACGCTTATTTAAACATATCAAATTTTTCAGAGTTTAAACATGAAGTGTTACTGTGAAACTTACCCTGCTGCCCAAGCTTTTCCCACTAGCAAACCTGGCTTCAAGCAGACCCCAAAGCAAGGAGGTGCTGCCAGAAAAGGATTCTCTGGAACTACCCTCTTCTAAATCCATCTAAGAAACCAAGCCACCAAAGAAATATTGCAGTCCTGAAATATTTGCCTAACCCTTCTGTTAGACCATAGAGCATTACTGATATCTCTTCAGGGTTGCAGTCCAAATTTCCTCTATATTGGTATCCATTATTACATCTATTACGTGCTATTATTTTCAAACTTATTTTTATAGGGGAAAATACAAAGTCCTTATCCACTAGGCAGACAAACTATTAAGCTCAACATTTTTTTATCCTCTAGGTATTTATGGCTAGAGATAGGCCTTTAGTTAAAGATTAAAATAATCAAATGAGGCAAAGCATCAAAAAATATATTTCAGTTTTATTTAGGCTTTACTTTAGAAGGCCAAGGAAATTGTCACTTGAGAGAGAACTTCTGCTTCTCAAGGAATCAAGATGTCTTTTCTCTGACTAGTTCCTTAACTGAAATAAAAAGGTAATTTGGATCATTTTTTTGAACATACTAAAGCAACTAGTAAATTGAGTCAATCAACCATAAGGGGTAAAATAAGCATTAATGTGATTGATATTAATCATATCCACTGCAATTACGTAAATGTAGCTTGGAAAGTTGTGTGTCATTTTAGTATGAATTTCTAAACTCAAAAGCACTAAGAATGCCTGATAGGTATAAACACTGACATCAGCTATGTTCCCAGCTAACTTAGGTGTTACAGACTAAAAGCCACTCTTGCTGTATCTCACAAACAAAGCTGTGGCTGACTCCTCTATCTTAGCCTTCTGGTTAAGTACAATTAGATAAACAAGCATAATTTGTCCCTTATATTACATTAACAGCTGATGAACTGAGGTTCTCCATATGCACATAGGAGGATAAGAGGAAAGGAAGCACTGAATTGTCCTTCAGAATGTGCAGCCCTGAAGACAAGCCTTTTGAGATGTCTTCTGGATAAAGCCTCAAATTATTAAACCCAAATGCAATAGTCTATGGCAAAGAAAGAGCTGGACAATGTTAATGATACAAAACAAAAACCGCTGGAGGTTAAGGAAATGCTTTAAAACTAGAATAAGAAAATTGTGTATCTGTCATATATAATAAAAATATAACTTCAGTAACATCCATCTCTGTTTCTGTTTTTGCAATTTTAAGTTTTAGTCAAAAACTATTGCAGAAATATATCTCATGTGATGTAACTAGACGAAGGTTGTTAAGGCAGCTGCTCAAAATAAAAGGTCTCTAAAAAGCAATAGCTTCAGCTGTATCAAGTCTTCCCTGTGGAGTCATATTCAGACACATGAGCCAAACTCATATTATGTGTCTTCTTCCTCTTGTACAAATGAAAAGCAAAACACTTTGCGAAGAGTGGGGAGACAGTAAATCAACATTAGGCTTGTCAAGGCAAGTTAACTATTTCAGTACAGATTAGGTAATTTTGTGTAGTTTTAAGTTACATATTCCTATAAAGTGGTCATCTTTCATAACAGATATTGATATTTAACTTATAGCTTATCTTCAATTTAGAATCTATGGTTATTTAATGCTACCTGTTTTAGACAATAAGTGGATTCCTCCATATAAATACAAAGAATCAAAAAATATTAATCTCTTTGCTCTTCCAATCAGAAGCAGCTCTGCTGTGAGGTGATCTAGGTAGCCACCAAAGGCTCCATAGATGAAGTTTCAAATGACACAGTCAATTTTACTCTCACCTTACAGAATTAATAAAATTTTGTTTTCCCAACGTTCAATAAAACAAGTATTGTGCTTCCTTCTATTAGAATTTTAAATAATAAGATAAACAAGTATATCACCTAAGCAAGAGTCTTAGGAAGCCAAGAAATGACTTGCTGGGAGTCTCATTAACTCTGGACCAACTTTTATTCCAAATGGATAATATTTGAAAAAAATGATTAGCCACAAACTGAGTGACTAGAGTGTCTAGGCATATTCGCCAAGGTTATGAATTTCAGTTCAAAATTCTGTCATTTTACTTCATTTACCAAATTCTTTATAACTGAATCCATTCCCTTATATCACATGTATAAAGTATGATAAATGGCTTGGAAATAACAGAAAGCCAAAACACTCATATTCTTCAACCCAATGATCCAGTTCCTGAGAACTTATCCTATGGAAATAACAGAAAACAACAGCACCAAAATAAGTATATGCACAAACATGCTTAATGCACTGCTGTTTTACATGCTCGCTAAATAATTCTATTCTATATTCACCATAATCTATCTAAACTATTACAATTGCCTCCTTGCTCATCATTCTGCTTCTAGTTCCTCCCCAGCCTACTTCATCCTCCACTTTCCCACTATGTGCTCTTTTAGGAATATATTTCTCATCATGTCACTCTCTTTTTAAATTCATTGACTCCTTCAAAGTAAGATAAGCTCAAATGCCAGTATGGCATGCAAGAACTTTTTTGCTTCTCTTCTTTCCTCAACATCCTCATTTCACCTTACAACATGCAATACCCTGTGCTCCCACTTACACCAAACTAGTTGCATCTGTCCTAGATGCTGATTAGCAATACTGCTATTGCTTACAGTACTGGCAACTTCAGTATATATTAGTGCAAAGTTAGTAGGTTTTTTGTTTTTCTTTTTGAGAAAAAATTTAGGCCAAATATGTTTCCTGTATAAAGAATGATGGGCTCAAAGTTACGATATTCAAAATCATTCAAGATATTAGAATCTTAGGTATATTTTCTTATTTAAAATGTACAATTGCCAAAAGATTAGCTTAAGGTTTCCATCCTGAGTAGCCACCTTTATAAGTTTATATTTTTGCCTTTTATCATTAACTAAAGTTACAGCAAAAACAAACAAAAAACCCTTCCATTACTTCTGATACATAAAATCATGTAGGAGCAGGAACATAAATATTTTAAATATATTTTATTGCTTACTAGAAAAACTGTATGATAGCAATAAATTCCCTCTAGATGCTGACTGAAATTCTCCCACATTAGCCTGAGAAGTTTAGAACTATAACAGACTATAGATATCATCTAGTTGAGTGCTTCTAAACTTTTACACATCTTGTTACATATTCTGCTTAAATGTTAATATTTAAGCAGAATACTATGGGAGGGGAGTTCTACATGGTAACCACTACAGAGCACTACTCTTAAAACTTTAGGCATCAAAATCTCAAGCAGTTTACAAAAGGAGCTACATGAACCCCGTAATGTAATTTCAACTTTAAAATTTTGAGTACTTGTAGAAAAAAAAATGTTCAAAATTTACTGGAAATTCTACTCCAGGTACTTTATTTGCAGAAAGCGTTAAATTAATAACAATTTCCAGCCCATTAAATATTACATTCTATTTCAAAATATGAAGATGTGAGCAGGCTGCAGTCTTGGTCTGGCTTGAGGTACTGGAATTGGAGAAAGTGTGTGTCTGTGCCTTCAGATCTGCTAAAAGGTGTGTCAACTGCAACCTCTGCCCCTATGCCTGCTCTATTCCTCTTTCCCTTGCTGCTTCTGATAAAGGACTGCTCAAAACTTGGATTCCCCGCCCTGAGTCCACTCTCCAGATCCCTCGGCACCCTCCAGAAGGCTGTCCGCAACAGCAGTGTTCCTGGCCTCAGGGCAGCTGTGTTAGTGCTTCTGGCCCTCTCTAGACTCTAACTCCACCTTGACATGTTTGGAACCTAAGGTGTCCTCCAACTTAATCTGGCCTCTTGCTGGCAGGAACAATGATTGCTGTATCTGTCCCTCCTATTCTTTAACTTGCATAGTAGTCTTCTCTTTGGTCTTCCTTCTTTTCTGTTTCTCTTGTTTATGGTGTTCGGAGGGTGCTTCATCGTCGGAGCCTTCAGATGAGCTCAATGAGGAGGTCTGAATCCCACAGCCTTTCTCCCAGAGCTTTCTGGTGGCATCATCCACGTCCTCTAGGACCCAAGGGGGGCGGTAGCAGGACACATGGTCGACTTGGATAGTTCTTCCCCTGATCTTGATTCCATTAAAATTGTCAACGGCCAAAACTGTACTCCTCTGGTCTTCATAGCAGATAAAACAGAATCCTTTGGACTTCCCTGTCTTCTGGTCCCGCACGAGATTAATGTTAACAATCTCTCCATACTGGGAGAATACACAGAGGATATCTCCTTCCGTCAGTTCAAAAGGAAGCCCTCCCACGAAGATCCAGGCACTGTCCTTGTACTCAGAGTGCCATGACGCCGTAGATGCCACGGCAGTATGGGCCTCCCGTTCATTCAGCTCACTAACCAGCTTCACTTTGGTTAATGGGTTCATCTTTTTAAGCCACGGGGGCCAGCCAGTGGCTCCTGCCCTCTCCGCCACCTGCGCCTGTGCCCTTCCGGTGGACGCAGGGGGGCAGTACTTCCGGTGTGGGCTTTCCCGATTACCCTATACCAGCTCTGCCTTCTCCACATGCCCTCAGCTGCCATTTAAGTTTCAACTTTTTATGGTACCCCATTCACCACATAGGAGTGCTAAAACTGCTCACTGGTTTGAAAATTCTAATTCCAGTTTCAAAATGGGTTGACTCGGTTGAAATAAAGGCTTCTGCTCTGAAATGATGTTTAATTATGGAAGTTGTAAGTGCTATTTCATTTTTTCCCCCACACAATAAAACCTTTTGAGAGTCTACAAAGTACAACTTTCACTTTGGCTAAATAATGAAGAGTAAATATTTGATATGGTACAAGGCAGGAACTTAGACAGCTTTATTTAATATGTGCTCATTGTATTAGCATTCTCCAGAGAAACAGAACTAATAGGATGCACATAGACGGACATATATCTATGTGTAAAGAGATTTATTATAAGAAATTGGTTCATGTGATTACAGAAACTAAAAAGTTCCAGGATCTGCAGTTGGCAAGCTGGGACCTCAGGACAGCTGATGGCGTCATGGAGGGTGAAATTCCATTCTGAAAGCTGGCAGGCTCAAACCCAAGAAGAGCCAATGTTTTAGTCCAAGTTGGATGCCATTAAAAGATCGATGTCCCTTCACAAAGCAATCAGACAAAAAGGGAGAGAAGGTTAGCCTTTTCGTTCAGTTTAGGCCTTCAACTGATTGGATGAGAGCCGCCCACATTAGTGAAGGTAATCTGCTTTACTCAATCTACTGATTCAAATGTTACTCTTATCCAAAAGCATCCTCACAGACATACACAAAATACCGAATATCTGGGTACCTTCTAGCCTAATCGAATCGACACATAAAATTAACCACTATATCCATTATGTTTCCAGATTGAATAAACTCCCCAAGTCAGAGATAATTCTGTTCCACTCTTACATACTCATTTCATTTATATAGCAGGTGATCCTTTACTTTCAGAGATGGCAGTTCTCAGGATGAATGCAATGCATATTGGTGCTACAGCCTAAAAAGGCAATGAGTAGTTAATACCTACTAATATATGCCATGATACGAACATGTATCTCTAGCGGAATTCGCAGAGCCCTACGTTGAGTTGATGTCTCAAAATAAGTCAATGAATTTTTTGAAACTACTATTACTTCTATAATTCACAAGTTTATAAGAGCTGTGATTTTTTTTTTTCCCCTAAAGGTGTGCTTCACTGGGTATTTCAAGTCACGTAATGGTAGTCCACTTGAAAACTTCATGAAATAGTCACTTAGGTGTAATGCTCATATTTAACCTAGTTATATGTCCAACCTATTAAATTCGTAACTCAGAAAATAATTGCATACTTGTCATCCTGCCTTTGTTATTTCATTTCTGTCACTACTGCTAGCACAGTTGAGAGGACTCATAAGTGGCACATAATAGTTAGAGAAATTTAAAAAGTCTTAGACGTTCCTTCGTGCCTCTAGCACAGAAAATACACATTTACAGTTGTTCAATTTGACATATATTAATGTTATCTTAAAGACTGTACATGGACATCTTGATTTATTTTGCTTATTAAAGATGGACAAATGGCATATGTTTCAGTGAGATGTTATCATGGATATAGCTGATAAAATTTAATTCTATGTATTGAAGAAGGATTTGAAAATACTTGGTATGTTCAGGAGCTTAAATAATTTATCCCAAGTCTTGTTCATCACAAGCATCTGGGTTATTCCATACCCTAGAAACCATATGGGAATTAGGAAGTGGAAGTCATAACTTTTAAGTTAAAATTTCTGAAAGGCATTTATATGAAGAAATGTACAAGGAAAAATATTCTCTTCAGCATTAATATTACTTGTATCATCATCATCGACAACAGGTTACAAGTGTCTCATTGAAAAAGTGATGGGAAAGGCTTTAAAAAGCCTAGCTAAGTAGGAGTGTGTAGCTATTTATACAGATTCCCTCTTTCTCTAAAAATCCCACTTCACGAAAAAAGCCATATTAGGCCTAATAGGCCCAATGCCTAGGGCCCAAAGGACTTTTAGAGGCCTATGAAAATGTCTTAATTGTTTTAAATCAGAAGAAAATAATAACTTTTATTTCAAAGAAATGTTTCAATGTATAATAATAATTTTTATATTAACACAATAATAAAACATAATTTTAAATATTTTTTTATGGATAATGGGGCCCCAAAAAACAAAAATGCCTAGAGCCCATAAAAGTCATAATGTGGCCAGTGTTCACTCTATGTAGCCCTACTTCCCTGGCCACAGCTGACTGAAATAGGGATAGATATTTGATCTACATCAGGCCTATCAGATTATCTCCTATGAGTTTGGAATTGATATTTAAACACATTAGTAAGTATTAGTTTGTGGGGACCTGTACCCTTATAGGCTTTGGTGCAGTCATATGTGTCAAAATTAAAGAAATGTTATCTGCAAGAGAAAGAGAAAAACGAGAGATGATATAGTTTGTGAAACAGAGAGAATGAGACTTGGAGATGCCATCTGAGATCCTAGTGCTCTGCAGCCTTTCTATATCAAAGCTTGGTTGTACAGATTTTCCTGGATTCCATGAGGTGTCCCATTATTCTTCTTTAAATTCCAGGGTTTGCCTAAACTATTTGAAATGATGTTCTGCTAATCTTAATCTAAGAGTACTGTATTAGTTTGCTAGGGCTGCTATAACAAAGAACCGCAAATTGGGTGGCTTAAACAACAGAAACATACTGTCTCACAGTTCTGGGGACAAGAAGTCTGAAATAACAATATCAGCAAGGTTAGTTCCTTCTGAGGGCTTTGAGGGAAAGCTATGTTCCCCACCTCTCTCTTTAGCTGGTAAATGGCTATCTTCTTTCTGTATTTCTTTCTATCGTCTTCCCTTACTGTGTGTCTGTGTCCAGATTTCCTCTTCTTACAAGTATAATAGTCCTATTGGCTTAGGGCCCAACCTAATGAGCTCACTGTAACTCAATTATCTCTGTAAAGATCCTATCTTCAAATAAGGCTACATTCTAAGGTGCTGGGGTTTAGGATTTCAACATGTGAACTTGTGGGGGGAACATAGTTCAACCTACAGCAAGTGCTAAAACAAGAAAATAAATATATATTAAATTTTAGAGGGCCCGTGGATTATTGTCACTGATATTTCTAATATACTTCTTCCCTTTTTATTGAATTTAAATTTTTTAAAAGGTGCTTTATATGTTTCTTCTTCCTTCTCTTAAACTTGGCTCCTATAAATTGAATTTTGCCCATAAATTACTTCTGGTCATAAATTTCCAAAACATAATGTGCTCTCCCCTAATGGCAATGAATATGGACTCAAGAATCAGGCTGCCTGAGTTCAAAGCCTGCCTCTGTCACTATAATGACACCATAGGAAAGCTACTTTATCTCTTTGTGTCTCAGTTTCCACAACTATAAAGTAAAAATTGAAAGTGTATCTTATGAAGATTAAATTATTGGTATATGTAGAGTTTGGCATAAAACGAGTTCCATCTAAGAGTTTGTTATTAATGTAGAGAATGAACCATCATTTATACACTGGCCTTCCCTTATGAAGTTTGCCCTTTAAAATGGTCATAAGGCAAATCTTAGCTGCCAACTGTCTGCTTTGGGTAGGCATTAGGAGCACAGACTTACCTTGGAGCCAGGTTGCCTGGGTTCAGATGTGCCACTTACTTCCCCAGTACCATAGAGTATATTACCTCACTTTCCTTATCTGTAAAATAGAGATAATAGTGATATCTATTATAAGGAGTTTGTTGTCATAATTGAATGAGTTAATTTTTATAAAGCATTCAGTACATACCAAGTGTACAGTTACATTATCATTCTCATTAGATGAATTATCCAGGTGGCAATCCATGGCACTAACCAGAACAATCAGTGACATAGCACTGACCCTGTTGAGCTTATGGCCAGACCACTGCTGGGCCCTAAAGAATTTTGTGAATTTTCTAATACTCTCTACTTTCTTGGAATTTATAGTCAAGGTAAAACTCTAATCTGAGCAGCTTTGGTCTATGTGTAAACATCATTTAGTCTTTTTTGGTTTGTTTCAAGTTTAATTTTTTTTTTAACATTACAAAGGCAATGCTTGAAAAATTTAAATCTTAAATTTGTCATTTTAATTTTAAGTTAAAGTACAGATATAACCTCCATGTAAAATAGCTATAACCACACATCATGTCATTAAATATTTCTGGATTGCTGTTCCCAAAGGGAGGAAAAATATACAAAACATTTACTGATATTTATACAGTATATAAAAGTACTTGAAATTTGATGGCCTACCTTTAGAAAATTTATTACTCTAAGATAGAAAAATCAGTAGAATTTATAGATATTTGGTAACAATTTGATGACAATTTTCTTCAAAGTCTCTATATTTGTGACATAAAGAAAACAACAGATGGAAAACATGCAAAACAAGATCCTATTTTATTTGCATTTTAGAGCAAGTAAATTGACAATGCAATATTACTTGGCTGATACTATAGGGCGAGCAAAAAATTTAGTCACACCTCTGATAAAAAGAGATCATTTTGGAATTCTATACTTGTATAATTGGGGAAGTTCAATACATAAAAGTACAACATTTCCCATAATTGTGCTAATTATTGCACAGAATCTGTAACCTTTAGTGTGCTGAGATTAATTCAAATGAAAATACAGATGGTGTTTCAGAAAAACAAGCTTTTATATTGCTTATTTTTCCATATGCAACTGTTATAAGAAAATCATGTTGGAAGTTCATCGAGACCTAATTATACATTGTTTTCTATTCTGCATATTTCATTCCAATAACTATATAAGTAAAGTAATTTTAGCTTAAAAAATATCATACTGATTAAATATCAAATTAGAAAACATTCTACTTATTATGGAAAAAGTTCCACTCATTTGATAAAAGGATGAGCTTTTCAAATGGAAATTGTATTTCAGATCATAATTTATTATTTCATACTCTATATTTGCTTTTGGAAGTTGATCTCCTTGGGAGGATTTAGACTATAGCAAATGAAAATACAGGCTGAAGCTTGAAACAAGTGACATCTTCCTAAGTCAATTAGTACTATTTTTTTAATAAGCAAATAAAATCTGGGTAAATATACAAAAATAATTGAGAAATTTTCAGGCAGATACACATATAGAAGATCTCTCAAGGGGGCAACATCTTGATTTATAACAATTTTGTTAAACTTAAAATATATTCCTCTAGAGCAGCAGCCCCTAACTTTTTGGCACCAGAAACTGGTGCTCCTATGAGAATCTAATGCCTGATGATCTGAGGTGCAGCTGAGGTAGTGATACTAGTGCTGGGGAGCGGCCACGAATACAGATGAAGCTTTGCTCGCTTCCCTGCTGTTCACCTCCTGCTGTGTGGCTGAGTTCCTAACAGGCCTTAGACCAGTACTGGTCCATGAACCAGGGATTGGGGACTCATGCTCTAGAGTGTGACAACTTTACCTACTGAGTTTTGCAAAACTTGCTGACATGCTTTGTGGTTTTTAATTAAGCAGTCCCATTCCTGATCTAAATCTCTGCTCAACATCAACCACCATCATTCCATCCTGCCTATCTGTCTTAACATCTGCTCTTTTACTTCCAGTTTATCTTTACTTCTATAAATATTTACTTAACTCCAATCAGAAGAATTGGAAATCCATTTATTAGTCACTGAACTAAACCGCTCAATCGTTAATTTTGGAAAAACACTGAAGTCAAATTTTATGGTATAATATATGGAATCCAATATATAGCAGATGAATGTAGGATGACCTACCCTACACGATATTATTTGTATTAGCTACTTCTGCCCAACTTACCATTCAGAGAGATTCTCCATCTTTCCAATAAAATAGATGGATTCATTTTAATCATCAGTACCCTCAGGTACAAACTGTGTGAACTTCTTGCCTTAATTTTGCTACTATATAGTCAATATAGTAATCTCTATAGTAATATAGCAAAGATGTAATCATTTGATATACTACAATATGATCAATTTAAAAATTTTCGATTAATGAGGTGGCTCCATTGTGTAGTGGTTAGCACATCTGCTTTACATGCAGAAGGTCCTGGGTTGCGCCCCAGGTGGAGCCGCTGACCATACCTCCCCGCCCTGAGCCTCCCCGCCCCCCACCGTTGGTGCACCAGGCCCCAGGTATGGCTGCAAGCATGTGGGAGAGACACCCCGCCTTCAGAGATCCAGTTCTTAAGGGGAAAATGGCAAAAACCATAGGTCAGAGGTGGAAGGTGTGTGTGTGGCGGGGGGAGAGGGGGTGAATTAAAGAGGGAAAAAATTTTTCCATTAATGATATTTGTTCTTTAAAGTTCAGTTTCTGAACCTGGTAATATCTCTCTGCATTGATTCAGATTTGGTCCTGATAGAAAATGACCCGTCTAGATTCTCCTCTGTTTTGCTATTCTATGAGTCTCTGCTAAAAATAATTCATAATCACATGATGTGATTCTAAAGACTAATGTAAATATATAAAGATCTCACCTTGGTTGTGACCACTCCTCCTTGATATTATTCTTAGAATTTCACAAATAAGCTTAGGAATTAGTTCATTCCTCACATCAGAATATATGGGGCCAGAATTTGGCGCAGATGATTAGACTGAAGATAAAAATAAAATTTTCACTAAACCATGAACTCTGCTTGGCAGTGAAAATGACATTTTTTCAAAATGAATCACATCATAAAAGCCATTGGTCCACTCGTTCCACATCAGTATGAATTCTTGCTGAATCTAGAGATTTATGTTTTCAGTTCGGCTTTCCTTCTCATTACTAGAGAGCTTTAATTTCTTTTCATTACATGGAATTCTCTAATTTTCTTTTCCTACTTTCAATGTTCTGCATATATTACACACCTGTATTTGTCTTTGATAATGGAAAAAAAGACATCACTTTCAATGCTCGCTCAACATACCTTCATTATCCTGGGAATATCTTCACCAAAATATATTAAAATGTCACTAGAGGAAAATGAATGCATATAAAATGTATGAATATTGCTGGACTAGATCTATATCTCTATCTCATTAGTCAATATGCAGCCTCCTGGCTGAATGCTTACATTTCAAACCTAGCAAAAAATGAACAACAAATAGATTTGAGAACATCAGGCTCAAATAGAAAGCGTTCTCTCTCTGATTCTATTAATGTTCTACCAGGAATTTATCAATTTATGTCTCTTCCTTAGTCAATTTTTGCATCAGAGTCAAGTAAATTTCATTTGTTTTTTCACTCCAGATATTTACTGTGTACCTTCTATGTGTCACGAGTTAATATAGGAACTGGGAACAAAGAATGACCAGAACCGGTAAAGTCTATACTTTCATAAAGTTTACATTTTAATGGAAGGTGAGAGACAATAAACAAATAAATACACAGTATGTCAAATGGGTGGTAAGAACTAAGGAGAAAAAATAGTAAGACGCGAGAGCTGGAATGTGCCCTGGGTACGGCAGGGATTTTATTTTATCTAGACGGTATCTGAGTGGAGATTAAAGAAAAATAAAGATACAAGTCATATGTGTATCTGGAAAAAGAGTATTCCTGGCAGAAGATGAAATTTAAATAAAATCCTTTGTAATATAAATTGACAAGGACTGGCTTAGAGGATTCATCTGTAATGGACAGGTTAGAATGATAACTCCTTTAAAATACTGTATAATATTTTATTTTCTTAGAAATTTTACAAAGGTCATCTGTAAACCTTGTCCACTTAACACTTACTCAAATTTCTAAATTCTTATGTTTGTATTACAAAATCAATGGCTCTAAATTAAACTTCATGTCTTTAGGTTTGTTTTCTATTCTTTAATCAATGAAGGGTAAATTAGTGAGGTTTTATTGTAGTCTGTAGTTATTTGGGTACTTGCTAAGAAAATTTTCTGCAAGTTTCCTGGCTATGAAAGTACAGGGAGTACAGTAGTATGTCCAGATGTCTTCCTTTTTATTCAAAAGCTTAGATTTCAAGTGACACTTGTGTATTTTTAATGTAGACCGCTGCTTTTTGTAGTAGTGTAAATATTTTCTATAACAAGATGCTGTAATCTTTGAAAGTTAAGGCAAATCCCTATCCTCACAGGTAGCATCTAAAGGTAATCTGAAAAATGCATTTAGATGTTTGAACATAAACAGTGAAAGTAAACAAAAAAAAGAGTACTTAGCAAATGGAGCAAAATACCAAGTGAGTGGAGTGTAAACTATTTTATTCTTTGAGAGAAATAAAATGTCTTCTTTTTATTCCTTTTCTTCAGTGTCTGTACTCATTAAATGATTCAATTAACATTTGGCATTTAGACAATAAGCATTATACCCATTTCTTCTTTGACCCATAAGAGAAGTAGAAAGATGAGGGAAAAAGCAAAGATTTATAGAGGTGTAAACTGATAGTGCAAATGAGAGATTTAAGCTCCCTTTTAACATGGTAAAGTCTCAACTTCAACACTGATTTTTTTTTCTAAAAACAAACAGCTTATTTGGAGGAATAGATGAATTTATACTCTATAGAAATAATTTAAGATGCTGATTCCCTAAGGTTTGTCTTATGTCTAAGACTAAGAAATATTGACCAATAACAATGGGAAAACTCCCACTCAAAATAATGTCAGCATTTTGAAATTTTATTTTTCTTTTTTGCCTGTATTCTCTGTACTTCCTATAAAGAGTTTAATAGTCATTCTTTGCCTTTTATCTTCTCAGTATTTACATGTGTAAAATAGTAATGAGAAAAATAATAATTTTTAATGACTGAAACAAAGTTTAGATAAAATTTTAAAGAGCTCAATGGATCACTGAAGCAATTAAGCAGGTAATGTATGCAAAAAGTCATAGATGTGTTTATTTGAGGTAAATATAGTTTTGTTAGGCTTTCGGCCTATATATTTCAGGTAATAACATTGATCATTGATTCCTTCTTTACCCTTCATGGAGAGACACTAAGTAATTTGTGTAACATATATTATCTATATGCTGCTTTCAGTACCACCATTTGTTTAATCAATATTTATGCTTAGTTGACTTTTCTTAATTAAAAAATGAAGATTAACTTAGCCATTAATTTATTATATGAAAGTATAAGCTTCCACCTTGCCAAACAAATAACTAGCACTTGTAATTGAGTGTGATGCCACTTGACTGATTTTTAGTGACAATATGGCATTGTGACTTTAAAAAGGATAATGCGGTACTAATGTAGTATAAAAATTACCATGTAGTATAAAAATGTTGAGTAAAAAAAGTAGAGTACACTATTGCATCTCTGCTGTGATTAAAACCACATTAAAAATAAGACAAATAATGAATGAAAACAAAGAGAAAATAAAATTGATTAGGTTGTTCCCATCCTGAATAGTTGGGTTTAACCACATTTAAATTCAATTGAGATTTACTGAATACCTACTATGTACCAAGTACTATACCAAGTTCTTCCATTTTTTTATCTCATTACCTCTCATCAATATCATAACAGTGATATTATTCTCATTTTACAAAAGCAAAAAATAATAATAATAATTTAAACAAATTTTAAAAAAGAAACTTTGGATTATGTGACTTTGTGAGAAACTGGAATATAAGCCAGGATTTCTAGTCTTTTTGTGTGTTTCCTATAGCACATAATGGTTTGTCGACATAAGAAATGTCCAAACCTGTAGAGAATTTTTATAAGAGTTTATTTGAGCCAAACTGACGACAGTTGCCGGGAAGCAAGATTCACAAATGCTCTGGAGAATGACGGTTTTGCAGTTTCTTTTATGCATTTGGAATTAAGGAGGAAACTTAAGGAAGATTGCATGCAGGTGGGAGAAAGCAAGGGCGGAATTGGATTACACAATAGTTAACAAGATTATGTGCTCTTTTGAGGGTAATTAAGCTTCTGAGGGGTCTGAAAAAAAAAAAGACATTTAAAAGGTGTGTTAACCTAGATGCACTGAAACAATGAACAGGGCTTGTTAAGGCAAAGATAAACCTTTTGCTAAAGAAATTATATGCCTGAGGCTTGACTATCCACCATGGCCTGCCCCATTAGGAATTTATGATCAGATCACCCTGCGATGTTACTTTCAGTTAGATTTATTACAGCGCCATTTTTCTATCCACAGTTTAAAAATAATGAATATATTTTTAAAACCTAATTATTTCAACTTTACGGTGGTTTAAAAAATACACAATATACTCCATATTTAAGACAGTAAGCCTCAGTGTCATTAGGTATGAGGCTTTCAGGAATTATGTCTCACATTATGGAGCAGGGCAGTCATGGAAGTCAATGTGATAATAACTATAAGTGATGCTAGAGAGTTTGGTGGGGTGTTGTCCAAAGAGGAACCCCGACCTCGAGCTCTGGTGACCAGGCTCTTGTCTTATGCTGCAAGAAAGTATTTAAGGACACAATGAACAGCAAGCAGGAAATTGCAAGTTTTATTAAAGCAAAAATACACTCTTAAGAGAAATGTTCAAGCAACTTGAAAAGCGAGTCATGAGGAGCTGTCTGGATTATGGGCTTTTCTTTCCTTGGCGGGGGGGAGTGGGGCGGTAGGGGGTGGAGACGTGGTATTTGCAATGCAAGGTGATATTATAATAATATTATGATTAGCCAAAGCTGAACGAAGGACAAGGGAAGAACTCCAGAGCCTTATCCCAGATCAGGGGCATGTCCCAAAGCTATCCATCCTGCTTCTCAATTTTGGCTAGTCTCTTATGCCACCTGGAGGGGAGAGGGCTGTCCAAGGCCATCTATCTTGTCTCCAGCTTTAGACTGTTTCTTGAAGAGTTGAAACAGGCAGAGGGGTTGAGTAAGGAACTACAAAAAAATTCCAGAGCCGTATTCAGGGATGAGGGAATGTCCCTAGGCTAACTATCCTGCCTCACAATAAGATTGTATAAAAAGATACAGAATATGCCACTGTGAATAATCTTTTATGGAACTCCCTTAACTGCCTAAAAGCAGAGCCTTCCCAAAGAATTCGACTATGATAAATTCCCTCTCCTAGAGAGTTTTATGGCCATGAAGAAGATGGAAAAAGACCACCTGCACCTACATAAACATTGTCCCAAACTTTCTTTTCTCCTGTTTGTTCCTCTAAGAACCTCTTTATTTTTCCTAAATAAACCAATTTTTCTTATCAGAAGCCTTTTCTCTCCCCTCCCTTTCTCCTTTTAAATTAGATATATAAGCCCTTACCTTTAGCCATTTAGTGAGATATATCTTTTGTGTGCACATATCCATGTGAATAAACTTGGTGTTTTATTTCTCTCTTGCTATTCTTTCCTTTGTCAGGTTAATTCATAGCCTCCAGTCATTTGACCTAAATGGGTGGAGAAAAAGTTTTCCCTTCCCAACAATTTGGTAATGAAAATGGGATAGCTGGGACTCCTTAATCACTCTGGAGGATGCAACTGATATTTCAGGACCTCTGACCAAGCCGGCAAAGGTAAATTTTCTTACCTGTCAACTCGTGGATCTCTTCAAGGGTCTGGTCAAGTGAAGACAGTAAGAGCCTTTCCTGTTTTTTCAAAATTTAGATTAGCACGGGGAAACACTTGAAGCATCTAGTTCTTTGAGTATTGCAACTCTTGGTTTGAGTACTCTTGTTATAGGTCCCTTTCCTCTCAAGATCATTATGTCCTATTTGTCTTGTTTTGTGTCCTGAGAGCTTGCCTTGGATACAATTAGAGCATTCTCTCTCTGGTTTTCTGCCTGCTGGGTCTGCGCTCAGATATGGCCAACCATCAGGCTGGTGGAGAACTCAGGAATTTATAGTTAACTGGAGAGAAATGTGGGGTATCCTATACATCATTGTCAGTTCCCAGTAGTTCTTAGAAGTCTCTTTCTTGCTCTTTTGCTATCTTCGAGAGTTACTTTGGACCATGGGGATGCATCTTCTACATCCTTTTGGGAGATTCCTCTTATATCTGTGTTAAGTCATAAAAAGGCTGATTGCTTTTGCATCACATTTTTGAAACAGTTATATCTTTAGAGACTCTAAATTGGCAATGTTTTGATGATGTATCATTTAATTTGGAAAAGCTTTTATATTTAAAAGGAATTTTAGAGAACTCTCATCCTAAACAAAGGTTCTATAGGTACCTATGGGAAGAGCAAATTGAAAGAAGGGGAAAAGTGTTGTGGCTAGCTTAAAATACTCATTTGACAAAATTAGAGAATAAATCAGATTTAAAACAAATATTGAAATTTAAAACCCACCATAAACCCTCCCAACCACAATTATGCTGTGATCATGCTACAAGCCAGATGACCCCTGAAAGAAATTCTTTTCATCAAGATAACTAATGGGCGGACCTTCTTGTAAATAATCAGAAGTTGGCCAGTTGTAGGCCAATACCAAAGACCCGACCCAATAGGAGCTAATTTATTAGCCTTCCTTCCAAATGTTAATTTGACTAAAGTGGACCTATGTACTTAGATGGAAGAAATACACCCTAAAGTCTTTATAGAACAATTTATACAAACATTCCGAAGGCACACAACTCTAAATCCAAGCATCCTAGAACATAAATATCTTTTGATTTCTGCCTGAAATCTTCCTGATGTTAAAAAAAAGAAAAAGAAAAACAAATTCAAAATAATGTAGTTGAATGGGCAGGTCAGCTTCTAAGGGTTATTGTTGAAGTTGCCACTAGTTCTTCAACAATAGCTTGCAAGAAAGCAATAAAAAAGAGTTAAAAATCAGTAATTTTCACCTTACAAATCTAGTCTTTGCAGAGACAGAAATATAACTTTAGGAGTAACAAAGGCTACCCACTTTTCTGATCAACCTCAAAGCCTTTACCATTCATTGCAAGACACTTGCAGATATTGTAAAAAGCCAGGACCTTGGAAAAAGGACTATCGTGTAGTTAAGAGATGGAAAAACTTAACTAGTAATTTCCATGGGCCTTAGCCTCCACCCACAGTCAGGCTCCCCTGAGCCTTTTCTCATCTAAGTCTCAATCTGGGCCTATTTTTATAGAGGGTTTAGATAAAAAGGACAGACGCACAGAATAAATGATTTCTTCTTCTTGCCTTCATCCTTGTTAAAAAGAGTCATTGCTTATAAATTAACTATTCTTAAAACTCTCAAAAATATATAAACTAACTCAAATATATTTCAAGGTCATATGGTTTGGGAAAATCTTTGGTAAATAAGACCATTTTGGTAGTATTGGTTTATTAAAAACAGTTTGTATATTTAGTTGTCATCACTAAATTTAATGCAGATATACAATTTTTATTCTACCCAAGGTTACTAGTCAAGTAAGCTCATGATATATTAGATGTTTAAAATGATGATACTTATAGATTTAATTTTAATCAAATCGAGTCATTGTTTGACAGATTTTTTTTCAACAATAATTGTGTTTTGTGATGTATCTGCTTAGATGTAGTTTCCAATTGAAACTTTGAAGTTACACTCAGTTAAATATTAGATACTCATTGAATATCTACATTTCTAAGTAAGAAAATACTGAAACATTACTTACTAATCATAAGTTTAAGTTTTAATACCTTTGGCTTCTTATTTTTATAAAAAGACTAAATATATTTGAGTTTGTTAACAAACAAGTTCTTTTTGCCACATTAAGAAATCATACCACAGTAAGAAGCTTATTCTCTGGAAATTATGAAACGATATATTCATAAACTTGCTAATCCACTACAGGATACTGATTATAACAGACAATTCACATTCTTTGTTTTCTCTTTTTCTCTGGAAATTAAGAGTACTAAGGATAAAAAATTTTAATCAATATATGTAAACAAAACTATTTGAAATAATAAGAGTGAAGAAAAAAAACTCTAAGCAAAGTATTAAAAAGATGTAGAATGTTTTTACTAAGGAAAAGAGGAGAGTAATCTTATGCTAAAGTAATTGTGTAGAGAGAGCGTAAAGGTTATTCCAGATGAGAACAAGGAAAATGAAGGAAAATAGCCAAATGGATATAGAAAGTTATAAAAGGTTGGCGGAAAAAAAATAAAGAGTGAGAGAAAATGTTACCTCCTGGGTCAAACTGGCTAAGATTGAATGAATTTATCATAAAGTTTTAAAATAAGTTTCAGTGTCAGTAGCATACCAATGCAAAACTAGAGTTTGTTTTTTTATTTTCTGTTAAAAGTGATACAGGATAGGGCAAATTCCCCCAAGTTGTGGGGAGACCAAGCCTTGCACTGAGAGAGAAGAGTTCTCAGTGGTAAGTGTAGAAATGCTTCAAACTCATGCCAAAGTTAGAGTCAAAAGGAAAGTTTATTAGAGAAAGGGTAACACTACATAGACAGAGTGTTGTCTCCTTCCACAAGCAGAGAGTGAGGGAGCCTCAGAGAGACTCAGAGGAACAGAGACAATCGAGACAGGACAGTGAGAGAGACAAAGAGTAAAGGCGCTGAGAGGGACTGAGAGAAAGACAGTGAGAGGGATCCCTCACCAGTGTTCGGGGAATTCAGTTTATATATCATTCTTTAGTTCCTTTGCCATTACAGTTTAAATACTTTGTGTACACATTTCCTTTGATATGGATAGACAGGAAGGATAGGAGTATGTAGCATGAAAAGACCTGCTGGTAGTTCTCAGCCTTTAACCCATAGGTTCCCTATGGTTTTAGTCATAGGGATTGAACTTTATTTTGTGTAGGGCAGCCACTTAAAATTTTTCCTATTTCCCCTTTACAGGTGTGGGAAATAGATTGTTAGTAATTTCAGCAGAAATCTTCCTTTGTTCTGCAGGTGTCCCCAGGTCCTCGCTACAGGGCTGATGAGCATAATGCAAGCTCTGAACGTAGCTCGATTTAACACTTTAGTTCTCTTGGGTCCTCCCTAAACTAAAAGGACAAAGTTTTCTTGCATTATTGATCTTTTCTTAATAAAAGATTTTTAAAAGTTTCTTTTTTAACCTTTGAGTAATCCAGCTAGAAAAAAAAAAAATCTGTGTCATATCAAGATTAATTTCTTGTACTTTATGTTGTCTTTATCATATCCTCAATTATTAAAGAGAGCTAACTGAGTCTTTTAGAGTTCTCTCAATGTTAGAAGAATTCATTTTTTTAAAAAATCATGTTACCCCCTGTATTTACTTTTAAAATCTTTTATCGCTTTGGTTCAATAGATAACTAAGTATGGTTTCATAGTGATCTGTGATCCTATTCAATCAAGTGTTCAAACTTTTTGACATTCTTACTACCTCCCAAAATCAAATTCGAAATAAGTCTTCTTGACATCAAACTAACAAATTTCAAGAGGATCCCTAGAAAGATTTGCTCTCAAAGGATTTGTTCTTCACTTTGTAATAAGATAGATGTTAAATTAAGTATGTTTATTTAATATGCTAAATTGCATGGGAGCACTGTCAAATAAGTAGACATACTTAACCTTCCTAGTTTACATTTATATGTGTATATCCTATTAAAATAACTATTTCAGAAATTATATAAAATTCCCAGACTTTTGATAATGTCCTTGCCTTCCATAATATGCCTTGGTATAATGTTACTAATCATAAATCCATTTATGGACTTAAAATGTTGCATGTGATAAAGACAGCCATATCTATAACCATAGCATTTTAAGTCTTTTGTCATTCACAGTTACTGTTTTCCACTGATGCTTTTCTAAAAGCTCTTGCAATAAGTAAGGGGCCAAAGTACTTGGTCTTTAGCAAAAAAAGACTGCCTCAGAGACTCAGAGAAAGTACTATCACAGGTACTCTGAAGTACAAGCTTCTGATGGCATTGCTGAAATAACTTTAAGATCATATACTGGATTGAGTAAGGATTTCTACAACTGATGGAGGAGCTGATGAGTTCATAAAACCAGTAACCCAAGATCAAGCAGAACAAGAATTAATTATGTGGGGCTAAATGAACTAATTAAAAGTGATTATAATTTTTTATCACTTTTTCTCTGACTACTGGTGGATCTTTAATGTTCTATTTTCTTTATATAAAGAACAACTTTCTATTTTCTTTGAAGCTACTTATACAATTTAGTAGATTATATCTTTGAAATCAAAAATGAAGCATTTATCTTTTTCTTGTTACTTGATCCCTCCAGAATTCAGAAACTGTTATTGAGAATTCTTATTTTCATGACAACTTATTTGCATTAGTTCATTAAGAATCTATTCTCCCTATAATAGGATACAATTGCAACATTGGTTATATTACCAAGGCTTTGACTGGAATCTCATCTTTGAGAAGGATATACATAGAATCAGATATTACCAGACAGTTTTAAGAAACTAGTGTTGACTTTATGAAGCCAGTGCTTAGAGTGCCATCTTGGAGTAACTGGCCTTGTACCGAGTTTATTGGATTCCAAGGCTTACCAGTGAGTAAGAAATGTCTCTTCCTGACATGCTCAAAAAACTTAGGATATTTTGGGAACTTTGAAAAGAAAAGAATTCACCCAAATTTATAAGTAATACAAGTGATGTCTGATGGCAAATTCTTAGTTTGGCTTCCAATTCTCAAGAGACCTTTAAAAGTCCAATCTGAGATTCCTTGTAAAAGTTCCAGCAAAGCAAACTTTAGAAAGCCATGAAGTTTTGTGGTCAATTACCATTCTTTCTGTACTTATGTAAATGATCAGGCCAAATTTAATGACACCAGAATAATTCAGTAAACATGAGTAATCTTACTTTGATTATCTTTATTCAAAATGAGGGGTTTGTAGAAACAAATTTTATGTTTCATGGAAATCTACAACTTACCCTCGTGGGTTACCAGATTCTAGTTCCATTCATTGTCTTTGAACTATTTTCACTTTGTAAACTGGATCCTGACATCCTTCATATTTTATCAGTAATTAATATTTCTAATTATTCACCCACCCTCCTGATTCGGCATCACCGAGAACTAAAACTTTTCTTTTCCTAAGCCCTCTAAACTGAAGCTGGATAACTTAATATAACTACAAAGAGTCTATCACCATAACACTATGGGCCACTCGGAAAGTTTACTAGAACACCTGCCTTTGTCATGTTCTGCTCTAGAAAATAAACATGATTATAATACTGCTACTATCATACTCATTTCATCATTTAAAGACATCTCGAATGTACTTTAAAAAATAACTGCATTTATAGTCTATTCCCACCATTAATCTTTATTCTTTTGTTTCCATAGAAATGTCCTTCAATAAATACATGACTGCTTGCACCATGTAAAGGCCTAACTTCAGTGGATGACCTGAGCCTGCCTCCACTACTGCATCTCGAAATGAGATACAATTGTTTAACTGGACTGACCTATTATCAAGATTAGAGGACTGGTTCAATGGGATAAGGGACAATCAAACAACTCAGCTTCTTATTTGTGAAACTTATAGAAAAATTTAAGAAAGGAGAAATTAAGGGATCCAAAATATACCACTGTAAAGAACCTTTTTCTGAACTCCCCTTATCTACCTAAAGGCAGTCTCCCGCAAAATTCAACTGTCATAAATCCCTTCTCTGGGGGAGTTTTATGGCACCTGCATAAACAAACGTTATCACAAACTTTCTTATCTCTGATGTGTTTACCTAAGAACCCATTTCTCTTTTCAAAAGAAACTCATTTAATAACCTTTCTATAAAAGTTTTTTCTCCTCCTTTTCTCCTTTTAAATTAGGTATACAAGTCCCTTACTTTAGCCATTTACCCAAGTGAATAGAAAAATAGTCCTTTGCCCAACCCCAATGGTTAAATATGTAGTTCTGCAAAAGGATTGGAACCAGCCAGAATTAAATATAATAAATGAGGATGCCTGCTGAAAACAAAGAGACAGATAAACAGAAGAGAAATGTAGAAAAATGAAAAGGTCAAACAGAACCCTCTTCGATTGATTAAAACAATCTTATAGACCAACCACTGCATAAATAAATTAAGGCTCAGCAAACTAAAATAAATTCTTTATTTTAGGTTGAAAAGTAAACATTGCAATGAGAAGAACTTATGTTAGCCTAAACACTATTTAGGAAATAGGATTCTCATCTAATGGCCATGTTTAATTCCTTTCTAAAAAGTAGAATGAGAAAATTCATAAATGTCTTTTACTGTTCCAACACTATCAGAATGAAATTCTCCATACACACTAGATTTTTCTAATTTCATGTACAAAATAAATTTCATATGAAAATTATAATTACCTCTTGGGAAGAATATTGATCTTAGAATAAGTAGCCTTGATTCTCATCTTAATGGTAAATGTATTGTTCATTTTAGATGCCTGTGTTTTCCAATGCACGTTGCCAATATGAATGGCTTTCCAGGACCAGCCAGACATAGCAGACACCTTGAGCTTCCAAAGCTGTTAAGTCTAAACTGATAAAACAAAGGCAATTATGGTGACTCAAAGGTCACAAAACATAAACACTACGTATACTCCTCCACCAACCACCATCTAGACACATAGAAAGCACACAGGGCGTGTCTGTTCCCAAGGTGAGAAGAGAGGCCAGTCTACCTATGGGCCAAGGAGCAGCTCTGGATGGTGTAATTGGAAGAAATTCTAAGGTCTTTTTATCCAAAAGGTTATCACTACACTGGCTTTTCAGTCTCACTGTTAAACTTGTCTTTGAGATCAAAAATTTACCTTCAGATTAAACAGTAGTATAAATGAGAAAGTATCTGTCTCTGTACTAGTCACACAATACATTCTCAGAAAATGTTTACTGAGAAAAACAAGCCAAGCCTCCTAATAAATGCCCGAAACAATCACAGAGTTACATTTATGACTACTTTACAACCAAATTTGACTACAGTTTTCTTCCCTACTTTAGGCACGTGGAAGAGTTCAGAGCTTTGTCCCATTTTCTCCGCTTATCCTGCTCTATTGTCTCATAAAACTTGCTCCAACAATAATCCTATATTTATCTTGTGTTTCCATTCACTTGTTCCCTACTTGATTTTTCTCTCAGGCCATAATTATGGTCAAGTCTCACGTACAAAAATGACCCACATTTGGCCCTGTCTGATCTTTTAATAACTACCCTATCTTCATCCTTCAGGTCAGAATATTCTTTAGACACAAATTTGTACACAGAATCCTCCTTTTCTGAACAACTCTCTATTAACACATTTTAATCTGATGTCTCCTTTCCAATTGTGGCAACAAAGGCCACCACAAACTTCTTAGTTGCTAATTTTAGAAGATACTGTCCAAAACTCATATTATTTTATTTACTTTTTTATCTTTGTTTAATGATAATCACTTTCCTGAAACTCACGTAGCTTCAAATACAGAAAAATTCTCTGTTTTTTTCTCTTTTTAATCTTTCTTTCCTAATCTGTTCTTTTGCTCTTCTTTCACCCCTGTATGTTGATATTCCTCGTTTGTTTTTTTTTTTTTTTTTTTTGCTTGATTACCTTTCATTCTCAGTCTGCATACTTTCTTTGCTGATATCAACCATCTTTACAGTTTTGATTTCACCAATGTCCCCAAATTCCTCTCTCCAACACTAGATATTCTCCTAATTTCCTATGAAACATCCCAAAGTTCTCCACCAGGAGTTTAAATTATATCCATTAACAGACAACTCCCCAGATTTGTTCATTCTAAATTATAAATATGTCTTGAATATGCCTGTTTCCCTCAGTCTACAACATTCTTCTTTAGCTCTTGTCTTGAGCAATTATTATGCCCTAAAATTCATTTTTTGCTCCTCAATTTGTCCTCTTCCCTTACCGTGCCTCTCTGTTACTATCAGAGAAAAATCTAAAACCTGTAGCTTAGCAAACTCACTCAGATTTCTTTTAGTCTCCTAGTGTAGACTCACTATTCATTTATTCATCCCTTCAAGAATTATTTCTTATAATTACTTAACATTGACTTTTTTAAATATAATAATGAATAAGGCATCATCACTGAACTCATGAAATTTACAACCTGGTAGAGAGGAAAGATGAGTAAACTAATAAAAACTTAAAAACTAGCAGAGATAATGCATTTGGTGTTTATATTTGGTACAATAGGAGCATGAGAGAATAGGTGATTTTTTTGAGTGATATATATTAAGAAAGAATTCATAAACAAGAAGATGCTACTCCAGAATCTTGAAAGAGTAAGATGGTGAAAAAGGGAGAGTTTTAGAAAGTCCTATGTTCTAGACAAACCAAATGATTTGAAGTTTCCTGTTTCCTGTATGGTCCCTCCTCTCATCTTGTTTTAACTACACATATTACTTTCATGTCTCCTTTCTCAGACACTTTGTTCACTTCTTCTAAACCATCTCAAATGTTCCTGATCATTTGAACTCTTTTATGACTCTCCCAAAAAACTAAATCACTCTCTTCTTACTGATCTACAGCTTGTTGATACTTTATCCAGCATTGTTATTTGCTCCCTCTTTAGTTGTTTGGAGGTTAAGAGTTATGTGGTTTTCATCTTTGCATCCTCGTTTCTGTCAGATAATAACCACAGTTTCTATTGTCATCTGTTGAATTTCTGTAATGTACCAAGTATTCAATGTACATTATCTCGAATTTTCACAATAATCTTGAAGTATGGATACTATTCTCATGATTATAAATGACAAAATTAAGGGTCTTGGAGGTCATGTTTGCCCAACTGAATACAGTTGGTAAGTAGTGAAGATGAGATTAAAATTTTGTTTTCAATTAGTCTGCAATGCCTATATCTAATAAATGAATTACAGTATCATCCCAGTGAATACTAAAGGAATGTTAAAAGGACAAATGGATGAAGTAACTAATAAATAAATAGTTAAATCTATGACCCTCTGGAGTTGAAATAAAAAGTTAGAGCAGGCCCCACACCCATTAACTTTCTCTCTTATATAAGATAATGACTGAACCCACAAAATTTTATTTGCTGTCTTGCTGCATGTACCCTAATAATCTGTCTTTGTCTGCTTGTGTTGTGAATGTAACTGCACAAATAACAAAAATGTTATTTTTAATGAGGGCTTCCTTATCATAATATTCCACCTAGTAGAACATGAAATAATAATACAGATGAAAGTAATCACATAATGGGGTACCTGCAGACTAAAAGGTTTTTTTGTCCATATAGGAAACAACTTAGTAAACAAAATATGGGTATTGCTATCATTAAATAGACTTTAGAAAGATATTTTACTCATTTCAACTAATATATATAATGTCTTAAGTTGTAATTCTTTCAGAGGTAGTTATCATTTTAAAAAATTTTGTGCATACTTTTAAGAAGCAAGTTCTATAATTTGCAGAATTATAAGAAAATTTGAGACTGGCTGAACCCACTAAATAGCTAATTTAAACATACACACACTCATATAGTTAATGAACAATGAGATTATGTTATTAACTTCAAGGGGCTTCTGTATTACTCAGCATATACTAAACTATGCTGTAGTAACACATAAACCCCTGAGTCCAAGGGTAGACTAAATGCCTCCAATGATGTCTATATCCTAATCTCCAGAACCTGTGAATATGTTACCCTAAATGGCAAAATGGACTTGAAAAATTAATTTAAGAATTTTGAGGTGGGGAAATTACCCAAGATTATCTGGATGGACCCAATGTAATCACAAAGGCCCTTGTGTTATAAAGGCAGGAGGTTTAAAGCCGAAGAAGATATGAAGATGGAAGAAGAGAACAGGCAGGGAAAGAGAAAGAGAGACAAAGTGACAGAGACAGAGTTGAAGATACTTTGCTGCTAATTTGAAGATCAAGGAAAGGACTTCAAAGCAAAAAATACAGGTGCCATCTAGAATCTGGAAAAGGAAAGGACACAGATTCTCCCCTAGTCTCAAGTAGAAATGCAGGCTTGACAAACTTTAAGACTTCTAAGCTCCAGAAGTGTAAGGTAATAAATTTGCATTACTTAGTTTGAGGTAATTTTTTACAGCAGCACAAGGAAACAGACCAAGAGCATTAACATTAAAAAATAAAAAGTAATAACTTTAGACATGTTGCACATTCATTACTGGAAAGTGAAGATTTTCTTTATATAGTCAGACAAAGACTCAAGTTGACAGAGAACTCCACTATTTGAAAAATCACTGGTCACCATAGCAGGGGGAAGCAAGTACATGGAAATTTCAGACCCACTCTTCTGTAATTTGGTCTAGACAGTTACACATGTCACTTCTGTTCATGATCCATTGGCCAGAAAGTTACATCCCTTGCCTGACTTAAGTTGCTGGGAAGTGTAACCTTCTGTGATCCTGGAGAGAAAGAACTGGATATTGGTGCGCACCAGTAATGTCTATCTCAACCTCATACTAGGGAGTCGATGAAAAACTAAGTCAAAAAAATGTGAAGAGAAATCTTTCTGAGTTGGCCCAGTCTAGGTTTCATAATTCGGAGTCTGCTCTTTTGTGCAAGTTTGTGTTGGGATGACCAGCTCCTTATATTATCAGAGCCTATATTGTTAATGACAGAACATTCTCCATATCTGAAGTCGTTCACTCTAAATATTATGTAAAGAATCTTCAAATATTTATATGAGTTAATCACATTGTAAGGTATATAGATGTTGAATCACTATGTTGTATACTTGAAACTAATATAATGTATGTCAACATTTAAATAAATAAAAGCATCTTCATTAACTCAGTCTACAGCCCTAAGTATTGCAAAACTGTGCACAATAAAGAAGTTAAGAAATTTGTTTCTCCAATATTGTGTAAAGTATCAGCTGCAAGTGCAAATCATGCTGGGCCTTAGCATCTCTTCATTTTTCAGTGTTCTTTTCTCTACCTTTTTTTACTTACAATGGAGCAGAGCAAAAAAGATATAACCCTCTCTTTCTTTTTATAGAAGAGAATAACTCACAAGTAGAATAAAGCCTGAAAACAACACTCCAACACACTATTGAGCACCCCAAATTTTTACTAATGCTGTTAAAGTATGCTAAAGCTGAGTGTTTAACTACTTTGTGCAAATTTTATATAATTTTTTGCTTTTATTATAATGTTTTTATTTGGTTACGATGTTATAGTATATAATTAAATGTTATAGATTTAAAAATTTATAGAAATACATATATACACATGTGTATATATATTTCATATACAGTATATATAATACATATACATATATATTCACATATACACATATATACATATATATATATATATATAAAAGAGAGATAACATTAAGACAATAACAGCTAGACCACTCTGACTGTGGCAGGCAGACTTCTAAGATGGCACTCAATACCTCCTGGATAATCTCCCACCTTGCGTGATCTCCTCTTGAGTGTGGGCTAGACGTAGTGACTTACTTCTAATGAATAGATAAGCGAAAGTGATGAGATATCACTTAAGTGACTAGGTTACAAAATATTGACTTTCTTCTTGCTCACAAACTCTTGCTTTTGCTGATTCTGTTGAAGCAAACTCCCTTGTCGAAAAGGCTCCTGTGTCAGGGAACTAAGGTTTGTCTCTGGCCAACAGTCAGTAAGCAAATGAAATCCTCTGCTTATTAGCCTGCAATAAATCAAATTCTGCTAGCAACCACATGAATGAGCTTGGAAGTCAACTTCTTCAACTGAGCCTCATAATCAGACAACATCTCCAGAAAACACCATGATTGTGGTCCATGTGATATAGTGAGCAGAGGATCCAGTTAAGTTGCCCCTAGATTCTTGACTCATAGAACTGTGACATGCTAAATGTATGTTATTTTAAGCCATGTTTTACATAATTTATTGTACAGCAGTCAATAACTTATATATTATGTTTTTGATTGTTTCATCTTTTATGTTGGAAGTATCCAAAACAAAGCCCATATTTTCTTTCAACCAATAAGTTGGTTGATCTCAGCTAGGCTCACTCATGCATCTGCTGTCAGCTAGCTGGTCAGCTATTCTTAGCTAATCTTGACAACAACACTGGGAAAACCTAGCTCTCCTTCACTGAATTCCTCTTATATTTGTTCTGCAGGCTATCCAGGGCATGTTCTCATGGCAATGCCAGGGGTCCATAAAAAGAAACAGACATTCGAAAGTGAGTTTCAACCTTAGAAGTCTCCACCAAAGGACATGGAACAAATATCCATGGAAAATTGGAGACATTAATACAATCAATTTATCATAATCTTTAAGGTCCCTTGTTTGTTTTTAAAGAGGCCTCCAGCACTAAATACTGGGAAATACATTGAGAATAAAGAGGAAAGAAAACAAGCTACCTCTTCTTTGACAATTAGACTGTGTAATTGGATATGAATATCCTATACCTGAAAAAAAATTTAGTGCCATATGACTGCTTGATCCACCTTTCATTCTCTTTTCTCTTAATCTTTTTCTATCAAAGTTTTTCAAATCAACATAGTAACTAACCAAGAAAAATTCAAAGGATAATCATGTTCAATGAATTCATAACTACTTACATATGTTTGCACTTATCATTCCCATTCACAAAGAAAAAAAAAAGAGCAAAAAAAAAAAAAGAAATAAAAAGAAGAGGAAAGTGATATAGTATTTTTTAAAAGAAAGAAGAGTAGGGGTTTTATTTGTTGCACATTTCCTTTAATGCTCATCAGAGACTTCTTATAACATCAAAGGGCACCTTTTCCTTGGGGTAGTTGTACTGGTAGATACTGAGGAGTAACTGAGACCAAATAAGTTGCACTGCAATGTCATTCCCAGAAATTGTTTTATAAATTTCAACCAGATAAAAGAATTCTTCTTTAATTGATCTCTTGTTTTGGAACCAAAGAGGGAACCTATTAAATTATGTCCACAGACAATCTTAAAATACAAGATTATAAGTCATAATCTTGGCCACTCATTAAATCACTCAGTATTAAACATGCATTTTTTCCCTGTTTTGAAAGATAACCCTGAGAACAAAGGTATGGTAGAGGACGAAGCTTTTCAAGCACATATAAATCACAGTTATGCTTCAGTAACAGTTGTGATATCTCTGCTTCTAACTTCTCTTTTTTTTCCTCTCAGGTAGATCCAAAGACTTTGAATAGTGGTGTTCATACTTTTATCCATTTGAATGGGTTAAGACAATATTCAACTCTATAATACCAATTTTCTAAGAATTCCTCGATTATGTTAAAAGATGTAACCAATTTTACTGATGCATGAAATATTAACTGCCATCAATCAACCACAGTGCCAAGATGAGAAATATGATAGTTTGGCTTCCAAAGCATTTTTCTAGGTAAAGTACCTGGGGGCAGCGGAGGGAGGGGACATCAGTCTGTAGAGGGCCTTTGCCCATTCAAAATTTCTTGTTAATGTTTTGTCTTAAATCTGTTGAATTTTATAATCTACTTCATCATATGTTTCTATTAGGGTAGCATAAAATTATTTGAAAATGTTTTGTCAGTTAAATTGCTGATTTTCTTTTATTCCAAACTCCCATGTAAATTGACACAGTAAGAAGAAGCCGCAGGCTCTTCCTGTGGTTACAATAACCCATATGCCATTGCTGTGTATCCCAGTTTGGGAAACATGACACTAAGTCAGTTCATTATCTATATTATCTTGATGATCAAATTTCATTTTCTCTAAGTTATAACAAAACCCTGACATAATTTTGTGTATTGGGTATTGAATCTGGAATTACTGACTTGTCATTATAGATATCTTGCTTGCCTCCTCTATCAGAACTCAATTCTAATTGGAAAAATCATGTGAGGTCAGTTTCAATTTCTCTGGCAATTCCACCGAGGTAACACAAAATGTCATGATTATATTTCCTGATTTATTATCTAGTAAACTCTTCTGCCCTGTCATTAAAATTACTGTATCTGTATTTATTAATTAGTCCCTGAAAAGGAGGTAGAGAGGAGATAAACATTATGCAAATCAGAAAGCATCAGTGGAAGTTTGGAACTATATTCCAAAATGGGTTGGAATCTGCCTACTAGTTCTAGAGACCTTTCACACACTCTCAGATTTCTGGGGAAATATGACACTATTTTAAAATGCCATATTCTATAGTATTTCACTACCTTTCATACTACTATTCAGGCCTATCATTTCAGGAAGTCCTTGCCAAAATGGTTCAAGGTGATAACAAGTTTCTATAACTACCATTTAAATCATCAAACCAGAATATACTTTTTTACTCTTAATTTAACTTTAATTTATGTCTAGCAGGAAGCTCATCCTCCAAATTCCCCCCTGGGCAGTTTTTAAAGATGGAATTTTAATTGGGGGCAGAGGCATCCAACCCAGGCAGCAAGGGTCCCATGTTATAGGTCTTAAGAAAGAATAATGATGGAAAGGGAAGTATGAGAGTGGAATTAACCACAGAGAAGAAAAACAATTTTTGTTTAGACTTCACTGCTTATTTATAAAACCAAAGATTAAAATGTATTTTCAGCTTACCTCTTAATTTAAGGGAAAAGGGAAGGAACATAAAAGAATTCCCCTGCTAGCCACTCAAATTTCCACCCCATCTGCTCCTTAAAAAAAAAACAAACAAAAAAAAAACACGAAAAATCTCTCTCCTGTCCTATAGTCCTGTATTTAAAACACAATTTAACCTTCTATCATTATTATTGATGTATTATATTATATCTCTTTAATTGAAATAACTGCACATATACCAAAATAAATTTCTAAAGGCAATTGGTAACTTGTCTTTCCATGACCATAAGAAAAAAAGTCCTTAAAAAATATATTGTTGTTTTAATGTTGCACTTAAAATTATATCATTAGTAGATTTCTTTTTGTTAATTTACCTTAGAACAAAAAAGGTTGTGTTGATTATCTCAAACTCTTGGAGGTCTTTAAATATAAAATAATAAATCAGAGTTTCATTCAAAATTATTTATAATAACTGGTTTTTGTCTTATTCTAGAAAATTAAGGGTACTATGCATAACAAAAATGCAAAGGCTACATTTGTTTTCTGCTGTAACTTAAATTTCTGATGAAATCATCCCAAAGACTTAATCTTTACAAAATAGAATTCTTTAGGGCAGCCTGACCTAAGTTGCACAAGTATAAATAAAAATTATCGTATTTCTTTCTTTACATAAAACAAATATTTCACTCCATTGCATACTACAATAACCTTTCTCATATCCAACAGAGAAATATTAACGTTCATGAAATAAAATTACTCAAAGCCTATTTGTAAAGCAAAAGCAGCAGTAGAAATGACATCATTCACATTTAGTTACATTTTCAAAAGAAAGTGTGATTAATGAAACAGAAGTGTTCTCATGGGGAGCTTGTGCCCTGTGATAGTGACAATGATACCAGAACAAACTTCAAATAACATTTATCTTCATTTTGCTCTGATATCTTCTAAGTCAAATGTTTGGGTATGTGTGAAAAGTGCAGAGAAACTGACAGCTTCTTTGGTATAGACCTGGCCTTTATCCAGGCTTTCTTTCACATGACTGACCCCTTCTTTATTCTTGCTATCATTGGTTTTGAGGAAGTGAATGTTTGGGCCCTTTGTCATCTCGTCTGTTAGACCAGGGATGAGTCTGCTACTCACAGCCAAGTTCATGAGTCAATTTTAAGAATGTAACTATTCTACATGATACCTTTGACCTCTCAGAGTTAGTGATGTGAGCATAAAGGTTGCCTGGAATGGTTAAACTTTTCCTGAGACAATCCAGTCAACAATATTATGACAATCTTCCCAGACTAAGCTTTGCCTAATACCTACAAGTTGGTCATGAGACAGTCAGGGGATTCGAAATGTATCACTTGATGAAGTTTTCAGATAGATAACAAGAGGGTAAACAACTGTGTCATCCACGAGGTTCCAAAGTCCATGGTCCATTCAGGGGCAACTGCAGTAGTTCCTCTTCCTAAGTTCAGGAGTTTTCTTACCACAAAGAGCCCAGTAGGGGGCAGCTTCCCAAAGCTAAACCTAAAGACCATAGCCTGCCTAGCTAAAAGCCAAAAGAAAAGACTTGGTTGTCCAAGAGTCATGACAGTTGGAAAAGTCCCTGCAGCTGGCACAAATCATAATAGAAAGTGCCTCATAGCCATGTGGAAATGACATCAAGGAAGAACGTGGGTGTCAAGTCAGAATCTGCACATTAAATCAGGGGAGGATTCGTTTGGGCCTCTAGTTTAGATAGAGAACAATGACTCCTGTACTGTTTTTGTTGTTTTGTTATTTTGTTTGCAAAAAAAAAAAAGTAGCGCTCACTCTGTCCTGACTGCATCCTGCTCTTGAAATTGTTGGATGGTAACTGACACCTTCCATTGCAGAGATGATCCTGATGGGGGCAATATTAAACTCAGTCAGGGGGTGGCTTTCATCGCTCTGGCTGTGACATCCTAGTGCCTGACACTGTGACCTTCACAGATGGGACTTCATTGTCCTTAAAAGGGAAAATGCCAGCAGCACACTTGAGAGCTGGCGGGAGCTGTAAAGTAGTCCCTGAGAATAGCTAGGTACATCTTTAGCAATTCCTGTTTACTTTTCTAAGAGCTTACAAGAAGGAATTAAGACCAAATTTTTAGGTAGTTTTAGTGAGGCAAGTTATCAGCTGAAACCAAAAACTATTCTGAATCGAACAACCCTAAAATGATGCACAATTCTAGAATCTATTTAATTAATCACAATGTTTATTAATAAATAATAAAACCTATTTGTGTTTTAGATTGTACATATATACTCATATATATTTGAAAATAGGTAGTATGCTTGGCAGAGAAAAACAGACTTTTCAGAGGTCATCATTATCTGGAAAGTTTGGAGAGGGAAAGTATTATAATGAAACTTTGTTTTTACTTAATCATAGAAAAAGCAAATAAAATGAGATTCTAAATCAGAAGGAAAAAGATATACAATAGATTATAAACTGTAAATGCCTTTTTCATTTTAGACCTCCATCTTATGACAACATTGCCTGCCTTAGTAACTGTGTAATATTAGGAATCTTGAGAAACAGTATAAAGGATGGGGAAATTTTTATACTTACACATGTACATATCATATGTATATCTATACAAACCTGTATATAGAGAGGAGCAGGAACTAATAAATCTATATCAGTATCACTGTTTTAATGCTGATTAGAATAGCTTAGGAGTTCTGCAGTAAGGCTTGTCATTCCTCTAGTCTTATAATATCCTTGAAAACAAGAAATATATCTCTGTGAGCCCTGTCCTAAAGATGAATTTTAAAAGTATTGAAAATTCTGACTAATTTGGAATGTTTTTTCTTCCCTTCTCCCACTGCTCTTATTGCCTGGCAGTGAAGTATGACATCTACCCGCCCCCCAGGATTGCTTCCAAAAGGGCCTCAATTTGAAAACAAGCCTTTGTTGCTCTCTCCTTGGCCCCAGGTGAAGGGCAGAAAATCAGTCAGACAAAGATGCCTTTGGAAAGGCTACAGATTAGACTAAGATGAGGAAACAAGAGTGAAACGTCTGCCCTGGAGGCCGTCAGGAAGGATCTACCTTTATTCATTATCCAAAAGTCCTTTCTTTTGCCCCTTTAAATCATTTTTTTTTTTTTTTTTTGCTTTGAAATAACTTGACCAGCATAAGCATAATAACGTTCTACACTCTCAGGAAAAATTTTTTTTCCGTATTTATTTATAAATTTCATGTGAACCTTTTCCCGAAAATAGAAGGCAAGCAATAACAGATTTTGGTTTGGGTAGACAAATTTTAAAAACTATAACATTGGGATATAATCTAACTCTCTATTATGAGGGCTTCCAAAAACCAGTTGAAATTAAAAACAAACATTTTTTTCTATATTTTGCTATCCAGAAAGTGGCATTTTATGTTAAAACAGAAAAATTTTATTCAAGCCATGTAAATCATGAGAATTGATAAGTTCAGGGTTTAAACAAAGAGACGAAGGCTAAATAGGACTTTTACAAACAAAAAAGGCAGACTTAAAGTAATGAAATCCATCTTTATTCATTTGATAAGCATCTGAGTGTAACAAATGTATACTATACATTCTGGTCCCAAGCCTGATTCACAAATGGCACCTTTTCACTGTGTCCTCACGTGGTGTTAGTGATCTCCATGGAGTTTCTCAATCAGGTACTATCCTCATCCACATTCATGACCTAAGCACCTCTCAAAGACCTACCTCTTAGTAGTATCATCCTTGGAGGTTAGAATTTCAAAATATAAATTTGAGGAGGACACAGCATCCAGAATATAGTGACCATAAAGGAAGCTATATATAAAATATAAATAAGTAATAGTTTAGAATGGGAAGCCACAAATTTGCATAGATGTCACAGCTTCTCATATTATTTTATGAAACTCCAATAAATTTCTTAAAAATTATTTAAATTTGACAAAATGGTTTTTTTTTTAAATTATACAGGTGAGAATTGCCAAAATATTTTTGAGTAAAAGAGAAAGGACATTGTTTCTAGTACCAGATATATTAAAAACCATAGTAATTAAAAAGGTATGCTGGAATAGATAGATAAATCAATAGGACAGAAAACAAAAATGAGCTCAGCAATAAACTTAAATATATATAAAATTATAGTAAATGATGAAGTTGGAATTATAAATTTTGGGGGAAATGTTATATCGTTATTTAAAAAACTCATGCTAGGAAAAATGGTTCAATATTTTGGGATAGAGCATATAGAAAAGTAAATTCCCCCTGAAATAGATTGCTTCAAATCATTTACTTTTTCTGATCCCTGCTGAAACATGTGTAATATACAAGCATTTTTGCTTTCCAAGCAGTGGTATCCCCATGTGACCATATTATGGTCCTTCTATTCCTTATATAGTTTCATGACCCTTAAAAAATGATGTCACACATAACAAACAAACCAACCACTAGTAACACTAAAATGGGAAAAGGGTTCTTGGCATGGCTCAAGAAGTCATATGTATAATTTTTAAGTCAGTGCTGTAATTTGTGGTCCAGTAACCAAGATGGCATTTGATTGCTCCCCCAGCAAGAACTCGTCATTCTCGTCATGAACCAGAATCACAGAGTCTGCACTCTTGTTCTGAAAGGCAGCCTCCTCTGTGACCTCATCTGTCTCTTCTGACAAGGAGACAGATTTTAGCTTGTCCAAGGAAAGATAAACCCTGCTGCTTCATGCTTGGAAGGAAAAACACATCCTCCTTCCTTGGAGGGGTTGAAAGAAGAGTTGAGTACAAAAAAAGTTTGTAAGGTCTTCATTTTCACCTGGTCTCCCTTTAATTTTTATGCTGAGTGCAGGCTTGTCTTGAGTGATTGTCACAACAGGCTGAATTTCCGCTTCTTGCTCAGACAATCACTTATTTTGACAAGAGCTTCTTTCCAGTAACAAGAAATCAATTCTACTTTCTTCCATTGCATAACAAAAATATGAGCTGTTTGTTAAAAAGATGTCATATGTTCCTTGTGATCCAGAATGTTGAAGTTTTACAAATAGAAAAAACATAGAGCTTTTCTTGAAAAAAAAGAGGAAAAAGAAAAAAAGCTATAATGCAGCTACTCTAATTTGAATGAAACAATGCCAATACTTGTACTCCCTGTTCTTTTCAAATGCCTTTCTGACACACCTGAGTTCTCACAGTCCTGGAAAATCATTAGAGACAAGAAAACTTTGTAATTGTTTTAGAACTTCAAAACTGCCACACAGGATTGACTTTCAATATCAGAAGTCCTTGTGGAAGAGGATGTAGGATATCTTGTTAAGCCAGCTACCAGCTGCATAGCCAAACTTTTAAGATAAAAGTTAAGAATGAAAACTTATTTTAGCTCCTCAAATGAAGAATGAGAGAAAAGCTTTTTGTCCTCAGTTCATAAAATTTTGTTTTAATGTAATGAAAACCTAAATTGTGAGTGATTAGAACACTTAATTTTTGTCTTAAGCATTTTATTAGCATTGTTAATTAAGAATATTTAAAATATATGTATATTTATAATAAGTACAATATATATACATATATATTTATTTCCAAACTTGAATAAGGCAATGTCTGTATCCTCTCTATTTATATCTGTTTACATTGAATATGACATATAATATTTATTCTGATAATTTTCTCTTATTCAATCTTCAGCGAAGGAAAATATAGTTTTCTTCCTGAGGAAGCAGAGATTTCATAGTGGCTTTAATAAAATCAATAAGTTTTACCACTAGATATAGAATATTTCCCTAAGGGTCACAAAAAGCTGAAGATGATTTGTCTTTGTCCAAGTAGACAAATTGTTAAATAAAAGAATCGGTAAAAGAATACTTCCTCTAACTGAACCAGGAAAGAGAAATGAATGAGATGAACTCTACATACAAACACATATATTCCTTTTCTCCTCACTTATCTGTTGCTCTCCTTCCCCCCAGTGCTGTCTGCAGTAGCAGCCATCCGTTGACAGATACTGAAACTTGAAAGCAAAGAAAATTTGAAATGTGAAAGTATATTATTGTTCAATAACTTTGCAAATCATTTTATTAATTTAAGACTTCATGGGGTCTTTTTCTTCTTTCTCTGTGTCACTGGGTTATGGGCCTGACTTGTTCTCTCATACATGTTCTCATCCAGAGGGGCGAAATACCCTGTGGGGATTTCTTACTTAAAGCTATTTCCTCTCCAGACTGAGAAGAGTAGAAGACCAAGATTCATTCAATGAATGATCATTTTTCGACATATAAAATAAATAATCTGGGAAAACAATTTAAATGTACATAGGAATCTACCAAAACTTAATAAATGGACACAAGGAGGGTGTGAAAATAAGAAGCTTTCTTTTATCACTTCCTCATGCCAAAAACAGAAATAGGAAGTATGCACTCATGAAAAACTTTAAAATATTAATAGTTCTAGTTTCAAATTTTGTCCCAATAAATGTAGACATGACTATTTTAATCCAGTTCTTCATTCTGTATACTCAATTCTGGATACTAAATTCAAATATTGTTATGGCATTTTCTGAATAAATTTTTTTTTCCCTTAAGGCTAAGCCCTATGGGTAAGTAGATAACTTGTAAAACTGGTTCTACTAGCAAAATATAAGGACTTCATGCCCTATTTACTATAGTAGAAGAAAGCAACATTCTCCTTTTTTCTCATTCTTGTTTTAACCTGAAAACATAGTTTTTCTGAAGCTATGCCAGGTTCAGATCAGATACTATTAAGGTAGTGATGACTATGGGTCATTGCACATACTACCCCCACGGTTTCTCCTGTGAGGTCACCTTAAAGTTTCTACCTGGCCTCGTTTTTATATGAATGTGTATACGTGAGCACCCCTGGAGGATATTAAGTAGTTTTTAATCATCAATAAATGTTGGTGGAGCTTATCTCTCTATTTCTCTAGATTCTAGCATGCAAGACTTTTGAGATAACCTACTAAGACAAAGCTCTAAGTGACAAGTGTTAAATAGAAAGACACAATTTGATTGGTAAAGATTTAAGAAGAAAATGTGGGAGTTACTTTTTGCAGTATGTGTCCAGGATGACTGTTCTCCAGAGCTTATTTTAGAACCTTGGCCAAACACAAAGGTGTCTGATTCACTGTAATGAATAGTAAATCAAACACAAAGAATTTAGAATTCATTAAACTGGTGATAATGAATGATTTCAGAATACTCAATAAAGGCTTTAGGCAGTTAAAAAAAAAGTGGGGGGAGGGATATTTTCAAATGTTTTTATTTCACTCTCATTTCTGAAGAAGTGAAAATCTCTACCACAACTCTTGCATCCACACTGCTTTCTCCATCATTAACCTATCACTCTTTTATTCCTTTCCCCTAACCTTTCCCTTCCCCATAAAATATCTAATGGAGAGAGGGAAAAGGGGCAGGGCTTTATAATTTTCAGTCTCATCACCAACCCTAGCTTGAATACTCTTGAAATTTTTTCTAATAGAATCAAGTAGTCATCCATAGTAATTAGGCAGGCTAAACTATTGAAGTAAATATTCCTGAAAATGTAATGGTTTAAATATGATAGAAGTGAATTTATCTCACGAGAAACAATCCAAGGCTAGAGGTTTAGGTCATTGGGCAAGGAGGTAAAAAATGTGGGGAGGCTCTGCTCCACTCAGTCATTCAGGAACCCAGCCCAGAAGGAGGGTAATGCTTCCACCTTCCACATATGGTTTCTAAGGTCTGCCTGGTTTTCACTGTTTCAGCCCATGGGAAGGAAGAAAGAGCTATAAGAGCAAGCATACAAATTTTCAAGACAAGGCTTGAATAACATTCATCACTTTTGCTCACAGTTGTCAGAGAGAGCTTAGTCCTGTGGCCACAACTTACTGCCGAAGGAGCAAGAAAATATAGCCTTTGGCTGGGCAGCTTTGTCTGAGTTATAACTCTGTCTTCCTGTGGAAGCGGTAGAGCACAGGTTTTGGTGAACAACTTGCAATTTCCACCACAGCCTCCAAGCCCCTTTATGATCTCAATAAGAACATGAGAATAAGATATAGGTCCAAAGGGGAGAGTGGGAAAGGTAGATAAGGGTAAAGGGGGTCAAATAAAATATATGGTGATGGAATAAAATTTAACTTTTGTGGTGAACACACAATGCAATATACATATGACATGTTTTTGAATTATACACTTGAAACTTATATAATTTTATTAACCAATATCACCTCCAATAAATTTAATAAATAAATATATAATGTCAAAAAAAAAAAAAAAGAATCAGTTGTCTTGGGTCCTTTGCAGAACAAACTATTTCTATGGCTTAGGTAAGTTATCTATGATGGGAATGCATTTGCCTGATGAAGTGTTAAGGTCTTATGAATTATATTCTTATTTCACAGAAGTGTTAATGAGAATAAAATGAGAACAAATATATAAAACCATTTGGAAAGCTAAAAGTATTATGTAGTTAAATTGAATTATTCCTTTATTGTTCAAATCTAAGAAGGAATTAGTTTGGGCCAATAAAGACAATGTCCGACATTTCTATAATCAAATAAAATTTAATGGCTAACAAGTAAACTGAAACACAAATTAACCCTCAAATAGAGTCCAAACAGAGAGTATACACAAATAAGGATAGAATATATGTCATAGGTAAGTTAGCACCCTTTTGTTGATAATCAGTCACAAAACCAGACAGGTTTAGTAATATAGACAGAAAATTTTGTTTGGTCATTCAGTTTAATGAATATCAAAACTGACCTTCATTCCGGTAGCATCACTGAGGTTTGGAAGAGCACACAAAAATGCAGACCGCAGCAGAATATAATATATTGGCTAGAACATTAAAATAAGGATAGAGAACTTTATGCCCAATCCCATATAACCACCTTGGTCAGTAACCTGATATGTCATGTAAAGAGGTCAACTAAGGTTAGGTAATGGAGGTCTCCTGCCCCTCTGACTTGTTTTGACATAAAAAAGTCTACGTTTTGCCATTAAATGTCAGAGCAATTCCCAAAGATTTAAACATTACCCAGAAATCTCTGGCTTCCTGGAATCTTTCATAAAAAAAATAAAATAAAATAAAATAAAATAAAATAAAATAAAATAATAAAATAAAAACCTTCAAACACTACCATTTTCAAGTCTAAGGAATTATTATTGTATTAGCTTAATTTATCTTGCTTGTTCACTTTTTAACATCCTTATCCCAATTGGTTTTTAATGTTTATAAAGCAGTGCCTGTGTTTTTTAAAAGTCTATATTATTATTATTTTCACTGTATGTTTATATCTATCTTTTTATGTTCAAGAAATAACTTTTCTCTCTGGAATTCTTACAAGCAACTTACTATTGACTGTTCATTTTCTCATATAGCCCTTACCAGAATTACCCTATATTATTGTATATGAAAAGTTTTTCTCCATTTAAGTCAAAGACCTATGTTTAATTTATATTTTATCCCATACATCACATTTCATTTCGTAGACATTCAGAACAAAATTTTAGCTAAACTGTATCTCCCTCAAATTGAGATGTTAGGGAGTAAAACGGAGGCCCATCCATTGTAGGAGAACTTCTTAATTTTCCTCTCAGGAGTAGAGTGGGCCAGTCTCTGTGACCTTCCATGAGAATCAAATTTGTTTTTAAATATGCCACAAAACATCAGAACTTTTCTGGGGCATACCCTCTGTCTAGCAGCCTTTGGATAAACAGGCATTTAGCAGCAATAATTCCTAACTTGCCCTTTTATATCTCAGGGATCACCAAGAGATTCTCATGTCCAGTGACTTACACATGTTTTTAACGGCCATGATACATATCATTTGAATGACCAATTGAATGAATAAATGAGCCAACAATTGCCATCCCTAGATACTAACAAATTTCGAACTGACATCTGGCTGCTCAATGGTGTCACTTGCATTAAGTGTGACAAGTTGTAATCTAAAATAACACCTAATTTAGATGATAGTTCACTTTCAGAGCTGCAGGGAAAAGAAGGGAGACGATCACAGCTCCTTGCACCCCCTGCTTTCCACTTTCGTTGTACCTGCTGTACAAGTATTGCTATCTTGCGTGCCAACGTTCCATTAAGGGCTCTGGAGCTCCTGGCACTTCACTGGATATTCCACTAAATTTAATCACCAAAGATGACTTGCCAGCTGGGTGCATTAAACTAAAGGAATATTATCAGATAAATACATGGGAATCTATTTTATCTAAATGTATGAAAGAAACAAACAGAAAAGAGGGGTTTTTTGCTGGTGCGATTTTCCTTTTCTTTTTTTTTTTTTTTTTTCAGTTTTATCATTAATTTAAATATTCATACCAAAAGAGGTGAATATCCAGAGACAATAGACAACTTCAGAGAATCCAACAGCCTTTAGCTCTTCTGGAGGCAAGCAACTGGCTTCTCTGCTGAGTTGGGGTTGTGGCTGTGTAATTAGTTAGATCCAGCAAAGGCTACTTATTGTACATTGCTCCTCCCCTTACCTTAGTGAGGCTGGAGCAGCTCAGAAATAAGCGGGAGTTCGGCCACCCTTTGCAGCGCTCAGATTCTCCCATCTCCACTGGTGGGCATTAAACCCAATTTGAGGAGAGTCTTCACTGCAGATAAGTTACATACTGAATTATTGGCTGGGTTGTACTTAACTCTGTTCTTTCATCGCTTTAAGGCACAAATGCTTAAAAAATAAAAATAAGTACATTAAAAAAATAAAATTGTCATCATTGCCCTCAACTGAGCCACCTGTAATTTTTCTTCAGCCCACCACTAAGAATAGTGGTATAAACATGTTTTAATTCTCAAGTGTAAAATATCTTATTTGTATTGTGATGCTTTCCATTGTAGAAATAGCTGGCAGACAAAACTCAGTTCTTTTTTATTTCCTTTCTAGATGCTAATGAAGGTAAGTGTCAATGAAGCAATATTAATTGTTTCATAATGACAATCATGCTGTGGTTGGTGACCTGTGACCTACCTCCTCAGGGGATTTCGAAGTTAACATGACTGTATACTGGACATCTACACTGGAAGGAATACATTCTAGACGAGAAAATGTGGGAGGAATTTAGTGAATGAATAGGGCTTACAGAGCAGAGAAAAGAATTAAGTAATTTTGCCCACCAAAACCCCTGATTAACAGTTATTTCCAGCCCACTTGTCTGCAACTTTAATAGCCTGATCAGACATATCTACATTAGTGCAGTCCTCTGCTTAAATAGTATTTACCTGCCTTGGCTGGCCTTCAGAGGAGGAAGAAGAAACAGAGGTTGTAAAGTAGAAGTAAATTAGCTTAACAGCTGAGAGTGGTTGAGGAAATAGGTGAGAAAACATCTGTGTTGTGATAGGAGTTCGATACAGCTGATGGTACTCTGATCAGGCAGTGACCTCAGACTCTCTGCTTCCAGACCAAGAAGGCAGGCCTCCGGCCATACAGCCATTGTGCTCTCCATCCCCTTTAGCTGTCACTGCATGAGGACCTCATGCAGGATCCTAAAGTCCTATCTCCCTCACTTCTTGGGACCAGGAAATGGGAAAATCATTGTTCACTCTGATCCAAACTTGCCTCATCTTAGAGCTCAGTATTAACTCCATGCTTTGCAGCTATATTGGGAGGGTCTCTTTCGTGTAAGAAAAGAACAGAGTGTTGGAAGAGAACTCTGCTTGACAGATGGGAATGAGAGTGGTGTGAGTAACTAACTGGAGGCAATAACGGTGTTAGCAAATAGGAGGGAAGAGTGGGCCTCACCAATTGCTAACTCTCCTGCTGGCTGTGAGTTGTACAAGTGCCAGTGAGAGCTGACTATCTAAGCTTCAGTATTAACAGCATGTGGCTCTGGCAGATTCGCAATGTACTTGGTGGCTTTCTCAGTATCACAAGCATTGGCTGGGTCCCCATCCAACTCAAGGGGCTACTGATTTTTGTCCCCCCCCCCCCCCGCCCCAGCTTTCCAATGCTTTTCCCCCTGGTCTTCCCTCCTTTCTTTATCCTGATTCTTTTGTTTTTCTCCCCCCTGCTCCTTATGTGATCTTTCCCTTTCATTTGGGATTCCTGTCTTTTCTTAAAGGAATGAGAGCCTCATCATCAGGATCAAGCTCAATGTGATCAGCTACCCTAAAATCACAGTCATCTACCCTATCCTCCATATTAAGAAAACCCAGCTGCTGCTGAGAATAGTCTATCTATACAGGGTTTAAACGTGAATCACAGCAAGAATTCTTAAGGCAAGAATACAATTGAACCAAAAAATTCTATAACAGAAAGGAGTCTTAGATGTGTATTACCTCCTCCCAACTACATACCATTTTACAACCAAGCAAATTGTGACTTGGAAAAGTTAAATGAGTTCCTAAGGTTATACAGTCAATAGAGTAAAGGGGTCACTTAGGGACCAAACTCTTGACTCCCTAGCCAGTGATTTTTTGCACTTAATGAATTTTACTGTAAAGTAGAAGTCACAGATCCTCTGGACTCCTATGCTACATAAAATATTTCTTACCCCTAGTCATGCTTGAATCCCCCTCCAACTGAAACAAAGGCAACTTATGAATCAGGGATGCTCTTTTGTTCTATTAACTGTCTGACTTTAAGGAAGTCACTCAGCAACCTGGTTCTCAGCATTCTCTTTCACAGCTGAGGAGGCCAGACAGATTTTCTGGGGTTGTTTCTAGCTCCAAAATTCACTGACCCTTTAAGCTTAACTTCTTTCACAGAATACCCATCATTTCTAAGTAAATAGTGTTTTTAATCTTTCATGCTAAAAGAGGTTAAGTAAATAAAAAGGAGAGATCGGGCCATTGGCCTAAATTATAACTTTGTGACCAGGGGATGAAAGAACTTAATAGCAATAAGAAAGCTTCTAGGGTCTACCATTTACAATTTAAATACTTACTTGAGAGGTTAAAAGTTCAAAGTTGAGTCATAGTCTGAGGTGGCTCTGCTCTTTCTTTTTAATTATCTGAGGTCAGGAAGTTAATAATACCAGAAATCCCCAGTGGAGAACTCTTGTGCACTGTGTGAACTTTAAACTTGCTCATTTTTTTTTTAAGGGTAAAAAGTTCAGTAGGAACACAGTGGACTTTTCCTCTTAGCCTCCACCCATTTATCCCCCAAGGTCAAAAGTTGAACTGTAGAACAGGAACCCTTGTTCTCTGATCCAAATTTAAACAGATCACTTATTAAAAGGTAAACATTCCAAAAGCAAGCCAAGATCCAATGTGAATCTGTTCAATAAAAGTGAAAATAACGTAATAAAATTAGTCTTTGATCCTTATCTCTTGCTTTAGAATTGAATATCAGAATTTATTCTCTTATTCTTTGAATCTCAGAGAAAGCAATCACAAAATGCCTTCTTCACCTGCCTCTTTCCTGAGATTGGCATACTTGGAAAAGATAAACCTGAGATGTTTTTAAATAGTTGTATTTACAGTCTTATCTTAAGGCAATTTCTATAATTAACTCTACAGCATCTATGTTTGTTTATTTATTTTGCTTAAATAGGAGTTCCGGAACCATAAAATTTGTTTTAAATCAGAGAGATTTAAAGGACTATGAAATTAAAAGGTGTTTGCTGAAAATGATGGGGAATGTGGAAAGGAGAGAAAATGGATGAATGAACCCAGTGAACCTTATGGGAATAAGGAATGGACTATATTTGAGATCTTCAAAATGTTAAAGCTCAAACATGAAACCAGAAGGACAGCTGTAGATCTCTAATTAGGTATTTAACAAGACTAGCTTTTTTAAAAGTGATAGTGGCAAATTCAAGAAGTATGGGAGAGTGAACATTAACCTAATCCAATCAGCTTGCTTAGAAAAACTCCCTGAGCCACCATCAAATAAAGCTGTTTTGCATGCAATGCCTAAGTATCCTTCTCTAATAAAATAAGTAATATATGTGTCAATTTTTAAAATGCATACCTACTAAGAATGCTTCCACTTGCTAAGAAAAGAAATTCTACATGTGAATCAACATTTATTCCAAAAAATTTTTAAGAAAGCACCTTTGTCTCAATTTATCTATCCAAATGAGGTTAACATCACCTACTTTCCTACTTAGTAATTTTGGTACAGATTAATCAGAAAACAGTGAGCACCTTAAAGATAGACAATAAACATTCATAATCAACACTTCACTGATATCAGTTTTAACAATGTCAGTTAAGTTTTGGGACTTTCTGATTAATTTTAATGTGAATCGAAGCTAGAAGACATGGCTCTGAAGAATTCGTGACCTAGACCCATTTACATGGTAAGTAATTTTCATGACATCCTCTGGGACTTCTGGAGGCAGCTAGCTGGATGACCCAAACCCAGGACCGGTACAGCCAGGAAGGAAGTGGGGAGAGCACACAGGGCTACTTCCTCTTGCTGGGACTCTTCTCTCAGCAGCTGTAAGGAAGTGTGGCAATTCCTTATGAGTCAACCTGTGACTTACAAGGTAACAAAATGAAATTTGAGAAACATGATCATGTTGATTATGATGTTGACTGAAAGGAAGTCACAGTGTTCAGGGAAAATCAGGTATTAAATCATATTATTAGGAGGTGAAGGGAATTTGAACACTGCTCAGACATTTAGGCTGGTATTATATTTATGAGAATAACTTCTGGTTTAATTCATCTTGTAAATATCCCATGAATATTTGTTTCTATTTATTTTTAAGCTGCCTCATTGTGTTTGAGCTAGTTTTCAACCTGATTGAACTGTCAATCAAAAAAATTTTTTTTCTGCAAACCATTTCAGTTTATAAAAGGTTATTATTTGGTAAGACTGTGTTGTATTCCAGGATATCTTATCTTTACTGTCCTTATAAGATAGAAATAGGACCAGATCCATATAAAATCAATTATACACAACAATATGAGGAGTGTTCTATAACTGGTGAGAACGAAGTGCCACGAGAAGCCTGGGTCTTTGCCATGTTTTTCATGCCTCATTGCCTTACACATTTTGATCCCTCTTCCTGATAAAACCCTTTTGCCCTCGATCCTTAGGACCCTATAGTCAGCCTCAATACTGCTCTCCCTTCAACCTTGCCTCCCTTTTCCTCTCTGAATGTATTTTTTTTTAATAGTAATGTGTGCCAGGAATAAATCAGTACAACTATCTTGCTATATTGTAACGTTTAATTAATTTTTCTGCCTCCAACAATAAATTGTGATCAAATTGAGAGAGAGAACTCTCATGCAATTCCCCAGGATGTCCTTCTTCAAAAATACAGAATGAAACCCGACAAAAACAAGAGTCAGTGTACACCTTAATGAATGGCAAAGGCAAGTTGAGATCCAACAGGGCATACAACAGAGTGAACTCACAGCCCCCACCTGCTTTCTGGAATACCACTAGCACAGTGGTTTTCAACTTTAGCTGTGCTTTGATACCAATTGGGACTTTAAAATATCCTTGCTCTATAGGTCCCAGCCCTAGAAATGTTTAATTAATTGGACTGAGGTAGATCAGAGTCATTAGGATTTTAAAATGCTCCCAGGTGACATCTATGACAATGAGAATAAGAATAAGGACCACTGCACAGGAAGATACTACTAAGTAGGAATAGCTTCTGAAAGTCACCACTGTGATTGGGAGTCACAAATGGACTGTCAGTTTAAGGACACCTTATTCTTTCATAATTATTTTGAGGAATAAGTTATTCTCCCTTCTGAACTGATTTAGCAACTCTCTGTTATCCTTTATGATAAAATCAAACATCTTAGCCAGCCAACATATTATACCAGCCTCTCCATAAAATGATCCCGTCTTTGTCTTCTTCCTTATTAATATCTTCTGCACTTAAGTCACACAAAACTGCCTGCTATTGCTTGAAGATGCCATGCAAATCCTTCCCATATCTTCCTATGTGTCTGCTTCCAGGAATGTTTTACCTCTTATTCCTCCAGATAATTCGTACTCATACTTTCAGACCCAACTCAGGCTTGTCCTCTTCTGAGTGCCTTCCCCACTGTCAGCGACTTTATAAAGTACTCCTGTTCTGTGATGCACACAACTTGGATCACCACTCAATCATAGCAATTAACACATTGGCTGAAGCTAGCTCTCTGTCTGCCACTTACATTGGATTATTTTAGATTCTCTAAGGCAGAAGTGTTTCTTTTTTCTGAACCCACTTCTCCTAGTATCCAGCACAGTGTTTGACATAGGCTAGGTGCTAAGTTAATGGCTATTGAATAAATCAATGGAAGGATAAACAGAGGGGACAAATAGAAAGATGATCACATAAATTAAGTCCTTTATCTACTGAACATCTAAGGGGACTCTCATGATACTCATCACTGAGAAAAGGAAATAATAACTTCCTTGTGGATTTATTCCATATTCATCTTCCAAAGATTGGAGATGCAAAGGCTGAACCAATTTCAGTCATTAGAGACTCCAGCCCAGGGAAGGTGGCCCCAAGAAAGAGAATTATAATCATAATTTTCTTGGTTATGTTGAGATTTTCTAGATTAATAAATAAAAGCAAAATATTCTAGTTATATTTTAAAAATGTAAACTTTCTAGATAATTGCTTAGGCATCAGTCACATCACTTTCCATCTTTCTTCCCTTCCCTCATACTGACCTTAGGTTCTTTTTCATAGTCTTAATCAGAATAAAAGCATTTATTCTTCCTTGTCCGCCTTAGGTTCCAGCTGAAAATAAATTATGGGTTCATAGCTTTTTAGAGCTAAAAAAAATTTTTTTAGGGATCAAATCATCTAATCCTTCTGCAGACCTAGAAGCACCTGGGAAAAGTTTGAAGAATGCAGTCTATGTCAGTTACCACTAGATAATTCTGAGCCTCACAAGTATAGGAAAACCAATGAGGTCACATCAACCTTAACACCCAAATCCTGTAGAAATTTGGGTCCCCTCTTAAGGTCTTCTCTATTTCCAGAAAGTTCCAGGGGGAGCACTCATGTGGGCTCAGAAACAAGGCAGCTGGTGTTCTTTGTCCCTAGCTTTTCCTAAAGGCCCCTTGCTCCAAGGTCCCTGCTCTGGCCCCCTCTCTGAGACTAGTTCTGCCTATGTATGACCATCTTGTGTGAAAGAGCTCCAAGGCTGCTGCATTTGGAGGGAATGGGGTTAAGGAAGTGAGAGAAAGAGATTAGAGTCGGGGGAGAAAGGGTGTTGAAAAGCATGAAATAAACTCTTCCCCAGCTTTTGAGCCATACTTTGTCATTAGTGAGCCAGAATCAGTGCTTTAGAATTTGGTTCTAAAATCACATCTGGATCCAAACTTGTCTCTTCCACTTAGTATCTTGTTGACCTTCAGCAGGATACAAAATTTTTCAGAACTTGAATTTCTGTTTTCTTCCTTTAATATGGTAAAAATGATAATTCCTTCTTCATGATATTATTGTGAAGAAGATTAAATGGAATACTTTCTTAATACATTAGGTATTCAGCTTAGTGCCAGAAGTTGGTAAGCACTTATTAAATGGTAGAGATATTATTTTTATTTTCATCCTCATCATTCTTATCACCATCACTTTAGTTATTCATAGAAATAGCTCCTTTGGCTTCTTTACTAACCCCTCTTTCAATTGGGCCTTAATGGCAGACCCTCAGGCCAGTTTAAGGCAAGCATTGTGTCTCTCCATATCCCCCTCACCTCTTTTCTAACACCTGTATGCAAAACTCCTTTTTTCTTCTTTTTTACTACCCCAGACAGTTTCGTTACTCATCAGTACAAAGAGTTCCTTGCATAGTCAAATTTTAATCTTATTAGAGCATCTGCTAGGACATCTCAGTTGTTTTACTAGCAAAGTAGACCTAAACTTCTGAAATAATAAAAGTCGTAAATAATTGCCAGTTTTCACCACAGGAAAAAAAAATACACATTTTAGTGCTAGATTTCCCTCAAATCAGCTCTTCCCTTCTATAGTAATAGAATTCTAGCTAGACACATGTTTGCCTGAAGATAATATTTTCTACCTTCAACCATGCAGATGAAAAAACAATACCCTGGAAATGAGCAGAGGAAGAAGATGGAAGGAATTTGAGCCCCCGAATAACCGTGTTTATTTGCCCAGTAATTTTGGTATATCTGGACTGTTTAAGCCACTGTATTTATCTCTGCTTTCTTATAGCCTGACGCAGTAAGTAGTATAGTTTCTAAACACTGCAAAAATAAAATTTATTACCATGATGTTCAGACATCAATGCAAGCCCAAAATACAACATTTAATTAAAATATTAATACTGCTTTTATTCTCATCTCTCAGTTCGAAATTTAAAGCTTCAAAGTTAGTATTGCAAGAGATTTCAATGTCTCTGACCCCGCTATGCATTACACATTCATAGTCATCATCTTATTATTAACTGACAAAACAAAAAATCGTGTCAGAGAAACTATGTTCTTTATATGTGCCCCCCAAAGTTACTGGCCTTGTAATCCCAACTATAGGGAAAAAAGTTTATTAACTCAAGTTTGGGGCAAGACTGGGCAACCTCAGCTTAGTTGAGACAACTAAGCCAATTGCAGGATTAACCTAGACCTACAACCCAGACTCATAGCCTTAATTTTAGATTATTTTACTATATATTTTATAATATGCATGTTCAATTATATATGTTTGACTGATCATATGCAATTTATGAGTCCAAGTCCATGGACTATCCTAATAATGACCACCCCATCCAGAAAATGAGTTATGAACTCAAATGAAACCATATATGGTAGTTACAGATCTCAAAACTTTGTTCTCTCACTCTACTATGCTGGATGGAGTGAGATCAGCCTTTAAGACTGAAACACCAGGCTCTATGTGATCAGAGTTCCTTTGCCAAGGGAGAATAGATTAAAAAATAGACACAGGTGGCATGACTTCTTGCTGTGAAATATCAGGCCTCCAAGGGTCAAAATTCCTGATTTAATATCAAAATGCTGTATTTGTCTTATCTAAAGAACTGCTAAGAATGAGTTGCCCAGGAGTTCACGGTCACCGTGGAACAGGAAAGAACAGTCCCTATATCATCCAAATTATTATTTAAGCCTATGTCTTTGCACTCATGATTGTAATGATGAAATTACTAAAACATTGTACAAGATAAGCTGTCTTAGAAAAGCTTACTACAGATAAGTACCTTAAATAATGTTTTTTCCATGTATTATTTTTGTTTTCATGTTTTCTAAGTTTAAAAACTTCTCCCCAAAATTTTTGGTTATAGTCTATGTTTTATAATATTGTGAGACATATCTGATTTCCTAGTCACATTTGTATAAAGTAACTTTCTTTTCTCACTATGACTTTGTTTTATCCTCCATCTAAGACATCAGCTTTGTGACAGGTGGTATTTGATATTGTGACTAATCTAATATCCCCTGATTCAAGGGTAATAATACAGTACTAACAGTTGTTACACATTTCTAATGTGTCAAGCACTTTCTAGACATAGTATGCTTATTAACTCATAGTATAACATGTATTATCATAACAACCTTGAAGAATAGATAATGTTATTACCTCCACTTTATAAATTATAAAACTGAAGTTGAACAATACAGCCAGCAACATACCACTAAGAAGCGGCAGCCCCCAAATCCAAAACCAGATAACCTAACATCGTGATACAAAATCTAGCAGAAGTGCTATTCTCACTTAACTAAGACTAATTGGAAAGATGTAATAAAATCTTAGGAATTGAAAATTACAGTCATAGAAACTGAGGGCCAAAGGAATCTTAAACATCTCTAGTTCTTGGCCAAAATATTAATCCAAAAAATTAACTGGTTGTTCATCAAAAGCATGCAACCAGAAGAACAATGACCTAAATAACTCAAAGAAAATAGCCCAAGATATGAACAGAAGACTAAACAGAATCACTGAAAAATGAAAAAGTTTAAGATATTTGTGAAATAAAAGGCAGACTTCTAAAACAGAACTCCAGCTTGGTCAGATAATAGATTCACTAGCACAAAAAGTGCCAGGTGGTCAAGAGGGAACAGTAAAGTTCGGAGAACACAAGCCTAGAGAGGGTTTTTGTTTGGTTCTTTTGCAGCACTTGACTCTAGGAAATGATGGGGAAATTCTAATTTCTGAGAACGCCTTTCACAAAAAAGACAGAGATTACAATTTCCAATGAAGAAGACCTGCTTTGTTTTAAGGAAACGAAGAGAGATCCCAGTAATTCAGACAAATGAATTTGGTCTTGATGCTAGGATACTGTTTGAGGGGGGAAAAAAAAATCTTAGGACAGTACCAGACAAAATCTGGAACTACCATCAGCTCTGCAATATTGAGGATTTCCAATTCTCCAACCTTAAAATCGATAATGATTAGTTAAAGCAACATCACACCTTTGCCTTTCCAAAAGGTTCAAGAATGAAGAAACAAATGCTTGTTTGGATCTAAAACTAGCTAAAGAAAGAATCATTTATAGCGTATACTTAGGTCCAAGGAAAGAGATTAGTTACAGTGTGTTTGGAATCTGATGTTGGGATAAAAATGTAATTACATATGCATTTTTAAAATTTGGAAGTCTCTGTGAGCCACAAGTAATTGACTCATATGACTGACACTGGGTATGATAGCACCTGCAGGCACAAGCAGTAAAAAAAGACATGGCAATCACATGATCATATGGTCATCATTACTAACACATATCGATGGCTTACTATATGGCAGGCACACAGTGTTTGACATCCATTATCTCAATTATTCTAAGTCTGTGAGAAATAGCATAACTTACTTCAGAAACACATATTTCACAAAGAAAAAATGTCTTAAGAGTTATGACACAGTATCAGCCATTGTCATGAGTTCCAAACAAAACTTGTCTAAAATAAAACATGATCTCCATAGAACTCAGTGAGGCCAAGAAAGCTGTAAAGAAAGTCAACCAGGAATTCTTATCTTCTAAACCTTGAGATAACTGGGCTGACATTGGTTCCAGACTCCACCCAAACTGCCAGCCCTGAGACTGGAGATTTCTTACTTGTTTTTGTTTTGTTTTGTTTTGTTTTGTTTTTTGATTTCCTGGTTCTTAAACCTACTCCCTTACCCAACTTCTGTCCCTATCTAATTGTAACTGTATTGTGTTTATTTCCTGATTCCTCTGATTCAGTCTCTTTTCCCATGACTTGTATCTGTGTTGCTCACCTGGGACTCAGGTCCCAAGCTTTGTCTGAAAAATCTCCCAGGCCTTGGTCCACAACCTCCTGCCACCCAACACAGTGCTGACAGACTGAATGATCTGGAGCCCATAAAGATTAGAGCTATTCTATTAGTCAATGATTCTTCCCAATTAATACTTAGTTCAGAGTTCTTCACACAATGCTCAAAGTACTTTTTGTTCAATAAAGATTTGTTGACTAAATTTACAGTGTGTGCTATAACATGAACTGCAGATTAAAGTCCAAATTACAACACATGACCTCTATGGCAAGAAAGAGTAAAAAATTAAAACAACCAGATGATGCTGGACCCATGAAAAATTCCAGAGAGAGAATAACAAACTAAACAGAAATAATGTTTACACAACAGCCTTGATCTTCAATCCTTTGTAAACTATGCTCAGTCTCCTTTTCAAGATTATAAGCCTGTCGAGAACAGGGTACAGTGAAGTGTCAAGCACAGGGTAACTACCTTCCTCATCACTTCCTTACCCAAGTTTGGCTAGGGAACTTGCAGGAATTGAACTTTCGTGTTAGTTTTACTCCTAGGTAAAGCACTGACAAAAGCCTTGAGTACCACAAAACAACACTAAGGAAAGTATGAATCTTTGTCATACTCACATTGCATCTGAAAAGATAGTTATTTGGAAAAGAATCTTTCTGCATTTTACATCTTATGTATTAATTATTCTATATAGGATCTCTCTTTGTCATCACTCAAGTCTGGTTCTCTCACAGTATAAGTCTGTCTTTGACTCTTCAAAGAGCTTACTTTCCTCTTGATTTCTCTAAGCAGCAGCTTTTGCTAATGCCTGGTGTGATAGTTTTATGCATCAATTTGGCTAGACTATAATACCGTTATTCAATCAAATACTAATCTAGGTATTGCTATGGATATATTTTTTAGATGGGATTAACATCTATGATCATTTGCCTTTAAGTAATGGAGATTATTCACAATAATGTGGTGAGCCTCATTCAGTCAGTTGAAAGCCTTAAGGGCAAAACTAAGGTTTCCCCGAAGAAGAAGAAATCCTGTCTCAAGATTACACCATGAGCTCCTGCCCAAGAGTTTCCAGGCTGCTGGCATACCCTGCCCTCAAATTTTGAGTTTACCAGCCCTCAAAATTACAAAAGCCAATTGCTGAACTAAATCTTTTCATATATATTTTACATATATAGAGAAAAATCTCTCCCTGTATGTGTTATACATTATATGTAGAGAATGTTTCCTCACATGAATATCAGAAGTCCCAAAGCAAAAATAACATACTCCAATTTTAAATGAATACACATAATGAAGGAATCATGAACTAGTGTGGGCAGAGCGACAGCAACAAAGAGGGGAAGGTTAGACACCAGAGACTAGCAACAGAGAACAGTTACATTTCCTCCTACTCCTGGTGCCCACAACCACACACACACAGAGCTGAAAGGGCTTTGTCACAATTCAGTGAAAGCTGGAGCCTCGAGCAGAGTCTCCTCACAGGTAGGACCTGTGGTCAAGGAGAGATGCAGCACTGAAACAGTGAGGGAATAGGGAAGAAAGCCTCTAATTTCTCTCTCCCCTCCTGCTCTCTAATCTCCTTTCAGGTTAGTCAGTCTCCAGTTAGGAGAAGCTAGCCAGGAAGGGAGCCTGGGAGATACTATCGGCAGGAATCAGACTCATGAAGCCACAGAGAGAGCAAAGAGCGGGTCTTGGATGGGGAGGGGGTCAAAAGGAAAATATCTATCATAGCCTGGTTCTTCTAAGACTAAAACTACAAGTTCAAATGGTTTCTAGCTTTCATAAAAGACTCTTTAATTTCACTTCTTACCTGCTAATCTACCACATCCAATGAATTCCCATTTTTTTAATTCAATATTTTTATTTCTTGGTCCCAAGTCTTATTTATTATTTAGTTACATTTGCAATAACCCCAGAATTCAATGGTTCTCTCTACAATGTCTATCACTTTTATCAAACCCTCCTAAACCCCAAATTCAATTTTAATAAATTACTCAATTACAATCTAACTCACAAACTAAAGTTGTTTAAGAGTTTAGGGTTTTACCGGCTTAAACTATCCAGGGTACTTTAAGGATGTTTTATTTTTAAAAATCTATATACATACAGTATTCCTGGGACTGAATATTTTATGTGCATCAAATCAGATTGTAGTCCACCATAATTCAGACCTCATAAAGCATATGTTTCAAAATTTGCATTTAATTGGATTAACGTCTTTTTCTTATAAGTGTTCATCTTCTTAAGATACAAAGAAATAACCTTGTTATGTCTCATTTATTATTATCAAAGAGAGAAAAGAGCCTATTATGTGTGGACAAGGAGTTAATTACAGCAGGCACATATGGGGTTATTTGTTTAGCCCCACACCCTATCTGAGAATTGCCTATTTTCCTCACCCCATTCATGAGGTTATCATAGAAGCTATTGTAGGGCAACAATTGATAGGCTGGTAGTAGACACTAGGCTCAAGATGACTTCATCCTTACCCCAGACCTCATCTTTCCAGCCAAAGCTTATAAGCCCCAGGGGAGCACTTGATGCAAATAGAAAAAAATGGAATCTACCCTTGAGAATATTTCATCTAGAACTGATAATCATTCTTTGAGTGACTGAACTATGATGTGTAAAACTAGGAGGCCAGTTCTCAGTAACCACACTTCTAGTCATGTGGAACAACTAAGAAGGAGAGAATAAGAGAGAGAAAACAAAAAAAAAGCATAAACCCAGAAAGTCAAAGAAGTGAGAGCTACATAGAGTCTTAATGGTGCTAAGATCTCCAGTTCCAGTTCTGCCTCAAGTCCAGCTGTATTTCTAACCTTGAGTCTTCTAAATCTCCCACTTTAAATTAGTTTTAGTTGGATTCTGTTACATGTAAGCTAACAAGTCCTGATGAATAAAATTCCCGCCATCTAAACTTATCAAGTGGAAGACTAAGCCTCAAAGAGACCAATGGACTTGTCAGGGACATATAGAAAGTAACTTAGGAAAGAAAAATTCCAACCAAACTTATTAATTTCCTGCCAGTGAATCTTACTGACTAATTTTTTATTTCTATGATGTTGTCTTGGAAATAAAGACAGGAAAGTTTAAACCCATCATTTCCATTAGGTTTTACACTAGGAACAACAGTGATTCTTAAATGATTCTGAAATATGGAATCCTGGGGAAAATAAGAACACAATCATAGTAAATCCTCATTTTAAAAGCTAAGTGAACCATATTTCAACTAAAACTCTTTGAAATGGAGTGAATACACTATGAAATCCCAAATAAAGTAGGTTGCTTAAGCAAACGCAACATGATTAGTATTATCACAAAATGGCTAGTATTGTTTCAAATGTTTATAGCCAACAGAGGGACAAAGAAAATTTCAATCAATCTTAGTTTCCATGTCTCATTTGAATTTTCCCCAATCTTTAAAATTCAATATCTGGTCCATTTAAAGAAAATATTAATGTAATAAATAAGCAAATATATGAATTCAGAAAGGGTTATCTATTTTATTTTTAGCACCTATTAGAGAGGAATCAATCAACATAGTACCTATCACGATGGCCACAGCTGACTAAGATTCACAAATGCAAAATAATTAAGGTTCCTATAAAAAGGGATTACCAACACTAGGAGCATCTTTATATATAGAATAGGGTAGCCTTGTGTTTAAGAATTTGAGTTCTGGAGCCAGACTGCAAGGTTTCCAAACTCCAATCTGCTATTTACCATCTATGTGACCTTGGGCAAATTATTTATCATCCCTGGGCCTCAGTTTCTAGATCTTTAAAACAGGAATAAAAGAGGTTCCCCACAACTGAAAATAGCAAGTGAGTTAATAGATTTAACATGCTTAGAACAAAACCTGGCAAACGGTAAGCATCCAATAAATGTTAGCTCATATTGTTTATAGGTCATATATCACTTAGTTCTGTAGCTTCAAATGAAGCACAAACACACAAACACATACATACACCTATTAGTTATTTAAATAAAAAAGAAAACATAAATCAACAGAGTACATTTTAATTAAATCAGCTAATGGCATAGTATAGATCATTTGGGAAAATTATTTCACTTCACAAATTATTTCTAACATTGTTTCTCATAAAATAGTAAGACCTCATTAGATACATATGTTTAAAGAGAACGTTAAGAATAAATAATGTGTAACCGCACAGTTTGCTTAACAGCTGCTTTTTCACATTAATATTATTCGAAGAGATTTTTAGTTCAAGGGGACTATATGAATGTTTTCTCAAGGAAATCAATAACCCTATTTGTTTAGTCCCTTGAGATCACTAGGTCATAGCAACTACCAGTATTTACATTTGGTAACTGTTCAGGGAAAAGGCAGCAGTTGAAGTATCCTCAAGTATGAAAAGGGCATATAGAAACAATTAATCATAAACAAGTTATTAAAATTAAAAGTGTATTATTAAATAGTTTCTTGATTAAGAACAAATGCCTCATTAATCTGGAACATATTGACTTGAGAACACAAGTAAAGTCAAAGAGAATAATGACTGACATGATAGGGAACACAACATGCTGTGTGTTTCCATCTCAAAAGCTTTGGAAGAACAGACTCCATAAAAGGTCACTAGATACAGTGAACTGAACAGAAAACTCAGCATCACCCAATGATGCAAAGGTAAATTTTTTAAATCTAGATAACAGAAAACATTGTGTACCAGCAGCACTGAAACTTTTTCCATCTATAGATTCTAACTATACTGTATTTATTTGAGAATGAAAGTAAACCTAAACCCAAGATCTAAAAAGGAAAAGATATATATATATGGCATATAATTTTAAATAAACTTATTATCCTTTCCTTCTACTCCCTACTCCCATCTTCCAAGTTTTAGTTAAACATGTGAATAAAAGTTAAAAACAATACAAATAAATTTGAAGAAAATTCTAATAACTCAATCAAATGTGAATATTTGTTGGACCAAACTAAAGCTGTGTTTCTTAAAGGCGCATATAATATTTAGTAAATATAATAATAGATGTTCATCAATATGAATGTGCATTAAAAAATCACATATATAACTTTAAAAACAGATCAGGCATTAAACAATCCTATTAGGATAGCTAGGTAGTTTTTAAAGACTAAACAAATCTCCTTTTGGAATAGTCATTAAAATATATCCTATATTCTGAAAAGTTTCCGAATTTCATCTTCTAGAAGATAAGTTCTATGAAGAAAGGTACCTTCCTCTGTCTCAATCACTACTGTATCCCCAGAACAGTGCTTAGGACATAATAAAGGCTCCATATATATTTGAGGAATAAATAACTTCAGCAGTGACTAAAACCATAACTTGGATAACTGTGTTGTTGTTGTCACTTTAACAATTGGCCTCAGAACTTTACACTCTAAATTGGCCCCTTACTCATGCCATTCCATACCTTCCCTATACGGAGCATTTCTTTCAGAGATAGCTCCTCATAATGAAGAGAAAGAAAATATCCATGAAAAGACTGTGGTGGTTTTAGATGAGCATTGTGTGCAAAAGACTTCCTAAACGCCATTATCTATAGGATGGTATAAAAAAGTTGTAATTTTTCCAAGACCAGAATAAATTCTTATGAAGTCAAACAAAATTTGACACAGTTTTCAAAGTCAGATTCCAGGTAGAATACTATATTATCTTTATTTAAATAGTATACTTTATTTTTGACCCTTAGACAAGGGAAAGGCAAAATTATTCTAAAAAGACAGAACAGTGGCATGAAAAGAAAGTAGACAGTTACCACTTTAAGTAACTGTAATCAGCCTTTTTTCAGCAATATTTAAACTCTCTTTTCTAAGGTTTTAATGTTGAAAGCAGGATGGCAAAGGGTAATATAAATGAAGAGCCAGTACAAGAAGATTTCCTATTTAACAGCCAGTTTATGCTAGAATATAAATTATGATAGCCAATGGCCATGAGAAACAGACAATTCAGGTATAGGTACAAGACAAGCAATCAGGAAATATGATTATATACTGCCTTATATTCTTTTTGGTATTAAATTGTATAGAAAAAAATCTAAATGACTTAGAGATGAAAGATAATTCCGGCATCTAGCACAGTGTCCAACACATAATAAATATGCAATAAATACTTGATAGGTAACTGAAAGCTTGAATGAATGAATGAATGAATGAATCTTTTAGACGTGAATCCTCTTAAGAATCTCAGAAAATGATGGCCAGCAATTGGTTAGTGTCTTCCATAAATGACATTTCACTTTTCCATACCTTGTCACCTAAATGCACATGATAAAAACTGTATCTACCTTGTTTAGAAAAGATAAAAAAGTAGAAAACCTAATTTTTTTCTTCATAACATTGGTGGCTTTGGAGGCTCAAATGGCATAACTCATGTGACTTAACCAATCAGATTCTCCCTCTTAGGAATTAATCTAAGAGACTCAGAATGTTGTGACCAGTGAGTGGACTATTTGAAACCTGAGGCCATGTAAGATTTTGGTCAGGACAACCATCTGAGGTCCTGTGAAAAATAAGCAGAACCCAGTTGGGACAGAGAAATAACTAAAATAAAAGCAGATTCAGAAGCAAAATTCAGAAGAACATGGTCCTGGAAAGAGAGATAACTTCAGAGAGAAATAATCTCTTCTAAGAGAAAAGTTAATTCAGTCCTAGAATTTTATAGAATTCAGTTTTATCTGGAGATCTCTTTCTCAAACTACTTTGGGTCAGTTTCTATCCCCTATAACCGAAAGAGCCTAATTTGAAGACTTATCTTTGAGTAATTTGTTCTTCATCTCATAGTAATTTGTTAATATTGTCCTTCCCTATCTTTTGCATAATACAAACATTGGCTTAGAAGTTACTTTTTAAAGCTATTTTAACTATTTGGTTACACAGAGAGTTCATATACTTTCATAGGATTTTACAGCAATTCCAAGAGTAAATATTAATTTATTCTTCCTGTGTGTTTCTATTTCATTCAAATTATAACATTTTAAAATTTTAAGTTGTTGCAAACCAGACTAAGCATACAAGAATACTATCTATAACTTCGAAGAGAATGTTTCGGACTATCACTGGAAACATTTATTGAAATGAAATATTTCATTAGTCTCTATAGAGCATTGTGTAAATTTAGCCAATTTATACAAGTCCCTAGCACCATGAGAGAAATTCTAAAATGAAGTAGTTATCCAGTTGATCATGCCCACTGTGCATGGACAAGGTTGAACAGAATTTTTCTCCACGTAGTTAATCAAATTGCTCAGTAATTTTTTTTAAGTGCTTCATTAAAACAGCTTAGGGGTTTCACTGTTTGAAAGTTAACTCCTGGTATGAGTTTTGCTGTGTGTGTTTTGTTTTGTTTTGTTTTATTTTGTTTTGTTTTGTTTTGTTTTTTGTTTTGTTTTGCCTCAGGGTATAGTGTTTGATATGCACATTTCAGTCATTTTGATATGCATATTTCAGTCATCTAAATGAATTAGGTGATCTGAAACTGTTTGCTATAGAACACCCAAACCTTCATCCCAAAAGAACTTGGAATTAGGTTAAGCAGAATGAGGCACTTGTGGAAGAAGCCACTCTAACGTGTTGCTAGTGACTTACTTTACTTTGCTCCTAGAAGGCCTCATTAAAAACAACAACAACAACAACAACAAAAACTTGCCAGAATACGTATTCAATGAAGAGATTGATCCTAGAGTGCCGACTTATTCCCAGAGTGTCTGGATCAAAACCAAAGACCTCTGAAAGCAGGATCTATGATCAGTCATGCTTAAGAGAGGCACATGCTAAGAGGCAGTGAGATCGTAAGTGATCTTATGGTGACCACATCACCTATGAAAGACAGAAGACTGGCAATCTTGTTCTTGGAACACTTACTCTATTAAGCTTTAGCAAAACAACTTGACAAGTAGGTTATAAGGTTTCCCACTAACCTTCAAGCCATAAGATTGCAACCCCCACCCCCAAAGGAAAGGTAAGTTATGGTATTTACACTGCAGTCAAAAAGGTTACCTATGTCTCACTTAATAATTATATTCATAGACAGAACCCAAACCACATCCATAATTTCCCATATGTCATATCAGATTTGGCCCAGAAAACAATAAGTAAATTTATAAAAGTTACAAAAAAAAAATTGAAAAATTTCAGAACTATTAAAAAGTATTGGACCTGGAAATTCAAATCTAATTCAAAACTGAGACTAATGGATGTACAACCTGTTCTTAGCTTCAAATCATACATCACTGGAAACCAAGAAAGGAGATTTTGAAAAGCATGTTCTCTTATCTTAACCATTTGTTTATCAACAGATTTCCAGTTTGTTCTTCGCCTCTCACCCCAATGTAGTGGACCCAATATTTTCTCTCTCTCTTTCTTTTTGAAACTCCAATGTCCTCAGGCCTCAGTCTGCAACCGGAATAAAGAAACATTAATAACTGCTCACGAAGTTACCTGCCTAAAAGAATCTTAGGTCCTGAAGAGTTTCTCCTACCACCCAAGGAATTCTGGCACATTCCAGTGTCTTAGGTGTTGAGAAACCAGCTGTTTGTGCTGATTCTGACTCTCCTGGTTTTCTGCTATGGCCTAAGGGGCGTCAGTGTATCTGCCTATCTTAGGCCACTAATCTTTAAGGAGAATATTTCCTTATCCGGCAAAGCTCCTTGGTCCCTAATGCCACATAGCACAGTGGTGCCATCATGGCAGTGTCTTTCCTTTAGGCCTTTCTATTAGGCAGAGATGGGGGAAAAAGCTTTAATTTCTGAATTATCCAGGCTCAAGACTATTCATTATCCCCACCCCATTCAGGAAAGAGGTGTCACATTATCCTTTATATTTTCTTCAGTCTCATCTTCCGAATCCCTCCCAGATCTTCAGACACAAAACTTCCTCCTTTCTCCCTGCTTTCCCAAATGCAAATCAGACATGCAAATAAATGCCTGAGAGCATTGCTGAATCCAAAAAGCTGTTCTCAGTTAAAGCTAAGAAAAGACCACAATCTACATCTACATTTGCTCCTTCAGAACACCAGACTACAATAATTAATAAAGATGAGAGGCAGAGTCACCTTTATACCATAGCCTTTTGTATTTTCAGTAAGATAAACATCATGGTTCTTCCTAGCTTGACAAAATTTTGAATAGAAATATGCTGAACCAGGAACAAAACTTTGTTCTGGCTAGGTAAAATGTGATATTGTTCACAGGAAATAATGGCAAACAGAAAGATTTTTCCATCTTGTCGAAGCTATGGAATAGGCATGGATAGAAAGAAGAGAGAAAAATGGTAAAATAAACATTATTTGTGAACTCCCCTGAAAGGATTAAAAGGTTTTATATATTAAAGAGGTGGGCCAAAGTGGTTTATAACTGAAAGAAGATGTAATCTATTTTACCAGTGTAATTTTAGGTCATCTGGTATTATGCCTGATATACATAGTACAAAGAACTTGACAGTGGGAAATAAAGAGTTTTCAACAGAAGCGTTGAGATAGCCCACTGATTCCAAGTGTGTTAGCAAATAATGAGATGACTCAAGAGTGACCCAGGACAAGGACTGACCCAATTGAAGACTTGCAAAATGGGTGCTAAAACAGAGAAGAAAAGGAAATAGATGTTTGAATGAAGGAAGGTTGTAATAGCCTAAAAGGAAAAATAAAAAATGAAGAATGTGTATTGAAAAACGGTGATGACTCTCTTGCCAGAAAGAAAAACTTAATTTAGAATATAGTATGTATGCTCTATAAATCTTCAATTATCAGAGCAAAGAGGAAAGCAGTTCTAAAACTAATTTAAAAATATTTAGATTATTACTTTCAAAATAGAGACAAATCTCTACTCCAAATACAAAACTTCTGATTCCATTCTGCTTTTTTCCATGAAGGATGTAAAACTTACATATCATTTTTAGATGCAAAGTTCTGCTCAATTGAATAGAGACATGATTGACATCCTAAACACAAACTGGATGACCAGGTTCCATTGCATCACAATATTATCTTGGCCATGTACAAAAGAGAAAGTTCCTTTCTAAATTCTGTGTGCACGCATGTGAGTTAGCTTGCTGGTGAGTTAACAGGCAGCCTTTGGTCTATAATAAACATTTTAAGAAAGAAACGTACTGTTAGCAAAATTATAAGGTATATACTAGCATGGCTTAAAAAAATAAGACTTCATACATCCAAATGTATGTTATTGCTCCTAACGTATCCATTTAAGAGGCGGCACACTTATTCTAACGAGGTTGCCATTGCTCCAAACATTTTTTATAGTTCCTTTTTGAAGATAGCTTTCATTTTCTGTGCCACATTTTTCGAATGTCATATGATAATGTATCTTTTGAGTGTAAATTTAATTTAGAAATAACCAAAAGTAAGTCAGAAATAAATCTTAAGAACAAGAAAGGCAATTAAATTGGTCAATGTCATATGGAGGTAAGATGAACATTAGAAAATCTTTGTCTGGATATATTCTTTCGCATGTATTTACCTTTGGGAGCTATTAATTTTCTCATACCTTTTACTTTCAAGTCTTTCTTGAGATGATTTTGTTGCCTTCATTTTCAAAATTAGTAACATCTTGCATTCTGTTCCTGACAAAGAGAGTAGGTTACATGTGTATGTGTGTGTTTCATTACATAATGAAAGCAAAGATTCTACAGAATTCAATCATTTACAATTATCAGGGAATAAAAAATTGCTCCAGATATAGTTTAATCCACCATTGATAATTGCAAAAATACTTGCAGCTAAATCAAACATCAAACATCAAAATATGAGAGTTCTATTAACTAGTTCTTTCCATCTTCAGTATAAAGATTCACTCTGCAAGATGCTTTGACACGAACTTTAATAATGTTTATAGTATCATATGATTTTAGTAAAGATTTTTCTTCCTTTTTTATAACCTCATATGATTTTAGTAAAGATTTTTCTTTCTTTTTTATAACCTTTCCTATGCTATTAAGTTATAACTATTAGTATTTGCACTTTTTTTCTGTGATTTGTATAGAAAATTTTTATACTAAATGCAGAAAAATAATGTTTTGTTTTAAATATCAGAAATTGAATTTGATACAAAATCATTCTATTAGGTCTTTATATTACATAAACTCTACAAAACTTATTTACATAAAATGTTTTCTTTAACAATACTCACTGGCAATGAGTATTGACTTGGGTGTTTTGTAGCTTCTAAAATAATTATTTAATGTAATATTAGGTTATATTAAATGGGTTACAAGGCCCTCAGAGCCACCTTCCACTGTTTTTCAATTCTTCCATGCTCAAGCTTGAGTATTGTGTCTTTCCTAACTATTCATCTTGTTTTCTAAAATATAGAAAAAGGTATGAAAGTCAAACTATATCAAAGTCAAAGTGGTAGGAGTACAATGAAAATGTGCGATGAAAAAAGGGGTAAAAAGCCAGCATGAGAATAGATACAGCTGCAATAAGGTGGAGGGGCTTATGGGCTGATTTTTTTTTTCTTAATTGTATTTAATGTATTTATGTCTTGCCAAAAAACATAAAAGGACATCATTTCTCTGATAAGCAGTCTCTAGAGCAGAATTGCTTTACTTCAGCATTATTAGCATTTTGAGCTGGAAGACTCTCTGCTGGGGGTTGGTAGGGACTGTGCTGAGCATTGTAAGATGTTTAGTAGTATCTATAGCCTTTGCCCACTGGATGCCATTAATATTTCTAGTTCCAATTGTGACTGCCAAAAATGATTCCAGACATGGCTAATTGCCTCCTGCAGGTGGGGGGAAGGGGGGAGGGTGGCAAAATACTACTTCCAACCACTCCTGCTCCTGAATTTAGAACCAATGTTTTAGAGTAACTGTTTTGATATTCAGATTAATTTTCCAAAAATAAGTTATAGAAGAAGGTTTAAATCATGTCATTTATTATTTATGTTAGTTTTGTGTTTTACTACAAGTAGCTTAGGGTCAAGGCAATATATCTTAATCAATGTAATATAAATCCTTATCAACTATGTTTTTATGTCCTTATGTTCTTTTTAAGCTATGAAGCTATATTCTTCCAATTGCCTGAAATGTTCATGAATAAGAAAAAATGTAGTGATTATAGACAATAAAACATTTAATGTAGCCAAAATAGTATATACTAACATTATAAAGTATGTCTCAAATATTTACAACATTTCACAGCAACAAAATTGCTGTAGAGTAAGTGGGTCAGAATTACCATTGGCGAAGTAGTATCCCAAATACCACTGGAGTGGTATAGACCAGGCCAAAGCAGCAGAGCTCATTAGATCTGACACACATTCATTCAACATGGCTAAAGTATCACCAGTAAGAGCATTGGCAAGAAACATAGGTCTGAGTTAACCAAGTGAGAACCTAAGGAAGACTTCAAACACTTTGAGAACAAGCCTGATTCTAGATGTTTTGCAGGCAGAAGTTTCAGCTTTATTCTTGTCCAGCCCTAGGATTTCAGTAGGCAAGCAGCAAAAGAGATGAACTTAAAAAAAAGATGAACTCCAAGAAGTATCAGGCTTAATGGAAAATAAAATTAACTCAGGAGCAAAGCAGACCTTGAATAATAAACTCTGAAAGAAAGTGAATAAAGGATTCCAATTTCCTTAGCAACCACATAAGCAAACAGAAAAGCGTCGATGAGTTTAAAAACTCACATACATACGCACTTGATGCTCACAGATACCTGAATAATAGAGATAATAATCATACTGAGTGGTAATGTACAGATAAACTCACTCCTGTTCTGCAAGTGTAAAGCCAGTTATTCTACTCTTGATGTTTTAATAAGAACTTCCCACACATAATAAAGGCCACTGTGAACTGCGTGAAAGTTTTCAATGCCCCTGCAAGGGGAAACTGGCCTAATATCATAAAAGTCATCTAACTTTGTGACCCCTGACAAAATCCAAGCTCCTGAGAAGATGGCCAAAAGAGAATTCCACTTACCAAAGGTTAGAAATATAGAACTACAATGCGTGTGAATGCAAGCTATGTGACCCATGTTGATTTTTTACATTCCATCTGCCTACAAAGCCACCAAGGAAAGCTGGTTGATTACACTGAGCTAAAGAAGCACAGAAAAACAAGATGTTTTGATCTCCACATGCTTAGTTGCCTAAGCTGTTTACTCCATGCCACCTGAATTATGATTATATCTTATTTGCAACTGAGGCATGCAAACCTTTTCTCAAAGGCCAAAGACTTCTTTTCCAAGTAATATTTATTTTCATATGGTTTACTCTTTTTTTTACTAATTATTTTTGAGTGCAGCATATTTTGTCACCACCTCAGAACACACTGATCCAAAGATGAACATTATAAATAGTTATAATCACACACATCAAAAGGCTGAAAGTAAGAGTGGGCTGGAAAAAAAGTAGGAGTTAGAATAGAGAGGGAGAGAGAATGAGAGGGGTAAGGAGATTGGATAAAATGATAAAATAATGAGAAAAAGAAGTAATTTTTATGTATCAAGTAAGAGAAAGAAGCTATTTCATAAGGCTTTGGGGGAGGTGGATTTCCTATGCTAAAGATGGCAGTAGATTGAAAAACCCATACAGACAGCTCTTCACAACAGAGATTCTAAAACTGTAGGCATTAAATGCAGTGTTAAAGCTACCTACAGTTTTTTTTTTTTTCTCATAAGTAAATTACCATTGCTTTGTTACTAAGATGTGTAGCTCAAGAAAAAAGTGATTATTTTTGTGGCCAAGAAGAAATTGTCTCTGTAATTTGAAAAAAAATAAAAATAATTATGTAGCCAACAGGGTTATGTTGCTCTGGGCTTGCATTTAGAATTATATTCTAAAGCATGCCCAAGCCTTCAGAACCAGTCTGCAAATATTACACCCCTTCTATCCATCCTTACTAATTATCACCCTTCACACACATACCTTTTCACCCTCTTCCTATAGGCACCTTCAACTATCTCCAGGATAAGAAATTGTAGACAGATGCCTGTGGCCAAGAGCACAAAGATTTTCCATAAATGTTTCTGAAATCACACAAAAGGAACCCAGTAAGGCAGAAATGAACATGCTATATTCAGCAGCTACAGTCTTTGAATCACAGGTTGCGCATAAATTATTTTGTGATTAAATCCTAATCTGTTTATTTTAAAGATCCAAAGACCCAGCTCAATAAACCACTACAATACCACCTTAAAAACATAATTTCCTCATTTGAATGTCCTCTTTAAGTACTAATTTGTTGCTTTTCTAAAAATTCTGCCCTTGTTATTTCTCTGACATCTAATATATTTTATTTAGAATTCCTATCATGTGTAAATAATTTCTTTAAATAATAATTTCACAACTATCCTTGTAAAGCACAGATATTCATTTTAAGGCATGGTTTAAAAGTTTTGGTGACAATTTGATAACTAATAGCAATTGCATAGCTGAAGAGAATAAGCACTTATAAGTTTTCCTTTTGTGTTCAATTTAAAAATATTAATATTTATTCATGATGTGTTCTTATATTAAATTTCTCAGGGTCACCAGACATCAAATGCTACGAGGGGAGAGGAAACAGATAGATGAGAACCGCTCTGAAACAATAGTGAAAACATATGGTGTCCATCTTGCCAGCATAAGGCTCCCTGATATTACTGTCACTCTCCCTGTGTTTGGAAAAGCTGGAATAAGCCAGTAGGCAATCTGGTGTCTAGTCAGAAGAGTGCCAGAAACAGGTGGTGCTGACCTAACCTTTTTCTTTTACCACAGATACTCTTAGCAAATCCTGTACTTGCTTAAAGTATTGCTTTAAGATACACTTATTAAATGAGAACAAGGTGTTTTAAAATGACAATTTATAAGGAGTCGTAATGCCTAAAATTGTTGTTTTTTTTCTTTTACCTTTTTAAAATTATGTAATTTTAAGTGCTCACTTGTGTGAGTTTTGACAAATGGTATATATACTATGTAACACCATCAAAACAACATAAAATATTTCAATAACTTTAGAAAATCTTCCAAGCCCCTTTTGAGTCAAACCCTATTGTACTGATTTCTATCACCATAGATTATGTTTGCCTGTCCTCGAAGTACTACACTGTACATATTCTTTATATATGGCTTCTTTTGCTCAATATTAAGTTTCTGAGATTCATTAATGTTGCTACATGTATTACTAGATTTTTCCTCTTTATTGCAGAATATATCACAATTTGCTTATCTGTTTTTCTGAATATAGATATGTTTTTCCCAGATTTTCTCTGATCATTTTACATAAGTCTTTTTGTAGAAAATATTTTTTCATATCACTTGGATAAATAAATATCAAGGAGTGGAGCATTCTCCAAAATACTTGTTACATTATACAGTATGAACAACAGTGTGTGAGTATTTAAGTTGCTCCAAATTCTCATCAATTTTTGTTGTTATCAGATTTTTTAGACATTCCAGTGAGTGTGAAATGCTATCTCAATTTTAAATTGAATCTCCCTGATGATTTATGATGTTGAACATCTTTTCGTGTGCTTATTTGGCCTCATTGCTCTGTGGGATAACTCAATCTTATATTTTCTTTAGAGAAGTGTCTGAGTCTCCACCCCTCCTTTTATTGTTGACTTGCAAAAATTCTTTATATATTCTGGTTATGAATTATTAATGAAATAGAAATGATAAGAATATTTTCCCAGTCTCTGGTTTGCCTATTCATTTTCTTTTCATGAGCAGAAATTTTTAATTTTGATAAAAATTAAATTCCAGCTAATAAATCTTTGCATACACAAGAGTGACAAAGATATTCTTACTTGTTTTCACCCAGTAGATTTTTTATTATAGCATTTATACTTAAATTAACATAAGAGGAGGCAAACTTTACCTGTCTCCTCTTAGGGTCTCCAGCTAGGTATGAGAATTAAACTGATATACACGGTTTTTTCAGAATAAAAGAATTTAGATTTTTCCATGTACATGGGAGACCCATACAATAATGAAGACCCAAATTAGTGGCTAGGCCAAAGTGGTTATATCTTCGGTTGAATAAAGAAAGGCAATTGAAGAAAAGTAAATATATGGGAAAGCTAAGGGAAAATAAGAGTTTTTAAATAAGGGTGATTTGTACATATTTTCCTTGATCTCAATTTCCCACCTTTGCTAATAATAATATTTCTTTCCTCCTGGTATAAGGAAGAGATCTTCCACATGGGAATTTTATCTTTGGTTTTCAGGAAGAAAAGCAGAGGTCTGAGTTCCCTTTTCATATCTGCACTTTTTCAAGTGCCTTTAACTCAAAATAATCCTATGCCAAAGTGGAATATTTGGGGGTGGCAAATTCAGCCACTCTTCATTCATGATCCATCTCCAAAACCTTTTTGTGTATTGAATGAGGTAGGGTCAAGTTCAAATTTATTTCTAATAGGTATCTAGCTGTACTTCAATAATTTGTTTAAAAGAATTTTCTTCACTGCTTTGATGTACCACTTGGTCAGATATGAATATATTTGTATATGTATGTCATATATATGTGTGTGTGCATCATATAACATGTGTATATATCACATATATATGTTTCTATTTCTGGATTTTTAAAATTCATTGAATCATCTATTTATAATATCAATACCACACTTACTTAATTACTATGATGTTGTATTAAGTCCAAAAATCAAGTAGTGTAAATCTATCAACTTTGTTTTTTCTTAATTTTGTTTTGTCTATTCTAGGTTCTTTGCAATTGCATACTAACTTGTAGTTTCTTAAAATTTAAAAAGCCTACTGATATTTTTTATTGCAATTGCATTAAATCTATAAATACTTTTAGGGAAGATGAACACCTTAACAATATTAAGTTTTCCAATCCATTATTAAGTTATATTAAAATTTTTCTCAGTAATATAACTTAATAAACTTTATTTATAACAATATAACTTTATAGTTTGCTCATCTTTTGTTAGGTTTAGTTCTAGGTATTTAAGGGTCTTTAAAGATTATTTGGATGCTATTTTTATATCGCCTTTTACAATTGTTCATTGTTAGTTATTAGAAAAACGATTGAGTTTATAATATTGACCATGTGACTAAGACTTTGCTAACTTCATTAATCTATGTCGTTATTTTGCATGTGTGAGTTCTATGGAGTTTTGTATATATACAATTGTGACATCTGTGAATAATGTTTGTTTCGCTTCTTATTTTTTAATCTTTATGTCTCATTTCTTATTCTGGCCTTATTTCAAAAGCTAAGACTTCTGGTACAATGTGAAATGGAAGTGGTGATAGCCATTAAAATATTTATCCATGTTTTTTTCTCATTTTGGTGCATTTTGTTCTTTCCTGCAGATCTGGCTTCCACAGAGTATAATTTCTCTTGAGACCAAACTTCTTTAAGTCTTTGTGGTGATATAAATACACTACAGACAAATTCTCTCAATCTTTTTTTTTCTCTCTGAAACTATTTTTATTTCAGCTTCATTTTGGAAGACTGTCTTTACAGGATATTAATTATACACTAATAATTATTTCTTTCAGCATTTTAACAATTTTTTTCTATTCTTGCATAGCCTTCTTCAAGATTAAAAAAAGCAAGCGGTATTCTTATCACTGTTCCTCTGCTTTTAATTATCTCTTTTATTTGTATATTTTTAAGATATTCTTTTAATTTTTGATTTATGGTTATTTGACTATAATATACTTAGGTGGAGACTTCTTTGAGCATACTCAGTTTGTTGTGTTTCTGTAATATCTTTCATTAATTTGGAAAATTCTCATTCATTATCTCAAGTATGTATTTCTTCTACCCCATTCTCTGCTCTTCTCTTTGGACATCTATATTAGGTCCTATGATTTTGTCCCATAGATCTCAGATTCTCTATTCTATTATTTTCATTGTTGTTCCCTCATTCTCTCTCTCTCTCTCTCTTTCTGTTTTAGTTTGGATAATTTCTACTGACCTATCTGTAAGTTCACCAGTTCTTTGCTTTGCCTAATTGTAAATAAGGCCATTAAATGAATTCTTCATTTTCTATATCACATATTTCTTTTCTAGCATTTTCACTTGACTTTTAATTTTTTTTATTTTTCAATTACAGTTGACATACAATATTTTATGAGTGTCAGGTGTACAACATAGTGATTAGACATTTATATAACTTATGAGGTGATTACCTAGTAAGTCTAGTACCCATCTGACACCATATGTAGTTGTTATAGTATTATTGACTATATTCCCTGTGCTGTACTTTACATCCTCATGGCTATTTTTATACCTGGCAATTTGTACTTATTAATCCATTCTCCTTTTTCATCCATCCTCCAACACTTCTCCCATCTGGCAACTATAAAAATGTTTTCTATATTCATGAGTTTGTTTCTGTTTTGTTTATTTATTTTGTTCTTTATTTTGTCTTTGTCTGACTTATTTCACTAGCATAATACCTGCTAGATCCATCCATGTTGTTGCAAATGGAAAGATTTCACTTTTTTTGTGGCTGAGCAATATTTTTTTGCATGTATTTACCACTTGCTCTTTATTTATTCAGCTACTGATGGACTCTTAGGTTGTTTCCATATCTTGGCTATTGAAAATAATGTTTCAATGAACATAGAAGTGTGTATGTCTTTTCTAATTAGCGTTTTGTATTTCTTAAAATAAATACCCAAAAGTGAAATTGTTGGGTTATATTGTAGGTCTATTTTTAATTTTTGAGGAACATCCATATGGTTTTTCATAATCTTTGCACTGATTTACAACCCCACAAACAGTGCACAAGGGTTCCTTTTCCTCCACGTCCTCACCAATACTTGTTTGTTGGTTTATTGATGATAGCCATTCTGACAGGTATGAGATGATATCTTATGATTTTAATTTGCATTTCCCTGTAGATTAGTTATATTAAGCATCTTTCATATGTCTATTGGCCATCTGTAGGTCCTCTGACCATTTTTCTAATCAGATTTTTTTTTCTGGTGTTAAGTTGCATGAGTTCCTTATATATTTTGAATATTAGTTCTTTATCAGATGTATTATTTGTGGATATCCCCTCCCCTTCAATAGGTTGTCTTTTCTTTTTGTTGATGGTTTCCTTCTCTGCCTAGAAACTTTTTCGTTTTATGTAATCCCATTAATTTTTTCTTTTGTTTCCCTTGTTTTCAGAGACAAATCGAAAAAAAAAAAAAAAGAATTACTAAAACCTATGTCAAAGAATTTGCTGTTTATGTTTTCTTCTAGTAATTTTATGGTTTGGGGCCTTACATTTAAATCTTTAATCCATTTTAAATTTATTCTTGTATATGGTGTAAGAGAGTGATCTAGTTCCATTGTTTGGCATGTGTCTGTCCAGTTTTCCCAATAGCATTTATTAAAAGTTTCTCTTTACTCCATTATATACTCATGCCTCCTTGGTCACAGATTAATTGACCATAAGAGTGGGTTTATTTCTGGGCTCTCTTTTCTGTTGCATTGATCTATATGTCTGTTTTTATGTCAATACCATGCTTTTTTGATTACTATAGCCTTGGAATACAGTTTGGTATCAGGTAACATGATACCTCCAACTTTGTTTTTCTTTCTCTATATTGCCATGGCTATTTGGTATCTTTTGTGGTTCCATATAAATTTTAGAATTATTTGTTCCAGTTCTGTGAAAAATATCATTGCATTAAATCCATAGATTGTTTTGGGCAATATGAACATTTTGATGATGTTAATTTTTCTTATACATAAGCACAGTATATGCCTCCATGTATTTGTGTCTTCTTCAGTTTCTTTCTTCAATACCATAATTTTCTAAGTACAGGTCTTTTACCTCCTTGGTTAAATTTATGTCTAGATATTTTATTTCTTTGATGCAGTTGTAAATGAGATTATTTTCTCAAATTCTCTTTCTGATAGTTCATAATTGGAGTTAAAAATTCAATCAATTTCTAAATGTTAATTTTATATTCTGCTGCTTTACTGAATTCATTTATCAGTTCTAATTTTTTTTGTGTGTATGGAATCTTTAGGGTTCTGTATGTATAATATCATACCATCTGTAAATAATGACAGTTTTATTTCTTTCTTTCCAGTTTGAATGGCTTTAATTTCTTTTTCTTGTCTGATTGCTGTGGCGAGGATTTCCAATACCATGTTGAATAAAAGTGGTGAAAGTGTACATCCTTGTCTTGTTTTTAATCTTAAAGAAAATGCTTTTAGTTGAGTGTGTTAACTATGAGTTTGTCACATATGGCCTTTATTATGTTTAGGTATGCTCACTCAATTTCCACTTTCTGAGTTTTTATCATAAATGGGTGCTGGATTTTGCCAACTACTTTTTCTATATTTATTGCTATGATTACATGATTTTTATCCTTAACTTTTGTTTATGTGGTTTATCACATTATTTGATTTGTAGATATTTAACCAATCTTGCATCTCAGGAATAAATCCCACTTGATCATGGTATATATATATATTTTTTTTAATATATGGCTGAATTCAATTTGCTAATATTTTGTTGAGGATTTTTGCATCTGTTAATCAGGGATATTGGCCTATAGCTTTATTTTTCTGTAATGTCTGTCTGGTTTTAGAATCAGGGTAATGCTGGCTTTATAAAATGAGCTTCAGTATCTTCCCTCTTTTTCAGTTTTTTGGGGGGATAGTTTGAGAAGAATAGGTGTGAATTCTTTTTTGAATGTTTGTAAAATTCAACTGTGAAGCTATCTGGTTCAGGACTTTTGTTTGTGGGGAGCTTTTGACTACTAACTCAATTTTGTTAGTGGTTATCAATCTGTTTGGATTTTCTGTTTCTTCTTAATTCAGTCTTGGATGATTATATGTTTCTAGGAATGTACCTATTTCTTCCAGGTTGTCCAATTTGTTAGCATATAATTGTTCATAGTATTTCCTTATCATTCTTTCTACTGTGTGGTGTCAGTTGTAATGTCTTTTCTTTCATTTTTAATTTTATTTACTTGAGTTCTCTCTCTTTTATTTGTTAATAAGTATGATTAAAAGTTTATCAATTTTTTTTGTCTTCTCAAAGAACCAGTTCTTGGTTTTGTTGATCTTTTGTTTTTTTGTTTGTTTGTTTGTTTGTTTGTTTTTAGATTCGATTTCATTTATTTCCACTCTAATTTTATTATTTCCTTTCTTCTATTCACTTTGGGCTTCCCCCCACCCCAGTTCCTTTGAGTGCAGAGTAATATTGTTTATTTGAGAATTTTCTTGTTTTTTGAAGTAGGTCTGTATTGCTATGGATATCCCTCTTAGAACTGCTTTGGCTGTGTCACATGGATTTTGGTCACCGTATTTTTATTTTCATTTGTCTCAGGCTATCTTTTGATATCTTCCTTTATATTATTGTTAACTCATTTATTACTCAATTGCATATTATTTAGCCTCCATATGTTTGTGTGTTTTTCAGTTTTCTTCTTGTAATTGATTTATAGTTTCATACCTTTGTGATTGAAGATACTTGATAGTAGTTCAATCTTAAATTTGTTGAGACTTGTTTTATGGCCTAACATGGTCTATCTTGGAAAATAGTTCATGTGCCTTTGGAAAAAAATGTATATTCTGCTGCTTTGGGTGTAATGTTCTAAAAATATCAATTAAATCCATCTGGTTTAATGTGGCATTTAAGGTTGCCCTTTCCTTATTGTTTCTCTGTCTGGATGCTCTATTCATTTATGTCAATGGAGTGTTAAAGTCCCCTACTCTATTACTATCAATTTCTCCTTTTGTGTCCATCAATATTTACTTTATATATTTAGGGGCTCCTACAATGGGTTCATAAATGTTTTAAGGGTTATATTTTCTTGTTGAACTGAGCCTTTTATCATTATGAAATATTATTCTTTGTCTCATGTTATAGTCTTTCTTTCAAAGTCTATTTTGGATGAGACAAGTATTGCTACTGCAGTTTTTCGTAATTTCCTTTTGCATGATATCTTTCTCAACCTCTTTATTTTCACTGTGTTTTTTGATTTGAAGTGGGTCTCCTGTAGGCAGTGTATGTATAAATCTTGTTTTCTTATCCATTTAGCCACCCTATGTATTTTGATTGAAACATTTAATCCATTTACATTTAAAGTATTTATTAATAGGTATGTAGTTATTGTCATTTTATTATTCAAAATTTTTATTTCCTTCTTCTTCTTAAAGAAGTATCTTTAATATATATATATTTTCAATATTGGTTTGATGGCAATAAATTCATTTAGCTTTTCTTGTCCGAGAAGCTTTTTATCTCTCCTTTGATTCTATAAGATAGCCTTGCTGGGTAGAATAATTTAGTTTTTATGCACTTGTTTTTTATCACTTTAAATATTTCTTGCCAATCCCTTCTGGCTTGCAAAGTTTTTTGTGAGAAATTAGCTGACAGTCTTATGGGAGCTCCCTTGTAGCTAAGTAATTGCTTTTCTTTTGCTGTTTTTCAGATTTTCTCTTTGTGCTTAATCTTTGGCATTTTAATGATTTATCTTGGTATGTTCCTCTTTGGGTTCATCTTGTTTTAGACTCTCTGTATTTCCCAGACTTGTATGTCTATTTTCTTTGCCACATTAGAAAAGTTTTTTGTCGTTATTTCTCCAAACAGGTTTTCAATTCCTTGCTCCCTCTCTTCACCTTCTGGTACCCCTGTGATGCAAATGTTAGTATACTTGATGTTGTCCCAGTGGTCCTTTAAACTATCCTCACATTTTTCGGATACTCTTTTCTTTTCATTGTTCTGATTGGGTGTTTTCTGCGACCTTGTCTTTTAAATTGCTGATTGATCATCTGTTTTATCTACTGTTGATTCCCTCTAATGTATTCTTCATTTCAGTTATTGTATTTTTCATTTTTGTCTGGCTAGTTTTTGTTTTCTATCTTAATTTTTATGTTTCTTATCTTTCTGTTGAAGTTTTATTTGACTTTTTAAAAATCTCAATGTCTCTAATTAAATCTCTCATCTATTTACACATATAATGCATTCTTTCCGCACACTAATTATAGTTATCTTAAAGTCTCTATCTGGTAATTCTGAAACCTGGAACACCTCTGCATCTGCTTTTGTACACTGTGTCCTCTCTTTAACATGTATTATGTTTGCTTCTTTTATCAGTTGTCTCATAGCATTTTTTATTATATTTAGTCTAGACACAGCATGTAAAAGAACAGTGATGACTAAAGTAAAACACCATTTTCCACAGAAAAATTAATCCCTTTTTCTGTCACACTGTAAGTTAACGAGCTGGTAATCCTAATCTGTAATCAATCTATGTTGGGACATTATTTTCAGGTTTGCTTAGATTCAGTTTGCCACTGACTACAACTTATTTAAGAATGGGATCAGGAATTTCCCTTCAGTTGTGCTTGGAAATCTTAGCACCAGTGATACTCTAGGGATTTATTTGTTATTTTCGTCCAGCTTACAGCTTTTTGAAACATAAGCCATCTTGTTTTATTATTTATAGTCTTGATACTAGAATTTTGAGTCATTGGGGAGTTCTTTTCGCTTTTCTGTCAGAATTCCTGAATTTTAACCAAGGATCTACCAAAGACTGATTGTATGACTTGGGCTAATATACTAAACTTTTCCATCTCATTGCTAACACATATTAAAAATTACAACTCTCGTGTATATTAAGGTGCAATAACATGAAAAAGCTAATATGTGAATAGGAGAAATATAATGTATTTAGTGCTTATGTATAGTTCAACTAAATAGAAAAGTCAAAGTCAAATTTGCTATAGAAAATCAAATACTTTTTTAGATTGATCTATCTCTATCATCAATATTTTGAATTCAATTGCTAAATCAGCAAGTATTGACATTTCTCTACTACAGGCCCATCTCTTTACAGATAAGTGAGTATTAAATCAGTCGAAGTTATTAAAAGAGAGAGTGAACACACCTAATCAAATGAAAAACCATATGGACTCCTGAAACAAATTTTTGTTTGCAACTTTGTAATGACTTTCAGAACTTTAGAAAATGTAATATTTTAATGCAGAAATATTCTGTAAAACATATAACATGGATTTTCACAACATGCTGTAAGAAAGAAGGAAATAGGGATAATAAGAGGGGAAATAACTATGAACTTAGTATTTAGTATTACTTTATCAACCACTACAAAGGTTTCTCATTCTTTACTCTAGGATTATAGCCATATAGAGTAGCACAGAGAATTTCAAGGCTCTCTGTCCGTAACTGTGGTTCAAAAGAAGAAGTTTCCCACAACCACTCCAACACTTGTTACTTGACTTATTGATAACAGCCATTCTTATGGTGTAAGGTGGTATCACATTGTGGTTTTAATTTGCATTTCCCTAATAGCTAGGGAAGTTGAGCATCTTCTCATGTCTGTTGGCCATTTATATGTCTTCTTGGGAAAAGTGTCTGTTTGAGTCTTCTATCCATTTTTTTAATTAGATCGTTTGTATTTTTGTGGTTGAGTTGTAGAAATTCTTTATATTTTTTGGATATTAGCTCATTATTGGAGGCATTGTTTGCAAATATCTTCTGCCATTTGTTGTTTGCCTCTTGTTGTATTGATGGTTTCTTTTGCTATGCAGAAGCTTTTTAGTTTTACATAGTCTCATTCATTTACTTTTGCTTTTACTTCCCTTGATTTTGAGGTTAAATTCATAAAATCCTCTCTAAGACCAAGGTCAATGAGTTTAGTACCTATGTTTTCTTTTTATGCACTTTATTGTTTCAGGTCTTATATTTAGGCTTTGACCCATTTTGAGTTAATTTTTGGTGTTAACAGAGAGCAGTCTAGTTTCATCCTTTTGCATGGGGTTGTCGGATTTTTCCAGCACCATTGGTATGTATATACAATGGACTATAACTCAGCTATAAGATGAAATGTTGCCATTTGTGACAACATGGATGGATCTTGAGATAATTACACTAAGCGAAATAAGACATACAGAAAAAGTTGAGAATTCTATGATTTCACCCATATGTGAGATATAAAACTGAAAGCAACAAACAAGACAAACAAACAAAAACTCATAGACCAGGACAGCAGTGCAGCAGTTACCAGAGGGAAAAGGGAAGAAGGGTGGTAGATAAGGGTAAAAGTGGCCAAATACATGGTGACAAAAGAAGATTTGGCCTTGTGTGGTGAACACACAATGCAGTATACAGATGATGTACTGTTGAATGGTATACTTTAAGCCTACAAAATTGTATTAACCAATGTCACCCCAATAAATTTAATAATGTATGTATACAATTAAAAAATAAATGAAGAAAAAATAATAAAATAAAATAAATAAGAAGTTTGCATTGTTGAAATTACTCCATCCATATCCACTGCCAAAGATACATGATCCAGGGGCTAACATGTAATGAATGATACTATTTCTGAAATCTGTGTTGTAATTAAATGTCATAGTCTTAATGTCATAGTCTTGCATATATTTTAGACAACTCAGCACTGAAGTCAAGTCAGGTCACTGATAGAAAATTATTGGTCAATGATCCCATTAAGCAAGTGAAGACATGCTCTATATTCAAAATGACTTTATCTTCTCTCAGGATTAAACCACCACATGCTCCCAAAGGATGTCTCATTGTCCTCATGAGAACTCCATTAAACATTAATATCTCAACCAATTACAATAAACTGTCATGAGACTTCAAATTCCTTGTGGTGAAACTTTATTATAATGAGAACATTGCTAGGAAAAAAATATTCTGAAATAGCAGGGTATAAGGTCAAAAAAAGTAATTAAAAGAACATCTTCACCTTATTGTCTCACAATAAGACCTATTTGCACTTCAAGATTGCTGTGGCATACAATGTACCATGCCCATATTTGTAAAACCCTGTACTAAAGGCCAAATAAACTTTAATACTGAAGTGTTTCTCCTGAAATCAGGGGAAATAATTTCACCATTATAAGTTCTCATAAGGACAATTTCTGATATAGCATAGACTAAACATACATTATATTCTCCCTCTCACTCCCTCTCACTCTCTCTCACATAAAATAACAAAAGCAGAAGTATTTTTAAAAAGTATTAAAAGTATTTTTAAAAGTATAAAATTAGAATCAATAAACCACAATGTTTTGGAATTTTGAAGATATAGAGAGATATATACTCAGATCTTCATCAAAATAAAACTCGAGTAAAATAAAGGCTCCAATGAATGTAGAGAAATTTGCTGTGGAGGTAAAAGGTTTGAAAGTCTCTAAGCCCAGTGTCAATAACTCCAAGAATTAAGAGAAAACCCTGGAACATTTAGAAGGAGTTTTAATTGAAGAGCTTAATTTGGAGCAGTCAGGTAGTCAGTTTCTTCTTTTCTCATTCTTTTGTGCTACGTGAGCTTTAACACTTGGCTAAAGAAGAATTTGGAGGTTGACGAAATTTTGTCGTGGTCACATAGCTACTGATTTCTGGGAGTAATGAGAATTCTCATTTTTGGAATACAAGTTTCCATTCCAAATGTTTGCTCTGTAAATTGGAGACAGGTTATACAAAAGGCACATTAATAATGATTCTCAAAATTAAAGCTAAAGGCACCCAAAAGGCACTGAACATTTCAAGTCAATAATACAGAAGCTAGTCAATAACAAAAAGAAGAATGAAGCCCCTACAGAAGAGTTAATAAAGCTAACAAAAAGACTTAGAAGTATAAATATAGTTAGACTGAGTTGAAAAAACATTACATATATGAAAATTATTTCCTAGAACTCTTAGAATAAAAACAAATCAGAAATGAAAAATTGCAATAGGTAGGCAATCACAACAGTAATACATACTACATAACAAATTAATGGGATAAAAAAATTCACCTGAGATATTCTTATCTGGAGTAAAATCTATGGACAAAAAAAAAAAAAAAAAAAAAAAGCAAAGGCAACTATAAGTGTAAAGTGATATAAAGAATACCTTTAGAAATTCCAAAATGCAAATTACAGAATGAGAGAAAAGAGAAAATGCAGAGAAATATACAGATGACCCTTGAACAGCACACGTTTGAATTGTGTGAGTCCACTTACATGCAAATTTTTTCAATAAATTTGTAAATATATTTCTTCTCATAATTTTCTTAATCACATTTCTTACTTTACTGTAAGACTATAATATTTCATACATATAACATATAAAATACATATTAATCGACTTTATATTATTGGTAAGTCTTCTGGTTAAAAATAGTCTATCAGTTGTTAAGTTTTGAGGAGTCAAAAGTCATTCACAGATATTTGATCGTGTAGGACAGAGGTGAATTCAGAGCTCTAAAACCCCCACTTTGTTCAAAGGTCAACTGTAGAATCAAATAATTACCAACAGAAAAATTTGAGGTCTGAAGAAAGTATGTATCTTCTAATTAAAATTGATAAGCTAGGCTTTAAAATAGCTAAAGCCACATGCATCATTGTGAAATTTCAGAATTTCATGGATGAATAAAATCCTAAGAATTTTTAGAGAGGGAAAAAAAATAGATAACAACAACAAAAACTGAAAAATCAGCCTGCTGTCAGTTTAACTTCTTATGAGCATAATTCAATACTAGAAGATAGAGATTACTATCTTCCAAATCAAATGGGAAGGGAGAGGAGACAATTATTTCAAACCTATAATCCTATATTTGGCCAAACTGGCATTAAAGTGAAAGACAGTATAGATAATTATTCAGATAATCAAAGCCTGAGAATGTTTACCAAGCTAAGAGATCTCTGAAAGAATTAGTTGAGGATACACATCAACAAATAAGCAATGCATCCAAGAAAAAGAATATGATATAGTCCCAAATATTCAAAGAGCAGTAGCAAACTTATGGCAACATCTAAATAATTATTGACGTGCAATGCAAAACCAAAAGCACAATAATTACTTGGAATGAAAATTTCAGTGAAATGCAATATAAGAAGTGTCTGGGTTAGTGAAGAAGAAGGTGAAAGTGAGATAAGATCTTTACTTTTTCAGAAGAGAAAATGTATATATTTTTAATACTAAATATCAACATAAAAATATAAATTTTTTAAAGTGTGTTGAAATTTTAACAGTAAGTATTAGCAGGATAGGATTTACAGTTTCTCAATCACAATGTAAAAATAAGTGGATCTTAGAAATAATACTAACTTGAAAGCGCTTTCAGTCTTCCTCATACCTTTGAGGTAGATGCCAAATGCAGTCATTTTCTGCCAAGACTGCATTACTTTTGCTGAAATGTTTTCTAGCTATTTGTCTATTAGTATATTATTTTACAATATATGCTACATCATGTCACAATGCCAAGAATTACCTAACAACTTAAAATTCTCTGAAGATAAAAGAGACTATTAGAGCTACTGAGTACAGTCTGCCATATGTCTTCAACTTCCTTCAAGTTAAGTTTAATCAGTGGTTCTCCTGCAATGCACTTGCAAAATTTCCATAAAAAACTCCCATTCAAGCTGTTACCGTAGTACTGAGTTCGAACATAGTCTTCTGAATTTTGAATGTGTCTGTTTTATACATTCTGGTATAAACTACCATTTGAAAAACACCCTGTGATTTTCATAGATGAGGACTGCATCCTGATATGTACGAATGAGTCTTCCCTTAAATCTATTTAGACACAGAAAAAGATATTCAGAAAAGAAAAAACACAGGTAATTTTATTACTATCACATGACAAAATGTTGCCATTTATAAAACTAGATTATCTCTCTTTAGTTGGTCCAGGGAAGGGTCTTGAGGGAGATGGAGCGAGGGTGGACTTGAAAGAACCACTAGGTACCTGGGGACCCAAAGATTTTATTCATTGTATGGGGTCTTTGTTGACACAAGGACAACTTTAAGGTCATATTTTATAAATTTTGAAAGATGGTTGCTCCTTTATAGCTGTGTGCTTTTAAAGTTATCATCAGACCATTATTGATATTTAGTAAATTTAACTGATAATTAGCTGAATATTCACAGATATCATTCATACATACAATGTAATTAGCAAACCTTTGTTGCAATTTTTCTATAATGTGCATCATTTTAATGAAATCATGTGGAGTAAAAAATGAAAGCTCCAGAATGAATTTAATCTAATAAATCTTAGAAATCAGTAGTGACTTGCTAGACATGTGTCGATGAAATCTACCTAACATTTAGCTATTCTTCTCCTAAAAGGATTTGAAATTACTTTAATGAAATGGAGAATACAGAGCTTGCAAAAACGAGCAATTGCTTGGCTTTGTCAAACAGCATAGAAAACCCCTGTAATGGATTCCTTCTATCTCGAATTCAGTCCTTGGAAAGAAGAGATGAGATTAGAAATGGAGTTACTGACACTTCCAGCAAGTCTCTCTTCATATGCCCAAACACGTACTCTACCAACAACAGCAAACAATTTCAGCAGAGAGTAAGATCTTATGGGTAGTGCAATGTCTAATCTGATGAGATGACGTGGAATCTTGGGTGTGTACTTTCTGTCTGAGAACCACAGGGATTGGGTGTTCCAGCATTACATTTCATATGTTACCAAACTTTTAAGACCTCTTGCTGTGTAGAGAAGGAAAATAGAAACTCTAGATTTAATAGTACCACATAAAATTCTTGAAAGATCTTGATACCTCGTTCGTTTGTTTGTTTGGGGGGTGTTTCTTTGTTTTACCTCCTATACATTGTTAAGAGTTTCTAATATTTAAAAGTCATAAAGGTTACTATAGTTAAAAAGATATTACTGAATGTTACTGCTCCTTCACAGAAATTCATCCTCTTACTCTTTATTCAACTAACTATTTATTCAATTGAACTCACGGAAGAGAGCTGCACTGCAAATATTTAAATGGCTCTTGTTAGAGACAAAGTGACAGCATAAGTAGGCTGGGGAGCTCCACTGGCACAGCCTGAAAACAAATATTTGGAATAAAGAGCCCAATTTTAAGTCCAGGACACCAGCCTCAAGCAGTTCCATTACCAACGAGACTCTAAGTTCACATTGCTTGTGCTTGAGATATATAAAAGTGCCATTTAAAACTTAACAAAAAAAATCATACTAAGAAATGGTAAGGGGAGGGCAGAGAAAAACCCAAAGTCTGAAGCAACAGGAAATAAAGCCACAACTCAGTTTTCCTTCCTACCTCAGGCAAATAATTGACTTTGGACCCCATAATGACCTGCTTATAGCTCTTCAGAGTGTCAAGTGTCACCTGGTTTCGCGTCGCAGAACAGAAACAAAGCACAGAAAAAGAAGGGCTGAGGTATTGGGGGAAAAGGAACATATAAATTGTATCCTGTAATGTCAATCTTTTTCAAACAAATGTAAATACTTAGATGCAACTGAATCATGTATTTTGAAAACCCAACAGAGCCTTTCCTGGGCAAGCTGGAAAGATTAAAGCAACAATAACGTTTGCTTTGCTCAACTGATTTTCTAGATTGAGCTGACAAAAGTGCTCTTGCAGAAACCTGGCTTTGCTTCCTTTCACCTACAGAATTAAAATGTTCCTCCTGGTTACAGTGCCAGAAAACCACAGCAGAAGTAATGTAGGGAGGAGGCAAGAGAATTAAAATGTTTATCAAGCCACATTCAGAGACTGCAATATGCTGATCAGTTCTGCAGGCCAGAAGGACACCATCAGAACAAAGAAAAATTTCTACTGGATTGCTAACAACCCATTCCCTGTGAAAGGGAAACAGGAACCAAGAGTCATTTCCTGTGGCTAAAATCATGGGGAACCTATGGATTAAAGGCTGGCAATTGCCAGCAGGCTTCTCACTCTACATATTTTTACCTTTTCATACCACATACTCTTTCCCTTCCTCACTGGCCAAATCAAAGGAAGTGGGAACTGAAGAATGATATCTAAACTGAATTCCCTGAACATTTTGCTCTTTCTCTGTCTCTCTCTCACTGACCCTACTCACTGTCTTTCCATGTCTCTCTTGGTCCCTTTCACTCTCTGCCTCTGAGAGGAGACCACACGCTGTGCAGTGTTACCCCTTTTCTAATAAACTTTCCTTTTGGCCCTAACTTTGGCATGTGTGTTGAATTCTTTCTATGCCCTCCACCAAATGACCCTCTTCTCTCAGTGCAGAGCTTGGCCTTCCCACCCCACCGCAGGGAAATTTGCACTGCACTGCATCAGAAAGGTCAGTGAAATCATAGCAGAGGTGAGCAACCCAGAGCTAAAAGGTCTGCATTTGAACCACATATTGACTGATTTTATTTATAGTATTATGATAACTTTTCAGATTGAGCTAATCTGCTAATGAACAACTTCATCTGTGACTGTATCTGATCACATTACCAATAAACTGGGAAGGTCTCGATGTGCTAGGGGAAGAGTGGGAAAGTTTAATATAGCTAGAGAGTAGGATGCAGAGGCAGGGATGAAAAGGAAGGGACAAAGAGTAACCAGGGAGTTGGAAGAAATAACCACTGAGGTAGGTCACTGTCCAGACTGCTGCTCTACCTCCTGCCCACTATGTATGACTTCACTCCACCACTCTGAAGTTACGTGTGCCAAAGTCACCAATGAATTTTTTCTAACCGAATACATGGGTCATTTTCAGCCCCCATTTAACTTATTATGTAGGCCAGTAGAGTACCAAAGGCTGGGCAGTGAGAGTGGAGTCCATCATGAATATAGTTCATAAAGGGATATATTTTCCATAAAGAATTTAAAAGCAATAATAAAAATTTACAAAACTTAGTCATTTTATTTTTATTATTGCAATATACCAGCAATTCCAAACAATGTAAGTATAAAATAGTTCTTCCCAAAACTCTTTTGTTTTTTGTTGATCCAAGTTCTATGCAATCACTATGGTTTTATTGCAATTTAATAACATTATTGTTATATCTGTATATTATAGTGCATTATATGTATATGTGTGCAAAATTCAAATAAACCCCTTTTATTATTTATTCTTTAAAAATATCATAGTCTACCTGAAAGCTAATTTCAGGATGCTGCACTTATGCAGTTCACTCCAGACACACATGGACTCATTTACATGTATTCATTTCAAGAGAAAATCCACAATTGTTCAGAATTATTCCGGCTTGCTTTGGGCATGCTTTGTGGCCCCAACAAGTATTCCCATGTTTAGTCAGTGGATTCATAATAAACCATGATGACACAGAGATTGTAAAGACAAAGAAACAGAAACTGAGCTATTTTAATCCTGTCACTTCATGTTGCCACATGTTAGGAGTTTTTACTTACATCTAAAATTGAAAAAAGCAAACCAGAGTGTGACCTGTGAGATGTTATTTGCTTGGTAAATACAAATTTTGATTCATCCATGGAATAGTTTACCGAGTTTAAATTATTCCTTTAAAAATAAAATTTATTCTTTGAAAATTGTGTTTATATTAAAATTTAAGAACAAATCATGAAAAAGATGATTATCGATTCTTATATTATGATGACTGAAAACAATTTCACCATATGGGGGGGGGGGGGCTTCCACCCTGGGTATTAAATGTACTTGGTGCCAATCAAGGCTGCATTCAGCTTTTCTGACCATGCCATCCTTCGCTAATCACTCCTGTCTTGAGCGCCTATGATACATACTCTCCCGGTTGTTCTCCTATTTTGCAGTTTCCTTAGCAAGATTCTCTTCCTCTCATTCCTTAACGCAACATATTTCTCAGGGTTCCATCTCAGGTGTTCACCTGCAAGTTTCTCTCAGCAACCTTTCTGGGCTCCAACGGCTTCAATTATCGACTGCATGCCGACAACTCCCAAATCTATTCCTTGGGCCTAAATCTCAATCCTGAGAGAGATTTGGATAAAATAACTTGTTTATCCAGCTGTCTGCTGAACATCTTCTCTTCAAATAACTTAGACATCTCCAACTCAGTCACATGAAACTGAGCTCATTGACTGCAACTACTACTTGGTGACGTCTGGGAAACCAGGAGTCATCCTTAACTTATCCTTTTCCTTTTCTGCCCCATGCATACTCAGTCACCAAGGCTGACAACTGTCTTTCCTAAATATTTCTTGTGTCATGCATTCATCTGATTCCTTACTATCACTACCATTACCTAGGCCACCATCACCTCTTGCTGCAATAGTTCCAATAGGCTTGTGGACAGGGAGCTCTTTCTAAAATGTAAATTAGGTGTCATCGCTAACCCACTTACCACCATTTTATAACTTTCATTGTCTTTATTTACAAGATGCATATAAAGAGGTCTCTTTTTACCTTCAGAGCCTCATCTCTCTGCCATAGTGATCTTAATTTCAGTCTTTTAATCTTTCACATTATCTCCTGCCTCCAAACCACTGCTCACACAGTTTCCATTCTCTAAGTTCCAAGGAAAATGTTATTTCCTTTGCAAAGCCTGGCTGCAGGTCAGATTTGGGTTCCAGGCTTTTCTACTGCACCCTATTAGAGCTCCGACTGGTAATTGCTGTTTGTCTGCCTCTCCTGTTAGTCCTTAAATTAATTAGACTTTAAATTCCTGAAGATCAAGCACAGATTTGTCTTATTCTTCATTGTATTTGTATAGGACATTACACAATGCTTTTTTTATAGAGTGGGCACTAATAAATCCATTGTTAACGAATGAATATATTTATGAATCTCTTTTCCCCTAATGATAATTTCTCTGTACCATGGATCATGGCTGTTTTGTCTATGGCCTATGGCAACAATTGTTCCATTTTGACTTATTTAATTCCTAGAAAACTTTTCCTATGATTTAATATTTATTATTACATTAATGATTTATCTCAGAATACATTGTAATAGCAAAACGGATACATGCTAAATGAAATTTGGCAGGTATTACTTTATATTTTTACCTCAAGAAGAAAATGTGGATGATAAATACATTTAAAATCCACCACGTGGGAATGGAATATAGGGCTTCTGGCCAACCTTAGAATCATCCTTTCAATTTTAAATCTATGTACCAAAAGTGATGATCATTTTAAATCTCTCTGGGCTCTGAGCTTTCAGGGGAGAATGTGTAGAGTGTATCTTTTCTGATTCTAAATGAAGGAATATGCAAAAACTACTGAAGTCAAGGCATTTCATTAAGAAAAGAATGAGACTTTTATCACTGAAGAGGCCCAACTAAAATCTAACGCCTAGGAAGAGACAAGGAGGAATCTCATCATAGTTTCTAGCCAGCATAACCTTCCCTTCATGCTTATATCAATAGCAGTGGCTGCTTCCTGGTCTGGTGTTTACATAAAGATAAAGGGCAACTATATACTCTGCTCCTTGCTGGCCCAAGGCAAGGCTGACAGCAGCAGGTAACAGCACCTGGGCAGAGCTCCCCACAGGCCATCAGGGGTTCTAATCAGTTTCTCTTAGCTGGCAGATTTTGAACAGTGGGTATGTTCCAAATGTGTCAGGGCATATTTTTCAAACATCACTGCGGATTCATTTGTTATGTCTTGCCATTTTTTAGACCTTGACAATAAAGGGACATTTTTAACCAAGGAAGGGAAAGAGAAGCTAGTGCACACTGATGTTTTATGACACGCTAGGATCCACTGTGAGATTAACCTATTTCTTTGAGATCTTTGGGGTCCTATTATCTGTGACTCCTTGTTATTTTCCTTTCTATGACAGCAATTGTATCTCCAAAGGGGGAGGATTCAAATTACACTTTCATGTTTATGTGCTCTGAATTCTGACATATTTTAAAGTGTGTATTTCAGAGTGGATTTTGAAGAAACATAGGGCTCTGTACTCTCCTCCAGGTGTTTATGTCTGTCCATGTGTGTCCAGCTTAGAATATAAATAATTGAAGCATGAGAATCTTATCTTTGCTTTATTATTCTCCACAGGACAGTAAACACTTGATACTTCACAAATTTCCACACACATATAAAAAAAACCCCCAAAATCTCTAATGTATTTTGTGCTGTTTACCGGAGCCTACACTTACCTTAGGAAGATATTTGAGGAATAGAATTAGGAGCATTAAAATGAGTTTCTTTGTATTTCATTCATTTCCTGTGCAGCAGCAAGTTATGTATAAATATCCTAGGGCTTCTGTGACAAATCAAGCCATAAACTTGGTGGCTTAAAACAATAGTAATTTATTCTCTCACTGTTCCAGAGACCAGAAATCCAAAATCAGTTTCACTGGGACAAAATTAAGGTGTTAGAAAGGCCATAGTCCCTTCAGAGGCTCTATTGGAGAATTTGTTCCTTGCTTCATCTAGTTCCTGGTGCCTGCTGGCATGCCTTGGTTTGAGGCCTCATCACTTTAATTTTTGGTTCTGTGGTCACATTGCCTTCTCTTCTTCTGTCTGTCAACTCTCCCCTCTACTGCTCACTTGTAAGAACTCTTGCAATTGTATTTCATAGCCATTTGTATAACCTTTGATAATCTTCCCATCTCAAAATCCTAAACTTAATCTCATCAGTAAATTCTATTTTATCATGCATATGTTCCAGAGATTACATTATGGATATCTTTTGGGAGCCATATGTAGCCTAGCATAGGTGGCGAATGCATTACCTTACTAAAAACAAATTTCTTTCTGTGATACAAGCTTCCCAAGGGAAATCAAATGTTAACAGGAATAAGTCGTGTCAGAAAGAACCATCCTCAATAAAAATCTTATGTTGACTATGACTTAGAAATCAAAAAAGAGTTTCCAGACTTTGGAAGAAGATTGTGCTCCAAAATTCTGGGAGGCAGTTGTGTAAAGTTTGGTCTTAGAACACTTTTTTGTAGAAATAACAATATTTAGGATAGTATGATTCTAATGAGCCATGTAAAGCTAATTCAATGTAACTGAGGTACGGAAACTATTAGCTTTGTCTTCTAAAAACCTACTCTATAGAAATAATCAGAAAAGCAAAACAAAATGTGTGTGAAAATGTTTTTGGTAACACTATAAAAAGGATGGAATTACAAAAATGTTTACATAAATTATAGAATATTCACACAATGGAATGATATTTAGCCATATTAAGTTGATGTAAAAACTTTTAAAGGCATGAGAACATGTGCACACAAAATTTAAGTAAAGCAAATAATGACGATATTTGTTTTTAGGGGGAATTTGTAATTTGGGCAGGGCTCACTGGGGACAGCTTGTCTCCATTTCACTTGGTGTCAGTTGTAACAGCTCAAACGCTGGAACCATCTGAAGGTGCATTTGCTCATATGTTTAGTAATTGATGCTGTTAGTCAGAACACCTACACATAGGTGCTCCATGTAACCTAGGCTTCCTTGGAACATGGTGGCTGAGTTCCAAAGGCCAGTGTCCTAAGAATGAGAGGCAGGCAGAAGCTATACTACTTTTTGCAACCTAGCCTTAGAAGCCATACAACATCACTTTTACCACATTCTATTCCTCAAGGCAACTGTAAGTCCTGGTCAGTGATACATGGAGGGAAAATAAGACTCTACCTCTTGATGGAGAGGCAAGGTTCTGGCACTAAAAAAACATTTTGGCCATTTTTGGAAAATACAGTCTGCCATGGAGGGACACATACTATATGCAGAGTATGATTCTGACAATATTAAACATCAACATTAAACTACTAGCAGATTAGAAGAAAATAATAATAGCATTTTATGTTAATAGAGATAACTAATAGCATTGATATCTTGGTAGTAAAATTGTAAGTAACTTATATTTTCTTCATATACTTTTCTGAATTCTTCATAAATTTTATGAATAAATATAATTATGATTGAAAATATAAATATCTTCTTTAGAGAAAAGAATATATGAACAGTACTTTATATAATACCCTCACATGTAATACATCATGTGATCCTAGAAATAATTCAGTGGACAAGAGGTACTAAACTCATTTTCAAGCCAAGAATCTGAGCTTAAGATAGGTTCACTGCTAATTTGTGATGGATCTAGACTTCAAATTCCAGGCTTTTGATTCCAAAGTTTTGTTTTCCATTGTACCATAGTTCTTGTGGTTTCTCCTTAAAAATGGGGTGAAAATTGCAGCCATATATATACAACTTATAAGATAAAATCTCTTCTTTTTCCTTCTTCCCTATGCCATCTCTTTAGCTCTAGAGGTTAGTGGTGGGAAGAGGGAAAACTAAACACTCTCGAGAAGCTTCTGGAAAGGTTCAGTGAAAAAGAACGGGGGATATAGAAATTTGGGATGGGGATTTGGGGGAATTCTAAGCAAGAGTATGGAGATAATTTGGGCTCTCGTTGAATGTAAGCTTAAATAGCACAGGTAGGGACAGGGGGCATGTCTTCACCTTGACCATAGTAATGCTGAGACTAGATGAGAAGAAAGGAGGCAGGGATGACTTTCCCAAGGACAGAAATTTTTGTAAGGAAGAGAAGTTTCTGGGGATTGAGTGAACTAAAGGAGTGCCTAGTTCTAACAACTGTTCGTAAATAAATAAAGGATTTTCAAAAGATGGGTGCTGGTAAGTCAGAAGTTACTTGAAGAAAAAAAATGTTTAGGTTCAAATGGAATATCCTACTTTTTAGAAAGAATATAAAAACTTTAATAAACAAACCCAAATAATAAATCAATAAATGTATATGAATATACAGTTATGTGACACCACGAGTGAACATCTCTCTATTGTTATTCTGAGCCTAGTTGAAAAGAATTTATCCTCAGTCATTCTGCATCTAGCGGTGTCACCCTTATCAACTCTACCAGTCACATATTAGATCTCATGCCCTGACTACTGCTGGCTTCCTTATAGTCAGCCTACAGAGCTTATGTTACAACTTGTCTTTTTCTTTTTCTTAGTAAATACTCTTTGAGCCATTAAGGCTAGTTAATCTTAGCTTCTAGTCTCTAGTCTGAAGAGGGAAGGCAAACATTAAAATATAATCAAATTAGGTTTAGTGATCAAAAGATCCTTATTTTATTCTCAGAAAAATTGAATAATAAAAGTAGTTTTACTGAGTGCTCATCAATATTTCTGATTCTTCTTCTAGCTACACTATTTAACTACAGTTCCAACGCCCTGAAGTAGATTAAAGCTTTGTTTTACATAATGTGAGGTGTTTAGGTCTTTTAAAAGTCAATCAATGCTCAATGTACCATGTTTTTCTGCGATGACAAATAGTTAATTTCCAGATAGTGGAGGCTCCCCCACCCTGGGTCCCAGTGAGCACGACCATGAACAGAGACCCCTGTCAACTCAAAATGAACATGTAATAAGAATGTAAAATAAACTTCCACGTTTTTCAGTCACTGAGAGTTTAGGTTGTGTGATACTGCAACATAACCTACCCTATTTGGATTGACATGTCCAATGAAATTGATGGGCTTAGAATTGAAGTAACCATCAATTTCTTTTGATGTACCTATCAAAAAAGCTTTTTTTTTTTTTTTTTTGAGCCAAGGAGTGGAAGAAAATTTCAATTACTAGAAGGTAGGCTCTGCCCTCTGAAAACACATATCGAAACTTTTATCCAAATAAAAAGCTGTTCACTAATGTTTATAGCAGCTATATTCGTAATTGTCAAAAGTTTGGAGACAACCAAGATGTTCGTCAGTAGGTGAACAGATACATACAATGGAATATTATTCAGAGATTAAATGAAATGAGCTATCAAACTACAAAAAGACATGAAGAAAAAATTACACACTGAATACATAAGAGATGGCAGGTTGTTGCATTGCAGTTGGTCTGGTGGGTTCAATTGTGGAACACTTGATGGGCAAGAAAAGTTGTAAATCTGAATATTATCCCAACAGAATAAAAATAAAATTCTTGAAGAGATAAGAATATATTTAGGTAAATTATGGTTAATGGGAGGGAGAAAAAGAGTCTTTTAAAAGAGCATGCAATTTAGTCTCTGGGGCCAGAAATATGCCATCCTATGGATAGAAACAATGTTGCAGCTCAATGTTGCATAAGCAGGAAACTCTGGAAGACTGTGGCTTTGAGAACACTTATGATAAGGGATCCACTTTTGGAATGGAAACCTGAGGAGCTCTGTAAACCAGCTCCTCAGCAAAACTATATAACTGGCGAAAATTATTTTTGAAAAATACATTGAAAAATTTCCCAAGGGCATATGGTAAATGAAGGTACATTTATGCAAAAAAACCTGCCAAATCTTCGTGAGAGCAGTAAGAGTCTATGGTGTTTGTGCCATGACTTGCTCCTTCTCTCTCGCCTCATCTTGGCGCGGTGGAAGCTACACTCAAGTTGGGTGTGGCTGAAAAGATGAGGATCACAGGTAAAGGTGTCAATATCACCTTGGGAAGGCCAGGTCACCAGACTTTCCCATCCTCTGTGTTGCAGAGGCTAAATCACAGGTGTGTGCTGCTGAAGGTCAAGTTTCTCTCTTCCTCTACCCAGCTTTCATGCTGAGGGCAGAGAATCTACTCTAAGTGTGGCAGGCCAAAAATATTTGGCTTTGATCCCCCAACCTCAGCTCACTCACACAGGGTAGAGGTTCCATATTCAGGACAGTAAACTGAGAAGACAAGAAGCTCTAATTCCCACCCTGCATCCTGCTTATAAAATAAGAGTGTCAATCTGAGAGAAGCAGGCCACTGTCTCTGCCTCAGCAATGGAGCAAGGTTCATAACACCAGACCAACCTCAGTGCAAATTTTGAGGACTCACAGTTCCTGATTTAAAAAATGACTACAAAGCTACAGTAATCAAGATGGTGTGGTACTGGCATAAGATAATCTTATAAATCAATGGAACAGGATTGAGAGTCCAGAAATATTCTCGTTGTGCACGTGTGGCAATAACCAAACCAAGTTTTGGTTTGTTGTCCACCCTGTTTTTGAAGAATGACTACAACAACAAAGTTCTTGGCACAATTATTCACAAAAATGAAAACAATACAAATGTCTACCTACCAGTAAAATGAATAAGTAGAACATGACATATATACATGTAATGGGAAATTATTCAGCAATAAAAGAGAATGAAGTACTGACATATGCTAGCACATGGATGAACCTTGAAAACATTAAGTGAAAGAAGCCAGTCACAAAAGATCACATTTTATATTATTTGATTTATATGAAACATCCAGAATATGTAAATCTACAGATATAGAAACTGGATTAGCTCTAATGCCTACCCTGCACCCTACTTATAAAGTAAGAGTGTTACTCTGTGGTTATCTAAGGCAATGTGAAGAAATAGAGTTTCTTTGTAGGGTGAAGAAAATGTTCCTAAATTTATTATAGTGACTTCATGAATATACTATATACTATAAATCATTTTGTTGTATACTTCAGATGGGTGAATTATATGTCAATTATATCTCCATAAATCCATTACATCGAGGGAGGGAGAAGGAGGAGGAGGAGGTGTGGGAGAGAGCATGGATGGGAGGAATAATCTGGTAAGTAGGGTGTTCTGACTTGTTTTCTTGCTTGAGTAAGATTTTACTTAGTGATGATCAGAAGCAGCCTCTAAGTACTTTATGGTCCCATTCACCTAGTCGCATCAACATCACCATTATCTTACAAGTTGCACTTTGTATACTCAAAGACCCTTGGCTTCTGGGAACCTTCTTCACATTACTATCAGTTACAATTTGGAGCAAAGGAGAGTCCTGAAGTACTACATTAGTGTAATCGCCCCACCCTTAGTACATCATACACCGGTTCTACAAGTCTACAACCTTACCCAGGGATGAAGAGATAAATGCTGGGAAAAATCTGATCTTAAATGTCCAGTTCACTAGAAACTCCTTTCATTTGATGAAAGTATGAATTTGATTATCCTCTATTAGAGTAGTTAAGATTAGAAGCCTTCTTGATATACTCACGCTATACACTAGGAAGAATCGGCTTAGGGAAGGTCTCCTCCTTAACAAAACTAGAGACACTGTGCTTCCAATTTCTCCATCCTCCCTCTAAATCCATCTGTCTCTAATGTCCCTCTAATTACATAAACACCTACATGAAAATGTTCCCTTTATTTGAGAAAGACATTCTCGAAGCTAGAGGTTTCCATCTGTTTCTTCCCCATGGCCTTATATGATTTCTATCAAAATGAGTCATGTTTATCAATCCTGCTTGGCTATGGAAAGAATTCCATTTCCACTGCAAACCAACATCATCATCCTGAATATGCTCTATATTTGAATTTTTCACTGCCATTTGGACACATAGCAAGTGCAGTTTCAACCAAGACCTTAATTCCTCTCTTGGGAATGAGTACAGGAAATATGGTTTTTCTGAAGAAATAAAATGCAATAGTTAAAAATGTTTATCACATCAATTTTATATCAGAATAAAAAAAAATTACATCAGCCCAATTACACATATTTAAAAAAGAGATTTGCCCGCATTCACAATTTAACACACCGGTATTAAGAACCTACTTATGGTTCTTATTCAGTGGAACAAATGTGTTACTTTTCTAATACTCTCGAAACCTGGTGTTCTGGTCTTACAGCCCTCAAATGAATGTTCACGCTAGTGGACTAGTTTATCTGTAGCACAGGTTTCTCTCCTTTCTTTTCTTCTTTTACTTTCTTTCCTTTCCTTCCCTTCCTTTCCTTCCTCTTTTTTTTCTTCCTTTCTTCCTTCTTTTCTTTCTTTTTCTTTCTCTTTTCTTTTTTTCTTTCCTTTCTTTTCTCTCTCTCTTTCTCGATGGTGGGAAAATGAGCTCAAAATATGAAAATGCAGGCAAGGCCAGAAGTCAAAGGGCACACTATAAAATGTAGCAAAGCTAACTGACACACTCAAAGAAGTCCTCAAAGTCTTATAGGGTTTGCAGCTTACTTACAAAACGATTATCTACAATGGCTGCCAGTCAGCCCTTCCAGTCTGGAGAAAACTGCAGTTTAAGAAAATCATCTCACTGTTCTATCCTTAAAGTATCATTTTATACCAATTAGCTAAGGTAAAATACAATCTCAGAAAAATGTACTCATACTGTGGCTGTTGGTGTAGCTTACAAAAAATACAGGTTATGAAATCTATACGATGTTAGGTCATTCCTTTCCTTTTCCAGATGTGATCGCAGAGATGAATGTTTATAAGTAAAAATTAGCAAAATGGACAGTTCCAAAAGGATTGTACATTTTTCTCAAAGTTTAGAGCACCTACTAATGAGGTTTGGTAAAAGCAGGCTGGAAAATAGAAGCTTGCCTAGGTCTTTGTATCAATAAAAAGGCTGTAAAAAGACTGAAATGGCTCAAAATTCCTCTTCTTCTGGCTACGGATGTATACTATTTAAAAATTTGGGTTACTGTTGAAAAGGTTTATCCATTTGCTTTTAGACACTTAAAAGAGGATATCTTAAGTGCAGTAGCATTTCCCTGGGGCTGGAATCGATAAGATTTGAATTGTAGTTCCAATCATTCTGCTACCAATTAGAGTACATTAATTCTGGTCTTTTAGAGCAGGGGTCTTTAACCTACCTATGAAGATGGCATTTTAAAATGTTGTAAATATTATTGTACCATTTAGAGAAACGAAATAGTGCTAAATTATGCTAATAGTTAAATTCCTCCACCAACTCTTACAGGGTGGTAGTGTTAAGATACTTAGGTCTAAGTTCTATGGAATAAATGAAAAATGGCAGGCTTAATAACAAATATTTAAAATCTATTTTCTGTAACCAAACAGGTCATAGTTTAGTGATATCAGTGGCAGAACAAAATTTTCAAAATTATTTTTGTTGAGATTCCCACATTAACAAACTTTAAGAACTTTGCATAGCACGGGTGATCATAATCTGATTTGATTATTGAAGACTCTCCATATTAAAATCATTAGTAGTACCTTATAGTCAAGAATTACGGATGGTTCTCTTTAAAATCCCTCTTAGACAATTTAATACTTGATGCACTTATGTTTTACCATGTAAATCAATAAAGCATGGTTGTGCATTTCTGAATCTGAACACAGTGTCTACATATATATCAAGATTTAACTTTTCATCATTTTAATAATGTAGAAAAGCTGGACGTATTTCTATTGGACATTTTTTAGGTAATGTTTATAAACATGTTAGAAAAGCTGTAAATTTTTCAGATTATAATAGGCCTCTTTTGTTGCCAGAAAATAGAAACTCATCTTTGGGAAAATGATTTTCTCCTGAACTATCATTAATAATATGTGAAAATAAAAATTTCCAGACCATGTTTTTTTCTTTTTAAAACAAAGTGGACTTTATTACTTATTACATATGTATATTGCTTATGATTTTAAACTACCTATGGAGTAAAAATTTATATATATGTGTACTCACACACATTTATTTTAGAAGAATGATGGAAGACCTTCTTTTATATAAAATGAACTTAACAGTGAAACTTAAATAAAAATCTAATAAAATATTAAAACAAGTATATACGAAATCACTTTATTTTTAAAAATTGTATGAACTCTTTTCCACTTTAAAAATCTAGTGATCATTCCAGTTACACAACAAATAACAGAATCAACACTAGGAAGGACAGGTAGATTATCTTTTCGAGCTATGCTCAATTGCCCTGTCTTTAAATACACTAACTTGCTGGCATTTTTTTGTTTTGTTTTGTTCATGTTTCTGAGAAGGGCAAAGCAATCTTGGAAACTTATTGCTATTTTCATGACCAGAGACTTTTATGTCTATAAAAAACCTAAAAGCCAGAGAAACCCACAAAATAACAGTCATTTCAAACCAGAGATAATGCATTTTTCTCATTTATTCAAATTCACTGCAGGAAGTAAACACTAAAAGATTAAAAAAAAAAGACAAAAAAATTCACACTGCAGTCTGTACAGTTTCATGACATCACATGAAGAAATTAAGTTTCTAATAAAAATGACAAATTATATTACTGAGAGCACATCAAAATTGTGTGTAAACCCCAGAATTCATACCATGAATGGTAATGCGCCTGTATTCCAATATGCTGGAATACTCCTGTTATATTGTTTTCAATGGGATTAAAAAATTCATGAAAGTAGTTGTGAGAACTCTTTATGTTGAAAAATGATTGACTTGATTTTAAAAAGTTTTAAGACCCTTGGATTCAAAGCACATTCTTTCACAAAGCTTAAACCACAGAAGTCATGTCCAGGAATGGAATACTGTCATGTTGGGATGAACATCCGATTTGACTTAAGACAGTTTGCCAAATGCCAGATGCACAGATGCACAGGGTCCCCCATGCACTTTTCATGCAGCAGGTAATCACAACTTAAATAAAAGGTTTATTCTATACATTTGTCCAGACTTGCAACTGTATACATACATGCACAATTTTTAAACCTGTCTGATTATATTTACACTTATACATGGAATATACAGAAACCAAAGAGATTAAAAGGCTTTTCTGTTGCATTGGAACAATACAAAATATGTATTTTTCATTAAAGAAATCACTATTTACATCACCTTTAAAAACCAATTTTAACATCTTCATGTAACAAGTCTATATATATATACATGTTATATATATATATATATATAAAATATATACTCTCACCAGTTTACTCTTCTGTAAGATGCAGCAGAGAATAAACAGGTAATGCTACCTTACCGATGTCATTGAGAGCTGCAGTACCCTTTCACAAATGACTTCATTAGGAAGAAAATGTCCAGATATCTAAAATAGTCCTTGAAAATGTGTATATGTGCATCCTTGTATCTACATGTGCATTAAATAAAGTGAATTTATGGATGTATGTCCTTTCTCACAGCTCTTCTTCAAAATCATCCTAAACTCAAGCTGTGGACATGTTCTAGTAAATCAGAATAGCATTGTGTGTGGTCATATTTACGTATGTATTACATACCCTCATTCCTTTAACAGTTAACAACAAAAAAACCCAACCAACCAACCAAAGAAACAAGGAAAAAACAAACAAACAAAACAAAACAAAAAAGCAATGCTGGCCCTTGATGTTCCTTTCCCTGACCTAAATTCGTAAAAGCCTATTTTTTGTAGTATATCTCTAAGGCTCCAGATCTTTCACAATGGGAGAAAAAAAATGACTTGTTTAAAACCTTATTTATAGAGTGTAGACAATAAGATTGTCACAGAGTAAATATGGGATGGAGTAGAATATATTTACTGGTCAGTGGAATTTTCATTTCAGAATAAGCATATGCCTTCATCTCTCCATGATGTAGCGTAATATTCACTCCTATTTTATGATATATCCAATAACTATTTACAAATCATTTTGAGAAAAAAATAATCATTTAGGGTTTTTAGGTCATATTAGGAAATAACACCCATTTTTAATATAAAAATTTTAAAACTAACTTTGAGTCAAAACAACTTCAATTAGATTTCCTTCTAATAGTTGATTATATAACAATTTTCGATAGGTCAGTTGCCACTCTGGTTCATGATTAAAAACAAAAATATCTGGTGAATGAATTGTGGATTATAAAAACTGAACTTAAAAACACGGACTTTGTTTCCAGATTGGAACCACATGTGGCTCAATAATACGTTAAGTTCTTCCAAGACAACATCGATGTTTACTTTTAACCACTATTTTAAAATACTAGATCAATGAAGTGACTGCGTACAATTATATTGTCATGTATACGTGCCTTTTGCACTTTTCTGTTTAGTTGATCTGAGTTAGTGCCATTCTTGAGTTTGAAATAAATGTTTTCATCTTTTCAGCACTGTTATTAGGACAATGATTTTAAAAGAAGTTAAGGATGTATTCAGGAGAAGTTTCTAAACCACCCTGGAATCACCTGAGTTTGATAAGTGGCCCTGTTTTTTCCATCCCTAAGGCTAATTAAGTAGATGTTACTCATTAGAACACACAATAATCACAGATTTTCCTGAGATGTTGAGCCAGATATGAAAGTTGTCCCCTCCACCCAATTTTTTTGTCATAAAAAGTGTTCTGAACCTGATATCCAAAGATATAACGGTAATATATGAACTACAATACTGCAAATATTTAGTTGATGTGTGGTTGTATTGGGGAAAATATAGGCATCAAATATTTTTTTTACAGTCCTGTGTTCTGAGAAAAGTTATAAGCGACAGTTCTGTTACTTCAGTGTGTAGAAGGAACACCTAGGGAGTTTCTTGTTAAATGTGTTATGATGCAGATGGAAGATTCCCAGGTCCACTTTGCAGAGATTCTTTTCTGTAGAGCTGAGATGCTGCCTAGAAATCTGCATTTTAAAACGAGTGCTCCAAATGGTTCTAATACATGTGGTCTGAGTCCAGCTTTAAGAAAGCCTAGTCATGAGACTCATAGGTACCATAGTAAAGGTGAGAAATAACTTTTACAAGAGATGATGAAAACTGTCCAAAGAAAAGCCATTTTGCTTCTGTTAAAAACAACTTAAATATTCAACTATTCAGGAAACCATCTGAAGATAAATGTTAACTTTCCTAATTCTGTAAAAGGAGAAATATTAATTTAACAAAATAGTTACAATACAAAAATGGAAATCTACCTTTTTTTAAGGATCTATCAAATGTCCGTCAATTGTAATCAATTTTTACTAAGTAGTACAAGGTTTAATGAAATAGATATTGAAAAGGACTGGGGTGGAACAGACACATTGGGAACCACAAAATCCTTTCCAAGAGTTAAAAATAAATATGCTTTTTTAGCAAAAGTGAAAAATGTAAGCATATTTTTTTCTAATTTATTTTTGAATTGGATAATGAAAAATGAATCGGCACTAGGACCTTTATTCAATATTACCCTTTAAAGAGTTATTTAACAATTTGGACTTTAAAAAAATGTGTTACATAGGCTGACTTCTGAAAAGCAAAATAAATTACCCTAATAAAGGCAGCAAAATGCATTAATCCACTATGGATGGAAATTTACATTTTAATTTATGCCTATTATCTGTGATTATAAAGAATTTCATTCATAGGCTACTCACAGTTGTCTGATGCATACAGAAGTGTTAAACAACCAATTGCTAGTTCAGTAGTTTCCTCATGACATCTAACGTAAAGCAAAAAGTAGTATGCATATTTAAACATCACCAGTAACCAATACTTTTCAAAATGAAAAAAGTTTCAATTATACCATGCTTTTCTCAAATCATGCTCTTATTTATACAGATCTCAAGTTCATACTATTTAGTTTTAAAAAGATCAAAGCTGAATGGCAGGTATATTTTATTCTGATTCCTTTTTTATTGTTAGCACGTTTCCCACAAGTCCATAAACTTCTCCATTTGCACTGTGTGGACAAGAGGCATTATTTCCCATATGGCTATTATAAGGGCTTCTTATATTAAAGAAAGAAGCTTTAGTTTCTATAGCAGGAAGTAACTCTTCTTTGACTGTAACCTGTGAGACACTTTCAGCAGATGAAGGCTCCCTCCAAATGTCCTTGTCCTGTGTTTCTCGACTGGTAACAGAATTGCCTCCTTTCTGGAGCATGTAATACAGTATTGGGTTAGTTTTGGTCAGTCTTGGAGAATCTTTTTCATACTCATTCTTATCCACATCTGTGATAACCCACTTAATGGGTCCTTTCTCACTGGGCAGGGAACACCCATTCAGAAGCCCAGATTCTGATCTGGAAACCGCACTACCCAAGTGTTCAGGAAAAGGAGGACTTGTGGGAGTTTTTACTGCTGGGTATGGAAATGTCCTGTTATCCATGCAACTGCTGGGCTGAGAGGAATTGTACATCAGTCCATTTAAAGAAGAAATGCTGAATTCAGGTTTGCTATTGGGCACATTACTTTTGTGTCCTTTCTTTTTACTTTCGGCGACAGAGTTACTCCTGTGCTGGGACAAATCTCTCACACAGTTTTCTGAGAGAAGAAGCTGTTTCAGCACATTGAAGCTTTTGCTCTCTCTGGCCCAATTCCTATGTTCACTTTCACTAGCTGAACCATGGCTGGCAGGATATTTAAATTCAAGATCATTTCTGCTAAATTTCAGCTCTTGGGGGTTTATCAAGGACCCATACAGTACCTCTGAAGCACTGTGACTGTTTGCAACATCAACTATGTTACTTTTCCTCTTTTTAAATGGATTTTCTAATGGCTCAGTATAAAGCTTCCTTTTTTTGGGAACCATACAAAGATTCTTTGATTCTAGGAGTGTCAGTTCACTGTTTCTGTGACTGTTGTCCAGATCATCTTCCAGGTAACTCTCTTGATTTTGTCTCAGCAATCGACTTAACAGACCATTTTTTGAGAAAGAAAAATCCTGAGGTGAAACAGGCTCCGATTTAAAGTCCTCGGAAGCTGGTAAGGCAGCTGCGCTTCTCTGCACTGGAGGAGCCATACCTAAGAATGAGGCACCCTTAGCATCATGGCCCAAGTGCACACTTGTATTATGAATACGTAAGTCATCACAAGGCTCAGATTTTATTTTTACCATCAATATTTGTTCACTTAAAGCTCTATCTGTATGTTCCTGAGTACTGTCATCTCTTAAAGGAATTTTTTCTCTCTTTTCACTCTTCCCTTTGTTGGGGTTTCCCAGGAGCAACTGGAGGACAGTGCGCCTTTCAAGCAGATTTTCTATTTCAGAACCAGAAAGTCTTGCTTCAGAACCTGTTGCTTGACTACTGAATGCTTTGTTTTCTTCAACTGCATTTGTTTTATTTGAGAGCAGAGGGCTACTTAATCTATCGATCACACCCATGGGTTTATCTGTATTTACAGTTGGCAGTTGTTTACTGGGTCTTTGCTCTTCCCCTGAAGTAGAAGACTGCATTCCACACTGCGCTAAATTCTGTAACAGTTTACTGGCACTGAAAGTTGCAGAGTTTTGTGCACCTTCATTTTGGACTGCTTTCTCTCCTTGTGATTCTTTGCTTTTCGTAAGGTCCATTAAGTGGTTAGATGTGATATTTGTTGGCTTTTCAGACTGAGTGCCACAGGTGTATGGTGAATTCCATTTGATGACCAGAGAGTGCTGGGAAAGATTGATGGGAGACTCTGCTTTGGTGGATGCAAGTAATGGTGGAGTGCTCACAGGAGTAGTCCTATGTGTACTGGGGCTTTCTATCACAGAAGTTCTCATGTAAGTCTGTGTATTAAACTTTGTCACATCACTCTGTATTTCCTGAGGACTGCTGTTCCTTTCTACATTGTCTTCATTCTTATGGCCGAGTAGCAACTGAAGAAGTGTTACTTTCTGGTGTGAATTTAGCTTAGAATTCTTTGAGGTATGTTGATCTTCTTTGATATCTACATTGGGGACTTTTGGATCCCAAGTGTTCAGCAAGGACTGAGTTAAGTTATCCAGAGAAACAGGCTGGTCCGGTTCTGGTTTTTCAATTCTGTGTTTGCAAGACAAGTCTATGGGAACACAGTTGGAGTAAGAACTTTCATCACCACTGCTATCATCTGTAAAACTAGGATTGTTATCTGAGTATTCCTCAATAGTTGTAGGTGTACTACTATCCTCAAAAATGCTTCCTCTCTCACTGTGATTGTGTCCATTCATTGGCTTAGGTATGGTCTGGCTTTTAAGAAGATGTAAAAGCAAACTATTATTAGCAGCTTGTTTTACGTTGTTTCTTTCTTGTAAATTCTTACAGCTTGCATTTTTGGGGGAAGAAGAAACGATACCCATCGGATTCTGAAATGCTGCACTTCTGCTAGCCATTAGTTTGCTTGATGATGTTCTTGCCTGACCATTAAGATGGCCTGATATTCCTTTTGAGAGCTGGAAACTGCCAACATCCTTCTGGCCATTTTCTTGTAATCTGGCCATAGCAGCAAGTCTTTCACTTGCTGCTTGATTTGCATTTTGGGTTTTTAAAGCATGTTCTCGAGAATACTGCTGTAAATGGGCTTCACTTGAAAGGAGTAATGCTAACTGACTACAAGCAACACTAGGTTTGGGTGAGGTGGCAGGACTAGCCCTTTTTTCCACCATACTTGCAACAGCCTGTAATCTTGCAGCACATGACAAGGGTTCACTCATAACCTTTGTTCCACTTTGTCCAACATGGTGAGGTGACTCTACAAACCTATCTCTGATGAGGTTTTTAGTTACGTCAGGAAGATTGGTATCGGGCTTTTGATCTTTAGCTTTACTTTTCTTCAACAAAGTTTTTAAGTGACTTGATGCAACACCATAGCACCTTAAATCTTTCTCCACTTTTAAAGAATCATGACTGAGGGCATATCCTTGCTCCTTGAGGCTCTGCCTAATTTGTTGTGACAGAGCAACAGTCTGCAGCCTGGAGCTGAATGACTGAAGCAAAGAGGCCAGTAATGTGCTATCCTGTTTGCCTTTAGGCACACTGTCGACCATGCCAGCTAGCAAAGCTTCCTTCTTTACGTTTAAATTTACGATGGAATCAGACAGCCTCTTCCGCTTCGCTGCATTCCAGTCCTCAGAAGATTGCAACAGTCTGGCTTTTTTGAGATGCAGCATGCCAGATCCCTGATATGTATGTGTATTGAGAACTGGACCATTACTTTGACAGGTGGGAAATGCATTACCAGAAATGTTAAAGTTCTGATCTTCTTCATTATGCCCAGAAGACTTTTTGTCGATGGCAGTACCTGATCCCTCTGCTGCCTGATGCATTAGTAATCCTTCTAGGTAAGTTAAAACAATAGAATCCTGGTGCACATCAGAGCCAAGCTCTTCTCCATGAGTCATGTTCAATAGCAGTGTTCACAAGGGCTTGGTTTCTATCGTTTTAAAGAATGGTTTTCTGTGGGTGAGTGAGACGTAACTTTAAAAAGTGAGTGTCAGTTTATTACCTTCCATAGTCATTAGACAGTGATGTAACTGTTACATTCCAATCAGGATTTCTTCTGGCAATGTAAAGGTAAAAAGCAGTCAAACTCCAATGCAGTCTGATCACAGAGCTGATCAACTCCTAAGCAAGAAGCAGCAGCAGAATTTCTTAGTATGTAGATCTGCGGCAGCAAGCAGATGTAATCCTTAGTGAATATCCTGTTTCTCCTTCATCTTTTGTTCTTCATTAAATGCAAATATCAGGATTCTAAAAATATAAAAAAAAATAACAGTTGAGGTGCAGAACTAGAATTGTGCTATAATATATATAAACAAATACAGTATTTTGTTAAGTTTATGTGTATATATACATATATAATATACATACATATGTATTATAGTCTTTTTTAGTAATTATTGCCATTCTTATTAAATTGGAAATCCTTCTTGGAAATCTTATGAATTAATCCATATTATAAAAATGATCAATTAGAAAAAATACTTTAATATTATATAACTGTCTTCCAACGCCCTGTAAGTTTTTGAATTTTCATAAGTAGCTTTCTGCAAAGTACGTGAATGCTAAGTCTTGTTTAATAGCAATATAGCTCTATAAAGGAGCTGGAATTAGCTTCCTTACATTACCGGGAGCTTAAGGAAGGAACCAAAGTGGAAGTGCAGAAAAAGGAAAAGAGATGCACATGACATGGACCCATCTGATGCATCTGATGTGTGATGGAGGTCTACAGAACAGATTCACTTCTGACATCATCCTCCAAATATCAGATATTCCATAAGTAATTGTTAGAATTCTGTTTCCAAATAAATGAAAGCTAACAAGTGTAAGGTTATTTTGTAGGCCTGTGCAAAGTGTGACAGTTTTAGTCATATTCACATTTAAATATTCACCTGTAATTTTACCATGACATTAACAATAGCAGAGAATGGTTCTTTAGATGCTCATTCAGATATATTAAAGGTTTAATGTGTCCGCTTTTAAATTTTTACTTATGTGCTTTGTGTATAAATTTTAATGTGAGATCCATTCCTATCAGATGCAAAGACAAGATACAGATAAACCTGTAATCCTAAATTTCAAGGATATTCCTAATATAAAATATTCATTTCACCACCTATGCTATTTCTTTCTTTTTGTGACTTGGTATCAATAACTATTAATATATTAAAATATTATCTGTGATTTGAAAAAATCTTTTAAGAAGGTTTTAAAATAAAAATTATAATTTAAAAAAGTGTTAGGGTACTTGTACCAATTTTTAATTACAATATATAGTTGCTGTACTACATATAACTATAACCATGTATATACACTGAGCTTATCATATTGTGCTGTATAAATGTGAGCAAGAAACAAATTTAGAATAGATTTGAATGGAAAATAAATAAATGCTTCCAGAAAGTTTTGTCTAAGTGAAAGCAGTTATTTTTCATTAATTTCTTTGAAAAGAAATTCTATAAACAGCACCAATTACACGTAGCAGTGAGAGGAAGAGCTTCACATAAAACTTGTTTTTTAATATGATAAATCTGTAAATCAAAGATTATGTTTACTGAGACTGCTTCAGGTGCCACTCAATGGCAACAGTTACCACCATTCTAGGAGAAAAGCAAACATTTAAGAAAGAAGGAATTCTGAGACTACTGAAGGCCAAAATTCACTCAGTTTCAACAATTAAAAACTCTTCAGGAAACTGAGACAAATTTCTTCAGATTAATGTCCTTTTCTATTCCTTGAACAACTAAAGAGGAAGAAATCAATAACAATCTTTCCTATACCTTTTCTAAGTTTTTCCTTTTCATTTCTACAGTACAGAATTTAATTGAGAAATTTAGGGGAAAAGGAGGCATGAGACTTGGATACAACACAGCTCGTTAGGACCAACAGATATTATGGCATTATGAATATAAAATATTACCACCTAATAAATATACTTCATAAGGTTAAAATTGTTTAATTTTAAGTTAGTATTTGCCTGACTAATTTTCTTTTAGTAAAAAGACGGCCACATTATTTTTAATCACCAACATATAGTTCACTTGCTTGACTTTAAATACATGTTACTTAAGAATGTTGCCTGGTGTTCAGCACTACTTAAGTATGTTCAGTTAAAAACATCTAAATGTCAACACATATTTAAGAATTTGGCTTCTTCTATACCCAATCTATAATGTACATCCATGCAGCATTACTGACAGCAGTTAAGATATAAACAAACCAAATGTTTATCGATGAATAAACAGATAAAAAAGATGTGATTATAATATAAAATGAGATTATTCGGCCATGAGAAATGAGGCTATCTTGCCATTTGCAACAACATGGATGAACCCTGAGTATATTATGCTAAATGAGATAAGTGAGAAAGAGAAAAGTACTGTACAGTTTGACTTATATATGGAAACTAAAAAAAGTCAACCTATTAAAAACCAGAATAAAATGGAGTTACCAGGGGGTAGGGAATGGGGGGATAAGACGGATGGTGTTTAAGAGTGTAAACTTATAAGGAGTAGTAAATAAGCCATAGAGAGCTAATGCACAGTATAATTAATATAGACAATAATATTGTAGTATAATGATGTAATGTGATAAATATTGCTTCAATGGTAATTATATTGCAATATATAAATGTATCAAATAGGCTGCGTTCTTTAAATTTATAAAATGTGACATGTTAAATTTATCATCAGATAAAAAAGTAAAAAATAAAGAATTAGGGTTCTTTAGATTCACAAGCAATATATTCTAAAACTGGAGTATTTTATGAAATATTATGATTCACTAGCCTGTCAGTGTACCTATTGGCTTGTTTGTAACTTCAATGATAACTTTATTAGAGTTTGTGTACATGTCTATTTAAAGATACTCAATATTCTCTTTATTCTCATAAATAGAATCTTAAGAGACTCTACTTGCATGGCATATACTTGTTAAGAGACTTCTGTGTAAAGGGAACAGAATTATTCATAACGTTTGGTTTATGGAAGGTAAGAATAACCAAAGAGAGTAAAAGTAAGGAGGGGGCAGAAAAAAAAAAAAAGAAAAAAGAAATTCAAATGAACATCTAACAAATTTTGCAACTCTCAGGAGGCTTTAGAAGGAAAAATTTAGCTTAGCAACTAAAATAGATTATATTAATATCTTGTCTTTAAACAAGCAAAGGAAGGATAGATTTCTTTAATGAATAATAAAAATACATTTCTTGAAAAATGATACAGTATTGATGGGCTATGTAATTAAAACTGCTAATGATGACTTTATGTCATTAGCCTTCTAGGCAATTACATTATTTTCTTTCTGGCTTATTATTTTGGTCTTTATTTGGCATAGCTTGAAATAAATGAATTAATTTCTAAGATAAAATGGCAAAATGCTTAAAGATATAGAAAAATTTCACTAAGATTCCACAATATATTTCTGATTATAAAAGGCTTCAGCGGTGGACACATATGGTAACAGCAAAATATGTTTCTTCTATTGAAGACACACTCATCAAAACTTTTTAAAAATGAAAAGTCATGTAATATAGTCCTCCCTACTGGTTATATGTATAATTATATATATATTAGTTATACATTATATAAAAACTTCAAAAACTAAAACTGGGTCCAAAGAGCTCAGACAGTATACAAAGGGTTAATGCATTTCATAAAAATTTAATAAAATTCATGCTTAATTACTGTACAGTGTTAAAATTATAAATGTCTTCTTTTTATTAATTTGAAATTATGTATAAGCATTAAAATTTTAAATTTTATAAAATTGAGATTTTACTGGTCCACTGGCATGTAGTGAAAAAAAAAAACTACTATGACGGCAAGGCGGAATTATTTAAGAAAAATAACAAAATCATACTAAACCATGAATGAATTCCTTGTAGGAATCTTGACCATATTCATTAACGGATTATGGGAAAGATCCAAGTTTCGACACAAAAACTAGTTTAATAAAATATCTAGTAAAATGCTTGAATTCAGAGTGTATTTTTTAAAAAGCTACATTTTCTTTTGTTTAAATAGCTAAAAATATAAAGTTATGTTGAAGTAGAACTTTTTTTAGTCTTTAATCAATAAAGGGCAGTTGTAAATAACTTACATATGAAAAGTTCCCAAGTGGGTGTTATATTCATTCTCTGAAGTGAACCATTTCCATTGCAATGTATTTTATACTTTCTATCTGGAAACGGTTTATTCAGCAAAGGGAAAGTCTGCTGAATTTTTAAATGCTTTTTAAAATGGTAAAGTTAAAGTGATAAAATTTTGGATAAATGAAGGATGCAGCTAATAGGATTCTTCTATGTGGGACTACTTTTGGTTGAGAATAGATAAATAATGATTAAGGTCTTTCTCCAGCTGTTTTTAAGAAAAGAATTCAGTATCTTACTTGCAATCAAATTCCCCATTAAAACACATTTCAACGATTAAACATCTATGAAGTTACTCTGTATGCTAAATTACGTCTAATGAATATCTCATGTCTTCCAATAGTTTCCATGAACTCTCCTCCAATTTCTTTTACATTATCAAATAATGTAATAATGTAAATAATGTAATAATGTAAATAATGTTTGAGTACTAAATTTAAAGGTGCTGCTTTAATAAGCGTTTGGATTCTTGGTTTTGGTTCCTCAAAATGCAGAAGTGACTAAAAGGCTACTTAATTGTGGTATTCAAGAATAACTCCTATTGAAAAATATTATCTAAATTCCACTGTTGATTATTTGGGGATGTTGTTTATACAACAGGATAAAAAAACATTAAGATGTTTTATTAAAGATTAGAAGAAACATATCTTAGTACAAAGTCCTAATTATTGATCCTTTTATTTAAGCAACAAAAATCCAGGTAAATAATTGAGAGAACTCTTGGTGTTCTCTAAGATGAGACTGAAGAAGAAAATCTTAAAAGTTGAACAGAAAAAAAGAACCCAAGAACAATTTATCAAGAAGATATAACACCAAACATTTTATCAAAATGAGTAAGATTAGCTTTCTAAATCAAGGGTCAATGAAGAGTTAGAATACATAAATCTGAACACTTGATTTCACAGAACAAGATAGGAAAAGTTACATTTCAGATAAGGGTCCTGGGGATTCACTGAAAAGTGAAGACTACAGTGAATCATCTTTATAAATTTAGTTTTTAAAAAAAATTAAGAAAAAGAATAAAAGAAACATTCAATTGCTACCATTTCACAGCAGGAAATAATAACTACATAGTAGGAAAGTAGGCCTGAAATTTCATTTATAGTATTTCTAATTTTTGGAAAAAAAAGGAATCAAAATTAGTATATATTCTTGGACATAATTTGAATTCCAAGGTAACACCTTTCTTTGTAGTAATATCTTTATCAAAAGATGAATGTGTGGTTGTACAATTTGATGGGTGCCAATAAAACAAATTTAGCTAAAAACATTTTGTTCAACTGAGGGCCTCGACATTTGAAATTAGACAATAATAGCTTCTTGCCCTCTCCCAGGGGTCCTCATTTTAGATGTAAAGTGTCTTCAGAGATTGGTAACAGAAATCACTGAAACTGCAGTGAGTAAAACAGTTGTCCGGACTGCTCTTCACTGCAACCTGAGGGACATATATTTTTGCCAAAGGCCAAATTTGCTCCTAACTTCCAGGTCCATCAGCTTTAACTTGCTGTCGGCCGCTTCCATCAGAGTAAAATAATGTCACTCACATTTTCTATTAAAAGGGACTCACTAGGACACACTAATGCTTGACTGACTTGAGTGTTCAACACAAGGACATATGTATCTGAAGATCTCTTCAATTCTAAAATTTTATTCCTACGATTCCAAGTAATTTGTCAAATTGTAGTTGATAAAAATGACATGCATTTTAACCAAAGAGATGATATTGCTGTCAAAAATATCATCTTTGTGGAAATAGCCATGACCAATATGCATTATAGTCTTTTTAGTGAATTCCAGGGTAAGGAAATGATTCTAAAATAGCCATACCTTTTACCCGTCCAATCCTCAAAAGTTATTTATCTTCATTACTTTCTTCAATGGGGTCACAGAATTTCAAACATGTTTATTTATAAGCTAAATACATACTCAAACTGGAGCTTTTGCTTATCTAACAATGGCTATATACTGAATAAAGTGCAACAGTAAAGATTTAGGATCTCTAATTACATAAATTCATGAGAGAGGTGAAATAATTATCTTGGTGATAGATATGAATATCCCCTATAATTGATAAAGTGAATTGATAAGGGTTTCTTTGTTCCAAATTACCCTCAGAAGGCTTATGTATGTAAATTAGGTTCAATAATATCTACCATCCATTTACTCTGCCTATACAATTTATAAAAAATTAATTTTAAATCAAAATTAAGATAAAAAAGTTGGAAATTGTAAACTAAAAAGATGCACAGACACAAAGGTTATCTAGAAAAAGAACTTAACTGCCAATTTTTATTCCAAAAAATGCAATATCTTCCTAGTTGCTGGGTTGCATTATCTTGAAAACACAGAAAACTAGAAATTGTTAAATAAAATTCTAACTACAATCAAACAAACCTAGGAACATAACTGTATGATAAAGAATACACATGATATTTATTTAGCATTAATATTAATGTGTTCACTGTCTTTTACTGTTCTCAAAAACAGTAAATGTTCTCTGAAGAAACATAATCATTAACAAATTATTTTGGTAGCACGTAAGTGTGAAAAAAGGTTTAAATATAAAATGAACAGAGAGTATAGCTTAACCTAACCTTTTCTGACAGCTCTTCATAGTAACTAGTGTTTCCTATCAGTTTCAAAAGCATAATATTTTCTAATCTTTATCAAAATATAAAATATAATGGAAAATGTATGTGTGTGTGTGCGTGCACGCGCACATGTGCACACACACACACAATCTTTTGAGATTGGGGCATAAATCTTGTTAAACTCAACTATGGTCTCCCCATCCCTAAAAATAGATTTGACATATAGACACAAGCACAAGGTCAAGGTCACAGATCAGTAAGAAAGATTACCAACAGAACTGATACAACAGCTGGCATTTGATCAAAGCTCCTGGGGTTTCTGGTACACTTACTAGACACTCTGCATTTACTCACAGGGTACACTCTGTTTTAAATATGTTCCCCATCTTTGAAGACAAGATCTTCATGTACTTTTTGTTACAAAGCACATTCTGCTAAAAATGTTGCATTGGATCCTAGAATAAGAGAAAAAAACAGGTGTGTGTTTCAGAATCATGAGTTTTTACATGTGTGTATGTATATGTATGTATGCTTACATATTTATTTGTTTATTATAACTGATCACTGCTATGTGACAATTCTGAAATTAACTTGCAGGTCTCTGAATCAACTAAGCTTGCTTGCACCACCAAACCTTTATACCAGTTGAAATGAAAATTAATTATACATTCCTCAGTATCTTGGGCCATTTCACAGATTTGAAAACACAGATTTAACTGCTACAGATTTAACTGCTAAAAATTGGTTCAACCAGGGAAGTTTTATAATGTATTCATACTGTCTCCCATGATACTTTCCAAAGTATACCTATAGGAATAAACTTTGGTTACCGACATCAGCAATAAATGTGATTTTTAATGGAATATATTCTTAAACACTGCAATTATCTAACAAACCATGCTTTTGGTTTCAGTTGTTTAAACAAAATATTAAATTTATCTTAAATTAAATTTATGAAACTAAGAATTATGTGATGAATGTTCTTACTGAAGTAGTCTGATCAAGAAATCTTTTTTTAAGGATGCATAATGCTATTGAGGTAAATTTATAATATAAAAACTTTCCTTGTTAAATCGAGTATCACCTACTGTAGCTTCATGTGCAAGTAAATGTTCTCAATTATCAATTTTTCATTTTGCAAAATTATCTTTTCGTGAATTAAATAGGTTTGAACAAAAATACAAAAATTGTACTATTGCAGAATCATATATATTATATATTTATACACACACACACACACACATATCATACATAAAAATAGCAAAACAAATACCACTGAAAATTGAATCTTCTTTACCAGGCAGAAATAAAGTGTGGGTATATACTAGTTATGGACACTAATTTGTACATCAAGCTTCAACACAAAAATCTACCAACATTTTCTTTTAAATAGAATTCTTTATAAAATACACTATTAAGGTCTATTTAGAGGAATAACTTATCAACTAATAACTACATTTTCTTTATATGCTGCCTGAGTGAAGTACAGCCTTGCTATGAGTGATCCATGAATTCTAACTTAATTTTCTAGAAATGGTAAACGTTATGATATCACTCATGCCCATAATGGCCCAGACCACAAAGCTTTCTAGATTGAAGATTTTAGTCATTCTGTGGCAGAGAAATAGCACTATAAACACAACACATGGCAAGAGAAACATAGTGATATCTATCACTATGAAGTCAATAAACCTGACGGGATTAATTAACAAAAAACAATATGCATGATGTACCTAGAGAATTTCTGTTTTTAACTATTAACAGGTAACATTAAAATATGTTCCTCAACTAGGAAGATAAAGCTAGTGGCATACCATCAGTAGGCTATTTACTTTAAATGATCTCCTTTTTATTGAAGAAATTGCCACCCATACGCTTCCCTGACCTCTATTTTGCCCATCTGTACACATAGGCAAATGTCTGCAGTAATAATCTTAGTAACTGTAGCCAGTAATTGCCAATCTGAGACCTAGCTTTGCTGCTATCCATATCTCAAGCATGTTCAGTATGTACAGTAGGGACAGCTTGCATGTGGCCCTTAACAGGGTACATGACATTAAAACATAGATATATACTGTGGGGAGAGGGAGTATAAGGAGTCTTTTGAATAGATTTCTATGAGCTGGAGAGAAAACAAGAATAGCAATCTAGAGAACAAGGCTTTTGTGACTTATTAGACAAAAAATATTTTTACTTTTTTACATTTTTACTTCATAATAAAGATCATTAAAAAAATTATCTATTATTATTATTTAATAAAGTTAAAACATTTTAACACCAAAAAATTAAATTCTTTAGCTTATGAGGATCTCAATCTCATAAAATATACATTTTTTTTTGTGATAGAATGATGATATGTGGAACGACACACATATATTATACTTATCACTTTTCTGTTTAGTTTGTCCAACTTTAGTATCAATTACTTAAATTTTTAAATCAATATTTCATACTGTTTATATATTGCTTTGTTGTTTTGATCCTTAGCATGCTTTCAATTATAGAATTTATATAAAATAAATCATTTGTTTTATATTCTTGTCATCACATGTGAGGATAAACTAAGAAATAACAGTGGGAGAAATAATGTGGTATAGAATAAAGAGTGAAGAACCTCTGCTTAGTGTCCCCCCCATTAGCCCACACAATCTCTACTTTCATCATCATTTGATAAAATGTATAAGACGTAAAAATACATCATATAATGCAATTTTGAATCCTATAGTAAAGCCCCATTTGCCATATAACATCTTTATTCTCTAAGTCTTAGCTAAGGATTCACCCTGACTTGGGCAGCCTTACCTGACCGCCAATCTAAGGACAGTTTCTCATCTCTGGAACTTCACAGCACTCAGTAGATCTTTCTTTAACCTCATTACAAAATTGTATTTTGGTTTGTTTATGCCTGGCCCTCACCCAGAGTGTAAACTCCTTATGGGCAAGGATTACGTCTTTGTCACCCTTATGTCTCAGTACCTGGCAGAGACAACATTCCCCATAAAACATGCGACAAGTCAACCTCTTGAAGCCTTAGTCTGTAAAATGAGAGATGTTACCTTAAGATTTAAAATGATATGATAATGCTACTTGTAATGTTTGGTTTCAAATTCAAGACATAAACTAACAAAAAAAATCAGAAAATTAAAGAATAATAAAGTATTTTATCATACACAGGAAGGTCTGTGGAATTGGAAATCATGTGTGACTAGTGTCCTGTTATATATATATAAAAAAAAGGTTTAAACACTTAAAAATACATATATATATATTTTGTAAAAGATTGTAAAATTTTTACAAGAGGATCTTTATTTTAACACCTGACTGATCATATTCATTTAATTTCCTTTAATCAGTGTCACCTTAGTCAAGGTTTATAAGATCTAATATGCCCATAGACCATACCAAAAATGAGCAAATGTTTTAAAATACACGTTTCCCTCTCGAACTCTAAAGAAAGTTGAAAAAAATCTGTTAACATTAAAATATTACACATTAATTTTTCTTACAACAGAGATGCAATAAGAAATGAAGTATCATATTGAAAGATTTATTCCATAAAATGAGACAAATCAAACTAATCCTAAAAAAGTTATAATAAAATAGGGAGAGCCTTTATGAATTAACTTTGTACCATAGCAATCAAAATGGGAGAAACTGTTTCCCTGTGTCCATTTTGAAAATCAATCACTGAAATAAATAATAATCCCATGTTAAAGAGTTAGAACCCTTTAAATTGTGTGACAGATTAAATCAAATTGGTCAAAGCTATTCTTAGGGGAATCTTTTTCATTTGAATCTATATTTTTGGAAGAGTATTAAGTAGGAGCTAGCTTTCACTGTGTTTGGCTAAATAAAAACAATATTCTACCATGAAATGATTTAATTAGAAAATGTGAAAGTAGTAAAATTAAACCTGATAAACTAAAAACTAAATAATTTAACAAAAACAAAAGTTACCCAAGCAACTCCTAAAGACTGATGCAAGAAGAGTCAACAAATCATTGCCATGGCTTTTCTACGTCTTGCAGCATCTGCATGTTGCTGTTAGCAGCAACATAAAATCAAGGAATTTCACTCCTTTGACCTATATTGAAGGGGTAAGCTTCAGGTCCCTTCCTGCTTTGTGGCATGTTATTAAACCTAAATAATGTTTCTCAGGTTTGAGGAGGCTAAGAAATCGTGCAGGTCCAGAAAATATCTAACTTTGATGTAGATGTATAAGATTTAAGAAACCCAGTTTTCTAAAATGTACAGTAAGATATTCTCTTATAATAAAAACAAATGTTATATATGAAAAGGTATTTATTTAGGCACTTAAAGATACTACACTACCAAATTAATTTCCTTGTCTATCATTGTTTTTTTTTTTTTTTTAATTTTTTTGGGCACTTTATTCACTTGGACTAGTGACTTCTTTTTAAAGCTAAACTGACAAACACCTTAGCTTTCATTATACTGGGAATACAAATTAATATAAAATTTGCAGAGCAGCTAATTTTTAGAGAAATCTGTTTGCTATAATGATTTTACAGTACACCTTGCAAATTGATTCTACAAACGTGATAAGGTTATAGAATTTAAAAGTTAGAAAAGAGTTAAAAGATCATCTGACTAACCAATCATCCCAATTGGTGTGTAAACACCTTTATAGACTATCTGCTAACTCTAGCTGTCTAGTTCATTTCTGGAAACCTCTAGTGACTCTGGACTATTTTCCAAGGCGGTATCTTTAGGGATCAAATGGCTCTGCATTTAATTTCTGGTTCTTCCACTTACCAATTATTTAATCTTGGGCAAGTTAACTACTCTCAAAAGTTTTATTTATAAATGTGCAAAAACGAATACCTATTTCACAGAGCTACTGAGAGGAATAAATATAACAATGTTCATACAGTTCTCAGCACAGTGCCTGTGCACCAAGCAGGTGCTCAATAAGGGTTATACATTATTCAGAGAACTGTTCCATATTTGCACAACTCCAACGGTATAAAATTCTTCCCTGCAATGGGCTATAATCTCTCTCCAGTTAGTCTGATCCACTGGTCTTTTTGGAGACACAGAAAGCAAAGCTAATCCTTCAATTATCCTTCGAACACTAGAAAATACCTGCTATATTCTACTGACTTAGTTTACCACCTTGTTAAAAGTCCAGATAAGAGCTAAATTCCACTGCTGACAAGAGTTTAGCAAAGGGCAGACAAAGGAATAAAAATGCTCCTGGGCACCAGTTTGTGGTAGGTGCTACAAAGATGCAATTCTTTACAAGTTCTTGACTGGCCAAAGCAGTGTATAAAAGCTCCTGGGAGCTCTCTGTCACAAAATATTCACTCCTTCCAAGTTCACTATACATTAAAAAAAAATCCCTGATTTTTTCCCAACTGCTTTAAGCCATAATTCTTCCTCAAATGAAATACCAAGATATATTTTCTTTGTTTCTCCTCAAAGGGTTGGTTAATATTATATTATCTTCATTTACATTTTAACAAACAAGAATAGGAGCAATTAAGTGGTTAAATTGGCCAGTAAGTGGCATCCAAAACCATATTAGGGTCTTCTGATTTCTAGACTTTCCTACTATATTAAATTGCCACACATTATAACAAAAGTGAATTTGGAAACATTTGGTAAGGCAAATACTTTTGTAGCACTTTGACAACTTTGGGTTACTTTTCTTACTCTAAAACTTTGTCTCCATTATTTGAAATCTCATTTTTATTAGAAAGGCAACAAAGCACAATACTTTAGCAGAGTCTGTATTCTTGATTCTGCAGTTCCTTAGTAGGTTGATTTTGGTAGTTACCCATCCATTCTGGGGCTCAGTTTCATTAGGTGTAAAATAGGAATCATTATAGTTATCTACCTCATAAGGTGTTGTAATAAATGCAATATGCATGTAAAATTCTTAGACATTTAGTACAACACCTGACATTTTCTAAGCACTTGATTAATGTTAACTATTCTATTACTCATGGATATAGCCCCAGAACACAGGACTTCCTCAAAAAAATTTTACTTCACTCGCCAGTCACCCCCACATACAGTTCCTTAAGAGGTGGGATTGTCTTCTGCATTTGTATCTCCATGCCTGACAGTTTAGAGGCACTCAAAATTATCTGTCAAAAGCTTTGATATATTCCCTATAGTTCATGAAAAAAACAACAACAACAACAACAAAACATTACTTTGGATTTGTAAAATAATTTAATAACTTCCCTAATTAATTTTATAATTTTGTAACACATATTCACTTAAACCAGTGAGTAGTTTCTTATACAAAAGATGCCTATCATTTATTTCTTACCTCTATCTTTTTCTTATAGAACCTGTTCCCGGTCTATTAGCCACAAGGGTAATAGAACCAACTTTGGGAACTAGACAAAATTGGCCCACTTCATTTTCTCTCTTGGGATCTGGAATTCTAAGAGACTGAAAACTTTCATTTTTTGGCTTGCTTTAATGAGGCCACATCTAATAAATTAGTACAGAAAGTAGTCAATGTTGAAAGAATGAAATAGGAAGTTCTGATCAAGATGGCAGAGTAGGTTAATACTGTGTTTGTCTCTTCTCACAGCCACATCAAAATTACAACTAAACTGCAAAACAACCATCACTGGGACTCACCTAATGTATAGTTGAACAGAAGTTACAACTGGGGACATATACAAGAGGCCATCCTGAGGCTACGAAGAGGGGGACTTGGATTGGAACTAGGAGGGAGGGAGACTTGGACTGGGCTAGTTCCATACCCATGTGTAGTAGTTAAAAATCTGGATGGATTACTTGGTTGTGAAGGCCCCTCCAGAGAAGAGAGGGTCTTGGCCCCACACTTGGCTCCCTAGCCCAGGGCTCCAGCTAGGAAGAGAACTCCCCAGAACTTCTGGCTGTAAAAACCCACGGAGACTGTGGCGGAATAAGATGGAGGGCTATGGGAGATGCAGACATTCCTCTTAAGGGGTTCGTACACGAATCACTCACTGATGGACTCTCTCACACTGAGCTCCAGCACTGGGGCAGCAGCTCAACAGGCACAAGAAACATCCAGGGAGGAATTGAATTGTCAGGATTCAGGGAAAGGGCTGGAAGGTCAGCTTTCTCCCAGAAAGAAGTGCTAGCAGAAGACATTGCTTCTTTGTTGAGCCCAAGCCCTTCCTGCTGAGCAGAGGCAGCTGGCAGCCGTATCTGAGTCTCCATCAAACTGGCTTACTCTGGTCACACCCCACACAGGGTGAGACCCTGCCCCACATAATTTGCAAGCCTACCCAAGCCACTTCCAGTGGCTTTTCCATACAAATGGCCTGCCCTGGCTCATGCTGCAAACTTTCCTAAAATCTTTCAAAGGTTTGCACAACTCAAAAACAAGCAGCATCTGGCCTCAGTGTGCCCTGTAGCTCTTGCTGAGCAGCCCCAAACCTGGCACTAGCGGCAGCCAGCCTTGGTTTCAGATTGGCCTCTCAAGGCACTTCCAAGCACAGGAAAGGTGGGGCCATCTGTGGATTCCTTGGTGACTCTTGCCCAATGGCCAAGGTAGGGCATAGGCTGTAGCTAAACATGGCTTGCAACTGGGACACTCTCAGAATGCCTCGGGGCTGGCATGCCCCATGGCTGGCTTTAGACCCAGCTGAAGCATCATCCCTCACTGCATCATAGGATGACACACCCGAAAGGCAGACTCTGGGTACCAGGACCCTGCTTAATTGAATCCTGCTCTATAGGGTCAGCCCCTTACCAGCCAGTCCTCACACATCAGCATCTCCCAATGATGAGCAAACAGCAACTAAGTTTTGACTGCAACAGAAAGGCACACACAACCTATACAAGGGACACATCTGGAGCAACTGGCCCAGGTGACCAGAGAAGACTGTGTCAATGGGTGCCATAGGACACCTACTACATAAGGCCAATCTACTAAGACATAGCAGCCTTACCTAATACACAGAAACAAACAGGGAGGCAGCTAAAATGGGGAGACAAAGAAACACCTTCTAAATGAAAGAACAGAACAAAGTTCCAGAAAAGAACGAAACAAAATGGAGACAAGCAATCTATTAGATGCAGAGTTCAAAACACTGGTTATAAAAATACTCAAAGAACTTAGGGAAAGAGTAGCTAAACTCAATGAGAACTTTAACGAAGAGATTAAAAAAAAAAAAACATGAAAATGAACCAGTCGCAAATGAAGAATAACAAATGAAGAATACATTAGAAGGATCAACAGTAGATTATAACAAGCAGAGGATCAAATCAGCAATTAAGAAGATAAGGTAACAGAAAACACTCATTCAGAACAGCAACAAGAAAAAATAATCCAAAAAAAAAGCTGATAATTTAAGAGGCCTCTGGGAAAACATCAAGCATATAAACATTTGCATCATAGGAGTACCAGAAGGAAAAGAAAGAAAGCAAGGAACCGAAAACTTATTTGAAGAAATAATGATGGATGACTTCTCTAATCTGGCGAAGGAAATAGATACACGAGGAAATAGATATCTTGTTTGAGAGTCCCAAACAAGATAAACGCAAAGAGACACACACCAAGATAAATGATAATCAAAATGCCAAAGCTGAATGACAAAAAGAGAATCTTAAAAGCAGGAAGAGAAAGGCAGTTAGTTACCTACAGGATTTTCCCATAAGACTATTAGCAGATTTCTCAACAGAAACTTTGCAGGACAGAAGGAATTGGCAGGAAATATTCAAAGTGATGGAAAGTAAGTACCTACAACCAAGAGTACTATTCCCTGCAAAGCTATCATTTAGAATCAAAGGACAGATAAAGTGCTTCCCAGACAAGAAAAAACTAATGGTGTTCATCGACACTAAATGAGTTATACGGGAAATATTCGAAAGATTTCTTTAAGAAGAAGAAGAAGAAGAAGAAGAAAACAGATCAAAAATATGAATAACAAAATGTTAATAACTACATATCTATTAACAATTATTTAAATGTAAATGGATTAAATGCTCCAATCAAAAGATAGGGTGGCTGAATGTATAAGAAAACTAGACCATGATATATGCTGCCTCTAAGAGATTCACTTCAGATTAAAAGACATACACAGACTAAAAGTAAAGGGATGGAATATTTCATAAAAAAGGAAACAAATAAAAAGCTGGGGTAGCAATACCCATACCAGACAAAATAGACTTTAAAACAAAGACTATAACAAGAGACAAAGAAGAACCCAGTAATCCCACTTTTGGGTATTTAGTTAAACAAACCCAAAACAGTACTTCAATGGGATATGTAAATCCATATGTTCACTACAGCATTATTTACAATAGGCAAGATATGGAGGCAAACTGGATGTTCATCAATGAATTAATGAAGAAGAGATGGTACACATATACAATGGAATACAATGGAATATCACTCAGCCATAAAACAAGAATGAAATCTTGCCATCTACAATGATGTGGATAGACCTAGAGGATATTGTGCTGAGTGGAGAAAGTAAGACAGGAAAATCAAATGCCATATGATTTCACTTACAGGTGTTATCTAAAGAACAAAACAAACAAAACAAACTCATAGATACAGACGTTTTGATGGCAGCCAGATGGGAGGGGGTTTGGGAGTTGGGTGAAAAAGGAGAAGAGATTAAGAAGTAGAAAATAGTCATGGGGATACAAAGTACAGCATAAAGAATGTAGTCAATAATACCGTAGTAAACATGTATGGTGTCAGATGGGTACTAGATTAATCGGGGTGATCACTTCGTAAGTTGTAATGCTAACTATAATTGAAAAATTAAGAAAAATATATTAAAAAAAAAAAAGTAGGTGCAGAGAAGCAGAGATGAGGAAGGCAAAAGGAAAAGAGAGGAGAGACAGCCAGAACTGCCAAACAGTTCTTCAGTTTCAAAGAAGTGCAATGCACACCCACTGCTGGTATCCTGAGGAGCCTACTGCATGTCTCTAATAAATCCTCCTGTGCTTGAGCTTGCTGAGTGGGCTTCTGTCCTGTGCAATCACAAGCATCCCTAAGATACTGTGGTAATACTATATAAGACGAACTGTACCTTTTAATCCATGGCCCTAAGGACTCTACAGATAATCAACATTCTTTTCCCTCACTTTTCCTGTAGTCCCTCCACCTCGTGCATGGTATAAGGGCAATATATACCTCTAATTTTCAAATGGGAATAGTTAATGACACAAAGAGGTAAATAAGATGTTCAAGGTCATCTCAGAATTTGTAGGGGCATAGCTGATAGCAGAATTTCAGATTTCTTATTCCCAGGAGCCTGAACTAACCAATAAACCAGCTGCTTCCCTTGATGTAACTAAAGTATGCCAATTATCCAAACTGTGTAGAAAACATTGACCAAAACAGGGGTTAATTGGACATTGGTTGTTTTAATTCCATAATCAGCTCTTTCCCTGAGCTACCCTGGGCGTGAATAACATATCTTTTGCAAGAATGGGAAGGAGGCCAGCACAGGCCATCTGGCTGAACATGTCCTTTCATCACGTTATCCCTGCAGCTGTGAAACTTACTGATGTTGAAGAACGTCACAGTTTAATTAGTTTTATCATTTCCTTCTAATCTATTAAATTTAAAAGTAGAAAAATCTTTATTTTCATATTAGCCGAGCAGTTTAACTGATTCTGAAGTCACTACATGAACGTGTATATTCTATACACATGTTTGTGTGCACAAGAAACTGAAGTTTTCTGTTGTTAAAAATGATTTCTCATATTTAAAAAATGACAATTTATTTAGACCATGGCCATTAGAAAAGAAATAAAGACTCATTATTCTTTTCACATGAAAAGTAAAACAAAATATTGGTCTTCCTCTCAATCAAGAAAAAAGGAACAATGGAAGAACACAGGTAGCCTATTTCCTTGTCCATTCTTGATTTCTTTCACATTGTAATTTTGCCAAGATGACATAAATCTGGACTATGAAACTCAAGAGCACTTCTAACACTTCAGAGTCAGAGTTACATCCATTGAGTGGGTTAAAATTATGACCTTAGTGCCAGGAGCCTAAGGCAATAGTCAAGAGTTACTCTAGTCCTTAAGCATGTATTCCCATTGAGTGAACTACTTCTTACTCAATCCCTTCCTGCATGTCATGTAAAATGTATCTTCCTATTGACAGGAAGGACCTGGGTAGGATCAACAGAGGGAACTCAATGAATCTGGTCTTATGGACCAAACCCTGGAACTCTGGGGCTAAGAGAGAGAGAGAGAGTGAAGAAAGAAAAAAAGTGACCATGTGCTATTACTATCTTTTTGTGTCTCACTTTACTCATTGAAAACCAGGTGGTTCAATTAGCTTCTCCTTAAGGTTCTACTGCATCTCCCCAGGCTCTAATTATTTTAGTTCCTTAAAGTTTCTCTTGAGAATATTTTTAGTTTAGCTAAACTTAATCATTCCACTTTCTTTTCTCCATCTTCTAGGATTGATACTTCTTTAAAGAGTAATCTCACTCTAGATGGAATAAAACGCCTTTTTTCATCTTTCTCACCTGCAAAAGGGAGACTTTGCAAGCATCGTTCCTTTTTTTAATTTTTTTTTTTTTTTGCAGTTAAGCTTCAGAGATAATTATCATGGATATCAAAAGGAAATAAAAATACAGCTGACCTTTGAACAACACAGGCTTAAAATGCATGCACCCACTTACAGGCAGAGTTTTTCAACAAATATACAGTCAGCCCTCTTTATCTGCAGGTTCTACATCCAAGGATTTAACCAACTGCAAATGGAAAACAGCATTTTCAATCCCTGGCTGGGAATCCGCAGATGCGGAGGGCCGATTATGTATTGTTCTATTCCGTTTTATGCAAGGGACTTGAGTATTCACAGATTTTGGTATCTGTGTAGGGTCCTCAAACAAATCCCCCACAGATACTGAGGGACTATAGTCAAGTTTCCGGAAAGTCAAAAGTTACACTCATATTTTCAATTGCAAGGGGCGGAAGATGACTAAAAATATTGTCCATTTACATCTGAGATGGTACAAACAAACCTCACCCAGGATTAAAAAGCAACTTTTTTTTAAGAACTCCTCCGCTTCTTTAACCAATATCTTCTCCTCTATTCTGAGTATCCTGCAGCACCTAAAGGAATTCGGCCTATTTTTGAAATAAATTACAAAGGGAAGAATATCCCTTAAACAATATCACTCTAACCTAATGCTTGAGTGAGTTTTTTGGTTTATGATATACTCATCGAAATGGTTGATAAGTTGATAAGTTTCCATTTACATAAGAGAATACCATTCAAACTTTAAAAATCAAAAACCTAGTATTATCCCAGAAGAGTCTAACGGTAAACAGGAGTTTGCTACAAAATAATTACCAAAGTTGACTTTACCAAGTAAAGTGTCTTTCCCCCTCACCTCGCAAAAAAGTAGGTACATTACCAAAATGTTCTCAGGTAGAGTGACATAGGGGAAGGAAAAAAAAAACCTCCCTCAATACACTTAAAAAAAACTAAAATGTACTAAGAAAAGTCCCTATATTTAGCAATATTTTTGTCTAAATATATTATTTGGTAGCATAAACACTGTGAAGTAGAACTGACTAGAATACACTGTCAGAATAAAAGGGCTAGGTGGAGGTTGTACAGCAAGAGAAATGGAAGAACAAAAATCATAGATTAAAGCATGCACATTGGAACAAAACTCAGTAAGAATATGTCTCAAATCTCTAAACTATATAATCAATCAAGAAAAATGGTCATTGGATAGTTGATACCAGTCAAATCTTATTAGTAATATTATTACTAGGAAAGGATAAACATAACTAAAACTTCTTAAAATCTGTTTAATAACCAGTTTTTAGTTATTAAAAAAAAATGCCAACAGGAAACACACTTCTATAATTGTAGAGGGTAATATTTATATTTTGTGGTGTTAAGTATTTATACTTTCGTGTTATCAGTGATGAGCCTTGGGGATAAAAGATGATTGGTGAATGTAACAAGCTAAAATTGAGAGTAACAACAGAAAATAAGGACTGAGAAACTTGACTTCGTAAACTGTTTTACTGTACTGGCTACTCATAAGACTAAACACCACTCTATCAAACTAGCTATCAATCTCAATAATTTAAAATGAAGAAAATCTAAGAGTCAGATTTTCCACAGTTCACTTCTGAAAGAGCTTTTATTACAACTTCCAACAAACTGTATAATCAAAAACTACTTCCAGCTTTCATTTCTAAAATATACCAAGAGCTTTAAAAACAGTAACACTGGGGCTCATCCACTAGCTCTGTAACTATCATCATAGTATGTATGATGCAAACTAATCTAATCAGATGGTTATGAAGATTAAATAAAGTTTTATAAAATATCCAACACAAATCTTCTAGAAATGTTAATTTACTTTTAACCTCTTTGTGCTACTTATTATTTATATATCTAGTAGATACCGATGATCATTTACACAACTGTTTTAATATAACTTTACGCTAATTAGACAAAATCTATCTTTTCTAAAATCAAACAGTATCATGAAAACTAAAGTAAGTAGCACTACAATGTTTTGGATACGCAAATATTTTAAATAAGCTTTTATATAATACTACTACATACCAAGTATCTGGCATATTTAATTCCTAATTAACAGAATCTGAAATCTAAAGCAGAATCATATATTTATGTATTTTACTATGACTTGGTATGTTAAGTTACATGACATTGCTTAGCCAAAATAGGCCTATTGATTCCACTATTCTACTAATTCACTGTTTATAAAAATCATTAAAAAGCAAACTACCAGATACTTATGCTATACAATGAGAGCTTCCAGGAGTACTATCTGATTTAAAAAAAATTTTCAACTAGAAGAGATAAAATTATTAATTTACCTAAAAGTATCAGCTCTGTCAGCAATAAAACAGTGATTAACTTTAATGTCACTAAAAAAAGTAATTTTTTAAAAAAAACTTTAAAATTCAAATCTTGAAGACTTTAAATTTCAAATGGCCTTTGCTTTTTACAGTGAAAAATATGGTGACCATGTAAATGCTCACCAGAATTCTGTGAAAATAAATTTCAAAGAGATCTAAAAAGTGGATAACAATCTGAAGCTAAGAGTTCGAACTCTGAATCTTAGTTAAGATATTAACTTGTCTGAGAGTCTGAGGATAACGTTACCTTATTTAACAGGGCTGTAAAAAAGATTTAGTGAAATAAAACATGTAAAATACATAGCATTGTGGCTAGAATCCTCTAAGTATTCATAAATGGAAGCAGATTCTACAGCAAACAAATTATATTTTTCCCTCTAGAGCAAAAAAAGCAAAAACAGTTTTAAAAAAACTAAACTATGGTACATCCTCACTAAACACTGTTGATAGGTTTTAGGAAACTTTGACTTTAAGTGAAATGACATATAATGAAACTAATTTTACCATAGGCTAACTAATATAAACAGTAAGTGAAATATCCTATGGCATATTTCTGGTCACAAAAACTTCACCAAACTTCTAAATAAAGATGTAAAACACTTCTAATATTAAACATTGAAATATGTGTTAGCTATGTAAATATATAACAAATATGAACAAAAACAAGTAAGAGAATTACTTTCTAGCCCGCTTATTCCAGTTCAGGGCCCTGTAATGGCTCCAGTGAATCTAAGCTATCTTATCTCAAGTCATTCAGTGTCTTGCTCATTACACTGACTAAGGTGCTGTACAACAGAAATGTAATGAGAACTACAAATATAATTACATTTTTTAGTAGTTATATTTTTAAAAAGTAAAAGTAAATTTAAATATATTTTATTTAACACAATATATCCAATATATTACAGTATCAATATGAAATCAATATAAAATGATTAAGATATTTTACATTCTTTTTGTCATATTAAGTCTTCTAAATTGGTGTGTATTTTACACCTAGAGCATATATCAATGTGGCTCATGGCTGCTATATTAGACAGTATTTAACTCTAGCTAGAGATTTTCTGTAGTTCCAGAACAGACTGGTCTTTCCAGGCCTCTAGCCTCTACATGTATGTATGGTTCCTTCTTCCTGGAAGGCTCTTATCTTGGCTGTTCCTTTGCTCCCTTCACCAACAAAGCTTACATATCATCTCCTAAGACAAGCCTTTTCCAATGGCTTTAGGTAAATGGGTCTCCCTATTTAATCCCTAGCAGAGCACCCAGGAGATCAGAATTGTTTTAGAACTTCTCTCATTCTACAATTTTTTTTTTGCTTGTTTTTCCTTGCTTTTTTAATACTTGCTAATTGCCTTTCTTCTACCACAACATTGTAATTGTTGCTCCATGAGTCAAGAATTAGTATTTTTTTTCTGTTTGACACAGGCACATTTGAGGCATTGAATTTTTGCTAAGTTGCTATCCATACATATTCTTAGTTTCTCTCTTATCACTTAATTCTATACACAATACTGAAAAACTGGCAGCATAAGAAATATAAATACAATTACTTAAATTTATCATGTAAACCAAGATAATTACAAGATATAACTTTAATACTTCTGATTTTCGAGCAATACGATTTTAAAAAGAATGAAGAAATAATCACGTCATTTAAAATTATAAGTACTATCTCTAAATGAAAAAGTAAAACTTTATTTAAACTCAGATCAAATCATAGGGCATTTCTAATATTCTCTTTTTCTGTACCTTCCAGGGAAAAGTGTTAATTGCTGTTTATTCGTCATTCACATTTGCAAACTCAGATCACCTCAGTCTCCTAAAGAGACTCAGTCTACAAAAGCCTATAATTGCTAAGTAATTTCTATAAAGGGGTAAAAGAAAAGCCTGAAAACTATGAGTGACATCTGAAGCTATATTTTTTTAGCTAAAATTTAAACAAATTAAACATTATGTGCTCTAGATTTTCATTTTCCAAATTATTTGCTATAATTCTAAAACGAGATCCATGATTCACTTATGCATTTTACACTGTGAGGTGGAAAGGCGGTAATTGCAAATTTTGCATAGTTCTTGATACATATTTTAATAAAGTCAATACAAAGGCAAGGAGTACGTACATACTTTTGAGAAGATATCATATTAAAGTTATAGACTTTTTTTTGGTTGAAATGTGAAAGTAAATGACTGATAAAAAATAGGAGTAAGAGTTATACACAGCTTCATCATGTTGTATATAAAGATGAAAAGTCTGTATCATTCATTTCCAAATATCCAAACAGCACTACTACATCCTATTATGGTTACCTAGTCAAGACCTCTGTTATCAATAGTGGTGTAAAGACTACATCTGCCATAGGGAATGGCTATCTTATATTCAGACACACAAATACACACACACACACACACACACCCCCCCCTGATAACAAGTTATCAGATATGTATACATAATGATCCAGGCAACATACATGTGTCTTCTCATTTAATCTTCATACTGATCTAAAGAGCCAGATAATCCCATTTCTGAAGATGGGCAGACTGAAGATTAGAGGTTAAATAGGTTGCCTGAAAACTGTGCTCTGTCCAACTGTTGAACCAAAGAGCTAGGTGTGAAGCTTTCTTTCCCCCCACTAAATACAAGGAAAGGCTTAAAAACAGGCCATCTCCTGTGACTTGTAAGCTTCATATAAACTTATTTTAAGCATGAGACAAGACAGCCAGTTCCTGAACCACACCTCTACTACCCACTAGTTTCTTCACTGCCTTGCTCGTTTCTCCGCTGGAAATAAAAACCTAGTTGTGAATCTCAGCCCAGTTGGATGAAGGCAAGTCTAGTCTTGTTTGGCAATGATTTTTGTATGGACCTTCTCAGCCTTTAAATTAGATACCCATTGACATGTACTGCTGGGACCTATCTGTAAACCCCAACTCCACCTCTGGAATCCAATCTTTCCATGAACAATGTGAATTAAAATATTTCTTGCATTTGTCAATTTGGTATTTAATTATGCTTGAAGGAGGCCATGCCTAGCTAGTATCACCCCTTAGAGGTCCCTCCTTACCCAGCAATAGACTAAGCTGGCTGTCCCCTTTCTCTGCTCAGTTAAACTACACTATTAAAGAAAATACTGCATATAGTATTAACTTTTAAGAGACTTAAGTATATTTTAAGTATATTTATTGTGATTGCACTATTCATAAGTTTATTCTAACACAGACATGATACCATAATTTTATATAAATCTTTTTCTTATCTTTTTTAAAAGTGATACCCAATATTTTGTCACTCTTCCCAGTACAAAAATGCATGGATCCACAAGATCATTCAAAGGGAGCAATCCGAGAGAGAGAGAGAGAGAGAGAGAGAGAGCGCGCGCGCGCGCGCACAAAATGATGTAATATCAGTTTGCTTCAATTTATGACTTATTTGAGTATGAATTAAATTTTACTGTAGCTCTAAGTATAAGATTTGGCTAACATCAACATAATTATTATTTTAGAAGATTAAAATTGGGTAAAAGTGACATCATGCAAAAAAACAATCACTTTTTATTAAGGTAGGCAGAGTTTGTGTTTTAGCCCTACCTCAGCTACTAAATAGTTTTATAACAGTGGCCAAGTAGCAATCTAAATCTCAATTTTCTTGTTTGTTAAATGTACTCTTTATAGTAACTGATTTCTAAGATTACTACTGTTCAAGCACTCTGGTCCAACCGTAGCTAATGTTGGACACCAAATAATAAAAACATTTGCTCATTAACTGAGTCTACAGAATTGTCATCTACATGTTTAAAGCTGTCCTGAGTGACTTCCATTTCATGGCTTAAATTAATAGTCATAATGACATGCCAAACATGTTTTCTCCATAGACTTAATATACCTAGATCTCTTTGACTAAAGTTAACATGCAGTTTTCTTAGATGTTCAAAATAATTTGTTGATATTGGTTAATATAATGTACTTATATCCATAAAATAAATCTAATAAGAAAGAGATTTCACAGCTTTAAAAAAAATTCAACATTACAGTAGGTCAGCATAAGAGGAAGAAAGATAGAGGCAATTTGAGGTGAAGAACTCTAAGCATATTAGTCTAGACATGCTTGTCTATGTTTGGAGAAAAAAACAATTTAAGGTACAGTCATCTAAATTACTCTGAATGTAAAACAATTCTATAAACATGATTCTTAGGCTGATTCTAAAGCACAGAATTCCTCTTCCTTCGACACATAGAATATTTTCAGAAGAAAAGCTGATGCTCAAATCTCACTACCATAAACACAGCACAAATTGAAATGATAAAGAGACAAGAAAGAAAAACGTGGGATGGGAGCGGGGGGTTGTTGGTTGAATGTTCTTTAGGTATATGACCAAGAAAAATTTATTAAGCAGTTATTAAGTGCTAGGTATAGTGCTAAGCACTGTGGATACTTTGATAAACAACAACAACAACAACAAAATCAACCTCCCTCTTGACCAAAAGAGTAGGACAGTAACAAAAAGAAAATAAAACATAAATATCAATTTCTTTTACATGGTATTCCCTCCTTTATCTTCCCATTCTGAGTTGGCTAAATGTTAAATATATGTATGCCATGATTTCTTTTTAAAGGGTGAAAGATTATAAAATTTTCAAAATTTGTAATTACAAAATTAAAAACTAGAAAAAGTTTAGGACATATTTTATTCTAGAAAATTAAATATTTTGATTCTTAGTCATGGTTTTTCCTCTTGATTTTCTTGGTTTACATTTTTTTTCAATAAAAAAGCTAAATGTATAAGAATATAGTGCTAATCATTTTGATGCCTTATATTCAACTGAAAACATATTTAATAATCTTACTTTTGCTATCGAGTTCAAAAGTTCTTTGAAAATATCCCCTTTCCTTTATAGATTACATGACCTCACATAGCTAATTTTAACAAATGTTTTAAGTCAGGATTTGGTATGTTTGTGTTCGTTATTTACCAAATGCTTAAAAGTGTTTCTCCATTCACCTATTTTCTATAAATGTATCTGGGTGCAAGTCCATCCAATGTCCACGGCCTCTGATTACACTGATTTTCTGTATCAGGATCTTTTTATGACATATAATAAGTATGTACAGAACAATTATTCGCATAATTTAAATGGAAGTAAAATGTAATTTTAAAAATGTAAAACCATATACTAATTTCAAGAATGTTAAAGTAAATAGAAAACAACTTTAATTTAATCAATGAGCTATTTTGCTTATTCTCTCTCCTAAATCGAGTACTCCGATTATCATCAGGATAGGACAGGAACAGAGAAGTCGAGGGGCACTTGTAGTTCACATGTGACAAGCAATTTAGACAAGAGGAATTTCTCCTCCCCCTTAAGAGTACAGATTTAGAACCTAAAAAGCACAGCTACAAAAACATTCAAGAATGCCTGAAAACAGCAAGAGATCAAATCCCAATCATAGATATTTCAATCGTTTTGAGAAATATTAAAACATTTATTCAATTTATATTAAGGGCAATCCTAAATTTTACACTCCAAGTGTCTATGTGAAAATACATTCACAGAATTCAAAAGAAAAAAAAATGTTGCAATTTCCTTTCCCACAGCAGAATCAAACTATAAAATGTTTACACAAATGAACTAGTAAAAAATAAAGTAAAAAATATATTTCTTAATTTCCTTAATACAGTTTAAGATGGTATGCGATTTCTCTTTTTTTAAGTGAAAATCTCCTTCCTATTCTCTGTACCAGTTATGTAGGATCTTTAACAATATAATGTATTGAAAAATAATTATAAATTATTCCCTAAACTAATTAGGTCCACGACCACCTCTATGACTTCTTCCATTTATCTTGTGGTTAAAATCTTACAATATTAGCTTGAATTTCATCTCTGCCTCAAACGTTTCAAGCAATAAAGTAGATTAGTGCCTCAGAACACTTTATAGGGTTTTGTTATCAATCAAGTTATGTTCCCAGTGACGCCTTCGAAAAAATTATCCTATTCGGATGAACTCTCACAGACTGAAGTAAACAAAGCTGTAGCCCACTGCTCCTGCATACTTTCCATCCATTTACATCATTTTTCTTTAGTTAGACTTATAGTACGTGCCATAGAAAGAGCTCATGTTAAATATTCCTGGAGTGTCACAATATGTAATACAATAAAACAGATTACAACCCTACCTTTCTTTTTCACAGCAGTGGTGCCAAGCACAGGTACACCGGAGCAATCAATTTGTTCTGCAGACAATAAGGCTTTCATAGAATACTAATGTAAAATCTCTTTTCTTTCTCCTTTGCCTTGACTCCCCAATGCCCGGGTCCCGACCAATGCAAGGAAGAGGGCGGTTTGTCTTCTGCTGAGATAACCACAACTACTAATCAAGTCTACGTGTACAAGGGAACAGGATTAAACCTCCACCAAGCTTGAGTCAGGGTTTGAGAGCGGCTAACACATACACAGCACGGTCAAAATTAAACACACACACACACACACGCACGCACGCACACACACACCATGCACATGCCATGAAAATACAGATGTGTCTACTTCAGTGAACTAATTCATCACACTTTACCACTGATAGTTTTTTTTTTTTTATCTCGGGAGCATAACATTACCTCCTGTTGAACTGAGGGCTTATATCCAACAGTGCCCAACAATAATTATGTTTTTCCAGAAATGAGAAACATGATCAGTATTCTGTGCATTAAACTGTTCACTTTTCAAAACAAAGCATCTTTCTAAATTTGATTATCCAATACAGTTTACATGGACTTATACTTTCAAGTATTAACATAGTGTTAATAAATTCAGCAAGGATTCTTAAGATTTTCCACTTAAAAAAGGTACCGTAATTTAATAGCTCAAGTCCACTTCTTCAAGAAAAGCATGTACATTACCAGTGATGAAAAGATGTCCAAAAGATTTTCACTTATCTTGAAGATTTTACATTAAGTATAACCCCAAGCTATTTAAAAAATATTTTCAGGTTTCAAAAATTATGTTAAAAAAAAAATAAAAAACCTTTAACATTTCATAATTATGGTAGCATGGTGGTATATCTGATCTTATAAATCCTGTTTGGAGGTTCCTTTCAATTAACCATTTTTGATGGTTTATTTTTACTTTATTCAAAATATGAAAGACTAAGATTATGACAGAAGTTGTTAAAATATTTTTTAAGAGCACACATTACCTCATTTTAATTTGCTTGCCTTAATTTTCAAATAACTCTTAAAAAGTACTGATAATCAAGGGGCTGCAAACTAGGCAATGATTAAGAACAAAATACATAACTGGAGAAACTTATGAGGAGGCTTCTAAACCAGCTCTATTTTCATGTATACAACTGCTTTAACACTGCTATAATATGTGTCTTATTTTGTACTTTCTTAAAAACAAACAAAAAAAAACTGAGCAGAAACAATTAAGAAATACTAGGGACTTCAATGAAGTATTGCAATCATGTTTAATCGATACTGATGCTTTTGTCCTTGACACACTGACCATGTCATCAGGCTACTGTCATGTGATATCATGTCATTTCCCCACCTGGCTCATGACCTTGTCCTCTAAATGACCTAAAGCTTCCCTCGAGTAGCAGGAGGCCCCTTCCCGCTGTCTCAGCAAGGTCGAATGGGTCAGCGTGTCCTCATCTATAATCCACCACCATTTGTCAGCAGGGAGGCTGGAGGAGGCAGGCTTGCTACAAGGGGAGAATGCCCAATTAGGCAGCTGTCACACAAAGCATAGGCTGCAAAATTATCCCCTGTCAAAAGAAAGAGCAGCTGCGGGTGCCAATTACAGCAACCTTTCAACCCTTTAGGTACTGGAAACTACACAGAAGTAAATGAAGAACAATTAGTGATAACAAATCGATGAATTAGGACAGTAAATTAGAAATTACTAGCAGGTGAGCCTGGGTCATACATGACATAAGGGCATACCACACTCCAGGCAAGGACAGGGATGCACAGAATCACACTAATCATTTCCTTGCATATAGATTTCCCCTCCAGCGTTTTCTTTTTGCAAACCTAAAATCCTTTAAGGTTTTTACACTCATAACCTAAAAGTGTATATACCTTTTTACTTTTCATGGAGGACCCAAATAAATTGTTTCTCGTCAGGAGGAAAATCCTTCAGACTAAAAAGTCTATTTAATTCTAAATTGTTCTTAATGCAATCTATCATGTTATCCCATCAAATTTAAGTGTGGATCAAAAAATCCAAAATGTCAGTTCAAATAATCACACTTAAAACAGTATCTATCTTCATAAAGTACTGGCCCTGATTCTATTTTAGTCACACTTACAGGGAAACATCTCTTTAGGAAAGCAACTGAGTATGAATTCTGAGAAAACTGTTATGCTAATACCATAATGTTGAAGTTAAATTTTCTACACGATGTGATTCTGTGTATAAAAAAACACTGCAATGTGTGCTTCTATATTGATATACATAATGAAAATATCAACTATAAAATTACTCTTTTAGATTATTCTGCTCCAATCCTATGGAGTCTCAAGCATAGAAAGCCAATTTACTTGGACTCTGTCCAACTAAGGCCTGATAGTTAGCACTGCAGGCAACAAAGGAGGAACAAAATGAGGAAACCGAGCTGCACAAAAGAGAGAGAATCCAATATGGCTATTAAGTGTTTATGGACATAGTTTCCTTGTGCCTTATCAAAGTTATATATATTCAGAAACAACTTTTTTAAAGTCCATTTCAAACTAAATTGACATTTTTTACCTTAGAAAAAAGCATGCGTCCTCCCTACATCGCTTCTTTAAAAGTTGAGAAATCTGAATGCTATGTGGTATAATTTCTAAAGAAGCAGGGGTAAATTGCTTAACTAGGATTCTAAATCACAAATGGGTAAAACTGAGGAAGAGAAGGTGAGGCAGTAACGAAGCATTTTGTTCATCCTTCTCCAACACATTATAAATGAATCAGTTACCAGAAGGAAAAGTTTATGATTCCTATTTCCTAGTTAAGCCATTAGATAAAATTTCTAGGAGATAAATATCATGAGGAGAATAATTCTCCATTAAAAGTTTATCTAAGAATTTGATTTATAATTTTCACTTTTAAAAAAAGGGCATTTCTAAGTTTTCTTCAATTTAGAATGCAACCTTCTAAAGTCAGACATAAAGAATTCAAAGAAATGGCAAGCAGAAAGAAATGAAAGAGTTAATGCCTTCAGAATTCAGCTTCCATCATACAAGGGTGACTATCTCTTTAAATAATTTAAATCCTCTCCATCAACTACAAAGCTGTTTTGAAGCCATTTAGCTTTGTTCTTTACATGTGTTCTAATTAAGAAATGACCTTGTCATCACACACACCAGAAATCCGGGATTATTTCCTATAGCAAAAATTCACAGAGCCCCCAAAAAAAGAAAAAGGGGGGGAAAAAGACTTCTTCCTCAGTTCCTCACTAAAGGAAGTTGTTGGTTAGCTGAATGCTGAAGCAGTTTCACCGCATAATTTTTTGTTGCTGAATGTCACAGGGCGGGTTAGTGTGACCTTGAGCTACATCAGCAGCACAGCAAGGGTCGAGATGCCTGCAGGCGCCCTTGTACTGGATTTGCAAGACAAAAACCTTCAAACTGGCTGAAGGACATCTTAAATCTCTTCAAAGGTTTTCTGAACTAATCTGGGCTGCTCTTAGCAGGATCTGTGCCAGTGTGAGAAGCAAAATTAAAAACAAGGTCTTTGACAGGATGTTGTCTCCTCTTAACCCTTCCCAAGCAGAATAAAACAAATCACAATCATTCTGGAGAGATGGTTTCCCTAAAAACACTCTTTCATAGCCAATTATGTAAGCAAGAAATCACAAAGGATGGAGTTGCTATTAGTACTCAAAACTTAACACTCCCATTGAGCTAACTGAAGAATTCAGGTGCAATTTTTTCTTGACCATATTTTCGTAGAGTGAACATACAACTTAAAGCTCTAGTTGTTATCTTTGGATTTGCAGCATATCTAGCTATAGGTTACATAAGGAAATATTTCCATTAACATTAACTTCATTTTTTTTAAGAATAAGCTTTTAGCTGGTTAAATCACAAACTTCACACATATTACATATAGCTCACTAAAATTACGGCAGGTAATAAAAACTACATCATACGTTTACTAAATTCTTTATTCCTAACAGGATATATACACTGTTAAGAGGGGGGAAAGAATCAGAATACAGAGAAAGGGAACCTATGTAAAAAAGAGCAAGCAATCTCAGTCTTGTTATAAGAAATCAGCATGACATTCTGTTATTGTGCTGTAGTATTTCCAATGTATGGACCAAAAGAGGACCAAAAGAACATATTAAAGTCAGCGGAGGGTATGACTCTTCCCTGGCAATGCTCTCAAAGTTTAATTTAGTAGCTATAGCTCTCAAGAAATAGTCTAGGAAAACGAACCACTATGATACTCAAAATGCAATATTCTAAAATCAGTGTATTTTCATCTATAACATGTTAATTAGTCATCATCAGCTACAACGCATGTCATGATTAGCGTTGTAAAGAGTATTTAGTGAGGTGTAAAATTTATTAAAGTCCAATAGGTTGCAAATTATCCCTTTAAGAAAAATAAGTAAATTCAAGACTATGCTAAATAACAACCACATTTTCACTCGAATTCAGAAATGCCTTCTTGAATGGGACAGGAAAAGGGTAAAGTAATACCTCGTAAACAGGTAACAGGTGAGGGTGAGTAGTACATGTAAATTCTTTAGTCATTATACAAAAGGAGACAGGAGTATTTACTGTGCTAAATGTTAAGGCCACAGTCTGTAAAAAGTGCTCTAGGGACACGGAGTGAGCAGTAACTAGGTTTTTAGTTTATGTGTGTGTACGTGCTCTAGGTGGTGGTCAGTGATGGTTAAAAATGATTACGCGCAGAAGAGAATGACAGCCATTTTAGGTTACAGAAATAGCACTCAAAGGGAGGGAAGAGCTGAGTGTGATACAGGAAGGGGGTGGTCCAACATGACTAGAGATTAGGCTCCAAACACAATTGGGACCAAGGACTTTGAATCAAGCCTGTGCCAAGAAGCTGGCCTTTATTTGGTAGGCAGTGGAAAGATTATGGGCAATGATATGATTAAATGCATGTTAAAAAACAAAAACAGAAGCTGTAGAGTTGTTAATGATTTGGAGAGAAGAAATTGAGATGCATTAGTAAAGAGAAGAAAACTGTCAAAATAAGGCAAGGGACGGAGAGTCGAAGAAAAAGATAACTCTGAAGGCTGGTTTGAATATTAGAAAGCAATTTGTATAACAAAAAGTGTTATAAAACAAGGTATTTTAAATAGATTTATTAACTCAAAAAATGATGAAGATAATTACTGTATCTTAAGCTTATGTTTGTAAAACACTAAGTTGACATGAGGTACAAAATTTAAAGAAAACTAAGAACTCTTGTAGAGGCAATTTAAAAAAGAGGCAGAATCAGATTCTATTGGAGATCTGAATATCTGACATTTCAAAAAATAATCTTCATTAAGTATCAGGAAAGGATTTTGCTTATTAAGGAAGCAACATGTACCTTTTCAGAATGGTGTGACAGCATTTTTCCCTTGGCTATAAGATAAAGGGAGAGGTCTGGCTTAAACCATAATGTGGTTGCCACAGCTAAGAGTTTCATCAAAAACCACTAATGAGAGTAAAATAACTCAGCCATTTATTGAATGCAAACTATGTTAGGATGCAAAATTAAAAAATAAAAAGTCTCCAAGATTTTATCGGTTTTGGGCTTCCATTTTATCACTTATAATGATAAACCCCGAAATTACAGCTCATACGATGACACCAACACATATTCAAAAGACCATGAGTAAAAATAACATTGTGCTGTCAGTGAATGAAGATGACTAGTAGCCATCTTGGTATTCCCATGTAGCTGACAGGTATACGATGCTTTCCCAGAACTCTCTGGGAAGACCCAGTACTCATGTAACTTGAAGAGAGTGGTCAAATACTACAGGGACTGACTGTCCTGCTAAGACCTCAGAAAGAATTTAACAGAGTATCAGCCAAGGTAAGAGGGTGGGAGTGAAAAAGAACAGGAGTCAGTAGAGCCAAGCAACTATCTGCCAAAGAGCAGACTGTACTCTCAGAAAAGGAGAGCCAGCATCAGGGATCAGATTGAAGCAAGTGGAGGGGAAGGTCAAACAAAGGAGAGAAGCAGCAAAGATTTCCAAGGGATGACTTCTCAGTGCTCCTGAATAAGTAAGCGTTACTCTGGAAAATCATTAAGAAAACGACCAAACCTCCAAAACCCCTAGAGTAAGAAGAATGATCACAGGAGAAGTATTTGGAGGTTCACAACTCATTAAAAGGACTAGCACTTAAAAGCCAGGGTACTGACAGCGCACAACTAGGAATGACCTTACCAAGTATCCACAAATAAAATGACTTCTTGAGTAAGCATCTCTGTCTCATAGCTGCCAAGCCAACACTGGTAATATGTTCCAGCACATTCTATGTCTAGACATTAATAGAAGGGTGGGTAATATGATAAGCCTTCCAGATATTTTTTTAAAAACCCAACAATTTACTAATCCACAAACACAAAAGCTAGATTACAATACTACAGAAATGAAAATATACAATATTAATTATTCTTTTGGCAATTAGACAAGTCATTTCCTGTAAAGCACCAGTTCTCGAAGTGTGGTCCATGGACCCCCAAGGGTGCCCATAATCCATTTAAGAGGCACATGCGATCAAGCCTACTTTCATAACATTAAACTGTTATCTGCTTTTTCGTCTCTTTATCTCATAAGTGTACAGTAGAGTTGTTCAGAGGCTAAATGGTATGTGTCACTGTACTGATGGTTAATGGAATATATCCTTGTGGATTCTTTAAAAATTTTTCTCAGTTTATATTTCTAATATGGTAAATATTGGTTGATGTGACTGTTATAAACAGCTCTCTTGAGTCCTCAATAATTAAGAGTATAAAGGGGTCCTGAGACCAAAAAGTTTGAAAACTGCTGCTGCTACCAAAGTCTACTTAAAGAGATTATAATCTTCAAATGAAATCTCTAGTTTCTAATTTTCAAAAATTTACACAATTAGGTCAGATAAATATTGTTCTCTGTGCAGAAATCTCTCCAAGACCCAAGTGGGAAAAGAAAAGATGATCTTTTTTAAAAGATCAGTAGACTTAAGCGGATATGAAATAACTCCCATCTTTGCACAGTCACTACTATTCTGAATTTACCATACAAGAAACAACAAATCCACAGATATTTATATAGAAGGTGCTCTGTGTTAAAAGCTGAAGATAGAGGATAACTAAGTGATAAGCCAGCTGTGAGTGGGCTCACAATCCTGTCAGGAAAAATATAATCAGCAAGATAGTGAGATACTACTATAAGAAAAGGAATGAATGAAGTGGAAAAGGTATTGAAGGGCCAATTCTGGGGAATGAGATGGGTAAAAAGACAGGGAACACTTTTCTTAGTGAAGGCACTCCACTGAGGTGGCATGTACACTGGCCTCTAGCAATAACCAAGTTTTTGCCAATTGGAAAAGAAGCTAAAAAGCATCCTTTAGGTAGTGGGAGAAACAGCAGCCCCAGAAGGGAAGCATAGCAGCATATACTGTTTTAGAATGTTTAAGTAATCTACTCAAAAAATGAAAACTGCAAGTAATTAGAAGCTTTTATAGAATTTGATAAAGTAATTAGATGTCTGTTTAATTTAATGATGAAAGATTGGGACTTATAGTTTATATACCTTTTTCTTAATTTCCAATCTGTCACAGTTAGCTTTCTAAAAACATAATAAAAGTAATTAACTTAAAAAATAAAACAAAAACAAAAAGTGGTCCTTCACTACAGATATTTTGAGAAGCTTAGAAAATAAGTGGCAAGATGGCAGGAAGGAGGAGTGGCAACGGCAAGAGATAAAGGTGTCAAGCTAGAAGTCTATAAATTTTACTATTGACAATCTTCCTATAAGTAGATGCAAAAAAGAAAATAAGTGAGGTTTAAAAATTATTAGTATATCTCTCATCCAGAATAGTGGAATTCTAGCTATCTAAATAAAATGCATAATAAACTCTATTGTCAGAATCGCACTATTTCAGTTGTGCAAACCACAGACCACAGAGCAACGAGGAGAATATTAGGTTTGGCACAGTTAATTTAACTGCAAAAAATCACGGTCTGTGTAAGAAGAGAAAGGGAACTGACACTTTGATCAAAACCTTTAAAAATTATTTTAATTATTTCATTTGAAACCTTTCATGGGAGAAGAAAACATCTGAGTTGACATGGAAGCTTGGCACAGTGAGAAATCTCCCCCCCCCCAAATGCTGTTAGTTATAGCAATTAAGATATTAAGTAAAAGACTTAAGAAAAATCAATTATCTGAAGACATCAAATTCACAAAAAAGTTAATTATATTAGTGTTTTCTATTGTAACAGTAAATTAGGATTGATTAAAGAAGACCTGTTACTTCTCTATGGTCATTACGTGATTGGGATTGCTGAATTATTTTGATCAGAGAAGTGACACAAGAAAATTGGAATTTTAGGAAGATCTAATGGCTATGAGAGACTGGAGCATGGACATAAGAGACTTAGCAGCACAAGTGCTCCAGATTAGAAATGAACTCTGAACGAAGACGTTGGCCATGGGGAAGAGAATTAAAGAGTAGTTGGAAGAAGCCATGTTGGAAACTAACAATGAATTATTTGAGCTAAGCAGCTGTCCAGGTTTTCCATGAATCCAGGGAAACATCACTTAGACAAATTATTTATGGCAATTAATCCAACTAAAATGACCCACCAAGATTCTGGATAGATCTGGATTGATTGTTTCACTAGTATCATGTTTTCACTGAAAATCTTGAGTAGGAGTTTAAACACTTTTTCAAAGTGTTATTTCTTAAATTAAAAACATTGCTTTGAGGAGTATTTTATAAAGTTTGAGCAAGGCATTCCACGTAGACCCACTTTACCAACCTGTTAACCCAATCTGTTAGAACCAGCTGAATGCCTGGCCATTTTTGTCTCTTTAGACAGATTCTTCTATATCTGACACAAAAGTTTTGGCACTTAAGCCATCTGTTAAAACAGTCATCAACAATTTAGTTGAACTAGAAAAAAATGTAAAATAAGGAACTCTTCCCAGTAAGAAATTATGAGAAAGAATAAGCAAAACTCCACTTAAGTCAGAAAATGAGTAAATTTAAGTAGTTAAGCTAAATTGATTTAGTCAATTATCTAGTTCCACCTACATTAGTCACTGTTTTTTGTATATTTATCAAAATTAGCTAATAAATATTACACTGAGATAAACAGAGCATAGAAAGTATATGGAGTCTTATAAAATATAATAAAGGGTGATTTTATTTTGTTAGTTAAATGAGATAACTATTTCTTCCAAAATGGGAAACTAACAAGTGAACAAGAGAAATCTGGCCTAATAAACTAAGAAGCTTTATAAACACTTCATGTGTTCTAAGGGTTGCAATATTCATTTCATCAAATTCTTGTGCTTTTTTTTTCCTAATCACCCCCTTTGGCCTCTCATTCAGATGGACGTTACTACACAAAATACAAAATGTAACTATTTTTGGAATGTAGCCACATGATAAACTATAATAAAACCTCATGAAATATATTACTTCAGTCCATATATTCTACTGAATGCAAGTCTCCTGAGAGAGATCTGCACGCGCGCGCACACACACACACACACTCCTTCTTTCCGCTAATAGAAGTCTTACTGAAAGGATTATATATGATTCACTTTCTCCAAACTTATGTGACTATGGGATGCTCATCCAAAGGATAGAACTGTTTAATAAAACATTTTTTAGAAAACATACACTTCACATATTTACATTTAAAGTCCTGAAATATTTTTAAATGTGATATATCATTAATAATTAATTTTTATATGCTTTCAAAGTTCTTCGCTGTACATTCTAAATTATCTGTCTCCTTTTCTATATGGGAGAAAGATCTAAATTTAATCATTTTCAAGGACAACTTATTGGCTATGTTTATTTACCAGCTATCTATCTACGACATATTTATTCAACTGTCGTACATTGTCATTGGTTATTTGCTAAAACAAGCATGTTGACAAATTAAGAACAACAACAAACTATATCTTGCGAGTAAAAAGAATATGTATGGTTACAATTTTCATTTTAACAAAATTAAAAGCTGAGAATTAGAACTCAATATCAACTGTGGTTCATTAAATATAAAAGCAGATTTTACACTATCAAACAGTCATAAACACATAATTATACCTGAATGAAAGAACACTTACTATTTACAAATAAGTCTGGTTGATTTAAAATTTCAATTTTGGAGAAGATAATACATGACTATGTGAAGAATGACTAGCAACCAAATAATTACAAATACTTTTATAGTCTTTATTTGATAAAGGTTTTAAAGATTTTCTTTCTTTTATAAGAAAGAATACACAGAGTGATTAAAATAAAAGTAGAATGAGTAAAATAAAAATTTCATCATTAGGTTTTCTGAATATAATCAAAATGGTGAATAAAAAAAGGAGTACTATCACTATGCCAACCATATTATGCCTATAGTAAAAGAAGAAAGTTGGCTCAAAACTGCCTTTCTGAACCTTCTGAAACATTATGGCCCATTAAAAAAGTTTAGGACATTGTATCTGCTTTTTCTCTTCTGACCAGAGTTTTCAGCTAGCTAATTGAAAGTAAACTCTTCACTACTGATAAGCACAATAATCAATCACTGTGTCTTTTCCCAGTTTATTTGGAGTGCCTCCATCCAGGCATACGCAGCATAAGTCCAAGAGCTTAAGACATGAGAAATTCATTATAGGTTATACCTATACTAGAAAATAGGAGTGTTAATCCAAGTAGAATTAGTCATCTGTTTCTGTTGCATTGCTCACCCAGTTGTCTTAATCAGATTATTTCATCATTTCTCAGAAACGTTAATATGTTTGCCTTATGAGAGGTAACTATTTTATTTAATTCGAAAAGTAATCATTGACTTAGACTATAATAAGCCCGCAATAACCAAATATGCTTCTATCTTGCCTCAACACAATAATTAACGTTTTATCTGAAATTAGACTGTTATTTTGAGTTTTGAATTAACAGTGTTTTCTCTGGCTTTTAGTAAAAATCAAATTATTATCAACACAAATACTATTTATTTCAAGATTCCCAACCTCCCTCTTCAGAAGTAATCTACATTTTAAATTCTCAAGAATATTTTTTGCATCTTTTTATGGCATTTAGCCTCTACTGTTTGATTAAACGTGTTTATTAATATTTATTTTATATTTATTTTGTATTATGTTGTATTTATTAGTTTTATATTTATTTATATTTATCCTTTCCCGGTAAGTTCTTTAAATATAGGATTGTATCTTACTCACTTTTTTAAAAAACTACATTACCTAATGAAATAATTTGCACAGGTAAAACAAAAAATAAAAATCTGATGATTACAAGCTAATTTATAACCAATAAAGGACTATCTGAACTATATTAAAATCACAATGATTAACCCTTAAAAACTCAGAAAAAATATTCTCACCATCTGTCTCTAAGGTTTGAGTCTCTGCTTTCTGAGAAAGGAAACTGAGAAGGCTGTTGAAAAATAGTTCTGACGTTATCTGGAGTCTTCAGATTCCCTGCTCCTTCTTCAGTCTAGAGTGCATCTTAAGAAGAGAAAAAAGATAGTTTGGCATCTATTCCAAATAAGATTCTGGAATGTGTTTTGTAAAGTTCTGTAAAGTTTTCCCAGTATCTTTTCCTCGTTCAAGCTCAAAGTAGAAGTAGTCATTTCACAAGAGAAATATGGATTGTTTATGAAATACAAATTGTTCATTAAAGAGAAGCAACGGATCTTTGCTTTCTATACATTAACTTGATAAAAGTAGATGCTTCAAAAAGCAAACTGTAAAAAATGTTTATAGTTGCTATGACGATATGCTCATTAACCTTTGTTAATTTCAAATTTTTCCATCAAATTAATTCAATTACATATAAAAATTCTAAATCTTCCCAAAGGTATATTCTGCCTCCTCCTCCCCAAAGGAAGTAAAAAAACAGCTACAGTTTAAGCCTTTTGTTTCAAAATACTACCTATGTAACCTTCCAGCACAAAATTTATAATAAATATCAAATGCCTTATGTCCATAGAAAGACTTATACACCAATGTCCAAAGCAGCTTTATTTTTTAATAGCCAAAAATTAGGAACAACTCAAATACCTATCAGTAGATGAATAAATTATGGTATGTCCTTACAATGGAATATTAACTCTTCAGCAACAAAAAGGATATAGTATTGATATAAACAACATGGATAAATGTCAAAATTAATTATGCTGAGTGCAAGAAGCCAGAAAAAAGGAACACAGTATGTGATTCCATTTACATAAAATTGTAGAAAATGCAAATTAATCTACAGGGAAAGAAAACAGATCAGTGGCTGCCTGGGTATTAAGGAAGGAGGGATTACAAAAGGTCATTATCTCAATTGTGGTGATGGTTTCATGGGTGTAAATGTATGTCAAAATTCACCAAACTGCAACCTTACATATATGCAACTTATTATATGTCAATTATACCTCAATAAAGCTGTAAAAAAAAAAAAAATTCTTACAATGTATGTGTCTATGTAGCAATTCTAAGTCTAGCAATTATCCTATTGGGGAAAAAAATGGCAATATGTACAAATATTTAGCCATAAAAATGTTATATGCATTATTTCTAATAGTAAAAATTTAAAAAAGCCATTAAATATCAAAAAGTTTGGAACTAGTTAAATAAATTATAGTGAGATAGATACTAGATAACCATTATATATTAAGTGATAAAAGCAGAAAACAACATTTATGTTCAGTATAATTGAATTTGTTTCAAGTGTATAGAAAAATAAATGCGGCAATTATTTATGCATTTAGAGGTAATTTTTTTATTTTTTCTTTTTGCTGAGTTATATTTTGTTTCTTTACAATAAACATATATTGCTTTTGTAATAAATGAAACATATTAAAGGATAAAAATAGCAACAGTCCACACTATGCACTCTCTAGCACAAGTAGAAAACAAGTACTCCTAAGAAGCAGTTTGGTACATATTACAGAATTCTGGGCTATCTATCATGTCACCCCCAACAACAACGTACCAAAGAGTAGACAAAAGGGCAAGTCTGACAGGATGAACTGGAATAATAATTAGTAAAACACATGCTTTACAAGTTACAAAGTACTTTCATGAACATGACCTAATTTGATCTTCATAACTCAGTGAAACAAGCAGAGAACATATTATCCCATTTTCTAGAGTGGAAACAGACAATGAACAGGGCTGTGAAGTGTCATTCCCCAAAATTATAGATCTTGGACTCACACTGGGCCTTGACTATAAATTCTGATAGGAATTCTAAAGAGTAGGGAACAATACCTTTTCCTGATTACTTGTAACTGGAAGGCAGTGATTTACACAAGAACTTACAAATAACTATATTTGCAATCAGATTAGTATTCCTATTAGAGTGTGCCATAAGCCTTGCTAATTTTCTAAATTCCCAGTACCCAACTTTGGAAGCTATACCCAAGGCAAACGCATCTTGCCCCTTGTCAACATGACTTATTAAACCACTGAAATTCAAGTAGAATGTAACTGTTCAGTTTTCCATTACATTCTTTCCTTCTTGGAAAAAAAACAAAGGTATCATCTTTTATTTTAAAGTTGTAAAAAGAAAATAATCATAACTACATTTATGAATGCTGTAAACAGTGACCTACAAGTTGATGTCAAAATATCTAACTTAACAGTATTTTAAAATACTACCTTTTGGGCCACATCTTTTTTGATATGTTTGTAGATAAGAAACAACCTCCAAATAGAGCATATTCAGTGAAGAAAACAATCAACTCTTGACAAGAGTAACCATCTTTAGAGGAACATTATTGAATTGGTCAGTATCTGGTGATAGGCCTTGAAGCATAAGGAAACTTTACACCTACCACTATTACCAACACTCCCAGGACTCCTATGAGACTTGAAGGTAATGATAGATCTCATTTACTGAGGAAGTTACTATGTGTCACACATTTTGCTAAGCCCTTTATATATGATCATCGCATCTCTATTTTATAGACAACGAAACTGAGTTTAAGTTGCCCCGAATTACAAACCTAATAAGAGCTTAAAGTGGCATATTTTCCTTCAAACGAAGAGAGCTTTGGTAGTTCTCAAGAATATAAATTCTGACTTTTCTCTAGTACTACCACCTACAATGGTCTCAATTCGAGCAGTGAAAAACACTTGGCAATGGTACACGAAGTTCAAGAGTCGACATTTTCCATGTGAAGAATTAAAAATCACCAGAACCCACAATTTATGTTTTGAAAAATTTTGAAAAAGAAGATTAAAGTTACAGGACTTACTTAAACTACCTACTTTCAAAACTTACCATAAAGTTATAAAGCTATAATAACCTTCGTAGTGTGATACTGGCATAGAAATCAAGATACAGATAATGAAACAGGATAAAGAAGCCAAAATAAACTCTCACATTCATGGTCATTTGATTTTTGACAAATGTGTCATGGCAATTCAATGGGGAAAGAATAGTCTTTTTAATAAATGGTGCTGGAACAGTTGGCTATTCACATGCATAAACAAATAAACACCTTTCTCTTAAAACACCCAAAAATGATAATTCAAAATGGACCATAGTTTGAATTGTAAAAAGTAAAACTCCAAAACTTCTAGAAGACATAGGAATAAAAGCGTGTGACCTTAGGTTAGGAAAAAATTTCTGAACTATGAAAAACAAAAGTGCAATCTATTTAAAAAAATTTAAAAATTGTGGACTTCATCAACTTCTTCAGAAGACATAATTTAGTTCAGATAAGCTCCAGAACGGGAGAAAATATGTGCAAATCGCATACATAATAAAGAAATGGTAGCCAGCAAATTAAAACTCTTCGACCTCAAGGATAAAAATAAAAAATGATTTTAAAAAATGGGCTAAAGATCTGAAGACATTTTACCAAAGAGACATGAATGTTTAGTAAACCCACAAAAAGATGCTCATCATTACCTATTAGAGAAATGCATATAAAACATAATGAGTAAAAATTTCAAAGGTTGGGGAAGACAGGGAGAAACTGAAATTCTCATCCAATGTTGATGAGAATGTAAACTGGCACAGCCATTTTGGAAAACAGTATGGTAGTTTCTTAAAATGTTAAATATACAATTATACATTTAACCACATGACCCAGAAATTTTACTCTTAGATATTTAAACAAGAGAAATGAAAACAAATGGTAATAGCAGCATCAATCATAATAGTCAAAAACTGTAAACAATCCAAATAGCCATCAAATGATGAAGGGAGAAGCATAAAGCGGTAACCAAAAACAAAACAAAACAAAACCACAAAATAATTCACGCAACAAGGATGAATCTCAGACACATAATGATTAATGAAAGAAGCTAGGTACAAAAGACCATAATTAAATTTATATATGAAATGTCTAGAAAAGCCAAATTTACAGGGAAGGAAAGTAGATCATCTCCTAGGACAGAAGGGAGCAGAAATTGATCGCAATGAGCATGAAGGAACACATGAGAGTGATGAAAATGTTCTAACACTGGACTGGGGTGATGGTAGCACATCTGAATAAATTGACTTAAAATCATCATACTGAACACTTAAAATGGATGAACTGTATGGTATGTAAATTATACCTCAATAAGGCTGTAAAAAAATTAAAAAGATATGCTCAATACAGAATTGCTTTAAAATGAATCTGATGAAAATAAGTTGTCATCTCTCTCATTATTTAAAATAATAATTTAAGATGAACCTAACACATAACATTATTCTTTAGAGAATGAAAAAGTAGATTTAAGATGACTATTCACCTCTCTCACACACAGCTGATAGGAATGTAAAAGGGTACAAACACTAAGAAAAACAATTTGACACTTCCTTAAATATATAGTTACCATATAACCCAGAAATTCTTACTCCTAGGTATAAACAGAAGGGAAATGAAAACTTATGTCTATACAAAAATCTGTATATGAATGCTCATAACAGCGTTACTTGTAACAGCCAAAACTGGAAACAACCTAAGAGTCCATCAACTGATAATAATGAATGGATAAACAAAATGATTTGTCCAACACAATGGAATGTTATTCAACCATAAAAAGAAAGTAGTGATACATGCTATAACACAGATGAACATTAAAAATTATTATGCTGAGTGAAGAAAGCTAATCACAAACAAAACAAAACAAAACAAAACAACAAAACAAAACATGTTCCATAGAATTGCATTTATGTGAAATATCTAGAAAAGGCAAATTCAAAGACAGTACATCAGTAGTTGCCTAGGACTGGCGTGGGGGAGGAAGGGAATGGAGAATGAATCCTGATGGGTTATGAGGCTCCTTTTTAGGGTCATGAAAATGTTAAAAAATTAGATGGTGGTGTTGATTACACACCTGTGTGACTATAAAGAACACACTGAATGAGTGAATTTCACTGTGTATGAATTATATCTCAATAAAGCTATAAAAATAATAAAGTCTTTTCACCTGGTATTTATTAAAACATCAAAAGTAATTTCAGGGTGCAAGTGTGGACTTCTAATTTGATTTATTTGCTTATAAGCATGTCTCCCATTTATCTGAGCAGGTTTGTTAGTATTCAAGTCATTGTGGCTGAATATGTCACTTTTTTTAAAAATCGACATTTTTATACATTAGTAACGAATAGAAAATAACACTTTAAAAATATCCAACAATAAAACATACATGAAGATTAAAAGTAACTTGCAAATACTGCAAGTGATGTATGGGGAAAATATATAGAAAGACATTAAATACAACCTAAATAAGCAGGATGACACACTATAGTCTTGATAGACAATATCATAAAATGACAATTCTCCCCAAATTGAACCAGTACATTTAATGCAATAACAATCAAAATCGAAAAAGTTTACAAATTGATTCTAAAACGTATAATAAAGCAGCAAAAGCCCGTAAAAGAAAAGCCATGACCTAGAAAAAGAATATGGTAGGGATCTTGCCCTACCTATACTGAGATTTGCTTTAAAACTGTATCAATTAAGTTAGTGAGCTCCTAGAAAAGAGACAAATTTGACTGTTGGAGAAGATACAAATCTTCACACATATGAAAAATGATATTTAACAAAAATTGATTGCAGATCACCAAAGACTCAGTCAATAATGCTGAAACAAATGGTTACTCATTTGTGGGGGGGGGGGGGAAGAAATAAGATTCCTATTGTATAACATATACAAAATAAGTTTCAGAGGGATTAATGTTTTAAGTACAGAAGGAAATATTTTCTAAATAAAACATGACTATTTTTATACCTCAGAGCACAGAAAACTTTCTTAAGACATAGAAAAGACTCACTCTAAAGTATGAATAAATTCAACTGCACTATAATTAAAAACTTCCATTCTCAACAAATATAAAAAAGGAAAAAATGAAAAGATTACCTACAACACCACGAAGCACACTGGCCCCCCAAAATCTTGGTATCCGGAGAAAGAGAGAGAGAGGGAGAGAAGGGGGAGGGAGAGGGCATGAGCATCCTATAACATTTATTTTAAGGATGGGCAAAACACAAAGGGGTTATCCCTAATAAAGGGTGTCAGAGCCCAACCATAATAATGCAGTCTGTGGGAGAGTGGAGGAAACAATGTGGTGTGGGTGTCTGAGCCCAAGCTCTGGAAAGGTGGTTTGGGGTGAGCGGGACTTTATTTACATGGCAGTGGTCCAACAATGTGTGTCAATGCATGAGCAGAGGGATGAGGGTGCTCATAAAAAAAGATGTGCCATGTTGTATAATGTAGGAATCCAAGTAGAGTGAGAGGGCTTCTACATGAAGGGTCTTTGGAGCTCAAACAGAATTTGTTAAATGGAGCGGGGAGTGCAACAGATATGGCAGATTGATTACATACGGTGAAACTGATCAAACAAGTAAATAAATGTAGGTAATGGTAGGCAAGTTTCTCTTGTTAGAGAGAAAATGTAATTTAACTCTATAGTATGAGAATGAAATTGGAGGTAGCAGTATGACTGTCTGATGAATGACAGGTCAAAAGAATACAGAAGCCCAGGTAGGTGATCACTTCATAAGTTACATAAATGCCCCATCGCTATGTTGGAGACCTGAAACTAATACAATATTGTGTATCAACTGTAATCAAAAAATTTTTTTAATTAAAAAGAAAAAAGAACACAGAAGCCAACTTGAAAAGGATCCCACTGGCCAAATCAGGTCAAGATGAGCTCAAAATAAGTAACGACAGTAACTGATTATAGCTTACCGAATAAAATACAAAATCACAAACTCGTATGATACAACTTAATTAATGGAATAAAAGTTTGATCAGGTAGGAGATGTTTACATAATTTCAAAGTCTCTCAACACAAAATAATTATTAAATACAGTGGGAAATGAGTAATTTCACAGTAGAGAAACATGGCAGATACCATCTTAATCAAATAATCCTAATGAACATCACCAATAATGGGTCAAAATGAAAATTGTGTGCCACCTGATAAGCTACAAAAAGACATCTGTGATATTGTCAATTAAGTATCTGTAACTTGCATCTAATCCTTAGGAAACAGCAAATAATATTAAAGGCAGAGACATTCTTCTACCAAATAACTGGCCTAAGGAATCTTAAAAAGTGCCAAGGTATTGAAAGTCAAAAAAAAAAAAAAAAAAAAAAAAAAGACTCAAGAATTGTTCCATATTGAAGGCAAATGAAAAGAAGTGATAATTAAAATGTAAGGTGTGATTCTAAACTGGATTCTCTTGCTATAAAGGACATTATTGGGATGACAGGTGAAAACTGAATGAGATATGAAGATTTGACAGTAGTAATGCATCAATGTTAATTTCCTGATTTTGATGGTTTTATTGTGGTTTATCTTTGTAGGAAATACAGTCGTTTATTCAAGGGTGATGGGGCATCAAATCAAATCTTCAGGAGAAAAATTTTCCTCTTTATTGTACTTGCAACTTTTCTGTGTTATTAAAACTTAAAATTATAAAAAATAAATTTATTTAATGCATAGTTTAGGTACATAATGAAGAAAAGACATAAATAAGCATTCTGTGAACGAAAAATACCAATGGAAAGTAATCACATGAAAATATGTTCAACCTCATTAACAATTAAGATCACAATAAGATGCCATTTTGCAGCCACTATATTGGGAAAACTTAAGAAGCCTGACACTTTCAAGTTTTGGTAATGATAATGGCTCAATGGGAGCTTCTGATATATTATAGTGGAATGTAAACTGGTACAATGACTATGGAAAATAATTTGGCATTATCTCGTATAACTGGATAGTCTCTACACTTCTACTCTTAGGTATATACCCTAGAATTTTGGACATATGCACCAGAACACACATAAAAGAACAATGACATTTGCAATTCTTGATATATATATACACACACACACGTATGTGTGTGTGTATATATATGTATATATGTAGATAAATATCATATATACATATATATGTATATATGATAGCTATACACACAGAGGTATCTGTTTTGATGTCTTAGTACATCATTACAGCAGTGATGTATTGATGTACATCAGTACATCAAAAACAAACAAAATGAGCAAACAAAAACACCCAACAATAACCCACATATCCATCAACAGGATAAGTAAATTCATACAATGGAATATTACTCAGCAGTGAAGTAAATGAACAACTACATATAACAAATATAAAACTACCACAATGAAATTAAAAATAAGTCTGAGACTACTTACAGAATGCTATCATTTTTACAAAACTTAAAAAGTAAAAATTAAACAGCATATTATTTAAAGATCCACATAATAAAATCAGTTATTACTAAAAAGAAAGCAAATGATTAATACAAAATTGAAGAATAAGAGGGTCAGGGAGGGTGGTGGGGCAAAGGCATTACAGGAGAGGCACATACTGATAGATACAACTTTATTAGTAAAGTTCTGGTTCCATATGGTGGGTGGGTTCTTGGGAGATCATTTTAAAATTGCACTTCATGACTTAAATATAGTCCTGTTTATATAATAAAATATAAGCTGCTATATTGTGGCATATCAATTTTATTTTGACAATATTTTTTAGATAAGCATCTTTTAATAATTTGCACACATGAATAAATGCTAAAACCCAGGCAACAGATTTTCCTAACTCCACTTTTTAAAAAACAAAAACAAAGGAGTATAAAAAGAGATGCACTCCAAAGAACTTGACAGTAGACGTGTAGATAAAAACTTATAGCTTGGTCAATCAACAATTGAGGCTAATTCATATCTACTCAATCTGGTCTCAGATAAAACTAGTATAAATGCTTGCTTAATTACTGCAAATTTGCAGAACTCTCTCATGGGAGGATGGTCATTTTGTAAAAATTACTTAAGAAACAGGCAAACTGAAGTAATTCAATATACACGGGTTCTGAACAAATGGTATTTCCCCTCTAAATATAAACTTTACCCTTCACTGGTCATATAAGCCAGCGGTCCTATATTAACCCTGATTGTCCAAAAGTGTGATGAGAAAAGACTAAACCATTTTAAAAAGCAACATACCTTTGCCCAATAAATAAATCCTTATATTTATTTGAGTTATTTTATCTGACAATACAATTATAACTCAATTTTCTCAATTTGAAATTATAAGTAGGGCACAAATTATCAAGCAATGCCTACTTCATGCAGTGTAATATTTTTAAAGTTTTTAAATAAATTAGAAATGTTAATGATGTTCTAAAAAAAATTTTCTATCTAAATATTTGAGTACCTATGAGAGGTACTTTATGAGGTGATCTCAGCATTTTATGTGATGTATACAGATTTAAAAATCTTAGCTACATTCTGAATCCTTGTTATACACAAATGAGTACAAAAATCTGGTTCAAAGGTATTTTGGGCTAACTCCTCTTCAAAAGAAAAGCCACTCATCCTGACATATATGTGTGTACACACACACACACAGGCATTGTATAAGATATCACATATACAATATATCACATAAGATATATTGTAGCAATTCTTTTTCTTGCCTTGGGTAGCTATTGAATAATATGCTAGAGCATTAATTATAGGCTGCACAATACTAAGGAAGTTGGGGTGAGGGAAGATAACCTAGCTGTTAACTATGCATGTCCTTTAGAGGGATCACTGCATCATGTCACAGAGTAAAGAGACATATAAGAAGTCCTTCTGGTATATTTCTTTTCTTATGTATATTTTTAACAAGGTTTAGGGCTTCAAAAATGAAGTATTAATCCAAAGAATAAATATGCTTAATATGCAATTTTTGAAAGTAGAATATAGTAGGCACTAAATAAATGCTTGGTATATAAATGCTTCTTTGAATACTCTATTTTAAAATTATTTCCTGTTTCCCTGTATTTGTTCAATGGAACATAAAATATCCCTCCCCATATAACAGTTTATTTCCCCATTACCTATTTTCTCCTTATTGTTGTTGTTTTTTGAATTTATACACTTTTAAGAGACATTTTCAATTATTAATGGCAAATCTCGTCCTTTTGAAAAATATATTGTTCTGTCCTCAAGAAATATTTCTATATTCAATTGTTTGACATCTCAAATTTAACATGTCAATATTCTCAAATTTAACATCAGTTACTGACATGTTACATTCAGTCCTATTCTTCCTAATCTCAGATAATATCAACTCTATTCTTCTAAATGCTCAGGCCAAAAACCTGGCTGCCATTCTAGGTGCCTCCCTTCCAACCTCCTCTCACAGCCCAACTATGATTCATCAGCAAAGGCTGTGCGCTTTGCCTTGGAAGTATCCAGAATCCAACTACTCCTCATTGTCCCATTAAAGTTATCACCATCTCTCCTGGATTAACAGCCTCCTAACTGCTTTCCTTGCTTCCGTTTTTAATGACCTTCGGCCTTTTTAACACAACTGCTAAAGTAATTCTGTGAACATATTATAATGAGTCACTGCTCTGTTTAAAACTGTCTAATAGCCCCCCACTCCACCTCACTTCCTGTGATTCTCCTCCATTCACCCCACTCCATCCATGGGGCTTTTGACTAGAATACTCTTCTCCCCAGATATGTGTATCACTAACTCCCTCACCAACTCAACCTTTATGCAAGTAATCTTCTTAGTGACACACCCCCTGCACATAATCTAAAATTTCATGCACCCTGTCAATGCCTAGATCTTCCATGCTCCATTCTCTGCTTCGAAATTTATTTAGCACTTGTCAAAAGATACCATAAAATTGAATTGCTTTATCTTATTTGGATATCTCACCAGTAACATAATAAGCTCCAAGAGGGCAGTATTTTTTTCCCTGCTCTATCCTCAGTAAGAGCAGCAGAATACTGTAAGCACTTAAAATATATATATACAGTGAATGAAACATGGCATCACTGCCCATATTTTATGATCTCATAAGACAGTTTGCAGAAATTAACAAAACTGTGAAAGACACTGTGGTAGCCCTCTCAAAGACACACCTCCCACTTCCTTATTTGCTGTCAGTAATGCTCACCCTCTTCCCCTTAGGAGGTGAATCCTGATTAAGTCAAGCCACTATGGCAAGTAATATTTACTCTGTCAATCAAGGGTTTAGGCACAGCCATATGATATAATTATGGCCAATGAAGTTTACTAGGAAATGTTTTCCTCATCTAAAAAACGAAGTACCATGGAAAAATGGCCATACTACAACCATGAATAGTGACACTGTCAAAACACTCAAGATGGAAGAGTAGAAAAATGGAAAATACCTATGTGTATTCTTGTTAACATCATTATGACAATTAAACAATTTTAGTAGGTCTACTATTACTTATATTTTAATTATCACAGAAACAGATTTCAAATATACTGAATGTCCAAAAATGTGTTAAGTCAAACTAAAATGAAAATGGATGCCAGGTGTTTTTCTCCTTTTATATAAACATGTCATATGATAATAAAACAAGATCTCTCAATGTGAGTCATATTTTTTCATAGGAATAATTTTATAAATAGTGTTTGTTGTTAATTAAGAACTGAAAATAAACATATGACCAAAACTAAGGAAGTTCAGATACAGAGCTTTAAAATAATTTAAATAATAAAATTATGCACTAAACCAACATATGCCTATCAGGTTCTACAGAACTATTAGTGCTCATCCAAAAGAAGGAAGAAAGGGAAGGAGCGAGAAAGTTGGGTTTAGGTAAGGAAGGATGGGAGAGGTTCCAAGGCCAAATAAAATCAGGATGCGATAAGTTAAACATAAATAATTATGTTTCCTTTGTGTGTGTACACACACAGGAAGGGAGCTAGGGTAGGGGTACGTTCATCAGTCTGAGACACTTCCTTGGATCATTGAAGTAATCTTAGATTAGAAAAGAAGGGGGTTGTGGGTCACTGATGGTTTAAGTCAAAGGGCTAGGAGTTCTAAGGTTTTGATTTTTAACTCAAAGCCAAAACATCAGTAACGAAGCCAAAACTATTACTATCCAAAACTATAATTCCTCAAGCTCCCAGTATAACAACTACCAAACCACAGTGCCTCCTCATAATGGAGCCCAAAATAGAGGATATAAAAAATTAACTTTATATAGCATAAGCTTAAATCTATATTTAATACCTACAATATATAACTATTTAATTACCAATTTTATTAGCTGTCATTTTGAAAAGTTACTAAATTATGACTCTGCAAAAAAAAAAGTATTAAAAGCCACTGAGAAATGTAGAGATTTCCTTTAAAGTCTTCTCACTATATTCTAAAGTAGTGAACAAAACCAATAAAATTTATTCTTCTGGTAAAACTTCAAAAAGTAGTCATGAATCAATTAAACTAAGACCTTTAGTCCTGAGAGTATATCTGATCACAGTAAGGCTGACTATCTATTGACCTCACATACCTCTCTTCCTTACTTCCTCCTGCTCTGCCCATTTCTTCTTTGGGTTATTCTACATACAGAAAATGAGCAGGAGGGAAAGCAGATGCATGAATAAAGACTGGATGAAAAGTAGAGAGCCATAGAATGACAAAAACAAACAAACAAACAAACAAATGCTGTATTAGTCCAGGCAGGCTTTTAGAACAGAATACCATGGACTGGGTGGCTTATAAACAACAGAAATTTACAATTTTGCAGAATAGGAAGTCCAAGATGAAAGTGCAGGCAGACAGTGTGTCTGGTAAGAATCTGGCTTTCTGGCTCATAGACAGTCATCTTTTTACTATGCTTCACATAGCAGAAAGAGAAAGGGTTCTCTCTCAGGTCTTTTTAAAATAAGGGCATTAATTCCAATCATGAAGGTGGAGCTCACCTCCTAAAACCATCGCTGTGGGGGATTAGAGTTTCAACATATGAATTTTGAGGGGACACAGAAACAGTCATGCCATATTAGATTCAATGTAAAAATCTGTTTTTACAAAAGATAAATTAAGTACTATTTTGATAAGATTCTGAATGTAAGTCAATTAGATAAGCATTATAGAAATGAAAAAAATATATATTTAATCCCCAAATTCCAACATTAATCATTACATCAAAAATCCTGAATTATATTTCCCTCAAGTACTCAAGGCCATGTCCAAAAGGGTATCTATGGATTAACAAGAATAACTAAAGCTTACCTGTGCAGTATGTGCCAGGAACTGCATTAAGTGCTTTCTATGATTTAATTCCTTTAATTCTCCAAACAACCCTATAAAGTTATTCTCATTTTACAAATGAGAACACTGAGCCTTAGAAGGCAAGATGATTAACCCAAAGTCAGCAATTACTAAGTAAGCAGCAGAGTTAGGATTCACATTTGTTCAAAACCAGAGTCTCAATCCTTGTCATATTCAGTTCAATTTACCTGTAAACAACTGTTTCGATTCTACACTGATTTCCTAAAGATTTTTTTAAGAAACTTCAAAGATATTTTTAAACCTCAATAACTTGCAACATGGAATACAAGTTTTTAAAATAACTATTTGGAAGATTAAATCCCAGCTATTATGATTAACTTTTATTAATGGGATGGCAAGCAAATGACAGTATTGACAGTGTTGTCATTTATTATCTCGCTTAATTGTTATCTATAAAATAGATATTATATAACTTTACAGATGAGTGAAGTAAGGCTCAGAGCGATGGAGTGACTTGCCCAAAGTCATACAACAAGTAAGGGGGTAGACTCAGGATTCAAATTCATGTCAGTGCCCTATTGTAATGCATTCCACAAACCACTACAATATAACCACCAATGCATCAGGCTCAATGACTTGGGCAACTTGTCCTCTGACACTTCACAAAAAACTAAGCCTGTTTCCAAACCACTGGTCAAATTTTCTGCACCTAGAGCTATGATGAAGACACACTAGTTCTTGATGTCTCCCACTAGTCTCTTTAAATAAAAATACATCTCTAGGGTAGTCTAGCTTCTGGTAATTTCTATTAACAAATTCACCAACTACACTGCTTTTACTACTACCAGCATAAACATTCTGAATTCTCCTTACTAGAACAAAGCCTGTTAAATCTTTTTGCAGGAAAATCTCTAGGACTTTTATAAATATCAAAAAAGCTGAGGAAATGTTGATATATTAAAAATAAATTTTGACCCAGTAAGAACTGGCAGTAGATCTTTTATTTTCTTACAGTCAGCAAAAAAACTACAAAACTATAAAAATTCAAATAGTAATTAAGTTTTGAAGTGCTTGCATATGTGGTGAGTCATTTCACAAACTTATAGTTTACACTGAGAACATTTTTAAACTGAATATGTAGGCAGAACTCACTTTAAAAAACTATAACTGCTCTACAATGAAAGAAAAAGCAAGTCTGTGTGGGGTTTTATTGTTTTCTCCGAAAACTGTTTTCCCTAGGGGAAAAAAAAAGAATAGTATTACTAGCTCCTATGCACCTTGCTTCATAGCTCAAATGCTTTCAGAAGCTGCTGTTTCTAAAACTGTATTAATCCAGATCTTCAGAAAAATCAAATGAATGCCAGTTTAATCACCCAACAAAAACAAGCAAGTGTGTAAGGGGAGAGGAGAGTTGAAGGAAGTGAATAGAACTAGGTCAGCAGGTGGCAGATGTTAACTGATTCAAAACTTGAAAGGAATTCAAAAGCATGTTTGGGGTTTGTGAAAATTCTTAAAGTGGAACAGAATACAAAGAAAGAAAAATGCAAAATGTGTGGAAGAAAAGGTCCTAACTTAGAAAGATGTGCTACCAAGTAAAACAGTGGTCATCCAAAAAACTGTTCTGTTTCTTTTGAAAAATACAGAATTCTGAAAAATACAGAAAAATGCATTATCTTTCTAGAACATTACAATGGTGACAACAAACTTTATTTCCTCGTTTCCTGTGCATAATATTCCTGTGATGTAGGCTGCATCTTCATCTTAACAGATCAAGAGACTGAGGCTCAGGTTAAATAATTTGCTAAGAGCCTGTGTGGTAAGCTACTGCTCAAATAAAAACCTTATGATTCTAAGATCAGCAATTTATACACCACAGTGTTAAAACTCTGGTCTTGATGGTGGCTACTCTTAGTTACCTACACAAGAGGTCAAAGAGTAACATATCCTTTGATTTAATTTTTTTTAATAAAACAAAGAAACAAAATAATCACTTCTGCTTCTCTCAGGAGAAAACAGGAATCCTATGCCTAATCAATGTTTTCTTTTAAACTACAAGCTTACAAGTGAATGACTAGTGATCAATCATATGATCAGCCTATCAGATGCAAGCCTAAATGCTAGACCTTGAATGATTTAAACAAGCCATATATATTCATTTCAAGCAATTTTGGTATAAAAAAAGAAAAAGTCAGCATGGTAATCTCCATTTTACATTAAAGTAAACAAGATGAAGAGAGGTTATACTACTGTAAATGACTTTAGGAAAATAGCATTCTGTGGTCACCAGATTAAATTTAAACCGTACATGACTTTTGAGCAAATACTGTAATGTTTTTCACTCTTAACAAAAACTCATGAGAGTACTTAAATAAAATGAAAATATTTTTTATTTCTTAATTCTAAATTACTATGAAAATGGCAAATTAGCATACACTCAGTATAAAAACAAACTCCATGCATATATCTTTAATAAATTTCTCAAAGTAACTTTAATAACATTCACCTTCAGGTTACACCATTTCTGTTAGGATAAACAGATTTTCCTTCAGGATTTTAGTCTATAATATAAAATAAAAACCTAAGGATCAATTTTTTAATTATCATTAAAATAAAAGGCTAAATCTTTTCTAAACTTTATGACCTAGGTCATAAAATAAGGGATTTGTGTAACGACTGCCTAAATATATCTGAGTGGCCTACACAAAGTTAATTTCCCACTCCTCTTTAGCTGCCAAAAGAATATTATCCAAATTGCACATCATACTTTGTTATGAGTAAGGAAGACTTACAAACTACAATTATTGCCACCTCCTTACAAATTCTGCCTGTTACCACTTTGTGTCACCAAGATCTGAGCATTTAAACACAATGACCACAAGGGCCCTGCCACACTTTCAGGACCTGCTTGATGTGATGACAGTATTTATGGTTTAAGATTCTGGTTCTATGAAACTCATTTCCTCCCTGAACCTCAACTCATCTCTTTCTTTGAACTAATTTACAGCTACCACCCTAATACACATGATACCCAGATTTTGTTTTTAAAGGGAGGAAAAAAAATGTCTGAATGTCAGAAACTTATTCCATTCTTATACTGCTCTTAGCAGTGGGTCTATATACTCCAATCAAATAAAAATATTTTCATCATCACAAAATTCAGTCTTGTTTAGAACGTCCACTAGCCAGGTAAGCTATTTAGTTTTATATAGCCCTAGGTAATAGAATTGACAGGGATGGAGTCACCTTTCAGAAATTTATGGAAATCTGTGAAACGATGCCATTCAAAAACTGTATTTTACCCTAATGTAATTCAATAAGAAGAATTAAGAATTAATTTTGAAAATGAAAAAAACTTCTAAATTTCTTCATCTTTTAAATTGTTGCATTTCAAATAGGTAATTTATTACTTTCAACAAAGGCATCTGTATTTTCTTTCTTGTGTCAGATGGATAATAAACTTATTATAGTAAACATTCAACTAGCATTAAATCGATCTTGCCATTATTCAGGTAAAAAAACATTAAAACAACATTCTATATATTTCACTCTAAGTTAAGCCAAAGAAATTTACATATTCAACAAAATACAGTTTGAGTACTATAATACTTGTATCACACTTTAGAATGTGCAAATTTCTCACACTATAATTTCACCTTCACACAGACCACATGCAAAAACAGTTTAAATAATGTGTAGTATAATGCAGAATGAATTTTTATTTTTTTTTATTGTTTCTAAAGCTACAGGATATATTCTGGAGTTGTTTCATTAATATTTTATTACCCTGTATACATGAGGCATCAAGCTTGCTGCTTTGTAAATCACAAATTTATAAAAGATATGGACCCTTCCCTTTAGAAGTTTATACTCTTGCTGAAAAGATGAATAAAATAAATACAGTGTGAATAGTACTCGATAACTACTAAGGAAAAGTGGAAGAGGGCACATGTTCCTTTCTTTGGGGTGATTCTACAAATCACAGGACGGAGAGCATTTTGGTAGAAGAACATCAGTGGGGCTCACAAGACATCTGAGAGAAAGATGGCACAAACAGAATGGCAGTATAAGAAATGTGTAATTAACATGTTTTAAGATGAGGCAAATGAAATATGATGTTGGGATAAGCAGGTGCCAGATAGAAATAGGACTTGGTCTTTATCTTATGGGCAAAAGTCTTTATTCAGAGTAATGATACTTCCTTCAGAAAGTTTTATTGTGCTATATAGCGTGCAAAATGTATTGGATAGTAAAAACTAAAAGGCAAAAAACCAGTTCGAACTAATTCAATTTATCAAAATGTATTATTATATATACAACTGAATATTTGTTTTCCCTTGCTTTTTTAAATATTCCCTGCCCCAGAAAATCCATAAAAGCACATTTTCAGGGGTAAAAAAGAGTTTATCTTCTCCATGTATTCAATAAATATTTAGTCAATAAATACTTATAAGCTCCTTCTATATGTCTAGCAATTTTTTTAAAAACCACTTTATTAAGGTAAAACTGATATACAAAAAGCTGTACATATTTGTATACAATTTGATGACTCTGGAGATAAGTATACACTTGCAAAATTATCACCACAGTTAATGCCATAAACATATCTGTTACCTTCAAGTTTCCTCCCATCCTATATTTTTGTGTGTGATAAGAACATTTAACATAAGATCTACCTTTTAGCAAATTTTTATGTTTAATATACAGTACTGCTAACTATATGTATTATGCTGTACAGGAGATCTGCATTCATCTTGCATAACTGAAAGTTTGTGCCTTTTGAGCAACAACTCCATGTTTCCTCCCTCCCCCAGTTTCTGGCAACCACCATTCTACTCTCTGCTTCTAAGAGTTTCACTATTTTAGATTCCTCATGTAAGTTGATCATGCAGTATCTGTTCTTTTATGTGTTTGGCTTATTTCATTCACAATAATGTCCTCTAGGTTTATCCCTGTTGTCACAATGGCAGGATTTCCTTCTTTTTTAAGGTTGAATAATACTCCATTGTATGCACATATCACATTTTCCTTATCCATGCACACATTGATGGATATGAGGGTTGTTTCTGTCTTAGTTCTACTTTTAATTTTTTGAGGAACTTCCATACTGTTTTCCATAGTGGCAGTACCAACTGATGCTCAGCATTATTCTAGGTTCTTTCCACTATATCAGTAATGAACACAACAGAAAAAAATCCTAGACTTCATGGAGTTTTCATTTAGGTATTTTTAAAGGTGATAAGTGTTGTGGGAAAAGAAATGAGAAGAGAGGAAAGAAAGGAGGCTTCCATAGTCCTACCTGAGAAGATAGGTCTTAACAACTAATGCAAGAACTTTAGTTTTACTGCAATTGAGATGAAGGCTTTTAAGCAGAGAAATAATTTTCTTTTTTTTTTTAAATAGCTAATAAGATGTAACATTAGAACTGGGTGTCAAAAATAATAGTTGATTTCATTTAAAGGAAAAAGATAGTACTACAAAAAAAAAAAAAAAAACAACGTGTTGGTGGATAGGGTTATAAAACTACCTCAGATCTGGAACCCAAAATAACAGTTAATGTGTGCAATTATGGCAGGTATTAATCAAGACAACTCCATATATGTGATCATTTTCACAGATCAGTAATTAGTTCCTTATCCATCTTCCAAATTCTGAACACCTGACTTAAAGGAAACCAATTCAGTAACAAAATGTGACCCAGGTTCACACAAGATACCTTACGGTTCTTGATTTATCCTACTTGGCAAATACATACATGAAGAAATATTAACCCTCGAAATCTAGGTAGCCTTTAAATATTCTAATTCTTGAAAAATCATAGGTATATCTATATATGTACACATTCAACCTGTTGTGTTTAACTGCTCTATTTTATTTAATAGAATTATACCATATGATTTATCACAAATTAAAGCAAGCATGCCTTAAAACAGTAAAATTCCATCAAGCATATATCTTAGAGTAAGATGGAAGGTGTGAATCTGTTCTTACAGATTTTGATTTTGATCTCATACTTTAAAGATATATATTTTTTCATACAACATGCCCCCTAAACACTGGCTAATTGTTTTATCTCATGTTCAACCAAAGAAAGTTTTATTTATTCTAATGATGAAAGGAAAACAGGCTGATTGGGACCTACTAAAAATATTATATTAGCGTCTGACATGGCATCTTTCTACTGGGTTTTTAAAGATAATTTTAACTCAATACAAATTTAACTAATGAACAATCTTTAAAAAATCTAAGATGTAACTCTACAGCTGTGCTTATCTAAGAGAGTAGCCACTAGAAACATCTAATATAGAATATTAAAATATGACTAGTTTGAATTGAGATGTGCTGTATGTGAAAATATTCAAACTTCAAAAACTGTAATATGAAAAGTGAATGTAAAATATCATATAATTTCATATTAATTACGCAATGAAATGATAGAATTTGGCAGATGTTGGGTTAAATAAAATATTGATTAATTTACCAGTTTCTTTTTCCTTTTTTAATGTGCCTACTAGAAAACTTGCAATTTTATATGCAGCTCACATTACATTTCTACTAAAAGCACTACTCTATAGTAAACACTGAGAAAAAGATTAATATACAAATTTTCAAGTACTTATGTTCTAGAATGAATAATTTCACTTTAAAACACCAAACAGATTAACACCAACACAGACAAAGGTAGCAAGAAACAGTCATCGGAAATGCTTAAGTTTTTTAACTCAAGTGTATCTATTAATTTAGGTATTCAAAGAGGTATTCAAAGTTGAACAATAAAAATCTTCATCATACAAAATGTCTAATTTGTTTCGAAAGCCATTTTCAGTATTTGCAATGTTATAGATTTAAGTTTCTTTCGTAAATCAAGTCTGTCACAACTGAATCAGAAAATAAGCAACTTATCTTTAAGAGGAAAAATTTATAACTCCTAAAAAACAACTTTAGAGTTTATATAAAGTTTGTGAAAAATAAGTCCATATTAAGATCTATCATTAATAAAAGATACACTGATGGACATTTCCTAAATATCCTTAAAAGCATCCCAAGTCTCTATTGTATTAGATATATACATATATCAGAATTCAGCAGTTCCATTCCTGTGCATAAATACCTATCAGAAATGAATGCTTATTTCTACCAAAAAAAAAAAAAATACAGATAAGTTCTGAGTAGCCTTATCTGTAGCCCCAAATTGTAAAGATATTCAATGTCCATTTACAGTAGAAGGGATAAATGGTGGTAAAATCACACAATGAAATATAGATTTGGGGGGGCGAGGAGACAACACAAATGATACAAACACGTCTCTCACAGACATAATGTTGTTCAAAAAATTCACAAGAGTTCATAATTCATGATTGCAAATGTATAAAGTTTCAAAAATAGCCAAAACTAATGTATGGTAAATATGCCAAAGACTAGTTTCTATTGTGTGGAGGGAGTACCGACTAGGAAAGACAGCCTTCTCGAGTAGAGTATTACTTATGCAGAGTTTGCTTATGTAAAGAAATCATTAAACTAGCAAGTAAGACTGTCTGTTTGACTATATGAAGCTATACTTCGGTAAAATGTTTTGAGAAAATAAGTAATATTTTTTTAAAAAGGGTCTAACATATGAGTTATTTGCAAAAGAATTACTTAAAACCAATTCCTATTCTGAAGTTATATGAGAATTTGTCTACTTAACCCTGCATCAAAACTTAACTTCTTTGCAGTTTCTTTATAATAAAAAATAGTAACCAGTTCAACGTTATTCAAACCTACTCTTAATTTTGTGACTACATAACTTTCATAAATGGATAATTCCTAATGACTTTAGAAGCATAACAATCCTCTTTATAACAAATATAACTATTTGAATGTTTACATCTTCAAATATTTAATTGTAATAGTTAATTCTTATCTTCAATTTAAAAAGATAACTTTAATTCCCACAAAATCCAGTTTCTGATCATATTTCTTCCACTGATAAAGTATACACAGTAAAAATTAAATATTTTGGGTTCATTTACAAATTCTTTTATAATCCAATAAGCTTATTTAAATGTCTTACTTGCTTTTACCCTCCCCCTCATAAATGAGGAGAAAATGCTGCTTTGCCAATAGTGAATAATAATGACACAGTTTCTACTTCACTAGTTCAATAAAATATGCTATGGAAACATAAAAGACTATATTCATCCAGTTCTAGAAATTCATACTGCTTAATGAGTGATTAAGAAAATCTGTCAAACTGATTTTTGTGTTATTCCAGGCAAATACAAATCATGAATATCCAGTAAATAATATGTATTAAAAGAAGTTGACCTACTGACTATAACTTTAACAAATATATTATTTTATTAAATGTATTTATGTGTCCTTTCTTCATCTATTTCTATTCTAAGCAAGAGAGCTGGCAAGTTTTTTTAAAAGGAAAACACGAGACTTAGGGGAGGTATACAGGTGGGCACTTTGAAGGGGACCGTGTTCACCGATGACTAGCAAAATCGCTAATATATCCACATGGAGTCTTGAGGATGCAAAGACAGAACACAAAGCAATTAAGTTTCTCAACTGATGATCTTACTATCCTTCCTTCCTAGTAATATATCACATGTCCTGAGACTCAGGGACAGCAAGTAGATGATTTATTATTATTACATCAATTTAACCACATATGATAATATGGACAGGGAATTTAGTAGACGGATGATTAGAGGCAGGGTCAGGTGATGTGGCTGAATATGTCCCATGGATCCTGATGAAAGTCTGCTGTTGAAATACAGGTGGCAGCTGATCCCTGTACTAGAAAGTAGAGCTATCTTACGCAGAAAGGACTTTAAGACTGCCTAATTATTTAATGTATATTTCACACTATCTTAGACAAACAGGAACATTTTAAATTTCAATTTTGAATTAAAATATTCTTTTAAATAGTTCTGTAATGAAAAGGTAAAATGTAAATACTTCAGATGTTTAAAATAGGCAAAATTGGTTCCATCTAAACCAGATTTCTTTACTTACACTAAATTCAGAATTTATCAACACTGAAAAGTATCCCTGTCCTGTTACAAATGTCAAACAACTAGTTTATCAATATCTGAAACTTAAAGAAAAATAAACAACAAAATATAGCATAATATTCTTTCCTATAACTGGAAAGGCTTAATAACTACATTTAAAAAAAAAATGGAGCAATAAGACAAAATACAATACCTTCTGGATATATTTCTCCCACATGTTAAAATAATGGGTCCTGAGAACAGAGCTCTTAAATAGCTCACAATCCAAACACTCCCTGAAAATTAAGAGAAATAAGTGTTACATCGAGTAGATATTATCTGAAAAAATTTCAACAGCACGTTTTACAACAAAATCTGAACTGCTGACTAAAATAAACTATCTCAAAAAATAACAAAAAAATATATATTGCAATCTAAAAAATATTCTTAATTATATATGTATTCCTTGGGCACAGCTATTGACATCTGATGACCACATCTACATTATAAAATTATTTACCAAAATACACTACCTGTCTGTTTGTATACTATATAAACACTGTCAGTTATTTTTAGGGATGTGAAAAGTTAATGTGAATGATGAAGAGGAATTTTTATCCAGAATTTTGAGATAAAAAGTATTAAAATTATTTGGTAGTCAACAGAGTTTGAAATGCCTAGTTTTTTTTTCTTCCTAGACCGCAAGGAACAAAAAAATGTTAGAGTCTGAATTAGAACCATCCTAGATATACAGTGACATCAACCTGTGGGAAAGTTTATACTTTCAGGAATAAAAATGAAATAGTTTGGGGCCAGAAAGAGACATAGACTACATTTTAATATTGTGGTGTTTGAGGAAACTTTATATTGATCAAGAGGCCAATGCACAGACAGTGAAGCCAGTCAGTAATAAGGCATGATGTAAATAAACTCCCTGATTCCACTCTATGGAACATTCCATTTGCAACATTCCATTTGCATCAGCCACTGCACTTATATCTGGTTTACATTTCTGGAATTCTCAATTCCTATCCTATAGCCTACGACCTGTTCTCATGGATGATAGCTTAGCCCAAAAATAATTTCATAAACCTGAACTTTAACTTCTCAAATTAAAGTAGTTATTTTTCATTATTATTTCATTTTACCAGTGCCCTTCAGTCTCCTTAAAACCATTCGCAGGTACCAAAAATGTCTTTTTGTGATGTTTCCTCAACATCCTAGCAAAGCGGGTTCTTCAACCACTGTTCCTCTAGGTCACTGTCTTTGCATCTTGTGAATTTATCATCCATTTTTTAATCTCCCAATACCTAACATGGTGCAAGCTATAGAGTAAAAGTCTGCTCAATGAATCAGTGAGTCTTAGAGACTTTATCAATTAATACATCATGCCAAAATAAAAATACCATAAAAGGAAAGAAAGTTATATGGTCCAACTACAAGAAAGAATACTTGCCTTTCTTTTATTACTCCATTCTCCCTTACTCCCTCTCCCTCCGTTTTTCCCTCCCTCCCTCCCTCTCTCACCCATTCGTCATCAGCAAGACTCTTCTAGTATCTATGTCAATGCTCCCCCAACCCCTACAGACAACCAGTTGAGCTTCGTGGCAGGTCTTCTTTCAGGTATGAATTGGGACTCTAATCCTGTTGTCCGAGGTTCTGCACCAACTGGTATGATAAATGCACATTAGAACAAATCCACTAAGCACATACATCAGCAGCTCCTAAGCTACCCTCCATCATAAGCAGGGAATGTCTCCTATATGTGTAAGTCAAAGATACCTAGAATCATACGAAGGGCAAAATGTTCCCAAAAAGTAGACAGAAGGCACTGCCTTAAAATAGAATTATTACTATTATAACTGAAGAAACCTCCTAGTAATTAAAAAAAAAAAAAAAAGCATTATCATTTCCTATTAGGACACTAATTTTTCAGCAGCTAAATAAAAACATTACCAAATCGGTTTATGTAATAAAATTTAACCTTATTCTGACCTTCCTCATAAAGCAAACAAACCTCTCTATCCAATAAGGTTCCATCTGAACTATGTAAGATGATAAGCAATACCTTAATTGCATTCATTTACATGACTTTGAAACTATTCTGAGCTGAAGTCACTTGACTGCAAGGTCACAGAATATAAAAAAGTAAAATGTATGCAATTTACCGAGGAGAAATGATCTACTTAAGACTGTGGTAGCACATTTTCCCACTCTCATTAGGAGATACCAAATGCTTACTGCAATCAACAGGTGCAGACATCTCTATTTGAAATATATGATATATATATATATTGATTTTATAAATATACTAAGAATATATATCTGAATATATTCATCACCTATCATGGCTTCCTTACTAAAATCAATTTGCCTGAATAGAGACAAAGGACAATTCTATACCGTACTAACAGCATTTAAAATCAAAACATGAAATAGAGATATTATATTTTCCAATGTCCCATAAAAATTTCTAACAACTAAAATTCAGGTTATGAAGCCATAAAAAAATTTAAGACAAGAACTGCAAACACAAGATTCTAAGTACAGACAATCCCTGACTTCCAATGGGTCAACTTACAATGTGTATGCAAAAGCAATATGCATTCAAAGCAAACAGTACTTCAAATTTTGAATTTTGATCTTTCCCAGATCTACCAAAATGCCATACGACACTCTCGTGACACTAGGCAGTGGCAGCGGGCTGTAGCTCTCAGTCAGTCATGTGATCACAAGGGTAAACAACCAATACTCTACAGTGCACTGTGTTGCCAGCGTGATTCTACATAATGCACATACATTGGTGATTCCTGCTTCTGGTGAGAAGAGAAACATGATTACTTTTGAGATGAAACCCAAGGTAATTGCCCAACTGCAGGCAAATATAAGCTGTTCTGAGCACATTTAAGGTAGTCTAGGCTTAGCTTTGACACTCAGTATCTTACGTGTATCAAATGTACTTTGACTTATGACATTTTCAACTTCATCCTAAATTGAGAAGTATCAATTTATTTACAGTTCCTGCTTCCATTTTTTCCCCTAAACAAGCCTATGTTCAACTAACTTGCTAAGAGGAGCAGAGTTTATATGTCTCAAAGCTATTACCATCACATTAGTAAAAGAAAATACAATATATTGACAGAAATTGACTACTATAGATTACAAGGGACAATGTATATTAAAGCCTCAGAATATATCCAAACATACAAAACAAGTTAACTATACAAAATATTTCCCTTTAGTTTACTAACATTTTAACATACACTAGGTATTACTGGAACATGAGTTTACCAAAGAGAAGGAAACTTTATATTAGTACAAAGGTAGAATGTCAAATATTTATTTTAGATTTATTATAACATCGCCAGGAAATTTATTTAAGAAGTATCTGTCAATTAAATTAGATAAATCTCCCACATTCAATTTACTATCCACGTACTTTTATACTACTTAAGCCAATCTTCTGCAATTTAAAGATGATTTAATGAATTTATGCTTCTAACCTTTTCTCCTTTCATAGAAGGGCAAGACTTTTTTTTTTAATGTAAATCTATATTAGACTCGAATCGTTTCAATTGATGTTACTCCACAAAGAACACAAGGATGAATTTGTATTTATTTAAGTACTACATTGCTAAATAAACTCCAATACCATGCTGTCACTTTGTCCTTTCTAAATGAAAGATAAAATATCTCGATTTCTTTCAGTAAATTAAGCCAATTCACTCTAGAATAGCTTAGTAGTAAAATAAATACACACATACATTTTAATAAGTATCAATGACTATTATGATCCATATGTAACTTTCAGTGACCACATCTTTAGATATTTTAATTTTCTTTCTATAAGAAATAATTCAGGGTCTAACAAAATATATATACAGTTGACTTTTGAACGACTGGGGTTTGAACCACACGTGTCCATGTAAACGTGGATTTCAGTAAACACCTGTACTGTTTTTGACCCTCAGTTTGGAATCTGATGATGTGGAGGGCTGACTATATGCATTTCTTGTTCTACACCATTTTATATACGGGATTTGAGCATCTGTGGATTTTGGGGTCCTTGGGGGTACTGGAACCAATCTCTCCCCCAAAACAAGAGACAACATATATTTTGGGGGAGTTGAAAATTATATATAGATTTTCAACTATTTGGCACCCCCACCCCCAACATCACTTAAAGGTCAAACTACATAATAGGCAGTTCATGGTTCATGTACTTTGATAAGGATAAAATAATAGGAGCCAATAAGAATCTTCTAATACTGTTTCTAGTGTTTCAGGTTATATTTTTATTTGAACTCAAACACAGGGTAATGATAATTTTATGACAAAAACAATTTTTTGTTATTTCTCAAGCACCTTCCTCTGTCTACCCAAAAGACTGAATGCTTATGTTCCCGAAGCTGATTATGATCACAATATCTAAAATTCTATTTCATCCATATAAAATCAGGATTTTCCTTTCCTTGAATACATTAAAGCCAATTTGTGTGACCACAATCCAGCCTTTGTGTATCTTTAAATGGGCTACAACTTTGAACTGAAAATAAACTATATGAATGGCATCACTCTTACAGCACTCAAAGAAGTCCGAGTCTAGGTTTAGGCACACTTCATTTTAACTCAATGCATCAATCTCAGGTGAGCATACATAGTAAATCCTATTCACAAACCAAGTATGCGTGTGTGTTATGTCTCTATTTTCTCTTTTCTCTTTCCTCTTCCCCAGGAGGTCAAAGAAAAAATATTACATTTTTTAAATATCTGTGACAGTATGGAAGTAAACTATCCATTGGTCTGAAAAAGAGGTACCTAAATAAAGACACCTATCAATTTTGTATGTAAAATTAATCCTGGACTGACGGAGCTGCTTAGAACACTCAGAAAAGAACAATGTGACTCCAACTATAGAGGATAAGCCAAAAACACTCCATAAAATCAAGTATATGTAGAGTAGGCCATATCTCCATTGAAATACCTGCTACAGAATATGTTAATTCACAATTCCATCTAGGAAATATTTTCATTCCTCTTTCACCTGTTCCCTCACCTCATCTTGCACTCAACTCCATAAACAGCAAGTATCCCCCATTATAAAACAGTTGGCAGTTAAAACAATGAGCCAACAAAGAAAGGACAATATTCTTAACTGACATTTACTGCATTGGCCTTGGACTTCTAATCTTTACCAGACAGGCACACAAATCAATCCATCAGCTCATAAAGGTGTGCTTTTTTAACCTCTGAAACAGATGGGATTGGCCAGAAGTGTCTGGCATGTCAAACTGCTAATCACTGCTGCCCTTTGCACAAAATAACCCACTTAAGTTGAGGCATGGTTGCACTGTAACCGACATTAGTCTGTGGGAAACCCATTTAACTGTCACACACTCCTGCCACTCCTGTTCTCCCTTAATTAAGCCTAATGCCTTATGCTTTGACCTTTTGTTCTAGCCTATTAACCCTATCTAGTACAAGTTCAATTATGCTAAACTAAAAACTTTGCTATAAAATATTAAATGTCAAGCTCAAAAATTCATAAGGGACATCCTCCCAGCCCTTAGTTCTATACACCCTGTTACTCAGTGCATGTGACAATAAAACCTCACTTTTGGAGTGATACTGAGTCTTATGAAGCCTAGAGTAGAGAAGAACCAAATTATTATTCTAGTCCACTGCCTCCCTTATTTTACAAACAGAGGCCAGAAAACATTAAATGGCTCGCCCATTTCATAGCTTCAGAGGACCCACACTGAAACCTATCTAGTCTCCAGCTCTAATCTCTTATTCTTCATGGTATCCCTGATTAATAGTTAAACTACCCAGCAGTGTGCTAAGGATACTAACATTTTCACCACAAATTATTACCTTCCACCATTCCTCTAGACTACACTACATAAATAGACCTAAAGCAAAATAAATGAACACATCGACATAGTTTAGAAGTAATTTTTTCCTTTCCTCTCCACACCAAAACTTTCTAGCCCCTCACTACTTATTTTTTTCTTAAAAGTAACAATGATCATTGAGAACTGCTACATTCTGTAACACTCACAAGGCAATATGCATAAATACAATTTTTTTCTTTCCTGATGCTTCATTTAAGTATTCAATAGAGTAAATGACTTAAGATCCAGAAAGCAATTACAACTTGCTACTTATCCCCAGTGGAAAACTTCGCAGCTGGATATCTTTAAAAATATCTCTTTTTTATATCTGTATGTATTTGGATTGCTGTTCACATTTACCAGAATTCTAAAAAATAAAAACAAAAAACATTAAAATTCACTGTAAAATAAAATCAAATGCGGTCCAAACTATTGTCATCATCACAGTGGTATTTTAGTTTTAGTATCTAGTAATGTGTGCTAGTTCTCTTTCCTTTTACTTCATACAACCAGAAAGAATTTTACTACTTTTGCTGTGACACATGAAAACAATTTAAAGATCAGTAACATAAAAAAAAAAAAAAAAAAAAAAATAGATTTCTATGATTCGGGTAAGGAAATGCAAATTAATTTTAGATTTTCAAAAGATTTAGTCATATTTTATCTTTTTTTTTTTTGACTGATTCAAAGGCCCATTTTTGCCTATTTTCAATATTAACCAAAATTGTCAATTTTTGCCTTTAGCAACCTGGAACCTTATAGGTTAAAGTAGCATGCTATTAAATGGAACATATAATATTTCAAAAGAAAGATCAGAGTTGTACTAAAATGATAAATAATTACAATGATAAATTTACTACTTGTTAAGGCATAAAAAGAGAATGTGGCACAAGAGTTTAAAACTCAAAAGTAAATATGTTCATGTTATTAGAATGATGCACAAAGACATATAAAATGTAAAATACACAGAGGTATGAGAAGTCAAAGCTAAAACCAACACTTGTACAGAGACAATGACCAGGAAACTAATGATTTAGATTCTAATTTTCCTTTTTAACTGCACTGGCTAATAATCTTAATTTAAATGAGACATCATGCCTTAGTTTCAAGTCAGTTCATAAAAACAGAAATTAAATTTAGATCTCTGCTGAGGAATCCAACAGTGGCAAGTTCATACTAATATACAGAATTAATATACTGACTGACAACAAACAATGAAAGGAAAAGGCAGTTCAGACACTCAGGATAACCACTGATAAAAGCAGAGTAGAATATACCACATAAATTATAAATCTGTTAGTTTTTTATCCTTTTATTTTGGACAATAGTCCATTAGCCTACATATCTTCTTTTGGTATAATTTACAAGCATGTGAACACAGATAAAAATATGTGAACCATGAGAAGAGATTTTTTGTTTACAAAAGACATCTACTTCCATGCATGCAGTAAAAAAAAAAAAAGAAAAAAAAAACTATCTTCGCAAAGCAAAACATTGAAACATTGAGTTAAAGTTGTTTTAAGAGCATTTGTTAAATCTCAATGCTGTAAAAAATCTCAGATAATCTATACATTTCCTTTAGCTTTGAAAATTGCTAGTCTAGAAATTTCTGAGCTCCATTTTAAACTAATTTTTTTCTGCCTTAGCATTATTAATCTAGTTGAACATGATAATGTTCTAGCAGTCAGAAAATTCACCTCTAGTAAAGAACAAACCTTAATTTATAAAAAATAACAAAAGGGCTTTATATACTACTTAAGTCTTATAACTTACTGGTTTGACTCAAGTCATCCCAGATACCTTATAACTTTTAAGATTACTGAATGCCAAAGTTAACTCTAAATATAAGATTTTCAGAGGCCTCCATCATCCCAACCAGTCAAATATAACACGATTAAATATGTCAAGCTAGTGGATCCTATGACTACTGACTTGAAGTGACTAAAAACCTTGCCTATTAGGCTCTAGAGATATTTTGTTTCATTTCCTTAAATGTTGCCCCCAAAGATTTTGCTGAACATGTTTTCTCGTATATTGTAATTTGTATATATTTGAAGAAACTTCACATTACAAAACAATTTCAAGTGCCAAGTAATTATAATGTCACCTACAGTTAGTGTCACTTTTTCCTTCATAATTAATATGCCTGGAAAGAAGATGATAAATCTTAAGGAAGAAATATTATTCCTTTTAGAAGTTCTAATTTAAATAGACTAAAGAAAAAAATTTAGAATAGCAGCTATTATGCATGTTATATGTAATAATTAGCAGCTAATATAAAGGCTCCATTGCTGACACCAAAAAAGCCAGATTTTACCAATAGTTAGGATTGGTATAGTTTAGTTCCACAAATGTTTGCAACAAACAGCCTTCTATGTGCCAGGCACCTACAGCACTGACATACACTGATGAATGTGTCCCTGTTCATGGAGTTTAACAGTTACTGAGGGAAACAGACATTGAACAAGGGTGATTATTACAATCAGGGGTACAAAGAACCATGAGAGACAATCTGATCTTGTTAGAGGCTTGAGGACTATAGTGAGTAGCTACACGTTCTTTTCCACTGTCCCATGAGTAAGAAAGTTCTTTTCCAATTTGCTTCACCACAGTCAGGAATGTAGTCAGTTTGTGGCCCATATAAACATCTACCATTAGGTTTTGTCTCTCTTGCTCTCTTTCTAAGGGGGTGGACCTAAGTGCACATGGTTCAGGGCATATTGTCACCACCAGTCCACATAGTGTCCTCTTATGTTGTTACCTTTTCACAGGAAAATGGTGTCCATACCTTTGCATTATGTTCCCAATTAAACCAACAGATCCAATCACTTCTACTAATGGTTTTAGGACATTACTCTTCAGTAGTAAGTAGAGCTGGCCTGTGAGTGCTCTCATCACATTTGTTGACTAAAGGTAGCTGGCTCTGTTAATCTACAAATAGAAGTTCCCCTACTGATTTTTAAATAGAACTATAAATGTATACAATATGTAGAACCAAAGCTGCTACATGAACAAATGCATACATGTACTGTAAAACTTCTCTTTTTAAATTCTCAGCTAAAAAAGTACCTTCCAAGTACTAGAATACCAAATGAATTGTAAGACTATCATGAAGAGAATATTTTAATAGCATGAGAAAACAGGTTATAAACACAAGGGTAACGTAGCTAGCCTTTGCTCCTTTTGGTTACTACAGACCCTTCCTTGGGATCAGCCTGGACTTGCCTGCTGGATTCACTACAAAGGTTATTAACCACTCCTTAACATCTGGTACACAAGCCCCTCTTTACGAAATTCATATAGCAAACAAACGAACAAAAAAGTGTGAAATAAATCAAGACTTGGTTTTTCATCTTGGATCTACTCAATGGTTAGTTGTATAAGTTTAAAAATTTATTTAAATCCTTAGGGGCTCAATTTCTTCCAACATAAAATGCAGACAATAAATGTTTTAGAAAATTTTAAATTAACAACAATAACAAAAATTTTGCAAGATAAATAAGCATTTACCCCCTTGTATTACATGCATACCCCTGTCCTCCCTCAAAAAAAACAAAAAAAAAACAAAAAAAACAAGTGAGAAATTAAGAAAGCAAAAGGGAAAACAGGGAAAAGAGGAAACCAAAATCAAAAAAAGAAGGATCAAGAGAAAACAGTATGTAAGTGCTAGATGGTAGCATTTATCACTGTCTGATTTCCAGTCCACACCGGTTACCTATCCTATGTGCTGTTCATTAAGCAAGATGCCTCTATAAACGGACTTGTTTGAAAATGGGGATGTAGGACAAGGTACTTCTACGACAAGTATGCTTAAATCCAGAACATCCATATTTTTATCAAATTCCCTTACAACCTGAAAATCTAAAGATTCTATGAAATTACTTCAATTTCTGAAAGCCCAAGCAAAAAAAAAGAAATCAAAGTTGAAAACACACACCAGAATAAAATGTTATGGTGATTCAGGTCAGTCATGGATTACCATATAGGTAAGAGCAGCATTTTACTAACAAGGTGAACAGTGTGTTCATTGCTTTGAGTTTTGCCCCAATAACACCAAACATCTGGATACTGAGAAAGAACCAGATGGTGAATAAAAAACTTCCATCTTTAATCTTTGGTCTCACACAGATTCAGTCTATTTTAATTTTTTTTTTTTAAAGCGTGAATGAAATAGGGAAAGAATATAAATACATATAAGAACTCCAGAAAAAAATTTTCCCAGACTGTTCATTTAGTTTGTCTCTTACTTGGCCAGACACAATATATTATCTTAATAAAAGATCACAGTAAAACATTCCTAGGTAGCTTTTAAACAAATCCTTTTGTTTATCAAACATTTACGTGGCATTTCAAAATCCAAAGCACACTACAAAACATTATGTATAAGAACCTTATTACTCACTCAGTCTTGTGTCTTCAATACAGTTTCAATTTGACTATACATTTTTAGTGCAGAAGGAACCACTCAGCTTAATTCTTTGGGGTTCAAAATTCCATAAATTTTAAATGAGGCAAGTACAAAGAGGAGAGATTTGTAACTCCATTTCTTAGCTCCTGAACAATAAAGAACAGGACTGATGTATACTTAAAAATATACCATATGTAGGCATATGGCCATGCCACCCTGAACACGCCCGATCTCGTCTGATCTCGGAAGCTAAGCAGGGTCAGGCCTGGTTAGTACTTGGATGGGAGACCACCTAGGAAGACCAGGTGCTGTAGGCATCAAATACACACACACACCACACACACACACACACACACACACACACACAAACATACACATCCCCATATGTCACACACCTCCCAATCTTAAAAATCTCTTTCCTGACCATGGTCTACTCCCAAAATAAAGTTTAATACTCATCTCTCTATTTCCGCTTCCATTTGATAAATTCACAAGTGCACTGTCAATTTCCTCTTTGTATTACAGAGTCTAGTTTTTAGCACAGCATAGTCTTTAAAATACAATTACTGTGAGTGAAGATAGGGCAGTAAAAAAAATCACGTTAAGAACTTTAATAAGTCAAGAGGTTTAACTTTTCAACCAGGAAGAGCTATGGCTCTGAACTCTCCTTGAAGTGGACAAACATAATTAGCCTTGGGAATATCTGGATTAAGACCATGACAAGCTATGTTAGTGAATTATAGCAAGAAACATAGTTGCTTTCTCTGTCTCTAAGAACACTATCTAATTCTGTGGTATACTTCACAAAGGTTAGCATTTGGGAGGGTAAAGAGCCTGCATAGCTGCCCTTGATGACTATATTTCTCTCTCAAGTGCAGGGAGCTGGACATCAGCTCTGAGAACTAACGAAGGTGGCAGCATCATCTTTTGGAAATGATATGCCTTCCCAGTGAGACTGGTTTTTGAGAATCCAGGCTGGGCAAACTGTATCTGCTGCATGAGTTCTATGGCTATCAATCAGTTTGGGAGCAGGGTTTTTATGACTTTCTAAAAATCGAATGGAAACTCTTTTTCTCTTCAAAAGGTGGCATAATCTCATAAAAAAGCAAATTATTATCAATGAGATTAACTGTGTAACCTCAGGCATGAGGCACCTCCCAGACTAGTTTTCTTTATCTGTAGAATAGAGAAAATTATACCTTTATGTCACCAGGGAACTGTAAAGTGGCCACCACAACCTCTAGAATGAAGTAGCTGCCCCAAAATCCTCTTCCCCCTGCTCCTCCTCCCAATAAAAAAGAAAAGGCAAAAGGCAAGTAAGCACCTTTTCTACGCAATCATCTCTATTCCTTTTAAAACCATAGGCTTTACTGCTTACTCTCAAAAACAGCAGATCCTGATATAGAGAATCAGAATTTAGAAATCTAACTTTGTTCTACACAGTCTACAGAAGTTGCCCAGAGGAAAAAAAGTACTTTTCTTTTATCTGTATCTTACAATGTTTTAGCAGCAGAATCTAAGGTAGAAAAGTATGTGTGGAATAAGAAAACAAAAATACTTTTTAAAAATGTTTTTAAAAAATCAAACTCAGCCTGCATGACCCATTGTGTAAATATTGCCTTTAGAGGGGGAAAAAATGCAACTGTGATTAATTCATTTTGAGGATATTTCTTATAACTCACTTGGGAGTGTTTCATATGTTTTCAAATACTTTTTCTTAATATGCTGCACTTTCTCCTGTCCTCCTTCTTTCTCTTAATTTCTCTTCCACTGTATAAATCGACCACTACTTGCAGAATATTATAAATTCATAAATCAAAAATTCGAGAATCAAAAAAAAATTAAAACAGTGTGCTTTTCAAAAACCAGTTATAATCCCTTAAACATTTCATCTCTCTCGATTTCTGGATTCCTCAAAAGTCCTTTTTTTTTAATTTTAAATTTCTAATTTTCAAACTTCCATTGTGTCTTGTTACATGTCAAGCTCTCTCATCTCTATTATGTCATTAAATCACCAAAACAATTATAATACTATTCTCATTTTAAGAGTACACATAAATGCTATTTCCTATCTTTCTACTGCAATGCTAAATTATCATCTGATTATTTTAATGCAGTAACATGTTTTAAATGTCCACATGCTACGTACAGTATAGGCAAACTCAACAATTAAAAGAACACAACTACAAGAACCTAGCTTATCCACTATATTGCTTAAGCTTTTACCTATCTCAAGATGATGACCTGATGTTTACTTAGTACCTTCGCATAGCTGGTAAAGAAAGTAAAAGGAAAATAATCAAAGCATGATACTTACAACAGAATCTCCTAATTCCTTAGTTCCTCAATCCATTAGAAAATTATGGATTGGGGATGGGGGGGAGAGGAGTGGCTCTGGCTACCCTTTAACAGGTGACTGAAAAATGACTTTCTTAATTAGAAGTCCAAGGGTGAAAGACTCCTTTCCATCAAAGCTCTAAATAAACACTGTCAAGTCAATAAGAGTTGTCCTGGTCCCTGTGGTATCTTAAGCTGATGACTCAAATTCTTAGCAGGCTTCCAGTTTGAGATTTTTTGATCTGCACAGTGACTTGGAATTTAAGGCAAATAAGGGTTTCTTCCTTCCATCCTTAAAGATATTTTTGCTAAATGACACAAAGCTAAAGAGAAAAGATTGGTTTTAATTTAGAACTTTATTCCCTGAGGTGTACAAAGTTAAAAGTTTTTAAGAAAGTGAAGTATGCTAGCTTTGAATTTCAAACATAACTTTAACCCTGTCAGAAAAGTAATTCTATTTCCAATTTTCTTAACAAAATGTTTGTTTTTTGTTTTTGTTTTTTTTTACCTTAGCCCTATTTACTATGAAGAGAGAGGAGGGGAAGGGAGGGGAAGGGAGGGGAAGGGAGAAGGGAGAGGAGGTAAGTAGGAAGGAAGGGTGTAGGGAGGAAGGGATGATAGAGGGAGGATGGTAGGATGGATGGTTGGATGGATGGATGGATGGATGGATGGATAGATGGATGGATGCCACAAGCACCTTCCCAGCCAAAGTTTCAACATATTCTTGAGTTCTGGAAATTTTTTGATCAAAAAGCAAATCAGATTAATTATAATTTCTTTTTTTTTTAGGAGAGGCAACCCTTGCTTGACTCACAGATTGCAAGGACTTTGTCAGTTTACAATCCCTTATTTTTTTAAATTTTTACACCTATGGCACCTGGTTGTCCTAGGTGGTCTCCCATCCAAGTCCTAACCAGGCCCACAACCCTGCTTAGCATCCGAGATCAGAGGGAATAGGGCTTGTTCACAGTAGCATGGCCGTAGACTATAATTTCTTTAAAAAGTGATTATCTATAACATTGTCTTCAAAAATAATTTAAAAATCTAGTATGGCCTTTAAAAAATATCTTACTACTACTAAGTAAATACAGTGGAGTTCCTTTTTCATAACTCCAGAGTGACTTTTTTCTACATTTTTGAGTTGCCAGTCTTCTGAATTCTTCAAATGTGCTTCTCATTATATAACTCCTAGAGTTCTAGGCTAAATGTTATCCCTAGCAGGGTTCAAGGTATTAATTTTAATAAAATCCTAATGCAATGGTAAAACGTATTTATTTTTTCCTTATCCTTGTTTTTCTCAATATCTTATGAACTTAAGAAAAATGATCTTATGTTCCTAAAATATCTCGTTTTATAATGCTTTGTGATATTTGCAAAATAGTGTAGGCAATTTGAATTTCAACGTTCATAAAGCAAAGTATGTACTATAACAGTGACAATAATTAGCATAACATCCTACTTATCTCAATACCTATATTTATTATAAAAGATTAATAGCAAAGTGAAAGTTCTCTCCTAAATGCACTAATTTTTAGAATCCTAAATATCCATACCCATCAAATGTGAACATTAAATTTCAAGGGATAAAAGAAAAAAAAGCAAAAACAGATGGGCATCTACATTATAATTTGCAAAGAAATCCTGATAAAGACTTTAGAGATCAATTTGGTCCCGATTTTCCCTCTACCTTGAATCATATGACAATGTGCTTAAAGAAAATATTTTTTCTGTAGTTATTTACATCGAGGTATTTTTATCCGATAGTCTATTAAAAAGTTCTCCAGCTAACCGCTCAAACCTCAGCACTATTTTCCACGTTCAGTTAGAACGTGGAAAACACCAGATCTTAAAAAAATTTTTTAAAAGGTAACCTAATATTAATTCGTTTTCTTCCAAACAAACTATAACTCCTAGGTCTACTCTGGTAACCAATTTTGATCTATATCTAAGATATAATTAAGTGACATTCAAAAACAAAGTGCAAATGCACAAATAGGGAATTTGTCATTTCTCCCCCTCAAACAACTATCAGTTATATAATATTGCTGCCCTCATAAAAGGAAATCCATTACCATCAGCAATTCATGTCCCTGCTTCAGCATCAGATGCAAACAGGATACGGAAACAAGATCTCCCTCCTCCATTTACTTTTTGTTCATTCCAACCTCTGGACATAATCTTCAGTTCCATTCCATTGGCCTGCTTCATTATCTGACACTCCTGATTTTTACCTTCTCAAGTCTTAGTGACTGCCCTAGTGTTACATTTCTCTGATTGTTGTGTTATCTAAAAACTACAGAATGATTATGCTCATTCCCCCCAATCCCAACGAACCCCTCAAAAAACTTCAACTTAAGAAAATATAGCTTGAACAATTTAATTCAAATTTGAGCTCATTATCCTGAAAGCCCCACCCTATTCTGTTAAAAACGTTTGACTTTTCAATAGTAATCAAAAGTTGCTTTTCATAAAAATATATCTCCAGTTGGAAGACGTGGGCACAAATGGGTTTGTTAGAACAGTAAATGCTTCTTCCCCCGAGTCTTCATCCATGTAACAGTAAATCACTATTAAAAAACAAAACGAAACAAAACCCACCCTGATTGTGTATTAGCCACCTGAAGCGGCATATGGAAAAAGCACAAGAGTAAAGAACCTTCACTCCACCTCAGCCAAGAAGGGAAGCAACAAATAAAGGCAATTTTCATAGAAGAAAACATCCAAAGATATAAAAACTATTTATTTTAGAAAACGGGAGGAGAGAGAGAGCAATAGAGAGAAGCTTATGGTAGACAGATAAACTAAAATTCCTTTATTAACCTACACTTTAAAAACTAATTGTAAAGTTTGAAAAGCAAAACTGAACCTATCAAAATTTAAAGTGAACAATTTTGTCTTGGTAAAAATGAGATGTTTTGAACTTATTTGGGGCAGAATTATCTTTTAGCTCCATATACAAAACTATTATTGCTTTCTCACAATCTTAAAGTTTTAACATTCAAAATCTAATCCCTTTATCCTATATCATATATACTAAACCTTTCTGGTATAAGATTACTTCTATGCCAGCATTTTCTAGTATTGTTTTGCAATGAAATCTGTACAATTAATAATAACCTTCTCTCTAATCTTTCTAGAGCGCTAAGACACATCTCCTTATCTCCCTATTTGTTCCATTAGACTGACATATTTTGCCTCATCTGTCACCTTCCATAAAACTCTGCTTTCAGATATGAGTTAATTCATTTTTAGTTGTCCTCAATGTTCTAAAATAGTGATGTTTGACAGAATTAATACAGTGCTCTAGTTCTCTCTGTTCAACTGGTATTTAATTAAAGATCTTGGAGGCCATTTTTTTCTCAGGTTATACCATTTAAAGAAGGAACATTACTTCCTCCATGGACAATATGAATACACCACACCACGTGGCAACAAAGCTGCCTTCCTAAGGTCTCCCATTTAACAGACTGTTTTACCATGTATAAACTACTAGCAAGACAGATTACCATTTTATTTCACTTTGATTTTACTTTTCATATCTTTGAACCACAACTCTACAATATCCTACATTCTCTTACCTTAGAATTTCCAGAATTTCTGGAGTTTTAACACTCCCTTACATATTAATTTTATCATTGCTTTTGTTTCACCTGGGCCTCTAAAAGTCCTAATGGCATTTAATCTGAAGAGCTACCTTGGAGCACAAACTAAAAATTCCTGTTTTAAATTCTTCTGAATTAACAGCTTTTGGAGAACAGCCCACTCTGGTATGTCATAACTTTCCATTCTAAACGTAGCATGGATAATTTAAATTGCCGCTTGCTATTTATTACACGAATAATTGTTCTCTTGGATGGCCTTTTGTAAGCTAGCACTTCCTAATCATTTTTTAGCTATATCGGAACCACAAGAGACATGTCAATTTAAGCAAATTTCAGAAGCAATACACTAACAAACAGACTCTAGGTGGTGGTATAGGTTATTTTTTATCACGATGTTTTTTCTTAAAACTGCAAGAATCAGAAGAGCCTTTAGGTTCTTTCACCGACACCTCTTCATTGGAAACTAACACTATTTTAGAGTGTTTAAATTAGTAAAATCCAAGTTCTGCAGAGTTTAGAGACACATGCAAGAAGTGGGTCTAAGTCTTTCCACAGGCATTAAACTTGGTTTTCAACTACCTCAAAGGAACTATAGAACACATCAGAATAAAACCAAACAATGAGAACTACTTTTTTTGTTGTTTTTTCCCTCACACACCTAGGGCAGATTCAGGGATAAGTATGGAAAGAGGTTTTTCCCCATCAGAGTATATGAAACAGAAGAGTAACATTTCTACAGCCTGCAGGGTAGTAACTGTTCCATTGACCGACTCTTCTTTGTTTCCAGCAACTAATTCCAAGCAGAGAAAAGTTACTATTGGTCATGAAGCCACTAGTCTCAGTACCAATAAAACTCAGTCCACATTACCAAATCGCTGGGCAAAACAAGTATAACTTACTTTGACACTGAAAAACATTTCAACATACTCCAGGCAGCTGAAGCACCATTTGTTTAAAAAGTCCTCTTATTTCAGTGTCTCTTCAACAAAGGTAGCAAACTGGTGATTAAACACTGAATAATTACATCAGGAAGATGCCACCCACTTGTTAAACCTATGATTCACTAATAAGCAGGTTCAATGCAATTCATAACTTTAAAGAATGAATTACCAAAACCCTTTGCTTCACAAATTCTCTCCAAAAATGTAGAGTATCCATCATACATACCATTTTTTTTTTACTTCGGACACATATAGACAGTTTCTCATCCTCTAAAGAGTTCCCTCCACCACACACAATCACATTTTAATCCATTTACATTACTGGAGACAAAATCCAACTCAGTTCCACCAACTGAGTGAAATGTCCTTCTACCTGGGAACGTCTTTTACTTCTTTTCCCCAAAAATATAATGTCTTATTAAAAAATATTTTAAAAGCTCAAAGGTATGTATCATTCTGTTCTTTTACTATCTTCTGAACCCAATTAAGTCATTAACGAGATAGATGGTAGAAACTCCCGCAATGCTTCGGAGATCAACATGTGTCACAGGCTCTCAGACAGTTGATTCCTTTGTTCCTTCAGACTGAACACCAACTCTTGATTAAAATTTGGAAACTACTTTGGAAAGGATGGGAGGGTTTGTAGAATATTCCCAGGGAAACTCTTTTAAAAGACAACAATATTCACTAGTAGTAAGGAGAACACAGATGTAGGTGGAGAGAAAAGAAGCCTCCTAAAGCCTCCCAAGACCTCCATGGGTTCACCCTAAATGTGAGCCTGTTCCTGGCTCAGGAATGAGGCGATGGCTGAGGCCTCGGGTCCAAGGTGCCTCACCCGGGGGAGGGGAAAGACAAGTACTGACGGGCCGGGCCTGGGGGTCTAGCAGGAGCCGGAAGCGCTGTCTGTCTTCCCACTCACTTTTCCCCGCGGGGAATCCGGGGCGCTCTGAGCAGGGAGGCGCCCGGCGCCGCCCAGGACGCCCCGGGCCGCAGGACCGAGAGCTGCGCGGCGAGGAGCGCCCCGGTCTTGGGGCCGAGCGGGCAGCCGAGCGGGACACGACCCCTGCCCGGTCACCCAGCCACCCGTGCCCGGCTCGCAGGGCAAACGGCGGCCGCCCCTCGACCCAGCACCGGCCGGCGGGCCCGGGGCCAACTCCACAACTTGCCGGCCTCGCTGCCGGGGGCCCCGAGTTCCCGGGGAGATTCGGAGCGGCGGGAGAGGCGGGATTCCCCCGGAAACGATTCCTCCCGCCGCCGAGCCCGGCCCATCGCCCGCACTCGCTCCCGCGGCCGCCGCGCTGGCCTCGCCGCCCCGACGCCCCCACGGCCCTGCGCGCCACCGCCAGCGCCACCGCCAGCGCCACCGCGGGCCGCGCTCGGGGCCGTTTCCGGCGGCGCCGCCGGCCGCTCCTCCGAGTCCCCCGGCGGCGGCCGCCACTCACCCGAGGCCGCCGCCGCGCCAAGCCTCGCGCTCCGTCAGTCTCACTCCACGAAGGAAGCCCGCCGCCCCGTCCTCGCTCGGCGCCCGGCGAGCTCTTCCCTCCGACCGGCCGCGCTGCCAAACGCAGCGGCGGGCGCGAGGCCACGGGCGCTCGGGCACGCGCGGGCGGGCGCGGGGTCGCTCGTCCCCCCGCCTCGCCGCCGCCTCCCGAGTTCGGGGCTCTGCTGCAATGTCTGCGAGGCTGACTTTGAGCGCCTCGCTCGCCGCCTGCCCGCAGCCGCGCTCCTCCCTCCGCCGCCGAGTCCGCCGCGGCCCGGTCCCTCCCCTCGCCGCTGCACGCCATTCAGCTCCTCAGCCAAGTTTCTTAACCCTTTTTTCCCCCTCCTTCCCATTGTCACGGGGCGGGAGGAAGCCGCTCCGGTCCCGGCAGCTCACTGGAGCCGAGCAGCCCCCTCTGTTGTGCCGTTTTCCTCCCTGCTTGTCCTCCGGATGGCCGGGCGGGGGCTGCGGGTCCCGGAGGCAGCGGGAGGACGGCGCCGGCCCGGGGAGGTGGGCGCCCCTCGCGCCCCGGCCGTCTCCCTGGACTCCCAGCTCTGTCCTGCCGCCCCGGACTCCCGAAGGCGCCGCGCCTGGATAGCTCTTCCCTGGGGCCCGGGGCGTCCTCCTCGTCACACAGGCCGAAAGCTCGCGTTAGGGCACAGGCTGGGGGCCGGGACGCACAGGGTCCCCGCCTGGATGCTGGCGCCCGAGGGGTCCCCTCCTCCCATTTCACCCCACAACACGCGGTCCCTTGGCTCCCCTCACCCACCTCCAACTTCTACCGCCTTGTAACCTGTGTGTCCTGCTTTAATCTTGTTGGGAAAGGGGACGGGCACTAACTCCAGGTCGCTTTGACCCCACGCCCAACACGTAGTAGGCACCCAGGAATAAATATGGAGTGACTCCAAGAGGAAAACTGGGAAGGAGACCTGAAGAGTGCCCCGTTCAGCTCCTTGGACGGACGTAGGTCTGAGGAATAGGGTTTATCTTCAGCTGCTTTGTCACTGCGAAGTCTCCAGCGGAGTCTGTCAGCGAATCTACTTACTCATCCGCGGGAGGAATTTGACCCTACAAAACAAGGCAAAAGGAACAGGGCTGCCACTTCTTCGGCAGCTCTCCTCGGTTCAGTCTCCGAATAAGAAATACCAATTACATCACGAGGCCCGGGCGGCAGCGCTGTGGAGCCTCTGGGTTTCCTGCAGCCTAATCTCTCTGAACCCGCCTCTAAATTGAGGGGATATGGATTCGTGAAGAGAGAAAGTGGAGGGAGGAGAGAGTCATACGAAACCGTAATTTCCCCTTCTTGTATTTGCTGTTTTAAAATCTTGCCCTCAACGCTCCCCAGACATCGAACTAGAACGATCTCCCTCAACACCTCCCCAGATGTCAGGTTTCTTTTTGACTCTAGCATCTAGCATTTAGTAACTCACCATGAAAAAAAAAAAAAAAAAAAAAAAAAAAAGATTACCAGGGGAAATGAGTGCCATTGCTGAAACTGTTTGTGCTTGATACAAAAACGCCAGAGGACAGCTTTGCCTCACCCTAAACTCTGAAATGGCATGCCTTGTTTTAAAACACTTATTACATAAAACAATTGAGTGTATGAAGAACTCCGTTCTTATATGTAGGTTTTCATATCCTTTAGAATTCTATAGCATTTGAAAATAGAGTTACTAGGGTAATTTTAAAAAATGTATCCAAGTCATAAAACAGCCTTCTATGCCTGTTATATAATGACTGTAATGTGCATTCAGAATTTCATTCAACCTTTAAAAATGTGAATGAGTGTTTCGGAATATTTTCACAATCTTAAAAGCAAATTTTCACATTAACTGCTTAATAAATCTGTCACCTAGCACAGTGCTGGGCACATGGTAGGACTATTTTACTTAATGGTGATAGTGCATTTTAGAGCAATTATTTTACATCACGCTAGCGATTAACCGTGCAATCTGTTGACATTCTACATAGTATAAATCTCATATAATAGTTTATTATTTGCAACTTAGTAAAGTCTGCTGTTCTTTAGAGCATCATTTATCCAGGATTGATGCAAAGCAAACTATTCCAATTAAGTGATGATCTGCATAATTAGGGCTTGCCCCTCTAAAGAGTTAAACTTTTTAAAAAATTGCCTTAAACTATTACACAAAGATTTTCTAATATGTATTATAAATGTTCCTATTTTCTTAAGCAGTTTGTTGGACTTCATTTGGCTTTCTCTTGAAAATTCAGGGTTAATTATATTAAAAGTGTTTATTATAGTAGGTTGTAGTGGCTTCAACAAATACATCAAGTTCCCATTCAACATAAGGCTTCTTCCTATGTGTTTGGGATGCTCCCAGGAGGTATGTAAGCTACCCTCACTCTACTGAAGGACTCTGGGACACTATGACCCTGTGATTATCTCTGCCTTTTATAGTTTCTTTCTCCCCCCTTCACTAACCAACAATCTGTTGTCCTTTCTCTGTTGCCAGCATGCCTGCAATACCCTCCTGCTCTTCTGATTTGGCAGCTTCTGGTCTGGTGCTGACTGAGAATCCAGATAGCCTCACTTGTCACAATTCAATCTAAAGTAAAACCTAGTAGGTTCTATGTACAGGGCTGATGTACTCACCAAAGGAGGAAGGCACATGAACCTTAGTGCATAGATTTTGAGACAGATATTTGGACTGTTCAAATGTTGTTTAAAAGCATATTTTTTCTCCTTTACTGGGTTTTTGACCATCGAGGATAGTAAATAAACAACCTCCTAATAATTGAGGTTACATAAATAACCTAACAAACCAAGCAAGCATTAGTCCTGCCTTTTAATACTAGCATTAAAAAGTCCACTGCCATGTGTTAGATGACTTAACAAAGCTACTCACCTATTATTAATATATCTTCTCAATGCCACAGAAATACAGTCATTGAAATCCTGGACTCTTTTTGGTAGTGAATTAATGTTAAGTAAGTTACACACCTTTTGTGGAATTTAATTTTACTCAATCATGCTAATTGGAGCCATTGTGTTGTTTTTATTGTTTTTAAAAAATTAATACCTAAATTTCCTGTCTAAGAGAGTCATTGTAAAGATACTGAGGCATGTAAGTCATATAAGAATGCCTGTTCATTAATTTGTATTTTTAAATTTTTATTTTTCAATTATAATTGACATTCAATATTATATTCATTTCAGCTGTACAGCATAACGTTTAGACATTTATATAACTTATGGAGTGATCCCTCTGATAAGTCTAGGCCCACCTCTCACTATACATAGTTATTACAATATTATTGACTATTCTCTGTGCTGTACTTTACATTCTTGTGACTATATTGGAACTGCCAATTTATACTTCTTAGTCTCTTTACCTTTTCTATCCACCCCCCACCCCTCTCTTAGATTTATATTTAAAGACAACTCTCATTTTAACTAATTGTGATGTGAAAATATGCCCTTCAGTTTATATACTTAAAAACACAAGTATTTCTATGAACCAAGATTCCTATGGGATCAGATACTTATAGTATAGGCTCAATATGTTTATTAACCACAAAGAAGTAGTCTAGGAGAGGTATGTTTATGATGTGCTCCCTGAATCTCCTCTCTAATAGTATTTCCCATATCATTTTGTGACTGACTGTTTACTTGTCTATATCCCACTATAAATGCAAGCACTATAGGCACAGCATCCATATCCCTCTCATTCACATTTAGATACCTCCACCATCTATCCCTATGCTCAGCAAACAGTAGGTATTTAGTAGATATTGGGCAAGATACTGTCATATCGCAGAGAACAGTGTTTATTTTTATTTAGGGTACAAGTGTGGGTAGAGGAGATTCAGAGAAAATTTTATAAAGAAAATAATGCTTCAGCTGACTATTAAAAGATAAGAATTTTCTAAGTAGGCAAAGTGGGAAAGGGGTTCTCAGGAGAGGAAGAAGATAGTAAGAGGTATGAAGAAAACAAAAATACGCATTGAGAAGTACTGACCTCACATTATACACTTTGAACTAATGACAACTGACAAAAATATATACAGGTCAAAATCCAGTGTAGTTATGCTATTATAGTCTCTTAGTGTCTAGAGAAATTCTGTCTAATAAAAATATAAAGCGAGCCACAAATGTAAGCTACATATGTACTTTAAAATGTTTTAGTAGCTATGTTGAAAAAAAATACAAAGAAATAAAATTAATTTTAATAAAATATTTAACCAATATACCAAAAGTATTATTTCAATGTATATCCAACGAAAAAATTATTCTACATATTGTACATTCTCTTATTTACTAAGTTTTCAAACTCCAGTGTTGTTTTTCATACTTATAGCACATCTTGATTTGAACTAGTCACATTCACGTGCTCAGTGACAATATGTGGCTAATGGCTGATATATTGGACAGAACAACTTTAGAGAATAAATGAAATCTTTAATGGTACAGTTAAGAAAAAATTTTTAAATGGAAATCTAAATCTCGTTTAATCTAAGAATTTATTTGTTGGTTACTGGTGTGTTAGCTATAGTATATTATAAAGACCACTTTCTTGCATCTAAGCTTTTTTGCCAGTTAGATAATCAGCAAAGTTCACATTTTATGTACTGTGTATTCATTAACCATACCACAGACACAACTACTCCTGGCTCTATTAATTCTAGTGGTGGACTCTAAATGTAAACTGGCTTTATGGCAGAAATAAAACACCATACATTTGAGTTGAATAAGCTTTTAAAGAGTCTTCCCTAGAACACAGAACTATGCTAGTTCCTGTCAAGCATTTTCCTAGCTATAGAAGCCCAGAGTTTTGCTCTTCAATTCTCCCATGCCCAGTAAACTATAAAATCCACCCCAGCCCTTGTTTCAGGCAGTCCCCTGCCTGAAGTTGTAGCAGTTATTATGTACTGTGGTGTCCTGAGTTTTGAGAAAGGTCTAAGGAGCTAAGATAAAGATGTTTAGATATCTCATCTGCAGGTTACTATGCAGTTTTCCCTAATGAGACTGGAGCCTTTTTCTTTCTGTGGGGCTTGAGTGCCAAGAACTGGCAAAAACAGGGCACTCAATTTCTACACTAAAATGCATCATGAAAACTGGCTCTTAAAAAAATGTCTGAAAATTAAGTGGTCTTTATAACATAGCATAGCTAAACACCAGTAACCAACAGAAAGTAGCCGAAAATATGTAAGAAAAAGGCACATACTTCAATGAAATACAAATGTGGACATCTTCTCTTTCCCCAAACAAGAAAATGCCTATTATAGTTGAAAGGCTAAAGCTAAGAAATCCCAATGAAGGTAAAGAAAACCTGTCAGTTTTGATGATGTGTCAGTTTACCATGTCTAAATGATTGAAAGTAAACATTATATAGAATCCTATCTTTTTAGGCAAAAATGGGTTATGTAAATTTCATTAAGTAGTCTTATCATAAATGAATATAAAATTGGGGGGGGGAATTTTACAAACATACATATGTATACAAATCAATTGGGTAAAACGCGATTCTATTTATTTTTAGAGATTTTATTCAGATAACTTTCAACTAAACCACATATCTATTTTCCCAAATAATTCAGAGTTTTGCAGGAGGAAACAAAGCTATAAAGAAAACCTGATGTGTATTTACCATTTGTGTGATTGTTTTGACCCTCAAAAGAAATAGACATAGACTCTGACGTCTGTTTTAGATTTATTTAGTTTATGAAACATGAAATTCTTATGCAGTTCATCTTCTCACAAAACTGAATTAAAATTACCTTTACCCTCAAACACACACACACACACACACACACACACACACACACACACACACACACGCTCCCCTAGGATTTCACATGATTTGATGGAGAAAAAATAGACTTTTCAAATGGTTCTGGAACAACTGGTTATCCACCTAGAAGAGAATGAAATTCGACCCTTTCTTCACACTATATTAACTTAAAATAAATAATAAACCTAAATGTAAGAACTAAACTATAAAACTCTCAGAAGGAAATAGAGCAATAAATCTTCATAAACTTGCTTAGGCAAGATCTTCTTAGATATGGCACCAAAAGCACAAATGGCAAAAAGAAAAATAAATATATTAGACTTAAATTAAAATCTTTTGTGCTTCAATGGACACTATCAAGAAAATGAAAAGATGACCCACAGAATGGGAGAAAAATTTGCAAATCATATATCTGTTAAGAGAATTATATCTAAAATACACATATAACTCTTACAACTCAATGCCAAAAAGACTAAAACTCAATTTTTAAGAGGAGCAAAGGGTCTAAATAAACATTTCTTCAAAGAAGATAGACATTAGGCACATGTGAAGAGGATCTATATTACTAGCCATCAGAAAAATACAAATCAAAAACACAATAAGGATACCACTTTACATTCACTGGGAATGGCTTTAATCAGGAATAAGAAGAAGAGGAGGAGGAGGAGGAAGTGTTGAATGCTGCTGAAAAATTTTAAATGTTGTAGCTACTTTGGAAGAATCTGGCAGTTCCTCAAAAGGTTAAGCATAGACTTACTGTATGACCCAGCAATTCCACTTCTAAAGAATATACTCCAGAGCAGCGGTCCCAAATCTTGTTGGCACCAGGGAATGGTGCTCCTATGAAAATCTAATGCCTATGATCTGAGGTGGAGCTGAGGTGACAATGATAGTGTTGGGAAGCGACCATAAATACAGATGAAGCTCCTAAAAGGCCACCAACCTGTACTGGACTGCAGCCCAGGTGTTGAGGACTCCTGCCCTAGGGAAATGGAAACTTTATTTCCACACAAAAATTTACACATTAATGTTCCACCAGTATTCTTCAAAAAAGGGTTAACTACCCCAATATCTATTAACTGATGAATGAATAAACAAAACATAATATATCTTTGCAATGAAATACTCCTTACGAATAAAAAAGAAATGAACTACTGGTACATGATACAACATAATTGAACTTGAAAATATTATGCTAAGTAAAATAATCCAATCACAAGACCACGTATTGTATGATTCCATTTATATAAAATGTCCATAATATGTAAATCTACAGAGACAGAAAGTAAAGTATTGATTATCTAGAGCTGGGGAGGAGTTTGGGAAGAAATGAGGATCACCTGGTAATGGGTCAGAATTTATTTTTTGAGTGATAAAAGTGTTCCAAAATTAATACTGGTGATACTTGCACGATCCTGTGGATATATAAAAACCATTAAATTGTACACTCTGAATGGGCGAATTACATGGTATGTGAATTATATCTAAATAAAGCTGTTATATTTTTTAAAAAACAAAAACTACAGAAACTTTCTAGATTCTCATTGTGAAAAAAAATGCCCAAAATTTTGACATGTATCAGAAAATAAAATCACTAGATGTTTTAAAAATGCCATAATTCAAAATTATTTTTGCTTGATATGACTTGTCAAAAATCAGCAAAAATCATGAAACTACGTGTTGGAAATTAACTTTGGCTGCTTTATGATTCTTAATGACATAGTGCAGTAAGGGTAAAGGACAGCTTTATCGAGAGACCTCAAGTGTCAGGAACACCATGCTAAGAGTGCGTACGTGTGGTCTTTTAGCAATGCCAATATAAAATTCCAGAGGTTACCTAGGAAAATAATTCTGGATAAACAGCATATACCACTAATGTCCCACAAAGCTGGCTTATGCCAGATACAAAACTCAATAATTTATAGTAGCAACTATTCCTACAAAGCTAAATGATTACTCTTGTTAGATGGGTGTACTATATTTCCTAAAAGCTAGATATTAGAGAAATTGAATTCCAGATTCCATTAGTTAACAACTACATTTGGCCACTAGTAACAGAGACAAGAATAAACAGTGACTTAACTAAAATAGTAGTTTTTTTTGGGGGGGGGGGTTGTTTAATAATACCATCATCATTTTCAGATTGCTTCAATTCAGTCATTGTTAGCTCTTGGTTTTCATCCTCAAGGTTGCCTCATGATGTTAATTGGCTACTAGAATTCCATTCTTCAGTTCTGCATTTTAGGCAAGAAGAATGTGAGTGGCCTACCACCTTTTTAAAGAAATTTCCTGAAAGGATGACCTAACAACTCCTAATATTTCATCGGAAGTATCCAGAGGGAATGTGGGGTATATTGTATTTTAACCAGGAACGGTACTCAAATAAAATCAAGAGTTTATTTCTAAAGAAGAAGATGAGACTTGATATTGAGCTGATGTATTTATTTTCTAATGCTGCATAACAAATTATCACAAAATTAGTATATTAAAATAAGAAATGATCATTTGGGAGGTTTCTGGTCAAGATGGCAGAGTAGATAATGCTTACCTTGTCTCACAACCACATCAAAATTACAACTAAACTACAGAACAGCCATCATTGGGGTTGCCTGAAGTCTAGCTGAAAAGAAGTTCTATAACTGGGACATACACAAGAGACTGCTTCAAGACTGCTGGGAGGGACAGAGACACATCATTAGTTGGTCCCAGAGTCACATGTGCTGGTTAAAAATTGAAAGGGATTACTCAGCTGCCAAAGTACCCCCAGAGGAACAAGGGGTCCAGGCTCCACACCAGCCTCCATAGCCTAGGGTTCCAGCTGGGAAGAAAAATCTCCCAAACTTCTGTCTGTGAAAACAAGCAGAGATTGTGGCAGAATAAGATGGAGAGCTGTGGGAGTCACAGACACTCCTCTTAAGGTGTCCACACATGAATTTACTCATTGATATACTAGCTAGCTTTGAGCTCCAGTGCTTGTGCAGCAACTCGACAGGCATTGGGGATATATGAGGAGGAACTGAATTGTTGGGTTTCAGGGCAAGGGCTGGAAGAGCAGCTTTCTTCCAGACAGAAGTGCTGGAAAAAGCCATTTTCTTTGTTGAGCCCACCCCCTTCCTGCCATGCAGAGTTAGGTGGTAGCCACATCTGAGTCTCCACCAACCTGGCTAACTCTGGTCACCCTGCCCAGATGATTCCCTAAGACCTCACTACGTCCAGCTTGCAGGCCTATCCAAGCAATATTCAGTGGCTTTTCCATACAAATGACCTGTCCTGGTTCATGCTGCGAACTTTCCTAAAATCTTTCAAAGGTTTGCATCTGGCCTCAGCATAGCCTGTAGCTCTTGCTAAGCAGCCTCAAGCCTGGCACTAGTGGCAGCCAGCCTTGTTTTGTGGATTGGCCTCTCAATTCACCTCCAAGCCAAGTATAAGTGGTGCCCACCTGCAAATTGCTTGATGGCTCTTGCCAGGTGGCCCCAGACAATGTGCAGACTGCAGCTGAACTTGGCCTGTGGCAGGGGCCCTCCCAGGAGGCCCTGCGGGTGGTGTGCCTCATGGCTGGCTTCAGACCCAGCTGGAGCACTACCTGGTGCTATATCCAAGGACAACATACCCAAAGGGCAGACTCGATAGGCACTATAGCCTTGCTAAATTGATTCTTGTTCTATAGGGTCATCCCCTCACCAGCCAGTCCTCACAATCAGCCTGAGGGTCAATCCCTGCCATTGATGTATGAACAGCAACCAAAGCTCAACTGCAACAGAAAGACACACACAACCTATACAAGGGACACACCTGAAGCATCTGGCCCAGGTGACCAGGGAAGACTGTGCCACTGGACCCTACGGGCCACCTACTATATAAGGCCACTCTGTTAAGACTGGGAAACAGAGCAGTCCTACCTAATACACAGAAACAAACACAGGAAGGAAGTCAAAATGGGGAGACAAAGAAACATGTCCCAAATGAAAGAACAGAATAAAGCTCCAGAAAAAGAACTAAGCAAAATGGAGACAAGTAATCTATTAGATGCAGAGTTCAAAACACTGGTTATAAGGATGCTCAAAGACCTTAGAGGAAGAGTACATGTACTCAGTAAAAACTTTAACAAAGAGATACGAAAAAAGATACATAAAAATGGAGATAGAAAATACAAAAAAGAACCTATCAGAAATGAAGAACACAATAATTGAAATAAAGATTATATTAGAGGGAATCAAAAGAGACCCACACCAAGACACATCATAATTAAAATGCCAAAGATTGAAGACAAAGAATCTTAAAAGCAGCAGGAGAAAAGCAGTTAGTTACCTACAAGGAAGCTCCCATAAGACTGTCAGCCAATTTCTCAACATAAATTTTTGCCCAGAAGGAATTGGCAGGAAATATTCAAAATAATAAAAAACAAGGACCTACAATTAAGATCACTCTACACAGCAAAGCTATCGTTCAGAATTGAAGGACAGATAAAGAGCTTCCTAGACCAGAAAAAGTTAAAGGAGTTTAACACTGACCAGTGTAACAAAAAATATTAGAGAAAGTAGAAGGAAGAAGAGGAGAAAAAGGAGAAGGAGGAGGAGGAGGAGGAGGAGGAGAAGGAGGAAGAGGAAGAGGAGGAGGAGGAGAAGGAGGAAAAATATGAATAGTAAGATTACAATAACTACATATCTATCAATAATTACTTTAAATGTAAATGGATTAAAGGCTCCAATTAAAAGGCATAGGTTGGCTGAAAATAAGACCCTCACATATGCTAACTACAAGAGACTCACTTTAGATCTAAAGACACACACAGACAGAAAGTAAAGGGATAGAAAAAGTAATTTCAAGAAAATGGAAATAAAGAAAAGTTAGGGTAGCAATATTTATATTAGACAAAATAGGCTTTGAAACAAAGGCTCTAACAAGCAAGAGACAAAGAAGGACCCAGTTATCCCATTTCTCAGTATTTATCTGAACAAACCCAAAATACTACTTTGAAGAGACATATGAATTCATATGTTCCTTGCAGCATTATTTACAATAGCCAAGATATGGAGGCAACCTGGTGTCCATTAGTAGATGAATGGATAAAGAACAGGTGGCACATATATACAATAGAATATTATTCAGTCATAAAAAAGATGAAATCTTGCCATCTGCAACAACATAGATGGACCTAGAGTGTATTGTGCTCAGTGTAATTAGTCAGAAAGAAGACAAATGCCATGTGATTTCAATTACATGTGGAATCTAAAGAACAAAATAAACAAAACGAAACAGAAAAAAACTCATACATACAGAGAACATTATGATGGTTGTCAGATCAGGTGGGATGAGGGGCAGCGGTAGGGCATGAAAGAGAAGAAGGGACTAAGAAGTACGGATTGGTAGTTGCAAACAGTCATAGGGATGTAAAGTATAGTATAAGGAATGTAGTCAATAATACTGTAATAACTATGTAAAGTGTCAGATAAGTACTAGATTTATTGGTGTGATTACTTTGTAAGTTATATGTCTAATCACCACATTGTATACCTGAAACTAATATATTGTATGTGAATTGTAATTGAAAAATAAAAAAAGAATATTTTAAAAAATCAGTAAAGTAAGAAACACTATTATCTCATAGTTTCTTGTAGGTAAAGAATTCGGAAACATTTTACCTGGATTGTTTTGCACAAGTTTGCTCATGAGGTTGCAATCAGGTATTGGCAGGGGCTTCAGTCATCTGAAGGCTTGCCTGAAGCTGGAAGATCCAATTTCAACAAACCTCCCTCACAAGATTGCTGGCAAAGGCCTCAGTTCCTCACATGGCTCTTGGCAGGAGGCCTCTGGGCCTTGCCACATGAGCCGCTCCACAAACTGCTTAAGTATCCTGATGATGTGGCTGCTAACTCCCCCAGAGCAAGCTACCTAAGAGAAAGCAATGATGAGGTAACAGTGTCCTATATAAGCTGCCCTCCTAATTCACAAAAGATATTTCCAATTTTTCTATTAATTAGAAGTGAGTCACTAAGTTAATTCTACTCTTAAGGAGAAAATCGTCTTGAAGGGAAGGGTATCAAATAATTCATGGAATTATTTTAAAACCACCACTGTAGGTCATTAGCATTTCTTGTCATGGTCTGTCTTTGGTTGTCCAAACCAACATGTACACATTTGTTTTCGTACATAGGACAACCTCACTACTTCTCCAAGGGATCAGGATATTAGTCTCTTTTTGTTACTGCATCAAATCTACTTCCTAAGATTTCTGGATAATGTAAAGCTCTCTCCAAGAAGCCCAGATGGGGCTCCTTGTTGGCTGGCAACCAATAAACTAAAGAAAGACATGTTTTCAGCCATCAGCACATTTAAGTTTTCAGTGGTAGAGAAGGAACGAATCATTGCAATAAACCTGTCCATTTGGAAAAGGAAGAATGAGAAACACACATTAGTCAGTATTCCATAAGAACTATCAAAACCTACCAAGCAGGAATAGCCAGGTCTCCATGCCCTAGCACTGAGGGAAGTTCTTTGGTTGGCTAAACCAGGGAGCTCCTGGTTCTTTCTCTCAAATATTTTCCTTTATGCCTTGTCCTCTCCTGCTCCTGGATCTGACCCTGGAAGATTTATACTTGTCAATTTTCTTCAGCAAGTATATCTGAGGTAAGTGACGATTGGGTGGGGGGCGGGGGTGGTCTTCTTGGAAACCTTACTAATTTTGAAATATTGAAGCATGGGATCATTTTACAGTTTTAATGATGACCGACTATTACAGACCAAGTTTGTATTTCCTTTAGGAAGATAATTTCTTCTAACATTTAGCGGACTTTGTTTCCTTCCTAGTTCATGTAAAAACTACCACAGTCAAAAGTCTTGCCCAGGTATGGTTTTTGAGCCTGCTGATTCTCATCTTTTATTTACTGGGCTATGTGATCTGCTCATCCTTCCGCCCCTTAAATTAATGGTGGCTACCTTGAGAGCATCTGAAATAAAACGCTTAGATAGGGATGCAAAACAATTCATCACTTCTTGCTAGCAATATTTATCACTGCTACTTTATGAAAAAGCAAGGGTCTTACCTCCTGCTAAGGTAGTTTCATGGCCACAGCTTAAAATTTCCTCAAGTTTAGGTACAAAGGCAGATGACTTTTTCAACATTACAAAGCCCAAATCGTTGGCCTCTCCGTCATCAGTGTCCTTAGCAAGCACAAGCGGAGAATGTAAATCTTAGTAAATCTTTCCTTCCTTCCATCTCTGCTTCCGTTAAGTTTGGTTCTATCCTGAGTTCACCTAATTCATAAGATTTTGCTAAAGATAAAAATTAACCTACCAATACTCTGAATTTGTTTTACTATTTCTCTTAATAGTAGAGTCTCAGCAAATAGCCTGCTTTTTGAGGTAAGCAAGCAACAGTATAAGCAAACATTTGGCTACCACATTAAAACTAGACCCTTACCATTCACTGCCCAACTGCTTCTATTAAATTGGCATTACTTGTACTTTGCAGCATCTCCTTTCTGGTACTAACTAATACATTAGCCATTGTTCTTTATTTCAGAAAACAAAATTAACTCTTGCTAGTTTAAGCAGAACAGGGTTTCTTATAGTGTAATATGTAATTTGCAATTTTTTTGCTAGGACCCAGGAACTAGGCTTAAGTAATATATAAGGGAAATATCCAGGTGCACAATGGGACAGCCAAGTGGACCTCCACTTGCCATCTGCTACTCATACCTAAGGAAGATACAAAGTACTAGGATCTCCATTATATTCTGTAGAAAAACTAATACTTCAATCATCTTACTTGCCAAATAGCCCCATAAATTCTGCCTCGGGATGTTCATATCTACCTTTTCTGTCTTATATAGGTGCATCTGGTTGGCAGAAACTGCAACATATGTGAAACTACTTCATCTGAGTCTGAGAAATGCATGTAATACTTGGCTTTTCAGTTTCTAGTGACCAGAAAAGCATGCTAAAAAGAGCTTAGTGTTTAGTATTTCATCCTATAGAATTGCCACAGTGATCAAAGGATAGTTTCCAGTAGAGATCAAGACCCCAAATCTCTGAAGCATATAAAATATATTAAATCGTTAAATGAACAATAATTCATCCAAAAATCATTAAATTAGGGTAAATTTTGCATTAACTGTATTTCATTGTATTGTTCCTCATGAAAAGTTGGTCAACTAGTGTTAACCAGTACATTATATCTTGATCTTACAGGGATACAAAAATACATTTACTCTTGGATAAGGCATCTTTGATTTTAAGAAAGACCTATGCTAATTAATTTGGGGGGGGAAAAAACAACTAAGGAATAAAACACATGGAATCTATGAAAATGCTTTCCAATAGCCCTCAGGAAATGATAGCTCTTCATTCTGGTGCTCCACCAATAATGTGCCTTTATTCTTCATTTGTTCAGACTGTCTATTGGTCCAGTTCTCCAAAGAGACAATTTGATTGACTAGTAACTAGCCAATGAACTATTTATTTTTCAGGCAAATATCCGCCTGGTCTAATCAGCTGTAGCCATAAGTGGAGGTGAGGGAAAGTTAATTTAGTCCAAAAACTGATATTCCCAAGCCTGCGAATAAAGCTAATAAAACTAGAAGGGTAAGATGGGTATAGTAGATCAATAAACTAATGTTTCTAGTTTAGTCATTATTTTTTGCAACACATAAATTAAGACTTATAATATTGTAACAACACCATTAACATTATTTACAAACTGCCTACAAATTAATACTTAGGATTCTTATATACAAAATAGATTAAACATATTCATTCTTTCACCAATTATTTATTGATTGTCTACTAAGTCCCTTGCAGTACACTTTATGAAGTTATCTTGACACTAAATAAATAAGCCATGCTTACTTATTCAGTGGTATCCATAGGAGAAGATAGTTAATATTTAGTTTGGTATGTTCTTTAATAAAGGTATGGTTAAGATGGGTGTTATAGAGAAAGGAAGCATTTGTTCATATTTTGGAGGTTCAAGGAAGAGTGTCCTCCTGTGAAGAAGTGATTATTGAAGTAGATCATGAGTGATAATTTACCAACATGCTTTTTTCCCCTTCATGGTTAACTTTTGTAAAGCTACTTAGTATAACATTCTGTCCTCAAATCATACATTGCAGATGTTATTACCCTTTCGGGAGGCTTCATCGATTATCAATGTGCCAATATTTAGAGCTACCATGTTATTTCATCAATTAGAAGCAGATTCAGATTCCTCCCATGGGGTAAAATTTGTTTTTCTAATAGCCAGATTGCTTGCCTGCACATCAGAACTTTTCATGTCTCTTTGTAGTGTCGATTGTTATTATTTCCATGACCTCTTCTGTGGTACCAAGGCCAGCTTTAAACAAAGTTATACAATGTACTAACCTTACTTTTGGTACCAATACATGTTCTTTTTCTAATTTGCTTTTAGCAGACTTCATAATAACATTGTACATTTATGTATGAATTTTCTTTCCAATATACCATCAATTGTCTCATGTTCTACAAAGAAGGAGATTGCAATCAAATAATGACACAATGCCTTCTTACATAACATTTTAATCTTAGATTTATCAAAAGGACACTTTTACACTTATTTATATATAGATTTTTAAAAATTATTTACTACTCTTATATATAAATAAAAGGACAATATAAGTGAAATGCATTGTTTAACATATTCCCGAAATGTTTTTACATTGTGTCTGTCTCCCAAGAATCACCTTTTGACTCAGATATCGATATCCATGTTTGTTTGTTTGTTTGTTTTAAACAAAATTTAACCCTTTTCATCTTCAAGAAGTATAGGCGATGCAACATTTCTTAAAAGGGTGTTTCACTATTATCTGGGGTTATTTATTACAAACTGCTGACTTCCATTGGACATGTTTTAATATAGATACACTGGCAAATGACACCAACAGATGATGACTGTAAGACACATTCCCCTTTCAACATGTTAAAACATTAAACGATAAATCAATGATATATGACAGAACCAAAGACACATGATCTTATTTGATAATTCATGTTTTTGTACTCTTGTATCTCTTGAATATTATCATAATAAAGTAGGATAATTCAGGTAGTCATTGATTCTCATTTTACAAGTGAAGTGCTAGATATCCCCCAAATTAAACTACTTGCCCTAGTGTACAAAGCTAATCAGGAATAAAGATGGCTCTATGTTCAGTAGAACTGTGGCATTTCATTCACAACCCAAGTCTCTTTCCACCAATTTGTGCTCCTTCTCATTATGTGTCTTGAATATTCTTGAATAGATCTATATTGTAATTTTCAATCTGCTACTTATTACTTATCCTCAACCACTGAAAAATTTAATTAAACAGTTGATAAACTATACTTTAGAAAAATAGCAATAAGACTTTCTGTTTTTCAAAACTAAATAATGCTCTTCTCTTCCCAATATGCAGGGAAAAATACCAACTATCAAGAAGCTTTTTAAATCAAAATTTCCTCATATTTTTTTCTTCGAACCTAGCTTTTGCTAAGTATTTGATTATACAAGAAATTATTTCATATGATTGATATTGAACTTATACAAAACAATTGATTTTTGTTTGCTGTAGTAACTAACATTTCAGGCTGCTGCAGAAAGCTTTGCCACCAGTGTTTCATTTCTTAAACAAATATCAAAAATTTTATTTCATTTATTCTCCTAGAAACCTGTTCTCTTCTGGACACAGATATACTAATGCCTCAGATACACTAATCTCTGTTAATAAAATGGCCGGTTATTATGTTGGACACCTTAAAAGAGATCTTAGACAATTCATGAGTGAATTGAAGAGTGGAAATTTGAGACACTCCATAGGCTAATAAGGGTTTTGTTTGTTTGTTTGTTTGTTTGTTTGTTAACTAGTTGAGCATTTTAAAATTTTTTCAATCACATAATGTGAACAGGTCATTCTAATCTTAGATTATCTTTACTGTCATCAATATTTTTTTCCAGCCCAATTTGTGGTGAGTAGCTAAATCTTGCATCAAAGAAGCAAATTTACAGGTTCTTTCCCCCCAAGAAGGAGCCGATACACTTTATTAATCTTTCCAGAAAGCCAGGCTGACTCTCATTACTTCAATGCATTGTACATTTAAAGCATGTATAATTTAATCCTGTTTGAATGATGTGTGGATGAGAATTGACATAAATAAAATAGCAAAAAAGCTCAATATAATTTAGGCATAAGCATATTTAATATGACCTTTAAAGGAAATTGAAATGTATTTGATTGTAGGAAAATTTTTAGTATAGGTTTAAAAACTATCAAACAGCATCTGTTACTTTCTCCATTTTGATTAAAACATGCTCACAGGGAAGCTAGTAGTTTGTCTGTTAAGTCAAACACTAATGAAACATTTGCTAAAATAATCTCTAATTTGGATGACATTTGGCACTAAAGTGCACTCATTTGATCATTTGCCTATATTTTGATCTTTTAGAGTTAACTGAGCATAGCTAAGTCTAATATGGTAATGGACTCTTTGTTAAAACCTGGGCATATGCATTTCTCATGCTCTATTGTGTTCTACTCTGTTGAAGGGAGATAAGAAATGTTATTGTGATGGCATTAAAGGTTTCTCATTGCCATATCTAAATACCAGGAGCCTGAACTGTCTCATTTTGTCATATCTTATTTCTATATGTTTTTTGGATCAAAGGCACCCTAACTATAAGGCTCAGGTGAGTAAATGAGGATTAGCAATATTAATCAAGTCATTACAAAAGAGTCGATAATTAATGTTCAAATACCGTGTATATGCTTTTTAAATTAGCCTATGGTACTTAAATGAAATCACAATACTTCTGGCATGTGAAACAAAATAAACCCAATAGTTAATATCAGTAGAAAATAGAAAAAACTCATATTACCACTATATACTATTATTTTATAGAAATCAGACTAAAACTTTTAGAATTCAAATTCTTGTTTTTAAATTACTGCTTTAAATTGTATATTTGTGTATATGCATACACACACAACATCTTTACCCCAACACCCACGCACATATAATAATGAACTTTATCTTAATAATCTACTAAATGCGGCACATTAGGTTAGAAACTAGTGAACGAAAACAAAACAAAAAAGCTATCCTTTTAGCTTCTCCTGGCACCCTCAAAACCAGAAGCGTCATTCACACAATATATACTTTGAAAAACTGACCTAAATATTCCCTTTCAGAAGATATAAGTGCCTGGATCATCATATTAAAAGCCTTCATTGGTTTTGGGTTTTTGTACTATTAAAAGAACAGTAAAGTAATACCTTTTTGGAAGTTTATGACATTACTATAGCCTGAGATGGTCTTCCTCTTATTTTTTTGTCTGCCAAAAGACAGAGTCAGCACAAATACATATCTCTACATAAAACTTTTCTTTATCTGTAATGTTTTTTATACATTGTTAGTACTTAACTTCATCCAGGTTGATTATGGTTGAATTTCTGTTAGACCGTGAATTCTTGTAAGGCAGGGACTCTGTCATGTCTGGGATCAGCTAGAGGCAGTGTTAGTGGAGGCAGTGTTTGAGGGGGTACGATGGAGAGGAAAAAACATGTGGCAAGAGTGGCAGGGGCTGCAGCAAAGAAACAGTTGCCGGCAGGCATAGCAGAGGCAAGAGCTGAAGAAACAGAAAATGTAACAAAAGTGGAGCCATGGGAAAAGAAAGTCAGTGAGCTTGGCTTCAGGTCTGCTGGTCAGGAGCAGACTCGAATGCTGGAAGATATTCCCATATCTCCTCCTACATCGCTGCTACCACCTAGAACTCAAGTTTTGAGTATAACATTTAGTTTGGGAACTTTTTTTTTTTTTTTTATCATAAAGGTGTCACTTAACATTGTTTCTCTAGATTAGTTCTTTCTCATCTCTGACACTGGATGCCAGAAACAATTTCCCAAAGATCTTCTTGGATAAGGGTCAGGGACAGGAGCATATGGGTATTAAATAATTAAAACGTCAGAGATAATCCCTATATACCAGTTAATTGTTGAGAGACTATTACTTCTTGGTCAAGTATTCCCAGGGATTATCACAGTGCCTGGCCCATATTCAGACCTCAATAAATATTTGAGAGACTAATAATAAATAATAATATATTTGGGCTTATATATGTCAGACATGGTACAAATTACTTTACAAACATTGTGTCATTTAATAGTAGTTACTATTATTCCTATTTAATAGGTGAGTAAACTGGAACTTGAGAGATTAATTTGTTCATTTACGTAGCTAATAAGTGGTGAAATTGGGATTGAACCAAAAAAACCTACACTCAATATATTACATTACCTCCCTATGCCAGAAGCTTGAAAGAATGCATGATTGAATATTCCACACTTGCATAAGAGACAATCACTCTCTAGGTTAATGCTGCTCCAAGAGTGAAAAATTGCTTAATGCAAGTGTAAAGGCTCTGGATCTGCCCATCCTTATAAAGAGTTAGTTTATGAAACAGTAACTAATTTTTGCTTATTTTTGACTTGAAATCGATAACGTGCTCTATTAAAATTTTCAAACTTTACTTTTAAACTCAACACATCTACATGATTAAAAGAAATTTAAGATGACAGCTACTTCAGCAAAGAATGATAAGTGAAAGACCAGATGCTACATATTTTCAATTGCAAAAATATCACGGGAAGCCAGCTGTAACTTCTAAAATTTCATGATGTCATCATATGGCTTCAGGATCTATTTAGTTGGTTTATAATCTTATTAGCTTATCTCTGCTTCCAGTCATGCACTAGGCTTTAATTGCATAGGTTTGCTTATAACATTGTTAGAGTTAGAGTTCTGGTCTCATGTTTCATGCAAGAAGTGTCTTACTGGATAGTGCACAAAAACTTGCTACCCTGCCTAATACTTAGTGACCTACCACAAACTGATGTCACTACCCCATTTTTCAGAAGAGGTCATTGCTTCCTGGGATAGAGCTATCACAAAGTGACTCAGAGTTTTTGATCTTGTTCAACTTTTCCCAAAAGTTCAAGTCTAAGATTATGATTTCTAAGTGTGATGGGAGCAAAGTGTTTCAGTTCAGCAAGTTTTAATGTCACTGTGAAATTTACCATGTTTTCCAGGCATCAGTTACACTGCCAGGTTCAGAGAGATTTCAATTATATGAGGGATGGGAATAATTTTGCATTTCCCACACTTCTATTCTTAGTTTCACTGTCCCATCTCTTTGCCCCCCAATTTCATTCACCTTTTTATTCAGTCTCAAATTGACATTCTGTCACAGGTCAATATTTCCTATTATAAAATTTTAGATAAACTAGTGTCAAATATTTTCTTAGAGAGCCCACATCAAGGACTGTTGTTTTATAAATTTTGGAAAGTGAAACCACTAGCACTCATTGCCCCAGAAAAAAAAGCCTGTTTCTCATGGCACCACCAGAGCTAGATCTGGTTGTCCTAGAGAATGAATGGCCAGTTACTTCCATTAGACAGGACTCCTATCTGTATCAACTGGTTAGTCAGACAAAAATGAGACGGTGTTTCTTTGCCTTTGAGCCTCATATGAGTAAAACCTATTATTTAGGAATCTTTTCTATGCAATGAAAACTCAATACAAACGATTGTAAGGTGTTGGGGAAGGAGAGACTTGAATTGCTTAGCTCATGTAACTATGAAGTCCAGAAGTAGGGATGGGTTCAGATGGGGGCGATTTGGACAAGAACTCAAGCAATGTCTGGTGAGTCCTACTGGCAGGATGCAGCTCTCCACCCTCCATGTGTTTCCTTCATTCACAGCTTCATACACAAAAGCAAGATGGTAGAAGCATCTCCTGACTTTAAATTCCCCAAATACCTAGTTCAGTAGAAAAGGACAAATGTAATTTCCCCCCAAATAAGTGTCAGTAGCCCTATTATCCTGATTTGGGCCTTCAGATCACTGGAAACCAATTACTATTGCCAGGAGAATGTGATGCTTTGATTGGTCAGTCCTGAATCACAAGCCACCTCTGGAGTCAAGGTAGCATATTCTCATCAGACACCATAAAAACTGAGACTGGGAACAGATCTCTAAATAGATCAACTGGAAACAGTTATCGGAATAAGATGAACAGATATTAGGCACCTACTAAACAATATGTGTTCACTATAGTGCCATTTCAGTTATCTATTCCTACCTGCTCCTACTCCTTCTTATCTTTGGATATTTTTCGTTTTTCTTTCTTTTCCAAGTTCCTTTAACAAGTATATTGAGCAGTTACTCTCTGTTTTATTTTGAACAGTTTGCTTCTGAACAGTCACGTTATATCTAGTCATTCTATATTCATGTGTCATGTCCACAGCACTTTACTTTTTCCTTTTTATGTATTATTAAATTTTATTGTTGTTGTTTTCTTTGGTTACAACTCATTTCAACACCTGCTACTGCATTTGTTTCTTCACTTTATATTGCCCATATTTGGGGATAAATTTTGGAATGTTGAATGGGCAATTCACCATCTAAATAGTCTTTTGTGCAGATAATTACACACACACACATACATACATATACACACATATATACACACATACATGTATATATATACACACACACATACACACACATATATACACACATATATACATATATATACACACATATGTGTGTATATATGTGTGTGTGTATGTGTGTGTATATATATATACACACACATACACACACACATATATACACACATATGTGTGTATATATATGTATATATATATATATACATATATATATATATACACACACACACATATTTGGTAGCAGCAGAGAAAAAACTGCTTAACAGTGGATAACTGTGAATTAAGTATGAAAATAAAAAATTAATTAAAATTATTAAAATGTCTCATTTTAACACTAAACTCAACCTTTTCTTTTAAAGCTATTTTACATGTGCAATTAACAATAACAAATAAATTTTGAGTTTTGCTTCCCCTTTATGATCATGTCCCTTGAATCTGTTACTGAGCAGGAAAATGATTAAGAGGCAGGTGGCAGAGGAGCTAAGGATGTGAATCAAAGAGTTTAGCTAGTACACAAGCTCTATAGTGAGTGTTAAATAATTAATCTCTGAATGTAGACAATATACTCATCAGGGGACACTGAAATACAGGGCAAAATACTATTGATACTAAGGATTTCAGGTTACCAGGTATCATATACCAAGAATGATTTTTTATATTTAATTCTTATTATGATACAATCCATATTTTTGAGTCAGCATATTCTAAAATGATGAAAAGAATGCAAATTAAAAGTTAAATGAGAAAATAATATTTATCTGTTTAATAAGCAAATAATAACAATATAATAGGAATAATAAAATCTATAATGCCTATAGTCAATTGGTGAAGCCAGAACCCTGGTAATATTTTGTGGTTTCTTTCTGTTTCATCCTCATTTAATCTTTCAGTAAGGCCTGCTTCATCATATTCTAAAATACGCATGTTATATCTCTTCAGAGGATATAGTTAAGTTGAAACCAGATTCTTGACCCACAGAAACTGTAAGATAATAAATGTTTATTGTTTAAACCACTGTGGTTTCGGGTAATCTGTTACACATCAAAATATAACCAGCACAAATCTAATAGTACCTTGTTTTTTATAGTCATGGTACTTTTTAAACTTTGTAATTGATCATTGAGATATTTATATTGATCATTGTGACATTTATTTAGTGGTTATTCTTCCCCCTTTACTGAATAGCCAGGAGAGCAAGGTTCTTGTATGTTTGGTCCCAAAGTATCTATAGAATTTATCATAATTTATGAAATTCATTTGAATTAAAAAAATAAACAAATGAACTGACAGTCCAATGTGCTGCTGAGGGGAGAGTGTATAAGTTTATCTTTTATAGTCAAGTTTGTCGATTTATATCAAAGGTCTTAACTATGTAAACTCTTTGACCCAGTAATTCTTTTATTAGAAATTTATCCTAAAATATAAAATATAACTAGGATAACATTTATTGTACCTATGTTTATAATAGCCAAATAGTGTTAGCAACTTATTTTTAGCAATAGAGGATTAAATTATGGTATATCTCTTGTATACATTAAAAGTCATGGTATAGAAAATATTTATTAGCATGAATATTTAGTGTTTGCTAGTTACTGTGATACACATCTTTTATGTGTGATCTCATATGCATATATATATGAAGAATTACAGTGTGTGTGTGTGTGTGTGTGCGCGCATTTTTGTGTGTGTGTGTGTGTGTGTGTGTGTGTGTGTGTGTATTAATGGACCTGGAAGACATCTGGAAGGCTATACCATTAAAATGCTTACAGTGGTTACCTCTGAAAGGAAAGATAGAATTCTTATTTTTGCTTTTTTTTCTTTCCCTCATTTTTCTACAGTGGGAAGGAAGCAAAGGCCTCAAAATGCCAAAAGGACAGCTGCCAAATGATAAGAGTCATAGATACCAAAGCTAGAAAAATAAGCCAGATAGACAAAGAGTAGAGCAAAAGATTAGGATTTAGACAGTGATCCAGGACATGCCTACCATAAGGAGCTATTATTAATGGTTTTGTGGAGACGTGCTGCCACTTTTCTAAGATAATACAGATCCTGGAAAAAACTCTGGGTAGAAACTTGGTTAGACATTGACATGATCAGGCATTCACATGCTGTCCAAACTGAATTGTCTTGGTTATAGTGACAATCTGTATGGTCAGAAGGTCTCCAGATCATAGGAACTTTCGGTGAGGTGCCTATCCTACTAAACCCTGCTTTTTTATGTGACCTGGTAGCTGCTTGATGCCAACTGCCCAAGATTTAGACAGTGTGCAGGTTGAAGCATTTAAAGAACATAGCCATTTTACCTATCATTTCTTGTTGCCTCAGCTTTTCTACATTGCAATGTTAAATGCCTCATCATCACTTGCCTAGAGACCTGACTCAAACCTGGTATCGACTGCCAGAATTTCCTGTTCCATGAGCAGTGTTGATTGCAGGCCGGACCAAGTTTCTAGAGATGTGGGCACTGAGATTCCTCTTGACAGAATGCTCTTGTAGCATTGGCTATGACGGTAGTGGAAAGTTAGGTAATGTCAGGATATGGGTCATAGCTTTCAACTGTTAGTAGGCCGAAGCCTCGTTTATGGGCCAGATTACCTAATTCAGTTCCTGAAGAGGTCTTTATTTAGATGGTCAGAGTGAAAAGGCAGGGAATGAACTCCTGCTTGAATACAGAAAATTCCAGGAATTGTTGCATATCTCTGATTGTTCTCCCTTCCATGATTAACAATACTTGTGTTGTTCAAAGAATTCCACTTCAAAACTTGTCAATAAGTTACTGGTGTTAGTACAGAGATGGTATATTTACATTATGTTGAGAACATACCTAATCAGGTACTGATGGAAAGAATCTCAAATATATATATCAACATTTAGAGTTTGGTTTGGTGTAGAATCTTTAGTATCAACACTTAGAGTTTGGTGTAGTGTACAATCTTTAGAATCAACATTTGGGACGTGTTGAGAATTACAGTGTATTCAAAAGTCTGAGGAACCATCTTTCATTTGCCATCCTCACAGATCAAGGGTTAAAATTGAGTCTCACAAGTCAGATGGAAGTAGATGACCCCAAACTTTTTAGAGTTTGTTCAAGTATAGGTAAGGATCTTAAAAGGGAATCTCGTTAAGGCTGTGACCAGTGTGTGTGTTCTGGGGGGAGTGAAATCCAAGACTTTTCTGTTATTTTCCACATGGAGTACCATGAGGGTTAATGAACTTTGCATATAGATATCTATGTAACCTTGAATATTTACAAAACGAATATACTTGCTGAGCAGAAACTCAAGTGATAGGCAGAAGCAGTTGCCCAGAATAGTCTTCCATCCCTGGTTTGCCTTATCAGATTTCCCAACTTGGAGCCCCATGGTACTGCCTAGTCACATGGGAACAGATGTGTTTTAGGATAATTCCTGGGTCCACCGGATCAGTGTGTAGATAAAGCAGCTATCTGATACCTCTGAGTTTATCCAGGATCAGAATTGGATGTGTCTCCTTCTCTAGCTTTAATTCCCTGGGATGCAGAACATCTATCTCCTCTCCACCTAGGGTATGATGAGGGTTTGAAAGAAGGCCTGCCTGTTTTCTTCTTGAGTGAGTTGGTGACTCTTGGATTGGCCACCTGTGCACAAACTAGCTTATCATCACAGTTTTGCCACTTCTACTCTATGCAGTGAATGCAGCCTGTATGCACTCTTTAACCTTTAAGTTTTGTTCTGTAGTGCCACAGTCCATAGGTACCAGAAGTTTGTCCGTAACTTCAAGCATCTTGCTTAGAGAATGGGAAAGAAAAGGAAAGGGTGGATGGCAAGATTCCCTGGGGTGTTAACAGCATCGGTAGAGATGTTTAAGCAAATAGTCAGCTTAAGTATTGTTTACATCAACAAGGGGTTGCTAGTTAAGTCATTCAGTGTGAGTCTTTCAACCTTTTTATTATTATTCAGTGTAAATTGCACGTATGGACTAAAAGAGCAGGCCAAGAGACCCCCTGAATTATTTATTTTAATCTGAGAACAAGATAACCATGTATAAATAAAAGCTTTTTTTTTAGTAAGCATGTAATTTTTTTCATAAACACAATTGGAAACTAAAAACTAAGTTTATTTGTGAAGCAATGAAAAATTAAGGGATCGTTCCATAGAAAATTAGTGTATCAGAATTAGACCTGAAACTAAATCGCCAAATATCTTATATTGAGTCTTCTATCTGGCTAGATTATTGACCACCACATAGTTTAAATTTATCTTATTGATCTAAGTAGGATGAAAAGAGAGGAGATTTCCTGGAAAAAGGATGGCTATTTCTTTAATATCAATATTTTTTGACATCTGTCAAGTCAAACACACATTTGTTTTTAGTCATTTCAAGTTACTAAAAACTATTGCTTTATGCTATCATTTTGGAATGCAGAACCATTGATCTTTCTGGAAAAATTACAATAAAGCATGTTTGGTCACCCTTTTTCATGACCCAGCTCTATCCATCTTGCAGGAAAAAATTCCTATAAAAAAGATCTAGGTCATTATCAAGAAAAATCATTCTTCAAAGCTCTATTGATTGCCAAAAAAACTATTACTGTGAACAGAGAAATCTTCAACTACTCCTAAAATAATTGACTGGACATATGTTATGTGTGACCCAATGGCACTAAAAAGAATTCATTTAATCAACAAAATAGATCTTTCACATAAAAATTGCCCTCTTATAATGACATACAATAATCACCAATTTTATAGTGCACTCCAATTCTTAAGAAGCCCTTCTGAAAGCAATTGGCTTTTAAGTGATCTCTTTTTTACATCATCAGATTCACCTGCTGTCCAAACTAAATTGTCTTGGTCAGATGCAGTATGGTCTGGATGGGCAGGAGGTCCCCAGGTCAGAGGAGCTTTCAGAAAGATGTCTGTTCCACTGAGCCCTGCTGGTTTATGTGACATGGCACCTGCGTGGTGCTGATTGTTCAAGATTAAGATGGTGTGCAACTTCAGCAAAAGATGACCACATCCAAGTGTTTGGGAGAGAAGCGTGCTCTCTCTCTCTTTTTTTTAAGAGTAGATTGAGATTTAGGAATTTTTGGCTATAATCTAAACAGGTCACTTTTTGTTTTGTTTTGTTTGGTTTTGTTTTTGGTTTTGTTTTTTAAGCCTTGGCTGTCTTATCTGAACAAAGGAGGAGGGAATTGAATTAGATAATGTCTAATTCCCTTTCACCCCTAAGATGCTATGGTTTTATTAATGCATACTAATGCCTGTTAATACATTAGTGGATGACAATGTGTTGGAACATTTTCATTTCAACCTAAGGTGAGATTTCTTTTTTAATGACTATCAACCTAAGTTTCATTTTATGAAAACTCCAGTTTTAGCCAGTTTAGTCCTTCACTTAAAGTTATTGCAGATTTATATTTTGTGAGAAAAAATTATTTCAATAGCAAAAAAAGTAAAAAATGTAAAACAACAGCTTTTCTCCTGTTCACAGAAAATTCTTTGAGAACATGATGTTCCTGACCCAGCCGATATCTTTGGTCATTTGGGTAATGAAGAAGGGAAGAAAGGAGGGAAACTATGTGCTCTGATGTGATTAGAGAGTGGTCTGCAACCCCTCGAAAATGAAGAAATGAAATTAAAACCACAAAAACTGTCACAATGAAAACTATAAAAACATATTAGCTGTCACCAAGCATTATAAATAAGTAATTAGTTTAAAATAGAGTAATTCCTGTATTGAAAATCTAGATTATCCATAATCATTTCCAAGCATATTTGAATAAGTTTTACAAAACAAGTGTTTACTTTAATTTTCTCATTATCTTGACTTAAAATTGATTCTGTGTCCACATGTGGCTATTGGATCTATTACTTTTAGTTGAATCCTTTTTTTTTTTTTCCCTATCTTGATAACCCAGTTATGTTCAGTTGATCACACCAGTAACTTATTCAACCTGATTCAGTGAAAAGACCATTGAAATAATAAAATCTGTTTTTCACAAATAGATCTTCTGCCACATAAACCCAGGATTAAAGTCTACTTTGTCTCTATTCATTTAAATTTAACATTATAGATCATGGAGTACAGATCTCAGGTAAGGTGGTTTCTTCACAGATTGCCAAAGGAATGCAAAATTGCCTTTACTATTAAATTCAACCTATCTCTAATTTAACTTCTTTTTTTATACATGTGCATGCATATATACTCACACACAAGTTACATAAAGAAATACTTGTACAATGCTGTAGAAATTTGGAAAATTTAAAGAAAAACAAATTTACTTGTAATCCTATCACTGAGCCATTGACATTTTAGTTGGCTCTTCTAGTTTTTTGCTAAAATATATAACAAACACACATGTGTGTGCACACACATGCAAATATAAACAAAATGGCTCTTATCTGTCTTACCTATATCAATCTTTTTGCATATATGGATATATATGTACATATATATAGATCACACTATGTTTATCATATGTTTCTTTTTTATTTATTTTTAAAAATTTCCACATCGAGTCATGGGTGTGTTCCTATATTGAGTAGTCTTCAAAAATATGATTTTATTGCTGTCTGCATAATAATATTTATCAAAATAGTGAGCATATTTGTTTATCTATTTCTTTATTATTGAACATTTAAGGTTTCATTGAGAATTATTTTATTTTTGAAGACTTCTTCAAAATGTCCTGATCTTCATATTTATTATGTTTAATAAATAGTTAGAATGATTATCTCCTTGACTATAGTCATCTGGTCAGGACCAGAGTGAAAGGACTTCCTATTGTCATTTTATTTTGACGATACCACATATCAGTAAGAAAACAACTATTTTCTTCCAAACAAACATTTCTTTTCTCTTTAGTGCCCAACTCAGTGTCTTCAATTATATACATAAAAATAATCTGATTAACCCAGAAAAGGGAAAAAGAATTACCAGTTACTTGGTTTACTATGACAGTTACTTGGTTTCTAGAAAGATCCATACCACCTCAAGATTGTGGTTATCTCTGAGGGAGGGAGAGGAATAGAATGAGAAGTGGTATAAAGGGGCTTCAACAGCATCTCTAACATTCTATTTCTTGAAAAGAAAACAATGTCAAAAGCACATTTAACAAATTATTAATATTCATTATATCTGGGTGCTGGGTGGAAGAGTGTTATATTAATCTCTGTAATTTTCTGTATATTTGAAATGTTTCGTAATTTTAAAGCTCCTTAAATATATCTTTAAAAGTTCTGCTGTAAAATGCCATGGAGAGGAGACTAAAGTATTTGTTTTGCTGTGAGGGCAAGTAGAGAGGTAGAAGGACTGAGAGAGAGACTTGGTGGATGGTGGGGGTCTGGTGGTAAGCCAGATTGATGGTCACAGGAAATTGCCCCTGAAGAGAGTGGACAACTGCCCAGAAGGACTACCTGGGGTGGATAGCCACAGGTTGCTGAAGGGAATTGTTTGTGTGTCAAGCCTCTGGCAGCACAGTGTTCCCTTGAAGAACTTCCTGCTGCTTGCCTGCCTTAGGCCATACGATAAGTGCTCTTCTTCTCAAGCCTGGAGAAGACTAATGCTCTTACTTTACTGTCACAAGCCAGGTGTGAATGACACAGACTTTGCTTGGTCTCTGAATTATTATGCCGGAGGAACATCTCCCACAATGGCCTAGGATGGCTGGAAATTGAAAGCCCCTAGTTATTGAATGCAAATGAGGTTGGAAACTATGCTACATGCATCTCTAACAGTCCCACTTCCCCTTTCTCCTCAAAGTTAACAAAAATATCAAATATAAAAACAATTTGTTATCAAAAAGAAGTGGCTTATCTTTTATAATGCTGACAATGGTGGTAAAACTGCCATTTTGCTCCCTGTTAGTGGGATTGCAAATACGACAATTTGCCGGTGTCATGAACCTTACAATCACTATACTTTTTGACCTTCTTTCTTATCCTAAAGAAGGAATCAGACACGTGAATAAGTTGTTCACAGCAGTACTATTCATAATAACTATTAAAAACAGCTTAAATGTCTAACAATAGTGAAATAAGTGTCATTACATCCATTATAATGAAACATTCTACAACCATTAAAAATAATGAAAAGCTTTGCAATCATTAGAAATTATAGTATGAAAATACATATGTCTACAAGAGAAAAATGTCCACAATATATTTGGTTTGAGGAAGAGAGCAAGATATAATATAGTATATACATATTAGCTCCAATTTTATAATATATGAATACATATTTGTATATATAAGTGACAGAGGAAATGCTTCAAAATGTTATTACCTTATGATTTTTATTTATTCTTCATTCATTTTTATTTTGTAAATGTCCTGCAATAAATGTGTTTTAATTTCTTTAAAAAAAATAAATTTTAGGAAAAAATTCAATACTAAAATTTTAAATATTTTTAGTCTTTCATTCACTTTTATAACAGACATTTCATGTAGAAAGAGATATGGTCTAGAAGTCAAAAGTCTCAAACTCATCTTTCTTCTAACATTTAATTTCATATGTCATCTGTAAAACTGGTGATAATACACAGCCTAGCTAGTAAGTTAGTATGCTGATCTGTGCTTACTTTCTGCTTTTAACTTTCTCTGCTTTGAACTTTCTCTCTTCCACTCTCCTATCCTTAAACAAAGAATATTGTGGACATTTTTCTCTTACAGATATATGTACTTCCATACTATGATTCCTTCTACTGTGAACCGCATTCAACTGCTCCTCTCCCTGCAAACCTTTTTCCCAGCCCATGTAGAAAGCACTGCCTCTTCTTACATGCATTTACCACCGGCTACTTACTGTATTTGTTTTCATCGCCCAAACTGTGAACCTCTTGGGGTCAGTCATAATGTTATGTTTACCTTATCCCGTTAGTGCCCTGCACAATTCCTGACACACTGTCAGTATTTGTCAAGTGAATAATTAAAAGAAAACATATGTTGTGAAAGCAATTTGCAAATTGCAGAGCTATAAAGTATCTCTTCCTTTAGATATTCAAAAGTCTTAATATTAAGTGTACATTAGCAAACAATGCAATATGTAGGAATTAAATAACAAATTCAAGATTATAATGACTATTTGTAAATTTGACTAAATATTCTGGAAGTTTTAAATAAATTAGACATTTTCTTAGTCCACACCACAAGGAAAAGTTAAAACAGAAACAAAAGTTAAAAAGAAATCCACTAGTATCCACTAAGAACAGTGAATAAGGTAAAGAAAGCACTTAGAAAAAAGGAGCCCTATCGATACTTAGTGAGAAATGCTTAGCTGATGTCATCTTCATAATATCGTGGTTGTTAAGCACTCTTACAATACTGAAGTGCAAATTAGAGTAGCCCATAGAGTGGAGCCATGGGTGCCCATTTGTTGTTATGAAAGCTAATATAACATGGGGATATGCTTGCACACACTACTAAGTATAAAATGCTGTGGTGGCCAGCAAACCATCTAGAAGCTCAGGCTAAGCCAGGCCCACAGAAGGCTTTGTCCCATTTGGGGCTCTCTATTTTTTAAGTGATTGGGAAAGTTGGAAATGTACCAGAGAAGAGCAACAAAAATAATTAGTGTTGGCAAATGGACCCATGGGGAATAAAAGGGAAAAGAACTTGGAATTTGAGCTGAGGAAGAAATTGCTGCAGGGTGACCTCACAATCGTTTTCAACCGATGAAAGGGTATTGTAAGGATAATAAGTGTTGGGAATAGAGGATGCCAACTAATTGTTTTCCTCTTCATTTATGCTTTTCAGATTTCCAGAACCAGATTGAGGACAGACGCAAGCAACCAGGTGAGAATTAAAGGGTACAATCGGCTTTACTAACCTCGATAGTCATGGTTTCTTGTGTTGAAGGGTGCATCTCTAGACCAAGACCCTAGAAAGATGCTCTGTCACTTTGCTTACTTTCCTTCCTCCACTCACCACTCTATTTTCACTACTCAACTCCACAAATATTAAATCAAGGCTCAATCAAGGAGAGGTAGGTCTACAATGTAAGACACTTACCCACGGGCCCAAGGATGTTTACAGTCTGTGTTCACATGTAGTTAAAAAAAAGAGAGAGAACCAAGCAACCAGGCCAGCTAAGAACAGTGATTTTGCTCCAATCTTACCAACAAGAAAAGCAGTAACAAAGAAAGAGAGAGATAGAAAGTGTTCTCCTTGAGTGCTGCTTCTCAGGAAGAGGAGCTCAAGTGTTCTTCACTCTGTAGAAATAATGGGGAGCTGGGTAACAGGTATTGCCCTTCCCCCTCAATAATAAGAACAGAGATCCCCATTTTCTTAATAATATAGAGGCAATGTACCAAAAAGAAGTTTTCTCTTGAAGTCAAGAATAATGCTGAGTATTTTTGGAAAATGATATAACTCTCAGAAGGACAGTTTAAAATTTTCTCTGGAGATCATTTGGCCATTGTAATCATTTGATCATTATTCAAAGTGCATTTCTATGTAACAGTGGTTCCATGAGATGTTAACAAGGATCATATGAAAAAAAGGGTTCTGTGGTCAAATCCATTTGAGAAACTCTGGGTAAAAACAAGTGAAATCATTTTCTATACTGAAGGTCATAATAAAACTTTTAATATTATACAAATTTTTGTGAATCTCCACATTTCCAGAATCTCTCTCTCTCTCTCTCATAAAGTATGCTTTGGAAAATGTAGCTTTTGATGGTTTCATTAACTTAACGAATGTGGAAACAGATAAAAAAAAAACTGATCTCGTCTACGAGGCTCTTCTGGCTCTACTATTTCACTAAGTTTGGTACAGCGACTCATCTTATTACAAACTGTAATCACAATCTTTTATTAAGCTTAAACCTACAAGCAAGTGGTGCAACTTTTTTTTTTTTTTTTTTTTTAATAGAGAAGAGGCCTGGATTGGACCTGGCTGACTACCTCCCATTGGCAGACAATACAACTTTGTATGATCATTGTATACTGAAGAAAAGAATGCAAATGCACATAATCCAAATTCACTTACACATGTTTCTGTGTTTATCCATTTTTAGCTCAATGTGGTTGTTGCTCAGGTGGTTCGAGTATGGTACTACCAAGCTTAAGTTTAATACTCGATGCTACTTTATTTCATTGTCATTTACAACGTGTACTGTGCCTTGACTTAGGAGGTGCTCAGCAAGAGTACAGCTAGGACAGGGAAAATCTATGGTTGCTTCTGCATAATGAATCATGGTATAGTTTCCCCCCTGGCAACATTATAGCACACTAGGGAAGAAAAAGTTCTCCCTCACAAGGGAGGGATATTATTAACCTAAAAGAACCTGTGGTATCTTTTGTTTTGTTTTACATAAAAGCCTTGTGACAATTTTCAAATTCTGAAAATGTTACCTTTAAAGTTTTCTGTTCTTATAGATAATGAAGTGGCATCTGAAACAACATACTCCACTCAGTTTGGGGCTTTGGCAGGAAGTGGCTGATAGAAATTGCTTCCATAGGCAGGGAAACCTGCTGAGGCTGCACAACAGTCATGGAGGGAGTACTCTCTCAGCTGTTTTCAGGGTTTTGCAGCTTGGTTGGCTAGTCCAGCGGATGGTAATAAAAAGATCCCTTCAAGGGAAAGAAATGCTTCAGGAAAAGCAAAGTTTATGAGTAAATTAAAAGTTTCACAATTCTGATGCCACATGCCACATGTAGCTGGAAGTGCAGACTCTTCTGTGACTCAGAGGCATACCTGAGCACCCCTGAGAAAACCCAAAGTCTCATTTTATTTCTCATGCAGAGCTCCAAGTTTCTTAAAAGATGCCTCACCATCGGCATAAGAATGCACCACTTTTTATAAGAGAATACTGAGAATGAGAGAACATATTGTATTTCCAGCCCTGACATACTTGTTCCAGCTATCTTGTTTGGAATCTGCCATTCAGGCTGAAGATTTACCAACCATTCTTTGTCAGTTCTATCAGGAAATGACTGGGTACAAGGCTTATCTTGGATGAACTGATGAGAATGAAGCATCTAATTGATGAATGAAAAGTCGTATCTGATCATAGGTGTAGGTAGAGTCTGGTCACATATTGCAAGGAGCCAAGATAGCCAGATCTGTACTTTGAACTTTGCCAGAACAAACAGAGCTAAATATACACATATTTCTGTTGCCCACTAACCTTCAAGCTTTCACCTACTTTTCTAAGAAACTTAATGCTTTCAAACAAAGCTACAGCCCTGAAACATAACCCATGTCTGCACAAATACTAAATCTCCTTCACAACTCAAATTCTCTTGGTTACCAATGACCTAGAATAAATAAAAGGGATTGGGTCATGCAATGTCCTCTTTGAAGTGAATTTTCAAATAACAGCACCTAAGACCACCAGCCCCTGCTGGGAATATATTGAGGAAATATTCACAGCTTATTGCAGGTCTTTAGGAGAAGAAATTATTTTTTTTATGTTGCACTATAAATAGAAATAAATCATTTTTTAAAAAGTAAATTCTGTTCTTCCTCCAAAGACTTATAATCTCTCATGGCAATTGGTATATATCAATATCTTCCAAAGCTAAGAAGAACATAAAACATTTTCACCCAAACTGTCCCAGTAGGAGGATTTTAGGGGCTCTTAGAGAAAGAGTAAACCTGGTTAAAGAGACAGTAGTGGGCCAACTCCAAGGAGAGAAGAGAACAGAGAGTCACTTCAGGAAAGGCAAATGTTGGGGAAAACAATATCCCTCAGGCTCTTCAAATAACCATCATTGTTATTTTTAGCGGTGATGTGAAAGAAAGGCAACCTGGAGATAAACAAGCAAAGAAAATGAGTAAGCATTTGGAACACCTAAATGGCCAATAAATGTAGGGAAAAACATATGTTGTCAACTTAACTAGTTACTAGGGAAATGGAAAATAAAATAACAATGAGATATCACTACTCATTCATCAAATTGTAGAACAAATGGCTTATGTCCAGTTGCCCGTTAATTTGTAGGAAAAATTACTCCCTATACGTTGCTGTAGACATGGGAACTATTTAGGCTATCTTGGGAAGGACTTTGGCAATATCCATTAATATCAATATATGTCTGCATATATATACCCATATGCTCTTCTGGATTCACAATTCTGCTTTGAAACACGATGCTATAAAAATAAAAGCACCAACATATAAAAATATCTATTGCATCATTATTTGTGATAGCAAAAAAAAAAAAAAAAACTGGAAACAATCTGGATACTCATAAATAGGAGAATAATTGAGTGAATTGTGGTACATTCATACCAGGGTTTATTACACAACCATTAACAGGAAATGTGTTAATTTTATCCCAGTTGCCCTTGAAGGGGTTTAACAATATGTGACTAAGTGGGGAAAGTAAAATGCAGAGAAATATGTGAACTAGGAATCCATTTTGAGGTAAAATAATAAACTCCTTATATAATATATTTGTATATGATTGATCGAAAGAAAGATGAGAATAAAAGGAGGAAAGAAAAAGGATGAGCAAAAAATAATGTATAAAACATAAAGTCATCATGGAACTTTAAAAATCATTACTATGATCATATTTAAATAAAATATATAGGTAAATATTTATAAACAGATAAATGGGCTTCTGAGAGGTATAACTTCAGGTAAATTTTACTCATACATTTCTGTATTTTTAAGTAGTGAATATGTATTATTTTTAAAAGAGGAATAAATATATATCATGATTAGATAAAAACATTAACATAAAACCTCACTATTGAGGTTTTATTCTACAGAATATTTTTTACAGTATGAATTTCGTAAGTGGACAAAGAGAGTGGTCAAAGAGAGGAAGGAGAGAAGGGCATTTGAGCCAAAATGTGCATTTTTTTTTTGTTTCCTGCACTCTGGATCTGTTCATATCTCCTCTCTTGCTGAGGGATTCAGTGCAGAACTAAAATATGATGACTTACTTGGCAACAGCAAAAAAAAGAGCACTTACTCAAATGCAATAAAGATAAGCAATAAGTTTCAATGATGCATATAGTATGTTCTCTGCTCTCTTGCTTGTTCTTTCTTCTCTCAGCAGTTGCTTGTTCTTTCTTCTCTCAGCAGAAATTCGACTGAAAATAAGCTCCAACGGCAATTCACCAAATTAGCTAGTCACCTCACTTGTGACCAAATCACATCCTACAGAGAGATGCTAAACCCCAAGCTTTTGCTTCCTGACATTTATATAATTTGAAGAGACTTCACTTAGCAAGTGAATGGGTAACCTAGCCCATGTGAGTTATCTGGAAATGAGATGCATGAATAATATTTGTGCATGATCTCCATACATAATTCTCAAGTTAGCTCGCCACAAACTACTCAGCTTTCAAAAAAATGGCAATTCAAAAAATACACACGTTCTCTTTATTCTGTCCTTTTCCAACTACAAAAGAAGGTAAAATAATAATTACTTAGTAACATCCTAAAAAGAGATTTGTAGGAAGAAATAAAAAAAGAGACTAGAACTTCAATAGAGCAGTGGCTGGAACATCAAGAATTTGAAGTGTGGTACAATCAACCTTTACTCACAGAGGCTAGGTGTATTTAGTGTTTGTTAGTATTTCCTATCTCTCCTTGATGGATCCCCTGGCTGATAGTGCCTTAGTACTATGAACAATTCTGAACCAATCATAAACAGAAGCTACTATGTGTAGTTAGGGATTCTGATTGGCTAACATGAAGCAAGTGTCAACCCACTGGAGGAAGAGACTGTGTTTTGTAAAATCATCCATCAGGAAGAAGGGCAGATTCCAGAAAACAAAACAAAACAAAATGCTAGGCACACCAGAAAGGATGAACTGTTCACTGTATTAATATGATCTCAAGCAGTTTTGTCCTAGCTGCTATCCTGGGACATTTTTTTACTATCCTATCTTTTAATGTATTTGACTAGTACGAACAGCATGTAAATGCAAAATAATTGATTCTTTCCATAGGGATCCAGAGTAGAGGTGTTACCCAGAGCATTTATTTTGAAAAATTATTTCTAGAGGTAACGCCTATTTGTTTTTCTTTTTGGCCACTTACCTTCAGAAAGGGTAATACTTGATTCTTCATAGTAAACCATTTTTGTATACTATTAGGAAAATCAAAATATTATCCTTTAGTATCTCTAATTATTGATTAAAATTCTCTCCCATAAGATTTCTCTTTAGGCAAATATAAAATGTCCTTCTTTTTTGAAACTAACCCTAACTATTAGAACAGGTATCCTTTCTCTATGTCAAGTCACTCCTCAGGCTGCCTGTTAGTTTTCTGTTGCTATATAACAACTTATCACAATCTTAACAGCTTAAAACAACTTGCACTTAATAGCTCACAATCGTGAAGGTCAGCAAACCGTGTAGATATATCTGGGCTCACTGGCCAGAGTCTCCCAATGCTGATATGAAGACATTGGCCTGGCTAGGCTGTATTGTGGAAACTCTGAACAAGAATCCACTTCCAACTCATTCAGGTTGTTGGAACAATCCAGTCCCTTTGGTTGTAGGACTGAGGTCACCATCTCTTTGCTAGGGAAATTCTGTTTACCACCTTGTTGTCTTTACCTCCTCCTCTCTCTCCTCCTTCGCCTCCTCCTTCTAGCAAACATTTTATTTAGTGCTTGTTATGTGCTTGACAGGTGCTATGTTAAGTGCTTCATATGGATTATCTTATTTAGTATTTACAATAGCTCTTTGAGGTGGCTACTACTGTCAGCTCTATTTTTGGATAAGAAAACAGGCTTAGACAGCTAAGTTCCCTGCCCAAAGTTATATGCCAGCAAGTGGTGGTACCAAGATGTGAACCCAGGCCTTGGAAACTCTTGAAATGTCATTTTTAACTGACTCCCTAGCTTGTGTATGCCTCTGATTTCTCAAAATAACCTTCTATAATAAATTACAAATTTACCTAAAAATATTAAAGTTTAAAATTATATTTAGTTAACATTTAATATGTTGTTAGTTTTGCCACATTATTTTATATGGATAATATATAAAAAGCTCTTAAGTATGTTGCAAAAGTAAAGTAAATATTTTAATTTTCAACAATAAGTAAAATTTACCATATTTTAAATGCGAAACAAGACTTGCATTTTGAATTATATTCTAAAAGAAATGGTTATTTGGACCCAGTCAAGGCCACAATTTGTAGAATACTTCTGACTTCTAAGCAGACCATTCAGAGAAACAGGGTCCCTCTGGGTGGGCACATTAGAAAAAGGAACTTTTTCTGAGCTGATTCTTAGGGTAGTGAAATGAAGATTGGCTTTCACTACCACCCATAGCCTTGGTAGGTTCCCCCACATACACAGCCCTGACGACCATAGGCTGAAGCCCACTCTGAGCCATGCACATTCTCCAAGTCTCACCTTGTGAAGCAACACTCATATAGAACTTCTACATGTATTATGCAATCTCTTGCTGTGGGCCAAAGTTGTTGGCCTGTGCAGGATGAAATATCTGTCTAGTGCCTTTTATTAGATCAAATACTGAGGAGACTGGACCAAAATACCAATGGAAATGTTTTACAAATGATGCTGTAGCTAATTAACTAAATTTTACGAGTGTCAGTTTAGAGGAACTTTTGCACTGTACATTTGATTAGACTTTTCACATTAATCTTTTTTACTTTATGATTGAACGATAGAAACAAGAGAGGGGAAAAAGTCTAAAAATTTCTAAATCTCTCAGTTTACATTTTAAAACCAAGCCTAAGAGTCAAAACACAAAAGGCAAGAATGAAGGATTTACTGTGTATACAAGTCAACAATAATAAACACTGCCATTCAACAGTTAGACTGATTTTTTACATTTAATGTAGAATTTATGAATTCCCACAAAATAATTCATAATTCACTTAGCACTCTTTTGAGTTTTTGACTATTAAAGCATGTGTTTTAATGCAGCATATTAGTGTTAGGATTTCTAAAGTTAGAGGCTAAATTACTCACTGTCTTGAAATAATATTTGTTTTCACTTTTACATATAATGACCAAAAAAAAAAGCAAAACAAACAATTAAAAGAGAACTTAAGGTTGTTGCCTCACAAAAGATATTTCTTTTCTTCAACACCTGGTTTGTGACTTTTACAGTTGTTTGCTTCTAATCTCGAACTTTATTATACCAGTCAAACATTTGGAATATGAGTCCTGAGGGGCCAGGGTTAAAGTCCAGGCCAACAGATTGGTACTGCTGCCCATGGGGTGGCAATAAAAACTCAGTGACTTATTTGTTTGAGTTAAGTCTTTTTCTGAAGGAAACTCTCAGTGAAAAAAATTTTTCTAATTTGATTTTTAAATTGCATTTACTTTGTAATTCTTCTTTAGTTCATTATTTCTTCTTTGATTAAATAAAAAATATACCATGATGCTCGCCATAGATGATACTATTAACCAGCTAGTTCATTGTTTAATCATGAAACAGATCCAACATTGAAACAATACCAAAGATTAATTCACCAAAACAGAAGACAAACAACACAGAACATATTTTAGAGTGAAAAGCACAAAGTTGATTAATCAGAAACCTCAGTTGGGAGGAATTTGTGTCCTCCACTTGAGAATAAAACAAACTGTAATCATAGATTTATTTTTTAAGCTTTTCCACAGGAGCCGTACAAGTTATATACTGTGATCCATTCATAGTTAAATTAATATTCTGCACCTTCTTCATTTGCTGTGGTAAGTGTTCAATAAATATTGATGCTGATGCAAAAGACTCAAGGATCCATGAGTTCAGACAGTAAATAAAATAGAATAGCTCATTATATTTGCATCCCACTTAATTAAGGGGTCTAAATCTTTGATTGTTTTCCATTAGACCAGGTGAAGTGGAGAGTGTGCAAATTTGCTGATAACATCCTGACCAAAAATCACTGGACATATCTAGATTATATATCTACACGGGTTTATTTCATCAAGTAAATGCCAAACATCTATATTGTTCTGCGTGTTTTCAGGTTTGGTCTTGGAGTTTAAGATACATTTATGTCATTCTTTGGCCTTTCAGAGGCAGAAAGTAGTGGAAAGGTGGAATGATACAATTTTCCTTTTCCTTGCATGGATTTCCTTTCTTGTCTTTTATCACAGAAGGTATTTTTAAAAAAAAAAAAAAAAAAAAAAACTTTGTCCAGTTTATATATTGCATTTCTAAAGCTAAAGAGAAAGGTTGCATTCCATTTTTTTTTTTGACAGTGTTGGTTTTTACACTACACTGGAAAAAAGAGAAATGAGAAATGTGATTATACAAGTGGTAGAATCCTCTAGTATATGAATAACTTGAGAGTGAGAACTGGCAGGCCCATGGTTCTGAATCTAGCAAGGAATTATGCAATCTCTTATGTTCTTTAGTTCTGTGAACTTGGGTTCACACAACATTATGCAAGGTTATGATGACTCTTATGAATATATTTTTTTGTTCATCATTGTCTTTTGGTATTATTTAAGAAAACCACAAGTTGATTTATTTCATTAAAAAATTATACTCTCAAAAGAAAATCAGTAAATTAACATGCAACTCTCAGGGGGAAAGAAGTGATATGAAATAGAGTTGTGACTTGAAAAAAATGTCAGAAACATGCCCTGAAGCTAATTAATGACCCAACAGAGAGATCAAGTTCCAAAATGACTGACGAGTGTTTTTGAAATAGCAAAAATGTTGAATAGAGAACTCTTTAGGCTTGAGTAGATAGTTTTTTTTCTTTAACAGAGAGAGAAAGTAGAACGTTAAAATAAATAAAGCTGAAACTGGCAGCAAGAGGGTTATATGAACTATGAAAAATATATTGAAAAGTTGACTTAGTATGTAGTGATTTAGATCACATAAAGGAACTTATTGCAAAATAAAGGCATATAGCTTTTATGGTTTCTAGATTTTGAAACCAAATCATTTTGTTTATAAGAGACATTTCACTAAACTATTATGTTATTTTATCATGTAGGGCATAAGTGACCAGAGAATAAAATAAAATAATAAAATAAAAAAAAATATTGTATAAAGTAATGCAAGATGCAGGTTTGGATTTTGTTTTGATAGTCAACAAGTCCAAATCTAATCAGTTATCTCAATATTAGCCAAGAATGAACATATAACTGGTAAGAAAAAAACAATTAGAGTTATCATGACAAGCTACCTGCTTCAATGATATAAAATTGGCAATATTTAAAATACCACTTAAAAAGAAAATTTTCTTATATCCATTATCAATCCTGAAGTCTGGAAATTATTAATTCTATCTAGTGTTTAGAAAAATGCTGAGAAATCTAAAAAACATGACAGCAGCCCTTTTGCACACTATCACTTTTTTTATTTTCCTGTTGTCATTTGGACTGTGAATGTACAGTGATGACACCACCATTACCTCTGGCAAACGGAGCGCACCCATTTTTCGGGGGACGATCCCTTCTCGTTATGAACCTTTTTATACCAGGGCTAAATAATGGGAAATGGGGAAGGAAATCAGATCACCCCCACGACAGCAGAGGACCTTGGAGCTCAGACTTGAGCCAGACTGCTAGACAGCAGCCGTATGATTTGTGGAAGTTGTTAAAGCAGTACTTTAGCTTGCTCATCTCTAAAGTGGGAATAATAATAGTAGATGTCTCTGGAATTAATGAGAGAATTAAATAAATTAAAATATGGGAAGCACTTAGCAAAGTACCTGGCACATAGTAAGTGCTATACGTGTTACCTATTATTGTTGTCATTATAACAGACTTTGAGAAAGACACTAGGTTTCACTTTAAACTATGGATAATAGAATAGCTTTTTTATATTAAATTCCTATAGTGCAGTGAGAACAAAATTAATTATGGGTGAATTCCGACAAAGCTAAAAACTCCAAATCAATACAAATATAAGTTCTTCCTAATTTAGAAATTCCTTCCTTACAAGGTGTTAATATCAGCTATGCCTCATTCATTTATTCACTCAACACATTTATGAACCACCTAATATATGCCAGACAATAGTCTAGATATGCAGATATAATAATGAACAAATATTATCTGAAAGAATGGGCCTTCTTATCAGATGATAGGTAAATTTTCCACCATGGGGCACATAATTCATGGGGACAAATCTGTCTAGATTTTTATAATATCTTAGAGGTGCAGGTGCCTAGAAACCAAAAACTAAAGTTATGAAAATGTTAGAATGGATATCACAAGGCAGATGAAAGGAATACAAAGGTGAACTTTGTTATTTTAAAAATGTTCTCAGGCTTTTACCATAGAGGTAAATAAGCTTCTCTTCTTCCATTCTCTCTTCCTCCTCCTTTCTTATTCATCCTGGGACCCATTTGTGACTCTGATTCACATGGTTCTGGACTAAATAGCTGGACTAAATAAATAGTTAGAAACCTAAGGGTTCTAACTATGATGTAGAACATTATTTCTATTATAAGTGTAAATTTTAAACACTATAATTATAAACAATCTACTTGGAAATAAAAATTTTTGGAGCACAGTCCATTTGCCTGTCAGAGTTTGTATTTTTATTATTATTGTGATAATGCGTGTCATGAAAGTAGAAGAATAAACCTTGATGTTTTCATTTCTTTATGTGCCCTCCACTCATTTTTTCCCTGTACAGTTATCACATAGGTTAAAGATATTAACTTTATTTTCAATAATGAGTTCCAAAAGGACTTCATGGAGAACAAAAAGGACAGAAGGGTGGTTTATACTTGAAAATAGATTAATTTATGTGGTTTCAAATTGGAGTGAAGAGATTTTCACCTAAAGGGAACCAGAGAATAAAAGAGAAGAATACAGTCTATTCCTTTCTCCATGATTTGTTACTGCTGTGGGTCAGTACATGGCAATACTTTCAGATGTGATCTTTGTCTCATTCAAAAGAGAAATGCCAGGTGGGAAATGAAATACAAAAGGCAATCTGTTATTCTGAGGACAAAAATTTTCTGGAAAATTCTAATTAGCAAATTTATTTTTGTTTTTTCTTTCCTATATAAAGTTAGCGTTTACCTGGTTCTACCATCTTTACCATTTCTACTATCGCTGTCTGAAATAATGACTCAGTTAATTGATAATAAAAATAATGTGATTTCCATAAACAAAACAAATGAACATCACAAAATGCTCAATTTATGGTGTTAAAATAATGGTAGCGTGCCCAAGGTCACATAGATTGTAAGTGCAAGGGCTGGGGAAAAAAACGATGTCTGAAAAAACAGTGATCCATAACGGTCCTTGTCATCTAGCTACTCTGAACTAAACCACCAATGAAGTAAAATCAAATTTTCTTACATAAGAACTTATTTTAGAAATATTTCTTTGCCACCCTTGACTATCTATTGAATTTTCCTGGTACTGTTTGGCATTTGGTTTCTTTCTGCCATTAGTCTTATCCTCACTATGTGGCTTTAAATTAATTTTATGAAAGAGATATAATTCTCATACATGTCTTTTTGTGTGTTTGCTTCCAGAACACACACATTAGCATTGTAAAATTTTGCATGTCCAGATGTCTCTCACACTTTTCATTTAATTTATAGCTTAAAAGTTGGCAAACTTTCAAAAATGAGCTATATTTCTTCTGCCCAGATCCCTGTTCTTCTGGCATGTGATGGGAGAATGGGCAACAGTGAGTTGGATTAGATAACCACTGCCTCTGTTCAAGCATATCTTCTCTGTTTTAGAAATATATGCTTATTTATTACTTTAATGAATGTAGTCAGATTATTTCCTCCTGTGGGTTGACTTGAATACTGCGGAATTGAGATTTGGGGGAGACAATGTGGAAAAAAGAAAGAAAGACAATAATGTATTTCTGTGTGCACCCACACAATAGCAATACTGGGAGTATGACAGAAGACAGTCTGTCATATGAAGGAATAAAATATTTGAGTTGAGAGAAAGTAGGTTCCTGATGATAAGAGATGGGCTGTGAAAAGGAGGTGTTAGAATGTTAATGATGAGTTATCTCCTTGATGTTTTATCTAGGCCAGTGGGGCAGTAACGGCTTCGAAAGCCACTGAAAACCAAGGATGTCCTCATTATCAGAATTTTCTCTAATATGTTGTGTTGGTAAAAAAAAACCCCAGAGGACAGAAAATACGGATGGAAACTGTATTTTACCAATGCCAAATAAAATTTCGTCAACATGTTCTCGACAAGATGAACATAATCAAATAACTACATTTGATTGATTCTAAATGAACCGAGTGTTTTTCATGGTATGAATTAATATTTATACCCTTTATGGTATCAGACATCTCTATAAAATGTGATAAACTACTTATTACTGTGTAATGATTTTCCTGATGATCTTGTCTTTATATTCAGACTGAAATTTCCCAGGTACAACTTATAGAAATGCTTGCTCATGGGCCGTGTCATTCTCACTCTTTATTTCAACAAATATTGACTAAGTACCTACAGCATTTTAAAGAACATATCAGGTACTAAAGATACAGTAGTGAACATGGTGCTTTTTGAAAATTTATAGTCTGGGAAAGGCAGGTGTTACACTAATGAAATTATTTAATGGACATTGTACTAAACCCAAAGAAGAAATATGAAGTGTCATGAAAAGATATAACAGTGGAAAACAAATCTAACCCTGGGAGCCAAGAAGGACTTTCCTGGCAATGGTCAAGGGGTTAGGGATCAAAGGATCGAAGGCAGGGCACTGATGGTCCCAGCAGAGGGAAAATATGGGTGAAGGCCCTGATATACTTTTTTCAACTTTTAATTTTAAAATAATTATAGGTTCACAGGAAGTTGCAAAAAGTATATATGGAGTACTATGAACCTTTCACCTGTGTTCCCCAATGGTGGCATCTTGTATGACTGGAGTAAAATATCAAAACCAAAAAATTGACATTGGTATAATACTAGCATCTACAATTCTAATTCTGTTTTCACCAGTTTTTACATGCACCCGTGTGTGTGTGTGTGTGTGTGTGTGTGTGTGTGTGTGTAGTTTTATGCAGTTCTATGCAATTTGTGATTTAGCCCCATGTAAAGATTTATGTAATCACCACCACTCAGGGTTTGGAACAATTTCCTCACCTCAAAAGATCGTCCCAGTGCTTTCCCTTTAGAGCCTCACCAATGCCTCACCTTCTCTCTGTTCCCCGGGAACCACTAAGCTGTCCTCTCTTGTCATAGTTTTCTCATTGTGATAATGTTCTATAAATGGAATTGTTCAGTGTGCAACCTTTTTGAGATGCTTTTCACTAAACTCAATGCCCTTGAGAACCATTCAAGCTGTTGAATGTATCAACAGTTTGTTCCTTTTTATTATTGAGTAGTACAGATGTATCAGGGACATTTGTGTTACTTTCAGTTTGGGGTTATTACAGATAAAACTTCACACAGGTAAAGAATATTTATGTATTTTAATACATTTTGAGGGATGAGGAAAGGCGATTGTGGTGCTAGCACAAAAAGAGTCTTCATGGGATTGCAACATGCCAAACTATAAATTCTTCCTGTACATAGACTATAAAAGAACAAAAATGAATGAATAAATAAGAGGAATCTGAATGTAAACAGTGTTTTAAGGACTCATTTTTGGTGTTATGTCAGACATCCAGATGGTTGCCTTGTATTTTCCATTTTTTAATATGTTTTCAGATGAGATTTGAATATTAGTTTACAGATGGATTGGGGGACTCTATACTTGAGATAACTAATTAAGACATAATCTCTAAAACCAGGCTTATGAAAATTTTTCTTCCTTTGGTTCACTGAGAAAAAACATATTTTCCAAAAGAATTTTATTGGAAGCACCAAATTAAAAACTGTCAGCTTGGATTCCGCAACCTAGGGAAGATTCTTTCCTGTGACATGTTGATTAAGAATGCCAAAAAAACCCAAAAAACAAACAAACAAACAAACAAAAACAAAGCAAAATGAAACAAAACAAAACAAAAAACAAATTGAGGAAGAATAAGTGTACTGGGTTTTCTGTAAATCAGCAGACATGGCATAACGGGCAATGAGAATTCTGATCGAGATTAAGGTCTGCAGAGAGCAAGTCATCTCTTACTAGAGGAAATACAGTTTTGAAAATTAAAATATTACCCACTTTATTCATATTTGCTTTCTTGATAATATTTAATCCAATAATTTTGAGAGAGGAAGTGAAGGAGGCCAGGTACAAGTTTTACTTTACATGAGATGAGAGGAGAAAACTGCCAAGAAGACTTTAGAATCTAACTAGCCCTATTTGATTAAATCCAGTTCATTAAAACAATTGTTCCTAACAAGAATTTTGCTTATTAGAACTTCTGGGTCTCTGCTTGTGCTTTCCCTGTCCTTCTTCCTCTTTGTTAATTTGAATTCTAGCAATCATTCGCAGTATAGTCTAAGCATGTCCTTCTATGAAGGCTGCTATGAAACTGATATCCTTCTTCACTGATTTTCTGTTATAGTTCCAGGATCATGCGGCTTTATACTTAATGGCTGTCAATTTGTTGCATGTCTTAGTCATATACAAACAACCAAACTTAATCCCCTTAAGTATAAATTAAAATAACAAAATATAAAGTTTGAAAAGGAAGGTGGAGTGGGAAGATCCATAATACCATTTCTCATAAGTTCCCTTTCAAAAACCTTTCAGTGTGGTGATAATGCTCCGTGTTTAGAGGAGTGAAATGAAATAAACATGCTAATACACTCTTGATAGGTATTTTAATTGGGACTAATCTTTCAGGAAAGCTGTTTGGACTCTTGAAATTTTCTATATCCTTGGACCCAATAAACCCACTTCTACAGATTTTTGCTAAGATAATCATGAGAGATACAGACTAAAAGTTAAAAATAAAATTATTCTTTGTAGCATTATTTATGATATAAAAAATGAAAATAACCTAAAAAGTAATTTCAATGAATTTATTTTCAGGCATTAAAATTAATCATTCAAAGATTATTTAATGATATAAGAAATTTCTCAAATATAATAAAAATGGAAATACAGAGGACACACAGCTGTATGGATCCTGTTCAAATCAGATCTAATCTTGGCTCTTTTCTGTTTCTCCTCTCCTCCTTTTCCAGCATTTTACAATAATCACTTTGTATCTGGGTAAGTCAGGAATTGCTTTGGAAATTCAATTTCTGGTTTCCAAATCTAACACATATCCATGATTAATTTCAAATAATTAGAACAAAATACATTCAACACTAAACACATATAAATCTAAAAACTAGAGAGAACGGAGGTTCATCTTTTGTCAATTATTGATTATAAATGTCAATTATTGCTGTGCTAGTTAGAAGAGATTTACACTAATAAAATGACAAATTGATCAGTTGTATTGTACAACGGTTTATAACATATTGTATACACAGCCGCATATACTTGCATGTTGCCTTGGAAACAATATTGTACCTGTAGTTTGGTCTTGTTACAGCTCTTTTTCTGTCAGGACATAGTTTTGTGACATTGGAAAGTCTATTTTCTTTCTGGATCTTGGTTTCTTTATCTGTAAAATGAGTATAAGTGGCTTGTCATCCTCCTAGGGTTACTTATGTGTGTTTTTGTATTTTGGTGTGAAATTAAATGTGATGCAAGTTTTCAATACTAGATGAGAAATTTGAAGCATATCACTTCTAACACCTCTTCAAGATACAAAATGTATTACTCTGTGATTTCACCACCTTTATTTTGTCTTTTGCTATATTGCTTATCTTTTTGTACCTGATGGCATGTCTTCCACTGAATCCCTTCTAAGTACCTCAATAAACACAAGTGATTGTGGATAAAATGACGTCCGATCATATTGGCAAGGTTTTAAGTTTCAGAAAACCCAGTGTTGTAAAGAGCATGTGGAAACAGGCATTGTCAAACACTGTTGGTAGAAATGTAGATTGAGTTTGGAGGGCAATTAGGCAATACTGTATCCAAATTAAAATGCATATCCATTCTACTGCTAAGAATATCCTATAATTATACTTGTAAATGTGGAAAGATTCATGTACAAAGATGTTCTTAGCAACATTCTTTATAACAGAAAAAAGTACACAAAACTCAAAATGAATACTGAATACATGAAGTGTGGTGTGGCCATGCACTGGAAAACTATTTAGCCATTCAAAAGAGTGATTTGAGTTCATACGTATTGAAATGGAAAAATATCTAAGATATTATGGTAAGTGAAAACAGTAAATTAAAGAAAAATTTTTTTATGCTGTAAACTTGTATAAAAAAATGTGTGTTTACATAGATTTGAATGAAAACATTTTGGAAGGCTGCTTATGAGATTGTTAGGAGCAGTTGCCTTTAGGGAATAGAATTGGAGGATATTTTTTGTTCTTATGTACTGCTTACGTTTACCATGAATATGTATTGTTCTTATCATAATAAAATAGTAATTTTTCACTCATAAGATTAGAACTAATAAAGAAATTAATAAGGCTGCAATGATTATTTTTGTGCTAGATATAGTTCTGTCTTTTGCACTATTTTATTTGAGGACACTCCCAGAAATATAATGTTATAAAGAATTATACATCAGATTGTTTTCCAAAGAGTTGTGTGAGTCTAAAATACCACTGTGGGAGAGTAACAGAGTAATAGTTTTACTAGTATTGTCTTTGAAACAATTGTTTTTGTTAATTTAAATTTCAATTGTAAAATTTAATTACTGTTTTTATTTTATTGGATTTGTACTACTCCCTTTCCCATCTATTTCACTAAGGAAATAATCTTAAGTGCAAGCGACAACAACAAACAAACAAAAAACTCTTTGTGACAAAGATTTTTATTCTAAAAATATCTATAATAGTGAAAAATTAGTAACAACTTAAAATTCATGAGAAATAGTTAATTATGGTATATTCACTTCACACAGAGACATTATTTAGTTATTAAGTGTATACATATACACTTATATATTTAATAATATAATAATACAGAAGTAGCTTATACATAAAATGTTGAATAGTGAAAAAGTTACCATATATAATTACTAAATTATCGAAAATATATAAGAATTGCATATCTGTTCATAGAAAAATAATAAGAGAAATCATTACAATGGTAAATTGGAAGAAATTTTATGTAAATGGTAACAGTGAAAGACATTTTCCCCTCTATGTAATACTTTCTAACTTTTTACTGAATTACTTTCTCTGTATATGCATTTTAAAATGCAGAAAATTACCTGACAGAGTTATTTTTAGCATTAAATTAAATAAACACTATGCAAATGTCTTTTGGCACAGGGTCAAGGTCAGTGCTCAAAAAAATGTTAATGTCCCTTCTGCACCTATTACAAAGTAGAGAATTACACATCCCATACTCTGCTTCTCTCGCACATTGGCAACAAGTTCTCCTCACAGAAGTAAATACACATGCCTTTATCTCCCTCTTATCTTTTTTTCTTAGCCATGCCTGATAGAATTGTTGATCCCCAGATAGTAATTCTATACACAACTACAGTGAAATACAAAGCAAAACAAAACAAAACAAATAAAGGAAAGCTTCTCTAAGAATGAAGACTAATGAAAAATGTAGAGTCTCCATGGCCCAGAAAAATGTGAGTGTGTGAAAAAGCTTCTGTTGACAGTCCCACCATACCTGAGGAGGAAAGCAATGATATGGATGCCATTATTTTGATAGATGACTAAAAACACAATTTGTCTGTCCTCTATAAAAAGCCATGACTGGTGATATTTGAGTGAATGGCATATACTGACTCATGGAATTGAGAATTGTACTAAAATTGTTAAGAACAAACGAGCTTTATTTATTTATTTATTTATTTATTTATTTATTTATTTATCAAAATTGGCAACAAGGAATTTTAATGATCTTGTTTTAGGATTATTTTACTTGAAAACTTTGAAATTATTTTTCCTAAAATATGTGACTCTCAAAAGGAAGCGAAAACTGTATTTGGGGGTGTTATTGCGAAATGGGAAGACTGGAGGTAGAGTTTCAATAAAGAGAGCCCTTCCAAAATATATATGACAATTGTAGAAATAGCTAAGCAATATGATAATCAATCCCTAAAGTCTGAAGTTGATCATCTAAAATATGGTTTTCTTGTGTAGGAAAAATCAAGGCATATAGACTATCTGAATACATGCATATTCCATTTGTTAAAAAGCAGATATAGAAAATCTAAAAATTCCTTTTATAGTTTAAGACGTAATTGAGCTCCAAAAAAATTCATCACAACATCAACTATATACTCTATATTTTCTTTTATTCGTTGGCAGTAAACTTCATTGTGGCATAATCACTTCTTATTGTATTCCAAATGTCCACACGGATTTCTTTGTTTCCTACCTTTTTGTATACAATTTATAAATACAGTAAAATTGAAATATAGCTTAGCAATTTTAAACACTGAAAAGCCCTAAAATATTAAATATGACCACCAAATATTTTGATTTAATGGGCCTGGTGCTCTACTATGTATTTATTTTAACTCAGTCTTAAAATGTCAAGTAAAACCCAAAACTCTGTTTTAGTTCCAAATGTAAAACTATTAATTTTATGGGCTAATATCTAATTAAATTTAACTATGCTTCTAAGGGTGTATAGATTCCAGCATTAGATGGGCTGACTGTGTAATTCCATCATTTTAAGTGGAATTGAACCCCATCTTGCCAAATATGATAATATACTAGAGGAAGGAGAAGGAGAGGAATGAAACAACAGAATGTTGTCTGAAGGCTCTGTGATTTATGTCCTCTACCTGCAAGGCTAACCAAAACATTTTAATGCCTCCAATTATCCACATTCTGGGTAAAAGTAAAAAGGAAGAGTTTCAGTGATTACCCTTGCATTGATAAACCTATATAAGTGTCAATAGACTTACTGAGTTAAAACTGAATGTCTGCATACCCAGGAATAGGCTGTGGGGTGGGCTCTGAGTCTGTATAACTTTAAGTGAACAGTTCTAAGACTATTTCCCAATGGCTAGTTTTTGCAGTAAAGACATTCTTAGTCTGAGAAAAAAGAGCACAGACAGGCTTATACTATGGCTCTAGAGAACCCTGCTGACTGGTTCATTAAACAGAACTGGCAAGTGACTCCTAAGATTAAAGTTCTTGATGGCTTTCCAAGCAGGAGGAAGGGCGTTGAATGACACTTAAATATATAAGGGAGAAAGAAGGGTGAGCTTGAATGGCAGCGACCTTTTCATAAAAGTTTTATGGAAGAGGTACTAGTTTTAAGACCTTAGACTGCCTTCTGAAGAATTTGTTCACCACTCAGCAAATAAATGGTGAGACTCCCCTTTCCAAATATGGAAATTTTAGATATCTTTTACATACATATGGTAAAACTTTTGAAAATTGTGGGGTCTTAGAAGTGGATCACTATCCTGGACTATTACATTTTTATTTTTATTTTTTATTTCTACTACTGCTTCATGTGAGACTTTGGGAAAATTTTTTAAGGATTCTTTTTAATGGGGATAACCACTCATTTTATATTTGAGTTCAGTGAATATCTGATGTCTCAGTCTTGATTTATATTATGCATATAGAAAAATATCTTGAGTTCTTTAGAAGAAACATATAATGCAAGTGATATTCAAATTTAGCTTTTTTTTTTTAACGATATAACTGGATTACTTCTAAGTAGTGACTATCATTTTCAAATGAGCTTTTTTCCAGAATAAATGTATTTCAAATTTACATAACAATAATTTATCATAAATGTTCTTTTATTTTTGCATCAACTAAATAATAAAAAGAACATTTTAATTAGAGATTCAAGACGTAAAAGTATTCTAATATGCCCTAGGACCTCCACAGGTTTTAAAAAATCAATATAAGTTGTTAAAATTTTAAATGTTTAGAATGCATCTATAGAAATAGATTTTCTAGAAAAAAAATAAAACTGATTATTAAAAGTCAAATTTCTGTAGAGATTACAGTAACACCCATAAGTATTTAATCATTAGTAGAATGGTAGTGTATCTTATTTTTATTCAGTAAATTTTAATCCTCATTACTGTCACCAATGTCTAAGAGCATTTTAGCTCTTTTCACTAAAAATTAATATTTTGCAAACATATTTTTTAAATTATCATGATTTTATTCTCTTACTATTACATATATATTATGTACAAAATCATGCCTTTAAAATTAATTATTCTAACTTCTAAAAAGATAATTTAAAATAATTTCTAATTGTTTTTACAAATTTAAACGTTTTTGATGAAAATTCTAATTAAAATATGTTAATAAAGTCTATTTGTTATATAAATATGTTAATAAAGTACCATTCTTTTGAATTTAAAGAATAAAACAATAGTTATGTTTAAACCTCTTTTGACAGTGGTTCTCCCATGTTTTTTAATTTTGCTCTATGGGAAAATGACTGACTTATAAATGGAATTCTAAGTAATTCTAACAGAACATTTACATAACAACCTTAAGATGATTATAAAAGAGCCAAAAAATAATTATAGCTTCATAAATGCATAGTGACATGATTCAATAAACTATTAACATTTGGGTAGTTCAAAGTCAGAGAACCTGAGAAAAAATTTATATGAGAAGAGCAGCTAGAATGAATAATAGAAAAAAAGAGAAGACATTTTTAAGGAATTAAATTAATGTTAATAGATAAGCATAAAGGAATGTTTTAAGAATAACTCCCCACTTAAGACCGTTATGAGAAATATGTTGTTTATAAAATATTTATGACATCAGCAATTTTTTTACAATAATAAAAACCTTTAAAAATAACAAGAGCTATCACCATATCAAAACTGTGACAATTCATTTAACATATAGGTGAGTAAATGTTTTCTCAAGTTGCATTCAAAATTAATGTATAAAATAAGTTTTGAAAAGGATCATTTAGAAAAGGTCACAAATAATAAAAAAGTTTTCATTTTCTTTTTTTTTAGAGACCATTGTTTAATTTTCATTTTCTTTAATAACTGTTTTCTGATAGAATAGGCAAGGATGTAGAAAAAAAGGAAGAGAATGAGGAAAGAAGAGAGAGAGAAAAGGAGAGAGGGAAGGATAGAGGGAAGGAGGAAAGAAAGAGGGAGAGAACCACAAAACTCAATAAGACAGAATAAGTGCATTGTTTATGTTTCATTCTTAATAAATCGAATACTGTTGAGTACAAAGTCTCTTTAGACATATACACAATCTTCTATGGGCATTTCTTTTTAACTCTGTCATAGTCACTTCAGAGTTAACATATTCTAAATCTAATTCATCACCCTACCCCTACCCCCTTAACCCTGTATAGAATACATTCCCTGTTAAAGTACCATTTCTTAAGCCTATTAAGCTAGATACATTGGTGCACTTACTGACACCTACCTTTGCTTCAAATGTTAGATTCTATTGCTTCGATATCAGTATAACTGTATCCCACAGTATTCCATAGCCTAAATTTTATAGCCTCTGTCCATTTCCATACTGATAAATTATCCAACAGTGAATTTGGTCATACCACTCTCTTACTAAAAAACCTACTATAAGAAGAGGTTAGGTGGGCTTCTGGAACCCCTTCCTCTATGCTTGACTTCTAGATAAAATTGGCAAAAATTTTTCTTCTCCCTCAATTCCATGACCTCTTGACCAAAACCCTCTCCAAGAGTTTTGCATATGCCTGTGGGAGTTAAATTCTCAAGTCACCTCAGCCTCTGGGGTCCTGCCTCCTTAATGTATCATGTATCACTAACTCAGCCTGAAGAGGAATTTTCACTCAAAAGGCTAATCTTATAATCAGCTCTTTGTTCTGCTTCTGTAGATATGCTTGCCACATAGGCCATTGGACAGAGTGACCTCAAAATTAGCTAAAGACTCATTCTCCCTTTTGTTTGTTCTGCCTGTAACTGCCTGTAACCCATAGCAACTTCTGCACTCTGTAACCATCTGAGGACAAATTAACCAATTGGCCCATGCCAACCAAGCCCTATAAAAACAAGTTTGCCCCTGAGCTGAGGTCCCAGATCTTCAGAGCGCTAGCTCTTCTGGGAACGCCAGCATAATAAACCTGAGTTCTCCAACTCTCTGAGTGGTGCTTGGTTTCTCGGAGGTCTAATTTTTGCAACATTTCTGCAACACTCCTTGATTTTCACAAACATTAAAATATCTACTCACATAAATACAAATTCAAGGAAGATTTAGTGATTTGGGAGAAAGACTGAAGAGTGGATTAAATGTTAGCAATACAAATAATTTTGAATGGAACAGAGAAATAATAGTTCTTAAAATATCTGTTATTGTCCCTTGCATAGTAGAAATTTACTAACACGTTTATGAATCTGGGTTTTGTGTGTGTGTGCGCTCTTCTTTGTGTTGTTGGGTTCTCCCTTTTCCTCATTTCTCTGATCCTGATTTCCTTCTTATCTAAGAACTCTAAATTCTTCTCCTTCCATTTTTCACAGTAATTCAACTAACACCCCCCACCCCACACTCAAGCCTCATAGACTTTAAAGCCCATCAGACTTGTTCAATAAAGCCCACCAATGCACAGTCAGAATGGCTCTCCCTTTGATTTCTTCCTCTCTCCTTAGAAGGCAGTTGTAGTCATAAAAAAGATAAAATAGATGAATTTGAAAAATAAGTACTATAAAAACATGTATCACCAAAAATTTCAATTTCCTACCAGGTAAAATATGGACTCCTTAGTTTATCCTGTAAGAACCTGCCTACTTTCTACCCATGTCTTCAGTTTTTATTTTAATTTACCCTCACTCTTTTAATTCTCCAGTTTCGGATACTTCTTATCTTTCTTTAAACATAGCAGACCCTTTGGGTGAATCTATTTGTTTTTCCTGGATGGTCCATGACACCTTTTTTTTCTTAATGGATTCCTATTCATGCTTCAAAATCCTCTCAGATAATCCCGCTAGCCCCTATGCAAAGTTTTTTTTTTCAACCTCATGCATTTAACTGTTTGAAAATATGTCTGCCTCCTTCACTAGAATGGATTCTACTTCATTAGTCAGGGCTGTGTTCTGGAAAACTAGAAGGACTTGGCATTCTACAATTCTACTGCCTTTGAATGAAAGTGGTCAATGTGACACTATTTCTTACATATTTCATTCTCAGAGTTCCATAATCTAATCCCTGAAAAGTTACATTATTTTTTTTTAATATGGCATAACCCCACATTTAATTTTTAAGGTCTCAGTCTTTTGGAAAATACAGTTATTTTTTATTCTAATGATTCATTTTAGGTGGAAGGGTTTACATTCTTGAAGATATTTTGGAGATTATTTGCTCCAGGAGTTATCAACCTTTATATCTCCGAGGACGAACTCTTTTGTGCCATGCGTTCCCTCTAGCAGCAACAGGTCATGATAGAAGATGTAGGCTGGAGGTTTAGTCTTGATGTACCTGGCCAAAACTGGAACTTCCTACTCTGACCCGAAGCATGCCAAGCAAAACTGACAGTTGCTGCTCTGGTCCAATCCTCCAATTTTACAGAAAGTGAACTGAGGCATGGAGAGGTTTGCTGACTTGTCCTGTGTCATCTAGCTAGTGAGAGAGTGTAAAGGATTGATCTAGAGTGAAAGTCTTTTGAGATTTAAGCTTTTAGATAAGGCAATGAGAACTATGATTGGTGTCTTAAGAAAACCACTACCTCCAATGCTTACTTGATCATTTACACATTCTATATTAAATCTCTCCATTTATGAGGTGTTTAGTTATATCAAAACTGACTTGATTGAATTTAGCATATAAAAAGCAGAATTCATAAAACAAATTTTTGTACCCATGATGTGAAATTCAGGCTTTGACAACTTTTTCCACAATGTAATTAGTTGTTTGAGGCCTACACAGGCTTAACTCAAGACAAAATACTATTAAATAGGAATTTCATAGAATTTAGAAGAATGTAATTATCATCCGTATATCTGTGTAAATGACTGTGCTGAGAAGATAGCTATCAGATTAGTGCTTACAAAAACAAACTTGTAGAACATAATTTCTTAAAGTAGATTTATTTATTCACACAAAAAAACTATAGTAATGCTATGACAGTTCAAGAATGGCTGAGTGTCTCTGCCTACAACCTGTAGTCAGTGGGGATTTTGCACAAAACAAAGGTTTGTAATTCATCTTTTTGGCAGATCAAGTGACCCAGAGTTAGGGTAATCTCGCCGAGACAAGATAAAAGCATGAATGAGTGATAAACAGGGCAAAGTTTACCCATTTATTTCAACTAATAATAGCACATCTGTTAATGAGACACTGAAAACACACACACACACACACACACACACACACACACACTTAAAAAAACAAAACAAAACTCCCACAGAGGCAGAACAAGAATTTTAGCTGATGCTTAAAGGCTGAATTTTTAGATCAGAATTAAAGTTTAAGGAGAGATAGTAAAAAGATTACATGCTTCGAACTTAATAGGGAAAAGTGAACACATGCTTTTTGGTATCAACATTGTCTTATAAATGTGATTTAAAAAAACACTATTAGAAATCACTGTCTTGTTTGAGAAATAGATTTCTGAGTTGTCATAGGCATGAAACCAATATTTTGCCAGTGAACAGCTTTATTCCCAAGCAGCCTTGATAAACTGAGCAAGATCAAGGCCAGATTGTAGTCCCTTGAAGTATTGATGATAAGCACACTATGGTTTAAGGACACAAATTACCCTTGGAATCATAATGCAGGTACACTGGATGTAAGAATAATATGATTCAAACTAATTTAGGACTGTGCCAAGCAGGAAGAGAAAGTCCTTTGGGCATTCAAGAAGAACATTTAGACAAAGCAAAACAAGAAGGGGAATTTGTGGTTAGCAGGAAGCTGTTGCTCATTTATATTTTATTGAAGATTTAAAATGTTGGGCAAAAGAATCTTGCTCTAACAAGCAGAGAAAGAAATTTAGAATGTACATGGTTTAGAACTAAAAGAATCAATGAGAAGAAATAATAAGGATCAGAAAAATTGAAAAGGCATTATTCTCTGTAGTTTTCTAAAATTATTTCTTTTGGAAACTTAGATATGTTAGATATATCAACATAGGCTACTCTTGTATCTCATTATTATGCATCATATGACTTACCACTTTTATGTTAATCAAAAAGAATTCCCTCCAATTACAGAGATTGCTATGAAAAATCATGAGACATCGCATTTTACTAGATAAGAAATACTATTGACCTAAAAATGCCCACTGAATAATAGAAAGGGTCCATTTTTATTGCACGATAGATGACTATCCTGGTGAAACATGAGAGAATTAATTGATTTTTATAGTTTCAGATACCTACCTAGTTTCAAATACAGACATGATCATTTGTTAATAGACTTAAATAATGTTTTAATTGTTTATGCCCTTATAGTATTGGAAACTGTTTAGAATAAGTTTCATAAATACCAGTTCTTCCTTTTAGAGTTTACAATCAGAAACCAATAATATTAAGACAGAGAAATACAGAAAAAGAGAGATAACATTGTAAATCACCAAGTGCAACGATGTTCAAATATAAGTGCTTTGATCCATTAGAAGTGTAGAAGAGATGTGGGCATAATGAGGAGATAAAAGGAAAATATCTGTTATTAGGAAGTAAGTTGTTGGTGTTAGCAGATTATATTGAGCAATTATTTTAGTGTTCACAGGAAGTGAATTTGCCTACCTGCCTACCAACCTACCTACCTATCATCTATCTATCCATCTATTCATTCATCCAATGGCAGAAGATGTAGAGTGAAATGATCATAGGAAGAGGGTAGAAAGCAGACACATGATGTGGTTCAGTTAGAGAAGATAAAGGAAGAGAGAAAATGACTAGTAAGTCATTTTAAAAATTAGAATAAAAGACTGCAATTGAGCAAGATCTTATACATGATTTATAGGGTGGCAAATTTTAAAAATTATTTGGCTTCAGAAAAGTCTGGCATATACAAAATGACAGGTGAAAAAGATAACTTTGGCAGAAGAACTAAAGACTTACAGGAAAGAAATACTGTAACTTGGAATTCTGGGCAGATGAGTCTATGGTTATCCAATCAGATGATGGATTACATATGAACCATGAAACAAAATTAACAGTTTATAGAGTCATATTCTTATTTTTCATTAAAATAATAAATTGTTTTACTTTGATTATGTCACCTTTGAATTAATATGATTTGGTCATTAAAATGACTAAAATAAATAGACAATGGAACAGTTAACTCACTTGTGTGAATCATCTTAATGATCAATTTGTGAAACACTATACATAATCCAGTTGTTTGTGTGGCCATTACTCTACAAATATTAACTGGCTGCTCTTCGAAATACATTGGAGCAAGTAGTTACTATACAAAATGCCAACTGAACACAGACTACTTTTCAAATTTATTCTATAAAAAAATCCATTGGAAGAGTTGAAATGAAGGCAAATCAGATTCAGAAAATGTCATGACTGAAAAAGCAAATTTAATTAGGAACTGGAAATAGGAATTGAAAAACAACCAAGAGTCAGTGAGGAATTTTTTGGGGAGCTTTGTTATTTATCAGTGTTCTGTACTGACACATGGATGTTGGTGTAGAGAAAGTTAAAGATGGATGATAAATTTCTGTTTAATATGAATCAGTCATGCAAATTGTCTTATAGCCAGATGTGATGGGCAGGACAGAAGTGAATACAGAAATTGATCTATAAGATATATACATTCATTCAACAAACCTTTTTTAAAGCTGATGTTATTTTGCATGTACTGTCTAGGCCCTGGAATTTCAAGATGAATAAAGCATGACCTCTGGTATCAATGAGGCAACTGTACATGAAATAGCTAACTTACAAAGCAACAGGAGTAATCCCATGGAAAGTGGAAGCTAGAAGATGGGGAGTGAGGGATCTCTAAAGCAGGTGAGGTGAGAGGCAGACTAAATGAGGAAAGAGACTCAGAAGCCAAGAAGAAAGAGTTGTGTAATTGGTTATCTGCAGTGTCAAATTCTGTACATAGGTCAAGGAGCATCAAGATGGAGAACTGCCATTGTGTTTTGGCAGTGAGCATGTTACTGGAGACCTTGGCAGGGCTAGCTTCTGGGAAGTGGCGTGGATGAGAGCTGGACTGGATCAGGTTCAGGAGTATTTTCACTGAGGAACTGAATGCATCTGGTGCACTCTAGGAGTTGGGAGAGGAAGGGGAGGGAAACAGTTGTTAGAGGGTGTGTGTATTTCTTCAGGCCCAGAGATATCTGAGACAGTAGAAGCCTCCAAACACAGAATTTTTAGCTCTATTTTGTGAAAAATCTAACTCTCACTAGCAATAAAGAAACGGCATTCACGTCTTGAAGTAGGCTTTATTGAGCTTGTTTGTTCTAACCGGCAATGAGTCACTCTGTAACACTGACCCTGCCATTGAAGTCAGCAGATTCTATTTGGAGAGTGTTGGTGATTGTAGGGGAAGTTTTTTAAAATGTGGATAAAAGAATTTACTCTCCCTGATATGCTAAACACCTGTGTGTATTAGTTTTGACGATCGAATATTATCTTGTGAGAATGTGAATGCTATATTTGTGTCAAAGAAAAGGGAAGTCTCATTTTCTGAAGGAGTTAAATGTGCAGGACACAGGAAGAAGTTATAATACTTTCTATTTTGGTTTCCTCTCATTTGAAAAGAATTTTAAAGAAAAAAGTGGTTCTGAAAATGCCACCCTCTATAAAAATGCTAAATACTAGTTGCAGTTCCCCACCTCTGCCAAAGGGAATATGTCCAATGTGACTAGCCACCTGTTTCTCTTTATAAGAGCTCAAGGCTGCTGTCTCGTCCAACAGACTGTACTGACACGAAATATCAGTGTGATGATGAATCAGAAGTCGACAGTGGCAGAGCTTTATTTACTAAGAAATGACAGTAAGGTCACCTCTTTTTGAGAGGATGTTATAATTATTAAAGTCAAAAAATACAGCCAGAGGTTTTTAAGTTCAAATGTGGCGTGAGGTGCAGGAATACTGATCTTTGATTTTTCCAACTTGATCACATATATAGATGCTAACACTCTGGCTGAAGATGTTTGGGCCAATAGTAATGGCACATGGTCTATGATGGCTTAGCTAGACACAGTGAAGGTCATAGAGTTAGAGATTTAAAAATCAATTACAAAACAGGTTAAAGCTGCTGTCTATAAGAAAGTGGGTTTGGAGGCCGTGGGACCTGGTTTTTAATGACAGCTGTTTCATTTATTAGCTGTGAGCCACCAACCAAATGACTTAAATTTATAAGCCTCTATTTCCTCATCTATAAAATACAGATCATACTAGTGCTTACCTCATCTTGCTGTTTTAAAGATCAAATGACACAGTGAGTGTGGCTTAACCAAAGATGAGACATATAGTAAATGCTTCGTAAATAGTTGTTATTATTTCCTTCAAATCAAACATCCTCAATTCCTTATTGATCAGGATAATACAAACCATTAGCATTCAGTTAAAAATATGAGAGCAACTGTGAAAATGAATGTATAAAACAACTTGTCATGAAAATGTTGCATTAAAAAATGATTGAGATATGTCTAAGAGAAAAATAGTGAGCATCATAAAATTCAATCTAATCTAAGGGGATTGAAATGAGAGCACTTTAGAACCCAGAAAGAAATTCTAAAATTATAAAAATTTAAATCACTTCTAAAATTTAATAAGATTCTGATTTTATTAACATTAAAAAAAATAAAATCATCTCTATTAAATGTAGAAATCAGCTTTATTATACGTATAAAGGGTCTCAGTGCCCTTGTTCAAATTAATAGCAAAAAATGATTCTAAATAGGCTCTATGGGACATATTAGCAATACTCGGATAACAACCAGTGCCCTTCTCTCCACGTGCAGAATGTCCTACCCCATTTTTGGAGTAACTTGATGGCTGAAGCTCTTCACTGCATTATCTCTTTTATGGTCCCTGGTTCGCCGTTTAGTACGAGGGCCCCAGAGCCCTCTCTGCCATCAGTCAGACCCAGATCTTCCGCCAGTTCTCAAACCCCATGTTTCATAGAAATGCCCTGCCTCATCAATCCCTGTTCACATTATTCATTTTTCCCATTCTCGGAGGGAATTTGTCCATTTGAGATGTCATTCTATCTGTAAATAAAACCCAGAAAGAAAATATGAAAGTTATAAGGAATTGATGGTCAACTGCTAAGGGACTTTGAATCTCAGTGAACACTAGGCCTAAATTGTATTCCAAGGGAAAACCCAGAAATTCATCCTGCTAGCTGTCCACTTGGCCTGCGAGGAGAAAGTAGACTCCTGTTCTTTATTAAATACAAACTCTATTTTTCTAGGTGAGAAAGAAAACTGCAAAGGCAAGGCAGTGTGGAGAACTGACCACTTACTAGGTTAATGTGACTGAAATTACACTTGACAAAACCTTCTTAGCCTCTCTGCCCCAAAGTGACCTCTCCTTCCCCTAGTTTCCTACTTATTCCATGTCTTGCTGTTCATATATCTTCAGGTTTTTAGCTCTTCAGAAGGTAGTATCTTCAGTCTCCATTAAAGCTGCATGTCGTGAAGACTTGCTCCCCTTTCTCAGAATCTTCTTGGAGCCTAAGCCAGTTCTCTCTTCCCTGAGTCCTGAAGTCTGGGATTCCGGGAAGGAGGAAGGAGGAAGGGAATTAGGGGTTCTGCTTTTTGCTTTTATGAACCTCCTGTAAGTCATTCAGCCTCACTGCCAGTTATTCTTTCGTATGATTGAGGTAATTATAGATACTGGTTTGAAAAGTACTTTGATATCCTCAGATAAAAGAGGCTGTAAAAGGGCAGATGATAATTATTAGTAGCAGCTCAATGGTTCTTAGGATTTCCATATGCAGCTTCCTCCAGGGAAGCTAAATCCATCAAAATAAAACCAGTTTGAGAGAAAAGGTGCAATACAGAACTATTTAAACAAGGAAAATGACTTCAAAAGATGAGCCAGATGAAACATAAAAGTGAAATAAAAAATTAAAGTGATCATGACATGTTTCTAAAGGAATTGCTGCACTATTAAGAATAAACTTAAAATCATATGCAAGTTGTGGTAGCAATAATGGCATCTATGTTCGTTTGTCTTTCTCAATAAACTTACAGCTCTTTTGTAACAAAAAAAAATGAAACAATAAATCTTCAAGATTTAATTTGCAGGCTTATTTTCAGATAAAATAATTAAAGCTTGATCCACTTCTTAGATTAAGCTAGTAGAAAGTGAAAATTCAAATCCAGTTTTTCCAATTTACAGTACTGAAGGAAGGAGTTGAAAACCTGCCATCTTATGATAGCTATCAAAAAATCTGTTATTTATCTAGTCAGCTGAAAGTTTACTTTAAAAAAATAAAATCACTGGAGTCTGATGGAATTTTCAGCATTTGTTCTGGCTTTTATCTTACCATTTAGCAAATATTAAAAACACAATTATTTATGAAGGTCCTCCTTGGCAGCTAATCCTTGCTAAGAGAATAAAAGATAAGAAATTTTTTAAGAAGTATAATATTCAGTCTCTAGGCACAAGAAGATTATGGTGTAGTTGAGAATGTAAGACATACATACAAAAAACTTATGAACAAAATATTATTTTATACATTAGTATAAATGCTACATTCTCTGATTACATGAATAGGAAATAATCTTTTTTTTTTACACTCCTGTAGGACTCCTGGAATTGTTTCTTATTATTGTGCCTTCTTTTTGGTATAAAAGTTCAAGTTCATTGAAAGTAAGAACTGTGTTTTATTTGATCTTAGATCTCATTTCATGCTTTACATTTTCCTGGACACAAAATAAGAGCTCAATAATATTAGTTGAATGACATACTGATATAATAATTTTGAAATATAGACAATTAACTATATCACAAAAACAATATGTGCAGCAAAATTGCTGAGCATGTTTTCATTCATAATTAAAATCCATTAGACTCAAAACAGGAAATAATCAGCCCGGTCCTGATATTCTTTTAGTGCCTCTAGCACAAATTAATTAGAGTTGAAAAGTTCTTTACCATAATTTTTTACTATTTTTTAAAACTATGTGAACATAATTTAGTTTTGCTTTCCTCAATAAATAGATGACATAAAAAAGGAAGGAACTTGCATTATCATCCTATCTACAGGATTTCCTTGTCATCTTTGCACTCCCTTTTTCTTTGGCAGAGATGAGGAAAAATTAGGAGAAGACAAGACTCAGGAGTTCCAGAAAGCACTTGGAAGACAGCTAGTCAGTATCCTGTGTAATGTCTTCCCAAAGCAGCAGGTGAGCAGAAAAGCCAGGCTGCCAGTGTGACCCTGGAATAAGACAGATTAGTGGTCTAGAGCAGAATTTCAAGATGTCTTTTCCATCTCACTGAAGGGAAGGTGGAGGGGAGATAATTGGGTGAGATAGCTCACTACCTTCTTTCTTCATTTCTTTCCTTAATACTTTGTCTTTCATGCAAAAATAGCACATATTTTGTATGAATGACTATCATGTGTTTGTGCAAAATATTCCTGAATCAAATTTAATTTTTCTTTTTCTCATTGGGTATAAAATAATTTGTATTTGTATATCAAATACTGATGCAGTCAAAAAATATACATACACAATTAAATATTCAATTCCCTTCTCTTGAAGATGCTCTCAATCTTAGAAAAGGTGATTTATCAGGGACACAGGGACTTTTCCAGAGAACTAAACAAGGAATGAAACTTATTTTTAAATAGATCAGTATGTTATTTACATTATGCATAAGCTTAGGACTTATTTTGCCAGTTCACTTATCTCAGCACCTTCTTCCATTTTTCTGAGATAGGGAGAAAAGAGGAGAAAAAGAAGTAAGGGTTTTCCTCCTAGGGCGATGTGAAAATACCTTTGTTGAAAGGTTCTAGATTTATTTTGGCTACCCAGCACCATGACCTTTGCAGGCTACCCTCCTTATTGTTTTCTGAACTGCATGACATAACTTCCCAAGAGAAACCATGATGTCCTGGCAACCCAGAGTCAACCAAGGTCAGCTCCTGTTCCCACTATGGGGAGTGAGACACTGGAATTGGCTTTGCCCAAAAATAGCCTGTGCCCATGTGGTGGAATTAGCTTGATATCAAACTTGGAGCCAGAAGTCCTGCTTTCAGAGGGAAAGGACTCTGAGCTCTTTAACATTGCTGTTATGCAAGTTTTTAATTAGTCTTGAGGGCACTGATAGCCAGAGACCCAGGACAGTATTATGATGACCAGGGCGGGTGCCACAGAAGGATGCCAAAGGGATAAAGGCACTACATTTGAGAGAATATTTTCTTTCTACCAGTCCTGAAGGGAGTCCAAATAACAAGATTTCTACTGGTATAGGGTCATTTATCCCAAATCCCTACAATTCACTATAATTTTTTATGGCATTTTTATCTTTCTTATTTTCTAAAAAGCCGATCATTTCAACAACTTAATCCAAGTCATGACAAATTTGATTGATAGGCCAGACTTTCATTAGACAGATGTACTTTATACTTTGAGCCTTCTCTGGCACTGGAACACATGCATCAAAATTGGGTAGATGAAGTTTTAACTGTAGAAGAAGAGATAAAATCCAGAGGCTATGTATATACTCTTATTTTTTACCTGACTCTGTTCTCAGTAAAGATCTTATTTTTAAAAGACTTTTGCTAAACTATTAGTGTGCCATAAATAATGATTTATAAACATTGCCTAATAAAGCACTTCCCTGGCTGACAGCTGAATATTAGTATTCCTTTTGTTTTTACAGATAGACAAAATGAAAGTCATAGATTAAATTAACGGGAAAAAAGTAAACTACAAACCATGGTTACTTCTACTTGGACAAAGTGAATTATTCATGAAAACTCTATTGCAGGCTTACAATGCCAAAGGTAGCCCTCAGAATGATTTTTTTTTCTCTCTCAGTTTCTGGGCCCTGGGAGTAATTGCAAAGTGGGTAGCAATAACTTTTGGCATCTTCCCACTTCATATCCAATGTCCTTCTTTCGCCTACTTTTCTGAAATTAAGTATTTAGTGGCTCTATCAAAGCTATGGCTCTCCAAACTCTTTTCTGAGTCCTGCCATTCATCTCTACCCTGCACTAAAAGGCTTTGGAATTCATAGTTATTATAGTCACATACACAATATCAGAAAAAAACGCTTTTTATTATGAGCTCAAGATCATTCATACTAAGATATGAATGACTACCATGTTTATGAATTTTAAGAGATGCTTGTTAATTAAAATAAAATTTTAAAGACTGAGGAGACAGTCTTTAACTTTCTCCTCCTTTTGTTTCCCTCATATCCCTGTGCTCCACTCTCACCTTTCAAACAATGCTGAGAAGAAACAGTTGGCAATTGGTATCCTGCTTCTGAATTATTCTTTATTCTTGTTCTTGCGTCTATGTAGACACGAGGCATTCTTAAAACAATCTCCTATCATGTAGTTTGAGGAAGTGCTAAGAGTCCAACTCTCCGCTTCTTAATTCATGATACACAATACAGTGTAGGAGTGTGGAATAACAAACAGCCTTTGGCCCAACTCTAGGAGTGCACTCTGGCTCTGCCACTTAGTAGCTGTGTGACCCTAGTCAATTTATTTAATCTTTTTATGAAATGGGGGTGCTGATAACTAATCAGATGATTTTAGGGATTCATTGATATAATAAATATATAGTGCAGTTCCTGGCATAAATTAAATACTCAGTCAGTGCTAGCTATTGTTATTACCACAGGCCTAGCCATTATTATACTTTATAATACATTTAATAGAAAAATCTCTGAGTGGGCAGCTTCAAAGCTTACCTGTGCTACATCCCTCTCTGAGCATCCTGGCTTTTAGTACTTCATCTAATTTTTTTTGTCTTCAGTTATTTATTTGGGAATGTTGTATATCAGGCATTGTGCTAGGAGCAAGAAACTTCAGTGAGCTATATAAACATGTCTCCTATTCTGATTAAGCTTTCAGTACAGAAGAAATAACAGGGAGGACTAATCATAAAAGCAATTTCAATAATAATAAGCCCTGTTCAGAAAAGGGGTGTTATGAAAGCATGTAAAGTTTAGGGGTGGGAAAGCTACATATCAGGGTCAGGAAAGAATACATCTTGAAGGATGAGTAGAAATTAGATGGTCCAGAGCTGGGGGTAAGGGAGTAAAAGACAAGTAAATGGAAAAATATTATGTTATGGATGTTTGGGTCTCCCAAATTTTGTATGTTAAAGCCCTAACCCTTAATGTTATGGTATTTATAGGTAGGGCCTTTGAGAGGGAATTAGAATTATATGAGATAATGAGAATGGGGCCCTGGTGTTGAGATTAGCATCCTTATAAAAAGAGGAAGGAAAAACCAGAACTCTCTCTCTCTCTCCTCCCCAGAAGGACACAGCAAGAAGGTGGTCATCTGTAAGCCAGGTGGAGAACTCTTAACGGAAAGTGAATTGGCTGGCACCTTGGTCTTAGACTTCCTAGCCTCCATATCTGTGAGAAATAAATGTCTGTTGTTTAAGACTCCCAGTCTATGGTATTTTGATATGGCAGCCTGAGTAAACTAAGACGACATGGTGGAAGAATGCATTTGAAGAGATGTAAGAAAGATGACATAGCTGGAGAAGAGGAGAGTAAAGGTGTAATTGGGAACAAGAGGAAAACAGTACATAATTAGGATGGAGTCAGGACAGGGTCAGTGAGGGACAGATATTTGGCAAAGTATGGTAATATTTTTGGTTGTCACAATTGGGGGTAAGGAGTTCTACTGGCATCTAGTGGGTCCAGGTTGAGAAAGCTGCTAAACATCCTACAATAGAAGACAGCTTCCCCAATAGGAATTATTCAGCTAAAATTGTCAACAGAGCAAAGGCTGAGAAGCCTTGGAGCAGAGAGATCATCATGTAGGATCTTGAAGGGCAGCTTAAAAGTATTATGCTTTATTGTGAGAATAAGGGAACTTCATTAGGGGTGTTGTAAGAAAAAGTATGATGTGTTTATATTTGCTTTCTTTAAAACCATCTCTGGCTGCCTTTGGAAAAAAGCAACTGATAGAACTTTTCAAAAGTCACATGAGAGATGATGGTGCTTGGGACATGGCTTAAAAGTGTATATTCTAACATGTCCTAACTTTTGAACTGGAGAGTAAGTGAACTAGATATGGAGCGAAGTAAGAAAAATAATTGGACTCCAGAGAAAGGGAGTTATGTTTTTCTTCAGGATTGTCTGGTTCTTATAAAGGCACCTCCTCTTTTTCCTCCTGGTGTGCACAAGTCTCTGCTGACTCTGCCCTGATTGATAGTTACTACACAGGCCTCAACACCTGCTCCACTATCCCCATTAGCTTTTCTGCTTCCACTCTGCACTTTCTACTGAGAATCATCTCTTGTGCACTCTCTGTCCGGTTAGACTCCCTCCGTAAACAGATGCATGTAGATCACTGCTATATGGATTTCCAGATTATTCCCTGGCCCAGTATGAAATCTTAAATCTATCAATCCTGTCAAATATTCTGAAAATGGAACACCTGTCTTTTATTTCAAAACCACATTTTTAACCAATTCCATGAAACAGCAGTCTTTCATGCCTGACTTCTGCCAGGCACATGATATCAGCATGACTGGTATTTTCCAAGATTATCCAGATTTTATGTTATTTGATGAATTAAATAAAAATAATTCATCATGGATTTTTATAACTACAGTTAGTAGCTCTTAGGTCTTTTCTAGAAAAAAGGCAAGATGTTAATAAATCTAATTTTAATTTTAATTTTAAATTTATAAGATTTCGCTATTACTTACATTCATAGATCAGAAGAAATTTTGATTGAGTAGTGAAAAATAAGGTTACCATATTTATGAGTTATTTTCTTACTTAATTGAAACAACAAAATAAACAGTCTGACACTAGTATACAGAGGAATCTAGGGCTGGATGTTCTAAGATGCACATATGAGCCAGATATAGACTGGACCAAGGTCTCTTGCATTGAGGGCCAGAAAGAGATGGAAAGTAAGTGTGAAACAGCCAGAAGTAAGAGAATAGCAAGTGCAGTGATCTACTGGGGACTAGAGTGGATATGTCCACCTAAAGATGTTCCAATTAAAAAAAATCAACAAGGTGCTGCCATACAAAACATCAGTATTCATTGGCCAATAACTGCCAGTTAGCAAACTCTGGTCAAGGAAAAAAAGAAAATCAAGAGCTTAAAGACTTTCACTGGAAACTTCAAATGCAATTAAAGAAAAAATATTGCTATGATATTGAAAGACAAAAAAATGAATATACAGTTGTGACATAGTGGACAATTTTTTTAAAAGTCTATCTTTCCTTCCCCCTTTCAATGTACTATTTATGGTAATCATATAAATACAAAATTATTTATCCTGCTTTCTGTCTCTCACTATCTCTTTACCACCCATCTCTTTCCTCCTTACACACAAAACACCACCATAATATTTAGGGGTGTGAAGTCAATCAACAGAAGCAAAGAAATCTACAATCTTTGCTAAGCTACTGTCCTTAATGTGTACTGCTGCATCTGTAAGCCCAGAAAAGTAGGTCACCAAAATCTGAAGGGACGTATTAACTGTAATGCCTGGTGCATAATAGAGCACATTAAGGACAGACTTTTAGCCTTAACTCTTAATCTCTTCTCCAGCTTTGGTAGATTTAAAAATCTGATATTAAGAGCACAGCATTATGCTTCACAGGGCTACAGCTGTGTACTGCTTTCTCTCTTGGGAAGAGATGTTTTTGCACAGGTCTAAGGAAATGCAACACAAGGGAAATGTCATTTCAACAAATTTCAAAGGAGGGGGGGGAAGGTACTCTTTTTCTTTTGCTGCAGTAGAATTATGCTGGAGTGGCAATGTTGCATAGTTACAACAGATACCACTTTGTGCTTTTCTCAGAAACTTTCTGTAAGATTCAATCTACTGAACCCTAAATCCAGTACTTAATAAATATCGATAAAGGCCAGATGCTGTTTTAAATACTGGTCCCTGTTCTCATGAAACTGTTCTCATGAAACTGACATATTGAGGGAGACAATCAATAAACAACAAACAAATAAAAACACAAAAATGACACACATACTATGTAGAGAATTAGCTGAAGGCCTACATGTTTTCTTAGATTACATGGTCAAGAAGATAAGATACAGGTTGAGACAAGAGTGACAAAGAGATGTCGACCACATAAAGATGCCAGGAAAGTTCATTTCAGGAACTGGGAACAGTTCTAGGAAAACCCTAAGGTGAGCATATTAGTATCCTGTGGCTGCTGTAATAAATTACTGCAAACCTAGCAGCTTAAAACAACACAAATTTATTATCTTGTAGTTCTAGAGGTCAAAGTTCAACATGGGTTTCACTGGGCTAAGATTAAGGTATTAAGGTGTCAGCAGGTCTGCTTTCCTTTCATACTGTTTCCTTGCTTTTTCTAGCTTCTAGAAGCTACTTAAGTTCCTTGGCTAATGGTCCTTTCTTTATTTTTAAAGCCGGCAGGGTAACATGTTCAAATCTCTCTAAATATGACTCTACTTACACATTTGGCCTACCAAGATAATCTAGAATAACCTCTCCATCTAAGAGTCTTAATTTAATCATATCGGCAAAGGCTCTTTTGCCATATAAGATAACATATGTAGGTTCTGAGGGTGTGGACATCTTCGAGGAGAGATTATTCTGTCTACCATGGTAGAAATGAGCATTTCTATGTTGTAGGCACAGAAAGAATCAGCATGGTAGGAATTTAGTAGTAAAATAGAAAATGATGGGGTGAGGACCAGTTCTGACTTCCCAGTGGCAGTAATAGATGGCATTACCATATTCACCATTTAATTGGACTTTTCAAAGATCTGATACTGCCATAGGAACATGAGGATATTCAGGTTTGGGGATTTCCGATGTTCCTTGATTAATAGTAAACCAGGATTATAATTCCTTAGTCTAATTCCCTTGTCGAAAGTACCACACAATTTTAGCATTTATTATATACTGCCTTGTATTCTGCTTCATGAAACTATAGAATTTCATATCTCAAGAAAATTCGAAAAATTACCTCACTGGGTTCTTACTTTTTATAACAAAGGCGTGTTGGGCACTAACAAAGTTAAATGTCTTTCCTAGAATGATGAATATGAAACCAGAAGATGACTGCAACCTTTTCATCCTTTTCTCTTATGCAAGATCACATTTGAGGTGTATTACCTTTCCTAATTGCAACTGCTTCTGTGGGTACAGGGTGTTATACTGGATGGGATGCTCCCCAGGCCAAGCACACACAGCTTTGCATGCATAGAACAGTAGGTGGTGAATAATACTCATTGAATGAAAGGTTGATTCAGTACATTGCCTTTTCTTTTCATCTAGAAGAGATATTGCGACACAGAAACTTCCTGATTTAGAGGATGCCTTTAGGCGTGTAGAATTTTTATCGTTTGCAAGATATTCTAAATGAATATCATGCCAATTGGACAAGACAAATCAATCATGTGTAGATGTACTTGAGACTTTCCTAATTACTTAACACTCTTGGGTGAGGGTACTGACCAAAATTTGCTACCCAAACATTAACCATTTGTAATTTCTTACCTATTGAGATTAATTTATTTTGAGGGCTCTCTTATCTTTGAAATAGCTTTTTTAAAATATATATATATATATAAACTTTATTATATTTCAGAGAGATCTGACTTTTCAATCCTCCCTATCAACCATCCCCCTTCCAAATTTGACCTGTGCAAAAGTTATGCAGATAGAACAGTTGGCAAAAAACTTGAGGAAATTCAAAACATTGTGAAGTAAAGGAAATAGTCTCAATGATTAATAGAAATTCGGTTATATAGATTAGAAAGTTGATTGACACTGGAGATAAATTTTGCACTTATTTTTCTGACTGAGCTTTGTAGATAATGTGATAACTACCAGCAACTTCCAACTTGCTCCTAAAAATAACCTATTAAAATAACTTCTAAAAAATACAGGAAATGGTGAGACACATAGATTCATAAAGAGGAACAAAAGAGTTTCTTAAGGCTTAGCCTGGGCATGAAAGCTGGTTGGGGCAGATCCTAGAGGCAGAGCTGGGTGTGTCTCTTGGGTGTGGATCAAACCTGTAAAGTTCAGGAAGGGTTTGCTAATCTCTGAGCAGATGAGTGAAGACTGATCTACATTCAGGACTTTACATGTCATTGCCCCTTAATTTTTTTCAAGATCCCCATAGCAGAAATAAAAATATTTCTAGATTCTTCTTTAAACTGTTTAAAACAGTTATCACTTCAAACTGTTCACCTATATCTTACCAAAGGTAATTTATAATCTTGCATGTGCTGTGTAAATCAGTACATCGAATCAAAAACGAACCACACGTTTATTTATATCGAAGGCCAGCAACCAGAACATTCTATTGATTTATTTTATTTCAGTGAGATGTTAAGAGGAAAAAATATACAGAGAAGAATTTTTTATGTTTATCATAGTACTTTTTGCTTTATTGAAAAGAATTATAAAGTGTGTTTCCAGCATACTTTAATTCTGGGTTTAGAAAGTTTTTAGAACATACAAATCCATATATTAGATATTTAAAAAATAGTTTATTAGAGCCATTATATTGCAATGTTATGTTTTTGATGATAACCATATTATATAATTTTAACTTATTTAAAATTAAGAGCTTACAGCTTGTTGACTATGACTTAATATTATAAAATAAGGCTCTAAATCCTAAAAAGCTCAGTAAGTACAAATTATCTGAGCAGGTTAAAATTTGACAAATATTTACTGCTTTCTTATTGAAGGCTCATGTGCAACAGAGACACATAAGATTGGCCTTTGCATTCAAGGAATTTAAAATTACGTTTGTGCCATACAAAATATTTTATGATTAAATATGAAATATATGAAAATAAATCTATAAATGAACCAGGAGTGACAAAATGGTTTCAAAGGACACGTGAATATTAAAGTGTGGATGAAAGAGTAAGATTTAGAAGATAATGGGGTAGAGAAGGTATTCAGTACTAATCATAACGATGACATAATAACAGATCACTGAGTGTTTCCTACATGCCAGCTATAAAACCAAGCCTGTTATGTATATTTCTAAGCATCAACATTATATTACGTGAAATCTGCAAAAAATTATCAGCTCCATTTTAAAGATGAAGCACCTGAGACTCAAAAATGTCACAGGTAGTCAATGATAGAACCAGCACTCAAACACATATCCAGCTGGCTCCAAAGACTACTTTTTCGACCATAAAATAACATAATCACAGAAATAAAAATGTCATGATGAGGTGGTTTGAGAGGAGGCTACATTATGCATAATAACAGGTAGTAAATTTGGATAGGTCATATGGAGCTAAATTGTGAAGAGATCTGAATCCCAAGATAAAAGTTTAGATAGGCTCCATGATGGAGTAGGGAACAACTCTTGGTTCTTACCTAAATCTCTAATCCTGGTAAACACTCTATGTTCTGTGCGGATTTATGACCCAGCTTTCTATCCTTGGGAGAAATATACATACTTTATTAGCCTACCACAGTACCTGCTATATAGATGTGTTAATAAATAGCAAATTTCCTTTTTTTCTGGGGACTCTGGACTCTTTCTTCTTTCTTCTCTCTTTTTAGAAGCCTCTGCTGAGTAAGTAGGTCAATAGTCCAGGTTTCTCTTCACTCTTTCCTTCCCACCAGGACAACAACCCCAAACTCTTATTTCTGTTGTCTTATTTGCATCCTTATTGAGTATAATAAATAAGCCTGATCCAAAGGACTGTCACTACTGCAATATGGATAGAAAGATCTCAGGTAAAGCACTGTTTATCAGCAATGAATGGAAAACTTAAGCCTACATCTGTAAAGATGAAAAAACAAACAAAACTTGAAGTGAGGAAAGAATGCACTAAAGGAAAAGGAGCTAGTACCTACCTTTATAGACCTCAGAAATGGAAGAAATAACTTGGAAAGGAAATACATAGCTTAAAAGTGAGATGAGAAAAACAACCATCATAATAAGTGATGAAGTAGCTAGAAATGAGAAAACATATATGAAGTTTGGAGCTTTCATATAGAATGATTTTAGAGTGCTATTTTAGGAATACAGTAGTTAATATTAGGGCTGATAACCAGTAAATAGAGATCCATGCAAGCACCAGTATTGAGAACCAGAAACTAGATGACAAATTTTAAAGATTTGTTATTTTTTTATCTACCCACAGCAACTCTTAGACAATTGAAGGCAAGTAACATTAATTTTTGCCAAATATAAATGCAAAATTTGCACAAAGAAGAAATCGTGGGTGGAAATTAGGGGACTGAAGTTAATTGATTATGTCAAGCAAGTTTATCTAACTTTGTACTCTAGTTTAATATTAAGCAAAATTTATTACTGTCCTCCATTCATGTTTTTTGCTATAATATTAGTCTATTTTCTATAAAAAAGAAATCTGAACTCGATAAGTGGAAAAGAGATTTGTCTGAAAATTACAGGAGAGATTAGTATGATGGTTCAGAGAAAGCAAACCAATAGCATCCTTCTGGGCAACATATTTTCCTTCTCTTTATCACCTTCCTGCTTTCGATGTGGTATTGCCTTTGCCCTTGCTCATTTCCTTTCCTTCACTTTTTTTTGAGAAAAAAATAGCACGCTTTTTAATGACTCATTTTTATAATTAATGAATTTGTCCAGTTTTAAAATCAGAATCATTTGCACAACATTTAGATTTTTTTCCAAATAATTTTTTAAAATTTTATTAGTTTCATGCATACAGTACATTGATTAGACATTTATATAGTTTATAAAATGATCCCTCTAATTGCTCTTTCTTAACTTCTTTCCTTTGACTTTTCCCCTTGGGAACCAGTGACTGTATCTTCCAAGTATCATTTTATAAATGAAAATCCTCATCGCTGAACGTGTAAGTAAATATCTCTAACATTCAGGAAGTTGGTATAGATCCTGGTGCAAACACTTGTCTTTGTTGGCTGATTCTATACAGTGCTTCTTCTAATTTACAGCAAGATTACTATTTGTTTTCCCCATCTCTTCTCTCCTGTTCCCATATGTGTATGTGCACACATGTGGGTGTGTGTGTGCAGTGGGAGAAGAAACTAAAAAATATGAGCAGGAGTTGTTATATAGGAGTTTTATAAAAAACTGAATTCAGATTCATTTGTAAATTCTCAATCATTGGTCACGAATTGAGAACCAAATGGACTAATCATGTTTACTTTATTGAATTAATCTTTACTTAAAAACACAAAGAAAAAATTCAAGAAACCTTATGTTTCTCATCTTTAAACTTGGGTTATTATAGTGGATATAAAATTAGACTAATTTTGTCTTGCATCCTATAGCTGTCAGCTATGTAAACTACAATAACCTTTGCTTGTACTTTGGTAAACCTTTCTGCCTGGAGCAGGTGGCAAGATTCTGCAATTGAAGGGCAGGTGGAATTGTGGGGAGGGGATATAAATCAAGGCTCAATTGCCATGTTCTGTTTGGGGTAATTGGTGTTTGGTTTATGGTAATCAGGACTAAACTCAGAGGCCATGTCTGCACAGCCCTGGCTGTCCTGAGTGTGCTGCCAAAGCACAGGCTGCATTGCTTTCAGGGCAAAGGTAATTAGGTGTTCTTGAGGAGTCCTACTATTTTTCAGATTGAGTAAATCCCGAACAGGTGCAGCCCTAATCCAGGGCCTTGGGAGGAGCCATTGGCGAGCCAGCTGTGGGCGTTGCAGTGCTCTAAGAGGAAAGCAGAGAGCAAAGAGAATGCTGCAGGAAGGATCAATCCCCTGAAGCCCAATGTGCCATTTTTTAGTACCAAAAACATTGCTGGCATGGGAACAGTGAAACTCCTGCCACCCTGCTGTGAAGTGGGGGTGCTCCATGGAAAGCCAAGTCCAGAAAATGAGATATATGGAGTCTGTGGATCATCCGGGGACGACACAGAACATAAAAGCTGGAGACTCAATGTTTCCAAAGGATTTATCTTTGTTTTTAATTTTCCTTCTCCTCTTATAAATAATTCAAGTCCAGACACCAGGATAAATGACTGGATCACATTCCCTTTTCATGGCAGGCTTGCAAAAATACAGTGAGGGTAAGGGAGGGCAATATACACAAGGCCAGACTTGCTCTTGTACATTTTCACTTATGCTCCAGTGATCAGTTGAGAAACTATGTATATGAGCAAGTTAAGTGAGAAAAATAAAAAAAATAAAAAAAGGAAGAGTGAAGGGAAGTAGAAGAAAATAGTAGGAAAGAAATAGAGAGGTGGAGGAGCAAGGTGAAAAGACTAGGAGAAAACAAAAGAGGAAAGTAAGGCAGGGATGTATAAATAGTTTTGGTCAGCCAGCTTGGGTACAAAGGACTTGGCTGAGGGCTGAAACAGATCAGTTAGTAGGGCCAAATCACTCCGGAGGAGGTGTGTGTGGTTGGGGAGTAAGAATGGGCCAGGGAGGATGAGGCGTTTCTGATGAATAGTGCCAAGACGGGGCTGACTGCAGAACTGACCCTTCAGTGAATGAGAGCTAGACACAGAGGCATTTTTAAATATACAAAGAAAAACGAGAAAAGAGTGAATTATTGTCTGAACTAAGCCTAACTACTCCCAAAATAGACAAAGTAGCAGAGTAGCAAAAGGTTAATTTCCAGGTCCCCAAACTGTCAAGGCAAAGCTTCTGAGGGGGCTCCTTGGTTTTTGTTAGTTACTAAATGAATAGCCTGTAGTCACTGCCACCTAGGTCCCAGAAACCAAAGCCTATTTATTGATCAGTATTGAACAAAACTTAGTAATTGAGGCAATGTCTACATATTCTCTGGTTTGGGTGCAGGGAAACCTGAGTATTTTCAGTAGGACTAGTTTAATTTATAGACGGTAACTAATAGTTGACTCACTGACAACCCTTCTTTTCCTTTTCTAGGGTCCAGACATTCTCTTTAAATAGCTAATTGTTCAAGTTTATTGAATATTAGTTACTGATGCACTGAAGTTAAGTATAAATGTGTTTATTTGGGAAGGAGGATATATGAATGTGCACTTAAATTACTTTGACTTCCAGCTGCAACAAAACATGTCTTGTCTACACTGGCTGGGGAAATGATATATGTAATAGGGGTCACCATTAGTTAACTCTAGTGCTTCCGAGAAGCTGAACAAGCAGCAAGAAATAAGGAGAAGGGGCGGGGGGGATGGCAAAGGAAAACGAATAAGAAAAAAGAAAGCAAAAAGGAAAGGTGCTGTGGCAGGCAGCAGTGAGTAACACCTGTCATTGCCTAGTGTGCCATTTACTGGCACCAGGACCGCCATTACCCTCTCTGAATGTAAACACAAGAGCAGCATTTGGCCTTGGAAGCAGTGATGACAAAGTGGCACCTCTATCAGGGCTTATTTGGAGCAGAGGAAAAGCCTTCCCCTTGGAAAGATCAGCTCATGTTCAAGACAAATAGTGCAAACAGGGACATATGCTCATCCCTGTGGCAGGAATAAAGGGGAGAGGAATCATATTTTAAAGCTCCATTAACAAAGAACTTTACTCAAGGAGGAGCTGTTAATAAGTAATGAAACGAAGTGCCCGTTATGGAGATTAAATGCCCCTGTGTCTAGGTACAAAGTTCAGGCTGCAAAGTGCAGCTGTCACCCTGTCTATAACCCCACGGCAGCCTTAGAACCCCTGGTTCAAAGTGTGTCTTGCTGCCTTCCTGTTACCAGGCTGCCCAGTGCAAGGTCCAGCCAGGGTTCAGAGTTCAGTGTCTGAGGCTCTGCTGACTGCCTTCTTTGTTTAGTTTGGGCGAGCTTTAGATAAGCCTTGAACTGCTTATTTAAGATGATTATTACATACAACTGACAGATTATTTTCCCAGATTTTTACACTTATGCTTTATATGCAAGCTTAAACAGTGCCAAACTAACTTTTTGAGGACTTGTGTGTGCACAAAAGCAATTGATGTAAGGACATATCAAATACCAGGTCAACATGTATTTCTGAGGAATAACCATGGTCCAAGCAGACATATAAACTGAAGTCCTTTAAGGTAAGTACGTGGGAGGGCAATTTCAAGACAAGTCAAAGAATTTTCTCTGTAACTATCACAGATGAAATAAATACCAGATTTACCCTTGAGAATTGAGCAATCCTTTCCTCATATGACAGTAGATCAGTGTTATTCATTCCTGCATGGAGCACCGCTCTTTGGTTGTTCTTTTTATTTATCTACTAAAGACTCAGAGGGAAACTCACTTTTTCAAATACTTCCTATTGTTCGACATGGTCTAGCAAGAGTCTTGGGAAGGTAACAAAACATTAATTAGTGTCCCCATTTTACAGATAAGGAAACTGATACTCAGATGCTAGCAACTTGCTCCAGATCACAGAGTTAATGTATTGCAGGCCCAAGACTATGATCCATCTCTGTTGCTTTGCCTCTCAGCCTTTTTTCTACTAGTCCACTACTACCTCTTATATCTTGATACCATTTTTTAAAAATTAGATTAGTTCTTTTTTATTCTTTACCTTCGTGGAAGTGAATGGAGTCAAATTAAACACAAGAGGGCAGGTAGTTTGGGAACTGTGATTTGAAAGAGCCCTTCAGGTAGGGGTTTAGGGAAACAAAGGCTGACTTCATATTGGCTTAGTGCCAGGCAACTGTGATTCATGCTCCTTCTCTAGGTCACCAGTGCCAAGGAGGCAGGATTTTAGACCAGTTACCCAGTGGGTCAGTTAGGGTGCTGCTCTGTTCAGTGATAGCGTGGATTAATATTTTACCTCGAAAGGGAGGAGCACAGCTCCTGGTGATTCACTAGCACCCCAAAGGCTTAGAATTTAGAATATCGCTTGCTTGTGATTCATAAAATCAAGTTAAGGTTTCCTTTTCCCATATTTTCTTTATGTTAAAAATCATCAGTGTGTTTCTTTCCTTTGGCAGATATCTATCAAGGCCCCAAATTTTCCAGGTATTTATTGAGGTATCTATCTATCTATCTATCTATCTATCTATCTATCTATTATTTATTTATTTATTTATTTATTTATTTATTTATTTATTTATTAGGTTAGTTACTGAACCTACACTATGTGCTACAGAAAAGGCAGAAACATAAATTCAGGTACATTCTATTCCTAGCCCTTGAAGATATTTAACTGTAGTAGGAAGAAAACAGTAAGAAGTTACCTTGCCATTGAAAACAGAGACACAAACAAAATGCTAAGGGATCAAAATATGCACTAAGAGTGAGGATGGAGTGTTTACTGAGTGCCTGCTAAGGATCAGGCACAAAAATCAGTGTTTAATCAATTTGAATCAATAAGACCACATTAGTAGGTAGATAATATTTCCATTTTACAGATAACTGCACTGAAACTCAGTGAGATTATCTTATGATACTTGTACAAAGCCACACAGCGTATAAAGACAAAACAGGGATATGAACCCAGTTCCCCATCCAAAGTCCACATAGAGGTTGGAAAAAACATAAAGCCAGCCAAGAGAGTGAAAATAAATTATCAGAAAGGAAAGAAGACAACAAGGATTTTCTTGTATTTTGAAAGGCAAGATGGAAGGGAGTCTCTGGGAGACAGTAGGTGTTTGAAGACACAGGGTCGGACATCAGAAACTAAAAAGGGAGGCAGAAGGTGGCTGATAAAGAAACAGAGAAAGAAAAAGTGTGAAACTTCAAGTATGAAATTTTAATGCATTTAACACATTATGATGAAGAGAAAGGGTTGAACCAGGTGCATTTTTAATGTAATCTTTCACTGGCTCCCTTTTCCTACCAGAAAGACTATGTACTTTTCTCATTGCTTTATATATGTTCTTATACTCTGCTATAACTGAAGTATTTACTTATACATTGAAGACAAACTCTAACCTAGATCTCTAGCCCAGATCTCTTTCTTAAGATATTGATTTGTATTTCTATCTGCTCATTCATTACATCCAACTGGATACCTCTATCTGTGCCTGTAAACCTGTTCTTTCCCTATGTTTCCTACCTTGGACCATGACATTTAGTCTTCCAAGCCAGAAAATCTGACATTATCTTTGATGCTTTCTTCACCTCCACCTAGTAAATCTAACATATCACCAATCCTCACAGTTTTACCTCTGAAATGTCTCCAAATCCATTACCTTCTCTAATTCCCCTTACCCATACCTTAATTTAAGTCTTTACTATCTCTTGTAATGACAAAGCAGTGGTCGATCTAATCTATGTTCTTCAGTTATGCTCTACCTATCCCTCTCACTCCTATCACTAGTAGAAATTATTTGTAAAGTAGGATCTCACCTATCTTGGTCAACCGGGTTAAGGCAGAGTAAAGTAAGTAAAGTTTGTTTCCTTCTAAATTCTCCTTTCCTACTGAATAAAATTTCCTTGTCTCTACTTAGCAGCTATTGTCTACATATGTAGAATTGACTCACTCTCTTAGTCCCTTTGGGCTGCTATAACAATATCATAGACTGGAAGATTTATTAAAGCAAAACAAAACAAAACAAAACAGAATTTATTTCTCACCATTATGGAGGCTGGAATTCTAAGATCAAGGTACCAGAGGATTTGAGAAATCCTAGTTCCCACTAGGAACACTGCTTCCTCATTCATAGACAACCATCTTCTCTCCATATTTTCACACGGTAGAAGGAGCAAGAGAGCTGTCTGGGGTTTCTTTTATAAGAGCACTAATTTCATTTATGAGGGCTCTACCCTCATGATATAATCACCTTCCAAAATCCCTACCTCTTAATACCATCAAATTGGGGGAACAGATTTCAATTCATGAATTCAGGGGACACAAACTTTCGGCCTACACTATTCATTTTATTGGGTACTATATGGGTCCAATGAGATTTCTTCTATCTACCGCCAGCAGGTCATGATTAGCTCCTCCTGCATACCTCACACAGCTTTCTTGCCATAAAGGTGGGTAGGTATTACCCCATTTGTCAACTGGAAAAAAAATTGCTTGTAAAGGGCTAACAAATCTTTGATCACCCAGTCATAATGGAAGCTATCCTCTTAGAACTGGCACTTTTCTATGAATTCCATGATGTGAAAGAGATTAGTTCTTAAACAAACCTGTGAAGATTACTCTACAAAAGAGAGCTAGAGGCCCTTCTTCTGCTCAAATACACAAATATTTACCTATGAATTTTTGGGACACATACCTTCTATAGTGAATTTCTCCATTCCCAGGACTTTTCTTCTCTTATACTGAGAATATCAGGCCACAGAATGAAAAAGGTAGCATTATGGCAGAGTTTTTGGGGAGAGATTGAGGGGCAAATAGATCTGTAGAATCTCATAGGTCATACAGTGTAGATGTTAAATCTCTTATTTCACATACATGTAGGGTTGTTCCCATTCAAATGGAAGCAACTATATCAAAAATTAAATGAAATAAAAATTGAATAAATCATGTTAATGCAGGCCTCAGGCCTGAGTTATTTAACTTGCTGAGTAAATTTCGTCTGACTGCATTTTGCCTTTAGAAGCCAGTGGACAGTGAGAGGAGCAGTCAGAATGCTGTTCTCATTTTATCTGTGTATGTTGTTCCTTGAAATTGTTTTAAAAACTCAGCAGGTTTGTTAACCTCAAAAGAATTCCCCAGAAAAAGTGTGATCTCAGTACAATATGCTGTCAGCACCCTCACTTTCTCATTAGGTTATTCTATCCTTCTTTGAGTACAGACCAGAATATCCCTGGCTTTTCTTGTTGTCCTATCTTATTACTTACATATGGCAATTTAATTTGCTGTCTCCCAAACACCATGGATTCCTTAGATAGCTCGTTTTGTTTGATTAATTTATCTTCATCTTTTTCTCAGATTTTATTCATTTGCATTTTCCCTAAAGTTGTTTAATAATGTTATCTCCCTATTTAGAGCCTCTTCGATTGAGGGAAGCAAGAAGATACAGAGGATAGTGATGCCTCAGTAATATTATTTGGAGACTAATTCTTATTCTATTAATTAATCCCTAGATAACCTTTTGAAAGTCGGTGAGCCTCTTTCAGCTAAAATTTCTTCACCTTGAAAAAAATGATAAAAGAACAATGTACCCCTTGAAGTGACCATGGAGAACAATTAACAAAATGAAATTAATAAAGTAAAAATGATGTACAAATCAGCTTTGGGGAGGATCACAGGAATATGTTTCCATCCTTACAAATTAATTGTAATATCTCTTATTTCGGAACCTGACCATTTCTATAAGGTGGGGTGGGAGAAATCTTTGAATGTGTCAATGAATTTGCTTCTTCTCCAATGTTTCATACCCAGAGTGACCATAAGGAAAGTAATATTAACACCTTTTATAAAATCAACTCTCTTCATGTGTCTTTATCCTTCCATTTATGTCTTAATTATAATCAGGGCAGATTTTATGATTGGAGAATGCTGGAGAAGGTTCTACTCTTGCCACAGGATCTTTCTGCTTCTGATATGACAATAACTTAAATTCTCACCAGTAGAAATTTTTTCCTTTATGTCTTAAAGATTTTTGGTTCTTTAGTGATCCTCAAACTCAGTGATAATACATAAAGTATTATCTTTCATATATGTACGAATACATGCATATCTTTTCCTATATCCATTACCTTTCTTACATATGTATAAGTACATACATACACATATATATGAAAAATAATGCTTTATGCATTATTGCCATCACTAATACACACCAAGGCTAGAGAAGTTGAAAAATTTAAAAGAAGGAAAGAGGTCAATAAATAGCATGCCTGCATTATACTTTTGCCATAGAGCTACTCTTTTTACTTTAAAGTAATTTTTAAATTTAGAATAGATTTAGATTTACAGAAAATTGTAAATATAGGACAGAGAATTCCCATACACTCGGTTTTCTCTAGCATCTTATATTAGTATGGCATTTTTGTTATAATTAATATATCAATAATGGTATATTATTATTAACAAAGTCCACAGCTGATATCATATTGGAAAGTGAAAAGCTGAAAGATTTTCCTCTTAAATCAGGAAAAAGACAAGGATGCCTACTCTCAGCACTTTTATTCAAGACAGTACTAGAAGTCTTAGTCCCAGCAATAAGGCAGGGAAAAAAAAAATAAAAGAAATTCAAATTGGAAAAAAAGAAGTAAAATTGTCTCTATTTACAGATGGCATGATATTATACATCGAAATCTCTAAAACCTCTACCGAAGATAGTTCGGTAAAGTTCCAGGATACATAATTAATATACAAAAATCAGTTGTGTTTTTACATGCTAACAGTAGAGTATCAGAAAGAGAAATTGAGAAATTGATTCTATTTCAAATTACATCAAATAAATGTAATACCTAGGAATAAATTTAACCAAGGAGGTGAAAGGTCTATACACTGAAAACTATGACAATAATGAAAGTCATTGAAGACACAAATAAATGAAAAAATATTCTGTATTCATAAACTGAAAGAATTAATATTGTTAAACTCTCCAGACTACCTAAATAAATTTACAGATTCAATGCAATTCTTATTAAAATTCCAATGGCAATTTTCCACAGAAATAGAAAAATAATTCTAAAATTAGTATGGGACCACAAAAGACTTTGCATAACCAAAGTGATATTGAGAAAGTAAAACAAAGCTGTAAGCATCACACTTTCTGATTTTAAAGTATATTTCAAGGCTATAGTAATCAAAACAGTATGATACCACCATAAAAACAGACACATTGATAAATGGAACAGACTGGAGAACCCAGAAATAAACCAATTAATATATATTAATTTATTTATAGCAAAGAGATCAAGAATATACAATTGGGAAAGGATAGTCTCATTAAAAATGGTGTAGGAAAAACTAAACAGCAATATGCAAATGAGTGTAAAACTACTCTTATCTTATACTATACACTAAAATAAATTCAAAATGTGCAAAAGACTTAAGACTTGAAACCATAAAGATCCTAGAAGAAAACACAAAGGGTAAGCACATTGACATCAATATTGAAAAGAATTTTTTTTTGATTTGACTCCAAAAGCAAAGGCAACAAATATAAAAATAAACAAGTAGGACTGTATCAAAATAAAATTTATGCAAAAGAAACTATCAATAAAATAAAAAGGTAACCTAGAGAATGAGAGAATATATTTGCAAATCGTATATCTGATAAGGGGTTAATAGCCAACATATTAACTCAATAGCAAAAAAAAATCATTTTTTAAAAAAATGGACAAAGGACTGAACACTCATTTTTCCAAAAAAGACATACAAATGGCAATAGGTACATAAAAAGATGCTCAACATTACTAATCATCAGGAAAATGCAAATCAAAACTACAATGAGATATTACTCTATGTTTGTTAGAATAGCTATCATCAAGAAGACAAAAGATAACAAGTGTCCATGAAGATTTAGAGAAAAATGAGCCCTGTTGAAGGGAATGCAAATTGGTTTAGCAGTTATGGAAAACAGTGTAGAGGTTCCTCAAACAATTAAATATAGAACTACCATTGATCCAGAAACTCCACCCCTAGATATGTATCCAAAGGAAATGAAAACACATCGAAGAGGTATATGTACTTAATGTTTATTGCAGCATTTTTCATGTAGCCGAGGTACGGAAATAACCTAAGTGTCCATCAGCATATAAATGGTTAAAGGAAATTGTGTACATGTATATAATAGAAGGTTTTTTAGTCATGATAAAGAAGAAAATCTTGATATTTGTGATAACATAGATGGACCTTGAGGACATTGTGCTAAGTGAAATAAGCCAGATAGAGAAAGACGAATACTACATGAAATCACTTATATGTGGAATCTTCAAAAAAGAAAAAGTCACTCACAGAAACAGAGTAGAAAAGTGGTTGCTAGGGGCTGTGACGGGGTGGGGGAAATAGGGAACTGTTGTTAAAAATATAAACTTTCAACTATAAGATAAATGATGCCTGAGGATCTAATGTATAAAATGGTAACTATACTTGATAACACTGTATTATATCATTAAAATTTACTGAGAGTATAACTTAAACAATCTCATCAAAAAATAAAAAAAGAAATAAAGATAAATACATGAGATGATAGATGTGTTAATTAACTAAATGGGATGAATCTTTTTTCCCAGTATAAATGTATATCAAATCATCATGATGTACACTTACAATTTTGCAATTATCCCATCAAGGATATTCACCATGTTTCTTTACATTCCTCTTGGCTGTGACAGTTTCTCAGTTTTTTCTTGTTTTAGATGATTTTGATAATTTTGAGGTCTACTGGACAGGGGTTTGTCTGATGTTTCTCTTGTGATTAGACTGGGGTTATGGGTTCTGGGGAAGCAAATCCCAGAGATACAGTGCCAGTCTCATTACATTTTATCAAGGGTACGTACTATCAACACATGATTGTGAGGACTGTGATGCACTGGAGGGGTACTGCCCCTCTATAATAGGCAGCTGCTATGGAGCTCCAGCTGATGGCTACTCTGCAGGAACCCTGCCCAGTGTTGCCTGATTTTGATTTTTCAACAGAAACCAGAAATCTCAATGTTTATATGAAATATTCGACTTTTAAATATTGACAACTAATTCATATTTAAAATGCGATGGTTTCACACTTGGGTGGGCCAAATAAAATATGTCTGTGGGCCAATGTTAGTCTGTGGTCCCTGGTTTGCAGACTTCATTGTAAATAGATGAACTTCATTTAAGTTTTTAAAGCAAGATAGAAATATAACCAGATTTGGGTCAGTATGCTACATGGTTATTCTTCCCATCTTCTCACCTCTTGCCCTTCTCTGTCAACCTGATCTCCCCTAAAGGTCAATATCCTTAGGGAAAATGACTCAGTCCATACTCTGACAAAACAACATGAAGGATTTTTCAATATAATTAATATTCTAAATGGATAGGTCTGGGTTTTCTTCTGCCCATAGCACCATTAAAATAACATTTACCATCTGGAAAAAAAAATTAATCGGACAAAGGAATGGTTTCAAAAAATAACTACAAAAATTGTCACAACTTGATCTATTTTCAATTCAACCAGAAAGATCAAGGACATAGTAGAAAATTTATGAGGGTAAATTGAATGCTGAAGACTTGGCAAATGTGTTTGACCCCAGAAAGGATATAGGGAAAGGAGACTTTAAAGAAAACTGAGAAGTTACAGAGTCATTGGGCTTCTGAGATGAAGAAGAGAATAAAGAGTTTGACAAAGCAGAAGGCTAGATGAGTTGCTTTGGGAAGGAAGGGGAAAATACTTTCTTCTTTGCTCTGGGCCTGGAACAAGGCAGAAACCCATCCCTCAAATAATGTAAGTGTAGTTCTTTCATGTTTTTATTACGTTTTTCTGCCCCTTATTGGACTGACCATTTGATTGCTTCTAAAAACCCACCTCCTTCACTCTAAAGTACTGATCTTGCATTGCAGAACTCAGGGGTTGAGACAAAAGATGTCTGGAAGCCAAGAACTGTCCTTTGCTCATTTAGGACAAGAAAACATCAAGTAAACAGGAATTACATCTATCATATGGAGAAGAGTCCATAATGCTATGTTTATTAATATTTCTATTGCTTCCTAATTATTAATTTTTAACTGACATTGATATGATTAGACACAATAAAACAAGAATATTCACTTAATATTAATACTTATGATCACAGTAGCTGTAACAGAATGTTGCCTAACATTCAACTAGGAGCTGAAGAGACTCTGAAGCCTAACAGAAATTCATTAAAGCTTTTTTTGAGGAAGATAACCAGGCACAAATGTCATGTCAAGGAACGAAGAATTTGACTGGCTTTACCTCCTGAACCTATCTATGACTTCCTTCAGCACATCAGATGTGGCACAATGCATAAAGGGTTTCTTAACAATACAGATTAACTAAAAGTCAGAAAAGGCAGAGAAGCCTCTTCTCTCATTGGTGCTTGGAAGATTTCCATAGGTAACCCCCACTGATGCTAATGAGAACTACATGAATTAATCCTTCAGCTCGTGATAGACCCCAGACGAGGTATTAACTAATGAACACACTCAGAATAAAGCGATCTGATGAGTATACTCAGAACTCAGAATTTAAATGCAGTCAGAATACAATTAGATATATTATTTTGACATGTTGAAATCTACTAGTAATAGCTATCAATGGCTTTATACAACCAATTTATACAGTTCATTTGTTAACTAGTAGCTAAAATAGTAAAGAAATGCTCCAGTGGATATACTTCCAAAATAAATTTGAGACTATTAACTGTATTTTTGTTCATTGAAAGAATGTAATTAATTATAAGCAAGATGCCATCTGTGAAAAAATGAATAAATGTTCAAAGAGAAGAGAGGATATCTAGAACTAGACTGTTTAATACAGTAGCCACTAGCCACATGTAGCAACACAAATTTAAATTAATTAAAATTAAATGACATTTCAAATCCATTTCCTTAATCATACCAGCATATTTCAAGGGCTTGATAACCATATTGGCTAGCAGCTACCGTATTGGAAAATGCAGATAGAAAACGTATTCATCAACAAAGAAAGCTCTATTGCACTGTGCTCATTCAGAACTTACATCCTCTGTCTCCATCCAAAATACAGCATGTGTCATTTTCACCATGGCTAGTGTGATTTCAAGATTCGGAATGGCCTCAGAAGAAACCAGAAAAACCACCTAAGACAAAGTATTCACCATCATTGCTTAAGCAGTTAATAAGCTTATGACTATAGGGATGAGCACAACTTTGGGGTGTGAATTTTTCTGTGCATACGAGAACATTTGAGTGGACCCCACAGCTATCCAGCTAACGTCATCTTTCTCCAGGTTGTGGTCATATATTCATATGGTCTATATTTGGTGTCAGCTTTGCACTCTTTCTGTAACTACATAGCCAGTGAGCACAAGTGAGATAAAGATATAGGAAAATAGTTTTGTGGTCCAAGTCCATGTATTGCCCAAATTCATCTCTGTCACTGTGGTTCCTTATTGATGTTAGCATGATAGATAAAAGTCATGATTCAGGGTCTAGAAGCAGAATATCAAGTATAATAGAAGATCTTAGAATTACTGGGATAATAATCTCTGAGTGAGTATGTACAAACGATATTACATGGTTAACAGAGACATAGGAGAATTCATTAAATAAGCTTAGTTATAAAAACCATGTTTAGTCCATATCTTTTGTAATACTTTACATGGGATTTTTCAAATCATCTTTATGTGAGTATAAGTAATTAAAGTAAAAAAAGAAAAAAAACAGTAAAGCACTTTCTGTCTTGAACTCCCCCACCTATAACTGATCCAGTCTTTGAGTATAGTGATTTCTCTCTAACTAAAAGCAGCTATTTAAAAAAATATAGGACTAAAGAACTAATTTTAAAATAATCACAAATGATGATGATAGGTGATGACAATGATGATGCGTTTATCCTTCACTTACAAGTGCTTGAGTCATATATGTGTCTGATAATATAGAGAAATTAGGGTGAAGTACTTAGTCAAATGAGTCTGCATGCCAGAAATAATTATTTTTTAGCAGGTTGCTCCTGAAAAGTTTAATGTAGTTAGCTGCTGTATTTCATCTTAATTTTTGTTACTGATGACTAGGCAAAGATGAAATAGTAAGAGAACTAGGGACTGCACTGACAATGCTGCATGAAGAAAACTTATATATTCTAGTCTTACTCACATTCTTACAATAAAAACAAACAAACAGAACTGAACATTTGTGGTATGCACCTAGAATAGGTAGAGGGAAGCCATGGCTCTCTTCAGAGGTGCTGTATTAATTTAAGTAAATCCTAAAGTTCTCCACGATTTGGCAAGGGAAGTTTTGAGTTTCAGTATAGTGACTGCTGTTTAAACTGCGGAATTGATGCACAAATGATCCATAACATATTTTGGCATATTGAATCATCTTCACAGTTCTAATATGCCATGAAACCCAATTTACATATAACGGAGGCACAGAAGATGAAAAGCTGAGAACAGACTTCTGTTTAAAAGGCATCAGGCACACCACTTTATTTTCTTGAAGCAACACTAACTTCTATAAATCTTTTGCTGGAAAAGATTATTAAGCTGCCAGGTATTTCTTCTTTCTTCTCGATCATTAATTCCCCTCCTCTTCTCATATGCCATATGGAAACTCTTCTCTCTCCTCCTCCCACTTTTTTTTTCTTTTTATCCCATTGCTCTTTTCCATTGAACTGAATCCATCAGAATCTTTGGACCATGACAAACATAATTCTCTTTCTCTTTAGACTTGTAATGCATTTGGATTTTTTTTTTATTATTTTGCCTATGGCAGATGTGATATAATACTAGAACATAGTAATAGAGGATACAATAAAGGGGACAGCTCCCAGATTCTAGACCTTACCTCTTAAAGGTAGCACCATGATAATAACACAAAGCCAGGGTGTAACCAGTGGGTATGATGTAACACCACAACATAAGACTGATATCTATTGTTAGTATAGATAATAGACTCCCAAACTGTAGACACCCAACTTACCATTCAATTATTAGCTATGTGGTATACAGCCAAAGGCATCACAGTATAAATGGAGTGCAAAAACTAGCTTTTCCCACACCTCAAAGATAAAATTTCTTTGAATTAGGGCAGTAAATACTGAAACTTTATTTGACCATGTCTTTGGAACACAGTGAGCATGTTTTATGTAATAAGTAAAATCGATAACCTCAACCATCATTGTCAATTGCTTGACAGTAGAGAAAAAAGACACTGTGATTGCCAAAGTTTTGCTTTACTCCAGAGTCCCTAGACCAGGGTTTCTCAACCTTGGCACTATTCACATTTGGGCCAGATACTTCTTTGTTGGGGAGGGTAGTCTTACACACTCCATGGTGTTTCATAGCATCTCTACCTCCACCAACACTCCCAGCCTCTACCCACTAGATACCAGTAGCATTCCCCTAGTTGTAACCATGGTTACCAAATACCTCGGGGTTAGGGGAAACATTCTCATTTGAGAACTTCAGCTTTAGACTTACAGGTATGGATTTTTATATCATATTTCCTTTTCTTCTTTCATGCTCAGTCCTATTTTCGCCTCAAGAATGTATTCCTATCCCTACCCAACCAGAAACCCTCCCTATGCTTTCTCTCTTCTCCGAAATTGATTCTCTTAGTTATATAAAAATATCTTAGCAATGCCTGTGTAAACCATAACAGATCCCTTCAAGCCTCAGAAATTACATGTAATTATTCAATAGGAAAAAATAAAGCAATGTAGAAAAAATAAAACAGCTAGAAAGTATAAGAAATTGAAATCTAGTTTTCTAGGTTTTTGTATTGAGAAATCAAGTCTACATTGATCATTTATGGCTTTAAATTGACTATTTGAGTCAGTTTGAAAGTGACATTATGGGGTTAGCTTGAAACATCCTCAAACAATAATAGACTGGAGTTTATATCCCACAAAACTTTTCTACTTGTGGATTTTCACACCTCTCATTAATTTTTTATGAAAAATTATTCACCATGAATTGTCTATACCTTTAAAAAATTCTCTAAACCCTGTAAGTCTCACCCTCCTTGGCCTCCTTATATTCAGCAGGTAACCCCAGCTCTGACTTTAAACTGTGGAAATTGACAAGAAGATCCAAGCTATCTGATGTGAACCCTCTTTTAATCTTTCTCCTTTCTTCATTAAAACACCTCCCCACACCCTGAGCTACACCGAAGTATTTCTCAGTTTGTCCTCTCAGCTTCTCTTCATCTTTTTTCAGTAGATGAGATTGTCTTCTTTTTTAAAACTAATCCCTTGACCTATGTCCATGACCTTGAGCCTCTGATTATCTACTTTCTTTGCACCTTCAATATCTTACTTTCTATTACTACCTTCTGTTCTGTGCACAGTTGTCACTGTCCACTCCACCCTTTGCTCTGCCATTTTCTCAAGCTTTTCTCTCACATTCTCTTCTTCTTTCTCCTCTTTCTCTCTCATTCCTTTTCTCTAGACTTCGCAAAAGAATAACTTACACTCTTCACTTCAGCTCTACAGCTTCCACTCCTCTAATCTCTTGCTGGCTTATTTCTCTCTTTAAAAACTACCTGAAACCACTTTTCCTCTCTAACAGTATCAATTCAATCATTAGATCTCTTGAATTTTTGAATTTTGACTTTTGAGAATTTGACACTATGGTCACTTTGAATTTTCAAGCTTTCTTAGCTCCCATGCTACTGTAGTCTCGTGATTTTCTATCTGTTACCTTTGTTGATTCTTTTCTCTAGTCTCACTTCCAAATTCTTCAGGAAAAAACTCTCAAGGATTCAAATATTCAACTTTCTATCTAATGTATCCAATCCTCAATGGCACTTCCATTCAGAGACTGCAATGCTGCTATAACAATAGATTCAATGACTCCCTTTTAACTTAGAGGTGGCATCCATTCTCTTCTGGGGGACTCTTCTTTACATGACTGCCTTTTCAAGGTAGGATAACATCTTTAATCACCTTGAGTGGAATCTTTCGAACTTGGAGACCTATTTGGCTCAGGCAACAGGGCTGTCATTTCATGATCTTGCCCAGGCCCTTTATATCATAAATACTGATGCCAATCTTGAAGGAAACAGAAGATACGTGGAAAGACATAAGAGCAGGGAATTTTTGCCAATAGGAGTTTATTATATAGACATAAAAAGTGTGCATTTAGGGAGGGTGAGAGATGGGAGAAAAATCAACAAATCATTCCAGCTTAATGTCTAAAACTGAAAAGTCAAAAATAGTAATATGCTATTTAGAATTTTATAGAAAAATACAGAAAGTACCAGCTAAAAGATTGAAATTAGCTCTGGGAAAAGAAAAATGGAAGAATTTTTTGGAGCTGCGTTTAATTGTAATAACTGCTTAGAATTGATTAATCCTTTAAACTATGCATTTGTAAATAAAATTCAAATACATACAGCACCATCAATATAAGCAGTTAACCGTGAGGAACAGAGAAGGATGCAGGATATAACATAAGAGGAGTTGGAGAAGTTTGAAAAGGCAGGAAGGAGAGAAAAATGAACTCAGACACTAGTCTGGTCCTGATTCTCTGGCTTACTCCATAAGTTTAATACCTGAGAGGGCAGGTAAAGATCATTAGATGGCTTAGGAATCTCAGCATTAAGGGAGAATATGTCCCATTTCCCACTGAGAACTCTGAGTGCCTCTCTTCATCCTTGGCAGCTACAGCAGAGTAGAAATGGTGTGTGAGGCTAGCAGAGACTTGAGTTATCCCCACCACCCTGCCTCAGTTGTTTCAGTCTTTTGTAGCTTAGAGAAGAACAATACTGCCCTTAAACACCTACTCTGGGCCTCACACTTGACCAATATACACTGGTTTTTCTCTTACCAGGTCCTGTCACATAATGCTAGAAGAATATGGAACGAAAGGGACTTGCCTACCTAGACCTCATCCTGCTCCTATTATTCTAGAGGATAATCTGGACCCTTTAAGATCCTGGTAATTCTACCAAAATTGTCCTCAGCATGCATCCAGGTTTTGATGTGTCTTCCTGGATCTAATATCTGGATGGTAACCCATACTACCAGTGTGTGCAACCCTGGGGCTGAGTTGTGGCCAAGAAATGGTTATTTGTGTTTGTATGTGTGTTGCAGGGGGTAGTATGGAGTATAGATGAGAACTTAAATATGTGGGCTGGGATTTCTGCACATGTGTGTTTAAAAACATGGGGAAAGGAGCCAGAGGTGGAAGGAAAATAAAAAGTGGGCTGTAAACTGGGCTTGCTTTCTCTTTGCCAGTACATTTCAGCATGGAACTACAAGTAGTCTAATACTTCTGAATTCAAATGACCTAAGTCATTTGTAGAGGTAAAGTTCAAGAAGGAATATCTATAGCTGCGGCAGCAGCACAAATGTAGCAAAGACAGAGGCCAACAACCAACAATTATAGGCCACACAGCAGGAGACATTTCAGCTATCTAACAAGAATTTGGAGGATAAATGAAAATCAGAGCCCTCCCTACACACATCCCACACAGGTATTATGATAGTAGATGACCTCCTCTCATACCCTGCAGGCTGGAGGAAGGACAAGATAATCTTTTGAAAGGTTAGAATGGCCAACCTAAGGAGATTAAACTATGAATTGAATAAGTTTAAGTCCTGAATATGAATGATATTTTTTTCCTCAAAGAAAATATTTTAAACAGGATGTGGCTGGATAAACTACCTTAAAAGTACATAATTTTTTTTTTTCTGCTAGTGATCAAAGAGAGATTCAGAGGTAAGCTAAGGTCAGCTATGGAAAAGTACAACTGCTACATTTCTTCACATCTGATTAATTAATGCAAATGAACTAGTAATTCACTCAAATATACACTCATAACGTTTTAGAGAAACTGGGTCCTTGTCAAGATATAGTATGAGAGCAATATCATGATTACACACTTCAGCACCAAATACCTCATTATATCCCAGCTGTAAGTGAAGTCTAACTTCAAAGGATTCAGAAGTGACATGACAGACACAGGAACATTTTGAGACTCACAAAGTTTGAAATGTGCTGCTTTAGAAAGTAAGGCTGAAAGTATAGGCTGACTCTTAAGAGTATTTTATTAGTATTAACTGCCAGGTCTTGGACAATCCTTGCTCTTCCTAGATTTACTGAGAGCCAAAGATTGTGATAAGAGGATAGTTTCAAAGTCTTTAGCAGAAAAGAGTTCTATTGCATTATTTGAACTGGATCTGATCAACAAGGAACCATTCTAAGTACTCAACTACATGGTACTAGAACATTAGAAGCATTCAAAATTGTTACCAAAATTAGATCTATTTATCCAATAGATATGATTTTTTTACTTGATGATATAAACCATAGAGGAAGGGAAAGTAACCTACAGCTATGATTACTTGATTTTTTCCCCTCTCTCGAGATACCTGAGATTTTCAAAAAGAGGTATGTGACTTGCTCCTACAGTATTTCATGAAATACTGAAAATTCAAATAACTTCAAAATCTATACACAGTTTTAAGCTCTAGATACTGAGAATAAAAACACCAATAAAAGAAACAGGCCCCTGACCTTGTAGAGTTTACCTTCTAGTGGGAATGGCATATAATGGGGGCTTAATAAGTATTTGTTTAACACATTATGCTTAATACATAATGATATATGTATAATATATACATATGTGTATATATATTAAATGCATATTTGGAAAAATAGATAAGCTCAGGATTATTTTACAAGGGGATTTGACAACTTCCATAACTGCTCAGATACGATGTAGAAAATAGTTTTGTTTTTGTTTTTTTCTGTATGTGTATTTCTTTCGTGAATTTATTTTATTCAGAGAAGGGACAGTGAAAGTCTATTGTGGGAAGAGTTTTAGTTGTCTAGTATATAAGAACCCAGGAGATCAATTCACAGCAAATCTACTTTATGAAAACCTTTTCCTAAAAATGATGGAAATACTGCAACCATTTCAGTTTCATTTCATAAAGCCTGCAGGAAAGTTGAGAAGGCATGAAACAGTTTTTGTGGAACATGGAATCAGTTGCTGGTAAGATCCCATTGAACAATTGCCAAGCCCATAAGGGCCCAATAAGGAGAAAGACCACAAATTCAAGATGCTACCATTTCACATGGTGGTGTGCTTTTCTCCAGCCACATACAAGTAAATTGGTTTATAGGTCATTAAAGATAGGTAGAGTATTGACTTGAACTAGAGTTGGGATTTCCCTGGGTAGATGCATCACAACAGAAGTCCTAGTGGGTAACAGGTCTGATTTGACTGAAAGATGCTGGCTGATTGGGAGAAAATGAAATGGTCAAGGCGGTATGAGACTGTATGAGGTCAAAATTGGCACGGCGGAAGTAAGGGGTGGAGAGAGCTGAAGTGGTAAGAGGTTTTAGTCCATAAATAGGATGTCAGGATTTAAGATTTCAGACATGGAGCATTTCGAAAAGATTTTAGAGTTGCTACATGGCCATATGTGAAAAGTAGTTTAAGCAGAGTAGAAATGGAAGATTTAAAGTTAAAGTTGAAACTGTGAGGAAAATGTATTGGAAATATCATCTAGATGACTATTTAACTCACTCGGGGTAATAGCAAAAGTTAGGAAGTTGACAAGTTAAAAGGAAATGTGTGGTCCAGGCGCCCAAACCGGAGGTTAGAAAAAAGCATTAACAAGGCAAATAGCTAGTTAATATCATCCCCAAAAGGCAGATTTTGACACGTAGAGGAATAATGATTTAGTGTAAAGGCTTCAATAGAGGCAGGAGGAGAAACCAGCACACGTCTCTTCATTGAAAAGGTCTGCATGGGAAATACTGGCCTTGGGAACGATTTGGCATCAGCTAAGACAAGATGGTTACAGAAGCATTCTGTGAAGAGGTTCACAATGGAGGGGTTTTGTATCACAGAATGGGGAATGCAGAGGCCACAACTGAAAAAGGCAGAGAGAAATAGGCAGAAGTGAAGTTTGAGACTGAGAGTAGGGGAGAGGGTAGATGGTCAAAGGACTTGAATGCCAGGCAGGGACTAAGAATAAACAGGGCCGTGAGGTCTGGTAGGATTAGCTATTCTCCAGGTTCCAAGTGGAGCAGAGATACAAAGTGGTTTCCTACCAGTATTGGCTCAAGCCCCAAGGGGTGTTGCCAGAGGCTTCCTGATATTAGCAAATTGTGGGTTTTTCCAACTCTCCAAACAGAATCTTGGTGGGAAGTTCTTATGGTGCCTCCAATGTAATTCTAGGTCAGTCATAAGAAAATAAGAAAGAGTGAGCATTCCTGGGAGGTGGGATGCTTTTGAATCCTCTCGAAAGCTACCTGAGGCCTGACTTGGTAGCCCTTTTGAAGAAATCCTAGCCAGAAATGAAGAGATACATCTCATTTCTCAATTCATCCTTTAAATTAGTATCATCACTACTCAAAGTTATGACCAAAGTCCTTCCAAAGAACAACTAACCACTGTATTTAGTCCTTCTCATTTTTGAGATTTGAGCTAAAATGTGGGCTTCTTGGTGAAACTAATACTGAATGAATCACTTTAACTAAATTTAAAGAATATAGCCAAAGAAAAAACATCTCCACGACAGGACTGTAAGAAATACTTATACACACTATTTTGAATTCCACTAAGATCCACATTTCCTCAGTTTTTTTCTACACTAGCCTTTTTCTAAGCAGACCTTAGAGGCAAACTTTGGATCTGAGGAAGTAGGATTTTGGTTGGTAGATGAAAGAGAGAATGATATAGATAGAGGTAGAGAAAGAGATAGGTGGATAGGTAGGTAGGTAGATGATAGATAGATAGATAGATAGATAGATAGATAGATAGATAGATAGATAGATATAGATAGATAGAAGAGAGAGAAAAAGAGAGAACTTGTCTTAAGAGCAACCGTAGAGAAGCAACTGTAAGCTTGGTGTACAGACGATGCCTAAAAAAGGTTTTTTTCTGGATGAAGTAAAACAACTCCTTTGTTCTGCAGGATAACTCAATTTGAAATAAATATACATGGATGTAAAATAATACATTAATTAAATTCTCTAGGTGGAACTACTTTGATGGAAATTTCCTTTAAAAATCAACAAATTTGCCTCTGCATCTAATCAGCCAATCAGACACCCCCATGCTGATTACTTAATGAAATGGAATTTTAATGCAAAAATTTATGATTATCAACAATGTCTCTGGCCCCCTCCCCACCCACAACACTTTGTGCTTATAATTCTTAACAAATTAGTTAATCTTTTCTTCAACCATATAACAGAATTTGTTAATCAAAGCTGAATCCCTGGCCAAATATCTCAGAGCAGCTTGCAGAGCACGCAGTCAAGCAGATAAGAACAAGTTGATGGCTAACCAAGTGGTTCTCTTTTCACAATCCGGAAGAAATTAATGCAGTTTGTGTATGAAAAGAAAATAAAAGGCCAGGACCCGTTACAGAATTCTCACAGCAAAGACTAAAGGAAGGAAGAAAGCCAGTGGTACTGGCTTATACTATCCTCATCGGCTATTTCACCAAAATTCCAAGGGATAATCTTCACAGGGGAAACACTGGTCCACTTTTGGCTGGGAAAGTGAGACGAGGTGGGTGGTTTGGGGCAGAACTTAATGAGCTGTCATTGCTCGTTTCAAAATAAACAAGAGTTCAGTCTGCCTTAACAGACTGTGGTATTCTATGTTACTCTCAGAGCTCTTTGCTCTGACTTCCATCTCCTGGGTAGAATTCAAATATGGAATAAAATAGAGGAAGTGTGCATCTCAGCAGAAGTCAAAATAGTCTTGGGGGAGGGGTCTAAGTCACATGTGCATCAAATTATTTATGAAAGGGGCCTATGTTTGTTAAACAGATACAATTTGTTTCCCAATGAAAGAATATATATTAACTATATAATTGGCCATTTATGAAATCACAGAAAGTTTCATGAAATGAATGAATCCTGATCATGCCTCATTTTTAAAGCAATAAGCGTGATTCTTTCATAATCCATGTATATTTTTTGGATGATTTTGTCCTGAAGAATAATAGCTCCTATTTCATTGGATTGGTGTGAGGAATCATTGAGCTGGTAGACATAAAGTATGTGAAATTGTGCCTGGTTCCCAGAAGTACATGATAAACATTAGCTATTATCATTATCACTCTAGATAGTAAATGATCCCCTTCTTATAAAACAAGAGCTTGAATTTCAGAACATTTTAGTGACTTGCCCAAGATATAAATTAAATCACCAGATTGAGAGTGCAGCCAAGTCATTCAGAAATTACTTGAACTATTGGCCTACTCCTAAATCTATTTCTAAACTCATAAATACAAAGCCATAATTGAAATAGACTCGAATGTGGGTGTTCAGAAGAGACACAGAACAAAATGTTGTCAAATCACTTTATAGTAAATGCTATTGGAGCAGGTGCAACGTTTGAGACTTAAGCTATTCAGCCTTATCATACAGATCTTTTGCTGATTACTGGAGACTTCTCAAAAAGAATTTTTCAAGGGTCCGTTTGCATGAGCAAGCGAAGACCAGAAAATAGAAAATTCATTGTGAGATAACAGAGATCCAAGATGCACAAAACTGGTTTTATAATTGATTGTTGTCAGAGGAGAGGAAAATGTTTGAGTAGCCTGGTGGATGGTGATCAGGCTGCCCTACAGATTGCACGTCTCACCCCAGCAATCCTCTGTCCAAAGGAAGAGAAGAAAGCGGTAATAAAAGCTGAGGATCAGAAAAATATTTATGAGGTATTGAGAGGAAAGGCTAGTCATGGACACTCAGTAATAATATAGTGTTTACAGTGTGCAATCAGTCTAGAGTGAGGATATTTTCCTCATTGGAAGAGGCAGCGGTAGAACAAGTATGCATTGAGAAAAAAAGAAGAGAAGCTGAAACATTTCAGGAGAGGTCCTCAGAGACCTGAGCAGAAAGCTACAACTGTTTTCATCACCAAGATAGCAATGAGTTCCCATGTCCCATAAAGAGTGCATTCCAGGATGGAGAGAGAAATAGCAGATGCCTCATGGTAGGCAGGAGGGCTGCATTTAGGACCATACATAAAATGGGGCTTCTTTAAAAAATTAGAGGCATCTGCAAGGGATTGAAGTTTCTACAATTCAGAAGGTGAGAGATGAACCAAATTCTATTAAAAATTTCAATTCAAGTTTTTCCTATAGACTGTGGATACATAAATTAATTCTTATATTAGATCATTGAGCAGAAGTGTGCTAGGTGCTGTGGAGGGAATAAAATAATTACAATTATTGTTCTCAAGGGCTAATGGCTTTGTAGAAAAATATAAGCTCTATGAGAGCAAGTACTTTACGTGTTTTATTTATTTTCATACCCTAGGACAAAAAGGAGTACCTGGGATGAGTAGGCAATTGTCAAGTATTTATCAAAATAATTTGTAAATGACCTCAGTTAAATAAGAATGTTAAAGAGTAATATCTATTGTTCTAGGTATATACCCAAGAGAATTAAAAACACAAGTCCAAACAAAAATTGGCATTCAAATATTCATAGCAGCATTATTCATAATAGCCAAAAAGTAGAAACAACTTATCCATTGATAAATTGATAAGTAGAAAAATAAAATGCAATATATCTATCTGTAATGGAATATTATTCATCCATAAAAAGCAATAAAGTATTGATGTATTCTACAACATGGATGAACCTTGAGAACATTAGAGAACATTATGCTAAGTGAAAAAAGCCAGTCACAAAAGACTGCATATTGTATGATTCCATTTATACGAAATGTCCAAAATACATAAATCCATAGAGAATGAATGTAGATTAGTGATTGCCAGGGGCTGGGGTGGGGCAAGGGAAGAATTTGGGAATGGGGAATGACTGCTAGTGGGTGCGAAGTTTCTTTTTGGTGTGATGGGAATGTTCCAAATTTATTGTGGTAATGGTTGCACAATTCTCTGAAAATACTGAAAATATTGAATTGTAAATTTTTAATGAATGAATTGCATGGTATGTGAACTATGCATTATATATAAATAAACTATGTGTGTGTGAGAGAGAGACAGACAGAGAAAGACAGACAGGCAGAGACAGAGAGAGACAGAGGAAGAGAGATCAAAATATCTGCAGGTTACTGCAGGTACACGAAATGTACTACTACAAAAAACAATTCAAAAGTAAATTATTCCTAACTTTAACCTTAGTTCATCCTCCTACCTAGAGAATATTGAATGAAAAAAAAAAAATCTTTTTCAAAAACACTACGTTTTCTCAAATCTTCCTTTTTCACATCTGGGGTAACGTGACCTCTATCTGCAGATGCAATCCTGCCCCAGGATCTAAAATCAATCTTTATCTTGATCAAGGGACATTTATTGAATTCTGGTTCAATATTCTAAGGACTCAACATTATTTTTATCTTTCTGCTGGTTTAGTTCTGATCTAACATTTGCATATAAGCTTTATTCTCGAGTGCAAATCCCCAAGCTACCCTTACAGTTTTGGGTCTCTGCCTTTTTCTCTTATACCTAAACATAGCCTAAGATTGAATCTGTTTGGACTGAGGCCTTGCCGGGCTTTTCAGGGCTTTTCCAAGCATGAAGACCTCATCCTTGACAGTGACTAGGTCTGGAAAGACTTTCCAAATGCTGACTCTTATTCGATACTCCTTTTTTCCATACCTCATAACATTATTGGATTTTGGTGATGTCTTATGCTTGGCCATATGTCCTCCACCAATCTGTAACTATGAGGACACAGCGTTCCAGGAGACTGGCTGGACTTTCTTCCAACCACTGTTGAAACTGTCACCTTTCCCTCAAATTCCTCAGATTCTAAATCATTCCGGTGACACCAATCGTGGTACAATTAACTTTATATATATATGTACCTAGATGTGTCATCAGAATAATTTTGGTTTTGACAACAATGTATGCTTTTTTATTCCATTTCTTCATTTTAGAGTTTAACAGATGTATATATAGTAAGTCAAAATTGAGGGCTTCTCATATGAGAAGTATTGTCATAGTTGCTAGATATACAAAACTAAAAAGTAAAGCTACTCAAAATGATGGTGATGATACCAACTAATATATTTGAGTATTCATTAAGTGTAATTTATTAGACAAAGTGATAGAGCTTCATTAACTCATTTATTTTTCACAATAACCCTATACTGCAGATTCTAATACCATTTGCATTTTAATGATGATAAAAAAATGAGACCCAGGGAGCAATATGTGTAGGATTCAAATATCTAATTCTTAATCCTAAGCTTTCAATCAGCATGTTATACTATTCAGAAAACCTAGGTTCTAATGAAAATCCAAAATACTGTGCTCAGATTCACAAAACAATCTTAGATTATGATAGCATTCAGTCTTAAAATATACCAGTCTTAAAATAACTATGAACAGGCTTCCTACTCCCATTCCTAAGATGATCCATCCTGGGTCAGAACTAGAGATTCACAAGATAGTGACAGAGACCAGAGGTCAAATTCAAGGATGTTATTAAGGCAAAGTACACCTTAAAGAGCTTCATATGCACATAGCCCAAAGGGTTTAGGTTCAAAAATATGAGTGAGGACTCCAGAGGCTACATCACAGGCCAGTCTGAACTACAGTATTTCTGTACAGGGGCTCTGAGTAACAGACCTGAGGAACCAAGATTCATAATGAACACAATGATGCTCCAGGAACTCTGCAATATAAAGAAATCTTCAGGATTCCTTTTCAGACCCAGTCTAATTACGGTGAGGCAAGCCAAAGGTAAAGACAGGCAGGCCACCTGATTGGAGTGGGTAGGTAAAGAGAGCAGTATTTCTAGCAAACTGTGTATATGCTACAATTTAAAACCACAGATTTACATGGGAACAAGAAAATTGGATTCCACTAACTGATATTTTTTAACTTAACCAAAAAACAAAGAAAAATAAACATTATATAACTAGAAAGATCATTAAAATGAGCTAAAACAGTGTTAGAAATACCATTGAATATTCAAGAGCAGGAATAGTAAGCAGTCTTGATATTCATGCAGAGCAGTGCTTCACCACTTTTGGCACATTATATTTTCCAAAAGATGGCTACAACAATATCTTCTATCCTGTATGATCTTCTGGAGACTGCTGTTCCTTTATCACGAGGTGGGGCCCCAACCTTGAATCTGTGTGAGCTTGTTACTTCTCTGCAATCAATAGATTATGGAGAAAGTAATATGTGATTTGTGAGGTTAGATTATGAAAGGCAATGCAGCTTTTGCCTTGTTAGCTAAACACTCATTTTTCAGAGCCTTGAGATGCTATGTGAGAATACAATTGTCCTGGGACTGCCATCCTAAAACCTACATGTAAACAATCTGGTCAACAGTCCAGCTGAGCTCCAGACAACAGTCTGCCTCAACTGCCAGGCCTGTGAGTGTGCCATTTTGGACATCCAGTCCAGTTGAACCCTCACATGACTATAGGCATAACCAACATCTCAGTGTCATTTGATAAGAAACCCCAAGTGAGAACTACTCAGCCAAAAGCTTAAGAATTCCTGCCTCACAAACCTTGTGAGCAAAAAAAGATTTATTTTAAGCCACTAAATTTTGGGGTAACTGGTTATGTAGCAGTAGTAACCTGAACACTGCAGAGCAGAGAACAATCACTGAGTTTCCACAATACATGGTTTCTCTCTCCCACTGCAGCCACAAGGATGATGGCTGAAACATGGTAGAGAGACACCAGTGTCAGAAGAGCCTGAGTCCTACAGGAGGATAATTTCAGGTCAACAGTAAGATAACCTGTCTATAAAAATCCATTAACTATTTATGCTATGATTAAGGTTTGTGAGATCTTCAAAATAGTTGATCAAAATTTTTTTCTCAAGCTCCGTACAATTTTTCATCTTAACAAGTATTCACTCCTTGACTTCAGTTCCAGAAAGTAAATAAACCTCCAAGATACTAGCATGAAATTTGCCATAGCGATATGATCAGTGAGTCAGGTGGGATAAATGTATTTGTGTATTTACTCTCAGATTCATAGCCATATGTTATCAAAGACTGCAGAAATGAATGGTAAAAAGAAACTCTTTATTCCTTCTGCTTTGGTTATTATAAGTGTACTAGTTACAAAAAGATATACCTAAAGTAATTGCTTTTAAACTATAGGTGGTTATTTAGCAAGCTATAAATCAGAATTCTTAATTCTATTATCTCTTCCCTTTCAACTATTCTCATGATTAGAATTTTTGCAAATTATGCACTTTTTCCATGCCTCAACTTCTCTTCCAACTAACAACTCCCATAAGACATGCCATCTACAAAATTCTCAGGAGGAAAAAAAAAGAATGATTTCAGTCATAGTATCCTAATCTACTCAGTATACCCTTGAGCAGCAACCACATTCTCTATTTGGCATTTGGAGGGTTCTGGGTATCCCTTGCTCTCAAAAATGCTATCAACACAATGAAGGTTGAGATGAAAATTAATCATTTAGGGAGTTTTCTCCTGCATCTGATTTAAAACCTTCTGGGGGTGGTGGGAATCTGTAGAACTTTGAAAGATTCAGATTGACTGTACTGCACTAGGAAACTTGAGAAAATCCATGAGAACTGGTTACTAGGGAGACATGAAATGACACCATTCCTCAGCATTTGAGATCAAGAGCCTCATATTGGAACAGGTGTTCTGCCTCTAGTTTCCCATACCTTTCTGAGCATAGCATTGTCTTTCTACTTACCACCTTATATTTATATTTTCTGGTTGGACCCTTTCCCCTACTTGTTACATATCTTTGTATACTTTGTGCCTTGAACTTGATCAGGCTATAATAAGAACTGAACAGGCTTTTGATAAATTTACAATGTTTTAACTTCTAAAAAGAAGAGGTAGTGAATCTAATGATGTTTGGGAAGCATACTCCTGGGGGCCTATAGACAAGCCCTGTTATCTTACACCGATGTTTGGCTTTTCAACCCTTTAGAATGCAATCAATTTGGACATGTCTTCAAATTTCCTTATAAATGAGAGAGAAAGTAAGAATAATGATACCTGATACTTTGTGTTTATCATATTGATTTTTATGGCAATCATTTTAGAAAGTATTTGGCGAAGCTGATTATTGTCATTTTAAAGATAAAGAAATTGAAATTCAAGGAGGTAAAATTATTTGTCACAGGAATAAAGTGACAGGGACAAGATAAAAAACTAAAGAACCCAGGATTCTCATCTTAACCCAGTGATCTTTCTGATGCAGCCCACTATAAAATTCTGAGAAGAGTAGAAATTATTGTTTACATTAAAAAAAAATTCATCTTGGACCCTGATCAAAATTTGATATTGTGGGTTTCTATAATCCACCTTAGCTGAGAGGTAGTTATTTTTCATTTCGGAGCCAGTACTTTAGTAGCTGAAAGCAGTCTGTGCATTCATTTGAAATGAATGATGAGAAGTTCCCTGAAAAGGTCTGAAATCTTAATTCAATTGATATTGGCACAATAAACTCTAGGATGCTTCCAAATCCATTACGAAGCCTTCTCATTACTGCAGATTTGCAAAGCTAGATGTGGAATTATATCAAGTTTTTCCTGCTATGTGTTTTAAAGTAAAATGATACCAATCTCTTTTTTTTCACATGAGAATCAAGGAGCGTTTACTCAATAATCGTCTCCCTGTATGAGTGATACCATAAGGAAAGGCAAGAATGAAATAGCCTACTCTTGTTTACACTTGTAGTGTCCACTGAAAGGCTTCCTGATTCTCTATGCTGCAGTAGAATGTACACATACAGGTCTGGCAGTGGGCATAGGGGACTGGAAAACTTCATCATTCCGTATTCTCTTCAGTTATTCCACATTCTTGTGGTCTTTGACTAGGAGTTATAACCATCAGAAGAAAAAAATGGAATTTTTATTGCTGCTTTATAAAACCAATCTTTTGGAATTGTGAGGATCTTTTAAACAAAATATTTTGTTCTTAACTCTTTTTGCTACATGTATGCCTATATAACCTAATTCCGACTTTCTCATTACTTTCCTCATAGTTTTCTCTAAGATCCAAGATCCTAAGGGAAGACTGAGTACATTGTTTTAGACATTCCAGATTTAAAAAATATGGAAAATTTTTTTATCAGGATGATTATAGCTTCAACTAACAGAAAAATCTTCATTCAACTTACTTAAAAAAGATATTAATTACCTCTTGTAGTAAGAATTCCAGAGATTGAAGTCAGTTTCCTTCAAGCATCAATTGCAGAGAAAGACAGATATCTGGTGGAAGAAATAAATTGGTGTGGTAAAAAATGGGGAGATGAATGATGTTGGTCAGGTGACCAATAGTGTTTGGGATAAGGTTTCTTCAGCATAGTTGATTTCTTTTATTCTTACAAATTCTAGTGTTGTGACTTCCATTGTCACTCTTTTTATTGAGTGTTTAGTATAAAATGTACTAGGAGTTAAAGATATTAAGACTTAAAAAGGTGATACCTCTGCTTTAGAAGAAAATATAGTCTTTTCCACACTATTAAGAAACATTAAAAAAATAAAGAAGGAAACAGTGAAATGTCTATCTTCCAAAAGGGAAAAGAGCCTTAAGGACCTGCTGTCCCACTAATTAACAAAGGTAAATTACAACACTTCTATACAAAATAATAAGGGACAAGAAATTAAAATTTTACCTATTTTCATAAGCACATTATTTAGTATAAATGCAAATGAATAGAGGTGGGCGAAGTTAACAATAATATTCCACTGGCCCCATATGAGGCCTATGGTATTATAGGACTAAAGAGCTCAGTTTTTTTAATTGAAAACAAGATAAGTAATTATCTTCTATTCTTGTTCTAAGAAGGTAGTAATTAGAGTGGATCCCCACTCCTGAGTCAATACTCTCAGCTCACAACCTAATAGAACTCCCTAGCTTGATGTTAACAGAATAAATAGACCAATATATCCTTGAGTCTGTGGGGAAGACGCCTATAATTGTTGCCTTCAGATGATGGGAACTACAGGTGATTTTAATAAGAGATCCCACTATTGAAACTTATAACTCCCTAGAGTATCTTTAAAAAAGAAGAAAAGACCTCATTAGTGGTTCCTTTCAATTCCCATATAAGTTTGAAGATTCAAAATGATGAAAAATAACTCTCTACTCAAGTAATAGTTTAATCTGGAAGAAATATAATATTTAAAACAGAAATTCCCAATGGTGTTAAAATATGGAAACAACTAAGAATACAGAATAATGTGAAGGAGCATGATAAAAGATAAATCAAAGAAAATAAATTGAACATTGAACGTGTTTCTCAAAGTCAGAGAGCAAGTGTGTATTATCTGGAAGATTAGTCATGATTTTGTATTTTTAATACTGATGAAGAACAATGTTTAAAGAAAGAGCTCAATCTTTCTACAGTATTTTGTTTGAATTCATGGATCAAGGTAGTTTCATTAACTACATGTAGTAACATAAAGCATTGAAAATAACTTGATCCTTCATCACACCCACACAATATGAGATATTAAAGACTCACGTTGAGAGGAAGATCATAGCAGGGGGCAGTTATGATAATAAAGACCAAAGCAGATATACGATTTTAACAGTTAAACTTTGAATCTCACAGGAGATTGGGGGCAAAAAAGACTTTAAATGTCATCTAATTTAACTCTCAAGTCCTTAAGCAGAGAAGACTGAGAAATTTCACAGTGGCATCTCATCTAGTTAATAAGTGACTCTGGTTTCCTATTTGTAGGTCTATGAAAGTCAGTCAGAGATTCTGAGTGGCAAAAGAAAGAAAAAATAAAATAAGAAATTGCTTTTGAGAAACACAATTGACTATCAGTTAAATTTTCTATGCTTTGGATAAGGAATGCTTAACACAGGGTTAACAAAGAAGGCTGAGCATTTATAACCTCATGCACAGACATTTTAAAGCTTCCACTGCATCAAATAATATATATATATAATATTTATATATATATAAAATTTGATTATTATATATCAGAATCAGGAAGTTTATTGAGTCTTGGTAAAAACACCAATTCTATTTCCGTTTTTATTCCTCCCCCAATTTTATATAAAAGGTTCATTTTCATTAGCGGAATTAGGTAGCTAATTCTCTTGGAAAGATTCAGCTGTCACTGAGTAACACAATCTTTTCCTGCCCTCCTCACCCAGGCTGGCAGTGTTTGAATTCCAGCTAAGAGAAGCTTTCGGCTGCAGTGACAGCTGATAGGAGAGTAGCAACAGCTAAGGTGTCAAGCCATCCCTTCCCCAGTTCCATTAGCTTTGGGAACGTGCTAACTCGAAAGTCCATAAGGCCATTTAAGAACAAGTGTTAGTATATAGTATAGGTTTCTGTTCCTCTGCATAGTTCACTTAAGGGGAAAAATTGTTTTATTTTGTTTTATTTTACATTTAAGTGATTTTTGAATTTAAGTGATTTTATAAGCACTGAGACAAAATACCTTGAAAAAAATATTCCAGTGCCTTTATCATCTTGATGTTCAAACACCCAAAAGAACTAAGTCAATTTACAAGTGTTTTCAACCCTATATCTAAGAGATAGTAGACAAATGTTTTTTTCTTCAGTAAAGGATCACAAGATACCAGTTTGCTATCAGAGTAATGAAAATATAGGTTAGATTTCCAGTATGTGTAGGACTGTTTTCTATGGCTCCTCCACCATCACCTCCCTCTGCCCTCCCCCCTGCCCCCAATCATTCACCAACCAACATTCCTTTTTTATCTTATGTGATAATGTGCATAGGAAAGGTTGGAGAATATCCACAAATTAACAATATGCAAAGCACCACTGAAATGAGGTAAGCGCTGTGGGGATCCTTTCAAGATCTTCCTAATTTACTGGAAAGATAATTACATGTAAGTGTCATTTTATGAAACATTTCCCCCAAAGATAACAAGTTTTACCTAAATAAAATCATAATTTTACCATTTCAGTATGGTTTATTAGAATGAACACTTGCATTTAGAGTCAAATGTCTCAGTCCATACACCGACGTTTATCAGCTAACATCTCTGTAATCACTTTCTCGTTTATAAGAAGGTTGAACTAGATTTTTTTGAAGTTCAAACATTCAGCAATTGGTGATATCTTAAGAATATGTGCTATGTTTGTATAACATAGGTAAATGCAGCTAACAGGTAAAATTAGTAGATTTTTAAAAATATTACCCAGGATTTAAATGAATTAAATTTAACAGAAGTTCCACATTCTAAAAATATTTTAACCTTGATTTGGAATAAAAAATATCTTTACTATGTGCTTTCCCACCTTGTAATTAGGGCTTTTATAAATGAGTATATTTTTATTATGTTTAAATAGAACAAATCGAATTTCTATATGGTGCTGCTACTCACATGTGTTTGCTTTGTTTGTTTGTCCTATTGTTTTCTGCCAATTCCCCAAGTGATTTTAACTGAAGACAAGGTTATCTTGCCATCCTTGATTTGGGGCAATCAACCATCACAGAACAATTCCTGGTGATAAACATTAGAAGAAGAAGCCTGAAAACAGCTCCAGAATGATAAATAAGGATATCATTTTCCAAATAAGAAACAGGAGGAGGTTAATTTAAAATAAAACACTATGAGGTTTCTTACAGAGTTATCGTCACCTGCCTTTCAAAATAAGAGTAATCGGTACATGTGAGGGCAATTGTTCATCAGAACATCTTGTTTACTTGGCTGATTGTTCTCCCCAGGTATAATGCTTTTCAACAGATCAATCAGCAGTTTTAATCGGCTTTTTGAGACTATTTAACAGGATAATTTGGTCAAATGGCACATGTTAAATAAATTGCCCTCTCTCTACTTTCCCCATCATAGACACACAAGCTCAAGAGTTTCATGTAGACCTGTCATCACATTCTAGCTCTCCCACTGTCCTGGAAAGTTGAGAATTTTTGACTCTCATTTCCTTATTTATGGAATGACTATAACATACTAAGTTAATGTGAGGAGAAAGTATGTTGCTGTGAGTAAAAAATCCTCATGTTGTGACCAGAACATAACAGGCACCAAATAAACAGTGGTTACTATTATGCTAACCCACAAGAGGACTCAGGACCCTGAGTGTCTTGAAAAAACAATAATGACAACCCTGTTTTGCATGCCTGTATGTGTGTGCGTGCGTGTGTGTGTGTGTGTGTGTGTGTGTGTGTGTGTTTTAAGAATAAATGCTGGTATATCTTTATATATAGAATGCATGTATTCCTGAAAAGTGAGAAACAAGCAATCTAAGCTAGGATAAAAAATCTATATTTTATCAGTGTATTTGTAAGCTCAGGCTGCTATAACAAAAATACCATAAACTGAGTGGCTTATAAATAGCAGAAATTTATTTTTTAGAGTTCCGGAGGCAGAGAAGTTCAAGATCGAGGTGTCAGCAGATTTGATGTCTGGTGAGGCGGCACCTCCTAGTTCATAAATGTCTATCTTCTCAGTATGTTCTCACATGGCAGAAGGAATGCAGGAGCTCTCTAGGGACTTCTTTTAAAAGAGCACAAATTTCATTCATGAGGGCCCTACTCTCATGACTCAATCACCTCCCACAGACACCCACCTTCTAATACCACGTTTGAGGTTAAGATTTCAACATATGGGTTTTGAGGGGACATAAGCATTCAGCCTAATGCACTTAGTTACACTATAAAATGGAAACTTATTCTTCTGGACTGGGGAATGGATCAGCTCTAACTTTGACTCATTACCTCTTTGGCAGAACAATTCCCTCTGGTAGCTCACACCTGAGACACTTGGTTGACTTCTCTGCTGGCCTCATTAGAGAGAATAAAGAAAAAAAACAGGTGCTGGTGAGAGTGGGGACACCTATGGTTGGGGTTGAAGTCAGTGGTCTTGGCAGAGAAGAAACAGGAGAGAACAAGTCACAAGGAAATGGAGTGTGTAAGGAGCCAGCAATCAAGGTCACTGTGGCCAGTGTAGAGAAGGCATAAAATCTGGAATACCGTTGCTCAAGTGACTGAAAATGAAGATAAGCAGGTTTCCATGAGTTACTTTACATACACAGAATTGAGATACTTCATATAGGATGCCCAGCTGTTTGATTTTTCTAAGATGGTGGAATTTTCTAGGATGTGAGACTTCTAGTCTTAAAATTGGGACAAATCCAAGCACCTAATTTGGACTCATTAAAAGTAAGGAGCAAAGGAGCTAGTGGCTCTGACCTTCATGATAAAGCAAATAAAAAATTTACAACTGTTGGACTATATGTAACATAATACCAAACTGAAATTTATTTTCAGGATACCAAAATTATATATATAATTTTAAATTGTTTTAAAATGTGTTCTACCTATTGCATGCATTAGCTGATTTTATTTATTTTAAACCTAGCTCATGAGTAAAGAAATGGAAATATTGTTAATAATAAGCAAACAAAAAGATTGCTAAATAACAATAAATCTGACTTATAGCTAACACCTTAATGCCATCACTTAAAATAAAACAGTTTCAAAACGCTCTTAATTTGTATGTGTAAATCTCTCTCAAATTTTAAACATTTTTTAGCTTTTTCTCCATTAAAATAAAAAATGTCTGACTTATTTTAATGAACAAAACTTTGACTTTGATTTCATAAGAGGAACTATATTTCACAAGTTTATGTGCAATCAAAACATTCAACATTAATTATAGATTTATTTATACTTTTCAAAAAGCAATGCTTATTCCAGAATATGTATGCTATCAAGTCTTTGTCGAATGAAGAAATATGATAGCTTAGTTAGTAATGTGTTTTGTAACAAGTAAGCTTTTATGTCGAATTTTAAATTGTGGAATTTGGTTAGATATTAATCTACATCCTTTTTTATGTTAGAAAAAATAGCATCAAATAATGTAGAAGGACTTACAGATTCTAAAGAAATAAATGCTTAGACTATAAATTGAAAGAAATACGGGCATTGTCCAACAGTTCATCTGTTGGAACTAATGGCAGTCTGAGTTGAGTCCTGAGTGGTATCAGAAAGATGCTGGTTAAGTCAGATATTAAATATTCAGCCCTTAGCACAGAGCCTGCACAGAGTAAATTCAATAAATATTAGTGCCATTGATAATTTAACAACTCTTCTCAATTTACCAGCCCATGGATCCTTGATACTCTTAGATTACCTTCCTAATCATTATTTATTCCATCACCCTTTAGCCAGTGGACCACAAATGTAAATAGTAGAAGGAAGAAAAGGTGAAACTAAAAAATCTGTAAATTTTATTAATTATTAACAATCCTTTATAAAGTAAGAGAAGAATTAGGGTGACTCTAGTGGTGAAAATCATGGCTAACTTCTTTTTTATGAGTCTCTCAATGTCATTCTTTACTCCTTTAGCACTTTTTAATCAAAAGCTGACTGAAGTGGCATTTTTGATGTTAAGAAACATTGATAAGAGTAAAAGGTGTGTGTAGTGTTCTGCTTCATGTGGTTGTCAAGAGAATTGCACTAAAATAACTATTTAAAATCAAGAAATGGAGCAGTAGGCCCTACTCTGAAGAACATAGTACTTTCAATGTCTCATAAATGTAATAAGTCACAGGAGCAGCTACCCAAGGGGCTCCTATCTTGAAGACTAAAAAAATATGGGCAAAAGGAAATAGAAAAATAAAAGGGCTAAGACCACCTACCCTATGATGGCTAGACTTTGGACTCCCTTAAACAGCCTTTCTCTGGTGTTCTGAGTCAGTGCTTCTCAAACTTTCATGTGTAAATTAATGGCCTAGAGATAATGTTAAAATGCACATGCTGATTCTGTAAGTTTGGGTTGTAGCCTGAAATTTTGCATTTTTAACAAGTTCCCAAGTAATGCTGCTAGTCCATGGACTACACTTTTAGTAGCAGGCTTTGATATCATTTCCATTTTAATATTTCTTATGCTTATTGTGACTACACATGCTGTACTTCTCAGGACAGCTTCAGTATTACTGATAGTTATTTACTATCAGCTAAGTGAATTAGTTAGCTAAATTAATTTAACTTCTTCTATACTTTTGAGGTGCTGTTAATGGAAAAATTTTCCTTATCAGAAAATAACATGTCAAACTAGATTATTTTGGCTTGGGGTCTAGAAAATAATCTTATCACAAATGACCCAACAAACATTTCTTTTTGGAGATTTCTTATCTGAGTCTACTACCTCTTTTTGTATCTGTATAACATCTTGGCCAGAACAATGAACCCATTATTTTCTAATAGTCAAGGCAAAATGAGTCATCCTTGAAGGAAGAACTGTTGGGATGGGCCAGAGCCCTAGGCAAGGTGTTACAGCTGGGAATAAGGGAGAATTTGACCTTGGAAACTTTCTTGATTGTCATTGCTGGCTTTCTTCTCTGTCAAAAAATAAATTGAAGATAATATCCTTTTTGGTTTCCAGTCTCCGAGCTCTAAATCTTTGTTTAATGCATTGATGAAACTTTACTGATAATAAGTGTTTTCTTGTTCTGTCATCTACTAGCTGTTTGACATTGTTCAAAAAATTACTTTATTTCACCTTTTTAAGTTTCTGGATTTTTTTGTTTTCTTTTTCCTTCCTTCCTTCCTTCCTTCCTTCCTTCCTTCCTTCCTTCCTTCCTTCCTCCCTCCCTCCCTCCCTCCCTCCCTCCCTCCCTCCCTTCCTTCCTTCCTTCCTTCCTTCCTTCCTTCCTTTTTCTTCCTTCCTTCCTTTCTTCTACCCTTCCCTCTTCTTCCTGCCTTTTTTCTTTCCTTAGTAGGGGAATGAGGTTAAGGAAGCAACTACATGTCATCTCAATTCTTCTCCAACTTTAAAAAGAAAATGTGTCTCCTAAAGATTATTAGAAACCAGAATTAGGTCACACATAGATTCTTGATACTACCTTAAAAGTTGCAATAAAATATCTCTATTTAGAATTAACCCTTAGGCTGAGCACTTCTTTTGGAACTTAATTTGGCACTCTCGACTTCAAAGTCTATCTCAAAAACAAGAATAAACATTTTATAGCATAATGACTAAAGTCTTCTTTTCCAACTCTAAATCACCGAGGTGGGAATGCTAAACTAAAATAATACCACCTCATTCAAAGAGGGGAACAGAAATTACATAGGCATATGTGTTAGTCTGATTTCTCTAAGACCTGAGTAACTGTTGAATGAGTGAATAAAAGAAATCATGGACAAGTTCTGGAAAGCTTGTAACAGAAGATAAAGAAAGTCCTTGGAACCTAAATTAAAACAAAAGTACTACAATCTGTTTCCAGCTTTTGAATTTCTTTGAATTTGTAATTTTTTTAAGTGACAATATATCAAAGTTTTAGAAAAATTTAGATTCTGGGCAGGAGCACAACACATAATTATGCAAAAGGTAAAAATGAAACAATACAAACTATCTCTAGAAAGCATTTTGATGAAAGTTTATTTAAAGTGTATGTTGAGAGGAAATATTAATATGAAACACCCCAATGAGCCATGAAAACACTTTAACTCCATACTCATTTCAAACAACACCACACAGATGGACAATCAAAATCTTGCACAAATGCAACTTTTCTCCTCCCTACTGCCAAGCAAATTCGTGGATTCAGACTGATGATTTCAGGTCATAATCATTTAATAATAAGTGTATGAGGACCTGTCATTATGGGTCTCCCATAGCATTATGAAACATAGAACTCTGTGTGTTTATTAGGTCAAAGACTTCATTCCAAAGAGCTTTCAGTCAAATAACGCTAACTTTATCCTATATTCAAAAAGGAGTTTCCCAACCAAAACCACATAGATCGTGCTCAATGGACTATATATAGATAATTCGTCCTCTGTCTTATATCAACTATACTCTTTCCAGCAATAAGCTCAGTTCATAGATAAGATAGAAAATGTTCTATGTCAAAAAATATGGAGATGTTTGTCTTTGGTAGAAGGTAGAATCTCTCTCTCTCTCTCTCTCTTTTTTTTTTTTTGGTAAGCTATCCAAGGGACAAAAAATGGATTCTATAAACACTGACTTTAGTCTTAAAATTTCTTGATCAATTAGTTTTCTAAATCATCACATGCAGCAGTCTTTTTCATACAATGTCACACATTTAATCTTAGTAATAAAACAACATTACTATATAGAGGGAATATACAAAGGAATTTAATTATTCTTTTACTGTTCATGAATTAGTAATATAAGCATTATATTTTCATTGCTTTTCTAATAAGTGAAAACTGACAACCCTTTATGAACACAAATTTCAGCAACTCATAACCATGGTGAGACTGAAAAATTTAAAATTTTTCCTGCACTTAAGAACTGATCTTTCAAAAAGACTGTCACTATTAAAGAAATTCAAGATGATCATAAAATGCTCATAAGTAGCCTTTAAAGAAAAAAACCCAAATATGTAAAAAATATAATAAATTATCTGTTTCTTTTTTGTTTTATCATGTAATTATAATTCTCCTTTTGGTACAGTGAACTTTCTGCTACTCAGAATTCCATTGTTAAAAACTCTTTATTAACCAAAACTTATCTACTCCACCTCTCCTCCCACCATGTTCACAATGTTATAATACAATATTTAATAACAGCACTAAAATGAAAACAGGGCTTAGAAGATCCTAAATTACTTCCTGAAACATCAAGAGATTAACTCAGAGATTATCTGCTTCACTTAGATTAACTCTTTGACTAAGATATTTGAGAAAACTGAACTCAAATCTTAATCATTTTAGTAATATTTACTCTGTATATAGATGATACCTAAAAAAAACATGAGGAAAATTCACAGAATTATAAAAAAAGATACCTAAAATCAAGCAGGAAGATAGCAAGATAAAATGTTAGTGGGTCTTTCAAGACCGTGCATAGCATTTATTAACTTAGATAATTATAAATTATTTAATTTATGAGAATTAAATGAGAATTAAGAAACTTAAAAAGCTAAAACCTAGAGATAAAAAGGAACTAGAGAATGAGTTTAATTTTCTCATTTTACAGATGAGCAAACCAAAGCTCAGAAGTTAACCAAAATTCCTTCTCTACTGGACTGAGACCAATATCTAAGTCTGATTTCCCATTCGACGTATTTTCCATAACAGAACATTAAAAAAAAAAAAAAAAAAACTAAATGTAGGCTAAGGGTTGGGGGAGTGGAGCAGGGAAGAACGTTTAAGAATGGGCGTGGATGGAGGTGACTAGCATTTAAAGAGCCTCTAAGTGTCAAGCATTGTTTGAGACATTTTTAGGTATTTATTGCGATTGATCTCACAGTACCCCTATGAGAAAGGCACTATGCTTGGTTTAGAGACAAAGAAACTAAAGCTCAGAGAGGTCATTCTGACTCCCAAGTTCTATATATTTTCACTGTATTTGCCCAGACATAGACTGATTCTATTTCTCTGGCCATTGGTTGTCTTCTAACAGGTTTACTAGTGCACACACCTATCCAGTGAAGGTATACAGAGCCTTTTCTTTGTACCAAAGCCCCTCCTGGGAGTTCGGTGTACAGTGATGAATGAAAGAGGCTTGACCTCTGCCCTTGGGGAGCCAGTGGGCACAAAGGTCAGCTTCATTGTTTCCTAACCCAACAGAGTCTCTTACTCATCACCAGGGCTGGGAACCCCTCTTTAAACCACTTTTTAGAAACTCCAATAATGATAAGATACTCAACAAAATCACTTGAAAGCTTAGTATTAGTCTTTCACATCCCATTTTTCCTTTGAAACATTATTAGTAACCTTTTGGCAAATACATTTTAGACAGTGGTTTTCCATAGTCTGGAAACATCAAATTTCAGAATTGCTTCAGAGCTAACTGCATTCTTATGAGATTTATTAATTCAAGTACACTGAGATTTAAAAATAGAGTATTTCTTTTTAAGTTGGATTTATTTTTAGACTGCATTCAACAGAAATCATTTAGGAAAAAAATGATTGTGAAGCACAGATAATAAGAATCGTGATACATCGAAGTGACAGTATAATGCCTGAAACACCAATTCCGAAAATGCAAACCATTCTTACATTGTGTGTAGTATATATTCTGGGAATAAAATAAAAGAACATTCAAAGGAATGGATAAACCTTCTATGTGGTTTTGTTCAAGCATTTTATGAATACTCACTGTCAAACTCACATTAATAACTTGGTTTTGTGTTTGAAAACAGTGCTAATTATTCTGTCACCAATCAGGCATGTATATGTGTAGCTCAGATAAGAATGATGTATGTCAGAGAAGTCTGTCTACACTGCCTAAATGAGATTGGCCCTTGATTTGCAGCCACAGCTGCTAATGGCCAAGCATACAGCTATTTTCAACCACTCCACTTAGATTCACATTCTTCTCTGCTCTGGAGCTTTAAAAAGCACCAGGATGCTTGCCTGTCTCCATGGTGTCTTGGCAGGCCAACATTCTACAGACTGATTTTAATTTGAGCTTAGGCATGTCATCACAAGTTTGTGAGAGCATTATCTAAAATCTTCAGAAATGTGATGACTGTGTTCTTGAGGTACACGTGTGGGATATCATGTAAAAGATTATAGATCACTTTGAGGAGTGAACACTGTATCCCAGAGTGATGATAAATCCCAAGAGGATGTATACCTCCACATAACGAAGACTCTCTATGGTACTGCAGAGATGAAAAGTGCCTCCCATCAACAGGCTGTCCCTTGACGTGCTGACAAGGAAGCATGGTGATACCTCAACTCACAAATCCCCTGGAAAAAATGCTTTGGTGTAAGCTGGCCTAGGTCAGAGAAAGTTTCTCGTTCTTTAATGCTTTCAAAGCAGCCAAGCCTTTCTTCTGTAAAGTCTTCCTTAACTCATAAAAAGAGTTGATCCCTTCTTCCTTGTATCTTCACTAGTCCTTAGACATGCCCCTATTATTGTACAAATCTGTTCTCCTCCTCTACTAGACTCTTAGTTCTTTGAAGGTGAGATTTGTTTTTTTGAATCCCTGAAGTAAAATTTTCGTTGTTTGAACATGGAAGGATAGATGGATGGATGGATGGATAGATGGACAGATGGATGGAGAAAGGAAATAAGATGTAGACTCAAGTGGAGTCTTGGCTAGACCTGGGCCTGGTGAACTAGAGCCGATTTACCCACTGCTCTTATAGTTGAGTCAACTTAGAAAGTACAAAGAAAGAAAGTAATCTCTCAGCAATAGCCACATGCCACTCCTAGTATGAGGAGTAAAGAGTAGATTACTACTCTGTCCAGATTTAGTGAGGTAGGCAAACAGAAATGGTCTAGAAAAGAATAAGAGCTTTTAAATTTGGCACATTTGGGTACACCAGAATTTAGCAAATTGCTAATTAGTTGGATAATTTTGGACAAGTTGTTTGGTCTTGTTATGCCCTGACTCATATCTCCATGAACCACCAAGAAGCCAACACTGATGCAAGAGCAAGAGGGAGTTTATTTCAGACTCGAGTCCGGACTGCACTATGCACACTGACGCAGGAGTGAATAGGAGGCAGCTCCGAACATGAGGCTTCAGGGGTATTTGAAGGAAAAAAAACGCAAGCACGAGGAGCAATGCCTTGGCGTTACAGTATTGGTACAACAAGCTTGACCTTTAGCGGGATTGGCTGGGTGATGGCGCCAAGGAACAAGGTGGGGAATTTGGAGAGTTACTTTCCATAGTTGGTCTGATTGGCTGTGTCTAGGATGGGGTGATCATCTCGCTATCTGCAGTTATTCCGGGAACTGCTCTGTGCCTAAGATGGGGTCTTATACCTAAGATGGAGTCACCTAGGTTGTTCAGTCTCACTGAATCCCTGGTTCTTCATCTACAAATTAAAAATCATAATAACAACTTTTCAGGGTAGCTGCAAGAATTCTAAAGAGCATACTTAGAGTGTTTGGCACGGAGACGAAATCAATAAGTATTTTTATTTATAATCATCTTGCTTATGTATATATTGTTTTTAGTTGTATAATGAGCTCTTTGATGTTAATATTGTTGGAAAATATTCTCTTGGGTAATTGAAATTTACCTGTAGGAAAAATTTTCTGTTTAAGTGAGATAATTATTTACATACCACCTCCCATCAGGCACAATGTTGTGTGAAGAGGACCTGTATATTCTTTGTAAATTTTCAGATGGAGTGAGGTGGACACAAAAAATGTCCATTCCTGGAGGACAGAGCTATACAGCTTCCAAATTGGAAGGCATGCCGATAGGTATGGGATTAGGCATTTGATGACTATATGGATGCATGCATGTATATATATATATGAAGGAGCTCCTGGTTGATGTGAATTTAAAGAATAATATTCAGGTATTTTGATGATGTTAATCTTTTATGGATGTAAAATGTCTCTGAGTTAATTACCACCTCATAAGTGCTAGCACTAGGTCGTTAAGATATTAATCTTTTTTTTTCTTCAGAACAAGTAAAATTGGCTCCACGAGTAAACAAGTGACCTCAGAAAAGTGTACCTGATGAGTCACTCTGAATGCTTCTGAACCATTTATAGGCTGTTATAGTTACAAGGACCTCATGTCTCAAACTAAACTATTTGACTTTGACACTCTCCCTCTTTTCTGCCTTACCTTCAGATGACCCTCATACTAGAAGATAAAAGACATAGCAGAGAGATCCTTACTGTTTATATCGTAGAACATTCCTCCAAAGCCCACCCACTCTCATTCCCCTGAGGTGGCCCATTCTCTACAATCACCTAATCATCTCCATGTTCCCACCTGCTTTCACAGCTTTTCCAGAACCCTAGTCTCAGCCAGGCATTAGCAGATTTGACGATTAAAATGACTTAAAATAAGGTCTGGATGACAGGATATTTTTTACAATTTATGTGGTCTATTTAATTTACATAAATACTTAATCACCTAATAAGGCTTAAGCACTTATAGCTGAGGGTCTTACCTAACTCACCCATTTCCTAGTCCTTGAGAAGACCAGCAGCTTGCTTTCCTATTGCAGACCTACACTAAGATGAGTTAAAAACAAGTAACTTGGATTTCAGGGAAAAACAATATCTAATAAAGAATTGTTTAGAGAATAAAATCTAATGAAGATAAGGTTTTAGCTAGCAAGAAAATTATCTTTGGGAAGGGATTATATGAAACTCAACTCTTAATTAATTGAATTAAGTCATTCCTAAGTGAGAATCATTAAGCTAAATTACAAATTAGTTGTTTCAAATCATTTTTATCAGAATTTTATAAATAATATACAAAGTGATAGAATGTACAGCATGCAATTTGATAAGCATTGAATAGGGTGGACTATATAGCCCCTTTCCCAAGTGGTTTTGCACTGAATTCTGAGGGTAACAAGAGACCGGCTTTGAAGGAAGCCTCAAAAGAAATGGAAACTTGTTCCTACAAAAAGACTACAAATGTGATTCAAAAAAAGAGTGTTTTGGGTGATTTCCAGTAATTCTTGGGAGAAAACAGAACAGGGAATATAATCTTGCAATGAAATGTGTTAGAATACAGTACTGAAGCAAAGAGGTATAAAGATATACCTTTCAAAAAAGAATTCTTTAAAAATCCACAAGCTGAAGGGAAACACCTTCAAGAACACTCAAAGCAAAAAGATCAGAATAAAATGCTATAATTGCAGGAACACATCATGGCTGCTTGGACAGTTAAGGATACAGAAGTTATCTTGACAATCATCTCAGAGATTAAATAAAGGAGTGACTTGAACTATTTGTATAGATGCTGAAAGTCTCACCATATAAGAACAGCAACAGAAAAGTTCTTAATTCTATGACTTCCAAGGTAAGTCTGTCCACAGGGAAATTCATTTACTCAGTGAATACCTACTAAATACCTACTTTGCTTCAGGAGCTGGGAATATAAAAAACATAAAAAATTTAAAAGCCTCTGAAATCTAAGTTAACATGACAAAATATTGTCACAAGTGTACAGAAGTATGTGACAAATGGCATAAAAGAGCCATGCAAGGTTAAGGAGGCCACAAGAATAATATCACAGAAGAAGAAATAGCTAAATTGGAATCTAGAAGACAGCTGGGCCAGGGATTAAGGTATGAAGGAAGAGTGTTCTTCCCAGGAGAAAAAGCCCATCTAGGCAACAGAGAAGGTTGATGTGGCTGGAATGTCTTAAAGATGGAGTCTGGTAAAAGAAGGGGCTGAAGAGGTGAACGTTTTAAATTTGAGAAATGAGAAGCTAGTCAAGTATGTTAAGGAAAATGTAACATAGTTGAATTGAATTTTAAGAGATTCACACTGACTCTAGTGTGGAAAACATATTGGAGGAGAGCAGAACTGGGGCTGGTGACTCATATTGACTTCATTTTCTTTTTGGCAAGATTGCAAAATTGCTAGATCAGGGAAATCCAGTAGACAAAATGCTTTTAGATTTCATCGTGGTACTTGATGAGCTCTATTGTCAACACATTCTGGAAATGCAGACTGTATGATAATGCAATTAAGTAGATTAATCACTAAGCCTCAGCCTAACTTTATAGTCTTTTCTTTCTTTGCTCTCTTGTACTTTCCTATGTTCTATTTATTAAATTCCTTTGTGTGTTTCAAACTGATTACCTTTGTTGACCATATCTTCTCCACCTGAAGTGACAGCCTTTCATCCCCTAACTATTGAGACTCTGTCTATCATTCAGTGAGCCACCTCTCTCTTATGTATTTTTTTACTTGTCTTATGATTCTTGTCTTACTCTAACTTGAGTTTCAGTCGTCTTGGTAATGATCTAATACTCCCTGACACATTTTAATGTACTCGAAGTAGAAACTTTTTCATATTTCTTGGCATGATGCGTAAAATAATACCACCAACAGTGTCTTTAGTGCTTTTCTGCCAGACACTATAGAAAGTTCTTTGCACATCTCCTTGTCTTATTTACTTCCAAGTGGCAGCTTCATGTACTAGTTAAAAGCAAAAATATAACAGTCCCCCAGACCTAGATTAGCTCTTGGCTATAACACTCATTATCTGTGTTACTTAAGGCCAGTTATTTAACCTCTCTGAGCTTAAATTTTCTCATCTGTAAATTCTTATGATTGTTTTGATGATTGAAGTAGATAATTATTTAAAAGGCACTTAGTACAGTATTTAATACATAACAAATGCTCAGAAAACAAATAACCTCTATGAAATTACTGCTAAACCCATTACACAGAAATAGGGAGGCACAAAGATACACGTGGACCACCCTCAGAAAGTTCATAATTTAGAGGAGACCAAAACTTGCCAATGCTGGTTAATTTTGATAAAAATTCATACTAAATCTAGAAAAATATGAAAATAGCAAATAAACACTATAAACATTTCACATTAATATTGATGTTACAGAAAATACTACATAATGGTTGAATCATTTTTCTAATATGGTATATTTAGATTACCTTCATGTAGCACATTCAAATTTCATATAACACATTTTCACTTCGCCTAAAACTTAAAAAAAGGGGGGGAGGGGAGGGGAAATTACCCAAGGAATATATCAAGGAAGGAAGGAAAGAAAAATAATGAGAATTTTAAAAAAGCTTTTTGCTGTAATTTTCACCTATGTTTTTCAGCTGTTGACTTCTTCCTCCTCAAATAAGACATATAGAGTTAAGAGAAGGTACACAGAACTTTGGAACTTGAGAAGACCTATAATTACCATCTAGCCTAGAGAGGGAAGAAAAGGCCCAGGACCCTGAGATTTCATCAGTGACAGGATTCAATGTGCTGGGCTTTTTTCTTTGTCACGAATGTTCTTTATCATGCTGTTTTGGCCATGGGAGGCTGACCTGTATGAACTGAGTCCATAAGCACTCTTGTCCTCAGGCTTCAGGTTGGGTTCTGCAAAAGAGAAGCACCATGAGGAGAAGCCAGTTTTAGGGAGAGTGAATTGAGGTATTTATTGGGGTTGTTTGGATGCCTCAATAGAAGTCTGCAGCTCCCGTAAGAACCTGGTGACTTTTCCTACATATATATTTATAACTGCCCCACTTTCTTTTGTTCTTTTAGAGCTAGGTGTGTCAAAACTAAACCACTTAATATTTTACTATCTCCTTGATTTTGTTTACCTTGTCTACACTTTTGTAAATTGCTCTTCCTTAAACTCCCCTAGATTACTTGCTTGAACGTGCCACCTGGGACACCAGTATTCTGTCTGACTCCCTTGGTTTCTAGTTCAGTGCTTTTCCCCTGACACCATACTGGGTGGAAGCATGGAGATAAATGATGGGTTGCCTTCATGGGAATAGGTTTTGCATCTCTACTCAAAACTAATATTTTCTTGAAAAAATTTTGATAGGTAAGAATGGACTGTAAATTCAGTCTCTTTTGTGATGACATTGTCAAATTTGTAGGACAGTTTAGAAAAGACTGGAACATTTCCTAGGTGAATTGCCTATGGATTGAAATTCCTATCCTAGTTCCAGTCTTTTCTCCAGTGAAAACGAAAAAAGATTATTCTGTGCAATCTTAGAGCTACAAAATGAGATAAACTCACAAATAAAATCCACTTTAAGAATAAATCAGAAGCCCATGAGTGCAATATTTCAAATACAGCATAGCATGAAGAAAAGCCAGCCAGAAAAAAAGAAAGCCAATAGGGACAAATTTTCTTTACATAGCCTATAATAGTTTTTCTTTTATGAAAGTAATGAAAGAGGGAAAACATAGTGGAATGAGAGACATCTCTACATCTCTCCCCTTGAAACAACAATAAGCTGAACATCTAAAACTCACCAAAAACCACCCAAACTGCACACCAGCATGTCTGAGCATGGGATCCACGCATAAGCGCTTCCACAGCAGAATACACTTCCATTAATGCCCAGGTGCAGAAATAGTCCATTAAACACCATGAACAAACAAAGTGATGAGACATCTCAAAAAGAAAGAGAAATATCTCCAGAAAATAAGCTTATAGACATAGAAATATGTGACTTAAATGACACATTATTCAGGAAGGTACTTGTGAAAAAACCCAGTGAGTTCCAAAACAAGTCATATCAACAATTTTAGGAATTGAAAAAACAACTAGATGAGCAGAGCAACAAGATTGAAACCCTCAAAAAGAACAGAATAAATCTTCTGGAGATAAAAAACACACTGCAAGAGTTGAAAAATGAAATAGTAAACTTGGGGAATAGAGTTGACCAAATAGAGGAAAGGATCACTGATATCAAAGACAGAAATCGAGAAATAAATCAGAAGGAAGAAAGGAGAAACCGAAGAATGAAAAATATTGAAAGAAAAATTTAAGAACTAACTGATACCATCAAGAGAGGAAACATAAGAACAATGGTAATTCTCAAAGGTGAGGAAAAGGAACAGGGATTAGAAAGCATTTTCAGACAAATAGTGGGCAAGAATTTCCCAAATCTAGGGAATAGGCTGGAGCTTGGACTTCAAGAAGTCAACAGAATACTCAATAATCTCAACCCTAAAGGTCTTCGCCAATACACATTGTATTACAATTATCAAAAATCAATGAGAGAGACAGAATTCTCAGGGTCACCAGGAAGAAGAAAACGGTAATCTTAAGAGGTAAACCCATTAGGATATCCTCAGACTTCTCAGCACAAATCTTAAAAGTCAGCAAGGAATAGAATCAAATATTTAAGCTATTAAGTGAAAGGAACTACCAGCCTAGAAAAATGTATCCAGCTAAGCTCTCCTTTAGATATGAAGGAGAAATTAAGACCTTTCCAGACATAGAGAAATTGAGGGAATTCTCTACTATGAGGCCTGCACTATAAGAAATACTAAAAGGGGTCAGTTCACCTAAAATGAAATGAAAAAAGAAAATACATATTAGGAGTAAAGTGACTATCATGCAGATAGAAGTGGAGGAGTGCAACACTTACTAAGAACAGGGCATATAAGCTTAAATAAGAAAAGATTTGCTACAGCAAGATAGTAGTGATCATTCAGCATACACAGGGACAAATTGAAATAATAATGACCGAAAAGGGGAGGATTCTAAGATCTAAATTTGTAAGGGGAAAATGAAGTAAGATACATGCAGGAGAAAATGGATGTCTGTATATATAAGAATAACTTTTTCATATTCATAATGGTAACCACACACCAAAGATTTGGAACTGAGGTATATAACATAAAACAAGAAGAACCAGAGGTAAAACCCACAAAAGCCAACCAAAATAAAGAAAATAGAAACACAAGGATAAAGAAGCAATGGAAACACCGAGCTACCAGAAAGGAAAAGATAAAATGGCTATAAGAAGACCTCATATTTCAATAATAACCCTAAAAGTAAATGGACTGAACTGAGCAATAAAAAGGTACAGAGTAGCAAAATGGATCAAAAAAACAAAACCCAATCATGTTCTTCCTCCAGGAGACACATCTCAGTTCTAAAGACAAAGATAGACTCAAAGTGAAAGGGTGGAAAGTGATATTTCAAGCAAACAGGATTCAGAGAAAAGCAGGAGTAGCAGTACTAATATCAGATGAAATAGACTTCAAAACTAAAAAGATAAAGAAAGATACTGAGGGATACTTCATAATAATAAAGGAATCATGCACCAAGAACACATAACACTTATTAATATCAATGCTCCCAATCAAGGAGCCTTGAAATTTGTAAAGCAATTACTAACAGAACTAAAGGGAGAAACAGAACAAAACACAATTTTAGTAGGGGACCTAAACACCCCACTGTCAGATATAGACAGATCATCCAAACAGAAAATCAATAAAGAAATAACATCCCTAAATGACACATGAGACCAACTAGACATAATTGACATTTGCAGAGCCTTCCATCTCAAAACAACTGTTTACACATTCTTTTCTAGTTCACATGGAACATTCTCAAGAATTGACCACATACTGGGACACAGAGATAACCTCAACAAATATAAGAGGTTTGAAATCATACCAACCATATTCTCTGATAATAATACTTTGAAACTAGAGATCAACTGCAGAAAGAAATCAGGAAAAACTACAAATACATGGAGTTCAACAATATGCTACTGAAGAATAACTAGGTCAGAGAAGAAATAAAAAGAGAGATCAAGAGATACATAGAAATGAGTGATAATAATAGTACAACATCCCAAAACTTTTGGAACATGGCAAAAGCAGTCATAAAAAGAAAGTTCATATCATTACAGGCCTATTTCTAAAAACAAGAATAAGCCCAAATAAACAACCTAATGTTTCCTCTTAAAAAACTAGAAAAGGAAAAACAAATGAGGCCTAAAGTCAGCAGAAGGAGAGAAATAATCAAGATTAGAGCAGAAATAAATGAAATTAAAAACAAACAAAAAAAAAAAATAAAGAAAAAAATTAATGCAACAAAGAACTGGTTCTTTGATAAGGTTAATAAAATTGACAAACCCCTGGCTAGACTCATGAAAGAAAAAAGAAAGGACACATAAACAAAATCAGGGATGAAAGAGGGGAAATTATGACTGATATCTCAGAAAATCAAAGGATCATACAAGAATACTATGAAAAAGTATATAATAACAAATTTACTAACCTAGAAAAAATAGACCAGTACTTAGAAAAATACCTTTCTAGACTAAGTCAAAAAGAACTGGAAAATCTAAATAGACTGATCAGCAGAATGGAAATTGAAACAATCATCAAAAGCCTACCAAAAAGTCAAAGTCTAGGACCAGATGGCTTCACCAGTGAATTCTACCAAAAATTCAAAGAAGGTTTAATACCTATTCTCCTCAAACTCTTCCAAAAAAGTTGAAGAGGAAACAATACTTCCCAACTCATTTTATGAAGCCAATATTACTCTGATTCCAAAACTTGGTGTAGATAACACAAAAAAGAAAACTACAGACCAATATCTCTCATGAACACAGATGCAAAAATCCTAAATAAGATACAACTGAAATGAATGCAGCAACATATTAAAAAGATTACACAACATGATCAAGTGGGCTTCAACCAAGAGACACAGGGATGATTCAACATATGTAAATCAATTAATGTGATACATCACATAAACAAATTAAAAAATAAGAATCATATGACTGTATCAACAGATGCAGAAAAAGCCTTTGACAAGATCCATTTTTGATCAAAACACTTAACAAAATCAGTATAGAAGAAAAGTACCTTAACATAATAAAGATCAACTATGACAAACCCTCAGCCAACATTGTACTTAATGGCGAAAAACTAAAAACCTTCCCTCTAAGATCAGGAACAAGGTAAGGCTGTCCACTTTTGCCACTGTTATTCAATATAATATTGGAGGTCCTAGTGAGTGCAATCAGACAAGAGAAAGATATCAAAGGCATTCAAATAGGAAATGAAGACGTCAAACTGTCACTATTTGCTGATGACATGATTCTCCATATAGAAAACCCTAACGACTCCACAAGAATACTACTAGAAACAATAAGTGAATACAGTAAAGTCTCTGGATACAAAATCTATGTTCAAAAATCCATAGATTTCCTATACTCTAATAATGAAGCGTCAGAAAAAGAAGTGGAAAAAATAATTCCTTTGCAATTGAAAGAAAAATAATAAAATATCTAGGACTAAATTTAATGAAACAAATAAAGGAGCTAGATAATGAAAACTACAAGACCCTATTAAAAGAAATCAAAGAAGATACAAAGAAATGGAAATATATTCCATGTTCTTGTATTGGAAGAATCAACATAGTTAAAATGACCATGTTACCTAAAACATTATACAGATTTAACGCAAACCCCATCAAAATCCCATTGGCATTTGTTAAAGAAATAGAACAAAAAGTCATCAGATTTGTATGGAAGCACAAAAGACTCCAATTTGCCAAAGCATTCCTCAGGAAAAAAAAAAATATGTGGCTGGGGCATCACTCTACTCTAATTCAAATCATGCTATAAAGCGACAATAATCAAAATGGCATGGTATTGGCAGAAAAACTGACACACAAACCAGTGGAACAGAATGGAGAGTATAAAAGTAAACCCATATTTATATGAGCAAATAACTTTTGACAAAAAGCCAAAAACATACAGTGGAGAAAGAAAAGGCTCTTCAATAAATAGTGCTGGGAAAACTGGAAAGCCACTTGCAAAAGTATGAAACTAGACTGTTGTCTATCACCACACACCAAAATTAACTCAAAATGCATTAAGGACATGAATATAAGACCTGAAACAATAAAATGCATAGAAGAAAACATAGGAACTAAACTCAAGGACCTTGGACTTAAAGAGGATTTAATGAATTTGACATCAAAGGCAAGGGAAGTAAAAGCTAAAAGAAATGAATAGGACTACATCAAACTCAAAAGCTTCTGTTCAGCAAAAGAAATCATCAACAAGGTAAAGAGAGAATCATTTGAAAGGGAAAATATATTTGCAAGCAATGCTTCCAATAAGGGCCTAATATCTAAAATATACAAAGAATTCATATAACTCAATAACGACAAAAAACAAATGATCCAATCACAAAATGGGCAGAGGACCTGAACAGACACTTCTCCCTTGAAGACATTCAAATTGCCAACAAATATATGAAAAGATGCTCAACATTGCTAGCTTTTAGGGAAATGCAAATTGAAATCACAATGAGAAACCATCTTACACCCGTTAAAATAGCTATAATCAGTAGGACAAATAATAACAAATGTTAGAGAAGATGCGGAGAAAAAGGAACCCTCATACACCACTGGTGGGACTTCAAATTAGTATAGCCACTATGGGAAACAGTATGGAGTTTCCTCAAAACACTAAGAATTGATCTACCATGTGATCCAGCAATCCCTCTAATGGGTATTTACCTCAAAGACTTGAAAACCCATATCCAAAAAGATATTTGCACACCCGCGTTCATAGCAGCACTATTCACAATGGTCAGGACATGGAAGCAACTGAAGTGTCCTACGATACATGATTGGATAAAGAAGCTGTAGTACATATATACAATGGAATATTACTCAGCCATAAGAAGAGATGAGATACTGCCATTTGTGACAACATGGATGGACCTCGAGATAATGTTAAATGAAATAAGCCAGACAAAAAATGTTGAAAATCACATGATATCACTTATATGTGGGATGTAAACCTAAAAGCAACAAATGAGCAGGACAAACAAACAGAGACTCATGGACATGGACTATAGTATAGACTAGTGGTTACCAGAGGGTAGGGGTTAGGGGAGAACAGGGGATGTAGATGGTTAAACGGGGTCAAATATAAGGGGGTAGGGGGAGGATGAAGTGGGTAAAGGAGATCAAATATTTGGTAGCTGAAGAAAACTGGACTTATAAACACACAATAGAATCTACAGATGTCAAATTGTAACGTACAATTATATAATTGGATATAATATATATATATATAATTGCATTAACCAATGTTACCCCAATAAACTTATTAAAACATTTTTTTAAAAAATCTAGATACTACCATCATTTAAAATTAAAAAAAAGAAAAAAAGTAATGAAAGAATAGATGGGGGGCAAGAATAGGTAGGAAGATAAAACATGCATACCTGGTGCTGAAGAAAAGACTGTTTTTACCTAGTACATTGTAGAAATTGTTCAAGAACAGTTGAGCCATGTAAAAATATGACCCTGTAATACTGCCAGGGTCAATCAGACCCAGAGTAATTGACTTAGAAAGAGCTGGCCTTAAAGGATATCATTACTCGAAGACTGCTAAAGTTTATTCTCCCCAATTGTTAGTATTTGGAAGATACTTTTGAAATCTGAGAACCTAATTAATTGTACAAAAACTATAATAATGTAAAACTCATACCTTTGTTTTTTTCCTTTAAAGAGATATCATAAAAATGTAAAATAGCTCCACAGTCACTCTGTAATAGCACTGTATTTTAATTGTTTGAATAGTCATTGTTGCTACCTGATATTTTTCTTATTTACATATTTATTTGGTTTGGCTTTATTTCTCTAATAGAATTTAAGCCCCATAAGAAAAAGCATAGTGCTTTTTATTTGCTCCTTGTTGATTAAACATTGAACCCTTTATAAATAATCTGTAGAGAATTACCCATTAAAATCTATCTGCCTCAAAAATGAACAATCATGGGGTCCAGGCTAGATTAAGAGTAAATAATATGTTAAAGAATGTGTTTACTGATATCTCATTTATGCAAAAGAATAAATTTTTAAAGAAACCTATATGTATGTATGTATTATATGTTAAAAAATAAATGTACACAAAAATAATTTGCAAGTCTAAATTTTTTTTTTTTAATTACTAAGTTGTAACTAACTTTTCCTTTCAGAGAATCAGGTTTGGGAGGTCTTATATTTTTTAGGCTTCTCTATTATTTGATTGTGTTTTAAGGAATAAGCATTACTTTTTATAATTTATAAAAGAAAAAAATAAATAATGAGAACAGATCTTGTAATGTAGTGGCTTTGGAGACAACTATTGGACCAAGTTACAATCTGAATTTATAATGAATAATGGTTTTGGTTTCTCTCTCTTACTTTCTCTGTGTTTCTGTTACCAGAGTAATGGCATCGCTTCCTCCCAAATTTCAGCTCCTCTCCCTAACCCACCCCAATAATACATTTTGCAGCCACCTTCCTACTCATAAACATCCACCGTATTAAGATTTTTCTGCGCTGTAATATTTCTAGGCTGAGCCAACTTTCTGGTTGTAGTAGATAGTAAAGGGGGGAAAGCATAATCTCGAGGGACAGGATTTAAAAAGGCCAAAGACAGTTAATGGAGATAGGCTGGGAAAAAGGAGAAGTAATTCTAAAATAATCTCTTCTACTTCCTACTTTTCCCTTAAAGCACTTAAATGTCTCTCCCCGCCCCACCCCCACCCTCCCACACAGATTCAGGCGATACGTATTAGAGCTAGAATCTCCAAGTCTGAGCTGGCAATTGCCTGCTAGTATGTGAACTCTCTCATTGGGTACATCTTGAAGCCTTCTTGGAGATTGCAGGTCATAAATGTGCATGATTAATTGCCTATGTTGAAACCAAAAGTAATGTTGCTTCCAGAACATTCAGACTAGAGGGTAAAGCAAGATCTCAGTGGGTAACAGGAGAAATCTCTGTTTGGGAGGCTGACAGTGATGGCTGAAGAAAGATTGAACACACTCTGGTAGCCTGATAAACATTTCCTGTAGGTAGAGTAACAAAGGGGTAAGGCTAGACAATAAGAATTTGTTACAGATTGTGAAAGGTACCTAATAAATTAAAAAAGACACAAGCTATGGGTCAGTGACTCAGGTAAAAGAGAAGAAGACTATGTAAAGCAATTGTCAAGAAAAGTTTACAACTTAGTTTCTAAGTAAAGTTAATCCATTGAGATGAGAATGCAGCAGCAGTATGATGTCTTCTCTCTATATAGATACTCATAGATACCTACTGCCTATAGGTAAGAACATATAATTTGTTACTTCCCTTTTCTGGTTTATAAACTGTAATTCTCTCCCTTGGGATTGTAACTGTGTATACACACAAAATCTTGGACTAAATACATTGCAGAAGTTCTGCCCAGAACCCAGGAAAGAGAGCCTAATGTTGGCCTTAGTTGAGGACACACACTTTTAAAGACTTTACAGTTGTCAGATCAAATATCAGTGAATACGGCTAAAGATTTCTTTGAATACCCAAATCTTTAGCAAATGAGATTATATGTTTTTTCTTTCCTTTCTTTCTTTCTTTCCTTCCTTCCTTCCTTCCTTCCTTCCTTCCTTCCTTCCTTCCTTCCTTCCTTCCTTCCTTCTTTCTTTCTTTCTTTCTTTCTTTCTTTTCTTTCTTATTTTATTTATTTATCTATGTATCATAAATAGATCTTCTTATGTAAGTATAGTGAGAGATGTCTCTAACCAATATAAACCACTCTACAAATTCCTGTGTAAAGAAAGTCACTTAGTCACTCTTTCTTTATTTTCAATTAATTGCTATAGAACCCACACGCCTTCTTAATTGGAAGTCTAATATTTTCCTCTCAAGGTTTCCCTGATTTTTTCCTACTTACTAATTCTCTACTCACTTGAAAGAGGGGCAATTCTGGTTACCATCAAGTAGAGAGAAAAATGGAAGCAAATTAGTGTTCTGATTCCACTCCTGCTGATTCTCACTGTGGAAGCCCACCTTAAAAATTTGGAATAGTAAGCTAGTCCAGAATACTACAACCATTCCACTTCTCCAGTGTTAAGGTTGGACAAGGTGGTCCATGTTTGGAGTGCCAGTAATTCCAATTTCTAAATGCAAAGCTAGTTGCAAGAGGCCAAAGCAAATCTAGTCCTGGTGTGTACTAACTTCTGCTACACATCTTCTTTTCTTTTCAGTGACCTACTCAAGGAGAAATAACTGATCTTGACTTCTTTCTCCACACTTTTCAAATTTACCCTCTGCCCACCTTTCTCAGAAAAGCAAACCTCAATGATTAGCCAAGACGATATATTCTTCTAAGGGAAGTGCCCAAGTAATTTCAAGGTACCATATTTCTACCTCTCTAAGTCAAGCTACTCTCTATGACTCCAAGGTGATTCTTTATGCTGGCCTGAAACCTTTGACACTTCTCTCCCTAAAAAAAAAAAAGAAAAAAAAAACCCACACATTTTATTCCTGATTGGTCTCTATTGTGTAGATCACTCTTCTACCTATGTAGTTTCTGCTTACAAGATTATAAATAGATGTGGCAAGGTACAAACCATTATCTTTAGATGACTTTAAACATTGGTGCTTCACAATTCTGTGCAGAGCATAACTTTGTACTCATAAGGACTCTTGGGTGAAAATGACAGAAATCTAACAACATCCAAGAAAAACAAAAAATTGAAATTTTAGTTCACCTGACTGAGGATTCTAAGCAAGCCCACGTGATGTTGTCAGGGCTCTCTCTTTGTATATTTCAGAGGTGCATAAGTGGTTTTAGTGTTGACTTAAAGTTCTCACCATGTGGCAGGAAAGACTGTCAAGCCCATACCCTTACATGATCTGAAAGAAAAAGAAGAGTCTTACTCCCAGTTCCCATATATTGAATTGCATGAGTGCTCTGTTTGGCCCTACTTGGGGCACATATGCACCTTACAAATCATTGTGAATAGAGGAATGGTGTTCCATGACTGGCCAAGTCTAATTTTGATTCTCCTTTGGGTGGAGGCAAGTCATGATTGACAATGTGGTACAACAACAACAACAAAAACATAGAAAGAGGAGAAATATTTTCCCAAAGGCAAAAGAAAAGCTGGGTTTAAAACGGACTGAGAAGAGGATGTTGTATTTGGTGTTCTCAAGCCTATTAGTGGGCAAGCTTACAAGCTTCTACTCAGAACCATACTTCACTCAGTTCTCTATTTGGCTTTATCAGGCATGCAAATGCAAAGAAAAGACTTAGTATGTGCCTTTGACCTCGTGTCCATGTATTTGAACTGAGTCTTTGGAGCTGACCTGCAGACTCATTTGATTAAATATGTTGTCACAGATGTAAAACGAAATGTCAAGAATAGTTTTATTGACTTCAATGCCAGAGCATAAGATTTTAAAAGTCATTTGTTCTGCAATCTTTTAGAAAGACTAGGGCCAGGTAACATGATCTTCTTTTACTGGAAAGAGGGCTGAATTTTTGTTCTAGTTTCATTTTCTGCTAATATGTAATTGTGGAAAAACGGCAATTTATTTTACCTCTTTGAAACTTGGTTTTCTAATGTGTTAAATAGAGTGGCTATGCCTTTTGATTTTCAACATTTTTGATCGTCCAGCTCTGAATTTCTAAGGTTTAACTTTTTCTATTGGTTCTCATCTCAAACATGGGTTGGAAATGATGAGACCATGGTAAAAGGTGAGCAAAAGTCATTGTACTAGACAATTTGGAAAGTATATGTAAAAGATAATTAAAAAACAGATGGTTATTCTTTATTTGTTTTAATTTTCCTAAAAAAATATCAACTGCAAATTTAATTTTTTGCTTTTGAAGTAAAAAAATCACTTATTTATTTTAAGAAATATTTAAGAAGAACTTTCTAAAAGTCCAATGAAGCAACTTCAAAAGTAAATTAGACCTTGATTTGACCTTGACTTGAACAAAACATCTATCGAATATTTATTTTGTGTAATAACAGGAAATTTTACTATGGCTTAACTATTAGATAATATTAAGGAATTATTTTAATTTTCTTAAGTGTGATAATATCAGTATTGCAAATTGTAGGAGAAAGTGGGAAATCGTCCCTATTTTCAGTGATGCTTAAGTATTCAGGGTTATATGTCATAATATCTGTGATTTGCTTACAAATACTTAAATAAAAGAAAAATCATATAGATCAATGTGACAAAATGTTAGCAATGATAAGCCTCGATAAACATTTTATGGCTATTCCATATATTAGTCTCTCAGCCTTTCTGTAAGCTTAAAAATAAAAATAAATAAATAAATAAATAAAATTAAAACCTAATTGATGACAACTGATTGTTCTTCAAAGTATCAAGCATTGCCTACCTTTTTATTTCAAATATAGTTCAAATTTTTAGTTCTCCCAGGTGAAACATCACTTAAATATTTTTAAGTCAGCTAAAATATGGCACTTTGTAAGGGTTAATTATTACTTATGTATTTTGCTATAGGAAAGACAGAAAAGATCAATGCCAATCTTTAAGGAAAAAATACTTCTGCATTTCAAGTGATAAAATTTATTCAAGAGATGCGTCCTGCCTTAGAATAAATGGCACTGAGAAAAGGAGATTTTTAAAAACAGAAAGGGCAGCATTACACTGTGGTGTCTCTATTATCTTAGTGATTTCCCATACCAAGTTACTTAGTTAAAGTCTTCTCTAAATGCTAGAAAAATAACATCTGAGAAATTAAATTTCTCAAAAATCTCTAAAAATAACTACATTTTTTTAACTTTAGGCTGGAAATATATTTGATAGATGCTTCATGGTACTTGGCAGACATATTATATGATGGTGTAGCTCTTACAAAATTCTTTGCAATCATTTATAACCAAATAAGACTCATTCATTAGCTTATGTGCCTATTATAAGTGCTTATTGAAAGCCAAGGACTTGGTCACTTTATAATATGCGAGTTTCTTATTACCTATGACCTTGTAAAGTTAAATATTGCCCAAAAATATGCAAAAAATTTTTTTTCAATGGAGATACATAAATATCCTTTTTCTTACTGTACCTTATTGGGAAAACTTAAAGATTTTCAAATTTAGAGAAACTACCAAAGAGTTGGGGTTCATGTTTATCATCAGTCTTTATTTAATAATGACACCTTCATTTCACCCAAATTAATCTTTTCCTTCTTAGAAAGAGAAGTAGTGGATATTTCTCTGTTGAACACTCTTTACAGAGACTTGAGTTCTCCCCCATGCCAAACATAATTCTTTGCACATCATAAGAGTCATTTAAAATAATTTGTATAATTGAAATACTTGTATTGCTTGAATTTGTGTAAAGAAATTCTTTAGTGACTTGGAGCACTGGCAAGAAGCTAATATCTAAATCAGTCCTTCATATCCTTTTGTCAAGGAGAAACGAGGTAAAAGAGACTAAATGACTTGGACTTGAGTCTGTTATCCCTCTGCATTGAACTTAAATTGAAGAATTTTTTTTCTTTCTTTCTCAGAGAGCTGTTGGTATCCCTTTGGAAATGAGGTCATTTTAGTTCAGATCCTGTCACTTTCTTTGCAAACAAGTCCTACTGCAGTGTGGCACAAAATAGAAGCTGTTCAGGCAGGTAGAATCAAGGAAGAAATGAATTCTAAGCTCCCTTTGGTTGCAAGGACTCTGTATCTAGTTCAGGCTGAGATGATATCTCTAACTTTGTGTCACACAGCTTTGCTAACAGCTAAGTGGAGGTCTCGAGTTCATCTTTCAGATTGTCAACTTGAGCATTTTTTTCTGTTATTATTATTATTAACAGTACCAGGATAAGTAAACATGAATACTGGAGCTTCCTAGTAAGTGAAATTCACTTTGATAATATGATTAATAAGTCTTATTTCAACTATCATTATCACTTTCTCTAAATCATTTTTAAGTTTTTAAAATTTCCTGTCCTAGTTTTAGTACCAAGAAGAGTACCCGAATCTTGAAAGTTTCTATCCAACATTGAGTATAGAGTAGGAGAACACAGGGATGCCCCCAAAGTATTGGGTATTTCGCTCTCTTTTTTCAGCTTTTTGTGGTACTGTTACCATCGGGGAAATCAAAAATCCATCATTGCCCAGCTGGCACTGAGGGGTCCTCGTTTCTTTACACCAATTCAGTAAAAAATTACAGATCAGCGACATTTAGGAAAAATAAGATTTATGAAAATGCACTTCAAGAAAAGAATGGGCTACAACAAAGAAGGCCAAAGCACCGTAGAATTCAAGAAGTAAACCTCGTATTGTGGATGTGATAGGTGGTTGCAGGGTGGTGCTAGATTGTTGTTATGTGAGATCACTTTGATTGACATTTGCCTACTGTGTATGTGATTACCGAGAATTCAGTCTGTTAGATTCATGAACTTCTGGGCACATGCATTATATTATTATGATGGCGTAATAAGGTTGAGGTTATGGAAGGGTTAGGGTAGTACTAACTGTGCAGGCACTTGTGGCCAGACCAAACCAGCAGCTATTTTATGGTTTTTCACACCTTTGTTCCTCAGGATGTAAGAGTAATTTATTACCATAAAATGGGTATTTTAGGGAGGTCCAAGGGAGGTCTTCTGGTGGGGCCTTCATTCCCTAGTCTCTTGTGTCTACCTAACTACCTAACAAGACCATTATTTTGAACCATCACTGCATACAATATCTACATACTTAACATCTACAATACCCATAAACATAGATGCTGAGAAACACAATTTATTGTTATTATTAATTATTATTATGAGTGTGATCTGTGCCATTTCTTCAATTTCTTTTGGGTCATTTGTTCCTAACGGATGTGTTTCTTAGTGTCTTCAACCATCCCCCTTAATTTTCGTCCAACCTGGCTACTGAACAAATTTGCAAACCTAATGAAAGTATAAAATAGCCCTGGTTCTAGATCAACCCTTTCCTGTGACTGGAGGTCCCTGTTAAGTCTGCATTACCCCAAGCATTTAGTTAGCAATCCAAAAGCCCTACAAGGAATATGACTGCTTACTACACTCTCCAATGAGGAAGGAGGCAAATTTGGACACAGCAGCTGTCGGCTCCTGAAGACAACTGGAAATAACCATGTCCGATAGGATCAACTATCAGAGGCAGGACAGCACTGTTGTGTGTAAACAGCATGCTATCTCTGAGAGTCGGAGACAGCGACACAAGCAGTCCCAGATTCAACCTGCCCTCAAAATATTAGGAAACACACTTGGCATCTGCTCTTACCCAAGTACAATGAGAATCATAGATTTTAGGACTAAAAAACCCTTGGAGATCATGTTACAACCCTCTCGTTTTGTAAGTTAAAAGCAGCAATAACAACAACAAAAACAAAAACCTGACTCAGGAGACATGGAAAAGTGTGATATTTATAATTGTCACATATGCATACATGAATATATAACTAAGCTCTTCAGGGTTCCATGTAAATCCATGTATCATTCGTGTGTTTAAACAAGTACATTTATTTCCTTTCAAATTGCTAACTCTGCACATAGACAAAATTTCATAAGAGTTAGCATTGGATATAAAAGTAAATATTTGGATCCACCTTCAATCCAAAAATACCCTCAGACAAATGACATCACCAATTATGTGGTTACTCTATGCCAATCTTTGTCTGGGACCAGACATTGAAAATGCAAAGACAGAAGTCACCTTGATCTAAAGGTATTCACAGTTTAGTGTCGGAAACAGATATTTGAGCAAATAATTAAGAGATATTACAACAGGTATTATGTGGGAGATTCATGTAAAGTGCAAAATTAGCATGTGAAAAGTAGCCACATAAGTAGAAAGTCAAGTAAAGCAGTGCAAAAAATACTCCTAAAGTTTAAGTCTCTATAGTAATGTTACCAGAGAGTAGGGTTCCCCTCTCGGCACGTCGTCCAGGTTCCTGATGTCTCGAACAAAGAATTGAGCAAGACACCAAAATACAGCAGAAAAGAATAGCTTTATTAGAAGTGATAATACACTTCCAGACGTGGAACGGGCCTGAGAAGATAAGCACGACACAAAGTCTCAAAAGGTTTAAGGGTACAGTAACAAAGTCTTTAGGGATTTTATCCCTATTTGCTGTGGGTGGTTACTTTTCATAGAGGAGTAAGCTTTCTTTATTGACAACTAAGATTGACAAGACTCGGTGATTCATTGTTTGCTTTCTGCGCATGTTCGTTCCCAGAATTCAGTCTGTTATAATGATATCAATGAACTTTCAGGCATATGCATCATATTATAATGATGGTAAAATGAGGTTCAAGTGAGTTGAAGGTTATTGGGGTCTTCATTGCGCAGGTACGAGTGACTGGGAAACTACTACCACTTTTCTGCTCACTTGTTCCCTTGCATGAGTTACTTTTAGACCAAAAATGCCTTCTGGCTTGCTTAATTGTATGCAGACTAAGATAGACTCTTTCTAGTACAAGATGACCTCAGTGTCTTTGCAGGTGGACCTGAAATCTAACTTTCCTGACTACCCCCTTTTTCTGAGGGCCAAGGACCCCCTTATTATTAGTATGGATGTTGATGGACAGGAGGTCTCTTCTTCTGTATCTGCTTCCTGCTGAGGAGGGTCGTAGTCCCTGCCTATTGGGATTTCATGGCACTCTTTCCCATTCTGCCTTAGTCAGGACAGGGTCTTGGTTTTCCTGCCGAAGTGCCATATCTATCCCTAGACAAGGGAAAGGTACAAACTTGTTACTTGAATCATATATTTAGTTACATTTCTGTTATTGATTTCCCTATCAAATGGGTAAAAGAAAACAGGCTTGCCTTGACTAATATATTTCATAAAAGAAAGAAAAAAACTTGGCTTAAAGGTGCCCTTCCTTCTTGGACTCTAAGGGCCCTATTTTGGCCTAAAGCCATTCCTGCCTTATAATAGGCCAAGGAGAATGCTAAGTTTCAGTGATCCTGAGGAACTTAGTTACCAGTTTTAAGGTAATTATCTTAGTTTGAGGGAGAGGGTCTTTCTCCAAAGAAAGGACGAAAGAAAAGACTTAACTGGGTTTATTAAAAAAATTAAGAATTTTGCAAGTGATGGCCCCTTATCAGTAACACTTGAATCCTTGAGAAGGGAATGAGAAAGATGAAATGTGGATAAGGATGGAGGTGATGCAAAGAGAAAATTTCAGACAAGAAAGGAAAGAATTTCATGTAATGAATTAGTACCCAAGAGTCTCTAATATTAGTATAAACAAAGGGTCTCTTTTGGAACAATAAGCTTCAACTTCATGACTATCTTTTCTTTCATTCTTAGAGATCCTTATGTCTAATTTCTTATTTTGTATTTGTGTTCTGTTTGAATGAGGTTGTCAGAAATATGACCCTTGATGGACAAGAGGCATTATGGGTTAGAGGTGACCAAACAAAGAGTAGTTAATGTCAGTTCTTAAACTAGGGAGATATTGGAAGATTGGAAAAACACAAAAATAATCCAGAGAAAAAAGACTTTCACTATGACCTCAGATTAAAATTAAACAAAGAAAAAAGGCATTCACAAAAAGTAAAATAGGAAGAATTAAAGCACAGATTTTCAAAGTTCAAGTTTTTAGAATTCAAAGAAGCCCAAGTTAAGACAATATTATTGTTTACCTACAAACTGAGCTTTAAAAAACAAGAGAGTAAAGTAAAACTGGTACTTTCATTTATTTCTGATGGGAGTTAAAATTGGTAAAATTTATATGAATATCTTGGAAGATAATTTCTCTTTCTCTCAGTCTCTAAATACACACACATACCTCATGCACAAATACAAGTACATATATGTGTACATGCAATATTATATGTACATGTATTTTAAAATAAAATATACATTATATAAATATATGTATCTTGCCAAATTTCCTTTAAGTTTTATGAGCCTCCCAACCCTCATCTCATCTAGACTATTATATAAAGATGTGCGTGGCAGAGATCTTTATTTAAATCAAAAAAAGAAATAAATATGAATATTCAATAATAGAATATACCCAAAATGTCTTAAGATATGTCCATATAATAGAATACTAGAAAGCCATTAAAAATGTTGTTCTTCTAGAAATCATAAGGATTAGAATAGCAGACAAAGTATTGAAAACAGTGCCTGGTACCTAAATAAATACTCATTCGAAATTAACTTTATTATTATTATTAGCATATCTTAAGATAAAGAGAGAGGTTCTTACATATAAAATGAAAAAACTATAAAACAGTATGTAAATAATGACACAAATTAAAAATATGGATGTGTTATAAAAATATACATATGTGTATATACATACACATTTATTGACATGTATTTATTTATTTATATATGTACCTAGCAAAAAGATGGAGAATATGTTAGTTTGCTAGAGCTGCTATAGCAAAGTACCACAGACTGAGTGGTTTAAACAACAGAAGTGTATTGTCTCACAGTTCTGGAGGTTAGAGATCCAGAATCAAGGTGTCAGTAAGATTGGTTCTTTCTGAGGGTCGTGAGAGAAACATCTGTTCTCGGCCTCTCTCCTTGGCTTACAGATGGCTGTCTTCTCCTTATGTCTCTTCACAACACCTTCCTTGTATGTATGTTTCAGTGTCCAGGTTTTCCCTTTTTATAAGGACACCAGTCACGTTGGATTAGGGCCCACCCTAGTGACTTCACATTACTTGGTTATCTCTATAAAGACTCTACCTCCAAATAAGAACACATTCTGAGGTACTGGAGATTAGGATTTCAACATATGAATTTGGTGGGGTGGAGGGGACATAAATTTAACCTATAAGAGAGTATATCAACAATTTTGGAATCATGGATGACATTTACTTTACTTTTTTAGCTTATCTGTTATTTTCTATAGTAGACTACCACCATTAATGAAATTTTAAAATGTTACTTTTTAGAATTCCATGCCTCAGGTACCCTATTTAAAATTTAAACAAAAATACTTTTAATCCCTTTTGTATTTCTCTATTCTTTTAAAATATCACCTCCATTGCTACTGTTTAAGGTTAAGCATAGAGCTTCTAAAAGAACATTTAATGCTCGCTATGCAAAAGAGAAGTTGGAAGACTGAAACTCTGGCTATTTAGATTGTATGTGCTGTACATACTATATGTGCTATAAAATTCAAGGTTATTATTTTCTTTTGGAATTTTTGTTTTATTGTGAATTCCTAAACTGCACTGACTTAGGGTAAAATAAAATCATTATATAGCTTTCAATACTTTCATTTTGGAGGAATGTTTACTCCTTTGCCAGTTTCAGAGCTTGTCAAATCTAAAGCTAGTATTGCTCATTTTTTCCTGAATAACTATTAAGTAGGGATCCTGAGTGTTGAAAGTTATACTAGAGGTAAAACATGTTTTATACAATATTAATCTATCATTGTTATAGAAATGAGATTATACTTATGTGCAGTAGAGTAACTTGTACTTTTGTAAAATGAAGAATTAATTTGTAAAGCAGCAAAGTGATAATTCATATATCTCTCTAAACTTTAGTGCTGAATTCAACTCTTTTGAAGTCACATATGTGTCTTGCTTGTAATGATAAGGTTGCTGGAATTAGGATGTACTACACGAGGATGAAAAGTTTACAAGTTTATATAAAAGAAAAGCTAACTCTCAAAAATTGTTTTGAAATCTATTGTTTGAAGGTGCTAGTCATTTAACTTTAAGCTTCATAGTTAATTTATGAATGGAGTGTTTCATAAAATTATCCACATCTTTTGTTAGGTGACTTGTATAGCTACTGCTTTACCAGCCTTAATTATTGATCCAGTTTTATGAACTAAATCAGATACAAAAAAAAAATCAGGTTATTTACTAATATTCCTGGTGATGTACAGAACTGAAAAAATATATCACTGAAGAAAGATTGATGGTTAATACCTTGAAGGATAAAACTTTATTGACTGTTTGGAAACAAAACTAATCTAAAAAAAATTAATGTGTCTGATTTGTTTATTTATTCACCTAATTTAGGGCTGAAAGATTTTTAAGCTGATACTAAATATGAAAATGTGTCACTAAAATTTATTAGTGCTCAGAGCTAGAGAGCTTACCTATAATTATAGATTTAAATAGTTGCATGCTTGGTTATCTCTGAAAAGTTAAATCAGATAAGATATTTAATATATAATTCTCTATCATACATTAGGAGAGATTCTACCCATCTCTCTGTTTCTATCACTTGTAGCTGGGATGGGAAATTAAAAGTTAATTTTGCCTTTGTCCTTTTGTCTTTTTCTTATCAGCAGTGCCTGGGAGTAAGGTAAAGTATGCTGAAAGTGACCTTCAGTTTACTCATATCATCTAGACACAAGTGAGCCAGGCTCTACACTTGTGTTTTTCATTATAAGCCACAAAAGAGGAGCATCTCTCAGTAAGAATTATGCAGTACCCCAAAATATATAGATATTTTATATATTTCATGTGTTATTGCTTAAAGAAGGCTTCAGGGGCAGGGAAGGTGATGAGAGAAAATTATGGCCTACACCAACCCCAAGCAGTGGGTCAAGTGATTTTTCCAAAGTTAACAGCAGAACTTCTTTTCAGAGGTACAATCAAAACCTGAACCCAGGAGTCCTGGCTTCTGGTGCAGAATGCCTTCCCTGATTCCAGCCTGCCTGAGTCTATGGGAAAGCGAATGAGCTTGCTTTCTCAAATGGTGCAAAATAACTGGTTTAGACAGTACAAATCCACATGTCGTGTTGTTTCTTTACCTCTGCCCTATTCATGTTTTTGCCTCTCTCAACTTAAGTCAGGAGCCTCTGCTTGTAAGGACACAAAGTGGCTCCATGTCAACTTTCCCCCTGTAAATTATTTTTATGAGCATACCAACCAAGGGCATATTTAAAACACATGATTGCTTTTGGCATCTAACTCACCCTTCTCCCCTACCACCTCCATTTTGTGGGTTAAAAAATACTTCTTCTGGTCATTCTTCCCAGACAGGGTCCTTGAAAATTCTGTAATGTATAATGTTAATATATCAACTAGCAAAGAAAAAAATAAGTAGCCTGATGAAAGTAGGCATCTGGGAGTTCAGGCTCCTGAAGTCTACTCCTATTTCTTAGATCCACGGAACATGTGACTTCAGGCTGTTACTGCATCACTTTTCACTCCTCGGTAAAAACCTGGTTTTAGAAGAATGTTCTGTTTAAGAGTCACTATGTTAAAAATGTTAGGACTACACATTTCTCTCATTTATGACTGAATAGACAGATAGGGCTGCTAATGACTTTGTTGAGTAACCAATGAAGGGTGCTAGGTAAAGATCTTTATTGGGATTTACTGAGTAACTGGTATGTGTTCAGTAAACACAGTGCAGTGCATCTGAATTTCAGCAAAGGACACAGAGCTGCAGTCTGTGCCCTTGGGAACCTTCTTTATGCCAGAGCAGAGATAGTGACCTCATGCTTCCTGGGGAACATCCTCAGTGTGTTGTCCTGAAGCCACCTCAAACTCAACACATCAAAAATAGAATACCATCATTCTCACACATGTGTGGGGTCACATCTTTCCTCCATTTGCTAGGACTAGAAATCTCATATTCATGCCAATGACCCAGGGATTCTGGGTCTGCACTGTCTCTTATACCTGTACCTTTCATTTCTCTCCCAACATCACTACCTTGGTGCAGGTTATCATTACCCTTTGCTCTGACAGTTGTGATGGCTTCATGCTTGGTCTCTGTAAGTGCAGATTATCCCTCACCAGCCTGCCTTCAGTGTCGTTAAAGGGACAGCTTCCTAAAACATATGCATATATTTACCAACTTCCCTAAGACCTTCAATGGCTTTTTGCTGCCTACAGAATTCTATAAATTCCAAAATTCTCAGCCTTTTAGGCCAAGCCCTTCCATCATTTGGGTCAAAGCATGCCTTTTTTCAGGCTTATCTGGGACTAAATCATTAATGAAATAAATCATTTTCCTCCAAATATGCTTTATTTTTAGCCTCCAAGTATATCCCCCTAAGAGAATCGTCTTCCCATTTTAACCCTGTAAAGATCCTATCAAACTTTTGTATCTTACCAGGGATACGGAGTGTCAACTGGGTTGCCTTGGGCCAACCCTAAAGGGAATCCTAGCAGGTACCTCTCATTCACATAGAAATCAAATTATAAAACATGTAAAGATGAGAGAATATAACACTGGAATGGTTGACCAGATATCAACTGGCCAGATTACCAAAATGTGACATATTCTGAAGGCAAAATCAAACTATAAGCATGACCTATGCATCAGTTACATTACCAAAAAAATAAATAAATAACACACAGAAATATATGTTACTGCAACCAGGAATGAGAGATACGGGGGTTAGGAGGGCAGGTGTAGATGGTGAATTGAAGGTCTTCAGAGGTAACCTTTGCTTTACAACTAACCTAAGGGCGGATTTTTAATAATAGTTTTGTTTTAGGACCCAAACTCTAACCATTGTATAGGAAGACTCGATTTAGAATGTAAACTAAACTTTCAGTGTTTTTCTACTTCATGTTGTTTCTTTTAAATATATTTATCAAAGCACATTTTAAGAGAGGAATGGGAAATGCCAGTTACACAAGAAAATCTATCCTCTGCCCGACTGAAGAAATTGTTCAAACAAAGTGCATTCTTTCATAAGCACTGCTTCCTAATGAAGCCAGGGTTAGTGAGGGCTTAGGTTATTAGTTATGCAATCTCTAGTTCTTCAAACTGCAGTTTTGATTTGAACACACAGTTTCAATTAGTTACTTCAGTTTTTTGCCTCTCGATATGTTTCATTTTTAGAATCAAAAGAGGCTCAAACAGAACATTTAAAACCACTCTTTGCAAATAATACATCTGTTCCCCGAGAGGTAACTTTACCACAACCACAGCTCCAAGCCCAGTATTCTTTTCACAAAACCACCTGTAGGTTAAATTGTGTTCTCCCAAAAGATATGTTAAAGGCCTAACCCCAGGTAGCTGTGAATGTGAACTTATTTGGAAATTGCATCTTTGCAGACATAATTGAGATGTAAGTTAAGGTGAGGTCATACGAAGTAGGTAGCTCCTTAATCCAATATGACTGGAGTCCTTATAATAAGAAGAGAAGAGAGACTGAGCACTGAGACAAACCCATAGGGAAAATACCATGTGACCACAGAGGCAATCCCAGAAACCCCAAAGATTGAAGGCCCTTATCAGAAGCTAGGAAGAGGTGAGGAATGATTTTACCCAGAGTTTCAGAGGAAGCATAGCTCTCTGGATGCCTTGATTTAGGACTTCTAGCCTCCAGAACTGTGAGAGAATACATTTTTTTAAACCACCTGATTTGTGCTTCTTTGTTACAGCAGACCTTGGAAACTACTCCACTTTCTCTCTTTTGATTGCTCATTTTCATTGTTATTATGTTCTCTCGAGGACTCTCAAAACAAAATGACTTGGGTAGGTCTGGGTGCTTACATGAGTCGAAATTATCAAAGCCCTGCTCCAAAGGCTAGTCCTGTTCATCTCTTTTGACCTTTGGGGTCATTGTCATCCACAATGTCACATCAAATATTATGCCTGCCAGTATGTTTAGTCAAATGAGCATTTTAAATTTGATCCCTGGGTGCTTCTACAAGCTGCTGAATGGTAAGACAGTATGTACTGGGCCTACTCTGCAGGTTGTTTTGAGTATAATGACATGAAAATAATTTTAAAAGTATAATATTACTGGTTAACACTTAATGCTCATTATATGCCCAGGATTATACAGATATTTTACATATATTGTCTTATTCAATTCAGTAGCACCTCTGAAGTAGGTGCTGCTATTATCTATTCCCATTTTACAGATAATAGAAACTGAGGGACAAAGAGGCTAAATAACGAGCCCAGAATCCTATGGCAAGGAAACGATGGAGCTGGTATTTTAAGCAACACCCAACAGACTTCAAGTCCACGGATTCCACTTAACACTATAATGTGGGAACTGTTTAACTTAAAAACTCACTTTGGAAACCCCTCAAATTCATTGAGTCGTTTCAGAATTTAGTTTCAACCTCATTTCTTGCCTTATCTCTTGTCATCTCACACACACATACACACACATTAACCACAGAATTTTCACATTCCCTAGAAGACACAGCCTCTTTCTTTCCTGTTTCCCATATTCTGCTCTTTTAACCCCAGATGCTCATCCCACATGCCCTATTCACCTTATAAACATCTCCCCGCCCATCATGACGCAGAGGAAACACCAACTTTTTTGAGTCCCAAATTTCTCATAGGTGGTATCTTCCTCCCCTCAACACTTACTCAAGCCTACATTCTGACACTGGGCCAGGACTAAGTTCAGGCCTATGAGTCACCTGGTCATGACAGTTGACGAGACACTTGTTCTTGGGTTGAGGGACAGAATAACCACTGAGATATCAATTTGTATTTGTTTCCTGAATGTGTTATCTCTTAGAGCAGATCTGCTAGGTTAGGGATGAAGGAAATAGAGATGAGGAGAGAGAAGTTATCTTCCTAGGTAAGAGTGGGTTCTATGAGCATCTGGACCCAGGCAGGTCCTATTCCTTGGTGGAACCCTGCAAAGTAGCAGTACTACAGTGGGGGTGGGTGGGAGAGGGGCTACCTATGTGTCTAGGAAGCTGGTTTTAGGCATCAGGCTTCCAGGTCATCAAAGATCCAGTGGCCCGTGTGTGTCATGGAAATAATAACCTCAAGTTACTAGCTAGACGTGGAACACAGCCATCCAATAATAGCCTATGTAGACCCAAGATTGCAGGGGGTCTCCTCATATATTCTGGATCTTTTCATGACACAGGGCAAAGTAGGAAGGTACCCTCAATAATGACTGAGATTGAACTTCCCAGATGTTTTTCAAGATGAGTGTTTAGAGTAGCATTTAATTTCATTTAAAGAAAATAAAGACAAAATACATTTATTACACACACACCTCAGTTTATGAGTCATGATTCATACCCAAAACATTTGTTTCCATGTTTTCTCTGTCACTGGATCATGAGCTTCTCCAGGGCAAAAACTCATATCCTTTTGTCCTTGCCTTCTCTGCCTTTGCATGGTATCCACTGCAAAGCAGGTCCTAAACTAATGCCTGCTAAGTGGATGAATGAATAAGTGAATCAGCCAAGCAATTAATCAGTCTCTAAGGGCTCTTCGTGCCTTTAGAGTTTATGAAGAAAATGAAAAAAGTACTAGATCCTCCAATTTAATCTTTATGGGAATGGAGCTGAGATTTAGGCTTTCCTACCCTTCTTCTCTCCCAGCTCCTCCCCTCCCCCCCCCCCCAAAAAAAATAGTAGAAGATCAGGGGAGAATAAAAGGAAAGTTGCTAACTTGTTAGGGCTGCCTCTTTTTACAGCCTTTGGATGATTCAAGAGGATGAATGAGTGAATCTTCTTCTGCTTTTATTTTGTGTAGCACTAGCTTTCTCCAGGCAATTTGAGAAATCAAAGAATTGGGCTGGCTATCTACATCAGAGAAATTAATCAAGGACTATTGGAAGCTGCCAGGAAGAGACCCTCAGGAGAGTGCTGCCGCTCTATTTGTCTTCATGCCTACTGAAAACTCAGAGCTTTACTAACCAGTTCTTACAGATATATCCATTCTTGAAGGCCATGACCAGGATGATTTAGTTGAAGAAACTTCCTCTCAGGATTGGTTAATTCCCTATTATGTTAGTTGCTTGGCTTCCAAGCACTGCAGATACAAAATAATATTCTATGATAGTCCATATTTACAAGGTTTCATGTGATTTCTTTTATGTATAATTGTTGGATCTTTATCTAAGAGAAGATATAATGACCTAAGAGCCATATCTAGAAAATATTCTAGGAGACAATCAGGGAGGAAAAAACCCTCATGTGAGTTAGTAAGCCAGCAGAGTGCGTTCCTCTCTTCTAAACCCCTTGAGAGAGTGACCCACTACAGTGAGGTACAGGTTGGCAATTTGATAAAAGCCAGGTTGTATCACAGGAAGCCCTGGCTTCTCAAAATCCCTTAAAGACAAACAGTGGGATTTCATTTTTTCTATTTCTAGAGCTCCTTAGAGCCCCTTTCTTCTAGTTGGGCTGATTTAGCTCCTAATTAAATTCTTTTTTTCTTAGACAAACTAAAAGACAGGTTATTAGTTCCAAGGTCCAAAGATCCTATTATGTTATTAACAATCTCTAAGAGCTGAAGTATCTTGACTCTCCCAGGAAGACATGGAGGCCAGGAACCTTTATCACCCTAGGGCTATTTGGCCATCTTCCCTCTCCTTCCTTCCACACCCGTTTTGTTTTTGCGGTAAGAGTCATCCCATTCCAGCTCCTTTTAGGTTCCACTGGAGTCAGAGGAATTAGGCAATGGGCATAACTGCAATGCTCCTGCCCCACCCATGAGTCAGGGCTCATGGCCAGATTACTCACAAGAGGTCACTGTAGCTGTCTGAGGCAACTCAGTCCAGGCTGAAGCTGCTAGCCACAAATCTCAGACACAGGGCAAGGACCTAGGGGGCTAGATGTTTTGGATGTAGGGCCAGTTTGGCATGGTAACCAGGTGGATGTTCAGATGACTTAACAGCCCTTCTCATTCACTCCTGAGTTCAAGTTTAGAGGCACGGAGTTTGAAATCAAGAGAAATAAACCATAGAAACCAAGAGACAATTAGAGAGAAAAGTGCTATAAAATGTATAGACTCGAATAAAATAATCTCTCCTGGATAAGAATATGTTTTTGATTTCTGATAGAAATATTATATATTCATTACATTTGTGAACCAAATATTGACCTGACCCTGGCTTTTAATTATGGTGTTAGGATAAACCTGTAATTCCTTAACCAAAGAATAAAGTTAAATGAAATTAGATATAAATAAAATCAGTGTCTCTAACCTTAAAATCTTCCTTGATGCTTGGGGTTCACATTTGAAGTTCAGTAGCTGACTCTCTTGTGTACCTTCTTGACCTCTTCCGAAACAAGCCTGCTTCCCTTCAAGTGCTAGCAATCGTGATGTATAAAACAATTTCCTAATTGATATCTAGACTTTTCAGGTTTTTAAAGCTTTTTAAAGCTACAAATTGACTATGGACATATTTTACATGATTCTTGACATGCCCCTTGTATTTAAACAAACACTTTGCAAATATAAGATTTCCTTTACAGCATTATAAGTTTGGGCAAATTCACCATTGCATTTATGTTGAAACGAGCATAATTGATTACTGATCTCAATTTCCATCATTTCTGCACTGCCTTTAAATTCTTTGACTCAAAATGTGTGGGGAGTGTCAGGAGACATTTTGTGCTCAAAGCACCTTTTATTCTTTTTAAAAATATTCTCTGGCACTGATGCACTTCCTTACCAAGCTATGCATGCACTTGCTTCCAGCCAACCTAGAGCTTGTCATTTTTTTTTTCTATTTTATTCTTCAGTTGCTCCTAGAATCCATTTCAAACAAAAGAATGAATGTGATCATAGATATAGGTTAGGTAAGGGGAAAGGAACAGAGACATGCTTACAAGTTGCAAACAGGAAAAAGAAATTAGGACAACAGGGCTTTCAAAAAGACTGCAAACACATTCGTAAACAAACAGAGGCTATCCTGGAACAACTATCATGTTTGTTTTTGTTTGGATGGTGCAGTGTGGTCTAGTGGTCTGACCAACTGAGCCTGGGTTCTCAATTTTCTCTCAGACTCAGTGTTCTGTATTGGATGGCCTTGGACTAGATGGCATTGGACAGGGTTTCTTGATCTGAGAGACAGGACAATTTCCCAACTGAGAGTCTCAATGTTTATAAGTGGAAAGGTTGCAAAGGGGTGAAGGGTATCACTACGACTAAAGCAAGAGTGTCATATATAAACTATCGATGCAAGTGTTATTTTTACTTGCCCATTTAGAGTGATCGAACATCAATCCTCTTGCCCTGTACAGTGTTTGTCTGTTAATTTAGTTGAGGCCCCTGACAATCTAAGCAGTTTGAAAAGGGGTGGGAGTGTGTGTGAAGAGCAAAGAGAATCATCAATTGAAAGTTTTTGGTTTCCTGTGTTTTACATGTCTTCTTTCCTCATCCCAGAAATGATCTCTTTTTTTCTCCCCTTAAGAATTTATATTGCAGTGTTAGATTTTATAATTAGCATGATTAGTTATTTGCATTTTTCTCAAAATGATCATATTTATATATTATTAAAAAAAAGATATTCAAACATATCTTGTTCTCTTAAATGCAACCATGTTTTAAAAAGCTGCATTTCTATTAAAATCTTATGCTACTTGAAGCAGTTCAATTTAACTGAGCTTGCTGATCAGTGAAATCCAGAAATAGTTAAGAACCTCCAGCCTGCGGTAAAAAGAGGAAGTTAAACAGACTTATCTCATGACCCCAAAACACATAAGAAATTGCAAAATAATTAACTTTTTACATGGTATTTAAACGATGTTATAGAGTGAGAACTTTGTTATTTTTGAATTGAGTTTTCATTTCAATGTTGGATTCAAATAAACTTGGAATTAATTCTACTTTCTTTGATTTCAAAGTGCAGCCTTTAATAAGAAAATTATTGCTTTTGTTTTTTAAATCATGAATCACTCAGGACAAATAGTATCAAAATTATTGCTATTAAGCCTTATGAACGAGTTACAAAATATAAATTCTAATTCTTTAAAATATATATTTTACGTTTGGTAAATTTACTTATTTATTTTTTAATGTTGAGCATTGTTTTATCTTAGAGCTTATTGCTGGCTTACAGAGCCTAGAAAAATGGCCTGAACCAATAATAACATTTTTTCTCTTCCTTCTCCCTTCTAACTATTCTTTTTTTCTCCCTCTCCCCTCACTTTTTTTCCTCTAACATATTTGAGTAACTTCTGTGTACCTGGCACAGTGATGCTGAGTGCCTTGGATTTAAAGGTGAAAAAGACCTATGGTCTACAGAGAGACAGAGAACAGGAGACCCCACTTACCAGAAGGCACTGAGAGTCCTAGCAAGGTTCAAAGACAACCAGGCCACAGGAAACAGGGTTTCAGGGAGAGCTTCTTAGAGGAGGTGAGCTTTGGACTGATACAAAAAGACAAGTAGTAATTATACAGGTACTGGAAGAGTGTGAAAGTTGGGAACAGCATACAGAGAAGCACAGAAAAAGAACACAGCTAATTTATTTGGAGGGGAAGGGAGTAGAGGAGAGGGAGTAAGAGATAAATCTGGAGTTAGAGGCAGGGGCAAAGGCTTTCCATGTCATGCATTTGGGTTGATTACTGTGGGCAAATGGAAACCAATGAAGGTAAGCCGCTAGAAGAATGATAGGACAAGATTTCCAGTTTCGAAAAATCTCTCTGGCTTCTTCTAGAGGTCTAGAGGTACGGGGTTTGAAATTAAAAGCTTCCAGGAAGTACCGCGTCAAATAAATGCTTTTTTTTTTTTTTTCTTTCAGAACAAATCTGGGCCTATGTAGTCATTCATGCAGTAACTTTTATTAAACACCTATTTTATGCAAGGCCACCAGCTTGGGGCTGTGGTAAAGACAAAAAGAGATAAGACACAGTCACTACAAGGTTCTCGGCATCCCTCCCAAATACCATCTTTTGAAAGGCATTCTTGCTACTGCCTGAACCTCACTGGTGACCCCGTGCATTTTCTATAATATCCATTTTTTGTACAGAGTAATTCCACTATTCTAAAAATCCCTTTCCTTTGTTTTGAAATGCAACAACTCCAGTAAGTGTAACGGTATCTATTCTTCCTCTTCCCTAGAGAATATTTTCAGTATCAAAGACATCTCCCCACTAACAGAAACAGTAACAAAACGGAGAACAACACTTCAGCCTTGTAAATCTGCACAATCTTGATCTAGGTGTCTGAATTTTTCTCATTTTCAAGAACATTCAAAGTGCTGACAGTTAATTTAAAAGAAAAGCTGGTTGAACATTGTCACTCTAATTCTACTTATAGGAAATAGAGAAAGCTAGAAATTAGCACAGTGGAGTATCCTGAAAAATCACTGTGTGAAAAGACAGCATTATTTCAACCAAAAGCTTCTTCGGTTGAGATTTTGGAACCAAATATAGCCCCCATAGGCAGACTTGGCCATTAAGTGGGAATAATCGATTCCACAATTTAATTCCTGGGGCTTTTAGGTAAAAGAAAATCCAAAATAATTTTTATTCATATCTCGCTTCAATTTCTTTAAGCTTTTAGAAATTATAGCACTTGACTATTATACAGTTTTTTATAAGTGCACTTGTATGAAACAATTCCATTTTCAAAAATTAGAAAAACTTTTTATAATAAAATAGTTTAAGGGGAAAAAAATTAGAAACTCAGGCAGCGCTGGAAATAAGACCACAAGCTGAATAGAATGGATGTCATACAAGGAACAATAACGGAAAGCTAAATGCAGAACTCGTAGCTGGCGTATTAATAATGCAAGGACTATAATAATAATTGACTGATGATAATTTGCCATAAAATAATTGAACCAGAACTAATTATTGCTCTATGAATTTTATTTTAATACTATAACCTGATATTACAAAGATTTTCATACTACAATTTAATGTTGTCAAAATTTAATGCAGTATTAACATCTGATTTTCTAGTCATATGAGACACATAGGTGCTGTGAACAAATTGAACAAAAATCCTTAAAAATAGATATCTAAATCTCTCTCTCTCTCTCTCTCTCTCTCTCTCTCTCTCTCTCTATATATATATATATATATATATATATCTGTACATATACCAATTGCATTAAAAATAGGTCAAATCTTTTTGGATCACTGATTACTAGTAGAGGTTTATTCTGTGAGGAAAGTATGATTCTACTTAAAAACTTCAAAAATAATAAGAGAGCCTGAAGATTCTATAAAATAATATGAAGAGGAGGTTGTCAGCTCTTGAGGATGCTTCAAATTGCTTGAATTTATATACTTGGCTCACCCACAAAGACAGGAAGTCTTCAGTGGCTTCCATCTTCTTCTACATAGGAAACACAGGGAAAATGGAGCCAAAATAATACTAAGAATAAAAAATAAAAATCAAGGAAATGGTAGAAACATAAAACCAGCTGTGCTGTATTTGATATCCAGATTCTTGACCTCAAGTCTTGCCCCCACTAACAGCCAGCTTTGAGACTTTGACTATGGTAATCATTTCCTGTGGATTTCAGTTTACTTACCTGTTAAATGTAGATGATAATATTTGTCCTTTACATTTCATCAATTGTTGTGAATAACAAAAAGAAACAATAAAGTAAGAAACGTATAAATGTGTCTCAAAATGTAAGCCACAGAAACTCTGCAAGGGTGATGAGTTTTCTCTCCTCTAGTGATTTCTTTCCTTAGGTACTGAGAATACACGGGCTTGTCCAAGAATAGCTCACCCAGAGGATTATTGAAATAAATATTTTAAAAGCAATTTTCCAGTCATCAGAAGAATTATCTTAACCTGGTTGTGAAAAATTTGTGTTTGATATTAATCTATTCAGGAATTAGTCTATTTGGATATATAAGAGTAAGTATAGCCCCTTTCCACATTCCAGAAATCTCAAAGGTTTGCCATTTTAATAAATTTATAAACTGAGGATTTCAGTTCTATAAAGTTCCAGTTTATAGTTTGTGGTCTTTTTGACACCTGCAATGTTGATCTCATATATGGAGAGTACTGACTTTTTGTTAGGACAAGCTTACCAATGTTTATCCTAGAGCCACTGGGGTTTTGTGAAAACTGAGTATTTATGTCAAAAGAGGCGAACTGATACATGTCTGGGATATACTTTTTGGAAAATTCAGGAAGAAAATTCTGTAAGATTATTTACTTTAGTAATCAAAAAGAAGTAAGCATATAAAAAATCCTTCTGCTCATTCCCGGCCCAAATACAGGGGAGTGTTTGGTGGTCATTTCTTCCCACTGATCTCCCTGCTGGTTAAAGCAGTAAAGTGGCTTGGAAGAGGAACAGGAACCAAAGGACATGTTGTTTGGATTTGGGGGTCAACTAGGATTGACTCCAGAACCCAGCCAGTGCACTATTCCCTCATACTATAGCCTCCCAATAGAATTAGTTTCCACCTATATGGGCTAATCATTACAACCAATGCCATGTTAAATGCTCATTATTTAAATAACCAGAACTCCCAGCTATCTAAGCTTAGAGGCCATGGAATCCAATGGTCAGGGGTATACATGAAATGCATGGGTAGAAAATTTGCCTCTAGCACATATTATCTGGGGTCTTAGCATAAATAAGATTCTTGAGAGGAGATCATCCTGGATTACAGCGGTGGCCCCTAAATCAAATGACAAGTGTCCTTACACAAGAGGAAGACACAAACAGAGCAGGCCATGTGAAGATGGAAGCAGAGATTGGGGTTATGTAGCCGCAAAACAAGAAACGTCTGAAGCCATCAGAAGCTAGAAGAGGCAAGAAATAGTTTCTCCCGTAGAACCCCAGAGGGAGTAAAGCCCTGTGGACATCTTGATTTCAGACTTATATCCCTCAGAACTGTGAGAGAATACACTTCTGTTGTTTTAATCCACCAGGTTTCTAGTAATTTGTTATGGCAGCCCTAGGAAACTAATGAAGTGGATGAAGCTCACAATCATAAACCTGAATGAAAAAAAAAAAATCCAATTTACGGGAAAAAAATACGCCATTTAAATAAAGTTTAAAAACACAAAAACTGAAGGAAAAAAACACTTAGGAAGAAAAGGAAAAAAAAGGCAGATAGATGAAACAAATATGCCAACATTTTGATAATCTTTAAATGTAGATGATGGGCATTTGAGATATCATTTTATTATTCTCTCTCCTTTTGTGACTATTTAAAATCTTTCATAATAAACATATTTTAAAAATTGGTTGCCCAAACTTCTAGTCTTTTTTGTTTTCCCCCTTTACTTATGCTAAGCTGAGCACCTCCAGAACATGCTATGCACTGATGGGTGAGTCCTCAAGTGGCATACAGTTTCTCCGGTATCTCATTTAACACCAAGGCTGAAGACCTTAAGTCACCTCTGCTGGGAAGACTTTGCATAGTGATTCAAATAGAACTGATGATTTCTGCCATCTTGAGATAATCAAAGCACTTGGGTCATAGTTCTATTATGGTATTTATACAATTTTATCACATATGATTGTTACTTGCCTTTTTGTCCTGCTAGAGTGAAAACACCTTTAGATTGGGCACCCTATCTTTTTTTTTTTCAATTACAGTTGACTTAATTGCCTTCCTTTCCCGTTACATGTCACAGAGCCTGCTCTCCAACAAATAAGGCCCTTAAAAATGTTTGTGGAATGGTAGAGTTACTAGCCTTCATAGTACTTCGGGGATAGCAGCACAATGTTCATTGCATAACCTCAATAAGGATAGTCCAAAAAGTATATTTCATCAGCCAATCTGGGCATATTATATTTTGACTGTAGAAATATGAAGCTGTGCAAAATTTAAGAATATTTGTATATTTAACCTAGTTGCTAGAGCAATCCCTGAAGCCTCCTCATTTATTTTAGGTATTAGGTATTTGATTGACTGGAGCCAGCAGGAACTCATTTTGGAGGACACTGCATAACTAGATCTCATTCTGGTGCAGTGCACAATATTACTATCCACAAAGTACTTTTGATTTACCAGGAAATCTTTTGACAAAGCTCTTCTCTTTTCAGAGAGGTGTGGGTGGTGCGGGACAGAGAAGCAAAAAAAGAGACGCTCCAAATAAAGCAGTGAAGTTCTGTGCTATTATAATGCGATCTGATTAGATAAAGAGGATTTGCTCTTTATATTTACTTTCACAGAAATTAATTCTACAAATCTTTGCAAAAAGGAGTGTTCTAGGGGCAAAAGAAACATGTGACATTTTTCTAGAGGCGAACTCTATGAACAAATTTAGACTTTGCTAAAATAAGTAGTGTGATCCAATCTTAACAGGCTTTTAAAAATCAGCAAGGGAAATATATTTTGTTAGTTTAACATGGTTGTCAGAGCCCAATCTCGATACATGAGTTACTTGGGCACGTGGCATGTGTTTTGAAAAATCATCCTCCTTTGGGACTTGTACTCTTAAGATATTTGTTCAGAGATGTTCAAGCTGTCAGTTACAAGATGCTTGAGCTAGAAACAGGCAAGTCTGGGTAAAATGCAGTTGTTATGCAGTCTTTCTCTGTACGTTTGACAGTTGTGGTCTAATAAATAGGCGTGATCTCTTTCAAGTCATTTTTACCATCTGTTGCTTCAGCTCATTTTAGGGTTTGCAGTTGTGTTGTTTCTCTTAGGACCGATCTGAGAATACAATGTCAAGCTTAATATAGATTTGTAAGCAGGCTTTTTTTTTACTTCACCCCTGCCTGCCATAACTTAACCATATGTACTTGTCCAAAGAAGGCTACCCAATATTTTATACATTCGACCACAAGTTGCCTGCCCTAAAGCTACATCCTCTTTGTCCCTTGAACCTGCCATGTAATGAGCATTTAGTAAGGAATTCACCTATTCTAGAGCAATTATTTAATAAGGATTTTAGAATTATTATAAAAACTAAGGATAATTCCAGTACATAATTTTTTTTTCCGGGCAAAATCCATTAGTTGTGATCAAGAATTCTTTAGTATTAAAGGCCAAGCATTCATAATAAATACACTTGGTGGTAAGTTTGCTCTAGGGGAATAATGAAGCCTCTAGTTCCTCAACAGAATAATTTATCTCTGAGTTAGAGTATTTGAACACCACTATAGGTATAAGTCAATTGAATCTTTTTGTTAAATTTAAGACTCTTTTCTTGGGACTATAAACTCTTATTTGTTATGGCACTTATTTATGGATTTGCACAGTCTGTGATAGGTTAATCTTTATTATTCAAATCACTCTCTTTATAAGAAGTACTGTTGTGCTGTAGTCTAAATGGTTATGTAAGTTATGCAGTTTAACAGCAAAATTAGCATTAACTCTCTCAGCTTATGAATAACGTTCTTTTAATAACAGTATATTTAGACACAGATAGTCAGGAAGGAGTTTAAGTTATTGTTCAAGTTTCTTTTATTGAACAGAATAAGAATAAAATGCTGTTTAAAAATTCAATAAAAATCTTATAAAATATACTCAATCTATAATGTAAACTTTATGTGTATGGTATTCTTGGGACTATACAATAAAGGTAGTGACAGGTAAACAATAAAACAAAAATAAATCAATTTACCAAACCCAGAAAAGTGAAAGCATTTGCTGAAACACAACTCCACAAAGAAATGTGAAGTGCTGACAGAACTGTTATATAACCTTCAATTTATTTTAATAACATTGGAAGGGCAGATGTCATAGCTGTTCCTGGAAATCTTTTTGAGGTTTCCAGGATGTGTTCCCATTAATTTTCTTTTTTAAAGCACCTACTATATTGTGCAACCTGTAACCAGCATTGACTAATTTATATTGTTTCCTCTCCAGGCTGACTCAGGTTTAGTTCTCCTAAAAGAGGTTCAACTGAGCAACATGTAGGAGTCATATGCAAAGAAGCTTCTTGATGCAGGACAGAGCACAGCCTCAGGAAGGTCACATGGGTCAAGCTGATTACCTCCTCCAGCTCTGGCAGGCAGAGGGCTCAGCTGGGTTACCCAAGTTCACAAGGAGCTATTGACATTCAGCTGCAGCTCTCACTCATTACTGATCAGCAGGGGACTGTCTGGGCCTCAGGTTAACTCTTCCGTGCCCTGTTTTATGACTGCAGTGAAGCCAAAAAAGAAGCTATAAGTTAACAGCCTCAGCTTATTCTTGTTTCTTATTCAAGAAATGAACCTTTTACACCAATATCTAATAAACCTCTTACAAAGAGAAGCAATGATCCACTTAATCAGTTTAAAGGTGCTAGATAAAACACAAGCAAATATTTTTGTCCCATATTCATTGATTATATAGTAAATGTTTACTTCTAGGTAGGGTGGGAGTGAGATATGTTTTATTTTTCCATCAAGAATTCTCACTTTGTTGTAAATAAAAAAGGCTCCATATTGTTTTCAAAAAGACAATAGCAGCATTTGTAGTTCTTCACTTGAAAGTGTATGTCCCCTGAGTTGCTGGTGTAAGAGTAACCTCAGGGAAAAACATAACAACTCATCCTCTGAGCAGTTTTAGGGAAATTTGGAAACTCCATTAGGTTACAGACACAGCTCTTAAAGATAAGCTAGTTCCTTTAGGCTTTGATCTGCTGACATATTATGATCTAGCAGTGACATAACCTCTCTACTTCCATGAACTTATCTGTAAATCAAGAATAATAGTTAAACATGAAACATGGCTTTCTGGTAGAAAAGGGAAGACTGACTCACTGCTAAATCCAAAGGCATCTAAATCATCTTTATTATCACCAGCTCTTCATTCTCCAATATTCTACAGGCCCTGGAACATACATTATGCTGAATCTTTGGTGCCTCTCTCTTGCGCTCTCTCTCTCTCTCTCTCTCTCTCTCTCTCTCTCTCTCTCTCTCTCTCTCTCTCTCTCTCTCAGTAATTAGTCTTGGTTGAGGATCTATACACAATTTTCATTCAGCTACTATGTTTAACAAACAAAGATTAAGGTTTCTTTAAAGGCCAAGCACTTGTAAAACCAAAGCCCTACCCTTAAGGAGCTTAGAGTTTAGCCATCAAGGTACAAAACAATATGGTAAAATCTAGAAAATTCAAATCAATGATTCAGTCTCTAGGTGGATTTGGTGAGCTAGGAGTTACCCAATTTGATTTCTGACTCTGTCAGATGACCTAGATAATTGCCAAATCTACACTTAACTCGAGGAAACAAAAAGACTACTTAGGTAGATTCTTTCAACCATGACTTTAATCACAAATTCAAACAGAAATTCCCAGGTCTACTTCTTCCTGTAACATTTGACTTTGTTGACTGTTCTATTGGGAGGTTCTAGAAGCTGTGTCAGTGCATTAATTTAATGTGAATGAAATGAATTGGATAATGCTAGTCCCAAATGATTATTAACTCTCTATCTTTCTCTCATCTCACTCGTTCACTTGATGATTTCAATCACCCTGTGGCTTTAACCATTTTCCAGATTTTTAACACTAACACTCAGCACTTCCTCGAACTCCAGCTCTATTTTCCCATTTGTCTGCTCTGCATTTTTCCTAGTATATTCCACCTGCATTTTTAGCTGAAATATAGTAACATCTTTCTCCAAACAAGCTGCTTCTTATGACTTCCTTTTCATTATATAGATATATCATCCGCCTAGTTAATGAGGCTTTTAACTTCAGAATCATCTTTGATTTCTCCCTCTACTTGACCCACACAATTTCTCTCCCATCAATATCTTACCAGTCCTAGTTTCAGACTTTCCTTAATTTATTTTAAATACAGTTGTTATCAGATCGACCTTAAAACAAAACTATAATTTTCTCACTCTTCTGTCGCACCCTCAGGGACCACAAGGTAAATAAGTTCCAAGCTCCTAAAAGTTGCATTTAAACTTTTACCATTTGGCACCAATTTGCCTTTTATCAGCCTTATCACTAATGATACCCTATGTTGTCTTTATAACAATCCCTCAAAGTTATTCCATTCCCGAATATGCTCCTTGTAGTACTGCCTCCCCCCATCTACATTTGCCTTCTCTGTCATTAATATTTGACAGTTCTTCAAGATCTAGTTCAGATGTCCATGTCCATGAAGGTGTCACTGATTCATCTTACAAGTAAACTGTCTTCTGACATGGCTTTTAAGTTCTACTTTTCTTAAGACGCTTAACACTTACTATCGGGACTATAACTATTTTTGAATTTACCTTATTTCTCAGTTCTATGAAGATAGAGGAGATTGTGTCTTGAATCATCCTTAGCCCTTAGCACAATGTGTTATAGATAGTAGGTGATAATGATTTTTTTGTGTGTGAAAACAACATAAATAAAATAGAATAAAGGCTACTTTTTCTGAATAGTTTGAAATATTTAACATTTTTGAATATCAAAACTGAAATAAAATCCATTTTAGTTCATCATTTTTTGTATTCAAATTTCCTCAAAAGGGCAGAGAAAATCCAATTTTTTTTTTGACCTGTAGAGTTAAGGACAACAGATGGCTTCTAAATGAGAATTAAAATTTAAATGTGAGGAGTTAATAACATCAAGAGTGAATATCCCATTGGGTTATAAATAGAATGGGAAAAATCAGATAGTGTAATCAACCATTCTCATTTGACTCTCAGTTAATAACTTGTAGTAATAAATTTCTCAGAAATAGTAACAGTAATGTCCAAGCAGGACTTTCCATGATCAGATCTAAGCAAGAAATTAAGAGAAAAATAAAATGCAAAAAGTAGGTTTTGGAAAATATAGACGATGTATTATCATAATATGGTGGGACAATTAATAAAGTAAATATTGCTGTGTCAAACTCTAAAAGAAAAATGGGCCTTATATATTTATATATGAAAAAGAAAGACTAATTTGTGTGGCTTATGGTAGAGGGTATGAGAAGGCATAGAGTTATTGAAGAGGATGCAAAACTACCTTTTTGAAAAGAGACAGTGACAAATTGAGCATTATGGTAAAATTACCATTGTGAAAAGTACTATAGAAATACCTATCACAAAAATGTGCATTTCTCATATCTGAAAAAAAGAAAATAAAATTGTATTTTGTCTAATATCTGCTTTTAATCCTTAGGGTTCAGTCTTAGGTCATTAGAAATGGAGTCATTTTCTACCAGTGTTTGTGACATAAAATTGTGGTATTTCTAGTGGGTGTTTTCCCTCTTCTGATAGTTAACTTTTTATTATTGCTCTTATTTAGAAATGAAGAATTCCTATTCAGAATTATTACAGCATATAGGTATGAGATTGTGGCACTTATCATGATTCCGACATACAGCTTCCCCATGATATCACCGAATCATTGTTTGCAGTGTTTGGTTATGCTATCTCCCCTATTTTTTTTTTAATCTGCAAACTGGCCCATGCTTTTACTCAACAGGGGTGACCTCAGAGGAAGCTGATCTGTCTGCCCTCTGGCTTCCCAGAAGATCATAATTATGCTACAATCAAATTGTGCTTCAAGGTAACTTGAAGTCATCACTTTCCAGACTGCTTTAGTCATCTCAGTGTAGATAAATGCACCATTATGTTACATCTTGAAAATTTGGCATCACCCATTCTTCCTACATCTTCATTTCAGTTCAGTGGAGTTACAGTAAGCATTGCTTCAATGATGGTATGTAGGAGACTTAATATTAAATCACCTATGAGCAATCTGTTTTAACAAGCTCTCCCGGTGATTTTGAAACATGCTAAATTCGAGAGCAGCTAGTTTAGGTAATTAATAATAACCGCTGGAGCAGCCAATCTCCAAATCTGAATTCCTTAACACAATAAAGACTTATTTCTTGCTCACATCACTTCCAATGTGGGGCAGATAGGCTCCTTCTATCTTATAGCTAAGACAACTTGAACACCTGGCTTCCAAGTAGCTGAGAAAGGAAGAGAGCTCCAAAGGATTACTTGTAAGACTTTATGGGCCAGGCTTGAGAAAGGCTTACATCACATCTGCCCACACCCCATCTGCTAGAATCTAGTCACATAATTGCAACATCCTTCAAGGAAGGCTGGGAAATGTAGACAGCACTTGGTTATTTGTGAGAGCTAACTGTGGACTACAAAGAGGATTGGAAACACATTATATTACTTCTGTCACACAAAGAAGTTGTTCTGATTTTTTGTTTTATTAAATTTTATAGCATCCATGGACCCCAGTACTGAACTATTCATTGTCTTGAAAGTCATCTTCCTGCTTGCTTTGACCCTTCCATTAGCATAGAGTCTCTTCATTCTTTCTGGAGCTTTCCATCTGAATCAGTCTGTGGCCAGGTTATAGCCAGATAAGACATAGACAGAGCCAGAGACACACATACACAAAGAGATACAAACAAACAAACAAACAAAAGACAGGATTGGTTCAAACTCCACTGAAGGGTAGAAATGAAAGATTTCTATCTTCCAAACCATACTTTTTCTACCCTTGATCTTATTTCCCCAGAGACATCCACATTGAACCACATGTATTTCTTCTGGTTTTTCATTCCATAACTCTCAGTGAGGAGTCATAAACACCAACCTCATAGAGCCAGGCAAGTAAACAGAGCAAAGCACAAGTAACATAGCTGAGGGACTGGAGTGTGGCCAGCGGACTAGCACAGGCTCCATGTAAGGGAAGGCTGTTTGCCAGCTCTGGCCAATTGCTTCCATGTAGGACTGCAACCCCAGTATTGCTAGATCGTTCTTCCCCTCTGTTTTCTAACAAAATCAGATAGCTGAATGTTTTGGTTAAGTTTATTTATTTTCACAAACATTGTACAGGAGATTTTATATATATATATAACTTAGCAGAGTTGGTTTATAGGGTCACAGACTTACAACCCCTGTACTAAACTGTACATTCATACTTCTATCTTTAATTATTTAACAATTATAAACCCCAAAATTTACAACTTAAAATATCTATTTTTTCATGTGTCAGCTGATGAATTTACTAACTTATGGTCCCTCTTTACTTCCAGTTGATTTCTATCTCCCTTAAATTTTTATTAGTCTTGTTATTAGTAAACTGTTTTTTCTATTCATCAAGGTTGACATTCATTAACTCCTTATGTCCCATTTTAAAGACAAGAAAATTAATGCCTCTTTACCTCTTTTCTCCTCTTTCTCCCCTATACTTCCCTAGCTCTGTTAGCTGTGTCATTATTTTTACATTGACCAAATTCATATTATTTGAATTCTGTATTACTATTATAATTAATTAAATATTTAATGCTTTATCCATAATTTATATTCTAAAATTTAGAAGCAGTAAATGTTTATAATATTACAATTATAGTAATTATTAATAATTATATGACCAAGTAGAATGATGTGATCTTATATTACTAAACCTGGGCTTCTTGACAAATGATGCTCCAAGAGTGAAGGTCAAGTGGATCTCTTTCCTTGCACTCCAGAGGCAACTCAAAATCATCCCACATCGCACTTTTCTTCATGTTTGGGTCAATTTCTTACACAGGTCTTTGGTCTTTCATGAGTTTCTTATTTTCCTTTATGTTTTCTTATTGAAAGAAGGAGCTTAAGCCTTCGTTTTAGCACCATGATAATCCTGCCTTTTAACTACACTATGTACCACAGCTAATCCATTTGTTCTTGCAAACATTGTGGTTCAAACCCTCTATATTCATGTTCCAATTCTGACCAGTTTTCTTCATACATTTTTCTTCACATAGATTCTACTCTGAAGAATTTTTTTTCACAGCATGTTTGCATTGGGTACACTATTTCTTGGATCCCATGACTTTTCTTTCTTCAATTCTGTTTTTTTGTTGTTGTTGCTTTGAAAAGAAACTACAATTACTTTTTTTTTTTTTTAGATAGAATGAAGGTAACTCATCACATATTTTTAAATGTCTTTATTTTATACCATACATTTTTTATTTGTCCTCAGACTGAGAGCTTTAAAGGATATATCTAGTTCTTTTATCCTGTACCCAGTTAACACTTGGATATTTGCTTCTCGTCCATCTCCTCTGCATTCTCCCTATTTTTTTCCACTTTATTTCTCTCCTTTTATTTTTTCTGTTCTCTCTTTTTTTTTTTTTTTTGAGAGTTTCTCTTGGTTAGGGTTATTGGACCTCTAGATTAAGTCTCCATTTCTCTTAATTTTTCTTGTATGTGTATGTAATTAAACAAGGAGGCCATTAGACTGAGGTGTTTCTAACATTTTGGGAGCCTATGTAAACAAACTATAACCTGAGCCAGTGTCAATGTACTTGAATTCAAGACTATAAAACTTAAGAGCAACTAATCACAAACAGCCAATTAGGCTTTCCAAATAAGGCAACCACTTAAATTATAACCAATCAAATAATTTTTCTGCTTTGCTTCTGCACTTCTTTATAAAAGCCATTTCCCTAGATTTTGTCAGAAGAGAGCTCTTAACCACTTTCAGTCTGGTGCTGCCAGATTTGAATCTATGTATGGTCAAATAAACTCTTGTAAATTTTCACGTGCCTCAGTTTACCTTTTAATGTAGATCTCCAATCTCTGGGGCTTTGGCACTATGTACAGGATTAAGATTATTTTGACTCATATTCTAGCACCTTAATGAATTTTTAAACATTTGGCAATAGTGTATCTAATTTCCAAAAACTCTCATTTTCTAACTGTTCCTTTTCCATAGTAATCTCTTTTAGAGTGTGTCAGTTTTCATGTGGACAACATATTCTTGAATGTTTCTGAAGAGACTAATTACAATTCTGTTCATTGAGTTATTTGTTTTCTCTTGGGATCACTTATTCTGTTTGTTGATCTTAGTCCTTTTTTTTTTTTTTTCTGGTTTTCCTCAAATGAGTGGTGTTCTTTGGTTGTTCACTTGATATTGTGAGTAAAAGATTCAATTAATAAATACAAATAATAAGGGTGGGTTTTTGTTTTGTTTTTGTTTTTGTTTTTGTTTTCTGCCAGGAACTATATGGATAAAAAGCAAATGTACTTTACATTGTAGAGGAGAAGTATAGGCAGGCAAACCTCTCCTTTCCACTCCTGGAAAAAAGTAATGATCTTGAGGCTTTGCCTTAGGGTATTAACTCCCACTACATCCCTTAGTTCTCTCTTGTCAGAGAGTTAGTTTCTTTAGAAAACATTGCCCTGACAACTGTCTTTTGATTGTCATATGACTCTATGATCTCAGATTTATTTCTCAACCTCCTTGTACTCTATTCCACATATTAGAAATTTTATTTCTTAGGTTTCCTTGGCAATTGGCTAGGTTCAGTCAATGGGAGGAATAGGTAAGAGGCTGGAGAGTGGAAAGAAGAAAGAAGTTAGGGTATTTCTCTCTGTCTATGTGTCCAAACAGCAGCAGCAGCTAAGGCAGCATTTCAGGAATTGGCAGTGTCTCCTCCATCCAATCCATCCTTTCTTATGTGGACTCAGCTTCTCATTGGGCAGAACTGCCACTGTTTTAACTTCTGCTAGACCACTATAGCTTTGGGTTCTGATGACACCACCTCGTTTTTAGGTATCTCTAGACCTAAAATACAAGCTTACTGCTATTGGTAATCCTTGGGTTGCATCACGATCTCAAGCTCTTGGACATTCACAATTCTTCCTATCATTGGGATAACTCATTCCTTGTAGTGATTGATTTCTGTTGGTTTGAAAGACCTATAAAGGTTTTGGTTTTTTTTTTTTTTCTTTTTCTTTTTCTTCTTTTTTTCTTTTCTTTTCTTTTTTTTTTTTTCTGATTAGACACTGACACAATTCCACAGCTCATTCTTTTTTTCTAGTTTGCTGATTCTTAGCTTAGAATTTCTCTATATCTTCACCTAGAGGAAGGCCCTCCCTGAATTACAGCATTCTTCAGTAAGTATCCATTCCGTTGAGTGTGTGGCCACCTCCATTCGAGTGCTGTACATTTATGTAGCCCCATCTACTTTCATTGTCTTCTTAGCCTACCCCTCTTATCCTACATCATTTCCTCTACACTGTTGTTACCAATTTATTCTCTTTGGAACACCCTGTCATTTTCGTAGCATTTCTGAAGAAAAAAAGGATGAATATGTAAACGGAGTTTATTACCTACTTACAGAAAATTTTGGTCAGCTAATTTTGAAGGCTTTTTTGTCTTTAGGAAACTAGAAACTTTACAATTTTTTGAGACTGATTTTATTTTACAGTTATTTATGTTAAAAACATTATTTAATATATTGGTTATTTCTGTCTTAAAGGCTAGAGGCTAATTATTTTGAAATAGGCAACATTAGAGAAGAATTTGGGCGAGCAATTTCTGTACTACCCTTTCATCCATATAAGTTACATCCTTAGATCACAGGCTCCTCCTATTCGACGTTTCTGTGTGTTGGAGTTTGCCTCTGTAGATGTTACACGGCTTAATCGGTTATTCTGCAAGCACACCAAAACTATTCGATTTGCTAATTTGGTCCTGCAGTGATTTGAGTATGTCCCTTTCATTTAGCCATTCTGCTATGACACAAACATAATTATAATGTAATAAGAAAAGAAATTTCCACTACAGATTTTCTTTAGTTCTGGTTATATTGAATAGAAAACGTCAATCCATTTGGTCCATTTGGGAAAGTGGAGAAAATTATATAACAGCTGGATAAGGTGTAGATTCAATCATTCCTAATAATTTTATAGTAACTGGAAAATGGTCTAAATTTTTGGAATTGAATGTGTTTACTATAAACACACTGAGAAACTGACTTTTCTCATTATAGTGTATTTTGAATATCTGTTAAAATCATAACATAAAGATATTTTAACTAGTTTCTATTTAAGAAAATACTTGGCTAAAAACCTATGTGGAATGGACAATTATTAGGGTATATGCTCAATTGACCCTGATCCTCTTTCTCTGAGAAATTTACTCTTAGATGTCTCTAGCTACCTTTTGAAAAAAATATATATTTTAAAAGAACTATTGATCAGTCCAGAGTGGATAGCTGACCACTCTGAGCCGATATGATTTTTTTCTACAAGAAACTGAGAGTCACCTCGTCTCTAAACATGGCTAGAGAGGTGCAACATGTAAACTATCCCTGGAAGAATTACCCATTTCCCACCATGTGGAAAGAGAAACAGGGGAACGACAAAGAGGAATGAAAACCAGCACAGAGAACCAGAGATAAGATACACATGCAGCACAGAGACAGACAGACAGACTATCTGGTTTATTATTGATTCTAATTTCTTTAGAAGGGTGGTGTTTGTGAGACTCACTTGACTTCTTGCAATAATTTTTTTTTTTTTTTTTACTTAAGCTAGATTGAGCTGGTCTGCTACTTGCAACCAAAATAGACTAAAATAAAACAGCATACAACAGAACAGGGAGACTCTCACTGCCAAGTACATGAATAAAAGAAATGCAGAGACTGCTGGGTTTACATCTATGTAAAGAGAACAAATTGGCTGTGCTTATTAACTCCTTTACTCTGATTCTAAGTTGGCTTCCAGTAATTTTTTCTTTATTAATACATAAGAACTGAATTTTCAACAATTTATGTAATAAGTCTTCAGTAAGCATCTAATTCCTGAGCTTACATAAAATATAACATAAACTTATAAGACTTTAACCAAATATAGAAGATTTACTATATTTGGTTAAAGTCTTATAAGTTTATGTTATATTTTATGTAACATAAATAAGTTTGATAAAAACAGGGAGTTTTGATAAATAATTCTGAATAAACTTTGTAGAATCTAGCATAATGTCTGGTAAATAATAAAGATGTGAATTAAATGTTAGCTCATGCTCCTTTTTCTTCTTAAATTAGAATGTTTTTCATTGATCGATGACTTCATTTACTCAGGAAACAATTGAATACCAAGAACCACACCAAGCCCTGGGACTATAGAAGCCTCCACAACAACCTCAGAGAGGAATCCAGTTAGAACTGTAGAGGAGACACATTGAGACAGATATTTTCAATACAACCCACTAAGGACTGTAATAGATGGATGAATAGAAATTTAAGTTTACAGGAACACAGTGGAGGAGCAACTGCTTGACTATGAGGGCAATGGTGGCAAATTTGCCAGTTCTGCCTTAGAGAAGTCCTTTATATTCTACATCTCCCAATTTATTATTTGTAAAATGAGGTAGTAAAATTTTTTCTTTGGTTTTTACCATGATTAAAAGAGAGAATAAAAAATTATTACTCCAGGAGTACTAATACTACCTGGAGAAGTTGAGGAAAAGCCACAACTGCAATGGCATACTTAAACTGGGTAAAAAGAAAATGTTTAGTTAGTGGTTTAAGTTTTCCCAGGGAAGAATACATAATACATACATACATACATCTCCTTCCCCAGTTCCTGGGCAAAGTGTCTTCAGACGGTGGAGAAGAGTTTTGTATAGCTCAGTACAGAAAGTATTGAAAAGAAGTGGTTGAAGAAACAAGTTGGGGCTCAGTTAGAAAGGGCCATCTGTGTAGATGAGCTTTTATTTTATAAGTATTAAGAAGCCAACAAAGGTTTTAAAGCACAAACATGACCATGTGGGGGAAGAAAAGTGTTTTTCTCTACTTATCTTAGGTTCATTGGCTGAGGTCTAGTAAATAAGACTAATAAAAGGCAGATTAAGAAGGTAAAAACAAACAAATTTATTAACATGTGTATTATGCATACTTCTGGGAGCACCCAGTGATGAGAAACTCAAAAGGATGGTTAGAACTTGGGTTTATATGGCATCTTAACAAAAGAACAATAAATTTTTAGAAAAATAATAAGACAATGCAAAGGACTTTGTGTGTCTAGGAGCACGAATTGTGAAAAGGTAAATACATGAGGGCATTAATGGAAGATAAGTTCCGGTTAGTGAAATTTGTCACATTGTTTTCTCTAGTGCCATCTCTGGACTGATAAGGGTCTAGAGTTGTTTCTTATGGTTAACTTTTGTCCTTCCTGGTAGAGAGGAAAGGGGAAACATCTTTACAAATTTGTGTTTTGTTTTTAAGCGAATAAAGGAAGACAGAGGGCTTTTCTTGTATCTTTTTTTTTGTTTTTTTCTTCATTTGTCTTCAGCTCAAAATAACCTTTATGCCAAAGTGGCATATTTTGCAGTGGCATGTTTTACTTCTCTTCAACAATCAGATTTGTTTTGAGAAAGATAAACTGTAGGGGAAAACACCAGAAAGGAAAAGGGAAAAAGTTGAAACTAGAATTCTCTTAAGATAATAAGGCATCCATGCTGTTTGTTTCTTAGGGACCATTCATTCTTAAGACTCAAAATAATGATTGCTAGAGAAAAATACTACCTTACCAAAAGCGCTTATGGGTTTAAAGATCATCCTGAAGACAAAGAAGCAGAAACTTGTGGGCTAAAATGTAAAGTAAGGAAGAAAATTATCAAGTATTTTTATTTGCAGAAAAAATTAAAAATGCAAATAGATAAAACAGCTCAGTAAATGAAATTGTTTAAGACTGGTTGAATGGATTCATTGATGGTTGCTTGGTGGAGCTCAGGGCTTAATGCTATTTAACCAACTTGAGCAATATGAATTGTCCTATTACACCACCACTTTTTATATCCCCAAAGTTTCTTCCTACTTGTTGTAATAAATTTTATTCATATGCTTAACTTGGGTAATAGCTATAAAGCCATGAACCATGTAATCCAGTCTCAGAATGTACCATAGTTAAAGAAAAACTCAGAAATCAGAAAGTTATTTCAAAGTAATTAAACTTTTTTACTTCTATTTCTAGAATGCCACAAGAGAATATAGGTACACAGCATTACCTCTTAAAGCCTTATCTGTTCTAGTTTCACACACTGCAGTTGCTCCCATGCTTCTCACTTCTAAAATCCCCTGAGAGTTCCTTTCCCTGACCCAGACTGAGCACTGTTTTGTTTGTTTTTTATTCCCATTACTTTCCTTTTGAATTTATATCACAGCGGTTCAGAAAAAACAATGTGGTGAAAGAGGATTCTCATCAGATGGCAAAAGATGGGAAGAAACTAAGAGCAAATGGCAAATTCTCTTTAACAAGCAGGTAGGGAATATCTGAGACCATTCATATATGAGTGATTTATCTCTATTAGCAAATTAAACCAGTGTGAATGGAGTGAGAAAAGAGTTTACTAGAGAAGAGGGACAGGGTAGGTACAAGATAAATTGGTATATATATATATCTGATCTTTGGTCTGATAACCTATGCCATAATCTAGTTTTCACACTGGCTTAAGAATGAGGTATTTATTACATTTTCTCCTAGTTATTTGAGTCAGCTGTAATTTTACTTTTCTTAAATCTTTCGATGGAGCAATGGGGAAGGAGAAGTTATAAGTAAAGTAATAATAAATAATAGTTTATATTTACTGAGTGCTTATTAAAGGCCAGGATCTTTAAAAATATACTTATTTAATTCTCATAGATATCTCTAAGATACATAAGGAAATGAGCTTTAGAAAGTTTAAATCACTTGCTTAAGTTGGTGGAGTCAGAATTTAAACCCAGTCATTTTTAGTGTAGAGTACGTAATTTAACAATTGGATCAAGAATGTGCTATAACTTTTTCTTCCATATTCAGTCCGTAGAAAAGATGGAAGAGAGAGTAAAAGACTTTATAAAACACATTAAATTCCAATTATTGATTTACCTCATAATACTTCCTCTGAATTGTTAGCTTTTATAAAAATAAGACCAAAATTCTTATGAATGTGAAAGTTGACTAATCTTAGAGAGAAAGACCTTTATTAATAGCTAATAGAATTAACTAGAAATAATAATATTTATGGGAGAAAATGAAAATAAAAATTATTTTTTAGATAAACAAACATTTTTTGAACACCAATTGTGCCCTGCAGTTTGGAAGTTTCTCTTCCTTGTTCTTGAATTTAAGATGTAGTTGCAAACACATGATTAACACCTGTGAAACATATAAATTGGTGAAATACGATTAGTATAGGTGATATGTGCTATATTTTAAATAAAAGTGAGTAGTTAGAAGACTTCCCAAAGGAAATGGGCTCTGCATTGGTATTTTATAGGTTGATAAGATTTACTTAGTAGAAGAGTTGGGAATTTAATTTAGAAAGTTGAAACAATTTAAATTATACAATATTAAGTTTAGGGAAACATTGAATGTTTTTGTACGCTGGATTAGACTCCTTAAAACTGAAAAAGCATTTTATAAAATTTTAGCAAACGATAATATTTTAAGTCTTTTCACCAGTTTTGGCTAAACGCTAAACAGCATAATCCTGCATGATGAATGGTTTGATGACACATTATCCCAAGTGAATTAAGCATTATAAGTGGAGACAACTGACTCCCAAAAAAGCTTTTGAAACAAAACAAAGGTCCATATCAAATGTTTGGTTTTACTCCAAAAAATCCTCAGAGTCTGGTTAAAGGAAAGTCTTTTAAACATGTTTCTTAGGATAATATCCCAGGTTTTAGGACTCTTGCAAGTCACTTGGAGAAAGGTTATCACGATAAAAACATCATCTTTAGGAATTTTTGATCAAGTATTAATTCGCTCTTACAAATATAAACTTATCCCTTGGTGGTAGAATATTAACTTGATCATCATATGTAGTTTTCACTAGTCAATATATTACACTGGAAGTCACATGCAATTCACAATGTATGGTTTGACATAGTCTTTAATGAAACATCGGTTCATTATTAGGCAACGACTATGTGTATGGACACATTTTTTTGTTATTTTATAAAATGAAAGTCTAAATCTTGGAAAATACTTTTTCATTTAGAGGAGAAAATTAGATCTTACTAAAGCTGAGATATATACCCATTAGTTCTACTGTGGTATAATTTGAGAAGAAGACAGAATACATTCTCAGTATTTATTCTGCCATTCTGTATTTGCATACTTGCAATATTTTGCATGGTACCTGTTACTTTGCAGAGGAGAAAAGGGGCAAAGGTGATAACACTTTAATGATATTAGGTTACATTATTTTTGATACAGTACACATGGGATGAAATATATAATCTTATTAGAGCTAATTGAAATTACATGCCAAAAATGAAAATATAGTTTATTGTCTTCATTTATCCAAGTCCCATTTAATATAAAAAATATTTCACAATTAACTTGATTAGTTATATATTCTATGTTGTGTCTAGTGGACATCGAATGGTGTAGTATATATTAAAATGTTCTGTGAATTAAAAAGCATTCTAAAATTTAAGTTTATTTTCAAAGAAAAATGTGGTATATATCTAATAATTTTTATTGCAAACCTCCATTTGTCTATTTTGTTAATGAATGATTTCAAATTATTGTCTTTGTCAAATGTATTAGTACGGCAACTTTCAGAATAAAAATATGAAATAAAGTAAAATAGACCTAACATTAAAATACTTTATTTTTTTCCTTTAAATAATTTTAAAAGAAAGGTAGAGGTAGTTAAAACTTCAGCCAAAAATTATTTAAAATGCATTTTATACTTATTTAAAGATAAAACCTTAAGGTAATTAATGCCTTATTTGGTCTCTGCAAATACATGGAACACAGTGCTAGGAAACTGTTGGCACTCGATTCTTAATGTCATCACTTTTCACATCCAACCTCTAAAGAATATAATCACTTCTAACCACAAATGAGAAAATGACTCTAAGGAGCTAAGTTATGACTATACCATACAAACAATAAAATTGACACTTTGGACCTCAGATGGAGACAAGCACACTTTTATTGCTCTGAGATATGTCAAGTCCTTATTAACCCAGCTTAGATTTAAAAGTGTTCTTTTTCCAAACACACTTAGGTTTGCCAGATTCCATGACCCATATATCTTTAACTTGGCAGAGAAGCCTATTGGTCTTTCTCTTGCTCCACATTCACCCATGGGTTTCTCCCAGTTCCACACTCTGGTAGAAGTCTTGCTGGCAGGGCATCCTGACCTTGGTGACCTCATCCTGACATCCTGACCTTGGTGACCTGGCCTCTTGGTTCAGGAACTTTTGACCTTTAGATCGTAATCTTTCAGGATAGCTATAAGGCACTCCATGTTTGAATTCTGATACCTGCCAATTTTACAACCACCAGGTGAAGGTCACAGTGCTCCAGGTGGGCAGTATTTTTGCTTGACTAATAACACTCCAGCAGCACCATCTTCTAAAAGGAAGAACAGCTTTAATAGTCTGAATGCAACTTCTGACTATTCGAAATTCTTCACTTACAGAAACTTCTCCTGTCCTTAAATTCAAGGACTTAGTTAAAGGGGTAAGCAAACCCAGCAGGAAGTCTTCTTTGATGTGCAGGAGCTCACATATGCAAAAGTCTTGATCAGCAAATGCTTGAAAAGTGCTTACTCTTTTCTCCATTGGGATTGGCCATTAACTCACTTTTAGGCATTCTCAAGTAAAGCTGTTTTTCTGGTTGCTTCAACTTCAGTCGATAAGTGGCTTTTCCTCAGCAAGTGTTAATAACACTTCACAAAAAAATTGCCAAAGTGAACTTGTTTAACATTAGCTCATCAGCATCCGTAAGAGACAGCCCTCTGATGTCCACTTGGGGTTCCTGAATTGCTCCAGTTTTTCCTGTTCTCTCTGCCTTCAAATCTCTTCCTGCTTCATAAGATTCTATATTCAACTGTGTAAAAAATCTTCAATACTCACTTTATTTTGTGACTCAAGCACTTTTACTGGGGTCCATGTCCTATCTTTGTGTTCAACATCTCTCAACATTATTTCTCAGCACATTATTTTGTCACCTTCTTAAATATACTTCGGTGTTATTTTTTTGCTTCTGGTATCACTATTTCTGCCTCTAGTTTTTTTTTCTTCCTTCTATGACTTTCATTTGCATTATATCTTTAAATTTTAAAGTCTTCTCCCTCCAGAAACACTTGCTGTGGTTTACTTCTATCTGACCCATCCTTTTCCTATTTATTACATTCTCAACATAGATTCTTAAAATTTTACTCTATGACATTTAAGCTATTTTTAATAATGACAATATCAATTATTATCATTTTCCAAGTCTTATTGCATTCCTTTACATGTCACTTTTTAATCATAGCAACAACCCTTTAATAGAAATTATATTTATTTACTTTATAGAGAAGAAAAATGAATCTTACAGAAATTCCTACTAATTACTGCTAAGATGAGCTGAGTAGTAAATACCAGGGCTGGATGTGAACTTAGATTTGTCTAAGAGCAGAGCACAGCACTTGGCTACTCAAGCACCTAACTCTTATTAAACACTTAGTAGAGATCAGACTCCACAGCTGAGGGCTGGAGACATTAAAGTCCCTGCCTCCCCTCAACGTTATAATTGGAACAAAAAGATAAATGGTAAAATATGTGGAACTACTTGGTAAATAAGGAAGACTCATGAAAGTGACAGAGCTGAAGCTAAAGTGGGAAGAAGGGGCTTGCTCAGCCTACCAGGGATGGGCTAGCTCTACAGGTGGAAGCAGGCAGGAAATACGATGTAGAAACAAGAGTCTTCATGCCAGGGACCCAGGCAGAATTAGTTGGAGACGAGACCTCAGAAGTAGGAAACTCATATCCCAAAAGACTGACGTAAAGGTGTAGGGGGTTGGACTTCATTTTGTGGCATTTGTTTGGCTTTGAAACATGTTCTCTCTCCATGGTTTTCCCTCTTGATTAAATCATGAAGGCATTTAGGACAAGGCCAGTATCATCTCAATTATTTGGGTTCCCACCTGGATGCTCCTCCAGACAGAAATGGATCCATCCATCCACTGGAGGCCTTGAATTCTTTGCTGTTTTTTCTTAGTGTAAACCTGGTACCATCAAGATGCAGTGAGTACCTTTATTCTGGGAAATGTTATATGGTTCCTAAACATATGGAGTCCTATTCCAAAAGAAGTTAAATGGCTGTCATTTAAGCGTGTGGTGCTTATGGAAACTGAATTAAATCTGTGATAAGGAGCAAAAGGAGAGGCACAGTGTCTTTAAGATAGAGAATAAACCTGTAGGAGACAAACAGAAACACACAGTAAAATGTAGAGCTGGGAGGAGAGGGACTAGAGGACATCATAGTCAATACTTATCAGCTTGGCTTTGGTGAGGGGTGGTGTTTTATTACCATTACAATAAGATTATTTCTCTGTGCTAGGTCAGTGTGGAAAATAAAGAACTTCAGGAAGGAGATGATCTAAATTGGAAAGTGGAAAATTAGCAAAAAATCTAGGAGTTAGATCAGTAATTCTGTGAAGGGGAGATTAACATGGGTGTGTTTCTACCTCTGTAATAGAGATATTATCCTTTCTTTGTAATGAGAAGGATCGGTGCTCTTAAAGGTATTTGGGGCCCATGCTATTTTAATTGTGATAAGAGATTTCTTAGTGCTCTGTGTTAAAAGAATCTGGAAAAGATGAAATTGCAGCATTTCAGAAAGTAGCCTGACCATCTACCTTACATGAGGTAAAGGCATCTTAGGTATTCAAGTTTCTGGAAGGCTTGATGTAGAGAATGTGTAATTATCCTCTTTTACTCTAGGGTTTCAAAAGGGTGTTATTTAGTGATCCAAACTTTGTAGGTTAAAAAAAAGTGGAAATCAGTGTCCTAAATCCAAATTCATCCATTTAATATATGGCTTAAAATAAAATACTATGTAGAGTTTCTTTAATGACAAAATCATATACAAAGACTTAAAATCAGTAAATGAAAATATTGAAAGCAAGTGTTTAAAAGATGCTGTAGAGACTGCTTGAATTTGGAATCCCATTCTACTACTCAAAAGTAATGAGACCTTGGAAACCTGATTAATCTCTGGCTTCTGTTTCTTCATCTATAAAAGAGGGTAAACATGACACCTACCTCATGAAGTTCTTGTGAGAATTAAATATGTTACATGCATAAAATATTTGGCACAAGGAAGTTTTTACTAAATGTTAACACTTATTTTATTTTTTTGAGTTTATAATTTTTTTCAAGAGTGTACATATTTACAAAAGAGATGTCATTTGAGTGTATAACACAATTGATTTCAAGATGATTAAGATGATACTTTGATTTTCTTCTCTTTCTTGTCTTACCCTCAATGCAAATCGTATATATATAGGAGGATAAGGGGACCAACCACTACACTATGAGAATTTAATACACACATGCACACACACACACACACACACACACACACACACGTTCTAAAACATTTCTCAATACATGGCACTTTCCTCATCACTCATACTTCCCCTTTACTTACTGAGTTAGGAAAATCTGGAGATGCCCAGGAACCTTTACTTTTAACTTATTACCTGGATAATTCTCATGCACATTAAGTTTGAGAATAAATGTCCTAGAATCTTAAGTAAGATTTAAGTAATGCTGAGTAGCCAAAGTTTTATATACTCTGCTTTGTAACATCTACTTGGAACTTAAATGTGTAAACTCCGAATTTCAATTCTATATAGTAAATTAACTTTTTTTCCTTTATAAATTGGGCTGTATTGGTGGCAAGTAGAATGCAGGTGTCAAAACAAGCAATAAGAAGTGCTTATGGGCTTAATCCTTGAGACCATTCCACCAGTTTGGTTTATACGATTACAATCCAGTGACATAGCCATTTTTCTATTCAAGGCCAAAAAGAAAAGATTCTTGCTATCCAACAGAGTTGAATCCCTGTGCTGAGCTTAATTTCTATGTCTCTGTATGATTTTGTCTCTGGGTCATCTCTTGAAATGCTTCTAAGATAAAATTTGCCTCACGGTGCTCTGGTAGGACCTCCAGCATGAACCTTAGCGCCTCTATAATAGAGCACTCTCTACAGAAGACTTCAGCTTCAGAAGGGCTGCCTTTTATGTGTCTCATAAATATGGTCAACTGCTCCAAGCTCTCTTCTCTGACCTTTGTCTTATTGAGTGGATTTCAATGGTCTCTCACATTTATTTAAGCTAATGATAGGAGCATTAAGCAAAAGTGGAAAAAAGGGACAAATGGATTCATCATGAATATTCGCTGTGCCATGAAAAAAGTCCATATACCAAGATGCTTTTCACAGTGGGTAGCAAATTTATGAAACTCATTGCCTCAAGATATTATGTAGGCTATTATATATAAATAGGTTCAAGAAGGACTATAGCAGGTTAGTAAACAAAATTGGGATGCCAGAGTGGAAGTGGCAGGCTCATCCCTTACTTTCTCAGGAACATTGCTTAGTGCCTCAGAGAGATGCTCAGTTGAGGTGTATTAGTTTCCTGTGGCTACTATAACAAATTACTACAAACTCAGTAACTTAAAATAATAGAAATTTATTCTCTCACAGTACCAGAGGCTAGAAGTCTGAAATCAAAGTGTTTGCAATGCGTACACCTTCCAGGGGCTCTAGGAAAGAATCTATTTCTCTCTCTGCTTCCAGTGCCTGCTCTGGTATTTTAATCTCTGCTTCCATCTTCACATACCTTCTCTGTCTGTTTGTCTGGTAAATGTATATATGACTATATTTATAATCAGAATAAACTGATATCAGGAAATCTTTTCTGATAATCCTTAATTTAATCAGCTTTTGCTGTATAAGGTAATAGTCACTCTTTTGCCATATAAAGTAATATTCACGAGTCCTGGGGATTAGGACATGGACATATCTTCTTGGGAACCTCTACAGTGAGAGATCATCATTCTAAGCACTCTAGGGTTTATTTTGTTCTACTTTTTTCTTCAGAGTCGAAGGACTACTCCAGCCTAATCATTTAATTTCTATCACAGACTACCAACTTTAGCTTTCTGTTCTCATCCTTTCTATTGTCTCCATCACTATTGAGCACTAGTTCTAATGGATATTAATAGTTGTTAAATGACAGTAAGAGTAGCCAAACATGTTTGCAAAATACTGCATTTAAAACACTGTTTAATGGGATATCTCAAAGGCTTATTATGCCAATCCTCTTTGAGAAGTTATGAGAAGATAATCTAGTATGCTCATTTCTTAGACTCTTTAACCACAAACACCCTAACTGGTGTTCCCTAGCATATACTTTGGGAAACCATGCTCTAAAACTAATGCCTATATGAATAACGTTCAAATTTGATGTCCCCCCCACCCCCCAGAGAGAGGGGGTGGGTGGGTGGCAAAAATAGGTCTATGGCTGTCCTTGTCACATCTATAGGTTATAATTTCCTCATAATTATGTTTTTTGACTTAATAAATTCTCTCTGGATTTGAGCAGATTTTCTTTCTTTGGAATTTTACATGCAAGTCAGTAACTTTTCGTACAGCCATCAGCTACTATAATCTAAACATGTACATAGTCCAAGAAAAATTGTATATAAGCATCTGTGATTTTGCTGGCTCACTTTGAGTAGAGAGCCAGAGCTGCTTGATAGAAACCGTTGTGTGCTCACCTTGACTTGTTCAAATCAAGCTGCCAAGTTTCCATCATTTAGAGACTGAGCAGATCATAAAAAGAACACTACTTCTATTTCCCTAACATCTTTTAATTTTTTTCTTGGAGTCAGATAGAAGAGGAATATTATATTATGACAATAGGCTAAAAGGCTTCTAAATCTTTGAATTCTCTATTGTTTTCAAAAGTTTTTTTATAAATGTTCTTAAATTTTGTTTTTCTGGTCATTTTATAACTATTTATTGAATCCTCTGATGAGCCAAGTACTGTGGTAGGTATACGTCAGGGAGAAATACATGATCTCTGGGTAAGACTCTGTACCTGCCTTAATGGCATTCTCAGTTTAGTGGAAGACATGCAGCATGATAAAAAAATAAATAAAGTATATTATGAAACAAATTTAAATTACAGATTGAGAAATATATGCGACCACAGAGGAGAGGAAGATAAACTCTGCTTGGGAAAGTCACATTTACCCTGGGTTTGAAGAATGAATAGAAGTTCATTAACTGTGGAAAAATACAACCTGGGATGGAAAAAACAATCTGTGTTGGGGAACAGAGTCATAGGTGGGTCTAGGGTGCTTAAGGAATGGTGAGAAGCACAGAGTTACCTGATTAGAATGACTAGAGGTAAAATATTTATGGAACTAGAAAGTGGGGAGGGTGAAGAGGCAAACTAGTGTTCTCCTGGGGAGGATTCTGATTGCCCTGCCAAGAAGACATTAAACATTATTGTCCAGGAAATTGGGAGTCTTCAGGGTGTTTTACTCAAAGGAGTGACATGATGAGGTTTTCATTTTAGAAAGAAAATTCTGAAAGTCAGAACACATGGAAGATTTTCTTTAAAGGAGGGAACCTGCTAGATTGCTAATAAAGAAACTTAATGTCTTTCAAAGGTGAAAAGGATCTGAACTTAGGCTCATCTGGGATAAAATTAACAGGGTTTATTGACCATTTGATTGATAGTCTAGTGAACGAAGGAGTGGTCGATGCTGATTCCAAGGCTTCTATCTTGGCCATTTGAATAGATGGTGAAAATAATAAACAGAACAAGTAAGAAGAGTTGCTGCTTTGATATGGATTTGTGGGTGGGAGTGGGCAGAGAAGTACTAGGTTGTAAATAGGGAAGGAGACAATCTAGTCTTCTATGGCAGAGACTATGGGTTGGCTCACTCAGCCTTTATTCTGCCCTTTTCAGTGTGACTTGCTGTCCTATATCCTATACTATAATGAAGAACTGCTAAAAAATTTCATTTCCCAGAATCCCTTGCAGCTTCCCATTATAAGTAAAAGCATGAGGTTTGGAAGGTGTCAAAGGACATCCTGAGGTGGATACTATGCTCCTGTTACTTCAGCTGTTTCCACTGGCAAGCATGGCCTTTGGGTGTTTATTTTTTCAGTGGCAGCTGTAGTAGAGTTTATAATGCCCAGTCATTAGCTTTATAGTGTTAAAAGGCAGTGTCGGATGCAATGATTTTGCCTGCAGAGGTTGTGGAAGCAGTGGCACTGTGGCTCTGAAGTTAGCATCCTCCTGCTTTTTCAATCCTCTGATCATGACAGAGGCAGTGTCTCTTGAAGTAGTTCTAAATTGTTCTGGAAGTCATTCCCAGAAGCTCAGTTTAGGGTCCTTTCCTTCAGTCTTTCCACAAATCTTAAAGCACCAATATTTTCTCTTCTTAACCTGGCTAGCATGGTTTCAGTTATCTACATCTGATCCCTGACAAAATCACTTTCAAATGGAAAAGCATTTTATTAGAGAATTCTTTAAATTTGTTCTCCTTATAAAATAATTAAGTACATTTGACATGCAATTTGACTGCTACTGACAGTGTGGCAATCGTCTTAATTATGAGCTTATGAAGGACTTTACCTTGTCTTAAACACCTTTGACTGCCGAGTGCCTAGAACAGAGCTTTGCACTTGGTGTTATCTGGCAAATTTGTTAGGTTTCATTGCATTTAATTGAATTGACAGAACAATCTGTGCTTCTCCGAATAATACAATTGACAATCTCCCTAACTCTGATAGTTGTTTTATATGATAAATCGTCCATATTGTTAGTATCTAAAAATGCTTTGATCTTAAATTTGTTCAGAATTCTCAAATGCATGCCATCTGGCTTCAGTGACTCATGGAAATTTAATGTCTTGAGTTGTATTTACCACCTGTTGTTTCTCTCTCTATATATGTATATTCTAGTGAATCACATTTGCTTTCAATGAAAAGTAATTCCTTAGTAAAAATTCTACATTTATCCTGTCAGTGATGATGACTGAGGATCGAATGATAGAGAGAAACAATTCAATCTTCCCTGATTCTAAAATGCTGCTATCCCCTCCAGTGAGTATGCAATTGCATTTTGAGTTCTTCAGCAACAATCAGCCAGGAATCACTTTCAACCCTGAGACTATTCTTGTGAAAGAGTGGTTTTTCTCCTATAGATTTTACCTGAATTTGGTTGTCATAATCCCTCTTGCATTGCAGCAGTGTTCATATCTGGTGTTTTATGCCAATATTAATATCTCTTCCATATGTTGTATTTCTCCTTATGAATACTTATGATTTTAATACTTTCCATAGTATGGTGCCTTCAGAAAAGTTTCCCACACCAACTTCCTTTTCCCTTCTATAAAAGAGTTCTCTTTCCTTTGTTTTATCAGACTTGCATGTGGCCCATCATGGTCGCATGCTCCGGCTTGCAATTCTTTGTTCCTAAATAAACCCATTTTTTTTTTTCTGGAGAAATATCTGGCTGACTTTTTGTTTAGGTCAACACTCTTTATTTTTATTTATCATATTTTTTGAAAGTTTCCCACACATTTCTGTATAATAGGCCAACTGGAAGATAGCTACTCTTTCCTATACCTATCAGGATGCTTTTTGTACTAAGCAACAGAAACCCATCTCAAAGTGTATAAAATGTAAGTCGAGTATATTAAAAAGTACTGAAATACAAAGATTTCAGGTGTCGTCAAATAGAGTTCTTGTTCCATTCTTTGTGATTTTCTTGGTTCTGCCTCTTCTGTGTTAGCTTCAATTTTAGGCTATCTACATAGTTGCAAGACAGCCATCAACAATAAAGAAAGTGTATGCTGCCATGCCACATCCACTGAACAAAATTCCTAAGTTTTGCTCTCACTGGACCATCCTCTAAGTGGGATGAGTCCGTTCCTGGGACAACTGCATGAGCTTTATTTCATGAGAAGTACTCAGTGAAAGAAATTTGAATGGATTTGGGAAAGCAACAATGATATCTCTTCTTCCTATGACCCAGTTTTTCCATGATCTGAACTAGACTCAGGAGGCCAAGTGGACATATTTCTCAGTATTCTCCAGATCAGAATAACTTCTAATATATATTGTTGCATCATTTTTACTGTATATATTTTCTCTGTTTTCTCTGTTAACAATGCAAAGCTTGAGGGCAAGTTTCATCTCTTTTATACTTTTATTATAGATGCTCACCAGATACTATAAAAGTCTCCTCACTGTAGTTAGCCAATTAATGTTAACTATGATTATGTCATTCTGATTATGTGGTTAGCCTTGGAACGATACAATTTTTAGATTTATTTTATATCGCTTTTCACTTAGGCTTTGCCTCTTGTGTCATATTGACCCAGAACTAGGCAATCAGTCAATCATTAAACATATATTGAATCCTACTCTATGCCAAGCATTTGGTGGGAATTTGCATGAAGGAGATAGTGAGAAGTATAATACATGTAATAGCTCACCGAAATATTTCAAGGCAAAGGTGAATGGGTGATGCCTATCCCCCAGGTCCATGCCTCTTTTCCTATTACTTTGGGAGTTCTCCTTACTCTCTTTGGTGCTCTTCCCAGGTTCCCAGTTCTATTGTGTGTGTGGCCTCATATCTTTGCCTTCTGTTGCTACAGCTTGCCAGCTTCAGGAGGGCTTCTTCATCCAACCATTATGGAACATCTATGAGAATCTCAAGATAACTGAAGAACTCAACTTACCTCTGAGATTTTACAGTCTAGCAAAAGGCTTTCATGCAAATAGTATTGTGATGTGTGCCAAGATACAAATAAGCATCAACCTAATCCAAGCTTTCAGAACAGTGAAGTCAAGAAAGTTTTCCCAGAAACAATGATGCTATGAACCTAAATAAATAAACAAATAAAATAAAAGTTAGCCAGGTGAAAATGTTGCCAGAGGCCATGTGAAAAAAAGCTAGGTTTTAGGGTAGTATATATTTTCTTTTTTCAAAAAAAAAAAAATTGTTTTGTGATGAGAACTTTTAAGATTTACTTTGTTAGCAACTTTCAAATATGCATTATTATTAACTATAGTCACAATGATATATATTACATCGTCATGACTTATTTATTTTATAACTCAAAGTTTGTACCTTTGAACCCTTTCGCCTATTTGCCAACCCCCCATCCCTCCACCTCTGGCAACTACCAATCTGTTCTCTGTTTCTATAGTTCATTGCTTGTTGTTGTTGTTGTTATGTACTTATTTTAATTCCACATATAAGTGAGATGATGCAGTATTTGCCACACATTTCTGTACCTGGATTGTTTCATATATGTGAGAAATCATTAGGAATAGCTTCCTTTTCCATGTTCTCATTCAAGTGGTATGGCTGAAGGTTTTTGGCAATCCTTAAATCACTAGTTGACATCAAAGGGAAAGATTTTTTTTCTAATGAATATGAGGAGGCTGTCATCAAAAAAGAGCCTAGGAGTCTCTTTCTGTTCAGTAGGAAGAACAATTTTGGCTCTAGTCAAGACTATATAAGCAGAAGCCAATTAAGACAATCCTTTTGCCTAGAGTGACCTGAGAAGATCTCTCAGCAAAATGTTTCCCCACAGGGGTTTCCATTCCCTCTCTATCTGGCCACAAATTCTCAACAGTTTACTGAGTGATAAGGTCAATAAAAGTGGAGCATCCTTTTCTATAGAAAGTCTTCTGCCTGAAGGGTATATTAGCTTAGATTAGCTCATTATCTTTGAGATGAACTTTAGAACAATTTCCGTTAAGTGGAGACAAGAGAATGAGGTCACGGGTACTAGGCTAAGCAGGGCTGGGAGAAAACTAGCTAGGTCTCCAGGAGGAAAAACTCATTCAGATGGTGTCAATTTTGCTACCTTTTCTGTGATTGGTTGAGTCTTGAGGTCTTAATTTCTCTTTCTCGACTTTTAATTCATTTTCCTTCATGGTAGGCATGAATCCACATCGAATCTCTACAACCTGTGAATATGTAACCTTGTATGGCAAAAGAGACAGTGCTGATGAGCTTAAAGTTAAAGAACCTGGATTCTCCAGGTGAGCCTATTGTAATCACAAGTGCCCTTATAAATCAAAAGGGAGATAGGAGAATCAGGGAAGGAGATCTGTCGACAGAAGCAGACAAATGACACAGCCAGGATCCAAGGAATGTGGGCAGCATTTAGAAACTGAAAAAGGTTCCTCTAGAACCTCCAGATGGAAAGCAGTTCTGCCAATACCTTATCCCCATAAACCCCATTATGGACTTTTAACCTCCAGAGCTATAAGATAATAAACCATATGTTGCTATAAGCCACTGAGGTGGTGGTAATTTGTTACAGCAGCTGTAAGAAATTAATAGACCTCTCTTCACCTAATGCCCATGACCCATGAGGTCACCCCTCCCCTATCCCTCACCATTAAGTCTGAGTCAATGGGCTAATTCTGGGATGTTATCTCAGGGTTAAACATTTGCCAGAGCCAGAAGTGGAATGCAGCCACATTTCAGGCAAAAATGAAGGAATGGAGAGCCCATGCTAATTATGTCTGAGACATACCACCTGCAAAGTGTCAGAAGGAGGAGCGACACTAGGAAAACAAACAAACAAACAAATATGAACCAGCTGTATATAGGAATGGAGATCCCAGGATGGGGTGTGAAGCAGGAATAGAACATTTCAGCCTGATTGAGAGGTATGTGTTTTTGTTAGGTTTCACAGCCTGTGGAACACAGTGACCCAGGTATAGAAGGTATGGCGATCTGATCCCTCAGTATCAAAACATTTTAAATGAATGTTTTCAATAAACAGAAAATGAAAAGAATCAAGAAATGAGAGCTTAAAGAAACAATTATGTTTTAATGGATACAACGGATAATATGTTTTATTTGAATAGTTGATGGAGCTCAAATTATACCTAAATCATACCTAAAAATGCCTACTACAATTTATCTTGAAAACTACTTTTCATTTGAAAGTGACACAGCCAAACTCTACAAGAAGTCATCTAGAATGCCTTCAGTTATTTCCATGAATACAATAAAGGAGAATTTCCTTTTACTTTTTTAAAAGAATGTGTTTTGATTTTTAAAATGTCCTCCAAGATGTGCGACAATATACGGTTTTTAAAGGACATTTATCTTCATTAGCTCCTGACTACCACTTTAAAAAGTAGCTTGGAAAATCATTATTTTTACCACTTTGCAGGAAACTGAGATCCAGTGACTAGGCTGAAGAGATAAGCTTGTAGAAAGTAGATTAAATTGTAACAGATATTATTACCTCATTAAATCCTCACAGCATGAGATGAAGCAAGAAAATGATATATATTTTTTCTTTTTAATATTTGGGAAATTATGCCGAATTGGTAGAGCAAACTAATTAGCAAAATACACCCACATGGAAGAGTTTATGACTTATTGCCTTTCTTCATTCCTAAGTACCTGAGATGTCAAAGTTTTTCTTCCCTTTTAAGACACAGTTTGTAAGTTGTCTCAATTCCTTCTCTTCTGGAACTAAATCCTAAGTAGCAGGTTGACAGAGGATCCAGCTGGGGACTTCAGCTGAGAGGCCCACAGAATCACCGAGGTGACAGGTTTTGGTTCAGTGCCTGGAAGAACTTTCCCCCAAATTCCTGGATTAACTGCCCTGTCTCTTCAAGCACTAATTTGAGTCCCTGTAGAGGGCAGGAGCTCTGTTTCTAAAGGAGTTCAGAGCACAGTTAAGTGAGAGTCATGCTGCAGTAAGGCCTGGAGTGGACAGAAAGCATGGCACTTTGTGTCAAAAACCCAAAGAGGAAGATTCTATTTGTTGCTAGGAATTTATTTCTTGGGTTACCACAGGTCATATGATGAAAGAATATCAGTTCAGGAAACCAGTTCTTCCTCAAGTCAGTCTCCTCTATATCCTGAGAGAAAATGGAGGTGCCCTCTACGACACCACTGTTGGCACTTTCCAAAGTGCAGTACTTGGCACACTGGTCCTGCCAGGTAGTCTGTGAAAGGGGATCCTGCTGGTAAAATAAGTTAAAAAAAAATGCTACTACTATTATCACTTTTTTCCATTCCCAAATGTAAATGATCATTTTAAAGGCTTTGTTTTGGTCAGAAGAAAATTTTCCCAAATTTATCTGATTATGGATCACCTACCTCTTCCCCATATAAAACCAAATGTAAACATGATGTGGGAAACATTCTCTTAGTTAATCATTAGGATTTATTATTATTAAAAAAAAAGAGGTGAGATTCTTGCCTTTCTATTGCTTCCTAGGAGTGAAAATCATTAAACATCTTCAGGTCTTACATTGTCAATCTGTAAGATAGGTAGTTTCTTCAACTCACCATTTTGAGGCTAATGCAGTTTAAATTAAACTTCACAATAATGATATAAAATAAAATAAAAACAATCAAAATAACTAAAGCCATTTAGAAGGAAAGTGAGACAAGATTATTTTTCAGAAATGACTTTAGCAAATAGTATCTAATACTTTGCATATTTAAAAGACCAGATCCTACTAGTATTCATGTTTGTTTTTTTTCCCCCCAAAACTTAGGTGGAGCTCAGAGTTTTAATTCTATATATTAATTCATGTATAGACTTTAAGGAGACAATCAACATTTTGTAATAACTAAAAAAAAAAAAAAAAAAACCTCTAAAGGATAAATAATGTGAAAACCATGAGAATATAGACAGTTTATTTTCTCACAACCTAAATCTCTTGAGTTACTTTTGAGAAGCTGGTCTCATGAGAGAGGTAAAAATGTATTTACTTAAATGCTATATATAGGATAACAGGGAAAATATATTTCTTGGGATACTGAGCTGCCTGCCAAAGATTTTCTTCAAATGTCTACTGACTATTAATCAAATTAGTGAAATTAAACAATAAAAAAGTAATTCAGAATAATAAGTAATTCGGTAAGATTATGCTGTCAATTTATATCTTTTGATATTTTCCTCCCATCTCATTTGCTGGAAGTTAAGGGAGGCACAGTTTGTAAGAAAGCTTGAGTATACTTTCTTATTTTTGAAAAATTAACTAGTCTATTTACTAGATATTTTAACATCCATTCTGAATTAATACTCTGTAGAAATATACAATAAATACATCAATATTTACCTTATATTGTGCTGAAATACTTAAAATAAATCCCTTAAGACATATCTAAAAAGTTTGGGGGTAGTATTTTTGTTCAGCCTTATCAAGCTGTTATTTCAACTTCTAATGCTATCCAATTGCTGACAGGATAAAGTAAGAATTTCATGCCTTTCCATTTAAGACCTACCGCAGTCTGCTTTCTTCCTGATTCCCAGCTAGTTCCTGTGGCTCTGAAGCTTCTAGCCTTTACTCCAGCCAGCATCCTTGGGACATACAGTCCTCTTGTCTCCACTTCTGTGCCCAGGCCTCTCTTCTCCAAATTTACCTCTAACCATCCGAAGCCTATTGCTATTATTAGAGGTTAAAACATTTGTCCTAGGTCACCAAGTAAGACGTGGGAAAAGCTACAATTCAAAACCAGCCACTTGCTTATGAAGCCTACCGTCTTAATCACTACAGTGGATTTATAAAATACTGAAATAATGATATTGACAGAGCAAGACTTAAATCCTGACTCTCTATTTCCCAGCTGGGTGACTGGGCTAGACATTTGATCTCTCTAATTATCAGTCCCCTGATTTGTAAAATGAAAATAGTAATAGAACTCTCATAGATTCCTATACAACTTAAATAAGATGATCCCTGTAAAGTACTTGGTTCAGTGCCTGGTCTATAGTGAGAATTCAATAAATGTCAGCAGTTATTTTTATATCCTTATACTGTAAGATTTCTTTATTTATATGAATATATAGATGATTATATATATATACACATATATATGATAATATATATGTATATTATGCCTCCTCAACTGGATTGTATAAATCCTCAGGGGTAAATAAAGTCTATTCATTTTGTTAAATCTGTTTAGTGCATCAAGAATAATAGTTCTTGAATTTAATAGCTACTAAATATATATTTTTGTTTGATTTATTGGTATTAAATTGTCTTTTATTCCCTGTATTAAAAGTTTTCAGTTGCTTATTAAGAACAATACTATTAAAGACATGTAATATAATAGCTACCATCCAGTTATAGAACAGACACTTTTCAAAAATGTAACTGTTTTATGTAATCCTTTGGTATTTAGTTAACATTAAGTAAATATTTTTAAATGTATCTTTCTTTGACAAATGTATAGCCTAACAGCTTTTATCTTTTCAAAGTGCAATAGTTTTTTCATGCCATAGGATGTTTCATTAATATTTCATCATAGCCGGGCTAGTATGGTGAATTAATTTAGTATTCACAAGGATAGATACCACATGTACTTTTCTAGGTGTTTCACTATCATTTAGCTTTAGCAAATGAGCACTTAAAGTCTCACTGATTTTTCCCCAAAGACCAGTCATCTATAACATTCTTAAATAATTGGGCTTAAAATGGAAGTTAACAAGGATGACTAGAAATGCACAGAAATATTTTTACCAGTTTAAATTTAAAACTTGTATAACCCTTAAGGTATCAAATTTTCAAATTTCCTTCTGAAAACTGTAAGTTAATACGTGAAATGGAATAACTTGGCTTTTTGTTATTAGAAGTTATTTATACAAGTTCTATTTTATAAAGTGCTATCTACTATCATTATGCATGCTACATTAATTAAAACAACAACAACAACACCTGAAACCTGAAAATTGTTGCCAGAATAAATAAAATGTATCACCAAAAGTTCAAGAAGCCTTACTTTTAGGATATTCTCATTTCAAAGTCAACTGTTCATCTACCTTCCAAAACAGTTTCCTTTTTCTTTAGATCAGATTATACATTTTGACATTGATTAATTGTCTAAGAGTTTGCCAGCAATCACTTGTGAAATACTGTCTTTCACATATTCAACTATTTTTAAAACTAAGTCAGTGTTTCCTGCAGTGGTGACTGGCTGTGGGTAGAGAGGAATTTAAGTGTTTATCTACTGGGTAGCCCTTTCTCACTTTGGGAGTGATTTCAACAGAAGGTGAATAAATGGTGGTAGGTGGGAGGGAGAAGGAGGCAGACTATTTCTAAGCAGTATTTACCAATTTGTAAGAAATTTCTTTTTCCTTTGTTTTAGAAGGACTCCAAGAGCAAAATATCAGTAAATATCAGTAACCTCATATTTGCCATTTTGATGTCATGTTTCTAATGCCCACAGCAACCCTGTGAATTTTGGTAAGTTATTATCCTCATTTTATTATTATTTTTTTCTTATTTACTATTATTATTTATGCCTACAGCACCTGGTCCTGCTAGGTGGGGTCTCCCATCCTAGTACTAACCAGGGATAACCTTGCTTAGCTTCTGAGATCAGACATTGGGCTTGCTCAAGGAGGCATGACCCTAGACCGTGGACCAGGCCTCCTCTGGTGTTTCTGTGTGTAAAGCAGATGTGCTAACTGCTACACTATAGAACCACATTCTATCCTCATTTTAAAGAGGAGGAAACTAGAACTAAAAGAAGTTCACTTATGAAGATCACACATTGTTAAATTAAAAAAAAAATCAGAACTTTAATAGAGATCTTTGACAAGAGTGATGCACACATTACTGTGCATATTGCCTGAGCTTTTCCATAGAAGTGGAAAATAAAATAATTGGTGAGTTAATGGATACATACTTAATGGTGTTAATGTAATTTTGCTACATGATAATAATAGCATAACAGACAAGCAGTGCACATAAATGGCTGAAATTAGCATGATTTTTAAACATAGCCATGCTTAGTTTTTTTGGTACCTAGGAGAAAGGAGGCAGGGATGGGCAGAATAAGAAGCTGCAAAGGTTTCTTTCTAGATTTGTCACTGAAAATCTGGATCTGGAAAACTGAAGGCTACAAAATTTCATTTTCCACCCTTCTATCAGAGCCTATTGATAATAAAGTCTCTGCATTGCAATATGTCAACAAAAGGTCACTGCCACCAATCTAATGCCAACAGGAATACTCAATCTGGGGTTCTGTAAAAGGAGAAACCTTATTTCAGATTAACAGTTTGTAAACTGGGGAGATACAGCCTTGAGAGGAAACAAAGTATGTTCTGCCGAGACAAGGGAGAAACTCCTTTTTATAGAGAAAGTACCTGCTGTGGTTCCTGATTGGTTCATTGTTATGTAAATTAGTAATCCAAATTCATATAGGTTGATTGATCCAAATAACACTCTTCGGATTGGTCAGAATTGAACATTCTGATTGGTCCTTATAAAACTGCTCTGCTTGATCAACAGACATGCAACTGAGGATATAACTATACAGTTCTAATTGGACTGGGCAGATCCCAGTCTTATTGGTGGAAAGACGAGGAGTTTTCTTTTAAGAAAGTCAAGAGCTTTCTTAAAAGGATTGACTCAGACAACAGGAACATGTGTAGGAGGCTGGCAGCTTAGTCTGGGCTTTTTCCTGAAATGCAGAGTGCATGAGAGTCCTATGTCAGCAATGGCTGCTGGATTCTGGTTATGAATTTGGACCCAGTTAACCACGAGCAGTCATTCTTGGCAGATACATCCCTTCTCAAGGTCAACAAATATAAAATGGAGCATGGGCTCAAATCAAATCCACTGGGTAAGTCAATTTAATCAGAGAGCAGTTACCTGCACCTATCGCTCAGATATTAGTTAGGAATTTTTTTTTTTTTTACTCTTTCAGTAGTGTTTTTCTCTTAATCTTTAAAGATAGCAAGGGTACCCAGAGTCTGGAAAACAGCTCCTAGAGTTGTTAGTAAGTGAGATCAGAAAGAAGCTTTCTTTGACAACCTTTTACCCATTTGTGTGCCTTTGCCACCCCTCATCCCCACACTTAAATTCTCCCTGGTCTCCCTTTTCTAGACTTCTTACTGAGAACTAAAACCCTTTTCCTGTTCTAAGCACCGCTCTGAAGCATTCTGAAGTTCTTCTTAAAATTCCCAAATTATTTTAATCTCAAAGAATACTTTCAATCTCTTAATATAGACTAAGATTCAGCAAATATTTTCACTAAAAAGATCAGATTGTAAATTTTTTCACCTCTGTGGGCCAGTGGTCTCTGTTGCAACTGCTCCACATGGAACAAATGAGTATGGCTGTGTTCAGAAAAAACTTTATTTATAAAAACAGCTGGCAGGCTGAATTTGGCCAAGACGCTATAGTTTAATGACTCCAATATAGACCATCTCCCCAATTATACTGTGTTATAGTGTCAAAATAACAAAGAAGAGAAATATAACTGACTTCTGGTCCTTATTTAGTCAGCATCAGAGCACTCAGACTACACCAAAACCTATGCCCCGTGTGCATATTTAATGGTGATTCTGGACTTGGATTCTGGACTCAGAAGACTCTGGTGTTCAGAATCATGCTGCTTTCCCTCCTCCTTTCAGCAGAAGAAAGTACACAGGATGACAGTATTCCAAATTAGTAAGTCACTTCTTTTGCTCTGCCAACAAAGGCCTTGGAAAACTTGCAAACTAAACAAAGTTGCATATCCACATTCCCTTCTTAATCTTTCCTTGCTCCCTGTCTTTTATCCCCCAGACAGTCAGTACCCTTGTTCTATTTCTGAAAGTCTTCCCCTCTTCCCTTCTCTATATTCCACACTCTTTCTCCATCTTTTTGCTCCCACAAAATCTTCATAATCTATTAACACTATCACAATGTCCTTAAAGTCTTGAACTTTACAAATTAAACTTGTTAACACTATGGTATGAATAATGCAAATTTTCTTGTGTAAAGGGCAAACTACGAACCCAAATTATGCTGCAATTGGTGATAAAGTAAGTACAATAAGGTGTGCATCTCTACACTGTGCCTATGTCATCAAGGAACAAGCCCTTGCTTTCCAAACTCAACAGAAATTAAGCTAAATTCTGAATAAGGAGAAATTCTAGGAGTGTTTTCAGTTTTCTGGAAGAAGAAAGAAGAGAGAGCAGAGGTGCTTACTATGAAAGGCAGAGGGAGTTCAAGGCCTACTTTTCTGTGCCAACCTAAACAGAAGTTATGTGGCAGAATAATTTGGGCCGGTGCACACCTTACTGAGAAGTATGCACTAATATGGGAAAGTAAAATTAAATATTTAAATATGTCAAAATAAATAATTGAATCGTCTCTACTCCCTCCTCATTTTCTCTCTGAATTTCCAAGAACGACTTTTGTTTAGAGATCTAAGTAATCAACTCTGACTCATATGCTTTTTGGACTACAATTTAGGCATTGGACAATTGATGACTGGGTTATTTTAAACAAGAAACAAAACTTTAAGGGAATATTTATGAGTAAATAGGAAAATATCACAAGTAACTTTTGTTCATAGTTGAGGCAGGTGAGATTCTATACTTGTCTGAATTATAGTGATTATAGTATGAGGATAATGATGTATATAAAAGAAGAAAGGGAGTCTATAAAATTCAACTTCTATAGGCTTGTTTGGTACAAAAAAATCAGGGAAGCTTGGAATAGTTCTGCATTTCAGCAAACATAATGGATCTTGGCTTTCGGCCTACTTCAGTGCATTTATTTTCTCTAGGGAGTTGTTTTTTATAATCCCAAGAAACTGGTCTAAAATGAGCTGGGGTTACTTAAGAAGTAATAACTTACTATTTAGACCTGGAAGGGCTGTAATGGCTCGGAAGTCTAATCTGTACGTGGCTTTATCTGAATGGATTCATCTCTCTTGATTGATAACCATGTTCATTGGACAACAATGAAATCACTGGGCTAACAACAGCTGACACTGTTGTTATAAACATGTCTTAAAGTTGAATTAGGTCTTGCTAAAGCAAAATAGGGACCATATTAAAAATGGAAAGTAGAAATTTGTCAGGATAGTCTCTCCAAAGGCATAGGGGCTCTCATCTTTGCTTCTTCCTAATATCTACCTCATCATTCTTCACCATATGAACTAAGGGTTACTAGCATTTTTAAGCTATGAATGCCCTTGGCCCTTTTAAGAAACCTATGGAACCTTTCTTAGACAATGCTTTCAATGTATAAAATACTTTGTACAGAAGTAAAAAGGAAATATTTTAAAACAATTATAAAATGTTTATTTTAAATTTGATGTTTTAAATTAATTTTTTTACAACATATGTGCTTTACTATATAATCAATATGATCTGGCAGTGTGTCAATAACTACCAAATTCCAAAATATGTATAAATTTTTTAAGGATGCTGATATGAAAATGTCTGTAATTTCTACTGGAAATAAATCATAGGCATTACTAGCACTACGGTATTTTTGCCAAAATTCATAATATAGTTAGAGACTGGTGAAAATCCATGTAATTTTTATTCCTTTTCCAGTTCATGGGTTCCCTGAATTCTAGTTCTAGATCAGTGATACCGGGGCTCAAGTTAAGAAGCGCTACTATTTACTATCTTTCCTTTTATCTCTGTACAAACTGGGAATGGGTGAACTTGCATAAATGCTGCACAGTCCCAGACCCAGAGCCCCCAACAACCATCCCATGTCTAGTTGTCACAATGCCAAATCCTTAGGAGAGTTTGTCAGATTAGCCAGGGCCACAGTATTCATTTCTGTTCTCCCCAACAACAGAAGAATAAATGCAAAAATATCCTGTAAAGCAAGCATTCCTTGATCCACTCTTTTGGAAAACAAGAAAAAAGAAAATTTTCAATGAAAAGATGTATGAATGTCAGACGCACACTGAAAAGCCTTTACAAATACAAGTTTGGCATATTTAAAACAATTTGAAAATCCCTTAGCAGTGGCCTTACAGACATAATGAGGGAGTTCTTCTTAGGGTGAAGAGTGATCATTTTTCATTGGGAAGAAAAGTTGTCTGTATACAAATAAAAGTCTAGGTGTTTTAAAAGTCTGATATGGCACTGTCCAATAGAAAGAACTTTCTGTGGTGGTGGAATGTTCTCCATCTGCACTAGTCGCATGTGGTCATTGAGCAATTGAAATGTGAATAATGTGATTAAGGGTGTAAAGTTTAAATTTTGTTTAATTTTAATTAGTTAAAATTTAAATGTACATAATCTTAGTACTTCTCCATGATTTTCCTATAACCTTGACACTCTAGCCAAACCAGCAAAGAACTACCTCTCTGTTTCTGATCTTTGTTGTGGCTGCTTCTCGGCCAGACATGAACTTATAGTTTCTGTCTATTTTTCTAGGTCATTCCATTTCTCATATACCTAACTTATATCTCACCTCCTCTAGAAGCCATCTATTATCAGCCTAGCCCTCTGAAGTCTTAAGGCATCTATTGTATATCATTAATTGGGACAAATCGCATGCCACTTTGTACTGATATTTATCGTTTCAAAAATGTTTACCATTTACCTTCAAGTAAAAACTCCTCTGGGGGAAGAAATATTTTCTCACATCTCTTTAAATACCTGATCTTTGCGTATAGGTGCTCAATGCAATTTTATTGAAGATGAGGTCACTAGACATTTCGGAAAAGCAAATAATGCAAATAAAGACATAAATCCACTAGAGCAAAGATGCCTCTTCAGGAACCTCTCTATAGTAAAAAATCATTATGTGGAAACAGAGCACTGAAATATTTTATAACAGAAAGAGACCAAGAATTTATTTGGTGCTATCTTTAGGAAAATAAAGAATTCTCTTTTGGATGAGACAACAAAAGTCAAATAATATTGAATAATTTACCCAAGATCATATGCCAATAAAGGATGAAGGGGAAACTGGAACCCAGGTCTTTCTCATATAGCAATGTGTACAGAGCAGGATATTAGTAAGACTGGGGAAGCAAGAGAGAGTGGCCATTAGAAAGAAGATAGCAGAAAGGAGGCTCTCTCTCACTCCCTCGCTCTCTCTCTCTCTCCCTCTCTCTGTCATACACATACACATACAACAACAATAATAACAGAAAAAACAAAGAAAGAAACAAACAAAAAGAGAAGATTGATGACTATTTACTCAGGATGCAGAAAACATAATAAGTAATTTCCATAAATTAAAGGAAATTCAAATATTAGTTGGTTGAGGAAGTCCTTCTAATTTTAAATACTAGTAAATCTTGAGTTACCTGACTAGGTCAAACACAGAAATCCAGACATAATAACTAGATATGCTTATGATATCCCTCCATGCTTGATGGTCTCCAGTTCACATTTTTTTCCACCTGATAAAGACTTGGAGTGCATCCTTCACTGCACATTTACATGCCAGACTTCAGTGAACCAAGTGTGGATGGGAAGCCTTGTCACAGGACAAATTATTGGCAGAATGTCTTATAGGATTTTGACATGAACATTGGAGAAAATATTAGGAAAAAAAAAGATGATCTTGAACATTAGGTATGTAGTGCCTAAAGGAGAAACCACTCATCCTTCTATCTCCTAGGCAATAGCATCAAAGAGAGCAGATAAAATTCAAATTGCATTAGCATTAGTATAATAGACCCCTAACTCCACTGAACTCTTATACAGATACCCCAAACTATCCTATTAAATCTGAACCTCTTCTCTTCAAAGGATAGAGAGAGCTAGGAGACAGAAGAGAAGAAATTCTGAAGTAGATAAATAGATCGGTAGATCCATGTTTAGACAAAGGACACAGAAAAGTCAAAGGATTATGCTGTGGATGCCCTTGATTTACTGAGAATGCGATTTGCTAAGAATATTTATAGGCTAAACAAAGCACTGATTAAAACATTTAGCCTAAGGTATGATTACTACATAAAATCATTCTCAACCTTTAAACTGGGAGAATCATGCTCAGTAATCTTTTAAAGTAGTTAGTGTCTGAATGTTCTTACTGAATGTCTACAACATTTCATTAAGACCCCAAATTAGGAAGGCTACTTTACATGATGCCAAAGTCAGTAGGGTTTTCATGTATGCAGCCTACTTTTGATCTTTAGTCTTAGACTGAGACATCTCTAAGTCATTCCATAAGCTCTCGAGAAAATGTCCGATCATCCTTAATGAAGGTATATTTGAAAAGCTAGATATCAAAACCAAATAAATATCAAGAGAAGAATGTATTTTTTTTTTTTAAAGCTAAGGAGCCTTTTATTTACCAAGAAGAGTCATTATTTAAGAGAACTAGCCCATGGATGGAATCAATGGAAAATAATTCTGAGTACAGAATCAAAAGAGAGTCAATGTGTTAATTACAGAAAGAGTAAAAATGAAAATTTGACCAATTGAGGGACCATGCCTATGTACTACAAACAGTGCTGTGATTTTAGGATAAGTGTAGCACTATTTTGATAATATTATTAATCATGTATTATGCGTTTATGTTATGCCAAGGCACTTTGTAAGGATTGTTTCATTTAATCATTACAGTGACTTTACTATGGATTATTTCTATTATTTGTGCTTTATAGGTGAGGAAACTGAAGCAATATAATTAGGTAAATTGCCCACAACACATAGGGAGAGAGAGGTAGGATTCAAAACAAGGGCAGACACTATACTTTTAACCACTATACTATAATTCATACCTTGAATGGATCAATATAATAATTGAATTTTTATCAAACTTAAATAATATATAAAACTCTCATTAGAGGAAAAGAAGTGTGCTAAATCTCCATTTTGAGAAACGATGACTTTAATACCTGAAGTCACAGTTTATGAAATAAGCAGTTATGGACTGATGTTTGTGTTTCCCTCACCTCCTCCCAGTGTGGCCATATTACTTCTAAGGAAGTAACTAAATGCACAGAGATAAGGCTGTGTGAGAAAGGGGGAATAGGCAGAAAGGCCATCTGCAAGTAAGGGGAAAAGCTCTCACCAGAAACCAAGTCAGCTTCCACCTCGCTCTTGGAGTTCTAGCCTCAGAATTATGAGAAATAAATTTCTATGGTTTAAGGCATCCAGTCTATGGTGTTTTGTTATGGCAACCCAAGGTGACTGAAACAGAAGCTTTAAATTGTACTTTCTTCTTTTAAACAAGGAGTTGTGTGTTTATCAGCTACAAAATGATCCTTAAAGATAGCCATTGAAATGAAAATCTGAAATTAAAAACTTCACAGAACTCATATCCTGCTTCCTCTTTAAAAATATGTTGTTGATTCCCAGTGTTAGTGAATCTTCTATAGGAGAAACCCTGGGCTAATCATTACTAAAAATCTTGTCAATAAGAGTTTTATATTATTCTGCCTGCATTCAAAAATTAATTAGCTCAATTATCTGTAAGTAATGAAGTAAAGAAGAGCAATGTTTGAATGTTGGAGGTGGGGACACTCTTCCTTAAAGAAAAAAAACAAGTAAAGGTTTTTTAAAGAATAGAGTACCACGATTAGTTAAAATAAAGATAAATTCAGAGAAAAATTCTTAGAATAATTTTTAAAGTGTAAATTTTTCTTTCAGTTTGTGCAGATAGATTAATATACGGTTATCATATAGACCTATAGAGTATTTGATTTTCTCTTTAAACAGAGATGTTTGTGTTGCATATAAGTGGTCATTATGGGTATCAAAGGAGGTAATCACCGCGAAGCCTTGATAACTACCAGGTTCTATCAAAATATCAAGTCTATTATTATTATTGAGTTGTTTACTCTAAATGCCCAATACCACACTTTGAATTTAAATCATGAGGTACTTTATCGAAAGTAAATAATACCTGTGTAGGATTAGAAAGCAAATGCAGTACTTCCTGAATGACCATTGTCTGTAGTTTTGAAAACAATGAGTATGGTTTAAGCATGGGTTAGTGACAAAAACATTCATAATAAATGAGTTTTGTTAAAGGTCTAATAGAATACTATAAACCAGGATGACACAAGATCTGTTCTATGGGTAAAGCAGATTTTAGAAATTACAATAATTTAATGTGGCAGATATCTGCAGAAAGGAGATATTTAATTTCAATTCAACCTGTTTATGAAAAGCACCCGAAATAGGTAAGGCACTATGATGGCTTCTGAGCCATTCGAAGAAAATGGTTGCATATTTCCCGTTTGGTTGTTTTATATGGTGAGATTTGGTGGTGTCAAGAAGGGAGTTATTTGTAGAGGCACTTAAAAGGTCTGAGGTAACTGACCTGAGAATGAGATGAAGGAATAAATTCAGAGGATAAGATAGAGATCTTTATAAAAAAAAAAAAAAAAGGTGTAATATTACCTTTATATACCTGCTCCAGGGACAGTAATGGATTGTCCATTACAGGACCACTCTCCGAATATATAATTCATGAAGCAAACAGTGATTTTTGTTTTCTCTCTCTCTCCCACCTCCATCCCCTTTCTCTACCTCTATCTCTTTCTTTTGGTTTTTGCTTTTTGATTCTTAATACACAAAGCACCGGTATCAGTAATAGTGCACTAGTAACCTAACAGAAAGGCCATTACATAACCTGTTTCTTCCTTAATGCTGAGTCTTAGGGGTACATTAAATCTGGCTCTTGTGCAACTATTCTAGTTTTTATGCAAAAGAGGAAGGAAATTTCTTTCAATAAGGAGACAAATGAAAGAAGAACAAATTCAAAAACGGTTTTTTGCTTAAGTGTGTATAACTTCTATATTGTCATCTTTATTTTACATTCAGAACATATTCTTTGCTTTTAGGGTTTAATCATCAGCAGGCTGTTTTTAAAATGTCTAAAGTCTTCAAATTCTGACCACTGTTTTTTGCACATTTTTGGCTTCCAGTTTACGGGGGAGGGTGCCTGGATGGACTGTTTCATCTACTATGGCCATAGTCTTAAACATTGTGTTTGGTTTTCAATCAAAATGCATTAATTTGCATCAATCAGATCTATGTGGGTAAATACAGTCTCCAAATTAGGTTACTATTTAAAAAATAAATAAATAAGCTAATGTGATAGGTCAATTTCAAAATAGTGAGTGCCCTAAATCCATAGTTGTAATGAAAACTATCAGTTTTGTTAAATGAAAGTTAATTATGTAGGGATCTCATGCCAGGAAGGGAAAAAAAACCTTTTTAAATTTTTTTTTTCTGTCAATTGAAAATATGTAGTGTTGTAGCTGAAACATGAATATTTTAAAGTAACAGCAAATGCCTGTAATTCTTGGCCAGCGGTTCCAGGCATGTCCTTTACTGGCAAAGAACCACATGCAGCGAAAGTCTATCTCACGGTGCCAAGGAGTTAATTATACTCTTAGACTCTCAGGACTTGAGTGCCTTTATTAGATGTTCCCTTCCCCCCTTTTTGCATAAGTGGAACAAGTCTCTTCTTATTGCTCATCAAATTATTTCATTTTAACAAGGTGCAATTTTTATTTTTCTCTTTTATGACTAATATTTGCAAAGTCAGAAAAAAAAATAATGGCATTGTAACTTAGGCTTCCCTGCACTTTCACATTTTTTTTCTAGGGTCACAGTGTGAACACAATTCCAAACCCAGGGGTTCTTCCGAGCAGTGTGATGGAGTTGACCATTGGGCTCCTTCAAACTATCTTTAGTTTATGCAGTTTATACATTAAAGAAAATAAATGCAATTGAGAATGCCTAATGGAACTGTCTGGCACATACTACAGTAGGGTACTTAAATATAGTCTGATAAAAAATTAAAACCAATTTATCAAAATGGCAAAACATTTGGTAATTTGGAACACTCTTAATGTCCATTTAAAGTGCAATAGTCAGTAATTTATTCCGTTTTGGAGATTTCAAGTTATCAGCATTTAGTACAATTTATAGCTCATTCTTAATTTTTCTGTTATTTTCTTTTGCAAATAGAAGTCTTATTCTGCAAAAATCAAAAACAAAAACAAAACAAAATAAAAAAAAAAAACTGCTGATTCTCATCTTCTGGAGTACCTTAGTGTAACAGATTTAGTGTGGAAAACAAACTGACAGCTTCCTGTTACCGAAGTAGTTTTAAACTTATGTAAGCTTTTGGATGAGTGACTCTCATACTTTAGTATCTTGAAGAACCAACCAGGAAGCTATTAAAAATGCAAATTCCTGGCTTCTAGCCCCAGGGATTCTGATCAGAAGGTTTGGAATGGGGCCAAGTAATCTGCAGTGATTTTTAACAATAATTCCTAAATGATTCTGTTCCTAGGATACATTTTGAGAAATACTCATTGAAATAGAGGAATCTGTGCTTTTTGTACACAACATCATAATTCACTTTACATATAAACTACTGATTAATAGGTACAGTAATCCTAAAATTAATCAAGTTGTTGATTATATTCAACTTTGGAGATATACAGTCTCTTTGGAAAATTCAGTTTGGGAAATCGTACTGTTTTGTGTCAACATTATAAGTTGTGTCACTAAGACCAAACCAAATTCATCAAACCAATAATTCATTTAAAAGGCTGTGGTATACACTTAAAGCTATAAATGTTTAAATGTGTAAGGTGTATTTTCTTCTCTTAAATAATATAATTCATGGGAAATACAGATAATAAAGCATTTTTAGAAAAATAAATATAACAAACAGCTAATATTCATATTTATTGAAAGGAATAGGCTAATTTATTGGAAGTAATATATTTTTGTGTTCCAAAGTCTTCCTAAAAACAATGGCTTTAGGGAGGGCTCACCATGCTGAGTTATTCTAGCCATGGACTGCAATAATGTTCATTATTATGGAACAGAAACATACCTCACTGTGAATATTTTGGCTTCAGAACTGAACTTATTCTAAACAACGCCATTTTAAATAATAGGCCTATAGTTTTCATCAAGGAGCTAGAGAGGTGTCATTATAAAAGGGTGGTTTGCACAGTGAGAGAGATAACCCATGCTTTTTTCATGCATAAGAGTGGAGGACCAGTAAGCCTCTTGAAGACATGCATTCAATCTTAAAATATTTCCCCAAACAGAAAAGTTAATTATAAAGGAATGCTGCTTGTCAACCAGTAGATATCATCTTAGATTTGAAATGATGGTCTGAGAAAAAGTTACAAAAAAAAAAGTTATTTTTCATTATTTCTCTGTGGTCCTGTATATTCAAGAAAGCACAGAGCAGAATCAACCTAATTACAAGCAAAAATGAAATATCCACATGTCCTCATGAACATGGCAAAGTAAATAGGCCATTTAGAGGTGTGCAAACAAATTCTAGGTTCTAGGAAGGGAGAGGCAGAGAGGACATAAATCCATGCATCATCAAGGTTTGAAGCCTCAGAGCAAAGCTTCATCTCCAGCTCTTGACAGATGTTAGCAGAGGAAGATAGTTCCTGGCTGATGAGGAGGGACAAGTTGAAGGAAAGGAGAAAGTGACAGGCAATTTCTAAGGAATTTGCAACTCAAGGCATTCCTGATCCTGAAGATAATATTGACTATGACAGGGACCTTAGCAGTTTCATTTTTTTTGATGTACTATCTGAATTTTAAGAACCTAGAGCAGAAGAACAAGAAAATTCGGTTAGGACCTAGTTCTACATCTATTACCCAGGCGAAAGGCCGCAGAATCAAACCTATTGCTACTGTTTACATCTGCCAAATGAACCATTTCAAATATTAAAATGGCATCAATACAGGTTTCTGGAGAAGTTCACTGACATTAGTAGTGTTGCCAAAAATGTAACGTAAACTTCTGAACATTTGTCATATTTAGGAAGTTGTATTTTTCAGTTCATTTCCACAGAGCTAGAGAAGGGGAACATAAATTCCTGTGGTAATAGGGGAAGGAAATCAAAATTTAAAGAATGCTTATCATGGGCTTCACATTATGCCATGTACTTTATATAATATCTCATTTGATAACTTTATGATAAATGTGAAATGTGCTAAAGATTGAGATAGCATCGTGTGGTTTACAGACATATTAGGGTTAAATAATGAACACGCCATCTAAGTTACTTTAGTAGTTCAACTTTACTAATTGTTCAAAATAAAAGTCATTTTTAAAACAATCAACTCCAAGAGGAGTCTGCAAATACTTTTGCATGAACACATTGCACATCTACATCTGTATACCTTTCTGGAGACCTATGTAACTTTAGTTATAAGCCTTGGAAAACAACACAAAAAAGGGTTGACTGGAATTATTCTGTAACTGTCAATGTGGCAAGGATGTGGGGAGGGCGAGGGCAAATTATACAGCCACAGACAGTGTGGGTTTTTATTCGGGAATCTCGCAAGCTGAAGGTTGGCAAAAGGTAATGTATATCTCCATTCTTTCTCATCCCACAGAGAAGCATGCCAGCGCCTGCAGTGCAGCTGGACCCACGGTAGCTTGTATTGTGCTACTCTCCTTCTCATAGTGTAAGCGGAGAATGGCCCCATTATCATCTATTGTACCCTGGGTTTCCCTAAAAGAGTTTCAGGCAAAGAGTTATGTAGCATATTTGGGAGTGTGATTCCACGGGCTGCAAAAACAAGAGACAGGCATGGAGGAAGGAGGAAATGTGATCCAGGATGACTTATCCACTTTGTCCCTGCTATGGCTGATAAGTTGTTCAATACTATGGGATAGCCTGAGAATCCATAGGAACCACATCTCAGGATCATCCATTCAAAGAAAAAAAGGGGAAAATATTTACCCTTTGACTTCCTTCTCCCGGTGACCAAAACTGTCCCAGTTTACTTTACAGCTCCTTTCACTCTGCTTCTCTCTGTGTCAGAGAAGCTCTAGAATAGGATCAAGGGACTTATATCCCAGGCCTGAGGCAAGGCCCTGTCAGTTTGCCTCTGTAGGAAACAGATGGAGATACAGGCTGTTAGAATCTTCCCATCCTTTTATATATTATGAGAAGATTGTGTTGATTGTATTTCCTATTTAAGGACGTGTTTTTTTTTTTTTTTTTTTTCTGATTAATAATTCCTTCAATGATTTCTAGATTCTCTGTGGACTACACAATGTAATTGATTCACCATGATACATTTTGGCTTTGGTTTAGTTTAGTTTTTTTTTTTTTTGTTAAAGAACCATAACTTCCTTTTCCATTTTTGTACTTTCTATTACTCATCTTATAGCACTTTTTGGTATTTCCTTGTGCTGTAAAGTCAGTCTATCTTTGTTCAGTCAATATCTTTGTTTCCCCTACTTCTATGGATAAGCAAACTTAATTAATTTAGTCATTTCCAAACCCTACTTCTGTTAATCAACATATATATAAAGGTGATGGAGCCCAAACATTTTATTTAATAAAGAGAGGGTCACATCTGTCAAATGTCACTTATGGGACTTAAAGTTCTTTCAATAGATAATTGCTGAATCAGAATATACATAAAATGCTATTTTTTGTTCTGTGGAATACTGAAAAATGTAAAAGACTTCGGGCCCCAAAAGTATGCAAACTAATATTACTAATCCCATTTTGTCAAGTAAGTTTGGTGTGGGAAATAACCAGTGGGAAAGGAAGTCACAGGGAGGGAAATAAGTAGTAACACTGAACAGATGTTCAAACAGCAGGAAAATGCTTTTCAGACCTGGGATCCAAATTGTAAAAAGAAAGTGTATAGTGGCTTACAGTTTGAAAAGAACCCCAGATGGGAAAAGATTATGCTTTGTGGCAAATACACTACAGGGAGACCTAAATGAAATCATGACTACTTTCCTTGTGGAACTGCAGAGAAGAATTTGGGGTTAAGAAGCCCATTAGCGGATGACATGCCCAGGGGCAGTACTTAGCCATGCCCAGGCACTTGTGGTGGGCTGTGTTTGTGTGGCTAGCTTATAAAACTCTGCATGTTTAACTTGTCGCCTTTTTGTTTAGCATCTTTTGTGTAGAACATTATTTATGCTGCAGTCTTGTTGCTTTCTGTTGTTTTAGAAAACCAGCTATTTATTAGGCGATAGGAATTGTACACAACATAAAATTAACAACTGGCAAGAACTGTTTTTAGGATTTCTTCACTTTTAATTAAATCTAGTATCAATGTTACAAAACTCACAAGAATTAATAAAGTTAATTTTGCTAGTAAAATGTATTTTCAAATGCTTTCAAGTTCCTTGGGGATTAAAGTCCGATATGACTTGAAGTCACATCACCTCAAATGCTGGAAAGGACCAAATATATGGAAAGTTTGGGAGTCTTCAGAAAAGGAGCAGAAAAAACATTCATCTACTCTGTAAGAAGAGAACTATTAGAGTGCCATTCAGAAAACAGTCCTTTGCAGTTATACAGAAATACAATTCCAGGTCACTAGACAAGTTGTGTTCCAAAACACATTTTTTGCAAGAAACAAATCACATGTGATCTAGGTCAAAATCAGGAGGTTGCTGTCTAGGTAAAGAATGTGGCAAAAATAAGGTCTACATGAAAGGAAATTGAGAGTCAGCAGTTTAAACTCTCAGAGGAAAAAGTCCAGAGAACAGGCCAAGAAATGCTTTCTATGTTGAACCATGGGGATAAAATGATAATTTGTCCAACTGCTTACTAGGTGGGAGTGGAAGGGGGAAGAAATTCTCTGGCCAAGGTCATGAAAACTATGAGGAATATTACCAGGCAAAGTGACATTAAGGGGTGATCCATTACTCTGCATTTTTTTCTTGACTTGCTCCATTTAAATCAACAACATTCTTTGTGTTATATTTTATTTATAGTGGCTAACTCTCTGAAGATTTGGGGGGAATTTACTTCTTGACTTGTTGAACATTTGTTTCCTCTTCTTTGAATATAAGTTTTGTGCTGGTCACCACTTGTCTCCAGCCTGTGAACAGTGCCTGATACATTGTAGTACTCCACAACTGTTAAATAGATGAACAAAAAGTCAAATAGAAATTTTTCAATAACAATCTTGCCATACCATAACTGTTGCATAGTGTACACAAAAAAATGGTAATGTCAGATGCTGATGTTAATTAAAGCTCAGATGTTTTCAGCAGATCTAGAGTTTGGAACAGAAGTACTCTGACGAAGCGCCCGTTTGTGGCTGTTCAATGTGAATTTCAATCCATCTTGTTTACATAAGAAGGGTACGGCATTAAATATAATTTTGTTACTTTGAAAAAAAATAGCCTTGATATATTGACATATTACGACTGGGTTTTTATCTCTTTTCTCCCAAAAGAGAATTCTGTTAGGGTTAAGTTTAAGGTTAGAGAAAGGTTGACCTACAATGTTTGACAGACAGGTGTTTGTGTTCCATGTCCAAATTTTCAGAAACAATAGTTTAAATTCTCCATTTCTTCCCCAGTGCAGTTACTGTGGAATTGATATAGTATATTCACAAATATACAACTTTTCTATAAAAGCTTGGATATTTCTCTATGACTCATTTTAAAAATGTGTTCAATGTTAAGGGGTTATTTAGATCTTAAAAGTATGTTTGCACCCAAGCTCATTTGCGTCATCAATCCATTGATCTCCTTCAAACAACTGACTTTCTCTCCCTCTCATCTTTTATCTCCTTGATTTAGAACTGATGCTTTATATCTAATCTGTTATAGACAAGATATAAATTGCATGAAGGCTAGGGCATTTTCTGTTTCATTCCCTGCCTAGCCTTCAGTGACATGGTGAATGCACAACAAGAAATTCAGATAAATGAAGGACAAGCTAGTGGGTTGTTTCAATTAGTACTTGCCCCGGTATCTGTATTTTGGTGGGTTTCAGAGTCTGGTTCTTGACTGCATGCTTGGAAATCAGTTTTTATTAGTTTTTTTTTGGGGGGGGGATGGGGAGTTGGGATCATAAGATTTTTAAAAATTTAATTTTAATTATGATTATATATTTCCAAAAGTAAACTATTGCTAAAAGGCTTATAGTAGTGCCCCTTCCCTCCCTCCACCCCATCACTAGCCCCTTCACCACAGCGATCTGCCTTTGGGAGTGTCTCATCTCTCTTAGCCCTTCTGGTACTTAATTCTTTCATTTCTAACACTATATAGTATTTCTTTATTTAGATTATTAACTTGAAACATTATCCAACTTTATCACAGTTTGATGATAAATCCATAGTCAGTGTTATCATTTTCATGACTAATGTAAATATTATTCATTGCTGAGCCAAGTAGCATGCTGTATTTTTATTGCATTCTTATAGAAGTTTTTTCCTGGAATTGATAACTGCAACTTTTTTTTTTTCTAATCCTTTAGTTTGCCTTGAAATTATGGCTACATCATCATACACCTTCCAGTAGCTATGCAAAATATCCCCTCATTCCAATTCCCAAACAGTCAAGTCTCTCTGTTAATGTATTGGTTTCTCTTCATCTCTATTTCCTTTGGAACATTCCTCCTGTGGTCTTCTGTCCAATCTGGAATGACTTTTCTCCATGTAAGGCTTCTGCTCAGACACTATTTGGACACTCTGCAATCTTTTGGGAATTCCTTTTGCCTTTGTCCATTTCGGATCTCTCCATTTTGAACTCGTTTCCTAATCTGAAATCTTTTTATCTTCTTGGTTTATCCCCTGTTATGGATGATTAGCTTCCAGAGAAACAGAGTACAAAAGGTCATTTTTTTTTTTTTTGAGACATGACATAACATTTTAAAAAATATCTTTATTTTATTTTTATATATAGTTAATTATGTTTTGTGTAGACTACTAGAGTGGATATTATACACATGAAGAATTTGAAACGCTAGTCTCTTCTGGCTTTCTAGGTTGCTTTTAGAAAGCAAAAGCAATTTTTATTTCTAATCTTTTGTGTGTACCTCCTTTTTTACTCTGGAGAGTCTCCTTTTTATTCTTTGTTGTAATCGTTTAGTTTAGTTTTGTTTTTTTTCATTTGTAGCTTTAGGTACATGGTGGTAGGTCTTTTCAATCTGGAGATTAACATCCTTCTGAGGTGAAAAATCTTTTAGTTTTCTTCATGGAACTCCTGTTAAATATTAGGCCTCTTTACTTTAATTCTTTTTCTTTTATCTTTTTTATCTTATTGGTTATCTCTTTGTATTTTTGATCTTCCAACTGTTTTGGTGAATTTTTATTAAGTCAATTATTTTTTTAATGCTCTAATGGCTATTTCTGGTTCCATGAAGTATTTTTTTTATTCATTTTGTTTTGTTTAATGGATTCAATACTTCTCTTATCTCTCCAAGAATATTAATTACACTATTTTTTTGTGTTCCCTGAATTTGCTTTGATTTTTTCTTCATTTTAATTTTAGAAACTTTTGGTTATTCGGTTTTGTTTCTAATTAAGATCAAGACCATAAAAAGTAAATTGGAAATTCTGTGGATATGGGCTTCATTTCTGTACTGCTGAACCTCCTGTGTTTATCAAGAGTGACCACCCAGCTTCTGTACTGTAAAACCTCCAAAAGTCTATTCCTGCTGAGGTTTTCTGTAGGCAGTGCATTCTCACTTATACCTACCCACCACCTAGGGGGAATTAACACAACTAACAGCTCTCTGGAATTTGGTGGAGAAATAAGGCTGTAGGTCCACAATTCAGTAAGAGAACTACAGCTTAATTCCATTTTTTCCCCAATATGGTACCTTACTATCTTATGTGCTTTGTCCCTGCAGGTGTGTAGATGTGGGTTAGTCATCTGAAGGCACTCTGAATGAGCAGGGACCAGGGATGTAGGGCTAAATGCTCCCTATGTGGCTTTCCAAATACTCTCCCTGAAATTTTCGAATCGATCCTTTGAATTCCAATTTCAAACACTGTGGGTTGGGGTTACAGATGTCTACTAATTTTTTTAAAAAGGTATTCAATTTGTTTTTATTTGTTTTTGTTTTGTTTTGTTTTTCATGGATTTTAGAGGGTTAGATTGTGAAAGGAGAAGAGACAGAAATATCTTGATTTTACCAACTTTAAATCATAAATCTGGTGACCAGACTTTTATGGATAGATTCTCATTATTATAAAACTTGTCAAAATTTATTTTTAAACAGAATAACAATTTATTAATTGGCACTTGGCAAAATTATCACAAAGTAAATTAAAATATTTCTGGTAGTTGCTGAAAGCAATCTTGTCCTACTAAGAAAGTTAACTTAAGAAACCAAATAAAAATCTAAACATTTTGGTGGACACTGAGTCATAGTAAAGAAAATTAAGTTATCTTTTTGATTAATGTTATCACATTATCTATACTAATGCCACATTCCCCACATAAGTAGGTGACTGCCAAAATAAATAGGAAGCATATATGAGGCAGCTAGAAAATTCTCACCACTAGATAGTTCTTGTGATACACAGAGATTTCTATTCTTCTTTCTTCTTCCTGCAGACTATTGATATCTATCATTACAACAATATATTTTACAATTATTTGGGAGAGAAAGGAACAAATATTTGAGTGTCACGTTACCGTGGCTCATGCGTTTTATTATTATTATTATTATTATTATTATTATTATTATTGTTGTTGTTGTTGTTGTATTATTTTGTCATATATTTTTTACATTTCCAGTTTATGTACTTTTAGTGAGATATCGAGGAAATACCTGGATTTCGGGTGAAATTTAAGGGATAGTCATCCTTTACATGAATCATTTCCTAGGAAGAGTTTTATATGTGGCTAGTGACATTCATTTTACAATGATTTCTATAGTATGTATGTTTGTATGTATGTATGTATGTATGTATGTATGTATGTATGTATGTATTTTAAACCTGCAGTACCTAGTCTTCCTAGGTGGTCTCCCATCCAAGTACTGACCTTGCTTAGCTTCCAAGATCAGACGAGATCAGGTGTGTTCAGGGTTATAGTCTTTATTTTTATTTTTAATTTTTTATGACTTTGTTTATAATTCTATGCATAAATCTTTTGTTTACTCATATCAAACATAATGTACTTAACATTGCGTAAAATCCCCATTGCTTATTTTCTCATTAAAAACAAGAAACATGAAATCTTTTTATCTGAAGGGGGCCTTTTAAAAGCAGGTCAGAGTCCAAAATTTAACATAAGACCTTACTCAAGTTTGATGAAAAGCCAAAAAAAAAAAAAAAAGGAGAAGAAAAATTTTAAGCTGTAATGTGAAAACACATATATACACACATACAACAACAACAACAAAATATGCATTTATAATCATGCACATTATTATGCTTCCTAAACAAAACTGCAGCAACGGCGGAGTTTTTCTGAGGCTGGATGCTCTTTAAATTTTGCACCTGCTCCTGAGGTGAGCCAGACTGGCAGGAAGAGAAAGTAGGACTGATTCCAAAGTGTTAGTCCTTAGCCAGTCACTAGAGTCACAAACCCTCAGGGTGAGCTTGAACCATAGATGCATGCTAGATGTTCATCCTTGCGTTAAAAAAAGATTTTATGGAAATAGCGGCTGGTTCTGAGCCCAGCAAGCATAAAGAGGAGGAATGATACGTTATCCATTTCTAGAAACTTTATAAATACAGGACTTGCTTAATACAGACTGCTGACCTTGAATTCTCTTCTTATGAGTATGTTTGTAATTCTGAAAGCAGCTCCCAAAGGCTGGAGAACAACTCACAGAGTTGCTATAATAAACTGGTCTAAAAGTTACAGGAGTCTAAAGTGTGTAGTCAGGTGTTTCACTCCAATATTGTAATGAAGTGCTGAAGAGGTAGGTTCACAGCTTTGTCTGAACACTATGGGGTGTGTGTGTATGTGTCCATGTGAGTACACACACGTGAGTGCACATGCACAACCCATGCACATGTGCTTTGGAAATACTCACTTTTGTGTGCATTCTGTAGAGGGTAATGCTTATTTAAAAGTATGGTACAACTTAAATCAATATATAAATGATTTTGTTTTTAAAATCATCCGTTTCTACATTTTCAGAAATGTCAATGACTCTATTTAATAAAGTAATGTTGGACAGATATATTTTATTTTTTTTAAGTATGATGTTAATTAGATTAAGACTGGTTAGTCTCATGAGAAAAAAAATATTTAGTTCCCTTAAGTTCATCTCAAAATATAGGAAAAATAATATAAACACAACCTATTTAATAAAGAGAATTGGCCAATAACATCTTCATACACAGAGAGTGATTTTTCAACATTTAAAAATAAATTACCTGTATCAAATATGTCCCATAATCAAATAGAAGTAGAAGAACAAGTACTTTGGCACAACGCAATCATGAACAATAAGAATAAATGAGTTGTCTTTTGTATCTCAGTTTTATATCTGGATTTATAACATTGTCTTCCTTCTATGTTATTTTTTCTTTTATCTTCATTCTTTTCTTTCTTTCACTCAGTTATTTTATAGAATAAATTGTAATGTGAAGGACATCTTCAAGAAATCATATCCTATGGTCTTTATTAAGATAATTCAAACTTAGCCAAAAAAGAACTATATGCTAAATTTATGTATGTTCCTGGAGACAGAGAGAAACTATTTTTTTCTCTGTCTCCTTTATGAGACATTTAAGCAAGTGGGTAACAGGTGCTGCATGCTTGGAACACACTGTACTCTGAATATTCTCATAAGAAGCCGTTCACTCTGGGGAAAGCATTTCATTTCTAAGTGGTAGTGAGCACCACCTGTGCTTCGTCAGTCACTGGCAGCATACAACCTTGGTGATGAAAAGGGATTTTATTGGGCTATGGATGGGATTGTTTCTTCAAATATTTGGGGAATTGAATAATTGCTTTATACCTACCGACTTGGATAATAACTCTATGTCTTTTGGGACAAGATATTTCACCCATGCTCTGACTGGAAGGAATAATGCAAGACTAAGCAACGTGCTGAACCAAAATATTGTTCTCATTTGGCAAACAATGTTTTTACTAATATTAAATATGAAATTTGGTTGTGACAAGATGTTGACAGTCAGGTAGGAAAATAAAATAAAATTTCAGATGAAGGAAATATTGGTTGGTAGGATCAAGAGGCAAATCTCCATTTTTTTTTTTCATTAACCTCAGAATTAGCAGGAACATATCATGGACTTGGTCTAATAAAGACAATTCATACAGCATTATGGATAACAAAAGAGCACCAGAGACAATATTTGTAAGCCGCAAATTACTAATACATATGTACTTATGATGAATAAATTATGTTGTGATATGGTAAGCATAATATTTCTTTGAAGAAAAGAATAAAATCTAGGTTCTGATGGAGGGTTAACTCTCCATATATCTTAGGATATGTATTTTTTCCTTAGGTCATTTTCATTTCTTAGAGTTTTTAGCATCCTAATGGTTAGAAACAACGTGCTTGTCTGTAGAGAGTCCTCCTAACTCCCCAAGCAGACCTGGACCGCGATTCAAACCAGAGCTTGATGCATGTCATAAACATGTCAAGGGGCTCTTCTCCTGCTCCATCCTGGCCTCATACCACCTCAACCCCAATGTATATGAATTGCCATTCAGTTTCGACAGCATAATGCTGCTGTATATTAGCAAATTATTTTGCAAGAATGATAACTATACTGAATTCCATCTGTAATTTAGTACTCCAAGTTAAGGTCTTCATGTCTATATGATAACTTTTAATTACTCTGGATGACTACAGAACAGATTTTGAGTTGGAAATTATTGAGAAAAGCTGGATGGTAGGCAGGAGTTTGTTCTAAGGACAAAAGGTCAATGTATAATACCAGAGGTTGTTCAAATCTGAAAATAGAACACTCTAGGCCTGACCCCAATATCTTCCAGTTTATATTTTAAAATGCATATTTCCGGTAGCCTAGAGGAAATTTCCACTTGAATGTTTTATTATATCTAACACTGAGTTCATTTCTCTTTAAATTTAGACCTTTTCCCTTGCTTATCTATTTAATTTCATCAGGGATATCATTTGTCTTCTAGTTTTAAGGACAAGAATTAGGAATATAGGTATCATCTTTGCTGTTTCTCATCATCATTCTCTGTATCTCACCTTTTATTAAGCCTTACATTTTTGTCTTTTCAAAGATTATCTTGCTTGACCCTTCTTTATTGTACGGTTAGCTTATTAGCGCCCTGAGTTTTCAAAGTCCACCAGCTGTCTATCTCTGAACCCCAGAAAACATTTTCTGCCTTCCTTGGGCCTCTCTTCACTGTCATTATACTTTGTGAAGGCTTATTCTATCTCTGGAGCTTTCTTTATAATTTCTTCTTGCCTGAAATGTCCTCTGGTTCCCTAAGTCTGACAATTTTCTTTTGATATTGATTTCTTTCTAACAATCTAAATATTATGGTTTAATCACGAAAATGCATTTACACTAGCACCCTCAATTTCTTTCTTATTTTTTCTTTCTTTAGGCATCACCCACTCCTAGCCACCACCATGGTAATACACAACCAAAAATGAATCTACCCATTTTTTTTCAATTTATAATTTTTTTTTTTTTTTTTTACTATTTGTCCTTGGTGATGAACATTAAAATTCTGCAATGGGGCTGAACAGTACCTTCATGATTTTATTCTCAACTAAGTGCCCCCTCAGTACCACTGGGAACTTATTTCTATTGTGTCTGATTATAGCTCTTTTATATTTCCTATTGTTGCCGTTCAAATGTTTTTACATCTCTCTTCATAGTCTTTGTTTCACTTCCTCCCATCTTTCTAAATCCTAGCGGTTGACTCTGCCTGATTCTTTCAACAAAAGGGATACTGATGGGATCAGTTCACCTTTCTACTTGGCACTCTGGCCTCTAACCACAGAAGTTATCCTTATCCATCTTCCTTCCTGTCTCAGAGCAAGAAAGCCGTTGGTCTAAGACAGTCTTTCTTATACTCTAGAATCTTGATCATTATTTAACCCTTCTTTAAAAAGGAAAAAAAAAATCTGCATTTCTTTTTTTGCCCTGACTCTCTCTTCCAGAATGTATTAAATATGTCCAAGTCTCCCTCACCCTCAAAAATATTTTATCTTATTCCTACATCCCCTTTAAGGTACTCTAAATTCCTTTTTTCAATTTGCGGCTAATCTTCATGAAATGGCGGAGAGAGGGAGAAGACACTTACTGGCTCTAATTTTAAAATTTTTACTTAATCCTTAAATTATTACCATCTATCTTTTTCTCTAATTATCCTACTAAGATTGTTCTCCCTTTAGACATGAATGACATTCTCATTGCTGAATCCTAATTTGTTCTCATGTTACTTAATTTTCCCATAAAATTTGATGTTCAGTGTTATTTCTCCCATGGATTCTAGGCTACCAATCTCTCTCTCTCTCTCTCTCTCTCTCTACTGCCTTGCCTCCTTCTATTCAGCCCACCCATTGTATTTTGGGGTTTGTTTCCTCAGTATGTAAGGAGTATTCTCCTTGATATTCATCTGTTTTCTTTCCAGAGTCCTTAAATGACCCCATCTTTATCAAGAGTTTTATCTTGTATTCTAAACTGTGTTTCCATATATAGCTAACTTTCTAGTCTGTATATCCAGGCCATTCTCCATTTCATTTCCTTCAGTCAATTATCACTTCTCTCTCCATATCTATCTATCTATCTATCTATCTATCTATCTATCTATCTATCATCTATATATCTATATATCTATATAATTTTTTTTTCTTATGTGGTTACCTCATTTAAATATCTCTGGAGTCTATAGGATAAACGTCCAACTCTGTAGTGGGGCGTAAAGCCCATCAACATCTGAACTTTCACCTTCTCCTATCTGTAGCAGCATGTACTGTTCTCCAGCCACACTGGAATTCTTACTATAATCTTAGTTTCTGATATATATATATATATATATATATATATATATATATATATATATATATATTATTGACATTTCCCCTACACCCTAGCACAAACTCTAAAAAATGAGTTTCATGGCTGGGGATAAAATTATATAATCCAGATCTTAAAAAGTACTAATTTTAAGATTATCCAATCTATTTTGAGATTATCTTGGTGCCCTGGGATAAGGCTACGCCCAAAGAGAATCAGCTCCCCGCCCCCTCCCGCCCCGCCCAGGGGGTGAGGAAGTAATCATTATCAAATATCCTGGAAACTTCTTCAATGTGAAGTAAACAATAAGGTGTGTTTTAGAGCTGAAGTTAGGAGAACAGTCTTACTTTCTCAGGCCCAGAGACTTCCAGGAATGCGATTGACCTAGAGTCTGAAGCTGGATCTCCACAGTACAAATTCTGATGTGAGAAGAATGATGTGCCAATCAATGGTTTATTGAGAGGAAATTGAAAAGGGCACAGGAAAAGTATGATATGTGACAGGGGAAAAGACAACCAAGGGCATGATTTCAGATGAAGTCCCAGCCTTGGTTTGATCCTGTGGAGCTCTCTAGAGTGTCACCTGCACCTCAGACATTGTCTTGCATTCAGGGAAGGGGCCTAGAATTTTCTTTATTTGCAGCATCAGTTACATGTTGGCTGCCCTCTGGGTGGAGTGGGTAGAAGCAAGAATTTGTAAACTCCAAATACTTCTAGCGCAGTTTCAGTAGCAAAGAACAAATAATCCTCTGAGAAAGCTGCAGGAGTGAGTGATTAGAGAGAGCTGGGGATGCGCAAACAGAACTGGCAACAAAGACACGAAGGAACATCAATAATCTCCAATACACTTGGTTGTGGAGCAGCAGTTTAGGAGCTAACAATCACAGAGCTTGCCCTTTCACTGCCAGCAACAGAAGTAGCAAGAACGTAAGCAGAATAGAGAAGTGACAGCTTTTGGAACAATCCTCTTCTGGGCAACAGTGGAGACCCCTGGCCATATTCAGCCATGCCTCGTCCTACTAGCAAGTGGGGATCTGGACCTCTAGGCTCCAAATAGAGGAAGCTCCAGTAGTCACTGACAGCCCAGTGTGCCCAACAGAATAGAGACTTTCTGAGGATTGTTAGCAGCAGAGGGACCAAATGATCAGGCCCAAGAAGAATGTCCAAGCAGAGTAGTTTCAAATGCTTGCAGAACAATATATGGGAAACTCAGATGACAGTGGTAGGAGATATTTTGAAAGAGACAAGTCAGTAAAATCTCTGAAGCCAGTTAAAGTTTGGGCTACGGTTCTTTAAAGCAGGGATCCCCAATCCCTGGAATGTGAACCAGTACTGGTCCATAGCCTATTAGGAACAGGGCCACACAGGAGGAGGTGAGCAGCGAGGGAGCGAGCAAAGCTTCATCTGTATCTGCAGCCACTCTCAGCACTAGCATCACCTCCTCAGCTCTGCCTCAGAACATCAGGCATTAGATTCTTATAGGAGTAGTGATTCCTGGTACCAAATAATTTGGAGGCCACTGCTTTAATGCACTGCTGAGAAACTATAATCATTGCACTCTAAACCCCTAGCAGCTGCATGTAGTTAATTCACCAGTGAGCCAGAAGATGAAGGAACAATAGCTCATCTTCTCAGGTTTCAAGACCCAAGAATAATGTCCCACCTTGGATGAAGTCTTTCCTAGCCTTCCCGAGATTCAGTTTCTCCCTGTTCTGTGCTTAAAGAACACTCAGCTACTTTTATTACATAACTCGTTGCATTGTATTGGGGTGATCTGATTCTGTATCTGACCCAATAAACTCCTACTGGAAAGGAGCGCATCTCTGCTCCTCAGTATTTAGCATAATATGTGGCAAATATTAGTCTTAACAAATGTTAGTTGAGTAAATGAAGTACTTAAAACCATGGTTTTTATCCTTTTGGGGTGCAAAACATCTTTAAGAGCCTGATGCAAGATATGAAACTTCTTCCCAGAAAAATGCACAAGCATAATTTTGTATATACTAACGTAGAAGAAGTTCTCAAAGCAGCCAAAAAAAGTAAATTAACATTCTTACTAGGATAAAGCACGTCCTTCAAACTCAAGACTAATAGTAGAGATTCTCCAAAATTTTTGAAACCTTAGTATGTTCTAACTCTTACAGTAAACTAGTGAGAAACTTAAAATCAACCCAAGCATTAAGAATTTAGCTCTCTCCCAAATTACATGCACCAGCTACTTTGGAGGAAGTTCATAGGAATTGCAATTAGTGTGAAGCAAAGCACTGATGGGAACCAAGCAAGAAAACAGAAGAGAAGGAAATGAAGAGATCTTTTAATGAAAAAAAAGAAAAAGAAGCAGAGTAGGCAGGTCTGGCCCTGAAAATGAATGGGAGGGAGAGGCACTATTTTCCCTCAGATCCTTGTCCCACTCTAGACCACCTCATTTGACTACTGAATGAATCAGTCATGTCTAAGGTATCTTAACCAGATGTAGGCGAAACTCCTCCTTTTTAGATTCTGTCTTTCCTGAGACCCCCTGAGAAACTAACATTCCCTTTTTGTTCTTCTAGGCTTGAAATGTTTTTACTTTCCTGATGTTGTCTACATAGCCAATGACATTAACATCATTTATGTACATAAAGGAAACAACTTCCAAGGTTCACATTCAATGTGTTAATATTGCCAATTTAGAGATTTCTGAGTCATTTAGTTCTCTGTTATGTTTCCACTTTTGATGAAAGTGTAATGAAATATTTCCATATATTAAGTCCCACTGAGTAATTATTAACTAGTTGAGAACAGATTTAATGAAAGCAGTATTGATTTATATACTTTATTTCCCATTTTGAGGTATTTTAAATCTTATTCTCTTTTACTTTCTGAACAAATCACCCTGCAATTTAAGATGGATCCTCAGCTGAATACATGAAAGAGATTAGGCAGCATTCAGATAGAATTGAATTTTGGTAAACAATTATTTAAAGATAAATTGAAAATATAATCTACTAAATAACCACACTTCTCCTGGGTACAAAAATTTACTCCTTCTGTTTGCCATAGCCATAAAATTTCTAAATGTCTGGAAAGAGCTGGAAGCAAAAAATTTAGATTTAAAATAATATATGTTTGAAAGTTTCTTTAAACTTATCCACAGATGAATTGTTTGGTTTTTACTATCCTTGTTGCTCAGTTGTTGTTAATGTATGTGCTCTTTTTCATACATAATTGAGGTATATCAAAATTTTAAGTTTCTGATTATTTATGATAAAGTAACATATTTTCTTGATTCAAAAACTCAAATGCTTCTTTATATTTGGATGTATCTTACAATCTATATGAACACATAATGTAAAATTGTCTTTAAACTGATGGTGTGTTTTTCAAATCACGAACCATTAGAATGAGGAGATGTAAAATAAGATTTAGTTTAGTCTTCTAAAAACATCTCTCAGAGATGGGTACTTCTAATTAATATTCTACAGCTCCTAAGTTCTCTATTCACTTTTCTTTTTTTCTTCTTCCATCTGAACTATGTATTCAGGGAACAAGTAGGGAAGGCATTTTGATAATGTGGTATAAATGAGACATATTTCTTTTTAATCCTATAATAGATATCCATGTATTATTAGTGAATTGGTGACAGGAGATGTCTATCTGCCACTGATTTACAAATCAGCTTTAGGAAACCACCTTCCAACCTGGCAATATTGCCACATGGAGTCAGACTGAAGCATTCAAATAAAACTTTTGAACAATATCAAGATTAGAGAGCTTCCTTTTAGCACCTGGCTGTACTTTTTCACCAAATATAAATCTATTTGTGTTAGAATTGACCAAAGGGTTTGTCTCATTAAACTGTATTCAATTGAAAGTATTTTTATCAGTGATGAAAAATAAAATGTTATGTCAAAGTTATTTAAAAGGTGATGGGGGGAATGAAAGTCATTTCATGAAACAATGTGAAAAATAAAAAAGCTCTCTTTGATCATAGTTCATAATTGAAGGTTATTTCCATTTCCTAGGTAGTTATTTTGGCAATTAAATCTACTCAAAAGTTTCATCTCTAAAAAAATTAATTGTATGTTGAAAAAGTGAATTTGGATAATGTACTTTGTGAAGGTTAAAAGAGGTTATTCCAAATGTTATTTCAGTAACATTAGATTTATTATCATGTGCAGAAAAGTTTAAGATATTAGAAAAGTATAAGATGCTAAAATTATTCTCTGTATAAAAAATATTTAGTTTTATTAGTAAAAATTGTTATGAGTACATATATTTATTACCCTAAGCTGCTAATTTAAATTGATTTTTGTAAGGGTGATATCAGTCTATGCTGCTATGTACTCATGTTGCTTATAAATCTCCCTAATTTAATGACTAGATTATAAATTCCTGATGGTACTGGCCATATTTCGTATTTTTAAACAGACTTATCAAAATATAACTGACATACAATAAGCTCATTGATGCTCTGTTCATTTTTTCCAGTCTTTTTTTCTCCGTGTTTTGTTTTGAATAGTTTCTATTGCTATGTCTTTCTTCTGTAGTAAATCCCATCCATTGTAGTTTTCATCTCATACATTGTTTTCTAGAGAATATCTCTAGACATTTAATATCTTTTTGGTTCTTTTAATATCTTTTATGTTTCTATTTAACATTTCAAATAAATGGAATACACAGTAGTTCTCTCTTATCTGTGGGGTGCTTTCCAAGACCCCCAGTGGGTGCTTGAAAACTTAGGTAGTACCAAACTTTATATATACTATGAATTTTCCAACACATACCTGCCTATGATAAAGTTTATAAATTAGGCACAGTAAAAGATTAACAATAATAATTAATATAAAATAAAACAATTATGACAATATACTATAATAAAAGTTTTGTGAATGTGGTATTTCTCTCTCTGATATCTGATAACCGAAATGGCTACTAAGTGACTAACGGGCAGGTAGCATATACAACATGAATATTTTGGACAAAAGGATGATTTGCGTCCCAAGTGGGACAGGGCAGGACAGAGTGGGATGGCGCGAGATTTCATTATGCTACTCAGAACAGTGAGCAATTTCAAACTTGTGAATTGTTTATTTCTGAAATTTCTCTTTAAATATTTTTGGACCACAGTTGACCATGGGTAACTGAAACCAAGAAATGTAAAAACACAGATAATAGTGTATTTTCCTCCTTCTTTATATGCTGGTCATCTTTGATTGGCTGCCAGACATTGTAGATTTTACCTTATGTGATGCTGGCTGTATTTGTATTCCTATAATTTTTCTTGAGAAAAGGTTGACTTTTTAAGGTCTTGCTTTTAAGAATGATTAGGTGGGACCAGAATAATGTTTAGTAGGACTACTACTACTGTGGAAAGATCCTTCTGAGTTTTATACCAAATGCCCACAAATTATGAGGTTTTCCAGTATGGTTGATGGAAACACATGTCATCCCAGATTCTGTGTGAGCACCAGGCAGCATTCTAATCTTTTCAGATGATTCTCTCCCTAGCCTCTGGTGTCCTCCTTACATTCCTGTGCTGACCAGTACTGTGATGAATGCTACTTTAGAAGAAGTCTCTGCAGATTTCTGGATTTTTTTTTTTTATCTTGTTCATTTCTCTCTCTCCTTTCTAAAATTCTGCCTCATTATCTCTGGCTGTTTCAGTCTCTGTAGATTCTCAGTTGTAATCAGTTCATCTCAGAATCTTCCAGTCTCCTCCTGAACCCTCTTGCAGTCTGGAAACTGTCAAAGTATAAGCTGAGGGCAATCATGGGGCACACTTCTCTAGAATCATTTCCTTTGTTGCTGGTCTTCAGGGCCTTGAATGCCGTTGTTTTCAATATTTTGTCTGGAGGGTGAATTCAGTCTTTACTACTCCATCATAGCCAGAGATGGAAATCTACACATTCATATAATATATTATATATATATATATGAGCAATGTTATATTTTAATCTAGATAAATCTCAACAATCTAAAACTTTTGGGAAAAGTGTTTTCACAGGCTTTCCAATACTGTAAGAAATATTCAGGCATCATCTGGTCTTGATATTGTTCAAAAGTTTGGTTTGAATGTTTCGATATGACTCCATATGGCAACATTGTAAAGTATGAAGGTGTTTTACTATATTTTACATATCTGCATATACATATGTATATAATCACTGCTCCTTTTCTGTGCCAAGCCTCTATCTCAGTGTGGTCTGTGAGTAGATAGAAATTGATGTATTATTTTGATCAGAAGAATTTTAGTAATTTTGAATTTTTTCAGTTTCTTTCCTATTCTCTCAATCATCTTTTTGCTTAATTCTTTTACTCAAAGATACTGAATCCCTTCTATAATAACAGCAGAATAATTTATTAAACCTTGGTCATTTTAGGACATGGTTTCATGCGTCATTAATAGACTTTTTCTAAGAATCTGAGGACTACTAGAAGGAAAAAACAACATTATTGAAAATAAATTGAAAAACACTTCAGTCATTTGAAAAATGGGCTCTTTATGCAAGTAATTTTTCTGTGCCACATACAAAAGATATCTTTAATAAGGTCCTTGTTCTTGAGAATCACTGTTAAAGGATACAGAAATTATTCTTTCTCAAGAGCGGTTAAGTGTGGCTTCTAGGGTTTTACAATAAAAGCAGGACTATTCATGCATAATAGAATCAGACTTTTTTTTTTTTTTTTAAGCATGCCTTCTTTTGCTATTCTGGACAGGTGTTTCCATAGTGCAATTTAAACTACAAAAATGACTCATAATTGCCAACACCTAATTTAACATTCTGAAGCTAATCATAAAACAACCTCCCCTTTCACAGGAGAGACAAAGTCTCAGCTGGGCTTTAAATCCTGATTATATGACAAGGTTTCAATTGAAATTTTAGCTATCAACCAAGTGACCTTCAGTGACCACAAGCTGGGAGCTTCGTAACTAATCTAAACAGATCTCTAGGCAAAACCCCCACACCAGGTTTGGTTGCCAGACTCTTGCATTATTCACCTCATGAAAAAGACCAGCAGAATATGACAAGCAAATGATTGTAGCAAGCTTCAACCCTCAATTCTTGAAAGGCCAATGGCAAGCTGTAAAAATATTCCCATAACCCTACTTCCTGTGTAGAAGTTTAGGACACTGATAAAATGTTTATATTGTCAGACCACAGATAGCAGTAAGTAATTCCTTCTTCCTTTAAAAAAGTGTTATTTCAAAGAAATATTGCACACATGAAAATAAAAGAAATCCTACATTTGTAGCTTCTTACAGATCGTAATAAAGTCATGCTTAAGGTTCCTTTTACTTCCCATAATCCTTTTCATCAAATTTCAGTTTGAATGAAGCTCAACTATTAATCACTTTGTGTAAGCTTTCTTTTTCTTCATAACAAAATTCTTCCATAACACAATTTTAGTTTTATAAGCCTTATTTTCCAATTTCATTAAAAAAAAATCCTGACATATTAGTATATAATGCTGCTGGACAATAAATATCTCATTCTTATTTTTAAGTAAGATTGGTAAACACATTGGCTCTTAATTGCTAAATTATAAATTTCTTGAGGGTGATTATTTTTAGACCAAGTTTGTATTCCTTGCAGTAACAAGTATGCTGCCTTGTATAAAGCTAGCACTATTAAATGTTTGTTAAATGAATGATGTACTTTAGTAATGTAATGATGAATGAATTGATTTTCTCTATGGCTTTGGTGGTTATGCTTCTGAGATTTTTACCCCTGATTTACAACTTTATGTCCATAAAATTTTGCCAAAGGCATATGATTAAATTATACTTAATTATACATTTAACAAGGTATCTGTCCTATATCAAAATCAATAGCATTTTATAAAACAGAACAGAAAATACCTCAAAAAAAATCTATATCAAGTAAAGAGAGATACTTGTAAGTTTTATCTGGGTATACACAAACTTTTCTAATACAGATTTTATCTGACTTACACAAAAAACACTATACAATAATAGTTTTAGAATAAATTAGAAGAAAAATGTTAAGAAAAAATGAAGACGCGAACATGCCAAGCACCAAAGCCAATCCAATGGGTACAACTGTACCTAAAAACTGACTGTATAATTTTGGCAGCCAAGACAAAAAAAAGGGAGTGGGGTGGGGAACACAATGAGTTACATAACTCATTAAGAGAAAAGAATAAAATTTACTACTTTCTCAAAGAGGGCACATTTTTTTCCCCCTGGTACTAAACTCAGAGCAAGTTCTCATGTGGGTCTTAGGTAGAGAACACTGAATAATTTAATGGGCAATGTCTTTATACCAATTTCACAGCAAATGCAGAAATGGGCCTCATGCGGCTCTTTCTTACAAAGACCTTCAATAAAAGTTGAAGGCATAATATTAAAACACCAGGGAGGAAGACAGTCCTGGGAGGGACCCAGAAAATGAGATGTCAGTGTGTGTTCAATCCTGATCCAAAGGTAAAACCTAGAATGTGGGGAGGAGTGAATTTCTGAAAGCAGTTCTTGGTTGATATTTCTATTTGTTAAAAGCTGGATCGCAGTAAATCCTCAAGGTCACCCTCATGTGGGAGCTTTGGTCGAGGTTTTTATATTTATAGTTAAGAATAAACTCATAAGATTTAGAATCACAAGAGCATGTGAATGGCCAATCTATAATTAAAAATTTCAAAACTTTAACCAGTGTTGTAGTCTGAATCCTCATTCCACAAGATGATGGAATGCAAAGGTGCTATCTAATATGGCGGATCTTCTCAATTTTTCCCATCAAGTAACATCTAATGGCAGGATCAAGTTAAACTGTTACTATTGAGATTTGGGATACATTTCCAAAGATTTGTGTCATAAGTCAACAATCTCTTTAAAATCTCAACTGGAGATTTCAAAACACATACACATTTTTATTTCATAAAATACTCATACTTGTTTTAGCATGAAAATAATGACAACATCAAATGCTAACAAGGATATGGAGCAACATTCACAGTGGGAATTCAGAATGGTACAGCCACTTTGGAAGGTAGTTTGGAATTTACTTACAAAACTAAACATACTCTTACTATAAGATCCAACAATCACACTTCTTGATATTTACATCAAAGGAGCCGAAAACTTCCTCCACATGAAAACTTGCACATAGATGTTCACAGGAGCTTTATTCACAATTGCCAAAACTTGGAAGCAACCAAGATGTTCTTCAGTAGGTGAATGAATAAATGAACTGTGATCCATCCAGACAATGGAATATTATTCAGCACAAAATGGAAATGAGCTATTGAATAATGAAAAGACATAGAGGAACTTGAAATGCATATTACTAAGTGAAGGGAGCTAATATGAAAAGGCTAAATACCAACTATATGATATTCTGGAAAAGATAAAATTGTGAAGACATGAATAAGATAAGTAGTCACCAAGGGTTGGGGGAAAGAAAGAACAAACAGGCAGAGTACAGAGACTTTTTAAGGCAGTAAAACTACTTCTTATAATACTATAATGGTGGTTACATGTCGTTTTACATAAGTCCAAACTCAGAAGGTATAAGGCTGAGAGTGAGCCCTGATACAAACTGGACTTTGAGTGACAATGATGTATTTCAATATAGATTCATCAGTTGTAACAAATGTACCACTCTGGTGGCAGATGTAGAGAATGGAGGAGGCTGTGTATGTCTGGGGTAAGGGGATATGTGGCAAATCTCTCTACCGTCTGCTGAAATCCACTGTGAATCTAAAACTCCTCTAAACAACAAAGTCTATTAAAAATGTTTTAAATAAAATCTAAGAAGAATGAGTCTTGTTTATAGACAAGCTTCGAGTGCTGCCTGGATCCCCTCCATCAAAGATAAGTCTAATGTATTTGACTGCCACAGCCAGAGAAAGACAGGGTGGTTGTAACCTCCTTCCACTATAGCCCTAAGTGAACCCAATTAACATTGCTGTGGAAACCTGAATTCTGAGTAACATTCTCCTAGAACATTCGCTGGAAATATTAGTAAAGAATAACTTAAACAGTTGACTTGCTGTGGGAACTTATATAATTCCCATGGCTTGAATGTTCATTCAGGAAAATAGCTTTATTTTTTTTAGACAAAATACAGAGTCCTTTTTCCTAATAATAGGCAAATTACTCAGACTTTGGTCTTTTGGAATCAAATAATGTAAAACTTGTGCTGCAAATTTTGTCATTCAAAACTAATAAAACAGCAACTAACACATATATAGCTCCTAGTATGTGTAAGTTTTGTACATATTTACTCCTCTAATCCCGAAGGTCAGCTATGAGGTAAATACTATCATATCATCTCAGCATAATGTGAAGCTGAGAGCTAAATAATCTGCCAATGTTCACGTAGCTACTAAGTGGATGAGCAGGGATGTGAACCAGTCAGCTTGACTTCAGTGTCTTTTAATGACTATGTTAAGGTAACTTGAGATTATGCTTTTTAAAATCTTTTAGTTCTATAAACTTGTGTTACTTCAAGTCTACCTGTGGCCTAGAACTATCAGTGGAAGTGTATCTGGGCCATATCGCTCCCAGGTACAGAATATAGAGAAGCAGCTCCCCTCATTCTCTCTCAGCATCTGAGTTGCTGTCTCCATTTCAATGGCTTTCTCTAGAGTGGAGTCCATGGATTTCCTCTCTACAACTTTGCCTCAGGCATATTTCTGCATGCCCTCTGAAATATGTCCCATGCCTCCATTAGATCTTTTCCACTTTAACTCCTACTTTTAATTGACTCAGTCATTTAGTGTTTTTCAGTGCATATTCTAAGAGGAAATCTTGGACTTGCTCTTTTTCAGTCTCAGCTCATACTGTATTTCATGCCCTGATGTAGTCTGGTTGGCAGTGGTTGAGAGAACTAGTGTATGCAGGACAGAACTATTCAAGGAGCAGCGATGCAAGTGAGCTGTTTCCCTTATAGAAGGTATGAACGCATGACAGGCTTTCTTAGACTTGGCCTGTACATGACAAAGTTGGAGTAGGTATTGTATTGTTCCTTTGCACTTCCTAGAACTTAGCTCGTTCAGCAACTACTTATCCTCTCTTTATCAAATATATCTTGTGTTATGAAGAGAGGTGGCATGGTTTTAATGGGTATCTGTGGCTTGTTCAGGCCCCCAACATTCTTAATTGGTATAAAAATGACCTCTTCCTTGTAGTGAATGAACCTTCGAAAACATTTTTAAATATCTGAATGTCAATATGAGTTTTCATGCTGGCTTGTTCCTTGTATACTCAATTTCTAGTTTTCAAACCAACAAGCAAGCAAGCAAACAAACAAAATTACACTCTTTATTGTGTGAACTTTTCCTGCTTTCCAGGCTACAGTTTTTCATTGCCCTCTCTGGTTATATTCTGTGTTCATGAGGACTATCCCCACACTATTACCTTAGGTCTTTGTTTATGTTCTGTGTCACACCTTCACCACTATCCAGTTTCCTTCCACATCTGCTACTATTATACTGGTTTCAAATGCCCAGTGTCTTGCTGTGATTTTGCTATTTATGAGTTTTACATCTACTTAAGTATGTGCTAATTTCACATAGAAATGGGATTTTGTTTTTAGATAGGCAAATAAGTCACAAGAATGAGATTAGTGTTTTTGTCTAATAGTTATTAGAAAAATCTTTTGTGCTTTGAAGCAATGGCTTCTTCATAATCATTTTGCTTTTGTTTGTGTTGATAGAATTTTAGTTTCAAGCAATGAAAATAGATTAAGGTGTACATCTGAAACTCTTTTCAGAAGATGATATGCAATTATTCTTTACCAAAACTTCATATTAAGAAGATTATCTTTTATTAAAATATCTCGTCGATTAAAGTTTTGGAAGCTATGAGCTTAAGAGGCAAATGCTGGATCTTTTTTTTTTTTTTTTTTTTTTTAGGTGAGGCAACCCTTGGTTGACCTCACAGATTGCAAGGACCTTGCCAATTTACAACCCTTTATTTTTTATTTTTTATGCATACAGCACCTGGTCTTCCTAGGTGGTCTCCCATCAAAGTACTAACCAAGCTCAACCCTGCTTAGCTTCCAAGATCAGATGGGATTGGGCTTGTTCAGGATAGCATGGCCGTGGACAAATGCTACATCTTTAATGAAAAGAACATGTAAAATGATATCAGATTTCCAGCAAGAACAATGTTTACCTTACTAACATATTAGTTATAAAATACTGTGTGGAAATATTATATTTCTTTAGAAAAAGTTACTTTCTTAGCAAAGCTTCTTTAAAATGTTCTTTGTCTTGTCATTTGAGATAATTTTTTATTATATTAAATGCTTTATGCAATTTTATTATATTAAACAAGTTATGCAATTTAGAAACAGCAAACTGTAAGAACAATAACCAGAGTGATGTTGTATGATATTCACTTGATTAGTTGATCACCTTGTACTGCTGCCTTGTTAGGACATTTATAAACTCAAGATTTCAACAGCCATAATGTTTTATAATGAATCCTTGACATGCATTTACAAACATATATTACATATATATTTATAACTAATTACTTATATAACTACATATAATTATATATAACCTATTATATCATAACTAAAATGTACATATTCTCTTTTTTTATGGTGATAAATATTTTTTATTGTCTTATTTGCTTGTTTTTATTTTAATATATACTAGCTTAGATGGCCTAATCATTGTTTGCCAAAACATTATAACTTCAAGGGCATTACTGGTATTTTATGCAGTCAAGGAAATATTGTATTTAAAATTAAAACCATTTTGGAAATTCTGACATGCTTAATACATTTCAGTGAATCGAAACTTAAGACTTTAAAAAATACATTACTTCTGAAATGGGGTGCTATAAGTGAAATCACACACATCACAGCACTAGTTTATAATAGAGTGACCTCATTTTAATTATTTTCAGAATATGAATTAAGCCATTATAGGTGATCTTTTAAAGAGTAGAGCTAGGAAAGATGGAAACATTTTTAGAGCCTTGGAGTAAAGGGATGTGGTCATTTGAAAATGCATCATTAAAGACTTAATCCCAGTCACAATATAGGAAAGGTAATTCTATAGACTTTTTCCAGAAAAAAATACAGAAGATGTGAGGTCATAAAGGAGAAGAGAAAGAGGTTTAAAGCAAAGCACATCTGGGATTGTTAAGAACAATCAGCTGCCATAATATAAAGAAGACAAAAGGTGAAAGTGCCTCAGTCTGCTCCACAGCCATCTGTCTCAACCGATTTTAAGTATTGAGCCAGCATTGTTTCAAAACTTCTTTTCTCTCCCTCTGACCTCAGATACTAGAAAACTATAGTTTACAAAGTCAACATTTTTGTGAAATATTCATTCTTTCAGGAGGGATATATATTTGAAAAATTTCTAATTGATGATAGTCTTAACTTCTTACTTACTGAATTCTCAATGCCAAAGACAACATGTAGTTCACTAATATTACACATAGATTTTCATCTTATTGTTTATTTATCTAAGAAATTTTAGTAATTTTTTCCCATAAACAAGCCATAGTCATTTGAACTCCTGAATGAATGGTTTAAAAAATATACATCTGAGATATATATGTGTATATTTAATATTCAAGATTAAAACTGAAAAAGATGTTTTTTTTAAATCTCTGAAGAAGTTACCTTTTTCTTCGGAGAAAAACTCATATTCTCATTTTAGTAAAAGTAGCATAAATAAAACATATGAGAATATCTTTTTAAAAATAATTAGTAGACTTAATTTTAGTACAGTTTTAGATTTACAGAATAATTGAGGAGATAATACACAGAATTTCATATACCTCTCTTATCCCTCATAGTTTTCCCTATTATTAACATCTTACATTAATGTAGTATATTTGTTATAGTTAATGAAAGAATAATGATACATTTGAATATCAATACATTATTATTTAACACAGTTCTATGTTCTTGACAAATTATAATGTCATGTATCCATCCTTAAAGTTTCATTCATAATAATTTCACCACCCTAAAAATTCACTGTGCTCCAACACTTGACCCTTTTTCTCTCGCCTCTCAAACACCTGGCAACCAACTTGTCTCTATAATTTTACCATGTCCAGAATGTCATACAGTTGGCATCACACAGTATGCATATAGGCTTTTCAGATTGGCTTCTTTCTTCTAGTAATATGCTCTTAAGCCTTCTCCATGTCTTTTTATGGCTTAATAGCTCATTCATTTTTAATCCTTAAATATTTTTTTAAATATGCAAAATTTTTATGACCAAATATAACACTGAAAAGTAAGGGTGATTAGATATCAAAATATTCAATTAAGTAACACTGAATATCAAAAAGTTGCTTATTTCAAATGCACAAATAGTTTTCAAAGATGACTAGGCTCAACAAAATTCCTTTTAGTCTGCAAAATGTATTAGCTTTGTTTATATTTTCCAATACCACTAACACGCCTGTAAATCATATGCAGTTCCTTTCTTACCCATCTGTTATACTTAGGTCATCAGCTAGTGTTCAATAGGTCAGCATACCCTATTAACCAGAAGAGTTGTCTGATGATCAATATTCCATGTTCCCCAAAAGCCATGAGACTCATTCTTCCTTTTCCCTCTCCTTCCAATTTGCTTCCTCCACTTCCCTACACACCCCTGACTCAGATATTAATAATTTAATTCATCAGAAATTTTTATGGCTGAGGTCTAAATAGCCATGAAATTCTGAGACATTTCTCTATGGCTGTTTCTCTGCATCTCATTTTATCTTTGGTTGATGATTTGTTGTACTAGAGTCTTCCACAAATATAAATTGCCATTGAAATGAAAAAATTTCAATAATATTAGACAAACAAAAGAAATTAGGAAAATTGTTTGCATTTTTCGTAGGATCCGATGTCTCCTATTTATATCCCTTTTAATATGTACTCAAGCATGACTACTTAAATGAGCATTTTCTAAGACAACTGTACTTATTATAAAAAATTACTTTGACCTGGGATAAAAATAAGTTTTAAAAATAATCTTTTTTTCTGTGTTTGTGCTCTAAACCACATACAATGGTTTTTGTTTTCATGAATAGGGACCAAATCATTATGCAAGTATTTCTTGAACATATGTTTGAGGAAACCATTGAAATGTTCTAGGCATGACTGCCTTATAATCACAAGCAACCAGAATAAATGTAGTATACTAGAAAATATAATTGTATAGTATAATAAAAATTTATCTTTCTTATAAATAATTTGCTTAAACAGAAAGACATCTTATAAAATGGCTCAGATTCAGTATTTTTGGTCTGCTTTCTTTTTCTAGGCACCATATTGATTGCAGTTTTAAAAATAAAGCTATTTAAACAAAATCAATTAAAATGATATTAAGAAGGTCATGTGCATATTTATAAAAATCAAATGATCTGTTAATTAAAAAGTACAACCCATTAGTAATATTGAAGCTTGAAATTTCTATGACAACAGTTAAAAAAAATTAACAGCACATACTTTATTTACTTTGCAAAAGAGATAAATCTAGTAAAACAGTCTGATGACCTAATACAAGGTGAATTTATAGTCATATGTTTGAGCCAGTAAATTGAGAAGTGTCAGCAGTATTGGCAGGGAAAATAGAGACTTGAAGTCACAGCATATTCATGTAATAGGCATGGCTATTACATTGAAAAAATACATATAATATTAAATAATCTACTTACATGAGTTTTTATAAATTTGTAAATTTTCACATTGCTGCATATACAAATATCTGTTATTTGTACAAATATGGAATTGCTTCCACAATTTTTCATGCTTTTTTCATTTCCTTGGGTTGATTGTTGAAATGCTGCATTCTCCTTCTCATCTTTGGCATTATTTTAAATAATATAATCCCCCTGGCCACCACCAAGGCGCTTTCCAGGCTTCCTCATCTCTCTCTTTTTAATCCTTTGTATGCATTGTAAGTAGTGAAATAATAGTTTAATTTACTTATTTACCTTTTTTTCTTATTTTCAATTACACTGGACATTAAATTATTGTCTTCCTACCCCAGACAAATGCAAACTGCTCATATCCAGATTTCACCTGACTGTAATTCATGATAGAGAAGTGTATAAACAACTCAATGCATGTATGTCTATAACATATTTTCTAAATAGTGTTCATTTAATGGTAATAAGAATGAACATCAATAAATCAATGTTGTTTTTATTGTGGAAAAATAATAAGTGTAAAGATATATAAGTTGCTTGATAGTCTGGGTCTCAAGGAATATATGAGTTATTGGGGAAGATGCTATGAATTTAAATAAAATTATAGAAAACAACAGGAGGTTATGAATAATCAGTGTGCGGAAAGTGGGGCAGACCAAAGAAGCAGAGGTGGGCAGACAAGGGAGAGGCCATTTAGCACTGAGTGATCAGGTAAGTCTTGACAAAAGAAGTGAGGTTCGGTCTGAAGGATGGATGAGATTTAAATAGCTGGAAAGAAGGAGGAAAAGGAGTTTCTAGCCATGAGAACATGGTGAACTTAGGCAGAGAGGGGGTGTGAAAACTCAAAGTGTATCGGGGACATTAAAGAGACAGGAGCAGAAAGTTCATGTAAAGCCCTAGTCAGAGATAAGGTTGCAAAAACAGACTAAGATCAGATTTTGGTGGCTGTATTTTTCAGGCTAAATAGTCCTAGTTACAGGCCCAAGTGATTAGTTTGTGGGTTCTCAAGAGAAATCGGTGTTTTGGGGCCAAATTAGTCTAACAGCAGTAGGCAGGCTGCTTTGCCAGAAGAAGGCTGGAGGCAGGGAGACCAGTTAGTGGAACTATGAAGTCAAGAAGAAGAAATTGTTGGATAGGAGGTAGGGAATGGGACAGGTGAGTGGGTAGTCAAGTGATGATTAGTTTTAATAATGAATATCATTGACATTCATTTGACATTGAGGTGAATGTCAAAGCAGTCAGTTGAAGTGGGAATTGTCATTTGAAAATAATTTTAGGAGAGAGAATTTAAGTTTAGGAGTGATTCCAATTAGGAAAATTTGAGTGAATTCCTCTGTTTCCTCAGGTGTCTAAAATTCAGCCATCAAAGGTAATGACCAATTAAATAAATGATAGCTTTGAGGGAGAAAAAAATATAAAGAACAAAAATTGAAGAGAGGGCTGAGGGTTGAATTTTTGGAATCCCTATGTTCTTTTGGGAAAAGGAATAATAAGCAAAAAGAAGTTATTAGATAAGTAGGTGGATCACAAGAATATGGCCTTGAGGAGTCAAGGGGAAGAGAGATCGATTAAGCCAGTTAATATCAATGCCCACCTCTCAGGGACTATGGAAGAACATTTGTTTAGTCATTATTTTTCACTACATAGTTCACACATTGCTGGGAAATGCTTCATGTAACTGAATATACTCCTCCTCTGCCAACAAGTATCAACACACCTGTGAACTGTTGCAGAGTGATTTATAATGTGAATAACACCTAGAAAACTTGTTTTCCTTATGCTTGTGGATACACATCAGTCAAGACATTCAAAAGCATAACCATGATGGCATGAAAAAAGTCTAGTGAGTTTTCTTCTTGTCAATTTTTGCTAACTCCAGAAATCATCTATTAACCACCAAAGAATATAATAAGACATGATCAGTTTTTTTTAAATCCCTAACTCAAAAATGACTAAAAATTTGCCAAGGCAACTATCTATCAGCGTATGCCTAGAAGTAGATATTGCTCATGATAAGAGGGTAAGGAATCCATTCAGCTCTGCATAAAGAGATTACTCTTGTCACACTAGATTCATGCACATGTGCATACTAGCACAGAGGGATGTTAGGAAAAGAAAGTAGATTTGGATTCTACTGCACTGGAGATTGTGCAATATAATTATTGGGTTTGGCCCCATTTGTTGGTCACAAAATAGTAACCACTGTTATAAACCATCAACCTTTAGAGTATAATGTACAGTATCAGCTAAGGGGCAGTTGCTTTGGAATAATGTATTCATCCTTTGGGTTAAAGGGAAGAGGAAAAAAATTGCTGAGGTTAAATTACCATCACCTTGCCCTGATGACTTGGAATACTATATAAGGATTATTACTGGACACCTCTCCTGCTAACGTTGCCGAATCTAGAGGAGAACGTGGGAGAGTTATTACATAACTGAGGCTGGCAGTGCTGCCCGGCTGGGAGAATCCTGTTCTGGTGGCAGTCCTCCTTCTGCCTCTGGCTTAACTGTGTGATCCTGAGCAAGTCACTGAACCTATTTTGGTTTTGACTTCCTCAGAAAAGAAAAAGGATGTGTTTAATCCACGAAATACATGGGAATATCCTTTTAAAAAGTAAAACACACTGGGCATTCACCATGACCTAGCAATTTCACTGTGGAAATGGGCAGGATTTTTCTCAGATTGATAATAAAGAATATTTTTTAAAAATTTAAAGGACCTCTTCAAGCATAAATTTGCCATTTCTGAAAAATGAAAGTGTGTCAAACTTGGAATCACATTTTTAGACAATGTAACCAGGGTTTCTTACCAAGTTTCATAGCTTCCTACTTGGCCTTGTCATGCTCTTCACTTTTTTTTCTTGTCTTTACTTTCTTTTATATTCTGTCTCTCTGTTTGTCTCTATCTGTCTGTCTTTCTCTCTCCACCTCCTCTCTCCCTTTGTCCCTCCCCTCCACCCACTTTTCAAGCCAAAGATGTTTTTTGGTTTATCTGAATTACATTTTGAAAAATATCCTTTTAAACGAATTCTAACGAGCAGAAATCACTGTGTAATTTTATGAATGACAGGTCCAGGAAAGACTGGTTAGGGTCAAATGAATATCATACTGGAATTACCTGAGATATAGTTTGGGGGCTGAAAACTGAGAGAAGAGGAATAGAAATGTCTTGTAGCATATCTAGACGTGAAAATCACTTTCCTTTTATTAGCTGGCAGTATCTAATAATGCTGCTAATACAAAATGGACATATTAATTTGTAATACAATAAATAGTAGAATATATCAAACTTCAAAAATATCTGTATAAACCTGCTAACTATAGTCATTACTACTTTATTTTTTAAAGTAATGTATAAAAGCTGTGTATATATCTAAAACTTGTGATTATAAGACCATACTCTAATAATAATTATTAAGTATGCCTAAATTTATTTGCCACCTTTAAAACATTTAATTTCACCATCGAATTATTTTGAATTAGTGGATCTTTCCCAAACAGATGTTTGTAGTTAAAATAAGAGGACACGATTTAATATGAGAGATTCTATAAGATGATTTTCTTGTAACTGAGGGAAAATTTTGAAAAATGTATTGCCTTATATCAAACGTATATGGCTTTTAAATGATTGGGTATATTGAGAGTAATAGAGTAAATAAAATAATTTTTATATACTTTCTGAAGTATATATTATCTTCTTGGTAGCTACTTTCGTTCTTCATGGCCCTTTAGCTAACATTACCATAAAGAAGTGGAGGGAGAATAGACAGGACTAAAGAAGCAGCAGAATACAGAAGCCCCTACCAGCTGGAAGAGAAAGCAGAAAGACCTTCTAATTCTAGAAGAAAGTAAAAAAGGTAAGAGCAAGAGGAAAATAAGGGCAAAAATAAGTCCTGAGGGCTCTCTTATCCCCACCATTTAGTAAAAACTCAAGGATAAAAGGGCATAGAATATTTATGTAGGTTTTGCGGAGTCTTAGACATATCCCTGGGGAGATAGCAAGCCTCTCAGAGAAGCTGTCTCTTTGAAGCCACATTCAATATGGCACCAGGAAATAGAATAGAAAATGCCAAGGAAGGCAATGTAAAAGAAAGCTTTACATAACTCCGTACATTTCAGGTGAGAGTGAGAGAAAGCAACTAAGAGTACTGCATGACAATGAAGAAGAGCTGAAAGAATCTCAGAACCTGGGGTCAGGATGAGGAGACTGTAGTACACAGGGACTTTATGACTAGAAGCTCTTGCTACACAGACTTCAGCAGTAGGTACCAACATCATACTCAAACATCTAATCAGCACCAGCCATAACCTAGTCTCACCATTGCCAGATGCCCAGGAGAAAGACGGGACAACACATTGCAACAGCATGAAGCAAGAATACCTGGGAAGGAGCATGTGTACCTACAGCCCCGTGCCCTTCTCGTAAATCTTAGGAATCTCCCTTCACTTAGATGCCAAGAAAGGTAGGTACAGATCTTGATAAAAAAGAAATACTCTTGTTAGCATTCAAATTTTGGATAGGCTCAATATTTATTTACCTAACAGAAATTCAGTTAACCTAAAGAGCTTTTTAAATAGAAAAAAAAAAGTTGCTTGTCATTGACAAGTTTCAATATTTTCCCCCACTATCTGTGGGATTGAGATCTTCTCATCAAAATGTTATCTATTTTAGAAATAAAGAAAGCATATTTTGCATATCTGAATTACAGAGTTTAAATACTTCAACCTAATTTATACTTTGAGGTATCATTTAGGATAGTTTAGGGTATATTGCAAGAACAAGCAACCCCCAAATAGCAGTACCTTAAAAAATGAAGGTTACTTTCTCACTCATGCTATATGCGTGAGAGGTGGTAACAACTGCTACTCAATACAATCGCTCAGAGAGAAACATCTCAACTAACTCTGGCAGGGAAAGAAAGAGAACATGGTAGGTAGTGCATTGGCTGCATTGGCTCTTAAATTTATGCTTTGAGTGATATGTATTCCCTCTGCTCAAATTTTATTGGCCAAAACCAGTCACAGGGTCATATCTGACATTAAGGGTGCATAGAAGTACAATTTTCCCACGTGCCTTTAAGGAGAAACAAAAAGAGCTGGTGAACAGTGCCAATGGACACTGAAATTTTTAAGCTCTTTGTAGCTCTCTGGGTTATGGTTTCAACATGGAAAATCATTTGACCAGAACTAGATGAGAGAAAAGATACCAGTGACTAACATTTCAACATAATTAATGTGCTGTTTATAATTTGTGCCATCATTTTCTTACATCTTCTAATAGAGTAGCATCTATATTGCTCAGAGTTTACTCAAACCAAGAAAGTTAACTCTAGATCAAGGGTTGGCAAACTTTTTGTGTAAAGGGCCAATTAATTAATATTTTAAACTGTGTGAGCCATGTGGTCTCTGTGCAACTATTTGATTCTGCTGTTATAATCCAAAGCAGCCAGAGCTAATATGCAAATGTATGGAGTGGTATTATCCATGATTGCTTTATTTAAGCACACTGAAATTTGAATCTCATAATTTTCACATGTCACAGAATATTATTTTTCTTTTGATTTTTTTCCCCAACCAGTTTAAAACGTAAAATCACTTTTAGCTTACAGGCTGTACAAAAACAGACAGTGTGCTGGACATGGTGTAATAAGGAATCTTATAGCGCGAATTAAGAATGTACAAAATTATTGGAAGGAATGGAGGAACAGTTCTAGCCTTAACAACCTGGAACAAGTAGCTCCAGAAATTACTCTGCCTTTGTCTTGAGTAGGTAAACCCCTATCATGGATACAGGAGGCTGAGAAACTATGAACCTGCTGCTAATAGTGTTAACTTCCCAGGCTGTAGTCCCAGGCTACTCTGCCTGATTCAGAAATATGCCACTGCTACAACAGGAAGCTGCTGAATCAGAAATCCACCCACCACATTTGAAGTCTCCACTATAGCTGCCACCTTGGCCTTGATTCTTGCCAGCAAAATGCCTCAGACTTGGTTTTTTCTGCATTTTGTTTAGTTTCTAAACATTCCCATAAGCGTACAATAGAAACTAAATCATGTCCTATCTCCCAAACAGTCTGAGAAATGGTTTTTAGTTTTCCAGCTGCTGCATGTTAGCAGTGGGTTAGAATGGATGTTGGTTAAAGCAATTAAAGTCATTGGACACTGACCAATATAAGGGACACAGACTCGATTAAGATGATGTCTTTGGCATTTCCAAAACCTCTGTGAGCTCTCAAGGAGATAAAGTCCTTTGTATAACTCTGAAAAAATGGTATAAAAGTAAAAACAGTTGTATACATGCTTCCTTCCCACCAGTGTTACCACATCAAAATGATTGTTTATTCCATTTCACCGACCTGAGAACTTTCACAGTCACACAGAGATTTGTATAATCATGTTCATGGCAGCACTGTTTGAATAGCAACAGAAGAAGTTTGTCAGGAGAGAAAAAAAAGGGTAAGAATTTTGGTATAGACATGCTATAAAGCAATTAAAATAAAAGATACCATCATGGAAAGAGTTCTGAGACATGTAAACAAAACATGTTAAAGAATAATTTGCAATCCTACTTTTCAAAAAGTAAATTAATTTTTAAAATGCATATTATCTTCGGTGCTTTGTTTTAGTTTTAAATATAATCCAAATATGTAAATATAATTCATTGACATATATAATATAGAAAGCAAAAGTTCTCTGTAATCTTAATTCCTGAGATAACCACAGTCAATATTTTATATACATATGCTACTTTTTTTTGTCTACATACGAAGTTTAGGTTACATTTTTAAATGAAATTAATTTTGTTTAGGATGCAAATTTTTATTTTTAGGAATAAGGTATGTATGTCAGTGCTGCAGAACATCAGGACCTATAGGGTACTCTGAATTTATTTTTCTACCCCCTCAAAAAAAAGCCATAGGGGGATACTGATTCCTCTACAGATATAATTTCTATGTACTAGCATAGAGGACTAATTTATTTCATAATTTCAGATTCAATTTTACATAATTTTAACTTGTAATCCATTTCAGAGATTATTGTATTCCACTAGTACTATATTGTGCTATTATTTTTAGCGCACAGTTGCCACTTAATTAATCTAACACAGTCAAATTACTTGCAAACATTAAACAAAATAATTATTTACTTAATGGAATGGGAAACTATATTCTATTATACCCTTCTTGAAAACACGTGTAAGTCTCAAATTCTAAGGCTTTTAGACAAAATATTCCATTTTCCTATTGCTGTACAAAAAGATAACCTACACAAAATAAATATAAGAGCTATTTCAATTCTTACTTAATATTTTAATGAGAGTATCAGCATCATGGCTTCTCCTCGTGCACGGTAGTTCCATCACTGTTATCTGTGGGATAAGCTATAAACCTTATGACAAATTTATCAAGCTCTACTACTACAACACCTTTATTTCCTACTTGAGCAAAATATAAATAGGAAAATAAGCTATGTCAAGAACTGGCTGTAAAAACAAATCATTCAATAGTAATTAAGTTTAGAGCTAATAAGGCACTTAAAGTACTTAGTTATAGTTAAACCTGGCTAAATCTGAGTAAGTAAAAGAAAAAGGAAATAAAATGGAAAAAAGACTGAACCCCAGAATGCATTTAAACAGTGGTGTTCAAAACTATTGGTCTTAGGATTTCTTTATACTAAAAATTTTGAAAATGTCATAATAAGCTTGCCAGATAAAATATAGGATGTCTAGTTAAATTTGAATTTCAGATAAACAATGAATAATTTATTAGTGTAAGTATGCCCAAAATATTACATTGCACATATGTATCATAACAATTATTCAGTGTATCGGAAATTTGAATTTACTGTGTGTCCTGTAGTTTCATTTGCTAAATCTGGCAACCCTAACTCATTTTGTCTATATGGGTTATATCTGTCAGTATTTTCCATATTATAAGTTAAAAATAAGAAATTAAAAAATATGTATTTATTAATTCATTTAAAGATAACAATAAATCTATTACGTAAATAAATATAGTTACATTATTCTTAAAAAACAAAGATAAGTTTGGAACTGTTTTACATTTTTGTCAATCACTTTAATATCTAGTTTAATAGAAGACAGCTAGATTCTCATACATGCTTCTGCATAGAATCTGTTGCAGTATGTTGCAGTATGTTGTTCTGGTTAAAGTATATGAGGAAAATAGGGCCTCACACAGATAGGTAGTTTAGAAAAAGGAAGAATATTTTGATGACTTTTTGGATAAATGTGGATACTCTTCTTTGATTATACTCAAAATCCACAAGTGATAGTTCCTTAAAGCTCAGTTGCAATGAGGAATCTGAAACTATAGCAGTGAATTCTGTATACTGTCACTTTAAAATCCACTTGTCTGTCTAGCTCCTTGACTGGATCTTCTATCCCTGCCTGATTTTATAACATCATGGGCATTGGCTATTTGAGAAATAGTTTACTGATTTTTGTAATTCTTTCAAATTATCTTTATATACTATTAAAAAAATCACATTTTTAAAAAATTATTACCAACATTCTCATCAGAAGAGTTTTAAGTACCGAAAAAGTGTCAAGCTCAAAGTAGTGGATCTACATTTTCCAAAATACTAATATTTGCTTGAAAGTTTACATTTTATCATTGGCAACAGATTCTAACAGTTGCTTTCCTTGATGTAAAGGTTCATTTTAATTTTTTATTTTCAAAAAAAATATATGCCAAATACCCAAGTCTAGGTAATCAGAGTCAATCATTTCTCAATAGTGTTCCATTTAAAAAGCAGCTAGTTCAATTAGCAACATGAACAACACTTTCCTTAAGACCACTATCATACTTCGGCAGACGTGCTTTTATGTGTACTTGTAATTTTCATCACACACAATATCTTTTAAAATGTGCGTTTAAGGATAGAGAGGTAATTAAATTAATGCTTAATCAAAGGGATTCTTAAGTAAAACTGGCTTTTTTTCTTTTCCCTGTGAGTGTGTGCAGTGAAGGCTATACTGATTACTAATACAGTTTGGTGCTGTTGCCTTCATTCATGCTAAGGTTCCAGAACCATTGCTTTCTCACCATCAGTTAAATGTCAGCACAGTGAAAAGGCAAATGGCTTTGTAGTATTATTATAAAAATAATTCTGACTTTGTAGACCCCCTGAAAAAGAGAATTCTCCCACAGATTTATATACCAGGCTTTGAGAACTGCTGCTTTTAAAAGAAATGATTCGGTTGTTTTCAAAAGTAATGAAAAGAGGAGGTAGTTACAAATGAAAATGCCAACATTTACATATATAATAATTAATGGACAAAACCAATCTATTTGCTAAAATATTTACCACCCAGCTATTTTCTTCTTTCCATAAAAAGATGCCCTTATTATCTGTAGTTGCAATTTACCATCTCTTTTGATTGTAGTACCAACTTCTCATTTGTTCCTGAACTTTCATATATCGATAATTCTGTCCACTGGTAACCTTGATGCAAAATGAAAGAATATATGAATGTGAGGAAAACTCACAACAAGTACATTGGGAGATCTTGGTTCATTTAGGGTTCTACACAATTTAATGTGATTCATTTCCCAAGGTCACAGTGATATTGCTTCAGTCAACCTAGCATCGTAAGTCTTATTCCCTTGGTTAAAAGCTTGTGATGTGGTCTCATTGCCTCGATGAGGCTGCAATTCCTTAGCCAGGTGAATAGGTTCCTCCCACTTTGGTCTTAATAGAGCCTCTTCTTTACTTTTTTTCTGTCAACTTTCCACACACACACACACACACACACACACACACACACACACCACACTTCTGCTTCACAACTTTCTATTCCTAAACGTACATTATGCTTGCAGCCTTCCATGTCTTTGTACCTGCTGTTTTCTCTGCCTCAAATGTTTCTTTCAAACCATCATTTATCTGGCAGATTTCTTCCCAAACAAGTCTTTACTCATAACTCGTCTTCCGAATACCTTATTTAAAATGTCACCCTCTTTAACATTTTATTTCATTATGTCGTTAATTCTCTGTTCTTCCTTACTATATATACTCATTTTGATTAATTTCTATCCTATCTGCTAGAACGTATGTACCATGAGGACAGAGACTTTTGCCTGCATTGCTTACACTTACACCTTCTCCACATATCGATACTTTCCCAAGTATTTGTAAGTGTTCAATAAATATTTGTTGAATGAATGAATGATTTCAAATAGCACCTCCCCTGTTGGCTTCCTTGGTCATAGAAAGGTGAATTTAATCACATTTTTTTCTCACTATTTTCCTACTACATGTAGCACTATACTATTTATCACTTTGGCCTTTTTTTCCTCCCTAAGGTAGCATTTCTACCAAACATTGAACCCCCTAACATATATAACTTATTTAATTTGTCCTCAGCTGTTGACAAGGGCTGACACATAGTAGGTGTTTGGGAAATATTTGATGAATTGAAAATTAAATGGTGTTACATGAGGCAGTTAAAATAAAAAACATAGAATAATTTGGAGTTTGCATAAAATGGGATACCTGATACAAACAGCTATTTTAAATAAAATAATATTGATAGCTTTTTAAATATGGTTCAGAACTATGATTTTCACTTAAACTAATGGAATATGTAAATATCCTTTTCTATGTTAAACATAGTTGATATTAAAAGCATGAACCAAGAGTTTTCCAGGGATGCTGTCTTCAATGGCACCTCTGGTTTAGTCACCTCCCTTCTGGTATTTTTCTTGCTCTCTTACTCCCTCCATAAGAGATTCCAAGCTCAATCAGTTGTCTTATTGTAGTGCTATTTTTAGTCTTTAATCTCTAATTTGTTCAAGGGATAGGTTTTTCCGCTTTAAAGAATTCAGACACCAGTACCCTGTGAAGGAGTTATTTATCAGGATCTTCCCTTAATCAATAAAATAATAATCATACAAAGGTTTTTCCTAAGGATGCATCTGCTTTATTCAAGTTATCAGTCATGACAAAATGCATGTCTTCTAATGTTGTTACTCACACTATAGTTAAAAAACAGAACTGAGAATTTTACCCAAAGTAACAAAAAGCAGCCTCGTGGTTTGTATATTTGGGTAATACAAGCTCTCCTGAATGTAGGGATTGCATTGCAGGGGTGAGAGTAGGAGTGGGATGAGGTTGAATTGTGGAAGGAGCAGTTGGTTGAAGTGTTTGAGAACCCGGGAGGTTCCTGGGGTCTGCAAGGGGACTAGGGAGGTGAAAGGGTAGTGGGAAGAGTTCAGAAACCAGTAGCCTGAGGCCAAAGGTCAGACCCTTGACCTTTTATTTTAACATATATCTGTGGGAAAAAGTCTGCAAAGAAGACTGAACTAAATGGTTTGCTCCCTAACTTGATCCTGATTATAGAATTGGGAGAGATAGTAGTGAAAAAGAGGGTAGCAAAAAAAACATTTAAGGTTTGGCTATATACCACTAATAATCATCTATGTAAACTCTGTGTAATTTGTTGTCTTTTTATATAACAATAATAATGTGCCTATTATTAACCATTTGTAAACTTTGATTTGATTAGAATTGTGCACACTTTCAGAATCCACTGTCAATAAACAGTATCATAATTCATCTACAAGTTTATTTTTTATTTTTTAAGATATTGTATTCTTTCTTCCTTCCTTCCTTCCTTCCTTCCTTCCTTCCTTCCTTCCTTCCTTCCTTCCTTCCTTCCTTCCTTCTTTCCTTCTTTCTTTCTTTCTTTCTTTCTTTCTTTCTTTCTTTCTTTCTTTCTTTCTTTCTTTCTTTCTTTCTTTCTTTCTTTCTTTCTTTCTTTTTTCTATTATGGTGGCATTGGTTAACGAAATCCAGTAAGTTTCAGGTATACAATTTAGCAATAACTGTGTGTTCACCACCCATATATCTACAACTTTAAAGAATGAGTGAATTGTCACAAAAGGATTCAGACCTAATCACCTAAACCAGATTAAATTTTGATATTTTATGAAAAATGTTACCAATGAAAAGGGCGTGTATGTTTCCAAAGGAACTTTTGCATGTTGTTTTATTTTATGATGTCTGCTAAAGTATTCTTGGCTGATCTTTCTGATATTGCTGATCACAGCTCTAGGTTTCTGTGATTCAAACCTTTAAAAACACATACCTATTTCTAAAGTGATTTCTAGGACATCTCTACAGAGACAGAATATGGACTGTAGTATGACATTTGTTATCCACTTCATAGATCTGAAATTAAAGATGTGAGGCTTCAATTTTCAAATATTTCTTATACATTGTGGCTGCTGTAATTTTTACCATCAGAAATGTATGGTATAAAATGTAAATTCTGCAGTCACTACTAATCCTGGCATGGTGTGTGACAACACTGTTTAAAATCCTTATCAAGAGAGTAAATGTAGCCTCTTCATAACTCCAGAGGATATTTCAAAGGAAAGTGTTCACATTTTCAGAGACCACTTTTCAACTTCGAACATGTCTGGTGACATAGTAGTAATTGAGTTCATTGCTCCATCAAGCTGTATCCTTCTGTCTGGAGCAGCTTTTCATTTGCATATTGACAAAATAGTTGACCTTCTCTTTTGAACTTTTAACCTCAACCAAGTGAAACCTGCCTTTATTCCAAAAAGAGGTTGGGGTAGCCCTACTGCTTCAACAGTTTTCCAAATCTAAAACAAAGCCCTTGCTGTTTTAACAAAAAAGTGTGATTATTAAGACAGTTAATAATTAACAATTGAGGATTCCACAAAATATTTAACTTGATATGTCGTGCTGTGGAAATGCTATTCAAATCAATTGTCATAGAAGTAATAAAAGCAGCATATGGATGTCATTGTGCACAAAACCAATAAACAATAAAATGAAATAGTTATATATAGAGTATTGCTGTTTACTGAATTGAACAAGCTTGATTTTCCCCCAACAGCCTTTAAAGACTATTGAACCCAGACATAAATGGGCCAGACAGCTTACTAGTAGTTTCAGAATAAAAGGTAAAAATCCATCCCATTTATCCCTGAAAATCTAACCTTTGGACCTGATAATCTGAAATAGGACAAAATGCCCTAGAAGGAATATATCTGGGGGTCATTTCACTTGGAGACTGTAGGTCACTGCCAACAAAGCAATGAAATATCTAATAAAACTTAAGATCACATCTTTGGATTATAGCAAGCAGACTAAACTAGATAAGAGTAAAAAGCTTGAATCCTTTTATCTGAAGTAAAGAAAACATAGCCACCGAATATTATTCCTCCTCTAAGAATCAATGTGGAGTTTAGTAAATGCTCATTAAGGCTAAATTTTCTTAATATGATAAGTAGTAACAATTTCATGCCTTGAGATTGTATCAATTTATAAAGTGGGAAAAGAAAGTTATTTTATTGTCTGTCATTGAAGAAGTAATTTTTACTAAAATGATATAAACTTCTCTCATTATTTCGATAAATTTGACTTTCTAATTGGCTCTACAAAGATCATTTCTGCTATAATTATAGATAAAACTAGAGTCCTATTATTGAATACATCAATCAGTATTTATCAAAAAACATTGGAAATAGGTAAAATAAATTTTAATTTATTCCATTCAGTACCTTCACATTGTTTTTACATTTGGATATTCAATAAATGTAAATATGTTATTTACATGCGTTGACAATTTAGAAACTTGATTTGAAATACTCCATATAGAAAATAGTAAAGAAAAACTCTGAATAAAATTGGTTTAAAATATTTGTTACATATATTACTCATATAAATGAACTTAATATGTAACCCACATTTTCTTTTTTCTTCACCAGTTACTAAATTTTTAAATCACATTAATAGACTGCCTTTATTTTTTTATTTTTATAGTACATCGGTTAGGCATTTATATGTTTTATAAAATGATCCCCCTAATTGCTCCTTCTCTCCTCTAGCTCTCCACCTAACCAATACATTAATGCTAACTGCATTCCCTATGCTGTGCTCGACATCCCCATGAACATTTACCAACTACTAATTTGTACTTCTTTAACCATTTGCCCCATTCTCCCACTCCCCCAACTCCCATCCCCTCTGTCCATCACCAAATTGTCCACTATATTTGTGTTTGTTTTTGATTAGTTTGTTCTTTTTGTTTCTTAGATTCCAAATATAAGTGAAATCATATGGTATTTATCTTTCTCTAACTTATTTTACTCAGCATAATAACCTCTAGGTCCATGTATGTTGTTACAAATGATAGGATTTCAATTTTTTTTAATGGCTGAGTAATATTCCATTATGTATATAAACCATAACTTCTTTATCTAATTGTCTATTGATAGGCATTTAGGCTGCCTCCATATTTTGTTATTGTAAACTGTGCCATGAATATTGGGTGCATAGGTCTTTACAAATTATCGTTTTGATTTCTTTGGATAAATTAAATTGGTAGTCTCACATATCATTATAAAACAAATGAAACATAAACTTTAAGTTAAATTCTACCTAATTTTTCTATTCTGCTTTCCTCCATCATAAACTTACTCAAGATTAAATTTTTGGAAAGCCTGTAATAGCAAATGTTGATAAGGCATGCCCTTCCACCCCAAATTTTCACTGTGCTAATTTACATTTATTTGTAATCTCTTTTTGCCTTCCCTTTATCTTGGATTTTATTGGATTTTATTGAGATATCTACTCGAATAAGTCTTCTGGAACATTTTGGTTCTTACTAGATATTTTTAGAGACCATATTAACAAATAAAGACTACTAAAATGACATTTGCTAAATTTCTGCTCAGGGCCCTGAACCAATTTTATCTGAAAGAACAAAATCACTTTTGCATTATAATATTCACAGATTATTTGATTGCTTAGTGTTACCTTAAAATTGATGATTAACTAGTTCATTTTTATCCTGGAACTTTATGGAAGATAGATGAATGGTGTGGACTTTTAAGGTTTTTTGGGAGTTATATTTAGTACAATCATAGAAAGCAAATAGATTTATGTTATTAATTATTATAATTGAACCTAATTTCTGGGAATTTAAACAGTCATTTTTCATGTGAATATTATATTTATTCAAAATACTGGAATTTGGGAAGAGCAAAATTCTGTGAACTATTATAATTTATACTTAAATATATTCATTATCCTGCTGATGATAGGAGCGTCTGCTCTTTCTGCTAAAATTTTGAGAACTCTAATACACCCTGCTTATGTACTTTTATTATTGAACTGATTACTGAAGAATTTGACCTTAAAGCAGGGCCCTTATAAAGTAAATAGCAATTGGTATTGAATGTGTTCTGTCTTTAATTATAATCCTAATCACTCTGAGCATGGGGTTGCATTATGAACAAGTAGATTCAGAATTCAACATCCTAATGCAGTAAAAACTAAATTACATTCATGTAAAGTGGAGATGCTCCAAGAACTTTATGTGGAAGTTTGAGTTCTTGACCCTAATATTCAGGGCTCCCTGCAGAAAGAGCAACAAATACATCGTCTTTGTAGAATTTGTTGTCGGGAGCTGGAACATTGTTAGTTGAATAGTGACATCAAGTCCCATTCTTGAACAAAACTAAAGAAATATTCTTAGCATGATGTGGCATTTCCATGAATCTGTTTTTAAGATTCATTTGTGGCATTAAGGTGAGACTGTATGAGATACTTTATAAAAAGCAAGAAAAATTTATGTTTTACTATATTTCAATGCATATCAATATTTGGTTTATGAATACAGTCAGTGGAATAATAGTTCTGGTTATTTAATATAAAGTTTAAAAATCAAGAGAAAGTAAATCTTTTTAATCCTGCAGCATGCATTTAAATGTATTGTTTAATACCAAAACCTGGTAAAGATAACACAAAAAAAGAAAACAACAGACCAATATCTCTTATGAGCACAGATACAAAAATCTTAAATAAGATACTAGTGAACTGAATACAGCAACATAATAAAAAGATTATACACCACAATCAAGTGGGCTTCATCCCAGGGGCACAGGGATGGTTCAACATATGCAAATCGATTAATGTCATACAATATATAAGCAAATTAAAAAATAAGAATTATATGATCCTATCAATAGATGTAGAAGAAGCCTTCGCCAAGATACAGCAACCATTATGATCAAAACACTTAACAAAATCGGTATAGAAGGAAAGCACCTTAACATAATAAAGGCCTATGACAAACCCTCAGACAACATCATACTTAATGATGAAAAACTAAAAATCTTCTCTCTAAGATTAGGAACAAGGCAAAGCTGTCCACTATCACAATTGTTATTCAATATAACATTGGAGGTCATAGCAAGTACAATCAGACAAGAGAAAGCTATAAAAGGCATCTAAATAGAAAATGGAGAAGTCAAACTGTCACTATCTGTGGATGACATGATTCTCTATGTAGAAAACCCTAAAGACTCCACAAGAACACTACTAGAAACAATAAACAAATACAGTAAAGTTTCTAGATACAAAGTCAACATTTAAAAATCCATAGTGTTCCTATATCTAATAATGACATGTCAGAAAAAGAGGTGGAAAAAATAATTCCTTTTGCAACTGCAAGAAAAAGAATAAAATACCTAGGAATAAATTTAAAGAAACATGTGAAGGACCTATATAATGAAAACTACAAGACCCTATTCAAAGAAATCGAAGAAGATACAAATAAATGGAAAGATATTCCATTTTCTTGGATTGAAAGAATCAACAGTTAAAATGACCTTATTACTTAAAGCATTATACAGATTTAATGCAAGCCCCATCAAAATTGCATTGGCATTTCTTAAAGAAATAGAACAAAAAATCATCAGATTTGTATGGAAGCACAAAAGACCCCAAATTGCCAAAGCCATCCTGAGAAAAAGAACGAGGCTGGAGGCATCACTCTGCTCGACTTCAAATTATACTACAAAACCAACAGTAATCAAAACAGCATGGTATTGGCAGCAAAATAGACACATGGACCCGTGGAACAGAATCAAGTGTCTAAAGTAAACCCATATTTATATGGGCAAACAATTTTTGACAAAAACACCAAAAATATACAGTGGAGAAAGAAAAGCCTTTTCAATAAATGGTGCCGGGCTTACTGGAAAGCCACCTGCAGAAGAAGAAACTAGACTGTTGTCTATCACCACACATCAAAATTAACTCAAAGTGGATTAAGGACCTGAATAAAATACCTGAAACCATAACAACAAAAAAATAAACGATCCAATCAAAAAATAGGCAGAGGACCTGAACAGACACTTCTCCCTAGAGAACATACAAATAACCAACAAATATACGAAAAGATGCTTGACATCACTAGTTAGTGTGGAAATGCAAATCAAAACCACAATGAGATGCCGTCTCCTACCTGTAAGAATGGCTATAATCAACAGGATAAGTAATAACAAATGTTGGAGAGAATATAGAGAAATAGGAACCCTCATACATTGCTGGTGGGACTGCAATTCGGTACAGCCACTATGGAAAACAGGATGGAGGTTCTTCAAAAAACTAAGAATTGATTTACCATATGATCCAGCAATCCTTCTATTGGGTATTTACCCCAAAGACTTGAAAACATATCCGAAAAGATATTTGCGGACCGACGTTCATAGCAGCATTATTCACAGTGGCCAAGACATGGAAGCAACCGAAGTGTCCTACCATAGATAATTGGCTAAAGAAGCTGTGGCACATATATACAATGGAATGTTACTCAGCCATAAGAAGAGATGAAACACTGCCATTTGCGACAACCTAGATGGACCTCGAGATAATCATGCTAAGTGAAATAAGTCAGACAGAAAAAGTTGAAAATCACATGATATCACTTATATGTAGGATATAAATCTAAAAGCAACAAATGAACAGTACAAACAAGCAGAGACTCATGGACATAGATAATGGACTAGTGGTAAGCAGAGGGAGGGGGGAGAGAACGGGGGCAAATAAATAAAATGTTAAAAAAATAAATAAATAAAATGTTTAAAAAAATTCTAAAAAAATATTGAAGTATATTCCATCACATTCCAATGCGAAAAATATTCTTAATAATAATATAGTGAGTTCTTGAATATAGATTTGTTTTATTAATAAATATATTTAAATATTTTTAAAAATTTATTGTTTTTATTTCTTAATTCAAAAGAAATAGCTTCTCATTGTTAATAGTGTAGGAAACACAGAAAAATATCAAGAAAATAAAATCTAACCATAATCTGACACATAAAGAGTACCACTATTAATACTGTTATTATTTTCTAGCACTTTTCCCTTTATATGTACAGCACACATATATTAATGATTTACATATTTGGGGTGAAACTACACATAATGGATATTTAGGATTATTTGGATTCATCACTAATTTCCTTTCTCTTTGCAACCCTGTACCGACTTTAATGTCCATAGTATATGTTTTTGCATAAGCATGTATTTGTAAATCAGAAAGTGATGTTTTATGTGTAAAGTTTTATATAGTGTGTTATATAATTTATGTGCATGTATGTGCTTTAATTTATACAAATGGTAGATCTTATTCTCCTTCTTACCTTTTTTAAAACACATTTTTAAAACATGTATTCATCTTGCTTTATATACATTTAGCTTATCACTTTTAAAATCTGCATTTTATTTCATGGTAGTCACCAAAATTAAAATATCTTTTATCTTGTGATGGATGCAAACAAATTCACAGACACTTCTTACGTTTCTCATAGACTTACAGAATAACTTTTAGAGTACTTCCAGAAGTGAAATTGTAGGTCATAGTGAATGCATGTACTTAATTTTAATGACTACTGTTATATTGTTCTCCAGGATGTCTATGCTTGTTTATGTTTCAAGCAGCAGTGCAAAAATGTTCCAATATCTCCACATGCTGACCAACATTTGGTATTATCTATGTTCTTATTGCCAATCTGATAATCATTAAATGTCCTTTCCTTTTTTATTTAGTTTACATTTTTGTGAATACTAAAAAGTTTGAGAATTTCTTTAAATACTTGTTAGCTATTTAAGTTTATCCTTTTGTGTGTATTCTATATACTTTGACCATTTTTTTCTAACAGGTTTCTGTCTTTCTCTTGTTACTTCATTGGAATTATTTCTACATTTTAGATTAGATAATCCTTTAATGTTTAGAATTCTAAACATTTTCTACCAGTCTATCACCAGTATGTTAACTTCCTTTTTCACCTATTTTATTGCACAGCTATTCATCAGTCTGAGGTGCCACAGTTTTAGTGGTTTGTATTTTTTGCATCTACTTTAAGAAATTTTCCTCCACCCAAAGGTCACAATCAATATTTCTTAATAATCTATTATTCCCATTCTGGCTGATCTAGCACATATAAATATTAATCTCTATGAAGTTTGTTTTTCTCTTAAAATGAGCCAGTTTTGCCAGAGCAACCACTGTAAGCAATCTTGTCTCCACAGACTGACAATGTCACCTTCACTGAGCCCATATTTGTTATCTTTTTTGTTTCATTGGTTGTCTGTTCTGGGCCAATACTTCTGTAGTATTATGATTATGTCTTTAAAGTATGCCTTATTCTCTGGTGGAGCAATAAATTCTGGTTTGCTGCCTTTTCCCCACCCCTCACAATATTGCATTAAGTCCTATTTCATTTAGAATTACCTATGAATGTAAAATAAATTTGTTGAATTGCTCAAAATTTTTGGTAATGTTTTGATGAGACTTGTATGGAAGTTACAGATTAATTTGGGGAGAACTCAAACTTTTAAAATATTAAGTCATTCTACCCACATCCATAGTAATACTCTCAATTTATTCATCTTTATGTCCTTTTACATTTTAATTCATTTCTTCTTTAAAAGTGTGTGGATTCTTTTAATTTAATTACAACATAGAACTTGTTAATATGTAAATTGTATTTTCTTTATCTTTTTTTATTTTTCCGACTTGTTATTTTCTAGTTTAGAAAAAACATTAGTGAATTTTGAAAGATGTTCATTCATCTGTCCCATTACTCAATTTGTCACTAGGTTTTACAGTTTAACTATTCTTTTGGGATATAGTTGATCATATATCATCTGTAAATAACAATATTTTCGCCTCTTCCCTACCAATACTTGTATCTCATTTTGTGTGTGCATGACAGTGCAATGGTGAAAATATCTATTGCTCTGTAAAACAGTAGAGATGGGAAATATCTTCTTTCTCTTATTTTGGTCTTCCAAAGATTTCATCTGAAGTTTCTGCCTTAATGTGATGGTTCTTTTTTGATTCGGTGTATTGTCTTTATTAAGGTAAGGGTGTTTCATTCCCTACTTGATTTTCTGAGACCCTGTATCAGACATAAAGAGTGAAATTAATCAAATAATCTTCATCTATTGAGATAACCTTAAAAAAAAAAATTCTGCCTTCCTGGAGTAAGTCTTATTTATCACGTTTGTTGTTATTATTATCATTATTTAAGTGTAGATATTTAGTATTACTTCAATTAGGACTTTGTATTTTTGTTTATAGGAGTTATGCTCTCTTGTCTTCCTTTTTAATGTACTATCATTATCTCCTTTTGAAATCAAGGTTACGCTAGTCTTTTAAAACGACTTGGTCAATGTTTCCCTCTTCTCTATCTTCTGAAAGAATTTGTAATAAAAAATGAATTATATGTGCCTTGAAAACTTGATCAAAGTAGTGTGGAGCTATCTTGGCCGGAGGCCCTTTATTTTAGTGGGAGGAAAGGAGAATTGGTTGATTACTCTTTAAATTTAATTGTTATTAATAATTTCAAGATCATATTACTTTTCTACCAGTTTTTACATATTATAATATGCAAAACGTTGTCCACCATGTAATATTCAAATGTATTGCTTTATAGTTCTTTATAGCATTTTACTCTATTCTAAATTTGTATTTTATCTGTAGTTATGTCTCTTTTATCATTCTCATTTTGAGCTGTATATGCTCCATCTCTTCTCCATCTTGCCATTGTCTATAGTGTAAATTCACACAGAGAAACCAACTTCTGATTTTATTTTCCTCTTTCTCTCTCTGTTTTGGTTTATTTCAATTTCATGGTTTTCTGTCCCTTTCTTCATGTTTTATTGGTATAGTGTGTGGCTCTTTTTTCCAAATTGTTCAGCTAATCATTTTCCCAATCTATTTTTAGTCATTATTGGTTTATGATAATTTACTTAGTATTAAATGTCCCTTTAATTATTGCTTTGTCTTTATACTTCTATTGACATTTTCTTCTATGTATTTAACAAATATTTGATTCCCAGCTTGGAGAACCAGCATTTCAGTGTTCAGATAAGAGGAAAAATATGCTCAAGCAGGCTAGCTCTGTCACTATGTAGCATCTCCTGTAGCCTGGGAATAGAAATCCAGGAAGTCTACAAATGACCAGGTGTGGGTCCTGGCTTGTTTGAACCTTTGTAGTCAACACGTCTGGCCAAGCCCTTGGGAATTGTTTTTGCTTTGGGTATTTTTAATAATATAGTAGCTAGCCATTCATTTAAAAAGCCTGGAAAACACTTATAACATTGTAAAACATAGGAGTGTGGGTGTATCTCACCCAGAAATCATTCGCCCATAGTTAACTATCAACAAATGGTGTATATCCTTTTAGGTTTTTGAGGGTTTGTGTAAATATTTGTTCCTTTGTTCATTTTACATGCAGTAATAAAATAAACTATATGTATACCTACCACTTAGATATCTTTGAAGCTTTCCAAATGCATCCTTCTTCCTTTCCCATCCAGAAGTAACAATTTTAAATTTTATATTAGTAAATTAATTGCTTTTCTTCAGAATTTTGCTACATACATATATAATTTGTAATCTAAACATAAATACCATTTTATTCTTCTGTGGCTTTTTTTCCCCCTGATATTAAACTTTTGCTATTTAATCTAATTTAAATGTATAGCTCTAAGTAATTACTTTTTGTTCTTGTGTGCCATTCCATTTTATAGATACTACAATTTACTTTTTCATGATGGATATTTGGGTTATTATTTTTAACTTATGGATTATTTATTGGAATTTTAAAAGATATTTTTCTATTATATATGGTTTAATTTATTACATTATGATCGAATAATTTAATCTCCAAATATTGGTTAGTTGAAAATAAATGTTTCCTATTACATGGAAAATAGTAAATGGGCTTTTTTTCTTTTTGAAAAAATGTATATCTTCTCTTTGGTTAACATTTAATATATTTGAACATTGCATATACTAGTTAAAGCTGATAATTTAATTTAAATCTTTATAACTTGTTTAATTTTATTTGTAGATCTATCAGTTTCTGAGTAAGATATTTCACCCATAATTGCTGATTTATCTACTATTCATACTTCTTTCTTTCTATATATACACATACACATATATACATATATACACATATACATTTGTATACACATATACACATGTACACATATATATTGGAAAGTGTTTATGTTGTTAGGTACATATATTTTATTGCTCATTGTATCTTCTTAATCTCCTGTTACTTTTGCCAGCATCTTACTTCGTGACTTAGTTTTAATTTTCTGATTGAACTACATACTTTTTTCTAATTAAAATTTGTTATCCTCATATTTTGTTGTTCTATCTGTTGCTTTTATTTTTAGCCTTTTTACATCTTTTTTTTTTTCAAGTATATCTCTTATCGATAGCATATGACTGGATATATTTTTTGAAAGTATAATCAGAGAATCTACCTTTTGGTTTGAACATTAATCTATTTACTTTTTTGACTCTGACAATTAATAAATTTATTCTTTCTATATGTGTATGTATGGATGTATGTATCCATCCATCTATCTATCATGCATGGGTGGATACCCATACATCCATGAATCCATCCACCTGTCCATCTATCTAGCATCTACTATCACTACTTACCATCTGATCATACCTTTCCATCTTCACCACTATTAGCCCAGGCCAAGCCACCATCACCTCTCACCAGCTTTTGGCAATAACCTATTTACTGCCCTATTGCATCCACAGTTTCTCCACCACAATATAACTCAACCAGAAGCCAGCATAATTTTGTTTAAATGTAAGTCAGAAAACATTCATTTTTTACTCAAAACCATTCTATGGCTTCTCATCTCATTTAGAGTAAAATGCAAACATTCTTACAATAATTTCTAACACCCAACTTAATCTCCAATCCTCACAGTTTCTCTGACTGCATTGCATTATACTTTCCCCTTGCTCGCCAGCCATGGTGACCTCCTTTTTTTTTCCTGAACTGGCCATGTTTGTTCCCCTCAACATCTTTGCACTTCCATTCCCTCTTCCTGGATTGCTCTTCCCTTTTTGTCTTAAGGGTTAATTTCCTTATTTCCTTAAGCTTCGGCTTAAATTTCAACTACTCTTTACAAATCAAACCCCACTCTCACTCCTTAACCCCTTCCCTATTTTATTATTTTTCATAGCACTTATCATTCTTAACAAATCATACTTGTTTCTTATTTTATTTATTGTGTGTTTTTCCCAATTGGCATTTAGTAGAAACACAATAAGTGTTTGCTTAAGTAATAAGCAAATTATAATTACTGACTTATTGAGACTATTTCTGCCATGTTATTTCATATTTTCTCATTGCTATGCTTTTTTTATCTTCATGCTTTTAATGAATAGATTTTTTATTTAATTGAAAGTTTTACACCTTATTTTTATTCTCATATTGTTTTTCTTCTAACATTTTGTCTATGGATTTTTTTAGGCTTATCAATCTCTGTCATTTCTCCAACATAAGAGAAAAAACATAACCATGATCTCATACCTCTCTGATCTTTTTCCCTTCCTCATTGGTCTTACTTGTACCATTCGAGAATTTAGAATATTAACTATGAATATATCACATTGATAAGTAAATGTTTTTAGCTGTTTACTCATTTAACTTCGTGTGTAGTTTTCAGTGGCTTCTTCGTTTTATTTTCCTTCTTATTAAAATACTTCCTCCAAAACTTTTTTCATGGAAGGTTTTTTGTGGACCTGACAATACTTTTTACATGTTTACATTTCAATAATAATTTATCTGGATAAAACATTTTAGGCTCGAGTTCTTTTAATTCAACACATTGCAGTAATATTCCAATATCTTTCTGGATTAGTGTTACTATTGAACAATCTGATGACGTTGAACAATCTGATTGTTCTTTTTGTATCTGAAAGTTTTCTTAGAATTTTCTCTTGGTCTTTAGTGCACATTCCACTATGTCTAATTGTGAAGGTTTTTAAATTTAATTCATCTTTTAATTACTCGGTAAGCTTTTCAATTTGATGTACTTCCTCATCTTTAATTCTTACTATTAATGGTATCAATCATTAATTTTTTATTTGCATTTTTACCTTTGAAATATAGACATTTCTTCTTTTCTGATTCATCTGGCCCCAATTTTTTTTTTTCCTATGCCTCTTCCTAATTCCTTCTGAGGCAAATTTTTGGCCTAATCTTGCACTTCTCTAATTTGTTCTTCTCTGAATCTTCTCTGCTCTTTATGACAGTGATAGAATTTTTATTCCCACTATTTCGCATGATTATTTCCATTTTGTATTTGTTTATAACTTTTAAATGTTATTAATGTCTTCTCTCTCTAAATCTCTTTTGAATATGTTTATTTTTAAGTTTCTGTTCTATTTAGTTCATTAAGTCCTTCTTCTCTGTGTTATTCAATTTTCATTTTCATTTATTTATTTATTTATTTATTTATTTATTTAGCTTTAATAACGATTATGCTCTGCAAATGATTGTTAGGTCTTTTTTACCTAGGGTTATCTGTGATGAGACTGAAAATATGCTCCTAGGTAGGGACTGAGAAATTAAAATCCAAGTGGGAGCTTTTATCGCATTTTCGTGATTTTAGATATCGATGGGCAGAGAGCCATTGGATTTACAATCTGGGTTTGACTGTTTCCATTTGTTATTCTAATCAGATGACTTTGTTGTCAAAAAACTTTCTTGTACTTTTTACTTACACCCCTCCGAGAAAAAACTCAGAGGCCAGTATATCTGTTATGATTATTATCCAACTATCTCTGGGTTCCAGAGCAACTGGGATGTCATCCCATTTCCAAGCTGGAGCTGAACTAGTTCTGCTGGGTGGGTAATAATCTGCCATGAGAAATATGTGAAAATAAAAAGAACAGAACTAAAATGATCTTCCTTACTTTTTGTCTGTCCTGGTGGTTGGCCCTTTTACATTCTAGTTCAGACTTTGCCCCTGAACCACACATCTCCCATTCTATGCATTTCTTTCAGTTTGTATATTAATTTCTCTGATCCTTCAACTTCTTTCCATCTTTGTGGCATTTCCAGTATTAGGCTTGATTAAAGAGCCAAAGCCTCTTTTGTCTTGTGAAGATATGAAAGCTTTCTAAGTTTTAATAAATTATCTAACAAATTAGAAGGTATATTAGAAGGTTAAATATGATGCTAGTTTCCTGCCATCATAACCAGAAAACCAGAAGATTATATTAATCTCTATCACATCAAACTACAATGAGCAGTGCTTCCATTAATCTTGCCTTCCAAAGGAAACCTTTGAATTCAGTAAACATCTCCTTTCAATCCTCAGTAAGTCTTCCTTGGACATTTTGATATCAGAGTTATTAGTTATGTAATAAGAGGTATACTTTCTCAAGTATTACAGCCAGTGACCCTCTTATTGGCCTTAGTCTCTTTGCTTTGAAAGTAGTATGCTCCAAAGAGATCAAAAAATGTTAACATAAATTCTAATTAATTGTACAGTTATTTATTAATTTTGGATTGTACAAATTCAGTATAATTGAGTATAATGATGGATAAGTCTTTTATTCTTATAACTTCTTATCTTCTATTTTCTTTTAAATACCTCTAGTAGCTTCAATCTAGAAAGAATTTTTAAAAAATGTTTTTTTGTCGTTTTCAGTTAAGAGAAAAATATTGAAAATCTAAGTTTCTTAATGAAAGAACAACAGACTCTAGGCTCATGTAATAAAACAATTTGAATGGTGAAAATTAATAGACCAAAAAAATAGGGACAAGAGGCAGAAAATAAACTTTTTTACTGCATCCTCTAATTAAGTGCTATGAAACTACTATGTAGTTTCTAAATATTTTACTCAAGTATTGCAAATTCCTAAAATTGTAGCCAGCACTCAAAGTAAATAAACAAATAAAATAATTTAAAATATTATTTATTAAGACTGAAAGCTTCTTCCAAGATTAGGAACAAGATAAGAATGTCTATTCTTGTCACTTCTGTTCAACATTATACTTCTACACAACATTTAGGGCAATTAGACAAGACAAATAACTAAAAATTAAATTGGGCAACCTGAAAAAATAATAAACTATATTTTCAGATGAAATAAACTTATATGTAGAAAACTCTTAAAAATCCACGTACAAAATATTATAGCTAATAAATAAGCTTAGCAATGTTACAGGATACAAGGTCAACATACAAACATCAGTTATATTTCTATAGACTGGAAATCAATAATCTGCAAGTGAAAGTAAGAATAATTCTATTGATAATAGCATTAAAAACAATAGACTCATAAGAATAAATTCAGACAAAGTGCAAAAGTTGTACTAAAAAGTACAAAATGTTATTGAAAGAAATGAATATTGTTATATGCTACAACATGAAAAAACTTGAAAACATTTTGCTAAGCCAAAAAAAAAGAAAAGAAAAGAAAAAAACAAACACAAAAGGCCACAAATTATATGATGCCATTTATATGGATTGTCCAGGACAGACAAATCCACATAGACAGAAAATAGATTAGTTGTTGCCTTGGGATTGGGGGTCAGGGAAAGAAGTGGGGGAGGGGTAATTAGGACCAATGACTAATAGGTACAAAGTTTTGTCTGGTGATGATAAAAATGTTCTGGAATTAGATAATGGTGATGGCCATACGACATAGTGACTACACTTTAAAAAATCTCTGAATTGTACAGTTTTAAATAGCAAATTTTATGTTATATAAATTATATCAATAAAAAAACAAAAATATGATCAATTCTGAGGTGTACATTATTTCTCACAATCTTTTCCATCACCATGTGTATTAATATTTTTAATTAATTAAGATATAGAGTATCTTTTTATTTTTAAGAATGGCCCTTCCTCAAAGCACAGTACTTAAAACTGATTCCCCCAGTCTCATTCTTCATTGGCAAAAAATAGGTTTTCTAACTCTGCTTAAAAAAAATGTGCACCTAGATTCTAAGTGTTTTTAGCATGCTCAAAATATTTTTAGTCTACTTGTTTACAATTCAATGATTTATTTTCTGAACGATTATTAGTAGGTAACTGTAATTGCAATAAAATTTTTTTTATTCATGTTACCAAAGGCATTGTTAAAATAAGTCATATAGTGATTAAATGAGAAGAGCACTTTTATTTTCTCCCATTTGATTAAGAACAGATTCATATGCAGAACAGATTCATATTACAGATATTATAAAAAATATTATCTCTAATAAATAGTTTTAAATAATGAAGATAAAAGAGCTACATAATCTATTAGTAAGAGTTACTCAATTTTGCTCATTTTAACTAAGAGTAGAGTTTTCTACTTAGAGACACCAATAATTGAATGTGTTGGGACAAAGGGTATAAGATAATATATCTAGATTAAAATCTGACCCAAAGGTACCTGCCTGACCAAGAACAAACTCAAGTCTTCCCTTTCCCCAACAAAAAGCTAAATTCAAATTAAATCCATCACTTTTCGAGTGTTTCCCATCGCAGGAAGTAGCGTGTCATCGTCATTCCTCATGCTTTGTTCTCTATTACCCGTTACATTCAATCCAATACTGTAGGGTACCTTTATTAACTTTGACTGTTAAGCATGGTATAAACATTCTTGCAGTGAGAATGTCTCATTGGTTGTGTCACTGGGAGAGACAGAACTCATCATCCAAGGATAGACGCTAAAGGGTGGAGGCAGCGGGGAAGGGGGGATACTCTCTCTACTTGCTCACTGAGTCATCAGGGCACTGCATCAAAAGTTAGGCTCAGGTAAGTGGCTGCTCGATCTGGGTCTTTGCCTCTTGGCACGTAAAGGTGCAAAGATCCAGGGGTAGTCTGAAATCGTCCATGGTGGCTATGGTTGAATCCAGGTTCTGACATGTTGTCCTTGTCATCCCATCCCTGGGAGGTAACTTCAGCTTTTTTTATTGGTTATCTACTCTTCTTTTGTTCTCACCTGTTTTCCAAGTTCAATTTTCAAGTTTCCCTTTAATTCTCCTAGCTTCTTCATATCTTCCAACACATTTCTATTTTTCTAGAATTGGTTTCTGTTGTTCTCAACAATGTTAATCAGTATAATTGCTAAATACTTTCAGTTTTACTTCTTAATAGACTTTAAAATCATCCACTTGTTTCAATCTCCATCACCAGTACTATCTAAGTTCAAGCCAAGACAGTTTTTTCTTACATCTTAAACTTTGTCTTACTATTCCTAAGCCCTCTACCCATAGCCATACTGAACATTATGGAATCCATCCTCCACACTGCAGCTGGAGGGAGCCCTTGAAAACATAAATTGATCATTTTCAATTTATGGGATGCTTCAATCCTTCATTAGCTTTTCTTCATTCTTGAGATAAAGACCAAATCTCTGCGTGGTCTGCATTTGCTTCTCCTGTAGTAATTTAGTCCTTTGCTTTCTGTGCTCCAACGTCACTGACTTTGAAATTTTCAGGTGAATAGTGATGCCTTCTGCCACAGAACAACTACCTGAAATTTATTCCCATTCTTTCAATAAATATTATTTGAGAATGCCCCTTTCACCTAGTTAATTTCTACTCAACCTTAAAACCAAAGTTCTAATGTCTCCTTACTCCTCACTGCAAGCCATGTTTTTTTGTCATAAACCCTTGTTCTTTTTCTTGAGAGCCCATTGGCAGCATTTGTAATTGAATGCTCTCTGGTATAACTTTATGATTGTCTGTCTCCCTTACTGACCTATAAAGCTTTGGGTGATCAGAAATCATGTCTATCTGTTTTTATTTTCTGTTGTGTGCCCAGTACCAGCAGAGTGCCTGGAAACTAATAAGTATTCTGTTACTATATCTTAAATAAAACATTCATCAAATAATTCATGGAATGACAGATTTAGAGAACTATTATTACAACATAGTTATGAAGTTAAATATATTAATTATATTAATTTCTTTTTTCTGGTTCCATCTTGTTAAACTTTGTGGTCTATTGTTAAATTTCTAGGGATAAATGTTTCTTTGTCATTCATGTTTTCATTCATGCTTCCTTTGCTACATTATTTCTTGCACTGTACTTTTCAGAGAAAACAGTGTTTGAGATCATGTATCTTGAGTTTATTGAAGTTTCTCAATTTAAAGCGAATAATCTTAATTCTTTCTATAGATTTCTAAACTGACCTTCTACTAAGAAAAAGAAAGTCCAATAAGCACATAAAACCATAGCTCTAATGTCTTCTTACTCCTCACTAAGAAAAGCAATGTCAGACTTCCTGTTGAAGATTCTTCTTCCAAGCTTGACAAATAGAAATATTCTCTCTCCTCCTCGATTTTACTTAGTCATAAGTTTTTAGCTCATGTTTCAATTATAAGAGCTGACAAACATCAATGCTGAAGAAAAAATGAATGGCTGCTTCCAAATAACACACTGTTCTTTGAAAAAGATCATTTAAAATATTAAATTCATCAGCCCTATTATCAGTTGTTCTAAAGGCCTTCCTTGGGTCATTTATCTTTATGATCATTATTTTCATCCATATATTAGCAATTAAACAGGAGAGACAGAAAAAATACACACAGGTATTAAAATACAACCCACTAAACATATAAAAATACCCCTACTAAAATATTTATGATAAAGAAACTAAATTTAATGTGTTCATTTTTATAATAACTTAAAAGAATTCATGTTTAATTAAAAGAAATATATAAATCGTATTGTTTGCTAGCATTATTGACTATGCCATTCCCATTCTGCCAGATTTAATTTAAATTAATTGTTAATATTCAGGCCAGTAGTCTGCTCTTCATCAAGACATATGCTGATTATTTAGACATAAGTCAGTGAAATATTAAATTTCATAACTGAGGACTCTCTTTGTGGTGTCTTAAAGTAATTCTCAAGATTTGACACTACTCTAAGTATATAAGTTTGCCTCTTTAGACTTTGAAAGGAATGTTTTGAAATATAACTTTTTAAGTCATGCTATGTATCAAGTCTATTTCACATTCAATTGAATGGTTGCTATTTCAGTAAAGTGCACTTAGCATTAAGAGCAGTGTGACCTTTTAGGGTGCCAAAGAATGGCTTATTTTTTGCTCAATCACACACAAAACTATGGACCAATCTAAACTTTTCTCACTTTATAATACTTGAAGACCTCTGGGTTAGTCTGACCTTACATAAACAAATATAATATTTCAGCAGCCTTTCACATGCCTGTTCAGAACAAAATTTCAAGCTGAATTAGCCACCAACTCCAAAGTAAGTGATGATTAACTTAGGGGATACTTGGCTCTGTCTTCAAGGTTAACATGACCTCAAATGACAAAATTATATTACTTACTTACATTGTATGCATTTCATGCACTGTTAGGATAATTGTTATTTAACTTTCGGAGGAGGCTGGGCTGAAAAATTTGACCAGTAAATGTTTCTGCAACATTGACCTCTTTGAACCAGTTTCCAACTTTACTAAATGGCTTTTATTTATATTATTTTTTGCCCAATAAGAAGCCACACGGACTCTTTCATTAAATAGAAATCCAATTCTCTTTCTCCAGGTGAGCAAAAAGCATATTTCTTAATATTTTCACCTAACAAATGACAGTACAGAGACCTTATCTTTTTACATCTCTACAGCATCTCCACAGAGCATTCCATCCCACTTAACTAGGCTAGGGTAGTCTTTCTCTTATGCCAAGAACATTCCAGCCTCTGGGCTCTTATCATTCCCATTACTTGAAATACTCTCTTTCCACTTGGAATTTTCCCCTCCTCAATCTCTAGACACTCGACATTTTTTATGATTTTCTTTGTCCTTCATCATGGTGGATGAAGCTTATGTTTGGGAAACACAGTCATAGCTGCATGTAATCCAGAGTTTCTTATGCTTCTTAAAAATTTAGCTGTAAATCTCCTCTTGTACGTTTCATTCAAAAATAAAGTTGGAATATGAGTGAGAATGTAGTTATTATACACCATAAATCCAATTTATTGTTTAAAAAAATAATTAGAAAGTTTTATAAATTATTTTTAGAAGCAAATTATTTGTGATCTAAGTAATATGTCACAGTATTGGTTAAAAAGCACTGACACAGTCAAACTGAATCCTATTTTTTTATCAAGGCCTAACTTAAATCCACTGTAATTCAGAGTATTAAATCCACTGTAATTCATTTGTTTATTCATCCACTCAACAGTTATTCATTGCCTGGGTTAGATACTGCACAAGATTTGGGGGGCTATAAAGACAGATGGAAAAAGTCCCTCCTCTCAAAATGAGCCTGCCAGTTCTTTCTTTGTGACAGGTACTTTTGGCACTTTTGAGTTGAACTCATAGAAGACCTCAGAATGCTTCTGAACACAGCTCTCCAAGAAACTACTACTAATCTATTAGAGATGGCATAGAGATAGATATTTTACTATATTTAACCAGAAGTAAAAGTAAATAATTAGTAAAATATAAGTTGTAATGCCAAATAAATAAGAGCAAAATTTTCATGCCTATTCATTGATTTAAAATGTATAATTTCTGTAGAGCACCATTGGATCCTATGAATGTCAAAGAAATGATCTCTGAGTAGAAAAAAAAAATTTAGGAAGAAAATAGTCAATAATAAAAATACAAAACTAATGTCCTTATAGATACAGTTTTTATATATTACTTTAATTTTCTCTTTTCCAAGTCCTTATATAACCTACCACACTCTGATTTCCAGTCTATACCCCAATCTTAGTTTTACTGGCATCAGCAATCATCTCCTAGTTTCCAAGTACAAAAAACTCTTTAAGTTCTGCATTTTATTTTAACTTTTTATTAAATTTAACATTGTTGATTATGCCCCCTTTAGAAAATAGACTTTCTATTTTCAAACATTTCACTTCTACTTTTCCTCTTACTTCTCTAATAATTCACATTCAGACATGTTTTGATTCTTTTCCTTCTTCTACCTCTGAAGTTCAGATTTCCTTATGTCCCTTCAGCCTCCTCTCTCCTAAAATATTCTATCTGGTTTATTTTTTTCCAATCTCAAGAAAACTACATTGAATAGTAGGTAACCATTTACATCATAGTCTAAATATATTGTGCCCCTAGAATTGTACAGGGCACAATGTGCGTGGCCAAACACATATTCTCAAATCTATGTCTGCAGAGGGAAAAAAAATGATTTAGATGATAGAGGCTTTGTTTATCTCTCTTGCGACCAAATCGAAGTTGTGACAAAAACACAGAGCAAACTGCAAGGAAAGTCACCTGGTATCTAGATGAACAGAAACACTATAACTAGGGAGAGAAATAATTAATCAACCTGCAAATGTAGAAGGTAGGAGGGGCTAAGACACGAGGCTGCCTGGTCCCTAGCGACAGAGTGGAACAGAGGCTGTGGCAGCAGCAGCCGACAGCTGCAGACTCCTCTTAAAGAGGCTGAGTCAGAGAGCGGACTTTCACCACAACGGACCTGCTCACTCTGAGCACTAGTGTCTGGTTGGCTGCTCAGGGGGGTACCAGGGACTTTCAGGGGGAAACTGAGTTGTTGGAGTGAAGGCCAGAGGTGAGAATCTCTCCTGGACAGAAGTGCTGGTGGTATCTATTGTTCCTCTGTTGAGCCCTCCCCTAATCCCAGTGTGCAGCTGCAGAGCTACTATACCTGTGATGTCATCGAACTGAATAGTGGAGGTCGCTCTGCCCAGAGGAGTCCCTGAAACTCGGCATCTCCCAACTCGCAGCCCCACCCAAGCCAAATCCAGGTGTGTCCTTGGTAAGTCAGGTGTTCCTTGTTAAACAGCATCAAGACTCACACTGGTAGCAGCTGGCTTCTGTTTCTGGTGTGGCCTCTTGAGGCAATTATAAGTACAGCATCTGTGGATTGCTTGTTGAATCTTAACAAGCGGTGCCAGAGGGGCATAGGCTGGGGCTAAACTTGGCCTATAGTTGAACCTCTCTCAGGACTGTGCCACTTGGACACCTACTACACAAAGTTGCACTGATAAGACTAGGAGACTTAGGAGCTTTGCTTAGTACATAAAAACAAACACAGAAAAGCAGCCAAAATGAAAAGACAAGGAAGCAGAAACCATATGAGAGAACAGAACAGAGATCCAGAAATAATAGTCAAGCAATCCAATAGATGCAGAGTTCAAAACACTGGTTATAAACATGATTAATGAACTTAGGGGAAGTGTAGATAAATTCAGTGAGAATTTTAACAAAGTTATAAAAAACATAAAAAAGAGAAGTGGAAATTATAAAGGGGAAGCAGCTAGAAATGAAGAACACATTATCTGTGATAAAGAGTATATTAGATTGAATCAACAGAGTGGATAAAGAAGAGGATCGAACCACCAATATGTAGGATGGGAAAGCCAAGGACATTCAATCAGAATGGCAAGAAAAAAGAAGCCAAGACTATAATAATAATTTAAGAAGCCTATGGAACACTATTAAATGTAAAAATATCCATGTCATATGGGTACCTGAAGGAAAACAAGATGTTGAAGAGCTATTTGGAGAAATAATGTTGGAAAACTTCCCTCACCTGGTGAAGGAAATAGACATACAAACCCAGGAATCTCAGAGTCCCCAAAATGATGAACCCGAAGAGGCCCACACCAAGACACAGTATAATTAAAATGCCAAAGGTTACATACAAAATGAGAATCTTAGTAGCAGCAAGAGAAAAGCAGTTACCTACAGAGGAAATACTGGCAGTTGATTTCTCAAAAGAAACTAAGTAGGACAGAAGAGCTTCACACAAAATATTTAATGTGATGAAAACCCAGGATCTACAACCAAGAATACTTTATCCAGCAAAGCTGTCATTTAGAATTGAAGGACAGATAAAGAGCTTCCCAGACAAAAATTAGCTAAAGGAATTTATTAACACCAAACCAGTATTACAGGAAATGTTGGAGGGATGTCTTTAAGAATTAAAAACATATTTCAGAAATAGAAATAAAGAATGGTAATAACTACAATTTCTATCAACAAGTACCTCAAATAGAAAAGAATTAAGTGCTCCAACCAAAAGATAGAGTGGCTGAATGGATAAGAAAACATGACTCTTACATATGTTGCCTACAAGAAACTCATTTCAGATTAAAAGACACACACAGAGTAAAGAAAGGGTATGGAAAAAGATATTGCCTTGATGGACCTAGAGGATATTGCACTGAGTAAAATGAGTCAGGTAGAGCAAGACAAATATTGCATGACTTCATGTACATGTTGGATCTACAGAACAAAATAAACAACGACAACAAAAGTGGAAATAAACTCATAGATACAGAGAATATTTTGAGGACTACTAGATGGGGGGGGTGTTGTAGGTGTGGCAAAAAAAAAGGCAAAATGTTTAAGAGGAACAAATGGATAGTTGCAGAATAGACATGGAGATGTAGAGTGTAGCATGGAGAAAATGGTTAATAATGTTGTAATAAATATGTAAGGGGGAGAAGGGGTATTAAATTTAGTGGGGTGATAGCTTTATGAATGATGTGGATCTCTGATTACTATACTGTACAACTGAAATGGTATATTATTGTATGCGAACTATAATTGAAAAAAATCATCAAATTGTACAATGTAAATACGAAGAACTAATTGTCTATTATGGTTCAATAAAACAAAAAAAAATTTTTTTTAATTATGTCTGGTCTAAGTACTCAGGCCTCCCTTCTCAATTTCTGGTTGATTTCATCATTTGCATGAATTAGCCTCATGCATAATTCTACCTACATAATCACACTCAAATCTATATCTCCAGTCCTGAGAACTCTATAGTTCCAGATTTGTGTTTCTAACTTTTTACAGGACATCTCCACTAGGAAGTTGTAGAGGTTTCTTTTTATATCATGTTCCAAGCTGCACCCATCATGCAGCAATTCCAACCTAATGCCCCAGAGTAGTCAACACTATAGTTATGAATGCTATCATACATTCAGTTCCCCAAGCTAGAAATTTAGAAGTCAACTTTGACTTCTGCCAATCCCTCCATTCATATCCAATCAGTTATTGTGTCTTATCAAGTCTAGCTCTGAAATGTCTTTCAAATTTATTACTTCTTATTTATCCTTACATAATTTTCTTTATATAATGTGGCCCTCTCCATTTTTCATGTGACTCAGCCTAGCCTTAATACGCCTGAATCCCACTAATTCTTTATTCATTTTATTGTCTATTCTAACTTCTTTCTGAGAACCTGTCCTTGTTCCTGCTGTTTTCTTTAACCAAGTAATGTTTCTTAACAAACTTGCATTACAAAAATAATTTCAAAAATTTGACTCAGATGTTACTCCCTTTAAAAATTTTTCTGATCCTCTTCTAGTCTTCTATCTTTCATGAAATATAATCCTTTCTCTTCCTCAAGTTTCCACAGTGTTTTATTCATGTTACTAATAAAACACATTCGATAATAATCATTACTTGCAAAATACCTTTTTCCTTTAATAAACAGTAAATTCTTTCTGGAAAAGAACCAGGAATTTTATTCATTTATGTATCCTTAGAATATAAATAACTGATTCACACATAGAAGATGCTCAATAAATTTTAGAGGATTAAATTTCACTCTTAACATTTATATTAAAGACATGAACAGATTTTTTTTAATACAGTACTAGGCATTCTAATTTTTTAAAAAATACATATTTCAATACAAAATATTTAGTAATTCTACTTATGAAAGTAAGAAAAAATTGATAAAGAGATAAAATGTTTGTACCATTCCTGAAACTGAAATTTGCCATTAAGCTACATAGTGATTTAATGTGCTATTACTCATTTCATCTGTTTGCAACTCATAATAATTATAAGGAAAGAAAGGTGGTTTTGATTCTTGCAGCTTTATTTGTTTCCATTTTCTACTCCCTTCTGATTTGGCTTGATAATCTTGAAAACAAATAATGCTGCTCAATAAACATAATTTATACCTTAGTTATATCTTATAATATATAAATAACATTTATGAACCTACCGTTAATTTATCAACTGAAATCTACCCTTCTATTTTGTTCTTGAGAATGGTTCAGGTGTCTCCAGAGCAAAATGCTTTTTTCTCTCTAGATCTAGACTCATTCTTATTCCCCTCACTCATATTCTCCTGCTTGACCTTTGCAAATTTCCTCAAGTCTACTTCTCTTTGTCCTAGTCTTCAATTTGGATCACTTCTCATTCTGTCTTCAAACTATATTTAAACCTTCTATGATTTTTTTTTAATTTGGTTTATGCAAGTAGAGCTCAAAGAACATTAAAAAATAGGTTGCCGTGAGATTGCAAGATTAAAAAAGATCTAGAAGTCACTTGGGAGAAACAATGGGTCCTTGCCTTTCCTCAGATTTTAGAGTCAAGCTACCGTATAGAGCCCTTCCAGCACTCTCATTGAGTAAACATTGTTCATGTTACTCAAAATGTTATTCTATTCATTCATTTATTCAACATATAAGGGTGTGCTTAGTATGATTCTATTCATTCATTTATTCAACATATAAGCGTGTGCTTAGTATATATCTAATCTTATTCTAGGTTTGAGGAATGCTACAAAGTGAACATAATTCCTTTTCAAATAGAGCTTTTATTGAATTCCAGTGGGAAAAAAATAGGCTATGTGTGTGTGTGTGAGTGTGTGTGTGCACATGTGCAAGTAACATGTAAGTGGGGGAAAAGCTATAAAGGGCAACGATATAGAGATAGATAGAGAGAGATGAAGGAGATGGTGTTATTTTATGTAGAATAGTCAAGGAATGCCTCTCTACTGGAGGGAAGAAAATGAGCCATAAGACTATCAAGGATATGAATGTACCTGGCATGAGCAGGAGTGAGTGTAAGATCTGAGATACTGAAGAAGTTGGCTTGGTGTTCATATCAGTCAGGGTTCCTGTGGAATAATTTGAATAAAGTCTAATCATGAGTCTCTGTGTAAAGAACAAAGACAGAGTGCAAGGAAATCATTGGGGAAAATATAGTACCCCAAACTAATAACAATGGGTCTTCAATACTGATATTATACAAAAAGGGAATAAGGTGCTATATTTGTTGTACGAAACCAAAGACAGAGAGAGAGTGTAGAGAGTACTGCTTGGAAGATTGGACTCCTTAAATGAGAGGCAAAGCCTGACAGTAGAGAACTTGTAGGGAGAGAACTAGCAGGTACAAACTCTGACCTTTCTTTCTTCTTCCCTCTGATTTCTCAGCAGTGACCCCTATTGCTCAAAGCAGAGGGCTAAGGCACCCATTGACCAAATTCATGTCTTTTCCTTTCTCAGGGCACAGAATAGAAGGTCATGGCACAGAATAGAAGGGAGAAACATGAAGGGTGAATCTTGAGAAGAAAATGGAAAGTAGCCTGCATAGCAACTTTGAAGGACCCAGTGAGGACAGAGTGTCTGAAATATATTGAGTGAATGGAAAAATGGTAGGAGATAAGGATGATGAGGTAGGGGCTAGATCATATAGGGCCTTGTATTCATAATGTGGGCTTTGTAGTTTATTCTGAGTGGTATGGGAAACCACAGGGTGTTTCTGAGCAGAGGAGAGGGCAAGGATAGAAACAGGAAGACCATTTGGGAACTATTGCAATAATCTAGGTGAGAGATGAGGGTGGCCTGAATGAGGGAAACTGTAGGTGTGGTGATATGAGAGAAGGTTAGAGTCTGGAGGTGTTTGTAGGGTAGAATTATCATCGTTTTGGCTGTGAGAAATAGAGAGGATTATCATGGAAGACCTCAGAATTTAGGCAACAGAAAGAATATAGGTGACATTTATTGAGATGGGAAAGGCTTCGGAAGCAGGAGGTCATAAGCCTTTTGGAATCTAGATAGAGATGACATATGGGAACTTTTAAGTGGTTGGGCCTGGGGATATAACTTTGATGTTTGTCAGAATATTGAAGTTATATAAAATATGGGACCAGATGTGATCAGCCAAGAATTAAGTGTAACTGAATAAACAGTACCTAAGCACTGACTCCTGGGGAATTCCAGCATTTACATTTTAATAATGCAAGGAGCATCCAGCAAAGAAGACTGAGATGGACTAGAATATTCCATCATACGCTGAGTATAACTGAGTGATATAATGTAAAAACAATTTGGGTTAAAAAAAAAAGCCTATAGTTATTGTGATAAAATAAATCAGAATTCTCAAATTCTGATATACTTCATTACCTTAGGAAAATTTTTATTTATTTATTTACTCATTTCTTTATTTCTTAAATTTTAAAAAGTTAGACATTAATACAATCCATGAAGTGATTCCGCCAATTACTCTAGCACCCATCTGGCACTACACACAACCATTACAATAATATGGACTATTTATCCTATGCTGTACTCTAAATTTAAATTTAAAAGGGATAAAAATATAGTTGACTACATTTTGGTGGTGATTAAGACAATTCTGATCTTGCTATTTTTGAAATCGATAGTTTTGTCAAGTTAGTTTTATTCAAAACCTTTAGCTTAATTTTTCCATAAAAAATTGATATTTTAAAATAGTTTGGTCAAAAAGCTATCTTGAGTAGAACCTGATCCAAAAACTAGATGCATTTACATTTATTTATTATTCAATTTACTTTCATATTACCACCTTTAACAATAGCGAACTATTTGGAAGACTATGGAAAGTTCTAAAATTGTTCATGTGTATCCTAAAAACAAGGTCAAGGTTGCAAAGATGTTTTTGTAAGTATCAAAGAGCATTTATAACATTCTGCCACTTTCCAGGGTATGATAGTCAGAATAATGGCCCCCAAAGATGCCCAGGAACCTGTGAATATGTTACCTTACACAGCAAAAGGGACTTTTTAGATGTGATTAAGGACTTTGAAACAAAGGGAAATATCCTGGATTATCCTGGTGTGCTCAATGTTGTCATGTGAGTCCTTAAAAATCAGAGACATTTCCTAGCTATGGTCAGAGAGATGTGACTTTGCTGACTTTGAAGATGGAGGAAAAGAGTCATGAGTCAAGGAATGTAGGTAGTCTTTAGAAGGTGGAAAAAGGAAAGGTTTCTTCCCTGGAGTCCCTAGAGAGGAACAAAGCTTTTCCAACACTAATTTTAGCCTAATAAAACCTGTGTCAAACTTCTAATCTTGAAAAATTAAGATAAAAAATGTGTATTGTTTAAAACTACAAATTTTGTGGCAATTTGTTATAGAACAATAGCAAACCAATACACAGTATCAAGATTTTCTGGAAAAAAAAAATGATCATCTCATTTAAATAAAGAAATAACCAAAATGGTGAACTTTAAGACTTTTTTAAAAATGAGAAGCAGATTTTTTCCTCATATTCAAGTGCAAGTGTTTCTATAGAACTTTCAACTCTTATTCATACCCTACTGTTCTGAGATGATGGTATTTATTTTGTAGATGAAGGAAGATTAAATGCATTGATACAATCACCCAAATTATCAGAATGTTCCCAGATCCAAAATCCATTTTTTCCACAGCACATTGCCTCAAAAGCTTTCCAACATTTCTTTATCCATATATGCTTATTAAATATAAATAAGATTGGAAATGGAATGATTATGCACAATTTCCTTTGGGCCGCTTGATTTCCTTTAGGTCTTCTGAAGTTGGAAAGTGGGTGTATTTGTAAGGTATCTTGAGACAGAAAGGAACAAACCAAGATAGTTTAACACAGTAGCCTGTAGAAGTCAAAACAAAATTGTTTGGCCTCTGAGAAGTTCTGCATTTCACTTAAGAAATGAGCAAAATTTGTGATTTGCTATTTTTAGAAAATGCACATATCAGCCTTATTGAAAGATGATAATCAGTGCCCTCTTCTGCATTTCTTGTCCCTTTAATTTTTTGCTGGTAGGAGAAGGGAAATAATCAGGTCATCAAGTGTTAAGTTCCTCGTTAAACTAATTAACAGGTCTTTGGGGAGTGTTACTAGCTTCCCTCCTTTGGCCAGTTACTGGCAGGAAATTGGGTGACCAGGTGGTTTTTTGGTGCTATAACTTTGCCAAGGGCTGCTGGAGGTTGGAATAATGGCTTTAACTTCTATCTTCTAGATCATCAATGTCTCAGCCCAGGTTTCTTTCATTCCCACTCCTCATCACCTGCTCCCTGGCCCCGCGCCACGCCACGCCCCGCCCCGACTCTACATGCCTATGTTTGATCATGGAGAATCTGGTAAAAGGTAGCATAATAACACTACAACTTGAGTTCTTTGGTTCAAATTCAGTACATTGTAGTGCAACCTTGCTTTTGTAGTAGAAAGGCTAGTTCTATTTTTTTTATTAACATGTATTTGCCTTACCTAGGAGATGTTTGAGGAACTGCAAGGCCCAAACCACAGTCCGTCTTTCCTGGTTGTTTCTCACTGTGTTGTCCTTGGTGGAAGTGGCTTGTATTTCATTACAGGCAGGGCACCGAAGGACTGTTTATTTCCTGTATCTACAGAGCATAAAAACAGTTCAATGAAAAGAGTAGTTGGAAGTGAGACACTGGGTGATAAGGAAATGGGAATATTTGTTTGTTTGGGCTATGAGGCAAGTTCAAAGATGGAGACTTTTGTTTTCTGAAACCATGGTGAGCCGCTCCGGTTTCATGTTAAACATCAGGGTTTCGTGCAGGATGTAAACATTTCCTGCTGGCCAAGTCTGTTTCTATAATGGTAACCCCATAGGTTCTGTGCTACTTGCACTGTAATTGTGCCAAGAGTTCCTGTATTCAACAGGGGAGGTTAAAAGTCGATCTGGTTTCGCAGCTGTTTTTGGTAAGAATTGGCTTTCCAGCAGCTCTAGAAATGTGCAGTTACATTCCTCAGACAAACAGTAATCAGTGGCCATCATCTCACAGTGGAGTTGTCTGGAATAAAACTGGAAATATATTTCTCTGTGTATATATGTAATAGTGGTGCATAGTGGTGATCATGGGTGTTAACTTTAAATAGTGACTTTAATGAGTATAAGTCATTGTGGAGTCTCATTTCATATTTTGTTCAGGTACATGTTAAGGTGAAAATGAACAGAACTGATTGTTTAGATGGTGAAACTTATTTTTTTCTTTAAATTACTGAGTAAGTTTAGAAATGCTTTATTTCATTTTCATTAATCTCAATTTGGCACTGGTTCCCAACACCTTAGCTTTCATTTTCTCTTTCTCTCCAGTCTCTCTGTCAAGTAGTTTTTGAAATATAAACAAGTACTTAAAGGCAAAGATGAAGAGGCTGATATAAAGTAACCCTGTGGTGAAAAGAAGAATCATTCTGAGATGTAGAGAAACCCCCTATATTGGATCTGTTCGTAAGTTTGAATTTTTGTACTTCGGGTCTTCTTTAAAAGGGGGCACCCTCTGTTCCCTGACAGTTTTCCTAATTGTGCCCTAATAGTGTGATCTGTCTTTGATCAACCCATTTTAGACCTTGTTCTGTGATCTAGATCACAAAGTCGACATTGAGAATTACGTTCTTTCCCTTGATAAAGGTACCCAGAAATGGCAGAACAAATGTAAGAGATTTTACAAGTGCTTGAAAGAGGAGATATCCCATGAGCTTTTCTAATTAATGAAGTGTGCTGTGCACATCTCTTCTCAGGAGGCAGAGAAAAGCTTTAAAAGAATAGGTACGGATATCAAATATTTTAGAGATGCCATAACATTTTAAGGACAGCCAAAGTTGTCACTTTTTTAAAAAACCATAATGGAAAGCACAACACAAATGGTGAACATTGCATTTTTCAGGATGAATTATTCAAGTCCCTTGATTTTTAGAGAAGTAACTCATGTAAAGCAGCTTTATGTTCTCTCCCATACTACCCTCATCCAAAACTAAATGAAGAAAAAAAATTTTACTTGCATTCACACAGATGAAGCTTTTAAGTTTTTAACAAGTGGTAAGTTTAAAAGCTTTCATCTGAATGATGTTTTTCAAATTGACAGTTGTTCAACACTCTAAAATTCTATATTTATAGTCACTGGTGGACATTGTTGAATATGTGTTTCCTGAGTAGAAATATAAATTTTTCTTGTTTGTAAATAGCAGTTTGCATTCACAACAAAAAAAAATAAATAAAAGTCTGCATAGATATAAAGTTTATTATCTAATAATATGATAGCCCCTAGTCACATATGGCTATTAAACAGTCTGAATTGAGATATGCTATAACTGTAAAATATACATGGCATTTCAATTTTTAAAAAATGTGAAAGATCTCAATAATATTTTATATTGATTACATGTTGAAATAATAATTTAGATATATTGGGATAAATACTACTAAAACTAATTTGTTTTACTTTTTACTATAGCTATTAGAAAATTTTAAATTACAATTAATTTAAAATTACACAGGTAACACATTATCTTTCTATTGAATAGCGCTAATCTAGAAGGCAGCCTTGGATAGTTATATTTCTACAACTTCAGGCACTAGAGTAGCTTTAAAAATAGAGACACAAGAGACTTCAACCCTAAGGATGAAATAAATATAAATAGACTTTAACTTAAATACTTGGAGAAAAAAATCAAGAGAGGAGTGGGACAATAGAGTTAGGGAATCCAAAAGTTTAGAGAAGTCAGGGGAAAGGGTCAGATGACAAAAACGTGAATGTAAGGTAACAAGAACACCACAGTTCAAACACACAAGAACACTACAAACACAGAGCTGCCATCCCCAATCTTTTTTATTTCATTTCCAAGCAAATTGAGAAAAGTCAAAGACTGCTGAAATTTCTTGCTGCAACTTTCTGTGAACTCACTTTAATGGTACAAGTTGTTATTATTAAGTATATCTCTAGCTTTTTATATCTACCCAAATGGTCATTGCCTATATTTTCATTATTCTTCCCTGTTGGCTTCTTCCATGTGTTGTGTCTTAGCCAAAAAATTTAAGTCTGAAACATCAAGCAATTTGACAAATCTATAGGCTCATGTATTATCCTGGTCTGAACCTTCAAAGTTATATGGGAGAAATATAATAAAAATTGATTCTGCAAAAATACCTAAACCCTCATCCTTCCTTGGATGGTCAGGATAATAAAAAGATATATACCACCAAAAAATAAATATCCACAGCTTTACTGGCCTTGGATGAATGAAAAAGTATAGTTTTTAGTTTTATGGATCTTCTAGCCTTCACCAGCATCAATTTTGAGGAAATTAAACAATTAATCTTTCTTTTAATTATACAGGAATGTCAGTCAGTGAAGTAAACACAACTCATTCCACTCATGCTCAGTGAAATTATCTTCTGTGAAGGATTAGCTGCCACGTTCAACAGTAACAAAGCTCTCGTTTTCCAATAAAGAGGTTAATTGGCTTCAGAGAAAATATATATACAGAGCACATAGGCCTAATATATGTTTTGCCAAGGCCCTGTGTGAGGAAGGGAAGTTAATGTTTCCTGTTTATTACCTGTTATACAACAATCTGCCCTTGACCAATAATTATGCTTACATAGCTGATGTTAATATGTGTCAGCACAATAGCCACTTAATGTACCCTCTACACCTGTGTGCAATTGAGTTTGTCATCATTCCACACAGTCCTCATTGCTTGTTCTCAGGGCCTTATTCCTGGTCTACAAATGGACTAGAATGTCTAGATGATGGAAATTCTTATGTCAAAAATATGTTGCCTTTCCAAGACCATTTTTTAAAAAAAAAAAATTTAAATATAATCATGTGTTCTGTTCTGCAGGTTTAACTATGTGGTTGAAAATTAGAACAGCAAAAGTAGAGGATACGAGACTCAAAGAATTTTCCAAGGAAATTCTAGGTTTTCCACACATATCCACTGGGGAAGTGCCTCTGAGGTTTTAATAGCATAGATATAACTGCAGTGTGGTGGTGGTGGGGAGGGGGCGGTGCTTGTTAGATTGCAGATTCTAATTCAGGGAGTCTGATAATTTTCATTTTCAATAAGCTCCCAGGTGAGGCTGACAATGTTGGTTCATGGAGCAGAATTTAAGGAGCAAGTCATTGGGCTCCTTAGGACTTTAGTCATCATGATATTTACTCACCAGTATTTACCAAAATCTAGGCGAATTTTTACTTTCTGGATAGCGAATATGCTTTCTATTTCCCTTGAAAAGACTCATAAAGCTTGGGTACAGTGTTATTTTGAACATAGAGATCTAATCAATTTTGTGAAGGAGTTTTGACCATTAGATGACAATTTACTAGGACTATTTTGGCCATGAAGATATTCAAAATCACATATAGTAGTATTAAAAACAAGACAACAGAACCCAAATGAAATCACTTATGCTAAGCCCTAGTTTTGCAAACTGAGACTTAATTGCAGTTTTAGCTCTCCCAGAAATTGAATCTAAACCAATAAGGAATTGCCTGATCAACTCTAGATAGATAATCTGCCTCAAAGACCCCCACCACCCTCTAGAGGAAAGTAATCTTGCAATATCAACCAGCTTTTTTCCTAGCATAATTGCCTGTTTCCCACTCCTTTCTGCATATAAAAGTCTTTCATTTTGTACAGTTCCTCGGAGTGCCTTACCATCAGGTAGATTGGATGTTGCCCAATTCAAATTGATTCTTACTCAAATAAATTCTTAAAAATTTTAATATGCCTTACTTTATTTATTAATAGTTGTATGTATTATAATAGAAATCAAGGGAAAATGACTTAAATAAATATAGCAAAGAGAATTCCTAACTGGAACAATTAGATTCATTAACTTCTTAATTTCTAACCTTTCACCTCTACCTTCAATTCTCTCATTCTACCTTAAAATATTTATTCCAGTTTTCTCAGCTCACCACATTCTGAGGGCATGCTAATGAGGTTTCATACAGCTCTTTAAAAAACATTCTATGTCATAGTTAGGGTACATGAAGTTTATTGATGACAAAACCAAGGATCAGAAACAGTACCAATCGCTGAGATATTGAATTTCTTGTAGTAGAAGAGACTACTCCCCCTTGTCAAATATTTCTGATAACTATGAAAAACATTTATGTTAGTTCCTTAAAAAATAAATACCAGGATAAAAGGGTTATGTAAAAGTAGACTGAAGAACAGCCACCAGGACTATTTTATTTCACCAAGGAGGTTTTCAGTGATAGTTTTAAACTAGCAACTTTTCAATTAAATGCAATCTGTCACGGTGAGGAAAACAGTGTGGCTGACAGGCCCTGCAAAGAGATTTGGCTGTGAGTGGCCAAGTTAGCACTTTTAACTGAAGATAAGCTATATTTATTTAAACCATTTCTTAAATAACACTGCATATTTTTATTCCTTGGTAGGCACTGATGCCATTAATTTTTATAGTTCAGAGTTAGGCACTGCAAGCTCAGAACTGGAATCTCCATTTTTCAGTCTTTCTTCTGTCTCTAAGTTTACCTTAGTGGTAGTAAAGCAGAATTATAAAATAATATTTTCTTTCTTCTTGCTCTCTCTACCACTTTGGAGAAATTTTTGTCCTTGAGAATGTTAAGTGTTCGAATCATCTCTGAGCCCAGTTCATGGTCAGCACTTGAAGGAACAGTTTGAGTCGGCAGGAGCCTCTTAAACCATCCCACCACAAATCTATTATGATAGAAAATGACAGGAAATAATGCATCCCTCCTTACTTCAAACTCTAGTGACACAACACCATCACAGTAGCATAAAGTACCTTCTTTTCAAGGTTGTTGTTAAGAGCTGTACATTTGTAGAATTGTACATTTCAAGAGACCACATTATTAACAAGGTTTGTATTATAAAAAAAAATAGAGGTCATAAATTAATGGCATCAATATCCCATGGAACTAGACATTAGCTATGTTTGGTTAGAGGCATTCCTATTTCTGTTGGTCTAATAACCAAGACCTTCCTCTGGCTCATTACACTTCAGCAATTTGGATTGCCCGTATCATTAGTTCAGTAGTACAAATACCAGAACCCAGCTACAGAATTATATCAGTCATCTCATGCTTTTCTTCACCTCTCCCTCTTCTCTGTCTCCTCTTCTCTCTCTCTTCCACACTCCCTTTCTTCCTCTCACTGAGATTTAATTGGGAAGGCTTGACCTTTTCTGGTAAAGAAGGTTAGACACAAATTTAAGACTGCAGGTTGAGTCTCACTTCCTTTCACTCTCCTTTTTTAGTCAATGTAATATGATCAGCCTTGGGAGGGGCAGTGGTCTACATACCAATATTTTATTGAGGGCACTGCCCCTAATTTATTCAATTGTTGAATGTCCCTTGATTTAATTCAGAATTGAATCAGAGACTTGCTTTTCTTCCATTTACAGATTTTCAGTTTCAAGAAATTTGTTCATGTGCTGATTATAGTATAGTATATCTGTTGAAGGTTTAAATTTCCTTTATGAGGCTCTTGATGTGTGTCCTCAATTAGTTGCACTTGGACAATGATTGGAATTTTTAGAAATAAAATAATAACCGGGTAGCCCACAGGAATGAACACTATTTTGGGGACATAGTGCAGCTTATAAGTTAAGCACCTAAGTAACATAGAGGGGAGAAAGAGAGCTCTATGTTGGTGGTGCTGAATTTTAGAGAACAAATTAGTCACCTCACAAAGGCTAACTTGAGCTCTACTAGAAACATGCAAAACAAGAAAATTGCATACATGGGGCGGGGGGGGGGAACTTCCTAAGGCACCATAAGGTCTATCTCAAAGAAACTAACGTAACAGTGAGTGATGCTAAATGCTACTGAGGAACTTGAATTATTTTTCACATATGGACTGACTTTGTGGCAGCATATATAAATATTTCATTTGCTAATTGCAGTTAGTTATCAAATTGCACATGAACAGACAGAATGACATATGAGAAATTCCAAGAACACTGTGTGACAGGACATACAGCTGAGATATAGTTTTCTCATCTTTGGCGAACATTTGAGCTCAGCAAATGCAACTTTTTCTTTATTCTTTAATTAAGATTAAAATATTTTAAAATCACCAAATTGAGACCATCATTACATTGTCATTTTCAAGGACCAATGCCAAATGGGAAGTTAGAAACTAGAGCTGAAAAACTATCAGTCTCACAAGTCGCCTGATGTTATTTGGAATCAGTTGACAGTTTGACATCTGACTCCCCCCGACCTGAGGTACCCAATAGCTCACTTTTTCATCTTGTAGCTTAACTGATGAGCTAGTTAGAAAGGAGGGAAAACAGAAAGCAAAATAATAATTAAAATATCACAAAGTCTCTGAAAACCAAACTATCAAGTCAACTGTTTGTAATTTTAAAAGCAAAAATGAAAGGACGAGAAATATTTAGAAATGGAAGAGAAGGAACCACAAAAATCATTTAATACACCCCCTCTTTTATAGAAGATTTTCACATAAATCTACTACAGATGAAGTATCTCTTTAAATCATGAGTGTAGTTTGTCAGGGCCAGGACTAGAATTTCTACTTCCTAGCCCTCTAGTTTTTCCAACTTTTTGTGCTATCCTAATCATTAATAGACCTCTTTAGTTTGTCTCTAAAACATGACTTGGGAGTCAGAGTGGTTTAGTGAAATGAAACTGGGTTTCGAATCAGTAATATGTAAGTTCAAATTCTGGCACAGTCTCATTTTCTTCACATTTAGAAAATTAGTATAATTTCCAGTAGTGGTTTAAGGATTACCACCAATAAAGTGTGTGCAGTGCCACAAACCTGAGAAGTTCAGAAAATGATAGCTGTTATTCCTGTCTTTGAATCCTCAAGGCCTGGGGCACACAGCTTATACTCAATAAACATTTGTGAAAAAGAGGAGAAGTGAAGAAATGAATGAATAAATAACATAACAATGAATAAGTGAATAAATAATAACAGTAAGAATTGCTACTGAAGGGTAAATAAAAGAAGAAACCTGTGAATATTTTCTTTGGGTTCTTTTAATCTATGAGGAATGCTTTGTTTCCTCTTCGATTTCACTCATTCATAAAATTGTTCAATTGGCCTCCATAGTACTTGACAACATGACCCAGAAAATTGATAATCAAAATGCACTAAATCGCTCAAAAATGTATATCACCTAAATGCAGCCTAAATGGGAAAATTTAACTGAGCACCTATCCAAACAAAGTTTTGTAAACCTTACTTCCACTAACTATCCAAATTCAAGCAGAAACCCTCTCCTAGGAATAGGCCAGTTTAATTAAATTTTTTAAGTAGTGGAGGGCAACATGGCTTTCTGCCAGATATTCCTTTTTATTTTTTATTTTTTTAATTAAGGTACACAAAATTACCCTTTGCCATTTCAACATCCTGCTTAAACAGGCTGCCTGTAAAAGATGGGGGTCTCCAATATTAACTTTGCTAGTCCTAAAGACCAGGGGAAAAAAGAGAACAAGGAGAGGTCATCAGTTCTCTGGGGAAATGCTAAAAGAAACACTATCCCTTATGTTCCAAAGAAGCTGAACTTTTACTAGAGGTGAGGTCAAGATGAGGCAGCTGAGTGATCATAAACAATCGCTGTGCTGAGCTCTTTGGCCCATATAATCCTCTAACAAATAAAACATGTGCAGGACCTTGTGTGCGAGGGACTTTTTGCTTTAAAATAGTCTGGTCTGACTATGGGAAATATGTTAGGTGTCTTCTTTAGTAGTCTGTTATCTTCTCAATTTTTTTAAAAAAGCAAATAAATTATAGGCAGGATGACATACAATAAAGCAAACCTGTACGGAAATTTGTATAGAAGATTTTTAAAATATTTAATTCTTTGCCCTTAAAGAGAAATACTTGCACATTTAAAAATTAAGAATGAGAGAAACAAATATAAAGCAGGGGGTGGGGGTAATCTCACACTAATCTAATAACACAAAGCCGGTCTTGGTGGGGTTTTGGGTTCAGCTTTTTAAAAAAAAAAAAAAATCAACACTATTGAGACATAATCTGTATACAAAACATAAACACCAAAGCGACCATCACCAAGACAAAAAGTTCCCTACTGTTTCTTGGAACACAACTCCACACCCATCCTTGGCCTTAGGCAATCACCATTACTCTTTCTGCTACTATGAATTGGTTTCCCTTTTGTCGAATTTTATATAAATAGAATCATAAAGTACATATCCCTTTATGTATGCTTCTTTTATTCAGCATGTTTTTGATATTCATTTACGTTGTGGCATATATCAGAGATTTGTTCCTTTTTGATACTGGAAAGTGTTCCATTGTATGGATATATTACAATGTGTTTATCTAATCCCCTCTCAATAGACTTTTGGTTTTTAGTTTATTACAGTTCTGAATATAGTTGTTATAAACATTCGTCACAAGTTTTCATGTAGACATATGTTTTCTTTTCTCTCGATAAGTATCTAGGAGTGAAATTGCTGGGTTGTATGATAAATGGATGTTTAACCTTAAAAAAAATACCAAATTGTTTTCCAAAGCGATAGCAAAATTTTACTTTCTATAATAATGATAGTCATTTCAGTTGCCCATATTCTTGGCAACATTCGGCATTGTCTATAATTTCGATTTTAGCTATTCTATTAGATGTGCAGTGGCATTTTATTGTTACTTTTTAATTTATATTTTCTGTTGACTAATCATGTTAAACAGCTTTTCATATGCTTATTGGCTATTTAAAATGTCCTTTGTGTGAGTTTTTAGTTTAAATCTTTTGCCCACTTTAAAAATTTCTGTACTTATTTAGTTTTTAGAGTTCTTAATATATTCTGCATATAAATTATTTGTCAGAAATATGTATTGTCAATAGTTTCTTGCAATCTGGCTTGCCTTTTAATTTCTAAATGGTGTCTTCCAAAAACCAGAAGTTCTAAATTTTGACGAAGTCTAATTTATCTTTTTTTTTTAAAGACTCATGCTTTGCATGTCCTAAAAAATTTTACTTACCCAATAATATAAATATTTTACCTATATTTTATTCTATAAGTTTGGCAAAAACTCTAGGCAGCACTTTAACTACTTTAACTGTATCTCTTAAAATTTGACGTCTTCCTTTCATTTATATTCAATTTATTTTTTGTAGTTTACACTTGATTGTTTTTATTCTTAACTTATATAATGATGGGTTTTAGGCCTCCAAATATTTGAAGATTATCCAGATATCGTTTTTATCTAGATTTCTAATTTAATTTTCTTGTAATTGAAAAACACTCCATATGATTCAACCATTTGAAACATTAAGAAATTTCATGGTTCTATATATGATCTATCTTGGTAAATGCTACCTTAGATGAAAGAGACTAAAAGAAATGGAGAAATATCAATTTTTTAAATTTGTTAGTGTGTATACTTGTTTCAACCTGAAATATTAATTGTCAAATAACAGCATGAAATTAAAATTTCACCAGGAACACACATAATAAATTTAGGAATAAAAAAGTTATCTATAAATAGCATAATAGATGTTAATATTTGGAGATTTGTCTCATCATAATTCCAAGAAATCAGCAAAATTAACTTTGCCATATCTAATCTCATTCAAATTTGTTGACTATTTTTCTGTAGGACATATAATTCTATTCTCATAAATTTTAATAATAATATTACTTTACCAAGTAACCTATCTTCCACATAACTTCTTAAAAACATGTTCTGAACTTTTGGCAGAAAATTTAAACATATAAGCCTAAAAGGAAGCTAATCTAACAAGAATAGTTGGGAGTTGGTCAAATATGTTTATTTCATATAATTTGTGCTAAGATTCTTTTCATGTTAAAAAAAAAATTGAGGAAAATCATCAATCATATAACTGAGAATTCCTACCTCACCGAAATGACCTAAAAGTAACAACAATTTGAGGTTGAGAGAGCACACTAATAGATTCCCAAAAGTTTCAATGATAAAAATGGAAATACAATAGGATGAACAGTAAGCAGACTATAGTCCTCAGTGAACTCTAAAGGACTGACAGACAGCAAAACTGTGCTAACCAAAACCATAGGTGACCAACATGGGAGACTGGATAAGGCAGTAGAGCAGAGAAAGGAGCTTGAGTGTCATATTGAGAGAGAACCAACTTTTGTCTGAGTCTGAGCAGCCACCATACATCACGTGTTATTCCAATGAATTAATCAGTGATTCCTCTTCAAATCATTGGTAGATTTTTTTTTTTTTTTTTTTTTTTTTTTACCCTTTGACTACTCCTTTGGAGTGCTCTATTGATGCCATGCAATTATATCTGTTAAGAGTCAGCAATATTATAAGTCTTGTGTGGCAAAAGGAAAATGAGAAAGGGTCTTGCTTTACTTTTAAATTCAAATTAGCTTTCTCAAACCACAGCTGGAATGTATTATTTTTGACCTTTCTTTAAATTATAATTTATATCTTTGCAAATTACCACCATCAAAGGTATCAGGGCAGCATGAAAAATGTTTCTATTTCACATAGTGGAGAATGTGATGCCATAACGATGGTTTGCAATGAATTTGGTTTCTTTACTCAGTTTCTCAAAATTCTCAGACTGATCACAATTATGTCCAGCTGCCATATTGGCCTTGGTTTTATCTTCTTTTATTCTCTTCTCTCCTGATTACCTATAAATTCAAACTTTCTTTCTGCAGTTAATAGATTATTACATAAAGTAATAGTCTGCATGGTTTTTAATGCTATGTCTTTTTCAGGTACCATGTTCTTTTAACCCTCACAACAACATCAGCAACCCCCATAACTGATGAGAAAACTGAGTCTTAAGTATTACATTATGTGCACAGTCAAACAAATTGTAAAGGAAAGAATCATGTCTTGGAGCCAGAGCTATTTGACTTGCCTATTAAAAATAAGATGTGACCAATTCAGTCTTTCATTCACTCATCTGTTTATTCGTTCATCACTTCGAGTACCTTTATATGCTAGGCATTATTCAACATATTCAAGGTTTTCAAGGGCATATGAAGATGAATTTAAAAAGCAGGCCTTTTCATCAAGGAGTTCACAATCTAATTAAATAAATAAAATAAGTTGGCCTTGTTCATGTGATGGAATCACCTTCCCTTACTGTTTAATAAGCCTAATTAGATTTGTCCTAATATGTTTTTTTTAATTGTGCTCTCTTTTACCTTAAATTTGCAATTGAAAAGAGAATAGGTAGTTTTTAAAACTAGAGAACTGTTGTATTGAATTCTATAGATAGTTATTATAGGAATAATTTCATATGAAATTTATTCTGTCATACCCAGTTAATAATTAGGTATATCGGAGAGATTCTGTTCTTTAAAGAATAGAAAAAGGAAAGATGAGAAGTCAAATACATACTTGTTACGGTGGTTTTCAATTCACCAATCAAATTGGCCTGGAGTCGAAGTCATGAATTGTTATGTGAAAGTGTGGGAGGGAGCAGCACAAGAATCAAGTGAGAGGACAAAGACAAACACGAACATAAGATTAAAGAACAGTCAATATTCTCTGTATAGAAGAACAGTGTCCAAAGTCTTCATGTCAATGAGATATCGAAAACTCAGAATACCCTGACCTGACAAAGTATTACATCTGAATTTAGAGTCCCGGGCAAATCAAATGTGATTAAAATCTTTTTTACCTTTCAAATTACTTCTCACAATAATGAGTTCTATGTCCTCAAACTGGGAAAATTAATTGAGGAAAGTAAAGGAGGAAAAAGAAAAGAGTTTCTTCTATCTCTTCCTGATTTAGAGCTGATCCTAAACACCATTTGAAACAAAGTATGCCTGTTTGTTTTTTAACAGCTTTATTGAGATATAATTTACCTATCCTGCAATTAACCCATTTAAAGTGTACAATTCATTGTCTTTTAGTATTTTCAGAGTTGTGCAACCTTAACCACAATCAATTTTAGAACATTTTTTTTATCGCCACACAAGGAAATTCTGTATCTCTTAATTATCACTCCCAGTCCCTCCATACCTGCCAGCCAATCTTCTTTTTTTCTCTAAAAATTTGCCTATTATGGACATTTCATATAAACGAAGTCATAAACTGGCTTATTTCACTTAGTTTTCAATGTTCATCCATGTTGTAGCATGTATCAGTACTTCATTTCTTTTTACTGCCAAATAATATTCCATTGTATGGATATAACACATTTTATATATACATTCATCATTAATGGACATTGTGTTTTCCCCCCTTTTTAGTTATTATGAATATTGCTGGTATAAACCTTCATCTGCAAGTTTTTAAGTGGTCACATATTTTCATTCCTCTTGGATCTACATCTAGCAGAAAATTGTTGGTTCATATGGTAATGCCAGGTTTAACCTTTTAAGGAACTGCCAGACTGTTTTTCAAAGTGGATGCACCATTTTACATTCCCACAATCTATGAATGAGGGTTCAAATTTCTCTACATCTTCATCGATATTTGTTATTATCCAGTCCTTTTATTGCAGTCATTCTAGTGAGTGTGAAGTGCTATCTCATTCTGCTTTTGATTTGCATTTCCATAATAGCTAATAATGTTGAGCATCTTTTAAGTGCTTATTGGCTATGTATATCATCTTTAGAGAAATGTATATTCAGATACTTGCCCATTTTTGACTGGGTTACTTGAAAGCCCTTATGTTTTCTTAGCCCTCTGTTGCTTCACAGAACCCAGCTTTCAAAATGCTTCAGGCACAGCGTTCTCCTTTGTCTTGAAGTAGATTGGCTTATAAAATTTTAAGGGAAATTTTAAGGAAAAGGGAAAGTTTTATCAATCTCATTAACATCCCTGTGTGTATAATTGATGGGGCTTTGGTATATCCAAATAAATATTTACAATTAAATTTTTGAACTTTCTAAATACACTACTAATTGAATACTACAGAATCCTTCCCTTGCTGAGAACCATCTTTGCTGCCCCGACTCCAAGGATTTTGCACCTTGTTTGTGTCTTTCTTCCACTTGAAATGTTTTCCTCCCAGTGATCTTCATGTAGCTACCTTCTTCTTGTCATTTAGTTTTATGTCAAATATCACCTTCTCGGAGAATTTTACCTGAGCACCCCATTTAAATTTGACTCTCAACAACCTCTCTTGTCATTCTCTATAATATTACGAAGGTATAATATTATTATTATATTTTCTTTATAGCACTTATCATTATCTCTAAGTGTATATTTATATGTTTACTCCTTTATAGTCTCATTTCTCTTAAGAACATGACATGAAAACTGAACTCTCATCTCTATTGTTAACCTTTCTGTCTGCAGCACCTAGAACTTTGTCCTGGAGTTAGAAGATTCTCAATAGACAATTGTTGAATAAAACAAAGGCTTATATGATAAGCAGACATATTCATTCCAATCCCTCATTATGCATATTATTTAATAGAATATAAAAAAGTTTAGTCTTAAAATCAGAAAAAAAAAAGCTAAAGAATGAAAGAATAAATGCTGCTGTGTGTCAGACATTTAGCAAAGTACTCTATGTGCATTATTTCTAAGTATTCTTTTAAATTACATTTTGGAAAAAGATTAACATGGAATGTAGAACAGTGTTAACAGTAACAGTTCTGTTTTTTATATTCTGACACTACCTTTGAAAAAGAAATGACTAATGCTAAGTTTCAGATTATGTGCTCTCAAGTCTCAGTTCCACTACTAACAAGCTGTATGACTTTAACAAATACTTAACTTCTCCTTAACTCAATTCACACATCTATCAAATGATAATAGTGATGTACTATACCTGTTTTACATGGTTATTTTAATAACAAAACAAGAGACTTGAAAATATAAGTCACTGTGTAGCCATATGGTATCAGAATTATTATTATTGTGTATATTCATCTATTTAAAGAATCATGCAAACTTTCTTGTCTAAATTGTCTTGCATTTTACTCCTTGTTTTCTATGACATCTGTCATTTACTCCTTTGAATTTTTTTTATGGATTTCTCTTATCATATCCCAAAGAACCCAATGTACGATATTCATGTGTAATCGAACATCGTGGTGAAATAGAATATTTTGGGATGGTGAGTATTTTTGTTTAATAACCTGACCTTAATTTACAGATAAAATATAATGCAGTTTTAGGTAGAAGGTTGACTTAGCAAAATGCCTGCCTTCAAATTTCAAGTTTTCTCCAAGTATACATGCATTAATTTAAAATGTGTCAATCACACTGTCCTGGTGGAAAACATCCTCCCAGTTGATTTACTTTGCACATTTTGGTCCCCTGAAAAAACTCTTTTGTATAATTAAAATCTAGAGCAGGTTGCTCTTTGTATTTTTCCAAAAGATTTTTTTTTTAGTTTAAACTTTTCATGGATTAAGCAGCCTTCACCTAGCAATCACAGTCTGCCTTAGGGAAAGAGTCCATTTGCTCACCGCTTTACAGCAATGTTCCTAGCCTGTCTCTGACTTGTTTCCCTCGGAGACTATTGACCATGTTTGAGAGAATCTACAGTGGAATAATCCAATGACTGTGGTATGGCCCAGGCCTGCCACGTAGAAATCATTGTACTTGTAGGTGGTTTAGTCACCCTTTTACATTTTTTGGAGGAACTAGGTTGGAAAAAAAATGGAGGCAGAAAACATGAATCATTTTTTGGATTTGGTCTTTTAAAAACTGGCTTTGTGTCTATGGGAGACAATAGACAGGAAAGAGCTGGTCCAGAAAAAAAAACAAAACTGTTATTTCTGTAATTAAAAAGCTGCAGAATCCAAAGAGAAAGCTATCGTTCAGTCTGGGTTTGAATTACAGGACAACTTTAATTATCAGCCTTTCTTCTTGTTAATTCCATGTTTTATTAATCCTGTTCCTCAAAATATCTTCTTCCCTTTATGACCACTGAAAGAATGAATTGTGATGATTTGTTTTCTTTGTGCTCAGTAGTGTTCTCTAACACTATGGGTCAATGTGACATTAACTTTAGTTTTATTATGTGATATCTACAATGGTGTCTTATCAGTGCCTCCTACACTTTTGTATTTATAAAATTTTTGAAAAATTAACGTCGATCAGTGGAACTTAACTCTTAGTAGCAGAAAATCAAATTATGAATTCTTAGCAATTAATTGCTTAGGTTCTTCTGAACTAAAATTACAAAATAATTAATCACTGGTTTGGAAGAGGGGAGTAGAAAGTGAAAAAATTTATTGGTAGCTAGTAGAGTTAATATGGATTTATTGATCATCTCAACTTCAAATGCTAAGCCTCTCAATTGCAAAAAATGAAGACCTGAATGTATGACAACATTGCTAAGGAAACTAGTCAGATTGTACTAAGGCGAGGCTGAAGTATTGTAAAATATTTACAAAGAGACTCCGATCTTCTCTTTGGAGATATTTTTAATATGGATAATTTCTACTTCAGTCATTCTTAAAATGTGGTCCACAGATCAGTGGAAGCAGCCTAACCTGGGAACTTGTTAGATGTGCAGATTCTCTGGCCCCACACACACCTACTGAATGAGTCTTTGGAGATGGGATCTAGCAATCTCTGCATTAATATCTCCTTAGGATTCTAATGTTTGACAGACATCAATCAGATTCTCAAACTGGCTTTACATAAGAATCTTTTAGGTTTGGACCCAGAAATTAATATTTTTATAAGTTTACCAGATGGCCCTAATGAGCAGCCAAGCCAGGGTACAGAAAAGTATTTCTCAAACCTGGCTGCACTTTATAATCACCTGGGGAAATGTCAAAACATACTGATATCTGGGGCCCCACTATATACCATTGAATCAGGTAAAAACTTCCAGTTATAACATAAATTATGTTCTAAGGATATGATATAAAACATGGTGCCTACAGTTAATAACACTGTCGTAGAAATAAAAGAAATAAAAAATAATACTGTATTGTGATTTTGAAAGTTACCAAGATAGTAGATCTTAAAATTTCTCATCACACAAAAAAATAAAATAAAAAATAAAAATAACTTGTGGTGAAAAATAAAAAGAATCTCTGAGGATGGGATCCAGTAATTTGTTTCTTCTGAAAGTATAACTCTCATACACAGTCAGAACTGAGAACCATCGCTCTAGCTGAAGACATTTGAATGTATTAAATGATCTCTCGAGGTCTGTTCTCTGGATGCAGTTTATTTTTTTTAAAGTTTTGCTAATAGATATAATTTTATGTGTAAACTTTTCCATTTACCATGTTTTTAATTTAGTTCAATATTTTTTTTACCTTGTGTCATTTTTACTGTTCCTCATTGAGGTGGATCACCTGATGTACACTTGTTGTTAATAAATGAGTTGCTGCATTAACCACCACTGATGAAGGGAAAGAGTAGGGCCTGACATGCACAAGGGGCAAAGGACAGCCACAGGAGCAACTTTTAGGTCACAGATAGTTGACATGATGAAATAAGCTCTTTCTTTATAAAAAAAGTCACATCCACATTTAGAGAACAGCAAGAACTTGTCTAGGATCTCTTTTGAGTCTCTTACCCCATGAAAATGGATAAGGTGCAAATAAAATGCAAGGTATCCATATCTTCCCATTTTGAATCCGCAGGTCTATTAGGTGCTAGGCAAAGGAGATTGGCATTGATATTTACTCTGTCTCCTCTGATAAACCAGTCAACACATAATCACCTTAAAAATAACATACAGTTTTGTTCTGTCTCATTTATGATTCAGATTTCAATGAATGCTTTCACAAAGGGAGTTTTCAATTTCAAAATTGTCCATTCATCTCTTAAGTAAATTGCAACTTTCACAATAGCAGGAACCCCACATTTTTATCAAGTCCTACCTTTATAGTAGACACTTAGCTATGCATTTTACATGGATTAAGATTATTTCATTTAATCATACAATTATAGGATGTAAATATTATTATTATCTGAACTTAATAATGAAAATGAGACAGAGGTAGTAAAAAAAAAAAAAAAACTTACCAAAAATAAATAGCTATTAAGTGGAGAAACTGGAATCAGATCTCCCTCACGTTCCAAAGCCCATGGTCTTTTTCTGATATCAAAAGTCATCCAAACCATTCTTTAAATCTTTATGACTGAAATGAAATTATTTGGACTTTTAAAACAAAACATCATTTTTAAAGAAGAGATGTCATCTTAAATTTTTCTTAGGCAAACAGAGAGATAGACCTGAAAAAAAATTTTATTAAGTAGTATAATTAATTTTCTATTCAATGGGACTGGATGTTGCCGATGATCAAGGCATATTGCCAGCATGTAATGAGTCTGAGAAATGAAAACCTTAGACACTGAATCAAGCCAAGACCCTGAGTTGGCTAAATTATATATTAGGAAGGACATAAGAAGAGTAAAGATGAAGGGTGGGAGTTTTCCAAGGTTAATTACAAAACAAACATCTGGAAACAAGGCAGTGAAAACAAGGAGGTCTTTTGTGTAACATATGCTAAAGGGCTAGGACCGACACATTGGAGATATTGTGCAGTACAGTTCATTATTTAAGAACACATTACCCTCTGAATTCTCTAAAGGTCAGGGTCAACTTTATACTCAGACTTTATTTCCATTCTTTGTTAATTTAGAAATGGTCTCTGTGTACCTCTCTAAGGTCTTATTGTATAGCACATGGGAACTCTATTGAAAATATTCAGATTAATCATTCGCTTTAGTCAGGCCCTAGTATTTTCTTGGTTTTGTGCTAAGTGATACAGAAAGTACATAAATATAGCATACATATTATAATATATAAAAATATATAAATATATAATATATAGTAATATAATAAATATGTAATATTTATTATAATATGTATAAATTTATAAGAGATATATCTTATTCTCAAAAAGGTCACAAGCTGTTTAGGAAATGATAGATACTATTTATTCAGCATCTATTATGTAATAAATACTTGTTGTGTTTTATATAACCTTATAATAACTCTGCAATGCAGTAGTAGTAACTTTCATTTTATAGATGGGGAAACAGGTATAAGATCTTTCTTAACTTCATAAAAGGCACATTGCTATTAAGTAGCAAATCTAGGATTTGAGTTTAGGTCTCTCTCTAGCTCTCTCTTTCTCTCTGATAGATATCCTTTCCATTGCACTACTATGTACCTCAGGATAAATTAGGTTATGCTATGGCAATAAATGCTCCCAAAATCTTAGTAGCATAACCCATCATAAGTTAATTTCTTGTTCACACAAAAGGTCTTTTAGGTTTGGGCACCAGTCCAGGTAACTGTCCTCAGTGTGGATGCTCAGCATCTCAGGCTGCTTTGCTCTTGGCCCACTGCCACATCTACATGGGCTTCCAGAGCAATTGAAAAAGAAATGTGGAAAAATTCACATCACCTCTTAAATGCTTCAGCTGAGAAGTGACAAACTTCATTTGTGCTTGCATTTTCTTGGCCACAGTAAGCCACGTGGCCACACCTAACTTCTGAAAGGAGAGGAGAACCGCAATTCTTAGTAAGAGTTAGTAATTTCTATCACAACAATAAATATTATATTTCAACCGGCAAATACCTACTAATTCTTTACTTAAAACAAAACATTTTGCTAAGAACAAAGATGATGAGATTTGGTCCTGATATGGAGCAATTGACAGTGTTGATGTAAGAATATCCAAACCTGTGTAGAATATTATGAGTTTATTTGCGCCAAACTGATATCATGTCAAGAAGCAAGATCTTAAATACTCTGGAAAATGACAATTTTGAAGTTTCTTTTATATATTTTGAATTAAGGAGGGAAAGTAAAGAAGATCACTTGAAAATGGGAGAAAGCAAGAATGGAATTAGATTACAGGAGATTTAAGATTATGTGCTCTCTTGAGGGTGGTTACACTTAGCAGGTCCTAAAAAAAGAGGCTTACTCTAGCATTTCAAAAGTATGTTAACCTAGATGCACAAGAACGACAGACAAGGCTTGCTTAAGACAAAGATAAAAGTTTTACTGAGAAAGTTATATTTTTGAGGTGTGACTACCCACCATAACCTGTCCAGTTAGTAATTTATGATCCAATCATCTTGTGAAGTTACCTTTAGCTACTGGACTTGTCAGATTTATTATGGAGACCCTTTTTCATTCACAACAGTTTGATAAGGAAAATAAATCCTATATTAAGGAACTAGTATATTAATTAACACAGAAGGACAAAGACTCTGAACACAGAGAAGAGATAGCCAACTTGGATCCGTGAGATTATGTAAGGTTTAAGGTATTTATATTGATCTCTAGAAAATAGAAAGAATTTAATTCGGAAATACAAGGAAGAAAGTTGTACTTGAAAAAAACAAAGATGTGAAGGTGTAGTAAAACATTTTGCCCATGGCATAGCTACTACTGGCAGCTAACTTAAGACATCTCTACTTTCCAGAGCCAAAGCAAGCTTCCCAATGTTGATGGGAAGGGACAGCCCTTCCAGTGGCAGCCAGGCAGCAAGACTATAAGAAGTCCCTGCCTTTTGACAACCTATTCTGCACAGTTCTTGTTTTCACGCTGCTTCCATTAACATATATTTATCAGCATTGCCACAAAGTGAATTTCACTTTTTTTATTATTATTTGAAAGGTGCCACATTTGGAAAATTTTCGTGGACAGTTAGAGAACTTTTCAGACTCCATGCCTGGAAATATATGCCTGCCCCTTCCACAACATATTCATTTGCTTTTGTGTTTGGATGCTGCTGAAGTGCAGTAAAACTGGCCCCTCATTAACTAACCCAGAAAGCTAAGGAGTCACATGTAAGTAAAGCAAATGGGGACATCTATCAAACACTGAGACTCAATGTCACAAACAAGTCAATGGGATAGAACAGTTTTTGCCCCAAAGCCAGAAAGGGCAATGAAGACTGTAGTAGAAAATTTAGTATAAGGGAATAGAAACTTTAAATCAAAAGGCTAAACACATAACCAAGATATATGTGAAACGCTTTCTATATACGTGCTCAACTGCTACAGAATTTCTTCCATCTCAGGTCCATTGTGTGCTTTGAAAGTGCAGAGGCCAGGACTTACACAGGACACTGAAAAGTTTCCCATGAAATTTATGAAACCATTTGAGGGAGGAGAACTTAAAGAAAAGACTTATGATTCAGCCAAAACTCCCATCCATCCAGCCCAAGTGGTCAGTCACTCTCTTATCACAGGCTTGCATAGCCTTGAAACCAGCTCTCTTCTTATTCATCAGCCTCCATATCTCCTTCCCTTCTGGGCATATTTAGTTGATAGTGCACAGGCTCTCATTAGAGTTACCCTCTTAAAAATGCATTCTGAGAAAAGTGAGGCCCTGTATTTGTCCAGAAATTCAGGCCCCTCTGTCCCTCACTACGGGTAGCAATTCAAGTTTATCATTCTCATGCATGTTTTTATACTATGACTATTTACACGTACATATTTAAATAATATATATAGCATATTTTTTTCAAAACATGAGGAATTATAAAGACTTTGGTTTTAGTCTGGAAAAATGAAAAACTTTTCAAACATTTTGAACCAAGGTATGATATGAAATGACTGATGTAGTTCAAAGGCTCCCTCAGGTTGCCATATTAAAATGAGACAATATAGGGGAAGCCGTGTAACCAGGGGTACTAAGGCATTACAATAATCCAGGTGGGAGATGATGGCACCTTAAGTCAGGGTGGTAATTGTGTAGGTGGTCATATTTTGGATGTGTTTTAAAAGTGGAACTGTCAGAATTTGCTGGCAGATTATAATTGGATTAAAAGAAAGAAAAGAACCAAGGATGAGAGCAAAATTTTAATTCACGACAATGTAAAGGATAGAATTACTGCTGACTGAGATGGGGAAGATTATGAGAGGATCAGGTTTGGGGTGAAATTAAGAGTTCTGATTTGCAACATCTAAGTGGAGATGTCAAGTAGACAACTAGATATGTGAATTTCAAGTTCAAGGGAGAGGTCCAAGAGGGAAATGTAAATTTAGGAATCATCAGGATATGAATGGTATTTAAAACTTCAAGTATGGACTATGATGCCAAAGAGTGCATGTAGCTATGAAGGAGATTAGAAGATTGGGTGCTAGAACATTCCAGTGTTTGGAAGACCACCTAGCTCCTGAAAATCAGTCCAGAACTAGGTTTTACCTTGGTAGACTGGGTTTCCTGCTGCATAGTAAGATGTTGGTTTATTCTTAGTCAGAGACTATGTATCCTTACACAACCCTTTATTAAATGCTTGATAAAAATTATAGTCCCAGACAATGTGAATGAGTAATACTTTGAACTCCATGCCTGCTACTGACTTAAGTGAGTCTGACCAGGCTTCTAAAACCTCAGACCATTTCATATAAGCACCCTTAGACTTCCCGGCCCACTTGCTTACTCATGGCCTTAGCGGCACTAATCACTTTGCTCTTCCATTTAATTTTTCAAAAATAAATACTTTGCTTATAAACCTGGCTGTGTAATTTTTTTTTCATTTTATATTGTATCCATAGATGTGCTTGGATCAGATCTTGATCCCTTGACCTCTTCGCTTCTATAATATCCTTTTGTGAGCATTCAGTACAGTTGGCTTTTCCCTTCTTCTCAAAAACATCTCTGACACTGGCTCGTGTTACACTCACTTTCCTAACATTCTCCCGCCTCTCTGGCTATATCATTGGTCCTTCACAAGTTCATCTTCCTCTCCCAGCACTCTAAATATGATAATTTCTTGAGTCTTAGTCCCAAGCTCTCTTCTTTATAATCTGTACTTCTCCCTAGTCAATCTCATTGATTTTTCCAGTTTAAAATACCATTTACATGCTAATGACTCCCGTGTTTATATCACCCTGCTTGACCTCACTTCTAAACTCTAGAATTGTATATTTAGCTGCATATATACTTGGCTCTTGGAAGCATCCCAAACTTAAATTGTCCAAAATTAAAATTTTTATCTTTCCCTCCAATATAGTTCTGCATTTTTCCAGTTTCAGTATCCGCCCAGTGGTTTATGCCAGAAATATGCACTGCATCTTTTACACATACTTCTTCATTCTCACAGTCTAATCACCACCACTTCTTGTCAACTAACCATTGAAAATATATGTCAAACCCATCCTTTCATGAAATAACTAGATAAGGCAAAGAAGCCAAAGGTTCTGTGAAACAGCATGAAGCTGAAGAAACCCCCTAGAAACTTTACAGTAAGTGGGTGTCATCTGACCTTGGATAGAATAAAATAGAGATGTTATACCTAAATCCCTTCATTATAGATTTTAAAATTATAAACATTTAAGGTTAGAATAGACTTAGTGACATTTTGCACTATTCATTGTTTTTGTAATAAAAAACTAAAACCCAAAAGGTAAATATCTTATTCAAGTTCCTACAATTAGTAGTGTGAGATTTAGGACTATCACCTACACCTCTTAGTTCAGTATAATGCTATTTCGCAAAGCATTATGTTAGCAGAAATTCATAACCGGCTTCTGATAACTACAAGGCTAGTGCCGTACAAATATGTTTTCGATATCTGTTATTTTCTAAAAAGTAAGACAAAAGTGATTTTGTAGAAATTTTCAGCTCTGTACTAATAGTGTGAATTTAAGTTTTTTCCTAGCATAGATATGGTTTTCTTTACAAAACACTTATCTTAAAACAAACAAACAAATTAACAAATAATCTGGTTTAAATAGAGCTCAGGCTGCAAATAATGCAATACTTGTGGTTAATATTGTTTGACTATTTGTGCAAAGTATAAGATTTTGGAAGAAATCCTGGAAAGTGATGGCCTTTTGCCATCTCTGTGTCACCCCTCCCTCGACTCTATTACTGTCTTCAGAACTATTATGATATGAGCTTTAAAGACTTGACGTTATTACCCATTATTTGATAGAAAAGATAATCCCATTGATGTTTCTGCAACCAAGTTGTCTACAAACTTGATCCACTTAAAATAAAATATGGTAACAAAATTGTGCCTTTCAGTTTCTGAAGAACCTGATAATAGAATAAACAAAATGTAATTGAGGTAACCGAGAAAAGATTAAGGCAATCGATGTTTAAATTATTTTCTTACAGAAGAGACTTGTATTTCTGAGTGAAAGCTCAAATTCTATTTTTACCTGAGTTAAATCTTTCTTATTACCTCAGTTTCAGTAGATCCTTGCAATTAAACTACCATTAACAGAAAACTACCTGAGATCTTTTACTTTGTTTTAATGTTAAGTATGAAATCATAGAAATAGGACTACAAATATTTTGTAATTAAAACAGAAGAATCAAATCTATTAACTTCATGCAAGATGAAATTGTCTGAGAATATCTGATTAATTAACACCTAACTTCTTTACTTTAGACAAAGAAGAATTGTTGAGACAAATACTGCTTATATTGCCAATATCTAATTTTGGCTATATGTTTTTAAGTCATATGTGTGTAGTCAGTGACAAGGGCAAACATTTTTTCATTAAAATAATTATTAAGGTGACTTTGATTAATAAAATCAAATGTTTCAAATGTATAATGCAATAATACGCCTTATGTATATTGCATTGTGTATTCACTATCCAAAGTTAAATTTCCTTCCATCACTAAATGTTTGATCCCCTCTACCTCTATCTACCTCCCTCCTTCCTTTTTCTCTTTGGTAATCACTAATCCACTGTCGGTGTCCACGAGTCTCTGTTTGTCATATTAGTTTGTTATTTTTAGATTTACGTCCCACATATGAGTAAAATTATATGGTTCTCAACATTTTCCGTCTGACTTATTTTACTTAGCATGATAATCCCAAGATCCATCCATGTTGTCACAAACAGTAGTGTTTCATCTTTTCTTATGACTGAATAATATTCTATTGTATATATGTACAACATCTTCTTTATTGATGGACACTTTTGATTGCTTCTATATCCTGGCCACCATGAATAATGCTGCTATGGACATCAGGATACATATATCTTTGTGGATAAATGTTTGCAGGTTTTTTAGGAAGGTACCCAAAAGAGGAATTGCTGGGTCATATGGTAATACTATTCTTGGTTTTTTAAGTGCCATACTGTTTTCCATGGTGGCTGTACCAATTTGCATTCCCACCAGCTGAGTATGAAGGTTTTTTCCTCCATCTCTTCAACAGTTGTTGTTACCTGTCTTGTTGATAATAGTCATTCTAACTCATGTGAGGTGAAATTTCATTGTGATTTTGATTTGCATTTCCCTAAAAGTTAGTGAAATTGAGCATCTTTTCATATGTCTGTTGGCCTATATGTCTTCTTGGGAGAAGTGTTTGTTCAGGTCCTTGGATTATTTTTTAACCGGATTGTTTGTTTGTTCTATTGTTGAGTCATATGGGTTCTTTATATATTTTATATATTAGGCCTTTCTTTATTGGAGGTGTTGTTTGCAAATATCTTCTCCCACTTGAATGGTTGCCTCTTTGCCTTATTGATTATTTATTTTGCTGTGCAGAAGCATTTTAGTTTGATGTAGTTTCATTTATTTATTTTTTACTTTCACTTCCCTCGCCTTTGAGGTGAAATTCATAAAACCCTTTTAAGTCCAAGGTCTCTGAGTTTAGTACCTATGTTTTCTTCAATTTGATATATTATTTCAAGTCTTATATTCAGGTCCTTAATCTATTTTGCATTAATTTTGGTATGTAGTGATAGACAACAGTCTAGTTTTGTTCTTTTGTAGAAAGCTTTCCAGTTTTCTTAGCACCATTTATTGAAGAGTCTTTTTTTTTTTTTCTCCATTGTGTGTTTTTGGCTTCTTTGTCAAAAATTATTTGCCCATGTAAACGAAGGTTTACTTCTGGACTCTCAGTTCTGTTCCACTGGTCTGTGTGCCTGTTTTCCTGCCAATAACATGTCATTTAGATTACTGTCGCTTGATAGTTTAATTTAAAGTCAGGCAGAGTGATACCTCCAGCCTTGTTCTCTTTTCTCAGGATTGCTTTGATATTTGGGGTCTATTGTGCTTCCATACAAATCTGATGACTTTTTGTACTATTTCTTTAAAGAATGCCTTTGGGATTTTGATGGAGATTGCACTAAATCTATACAATACTTTAGGTAATAAGGTCATTTTAACTATGTTGATTCTTCCAATCCATAAACATGGAATATCTTTCCATTTCTTTGTGTGGTTTTCAATTTCTTTTAATAATGTCTTATAGTTTTCAGTAGATAGTTTTCACATGCTTCATTAAGTTTATTCCTAGGTATTTTATTCTTTTTGTTGCAATTGCAGAAGGAATTGTTTTTCATTTCTTTTTCTGAAAATTTATTGTTAACGTATAGGAATATTACAAAGACCTTTCCAGAGAATAGATTTTAGTTTCATAAAGATCTGGTTTAAATTCTGCCTTAGTCACTTCCTCATGACATTGAACAAAAAATTTAAAATATATATGCAAATTCCAAGTGTCCCCAACACACTAAACCACTTAGCATTACCTGAGGTTATCATGCTCCCTCAGATCTCCACATCATTGTACCTTATACTTCCTTTCTCACTCTTCCAAATGCCTTCTTCTCTTCCTCTTCATTACATAGTTAACTCCGCATCTATTAATATTTTGTTCACGTGTTGTGTCTTTCAGGAATTCCCTCTAATCCATTAAAATTTAGGTTCGGACCCAGCATATCTAAGTCTTAAGCCTTATTAAAATCTCTTGAAATTTTGTTTTATTGTCCTGTTTGTGAACTCCTTCAAAGTAAGGATCTTGACATTTATTTTTTCATTTTCAGCACTTAGCATGAGGCTGAGCTCACAGTAGGTGTACAATATATTTTACGAAAGAAAGAAAAAGAAAGAAAGAAAAAGAAAGAAAGAAAGAAAGAAAGAAAGAAAGAAAGAAAGAAAGAAAGAAAGAAATAAAAAAGAAAAGGGAGGAGGGAGGGGTATGGAGGGAGGGGGAGGTTTCATGTTAGGAGGAGTTTACTTGAATTTTAGGTCTCATTCTCCGTCCGTCCTGTCCCTTGGCCCTGCAGGGAGTTTAGAAAAGTTAATAAAAATTCACTAATGTTACAAAGTTCTTGACCTCTAATTAGTGTGATTAATGCCTAATGATCCACAATCACCTATACTTTACAAATATTAGAAAAATGAGTCAATGGCTAAATGATGAAAGTTGAAGGTTACTCTTTGCTGTTCATATTCTGGTCCTTTTACTGTCAAAGTTTATGGTATCTATCCAACTCTTCCTTTGGAATCAACCCACAGGCCTATTTTCTGGTCAGGTTCTTTTCACTTTTCAGCTATGTCTTGGAGTGACAAGAAAAAAGTACCAAATCGGACACTTCGAGTCTATTTTTTCCTCCTCTTTTTCACCATAAGCCACTGGAAAATCTTACCTCTCTATGGGTATTAGAACTGAATAACCAAATATCTGATTCCAACATCAGATATAATCCTCAAACTTAATCATTATGTGAAAAAGCAGAGTTTATGAGAACAGTTTAATTGGGAAAATAGAATTTGTGAATAGAAAGCAAGCATTAGCCACCAAATCCTGTCTATTCTATCTTAGACAACAAAAAATGTGTATAGCTACTCTTCAGCTGCAGAACACTATAACCATATGAAACATGCTAATAAAAAGGAACTGGTAGAACAGCTATCTGATTTAAAAAAATGCCTGAAGTAAATTTACTTGCCAAGGTTTTTCTACACTTTAGCCCCTGGGAAATAATTTTTTAAAAGTTAAATAAGATAAGGTAGATTGAAGGAAATCACTATTTCAAAATGTAAATACATAACATTTAGCATCTGCGTTTTTTTAATGAGTGAGAATTATGTTTCACAATGTTCTGTGAGTGCTGTTATGTGGATTAGTACAGTCCTGGGGACTGAAAGAAATAAGATGTAGCCTAAAGAAATGAATTAGAAACCAACCAAAACAAACTGTCAGGTTTAGACTGCAAAATCCACTTCTCCCAACGCGTCCTTATTAGAAATAAAGAAGTACAAGTGAACATTTTATACAAAACAATGTATTTTTTAAAACTTGACTACAAAACATTTATTAAGTAAGATTATCCTAATTTTAAAATAAAATCAAAGTTATGAAATCTCAATATTAGAATAAACTAAAGTCAAGCAACAAATGACATTGGAACTATAAGTTACCCCGATCTTCAGCTTTGTTAACAATCTTTTAGAGGCCTGATATTTGCTACCCAATTTTATTCTTAAAGTTATCAATTAGGAAATGGAATCATATACTTCAATAGATTATACTTCTCTCTCTCTCTCTCCTCATTCTTATTTCCCAATTAATAAAGCCGTTATTTGTCTGTCCTGTGGCTCCATTTGAAAGCACGATCAGGAGAGTTTTGTCCGGGTCGCACAGCTAGGAAAGGATCTTTTGACATAGTCCTGGGAAATTCTGAAAGATGCTAACTTCATAGACTGTTTGCAACAGCTGAATGATCCTTTGATCAAATTTGGCATATTTAATTCAAGCTTAGAGTGCAGAGGTCTTCAAAGAGAATTTCCTTCTGAGATTTCAAGAGTCTTGGGACATACACTTAATACAGGGAGGAGAATAAAGCAATTATCTTTCTATCTTATTTGCTCAAACTTGTGGAGTAAGTTGAAGAAACTGGGTGTTTAGTCTGCAGAAGAGCTGGCTCTGTAGGAACATGGTGCCATCATTTAATACTTGTATGATTACTGGAGGTGATTAAGTATGGTCTGAACAGCCATTTATTAGCTATTTAGAAAAGAAAATTCAAGTCCTAGGCAGTGGGATGAGTTTATCTATTGATGATCCTTGAGATTTTTTTTTTCTAACCGCAATAATCTATATTTCTTTGAAAAGTAAAGTGTTATGCAGAGAACTGCTTCTCGCCACGATGGAATAACTGTTACTGGACTAGACCTTCTGATATAACCAATCACAAGAGTGGACAACAGTTTTTAGACTTTGGACAAAAAAATTATAAAACTGCTCTCTGAAAGAAGGGAAACAAATTAGGCGAGCCTTATGATTTCCCCAAATTTCTTCTGGGAGGCACTTTAAAGGCTGCAATGAGTAGAAAAGAAACCCACTGCAGAACAAACACAGTGGTCTCTCAGAGTTGGAGAAACATAGATCACAACTTGGAGAGTATGGACAAAAAAGGGGTGCAATAATAAATCATAAATTTCTAACTGGGAAGGTCATGGTAGGTAGTCACTCCTTAGGCATATAACTTTTTTAGTGAAATGTTTTAAAGCAAACTCTATTGTTCTTGTGCATCTAGGTGAACATAACTTTGAAATGCCAGAAGTAACACCCATGGAAGGCATGACCACCATTACAAGAGCACATAATCCTAACTATCCTGTAATTCAGTACTGGCCTTGCTTTCTACCTCCTTAATGTGATCTTCCTTACAATCCTTTCTTAATCTCGAATGCATAAAAGAAACCACAAAGCTGTTATTCTCTGGAGTATTTGAGATCTTGCTCCCTAACACATGTCATCAATTTGACTCAAATAAACTCGTAAATTCTTTACAGGTTTGGACATTTCTTATGCTGGCTAGAGAATTAGACAACTAGAATCTGAGAGGCTGATGGAAAGATGAGAACTACTCAGAGAAAGATCTCCAAAAATCTTCAGAGGGGCTCCCTTGGGTCTTTGGTAAATATTAAGTTGCACTGTGTAAGATGAGACACTACAAGGCAGAACAAAGGACTCCTGAAGAAAGAAAAAGTATTAGTTTATACTAAGATAAATGTACATTTGGGATGCTATAACAAAATACAAGAAACTGGGTAGCTTATAAAAAGTGAAAGTTTGTTTCTTACAGTTCTAGAGGTTGGAAGTCAAAGGTGAGAAACAGCCCGGTTGGGTGAGAGCCCTCTTTCAGGCAGAAAACTTATGGTTGTATCTTATCTTGGCAGAAGGAGCTAAGGAATTTTCTCAGGATTCTTTTATAAAGGCATAAATCTCATTTGTGAGGGTTCTCCCCTCATGACCTAATCACCTCCCAAAGGCCCTATCTCTTAATATTGGACATTAGGATTTCACCATGTGAATTTCAGGGGAACACAAACATTCAGATTATAACATTTTATATTTGCCCTCCCCCAAGTTCATGTCATTTTTGCATGCAAAGTATATTCATTCCATCCCAATTGTCTTAAAGTCTTAACTCCTTTTAGCATCAATTCTAAAGTCTAAGTCAAGTCTTATCTAAAGATTATCTAAATCAGATATGGGTAAGAAGATTAGTCCTGAAACAAATTGCTTTTATCTATGAACCCATGAAATAAAAAAAGTTACCTGGTTCCAAAATAAAATGGTGCAACAGGAGAATAGGAGAAATACCTTATTCCAAAAAGAAAAAAAAGTAGGAAAAAAAAGATGGAGAGGGATAACAAGTTCTGAGCAAGTTCAAAATCTTAAGACTCGCTGGAGTGGAGATCCTGCCTTTCAGACCTATTGAAGCAGCAGTCCTGTCCCCATGGCTTTGCCAGGCACCACCTGCTTTGCAGCTCTCATGAGTTGGAGTCTTGTGCCTATGGCTCTCCCAAACTGGATTGAATACCTGCGCCTTTACCAGTCTCCAGCTACAGGGGCATTCTATAGCAGAGCATTGCTTTCCCTAAGGCCCTCTGCCTAAGTCGTATGCTCACAGCTTCAGGTAGCTATCTATATCCTCCAAAATCTAGGTGGAGGTAGCCATGCCTTATGGCTTTGGTGGGAAGTGATCTGGCTTTGGGTGAGGGTATTCTGGCCTGCTAAATGTCTTCCCTCCCTTTGAAACCAAGGAGGCAGCCCCGATGACCTCTGAATCACCTTTGCACTTTCTTTGTCTTGAAAATTTTGCACATACGCAACTCAACAGCTTTATGTTTCTCTCCTATAAAATCTAAGTCCAACACCTGTCTTTCATTCCTTCTTATCTTCTTTCTCTGTAGTTCATATTGGCCGTTTTTCTGCTGGGGTGGCTGATTAAATCTGTGCCTCATGTCCACCCTAATCTTATCAAAGGGTCACTTGGTCGGTCATACTTTCAGTATTCTCTCCAGAATATGCTTTCCCATTTTTTGCAATATAAATAGGTTGATAATTTTTTAAGTTCTGTTTCCCTGTTGATTGACAATTCCATCATTAAGTCACTTCTCTCTTCTTTCATTTTACCATAAACATTCAAGAGAAGCCAAGCTGTACCTTCAACACTTTGCTTAGAAATAACTTCAGCCAAATATTGAATTTCATTGCTCACAAATTCTACCTTCCACAAAACTAGAACACGAACACAATCCAGACAATTTCTCTGCAACTTGATAACAGTGATGGTCTTTCCTCTATGGCTCAATAGGATTTTCCTCATTCGTGTGTCGTGTGTGTGTGTGTGTGTGTGTGTGTGTGTGTGTGTGTGTGTGTGTGTTTTTCTTTTTTTACCAACATTCTGTTAATGACTACTCTGGCATTCTCTAAGGATCTTGATTGAGGCTTTCTCCACAGCTCTCTTCCCACCCCATGCCCCACCCCCCCCCCAAGGCTTTCATCAGAATTGCCTTCAAAGTTCTGTTCACAGCAGTATAGGCTTTTCCAAGAGTACACCTACAAGCTCTTCCAGCCTCTAGCCATCATTCATTCCAAAACTGCTCCCACATAATTAGGTATTTGTGATTTAAAAAAAGGATTCTACAGAAAGTAACCTCAGAGTGATCTGATCATAAATTCCTAACTGAGTAGGTCATAGTGGGTAGTCATGTCCCAGACATATAAATGCCTTAGTAAAAAGTTTTTGTCTTTGCCTTAAGCAAGCCCAGTCCATTGTTTCTATACATCTAGGTTAACACATCTTTTAACTGTTTCTTTTCAAACCTTTCAGAAGTCAAACCACCTTCAAGAGAGCACATAATCTTGTTAACTATCCTGTTATCCAATTCCCACTTGGCTTTCTCCTACCTTTATATAATCTTCCTTAAATTCCCTCCTAAACTCCAAATGCATAAAAAAGCTGCAAACTCATTCTTAGAGGCATTTTCTTTCTGTTGAGATCTTGCTTCCAGGCATATTCTCTATTTGGCTCAAACAAATTTTTATAAAAATTCTCTACTAGTTTGGACATTCTTACCTCAATATATTTGTTATAAGAGTAACCCCACTTCTTGATACAAATTTTCTATCTTAGTCCATCCAAACTGTTATAAGAAAATTCCACAGACTGGGTAACTTATAAAGAATAGAAATTTATTTATTGCATTTCCAGAGGCTGAAAAGTTTAAAATCAAGCTGCTAACATGGTAATGCTCTAGTGAAAGACTATCAAATAGAATGCTGAGGAAAATGGTTATTCTTATGAAGAAGAATTTTCCACTCAAATGGCTAACCTTGTAATCAGCTCTTTGTTCTGCTTCTGTAGACATGCTTGCTGCATAGGCTGAAAGACAGGGTGATCTTGAGATCAACTGAAGACTCACCCTCCCCTGTGCTTGTTCTGTCTACATAACAGATATATCCCCTTGCCTTTGCTTGTTATATGTATTGCCTTTGCTTGTTAAGCCCTTTAAAAGTAAGGTTATCCCTGAGCTCAGGGCCCAGATCTTCAGAGAACTAGTTCTTCTGGGACTGCTGGCATAATAAACCCAAGTTCTCCAACTCTCCAAGTGGTGCTTGGTTTCCCGCCAGTGTGATTTTTCTGCAACACTTACAGAAAAGCATTACATTTTATGTCTACTTCACGTTAAACAAAAATGTCAGTTCCAGATGTAAAACACTTAAAAACAAATAGAAACACAATATTTTCAGAAGAAAATATTGGAGATTATCTTTAAGAATTTCAAGGGAAGATTTTTAATTGTATAAAAAACACAAGTCATGAAAGAAAAGATTGATAATCTATTTATATTAGAGTATACTTTTGTATATTATAAAATAAAATTTATAAATTAAAATGGAAAACAAAAACTGGTAGAAATATTTCCAATGAATATAATCAACAGAGGATTAGCCTCCAGAATATTTGGAGAACTCTTAAATATCAACAAGGCAAACATATGCAAGTGTCTAAACAAGCAGTTCACAGAAGTAGAAGACATAATTCCTAAGAAAATACAAAAGAAATGTTTAAAAAAAAAACTCAGTGAGAGTTTCTTACAGCTATCAGTTGGAAAAAAATTATAGACTTTTGTTAAAATATTATGTACCCAGAATTCTCATTGGCTGCAGGAATATAAATTCACTATATTCACTTTGGAGGAAAATTTTAATAATAGCTATTAAATTTGAAAATATCTAATAAAATTACACCATAGCCACAAAAATAAAAGTCTCCTTAGAAGAAATTTACTTAAAACAAAAAGTAAAAGGAAAACTTAAACTTACACTTAAAAAGAAATAAAAGGAGAACTTAATCTAATAAAAGAACAAAATTTTGTTAAAACAGAAAAATATAAATCAGTATGGTAACTTAAATCTCTGAAAAAATATGAATCATGTAATTACCTTAACAATAATTATAGTGCACAATGAAGATACATTGGAGACAAACTATTACTTGCCAAATAACATGGATTCAAATTAGTAGTAAAGAAGGGCCAGGTTGGGACCCCCATAGTAGCGGCGTCACAGAATCCCTGGCTTCTTTGCTCTATAGCTTTGCAATAGATCATCCCAAGCAGCTTGATCCAGAGATTGCAGCATCCCCTGCCATAAAAATTTGCCCTGAAACTTATGATTAATGCCTTTATGCTTACGGATCATATTCCTTCTGGTCTAGCATTCTTTTTAGACTACTCCCATCTTTGTTTCTGGGTTGCTCATGCCACCAGAGAATCACATTGCCAAAGGAATGGCTCCATGAAGCACAACAGACCCCCCTGGAACTGTCAGGTACCCCCTGGAGTAATGCCCAGATTTTCCCTTAAATACCCTAAGCCAGACTGAGAAGTCAAGGCAGTTTTGCAGGTGTTAACCTGCTGCCTTCTCAGTTCACCGATGCTCTGACAATAAACACTTATTTTAAATATCTCAACTCCTATGTTGGTCTATTGTCTGAGTGGCACAGGTAACATGAGCCCCAGACTCGGCTGCCTTCCAGTTACAGTAGAGTAAAATCTATTTATAAAAACAAAGAGAAATTTAGAAAAATATAATTTTTTTCTCAATTGGAAAACATTTAAAAATTTTAATAAATTTTGTCAAATCAAATACACAAATGTTGACATGGATAATTTGACTAGTAGAATTATTAAATATCAATTCATAGATATATTAAACTTTCTACTTTAAAAATCGAACATACCTTCTTTTCCAACATCCATGGAAACTTTACCAAATTTAATCCTGCATTATATATTAAAGAAAGACTTAATTATATTTATAACACAAATGAAAGGATCTAAAATAAAACCAACACAACCAACATTTAGCTATGGTAATAGGAGATAAATTTATATAAAAATTAATAACCCTTATGTACAGTAGTCTCTCCTTATCAGTAATTTGCTTTCCATGGTTTCTGTTATTGTGGTCAACAGCAATCCAAAAATATTAAATGGAAATTCTAGAAATAAACAATTTGTAAGTTTTAACTTGCATACCCTTTCGAGTAGCAAAATCTCAGGCTACCCAACTTCATCTTGCCCAAAATATGAATCATCCCTTTGTTCAATGTATCCACTCTGTGTACCTACACTACCCACCCATTAGTCACTTAGTAGCCACTTACTTCGGTTTTCAGATCAATTATCAGAAAGGGAAAGAGAGACCATAGTCTCATAATATTTATTACAGTATATTCTGATAATTGTTCTATTTTATTATTAGTTAGTATTGTTATTCTTACTGTGCCTAATTTTTAACTTTTTCATAGGTATATATGTATAGGCAAAGACATAATATATATAGAGTTCAGTACTCTCCATAATTTCAGACATCCACTGGGGTCTTGGAACTTATCCCTGCAGATAAAGGGGAACTATCATTTACAGACAATAAACAATTAGAAATATCATAGAAAATTTCTCTCACAATTCTTCCCATCTCTTTCAATATTTAGAACTAAGCTTAACAAGAAGTGGAAACATGTATAGAATCAGGACTTGAAAACACTTCTGATAAATACGAAGACTTAAATAAATGGAAGGAAATACTAGTTCTTGACCACATGTGAAAAAACCAAACAAAGTGGATTGACTCCATAAAAGAAGCCAAAGGCATGAGTCTATAGACACTGGGCAGGGCTGTTGAGGACATGACATTGTGGGCATCACTCATTCATAGAGTCTCTAGGAGTCAATAGGACTCAACGGCACACAACACACACTTGTTCTGGGATAGGGTGATTCAACATCATAAAGATATTAATTTTCTTTAATGTAATATATAAATTTTGAGGAATCCCAATAAAAATTTTTTTTCCTCAAAAAAGATAATTTGTTTTTGAAGATTATATGAAAAAATATAAACATGTAATATAGCTTAGAAATTCTTGGAAAAAAAGAAAAGTTAAAGGAGAAGTAGCCCTATTAAATATTAAAATATGTTCGTAAGTCTCAATGAAACATAGTAGAAAGCCTAAAAATAAGCCCAAGGACATATGAAAATTTTGTATAAGTAATATCTCAAATCACTGAAAAAAGCATGAAAATTTTACAAATTTGAGACAGCTGAATTATCATTGGGGGAAAAAAAGATAAAATCGGATTCATACCTCACACAATGCACTAGAAAAAAATTCAAAATGAATCTGAAATTGAAGTATAAAAATGAGTATGAGCAGAAAACATCGGTAAAATTTTCCCAGTTTTAGAGTGGAGAAAGAAAATTTTTTTAACTAGATTAAAAATTCAATTGTAGTAAAGAAAAAAAAAGACTGGTTAATTTTACTAAATAGAAACAAATTGTATGACAAAGAAACCATGATCAAAATCTAAAGAAATGACACCAAGGAAAAATATATCTGAACATCACAGATAAAAGGCTGATTTTTTTAAATAAAGTATTTTTTACTATCAAAGGAGGAAAATATCAAAATCCGATAGAAAAATGGTCAAAACCATGATTATATAATTCCATAAAAATTATCTCTGGTATTTAAATATAAGACAAGTATTTAACTTCACTCATAATAAGAGAAATACTAATTAAATCTACTGTGTAATACAATTTTTAAACTATCAGACTGGCAAAAATTAAAAAGCCTAACAACCCACTCTGTTGATGAGGCTATAGAGGAACAGGCACTCACAAATTGCTGATGGGCTGCAAAGTAATACAATCTGGTGGCAAGGAAATTCGGCCATGTCTAACACAGCTACATTTGTATTTATCCTTGGACACAGCAATCTCACTTGTGGGAGTTAGCCTAAAAATGTACTCCTACAAACACAAAACCAAAGTTATATATGCATTATTTTAGATAATAGCAATGTATAGAAAACAATCAAAATAGCCATTCACAGGAGACTGAATAAATTATAGGACAACCATAAAATGAAGTAGTTGAAACGACCTAAAGGGGTAGGAGAAGGACATGGGGAGAGGGAGAGAGAGAAAGAAGCAGATATGAAATTATTTCAAAGATATATGGACAAAAAAAGCAAAGTACAGAAAGATGTACTTCTTTTTTCATGAGAAGAGACAATAAAAACATGTATTTGTTTATTTTTGCTAGAAGAAACATGGAAAGGATAAACCATAAATTAATGAAATGGGTAGGGATATAGGGGAAAAGACAAATCAGACATAGATAAAGCTATGAATAGAACCAGAGCTAAAGCTAGAGATAGGTACTTACCAAGGATCAAGTCAATACTTGTGTTCTGTCTATCTGTCTGTCTGTTTGTTTGTTTCAAAATGCTTTTTGTTTAATAAGCTATTTCCTGACTCTGATTCTCAAATTGCTTCTTAACAAAGGTTCCTGATTCCTGGTAAAGGATAGCTGCCCATATAGCAAAGGATACAATTCTTCTTATTTGGACTTTAAAAATATGGTTGTGACATTTTTTTTTCCCAAGATAAATTAAACCACGATATTACCAGAGCAATTTTCTCCTTTACATTCAGCTCTTTTTTTCCTGAGAGTTTATATGTGTTAAGAAGCACAGAGACATTCTCATGTTGTGAAGTGAAGAAATCTAAAATAGATTTTATTGAAATCTAGTTAAGCTGGGATGGGCAGGGGGGGAGGCAGGAGCATCTGTGTGTGTGTGTGTGTGTGTGTGTGTGTGTGTATATATATTTTTTTTAATAGGGTGGTGATAAGAAGCTAATACTAAGTCATTGAGCTAAGAGACAACTCCTAATTTCTTCTTCTTATGAATCTTTTTTGGGTATTTCCGCATGGGCAAAACACATTTTAAAAATAATCAACAAATTCAGATATTTATATGTAAGCTCAAAACATTTTTGCTAACTGCTAAAATTCTTCAGTCATGCTGACTATGGCAAGTTGCTGGTGTGGTAGGAAATATTCTATGGGGTTAAAATTACTGTCAAAGATTGGACCTGAATAGAGGATTCTTGACAAATTTTCCTCAGAAATGGGAGATCATGCTTACCTGATGAGCAGATCTCTGAAGCTAATACTAAGTCATTGAGCTAAGAGACAATGTTTCTCTACCAAGGAACGTTCTATGGGGGGCAAATGATGGCTCCCCAAGCCTTTAATACATGCAACCTTCTTGCTCCAGACATGAACCCCTGCATGACCCTCTCTGCTTATATATCTGACACCATCTTGTACCATGCTTCCCATACCATGTTCTAGCATGACTCTTTTCTCAATCACATCACACTAGTCACTACCTGAGGCCTGTGTAGTGGCTGTTTCCTCACATATCTTAGTATGGCCAGTGGCTTTTTCTAATTCAAATCGCAGCCTGAAAATTTTGACCTTAGAAACAACCTCACCCCACCTCTAGTTATCACGCTAGTCTGTTTCATTTTTTTTTCAGATTTCTTATCACTATTTGAAATTCCTTTATTATAATATATAAATAATTACTTATATGTTTTGTGTCTGGCCCTACTTGATATAAGCTCCATGAACATGAAAACCAGACCTGTCTTATTTACTACTGGCTGAAACGCCAACTTCAACAACAGCACAAAGTTATTGCAGCTCATAGCACATAGCAGGTACTCAGTAAGTCCTTGTTAAACAGGTGACTAAATGCATCACAGAGATGATTTTTTTAAAAGGCTATGGTAGGCAGAATAATGATCCCCCCCCCTTCAAAATGTCCATGTCCTACTTCCTATAGCTTGTGAATATGTCATTTTACATGAATAAAGGACTTTGTAGGTATGATTAAACTGAAGTTCTTAAAGGAGATAATCCTGGGTTGTCAGGCGGGCACAAAGTGAGCACAAGGCTTCTTATAAGACAGAGACAGAAGAGTCGGACTCAGAGAGGTGGAAGATGCCACACTGGAGGCTTTAAAGATGTAAGAGGTGGCCACAAGCCAAGGAATTCAGGTAACTTCTAGAGCTAGAAAGGACAAAGAGATAGAGGGTTCCTTTCCTAGAGCCTCCAAAGGAATGCACACCTACGGACACTCTGATTCTGGCTCAGTGCCACCTGTGTCAGATTTCTGATCCCCAAAACTACATGATAATAAATATATGCTGTATTAAGCCATTAAATTTATGGTAATTTATTGTAGCAGCTATAGGAAAATAATCCAAGGACTGCTTTTTAAATAATTTTTTTGGTTACAGTTACTTTGTTCTTTCTATACCATTGCTCATTGGGTGTGTTGGGATGATTAAAATTTACTATCTAGTCATGAAACAACAGGATGCCATTGAGCATTAAGTGTACTGGGATAGTTACAATTTCTCATTAGCCATGTGTCAATGGACTATGAAGTCCAACATCGTTATATGACTGGGAGGACTGCACATGACTCAGATTTTATACTTGAAGATGGATACATTAACTAGATGAGACCTTGAACTGTCTTTCTTTGAGGTTTCACACTTGGGAATGCATGGAGATTTTATCTGTTATTCTTGCCACTCATTACCTATTTTTTCTTCTTAAGGTCACAGCTTCCAGACTTCCCCACACTCAGCTTATGTTCTTAGCATGAGGCTGACTCCACCTTGATCTCCAGATGTGTAGTGTGTGAGTCATGCTGCTGGTACCACTTTCCTGATCACAGTGTTGGAGCCATGGTCAGAGAGATGAGTCAAATCTGTTCACTTAGGACAATGAGACTCAAATCTGGGACTACTGATTAGGGAAGCAGAATTTCTTTTGTGTTTCTGTGGGCCTGAATCTTCTTGCTCACCTGTGAATCTAAAAGATGGGGTGGGGAGAGAGAAAGAGGTAAGGGGAAAGAAGGGAAGGGAAGAAAAGGGAAGGGAAGAGAAGGGAAGAAAAGGGAAGGGAAAGGAAGGGAAGGAAAGGAAAGAAAGGGCAGGGGAGGGGAGAGGAGGGGAGGGGAGAGGAGAGGAGGGGAGGAAAGGGGAATGAAAGAGATGGGGGAAAAAGAGAGAAGAGGAAGATAGAGGAGAGAGATCCGAAGAAGCTTAAGAAATTAATCTAGTGGCATCATTTGAACCAGGAACCAAACTCTTCTCCAAATAATTCTACTTCTCCAAACAGATATATTTATAAATATAGGTTATACATTACTTAAGTCCTTTTGGCTTAAGTTTTCAGTCACTCACGAACAAAAGTGTTCTCACTAATATAGCTCCCTCATCCTATGGGAGTGATTTTCTGAAATGGTGAAGAATATGAAGTACTGTTGAGCAAAAGAGATTCTCTAACCTGATATTCTAACTGCTGCTATTCTTTGTGGTCAGAAATCTTAGTGGCTACTTCTGTCAACACCTTTCATTGGTGAAGGACTTACCCCTTCCAGCTCCTGAAGAGATTGACTCCCAGCCGCTCTTACCTTCATCTCACCTCCCCTAGACAACAGACCACAACGGGCCCTCTAGAAGTGGTTGCTACAATACCACGAAGCAGAAAAAAAAATTTTTTTGCTCGTTTTTTAACCTGCAAGTTGTTCATTAAGAGCATTATGAAAGGAAAGTTTGATAATTCTTAAAATTTTACAGCTGGAGGGTAATTTAATATTTATCTAACAATTCAAATTTATGAGTCGCAGATAAGAAGTTCATTGAATAAACCATGAAAAGAGTGTATCAATTAAGATTATGTTCAGCTGTGAACAATAAAAGCCCCACGCGCAGTAGGTTAAATGAGACAGATGTAGGTTACAGATGGAGTAAGTTAAATGAGGCAAGATGATATTTTTTTATCTGGATAGAATATGAAGATCAGCAGTTTTGGTGGAGATTGCTCTTTGCTCACTAGCAAGCACTCTACCCTCCTCTATTATAATAAAGTTGTTACCGGGCACAAAAGCTGAATGTCTAGCTGAAATAGATTTCTTAGCTTCCCCGGCATTTATGTGCAGTGTGAGCAGAAGCAATAAGTGTCTTTTGTCATTGAAGGTGTGCTCCTTGTGCTTGCTTCTTTCCACTGGCTTGACATGGTAAAGATTAAGGCAAGCTAAGAGCCATGTGTTGCCCTGACAGTCTGGTACCGTGGGTGATATTGAGGCATATAGCCTGCTCATCTAGCCTGCGAAAGGGAAATAATTTCTAACTTATTTGAGCTATTATATTGAGGCTTTTCCCACCCCCTGCCATAGAAGCATGATCTTCACTATAATTAATACTTCAGCCCAAGTGTAATATAGTAGATGTATGGTATCTGGAATCACAGATCTTTCAACCCTGTTACTGTACTTTCTTGATTTCCATTAAAGAAGCCTCTTGGCCCAAAGAAGCACCTGCCTTTATATGTACATTTCAAACAGCAGGGAAAGGAAGAAAAAACATAAAAAACATGGTGCCTCTCCTTTTTAAAAGAGATTTTCCAAAAGTGTCATACTATACTTCAGCTTACATCTTCTTGGCAAGAGCTTAGTCACTTGGCTTACTTAGCTATGAGGGAAATGTATCTTTACATGCATGGCAATGTGCCCAGCTATAAAAATCAGGGTTGTTTTACTAAGAGAAATGGTAACCATAGGGAATAAAACAGCAGATTTTTTTTCATACAAAGAGGAAATTAATATTTAATTTCTTATCAAGAAGAAAAATTTTAAAAAAACAACAATAATTTCAGTGTGGACATGGCAGAAATGGAGAAGTCCTATCAGGATTATTCTCAACCTGAGCCATCAGAGGGCCAAAATAAGAAAATTCCTGAAATATTCAGCAAAAGTTCTACCACAAGGAATTACAAACACCAGTTCTAGTTTCAACATCTGCAATATTATAAAGTAGACCTAAATAGGTTGTAAATTTGTTAGAAGCTCACTTGGGCCAGACAAAAGCTTGGAGCTTCCTTATATGGAGAGTGAAAATCAGAAGTTTCTATGAAGAGCTTTTTATTTTTGGTTTGACCTAAGTGAAGGGCTCTCTGTAAACATGGCCACCACACAGGGCCATCCACCCTGCTGCCCTCTCAGAGAATTTTGCCTTTTTCTAATAAAGTTATGTTCATGTCAAATTTTTGGCTTAGGTTATACTCTCATATTGCTAAGGGAAACATATCTAGAGTATTTCAGAGTAAGCCTTATCAAGTGCCTCAGCATTACCCAAACTTTGTTTCTAGGCATATAGTTAAGAAATATTTACAAATAGTTTTAGCTCTGGGTATCTCAATGCTTCTCAATGTATCAGATGAGCAAACATTAATAATGATCCTGGAACAAGAGCATAAGAGTAGACAAAATGTAACTCGACTATCCTTCAGTATTAGGTGACTTCTTAGATTCTTCCCAAATGGCTCTGGGAGTAGGTTACTCAAATGATAGATAGATGATAGATAGATAGATGTTAGATGATGAGATAGATAGATAGATAGATAGATAGATAGATAGATAGATAGATATAGATAGATGATAGATAGATAGATAGATAGATAGATAGATAGATAGATAGATAGAGATAGATAGATAGATAGATAGATAGATAGATAGATAGATAGATAGATAGATAATAGATAGATAGATAGATGATAGATAGATAGATAGATAGATAGATAGATAGATAATAGATGATAGATGATAGATGATGATAGATGATGATGATGATAGATAGATAGATAGATAGATAGATGATAGATAGATAGATAGATAGATAGATAGATAGATGATAGATAGATGATAGATAGATAGATAGATAGATAGATAGATAGATAGATAGATATAGATAGATAGATATAGATATAGATAGATGATAGATATAGGAGATAGAATCTCCTGGTCCCACATAATTTGTGAGAGCCATCCTTCTCTGCCCATATTTTCAAGAATTTACAGAAAGCTTACCTTTTCCCTGATCACCTCTCACTACATTTTCTTGTTCCCCTCCTGTCACTGTTTTTTTTTTTTCCCCGCATCCCATAGCCTCAAACATAGAACGCCAAGAATTTCCAATGTAACAACAAACACAGGTCTAAAATAAAAATTCCTTTTGCTTTATTTTTCAGAAGAGTTCAGTTTTCTTGAGCTTACTCTTCTTCCTTCAAGAATTTCTCAGGGACTTCCCTTGACACAATCAGAAATAATTACTACATTTTGTTAAATCAAGGCAATATTCAAGGTCTTAATATTATAGTCTTGCCTGAAACATCATCAAAAATTCTTAGGCATTGCCTACATATCCATCTGATTTTGTAGGTGAAAGAGAATATTCTGATTTATTCTTCTATTAACATGAATTATTATATATTATGACAAAAAGAAAAAGAATTACAATTTTTTATTTTAAATAGATAATTTCTTTATATGAGAATCTCATGTACAAAACCTGATAAAACTATGCTCTGTAATAATTTATTAATTAAAATAAAGGTTAAAGTATTACCTTTATTTTAATAATAATAATCTGTTATGTATAGAGCTCCTGGTAGGTGTCAAGTGCTGCTCTAGCACTTTGCGTCCTGCATTCACTTAATCTTCACAAGAACCTAATAAAGTAACTGATCCCATTTTACTGACAAGAAAAGTGAGAACCAGAAAGAAAAAGTATTGAGGGAAACCCATCATTAGTGCAGCCTGGCATGTGTCTATAGGTGTGTGTGTTTTTTGAGGCAGAAAGATGATGTACACTGCTTCATCCTGCCAAATCCCACCGGGATCTCTCTAGCTGTCCAGCTGTCCCTCTCAGCCCATGGCAGTTCAAAAGGTACAATTCTATTATAAGTACTCAGTCTAGATTTACTGGGTTTAGGTTACAAGTTTTAAACATGGTTCACTCCACTCAGCCCACACTGAACAAACATCCTTTTTATGAAAAAGGATTAAGTAAAAAATATCTTACCTGGTTATATCTCATGAGGTGCACCTCCTAGGTACAACACAGACAAACTATTCCATTAAGTAAAGGAGAGCTAGCAACTGTGCTATTCTCAGTATTCCAGGACTGCCTTTTATCCCATGCCAATGCCATATGATGGAGCTGTCCTGGTAAGAATATAAATTTTACTACCCCCACATGAGAGCTTTGTAAACAAGACAAGAATTATTATTTTTATGTAATATGCCCTCCCTTTGGAAATGCTATATGACTGACTTGGGCATTTCCCCTAGAAACCCATTCTCTCATTTGGGAAATGGAGATAAAATACTCGATGTTCACTTCATAGAATGATTTGGAATTATATTAAGGTAAATTCTAAGATGTTTCTCAAGCTAGCTGGAGAGAACATGGAGTGGACATATTTCTCCCTTAGTTAGTGGTCCGGGTGCAAGCTTTGCCCTGACATATTGGAAAAACAGTACCATGTGGCAACCCTGTGTTCCCTTATGCAAAGACTTCAAATAGATAGGAGCAGAATAGAAAAACTAATTAACATATAGCAAGGACGCAAGGACACATATATTCCCTACTAATGTAAAACCTCACTTCTCTTAGGACCTCACCAATGCTGACCTGGCTTTGTGACCTTTCTGGGTAGTCTGGTAGACCCTTGACCCTTATTTAATTTCTATTCTCTCAAATGACAGTACTTTTCCTGGATAAAATAGGAAGAAAAAGATTCCTGGGACATTTCATGTACATTTAATTTACAGATTTGATGCAATTCTAAGGTTTTTTATTCTTTCCAATTACAAAATTGTTTTTAATTAAAAATAAATAAATAAAACATGTAGACTGACTTAGAAAAATGAATGAAAGACATCTAGACAGTATTGAGTAGATTAGATGTCAGGTTACATTAAAGCATGGGTGTACCCAATTCAAGTTCCCTACTTAAAATTTTTATAAGCATTGTAAACCCAATATGTCCAAAATCCAATTCGTGACTTGCTCCACCATGTCTAGACTATCTCCACATCTCTCTGTTTCTATGAATTTTTTACCCTTCATTTGGTTGCATGCCTAGAAAACTGGAAGTCTCTCTTAACATCATCTTCTTTTCCATCCCCAATATTCAAGCCACCATCAAGACCTTTGACTTGACCTCCAAAATATCCTGGGAGTTATACACTTTTCTCTTCTCCATAGGTCTACTTTGGTTCTTCTGTCTCTTGCTCTATTTTAAATCTATTATGCACACTGCAGCTGAAATAACCTTTGAAAAATGCAAATACTATTGTAGATTTTGTTCTTTAAAATCCACCAAAGACTTTACATTGCTCTAAGGACAAATATCAAAGTCCTAATTATAGTCTTAGGGCCCAGCAAGCCTAAACTTCACTTATCTCTAAAGCCTCGTCTTCAACCAAATTCCTATTGGTCTGTCAGAGTATTGTCTGTGTATGTATTTGTATTTGTATGTATTTGTGTACACAGGTGTGTGTGTGTTTGTGTACTTTATAAAATTGTTATGGTAGCAATAGGAAATTTTCATCTTTTCCTATCACCCTAGATACATGTTGTTGCCCCATTGGTTTGTATTTAATTCCAGAGAAGCCTTATTGTCACTGAAAATTAACTTATTCCCTGGTGCCCTGCCAGGATCCTGCAGGTCAGTGATCCAGCAGCAGCAAGTTCCAGCCCAGTGGTGTACAAACCGTTTTAGCTTCCGCTGTCCACTGCTCACCCTTTTAAGAAGAAACCTTGCCTAAAGTGTTACCTTCCAGAAAGTGCTTATTCATCCTTGCAGCTGCAGTTGCTGGGTGAATGCTTGTCGTTGGGTGCTGAGGACTGCTGCTCAAGAGTAATGACCCTCAACCTGTTAAGGAATCCCCTCCCCCTTTTTAATATCCTGTCATAAGATTAATAGTTCAAACGTGATACCACATGTAAACAGTCTGGTAAGATCTTATTTAATGAAAAGCAAGCAGAGACTTTCTTCTGAGAACGTATGTCTTTTGAGGAATTCAAAGCAAATTAGAGATAGCATGTAAAATGTCTCAGAAAAAGAAAAAGTTTTAAATGAAGACATTTATCATCATCATAGATCCATGTGGGCTGTCAAGACACAATAAAGATTTTAACTCATTTTGTCTCCGGCAGCCTTTCCACAAGGACCTTCATTAACAATACTCCCTGCTTGACCTGTTTCTGCTCAGCCACATCTCCCACTGTGGAGGACAGGGTGTGAAATATATCTTTTCAAATGGATGTCATTGATTTTAATATACCTTTAATAATATTGAAGCTTAGTGTTTTAATTACTCATACGTTTTGGTACTTCCTCCCTCTAGCAATTTTATCTAATAAATCTGATAAGTGCAATAGACTCTGACACCCACAAATTAGATGTTCAGCATACACTGTGGGAAGGACTATTTTCTCTGTGGTGGGCTCAGGGATGGGTCAAAGTTATGCCCTGAGGAGCCCTGTCACTCTGTCCTGCTGCCCACAGAAGGAGGAGTCTTTCATATGCTTGGTTGCAGTGGGACATTCTTCCCTACTCCATAGCAACACCACCAGAATCCTTAACTTACTGTTCAAATGACAGCTTCCTTCTGCCATGAGCAAGCTCTACTCCATCTACCTCAGTCCTATGCAATACATTTCCTCCGGGCTTTGCCAGCCCTTAGCACTTATCGTTAGTATTTGACTTCTCATATTTTATTACAAGTAGTCCCATTTGTTGTATTTTGCTCACTGTTCCAGGATGAATTGTATCCCCCCTAAAATCATATGTCGAAACCCTCATCTGCACTTCCTGAGACTGTGACCTTATTCAGAAATAGAATTGTTGCCAATGTAATTAGTTAAGATGAGGTCATGCTGGAGTGGGGTAGTTCTTAATTCAATGTGACATATTCCTTATAAAATGGGGAAATTTAGACACAGACAGGTACAGAGGGAAGATAACGTGAAAACAGAGAGAACAGCACCAATGCGTTAAAAAATGCCTGAAGCTACCAGAAGCTAGGAGAGAGGCAAGGAACAGATTCTCCTTCATAGCCCTTAAAAGTAGCCTTAATTTCAGAATTAGCCACCAGAACCATGAGACAATAAATTTCTGTTGTTCTGAGTTACCCAGCTTGCGGTACTTTGTTAAGGCAGCCCTAGGAAACTAATACACCTACTAAAATACAAATTTCTTAAGGACAAAGATCTAACTTTGTTAATCTTTGTATCACCAGAAATAGTGCCAACATGAGATATTTACTCAATAAATGGTTTATTGAACTTAATTATATGAAAGTTGAAAAACGACAAGGCGCAAAGCTGATTTGTTGGAGAGCAAAGTTAGATGATACTAAAGGATGAACTATTCCATTCCTGGGAGTGATGGGATAGAAGGAGATTATATCAAGGAACAGATATTTTAGCAGGAATGGTACAGGTCCTAACACGATTGGCAAGCAGGTCCCCAAGCACAACCCTAAAGGTGTTATGCAATACCAGGGAAGCAGGTAAGTAGACTCGAAGAAATCCTGCACGGCTGAGCACTAGCACCCAGTTTACATTTATTCAGCTAGTTTACAGCAATAAACTCAAAAACATAGTGTGGTTCAAGGGAAAACAGTGTTCTGGACATACAAGTTCATGCAAAAACTGGAAGGCAGGTTACAGGCGAGACTATGTGACACAAGAAAGTATTGACACCAAGCAACTGGAATTCTTCAGACAATCTCAGATGTAGGAGACCAATGCAGGGAAGCCCAGCATTGACCTGGTGCTGATCTGAGGCATAAAGACCCAATTTGCATTTGAGGGTCCAGATAAAGACAGATTGGTCTTGAGATGGTCTTTTAAAAGCTCTAGTTTCTACAAGACTATAAACAGACTTACTAAAGTCTAGGATAAAGTCACTTGACACAGTTTGTCTATTTTTATTATCATTTTACATCTAATCGAAGTGCATAACTATAACTATAAACCGGTGATTGACTCAAGGAGAAGTTGCAAAGTGGCTGCTTCTATTTTTCAAGCAGCCTATAGAGGTTTTCTATGAGGCCTGTATACTTGGCCCAGTTTCCTTTTTTTTTTGTTTTTTTTTTTTGTTTTTTTTTTTAAGTTTGAATTAGTTGCTAAAATGACCACCGAGGAGCATTAAGTCTAGGCGTTGCTTCTGTCATTTCTTACACTGGCCTGGCCCCTGTCATCACTTATGCTCCTGATCCTGGACTTAAAGTTTGGCATGGAACAAACTGATTAAATCCTTCTAGTTTTCCTTAACACTTCAAAAATTCTTCTCCAGTAGGATACAGAATAATGTTGGCCTAAATTGCTTTAATTTACATATATCTAAATGCAAATTCTAGGACTAGATTCCAGAGAAAAATCATAGCTGTCCTACTTGTAACAAACATTTGCAGTATAAAAATGTCTAGATGAAAATAAAGCATGACTAAGCCAGATGGACGGTGAAGTGACATAACTAATAAGAGTTTTAAAAAAGCAATTGGTTTTATGATTTTGTAAGTAACAAGTGAGAATCAAAGAAAACTTTAAAATATAAAAGATTATAAGGAAAAAAATCACTTACAATTGCACTACCCAAAGACAGTAACTGTTGAGATTATTCTATCTTTTCTCTATGTAGAATGTCATTATCTTTTTTTTGCCTTCAAATGTAATGTAAGGCCTCACCGGCAGGATTGAAATAAAGGCTGAGGCATTTTTAACCCCTATACTGCATGGAAGGATATCTTCAAAAAAAAGTTTTATGTGATCTTTTGGATATCAAGAACATTTTGGAAAGAGACTTCTTTCTTCATTCTACACTAATCACCACAGTTATCTAACTTTTAAAAGCCAGACATAAGGGTCTTTGATATGACCTCTCAGTCCATATGGTTTTTAATGTTTAGCCTCTATCACCCTGTTTGCCCCAATGCTGCATCACACACTTGTGCTATTCCTGCAAGTCATGTTACTAGTGGGATGAGTGTCATCATAAATGTGGGGACTTGTCTCCATTAACTGAGGAACCCGGGGAAAATAATACCAGCTACTTCCCAGGAATGGGAGAAGCTCCCTAAATTTCTTCCTAATTCTCTTGTTTCTATCTCCTCTCCTCTGAAAATACTTGACTTCCAGACATGACACCATACAACCTGACATAATCTCCTTTAGGAAACTAGGTGGAGGTGGGAATAGGATCTGCTGATTGGCAACTTTTGCTTCATAACCAGGAAGAACCCAAACAAATTAATTTTTTACTAAATTGTTTTGTCATATATATGTGATATAATTAGGATCATACTGTATATGCAATTTTGAATTCCATATTTTATTTATATTACACCCAAGCATTTTTCAGTGTCATTAAAAACTAAGAAAATGTGATTAAGAGCTGTATAGTGTTTAAGCATGAGTGTGCATTTATGTACATAATACTGAGACAGGCAACATAATGTAGGAGTCACCAGAAGAAGCTATGCAACCAGACTGGATTTCAATCCCAGCTCTACCACCTATTACTAGCATAATTTAGGTAAATTAACCTCACCGAATCTCAGTATCTTCATCTGTAAATTGGGATGATAACAATACATATTCATGTTGTGAAAAGTAAATGATCAATATATAATAAACCCTGAGAAGAGTTACTCGCACACCGGAGAATGCAAATACTATTTCAGTACATTGCCATGCTGTGTCATTATGATATGGGCTCTAAACAGCCAGCACTCAGTTTGAATCTGAGCTCTATTATCTGTGATCTTGGGTAAACTACCTAGCTTCTCTGAACTTCAGTTTTATCACCTATAAAACACAAATAGTAGTTCATTGTTTCAGGGCAGTTGTAACAATTAAATCCAACATTAAAGGTAAATTGGTCAGCACAATTCCTGGCATAAATTAAGTATTCAATAAATTACAACGATCTTTCCACATGGCCTGTAACTAAAACAAATCCTTCTAAATAGTAAGTGCTCAAAAAATATTTGTTAAATAGATGTTTATTGACTGAAGAGCTGGTTCACAATGTACTTATGTTAATGTAAATGTTTATAAAGACCTTGAAAGATGCACACTAACTTGGTTATAGAGAATGCTTGTGTGGAATAAGATTGGAGAGTGTTAAGGGGGTTTCACTTTTACTTAAAGTTTACAATGAAAATAAATTTGCATTTTAATTTTATTACTTAAAACTAATTTTAAAATAATTAAACTTAAAAATAAGTCAAGAACAGAGTCTTAAAGCATCCTGCATTTAGTGGATGGCCACATTGCTACTAGTAGCATGAAGGAAGAAGCAGAGTGGCATACATATTTCAAATCTTTTGAAGACTCTTCAGATCTCACTTTCTTCTGACTTTCCCTTTGACTCTGAATCTGTAGCCTATCTAATATAGTCAGAATTGGGTTTTTTGCATGAGTAATTTTCACACACATATAAAATATTTTTTTCATAAATTGGGTTGATTTTTTTAAAAGATTATTTTCATATCATCATTTAAGAGACACGAGTCCCTCTTGGAGCAATATCTTGTTTTGACATTGTGATATATTCCATTAAAAACTTCTTTGTGTTAAGATGAAGTGGTAAAAATTTCCTTGTGTTTATATAGGAAAATTGCTTAGTACAGTTGGCAAGATATGAATTTCCCAGGGTTTGAAATTTCTCTGTATGCTGATGATTGCCTGGGTCTTGGATCTTGCTAATGCCCTCCCCCCCCAAATGGACCTGGTGAAGAAGTAATTGGTTATCTTTGCAGTAGACTCTGTTAGGTATGTTGGGCCACTTCCAAGAAGCATTTGTCAGCAGCTGTTCACAGATGAGGACCCTGTGCCCAGAGCAGAACATGATATCCACAGGAGGGGTTAATCATTCCACCTGTCAAATCATGCATGCAATGTACTGTCCATTGGGTGTGCTCATTTGCCCCCTTCAGCCAGCCCTCAGTTCAGATTAGCTTAGAGTTTATTCTATTTTTTCTGCATTATACCTCACTCCTTCCTGTGGAGGAAACCGCCAGTTGGCTGGAGACAGAAATTGTGGTCTGAAACCTGGGGCATTCACAGATCCCAGAAAAAAGAAGAGAACCTCAGGTGCTCAGCTGACAGGAAAGCCTGTGTTCTTTGGCAAAGAATCTTGCGAATCCGAGATTTTGGAGAAAATGGCACAAGTTAGAGAAGATGCCACAGTATCAAATTAGAAAAAAGGAAAATACTTGGCTTAATGTATTTTCTTGGACAAGAAAAATATTGAATGACAAAGCCAATTTGTGTAAAAATAGAAGTAAAATGTTATCTAATGACTCCTGCCCCCTTCTAATGGCCGCCATCTCTCTAAAGCCTTGTTATGGTGGAAAACACGCAGAACAAGAGGGTTAACAGACATTGGTTCAAATTCTGGCATTGACATTAACTAGAGGTCTGACTTTGGCTCTGTTCTTTATCCTTGAAGGCTCTCAGTTTCCTCATGTACAAAAAAAGGGATATAAATATATCACAGACTGTAGGAGAAGAACAATGAGATAAAGCATTTAGCATCTGGTAGATCTTTAATAATAATTACAATTATGAATGACTTTTAGGTACAGTCAGAAGATAGGGCTACCCAGTCTCAGCCTCTCAACTACTTGAAGTCTTCAAATTATCAACCAGCTTTTTGATTTAATAACAGAATTAAAATGGTATTTTGTTACAGGTATTGTAGTTTAATATAAGATATTTATGAAATGATTTTCTTATTAATTTAAAATTTTGTTCAGGTTAAACTCCAGTGAGATATAATTTCACATCCACTACTGTGGCTACCATCAAAATTATGGAAAATAACAAGTATTGGCAAAGATGTAGAGAAATTGAAACACTTGAACATTACCGGTGGGAAAATAAAAGGGTTCAGCCAGCCACTATGGGGACAATTTAGCAGTTCCATGAAAAGCTAAACACAGAATTACCATATAACCCAGCAATTCCACTACTAGGTATATGGCCAAAAGGATTGAAAATAGGGATTCAAACAGATACTTGTATGCTAATGTTCACTGTAGTATCATTCACAATAGACAAAAGGTGGAAACAACCCTAGTGTCTATCAATAGATGAATGAATGAACAAAATGTTTTATATACATGCAATGGAATGTTATTCAGTCATAGAAAGAAATGAATTTCTGATACATGATACAATAAAAACAAGCTCTGAAGACGTTATGCTCAGTAAAATAAACAGGACACAAAAGGCCAAATATCATTTGATCCCATTTATACGAAATTTCTAGATTAGGCAAATTTATAAAGACAGAAAGTGGATTTAAGGTAAATAGAGACTGGGAGTTAGCAGAGAATGGGAAGTTACTGCTAAATGGTTGCAGAGTTTTTCTTTGGGGCAATAAAGAAGTCTTGGAAATTGATAGCAGTGAAAGTCACACAACATTGTGGATGTAATTAATACTGCTGAATTGTACACTTAAAAATAGTGAAAATAGCAAATTTTATGTTATACTTGTTTTACCAGAATAAAAAATTCTTTACAAAATACACAAATATATAGCCTCTAATTTAAATTAAAAAAAAAAAAAGAAAAAATAGATTATACATTCCCATGACTCAAAAATGAAACCAGTAAACACTGAGAATTTTCACTCCTCTCCCTGATCCCATCCATCTTGTTTCCTTCACCACTTTCCACAAGTAACCACTGTTACTAGTTCCTTAAGTATCTTTTCAGTATATCTTCATGCAAATACCAAGCAAGAATAAAAATAAATTCATATTCCCCTTTCCACATATACATACACAGTTGATCCTTGACAAAATGGGTTTAAACTGTGCAGATCCACTTGAAAGCAGATTTTTTTCTTTAATAAATACTGCAAATGTATTTTCTCTTTCTTATGATTATCTTAGTGACATTTTCTTTTCTCTAGCTAACTTTATTCATACTCATATTTTTGACTGTATGAGGATCAGTGCCTCTAACCCCAGTGTTGTTCAAAGGTCAACCGTATTAATATGTATGCATTGTTTTATGTCTTCATACATCCACTTAAAGATACATCTTGGAGACATTTTCATACCAGTATATAGAGAGCTGCCTCATTCTTTTATACTGTTATATAATAGCCATTGTCTTAATATACCATAGTTAATTTAACTAGTCTCTTTCTGATGAAACTTGAATTGTTTTGAATTTTTGAAATTTAGAGATATTTGCTGTATAACTATATATTTTTTCATTTGTATGTGAAATTTTTACTGTGAGATTTTTCATTTGTATGTGAAGGTTTTACTAGTTTAAATTGCTGGAATCTAAGATTAATGGCAGTTTCTCAGAGTGGAGCAAGTGGAAGAAAGATAATTAGGGTAATGGAGTGTATCCAGTTCTCCCCACCTTCATCTCCATGGCACAATCCAGGCAGCTAACTCTTCCTAGGGCAAAACTTCTTTTCATATATCCTAGGGGTAGGTGGGAAGAGTGTTGCTTTTGGCTGGAGGGGGATGAGGTTTGGAGGAGAAGGCAGTCTGTCCTCTATGTGCACTAGATCACCATTAGTATGAAAAGAAGGCTGTGAGTCAATAAGTCTGATAAAACTACTTCTAATGTCCCACCAACCCTTTGATGCAATTTCCAAAAAGCTACCTTTTAAAATCTCAAGAAAGATGATCACCTGAGTTTGCAGATTTCACACTATATAACTCTACAATTTTTGGGTAGAAAACACAAGGTCATTCAATCATTCCTTTTGAGATGAGAATAAATAACAACAATGGCACATAAATAGCATCAGTCGGCCGTGGGGGCAAGCTGTCATTTCCAGAAGAAGGATGTGGTTTTATATCCAAGGGTGCAGCATATGATCATATTAAAAAATTCCAAAGATAGCAGAAATTCAAATGGGTTGGTTTTGTCACTAAGCTGCCTGCAGGTGTTCCATTTAGATCAGATGCCACATTTGCAAGCCAGAAGGAAAGAAGTGGGCTTTTGCTTAATTCACTGACTCTCAGAAGAAAATGAACATTTTTTTTCCATGACAACCTGGAATTTACTTCAGACGAGCTTGACATATTGCCGGCCTGTAGTCTAACTTTGTCTGAGAATGTCGCTCCACTCTTCTAAAGTTGCCAAGATCAGAGGCCCAAAGGAAAAAGAATGGGGCTTTCTAAGACTGCTAGATGATATCTTCCCCACAATCCGTCCTGATGTGTCATTGCAAGTGTCTGGGTGACTAAGGTCAGAGAGGAAAACAAAAAGAGAGGCATTCTCAAGCCCAGAAATGGCTTCTGATAAGATATAATAGCCAAGGGATGTGATGGGATCAGGACATCTATAACCAACCTGGGCTGGATCAGCATTTCTAAGTTTTTAACCAAGAAATATTGATTTATGTTTATTATGCTTTATGGCACTTTAGAGCAATTTATAACACTTACATTAAGGGATGGATGGTCTGGGAGAAAAGCCAATATGGGCATGAAAAAAAGATAAAGTGCTGTCAGGAATAGCAACATTCAAGTATCAGGTGAAATTTCTTGCTTTTGTATTTTATCTAAACTATTTAACATGAAGCAAGAAGATGATTATTGATTTTTAAGTTACGCAAACAGAAAAAATTGAGATAAGTTGAATAAACTTAAAGCAATTCTTAAGATACACACACATATATATTGTGTGTGTATATATATATATACACACACATACATATATACACACATAGCCTCTATATTTAAGAGTAAAAAGCAAAACTAAAATCCTTCTCTACATACTTATTTTTAAAATACACTTAAGTGTACCCTATGTGAAATAAAGAGAACAAATAGTACCATAGAAAATATATTTTTTCAAATATAAGTTATTTTCATAAAAAATGCAGAAAAATACTATAAGTCATTGTCAAGACAGTCACTTTTCTTCTCTAATAAATTTTGATAAATCAGAAATGACTTTTTAGAGACCCAAGACACTTTAGTCTTACAGATATAGAAGTTGTTAATTCTTTTCATGACTGCCTATTAATATCATCAATTGTTAGTGTCAGGAAATACTTACAGAAGTTGAAATTTGCCAAAAGCATTTATCTCATTAATTACTGTAATCATTAGCAATTTTAAATTAGGAAGACATTTGCCAAATATTCTATACATCTTCCTCAAAACATGGCCCTATTTTAAAGAAGAGTCCAGGCTGAGATAAGGATAACAAAGAAGTTGGGAGTGAAGTGGGTCACAGTGAAATTTTTTAGGGTGGATATCATTTTCGATAACTTTAATTTGGAATTTTTCCTTTTGGAGAATGAATGTCCACAATTTTGCAGAAGAATTGAGTTTTGAGTTGAGTTTACAAAGGTTCAAGTAAAATGAGTTTCTCATATCACATCGTGTGAATTCTAAGAAAATGAGGATAACATAAGACAGAAAGTTTAGGTTAGGTGGATGAGAGATGAAATAAGGAATCTTTTGATAAAATAGATAACAGTAGCAGTAAGTAGGTATGATTTTAGCAGGCAAAATAACACTATGCTAATAGGATGCTGAAGACAAGATTAAATATGACTTCAACGTATATGAACAAACAAACAATTTGGAAAGGAGAAAGCTGAGTATATGGATATAGCAAAGTATACGGAAGAGTAGATCTCAGAAATCTTTTGTTTGATTTTGGGAAGATATGGTCCAAAATAGGGAAATAAGTGGGCCCATGGAAAAATATGTTCCCCAATTATCTGACATCATGACCTTTTTCAGTTCAATAACTATTCTAAATTCCACTTATCAGTTTATACTATAGAATTTAGGTTAGCGGGACCCTTCAAAGTGTGGTCCGAATGTGATGCTCCAAAGGTATATGCCCAAACTCCCCACTTTTCCAGGCAATTTATTCCATTTATCCTTAAAAAACACAAAGGGCCTTCGCATGTGGTGGTGTGTAGTCACTGAAGGAGTATTAACGAATAATTGGATCCTTTGTCCAGTTGTTAGCTTGCGATTTTCTCCCTCTGTCCCTAGAATCATGCTTCCAGCACACATAGATTCTCTTCATGAGGATCCCATTACTCTTTAGGCAGGCTTCTTGGGTAAAGACTCTTTCAGAATGGCTCAAAGCCAGCTCTATTTTCCTTATGAGCCTGTTGGGGAAAGTGCAGCTCCTTCCCAGGACTCTCTTGTCTCCCCTTACTCTGCCACCAGGTGGGCAGCTTTAGTCACTCCTGTTACTTTTATGTTTCCTAAGTTTATGTCTAGCCACATTCTTTATTCCTATGCCTCTCTCCAACTCCAGGAATACAAATCTAGCTCTCCACCCAAAGCTCAGACTTGGCTTGAGAAGATGGGAACAGAGCACTCTGATTACCTCCCCTTCTTCAACAATTCTCTTTTCCTAGCTGACTATGGTGATTCTCTATGCTAGTAGAACCAGTTTCACTTTCTTAGCATGTTCTTTGTAAGGGGTCTGTCCCCTCAACTCACTTGAGTATGTTCACTCTCAACTTTTGATGCCTCAGACAAAACTGAATATAATGTTGTTACACATAAATATTTAAATGTATTGTTCTTATATAACATTAGAAGTAGAAAGACTCTCTGGTGCTCTCTAGTATATCTCTTTCCAATAAATCTTTTATTATATTAGTCATTCAGCCTTAGCTTAAATATATTCACTGGTGTTGTGTTCATCACTTTTGCAGCAACCAGTTTTATTGTGGGGTAACTCACAAGACTAGATTTTCCATATATTAACATACCACTTTTTTCACTGTAATTTTGCCTTATCTATCCTAGCTCTGTCCTCTAGAGCAAACACTATTTTCAGTGTTAGCTTTTAGGATTGTGTCAAAATTCAGTGCTGTGTAAAGACAGTTGGGTGGGTAGTCCTCTGGGAGAAAATGGCAGAAATGAGAAGTGACTTAATTAACCTATCCCTGGGGAAAATGGTGGTCAAGAATCATATTATCAAGATACAGCAAAGACAAGACAGTTGTAGGCAAGAATTAGAATTGAAAGATGGAGTGGTATATTTTGTGAGCGTGTGTGTGTATATTAATGAGTTGCTTAATTCAGGATCATAGCATGAAGATATGGCTGCAGATGTACAGATAAGAGACTGTAATCACACATCAAAATGAAGTCTCCAAAAGTGAAATAATGTTGGTTGACAGATTATGTTCTTGGGGAGGGAGAAGAAGGATACAGTCAGAGAAAAACTTAAAAAAATTAAGATATTTTATATCGTGACATTTCTTTAGGCAGTTAATATATAATTATTCTCCTCTAGAAAGAAAAAAGGAGCTTAAGCGAGCTGACCTGGCCATGATGGTAAGGTAGGAGTGAAAGGTGGTGTCCCATGAAGCCAAATCTTGTAGAGAAATATTCCTGCTGAGATCCCAATAGATTAGCAAAAACTTGAGGTTAAAAAAACATTAAAGAGGCGCAGTACTAAAATAACCAAAGGCCTTAAAGCAAAATTTTGGGGTCCAGAAACACCAGAAAATATTTTCTACCTCCTTCAAAGTCAGGAATCTTAGTGTATCTTTATGTAGGAAGGAGTAGACTGGGACCACAGTAAATGTTAACCCCAATTTTAAATGCCAGAACATTACAGATGTAACTGGGATTGGACAAACTCTTTCCCTTTGATCATCATATTGGCCAGACAAAAACATGGCCCAGAGACTCCATTTGGGTTCTTGAACACATTTTTTAGAATTGATCTTGGGGTGGTGCTCTTACTTGAATCTGAGGTTCTTATAAGGCTAGATTCATTAAACAGATCAGGATCTTGTCTAGACAAATGATGATGAACTCTTGATAGAGGGTACCTTGCTGCAGGAAGGACACCAATCTAATGGCATTCAGATTTACTAAGGGAAGTCTGGGTGTCTGCCTTTTATTCAATGTCCTCCAGACCCAGACAAGGTTGTAGATGCCACGAATACCCAATAATTCATTCACCAGAGAAGCAAGAAGAGGCCATAGCACCTGGATGGTGTGTCTTATTTGTTTGGGTCTAAAGGAATGAAAAAGATAGACGAGAAGGTATAGTTCTCCTGCAGGAAGGGTAATGATTCTTACCAATGCACTGAAATCCAGGGTGGGGAAAACAAACCAGTATTGTGTGGCCACAACATGAAACCCTTGCAAGTCTGAGGATGGCTCATCTGAGTGTGGTGACCTGGGCTTAGGCCACGGAGAGAGGATGGTCGCTCTGAAGTGGGGCTGTGTGTAATTGCTTCTTAGATGGATAATGACAAGAGGTGAGAAATGACTTTGGGGGGACCAGAGAGAAGGCATCAGACAGGTGGAGGAGCATCCAACCCGACTTAGACAGCAGAGGTCCAGGAGGTGACTATAGCTGCCAACCAGGCTAAAAGTGAGAATTTAGGTCCTGCATGAGCCCCTGAGAACAAAACAGAACTGCCAAGGAACCTCGATTCCAGTAGTGACACTATGAGGGGTTAAAGTGACCAGAGAGGACAGTGTTCTTTTACCATCAGGAATCATCTCAGTTCTTTCCTTTTCCCATGTATAGCTTCCCACACTATCAACAAGAGGAAATATTTCATTGTTTTTAAAAATAAAAATTGTGTTTAACTCAAGCTAGTAATTATCTGTCTTATTGGAACACTTAGTTTATAAATAGGATTCTCTCTTTTTCCCAAAACAATAGCACTAGTTACCTCTTATTTTTATCTTTGTATCTAGAGACTCATTTTAGACAAGATCTCAATTTGTATCAAAGAACACCAATTTTTGACTTCTTCACCAAAGAAAATCTTGCCAAATGGAGGTCAGTTTAAAAAAAAAAAAAAGATAAATGTACATGTCTTAAAGGTTTAATTGTATTATTTCTCTCTTTATACTCTGATTACTTTGACAGATGGGATCTTCACAATATATTCTTTGTTCAGCTGGAAACCCCATGAAGCTGTAACCTGAACCCCTTATCTGGAGGCCACTGGAAGCCATCTTCATCCAATGGTGTCTGCAGACCCCAGCAGAGAGGGGGGTAAAGGGTAATTAAGCCACCTGAAATTGCTTTTAGTGTACTGAAAAGTAGTTGGGTCATTTCAGGCCATAAGAGGGTGGCAGAGTGCCTGACTGCCTACGTCAAGCAGTGTTTATAAATTAGAAATTACCAGCCATTTGGGTCCTTGCTGATCAGTCAGAGTCCTGGAAGACTGTGCTGATGTGCCTGGGGCAGAGTTGTTACTGGGCCAAACAAAACATAGCTCTTGGTTAATTGGTCATGATTTGCCTATCTGGTGGTGGTACTGGAGGAGACTTGAAATTGTATGTCCCTTCAATTGCAGTGCTACATGGCTAATTATTCCAACTAATAGCAACCATGAAAATCATATTTGAAAGTTCTGTTGTCAAGCACAGAAACTGACCATAGAATCCAGAGACAAAAAGATAGTCCCATATGGTTATCACTAGGTATATTTTACTTGCATAATCAAAAAAGACTTGTTGAGCACCTACTATGTGTCAGACAGGAAGCATGATTGAACTAGAATCCCCTCCCCATTTTTTTACTGAGTCATTACTAAATACTTGAAACTATTTTAAGACTTTTTTGTATATTAACAGATTTAATCTTCACATCAACTCCGGGAGGAACATATGGCTATTATCCCATTTTACAGTTGATAAAACTGGGGATCAGAGAGTTAAGCAAGTTTTTCAGGGGGCTAGCAACTAGAAAACCATGGAGCTGTGACATGGATGCAGACAACAAACTCTAGAAACCATTCTTGCCTTTTGTTTTTCCAAATGTCTTGCCTGCATGTCCACTGGTGGGGAAACCAAGGGCTAGTGACCAAGACCACCTCTGGATTTGCTTAGAGTTTCTAAGAAGCATCCCTGACTAAGTTTAGACAACCCCTAGAAGGCCTGCCTTTATCTCTCCAGGAAAGCTGGAACAACCTCCAGCCTGGACTCACTGTTGCTCACCAGCTGCCTCCTATCCTCAGCTCAGCCCCAGTATCCCCTGAGTGTGATTCATGCCCATAGCCTAAACTGAGCACAGATGTATGTCTCTGAAGTCAGTCTACCTTTCTCAGTTTCTCACTCCTTGCCACCTTGGAAACCAGTCCTGTCATGACTTTCCTATCCATTCTGCAGATAGGTAGCCAGACACAGCCATTGCTTTGGGGTAAGGGAAGAATGGGAAGAACAAAGTGAGGTGGAGAGAAAACATTTTGACCAAAGGAGAAATGGCTAGAAAGGTACAATAAAACAGAATTTAAATGTGGCAGATTGAACACAAATGCTTATCTCCCAAAACCCTCCATATGACAAGAACAAAGAGCAGAGGAGTGGACAAAAAAGGATTTGAGCATTTTTTTATGTCGTTGTTGTTGTTGTTGTTGTTGTTGTTGTGTTTAGAAATTTACATCCTTAATGGAGAGAAGCCAAGAACAACTACAGAACCATCCCTGGAAAGACTCAGGGACTAGAGGCACCAGGCAGCTCAGAAGCAGGAGGTGGGAATGTGCCTGATCCCAGATGAATTAGCTGAAACATTATAAAGAATAGTTGTATTCCCAGACGGATTTTCTTATTCACATAATGGGTCTACTACCCCTCCATGATTCTGCAAAAAAACTGCAAAGGTTATCATCAAGTCTCATCAAAGTGAAGCTCTGGACTGGTGGATACTAGACACACTGACTACAGAAAGGAGGCTAGCACTGAAAACAAAGGCATTAGATGATGGTGACATGCCTGGACCACTCTTTCTCTTCCCTTCTCCCAGAGGTCCTAGATTCAAGCAGCCAAAATTATATTCCATTTGGCAGAAGAATAAAGAACCAGCTTTAGCAAAATTTACTAGTCTGAAAAAAAAAAAAAAAACCACTTGCAATCCCTAAACCTGGTCTTCCATATCTTATTCTCAACTCTTTAGAAACTCACTCTGAAAAGGAATAATAGCCAGTGTTTTGAGAAAAGCTGCTATTATTAAATACTAAATCTAAAATAGAAAAAAAAATGTAATCAGATAGTTGAGAAGAAATTGAATTTTTGAAATGAGAACAAAAAGTAGTTTAGGGCATCTCTTAAATAGAATAAGTAGAAAAATAAATTTGAAAATAAGAGAAAAAGGTAAGAAAATTAAAGGATCAAGTTAGGAGATTAAATAGGCAGATAAAAGGAGCTCTAGAAACCGAGAAAATAGAAAATAGAGTAGGATATAGTAAGGAAATGATCCAAGAAAACTTGATAGAACTCCAGACATGAATTCTGACATAGTCCTTCCAAATAGTGAGAACTTGATAAATATTTGGAGTACAAATTCTAAAGAATTCATTTACATGCTATATAACAACAAAAAAGACTCTTATAGGGAAAATTTGAGATAAAGAAAGTATCTCAAAATCTTGCAGGAAAGTATCAGCATCAAAATGGTTTTTGACTTCACACTAGCTACCCTGGAAGCTAAAATTCAGTGGAGCGAAACCTTCACGATTTTAAGAGAAAATTATTTACAACATATAATTCTATACCAAACCAAATCAAATATGAAGATGTAATGAAGACATTTTCAAACAAGCAATACAATTTCAAAAGAGTTATTCATCCCTCTCAACCCCGTCCCCTGCCCCCCCCCCCCCCACACACACACACCAGATACACTCACTTTCTTAGAAGGATGCTGGCATATGTGCTGCAAAGCAAGAGCACAAATTGAGAAGAACCAGCAATCAGGAACTGGGATCCAATGTGGGATAGAAGCTAAGGGAATTCTTAAGAAGATGAAGGGAAGTCTCAGGAAAATAACTGTGCTGAGGCTAACAGAGCAATCAGTCCAGATCAGAATGGGAAAACAGAGGATTCTAGGAAGGGTTTCGCCAAGAAAGCCATAAAGCCAGTATGCCTGACTGCACTTGTAAGAGTTTAGAGTTCAATCAGATAGATTATGAGCACAGTAATGATACACATAAGCAAATAAATGAAGCAATTATTAAAACCAGGAAAAACTGAAGATTATATAAGAAAGTAAATGCAAACACATTTTCCATAAGACTCAATGTGAACAAAAATTTAACTTAAACATAATGCAAACACTAAACATTGATTTTTTGAAGGTGTTGTGGAACTATAATAGAATGATGGGATAACAGGAAGTATGTATGTGGGCATTGAGGTAAGACTACTAGATCCTAGTCTATTTTACAAGTAAAGAGATAATTTACAAATCTGAACAAAAAAGCCTAGAAATAGCAGTTTAAACCAGGTATTTAGAAACATGTACATAAATGGCATAAGCTACAGTCAAACCAATAGAAAGTCATATCTTTGGTGCATAGAACTAGGAGGTGGAAAGTAGGAAATATTCTTTTTAGTTAAGAGTTATACTACTTGAATTTTTAAATGAAGTACATATATTTAGATAGAAGTAAAAGTTAGATTGGAAAAGAGTGAGAAATAAAGAACAAGGGGAGAAGGGAAGGAGGGAGAATATAAGGGAGGAAAGAGAAAGAATAAGAAAGGAAGGGAGGAAAGAAAGAAAAAGAGAAAGGATGGGAAGAAACATAACATATCATTAAAAAAGTACCCAATGAAGTGGTACTGAGTGTTTTAGGTTTTCAAAGGATAGAGCAGTACACCAGAGCAGTCAAGGCGGGATCTCACAAAGATGGTGAAACTGAAAGGACAGGTATGATTTAGACAAGTGGTGAGGATTGTAGAAGAAGGATTGATGTGGCCAGAGGCACAATGTGAAACAGTCACCGAAGCAAGACTACACGCAGTATATTCAAGGCTGCTGGTAGCCCATAGAATAATACTTTCATATGAAATAAAATATTTGGTAATTGTTTAAGCTAAGTAGTAGTATAGGGGAGTTCTATCTTTATAATTTTGAAAATTTCCTAGTCTAAAAGAATAATAAATGGTACTCGCTTGAAGCTGATGCAATCCCACCCAAGGAACGAAAGGCTTATTAACAGATGGTAACCATCTGCCAATTTAAAGGGTGCCTTCTACTTCCCAGTGGCAGCCACGTGCCAAGGCACATGGATTGGTGATAGAATGTGAATGGAATTTCAGTCCCTTCATTCTCTGAGTTGGCTGAGGATTCCAAATTACCCCCTGTAGGTCTCTGATCCTGGGGAGCCAGAATTTATAGCTAGGTGGAAGAGGGGAATGTGTCTGTTCATCCCGTTCCTGGTCCTGCCTTCCAGGCGCAATACAGTATTGAGCTATGGGATAGAATGAGTATTAACTAGCATAAGTCTAGAATTTTGATCATGACCCTGTACTAGATATTTTAGTTGAATAAATGAGATTATATTTGTAACTAAAGGTTGCCAGATGAGTTTTTATTATGTGAATACTCAAGATGTCATCCAAAAACAAGTTTCCAGGCCAGGTCTAAAAGTTGTTTCCTGTGTCCAGCTGGTGCACTAAAACTATTATGAAATGATCTTATTATGTTAATGGAGCTATATCTATTATCATCAGTTAAAAGAACAATAGAAGAATGGGATATCCATCTATTACTGTCATTCTTGGATATAATGCCTTAATACTTAAATATTGCCAAGCAAAATAGTACCATAACTTTACATTCCTAAAGAGCAATTCAAAAAAGGCTATAAAAATTTAACATAACAAATGGAGAAAGTCAAATAACTCTGCAATGGTATCATATCACTTTGACATGTTTAATTTTGAGTTTACTCAACCTAATTTCACTTAAATTAAAAAATAAAAGTTTGATTTATATATCAGGATATTTTGAATACATACATACATAAATTTCTTAAAATATCCATGTTTCAAAAAGATCACAGAAGTAAAATGAGTTTTGGAATTTCTACCATCTACTGACAAAAGTGCATGAGCCCTTGTCTGGTTTTGTTTTTTAAAAAATATTTTTATTGAGATAAAATTCACATATTATAAAATTTACTAAATTAACTTTAATGTATTCAGAGCTGTGTAACCCTTACCACAATCTAAAGTTAAAATGTTTTCATCACCCTCCAAATACTTTGTCAATTAGCAGTCACTCTCCACATCTTACCCCCACCGTGCCACTCCATGCTACATTCCGGTACTGTAGAATCGCATATTCTGGACTTTCATACAAATGGAACCATATGATATGTGATCTCTGGTGATTGCCTTCTTTCGTTTAGTACGTTTTCAAGGTTTATCCCTATTGTAGCTTGTGTCAGTACTTCATTTCTTTCCATTGCTGGACAATATTTGTTGTATAGACATACAGTAAATAGACATTTGAACTAGTTCCACTTTTTGGCTCTAATAAATAATGCTGCTGTGAACATTCACATGTATATTTTTGTGTAGATATATGTTTTCCTTTCTCTTGGGTATATATCTAGAAGTAAAATTACTGGGTTACAGTAAAGCTAAACATGGTATCTCTATATTTAACTTTTTGAGGAACTTCCAAACTATTTTCCAAAGTGGTAGCACCATTTTACATTTCCACTAGCAATGCAGGAGTGTTTCAGTTTTTCTATATCTTTCTCAACACTTGTCATTTTTCTTTTTCTTTCTTTCTTTCTTTTTCTTTCTTTCTTTCTTTCTTTCTTTCTTTCTTTCTTTCTTTCTTTCTTTCTTCTCTTTCTTCTTTCTTTCCTTTCTTTCTGTCTTTCTTTCCTTCCTTCCTTCCTTCCTTCCTTCCTTCCTTCCTTCCTTCCTTCCTTCCCTTCTTCCTCTCCTCCTCCTCCTCCTTCTCCTCCTCCTCCTCCTTCTCCTATTATAGCATCCTAGTGAGTGGAGGTATGTCTTATCATGGTTTTTATTTGCATTTCCCTAATGGAAAATGATATTGAGCATTTTTCATGTGCTTATTAGCCACATGTATAGCTTCTTGGAAGAAATGTCTATTCAAATCCTTTTCAAATATGATTTAAAAACCTATTTTTAAATGAAATTATATTTTTCCTACTGAGTTATAGGAGTCCTAAACAGAAACATCGGATGACAGAGGCCAGGCAGAACTATTCTGAGCTTAACATTTCCTAGAGAACTCAGCCATTACAACATCATTGTCTCCTGGGACTTTCACATTTAGGTACTTTGCTCAGAAAACACCAATATGTCCTTATTTTCCTGCTTTATCTGTTTCTTGAGGTGGTCCTTTTACCATGTGTTTCCCTATACTTCATCATCAAATTAAGTTCTGAACACAGATTTCCAGTGCCTTGTCTTTCTCTATAGCACCCCCTCTCCTCAGTTCCACCCTCTCCCAGCATAGTCCAGATCCCCATTATTGGTAGGTGGAGAGAAGTTGGTCTGCCATGATAAAGGTCAACCAAAATCTTGACTATCCTAGAAGTGAGCTCTTAAGAGGGGATTGATTATCTGTCAGTGTGCCCCCATGTGGCCCAAGTGGCTGAGCCTCTATATCTATACTCACACATCTTTGTCCGTTACTGATGCAGGTAACCTGAGGAGGGAGGTACCTTGGGTGAAGAAGCTATACTCTGCAACTGAAGCTGACCCTGAAGGCGCTGCCAGCAGCTCTTCACTGACCACCTGCCTGCAGCTGGTGGTCAGCACATTCTTCCCTGAAAGAGTATCAGGGTGGCACATCTGGGTTACTGCTACATGTCTCATGCCACATCACAAAATGTGTTCTTTTTTACCCCGCACAAATGAATGCTTACTGAAATTTCACCTTTCCAGCATTAATTTCAATGCAAATATTCCTGCATTAACCCTTTAAGCTGCTACTCTTTATTGATTGCTCGATGAAACAACTTCTTTCTCTTCCCAAGAGATTTAAAAAGGGATCGAGATTGCACTAGACACAGGGTCCAAAGTATATGGTGCAGTGTGAGGCCAAAGGGCATAAACCAATGTTATGATTTTGTGTCAGGCCATCTCCTCATTTTACAGATAAGGAGACCAAAGGTCCCTCAGAGTGAGGTGACCTAGGCAGAGCCCTTCAATTAATGAGTCCTCTGAACTCTTCCTTTTTCCTCCTGTCACTCAAACACATTGAGAATTGTAGGGAGTCTTACAGCAGAGGCAGACTATTTCTCTTAAATATGCAAAATGATACCTGCACCCTGAAAAAAAAATTATTTCTTTGTGTTTCACTTGTAAACGGAATAGAGCTGTGGTGCCAAAGGAGTGAACTCATTGCTACATGTGCACAGACTGTGAGAAATAATGGTTTACTAGTGCGGAAAAAAAACACGAAACAGGTGCTCCAACATCTCTAAATCCTATTTCTTCATCACTCAGGTGGGAATAATGATCCTGCTTCTTATTTACCAGTGTGGCTATGAAATTTTAAAGTTAGTGAGTGTACAGTACATTTTCATTTAACAACAATCAGGTGTTTATTTTAGAAATTCCTTTAGACTCAGTACAAAGTAAAAATATTAAAGAACCAGGACTGCCTGGTTTCCGATCACTCTTAATGATCAGAATTCTGTAAATTCTCTTCCAGCTGTATCATCTGTGTCTACTGGGTGGAAACCAGGTTTACATTTAGGGTTAAGATCATTTTCCAAATCCCCACATATATACCTTCATTGATATGATATTTGCTGGAATGTGTTTGTCTTATTGAAATCCACTGGGCTTAGAATTACTTTGGGCTATTGTGCAGCAATGTTTAGTGTTTACCTATTGAATTTATTTTATTACAGGCAAATCCTATTTATTGAGCTCCTAATAAATGTTCCTTCCAGGGTTACCAATCCCATTTTCTAAAGAGCATTTTATATATTTTAGATATTTATAGTTTAAAAATTATTTTTAGTATATAAACATTTAAAATTTAAAAATTATCTAATAAAGGCAACAAGAAAACAAAAGCAACAATAGTAACAAAAACAGTAGGTTATATGTAAAGCAGGTGACAAAGAGAACAGACACTAAAAAAAGCACATGGCTTAGGGATCTCAAGAGAGGTCCTGGGTATTGGCACTGGATGTTAATCCCTCATTAATTACGAAGTTTAGTGACCTGAGAAAGAATCTGCAGTGAGCAAGCTTACTTCAGTCATGCTTTCTATCCCTGTGCTCATGCCGGCTGGGGTCCCTGGGCTAGTTTAAATTCTAGCAAAAATCTCATACCAATGCGAACATTTAAAGTTATAGGGTATTTATCTTCGTTCCAAAGAAATGCAAGTATCTTTCAGAGTTCACATGACATTATAAACATGTTTAAATTTGGAATATTGAAAATATGTGGTCACAGAAAGAAATCTAACTATGAGAGGTGAACACACAGTGTAAATATATATATACTTTACTGTTAAAATGTACAGCTGAAACACCGGAGTTCATTAACCACTGTCACCATAAAATATAAATAAACAAACAAATAACAAATTTTAAAATAAAATAAAAAACTTGGAGTATTGGTCTGTTAAAGTTACCTCATTTTGATGTATTCGTGGTGATACAGGATTTTTTTTTTTGTAATTATGATTCCTTTCCTTTCACATTTCATTTATTCTTCTACGTTTATTGACTAGAAAGTAAGGTGGGCAGGAAGGATAACTCAAAGGCCAAATATACTTTATGCATCCCTTAATCATAGCACTATAGTGCAAGGGCTGACCTGCAAGGAATTATCATGCTGTTCTTCCTGTAAAACAGTGATGCTAACGACCCGCTCAGAGCAGAGCCTATGCAATGACTTGTTTTTCAAGAGTGCTGAATTCTTCTACTCCTCTCTCCTGACCTTGCAAAGAAAGGAGTTAAAAGGCCAGAGTGTCGCTACACAGAGAAAGTACATTGCTCTGGCTTCATTAACACAGTGCTCAAACCAAGTGAGTTGAACAGTTTAAACAAAGAATTCCCTTTTCAACTGTTAAGTAAGTAGGGTTGATCTGTGAAAATTACCTATGGACTTTGTGCCAAATTAGGTAAACAATATGAATAGAGAGCTAGTTTCTCACCACTGAAAGATGAAAAGTCTCAAATTGGACCAGGAGAGACTCAAGTTAAACAAAGATAAATTCCAAACTTTCTGAAATTTAGAAAAATTTGAATGAAGGTGATGTTTGAATGTTTTAACACTTAGCTAAATCTTCCAACTCTAAAATTTTATAATTCTAAAGCACATTCTGTATAATGTCTTCTCTTGGAAAGATGTACTTTTTTCTGACACCTGTAGTACTTTCATTTTGATAGAAAAGAAGTTTTCTTCCTTTTAGACACATGCACTTATTCATTCATCAGACATTTAACAAGCAGAACATCATTGATATATAAAAGTGAATAAGCTGTACTGTTTCCTGTCCTCAAGGAACTTATACTATAGGCAAGGAATGGGTGATTAATTAATTTATCAATATGACTTATTGAAAGTTTAACAAATAGAAGCACATTCTCTAGTTTTATGAGATGTCACCACAAAGAGCTATAAAGAATCAGATTCAGTGTTTATCCCTAACACAAACTAAACACATTTCTTTTCAGAGCAACGACATTTTCCCACAATGCACGTGTTTTTATGAATTTAACTTATCACTACATAAGGTTCCTTGATATCTGCAAATGTTTAAAAATAGAAATCAGCACCACCATAAAAAATATAATTTTCTTTTTTGGCTACATATACATTATAATCAGTAGAGCATAGAATGGCATACCATTTAAAAATATGTAAGTCCTGTTTACAGGGATTTAAAATAGAATGTCTTGGTCATTTTAAAGTAATATAAGTGCTAAAGTACATAATGAGTAATTCCAGGAGAGCTTTTTTGTTTTATTTTTTTCTGAGAGTTGTATAATTTAAATGGTTCTTAATTTTAAAATGTGTTTTTGGCCAAGACATTTAATGTTGAAAAGTGGTTATTCAGCATGCAAGAGACCATAAGCACTTTTCATAAGAATTTTTATTATAATGCAGCATGCATTTTAAATTTTTTATTTACACGAAAGGCCCTAATGGATCTAATAGTTTTTCAGATCAATAATCAATGTTTTAAAAAGTCACTTAATTCAAATGCTGTAATCTGCATTATGAAACAATCTCATATACATATTTACATCGTAACTTCTAGTGATTCCTTCATAAGTAATTATATCCTCAGTGTCATGTTATGCACGTTATGATGGAAATATTTTTTAAAAACAACACTGCTAGAATATAAAAAGATATTATTGCATAAACAAGTACATTAAAAGTCACCTAAGGCTGTGACAATTCTAATAAAATAAAAATATTCAGTTGAGTCATCTTACTTGCAACTTTCCTAATTATGAGCTCTAACAAATCAACTATTGTGAGAAGAGAACAAAAAAAAATTTTTAATTGTAAGAGTGTTTACAGTAAAATATTTCTATTATCTTAGGTGTCTGTCAAAACAACTTATATAGCTTTTGTTAGTCATTTTACAGATAAAAGGACATAAAAGCCACATGGCAGCCTGAAATTTTCCTAGAATTTGTAAGCTTTTTAATATTTAGAGTCAACTGACCCTATCACAGTTTTATAAACTAGTACCATTTCAATACTCCACACATATTAAGGGCCTTTGGGGAAAACAAAGAATTCATTAGACCTGTCTCTAAATCTTCAATTTATATTCCTCTTCAGATTACATGCTGTCCTTTGAGTTTTGAAAGAAGCAAATAAAATCTACTTCTTTCCCATGTCCATCTTTGAGATGTATTTTTACTTCTTTGAGTTGCTTACCTAATTATTATTCTTTTCCCTAAAGTAAACCTAAGAGAAATTTTATACAGCCTTCCTCTTTGAGTTTACCATTTTGGGGGCGAAAGAAACTTTCCTCTATTTTTTTAGGTTTATTTAGTGGTCTAATAATCAAATAAACACAAGACAGATTAACAAGAGAAAACGACAAAATTAATCACATATATATGTATGGGAATCCCACATAGAAGAGCATCAGAGACCCCACATACATGAGAGGTTCTGAGACAGAAAGGGAAAATGAGGCATATGTGGCATTCTGAGCTAAGGATAAGGTAAGGTACCTTGGGCTTCAGAGAGGAAGAAGGTCATTTGCAGGATGATAAGAAGAGCAGTAATTAGAAGTTTGTTCTGCCCTGTAGGTAGGTCATAAAAAGTTATTTCTGGGATAACTCTTATGGGTGAGGCCCCTAATTTAACTTCTTTAAGAAAGAGTTAAAAGTTTCTCCTGAGCCTGCAGGGTCTGGATTGCTTTCAGCTCCAAATAATTCAATTGCCAAAGTAGCACTTTTTGGGGATCTAAACCCCTTCACCATAAACAAAACAAATATATTGATATTTGTCCTGGACTGTAAAAATGCATGCTCTGCTTTGCCCATCTGCACCCTACCCACAGGACACCTCTGTCAAGCAACTGTAAACCTTAAGAAATGTTTGGTTTCTTATTACAGTCTCTTTAAGAATTAGATAAAATTCAGAATTCTTTATCTTATTTTTCCTATTCTTCAAAAAACAATCTCTAGCGAATGATGTCACACAAAAAATAATATGTAAACAATTGTGATTTTAATGACTTTCTTTTAACCTACTCAACTCCACCTTAAGAACTTCATAATTGATGGCCTTAGAATTGTTATATTACCAATTCCTTCTCCTCATTTGTTTCCCTCTTTTCATTCCTTCAAGAGCCCTCTAAATCATATGATTAACTTTAAAACCAATAAATCTAATTGGAATACAATTGCCCCCCCTACTGCTCTTAACATTTTTTTGTGCATCTAAATGCGATCTGAATTTCAGATATGGTTTTCAATTTGATGTTTATTTTCCTTCAGCATAAATGTGCTAAATCTTTACCTAAATTCGGTTGTTATCTTTTTTCTGCCCTTTTGAACATAACACTATGAGTTAACTATTATCCTGCTGAAATGAATTCCTTTGCAAATTTTATGTATATAAGAGGGTATTTCAAATTAGTTCAAGAATATCAAGTTATTATGTCCCATAGAGTAATTTATTAATCTTTGAGAACAAAAACCACCAGTGTGGTTTCCAAAGGATTTTGTCGTCTGTTTTTTAAAAAAATATTTCAAAGTTTTTCTTCACTTATGGAAATATATGATTATTATATCATAAAATAAAGAATCAGTTGTATCTAAGAAGATAAAAATGAGATACTAAAATATGTTCTTACTAATTTTAAAATAAAACTCAATAGACTCACCGGCAAAATATAGTGAATTTTGGGAGTTCCCGAGACTGCTGTTTTAACTAGACATGGTTAGAAATTTGATCTATTTGTTTCTCTCCAACTTCCATTATAAAATCACTTCTTCTTTCACTGCCAAGTTACATAGTTATTTATCTTGGAATTAATGGATGCAAAATAAAGGAATTATTGTTATTAAGTAAATATTTTAAAACTTAAATATTAAAATAAATTCTTATTCAAAGGGAAAAAAGAAGCATGTATTTTTAAATTAGTAATGATGCAGACATATCTATGATATCTCAATTGTTCCTTAAGAAATAGCAAGGAATTTCAATGAAATTAGCAAGAAATGTATCTTATCTCGCAAGGTGAGATAAAGACAAAGTTTTGATTACATAAAGAACCATAGGAGAAATTGTCTTGTCACATATAATCAAACAACTCATGGAACATTTTAAAACTGTATAAAATTAAAAATTTGCTACTTCTTATTGCTATTTAGAATGCTACTTTTGGAGTTTATATTAATTTCAATAATCTGGAAACCATGGCCACATTTGAGACCTTAGATACCAAGAGATCAGGAAATTCAGTTAGAGTTACCAAATAAGAGTAATTCTTCTACTACTTGTGTGCACATTTCTGGTGCTTAACAAAACAGATAATGCGGGGGGAAAAAAGGGTATTTGGCCAAGGAGGTAGATTTATGGCTTCTTAGGAATCTGCCACGTGGGAACATGGGTCTTTTGCGGTTAAAGGTATCTAAATAACAATAAGTCAGTATCACAAAGCAGGAAACAGACCTTGGCTCTCTTTTATGTTGGGTTTTTGGGGTTTGGAGAGGAAAATTTATGTCTCCTGCCAGACACAATTTTTAAACATGTATAACTTGGTTACCTATTATCATTTTAAACCACTTAGTCGTGAAGGGTGACACTTTGTGGCAAGTCATATTTTATTTAGGGTAAGAACTTTTTTGAACCAGTAAAAACATTTGTCTTTAATGGTAATTAAATACCTGACAAGTTAGAATCTTTAAAGAGAACAAAATGAGCTAAGTGCAAAAACAGGTTTCTAATGTTGTTTCCAAAAATAAAATAAAATAAATAACAAATGAATAAAGGAATTTAATGCATCAAGTATTTCCAAAGCAGTGAACCCAAAACATCTTTAAAATAAATGTAATTATTTCTGTATAGAGCCCTGAAAAATAGCAGAAGATATTGCTCTTATGTAATGCATGCAATTATCAACATATTAATCACTTCTTTTTTTGTTCTATCCTGTTGTAACTTACTTTCACTGAATATTTTGACTTTGGCAGCACATCCACCCTGCATACACCTCTGTTTATTAATCATGCAAACTTACTCACTTCAATTCAATACAGGACTCATGGAATATTTTTAACTTGGTCTTTTATTGGATTAAATCTATGTAAATAAAAACAAAGTGGCTATTAAACCTCTACAAGATCATGTTTACACTGTACGAATTCCCAAGATACATTCTTCAGAGAAATTGTTGAGGTTTTCTTCTAAGCCTATGAAACATGCCAATGGTTTTTTTAAAAAAAGATAAAAAAATAAGTTGTCAGTATTAGGTATAAGAAATGGGGGGAGGGGAAATCAAGAAGCAAATGCTCATCTTGAATGTGCACAGGGTTTTTAGAATTCTAGAATTCTTTGATTTTAGCTATTAAAATTGGGAAAATACATTGATTTAAGTTGAAGTTCTTTATTTTCCATGGAACTCCTATACAATTTATTTCTTATAGTGCTTAGGAATCATGCTATAATCATTTCTTTTTCTTCAACTAGGTTGTATCTTTTCTGAAGGCCAGATTCATGTCTGCTTTATATTTTATCTCCATACATCTAGAATTCTTTCTTTAAGGTAGCCATTCAAATATTTGTTGAGTGCAGAGCCCATATGACACAGTTTTGTAAAATTAAGAATAAAAACATATTTCCTTTAGGAAGATGCCACCCTGCATCAGGGCAATTAATTGTTTCATCTTGAAATGGACATGTTCCTTGAAGCATCTACCTCTTTTGTATCTTATTTGAAATTAATCCCATTAATTCAGGAATAAGAAGGGGTAATTTAACCACATGTCCTTTGGAGGAAAGTAATATTCTGTGTCACCGTTTCTTAAATTTGAATTCAAGCAGTGAACTAAGTTGTAAATGGAGAAAGTCTTATGGGGTTAAAGGTCTTATTTTTTAGTATACCCAAAAGTAAACAAGTGTCTGGAGATGAAGTTAAGAGGGTATGACAGTTTAGGAGTGGTAGGCTTTTCCTTATCTGAATGTGCATAGAGGGCCACATGTTTTTTGCTGAAGACCGATAAGTTGTTGCTGTACTTAAAATACCCCATCATCAGCATCTGAAAGTTATGAAATCTCAGAATTAATGACCATGTTAAATTTTGGCCAAGCTCTCATACTCAATTTTGTACAGTGCCAGATCTATTCTAAAGGTAATTATATGAGGTGAGACTTAAGTCTGAGCAAAATGTAAGCAGACACATGTTAAGTAAAGAGGATGATGATTACTTACTTTGTTATTCCTTTTAAAGTAGAAATATGGCTTTTCTTGTTGAAAAACTGGATACAGATTTCATATATTATTTAGTAAAATATTCGAGATAAAAAGTATTGTCAATATACCTAAATTCTTATAGATAAATGTCCTCTAATCCGAAATTACAATTCTGATTTAAGTGATTTATGGCCATTATTTCATCAGTGCTCAAATTTAATTCTCTTTATGCTCAGTATCCATTGTTTACATTCATATATTAAAATATACATATTTAAATTAATATGACATTAAATCTATAAAAATAATCAAGGTTTATTAAAAATATATGAAAAATTTCTAAAACTTTTATTTAGAAAGGGAACTTTTTCAAAGACCCAGCTAGATCGTATAAAACATAAATGACAAATTTTTCAATTACTCATTTTGTCACATATTACCATAAGCGTTATTCATTTCCTAAAGATAAAGGCATTGGGATTATTAAACAAGAAATTATCTTCAGAAATGCAGAAATGCCATTAATAGGGAAATTATAGAAACAAACAAGTAGTTTTACTCACTGTAGCACATTTCTTAAATTTCATAAAGACCTATTGTTCGAAGGCCAAAATTGTCCCCAAATCAATAAACAGAAAATACTAAGGCTTAGTCATAAATTGTACAGTGGTTTATCCGGCAGGAAAAGGATTAGAAATGGAATAAAAAGAGATACTGGCCACTTTATCCTAGCCCAATCCCTATGTACCCCCTTCACCTAGGCTAGTCCATGCCAAACAAGAACCAAAAACAACCAATAAATGAAAGGAAACTCAAAGGTCACCCGAGGTCATTATTTTCACATACCTTTGAATAATGAGAGCATCACATGTCAGCCAGAGGAGAACAAAATGTCACATTCTCTAGCTAAAGGTCAGCCTTGGTCAAAGGTCATAAGAGGGAGGCCAGGAAATAACCTAAGAGGTTAGGCTGGGATCACAAAGAGAGGTCACCAAATGTCAATGAAAGCAGGCAGCTGTTTGGAGATGAAACAACTGAGGCACCCTTTTGTGCTGACATTGGCTAGAAAAAATGTCTCTGCTGACATTTTTTTTTAAGCTGGCAGTTTTACAGGACATTGACATTAATGTACCCAACCCGAATTAGCCTTTTTAAAAGCAACAGTTTGGAAGTTAAGTGCAGCAGCTCACAAAGAGTCATAACTGCGACATTTTTATTTCAAATGATTAATATGGCAATGGACTTCTAACACTAATTTAGATTTCATCTGAGCTTTTTCATTGTGACACTGTGTTAGAACAAGACCTGAAGACAGGTAGCAATCAGTAACCAGTATTTTCATGTATTTAAGAACTATTATTATTATTTTTTAACTAAAAGGTACTCAGAAGCTAAGTACAGGAAGATATGAGTGATTTTACATTTTACTGAGCTTGGCAGTTGGCAGATCTAGTAATAAAATGTATTCAAAGGGGAAAAAAGGACTGACATATTTTCAACTCCATTTTAAAGGAATTTGTGCAAAATGCTTACAAGATAAATTCTTATCTGAGTATTAATCTCTTTTTCAAACTAATAAATTCCATTTTAAATACCACTTCTCAGAGTAACACTGCTCAGAAGTTGCACTCCCAAGTACTCTCAGACATTAAACTCCACTGGGCAGAAGTTCAGAAAAAACAGACACTTTGAATTATTCAGTTACTTGACTTATGGTTGATTCCCCCAGCTGCTTCAGTTTTTTGTGGATGTGTGGGTCTATTTTACATACACACACCTGATACTGATCAAACATTAGCAGCTGTTTCCAGACGAGGCTAGAGCAACATCCTTTACTGATTCCTAGGCACAAGACCATGTTTGAAATGCAAAATGTACTTTTCCATCCACAGGGTACCAAGTGGCCCCAATTCATGACTTGGACAGCTCCACTTTTTTCTCCAAATCTTTTTGAAACAGTTGTGCCACCTTCGTAAAGTCAGTTTTGTTCCGATTCTACACGTTCTTAAAAGAAGGAACATTGTGCATATATATTGAAAGATAACAACAATAATGTTATATGGGAAGAAATCTCTTCCAAAAATCTCTATTCCAGATTACTCTTTTTTGTTTTTTCCTTCGTAAACTCCCAAGAAGACTGCAAAACAATAATGCTCACCCCAGGATTACTTGAGGACTCACCCAGAGATAAAACTACCTTCCTACCTAATGGACCCTAGACATATAAAGCCTGTCAGGAGAACATCATAAATTGTGGAGATGGGAAGGGAGGGTGCAAGGAGAGCTACGCAAACCCCTCGCACTTAGGAGAAAGAGTTATTTAACACATCAGGGAAGTGCATTTAATAAATGAAGTCAATGACTCGAACATGTCATATTCGATCTATACAGAGGTTGCTGAACTTTCTTTAAAAAGTCGTTTTTATGCTAGTTGCTTTTCTTATAAAATTTTCTACACCTCTAGTGTATGAAATGGATGTGTAGCAGCTGATTGAGAAATGGCTAAGGTCAAAGTTAATAAGGAAAGCAGAAGGTCTACAAGCAAGCTGTCTTTTTTTCCCCTTAGAGTTCAAGAGACTCCATATGATTTGGTCATGACATATTAATGTTTCTGACACGAGGCTTTTTTTTTTTTTAATCTGCCTTCAAATAACTGGTATTTGAGCAGTAATAAATGTAAAAGGTGTACCATTGCTGGAATTACAAAAATGAACTTTCCTCTTCTAATTTCATTCACGGGCCAGTCTTCTATCTTTAAAGGTAGAATGATAAAGTATCGAGTCTGGAGACAAGTAAAAATGATAATTAAAGACTTGGAGAGGTCAAATATTGACTTAAAATGTTAGGAACATAGAAGTTACAGGGTGTAGGAGCTGATGAGGAGCAAAGAAGAGGGTGGAAATGTAGAATCAAGTGCCCCTTTGGTGATGGGGGGAAATATTTAGCAAGTAAAATACCAAATGGCACGGCTATTGGAAAATGTTTTTGTATCCCCTCAGTTTTTCTGGATCCTGAACATTTTAAGTTGTGAGTGTTTCTGTGTTATTTTGTCTCACGAAAGATTATAACATTCCCATTAAATCAACAAATGGATTTACTTCCCCGTTAAGAATTTAATCGAAACTTGGAACACGTACAGTGAGGTTCATCAGATAAGCACGTGCCAAATTTAAGATTAATGTCTACTCCAAAACGGGTGCTATAACTTCTCTGAAAAACTACCCCCTTCATCTTCAGATGTGATAAAGTTTAGCTTTAGATGATACTCATGGACTTTGAAACAGAAACCACACTTGGCAGAAAACAAACAAAACAAAACAAAAACCTCAATATGGCAAAGGAAAACAAAAATCTCACTTGATTTTAGAAGATTTGAAAAAGCCACAATTATCTTAATGTATATATTCCTCATTGACGGGAAAAAAAAATTGAAATAGCAGTACTTGGAAACTTGTGTGTTTGCACACTTGTTTGCAAATTATTCTCTAAATGCCTTGAAATAATTGTCTCTTCTGCTTTATAATTACTTGACATATTTTTTTGTCAAGTCATGATTCTTTTTCTGGTATCTGACAATGTGCCGAACTAAACGTCAGTGCCTCTATAAGGAAGATTTGGAGTTCCTTTGGAGCAAATAGAAGCCTCAAATGACAGACATGCTTATTCCGAATGTCCCTCCTGCAGGTGTGACTTACCTCAGAACAAGGTCAGAGAACACAGCAGAAAGAGTACAGTTTGTTTGACTTGACATTCTGGGGCACTTCCCTTTGTTATCTCTGTATCATCTTCCTGCGGCAGAGAGCAAGGCAAGCCCTTGCCTTCAGGTATATCTGGCTGCCAGCCCTACATACCACAGAGAGCTGCTGCAGATTTCACTTTATGAAAAGTTTCCATTTGACTTTAATGCTGTTAAAGAATCGCAGGGGCATGATTTGAAATCTTCCCTCAGGGCAAATTCTGGCTGAAAAGTTTGCCCCATCCTCCGCCTGAAACAACTCTTATCTAGCCTTTTAGCTAAACTTTAGCAGCCACACACTGTAGCAGAGTGGCTGGTGTGGCACAGACTGGGTGGGAGGTGTACGCAAGGCCCAGTTTCCCTACGTCCATCGCTTCTAAGATAAGTCTATGGGGTGAAAGGACAGAAAGAGACAGGCACGGAAGTGTTTCTGCAGTCAGTCAATAAACCTTCACTTTTGGTCTATTAGAAGGCGAAATCAGTTCTAAACACTGAAAATACAGTCATGAAGTCGTACTGCCAATGTTTAAGGTGTTGAATAGAGAATAAACCGGAGCTAGGATACCCTCCTCAAAGGTCTCAGCGGTGCTGCCTGCTATTAGAATTGGCTCCCCTCTTGTGTTGCCATCACCCTGGGAACTAAGAGGACAGGCACTTCTCTCAGTGCAAAGCAATTTTCTCCCTCCCTGCCTCATTGCCTTGACCTCGCACAGTGTCACACACTGATAATTTAGGGGTCCATCTAAGGTAGCATTGGAGAATTGAAGGGTATAATCTCTATGTATTGTATGAATATCATAAGTTTATTCAGATTATCAATAAACTTAGCAGACTCTTCAGTCATTCTCCCCTATATATATTCCTTTAAATTTACAGAATTCTTCTAGTATGTAAAAGAATTTCTCTCAGACTGTTCTCAGTCTTAACAAGACCTGCCATCATAGAGAACTTCCTGCCCAGTCCTTTTGCACCTTCTTTAGATCTCCTTTCTTGACTTTTATATCATACCTACACTTGCCTATTATCCACTTCTCTGGCCCTTCTGCTGGAGGCTAATTCTAGTCCTCTCTCCAACCTACTGCCTTGACTTTTATGACCTATCTCTGCATTTACAAAGTAAGCCCAATAGATTTCCACATGTTTCCAAAAATGAGAATGACTGCTTTTGAAACTCAGCCACACTGCTTAGAGAAACTCCCTAAATACACCAATCACCCAATTTAGGGAAGTAAGACTTTTCTGATAAAGAAAGAGGGAAATGACCTATTTTAAACCAAAGTACTGAACATTTCTACTTATTTTCATTCCAAGGGTAAAAAAATGAAAAAATGAGTCATAAAGAAAGTGAACAATCTCCTTTGTAACCCTTCCCTTAGAGGAATGAACAATACTTGAGTAAGAATGGTCAATTTATTCATAAGAAGACAAAAGGGCATTTTTTTGTGTATGGCTCCTTTGTGGGGCACCTTTTGACAAGAGGAAATTTTCTGTAGATGTAAGGGACAATTTCTTTATACAAGTCTGCAAGAGTCCTTTCAATCCTTCTAGCGTTGTCCCCTATCGTTGTTCATCTTTCCTTCTAAATGAAACGGATGTTTATGTACACTTATTTTTCAAATAGAAACATGGAATGGCATGTAAGTCCCGTATCACCTGAGCTTTAAATGGAAAACAGTCCTTAAGCAAGGCTGGTCTGGTCCTAGGTCCTTGCATGTTACAGAATTCACCCTTTATAGGGTTTAAATGAAGAGATGTTAATGACAGAATTTTTACACTGTTGTAGGCAAGATTTCAGGAACAAAGAAGTGTTACTAAGTCACCTTACAACATCACCACCTCCTAGGCTGAAGGGACATGGAGAAGACATAATGTTACCAGAACCCAGTGAGAACCAGAATCATGGAGGAAGAACTACCGATGGGAGCTGTAGTTTTGCAGCACCACAGCAGCTGCCCAAGATGTGCTACTAAAGGAGAGGAGCAGGGAAGAAATACCCTGGCTTTTCTCCCTTCCAACATATCAATTTCTTGCCAGTGCATTTTATGGATCAAATACAATCAATCCACCAGTAAAAAGAGCTACTGCAGGAGTTAGCTTCCTACTGCACAGAGCAGGGAAGGGATAGGTGGAGAATGAATTTAGAGTGAGAAGTAGGGAATAATTAGCACCAAACTTACCCTTTAAATATTTAGGGAGTCAAGTGAATTCATCCTAAGGTCTATAAAGAACTTTCCAGAATTTAGAGAAAGCTCCTATATGAAAGACCAATGCTATAAACCAAATTGTGCTCCTCCCTCCTCATTTCATATATTAAAGTCTTAACACCTTGTGTGACTTTATCTGGAGATAGGTTCTTTAGGAGATTATTAACGTTAAATGAGGTCATAGGGATGGGGCCTTGATCTGAGAGTGTGACTTTTTGAGAAGGGGGTGAGAAAAAAGAAAGATTTCTCTTTCTTTTCTCCAAGTGAGGATGCAGTGAGAAGGCATCCATCTGCAAGAAAGGCAAAGAATCATCATCAGAAACTGAATCAGCCAGCACCTTAACCTTGGACTTTCCAGCCTCCAGAACAGTGAAAAAACAAATTTCTGTTGTTTAAGACACCCAGTTTATGGTATTATCTTTTTAAAACTTATATTTGTTCTTATATATTTTCATTCTAGGATATTTTCCTATTTCCTGAAATACACCCTTTAGAATATCCTTTAGTAAAAAATTGTTGCTAAAAACTCAGTGTAAGTCTGGTAATAGCTTCATATCAACTAGTTTCACTGAACATATAATTCTTTGATAGTCATTTTCTTCACTTTGAAGATAGTTTGCATCATTTTTTTTTTTTTTTGGCTCCCATTGTAGCTGCTATCATTCTTGTGTAGGTATTTTGTTGTGCTCCTTTGTTTTTGGTGAGCTGCTATTTCACTACTGTGTGTCCAGGTGTGTGGTTTGTTGTTGTTGTTGTCTGCATAGGTTTCAGTAAGTTTACCTGAATCTGTGTTCAAGTCTGTAATCAATATTGGAAAATTTGCCGCCATTATTTCTTTCTACCCTGACTTTTCTCTATTCTCCATATTCTTTTGTAAAATTCTTATTAGACATAAGCTAAACCTTCTAAGTATACTCTAAGTCCCTTAGCTTTCATTTCATGTTTTCCAAATTTTTACTCATGTTGTATTCTGAGTCATTTCTTCTACTCCATTTTCCATGTTAAATTCTCCCTTCAGCTGTGTCTGATATGCTGTTTAAACATTCCACTGATGGGTTTTTTCTTTTTTTTTTAAGTTTATCGGGGTAACAATGGTTAATACAATTATATAATTTTCAGATGAACACTATAATTTGACATCTGCATATTCTATTGTGTGATTACCATCCAGAGTCCAGTTTCCTTCAGCTACCCTATATTTGATCCTCTTTACCCACTTCACCCTCCCCCCAACTCCCTTATATTTGACCTCCTTTACCCCATCTACCTCTGTAACCACTAGTCCATTGTCTATGTCCCTGAGTCTCTGTTTATTATGTTCATTTGGTGCTTTTAGGTTTATATCCCGCATTTAAGTGATATCATATTATTTTCAACTTTTTCTGTCTGGCTTATTTCACTTAGCATGATTATCTCGAGGTTCACCCATGTTGTCGCAAATGGCAGTATTTCATCTCTTCTTATGGCTGAGTAATATTCTATTGTATATATGTACCACAGCTTCTTTAGCCAATCACCTATCGTAGGACACTTTGCTTACATGTCCTGGCCACTGTGAATAATGGTGTTATGAACGTCAATTTGCAAATATCTTTTTGGATATAGATTTTCAAGTCTTTGGGGTAAATACCCAGTAGAGGGATTGCTGTATCATTCTTAATCTTTTGAGGAAACTCCATACTGTTTTCCATAGTGGCTGTACCAATATGCAGTCCCACCAGCAGTGTATGAGAGTTCCTTTTTCTTCGTATTCTCTACAACATTTGTTATTACTGTTCTGCTGATTAGAGCTATTCTAACAGATGTGAGATGGTATCTCATTGCAGTTTTGATTTGCATTTCCCTAATAGCTAGCGAAGTTGAGCATCTTTTCATATATTTGTTGGCTATTTGTATGTCCTCTAGGGAGAAGTGTGGGTTCAGGTCCTCTGCCCATTTTTTGATTGGATCATTTGTTTTTTTGTTGTTATTGAGTCGTATGAATTCTTTGTATATTTTGGACATTGGGCCCTTATCGAAGGTGTTGCTTGCAAATATATTTTCCCATTCAGATGACTGTCTCTTTACCTTATTGATAGTTTCTTTTGCTGGTCAGAAGCTTTTTAGTTTGATGTAGTTCCATTCATTTATTTTAGTTTTTACTTCCCTTATCTTTGAGGTCAAATTCATAAAATCCTCTTTAAGTCCAAGGTCCTTGAGTTTTGTTCCTACGTTTTCTTCTATGCATTTTATTGTTTCACATCCTTAATCCATTTTGAGTTAATTTTGGTGTGTGATGATAGACAACAGTCTAGTTTCATTCTTTTGCAGGTGGCCTTCCAGTTTTCCCAGTACCGTTTATTGAGGAGGCTTTCCTTTTTCCACCATATGTTATTGGCTTTTTTTTTTTTTTTCCAAAAATTATTTGCACGTATAAATATAGGTTTACTTCTGGACTCTCGAATCTGTTCCACTGGTCAATGTGTCTTTTTTGCTGCCAATACTATGCCATATCGATTACTGTTGGTTTTGTAATATAATTTGAAGTCCTGCAGAGTGATTCCTCCAGGCTCATTCTTTTTTCTCAGGATGGTTTTGCAATTCAGGGTACTTTGTGCTTCCATACAAATCTGATTTTTTGTTCTATTTCTTTAAAAAATGCCGATGAGATTTTGATGGGGATTGCATTAAATCTGTATAATGCTTTAGGTAATGTGGCCATTTTAACTATGTTGGTTCTTCCAATCCAAGAACATGGAATATCTTTCCATTTTTTTGTATCTTATTCAATTTCTTTTAATAGGGTCTTATAGTTTTTATTATATAGGTCTTTCACATATTTCATTAAATTTATTCCTAGGTATTTTATTCTTCTTGGTGCAATTACAACAGAAATTTTTTTCCACTTCTTTTTCTGATGCTTTATTATTAGAATATAGGAATGCTATGGATTTTTGAATGTTGATTTTGTATCCAGGGATTTTATTGTATTTGCTTAATATTTCTAGTAGAGTTTTTGTGGAGTCTTTAGAATTTTCTGTGTAGAGAATCATGTTATCTGCAAATAGTGACAGTTTGATTTCTTTGTTTCCTATTCGGATGCCTTTTATACCTTTCTCTTGCCTGATTGCACTTGCTAAGACCGCCAATCTTATATTGAATAACAGTTGCGATAGTGAATAGCCTTGCCTTGTGCTTGATCTTAGAGGGAAGGTTTTTAATTTTTCACCATTAAGTATAATTTTGGCTGAGGGTTTGTCATAGTTGGCCTTTATTATGTTAAGGTACTATCCAATTGGTACTATACCAATTTTCTTAAGTGTTTTGATCTTAAATGAATGCTGCATCTTGTCGAAGGCTTTTTCTGTATCTTTTGATATGATCATATGATTTTTACTTTTTAATTTGCCTATGTGGTTATCACATTAATTGACTTGCATATGTTGAGCCATCTCTGTGCCCCTGGGATGAAGCCCAATTAATTATGGTATATAATCTTTTTAATATGTTTCTGTATTTGTTTCCCTAGTATTTTATTTAGGATTTTTGCATCTGTATTCATGAGAGATACTGGTCTGTAGTTTTATTTTTTGTGTCATTTTTACCAGGTTTTGGTATCAGAGTAATATTGGCCTCTTAGAATGAGTTGAGAAGTATTGCCTTGTCTTCAATTTTTTGGAAGAGTTTGAGGAGAATGGGTATTAAATTTCATTGAATGCTTGGTAGAATTCACTAGCGAAGCCATCTGCTCCTGGACTTTAACTTTTTGGTAGGTTTTTGATGATTGTTTCGATTTCCATACTGCTGATCGGTCTATTTAGATTTTCCAGATCTTCTTGATTCAGTCTAGGAAGATTGTATTTTCCTAAGTACTGGTCCATTTCTTTGACGTTATTATATTTGTTATCATATACTTTCTCATAGTATTTTTGCATGAACCTTTGTGTTTCTGCAATGTCAGTCATAATTTCCCCTCTTTTATCTCTGATTTTGTTTATTTGCGTCCTTTCTTTTTTTTTTTACTGAGTCTAGCCAGGGGTTTGTCAATTTTATTTACCTTCTCAAAGATCCAGCTCTTTGTTGTATTTATTTTTTCTATTTTTTTTGTTTTGTTTTGTCAATTTCATTTATTTCTGCTCTAATTTTGATGATTTTTTTTTCCTTCTGCTAAATTTAGGACCCATTTGTTCTTCCTTTTCTAGTATTTTAGATGAAGTGTTAGGTCGTTTGTTTGGGCTTGTTCTTGTTTTTGGAGATAGGCCTGTAGTGATATGAACTTTCTTTTTATGACCACTTTTGCTGTGTTCCAAAAGTTTTGATATGTCGAACTATCATTATCATTCGTTTCTATGTATCTCTTGATCTCTCTTTTTACTCTCTTTTTATTTCTTCTCTGACCCAGTTCTTCAGTAGCATGTTGTTTAATCCCCATGTGTATGTGGTTCTTCCTGATTTCTTTTTGCAGTTGATCTCTAGTTTCAAAGCATTATGATCAGAGAATATGGTCGGTATGATTTCAAACCTCTTATATTTGTTAAGGCTATTTCTGTATCCCAGTATGTGGTCGATTCTTGAGAATGTTCCATGTGCACTAGAGAAGAATATGTAAGCAGCTGTTTTGGGATGGAAGGTTCTGTATATGTCAATTATGCCCAGTTGACCTAATGTATCATTTAAGGATGTTATTTCCTTATTGATTTTCTGTTTGGATGATCTGTACCTATCAGACAGTGGGGTATTTAGATCCCCCACTATGATCGTGTTTTGGTCTGTTTCTCCCTTTAGTTCTGTTAGTAATTGCTTTATATAATTCAGAGCTTCCTGATTGGGAGCATAGATATTAATAAGTGTTACGTCTTCTTGGTACATCATTCCTTTTATCATTATGAAGTGTTCCTTGGAATCTTTCTTTACCTTTTTTATTTTTAAGTCTGTTTCATCTGATATTAGTACTGCTACCCCTGCTTTTCTCTGAATGCCATTTCCTTGAAATATCATTTTCCACACTTTCACCTTGAGTCTATATTTGTCTTTGGAGCTGAGATGTGTCTTCTAGAGGCAGCATATAGTTGGGTTTTGTTTTTCAAACATTCTGAAACTCTGTACCTTTTCATTGGTGAGTTCAGTCCATTATGTTTAGGGCGATTATGGAAATATGAGGTCTTCTTACAGCTATGTTATCTTTTGCTTTCTGGTTGCTCAGTGTTTACATTGCTTCCTTGTCCTGTGTCTCTGTTTTCTTTATTTTGGTTGGGTTTTGTGGGTTTTGCCTCTGGTTCTTCTTATTTTATGTATATACTTCAGTTCTGAATCTTTGGTATGTGGTTACCATTATGAATATGTAAAGAACAGTATATACACACACACACACATACACAAACACACTCACACACACATACACACACGCACACATGTGTGCACAATCGCCTGTTTTCTTCTGCACGTGCCTTATCTCCTTTCCCCTTTTGCAAATTTGGATCTTTGAATCCTCCCCTTTTCAGTCGATGTTAAATCAATTTGTTTCTATGTATGCTGAACATTCATTACTTCTTTCTATAACAATTCTCTTCTTATTACTTAAGCTTATAATGCCCTCTTCTTAGCAAGGATTCCACTCCTCTGCTGCTATTTGCCTGATAGTCACTTTACTTCTAATTGTGTATTTTTTTTTTTTTTGGTCATTTTGTTTTAGGTGAGCTGACCCCTTTTAATATTTGATATAGTGCAGGCTTTGTAGTAGACAATTCCCTCAATTTTTGTATATCTGGAAAGGTCTTAATTTCTCTTTCATATCTAAAGGAGAGCTTAGCTGGATACATTATTCTAGGCTAGTAGTTCCTTTCACTTAATAGTTTAAATATTTGATTTCATTTCTTTCTGGCTTCTAAGGTTTGTGCTGAGAAGTCCAAGGATAATCTAATGGGTTTTCCTTTTTAAGTTACTGTCTTCTTTTCCTTGGCTGCTCTGAGAATTCTGTCTTTGTCATTGATTTTTTGATAACTTTAATACAATGTGTCTTGGTGAAGGTCTTTTTGGGTTGAGATAATTGGGTGTTCTATTGACTTCTTGAAGTCCAAGCTCCAGCTCGTTCCTGAGATTTGGGGAATTCTCATCCACTATTTGTCTGAAAATACTTTCTAGTCTCTACTCCTTTTCCTTGCCTTCGGTAATGCCTATTGTTCTTATGTTTCCTCTCCTGATGGTATTTCTTGAATTTCTCTTTCATTATTTTTCATTCTTTGGTTTCTCTCTTCTTCCTTCTGATTTATTTCTAGATTTCTGTCTTTGATATCACTGATCCTTTCCTCCATTTGGTCAACTCTATTTCCCAAGCTTGCTATTTTTATTTTTCAACACTTGCAGTGTGTTTTTTTTTTTTTTATCACCAGATGATCTATATTCTGTTCTTTTGAGAGTTTCAATCTTGTTGCTCTGCTCATCTAGTTATTTTTTCAATTCCTAAAATTATTGATATGACTCGTTTCAAAACTCACTGAATTTTTCAGAAGTATCTTCCTGAATTCTCTGTTTTTAAGTCGCATATTTCTATGTCTATGTCTGCAAGCTTATTTTCTGGAGATTTTTCTGTTTCTTTCTGAGATGCCTTGTCACGTTGGTTGTTAATAGTGTTTAATGGACTATTTCTGCACCTGGGCATTAATGGAAGTGTATTCTGTTGTTTTTCCAGAAAGAAGATTTATTATATAAGAGTCTCTTTTTTGCCTGCTGCAAAGAAGGTGCTTTTCTTTTGGTTTCCAGTAGGTACTGTGTAAGCCTCTTGGATCCTTGCTTTATATAAAGCCTAAATGTCTTTTTTATATGTTTGTAGATATTTAATCACACTTGCTATTCTCAGTTTCAGTCCCTGTCTGTGTTAGCAACAGTTTTTGTAGCATTTGCTCAAATTTCCCTGGGGCTCCGCGGTGTTCACTCTTGGAGGTTATGGAGGGAGGAACCCTCTGGGTTGGGAGTTGGGGGCTGCGGCTCAGCCTTGGTTTTGCACCTGGTACTGGTAAAAATCAACTGTTGTGTCTCTGTGGTCCTGTCTCACCTCTCTTCTTTCTGCCCTGACAACTGGTCTCTGCTTCTGGCTGTTAAAAGTTCCAACATCTCCAGTCAGGCGGATCGTGGAACTCACTGCACCTTCACCCCTCCCCCTCCTCCTTCAAAGAGCATTGGAGGCTGCAAGAGGCAGCTTCTCTATTTCTCCCAGTCCACCACCTGACACCCAGGGTTTTGACTTTTGGTAACTCTTATGTGCCAATCCCATGCTCAGACGTGCTGCTGTGCATTTGGCTGTTTTTGTTAAGTTTTAGTTGTTCAACTTATTGTTACAAGGGGAAAGATCTGAGGACGTCTCTCACTCCACTGTGTTTCCTATACTCTCTCCACTGGTTTTTTGTTTCTATTATTTTTCATTTGTAGAAGTTCTTTCTCAAAAATCAAATCTACTTGATCAATTTTATAGACTCTTATTCTTTATTGACATATTTGATGTCTTCCTTTTATTACGTTGAAACATATTCAACATTGCTAATTTTTATATTCTAAATTCAATATTTCCAATATCTGAAATAATGTATCTTATTCTACTCTTTATTGTTTATGCTATTTCTTTGTAATTTTCAAATTTTTTTTTCAGTTATAGTTGGAAAACAATATTATATCAGTTTCAGGTGTACGACACAGTGATTAGACATTTATATAACTTACAAAGTGATCACCTGGACAAATCTAGTATACATCTGACACTATATATAGTTACTACAATACTACTGGCTGTATTTCCTATTCTGTACTTTACATCTCCATGACTATTTTGTAACTACCAAATTATGCCTCTTTATCTTCTACCTTCATCTATCCCCCAGCTCCACCCTCCAGCAAATATCAAAATGTTCTTTGTATCTATGAGTTGTTTCCATTTCATTTGTACATTTATCCTGTTCTCTAGATTCACATGTAGGTAAAATCATATGACATTCGTCTTTCTCTGTTTGACTTACTCCACTTAGCACAATACCCTCCAGATCCATTCATGTTGTTTCAGTTGGCAAAATTTCATTCTCTTTTATGGATGAATAATATCCCAGTGTATTAATGTACCACTCTTTATCCATTCATCCATTGATGGGCACCCAGGTTGCCTCCATATCTTGACTATTGAAAATAATGCTGCAACAAGCATATGGATTCACATGACCCTTAGATGTAGTATTTGGGTTTGTTCAGATAAATACCCAGAAGTTAGATTACTGGATCCTTCTTTGTCTTTTGTCATAGCCTTTGTTTTAAAGTCTATTTTGTCTGGTATAAGTATTGATATCTCAGCTTTTTGTCATTGTTTCTATTTTCATAAAATGTCTTTTCCATCCCTTTACTTTCAATGTGTGAGTGTCTTTCAATCTAAAGTATCTTGTAGGCAGCATATGTAAGGGTCTTGATTTTTATTCATGCAGCCTATCTTTTGATTGAAGCATTTAGTCCATTTACATTCAAAGTAATTATTCATAGGTACGCAATTATTGTCATTTTATTATTCATATTTTTAATCTTCTTCTTCTTAAAGAAGTTCCTCTAACATTCTTTTTGTAATACTGGTTTGATGTTGTTAAACTCCTTTATCTTTTTCTTGTCTGGGAAGCTCTTCACCTGGCCTTTGATTTTTAAATAATAGCTTTGCTGGGTAGTTTAGTCTTGGTCATAAGTGCTTGCTTTTTATCAGTTTAAATATTTTGTGCCAATTTCTTCTGGCTTGCAAATTTCCTGTTGAGAAATCAGCTGGAAGCTCCCTTGTAGGTAACTGCTTTTCTTTTGCTACTTTTAAGATTTTCTCTTTATCTTTAACATTTAGCACTTTAATTATAATGTGTCTTGGTGTGGGCTTCTTTGTAATCATCCTGTTTGGGACTCTGTGTTTACTGGGCTTGTATGTCTACTTCTTTTGACAGGTTAGGAAATGTTTTGTCATTATTTTTTCAAATAGGTTTTCAATTCCTTGTTCTTTCTCTTCTCTTTCTGATACCTCTATGATGTGAATGTTGGTATGCTTGATGTTCCAGAGGCTCCTTAAAGTAGCCTCAATTTTTGGATTCTTTTTTAGATTCTTAGATTCTTATCGCTGTTCCGATTGAGTGTTTTCAAATTGTCTTTCAAATTGCTGATTCGAGTCTTTGCTTTATTTAATTTACTGTTGATCCCCCCTAATGCATTCTTTATTTCAGTTTTTGTATTCTTATTTTCTGACTGGTTCTTTTTTACTTTATTTTGCTTCCATTTTTATGATTTATATCTTTTTGTTGAAGTTCTTACTGAGTTATTGAGCATCTTTATAACTCGTGTTTCGAACTCTGCATCTGGTAGATTATCTCTATTTTGTTTAATTCTTTTTCTAGAGCTTTGCTCTGTTCTTTCATTTGGGACTTTTTTTTTTTGGTCTCCTCATTTTGGCTTCCTCTTTGACTTCGTTTCTATATACTAGGTAATTCTGCTATGTCTCCTGGTCTTGGCATAGCGACCTTATGTAGTACATGTTCCACAATCTTCTTGGTCACGTAAGCTGGGTACTCCAGGTATGTCTCTTGTGTTAGTTGTGTGTGCTTGCCTGTTGCAGTTGAGACTTGGTTGCTATCGAACATCAATGGGAGGAATTGACCTTCAGGCTCAATGATTTGGTTGTGAGGACTGGCTGTGACTACAGCAACAGAGCTATTGTGCACAGGCTAATTCTGTGGAGCAGAATTCACTTTAGCAGAGCTCAAGTGCCTGCCCAGTCTACCCTGTGGGTGTGTCGTGTGTGGAGGTGGTTGGCCTGATGCTACCATATATCGTCCATCCCAGAACGATATATTCGTTCTGGGATGCTTGGGAAGGGCTCTGTTGCAGACAAAGGTCAGCATTGCCCATGTCCTGCCTGAGGTCACTTGGGATTAGCTACAAAGTGATATGCAGATGGTTTTATTTTGCTTGGCTTAAAGGTTTCTGAGAGAGGCTAAGCTGAGAACCAAGGCTAGCTGCCACTTGGGGCTGATTAGCAAGAGAATGGGGCATACCGAGGCCAGATGCTCCTTTTGGGGGGTTTGTCAACCTTTGAGAAACTTTAGAAAAGTCTGCGGCATAACCCGAGACAGGCTGTTTATATGGAAAAACCACTGGAAGCAACTTGGATGGGCCAACAAGTCAGGTGAGGCAAGGTCTCAGGGAACCATCGGGAAAGGGCCCATGGTATTAGCCAGGTTAATGGAGACTCAAATATGGTTGCCACCTGTATCTTCATGCTGGGTAGAGGCAGGGCTCAACAAGGGAATAATGTCTTCTGACAGCCTTTCTGTCTGAGAGAAGGTTGCCTTCCAGCCCTCATCCTGAAGGTAGACAATTCAGTTCTTCCCTATATGTCCCTGGCATCCTCCAAGCTGCTGCTTCAGTATTGGAGCTCAGAGAAAGTGAGTCTATTAGCAGGCCAGTGTATGAACCCTTAAGGGGAATGCCTGGGACTCCTGCAACTCTTCATCTCACTCAACCACAAACTGCACTGGTTTTCACAGCCTTAAGTTATGGGGACTGCTCTTCCCAGCATTAGAATCCTGGGCTAAGGAGTCTGGTATGTGGCTGGGACCCCTCGCTTCTCAGGGGAACTTCCACAGCTGAGGTATCCATCCTGATTTTTAACTGCAACAAGTTCATTCTGAATCTTCCTATTCTCCTACAAGTTTTCGCGTGACTTCTCTATATCCTTATTTATAGGACTTCAGTTCAGCTAGACTTCAGGCAATTCTCAATGATGGTTGTTCTGTAGTTTAGTTGTAATTTTAATGTGGTTATACAAGGCTGCGATCACAGCGTTTGCGTACTCCGCCGTTCTGATTGGAATCTTTTGGTCTTGGTGCTTTTTTTTCCTGCTGCATTTTAATATTTTTGTTGTGAGTTCAGGCCTGATGATTTTTTTTTCTGTGAGACTATTCTGAATCCTAGATTGAGAGTGCATTCCTCTAGAAAAATATTTGCATTTCTTTATGCCATCCTTAAGCTGGCACTACTAATAAGGGGGGAATGTAAGTTCAGAGCACAAGTCCATATTGGACTTAAGAGTGTGCTTATAAGTTTCCAGGGGAGGTAATTTTTTTTGAGGTATAATCCATATACAAAATTTACTATTTTAAAGTGTACATTCAGTGACATTGAATACATTCACAATGTTGTGCAACCATCACCTCTATCTAGTTCCAATTATTTAATCACCCTGAAAGGAAACTTCATATCCACTAGCAGTCACTCCCCATTATCCTCTCTTTCCATCTGTGAAAAACACTAATTTGCTTTCTGTTTATATAGATTTACCTACTCTGATTATGGTGTATAAATAAAATCATGTAATATATAATGTTTGGTGTCTGGCTTCTTTCATTTAGCATAATATTGTTTAGATTATCCATGTCGTAGCATGTATCAATACTTCATGCCTTTTTTTATGACTGAATTCTATTGTATGTATGTATCATAATTTTTTGGTATTTCCACCTAAGAGTGGAATTATGGGTTATACAGTAAATCTATGTTTTCTTTTGTTGAGGAATCATAAAACTTTTCTACAGTGGCTGTACCATTATTTACTTCCCCCAGCAAAATATGAGTGTTCCAATTTATCTATATCCAAGTCAACATTTATTTTCCTTTTCTGTTTTGTTTATAATCAATCTAGGTGATGTAAAGTAGTATCTCATTAAGGTTTTGATTTGCAATTTCCTAATGACTAATGATGTTGAGCATTTTTTTTATCCTTGTTGCAAATATCATATCTCATTCTATAGTTTATATTTTTATTTTTGTCAAAATGTGCTCTGATGCACATGTTTCTAACTTCGATGGAGTCCAATTTATCTATTTTTGTTGTTTTGTTGTTGTTTGTTGGAGTCATCTAAGAATTCATTACTAAATCTAAGATCGTGAAGATTTACCCACACATTTTCATTTAAGAGCATTGTAGTTTTTATGCTTATAGGTCATTGATCCACTGTGAATTAGTTTTGTATATGGTGTGAAGAGGTCTAACTTCATTATTTTGTATGTGGATATCTGGTTGTCTCAACACCATTTGTTGCAGAGACTAGTTTTTCCCCATTGAATGGTCCTGGCAACCTTGTTGAAAATGAATTGTTCACCAATGTATGGGTTTATTTCTGATTGAATTCTATCCATTGGATTATATGTCTATCCTTGTGCCAGCACCACAGTTTTTCCAATAGTGGTTTTGGAGTAAGTATTAAAATCAAGTGTACATTTTTCAACTTTATTCTTCTTTTTCCATATTGTTTTGGTTATTCAAATCCCTTTGCAATTCCATTTGCATTTAAAAATCAGCCTTTTCTTTCCTGCAAAAAAAAAAATGTCAAATTTAAATTGGGATTGTAACAGGGATTGCATTGTATCTGTAGATCATTCGGGGTAGTTGCCATCTTAACAATATTAAGTCTTATAATCTCTGAACAGTAAATATCTTTCCATTTATTTACATTTTCTTTAATTTCTTTCAGCAATATTTTGTAGTTTTTAGTATACAAGTCTAGTACTTTTTTGTTAATGTATTCCTAAGTATTTTGTTCTTTATAATGTTATTGTAAATTTTTTTTTAATTTTACTATCAGACGGTTCATCATTTTTGTATGTCCATCTTGTGTTGTGCAACTTTGCTAAAGTTGATTATTAAATTAGATTTGTTTTTATTTTATTTGTTTCCCTTCACCAAGACAAAGTACAAGGTCAATTCTCCTGGTTGACAGTTTTACAATAGAGTTTTTTGTTTTGTTTTGTTTCTAGATTATCATTTCATTGAGGATTTTTTTTTTTTTTGAGTTTTAGCTTTATGTAAAGTTCTAACTCAATTTTTTATCTTTGGGAGCCCTAGGTTTTGTCTCTTACAATCACATTTAGCCTACTATATAAAGGCTTCTATTCAGATGGTTCTGGAAATCACGTGTAGGTCAACCGGTGCTCTTTGTTCTGGATTCACACTTTGACTTAGTTCGAATTTTCTTACCAGTTCAGCAATTTGAGTGAGTGTGTGTGTATATATATTTTCTTTAGAATTTTAAATGTTTCTCAATAGATACATTTCAAAGAATATTTTCTCTACTGTATTACTAGAAATAGAAGTCCCTCTTAGAGGATTTTTGTGGGAAATAAAAGGGATTATGTTCACAAAAAGCATAAGATGAGATCTCTCACACAGTTTCTACTCTAGATATTATTATAAACTGAATATTTGTATCCTCCCCAAATTCATCTGTTGAAATTCTACCCCCCAATGTGATAGTATTTCGAGGTAGGGCCTGCCATGTAAGCACACATATCAAAGACAGCTGTCTATAAATTACGAAGCTAGTCCTCATCAGATACCAAATATGTCAGTAACTTGATTTTGGACTTTCCAGTCTCCAGAACTATGAGAAGTAAGTTTATTTATTAAGCCATCCATCCAGTCTAAGGTATTTTTATTATAGCAGCCTGAGTTGACTAGAATGGGCATCATTTGCTGCTGCTGCTGCTGCTGCTGCTGCTGCTGCTGCTGCTGCTGCTGCTGCTGCATGTGTGTGTGTGTGTGTGTGTGTGTGTGTGTGTGTGTGTGTGCATAAGAGATTCAAAATGAGGTATCATTGGTGACTTTAGCTTTGAAATATAATGACCTACTTGAAACTACTATTGTGGAAAATTCAACATAAAGCTAATTTTTGCTTAAGATGTATGATTTTACTTGAAGTGGTTTTTCAAAGCTCACTGAAACATTGTTCCCTGTGGGTCTCCACCATAAAAAGTTTCACTGACATGATGACAATAACAGTAATAAGAACATTGGATTATTTTTGGTATAACTTGTAGAAGTGAACAGTCTCGTTTACCACTTTTCAATTTATATATTTTACTTTTATTAATTAGTGTTGAAGCAAGACCAGCCAGAAGTAACCTGAAACTTTGTTCAAATGTTTTTGCTCTGCTGGATTCCTATACGTGAAAGCATGGGAACACTTTAAAGAAGAGAAGAATTAAGTTCCAAGGAAATGCTCACAGAGTATCTACAAAAGGCAAACTAAGCCCATAAACCAACACAATGAAAGCCCCAAAGAGAGGTAATTTCATCATGAAAATGACTAACATAGGACTTAAAGTGAATTGAACCTCCATTCTGCAAAGTAAATGTCTTGTTAGAGCAAACTGCAGATGCCAGTTACTTATTGATCCAACCCGGACATTGATTATTTTATGTCTGTTCAACCCCCTGATTTCTACCTTTTGAAACTTTGAGAATGATTTTTCTATAGTTAAAATGCTTTTCATTCAGAATAGCTAGTTCTTCATAATATTTATCTACAGGCTTTAGATATAATAATTTTTTTAACGTCTCAAGAGATATTTATCAAACACATTATTTAGATCTTAATGCTATAAAAGTAATTTTTGTTTTATGTGTGATAAGATGCTTATATACAAAATCACACCATTTTTACCACTTTTAAGCATAAACTTGTTCTGTCTAGTTACTACTTTTTTGTCCCATTAGTAGCAAATTTCATTGTGTGCCTTTGGGTGTGAAACATTTTGGGCTTTCTTTTGCTTTCAAAGTTCTTGCTATTACTAAAGTTTTGGTCAGGCTTACTGTTCATGAATGCAATAGTCATATTATTATAAGAAGCTAATTGTATTGCTTGTGCTAATGAATTATTCATGGTATAATCACGTAAATTCACTCCACGCTGATGCTTTATTTTGCATGCTGACTTGAACATGGTGCATTTTTCACATTTTCATTTAGAATGATCTTGGATAATGACCTGTTTGTAGATATAGGGGTTTACATTGACCTCAATATTCCTCTCTTCTCTAAACATTGTCTCATAATGCATATACTTCACCAGAGTGGTATAGGTCATTCAGAGTCAGGGCCTTGCTAATATTTTAAGCCTTCCAATTATTGCTTATTAACAGTATTTCAAAGAGAATTTTCTCAACATAAAGCATAGTGTTACCCAGGACTTTTCAAATAGCAGACATTCTTTCTTTTGTCTTCTAACTCACATTTCATAAACTCATCATTCTTTCTAGTCTTCCTCAATTCCTGGACTTTTCATTTAATTACTCTTCTCTAACTTGTACTCGTCCATTCATGCCAACAAATTACTTACAGATAATACTGAAGAATTACATATGGAGTAATAACTCACTATAGAACAGTTGCTGTCTATCCTGGTGCATATCCTTCCTCTACACCAAAGCTGCTGTGGTTTATTACTCACTACCCATGTTAAAACATTTCTGCTTTGCTTTTAAGTCCTCCCTAAAGCATTCACTCTTCCTAATGATCTTATCTCATCATTCATTCTAGTTGAACCAATCTGCTTATTCGACCAGAAGCATAGCAAGCTATACCACTATCTGTACCTTCATGTAGCCCACCTGTATTTTATCATACATTTTTAAATATTTACACTCTAGTTTTTCTTTTTACTCTTGTTCACCCTCATTACATTTGTTTTAAGTTTACCATCCTAACGAGATGATAATTTTTTTGACTCTGAATCACACCATAAATTCTTGCGACTCAGTAGAATCTAACAAAGCATAAGTGCTAATAACCATTTATTTTATTTGACTCATTATTAATGCCTGTCATGGCAGGTGTTGACATGAACATAATACTTTTAAAGAGGACCCAAATGACCAAGCTATATTTTAGATTGTGGGTAAAACTCTAAGCAAACATATTTATCATAAAATGAAACAGTGAACTTTATTTATGAGCACTGAGTTGAAAAATTATTTGACCTTTCTTTCCTGAATTTGAAATATCTAACATCAGCCTTTTGGATGTGAGGATGATTTAACTATACACCCTGCTATCCAGTTAATTGTTGAGGTGGATTTAATTCATCTGGCTGGCTGGCCAGGTATCCTTTTCACTTCTGGATGCTGAAGTTGTAGAATATTAACCAGAGAATGAGCATCTCATTTGGAGGAAAAGGACCATTCTACAGAATAAAGTTGCACCTTCTCGCTATCATATTTTAGAAGACAACCATTGGTATTTCTACACACAAAAAAAAATAGTATTTATGCATAGCTTTTACATAGATTTGCAAGGTGGTATTTTAATCCTTGGATTTCAAGGTCTTAAATTAATAAAAAGAATATTTAAAAACAGTAAAGATTTCATGAAGGTATGCAAGAGCTACACTACAAATTACATCAAGGAGAGCTAGAGACCATGTCTATCTTATTTCTACTGAGTTCCCAGATCCAGCACAGTGTCTAGCACCTAGTAGATGCTTAATAATTGTTTCTTGTAGACATTGATAACTAAACATGTGGGAATTTAAATTTAAGTATAATCCAACATTATGAACTCCACCCACCAGTGTGTACAGAGATGTCCTCATTGGCATTAATGTTAAATTTATTTTCCTAAACCATTCTTCTGTTTAGCTATAAGAAGTCAAGTGTTTTGTAGAGTTTCCCTTCTCAGGTATTTCTGACATCTTCAAGGCATTTGTTAATATTCAGTGACTGCCATGACTAGAAAGCCAGGACTTTCCAGTCTCTGACACTTGGATCCATGGAAAAAATGCTTTAAAATTAAAATGCTATTTCCATGACCATTGCTGTCGTGGCCACCAAGAAAATCTCCCATGCAATATGTCAATGAAATTGGATTAGTGCCACTCTCACTGGAGATGGCAGGTCATTGGGTAGTAAAAGGATGTCAATTCTATTTTAAGCTTAACTAGGGCTCCTAGGCAATTTTGCTTGAGCTCCAAGGGTTAGGACACTCAACACTCCAGCACTCTCATTCACTTCCATATAGCTAGAGAGCTAGCATCCCAAAGATCTAGGCTCTAATATCAAGACCACTTCTAGACTGAGATGCTGTTTTTCATCACCATCATTCCCACTGGCACTACAAGAACAATCTTGCATTTCCAATGTCAGTGAAATCAGAACTAGAACTGCCTAAAATGCAAGATATAAGATATTTATTCTATCTGAAAAACTTGCCATATTTACAATGTTATTCAAACCTAGAACCCTCCTGGATACTCAGCAAAGTGAGGGTTAAAGCATTCCTTTTCTGGTACACTCAGCCACGAGTTATAGAATAAGATTGCTTGAGTTCCAAAGTTTTGTTTTAATAGATAATTCAATTAGTATGTGAATTATGGTTGTTTGATCCATTTCCTGTAATCAGCTGTCAAACTACACCTACATTCATTACCCACCTCAATCTCCAGGTCCTATTGCTGGCTCCAGCACAATGGATTATGTCACACCTCTTCTCTTTCCTTTTTTTTCTGAGATCACTCTTTTCCACCTTCAACCCATTAGAAATGGCTGCACCCATTCATTCGAGTCTTTCTTTTCTTATCCCAGTTGCTTTGCAAAGAATGGTCACAGGTGCAAGTAAAAAAGTGCCTAATATAGAATGCCAAGGTTCCACTACTTTAAAAATAAGTATGAAAAGAAAACACACAAGACACTTCATAGAATACAGGTTCATGGCTCGCGACTACACATAGAGAAAAAATTGCTGGTGAGAACTTTAGTGATAGATGCTGCTATTCAAGATAAACATATCCCAGGTGGTCCCTGTATTGCCAAGAATAGGTGGATGCTGGAAGAGCCAAGAAGGCTGTAGATCTACTCATTTTATCTTTAGGTAAAATCTTATATGAAACTTTTGTAGAGTTGATTTGTGTGTGTGTGTGTGTGACAAGAGACCATAGTACTTTTCTTTAATCCAGATAAAAAAAATTATAGATACATATTTTTCAGAGTAAAGGTGAAAGTTTGCAAAACATCTGTGTCCTGGATGGAAGATCTCTGTCTTATTAGCTGTCAGGTAATTTAATAGATTAGAAGCAAAAGAGAAAATCATCCTCTACATATGGCTTTGGGCATTTGGCAGGAAGTAAAAGGAACATTATAAAAATAAGGACTACAAAATAACTTTAGATGTCTTATGTAGAAGTAAGGGAAAGACTTGAATGAAGCAGTCCAGGATTATCACTAGAAGTAGGCATCAGCTGCTGATGCTTACGCCCCCTAATTGTTAAATATTTTAGTGACTAACAGCAATTAGATCTCCAAAATAATTGAATTACATTTATTTGGTACCCACTGTGTAAGACCAGATATTTTCACTTATGTTGCCTCATTTAACCTTCATGAATCCTCAGGTGATACTCCTTTCTTCAGCTGCTAGAGTTGGAGCACAAAGTACTTATGTGAATTCTCTATAATCACAGTAAATAAGGGTCCAAGGTAAATATTATAATCCAGGGCATACTTTAGAACCTATGATTTTTTGGTTTTAATATGAAATTAACTCAGAATTTTAAACATTTAATAAAAAGACACTCCTAAATCTTCCAATTCTAAAAAAGCATTTCAAAAAGCATCATCATTATCATTGTTTTTATTAGGAAGAAAAAGTAGATCGATTATCTTGATGTACATGGCTTAATGCTAGCAGTAGCTTTAAAAGAATTAATAGATTTCTTCCCTCAACTACAGTTTTAGAATCACTAAACAAGGCATTTTTTTTAAGTTTATTTTTTAGGTATTTCCTCCCTGATTTTGAAATTCAACATTTATTGGAAACTTCCAAAACTTTCTATTTAAATTCTCATGATTTAGATTATGAGCTTAAAATGGAAATAAATTACTCTTTTAAAACCTTAATGACTTCATGCAGATGTACACACATACACACAAACACACTCATATACTTTGACCTCAGTTTAATTGTTTTAGAATGGGGCTCTGTATTTATGTTAAGTTTTTTTTTTTTATTTAAAAAATAGTCTTCTATAGCCTTTAAACTGCTTAGAACATAACCAAGTAGAAAGTGACATAAACTTAACTCAATTGAGCCTTTCTGATCAGCCTTGTGGGTAAGGAGAAAAGAGGGGAGAAAAGGGAGAAGATAATGGTGATTGGGTATGTGGAGAGGATGGAGGTAGAGCTGCCAGGCATAGCAAATAAAAATGCAGAATACCCAATTAAATTTAAATTTCAGATAAATAATGCATATATATATAAACAATGTGTATATTTTTAGTATAATTATGAGATTATTGAATGAGACACACCTATACTAAAAAAAATTACCAATTTTTTACTCAAATTCAAATTTAACTGAGTGTTCTATATTTTATATGGCAACCCTAGACGATGGCAAAGATAATTAGCATTGGATTGCAATTGCCACATTTCTTTTATGCACAGATTATCAGGCTCCTTCTGAGCTGTAGTAGAGGTTTAAAATTGGGGCCACTTTTGCTCCCTGCTTACTAGTGACAAGCTATTGATAGCCAGGCATTGCCAAATTCTCATTAGTTTTTAAAAGTCAGGAACTACATTTAGAAAAGGCAGCACGCTTCCAGAGAGGTCATCTATCCAATGACCTCCTGTACCAGGAACGCAGCTGAAACCCAGGAAGCGAGGGAAAAAAAAAAGTTCTCTGAGAATCCAAAATAGAAACCATGTGCTACAGCTCATGCTCTTTTCTCTGAGAAGTGGCTCTCAGACCTGAACTCAGTGTAATTTGCTCTTCTGTTAGACACCATCTGAATAAGTTTGGTTGTCTGATTTCCCGTTCAATAGAGATAAAAAACAAAATTATGAGGTGGGCAGAAAAGCTAGGTAGACTTGTGGTCAGCTGCTTAGAAGACAACCTGGAAGAAAAAAACATATCTCTATTTAAACGATCTCCATAAAAATTCGGAAGAAAATATACCAAAATGTCATTAGTGGTTATTGCTCAATAACAAGCCAACAAGTGCTTTTTATTTTTTTATACTTTTTCAGATTTTATAAAAATTTACTTGTATGTATGTTTATAATCAGAAAAAGAAATAGAGATATTTTCAGTAAAATGAAATTCAAAGAATTATTCCTTGACTCTCCCAGAAAAACTATTCTTATATCTATTAGGAGCATTTTCTAAATAGTAATGATAAGCCAAATGTTTACTTTTCACTGTCTTCCACTGGATTATACATTCTTTAAGGGCAGGATTCATGTTTTTCCAGTCTTGTAGCCTTGGTAATTAGCATAATGTCCAGCATAATAAACGTTCATGAAGTATTTGTTGTAAAGTCAAAATGCATAGCGCTTCTCGGGCACGTAGACATAAATTCTCCACACCAGTCTCCTTGGGGCAGGACTATACTACATCCTGTTTCAATCTCCACCATAATAATGTGTATTATGAATCTGTGATGCAAGTTAGAATTATGGTTGCAGTTCTGTTTTCAAAAGCACAGAGGAGTATAATTCATTCCTGCCAATTTTCTGTTGAAATGGTTAATAAAAAGTTTTGGTTTAAAGAAATAAATATCACTGGCTTTGAAAATTCTCTTATACAGAACTTCTCATTTACTCTGAGGCCTGGCTCTATCTGTTAAAGGTATGGGCTAGAGAGGTGGGACACTGCTTCTCAGAGTTGCACTGTAGAGCAAAGCACCATTTGTGGTCTACTGGCTACAAGAGGAGACCATGTACTGTGTTCTAGAAGACATGACGGACTTCTATACGAGACACTGTATGTAGTGTCACATATAGTGCCAGCCAGAAAGCATGTAGTCTTTGAAAATTAATAAAAATGTAACAAATGCCAAAGTTCAGTTTTCTTTGTAACCTACTCTTTTAAAAACCCCTTCTCAGTGCAGCACAGAAAGGCTGAATAATATCTTAAAACGCAACTCTTTTCTAATCAGCATTTGTAAATGGAATCCAATCATTTCTCTCTCTTCCTAATGTAGTGATTTGTTTGTGTCAAAACTGTGGCTATTTAACCAAAAGAAATTTATGAGTTACCGCACTGTGAATTTTGTGGCAGAGATATCTGACAAGAATAGTATAATTCAGTATGTATTAGTTTAGTTTTGCAAAAGATTTCGAAGCACATTTTAGTTACTTGGAATGGACTTTGAAAGCAGAGAAATAGCGTTGCTTTCCTGCCACTGCATTTTCTGGAAGCAGTTTCCCACCTTGCCCACAAATGCACCCAGGGCTTGCCAGCAGTATCCCTTAACTCCAAGAAGCAGCTATTCAAAATTAAACTGAACGTTAGGACATTTTTCACTACAATCAACTTGAATGTCAGTGCTAATGAGCAACAAGGTAAATCAATCCAGCGATCACTTACTAATTTTAGTTATTAAATTTGACTCCATTTTCACATCTTTAAAGTTAAATTCAGTGGTAATGTTGTCTAATTTGACTTCCAGTTTTTTTTCTCTTTCCACTCCTTGAAGGTAATGGTAATAAACAAACAAACAAACAAACAAAAACACCAGAATTGTAAGTTCAAAGCAGCAAGAAGAGGAAGAAAAAGTTGATATACAACTGATTAATCCCTGGATGATTTAGGTTTGATAATGAATAGGTGCTACTTTCAGCTAATAAAAGAAAAACACTCCATAGGCAGCAAAGCTAAGAGACTCAACTGTAAGAGCTGGGAAGGCTACGTGCATAAATAACTTTAGAAAAGTTTTAAAATACCATTTGAGGTTTTAAATATGTAGACCAATGTGTTTGTAAAAAAAAAAGAAAAAGAAAAAAAAATTGCGTAATATATTCCTAAAATTTCAAGCAAGTTAGTGAAGACTTCCTAAGACAGATCATTTTGAGTCACTCCCAAAGACATAATAATGCTTTTGTATCCCACATGAAAAGCGTTAGCTATGAAATGACTAAACTATGCAGCTCTTGTGCAAATCACTACTCAACTGTGAAGGCTGGTAAGCTGATACTCAGGAGACAATTAATGTTACACAGGAAGCATCGTGACAAGTTTTTGACCAACAAGTCAATCTGTTCATTAATCCCTTTCTGATCAATGAATAACCTTTACCACCAAAGGGGATTTAAAGCACCCTTTCCACACCCCCCAGAGATAAGAGTCCTGATCCTACAGCCACCAAATTAAGTATATGTAGCACTGAGTGTCTCATAGCCTCATCCAGAATTCTCTAAGAAATAGTGAAGAAAAACAAATCCTTCATTAACATCAAGTATAGCTATAAATAGTTAAAAACTGCATTTGGAATAAAGGCATATGAAGAGTAAGGTAGGCTAGTAATAAGGTCTTTAAAAAAATGAACATAGAACCCAAAGCTGATTTCGTAAGACCAAGTTTAATAGAAAAGAACATTATTCTTTCAGCCATCCTGGTTAAAGATTGTAATGAGCTCCTTACCCCAGAAAAATGAAGTGTCAAACTTCAATGCCCATATTTATATAGAGTTTATCATGTCCAAGAAGGCATGGTAAACACTCTGTGGCTCTGGGTCATTCATTACCAACAAATCCATGTGTCCACTTCATAAAATCCTGAGTTAAAGAACTTATTGTTGGGGTTCTATGGACAGATATCTAGAACAATAGACTCAATAAATATCTGCTCAATGAATGAATCCTGGATTTAGTAAGCTGTTCATACTAGACTTATAATTTTTGTGTACTGAATGAAGGGAAAAAGTAATCCTTAAAGAATTCTCTCACAACAGGGCTTATTTTGTCTGGTATGCTGCATGCTATGTGTTATGTTATTCACATTCGAGATAAAATAAAGGCCATGGGGTAAATGTCCTAAGAAACTTCACCTCTCTGGCCTTGACCTTCTAAGTGTATTTTGATTCTGGGGTTGGCTTTTGGACAAATGTCTCTACAGAGCTCATCTTTCATGACCTGTTCAGCCTGGCTGTACATAATGTCCAGTAGAGGGCTCCCAGATAGACTGATTTGGCTCAGAAGTTCTTTTGGCCCATTCTATTGGCAATTCAGATAGGTCCTCTCTCATCTTTTCAACTATTCTAGACCTTCTGTATCTATAAAAAGATATTATTTTTTGTAAGTGTTATTTTGATCAGGGAAAATTAGCAAGTATATTTATTTCCTGGGTTCTCATAAAAATTACTGCAAACTGATGACTGAAAAAAAAAAATGAAATTTATTCTTTTGCAGTTCTCAAGCCCAGTCTGAAATCAAGGTGTCAACAGGGCCATGCTCCTTTAAAATATTTTAGGAGAGAATCCTTCCTTACTTCTTCCAGCTTCTGGTGGCTCCAAGCGTTCTTTGGCTGCATATCTCCAATTTCACATGGACTTCTCACCTGTGTTTACCTCTTCTCTGTGTTATTAGGACTTTTGTCATTGAATTTAGGGCCAACTTAAATAATTCAAGATGATCTCATCTCAAATTCCTTGGGTTTAATTACATCTGCAAAGAACCTTTTTTCAAATAAGGTCATATCCACAAAATCTAGTGAACATATATCTCAGGGAGCCACTATTCAATTCACTATAGTAGGTGACTTAGAACTACTTGTTCTCATGGCATCCCAAATGAATCTTAAAAGTTGAAGAGGAAAGCAATCTGTGACATTACATGTGTTATTCTAAAAACATTTCAAAAGTTATCTGCTTACCTTAATTTTATGTCTATATCCTCAAATAATCATTTTAACTTACAATTATTATTGTCTTAATTTGTAGTTCATTTACTCTGAGGTTTCTCAGCCTTAGAACTATTGGCATTTTGGGCTGGATAGTTCTTTCTTATGAAGAGCTGTCCTGTTCATTGTAGAATGTTCAACAGCATCCCTGGTTTCTACCCACTAGATGATAGTAACACATCCCTGGGTTATGACGATATCACAGATCTCTAGATGTTTCCAAGGAATTGTTCTTGGTTGAGAACCACTGGTTGAAATCAAACATCACTATATCACAGTATTAGAAATTACATTCAAACACTAAGATTTACCTAAATTATACCTTCGATTTCTGACTAATACTGGTGCTCTGAAAATATTATACAAGAGTCTTATCTCATTTTAGCTGAGAATAATAAATAGATGGAACATTTTCTTACAGTATATACACATTTAGATGGCCCAGTTTATACTACCATACTAAGTGACAAGAAAGAATATGGTTCAGAGTGTGTTTTACAACTTACTTATCTGTTATTCAAGAATAGGCAGACATTGCACATTTGAACCAGAAAAGAGAAATTGAATTCTTTTGTAACAGAGCTTGACAGATAAATATGTATAATATCCATAAATAAAGTTAAATTATAAGAAAAAAAATATGTTTTCTACTGAATATAAACAACAGTGAGAATAAACTTCCTACTGTTAAGTTCAATATGGACCATTCAAGTGATGGTTCTATTATTAATTCAGAAACATCAAAGTCTGTTTATGAGTTAAAGGAGGGTATTAGGTATAGATTTATGAATTGTTATCATTGTCTGTTTTAATAAAACATATCAGAATGTATGTTTACCAAAGTTGCCTCTTCAAGGTTGTAGATACCTCAGTAAGCTACAGAACATAGTAAACTACAAAACTGTCGTCATCCCTTCTCCAAACATTTTAGATCTGGAGTAAGTACAAGCTTAAGTCACAACAGAAATCTATTTATTTATTTATTTACTTATTTACTTACTTATGTTTATTTATTTGTTTGTTTGTTTGTTATGATGGCATTGGTTAATGATCTTGCTTAGAATTATGTCTGACTTTGATTAACTGGGTTTTAATCCACTTGTTTCCAGAATTCAAACCACATTTAAAAGATTTAATTTTATAACATTATGGATATTCAAAAAAATGCCCAGTTTTCTGAGACAATTCAAAAAGAGTATGCAAAAATATTTTGAGCAATGAATACAGAAATCTTATTTCCTTGTAAACTTTTAGCTAACAAATGATAATAATACAAATGATGATAATAATAAATTACGAGAGAGAATAATTTTGAGCTACTGATTAGCTTAATTGAGAGTTAGCATAGCATGATGGATAAAATCATGGACTTTTTTACTCAATTACCAGGATGCAATTCTGACTCTGCCATTTACTAACTGTGTGACTTTTTTTCTAGTCTATAAAATGGGTCTAATAATAGTATCAATCACATTGGGTTGAAGGATGAAATTCATTCATATGTGTAAAGCATTAAGAATAAGGCTTGGCATAAATGATGATTATTATTGCTTTAAAGCAGTAAACCTGTAAAGGTGTAATTTCTTTACCTCTGTCATGTCCGTTTTTATTTGATTTGACCCAGCTCCCTAAAGAGTTTAAATTCTAAACCAAAGAGACTGCTAACAATTTCTTCTACTTTGTTGAGAAATAAAACACAAACCTCAGAGATTCTCAGAAAGCCTTACTTTTTATCTCTTTTTTGTCATTATTGGCTTTGAGGAGCTTATCTTCTTCATTTTACAAGTTCTACTTCAACAGCTACTTTTGTTATGTGTTAAATAGTATTTACATTACATAGAAATAAATTTTGATGGCATAGAATAAAGAACTTAAAAATCATGTATGAATAATAGAAAGGGAAGGGGGATTATTTTGTGTGATATGAATTAAGCATGAAGAAAAGAATATAGTGTTCTACGGAAGTGGGGTTCCATTGATGGATCAATGACATATAAATCATATAAAGTCAATATTTTGATATTCTTTTTTCTTTTTCTTTTTTTAACATCTACAGCACCTGGTATTCCTAGATGATTTTCCATCCGAGTACTAACCAGGCTCAACCCTGCTTAGCTTCTGAGATCAGACGAGATCTGGCATATTCAGGGTGGCATGGCTGTAGACTCCTTTGATATTCTTGATTGCACAAAATTTTTTAATTCATGATATTTTTTCAAATGCATTTTTGGATGTAGAGTGTCAGTAATTAATCTCTTAATCTTAACATATTTATCGACTTCAATGGGAGAAAACTTTTTTAATCTCTCGGTATTCATAAATAATAAATGCAATGTAACAGTACTATTATAAATATTATCAATGACATATTAAAATGAATGTCTTGAGAGCAGTTCTTTATAACCAGGAGATATTGAACAAAAATACATATATGAAAAATTATGATCTGAGTTTTAGTCAGAACTCCTTTGTTGGTCACTATTAATTTAAAAACCAAGAAAAAACTTAAATTAATGTAGAAAACAAGGCTACCAAATTTTTCAGAATAAGTTTATAAAGTATCTTTGAGTAAGAAAAATGTGAATGATTCTGCTTTCTCTTACCATAAGTCATTTTAGTGATAAACCTTTTCGATTCTTAAAAAAAAAAAAAAAAAAAAAAAAAAAAAAAAAAAAAAAAGTTTAAATTAACATCATAAGTGAAATTTCCAGAAGATAAGCAGTTTTTTTCTATTTACTGAGGTGGTTTTCAAAGATCCATATAATTCTAAGTTCTTTTCTGAGAATAATATGTCACAGTGAAAGAAAATGCTGAAATCTTTTAATCATACATTTGTACAAAAGAATACCTATCAAAACTGTCTTTAAGACACCCTGAATTGAGACAAAGTCTTGAGGCATTCGGGGACATATGGCTGTTGCTGCCTCATGGCAGGTTATAAAAGTAGAGAAGAAAGAAGATGATAGAGAAGTTACACCATTTGTACATAAGAAAGCATGAAGCTATACACATTTTCTTTATGCATTGTTATTTCCCCCAAAAAAACAAATGCCGTTATTTCTCTGCCTTCTAGAAAGGCAGAGGTATAAAATATTCATTTTTTTCCTCAGGTCTTCACTCTACCCCTGCTCTTTAATATTCTCAACCCCTCAGAAAGTCCTTTTAACCTGAGATTATCTGATTTAAAAAATGATGCAGTAAACATATATCTATCTGATAAGGGATTTATGTCTAGAATATATCATCTAATAGATCTAGAATACTATAACTGAATAATAAAAAACCAAAAATCTAAATTAAAAAATGAGCAAAGGATTTGAATAAATGACACACCAAGGAAGAGATTCAAGTAGATACAAGAAAAGATGTTCAGCACCATTAGTCATTAAAGAAATGCCAGTCAAAAATTAAGGTAAGATACTACCATACACATCCGAGAGAGGATAAATTTTTAAAACTAGTAAGGCAAAATGCTGTCGAGGATGTGAGCAGCTGGGACTAATATATTTTTCTAATGGCAATGCAAAATGGTATAACCACTTTGAAATGTAGTTTTTAAAATTAAACATACACTTATCATATGACCAAGCAATAGCTCTTCTAAGTATTTACCTAAAAGTACTGAAAATGCACCTCCACATAAATACATGTATATGAATGTTCATAGATTTTTTTATTCATAATCACGCCAAACTAATAACAGCCCAAAATGTCCACCAACTGAGGAACTGATAAACTGTGATAATTCCATACAATTAATTACTATTCAGCAGCAAAAATAAATGAACTATTGATGTAACGATGTTAATGAATCTCAAAAACATTATGCTAACCTAAAATAGCCAGACATAAAAGGCTTATGTGTTGTATGATTCTACTTAGGTGACTATCTGGAAAGAGCAAAATTAAAGGGACATAAATCAGAGTGGTGATTGCCAGGAAGCTGGGGATAAAGGAAGGAGTATAAGGAAAATATTGGGTGTGATTGAAATTATCTTTGTCTTGATGTAAGTAGTGGTTGCAAGACGGTATACATTAATAAAGATTTATAAAAGTACATGCTTTAAAAAGATGACTTTTGTGTAGATGAATTATAGTTTAGTAAACTTGACTTTTAAAAAATGATGGAGTGTATTTGAGATTATCCCCACGTGTTGGGCAGTTTATTCTAAACCTAGACTTACCTAGGGAGAACTAAACCATGACCAGGGGAATAGATATACATTATCATCATTTATTGTAGCTACTCATAATTCCTTAATGTTGGATGCAACCATCCAAAAACTGATAGCACTATTGCAATTGATAAGAAGTTAACATTTTTCCTAACGTCAACTGCGTTAATCGGGATAGACCAGGTAAGAGTATGGGAGGAGACCTCATATCTCAGTGATTTAACATAGCTGATATTTATTTCTTGCTTATGTGAGTTTCCGATGACTCTCTGCAGCAAGTGTTGTCCATGCAATTACTCAGTAGCCTCTGATGAGCTGGTTGGTACCCACCATACTTCAGCTGTATAACCTGTAGCACACACTCTCTTGGTCAACGCAGCAGGGAACTAAAATGCAGTAATTAATGCTCTGGCCCATAAATGACAACACATATCATATCTTCTCACAGTAGTTTTGCAGAAATTAGACACAGAGTCCAGGCTAATTGAAAGGGCAGAGAAGTATGATTTCCCAGTTTCGTGCCAGGAAGAAGAGGACAACCAGAAAAGATTAAGCACCAGAAGCCTCTAACACAGTTCTTCTCATTTAATTTCACTAGGTACGTTTTCTTTTTTTTTTTTTTTTTCAAATAAATATTCATCCACTCAGTTATTTTGGACCATCAAGTAGCAATTTATTCCAAGCAGAAACAGTATGGTGCACTGAAGTTTTTTGTTTGACTCTCAGCATTGTTATACTGGGGCAAACAAAGGCTGCCAAAGACTAGATGTTTCTCCTGGGATCTCCTGTTGAATTTTAGTATCTATGGGTTGATGAAGATTAGCTTTGCATACTTCTGCTTAGTCTTCTTTCATTTGGGAATTTGGGAGCAATTAATGTCATCTTTTAATGACAGAGGGAACTAACTCTTATGTTAGCTTTGTTAGTAGAATGTATTCAAAGATTCAGATGGCGGTTTGAACTTCTGAACTTTTGGGGGCCAAATACACACTTGATTCTTTAGAAACCCTTGAAAACACACAATATAAGAATTAAAAAATTGTTTACAGCACTCATAGGAGGCGCTTTTAGGTCACCATGGAATAGATCTGAGAATATAAACACTGCAGAGAGAGGAGTTAAGTTTATATCATTGGTGAACTAGAAATTTCTATGGTGGTAAGAAAAAAAGCTGCTGGAAAGGGAGTAATAGATCAATAGTGGGCTAGAGCAAACAGAGCAAACAGACATGATCTCAGTCCAAAAACCGGTGCTTTTGAAAAGCAATAAAAGTTCAGGGATACAAAAATTAACTTGAAATGTAGTAAAGACTTAAATGTAAGGCCTTACATTCCTAGAAGGAAATAGGAACAAAGCTTCTTGACATAGGTCTTGGTAATGATTTTTCGGTTATGACAACTGAAGTACAAGCAACAAAATAAAGAATAAATAAGTGGGACTACATAAAACCACAAAGCTTCTGCACAGCAAAAGTTACAATCAACAAAATTAAAATGCAGCCTATAAAATGGGGAAAAACATTTGCAAATCATCTATCTGAAAAGAGGTTAATATCAAAAGCATATAAAGAACTCACACGAATCAATAGCAAAAAAAAAAAAATCAAAAACTCAATTAAAAAATAAACAAAGGATCTGAATAGTCATTTCTCCAAAGGAGATATATAAAACGTCAACAGATACATGAAAAGATGCTCAACAACACTAGTCATTAGAGAAATGCAAATTAAAACCACAATGAGATATCACCTCACACCTGTTAGAATAGCTGTCATCAAAAAGTCAAGAGATAACAAATGCTGTGTGGATGTGGAGAAAAGGGAACTCTTATGCACTATTGATGTGATTGCAAATTGTCACAGCCACTATGAAAAGCAATATAGATCATCAAAAAAATTAAACTAAAACTAGCATGTAACCAATCAATTCCGCTTCTGTGAATATATCCAAAGATAATGAAATCATTAACTCAAAAAGATATCTGCACTCTTATGTTTATAACAGCATTATTTATAATAGCCAAAACATGGGGGAAAATGTCCACCGATGGATAAGTGAATAAAGAAATGTTGTATATATACAAAGGACTATTATTCAATCATTAAAAAAAATTAGAAAAATCCTACTATTATGTTAAGTGAAATAAGTGATACAGAGAAAGACAAATACTGTGTGATCTCACTTATATATGGAATCTAAAAACAAAACAAACTCATAGAAAAAGAGATCAGATTTCTGGTTACTATAGGAGAGAAGTGGGGGGAAGGGGAATTGGAGGAAGATGGCCAAAAAGTCCAACATTACAGTCATGATATAAATAAATAGTAGGGGTGTGATGTACAACGTGATGGCTACAGCTAATATTGCTGTGTGGTACATGTGAAAGTTGTTAAGAGAGTAAATCCCAATAGTTCTCATCACATGTAGAAATTTTATTGTTTTTTTCTTTCTCTTCTTTTTATTGAATCTGTACTGAAAGGGGTCAGCTCACCTGAAACAAAATGACCAAAAAAAAAACCAAAAAACAAAAAATACACAATTAGAAGTAAAGAAGAGGGCATTATAAGTTTAAGTAATAAAAGGAGAATTGCTATAGGAAGATAGTAATGAATGTTCCGCATACATAAGGACAAATTGAGATTACAATGACTGAAAAGAGGAGGATTCAGAGATCCAAATTCACAAAGGGGAATGGAGATAAGATGTGCGCAGAAGAAAATGGATATATATATATATATACATATATATATGTACACTATCTTTTACATATTCAAAATGGTATCCACACACCAAATATTCAGAACTGAAGTATATAACATAAAACAAGAAGAACCAGAGGCAAAACCCACAAAACCCAACCAAAATAAAAAAAACAGAGACACAAGAATAAGGAAGCAATCGAAACATCGAATTACCAGAAAGCAAAAGGTAAAATGGCTATAAGAAGACCTCATATTTCCATAATCACCCTAAATGTAAATGGACTGAACTCACCAATGAAAAGGCAGAGAGTTGCCAAATGAATCAAAAAGCAAAACCCAACTATATGCTGCCTCCATGAGACACATCTCAGCTCCAAAGACAAATATAGATTCAAAGTGAAATGGTGGAAAATAATATTTCAAGGAAATGGCATTCAGAGAAAAGTGGGAGTAGTGGTACTAATATCAGATGAAATAGACTGCAAACTAAAAAAAGTAAAGAAAGATTCCAAAGGACACTTCATAATGATAAAGGGAATCATGCACCAAGAAGACATAACACTTATTAATATCTATGCTCCCAATCAGGGAGCCCTGAAATATATAAAGCAATTACTAACATAACAAAAGGGAGAAAAAGACCAAACAAAATATAGTCGTAGTAGTGGACCTAAATACCCCACTGTCTGATATGGATAGATCATCCAAACAGAAAATCAATAAAGAAATAACATCCTTAAATGACATATTAGACCATTTGGACATAAATTGACATATACAGAGCCTTCCATCCCAAAATAGCTGCTTATACATTCTTCCCTAGTGAACATGGAACAGTCTCAAGAATCCACCACATACTGAGACACACAGATAGACTCAACAAATATGAAGGTGTACATCATACCAACCATACTCTCTGATCATAATGCTTTGAAACTAGAGATCAACTGCAAAAACAAATTAAGAAGAACCACAAATACATGGAGATTAAACAACATGCTACTGAAGAATAACTGGGTCAGGGAAGAAATAAAAAGAGAGATCAAGAGATACATAGAAATTAATGATAATGATAGTACATGTCAAAACTTTTGGGACATGGCAAAAGAGGTCATAAGAGGAAAGTTCATATCATTACAGGCCTACCTCCAAAAACGTGAATGAGTTCAAACAAACAACCTAATGCTTCATCTTAAAAAACTAGAAAGGAAGAAAAATTGAAGCCTGAAGTAAGCAGAAGGAAAGAAATCATCAAAATTAGAGCAGAGATAAATGAAATTGAATATAAAAACAATAGAAAATATAAATATAACAAAGAGTTTGTTCTTTAAGAAGGTTAATAAAATTGACAAACCCCTGACTAGACTCAGTAAAGAAAAAAGAGAAAGCACACAAATAAACAAAATCAGAGATGAATGAGGGGAAATTACAACTATCACAGAAATACAAAGGATCATGCAAAAGTAACATGAAAAAGTATATAATAACAAATTCAATAACCTAGAAGAAATGGACCAGTACTTAAGAAAATACAATCTTCCTAGACTGAATAAAGAGGATCTAGAAAATCTAAATAGACTGATCAGTAGTATGGAAATTGAAACAATCATCAAAAACCTACCAAAAAGTAAAAGTCCAGGAGCAGATGGCTTCACCAGTGAATTCTACCAAACATTCAAAAAATATTTAATACCTATTCTCCTCAAATTCTTCCAAAAAAAACAAAGAGGAGGCAACACTTCTCAACTCATTTTATAAGGTCAATATTACTCTGCTACCAAAATCTGGTAAAGATAACACAAAAAAAGAAAACTACAGACCAATATCTCTCATGAACACAGATGCAAAAGTCCTAAATAAGATACTAGTGAACCAAATGCAGCAACATATTAAAAAGATTATACACCACGATCAAGTGGGCTTCATCCCAGGAGCACAGAGATGGTTCAACATATGCAAGTCGATTAACGTGATACACCACATAAACAAATTAAAAAGTAAAAATCATACAATCATATCAATAGCTGCAGAACGAGCCTTCAACAAGATACAGCATCCATTTATGATCAAAACTCTTAACAAAATCACTATTGAAGGAAAGTACCTTAACATAATAAAGGCCGTATATGACAAACCCTCAGCTAACATTATACTTAGCAGTGAAAATCTGAAAACCTTCCCTCTAAAATCAGGAACAAGTCAAGGCCGTTCACTATCTCTACTGTTATTCAACATAACGTTGGAGGTCCTAGCAAGTGCAATCAGACAAGAGAAAGATATAAAGGGCATCCGAATAGGAAATAAAGAAGTCGAACTGTCACTATTTGCTGATGATGTAATTCTCTCTATAGAAAACCCTAAAGACTCCACAAGAACACTACTAGAAACAATAAGCAAATACAGTAGAGTTTCTGGATACAAAATCAATGTTCAAAAATCCATAGCATTCTATATTTTAATAATGAAGTGTCAGGAAAAGAAGTAGAAAAAATAATTCCTTTTGCAATTGCACCAAAAAGAACAAAATACCTAGGAATAAATTTAGCGAAACATGTGAAGGACCTATATAATGAAAACTACAAGATCCTATTAAAAGAAATTGAAGAAGATACACAGAAATGGAAAGATATTTTGTGTTCTTGGGTTGAAAGAATCAACACTGTTAAAATGACCTTACTATCTAAAGCATTATACAGATTTAATGCAATCCCTATCAAAATCCCATTGGCATTTTTTAAAGAAATAGGACAAAAAATATTCAGATTTGTATGGAAGCACAAAAAACTCTGAATTGCCAAAGCCATCCTGAGAAAAAAAGAAAGAGGCTGGAGGCATCACTCTGCCCAACTTCAAATTATACTACAAAGCGATAGTAATCAAAACGGCATGGTATTGGCAGAAAAACAGACCCACAGACCAGTGGATCAGAATCGAGAGTCCAGAAATAAACTCATATTTATATAGGGAAATAATTTTCAACTAAAACGCCAAAAACATACAATGGAGAAAGGAAAGTCTCTTCAATAAATGGGGGTGGGAAAACTGGAGGGCCATCTATAAAAGAATGAAACTAGACTATTGTCTAGCAACACACCCAAATTAATTCAAAATGGATTAAGGATCTGAGTATAAGACCTGACACAATAAAAAGTATAGAAGAAAACATAGGAACTAAACTCAAGGACTTGAACTCAAAGAGGATTTTATGAATTTGACCTCAAAAGCAAGGGAAATAAAATAAAAAATAAATGAATGGGACTATATTAAACTAAAAAACTTCTGCTCATCAAAAGAAATTGTCAAAAAGGTAAAGAGAGAATCATCCAATTGGGAAAATATATTTGCAAGCAACACCTCCGATAAGGACTCATACAAAGAACTCCTACAATTCAATTACAACAAGAAAAACAAATGATCCAATCAAAAAATTTGGTAGAGGACCTGAGCACACACTTCTCCCTAGAGGACATACAAATAGCCAACAAATATATGAAAAGATGCTCAACATCACTAGCTATTAGGGAAATACAAATTAAAACCACAATGAGATACCATCTCACACCTGTTAGAATAGCTATAATCAACAGGACAAGTAGTAACAAATGTTGGAGAGGATGTGGAGAAAAAGGAACACTCACACACTTCTGGCGGATCTACATGTTGATACAGCCACTAAAAAACAAAACAGTAAACAGCATGGCAGTTCCTCAAAATACTAAGTATTGATCTACCATATGATCCAGCAATCCCTCTACTGAGTATTTACCCCAAAGACTTAAAAATCCATATCCAAACAGATATTTGCATGCCGATGTTCACAGCAGCACTATTCAGAGTGGCCAGGACATGGAAGCAATCGAAGAGTCCTACAATAGATAATTGACTAAAGAAGCAGTGGTACATATATACAACGGAATATTAGTCATAAGAAGAGATGAAATACTGTCATTTGCGACAACATGGATAGACCTCGAGATAATCATGCTAAGCGAAATAAGCCAGACAGAAAAAGTTGAAAATCATATGATATCACTTATATGTGGGATGTAAACCTAAAAGCAACAAATGAACAGGACAAACAAATGGAGACTCATGGACATGGACAATGGACTTGTGGTTACCAGGGGATAGGGGATTGGGAAGGAGGGGGGAGGTAAAGGGGGTAAATTACAAGGGGGTCCAGGGAGGGTGAAGTGGATAAAGGGGATCAAATACATGGTAGCGGAAGGAAACTAGACTTTGGGTGGTAAACACACAATCTAATATATAGATGTCAAATTATAATGTACACCTGAAAATTATATCATTGTATTAACCAATGTTTCTCCAATAAACAGTAAAATAATAATAATAAAATAAAGAAGTATAGCTCTTTTTCCCATGGTACACAGACCAGGCTGCAGCATCATTTGTGGTCCAATATTGGAAGTAGTCACTACACAAATCAATTAATAATAATAAAATATTGTATTCAATTTAATAGCTATTTTCTATCAAGGATCAGGAAAGAATTTCTGAATTTTGAATGGTGAAGAGTCTTCCAGTGATTTTTTTTTCTTTCCACTAAAAGCCTGGAAATACTGTCCACTTCCTTCCTTCTTTCTTTTCTTACTTTCTTCTGTCTTTCTTTGAACAAACATGTATCAAACACTTACCACATGCCATGCATTTGGCCAGATATGCAGTGATGACCAGGACACAGTGGAGAAACTGTAAGTAGCAGTGATCACTCATAACCTCCCTCTGGAAAGCTTTTCTCCACTTTGCCAAAAGCTACATGAACATACTTGTATCCCAACATTCTAGTAATTTCTACTCCATCTCAACTGCCACCATTCCAGTCTACACTCTATCACCTCTTGTCTCAATTATTGCAGGAGCCACCTTAGTAATTCTCTCTGATCCCATCTAATTCATTTTCCATAGTAGAGGCACAGCAATCTCACACAGGATCATGCAACAACCTTGTTAAAATTCTCCACAGAAGTCAACACCTCTAAAATGGCTTCTAAGGTCCTGCACAATTCATTCCATACCTATTTGCCCTGCTTCAGCTACTACTCTTTTTCTCTTTACTCTGTGATCCAGCCGTAATGTTCTTCTTTCATCTCTCAAACTTACCCATTCTTTTCTGCCTTGTGACTTTGAACATGTCACTTTCTGGCTCTCCCCCCACCCCCCAACCCCTCTAATTAACTGTCACCTTTCAGATTTCAGCTTAGAAGTTACTTTCTCAGAGACTTCTTTTCTGACCACCTGCCCCACCCCCAGACTAGATTTAATTAATTTCATGGTACTGTATGCTTTTCCTTCTTTTATCACATTTAATGATTATACACTTTATCTATTTGATTATGTGATTAATGTCTGTTGCCCTACTAAATTATAAGCTCAATGACTACATAATGAGTTCAAGGAAAATGTCTGCTTTGATCCTAAGTGTGTGTGTGTGTGTGTGTGTGTGTGAGAGAGAGAGAGAGAGAGAGAGAGAGAGAGAGAGAGAGAGAGAGATGTGTCTAACACATAGTAGATGCTCAATAAATAGTTGATGCATGAATAAACAGTTAACTCACTGGTTGCATGAATGGACAAATAAAATAGTTTACAATCCAGTGGAGAATAGAAATAAGTACATAGATATCAGAACACAATTTAATAGGTGCTGTAAGAGAAAAAGTACTGTGTGCTATGGGCAAATGGTAAAAAATGATGAGTTCCTGATTCCAGTTTTGGGGTACTACTATAGTAGAGATGAGAAGGAGTTATATAATCAAGAGTTATAAAAGGCATTTTTACAGAAATGAAGCAGTATCACATTTCTAGTCCTTGCAGGGATACGAATAATAGTAAATAAGAACAGAAATATAAGTTGTGGAAATTAAGCTGAAAAAAAAAGCTATATTCTGAACTATAAACAACTTCAAACAGAGAAGCAGAGACTAAAAATTCTTCCATTTAGTTCACCTGTCTTTATTCAAGTGACTACACTGAGGCCGATAAACATAAAATAAGAAATTACAGAGTAAGTCAACCAATGATGATGAATAATGACAGGATAAGGAAATCAGGGTGAAAATGGGGTATTTCTCTTTTTTTAATTGTTTGTAGCTGAAAGAAAGAATGCTAGGAAACTCAAAGGTTGCATTTTAGTAATAGCTGAACACTGTTTCTGGGCATTTCATAGATGTATGCATAGAAATGCTTTATACATACAATGTAGTTAATTGAATATAGTGCATTCTATATTATGGGTTTAGTTGTTCTCCAGTAATCTTTTTTGTTGTTGTTATGAATCTCAAAATTCAGTTAATGTTAAGCATATATTTAACACCAACAGATTCGAACTATACATTCAGCTGAGCTCCTGATAGCCCAGGCAATCAACTCACCTGTTAGATGGTCGCACTTGATCAAGATCTGTTTGATCAAAATCTGTTCATGATGGAAGGTGGGCCACAGGGTATTCAGAAGTAAATATACATTCAAATAGCTTCGATGTGGATCTGCCATGTAGCTTCCAGGGCTGGAGAATGGGGCCCCACGAGAGTCTGTTTTTGATGATGAAGCCCAGCAGCACTAGGGCAGAATGTAAATGCTAAGTCACAGAATCCATTTTTCACTCACTGTGATCAACCAGATTTTGCTGTAGGGTAGCAAATGGCTACAGAGTCCAGTGGGAGAAGCCAGACAGCTGTCACTTCCCTTAAAAAAAAAAAAATGGAAGTCAGAAAAAAAGCATTCAGCAATGTCATTCTGCCATGGGCATGTTAGAAGCTGCCCCAGAGACCTCATTTTCCTCTTCATCCTCAGCAAAGGAAATTAAATATCATTGTTGAGTACAGAACCTCCCTGATTTCACCATTTCCACTCATTCTCAAAGACCCTTTGTGTCTTTCTTAAAGTTCAAAAATATGTTCATCTATATCTAGAAATAGTGTTTCTTTCTTGTACAAATAATTTCTCCTGCTCTTTGGAAAACTTCACTAATCTTTTCTGAATTAACATGTGTAGGAAAATTTAATATTTTAGGACACAAATCAGATTATATATCAAGTTTAGTCTTAGTGAAATTGTCTTAATACTTGTAAGAAATATGTGTCTTTAGTTAATAGCATAATAAGAATAAATGATTTTAAAAATGTGCTATTTTATTTGTGGTATGTAATTCGAGAATGCCATATGTAAGTACAGGTGATGAACAGAAATAGACTTGTATTCAGAATAACTTGCTCAAATCCACCAAGTTATGTGTCCTTAAATAAATCACTTAATTACTATGTACTATAGATGTTTTATATGTAAAACAGAAAGCGTAGCCAGAGTCTTAACTACCTTAACAGATTGATATGTTTAAAATAATGTGAGTATAAGTTTGGAAACTTTATGACACTAAACATGTTATATATTATTATTATGATGCTATTATCATCATCATAAATAATAGAAAAATAATTAAGATTATCTTTAGGTACATCTTTAGACTTTATACATTCTTTTTTTTTTTTTTTTTTTTTGGTTTGGAGTACTGAGAATTTTTTTCTAAAGTGAGTTTTGCAGTACAACAAATCTCAGGAAATATAGATGACTGGCATGTTATTTTTGTCTTATTTTATGTTGAAATAAAGTTCTGAGACTTCATACATTTGTGAGTGATTTAGACTGCTCACTGGGTAACCACAACTTATGCAAGATGGAGTTTCATTTGTACCAAGTAGTCTCAGTTATTTCTTGTGTGAAATATTTTCCCACTGTTAGTTTTTCAGCACTCTAGGCTTCTCGCGGACCATCACCACCTATCACTGGGTAAGCCTTGGTCTTTGCGTAGGTACATCAACGCCCTCTGCTGGACAGACTACAGCAGGTGGCCTTTGAGCCCCTTCTCAAGTTTGGGTTTCCTGCAATCTATTCTCCGTCATCAGACTTAGGTGGTCACTACAATCTCATTAGGGATCTAGTGAAATCAATAATTACAGAAGTTTGAGTATGACAGAAAGATATTCTGATTACAACGATAAACAAGCATCTGACTTTTTAGCTGGGGAGTTAAGTTTCAACAATACTCATTACAAACTGACTCACATTCACATTTGGAAACACCCATGACTTTCAATTGTTTCATCACACTTTTGCTGGGATATCCTCAAGTCAGAGAACTATATTATCTCACATAAATTAAAAGAGTTGGTCCCTAACAGTTTAAGATGATCTTCCAGTGAGATGCAGCTTCTCTTTCTGATTTAATTAGATGATGCCTATAAGCTATAGCCTCAGTTATTCTGATATCAAATATTTATTGAAAATCTACTATATACCTGAAGCCATTTAAGTACTAAGGATACCAGTGACCTTGTATCTGTTTCTGACCTGCTGAAATAGAAGCTCTAATAGGAATACAACTCAGATGACCAACCATACTGGTTTGCCAGGACTGAAGGGTTTCAGGGGACACAGGACTTTCAGGGCTTAAACAAGTCCCAGGAAAACGGGACTGAGTTGTTTACTCTAAACACAAGATTTCCCACCATAGAAGATTGTAGCTTGCAGTAGCATGTATTGAAAAGTAACCTTTCAATAACATTAGGTTCATCACTAATATTATTATTCTGGACAGTTTCTTCTCATTAAAAACTTGTTGAAACTTATTTACAAACTAGTTACAGATCAGTGAATTGCTATTTACAGAGTGTTTTCTTATATAAAAAAGCTGCTGAGAAAACCTAAAATCGCAAATACAAATTTTTACTGTGAAGCCAAAGAAAATATACACTGGAAAAATCAAGTTCAACCTTGTAAGATGCAGAAAGAGCTTACATCATGTAGGATGAAAGACCTTAAAACAAAAAGGGAAATTTAAATCCGAAAAGGGTATTTATCAATGAAATCTATGAGAAAGACAAACAATATCTATCAGGTGATTTAAAAAACCATAAAAGTTTAAAACTGAAAGAATGTAAAATTCATCCAGCTCTTTCTATCCAAAGTTTCTCCTGAATCTTGATGATATTTTATTTCCTGATATTAAACAAAAAACTTAGTCTATATGTCTCACTTATAAAAGTTACTTGTATTTTATTTAAATATGATCTTCTTAGTTCTCATCATTTTGCTTTAGGATTAAGAAAACCCTTCACATATCCATAAACTGCAAGGACTGAAAATAAGATTTATTATTATTTTCTACTTGATATCTACTAAAATTGAGAGAGTCTCCAATGGCCTACCTACAAGTTCCCTTCCCCACTCTGTTCCTGTGAATAAGGTTCCTTAGTCAAGCAACCCTTTTTATTAAGAGTATAAAGTGCAGCTCTTGCTTAACCCTGAGCAGCAAATTTCAGTTCTCTGCTAGCCTGTGGATTATTCAAACAAACCTATGTGGATATCCGAGTACTGTGCTCTCTTGATACTACAAGGTCTGCCTCCCACAGTTCCCGGTTGTTCACTCGGCACCCAAGTGCAACATCCACAGGTCCATGATATGTGGTGTCCTCCTTCCCCAGGTCTTCAGTAAACTGCTGATTATTTTATCTGCCTGGTGTTGGGTGTTGCGCATTTGACCATCCCCCATGACCCTAGTGTGGGAATCCCTCATTCATCAATGGGGTGAAGAGAAGGGAATTAAAACAATCCACACTTATGAGTTTTTATACAATGCTACAAAATTCTTCTGTCTTCTCTTTTCCAGTGATTCCCACCTATATCTCATAAAAATTACTGTTTGCATGAAGCTAGCAAATCACTCAAGTATAACAACATTGGAATAGATGTGCTTTTTGATTAGGTGCAAATGAAGATCTCATAATCGCAGCTTTTAAGAAACTAGTTGCTTCATGAGAACTAGAAGGAGTGATGACTAAAGGGAGAGTACTCAGAAATTATTACATCCAAAGAAGAGTTGAAAGAAAAATATACATTTTTAGCAGTGATACTATGAAGAAGAATATCCAATTCTAAATTTTTACAATAAATTAGATTCATGTAAATTCACGAATCTACAGAAAATTTTCAATTCGATTTTATTAATGGTTTATTTCTTCTTTCCGACCTAACCTTACATTACCAGACACTAAAGGGGAAAAAATGACCAACTGAATCTTTATATCCTTACTTTGCATCTGTTCCTTCCAAAAAGTGCTAAGCAAATGTACTGTATATAGATGAATATTTAGGATGATTCATATGGAAAAGATTTCAGAAACTCCCTAGTCCAACCATCCCTCTCTCATTGAATTAATGGAAGTAAAGCGAGGTTCAGTAAACTGTCCGTGGTGTAAGGTGTCAGTGACAGACTTTCAAACTCAGCCCAATTCTCTTTTGGCCTCATACCTCCCACCAAATTAATTGAAAATTGACTCAATAGCTTGGCCAGATTCCTAATGTGGTAGTTTAGCATAGTCATTGACTGACAATGTAATCCATTAAGAAAGCTCGTTACCCTGGGTCAGACAACATTTCTCAGAGAATCTGAAGAACCGATACATATTATAACTGTTAAGAATATTCCAATTTGTAAATTATGCTATTTTGTACCTTTTAAATTTAATGAAATATGAATGACCTACAGTTAAATATCAAGGAGACATAACTACACAGAATGTTACACTTTCATAGGATCATCCCAGAGGAGGATTTTACCTGTGTGTTACCTGCATGCACATGTTAGTGCAAACTCTAAAGAATTAAGTCAACTAATAGAAGAATGAGCTGCAGGCCAAAATTTAACTAAAAATGGAGCTCTAGAAAACAGCCTTCGGTGGCAAAAACTATTCTACAAGAATGATCCAAAGATGAGAAGGAAATTCTCTCAATTATAGAGACAGAAGAGGAAGGAGGTGGAGTTTTTGGTCTATCTTATTGCCACTGCAAGAAAATATTGAAAAATGAAGTTAAAAGTCCAGGTATTTTCTGTCATGTAGATAATTTCCTTTTCTAAAATCCATGTTATTAATAAAAATCTATTTGGAGGATTTCTGGGGGGAAAAAAACCACAACATATAAGTGTAGAAGAATTACTAAAATGTCTAAAATAAAGTAGTTAATAATTCTTCTGATAGAAATAAGTCTACATGAAGGCTTGGCAATGCTAAGAAGGTTTTGTTGGAATTCTAGTTTAGAAAATGAAAGTTATTTTATATACCTTCAACCCAGATGAAAACTCACCTTGAAAAAGTAAGAACAGTGAAGGAAATGTTTGAGCAGGCAGGACTCAACAAGTGGGAGACTTTCCCAGCCAAATTTTAGTGACAGCCAGAAAGACTAGGCGATTTCCAAAAACTAACTCATGAATTAATGGTGATTTATTACTCAGGGACTTGACATTAATTAAAGTAAATTTAGCAGTATCCTTATCACTTCAAGTTGATTTTATTGCAGTTGGGTGGAAAGAGAATACAAATTACTCTGGCAAAGGCCACCAGTAAGTTATGTTCTCTGAAACGCTTTTCTACCCCAATAGTGAGGTTTCTGGAACTCTAACCCCTCCCACCCACCCCCCAATTAATTTATGTTGGAAAGACCTTAACTTAACTGTCCTCTTAATCTCTTAATCTTGGCTACCTATACTTCTGTCAAATGTGTACTTAGCTTCTTAAAACATTACACAAGAAAATGCATGATGAAAAGAAAAATTACTAGAAAAAGGATTTGAGAGTAGAAGTGCATTTTGATTTTGTAGCTCAACTTAGAAGAATACCACAGATTTGATTTAATACTTATCAAATAGTAATTATAGATACAAATTTTTAATAGTTACTACCTAAATTAATATATTAGAGGAATATGTTAATCTGATAAATACAATGTGATTTTTTATTTATTTTATTGGCATTTGTGACAAACAAACATCAATCCTAATTCACAATTCTTGGGTGTCTAAAGAATCTACAGGGAAAAACTAACAATAGGAGAAAATATTAAGCTCCTTTTCCACATTTTCTAATTATCGCCAATATTGACCTTCAACTTCTGCCTTCAAAATAAGATGCCTTCATCTTAAGAGCTTAGTCCGTCTTTGAGGTTTTACAATTATACTCTAAATATTTTGATGCTAAATAGAAAACTGAGAACTCAATTGCAACTTTTTTTTTCGAATTTTCAAAATTAATAAATAATTCAGATAATATCATATTCAACTGCTAGTCACATCAGATGCCATCACTAGAGAAGCAACTCAGTCTCAGTTTGGAAAAATCACTGCCATGCCCCTTTCTAATAGCCGTCAGTTATATTTTCACAGTTTCTGGGACTGTGTCAATGAATGTTAACACATGTTGGGCTCTTGCTATGTAGTCCTACTATGGATTAATTCACTGTATTAGTCTCACATTAATCTTGTGAGGTAGATGCTGCTATTATCCCAAAGTTTACAAATAACCACATCAAAACATAAAAAGCTTAAGTAACTTATAAATAATCACACTACCACTGCCAGGGAGTGACACTGAAATGTCAATATTAATTATCTATTTCTGTGTAAGAAATTACCTCAGAATATTGTGGCTCTCAACATTCATCTCAGTTTCTGTGAGGCACACTTCCTTGTGGCTTAGCTGGGTCCTCTGCCTCTAAGTTTTTCATAAGGAGGAAATTGCAGTTATCTCAGGGTTCAGCTAGGGTGCATCCACTTTCAAACTCATGTGGCTTCAGCAGGATTCTGTCCCTCACT